>NC_134584.1:24720000-27220000 GCF_037038515.1 Microtus pennsylvanicus
GGCAACACATCGTGTGTGTGTGTGTGTGTGTGTGTGTGTGTGTGTGTGTGTGTGTGTGTGTGTGTTATCTACCTCCACCCAAAAAGACAAAAGTCCTCCTGGGGGCTCTGAAGATCATTCCTGAGAGGAAAATTTCTGCCCTCCCCATAGCATACTATAAGCTAGGATCAAGCCCAACACTGAGTGGCCAAAAGAAAGCAAGAAGACCCAAATTGGGTCAGAGGAATTACTGGCATCTAGGAATCTGGTGAGTAGAAAACACAAGAAGATAAATGATGTGGAAAGTCCTTCTGTATATGTGTTGCTTTTATTGGTTAATGAATAAAGAAGCTGCTTTTGGTCAATGGCTTTACAGAATATAGCCAGTTTGGAAAAGATATATATAGAGAGAATAAGCAGAGTCGAGAAGAAGCCATGTAGCCACCATAGGAGACAGACAGGCATCTCCACTGGAGACTGCAGAAACTTTGCCAGTAGGCCATGACCTCATGATGATTAAAGGATCAATGGAGATGGATTAGTTTAGGATATAAGAGCTAGCTAGAAATATACTTAAGCTATTGGCCAAATAGTATTGCAAATAATATAGTTTCTGTGTAATTACTTCGGGTCTGAGTGGCCGGGAACAAACACTACAGATAAAGACTGTAGGGCTGGAGAGATGGCTCAGTGGTTAAGAGCATTGCCTGCTCTTCTAAAGGTCCTGAGTTCAATTCCCAGCAACCACATGGTGGCTCACAACCATCTGTAATGAGGCCTGCAGGCATACACGCAGACAGAATATTGTATACATAGTAAATAAATATTTAAAAAAAAAAGATAAAGACTGTACAAGCTGTAGTTGAAAGAAAGAATACAGATCAAATCTCTACCTCGGGTGCTGCTCTAGAACTGAACACATCTACATACAACACACATGTGACTATCCACTCCTCCTCACAACACTCATGTTAGCTTTACTGAATACCTGTCACCCGGCAGGCACTGTACGAGAGGTTCTGTGAATGTCACCAGTGATCCAAACAGATAAACCTTTCTAAAGATGACTACCCAGTGAAAAGGTACAGATATTTAAAAGCAACTATGCAGTAAGTCAGGACAAGATGAGCTATGAAGGAGAATCTACCTGGGAAAGGAAATAGAGGATCGTCAAGGAGACAGGCACGATGGCACATGCCTGTAATCTCAGCACTCAGGAAGCTAAGGCAAGAAGATTGTGAATTTAAGGCCAGCCTGTGCTACATAACAAATGGTAAATATACATATGTGTGTGTGTGTGTACATATTAGCATAGTATATTCAGAGAAGGCGTCTTTGAAGAGATAGACAAAATAAAAGGACTGAAGACATGCACAGTGGCAGAGGTCTTGCTAGCATGGGTAAGGTTCGAGGTTTACCCCTCAGCACTAAAAGAAATACAAAATGAAACTTGAAATAAGAGCCCACACACTGTGCAGCTACCTCAGCACGTTAATTTCTTTTCCTGTTGCCATGGTAAAATAACACGACAACAGGGGAGAAAGTATGTTTAGCCACAGCTCCACAGCCTCCAGTTCATTTTGGGCTAGCCACAGCTGCAGGGACGAAAACAGGTAGTCACCCCGAAGCCACGGTCAAGAGCTGAAGGAGAACGAATGGCACACACGTTCGCACTCAGCTAACTTTCTCCTTTTCTTTTTCTTTTTTTAATTAATTAATTTATTTATTATGTATACAACATTCTGCCTCCATGTATGCCCGCATGCCAGAGGAGGGCGCCAGATCTCATTACAGATGGTTGGGAGCCACCAAGTGGTTGCTGGGAATTGAACTCAGGACCTCTGGAAGAGCTGCCAGTACTCTTAACCTCTGGGCCATCTCTCCAGCCCACTTTCTCCTTTTCTATACGGTCCAGGGCTCAGGAATGGCACCACTGACTCTTAGGTTAGGTTTTTTTTCAGACGAATTAACATAATCAAGACAATCATGCAAAGACATATCCACAGGACATGCGTGATCCCTCGAGGAACACTTTGCCCAGACTGTGTAATTCCAACTGTGTAAGCTGACAATGGAAACCAGCTGCCACACTGGATAGAGGGTCTCAGCAGAACCAGCTAAAGTCCAAAGCCGAGCGTGATGGGCATGTTCCAGGAACTGGAGGCTGGTGTGGGGGACACATAGTTAAACGGGAGCGCGGCAGAGGGGCAGCGGGAAGGCAATGATTAAAGAGCTGTATGGCACTCGCTATGTGCCCACTCCAAACAAGACCCACACATCTTAGGCCCTCAAGAAGTACATAAATCACAGTCCTAAAAGAGATAATATTCTGAAAGCAAATCATCTTCATCAAAGACCATGAGCCTCTTAAAGATGTATCTAAATACAAAGACACTACCCAAAGACATGCTCCGTCTGACTCAAGATCACTGTTCACAGTGGTGATAGTTTTGCGCCTTATTATAAGACAGCTATCTTAAAGCCGATATGCACGTTTGATTAGTTAACTCTCACGGTGTTACAGACAGAAAGTTGTGTCTCTCAAAATTAGCACGTTGACATCTGTCCTGGTTTCACGTCTGCCGATGTGCTAAAATACACCGTTAAAACAACAACCTAAGGGGACCAGCAACATTGCTCAGTGGGGAAAGGTGCCTGCCACTTGAGACCCACAAGGGGTTAGGAAGGAAGCAGATCCCATAAGGAGACCTCTGACCTCTACATGCATATCATGACACACCTGTACATGTGCTTTTGTCCTCATGTGTGCCTGTACATACATGCACACACATACACACAAATAAGTAAATAATTTAAAAAGAAAAAAAGCAACTTTTTCTTAAGTGGAGAAAGGGTTTATTAAAATAAATAATAGCTTACAATTCTGGGGTACGGTACTTTGTTTTGGAGACATCAAAGCTGTAGGAACTTGAAACAGCTAGTCATGTCACATCAACAGTTAAGAGCATGCAGAAATAGGGGCTGGAGAGATGGCTCAGTGGTTAAGACCACTGGCTGTTCTTCTAGAGGACCGGAGTTCAATTCCCAGCAACCACATGGCAGCTCACAACCATCTATAATAGGACCTGATACCCTCTTCTGGAATTCAGATATGCATGCATATTATAGCACTCATATACATAAAATAAATACATCTTAAAAAGTTATTTAAAAAAGAATTGTCTTGCCAGGTGGTTGTGGCACACGCCTTTAATCCCAGCACTCAGGAGGCAGAGGCATGCAGATCTCTGTGAGTTCAAGGCTAGCCTGGTCAACAAGAGCTAGTTCCAGGACAGTTACAGAGAAACCCTGTCTTGAAAAACCAAAAGGAAAAAGAATAGTTTCCTCTCAATAAATAAATATATGCAATTTTAAAAAAGAGAAAGGCAGAAATGAATGCAAGCATGCCTCTATGTGCTCAACTCACAGTCCAGGGCCCAAACCTAACAAATGGCAGAGCCCATTTTTAGGCTGGGACTTAGCACGTCAACTAACAATCAAATAACCCTCCGCAGATGTGTCCATAGGCAACCTAAACAATCCCTCATGAAAACTTCTTTCCATGTGACTTCTAGACTTTGTCAACGATTAAAACAAAGTCTTAATCCCCAATGGGAAGGTATTAAGAGATGATCCAGAATGACGTGACCCAGTTAGACAGGTGAAAAAGGCCTCAGACTTGCGGACTGTGTTTGGAGTAGACACAATCACAATCCCACACTCCTACAGAAGATAGCTGCCCTCCCTACCACGTCTCTCATCCTCTGCCTCGAGCACTCCAGGACGCCATCTCAACTTTCAAGGGGTGATGAGAAAGCTGTCTGGTGCTACATTGCTAAAATCCAGTTCTTCAGAGGCAGAGGCAGGGGGATCACTGCAAGTTTGAAGCCAGCTTGGGCTACTCTGCTAACTTCTACCCTGAGCTACAGAGCTAGACTCTGTCTGGAGGGTGTGGGGGTGCACGAGTGCATCTGTCTTCCTTTTTATTTTTCAGTGCAAGAGGAAATGTTAGTCTCCCCTCTTCCAAGGAGTCTCGGGGAGCAGCAGGCAAGGGACACTGTAAAGCAAATGTGACTCTACTCTGCATATGCCTACATACAGAACAGCAGGCAGGAGACCCAGATAACTTACACAGTAACTGCCACACTGATGAGATTCACCAAGACTAAGGAAAGAACGCGCTAGTATTTGATTTACAAATGCAAGTGCGCTGAGTTAATCTAGGAAACTGTAGGTTACAGGGATAAGGAGTGGAACGTTGTCTGCCTTAGGATCTGGAAAAGTCTCCATATTTCTATGGGGAAAGGAGCATATTTGCAAAGCAGCATAAACAGCTACAGCTAAAAGCAGCAACAGAAGCTCTCGGCATGCAGCTATGCCTGCCGGCTCTATGGCACTTCGCATACAGTGAAATGGATGAGAAGTATCTAATTTAAAGTGGAGAAGTTAAAAGAGCTACTGGCAGAAGAAAATACTTGTCTACAAACCAACTGTCTCTTACAGTCTCAAGTTCTACTTAGTAAGTGGCGTGGGTACAGCCCAATTTAGGACAGGAATATCTGCAAGATAAAAAAAAAGCAAGGCCAATAAATGCTTATAAAGACGCCAAGTACCCAGTCTCCAGTTTGGCTTGGAAGCAAACCTGCTGATGAGACAGTAGTGAGTTTCAGAGCAGCATAGAAACTGGACATAATTAAACACACACACATCAGGTGCAAAGCTGCTACGGCTGGGAGAGAAAGTAACTCCACACTAAAAATCTGCGGAATAGTTCACATGGCAGCTACCAAAAGATAGATATTTAAAGCTATGAAAAAAAGGGCAGAAACTCAGGACAGACATGCTGAGGGGAAGGTTTATCCAGGAAGGGGACTGGGGCTCTGCTCTGTGTTTGGTACCAGGATGCCATCTCCACAGATATATGAGAAGAGGTAGACAGACAAAACCTAAGTCCTGCGGCAGCCCACGGAGCACAAGCTATAGCCCTCACAGTCCGCCTAGCAAAGAGACACCATAATAAATATCTGTGGGATGACTTTCTGGAGCGGATTAATCATATGGCCACTTGCTCTCCACTGCCACCGAGTTACCGATGCTAATGAATTGGCTCTTTAGGTTTGTCTGTTTTGCTACATGTTTATGTTGGGGATTTATGGAATTATGTCACTGAAGGCAACAAAGTAATTTTTATCTCGTTGGCTAGGATAAATAGGACATGATACAAATGAGAAATTAGAGCGGGTAAGCTAAGGTTAGCAGGAATTCTGCCAGCGCTGAGGCTGGAACCGTGACAAGGGCTCATTATTTGGGAAGAACTAGAGTTTGTGTTTCAGGGGATGAATCTGGACAGTCATTAATGAACTGACAGGCTCTATAAACTGTTTCTTAGAGACCCAACTCCTCCATTTATACTGCTCGGTTATTTGAAGATGGGAACAATTTGTTAGGGAATCTGTGTTAAATACATGGCTGCTTAAACATGACTTATCAGTGATATAACAAACAATTCAAAAAAATATAAAAATGTCTTCCCCTTTCTTTATACTCAAATTAACCATATTACTACCTCTTTCAGATTTTCCTACCAAGATGATATGGAATTATTTTATTTTCTCAAGTAGATATTCATAACAAACATTTTTAAATTTTAAATGTAAAGTTATATTAGGAGCTAGAGATGGCTTAGAAGTTAAGAGTGCTTACTCCTAGGCTTAGATCCCAGCACCCACATACACATAACTCTAGGTCAAGATGATCCAATTTACTCATCTGGCCCCCAAGACCATCAGGAACACATACTAGTGCACATACATACAGTGAAAATACACAGAAACATAAAATTTTTAAATGTTTAAAATAAAATAATAAAACTTAAAGATGCTTTATCAATTGAAGTTCCCCAATACACTTACTTCATCTTCCTGGTCTCCTGCCAGCCATATCTGACAACTGCTGCTCCAGATGGGGCTGTTTCCAAAAGTCAATTTGCTACCAAAGATCTGTAAAACTGACTCAGGATTTCCCATCTCACTCAGGAAGGCACAGGTGGTGCACAGACTCTTACTTCCTGTTCCCATCAGCTATGGTAAGAATAAAATCTTAAAATGCATCTAGCTCCTCCCAGTTACTTTACAACCAGAGGGAAGAGAGGGAAACGTGAGGAACAAACGGACAAGGGTCCCTAAAATCTAAGTACAGCAGCTGCTCCACGTCTTGGTTTCTGGCACACTGGCGCGCACTGAGCAGCGCTGAGCTCACACTATCACGCAGGGGCTGGTACATGTGTATACGCACTGAGCAGCGCTGAGCTCACACTATCACGCAGGGGCTGGTACATGTGTGTACGCACTGAGCAGTGCTGAGCTCAGACTGTCACACAGGGCTGGTACATGTGTGTACGCACTGAGCAGCGCTGAGCTCACACTATCACGCAGGGCTGGTACATGTGTGTACGCACTGAGCAGTGCTGAGCTCAGACTGTCACACAGGGGCTGGTACATGTGTGTACGGCAGCCGAGATAGAGGGCTTCAAATTAGAGAAATGGAGGAAAATTATGATGACTGATAACACTTCAACATTCAATTTAGTTTTATAACACATTGATATTAATAAACAGCAAATTAGGCATCTTTAATCCCAACACTAGGGAAGCAAAGACAGGTGGGGTGTTGAGTTTGAAGCCAGACTGGTCTACAAGAGTCCCAAGCTAGCTAGAGCAACACAATGAGACCCCATCTCAACTTTTCTTGTAAAGTAGTAAATAAAAAAATGTTTAACAAAAATATAAATAGAACGAAAAGACCATGAAACACTAGTGTCTCAGAAATTCAAGAAACATGCACATACACTAACATTATTTTTTGTATATTAGATCGACAAAACTGCAGAGGATAGACAGTAATATTCAGCCAGCAAATAACTTTTGCAAAAGAATACTTTCACCAAAATTCTTGGTCAGAGGTATGAACTCGTATATACTCCCTCAATAGGCAATCTGGTCACTTTTTATTACTTAAAGTATGTGTGCTCTATTAACAAAGCAATCTTATTTCTAGAATTCTATCTTTCAAAACACAAAACGCAAGTGGACAAATGCACAGTATTGCTGAAGTAGTCTATGGAACAAGTAAAACAAACTATCCATCACCTGAACAAGTGTTGGAAAAGTCATATCCATTTGGAATACAGAACTCTCCCCTTTGTCAGTATTAAAAATGACACAAAGCATTTACATAGACCAATGTCTGAGGTATCTGGAGTGGAAAGGACAAGTTATGTAGCGTGCTCAACACAGTCTCCTTTGACGAGCCAGGCATAATATGCCTCACGCAGATGAAAACGTGAAGCGTGTGCTCATCTGCAATTTCTACCCTCTGGTACTGTCTGTGCGCACTCACCAGGGCCGTCAAGGGCGGACGGCAAGAACACTCCAATTCTGGGAGAAAATGTCCTTAACAAATGGTATGCAGTAATTGATAGTGAAAATAGAGAGTTCTAGCCTATTGTTTTATACCAATTACAAAAGAAATCAAGATAGTTTAAAATGAAGAAGGCATGGAAGAAAACCATAACATTAGAATAGGAAAAAGTTTAACTGACATTATACAAACAGCTACAGCAGGGATAAAAATCACAAACGTAAGCTGGAGCACGGCCTTACGATCAGTTGTTCCTGCTCATCACAGAGCACCATGCAGATTATAGAAACGCGAATGTGTCAACAGACAACAACCCACACAGACAGGCAGGGTGGCCTGTGCCTGTAATCCCAGCACTCCAGAAACTGAGGCAGAAGAACTAACAAAAGTTCAAGGCCAGCCTGGGCTGCACAGTAAGTTTCCTGCCAGCCTGTGCTACAGTGTGAGGAGGCTTTTTCAAAGAGAAAAAAAGACCTGGCAGATGCTCAGTGGCCAGAGGCACTGGCACAAAGGCTTGAAGACCTAAGTCTGACCCCAGATTCCACAAGGTATTTCAGGCCAGAACAGAGGTTTCTATCCGGTTCCAGACAATGAACAGGCAGGTCCAGAGAGGTTTCTCAGACATAGGTAGTCGTGATTTGGGTACACACACTTACTTCATTAAAATTTACAGAGTCCTATGCTTAGGATATACATATTGTTAATATTTTGCTACAGTTTGATTAGTTTTACTTTAGAAAACTGAGATACAGTCTAAACCCTTATCTCCCTGACCCAATCTGATGTGGTTTTGGAAGCTCAGCATGGTTAGGCATAGTTAGAGCATGGGTGGAAAAAAAGAGGAAAGCCAGAACCAAGCTAGGTGACATATGTCCATAATCCTAACACTTAAGAGACTGAGGCATAACAAAAAAATGAGTTTGAGGCTAGCTTGGGCTATATAGTGAGTTATGAGGCAACCTGGGCTACATAGTAAGAATGTCTTAAAAAATTAAAAAAAGAAAAAAGATGAAAATAGGGTAGAGGCAATAACAAATGTTTGAAAAGCACCCTGATGAATACCGCATCAATATTTAAGAAAGTCCTCTCGGGCTAGAGACATGGCTGAGTATTGAAGAGCACTTGCTGTTTTCGCAGAGGGCCTGGGTTCATGTCCCAGCAACCACACAATGACTCCCAACTATCTAGAACTCCATTTCCAAGAAATTTGATGTCCTCTCCTGTCCTTTGTGGGCACCATGTGCACATATGATACACATACATACATGCAGGCACTCACGTATACATATGAAATTAAAGGAAATAATATACTACTATGACCCACTAAGTAAGATCAGCAAATAAGCATTTATAGAGTCCCCAATGGGGGCTAAGAATCACATTATCACTGATAGTGCAAAAAGCAGAGGAATTAGACCTAGCTGCACACACCTGTCAGGCCAGCATTGGGAGAGGCAGGCATCACGATGTCAAGTTTCAGACTCAATGGAAGAGAGAGACAGGCAGGAAGGGAGGGGCAGGGCTTATTCTTGGCCTCAAAGGAGAGACTGGCTGAATGTGTTACAAAGACAGGATATAATGTAGGAAAAGAGAAGGGGCAAGGACCTGCCCAGGCTCAGCATTAAAGAATAACATCTTTTTCATGGCAACACGAGATAAGAAATCTGGCACTATAGAACAGAACCCTTAAAAAAGACCCATCTGCTCCATGAATTATTTAAAAATAGGATGTAAGCCTAACATAACTATATAAGAAAACACCTCATGCCTAGAAACATATGGAAATATATATATCAAATGTGGCTTTTAGTCCCCGTCTTAAAATGATCTTTAATGAAGCCATATAGTGAAAGCGAGTCAACCATGTGCCGCCTAGTATAAGAAACTGATACGGTGGGTAGAGTTCTGTAGCCCTCAGGTTGTTAAAATCTGTGTATTTTCAGGGGCAAGTCTAATACAAGAGCAAATCCTGTTTTAAAATAAAGCAACAGACCTTTTTATTTATGACAGCTTAAATGTTATCCGATAGTTATGAGAAGCATTTTGTACACTCGGCATCCCATAGAGTAAGATTTTTCTATATGACGGTTTTAAAACTGCCTCCTTTCTTACAGATTTGTTTGGTAATAAAATGCCAAAGCAGAGAGGTACAGAAAGGACAAGCTTTCCCACAATGTCTCACTATTTTCTAAGACGCTTGTTGTTGAAGTTCCATTATGAAGTCAAAGATCCACTCACTAGAAATGAAACTAGAAGCAACAAGGAAAAGCAGCATCGAATGCATTTCCTAAACAAAACCAACAATAACAATAATATTAAAAGCACAAGTGATGCTCTCCTCACATAAAAATAAGTCAGTGTGAAGGCCTTGAAAAAGAGTATTCCTTCCTCAAATTCTCCAGGGAGACAGCAGACTTTGGAGGGACTAAAGAGGCAGAATAAAGAAAACAAAACGAGGCCGGGCGGTGGTGGCACACGCCTTTAATCCCAGCACTCGGGAGGCAGAGGCAGGCAGATCTCTGTGAGTTCGAGGCCAGCCTGGTCTACAAGAGCTAGTTCCAGGACAGGAACCAAAAAAAGCCTCGGAGAAACCCTGTCTCGAAAATCAAAAAAACAAAACAAAACAAGGGACAGCACCAGGAGCCTCACTCCAGGAAGGGTGTGGAACTGCACTGTTCTGCAGGAGGCTGGCCTTGACAGCGCGGGAGGGCATCTGACACAGGCAAAACTCCGGTTGAAATAGACTAAGAGCACTTGAGGAAGCCGGCATCTGTCAGGTCCAACGCACGAGGAAGGTCAGGCAAGCCACCTCAGAACAAGAGGCAGGAGCAAACGAAGCCTGACTGCAGGGCTGGATTCCCGAGGTGGCACGGAGAACCATATGGAAAAGTTACATCAAGACAAACGCCCCAGCTCAGGTGCAGACGAATGGAAAGCTGGAGCTGAGTTTCCTTCCTCCGAGACCTGAGTGGCTCACACTACAAAAGGGAGGTAGGCTGGAACGGTGATGTGACCAGTGGGAACGGCATAAGGGACCCGAGTGACGGAAAGACAGCAATGTGGCTGTGCCCACGAGAAGGGGTGGGGTCAGCTGAAACAAGGGGCACCACAGGTGAAACAGTGGAGCTCTACTCCAGGAACAGACTCATTTCAGGTGTTGGCATGGTTCAAGGCTGAGTTTAGCAGCCACTGGAGTAGAAAAGGGGAAAACACGCAGTTCAGGGGAGAACGACGAGACACTTTCCTTCACTCAGCCGGCAGCAAAGCCCTGCGAGACTGCCCAGCACCCAACAGAGCGGGTAGCTGACAAGACCACCTGGATGGCAGAGGACGCCAAGAAAAGGACTGCAAACAGGCTTTCAAAAGATTTCATTAATAACAATCATTAATGATACTAAATGATAAAAGGCCATATCTTACAAGTATATTCTTAGAAAAAAATAAGACAATTAAATATTACTTTACAAACTAAATATCCATTAACTTATATTTTATAATTGAATGGGAGAACAAATTATCATATATTCTTCATTGAAAAATAATTTAAACTAACCTAACAAATAGAAAATAATCACCTATATCCTACCACCTTAATAACTATTATTGCAATCATTTTAACATAGCTATAACTAAATTATAAATTAAATTTTTCACTAGTAGTTTTCCAATTGACCACATGCAGAATTAAGCAATATGTATTTTTTCTATTATCTTAACACTTTTCATGGCATTTTACTAAGCACATTTTCAAAGTGTATGAATCAATTCACCTATTGCTCACCAAACCTAGGAGCACGATAAATTATGAAAGGTATAAATCAGCATGTAAAGTTTTACATTTCCAAGTTCAACCTGAGAAGTGGATAATTAACGGCACCCAACACGGAAAAGCTGCCCCCAAAGACTGAAAGGAGAGGGGCAGGCTTATTTTCAGACACACCGTCACTCCAGGTCACAGACAAGTCAAAAGATTTACCTGGAAGAAACCTTACAAAACGTGGCATGAAATGAAATCTTGGACAGCAGGGAGGACTGTCTTCAAACAAAGGACCTGAGGCAAACAAGGAAAAAGAAAAGAAGAAAGAAATCAAACAACCTCAGAGAGCCAACACTGCAACTTAATTCCCAAGATTTATGGGAACCACAAAAAACATCACAGAAGCAGGGACATAAAAATTGCCATTCCCCCCACCCGGCCTCAATAACTCAATCCCTTATCAGCAACTGTCGCAGCTTCCAGTGAAGACTGCAAAGAGGGGCCTGCAGCAGCTCAAGGGGAGATGGAAAGGCAAGGAGCCAAAGCAAAAAATTTACTTTTTAAATTAAAAAATATCAGCATCTTTGTTATAATCGAACTACAGCATTACATAATATGTGCTTATGTATTAATTCCTTCAGTTTTTAATCAATACACTAAAGCATGCTGTTAGTTTAGGAAACCATTTATCAATACACTTGGTTTTAAAAGATACTCATTCATTTCATTTTAAAACTAGCTTCAAAGACTTCCTTCAATACATGACTTTAAAAATAAGCAAATTTAAAAAGCTATTGGAAAATTGAGTCTTTAATCCGCACATGCATGTATATTTTAATGACTAATTGGTTCTCTAATTTAATAAACTGTTTCCTTACAAGTTTATTACAGTAATGGTCATTATATTTAAAATATTAACCACTGAGATTTTTTCCCCTAATGCACATAAACAAGGCCGTTATATTAGTAATAACTGGTACAATCTTATTGCTGATAGGCACTGACAAAACTACATGGAGCAGAACCCGTAAGCACATACTCCTGCCGAATGATAGCAAGAACTCCTACAGACGCCATGCCTTTACCTAGGGATTTACAAAATAAAAACGTCAACCATGCCCCCATTTCGTGTGAGCTTTCATATACACTGTGACATACGTCTTAAAAGACTTACTCTTGTTTTAAAGCCCTATAATTTACCTTTAAGATTCCAGTCATACAGTTCCAAAATATCTCTGAATAGGAAAAGTGAAAACAGTTCAAGTCCTTTTACACAAAAATTCTGAAAAAAAAAAGTCAAAATCAAATAACTATAGATCTGCAAATACATATGAACTGAAGTTTTAATTTGTCCTAGCCAAGGATCTCAGAGGGTTTGTTGAACTTGTACTAAAAGCATTCCCTGCACAGCTTGGCCACTGTCCTAAAACGACTTGCTGATTTCAAATTGAAATGAAGTAGACAATACCACCATTAGGATTTCTACGAAAATGTCAACTCAGCTCTTTTCGGTGTACAAATAGAATATCTCACAGTCTTCCTTCTACCATGTTCTTCTAATCTAATTGTAAAATGTTTAAGAATCTCCTGGGAGCTTCTTGTGAATGCAGATTCCACACATACACCTGCAGCTGACGAGCCTGCCCAACCCCACTGCCATCCCACCCTACTCCCACAGCACAGGATTACTGTTGCCAAGTTACCAAAAAGCAGAAATCTTTTGTGGCAAAAAATTTTAAACTATTAACAGAGACAAATAAAAGGGTTGAGAAAAACAGCAGAACTCTGCCGAAACTGCTCCTGCAGACAAGCTAACAGACGACACATCTGCAAGCCAGTCTGGTCTCGTGAGGCTTCCTCCTACTCATCTTGCTTGGGGTTCATAAATCACCCAGCATGAGATCACATCAGGAATCATAAAGTTTTACAGCGATAAGTGAAGGCTTATGACCTTAGACCCGAACAAAGCAAAGCAAAAGCTAAAAACTCTCTACGCACAGAAAGAAGGGGCAGCCCTTGCTCTTTAAGGCCATTTCAATGCAGGTAGAATGAAGCCAAGCGGCCCAGAATGAAAGAGGTGGTAATTTAGCATGCACATCAGGCCCATCAATCGCTCCTCATTGCTCCCTGCCATCCATGACAGCGCTTCCCAGTTAAACAAATTCCAAGAGCCAAGGGCTCCAGAAATCGACCCCAACTCCGACACATCAAGCACACACGCTTGTTTGCTGTCGAGCTGTTATTTCTTAGTGTGATTTGTTGACAACACTAAATTCAAGATCAGGCAATGAATCATTCTGAGACTCACATTAATCTTAGTTTGGAATTTTAAATCTCTTGCATATATTTAGATAAATCTGCTGTTTAGCATCTGCAATGAAAAACAATTAGGAAAAAATGTAAATATATGGGAAGAAAAATGAGGCAAACACTGATCTTATCACTGAAGATAATGAGCAAGATTATTCCAACAGCTCTCGGATTCTGTTCCGCTGTTCCAGCCCTCTCTGTGAGACTGGCCAGGACCCAAACTCTGTCCCTTAAGCAAAACCGAGAACAGATGTACGGTGACTATCAGCAGATGCAGCACGAGCAGACATGGGTTCAGAAATAGGTCAACGAGTTTAAATTTTTGAACCATGGTACCAGAGGTACATTACAGCAACCCTTTTGACAGTGAGCATGGTAGTTAGGGGTCTCGAGTGGCAAAACGCTGGAGTTGACCAACTTCAATTGTGTTGCTGTGTGTGTGTGTGTGTGTGTGTGTGTGTGTGTGTGTGTGTGTGTGTTTAGGAAAAAAGATTAAGAAAGCAGAATAAAACACATTCAGCTGCTAAGCAATCCTTTCTCTTACCTCAGGCATCATCTCTTCAATAAAGTGAATCGTGTAGTCTATGTTGAATCTAATCACTTTACACAGTGGAATCTGCAAAGAAGAAGAGCTGTTGAGCTGCAGGCTCATAATGCAGAGTTTGCTATTTGACTCAGAGGACCAAATGCAGTTTTACCTTCACGTAACCTGGTAACAACCTTGGGCACAACGTTCAACTGCCTTTTTTCTTTTTTTTTTTTTTGAGACAGGGCCTCACTCTGTAGCCCTGACTGGTCTGGAACTCCTGTATAGACGAGGCTGGCCTCAAACTCAGAGAAATTTGCAGGCCTCTGCCTCCCGAGCCGCTGGTATTAAAGGCAATGTGTTACCACACCTGGTCCCAAAATACTACACCCTAATGATGAGAATTAGGAGCTCTCTGACCAAGCTTCTGAGAGAGATGGGAGTAATACTGGTGCTTCACTCAATGTGATTAGCAGAGCAACCCAAACACAAGGACACTCAACCCAAACATGTCACCTTCAGAAAGAAATAATAAAACCAGTCATGTGCTAATTTTACTATTAATTCTTCACCCAGGTCAAGAACGGCAGCACGATAATACAACAGTAATAAACACTTAGCTCACGGATCAGTGCACAGTGCAGGCTGCCTGCCTGCTTCTGGGGCAAGAGCAGCTGTAGTTGAAAGTACACAAGAATTAATTATAAATTTAAAAAAAGCTGGTATTTGCTGGGCCAGGTACTGGTCTAATATTTCACCGTATTTGCTTATAGAACTGTCACAGGTGCCCTAAAATATAAGTTTCACCATTATGCATTATGGGAGAGAGGAAAAAACGAAGAGAACCACCAGGCAGGTACCATGGCTGAAGGAGCAGGTAGCTGGTAAAGTAAGGATTCTTATTCTAGACCCATCTCCTCACCGCCCATTCTAGTACCCAGAGAGCCTGTGAGAAACTGAAGGCTCAGCCGAACTAATCCACATCTGTCTTATCTTCCCAGTGCATCATCACACACCAGCCTAGGATCTAGCACAAGAGTTTTCCATAAATAGATTTCTGAATGAATAAAAGAGTGAGGAAGGGAGGGAAGGAGGTTACTGAACTGGCTAGCTGGGCACAGTAATTGAAACCAGAGGCCCTGGAGATGTGTTACACGGTCTTTCTGGCTTAGCAATCTGTCCATGAAACAATGTAATCACTTTTACAAACCACAGCTGTCAGAAAGAAACAGATTTTAATTCTCCCAGAAAAGGGGGATGTAAAAAAAATAGAAAAGCAGTCTTACAATGCCATCTACTGGAAATGAAGTTAAATTTAGGTCTTAGGTATTCTTTTTTACTTTTTTTTTTTTTCTTAAATATAGTGGTTGGTAACTTTAACTTTACTATGGGATTCGTTTTCAACTTCTGGACATATTATGTCCTCAGTCCTCAGCTAACCAAAGCAATGCTTTTAGTACACTATTATTTTTACAACCTACTTTAACCCCACTGACACTTAAAATACTCAGGAGTTACAAAATGACATATGATTTAGCCTGGTTTTAAAATACCCATTCCTTACTATCATCTATATAAGGTTCATACTTTAGAATAAGCCAATGCCCTGTATTAAAATGCAAGGATCTAGAGTCCAGTAAGATGGCATAATTCCTGTCAGGCAGTGGTGGCACATACCTTTAATCCCAGCATTCAGGAAGCAGAAGCAAATAGATCTTTGTGAGTAAGTTCAAGGCCAGCCTGGTCTAAAAGAGCTAGTTCCAGGACAGCTAGGGCTATTACACAGAGAAACCCTGTCTCAAAAAACAAAAAACAAAACAAACAAAAAAGATGGTGTAACTCCTATAACCCTGAAGATCCTGAGGCAGAGGTGGGAGGATCATGAATCCCAACCCAGGCTGGAAAGCAAAGTGAGACCCTATCTCAAAAACAAAAAAAAAAAAAGGAAGTCAAGGATCTGGAAAAGGAATGTAAATAAGCACAGAGAGAATAGGCCGCGTGGTAACTGCAACTAAAGAGGAGCAAATGGAAAAGCGTGGGCGGTGCAGCCAACAGTTGGGTTGCTTTGCTACATCAGCAGGAAGCCAGGCACACCTCACCTCTATACTGCCAGTACTTGGGAGGTACAGGCAGGATAGCTGAGGACAGCCTAGTCTAGACAATTGGTTCTAGGTCAGCCAAAGAAATAGAAAGAATCTGCTCAAAAATATTGAGGGAGAAAAAGGCAAAACAAGGGTACACAAAAACATCCAGGTGAGGAGGGCAGGTACTGGAACACAGAGAAAAGGGACCTGTGAAGTTACCTAGTTCTTCAGAAAGCACAGTGCACACAGAGAGAAGCCAGATGCTGCTAGGGAGAAAAGAACACAGCCAGAGGGCCAGGCTACAGTCTAGTATACCCACCCAGGTACCAAATAAGGAAAAACTGGAAGTAGAGACAAGTTTTAAACACAGTTAGGGGATATTCTGACCATTCTGTCATGAGAGGAAAGAACTGAGACCAACTACAGCATCCCTGGGCTTGTATCACCAGGGAGACCACAATGGCACCGAAGCAAATGCAGAAATCCATAACACTGCCCTCCTGAGTAACTCAAACCCAACATGAAGAGACGATGAAGAGTTAGGACTCACAAAGGTTGCGTGTCTGTCCTGGCTGGTTTTATGTCAACTACAAGTTAGAGTCATTTGGGAAGAAGGTCTCTGAATTGAGAAAACACCTCCATAAGATTTGCCTCCAGGCAAGTCTATAGTGTAATTTCTTGACTGGTTGACATGGAGGGTGCAGGTAACTGTGGGTGGTGTTGCCCCTGGGCTGGCGGTCCTCTAAAAGGCAGGCTCCACAAACCACAAGGAGGAACTCAATAACCAGGGATCGTTCGTGGCCTCTGCATCAGTTCCTGCCCTAGTTTCTGCTCTCCCTGACTTCTCTGGATGATGGGCTACAAGCGGCAAAGTCAAACCAATCCTATCCTTCTCAACTTGGTTTTGGTCATGTGTTTTCCACAGCAACAGAAACCCTAATTGAGGCACTACCCAAGGGGACATACCAGGGCATGCGCCAACAATCAAATCAGAGGGTAGGGCAAAGCTACTCATGTCAGCTGTTAAATCTCATGAGAGGGAAGCAGAAAGAAAATGTGGGTGGTGGTGTTGAATCATCCGGCAAGAGTGAATGCACAGAGGAGGGAAATAATGAGAGCTCTGGGAGTATACAGAGGGCGACAGAGGAAAAGGAGGAGAGAGACCTTCCCTCCTCCTAGCTGTGTGGAAGGACAGAACGATGCAAACAGAACTGTCTCCACCTCCTTGCAGCAGAACTCACGGGCACTCCTCAGGACACGCTTCGGGCTTCCATCCACACCACTGGAAGCTTCTGAGAGGGACACGGCTGGGAAAGGCGCCCCTCACACTGGCTCACAGCCTTAGACTGGAAGAGAACTTGTCCTCTCTCACCAAAAACCAGCACTTCAGAGGTCACCAGAGCGGCTGCCATCAACCCACAAACTGACACAAATGCCCAGCACTCCCTAAATCCTAAGTACGCAGTGCTGCCATGCTGATACTAATCCCTAACCCATAATAGCACAACTAATTCATTAATACCCGCAAATCTGTATATTCAATACTTTTTCTAATGAGTGAATGACCGGATGGGTCATCAGTGATCAGCGAAAAGGAACCTGACCAAGTTCTCGCTCAGAGAATGATCACAGGGCTTTCCTGGGCACGAGATCATTGTGTGACACTGTGCAATCAATGCACCTTTTGCACTGTCAAAGCCCCAAGCATCAGGTATCATAAGGAACCACAAGCGTACTGCATGACAGGATAAAACCATCCAGGAGTGCTACACACTTGGCCAACAAAGCTTTCAATCCACTTCAATTAGAGACCTTAAGATTCCCTTCCAGAGCTAGCTCTGGTCAAGAGTCCACATGACTGTCACCTCTAGGCCCTTCCTGCTGATGGGCTCGTTCTAAGAAATGAGCCAGGTCAGTAATGCAGTTTAAGAACCTTATAGGAGTCTGCTTTAAATTCAAGAGATCTTTGACGGTTCTAGCTCTGTGAACTTTAGAATCTTCAACTCAAAATTCAATTTCTATTGTCAACATCACTCACAGAAATGACAGGGCTCGTCATTATGAACAAAAGTTCTCAAGTTTTTTTAAGAAATTCAGTATTTATATAAAATAAATGTTGAGGTCAGGGATTTTCTTGTTTGTTTTTGGTTTAATCTCTTCGAACACAACAAAAACTGACTAGTTTAGTAAAACTGCCTCTCAGTGCCAAACTTTATGCAGGGAAACTTTTTAAAAATTATCTTTTTAAAAAAAAATCACATTTCCTACTCACTTGTGCCATGAAACCTGCTGTAGAGAGGCAAATATGTATTTCAAGGCCGATCTGTACCATATAGCATATAGTATGCTGTCTCACAGAAAAACAAAAACAAAATAAAAATTCTATTTTTAAATCTAAGTCAGAGGCTGAAGGATGGCTCAGCAGTTAACAGCACTTGTTGATCCCAATGAAGACCTGAGAGCTATCCTCAGCACCCATGTCAGGCGGGTCACAACCTCTTGTAACTCCGTCTCCAGGTGATCTGATGTGTCTAGTGTCCATGGGCACCTGCACTCCCATGCACACAGACACACATATACACAAAATAAAAATTAAAAATACATCTTTCTTTTGAAAAAAAAAAGTCTGACTTAAACTAAAATCCCAAGCTATCATTAATAAAGCTCAAGGAATTGCCAGTCCAGTGTAAATGTAAAAAAAAAAAAAAAAAAAAAAAAAAAAGAGTGAAAATATTCAAATTCATCTGTCTGACATCTTTCCCAAAATGAGAGGTGCCAATATTTATTATGCACCAATTACCATGCTAAACACTTGCCATGCACCAGTGCATTCATCCTTCACAAAAACGGGTAACCTGATGCAATTAGTACCCCATCCACAGACGACAAGACCAGTGTACAGTAGTGTCAGGCCAGAGTCAGCAAGGGGACTTCACTCCAGATCTCAAACTGCTGTCTACAAAGCCACACTGTTTGCCTTCCCCATGCAGGTGACCCTGAAGTCAAGGTGAGAACTAGATGAGCACCAGGGAATTAAGAAGTGAGGTGACAGATACGCTGAAGTAACTTCCTGCAGCAGGACCGGCATTTGCAGGTGGACGTTAGAGGACTACAGAACGTCTGAAGACCATTACAACCTCAGACTAAAATGTGGGGAGCAAAGAAGATGACAGACACAGAAGCACAGCCAAGAAACAATGGAAATTCTAACAATTTCTAGTATTTTACATATGAAAGTAAAAGGGGAGAAAAGGGGGGACGAGGTCTAAATGGGAGAGCATCAATAAATAAGAGTGATGGGAAGACAAAATATTGCCTATTTCCTGCTGTTAAAAACCCGGGTTCAGACACAGAGACGGAGATGTGTGTGTGGCGTGAAGGCAGGAGGCTATCTGAGGAAAGAGACGAAGAGTGGGAGCAGAGAGGAAGGAGAGGGTGGCGGGGACAAACGTACGAGTGTGACAACATATGTGTGTGAAAATGCCCTCATATAACCATCTCCTGAAAGAACACTCTCCAATAAAACCAGGTATGACTGTGTATGCCTGCACCCTTGTGCAGACTGAGGCAGGAGGACTCTGAGTTCAAAATCCTTGAGCTATACAAGCTCCAGGCCAGAGTGGGCTACCTAGTGAGTTTTTCTCTCAAAAATCCATAAAGTTAAAAACAATTCCCTTACGGTTAGGACATATCGTAGAATAAGGAAAAGCTGGGGTTTTTTTTGTTTGTTTGTTTTGTTTTTTAATTCTACCTGCCTTTATTTTTTTTAGGCTTATCTTCTTTTTTTATTTTTTATTTATTTTTTTTATTGAAAAAAAAATTTTCCGCCTCCTCCCAGCCTCCCATTTCCCTCCCCCTCCTCCCTTGGGATGTTCACCTTCCTAGGAAAAGCTGTTTTAAGTTAGCATCACTACCTAGAATCCCATTTACTCAGTAAAGTAAAAAGGAATGACAGATAGAAGCAAGGTAAGATCAAGATTTGAAGCTCAGCCTCCGATGGTAAAATCCATCTTCAAAGTAAACAGTACAAAGATGACTTTCCAACTGCAGACAGGCAACACGCCGAAATCTAGCTCGCTATGTCCTTCAGGACCCACGGCCCAGGTAAAGCTGCATGCTCTTCCCAGCACTGCTATAGCAGCTCACTGTTCCACATGATGAGCAGCTGGGCAACTTCCAAGGCTGCCAACTTCAAAACAGGACAACTGTGATGCCCAGATACCCAGCATCCATTTGGACTGATTCCCAGAAGAGCATCCCTAATACCCAGAAGTATCGAGAATCCTGTGTGAGACCAAGTCACTGAACACAAGCAGAAAGCAAGCGAGGTCACTCCAGACTTAGTGTCCTGAACAAGCCCTGCTTCTCTTCCCTTTGCTCAGAGACATACATTAGCTTCTCCTTAAAACTTCCCCTTTCCTTTGAAGAACAATCAACCCAAAAATAGCTCATCACTCACTCCATAGTTTATCCTCCTTTTTCCAAGTTTCACACTCTCAAAATGTTATTCTAACACGTTTACTTAGACCATTTACTGTAGCCCAAACCTGTGACTCATTAGCAGACAGAGTCCCACCTGACACTGCTGCAGCCGCCCTGAAGCTCACACAGGTGGGATGAAGAGTGAGGGTTATGGACACAAAGATTTGGGGGAAGGAAAGATAAAGGGAAGGCAGGAAGTGCAAGGAAGGAAAAAGGAGCCAACTGGCACATACTTACATTAGTCAGGGGGGCATGTGCAAACATAGAAAATCCTTCAAAGATATACTCATGATCATCATATTCTATAACTGTTGGCCTGTCGGTCTGAAAGTAAAGAACACAAAACAGGATTTAATCATAGCATCTGCATGTGCAGCAATGCACCCAGGCACAAAGGAACTCAAGGAAGAAACAAATGCAACTCTGTAGACTCAACATATTTTCCAATATCAGGAAACACACACTAAACATTAATTTTAAGTGGAATCCTCTGGTTTCATGAAATTCTCTAATTTCAGATGTAGTATGTATGTGTATATACATACATACACACACACATACTTCAGATGTAGTAAATATATAGTATATTTCATACTATATATTTAAATAACCAATGATGCTTATTATGGATACCATAAAGAAAATTAAAGGCTCTATATAACTTTATTTCCTAAAAATTAATTTTCTTTAATCCCATAACACAACCAG
The DNA here is from genome assembly GCF_037038515.1 of Microtus pennsylvanicus. NCBI lineage: Eukaryota > Metazoa > Chordata > Mammalia > Rodentia > Cricetidae > Microtus > Microtus pennsylvanicus. Next base: position 24,741,266 of record NC_134584.1, read on the forward strand.
TTCTACTTTACTGAACTGTATTTCTGAACAAATAGACTGACCGACCCCACAATAGGGAGGATTCTGAGGGCCTCGAAGTGCTGGAAGCTCAACCCCACAGCTGCATCCCCACCCTACCCAAGGAGAAGACAATCCACCAAGCACTGCAGTAGAGTAGGTACCAAGCAATGTCAAAACCTTCAATTACCTAAAAACAGGATCTGTAATTACATGGTATAAACACCAATCTCACTATAAGAGACTCTCTTCCTTGTATGTCATTCTTAATAGCCAGCCCTTTGGATATTAAATGCCAAATGTAGAGCAAATTATAAAGATTGGTAGCTTAAAAGCTACTTCTTACCTAGGTACTAGACATCATAGTTTCACAAATTGTGTGTGTGTGTGTGTGTGTGTGTGTGTGTGTACGGGGAGGAACTAAAGATTATCCATATACACATCATTCCTTTTGTCAATATCACTGTCACTTTCTAGCTGAGTGACTCAAGAAGACTACATTAAATATAATGAGACAATTCTGATGAAACAAGCAATAATAATGAAGGGTACGACCACTCTTAAGACAAGGCCACAGGCCTACCATATAAACCAGCAATCTCAATCCTCAGAAGACATCAAAAATACATGCATACAAATACTCTTTGATTGAAATGTAAAAACATGTAATTATATTACTTCCCTGTCATCTCCAAGCCCTCACACATCCAATTCTATTTTATGTGCATGTCTATACACCATTTGCATGCTTAGTGCTCACAGAAGCTAAAAAAGGAATCAAATCCTCGGGAACTGGAGTTACAGGTAGTTGTGAGCTGCCATTGGGTCTTGGAGTAGCAAGTGCCCTAGACTGCTGAGCCGTGTCTTAGTCCACACAAATACTACTGTCAGCACTATTCACAATAGCAAGCGTGGAGACAACCCAAAGTCTATCAGCTTAATGAATGAACAAATGAAACACGCCATAGCTATACAACACACACGCACTTCATAGGGGTATAGTATTTGGCCATAAAAAGACTAAAGGATGTAAGCTGCACAGCTCTGTGGCAGAGTGCCTGCCTTGGATACAAGAGATTCTAGGTGGAATAAAAGAAAAAAAGAGAAAGGGGAGTGAAGTACTGATACATGTCACAACACAGGCAAATCTTTAAACTCCTACTCTACGTAAACAAGAAAAAGACAGAAAAAGCAGCTACCATATGACCTCTATGAAAAGTCTAGGCCAGGCAAGTCCACAGACACACACCACCTAAAGAATATAAAGTTTCTTTTAGGATAACAAAAATGTTCTAAAGTTAGATGGTTTTACGCATTTGTACTTATGCCGAACATCATGAATTACACAATTTAAATGGGTAAAGTTGATGACACAGAAGTATAGCTAAATAAGTTATTAAAATATGTAACTATGAATACTTCTGTAATCAAGACGTCTCAACAGAATTAGCAAATTTCATACTGTAAGAAGCAATGTGGCCCAGCACAGCATACAGACATGAACATTGACTCCCTGTCTTCTAAAAACCACCATACTGCTTAGTACCTGAGCAAATCACCTAGCCTCATCTATGAAACATGAATTAATGTCCCAAATGGGTAGTATGGATAATATATACACAGTTATTATGAAAATTAATTAGCTATGCTAACCACTTAGAATGTAGCACATGTGCATAAGTATACCATATTATCACACTGACATACTTACTATACATTGAACGCTCTGATTCAGTCACAGGGCCATAAGCTGCCCACTGACTTTTAAAACTCGGAAATGCCCTACTTCACACTGCCACTCATTACTCCAATAGCAGTTTCATGATTCACTGGCTCTATAAATTTGGTTATTGCATGGTACCAATACAAACACAAAAGAAATAATAAAATGGTGGGAGAAGAAAGCTGAAACATCACAATAAAGCCAAATTTTATCTGCATAGTGATTTTAAAATAAAAATGACGTAAGAACTGAATCAGAGTCTAGTGTGACGGCTCAGGCCATAATCCCAGCACTTTGGAAATGAGGCAGGAGAAACGTCTAAAGTGAGAGGCCAGCCTTGGCTACACAGCTAAGCTCCAGGCCATCCCAGGCTGCAGTGTGACTTCATCAGCAACTTACTAAAAAGTTGGTGGGCGGGGAGACGGTGATCCGGTAGTGGAAAAGACGGCCAGCGTTGTTCGTCATGGGACGGCAGGGCTTGATTGCCTGGGTGAACAAAATGAAAGTTTTACAAATTAAGTAGAAAATAACTTTCTTTTAAAATAGATTACACTGTCAGTTTCATGTCTGACACCTGCTTCTATGTGTGCCACTCACAGACTATTCGCTTTGCTATGCATGAACTAACTGAACAAAAAGACATGGCCAATCACCGGTTCTCAACCTTCCTAATATGTACTATTGTAGTGAGGACCACACTGACCTGCGATTTGGTGCTCAGTGACACCAGAAGTGTCTGTAGGCTCTATGTCCCCCAAATACATGACCTCAGTGAATGGGTATCTGCCATCAGTTGGGTACCTGGGAGACATGGCTAGACCCCCGGGACACACAGCTGGACCTGTTATTGGTATGATATGGTTCTATTCAATACAAGTAGATATGTAAGTGCTGTCAGCATCCAGGAGGGTTTGGAAGGACTCATGAGGCTTGCCATCCAGAAACAATTTGGGAGCCACATTTGGCATAACTACCAGTAGAGACTGGTCTACTCACTGTGTAAGCTGCTGCACTTCAGAAGGGTCAGAGCCTACAAAGGCCCTGTATAGTAGTACAAAGTAGATGGACTGCTGGTGTGAGTTCCTTGCCCTTTCCAGGGTAGTCAGGCCCTGAGGAGCCTACTTATCTCTAAAAGCTGTGCCGTCAGCTCCATGGGATCTTTAGCCCATGCAAAACATCTGATCAACTGATGAGGGTTTCCCAAGCTGCTCCAGTCCCGCATCCCATGGAGAAAACACTTGCAAACATAAACATCCCTTGGGACACGCCTGAAGGCCTTACTAGTCCTCTCCCCTTCCTCACTGCTCAATGTGAAGAGGCTCGTGCCAGAGTGTAGTAGGGACCAGGCCACCAACAGCTGCCACAGCAGAGTACAGGAGCGTGTGATGCCCCGCCAGAGTAAGCCTTGTTTGACAGTAACCACATGAGTAGTCTGCTACCAACTGTTGTGCTTCTTGGCCTGGGAATTACAGACTACATTTTCTGGGTACAAACATAAGGCTCCCACGCCAGGGGCCTACCTCTATGTGGGCTCAGTGGTGTCTGGGTGAAAGCTTTTACATCTGAGTCAATTATGTATGTGGTAGCTGCCTCCTTAACCATATCCTAAGAGGTGAATAACAACATCTCACTCAGCATGAACACTCCGCAGATCACAGGGCTCCTGATCAGTCAGGCAGAGTAAAGCAACTCTGAGAGGCGCCGGGGAGACCAAAGCATTCTCTCAGTTATGTCTGTACCAAAAGGATGCAGTCTGCCACCTATCCTGCAAGGGCATACACACATTACACGTATGCTCAGCCGGAACAGCTGCTCGTGGCACGGGGAGTACTGCAGCAACAGCCCCTGGCAGGCATTGCAGGGGGCAGCACTCTCCACTGAATGCCATGCTCTCAGCAGGAGAGATTATGGGTGAGGTGTAGTGATCCCGTGGGCTCTACCGAGTCCATCAGCAGGTACTCATCTAGATCCCCCCTGACATACAGTGCATGTACTCTCTGCGGATAAGCTTTTCCTTAGCCCTCTTGTGTAGCGGCATCATGATGCCAAGACCTTTCAGAACCAGCCACACTCGTACACAGCAGGGACTGGGGACAAACCATCTGGCTGTCGGCTCTGCAAACTGGGAACACACTTCCTACACATAGCATCCAGACCATCTTCCTGTCAATCCCCTGCCGAAGAGCAGGCCCAAAGTGGTCTTAAGAATCATTTTGCCATATTGCACCTGGTAGCAATTTCCACAGCAGAAACAGGAAGTACATGTAGCAAGCTGAAGCAGATCAAAAGGCAGCACAAAGTGACCAAACCAAGGGTGGAAATCCCTAACTTCCTAATCCTATCCAGTCACTACTCACTCTCTACTTCTCCACAGAAATTAGTGTGATGGCTCACTTGCTTATAAGAATCCCACCTTAGTCTCCAGCTACCATGCTCAGGACTCTAGGGCAGTCCCAGGAAATGAGCCCGAGGACTCTGGCTTCCCCACCAGCTGAGTTCATATCACGAACGAGTCTTAGGCACTGCCCAATGCTCAGGCAGTTTACCTTGGCAGCACTATCACAAAACACACAGCCAATGTGGGTTAGATACAGCCATGAGACAAATGACTGACTGACCAGAAGAGTCCCTACGTGAAACTGCTCTTGGAACTTGGGACATCCATCCTGTTTTCAGGTACCTGTGTTTAGCCTGAGGCAGGTGTTCCGTCATTAAGGGAATAGCTCTTTGAAATGACTGAGCAAAGGTTAAGAACTCACCAAGGCCAGCTGGCCTGGGTCTGGAAATGCCTGGGATAAAACCAGACTCTCTGAACATAGCGGACAATGAGGACTACTGAGAACTCAAGAACAATGGCAATGGGTTTCTGATCCTACTGCACGCACTGGCTTTGTGGGAGCCTAGGCAGTTTGGATGCTCACCTTACTAAACCTGGATGGAGGTGGGGGTTCCTTGGACTTCCCACAGGACAGGGAACCCTGATTGCTTTTCGGGCTGGGGGAGACTTAATTGGGGGAGGGGGAGGGAAATGGGAGGCGGTGGCGGGGAAGAGACAGAAATCTTTAATAAATAAATAAATTAAAAAAAAAAAAAAAAGAAAGCTGCAGTGGTGCTGGGGAAAACCCAGACCTGAGTGGCATCACTCCAACCCTGCACCTGAGACACCTTAGCTCTGCTTCTAGGGAACCTAAGATGCAGCGGATGGTATCAGGAGGAAACAAGCTGAGGAAATAAGAACAAAGACAGCACTTTAGAGCTGAAACACTCCCACACCAGAGAGTCCCTCACTGGTGCTAAGTGCAGTACAAATGATCCCTGGCATCAGGGGGCCAGACATGGAGAGGCTACCATGCTGGAAGAGCTGATACAATACCGCACGGATTTAGGACTATAAAAGAAATGAGGTCTACAAGAGGAAGGGCCATGGATTTTACAAACAGATGGCAAGGGTTAAATACCATGTGCTCACCATGGTCTCAGTTCCCGGTCTGCCATGAACTCACCTGGAGGGCTCATGAAATCTCAGCAAGCTCTCCCGGTGGCAGCTTGTGGGGCTGTAAGTGTACAGTCCCAACAAGTTCCAGGTGAAGCTGCTACTAATCTTGAGACTTCGCTGAGAGAACTGCTCTAGAGACACGTGACGGCAGAGGAGGAGAAAGGTGAGTGCCACAGGGCTTCTTGAAGATCCAAAGGGAACTTCCCCTCACTTACAGTGAGACTTCAGAAAAAGCGACAAGTCAGAGCTGACCTGTGAAACAGCCATAATTCAAGGACAATTGACAGCCAAACAAGGTAGGCCTGTTAGGGCAAGGTCAGGGCCCTCTGGACCTGACTCTGCAGAGATGGCACATCCCTCCCTGCTTAGACCAATCACTCCCTTATACCAGAAGACAGTGGAAGATCCTATCAGACAGCAGTGTCCGCCATACCTCAGCCCACATACAGTACCCAATCAGTCAGCCTCCTTGCCAACAGACCTACAATAAAAGTTAGTTCACAGCATGACCCAGTTGTACAGGTGTCTGGAGGAAAAACTTACTTCCCAAAGGAGCTATAAGATATAGGCAGCATGTTCCAGCAGGGAGTCTGCATAGGGCCAGATGGGAAGAGTGCTTCAGGTTAAGGAAGAGTTTGTTGACTTGGGAGAACTCGGGTGGAAAACCACCAAGAGATACTGGAGTTTCTTTCCTCCAAGGGTGGGTCTAAGATGCAATGGTGCATCTAAGTGATGCTGAAAATCCAGATGTGCCCAACCGAATGGCAAAGAAAAGAAGAGGGCATGCTGGGATGGAAACAGTACTTACAACTAGGACTATGTAGAAAATCCCCAAAGGACACACAAAACAAATGTGCTAGGGCCGAGTATTGCATCACCAAGTTCAATGGTGGTCTCCTCTGTGATAGAACAGACCACAGGACCAGTAGTTGGAGTCTGTCAAGAACAACAGGGATGACGGAATCTGGAAACTAAGCCAATAGAAGCCACGTCACATAATCATCATCATGACTAGTAAAGTCAGAGCGCCAGCCAAGGGGGTCTGCACCATGAAAACAGTTAACAGAACATGTTGTTGCTGGGTACAAAATAACGAGCAACCAACGAGAGTACTGCGCAGTTCGTACAAGCAGAAGAATTCAAGGAGAGCCAAGAGGCTAAAGGCAAACACTCCACTGAATAGTCATACTACCTCCTGACCAGTTCCAAGATTCATCAAGATTTTTGAGATTAAAATCCACTGGCTGGAAAAGCAATCAGATTCCAGAAGAAAAGATCCTGCACACTGCAAAGACTACAACTGGTGATGAGTACGCTATCTATCCTTCCTCAACAGGTCCCATGGCTATTTCCTTGAGAGTCTGTACAAAGTGGCAAGGGGACAGCCAGACAGTTCAGTGAGTACTGGACACAGTAACCAAATAATCGATACCATAGAGATGGATGTGTTATCCTCGCACCCTGTACGAGTAGACAATATGATGGAATGCTGGCCACATCGCTTTAGTACCTCTACCTCAGATATACCCAGCAGTCATTTCCCTGGCTGGTGACTGCTCACTGGAACTGACATAACTTGGCATATGAAACAGTTTCCCCACATCTGGTCCCAAGGTGAAAGAAGAGCATAACAGCATGACCAGGCAAATTACTCAAGTACCAAAAATGATCCTGCATTAAAAGACAATGGAGATCTGTGCCATGCTTAAGGCGCACCAAGGTGCTAGCACTGTTGAATTCACCAGTGTAGCCCGTAAAGGATCCTGGAGGGTGACAGTAGGCTATCATGTCTCTCCCAAGCAGCAGCTCTGATGGCAGCTGCTGTGCCAAGTACTGTAGCTCAATAAGACATTAACCAAACTCCATGGCAACTCATTCAGTCAACACATCTGTCTCCATCACAGTCAGAAACGAGGGTTGGAATTTCTCACAACTTCTCTCTGTATTACCCAATATTCTTAATTTCCACCTCAATATTCATAAGGGTCCCAAATGTCCAGACGTACTACAGATCAACCTCCTCCGTTATCTCTGTGAAATTATGTTACTCAAGCTAGAAACTTTAATAAAGATATATGTGCTACAGAGGATCAGAAAAAACCCACAAAGTTCAAGGACCTGCCACAGCCAAAACTATTAGCAAGTCCAGTTATCTATGAACCACCACGACATCATCTCCAAACTAAAAGATAAGAGTACCATCCACTTCCTACAGTGAAGAAAGAAGCAGAACATCCAGAAGTTCTTTACAGGTTCTTAGGACAGCCAAAACCACCCAACAAGAGAGGAGCTCTGGCCAATTATACAGTGACTCAAAAGGCTACAGTATCACGTGGGGACACAGACACCTTAGCAAGCCTAGACCAACAACTGAGCAGATCCTACAGCAAGGTCGGGAAAAGGTGCCAAGAGGAATTCATGGGAGACCGCACTGGAGAATCACAAGACTGGTCCCTGGACCTAGGCCAGGCCATCTTAAGTAAGGAATGACATGCCTTGGGGGGATGTGGGCAGTGGTGGGGTAAATGTAGTTAGTGTACCTGATTAGTATGGAAGGCCTAGCTTTAGGATGACACCAAATCAATGTGTCCAGACCTGCCTGTCATAAACTGGATTCTGTCAATCCCAACAAGCAATTAGGCTGAGTGGCACAGGCAACAATCCATCGCAAAGGAAGGTGGCACATTCAGAATCAAACACACAATAGGATCAAGGGACAGACAGGCTGTCTGGCAGAGGGCCCAGATCCCCACTGGCTTCAACACTGTAGCATCAGCCGACGGCTGAGGATATAATGATGAAGATGGGGGAGCTCAGGCCTGGCTTACAATCCGGTTAATTTAGAAGGTGGATGCAAACAAAAGCAAGGTGTACTACAGTCTCGCTCTGGGATGACTCTGAGGGACAACAATGGGGGAACTCTCTCCAGTGAACAGTTCTAGCAATGCCCCATCAGGTACCCTGAATGGGAAAGGAAGTACCCTGATGTTGTCCACAAGGAAAAAGACCAAAACATCAAGAATGAAAAGGTCTTGGGAGAGACTTGGAACTGGGCTAACGGGAGGGGCTTAATGATGTCTTCATTGGTGTGGTGACCATCAGACAGCAGCTATATGGCACCAAACAACTCAAAATGACTAGGACAATCATGTCTGTCCCCACACCATCCCAGAGTTGACAGGGTGGGCACATGACTGGAACGACCACAGTAATAAGAGAAGGAAGCTTTAGATGAACCCAACAGCAAAGGCCGCACTTAACAAGAGACAAGCCAGCTAACCTTATGCTAGTGAGCATCTATCCAAACAGCTAGTCACCACTGGTGCCACTCCTGGAGACCAACCTACCATGAGTAGCAATTGACTACCTAGGCCCATTGTATCTGTACAAGAGCAAACAAGTAGAATATAGGCCACAGGCATCCAGCTGATAGCACTGCCCACTTGGGCTCCCATCCTGAAAAGGCCTACTGCCTAGCTATAGGGAATGCAGTCAGCATGCAGGCTACAGCTATTGGTCCAGAGGCTGGCTCTTGTGAGGTCTCCCAGCTACAAAGCCCCCTCTCCCATGGTTATGTGCTTACTAAAAACGGCTGCTCTGGAGATCAGGGGATATGAAGGTATGAAGGCCATCCCAGACAAACAAAAGGTAATTCTGTCAAGCTGACTAGATTAGGCCACAGAGCAGCTGAACCACAGCAACTCATTCAGTCAACATATCTGCCTCCATCACAGTCAGAAATGAGGGTTGGAATTTCTCACAACTTCTCTCTGTTACCCTGACCCTCTACTCTTGCCCTGATCCTTCTTCTCAGACACTGATCCCCAGCAACAGGTCACAACACCCTGCCTGAGGTACAGGAACAGATGCCCACAGATGGAACCCTGTCAAATCTCCTCACCACACTCGCTGACCTCCAACGTGAACCGAATAGCTGAAATTATCAGGCGGTCTCATAGTTTTACTAGAGCCTCAAGCAAGTTTTACATAGAAATTAAGAACTTATATATTCCATGTGTACGTGTAATGTGTTGAATCATAAAACAGTAATCCTGGGATTAATGAAAATAACTTACAAAACTGAAAGCTAGTGAGGAAAAATATCATAGGAAACTAATCATGTTTCGTGTTCCCGGGTATGGGCTGTTACTGAGTTACAGAGGGTAGTTGCAAATGACTCCAGTAGAAAGATGGTCTGTCCCTTCAAGCTTAGAGTGCCCCTGAGAAGCCAAGCCTGGGCTGTGTGGTCAATGGGAATTCGACAGCTGGCAGAGACCATTCTGACAAGCACTGTAGTGAAGACGAAGTCCCTGCAGGTAGAAACAGGGCAGGTCCCCAGGGGAAAAGGACATGAGCCTCGTGGCTGGCATAAGAACATTTCCCTGGGGCAATCCATAACCACTGAAAAAAACAGGACACTAATACTACGGAGGATCCAATTCGAGAACACATAATAACACAGATAACATACATGAACCTTCCAAACTCTTTTCAGTTTCCTTGACAACATTCTGTAGTCTACTCAAAGCCCAAATACCTTCCCTGTGTAACTGTCAGTAACAGAGCCTATAACCAGGAACATGAAAAGATTATTTTGACATTATTTCATTTAAGGAAAAGAATAACAATGGCATCTATCTGCCCGTGGCTCCTTGGTGCTTACACAACCATCCCCCAGCCAGTTACCTCTTCTCCAGGATAGATGCTGTGCCGGATTCCTGTGCGTCTGGCTTTGGCGCTGCATTTGCAAAGTGGTCCATCGTTCATCTGTCAGAAACAGAGCGCAATTCAGTTTCACTGGGGGAAAAGTCACAGGAGGCACAATGATGCCTCGGAAACTGTGAGGTTTAATGTCATGAGTGCTGAGGCCATGAAGAGGCTGTCATGGTTAGAAGATTAAACAGCTGTTCCAAAACCAATAAAGCTGCAAACTGTCTATAATATATGATAAAAGGAAACCGTATGACAACACTGGAATCCCAAGTTATTTGTGCAGCCAAGCAGGAAATATCAGTGTCAGCACACCATTAGCCCTCGCGTCTCCTGCCCCTCTGGAGTACTTCCCTTCTTCTTATCTCAGGGAAAAGGACTTTACACACAGAGACAAATGTACTTCATATGCTAAAGGTATGCACAGACTGCTCTGAAGATAACCTGCAGATTAAATGTTTTAAAAACTAAAGTATGTATGAAGTGCAGGATCGGGTGTGTCTAATAGAATAAAAAGCTTCAAGTGCTAGACAGCTTAACGTATGTATAGCCTCTTCCACCCTGTTTCACTTGACTCTGCACGTGAACAATGCAGAACACCTCTCAGAACAGTAAGTACCAAGCCAAAGAGGATAAATAGCAAAGTCCATGAACTCAAGTAACATTTATTCTAGAAAGGAGAACAAATAACACACTTAGATTTTTGAAGAAAAAGAAACTCCATCTAAATAGACGTAGCACTGGAGCTGCTGTGGGTGGTTAGGTAAGGCCTAAAGAGAGAAAATGAAGTGCTGGGCAGCACAGGAAAATAAGACGGGTATTCTACCACACACCCCAAGCATACACAAGATAGAGAGGAGGCCTGACTTATACCCAGGGACATGAAACCCCATTAAATAGAATAGCTCATGTATGTATGTGATACACACGTGTGAAGCCCAAACATGACCTGAAATCAAAATCTAAACAGTCGTAACAGCCAGTGTCCAGGCTGAGCAGGTGGCTCAGTTGTTAGGGCCCTTGCCTCACAGGTGTAAAGACCGGAGTCAGAGCCCCAGAACCCACATAAACAGTCAGGCAAGGCGACACACGTCTGGAACTCTCAAACCAGCTAACCAGGCCAGAGAGGCAAAGTTCCAGGCCAATAAGAAACTGCTTCAAACAATAAGCGGAAGACCCCTGATGATCACATTACCTCCACCATGCACACGCAGGAACACACTTATGTGCACGCATGCTGAGGATTATATCTGGGCTGTGTTCTATCCTCCATGCACACACAGGAAGACACTTATGTGCACGCATGCTGAGGACTACACCTGGGCTTGTGTTCTATCCTCCATGCACACACAGGAACACACTTATGTGCATGCATGCTGAGGACTACACCTGTGCTTGTGTTCTAACCTCCATGCACACACAGGAACACACTTATGTGCATGCATGCTGAGGACTACACCTGTGCTTGTGTTCTAACCTCCATGCACACACAGGAACACACTTATGTGCACGCATGCTGAGGACTACACCTGTGCTTGTGTTCTATCCTCCATGCACACACAGGCACACACTTATGTGCACGCATGCTGGGGACTACACCAGGGCTTGTGTTGTAACCTCCATGCACACATGCAGCACACACTTATGTCCACGCATGCTGAGAATTACACCTGTGCTTGTGTTCTAACCTCCATGTACAATGCTAGTCCCAATGCTAGTCCCAGGAGTTACCCAGTGTAACTATACTGAAATGAATAGTTTTTTTCATTCCTTAAATACAATGTAACAACTACTGACACAGCATTTACACTGTACTAGGTATTATAAGTAACCTAGAAATTTAAAGCATAAAAGAGGTATGTCACTTATATGTAAATACTGCACCATATTCATAAAAGACTCTACATATGTGGATTTTGGTATCTGCCGACCGTGGAACCAAAATCTCCTTAGATACCAAAGGGTGACTATATATTGATAGCTTTGTTGTTGTTTTTCAAGTTCTAGGATTTGTAATTCATTGCACTCAAATAAAATACAAATGAAAATATTCCAATAAGACTTTGGCAAGAAATAGTAATGTTAAACTCCTTTTAGTCTTTTGGGAAATCTAAACTCCTGGAAGTACAGCAGAAAAATTGCATTACCATCTGAAAAACAGTGCTAGGATGTTATCTGAAGAAACAGCTGGCCAATAAGAGGCTTTCTAACTCTCCATCAACAACGACAACACACTCCTACTACCAGTCCTCCTAGCTCCAGGGCACAACCAGCCTCCATTCTTGCCTTCCACCCGGGTCTATGCTGCCACATGGACCACTGCACGAGGCTCAAGCACACTGAGGACAGAAAACCAAGTACAATCAACAAAACAGTAAAATAACCACGGAGCTCAAGGAGGCTGAACAGAGCAGCAACACAGAAAGCAAGGCTCACGCTTCCTAAGAGAGAAGAGCCACTGGTGAAAAAGATCGGGTATGGAAAAAAGCTTTCTTTTAGGGCAGAAAACAATGCTCTAAAATTAGACTGTGGTGATGGTGTGTACTTCTGAAAAAACAAGAATGGATGCTGACTTCTGTGTAAATTCTATCATATGAAAAGCAGCCCCTTCATTTGAATAGAAAGGAAACTGGTAGCAACTGTTAGGAACGGCAGCACTCAAGAAGCTGAGGCGTAAAGAGTCACAAGTTCAAGGTCAATCAACCTGGACATTCCATAAAAATATGGTGTAAAATGCAATGAAATTTTTTGCAAAAGTTTCTACTCAATTCCAGGGCATCATAAAGTACATTTTTCTAATGTAATTTCAATTATATTAACCTTTTTCAAAAAATAAAACCTGAAAGATAAAGAAGTGGCTCCATGGATAAGAACACCAGCTGTTCTCCCAGAGGACGAGGGTCCAATTCCCAGCACCCATGTGGTCTCTCACAACCATATGTAACTGCAGTTGCAGGGGATCCAATGCCCATTTCTGTCCTCCATGAGCACAAGGAATGCACCTGGTGCACAGACAGATATGCAGGCAAAATACCCATACATTTAACATAAAATAAAATAATTAAAAATAGCTGTTATCTAACAAGAATCAGAAAAAAATTCTAATTAATACTGAATGGTACGAATGAACCTATTCACAAAATGTAACTGGTAAATTATTGTACTTAGGGACATGTCCTACTATGCACTACAAATTCACATTCATAAAAGACACATTTTTGTATGGACTGTGTATTTGTAAGATACAAATCTGTTAAGCTGGGCAGTGGTGGCACACACCTTTAATCTCAGCACTTGGGGGCAGAGGAAGGCTGATCTCTGTGAGTTCAAGGCCAGACAGAGTGAGTTCCAGAACCAACTCCAAAGCTACAGAGAAACCTGGCCTCAAAAAACCAAAACAAAAAAAAAACAAAAGATACAAATCTGTTAAAAAGACACCACATTTAGAACCAAGCCCTGTGGCACAGGCCTGTAACCCAGCACTCAAGAGGCAAGCCAAAAGTACATAATGAGATCCCATCTCAACAATAACAAATATATATTTATAGACATTGTGTTTTATCAAATATTACTTCAAAATAAAATAAAAATCAGAAATTTTTAAATGTTTCAGCTGCTATGTCATTAACTCACATGCTTAACCAAGAAGAGAATGTAGAAAAACTCACAATTGTTACCAACTAAAAGAAACGATACTGAAGAGAATGATTCCGTTCACCAGTTAGCAGCAAGAGCCCTTCCAGATGAACTGCTTTACAAAGACCCACAAGCTTTTTCCCTCATCCTGCCATCCCTCTTCTTCCTCCAACTGCAGGTTTAATAACAGCACTTCTACCCTGCTCCCAACAAGGAACTTACAAACGTGATTCAAGGAACCCAAAGGAAATAGCTCTGACAAATGACACACAAGCCCGGCAAGTGAAGTTCCATTTCTACACCAGCCAACATGAATCTTCTCGGCCCTGAGTCGTAACTGTGATGTGTGGGTTTGCAACCTTCGTAGCAAAAGCATAAAAACATTCGCACCTGGCCCGGGTCGTTGTACCACAGTTCATCATGAAGCCGGTCAGGGTGAGCCTTTTTGCGTTTAATCTCGGCAATGACATCAAACACCTCGGAGTCTGAGCTGCTGGAGCAGGTGCTCTCCTCGTCAGACTCGCATTCAGACTCACTAGAACTCTCTAGAAGGCAGGAGAAAGCAGGAGAGGTTCATGAGCTTAAACAAAGGTTCTGCAAAGACTTCCAAATGCCCTAAACCTCTAAAGGTAAGGGGCAGCTGGGATCACTGTTTACTGCTCTAGTAAACTGGAGGGAGTTAATCAACACCAAACACTGCTAAGCCATGCCATGAAAAACAAACGGTTTGTAACGCTGTCATAATCTAGCTGGGGAAACAAAGAAAATACAGATTTGCATAAAGAAAACAAGAACTAATAATAACAACGATTATCTGGTGTAAGAAGTTCTTCTGTTCATGTGCTGTTTTCATTAGTTAATGAATAAAGAAACTGCTTTGGGCCTGATAGGGCAGAACTTAGATAGGCGGAGAAGACAGAATGCTGGGAAGAAGGGCAGAGTGGGAGAAGCCATGGATCCTCCTGCCTCAGACAGATACCGGTTAGAATCTTGCTGGTAAACCACTGGCACGTGGCAATACAATTAATAGAAATGGGTTAAATGGGTATTTTAATGAATACAGTTTCTGTGTGATTATTTCGGGTGTAAGCTAGCCGGGCAGCCGGGACAAACAAAGGGCCCCTTTCTCGACAACAATTATCAAATAAAAAAATAACACAGTAATAGTGATTTCACACTTTAAAAAGATATTAATTCAATAAAGAGCTAGTCCACTATGAGCCAAGGTCAGGCAATTTCACAAAAAGGCACTTGCGACCCAGGCCCTGGGCAGAAGAGGAGACTGATGGGAGAGAAAGAATGAAGAGGGGCCGTGTGGTCAGGGCATGGAGACGGGGTTAGACAGAGTGCAGCAGAACAATACTGGAGGGAAGGGGCAGAAGCACCCCAAATGCGAGACTCGAGGCTACATATGAAAGCAACACTGAAGATTTTATACTTTTTCTCTTGATAGTAGCAATTAAAGATATTACTCCTTTCTAGTGTGGTGTCTCACATTTGTATCCCCAGTACTCAAGCAGAGGTAGGAGGGTCAAGAGTTCAAGGCCATCATCAGTCAGGTAGTGAATTTGAAGTCAGGTTAAACTAAATGAGACTCCTCAAAAAAAAAGAAAGCCAGACAAGATTGTAGTCCTCCTGAAAGTAATTGTATGAAAGTAGAAAGAAAGAGAGAGAGAGAAAAAATTATGTGTGAAATAAGCCACAAAAATCAGCCAAATACTACAAGATTCCATGTAGGTGAAGGCCCTGAAGTCATCAATTCAGACAGAATGTGGTGGTAGTTGGGATGGGAGACCGTGACTGTTGCTCAGTGTGAATGTTTCAGTCTGACAGGGTGAAGAGTTCTGCAAACTGGTTGGCGGCAATACACGTGTACTTAAAAATACGAAACTAGATGACTCCAATAGTTAGGGTGAGTTTCGTGTTGTATTTGATTACAACTTGAGGATTTCAAGTTGGGACTCTGAAGGACACTGCCCAAGAGGCCAGCATTAAGCAGTAATAAGGGAGCAGTCTCAGGCTCCTCCACTCACCTAAATCTTCATCTAACTTGGTCTTCGGAGGTTCCCACGGAGGCCGAGCAGCTTTGGCCTTCTCTTGCCTGTTCCCCAACTCTTCCTCAAATTTGTCATATAAGTCTCGGAGCCTACTTGTCCCGACGACAGTAGAATCTCCCTTTTCAAAGCAAAGGAGCAATATGAGAAGCCATATTAATAGTCACCATACTAAGAACCTCCAACCACAAAATGCCATTTTAAAGCCCCAACACAATCGATATTTGAAAAGAAAAATGCCACCCACTGGCAGTGAGCCTCTGAGCCAAACACGACTGCTCGCCTGGCTGTTCGGGAAAATGCACTTCAACACTGAGCAGCACAGGAACTGTTTGCCAGTGCCCAGTAGGTGTGGCATTAAAAAAATTCCATGACCCTTGGGGCAAAAAGAAAGTCCCCTCGCCTCCTCTCTCTGCTGCAAATACAGGGCTTCTACACCCGAGTCCTCAAGTCCTCTGCTGCTGCCCACTCTCCTTCCAGAAGGAAAATCCCTATGAACGCCCAGACCACTGACCTAATAACCACAGCATTTAAGAAGCAGACCTTTCCTATATAAAAAGTAAAACGAAAGCAAATCAATGTGCTGCCACTCAGAAGAGGAAGCACTGCTTTCTGTCAGTTCCTCCTCATTCCCACGACTATTGCTGCCTTGAGAGCTGACACTCTTACCACCGTGTACCGTGTGTGTAACTGTGCCTGGGAGGTCAGAAGAGGGTGACAGACATAGACAGATGTGAACAGCTAGGTGAGTGCTGGGAATTGGACCAGGCTCCTCTGTAAGAGCGCCCAGTGCTTTTAACCACCAAGTCATCTCTCCAGCTCCCTTTTCTTCTACCATTAAAGGTGAAGCTGAGAAGACAACTGCAGTCTGGCATCAGCCTTCAAATCTTATTGTCTCTGGCAGAGAAGGTGGTAAGAATGGCAGAGATGTCATGGTAGAGTCTTGGGAATGAGGAGAAATACAAATACTGCCAAGAGTGAGAAACCCACAGGAGACGTTAACCAAGGAAACCAGAACCTCTGCTCAATAGCCACAAGGAACAAAACTCGGCCAGCAATTTAATGAAAGAGAAAACATTTTCTCTAGCACTCCAGAAAGGGCCCTGTTACCCTTCGGACACCTTGATTCAGCCAATGAGACCCGAGCTGAATGTCAGTCCTGGAGCTGTGAAATGATAAACACTTGTTTCTGAAGCCACACAGCTTATAAAGCTTTGCTATGGCAACAGGGGGAAACAAACTCCATGGAGATGAGCGACACAGCTCTGGCAGAGATGAAAGGGGGAAGAGTTGGAGGGATGGCTCAATGTTAAGAGCACTGACTGCTCTTCCAGGGGACCCAGGTTCAATTCCCAGCACCCACATGACAGCTTACAACTGTCTTTAAGAGAGATAACGGAGGAATTTGGGCAAGGACCAAAATTCTACAACTATGGAAGACTCTCAAGACAGCATCAGAATGCTATCCCTGAACCCATGTCTTCCCTCTGCAAACCTTCTTTTAAGAAAACTAAACCCATCTCATTCAAGTGGCAGCATTTCCATACGCAACAGGCCGTACACTAACAGAACACCGACTTTCTGCCACAGATATTGAGACAATTAGGACAACATTAGAAACAGGGCATAAAATGTCTGCGCCATGAAAGTGCACAGCACACATATTCCCTTTGCTACATAACATGAGCCATCTGACGTAAAAGCCTGCTCCAGTTTGTCAAGTATCATACCACTATCACGGATTCCTCAAACCCTTTTCTTCCAAAGACAAGGAAATCTTTCAAGTCCCCCACAGATAAGGATCTCGATAGGAGCAACTGAAAGATTAAAGGCAATACATACTCAGCAGAAGCTGTATTTCAGGGCCAGCAAGATGGCGTGGCAGGAAAAGGCTCTTGGTGCTGAGTCTGACAACCCGAGTTCCACCCCATAACCTTCGTGGTGGATAGAACGAACCAACTCCCACAAGCTGTCCCATGATCACACACATGAACACACACACAATAAATAAGTGCTTAAGAAAAGCAAACTGTACCTCAGATGTGGGGTTTTAATCTTTTCCCAAATTAACACTCTCTGTATGGTGCTCTCTTGAGAAGCTGGGCGGTGACTATGAGATGCTGCCTCCAGGCAGCCACGCCATTACAAAAAGACACAACCCATATTCTATTGCATACTATGCTGCCAGGACTTCTTGAATACATGTTTCAAAACTTGACATGAACTACTCAATACGTCACTGTAAGACAGACTCTGTAGAAGATAATTTTGTCCAACTACAGAGTAGAACCTAAGTGCTTTGAGCACACCTCAGGCAGAGCAGGGTTAACTATGGCATTTGGAAGGTTTATTAAATGTATCTCAGACTTAAGACACTTTCAATTTATAATAAGTGATTGGCATGTAGCCCTGTCCTAAGTCAATGAGCGTCTTTATTTTCACAAAATCCCAAACAGCAAACCCCCATCTTACCTAACTCCTTGGTTCACAAGGCCAACGTCTTGGGCCCAAATCTATAGTATAAACTTACTCATTTAATTAATGAAACTTGTTGCAAGTATTCGATAAGAGCCTAATTTATAATTAACAGGGTTAATATAATCCTTACGGGGAATAAACAGAGACAAGAGAGGATGGGAGAAAATAAAGTGAAGATG
The DNA here is from genome assembly GCF_037038515.1 of Microtus pennsylvanicus. NCBI lineage: Eukaryota > Metazoa > Chordata > Mammalia > Rodentia > Cricetidae > Microtus > Microtus pennsylvanicus. The sequence continues at coordinate 24,759,539 of NC_134584.1, forward strand.
AAGAAAAACGAAGGGCAGTCAGCTGTGGAGAGCTGAGTCCGCCAGAGCAATGTCGGTGCCCACAGCTGAGCTATAGGAGCTCATCCCACGTGCTATGTCCATGGAGTCCCGCTATGGAAAGGCAACTAGACGGCTTCCCTTCCCCCAAATCAACCAAGATGTCCTGGAAACTTCCTATGGCTAGTGATCTTTGGGTCAAGGATACAGCTCAAAATAAAACCTGAATTCTTTACCTGCCCTTTGAGGGAAACACACACACACAGGCACACCGCCAAACACTAGTTAGCAATAGTGACTCTCAAATTGGGGTGATTTCCCCTCATGGTATATTGGGGTTTGAGTGAGAAATGCCCCCACCCCTCCTAGGCCCAAGCATAAACACTTGGTGCATAAGCGGTGCTGCTGTTTGGGGAAGTTCTGGAACCTTTAGCGGGAGGAAGTATGTCTCTGCGGGTAGGCGCTGAGTGTTTATACCCTCACCCTGCCTTATAGCTCTTGCACTTTGCTTCCTACATGCCACTGGGGTGTGATCTCTTTCCACACCATGCTGAAGGCGCCCGATCTTGTCAGGTCTCAGAAGACAAAGCCTGCTAAGGCTCTGACTGCTATAGTCAGCTTCTTGCTCCAGTCAGCTGCTGCCATTGCCGGGTCCCTGCCATTTTGAACTTTAACCCTCTGGAACCACAAGTCAAAATAAATTTCTCCGTTGTTTCTGGTCATGGCATTTACCACAGCCTCAGAGAGGTCACATTAGAAGACAGCTCTGGCTGTCACCAATGGGAAGGATGCTACTAGCACCAAATGCATAGGACCTACAGATGCTGCTTATACACTGTGTGGGCAACAACTCAATACACAGGCAACGCCCGCAAAGGGTTATCTGGCCCCACCAACAGTGCTGCGCTGGAGAAATCCCGGTCGAAGTGGTCTCCGCGTCAGACCTACCACCTGATCCATGGGGTCGCTGGAGTAATAGCTCTCTGAATGTGTGCATCGGATCCACACTGGTTTAAGCAGCTCCTCCTCCTCCTCCTCATTTCTGTCAGCAGGAGCCTCCTCCGGCTCTTTTTCTTTGATGGAAGTGTAGTTCTTCTCTTTGATGGAGCTCTGGCTGTCACTCCATCTGTCTTTTTCCTCCTCCCAGCGAGCTCTCTTCTTCTCCCTGCTTGGAGAACGACTTCAAAGTGGGGGAGGGGGAGGTAGTTATTAAAAATAATCAAAGCTACCAGGTGCATTTACCATATGCATGCAAATACCATGCCAATATCCCACACCAGCTTTCACTAGACCAGTGATGCCAAACCGGCAATCACCTGGTTTATTTGTTTAACAATACAAATTCCCAGGTCCTACGCCAGGTTTACTTACTGATTCGCAGTGGCCTCTGGAGCTGGGGCCCAGGAATCTACATTTTTAATCTCCCCAGGTGATTCTGGTGTGCATCCAGCAGCTTCAGGAGCAACTGGTAAACCGTAACTCCTAGAAGAAAAAGATACTGAGAAAATTTGCAAATCTCTACTTATGGACAATTTCATCAATGAAGATACTAGTTTTGAATCTTTCACATGCTGCTTTGCCTAAAACAAAAAGATTTAAGCTTCCTAAAGCATGGCCTCCACTTGGCTATGGATTTAGCCTGACAACCTATCTCAGTGAAGCACTGCTAACACGCCTACCCCGGGAAAAGCAGATTTGAGTGTTACTACTGAGTGAATCAAAACTGGCTGATTTTGACCCTCAAAATACTAAAATCAACTAAATAAAGAAGCTAAGAAATCTACTACTCTTGAATTCCTGGGGATTAAAAACAGGAATATTAATTCTACGGGTGTACTTGGAGGGGAAAATATGGAGTAGACTCTTAAGCCTATTAAATTTAGGTAGACCCTAAAAATCCTTCAAAAAGACAGCTAGGAAGAACAGCCACATTATTAAGTCAGTGGTCACCCCACTGTCCACTAACTAAAGTTACTGTAATCCAAGAAAGTGTACCTCTAGATCAGTCAAAAATTATTTTGGGACAGGCTCATGCCTGTAATCTCAGCACTCCGGAGGCAAAGCTAGGAAGCCTGTTTCAAGTTCTAACCTCCCTGATACACAGTCAGCTCCATGACAGCCTGGGAACAGATCTGAGACCGCCTCAGAAATTTCTGTAACTTCTAAACATGCACCATTAGTTTTGCTACCAAAAACCAAAAAGCTCTAGTCAAAATAAAACATATGAAGCCATGAACTTGTTCTAGAATATTGTTTTAACTGTGTAAAGGTGTGTTACATTTGTTTATGTTGCAGAATATTTAACTGTGTAAAGGTGTGTTACATTTGTTTATGTTGCAGAATATTTAACTGTGTAAAGGTGTGTTACATTTGTTTATGTGGCAGAATATTTAACTGTGTAAAGGTGTGTTACATTTGTTTATGTGGCAGAATATTAAACTGTGTAAAGGTGTGTTACATTTGCTTCTGCTGCCTTTGTTAATGATGTAAGAATGTGTTACATTTGTTTAATTATGAAAAGATGTGTTGTTGTTTCATCTTGCTGGCTTAAGGCACCTGATTAGTCTAATAAAAAGCAGAAGGATAGGCAGGGCTGGAGGACAGAGTGAAATAAGAGAAGTTGCCCAGGGACAGACAGACAACCGCCAGTTAGCAAACACAGAGTAGAACATACAGAAAAAAGGTAAAAAGTCCATAGGGCAAAACACAGATGAAGAAAAACAGATTAACCACCACCTCAATTAAATGTTTTCCTTTATAAGAGCTGCCATGGTCGGGGTGTCTCTTCACAGCAATAGAAAGCCTAACTAAAACACTACCTATTTCTCATATAATTATATATAGTAACCACTCATTACTTTAGGATTAGTTCTAACAGTTTAATGTTACTATTTCAGTGGCACTTCAGTCAATAAGGAAAATATAACTATTCTCATTTTATGTAAAAGAATTATGCCTTAGAAGGGTTGGATAACTTCACATATAGCAAAGCTGAGGAAATAATCAACCTCCAATTTGTCAGACTCCAGGACCCACTCTTAATCCCCATGATCTAAGAGCACAGATTGGCTTTTAAACATAGAAGTGATGTTTTAAACTGTAGCTATCACAGTCACGGGTCCATCTGCAAAAAGGGGCAAAACTGAACACTTTGCTCTGTTTTTTCTGAAACTAGTAAATTTAAGAACATAATTATGAATAAATTTCAAGGCTTTGCCTACACTTATTTTTTTAATCTAGACTTACTAGTTTGTATTTTTTCGAACCGTGGATGATTATATATATACAGACATATGTATATACACACTTTCTAGTATGGGGATAATTATGAAGATTTTCCTTAAACACCAACAGTATTGGGCTTATTTTCCCAGCCCCTGGCCAGAGCTGAAAGGCACATTGGCAGAGAGCGGCACACACACAGAAGGTGAACTGTAAGAGATGAACCTACTAGTTCTTACCTCCCGGATCTCTTATACTCTTTCTTGTAGGTCCTCTCCGGAGATGGTGATCTGCGGTTGTCCCGGTGCCTGTGTCTCTCTCGTTCCCGCTCTCTTAGAGGAAATAATACACAGAGCTGTGTTCAGCAAGAAGACTCAAAACACCATTGCTTTGCTGAGCGTTCCTCTAAAGAAATGGCCCGTACCTAAGGAAATTCTAGGTGCTATTTCTACTACGCCTTCTTGGTTTACTAGAGGGACGGACACCGTCTACATGGGCAGTTTTCAAAGTCATATCTAGCACGAAGCACTCAACAGAAGTCTACTGACATCTCAAGACCTAATGAGCTAACCCTACAGCAGAAGCATCCAAAGATTCCCTTTACCTACTGATTTCTAGAAAACTCTATTTACTTAGCAAATAAATGCAGACTAAAGCACAGAGTCAAGATTAGAACAAGTCTGGAATGCTTTTCAAAACCTTTTTTTCTTTTTGTAGGTTTTTGAGACAGGGTTTTTCTGTGTAGCCCTGGCTGTCCTAGAACCTGCTTAGTAGACCAGGCTGGTCTCAAACTCAGAGATCCAGGGGCTTCTGCCTTTTGAGCGCTGGGATTAAAGGAGTGCACCACCACCGCCCCACTCACATTCTGTTCTTTACAACAATGTATTCACTTCTCAGTCTCTCTTCTAAGGAGTCTAAATCATGTCCTTTCCCTTTCTTTTTACAAATCAAAGGACATGCCGGGTGGTGGTGGTAATAGTGGTGCAAGCATTTAATCCCAGCACTATAGGTATATAAATCAGCAGATCTCTGTGAGTTTGAGGCCAGCCTGGTCTAGTAAATAAGTACCAGGATAGCCAGGGCTACACAAAGAAACCCTGTCTCAAAAAACAAAACAAACAAAAGAACAATTCACAAGTTTTTGCTGGTCTGGAATCCAATAAAAACTGGCCACGCCTGTGTCTCTGTGGCTTTATTCAAGTACTCTGCAGGCGGGTTTACCTGCTCCTTTCGTAGCTGCGATGGCGGGACGGCGTTCTCCCCCGGTCATATTCTGACCGGTAGCGGCTATCGGGTCTTCTCCTTTCGGGGCTGCGGCCTCGCTCCCGGCGCTCCAGGGACCGATGCCTCTCGCCTCGCCCGTGACTGTGATCTCGGTGTCGGTGGTCATCATAGTGCTTAAGCCTTTCTGGGGACCTTCTCTCACTCTGAGCCTTTGGGAGTGAGTACGGGGGAAGGTGTCTAAAATGAGGGCTACTGCTATTGTTAGCACTGGGTGGAAAAGAACTGGAGTTGTTCTGAAAACTGTTGAAGTTGGGAGGTGGGAAACTGTGTGAGTGGCCAGGAGGGTACTGGTAATTAACCTGCTGGGGCATGACAGGAGGGGGCGGAGGGTGGGGCATGGACGGCGGGGGCACCATGAAGGGGAAAGTGCCTTGTCCGGGAGGTGCTCCAGAGACTGGTGGGTTATTAGGGCAAGGCATTGGAGGGGGCATGGGTGGAAAACAGGGAGGAACAGGGAAAGGGTGTCTCATCTGGTGGTTGGGGAAAGGAGGCCTAACAGGGCAGGGTGGGACAGGGCCTTGGGCTGACGGCGGCATGGGTGGAGGAAAAGGTACAAAGTCTGGTCGTGGAGGCATAAAATTGGGGGCTTGAGAGTTCGAGTATGTGCTCGAAGGTGCACTTGGAGGTTCATATTGATACTGCGCAGGAGGCTGCTGCGGATGAAGAAGTCTCAGATTCTGGGGCCTGAAAGTTGGCGCTGAGGGTCTGGCTCCATGTCCTCCTCGTCCTCGGGGACACCCTCGTCCTGGGTGGAACGACATTCTGTGACTTTTTAGAGAAAAGGAAAAGAGAAATCAAAACAGGGCCTCACCAAGAAGCACATCGTGGAGAGAATAGACTCCTGCAAACTGTCCCGTGACCTACACACAGACACACAAAACAAACGGAATTTTAAAGTAATTTTTTAAAAAAAGGTGAATGATGGTGACACACGCCTTCAATCTCAGCACTCAGGAGGGAGAGGCAGGAGGATCTCTTAGTTCAGAGCCAGACTGGTCTACAGAGTGAGAGTTTCAGGACAGTTAGGATTACACAGAGAAACCCTGTCGAAAGAAGGAAGGAAGGGAGGGAGGGAGGGAGGGAGGGAGGGAGGGAGGGAGGGAAGGAGGGAGGGAAGAAAAAAAGAAAGAAAGAGAGAAACAGAGAAAGAAAGAAAGAAAGAAAGAAAGAAAGAAAGAAAGAAAGAGAGAAAGAGAGAAACAGAGAAAGAAAGAAACAGAGAAAGAAAAGAAAGAAAGAAAGAAAGAAAGAAAGAGAAAAAAAACCAAGACCTCACAGGATAGGGAGAACACGAGGACCTGAGTTTGAGCTACAGAACACATAAAAAAAAAAAAGCCAGACGTGGACGTGCTTGTAATCCCACAGCTGGGAAGGCAGAGACAGGTGGGATGCTGAGGCTCCCTGGCCAATCATACAGTGAGAGAACATATCTCAAAAAGTAGGTGGCACCTGAGGTCATCATCTGTTCTCTGCATGTATCTATGTGGACGCACACACATCACAATGAAAACAGGCTTTCCCAAATACAAGACTATCCCAATGATCCATTGTGAGGGTCAAATTTGAGCTAAACTAAGACTACCCCTCTTATGCCCTTTCCAAGACCCCAAGTTCTCCCAAGTTCTCAAAACGAGTTAAACTCCACCCTGTGTATGACGGATGAGGGTATGATTGATGACAGACACTAATCACATGGCTAATGACAGCTACTAACCATATGCCTCAACCACGCCTGATGTGTTTTTAACTATTTTCCTCTTCAATTCTGTACTTCCCTTCGCCATAACCAATCAGGTTAAATGCTAGCTACCCTCTGACAAGGCTGTGACCCTTTGTGGTTTTCCCCATATAAACCCTAACCTGTAAATGCTCAGGGCCGCTCTCCTCCACCTGCTGACTGGGGTGTTGGATAGTAGACCAAGCCTGAGCCTGTAATCAATAAACACCATTGTGTTTGCATCCGATGCTGGCTCTGTGGTGGTTTGTGTGGGGGTCTCGTGACACAGGCACAACACCGTGTGGTGGTCTGAATGAAAATGGTCCCCACAGACTCATAGGGAGTGGCATTACTGGAGGTGTGGCCTTGTCAGAATAAGTGGGCCACAGGGGGTGGGCTTTGAAGGATCAGAACAGATGCTATATCAACTTAGCAAACTTGTCTGCATCTGACCCCATGCAATTTCCTGCTCCTAGCAAAGCTTATCTTACTACAAGCATTTGGGGCCCCATCTCCAAATGTACATTTGGAACAAGGTGACCACCACTCTCCATCCACCATTTCTCATCTTTCCCGACCACCAGACCCTTGACATAAGCACTTGAATGTCCAATCTATTCAACATGAAATACTTGCCGTGGCCTCCAGTCCTCCCTCAGCTTTGCACTCTCTCCTCTTCTTCAATAATGCTACTATAGACTAAACATTTGTTTCCTCAAAATTCTTTATTCCTGTGTCGTGATACATGGAGGAAGGGCCTCAGAAACCAGGATCAAAGAAAGTCACAGATATTATTAAAGTAAGTCATAAAAGTGTGGTGGCCCCATATGTTCATATTCTTGAATGCTTGGTTCCCAGTTAGTGGAACTGATTGGGAAGGATTAGGAGGTGTGGCCTTGTTAAAGGACCAGGGTAACTGAGGGTGGGCTTTGAGGTTTCAATAGCACACACCAGGCCCAGTGTCTGTCTGTCTGTCTCTCTCTCTCTCTCTCTCTCTCTCTCCTTGCCTGCCTACCTGCTACCATGGTTCCTACCAAAATTATTATGGACTGACCCTCTGGAACTATAAGCAAGCTCCCAATCAAATGTATTCTCTTACAAGAATTGCCTTATTTGCTCTCTGCCTGTTTGCCCTCACCTTGTTAGCAAGTCCGCTCCTTCACTGGCAATAGACCCTACTTCTTTGGGATTCCAGCATACACTGAGTACCAGCTAGACATCCAGACTCATGCACTGAGCAACTACAGAATTCCTGGACTTCCCATTGACAGCCAGCCACTGTTGGATTATCTGGACATCAGTCTATAAGTCATTTTAACAAATCCCTTTCTGTATATATAGACTGATCCTATAAATTCTTTAACTCTAGAGAACACGCATATACCTTCCTTAGATTTCTTGCTCTTACAATACTCTGTGCTGCTGCTTAGCAGGTCCATAAGCATCGCAGTCCACCCGCTAATCATATACTTGTACCTTCAAGGCCTACTTGCCATTGAGAACTGCAAGCTCAATGGGGAGGGCTCTACGTTGCTTCACTAACTCTGCTGGTCTGGTTCTTAGACCTACACACAAAGCTCAATGTGTTATGACCATAGATCAAAGAATAAGCACAGTCCCTGCCCATCCCCTGTATCTGCAGCGTTCCCACCCTCTGGCCCACTACCTACCCTCTCTCCTTTAGTCTCCCTAAGCTATCATTTCCAGAATATCACTTACCACGTATTCCCTTGCATGGTCACGTATCCTCTAGATATGCTAGATCTTCCACTCAGAAAGTAAGTTCTACGAGACAGAAAGAGTAAAATATTTAAACACATTTTCAAAAATGCCGATGCTATGAAGTATTTTTTTTGTTTGTTCACTATTATTTTAATAATTTTAAACCCTCAAAACTGTTTAGCCTATTAACAAAATTAGGAACATACTGAGCTATCTCCAAGTGTCCAGGCAAATTGCAAACTGTGTTCATTAGCTGTACTAACTCAAAACTAACTATTGCTAGATAGACCAAGAGCACAGCCACCGCCCATCTCTGGTCTAGTGAAAGACTGAAGGAAAGACTTCCTCCATCCCTCACAGACATGTTTCCCTCCACTGTAATACAGACATAAATCCAACCCCAAAATCACAATGAAAGCTGCACTCCAATTCATAGATACCTACAACCTTACTATCATAAGTTATGATTCTTTACTTCCATTCTCAGCTCTTCCCAAAGAACACTGTACACAATGACTTTTCAAATATTTGAACTGTGGCAAAAAGCTCTAAAACACACACACACACAGATATTAAATGCTAGAAGCTTAAATGCGTAAACACCTTTCTAGAGGCTGGAGAATAGCTCAGCAATTAAGAACACTTGGGGCTCTTGCAGAGTTCAGTTCCCAGCACCCACGTTGGGTGACTCACAATTGCCAGGAGATCCAATGCCCTCTTCTGGCATCTGGAGGCACCTGCACGCACATATACACACGAACATGCAGACCAGTGGTTCTCAACCTTCATAACGCAATAACCCTTTAATACAGTTCCTCACGTTGTAGTGACCCCCAACCATAAAATGACTTTGTTGACCCAAAGGGGTTGCAACCCACAGGCTGAGAACCACAGAAACAGACACACTCACTGTGATGGCTATTCTTGGTTGTCAATGTAGCTATACAGGTATACAACCTGTGAGGGATTAACACTTGATTTGATGTGGGGCGATCTACTTCTAACCCAGATCTTTGAAGTAGGAAGACACACCTTTAATCCGGAGCAGAAATCTAGATCTAATCTGGGCCACACCTTCCTCTGGAAGCCTAGACAAGGACACTGAAGGAAACTCTTGCTCTTTGCCTGCTTATTCTCACCTTGTTAAAGTCCATTCCTTCACTGGCATTAAAGCCTAATTCTTCAAGACTCCAGCATTTATTGAAGACCTGCTAAGACTATCCATCAAGGATATCCTCAAGGACTGAGCAACTACTGATTCCTGGATTTTCCATTTATGGCCAGCCATTGTTGGATTAGCTGGACCAGAGTCTGTATGTCATTCTAATAAATCCCCTTTCTATATATGCAGCTCTTTAACTCTGGAGAACCCTGACTAAAACACACACACACACATATGAACATATAGGTACACATACATAAAAATAAAATTTTTAAAAATGCTTAAGTCTTTACCAAACATACAAAGGAAAAATTGCAAATAATTGAGCCCTATCAATTACTGTTTCATAAGCAGCAGCCACCAAATAATATGATTAATGATTACTCCTCATTCCAATACACTCATGATTAAACTTGGGAGCCCAAGAACTACTACTGGCATCACGGGCTCCTCAGAGCCGACAGAATTCAGAACAAACTCCATGCTCAGCATCTGAACCTGCAGCCGACCTCTCCCAGACTTATCATCCTATTTCCTTCTCCACAAAGCCCCTCTCACAACCCGAACTCTCACCACACGGTTGGCCGCTGGTTAACACGGCAAGCGCTATCATGAAACTTCTTTGCTACCATTGTCCCTAACTGTCCATCCACCAGCCTCTTACTGAACCTCATTTGTGAAGCATTCCTGATTTCCTCTGGGAACAAGATCTCATCCCTTCTAGACTGCTACTGCTTAGTCTAAACTCGCTTCTTTACCGAACTTACCAGAAACGGCCTCACGCAACAGTCACGGGTGCTCATGTTGAACTCCTGCAGTAAGCTACGAGATCCTTGAAATCGTGGGTTAAGTCGGTCATTTCTGCATCCTTCAGTTTCTGCACAGAATACACGGCAGGCAGGTTGGACTCTCAATGTGCACCTTTCTGTATCACTAAGTTTGCATTTCCCTTCTGCTTCTCCTCCCCACCAACGTGGATTACTGAAACCACCAGGGAAGCAGACACTTTCACTGATTCACACATCAGGGCCAGATCACATGAGGTCCTGTCCCAAGCTCTGTAGACTCAAAGACTATGACAGGGCTCAAAGATCTCAAGCCCCATATACGAATGTTTAAATAATAATAATAAAATATCCCCAACACAACAAAAGGAAAACTGCAATGGGAGAAACACAAGAAAAAAAAAGGATGTAAAGAGACGGAGATAACAAAAAGGAATACTGAATAGTAAAGCGAGAGGTGGGCAACAGTCAGCATAATTAACACCTCTGGACAGTGTAAAAATGGAATCGAACACTCACTGCCACACGAGTCTACAGTTAGAAAAGCTAATAAATACTGAACCACTGTAAATTCAATGTAAATGGGAAATGCCTATTCCTGGGCTGCCATTTGAAAGCAGGGAGACCCAGGGAACTATTCTGAACAGTTTACAAGTCCAGGAACGTCCATCAACACACGGAGTTGGAAGCTGTGGCGACAAGTCACCGAGACCCCGCACTTTGCCATGGTGGAACCCTGAAGCCCGGCCTCTCCGCCTGACGGATGCTCAATTGCACGTTCGCCGGTTTGCATCTCCCGCCAGCCTCCGGGGTTAGCGCGGGACTGCGGGACTCGCCTCTCCTCCGACCTCAGGCGGCCCCGGGGCCTGGACCAAGGCTTGCGCTCCACATATGGATGAACGGGAACCCATCCCGTCTCTGCGTATCTGTGGGATCTGTAGCTAGGGTCACTCTTTCGCCCTCGGCAGCTGCCAGACCCAACTCCTAGGATTATTTCGCTCAGCCCAGGACTCCATTGAAATCCCGACCGTCGATCCTGGTTCGCCAAACACCCGCCAAGCGCCCCCATTTACCTACAGAGAGCCCCCGGGTCGCCGCCGAAGCCGAGCCCGGTTACTACAACAGCCTCCACGGCAAAGGCGCCGCCCGCGCCTCCGGAACAGGAAACCCCGGGAATTAAAAAGCAAACCTGAAAAAGCTAAGCCTAGGGAGGGAAAACTCTCCGGAGCGCATCTCAGCACCTTTTGCGCCGTGATTGGCGGGTCAGCGAGAGTGACGGACATACAGACCAATAGACACTGCGTATAACTCTCACTCCCGCCCCTCCACCTTGATGTCCTCCAATCCGGAAGCGCAACCGGGTGAGCGCGCGTTTCCGCCGCGAAAGGGCATCGGTGCGCGCGGCTTGGAGATGCCCGGCTCCTCTCCGGGTGCCTCGGGGTCACGGCGGCCAGAGTCGCGCGGAGACATGAGTGACACTGGAGGGGACTGCACGCGCCTTAGGAGCTACCCTCGGCTCCCGGTGTGGGTGGTGGAAGATCACCAGGAGGTGAGCGGGGCGGGCGGCAGAAGCCCCCGAGCCCTGACAGGAGGGATTCGAACCCCAGCAGTCTGCAGAGCCCTGGCCAGCATCTGACGCTGGCCGCCTCTTGTCTCCCGCCGACGATGAGAGCTGACCCCTCAGCTGTGAAATGGGCACCATAATCGTAGATCCTGTTATAGGGCTGTTACTGAGGTCATAAGTCTTCAGCGTTTCTGAACGTTTTATAGCAGTGCTGTAGTAACGTGGGTTCCTTACGTAGACTTCTAATAGACTAGAGGTCCGTGAGTCTAGGAGATTTATTTAAAGGACTTATGGGGAGGAGGTCTCTGAATATAAAACAAGAGGGGTTAAGAGTGAAGCTCAGTGTCACTGCTTTTGACGTTGACCTTGGGTTCAACCCCTCCCCCTAATGGAGGAAGAGGACTTACTGATGGAAAAAGATAAAGGAGGAAAAGAAAGTTGATTTCTGAGACAAAGTCAACTTTGGGTTGGTCTGTGCTTTCCAGTTTAGTAGTAAACCTGGACACATAGCAGGGTGTAAGAGTAGCCTAGGGCCATCATCCTAAAGGAACAGAAAATGCCCTAAAACCTTAAGAGTACCTGGAACACAGAGTGGCTGAGCAGTTGGGTGATAAAGACGGAGATTTTTGTCAGCACCATCTACAAGAGATTTTATATTTTCCCACTTTTTTAAATATTTATTTATTTATTATGTATACAATACTCTGTTGGCGTGTATGTCTGCAGGCCAGAAGAGGGCACCAGACCTCATTACAGATGGTTGTGAGCCACCATGTGGTTGCTGGGAATTGAACTCAGGACCTTTGGAAGAGCAGGCAACGCTCTTAACTGCTGAGCCATCTCTCCAGCTCCATATTTTCCCACTTTTGAACACCTTGATGCACTTCAGGTTTGTGCAGTTATTTTTTTTTTATTTAGAGACCGTCTGCATTTGACAATATGTCATTCTTAGTGTGTGTGTGTGTGTGTGTGTCTCTTTTACAGGTTCTGCCTTTCATATACCGGGCCATAGGTTCGAAGCATCTTCCTGCCAGTAATATAAGCTTTTTACATTTTGACTCCCATCCGGACCTCCTTATCCCTGTGAATATGCCAGCGGACACTGTGTTTGATAAGGAAGCACTCTTTGGGTAACACGATGCTTTTAATCATATTTTATGTGTTTGAAATATAACATGTAGCCAGATAAAACAGCAGACTTGGTTATACTCATGTATTTGTTTTTTGTTTTTGTGTGTTTATTTATTTACTTGTTTGCCTTTTTTATTTTGTTCAAAACAAGTTTTCGACAAACTAAAAGAGCCAAAATAGAGACCAGGCATGGTGACTGATACCTGTGATCCCAGCCCTTAGAGCACTGAGACAGGAGAATTACTGTTTGAAGACAGCCAGGGCTACATTGAAGCCTCTTTATGGTTAAGTGTCCATTGTCAGTTCAGCAGCATTTAGAATTATCTGTAAAGTGGACGACAGGACTTGGCTGTGGGTGATTATATTGGGTGGATTACTAATACTAACAGTGGGTAGACCCACCTACAGTGAGTAGTACCCTTGCCAGCTGGGGTCCTGGTCTGTATCAGTGGAGAGAGGGACATGAACAGTACCTTGAATTCATCTCTGGTTCCTGATTATGGATGCTTCAAACTTGCCACCTTGACTTTGTTGCCAAAACCCGTTACTTTGGTCAAAGTATTTTATGGTGGCCACAGGAGAAGAAACTAAGAGGAGCTTGCACTATCTCTCTCTCTCCCTCCCTCCCCCCACCTCTCTCTCTCTCTCTCTCTCTCTCTCTCTCTGTGTGTGTGTGTGTGTGTGTGTGTGTGTGTGTGTGTGTGTGGTAATTTCAGTTTCCTGTCATTGTATCCATACAACTACTTGTCCCTGCCTTCGTAACATGAAAAACAGTCATGAATGTTGTGGAAACAAACAGCAAGAGGTCATTCCAATAAAACTTTACAAAAAGAAACAAATTATAAGAGACAGCCAAGCCAGCATTTGATGGCCTCTAATTTAGAGTTTAGAATGTTAGAGGAGACTTGTGATATCATCTTCCTCTCTTTCCCCTCTTAAAGCCTGGTGGTGGGGTACAAGAAAATGTGACTTCTGAAACAGTCTCATAAGCATTCAATGCTACCTCTTCAGTTTGCCTGTCCTTTCTACGATTGTGTCCTTCCTTCTTCTCCGTGACCTTATTTTCAGGTCACAAATCCTGTTGACTTTCAGTTTTGTAAAATCACAAGCGCGGGGCTGGAGAGACGGCTTGGCACATAAGAGCAGACAAAGGACGGAAGTGTGCTTCCCAGCACCTACACCGGGAGGCTCACAACCATTTTGTGGCTGCTCCATCTTCTGGCCTCTGCAGGCACCTGCACTCATGTGCACGCACACACATAATTAAAAAGTCAAATAAATCTTGAAAAATACAGTCATAGGAATAGAAATAAAATTCATAATTCGTATTCCATCCTTCAGAGATATATGTCTTCAAATAATGGCTTCTCTTCTATAACAGAGTTCCCTGAAATTCTCTTATTATCTCATATGTAAAAGCATACTTTCAGTCGCCTATAGATCTTGTAGTTGACTTTTTCCAGAACTCCAATAGGCACTAACCCCAAGGAAACGCAGTAGTCCCACCGTTCCCTTGCTGTGTTCCACAGCTTAGGAATTAGTCATAAAATAACAGTTCTTAAACTTTTTAGTATTCTCATTTTGCTTTTTTTTTTTTTTTTGAGGCTAGGGTTTCAGCTTGTTATATAGCCAAGGCCTCCCTTGCACCCCTCAGTGGTGCAAGGACTGCATATACACAACACCATACCTGAGTGTCTGCTTTCTTTTAAACTCTTAGAAAATTAAGCCTTGAAAACAATTTGAATTATAGTTGTGTGTATTTACTTTAAAATTAAAAATAAAGTTTTCAGATGTCATTGTAAAATATCAAATCATTATGTCTGCATAAATGAGTTATTTTTGTAAAAAAAATACATTTTAAAACTATCACATGGAATTTAAATGTTTTTAAGATCTAGTTTTTGCCCCTGTAAACGACACCTGGGTTCTCTGTCTGTTTCTTCATTCAGTCTGTTGCTGTGTGTTGTTTTGGTTGAAGTATATGATGAAAGTTCTTACCCTCATAGACGTGATTGGAAAATGAGATAGCGTTTTCATTACTTACTCAGATAAGTGATGTTGTGACTGTTCTTTGATCTTCCACCAAAACTCCACAGGCTTCTGGGAGCTCAACTGAAATGTAAAATCCAACAATCCAGCCTCGTGTCTAAATAACCACAGTTAATTGAGCTTTCAAAAAAAATTGATTTGATTCACAATTCAGTCCCAGGTGCTTTTCCTTGAAGCAACCATTGTGCTTCACAGTCTAGAGGAGGAGTCCTGCTGTTTTCCTCTTATTTCTACACAGAATATTTTAGAATTACTAGTTAGGAGCAAGAATTAGTAAAACCAAGAACGTTCTTCAGCAAAACTAGCTTTTGGACATGGTAGATTGCTAATTATGAAATCCAGAGGGACTGTTAATTGACCTTGTATGGTACATAGGATCCCAGTCCACCGGCAGGCTTGTGCAAATGTTTGCTCAGCGCAAGTGAAATCGCATCTCCATGAAAACAGTTTTAACCTCAGGGGCCATACTCTGGAGACATACTGTCTTCAAATGTTTGGGGAAAAGCATTCACTAATAATTTTAATGTTTCTGTTTTTTCCAGAGAACTAAGTATTGAAAACTGGATTATGCCCGCAGTTTACGCCGGCCATTTTTCTCATATAATATGGCTTCATCCCACATGGGCTCAGCAAATCAGAGAGGGCAAACACCACTTCTTAGTAGGCAAAGACATTTCTACCACCACAATCAGGTAATTTCTTCATTTTTGGTAAGAACTGAATGCTCGTTCCTTTGAATTCTTGTAATAACTTCCCCAATGCCTCCTTGCAGAGCCGTATCTAGGCCCAGCTGCTCCAAAAAGTCTTTGAATCACCAGAAACAGATTTTTAATTCTCTTGATCTCCTTCATGTACTCTTTGTATTTGTTACTAGTTAATTCATTTTGTTTTATGACGTTCTCTGGAATTCGGGTTCCATTGCTGGCTAACTTCATCAAGTCTTTACCTTATAGATTTATACAATCAATGGTGTCTTTTGTTCCCTGCTTCTTCTGATGCAACTGTAGTGTGCTGAGTTTAACTTTTAGATTTGAGCCAGACAAGGTGAGTGGCACATATCTATAATCACAGCCCTTGGGAGGCTGAGGCTGGAGGATGCTCAAATTTGAAATCAGCCTGAACCTAAGAGCAAGACCTTGTTTCAAAATGCAAAATAAGGACTGGAGGTGTAGCTCAGTGGTAGAACACTTACCCAACATGCCTACAGTCCCGAGTTCAATTCCCAGCACAGAGAAAACATAAAATTTACCTGGGAGTTGTGGCACACACCTGTAATCCCAGCCCTCTGGAGTTAGAGACAGAAAAGTCTGGGGTTCAAGGTCATCCTCAGCCTCATAGTGAGTCTGAGGCCCGCTGATAATTCAGTGTCTGAATAAGCAGATTTTAGGTTTTAAATGTATTGTTATGGTTTTTGGGATTCAGGCTAAGTTAAACTACTATGCCCTCTGATTTGAGCTATATGTATCTCAGGGTTTTATATGTGGTTCTGAACCAATATCCTCCAACTTGTGTTGCTACAATGTCTGTCTTTAGCAGTAGCAGTCCAGTTCTAAATTCTCTTGGGAGAGGAAGAACTTTTAAAACAATGTACACATAACTTTATAGGCCCTGAGTGATAGTAAAAATTGTGACCCTAATTCTTTTTCTGTTTTGATGACAATGTTACCTTTGGTGTTACATGCTTTTATCATTAATATGAGTAGCATCATCTTGATTTATGAAAATTGTGCTATAGTTTCTCTGTAGCTTTGGAGCCTCTACTGGAACTAGCTCTTGTAGACCAGGCTG
Organism: Microtus pennsylvanicus; assembly: GCF_037038515.1. Classification (NCBI taxonomy): domain Eukaryota; kingdom Metazoa; phylum Chordata; class Mammalia; order Rodentia; family Cricetidae; genus Microtus; species Microtus pennsylvanicus. Next base: position 24,775,960 of record NC_134584.1, read on the forward strand.
GCCTCAAACTCATGGAGATGCCACCACTGCCCAGTTTACTATACAATTTTTAAAAAGTGATTAGTACTCAACATATAACAAATATTGTACATAATATTGATCTACATAAAAAAGTGAATTTAGTATGTTGAATGGGCCTAATAGAACCTGTAAAATCAAATTATTTTGTTTAGGCTGACAGATATTTGTTGTTATTGTTCACAACAGCCCATCTTTGGTCTCCCAAATGCTGGGGATAAAGGTGTGAGCCACTGTGCCAGCTTGATGTGGAGATATATGTATGAGAGACAGGTTCTCACTTATGTTGCCTTGAAAAGCCTAGCACGCTCTGGAGACCAGGCTGGCCTTGAACTCACAGAGAAGTGCCTTCCCAGTGCCGGGATTAAAGGGGTGTACCACCACACCAGGCATGGTCTTGGTTTCCTGAGACAGGGTCCTATTCTGCCACAGAGCATCACAGACATTTTCAGAAACTCAATATATAATTTCAGCTTTGGGAATATTGTGCTTAGCTCATGACTTAGTCCAGCAAGTGAAAATGTGTGAACAGCCAATTTCAATTGTGTGTAGGCATGAATCTCCATTTATTTATTTGCAGAAATAGAAGCAAAGTGAAATTTGCTTATTAAGAATATGAGGCTTTGTAGACAGCTAAGTTGGTAAAGTGCTTTACAGTATAAGCATGAGGACCTGCATTTGATCCCAGAGCCTGTATGAAAAGCTAGGCCTGGCACCACATACTTCTAATGCCAGTCCTGAGGAGGCAGCGCCAGGCAGATCTGTATGACTTCCAGCTCCAGACCAGAAAGACTGAAGGGATGCCACCCCGGATTGGCTAGCTTCCACAAACATATACTGGCATGCATACCACACACAGACTAGAAATTTAGGTTAGGGTTACAGTGTTTGTTTTCATTAGGGTGTTACAGTTTTTAATAAACTTGCATTCTATTTTTATGTCATTGATCTGTTTTGAAATTGTCTTCTTTTTAATTTACAGCTATAGGGGCTGGGGATAGAGCCTCGGTTGGTAGGGTGTGTGGTTAGTATGCTGGAAGCCCCAGACTCAGTCCCAGCACATTATGAGCCCATGCCAAAATGCCAGCACTCAATGGAGACAGGAGAATCGGTACTTTAAGGCCAGTCTAGGCTATGTGAGACCGTGTCACAAGTCACTTTAAAGCTATATATATATATATATATATATATATATATATATATATACACACATACATATATATGTATATATATGTGTGTGTATGTATATATATATTTAAGTGTGGACAGGTGGGGGATGAATGTATTCTTTTTATTTAGTAGAATATGCCTCTGAAGCATGTATTGAATATAGTCTTCTAAGTACTCACAGAGACATAATATAGCCAAAAAGCCAAGAATATACTGATATTTTTAGAGTCAGAAATATTACCTACATATTCCTATTGTCCTAGATTCTTGAAAGGCTGAGGCAAGATCACTTGAGCCCTGGAGTTTGGTCCCACAATGAGCACCTTAGTCACACTCTGTCTCTTTAAAAAGGAAAGGAAAACAAAAATAAAGTCGGAGCTGGAAAGATGGCTCAACAGATAAGAGCACTTATTGCTTTATAAAATCAATGGAGTTGGGATCTCAGCACCCGTGTCAAGAAGCTCACAAACACCTGTGTCTCCAGCTCCATGGGAGCCAGTGAGCCCCGGTTGACCCCATGGCACCTGCTCACTTAATGTATACATACATACATACAGAGAGAGAGAGAGAGAGAGAGAGTGCGCGCACAATAAATCTTTAAAACAGAAATCTAGGACTCATGAAATTGCTTTTCATATTAAAATATTGTGTTTATATACTTTAAATGAAGCTATAAAATATATCAGAAAGACCTGTATTTAGAGAAATTTTTCTTTTAATTTTTTCTTAAATAAAAAACTTACATTTTTTTAAGTGTGTGTGTATCTGTCTGTCTGTCTGCATTTGCCAAAGGAGGCTAGAAAGGGGGTTGGCTACCTTAGAGCTAGGGTTCCAAAAGGTTGTGAGCCATCTCTTATAGATGCTAGGAAATAAATTCTGGTCCTCTAAAAGGGCGGCAAGTGCTCTTAACTTATCCACTCTCCTTCCCTTTGTTTTCTTATTTGAGTAACAGTTTCCTTCTGATATTGTTGCTTACCTCACAGACACCAAACCTGGGTAACAACTCTCCAGTTCAGAAAAACTAGATTTTTCTGTCCTTTCTTTCTTTTCCTTTCCTTTTCTTTTCTTTTGTGTGTGGGCCCATACTTGCAGCAGCCTGCCTTGCCTTCACAAGCTCTGCTCTGAGATTACAGACATGGATCACCGCACCTGGCTCCTTCTAGCTTCATGTTCCATGATCTCTGGAGTCGACATAACTTCCCACCTTCGTGCTCATGGCTGGTCAGCGGGATGGGAGAGCACTGTTGCACACATCTGTTTCCTACAACAGTCACTGACCAGAACCTCCGAGGTGGTCACATCTAGCTGCAAGGTGGACTATAAAAATGCAGTCTACGTCGGGCAGTGTTGTGCCCGCTGAGAACGTGGAGACAGCCGTTTCTACTGAAGACAAAGCACAAGTGTTGTCGGGGGTGCCTTATTTCTGCAGCGTCATAGTAATGTCTGCTCTTTGCTCATTCCTTGAAATATTCTTTTCCCTTTGCTCCAGGGTTACCAGTACAGATTATTACTTCCTAAGTGATGGTCTCTTTGTACCTGAAGACCAGCTGGAAAACCAAAAACCACTGCAGTTGGATGTGATCATGGTAGAACCTTACAAACTCTGTAACAATCAGGATGACAGTGACTCCGTGTCTTCTGCAAAGAGGCCCAAGCTGGCACTGGGCGGTAGAGAGAGCACTTCCTCTGCTAATGGGAACCCTTGCTCAGAAGGACTGTCAGGGGATGCAGGGACCCCAAGAAGTGACCATGCTTGCCAAGAGACATCATGCTCATGTTCTGGAGGCCAGCAGTACCAGAGCCCAGCCAGCACTGGGAACATTCTGGAAATGCTGAAGGATGGAGATGCGTTTGTTTTAGATATTGACTTGGATTTTTTTTCTGTCAAAAATCCCTTCAAAGAAATGTTCACTCAGGTAAATGTGGTCTTTTGGAAGCATAGACCTTGACAATTGCATGGCATTTCTCTGTATTACAGGTAGCAAGCTTTCTGCAAACATCTGGATAATTATCTTCGGCTTAAAGGTCATGTTTTCTGCCACATATTCTTCTGTTTTTTCCAGTCTTTTAAAATTATATATAAGCTTATCATCAATCCTAATTAAAAATTCCAAAATCAGCTGGGTAATGGTGGTACTTGCCTTTAATCCCAGCACTTAGGAGTCAGAGGCAGGCAGATCTCTGTGAGTTCAATGCCAGCCTGGTCTACTGAGAGAGTTCCAGGACATGTTCCAAAGCTACAAAGAAAACCTGTCTGGAAAAAAAAAATTCCAAAATCTAAAATACTGCAAAATCCAAAACTTTCTACACACCATGATGAAATGCATCCATAAAGTCCCCAGGTAGAACTGCTTCAAAGCACCCATCTCAGGTAAAGATATCCACCTACATTATACTTTGTAATTTAGTAGCCATATTCGTATTTTTTATTACATGAACTTTTTTATTTGGGTGACAGTGGTTCATGCCACAGCACACATGTGGAAGTCAGAGGACAACTCTCCAAAGCCAATTTTAAAATCATCAGGCTTGGTGGCAGGCACCTCTACCCTCTGAGCCATCTCTCTGGCCCAGCCGTATTTTTCGTATGAACAGAGATAACAAGGCAAAGCATAGTGGTACACGCTTGTAAGACCAGTACTTGGAAAATAGATACAGAAGATCATGAGTTCAAATCCATCCTGGGCTATGTGGAACCTTATTGCAGAAAAAAAAATGATAATAGGTAATTCCAGTTTGTCCCATCTGTGTCCATCACTAGCTGTGTCATCCTGGGAAAGATACTTGCCTTTCTGGCACTGTAAACAATCACCACAGCCTACTAAGTGAGTACCTCAGTAGTAGCACACTTACCTAGCTTGCTCAGGGTGTGCACCCCCTCCCCCTGTGCTGCAAAATCAGTACTTATATAATAAATGAGCCCCAGCTCATAGTATTGTTAAGATCAGCGAAGTACTGAAGACGTGCTACAGTGTTGTGCCTAGTACATTTTAGCTCCTATCTACCCCTGGGCCAGATGCAGCCACTTAGCAATGGAGCTGTCTAGTAAGGTTTTTAAGGAGTCTACTCCTTTTATTTAACTTACAAAACCTAGTTGTGTTAGGCATCTTTCTCTTAACTCGGGTTCTGTATGTCAGCATTCCTTCTGTACACCAGGGGTCTCTGTTGCCGGGGAAGTAGCTGCATGGTACACGTGGGGCATCTTCTGTCATCATCACTGCAGACGTGTGTTTCCCACGAACAGCTACAATCTTTAGAGCTTGGGATATACCCATTCTGATAATGGTATAGTGTTAGACACAATTTTATGATCTGTTACCCTATTCGATAATTTTTATACTATATTCTGTCCAGCTGGATAAACTTGTCCTGGAAAATTAGATCTGCTTTGGAAATCTAAAGTATACAGTGTGCTTGATTCTCCCAGACAAACATTGAGATGCTATCTTAGATATTTTCTTATTTATCACTGGCATATTGTTGGAAACTCCTAACCTTGGGGGTTTTGTTTTGTCTTACAGGATGAATACAAAATTCTACAGGAACTTTACCAGTTTAAAAAGCCTGATAGTAACCTTACTGAGGTAAACCCTACACTTTATCTACCACTAACTACTACCTTACTTTCGTTTTTTGGTTGTTTATTTTAAAAGAGTTTGTATAGTTCTAGCCGGCCTCCAATTCAGCCCCCTGAGTGCTGGGGTTGTGAATGTGAACCTCCTTGCCTGACTCTAATAATATCTTGTAGCTTATTTAAATGTTCTCAGCTCTCTGGGTTCTCTGTGTGCATATAGATATTCACACATACATGTGTATTTTTTTGATAAGTGCCTCAGTACATAGAAAATCTTTTTAGCTAAGTGAACTGGTATTTTCATAATTAGTATTTTACTTGTTTTTTAAAGGAATAACTGTAATCTCAGTTTTTCAATGTTTTTAAAGGAAGATTTGGTAGATATTGTTGACACTCGAACTCACCAATTAGAAGACTTAGAAGCAATTTTTGCTGATTTGTGTGACGGTGACGGTGAAGAAACTGTACAGAGATGGGCTTCAAACCCTGGGTAAGACCTCCTAAACATTTTCTTCCCCAAATCCGAATTGTCCTTTCCAGCTACATTCCAAGTTTGTTGAATGGGTTGCTCTTTAAATTAGACTCAAGGGTTAGGGAGATGGCTTACTCAAGAAAGTGCTTGCCACATCGCCATGAGGACCCGAATTCAGATTCTGAGCATCTATTTAAAAAGCCAGGCTTGATAGTAATAGGGAGGCAGTAGCTCACTGGTTAACAAGCCTAACTGAATTGATAAGCATCCGAGTCAGTGAAAGATTCTGTCTCAAAACTAACTAAAGACACCGTCCCGTGTTGAGCACTGCCTTACTGAGTATTATTGACACGCTCTCTGTCAAAGGATTTGGGGGCGAAGACAGGAAAATAGGAGTTGAAGGTCGTCAGCTGCATATTGAGTTACAAGCTAACCTGGGCTTTGGAAAATAAAGTTACTTTTCTAAAATACAGTAATAATAGTACTAATTACAAGTTTCGTTAACAAGATGACCAGGTGAGATGGTATATACCTTGAATCCCTGCACTCAGGAGGTAGAGGCAAGAGGATCTCCTTGAGTTCCAGGCCAGCCATGGCTACATAGTGAGATCCTGTTTCAAATTAAAGAAGATGGTATTGAACAACTTTATCTTTATTTCTCAACCATCATTTGAAGCATGTATCCATGGTGAAGCTCTACTTTTTAATCATTAATGTTTTTTGTATAATGCTGAGGGCTAAACCCAGAGCCTTGTACATGCTAGCTAGGCAAGCACTGAGGTGTTTTTGTTTTGGGGTTTTTTGTTTGTTTGTTTGTTTGTTTGTTTGTAGCTTTTGATCCTGTCCTGGAACTAGCTCTTGTAGACCAGGCTGGCCTTGAACTCACAGAGATCCGTCTGCTTCTGCCTCCCGAGTGCTGGGATTAAAGGCGTGTGCCATCATCGCCCTGCGCACTGAGTTACATACTCCTGTCCTGGTTAGGGTTACTATTGCTATGATGAAACACCTTGGCCACAGCAACTTGGGGAGGACAGAATTTATTCAGCCTATTCTTCCACATCACAATTCTTTATCAAAGGAAGTGAGGAACTCAAGCAGGGTAGGAACCTAAGGGCAGGAGCTGATGCAGAGGCCACGGAGAAGTGCTGCTTACTGGTTTGGTCCTCGTGACTTGCTCAGCCTGCTTTCTTATAGAACCCAGTACCACCAGCCGGGGGATGGAACTACCCACAATGGGCTGGGCCTCTCCCATTGATCACTAATTAAGAAAATTCTCTACAGGCTTGCCTACAGCCTGATCTTAGGGAGGCAATTTTCTCTGTTGAGGTTGACTCCTCTCAGATGACTTTAGTTTGTGTCAAGTTGACATAAAACTATCTAGCACAGCTCCTAACCCCAAAGCATGATTTTTAAAAAGAAATATCTAGTATGCCATTTGTTGCTAAGGCTAGTCAAGGTTATTGTGGTGTTTAATGACTGGGGTGGCTTTCTTCCAGAATGGAATCACTAGTTCCACTTGTACAGAGTTTGAAAAAACGGATGGAAGTACCAGACTATGAAATGGTAAATATTTTATATCATTGTAAAATTGATACAAGTAATTTTCTGGGTGGAATTTTTGTTAAAGTGGCTAAGTCTGTTCATGTTACTTATTTATATTAAAGAGTGATAAAATACATACTTTTCAGAAAAACATTTTAAAAATAGTTTTCCAGGGGGGGTTTGGAGAGATAGCTCAGCAGTTAAGAACACTGACTGTTGTTCCAGAGAACCTGGGTTCAATTCCCAGCACCCACAAGGCAGCTCACAGTTGTCTGTGACTCCAGTTCCAGGGGGCATAACTTCCATGACAAAACACCAATGCACATAAAATAAAAATAGATAAAATTACAAAAAGATTTTTACCTTGAAAAAGATTCTTATTTTCTCTAAGAAGCAAAGGTACTATGAATCTTTTATTCATTTTTTTTTTAAACTATGTCTTGCAACAGGATCTCATGCAGCTGCCTGGCCGGTAACCTCCTAACCTAACCCAAACCCCTAGCCCTTAACCCCAACCCTAACCTCCTGCCTCCACCTCACAGTTCTGGTATTTCAGGCACACACCACCATGCCCAGCTGTTACTACTTCTCTGGGGTTTTTGAGCTTTTACTGTGCTTGTCAATAGTCCAGTCTCACCTCACTATCCATAATTTAGTCTGTAGTTTCTAATTTCATCACTTTGTTGATTTTTTTTTTCTGTTGTCAGACAAGGTTTCACTGTGTGATCCTGGCTGACCCAGAATTTGCTATGTCGACCAGGCTGGCCTCAAACGTCTTGTGAAAAGTGCTGGGGATGAAGGGGTGTGCTAGCACGCCTGGCCTCTGTTCTTACTGAAGCTCTTTTCCTTTCTCTGAAAACTCACTCGGTCAGAAAACCAAAGAGAAAGAAGACAGCTGTGTCTGATGCATTTTAAATGTGAGTTCTTTGCCACTTGTCAGTAGTGACCTGAGTGGGGAGACAAAGACATAGTGCTTGAAGCTTTCTAAGTCATGTGACTTACAGTCCTCACGGCTCTGACTCCATGTCCTCACCGTCCTCACGGTGTTCTGACTCCATGTCCTCACCGTCCTCACGGTGTTCTGACTCCATGTCCTCACCGTCCTCACGGTGTTCTGACTCCATGTCCTCACCGTCCTCACGGTGTTCTGACTCCATGTCCTCACCGTCCTCACGGTGTTCTGACTCCATGTCCTCACCGTCCTCACGGTGTTCTGACTCCATGTCCTCACCGTCCTCACGGTGTTCTGACTCCATGTCCTCACCGTCCTCACGGTGTTCTGACTCCATGTCCTCACCGTCCTCACGGTGTTCTGACTCCATGTCCTCACCGTCCTCACGGTGTTCTGACTCCATGTCCTCACCGTCCTCGCGGCTCTGACTCCATGTCCTCACCGTCCTCACGGCTCTGACTCCATGTCCTCACCGTCCTCATGGTGTTCTGACTCCATCTCCTCACCGTCCTCACGGTGTTCTGACTCCATGTCCTCACCGTCCTCACGGTGTTCTGACTCCATGTCCTCACCGTCCTCACGGTGTTCTGACTCCATGTCCTCACCGTCCTCACGGTGTTCTGACTCCATGTCCTCACCGTCCTCACGGTGTTCTGACTCCATGTCCTCACCGTCCTCACGGTGTTCTGACTCCATGTCCTCACCGTCCTCACGGTGTTCTGACTCCATGTCTTCACCGTCCTCACGGCTCTGACTCCATGTCCTCACCGTCCTCACGGCTCTGACTCCATGTCCTCACCGTCCTCACGGTGTTCTGACTCCATGTCCTCACCGTCCTCACGGTGTTCTGACTCCATGTCCTCACCGTCCTCACGGTGTTCTGACTCCATGTCCTCACCCTCCTCACGGTGTTCTGACTCCATGTCCTCACCGTCCTCACGGTGTTCTGACTCCATGTCCTCACCCTCCTCACGGTGTTCTGACTCCATGTCCTCACCCTCCTCACGGCTCTGACTCCATGTCCTCACCGTCCTCACGGCTCTGACTCCATGTCCTCACCGTCCTCACGGCTCTGACTCCATGTCCTCACCGTCCTCACGGTGTTCTGACTCCATGTCCTCACCGTTCTCACGGTGTTCTGACTCCATGTCCTCACCATCCTCACGGTGTTCTGACTCTGTAGTAATATGAGCAGCGGCGGGGCTGCGTCCCCAACACCCCAGCCGCCTGCCCTGCCCGGCTAGCTTATGCCCCGAAATAATTACACGGACACTGTATTCATTTAAACACTGCTTGGCCCTTAGCTCTATCTAGCCTCTTCTAGGCTAACTCTCACATATTAATTTAGCCCATTTCTAATCATCTGTGTAGCGCCCCTAGGTGCGCTTACCGGGAAGATTCTAGCCTAAGTCCATCCTGGGTTGGAGCTTCATAGCGTGCGTCTTCCCTGGAGCAGGTAGCATGGCGTCTCTCCTACGTCTGCTCCGGAGAGCAGAGCTGTGGAGTCTGACCTCACTTCCTCTTCCTCCCAGCGTTCTGTTCTGTCTGTTTACTCCACCCACAGGGCCAAACAGTTTCTTTATTGCTTAACCAATGAAATCAACAGATTGATATATGACACTCCCACATCATGACTCCATGTCCTCACCGTCCTCACGGCTCTGACTCCATGTCCTCACCGTCCTCATGGTGTTCTGACTCCATGTCCTCACCGTCCTCACGGTGTTCTGACTCCATGTCCTCACCGTCCTCACGGTGTTCTGACTCCATGTCCTCACCATCCTCACGGTGTTCTGACTCCATGTCCTCACCGTCCTCACGGTGTTCTGACTCCATGTCCTCACCCTCCTCACGGCTCTGACTCCATGTCCTCACCATCCTCACGGTGTTCTGACTCCATGTCCTCACCGTCCTCACGGCTCTGACTCCATGTCCTCACCATCCTCACGGTGCTCTGACTCCATGTCCTCACCGTCCTCACGGTGTTCTGACTCCATGTCCTCACCGTCCTCACGGTGTTCTGACTCCATGTCCTCACCGTCCTCACGGCTCTGACTCCATGTCCTCACCGTCCTCACGGTGTTCTGACTCCATGTCCTCACCGTCCTCACGGCTCTGACTCCATGTCCTCACCGTCCTCACGGTGTTCTGACTCCATGTCCTTACCGTCCTCACGGTGTTCTGACTCCATGTCCTCACTGTCCTCACGGTGTTCTGACTCCATGTCCTCACCGTCCTCACGGCTCTGACTCCATGTCCTTACAGACCTTAAAACATTCTAATGCATGCTAGGTGGTGATGCATACCCTTAATCCCAGCACTCAGGAGGCAGAGGCAGGTGAATCTACATGATTTTGAGGCCAGCCTGGTCTATAAGAGCTAGTGCCAGGACAGGCTCCAAAGCTCCAGAGAAACACGCTCTCATAAACACAAATCAAAAACAAAAAATTCATATCCCTTATCATCCTTAAAACGTTCTGACTGCATATCATCTTATAGACCTTAAAACACGTATTTTCTTTTTGACCCGATATTTGAGAAAACTAAAAACTTTAAAAGTTGAAGTGAAGCCAGGAAGGGCTTCTCTATTGTTTCCACACTCTGGCAGTGGTGGCTCTAATAGCAAGTTCCAGCCTAGCCTGGGCTACAGGCTTCCTTCAAAGTTACTCTGGGCCTAATAGCAACACAATCAGGTGCATTTCTCAGATTGTTAAAATGCCACAGCTGAGACTCCATCGCCTTACCTCTGAGTCTGCTGCTCTGTGTCATCAGTCAGAGGAGTTTTAATGTTTTCTTTTGTTGTGGAATGCTGCCATACCTCTTTATTCGAGATGGCGTTTACTAACTTAATCGTCACTTATTAAATAGATAGGTGAATATCAACAAAAGAGTATCATGGTTAATGCTTGCTAAGCCAAAGCGTGCTCTTTTCTGAAAATGGCGTTTGTTAAAAATAACACATCAGAGCTGGAGAGATGACTCAGCAGTTAACAGCACAAGCTGCTCTTTCAGAGGACCCGGGTTCAGTTGCTAGCACCCACATGACCACTGAGAATCATCTGTAACTGCAGTTCAGAGGATCTGATACCATGCTGTGGCCCCTGTAGGCACTGCATACGTGTGGTGCACATACATACATGCAAGCAAAACACCTGTACACACAGAAAAAGAATGATGGGGGCAGGATACTTGAAAGTGCTGATATACCAAATGTGTGTTCAGATAAGTGTGCCTGAAGCATTCCTTGATTCTTCGTGCGCGCGCTCTCTCTCATCACAGTGCACGTGTAGTGGTCAGACTATAGAATTGGTTCTCTCCTGCTCTTGTGTGGGTTCTTGAGATTGAACTGAGGTACAGCTTTTTGCGGTGAGCAGTTTTACTGATGAGCCATCACGCTGTCACCGTCGACTTTTATTTTTGAGATAAGGTCTCTCTGAATGTGAAGCTCCTTAGTTCAGCTTGGCTCACTGGCCAATGAGCTTTAAGGATCTGCCTGTCTCCTCACTGCCCACTCTCTCAAGAACCTCCCAAAATCCTTAAAGTGTCATTTAGAGTCTTTGTTTCCAGCACTGGGCTTGAAGCCAGTGCTTGTGTTTGCTAGGCTACACTCTACAGTGAGCTGTATACCCAGCTCATGGTGCCATTTTAATTTCTTTCAGGTTCACCAGGCTGGGCTAACCTGTGATTATTCAGAACTCCCTCATCACATCAGCACAGAAGAGGAAATTGAGTGCCTTATTCAGTCTGTGTATTATCTACTGAAAAAACTCCCAAAGCCTACTCTTGTGACAATTGCAAGGTATGTGTGACTGGCTGAATAACAGTCCAGCACAGATGGCCGTGCCCTACCCTCTGGAACCCGTGGCTGTGTTGCCCCTGCACAGCGGAGGGGACTTTGCAATGTGATGAACGCAAGGGTTTTGAAATGATTTACCCTAAATTACCTGAGTGGAACCAGTGTTGTCACAAAACTAGTAAAAGAAGTCTGAAATAGCATAATCAGAGAAGGAGCTAATGTTTGGAAGGGGCCATACTGCCAGCTTTGAAGATGGAGAGTAGGTCTCCTATTCTCAGCAAGGAATGCAGGCAGCATCTAGACTAGTAAAGGTGAGAGGAAGAGCAGAGCCCTCCTCAAGCTATATTCTGTGAGTATGGACACACGCTCACAGAAGAGATGGCTAAGCAGTTAAGAGCATTTGCTATTCTTGCAGAGAACCTGAGTTCTGTCCCAGCCCCCAAAATCAGGTAGCTCACGACCACAGCTCCAATTCTAGGGTATCTGATGCCGTCTTCAGCACCCTGTGATGCGCCAGCCCCCAAAATCAGGTAGCTCACGACCACAGCTCCAATTCTAGTGTATCTGGTGCCGTCTTCAGCACCCTGTGATGCGCCAGCCCCCATAATCAGGTAGCTCACGACCACAGCTCCAATTCTAGGGTATCTGATGCCGTCTTCAGCACCCTGTGATGCGCCAGCCCCCAAAATCAGGTAGCTCACGACCACAGCTCCAATTCTAGGGTATCTGATGCCGTCTTCAGCACCCTGTGATGCGCCAGCCCCCAAAATCAGGTAGCTCACGACCACAGCTCCAATTCTAGGGTATCTGATGCCGTCTTCAGCACCCTGTGATGCGCCAGCCCCCAAAATCAGGTAGCTCACGACCACAGCTCCAATTCTAGGGTATCTGATGCCGTCTTTGGCACCCTGTGATGCGCACATACATGGGTGCACACTCACACAACACAAACACACAAAAATAAAATTTTAAGGAAAAAACGTTCCCTTACCCTGAAACAACACTGTGTCACCTATTCAGGGCTTGTGAGCATTAAAGAGCATGTAGGTCATGATCTGGAGTGATGGCTCTGTGGGTAAAGTGCATGCCACTTAGTACAAGGGCCGGAGTTCAGCCACGGTAGCACATGCTTGTCATACACACTTGAGAGGCAAAGGCAGGAAGGTCATGGGAAGCTTGAGACCACCCTGGTCTACATAACCAGTTCAAGGCCATCCAGGTCTGCCTAGCAACATCCTGTCTCAAAGCAAAAGTACAGAAAATTGGTCATTGTACCTGTCCTACAGAATAGCTTTTTAAAAATAATGATAAAGAACAATTCTTGTAAAGCACCTAAGGTAGGTAAACATCCTCCAGGTCTCGGGAACCCGTGTGTCGCCTCAGTGACCACAGCACACACGGCTGTCCCTCCACACAGAACAACTCTATCATACTCACAGGTCCTTCCTCTTTCTCTCTCGGCTGCAGGTCAAGTCTGGATGGTTACTGTCCTCCTGAACAGGTTGACAGCATTCAGGAAAAGGTCCTCGGTGTGTTGAGCTCACTCTACGGGACCCTGGACACTCACCTGGTATATTCAGAGGAGTCTCCTCCATGTTGAAGCTCACAGAGCACTAGGCTCCTGTGCAATTGGTACAGCAGCAGGGCTTTTGTTTGTGAGTCTTCCAGAGGACACTTTCATTTTTTGGCTTTTTGAGACAGGGTGTCTGAGTAGCCTTGACTGTCCTGGAACTTGCTCTGTAGACCACGCTGGCCTCAAACTCACAGAGATCCGCCCATCTCTGCCTCCCAGTGCTGGGATTAAAGGCATGTGCTACCACCACCCAGCCAGAGTACACTTTTTATGTTAACTTTCGGTTGAAATCAGTCAGATATTTTGAATCTCAGGCAAACATCAGTTGTTGAATACAGCAATTGGGGTAGAGGTAGGGGATGTTTGTTGGTTTGATTTTATTGTTTTTACATCGAATCTGTAAACCCCAGTTTATGGGGACTCTTGGCTATCTTTCTTGCTTTCCATGTTGTCTTTGATTTCATGAGAGATTTTTTTCTCTTCCCCAAACAGAGCTTTGAATTAGATGAGATTTATTTATTTATTCATTCAGCTGGTGCTTATTTAGCACTCTCCTCTGCCCGACACTGCTAAAGGCAAAATGCCCTGCCCTCCTGGGGGACACGGGAGCAGCAATGATGGGCTCTGGACAGTCTCAGAGAAAGAGAACAGATGCATCTCCTGCATGCAGTCAGTGCTCGGGCACCCTGGCCTTACAGGAAATAACAGTCTCAAAAACGATGCCAAAAGATCGTTGCCGGTCCATGAAGATACTGTGCTAAGGCAGCCTGTCTAAGGACATTGGAATTGTGCCCTCGCTTTTGCTAATGTTCTCCAGCATTGTTTTTATGCCAGAGGTCTGGTTGAGTAAACAAATTTTCCCTTTCTGTTGTTACTTGTAGGTTTTTTGGTGTTTTGTTATTGTTTGGTTGTTTGGTTTTGGTTATTTGAGACAGGGTTTCTCTGTGTAGCCGTGGCTGTCCTGGAACTCGCTCTGTAGAACAGGCTAGCCTTGAATTTGAAGAACTACCTGCCTCTGCCTCCTGAATGCTGGGATTAAAAGAATGCACCACCACTGCCTGGCTGCTTGTACTTTTTGATAATTGGAAAGACTTCTGGGGAGTTTTCCTTCAGGTTGTCATTGTGGGCCTCAGCTGGCATTTAGTCACCAAGTTTCACTTTATTGGCAGTCAGGGTCAAGGGGCTAGAAAGTTACTAAGCACTTTTTGCTCTTGTAGAGAACTGGAGTTTAGTTCCTAGCACCCATATGACACACAACGTCTTATAACCCCAGAGCTAGAGGCAACACTCCTGTGGCCTCACAGCACCAGACACTTATATACTAACCACATACAAACACTTAGATAAAAATAATCTTAAAAATCAAGATGAACAAATTTTATTTAAAAAGTTTTTTTTTTCATACAGTGTTAGTCTTCCCATATCCTCCCTACCTACTCCATGTCCTTTAAAAATAAATAAATAAATAAATAAATAAATAGTATGGAGTTCCTTCTGTATAGGCTAACTGCTCCTGAGGGGACTTGCCCTAGAATGTGGTTGACATACCTGTAACACACCACTGGAAAAAACTGGATTCCCCTTTCCCAGAAAATATCCATTGTAAATTTGTAAATACTAGCTTCTTGGTTACTGGTGACCACTTCCTCTTGGCAGTGCTGGGATTCTGTCTGATGTCAGCCTTTGCAGGTCCTGTGCAGGCTGCCCCAGTCTCTGGTTCACATGTGTATCCGCCTTCTTCCGTCTGGAAGATGCTGTTTCCTTGGAGTCATCCTCTGGCTCCTACAGTCTTTCGGCCTCTTCTTCCACGTAGATCTCTGAGTCGGAGGGGAGAGATTAGATGAAGATATTCCATTTAGGGTTGAGTGCTCCAAAGTCTTTAACTCTGCACATCACCCAGTTGTGGGCCTCTGTGTTAATCACCATCTACTGCAAGAAGAGGCTTCTCTGATGCAGTTGAGCAATGCTGTGATCTATGTGTATAGCAGCATGTCATTGGAAGTCATTTTAGTGCTGTGCTCCTTTAGCAGAAGAGTAGTAGGTCTTCCCCTAGGCCTAGTATTTAATCCCAGGTATTTTGCCCCTCCAGTGGTGTCAGATACGTCTTCCATCTCATGGAGTGATTCTTAAATCCAGTCAGAAGTGATTGGCTACACCCATAGCCTTTGTGGCCACTGTTGCATCAGTATATCTTGCAAGCAGGTCTTTGTTGTCTGATGATTATTTTCTCCTCCAGCATGCAAAGCACATTCTAACCTATGGACACTAGTCAGCAGGGATGAAGCTTTTAGTGACCAGGTTGGTTTCTCTGTGTTTGACAACATAAGAAGTTGTGTCTTCAGCAACAGGGCCTTACATTCATTTCTGGACAAGAGTCAATAGCCTGTGATGTTTAGGGAATGTCTATGGAACCCCTTTGTCCAGCCCGCTAACATTTTTGACCTTGTACTTACATAGTCATAGATAGTTGGTCTTTTGTGATCTGTCCTCTTATGAATAAGATCTGATGAGAACTGTGTTCCAAATGCTGGGTAAGCATAACCTACAAATATCACAGCTTGAATTTTTGCCTAAAATTTTAAAAGCTAACATTTGACGTAATTTCCCAAAAACTGCATGTGTGAACTTTAGATCTCTCCAAATAGCCTGCTTTGGGCAAGCTTTGCTGACTACCAAAGGACTGGCACTTCTTCCCCACTTCTGGCTCTTTCCTTCCACTTAGAAGTACAGTGGTTGTCTTGCTCCACCCCTCCTTCCTAGGCCAAGGGAGTGAATGAAGGAACATCAGGATCTTATAAAAGGGTTTGTTCTGCTCTCCCCATCCACTGGTTAAGTCTTTGAAGGTAGACCACATAAACGTGGCTCACAGTGGTTCCAGTTGATGGCCAAGTCAACCTCCCGGAGCTGTTGCTCAGAGATATAATCCTGCTCCTTGCTAGTAACTGTATCAGTAATGGTGATAATTATTTAGAAAGTTAGGAAAGAAAGCTGATGTCTTTTAGATTTCCTTAAACCCCAATATAACATTTTCTTGTTAAATAGTTCATTAAAATCTTCTGCTTTATAAAATTGCTTGGCAAGTTTATAAAGTCAGCAGGTTTTTGAAATTCTGATAAAGAAGGAGATTATCTAAATGCAGTCTTTAGTTGCTTCATGACATGGAGCTTTTTAAGCTTTTTTATGGTTTATTTTGCTTTTGAGTATTAATAGACTCATAATTTGACTTTTTTCCGGCATCATGCTGAGACAGGCAACACAGTGCCTTAGGAAGATTCTCAGCTAAATAGCATGTAGTCATAAGATGTCAGCATATAGCATGTAGTCATAAGATGTCAGCATATAGGATGTTTAATTCAAAGCAAAGTACCCACAAATTAAACTTTATTGCAACCTACACAAAACTTTACAAGCCTATTAAATAATGTAAATGAAGATATGACTATAGAAATATATGATATACTAGTATAAAAATATTCAGGAAGCTACATATTGACATTTCTGTAATCTCAACAGTTGAAAAGTAGAGACAGACAAAACACCATGTATTTAAAGTTAGCCTGATCTATATATAGCTAGTTCCAGGCCAGCTAGAACTACATAACTAGACCCTGTATCAAAAACTAAAAAGGTAACTGATATTGAGGGTCAAAGACAAAAATTGCATACCACTGGGGCTCTGTTCATTGCTCCAGGTCTGATATGCTGTTCCAGAGGTGTCTGCTTCTCTATGAGTGACCCGATAGGAGTTCAAGATTGGTGTTGCCTCCCAGACAGCCACCAGGTTTATTGGTGTGGCTAGATCAGAGGCTAACAGTTGGGAATGGTGTTTGACTTGCCAGGAACCCTTTTCCCAAGTAGCAGTTCTCTCCTGTGCCATTCTGGGCTTCAATGGTACCCAAGGCCATCAGGCTCTTCTCAGTGATGGTTGCCTTCATCATCTTTTGCATTCTCTTTGTCACATGAAGCCCCATGAAGATCTTGTCTCCTCCCTCCTTCCTTTCTAGAACGTAACTCCATTCATTGCCCAGGTCCTGGGGTTGCAGGCATGAGTCCCCTTAGGATGTTTCATTGTAGCTAGTGAAACTGATTTTAAACTTAAGATGTAAAAATGAAAAAATGAAAAGCCAGGAAAAAATAAATACTAATAAATGGTTTAGGTTCCAGATGCATAACTATATTAATTAAAATTTTATTAATTAAACAGTATAGTACAGATCAGCAAACATGAACAAAGTAAGATCTAGAAATAGACCTGTGTTGGTTGAATAAAGGACATCTGATTTAGCACAAAAATAGCTCTCACCCTAAATGAAAATTTGCATCAAGTCCAAAATTAAGTTTCTACTCAGTAGGCTCCCTCTAAAGCAAGGATTCTGAACTTTAGCTGTTTTGATCTTCGGCTTCACCATCTTGAACATGTAGCTTGCAAGATTTCCCTAAGTAGAACTTCCATTCTACCTAGCAAGAATGCTGAAGATGGGCAAAGGAGACCTTTCGGATATTTGTATTTTGTTCCTGGACCATCAGTTCCCAACTATGAGAAAAGCTGGTAAAAATAGGACCAGGCAGGTGTGGTGATCTATTCCTATAGTGTTAATACTCAGAAAGTTGAAAAAAGGATCACTGAGTTATTGGCCATCCCAGGCTACAAGGAGAAGGTCGGAGCTGAAGAGCTGGCTCAGTGGTTAAGAGCACTGCTTGTTCTTGCTGAGGACTTGAGTCTAACCCCAAGCATCTACATGTGCTTCACACCCATTTACACCTCTAGTTCCAGGGGATCAATGCTATCTGGGCATCCATAGGCACCACACACACACGGTACACAATCATACTTACAGGCAAAATACCCATACATGATGGAGGAAGATCATTGGTTAAATAAAAAGAAGCTGCTTGGCTCTCATTGGTTAGGAGATAGGTGGGAGGAGTAAACAGAACAAAACGCTGGGAGGAAGAGGAAGTGAGGTCAGACTCCACAGCTCTCCTCTCGGGAGCAGACGTCCGCCATGCTCCCGGCTCCTGGGCAGACACATGCGATGAAGCTCTGAAGCTCCGACCCAGGATGGACTTAGGCTAGAATCTTCCCGGTAAGACTGGTGCTACACAGATGATAAGAAATGGGCTAGTCCAGGTGGGAGAGTTAGCCTAGAAGATGCTAGGTAGAAATGAGCCAAAGCAGTGTTTAAATGAATACAGTGTCCGTGTAATTATTTCGGGTAAGCTAGCCAGGCAGCCGGGTGGCGGGGACGCACCCCGCCGCGCCCATATTACTACAAATGACGCCCAGACGTGGGGCTAACTAAATCCACTTAAAAAACCTGAGAAGGCTTAAAAATAAGGGAGAGAGCGTTTAACACAGATTTTTGCTGTTTGTTGGTGGTGTGCTGTAGAGAGATTTCCTGATTCAGCAAGAGCAGCAGAAAAAAAGCTGTGTTATTTTAAAGCGCGGCTTCCTGGGGCTGTGCCGCCAGTGCAAACTCTGGCTTTATGTTTGTGTTCCCGCTTGGGATCGGAAGGAGAGTGCTCTGAGACCTTGACGATGACTCAGAGCTCCCCGCCTGCTCCTGGGCAGAAGGCAGAATCAGGCTTAGGCAGGCGGAAGAGCATGGCGGATTCCTGCCGCCATACAGGGACGTGTTTTCAGACTGCGCAGTGCTCTGCGTGTCAGATTTGGATGTAACTTGGATGAAAAGAATTTCTGTGCTGCACGCTCAGTCTCAGAATTAAAGTGCTGAGTTCCGCTCCTACCTGGTAGCCCCAAGAGGCTTCCTGACTCAGCTTTAGCTGCAAAACCCTGCGGCTCATTAAGAGGTCCTGTCACAAAACACTTAAACGGTGTTGACGAAAAGCTGAAGGCATGGTTTTCGGTCTTCAGCCGTAGCAGGAAAAAAGCTGCTCCGTTTAAAAATGCCGGCTTTCTGGGCCATCCTGCCAGGGCAAACTCTGACTGTTTGAGGCAGGAGGGCCGGCTACCGAGAGATTACTTGAGTGTTGTCTGTTGTAGCTTGCTGGATGGCAGGGACCTTGAAATGCCATAGAGGTGTGGCTATAAATATGGCTGCAGCCTGTTTATCCGCCATGAGGCTGGAAAGCTAAGGAATGGACTGGATCTAGCTGGCAAAGCCACGGCTTTAGTCCTACTGAGACTGCTTGGTAAATTAAAGACTCATGTGGTCAGAAAAACAAAGAGAGATATACAGTAAAGAGAGATTCAGAGACAAAGAAAATTTCTAAATGGTTTACTGTGTGTTAAAAATATATGCAAGCTAAAAGTTGAAGTTCTTAAAAAAAAGGAAGAGAGTTGTGTGTCGTAGTACACACCTTTAATCCCAACACTTGGGAGGCAGAGGGAGATAGACCTCTGTGACTTCAAGGTGTGGTAGCACACGCCTTTAATCCCAGTGCCTAGAAGGCAGAGACGTACAGATCTCTGTGAGTTCAAGGTGTAGTAGCAAACACCTTTAATCCCAATGCCTGGAAGGCAGAGACAGGCGGATCTCTGATAGTTCAAAGACAGCCTGGTCTACAGATGTAAGCTCAAAAAGCAAAAAGTTAACCTAGGAATGTCACAGCTTAGATTCTTAAGCGCCTAGTGATTTAAAGGCGCAAATCAAAAGTGCTCCTGGATAGTAAAAAATTGCAGATTCACAATAGGACAGATTCAGACCACTAAATGAGTCACACTGTTGGATGAATGTACGTAGGCTTGAGAGAGAGAAGAAAAGGAATATAGAGAATAAAGTTAATGGTTAAAAAAAAAGGTAAAGTCTTTAAAGAGACAGAGTACAGATAGTTATAGATATAAATAAAAATAAGCCGCGTAAAAATGAAAAATTCACAGAGAGTCTGGATTCTTTGTATTATTGTGTTTTCTTTAAAATTTTTGACTGTGAAGGAGCTAAGTACAGACAGACATTTCATTATATGGGCTGCCCAGTGGAACCAGAACGGATATCATGAGGGTATGATTTCAGAATTTGGATCTAAGGATATGATACTTTGGAAAAGAGATTCTTCTTTTGTTTTCACAGAGGATGAGACTCTATGGATTTCTTCTATTCCGATTTGGTATGATGGACCACGTCCTCCTGAAGGGTTGCTGTGAACATCTTCAGAAAATTGCTTTGCTCAACTGCCAACTGAGATGAAACTAGCACACAGGTTATACCATGAAAGACCTAATTAACGATGCCCCCCATTCAGCAGGAAGCAGTTTGGAGAGAAAAAACTGCGCCCATGTTCCCAAATATGGTTTATAAAACGTTCTTTTACATTTAAAGGGGGATATGATATAGACATGAATAATTTGCATTAGTATAGATTTTGCTTTATTGATAGAGATTTACGGTCAATTTTGTTATATGTATAAATGTTTCTGATGTAACTTTTACTTGATAACTGTTTTGTTATATGTAATTTTGCTATGTTAAAGTTAAAGCCTTTTTTTTTTTGTTTAAACCGAAAAAGGGGAAATGATGGAGGAAGATCATTGGTTAAATAAAAAGAAGCTGCTTGGCTCTCATTGGTTAGGAGATAGGTGGGAGGAGTAAACAGAACAAAACGCTGGGAGGAAGAGGAAGTGAGGTCAGACTCCACAGCTCTCCTCTCGGGAGCAGACGTCCGCCATGCTCCCGGCTCCTGGGCAGACACATGCGATGAAGCTCTGAAGCTCCGACCCAGGATGGACTTAGGCTAGAATCTTCCCGGTAAGACTGGTGCTACACAGATGATAAGAAATGGGCTAGTCCAGGTGGGAGAGTTAGCCTAGAAGATGCTAGGTAGAAATGAGCCAAAGCAGTGTTTAAATGAATACAGTGTCCGTGTAATTATTTCGGGTAAGCTAGCCAGGCAGCCGGGTGGCGGGGACGCACCCCGCCGCGCCCACATTACTACACATACACATAAAAGACAATAAATAACTTTTAAAAAGGAAAAAGAGGGACATGCTCATGAATTGGAAGGATTAATGTGGAAATGGCTGTCCTGCCAAAAGCAATCTACAAATTAAATGCCATCCCATCAAAATTTCAGTGCCATTCTTCACAGAGGAAAAGAAAATCTTAAAAATGAATTCAAAAGCCAGTAAGGTAGATCAGCTGTTAGAGGCTTGCCACCAAGCCTGACAACTTGAGTTCAATATTAAAAAAAAAAAAGAACAATACCACAAATACCACGCTATCTGTTTCCAAGTCATATGAGTGAGCCACAGTAACAAATGCAGAATGGTACTGGCACAAAGCAACACACGGATCAGTGAACTAGGACAGAGGACCCAGATAGAAACCCACATGGGTACAGCTGCCTAGTTTTTGGCAGATGCTGGTGAAACTGGACATCCACATGTAGAATGAAACTAGAACATCTTGAAAAAGAAAAATCAGCTTCAAATAGATTAAAGATCTTAACAGAATACATGAAACTATTAGACAATTAATTATAGAACTACTTCAAGATAATTGGCATAGGCAAGGACCTACTAGATAGGGCTCCAGTCAGCCAGGAAATAATGCTGAACAATTGACAAATGGCATTTCATGAAACCAGAAAACTAAACAGCAAAAGAAGCAGCTGAGAAAAGAGATGGCGTACAGAATGGGAGGACAGCTTTGCTAGCTGTACGTCTGACAGGATTGATAGCTAGAATATATAAGGACTCAAAAACTAACAAGAAACCCAATAATCCAGCTAATCAATGGGGTCATGAACAAATGGTTCTTGAAAGATAAGTGCAAATGAAAATCTGTTCAATGTCACCAGACATCTACATTTTTTTTGTAATTCTGTAGTATAGATCACACATGTTTTCAGTTCAAGGGCATGAATGCAGAAAAACACAGAATGTTACAGCTGAAAGAAATCCTAGAAACAATCTCTTCAACCCCCTTAATTTCAGATGAAGAAATTGAGAGCCAAGAAGACTAGGACTTGCTCAAAGTCAGAGTCATTCAATAATGGGTCAAAGGTCAAATGTCATTCTGACATTAACACTTGGGGCTCCAGAAACCCTCTCCAGTGCTCTGTTGTATTGTTTGGCCTGTTTAAAAGAAATCTCCCAGTCAGGCATGGTGGCACATACCTTTAATCCCAGCACTTAGGAGGCAGAGACTTGAGTTCTCTGAGTTCAAGTCCAGTCTGGTCCACAGAGCAAGTTCTAGGATAGCCAAACCAACACAGGGAAACCTGTCTTGAAAAATGAAAGAATAAAAAAAGAAAGAACTCTCCCAAGCTTAGTGTGTTTGTACCTGCCTGTAATTGCAGGACAGAGGAGGCTGAGGAGGGAGGGTCAGTCATTAAGATAACAAGTGTTAGCAGGGCAGTGTTAGCATTTGCCTTTAATCTCAGCCTTTAGGAGGCAGAGGCAGGCAGATCTCTGAGTTCAAGGCCAACCTGATCTTCAAATCGAGTTCCGGTACTGTTAAAAGAGAAACCACGTCTCCAAAAACAAGAAAAGAAAGAAAGAAAACAAGCACTGTGGCACATGTCTGTAATCCCAGCACCTGGGAGGTGAAAGCAGGAAGATTGGGGAGTTCATGACCAGCCTCAACTGTATAGCAGGTTTGAATCCACCTTCAGCCACATGAGATTTTGTCTACATAACAAATGCTGGCAAATGGGGATTTAAAAAAAATTTATACACCATTGGTGATAATGTAAACTAGGCCATAATATAAACAACCGGATTAGAAGTCTGAAGCCTAGTAAGTGGGAGAAAGATACAATGAAAGTGTTTAACTAGGTGTACTGAATACTGAATAAGGAAAAGAGTTCTTGACCAGGTGGGTGAGGAAGGGGGCACGTCCAGAGAGAGCATCACTCTTCTTATACCTCACCCTGTGTACCTCTTCATATGCTAAGGCAGTAAATATGCTATAGAATCTGGAATGTTATCTTTCATAAAGTATGCAAAAACCTCCAAATCATCTCTATATTTAAGTTTGATTGTGTGTGTGTGTGTGTGTGTGTGTGTGTGTGTGTGTGTGTGTGACATGCTTGTTGTGAGTATAGATATGCACATGCCACAGTATGTGTGTGGAGGTCAGAGGGCAGACAAATTTAGGGAGTTGCTTTCTCAATGGGATTCAGGGATCAAACTTGGGCTTTTAGACTTTAATAACAAACCTTTCCTACTGAGCCATCTTACTGGCCCTCTGCTGCCTCATATCAAAGTGAAAAGGAATATCAGATGTCAACCTGATGGATGAAAAAAAGAATACAAGTCTAATTCTTACAGTAGTGGTACAAGAAGATAAAAGCCTCCTTGCTATCATATCAACATCATATACAATGTCAAATCAAAGAGAAAACCTAAGACCAGCAAACGTGATAAGATTCTAAATCCCAGCCTCCATGTTCATAAGAGGTGCCAAATATAAACACAGATTATGGAATTCTTAGAAGGTACCTTTGAAAGATGAAAGAGATGACCCAGCTGAGGACCAAGTGCCTATACTATCACTTGGAAAGTAGAGACAGGAGGATTGTCTGGGGCCCAGGACCAGCCCAGACCTAAATTATTTCTCGTACCAGAGTAGAGGTGTGGGAATGAAAACACAACTCACATGACTTTATCAGGAGGGAGTTTTCAGGGATCCTTTATGAAATCCTGAGTTCACATCCTGAAAATCCCTGTGTTTATTCTCCAAACAGATTTTATATCAAAATGTAAACTGAGCAGGAAGCTCATTAGCATTCTGTTTCCTAGGTAGCCGGGAGAATGACTGTGGTCACTTCCACAACTATCTATGCCCACTTTGTCACGTTTTCCTATCTATGCCTGCTCTGTCACATAAACTGAAATCACCTCTTCCTCAGGTGACCTCCTTTGTTACAGTAGAAGGAGCAGAACAACATTAGCAATCCTGATTTGGGCTATCTCACTCTCAAAGGCTAAGTGACCACCTTCTGTGTGGAGGTTGCAAGTTGTGCCTTGCCAGGTTGCTCAAAATTTTGACTGCCGTACAATGTAGAAATATGGCCCCTACAATCCAATTTTTCTTATTAATTTTAATAAAAACCTGTGCTTTGGTAGCAGGACAGATAATTGCATCTGCCTTAGGCAAAGACTCCTTTACTTAGACTAAGCTGTCATCTGAAACAAACATTTTAATCATGTGAGGTTTTTGTCTTAGGCATCTGGGGAGAAGCTTTAAACCTGTCTGACTGTTGACCTCTGTGAATAAAAGAGATTGAGGGAGAGAAATACATTTGGGCTCCTATCTTGGAGTCATACTTTTTAGTTAGGAGGGCTCATAATGTTTTATGAATAATCATATTCCTAAAGACTATAGTCTCCTATTTAAAGGAGAGGAGGATTGCCTGGGTTGAAAATGGTTTTTTATCTGGTTTAGAGCCCACCTCTTAACAATTTTATATTGTATTAAAAGCTCCCAAGGTCCCAATGAGGAGCAGAAGGAGTGAGAACATGAGCAAAGATGTCGGGACCACGAGGAGTGCACCCACCCACTGAGACAGTGGAGATGATCTACTGCGAGCTCACCAAGGCCAGCTGGACTGTTACCAGAAAAAGCATGGGATAAAACTGCACTCTCGGAACATGGCGAACAATGAGGGCTGATGAGACGCCAAGGACAATGGCACGCGGTTTTGATCCTATGCAATGTGCTGGCTTGGTGGGAGCCTAGCCAGTCTGGATGTTCACCTTCCTAGATATGGATGGAGGGGGGAGGACCTAGGATGTACCACAGGGCAGGGAACCCTGACAGCTCTTTGGACTGGAAAGGGAGGGGGAGAGGAGTGGGGGGAAGGGGAGAGGGGTGGGAGGAGGGGGAGAAGAGTGGGAGGAGGGGGAGAAGAGTGGGAGGAGGGGGAGGGAAATGGGAGGCTGGTGGGAGGAGGTGGAAATTTGTTTTTTTTTTTCTTTTCTTTATCCTCCTTTTATCAATAAAAAAATTAAAAAAAAAAATCTAGAATTTTTAACACATGCATTAAATCTAAACATTTGCAGGGCATGCCAAACTTTTTAAACATCTTATAAGCAGTTACAAACATTATGAGGTCAATATCATAATTTTAGAATGAGAATTGACAATAAATCCATAATTTAACATATTACAATTTTTAAATCCATATTAGTCAAAAGAAAAGAAAATTTTTTTTGATGGGTGAAAGTCTAATGAATTGTTGCTATCAATACCAGTTCCAGTCTCTGAGCAGCAGTTAAACCCTTAGGCTTCCCCCCTTTTAAGTGAAGAGGGGCTTTAGTCATTTTTTATTTTGGTTTCTTTGTTCCTGAGGGGAAAGTTTGGGTCTTAGTTTTTAGGTCCAATATTTTAATCAAAATGAGTTTTGTGTCCCAAAGATTAAAGCAGTCGAATGTTTAGTCTGTATTTTTAAGTTAGCTCCAAAGCAAACAGGATTTAGACTGTAAGCAGGTTATTGTCATTGCAGTCATCGCAGCAGGGCCTCTGTGACTGTGTGTGTCCGAGTGTCCCACGGATCAGGCACTTCTCCGTGGGGGTAGGGAAGACTGGACCAGGGCTCTCTCTCCTAATCCTCAGGGGGGCATTTGCAGCTACGATGTCATGGGGACTGCCGCTCCTTTTTTGTCCATGTAGTCATCTCACTTAGCGTGTGTGTGTGTGCGTGTGTGTGCGTGTGTGTGTGTGTGTGTGCGTGTGTGTGCGTGCGTATGTATGCGTGTGTGTGTGCGTGTGTGTGTGTGTGCGTGTGTGTGCGTGCGTGTGTGTGCGTGTGTGTGCATGCGTGTGTGTGTGTGCGTGTGTGTGTGTGCGTGTGTGTGTGTGCGTGTGTGTGTGTGTGTGCGTGTGTGTGTGTGCGTGTGTGTGTATGCGTGTGTGTGTGTGTGTGTGTGTGAAAAAAGCATAAACACATCCTCAACCCCAAATTAATATAGGGCTGGGTCTTTTTATAATTTATTGTAAGGGCTTTTTTACCTTGCCTTAACAAAGGTCATCTTGGTGTCACCGTGTTAGATTTGTCTGCATCTTTTATCCTTTTGATTTTAAGGAGCCATGGCATGTTTCACAATTTTTTATTATTAATCATATATGCAGTTCTTTTGTTGGAAGAGCCATTTATAAAATTTAGTATAATGTCCTTTAAGGGATCTTAAAGGATTAAGATTAGCATTATATACATTAGCAAAACATAATTGTGTGAATAGCACCAACGATCAGCTGGAAAAAGATTATTACTCTGGCCTTTAAATTGAGCAAACACAATTTCCAAGAATCACTATCTTAAAATTATCAATTAATCTATTGCTTAATATAAGAAACATTGATCATAGTCAGTGCTCTGCTAAAACATCTCCTAGATTTTATCCTGCTCTTTTGTATTAAACAAACTACTGCTTTAAATTAAGAATTTATTATTTTAACTAGCAAAATAGAAAGGTGCAATCGTAGAAAGCAGACCACTTTTCCATAAAACTGCTATAGGAATAAGTTTTGTATTTAATATACAAATATACAATATTTGCTAAGGCTGAATCAAAATGAACATAACGTACTTGCTGGTTATATACTCTACCTGCTGATATGTACTCTACCTGCTTGAGCACCTGTTTGGCAGCTTTTGGAAGCTGTCTATTGAAAATTGGCTCATTGCTTCCTCTAAGAATGTCTCAAGATCTCCCATAAGAATATTATAAATAAGGCTTTAGCCATTGTATATCTCATTGAGAGTTTGTAAACTATCTTTCTTATAAGTTGTAAGTCTGCCTAGTTTATAAGATAATAGAAAAAAGAAGGCATATTTTACTAATGATGCTGGCATAACTGGGTATTAATATGTAGAAGAATGAAAGTAGATCCATATTCATCGCTATGCACAAAACTGAAATCCAACTGAATCAAAGACCTCAACATAAAACCAACCACACTGAACCTCACAGAAGAAAAGGTTAGAAGTACACTTGAAGGCATTGGTACATTTCAAACACAGCCCCAGTGGCACAGACATTGAGAGAAACAATTAATAAATGCAATCTCCTGAACTGAGATGCTTCTGTATAGCAAAGGACATAGTCAACAAGGCATAATATCAGACTATAGAATGGAAAAAGATCTTTACTAATCCAGTCTAAAACATACAAAGAACTCAAGAGTTTGGTTGTCAAAAGAACAAATAATCCAATAAAAGTATATGGTACGGACCTAAACCAAAAAAACTCTCAACAGATGAACTTAAAATGACTAAAAGACATTTAAAAGATGTTCAACACCCTTAGCCATTAGAGAAATGCAAATCAAAACAGCTCTGAGATTTCATGCTATTTCTGTAAAAATGGCCAAGATTAAAAACACTGATGACAACTTATGCTGAAGAGAACGTGGGGTAAAGAGAAACTCCCCCATTGCTGGTGGGAGTGCAAACTGGCACAGCCACTTAGGATACTAGCATGGCGATTTCTCAGGAAACCAGGCAACAATCTGCCTTAAGACTCAGCAATACCACTTTTGGCCTGTACATAAAAGATGCTCAACCATGCCATAAGGACATATGCTCAACTGCGTTTATAGCAGAATTATTTTGTCATAGCCAGAACCTGACAACAACCCAAAATGCTCCTCCCTTATACAAATGATAAATGAGATAGATATCAGAGAAACATCACCCTTTACAAATAGCTACAAATACCTAAAATATCTTGGAGTAACTCTAACTAAACAAGTGGCAAAACCTACATGATAAGAACTTTAAATCTTTGAAGAAAGAAATTAAGACATCAGACAATGGCAAGATCTCCTATTCCCTTGGGATGGTAGAACCAACATAGCAAAAATGACAATCTTACTGAAAGCAATCTATGAATTTAATGCAAATATCCATTAAAATTACAGCAAAATTTTTTACAGACCTCGAAAGAACAATCCTCAACAATCCTCTTTTCATAAGGAAAACAAAAACTCAGGATAGCCTAAACAATACTGAACAATCCTGTACAATAAAGGAACTTCTGAATGCATCATAATCTCTGGCTTTAAAACTTTACTACAGAGCCACAGTACTGAAAACTGCTTGATATTGGCGTAAAAACAGATGTAAAGACCCGAGGAACTAAATTAAAGACTTTGGATATCAATCTACATGCCTATGAACTACAGATTTTTAACAAATAAGCAAAAATTGTGAAATGGAAAAAAGAAGGATATTTAACCTGCTTGTTTATTTTTTACAGACCTTTAACTGTCCTGAAACTGCAGTTCCCTGAGGCTACCTTTTTTCAAACCTGCCTGTCAGCTCCTATCTGAAGCTGGGTCGCTTGGCAGGGGCAGGACGATCTCTCTCCCTCTGCCAGCCTTTCTGCCGTACTAGGGACCAGGCAGTGCCCGTTCCTCATTCCCTGTTCTGCCTGGGGATAGGCCATGTTTTCTAAGTTTAAAAGTCCCATCAGAGGTCGGTGGTAGGGGCTGCTAGTACATTTACAGATTCTCTGGCGTCTGTCAGCGTGGCGGCTCTGAAATCTGTAGCGTGAGATCACAAGCCCAGGTAAGTTTATCTACGCCGGGTTTTACTATCTTTTTTTTTTTTAATTTTAAGTTGAAACCATAAAATTAGGATAATTTTTGAATCTTCTCCTCTGTTTTGTTGGCCGACTCTGGGTGCTGACTGTGGGAGGTAAAATTAGCTCTGTAAACTTTGTCTCCCGCTTGCCTCAGGCAGATTAGATTTAGCTGGCTGCTGCGCACTGGGCAGCTATAGCACAGGTGTGTAGAACTAACGCGCTAGCTTAGGGGTAACCTAGGTGATCGCTAGCAAAAAGCTATATTTTTTTCATATTTTCTACCCATTTAGCAGTGATAAAATCTGTATCTCCACGATCATAATGCCTACCAACTTTAAATATCTCTGTTTTTGTTTTTAGCTATCAAAATACATAACTGAATACTCTTTTCTTATCTCCTATATATAGCTTATTATTTATAAATTTTTACTCCCGATTTTATTCTCCCACTTCTCATTATGCTTTTTTAAATTTTACTCCTGAATTTGCTAATTTTACTCTTAAATTTATTTTTGAGTGCTCATTTCAACCTTTTTACCTATGGTGCAGTCTTTCGTAGGTTTTTTTTATATTTTTCTCTGTACATCTGGTCATTACTTCATGTTTTTGAGGTTTACCAATCAGCCCCACGTTGAGTGCCATATCTCGGGGTCCGGGACCAGCCTGGACCTAAATTATTTCTCGTACCAGAGTGGAGATGTGGGAATGAAAACACAACTCACATGACTTTATCGGGAGGGAGTTCTCAGGGATCCTTCATGAAACCCTGAATTTACATCCTGAAAATCCCCGTGTTTATTCTCCAAATAGCTTTTATATCAAAACATAAACCGAGGGGGAAGCATTAGCATTCTCTTTCCTAAGGAGCTGGGAGAAAGACTGTGGTCACGTCCACACCTTTGTATGCAGTTTTGTCACGTCTTCCTGTCTATGTCTGCTCTGTCATGTAGACTGAAGAAGTTCCAAACCACAGGAAGGTCTGGAGCCCCCAGAGAGAGTTGACCAGCCAGACTAGCCTAAATTACAAGCTCTGGGTCCCATGAGAGACCGTGTCTTGCAGCTCCATGTCTGATGTCAAAGGGCTTACTTAGATGGCTCTACCTTTCCGACTTTGCTGCCCACAACACAATTCTCTCTCCACCTGGTTCCATTCCTTGTACGCAGATATCCCACAGCTCTGGCACCTCTAGCATCTTGGAGGCTCTAATGCAATGTGGGCTTCACTTTCACAGCTTCACACAATGCCTCCATGCAGGCATTCCCCTGCCACACACCTGGCCTCAGAATCTGTCCTTAACTTCATGGGAAGATTCTCAACCCATGTATCCTTCATGACTCTAAAGCCAGAATCACATGGACACACTGCTAAATTTGACTACCTGCTTAGGATTGATTACCTATTACCTTTTGGAACGGTAGTGTTTAGTCTATACTATTATATGTTAGAAGTATATGGTTTGCTTTTACAGTGGGATTACAATTAAGCCTCAAAAGAGACTTCAACTGTGTTGAGCCTGTGAAAGACTATGGGGACTTTTGAATTTGAACTAAATGCCTTTTACATTATGATTTGGTCATGAGCTTATGGGGGCCAGGGAGTAGAATATGTTAGTTTGAATAAGAATGGTCCCCATTCTTACATACATTTGAATACTTGGCCCCAGTTAGTGGAACCATTTGGGAAGGATTGGGAGGTATGTATGGTCTTGGAGGAGGTGTGTCACTGGGATCAGATGTTGAAGTTTCAAAGACTCCTGCAATTCCCACTGTTCACTCACTCATGGTTGTGGAGTTAGATGTGAGCTCTCAGTGATTTCTTCACTCTGCCGTCATGGACTTGACTCCTCTGAAACTACTGGCCAAAATATAAGCTTTCTTCTCTAAGTTGCCTTGGTGATGGTGTTTTATCACAGCAATAGAAAAGTAACTAAGATATCTGCCTCAGTATATAAAGTAGAGAATGCCTTACAGAGTACAATCGTACAATGACCAGCTGTGAATGGAAAGCCCAAGAATCTAGTGGCTGCTCAGCGTGAGGCTGGGTGTCCCAGCTGGTCTTCTGGATGTACTGGAAAGGCAAGGGCAAGCAGGTGAAGAACACCCTTCCTTTTTCCATTGTCCTTACATAGGAAAGGTGTGGCCCAGATTAAAGGTGTGCCTTCCAGCCTCAAGATCTGGATTAAAGGCATGTGTCATTCAGCCTCAAGATCCTGATGGCAAGTGTGCCCTCCATTTCTGGATTATATCGTTCATTCCAGATATAGTCAAGTTCACAACCAGGAATAGCCATTACAACACCCTAATGTGGGCTTTGGTTTCTCAAGGGAACATAGCATTCTTAAGGATAGCTATATATACAATTTTTGGTGACTATCCAAGTTACATTGTTTACAGTGTTTAAAAGATTAAGTAAGAACATTTTGTTATGTTTGTATCTAAGAAACTTGTGTTTAATGAGTCATGAGATCATGATGGTTCTTAGGTATTTGGCTCAGAATAACAGTCTGAAACCATAAAGGTACCTGATAACACAAAACAGGTCACTGTACTTGTGAAGTTCCAGAAACGCAGGGAAGCACTAAAGAAAACCCAAGAACTTTATCCTCTTGGTTTCCCTTGGATGTTTACTTGCATACACTACTCACATTAGGAGAAAAAAGGAGGACCCTGTTTATCATCCACAACATAAAGGCCACTCAGGAACAAGTCATCAGAGTCTAGTGGATGTCATGTGGTCATTTCGCCCTGACTGACTGATGACAGTAACAAGTTAGTTGGTCTCCATCTACCACCAGTAAAGAACCGACACTAACCTGTTTTATTCCTCACTTCCTGTAGCCCTGTTAGAACTTACTGTTGCTGTGGGACAATGGCCTGTACCCTCTCACTTGTATTTTAAATAAACGCTGATTGACCTAGTAGCTCGGGCTTCTTATTAACTAATTCTTACATCCTACATCTTAACCCATTATTCTTGTCTGTGTTAGCCACATGGCTTGGTACCTTTTCTAGCAAGGCAGTCACATCTTGCTTGCTTTATGTCTGGGTGATGACTGCAGACTGAATCTTTCCTCTTCCCAGAATTCTAATGGCCCCACCTCTACTTCCTGCCTGGTCACCTCGCCTATCAGCATTTATTTAAAATATTAGATTCAGAGTTCTTGTTTTGAAAAAAAGGGGGGAGTGCTGTGGGACAATAGTCTTTTATCCTGTCACTTGTATTATTTTTAATAAAATGCTGATTGGCCAGTAGCCAGGCAGGAAGTAGAGGTGTGGCAATGAGAATTATGGGAAGAGGGAAGTTTCAGTTTGCAGTTGTTACCCAGACAAAGAGCAAGCAAGATATGGCTGCCTTGCCAAAAAAAGGTACCAAGCCACATTGCTAACACAAACAATTATTATAGGCTGATATAAGTTATAAGAATTAATTAATAAGAAGCCTGAGCCAATCAGTTTAGTAATAATGTAGCCCTCTGTGTTTTTCTTTGGGATTTTAACGACTATGGGAAACTGGGCAGGACAGAAACCTCAGTCAACATACTATTTTTTTTAAAAAAAAAAAATTCTTATGAGCTTAATTATGACTAGTTTGTAAATAAAACCATTTACCTCGGAAACAGGACCCTCTATTCAGCTTGAGAGAGAGAGGCTGAAAATAGGAGTTCAAGGCTGCACCAGACCCTATCTCAAAATCAAAACAAAACTATATGGTTTATATTTTATCAAGCAGCATTTGGGTTTATATGTCTGCTTTCATTGATGAGAAATATTTTAAGAGTTATTTAACATTTTTATATTTACTGAGTTTTCCAACTAAATCAATAATGTTTTGGGGGGATTTGGGGAATTCTAAACACTTAGTAAACACTTTTAGACACTAACGGAGATGTTTCTTTTTCTGTTAATTAGTTCCAAGTTATATAAAAGGGGGGGGACAGAGAAAGTCTGATCAATGGCTACCATTTGACCAAAGTATAAATAGCGTATCTGTCCCCAGAAAAAAAATTAATAGGTTCTGTGGTAGGCAAAATAAGGTTGTTTGCCCCAAAGAGTAGTACATTTGTATAATCAGCTGTGTTATATGGCTAGGGAGAATTAAAGTTGCAGTTAGGACAGTGGAGATTGGCGAGTATCCCGGCTCACCATGTTGGATCCAGTGTAATCAGAGGGTCCTTATGCATGGATGAGGACACAGTGTCAGAATGATGCTCCCTGAGGAAGAATCACCGCCAGTGACTGACCCTGAAAACACACGGGGACCACCGGACAATACAGTCTACCTCTCTACAGGTGCAGAATTCAAAGACACATTCTCTGGGTGCCTTAGAAGGCACGGAGGCCCTGCCAGTCCTTTAATTTTAGCCCGCTGAGATCTATTTCAAATGCATGATTTAAATGAAGGATTATAAAACCGCCTGTGTTGTATTTAAGCCACCAAGCATGTGATAATTTATTGCATCAGTGTGGGGGCTCAGAAAAGGACACCAAAGCGCAGCATTTCGGCATGCTGAGCACTTTGAACTAAGGGAAATTGGAAGAAGGCCTAGGAAGCTGCTCGAGAATCAAGGTCCCTGGGATGTTGTTTCCTTCCCCCACGGTGCAGGGAGAAGCTTTTCTCTGCAGTCCCCTTATCTACCTACACGCAGGAGCCATAAAAAAAAGCACAAATTTCCTGCAATCCTCTTACGGAAATTTCATTAACCAAAGAAGATTAAATTCATCAGAGGAAGAGACTGAGAATCAAACACCACGTGTACAGCCCAGTGAACTCTGACCCAAGCCACTGTGTGTTCTGTGGGCCCTTCGGTTCTCCTCTAAAAATGTTCCACCCGTCTGGATTGTCTAGCCCCTCTACACCATCCCTCAGTTTTCCTTCATATAACGCCAGATGCATAAATGTATGAATCTTATTGAGTTATTGAATACTCTCCTTCCTGTAATTCCTTTAAAGCCCACACACCCTTTCTCTAATCTCTTGTCACTTTTTCAGCCCACGGAAAGACCCAAGCCCTAGTGAAGTGGGAGAGAGACCTCTGCCCTTTATAAAGCAGCAACAGTGAACTCACAATCTTTGTTCATTATTCACTTGTGTAATTGAGGAGGTTGGACACAAGGTGGCAGTAGACTACCAGATTCGTTTGCACCTCAGCGCTCATCAGTATTGGTCAACTCTCAAATTCAGTCTTGATGAATTTTCTTATTTTTAAGGAAATGGCCTCTCCAGAGCTAATGGATCGAACCCACTATTGTATGCATGCTAGGAAAGGGCTCGACCACTGAGCTGCTCCCCTAACACTTATTTTTTGAGGCAGGGTCTCAATGTCACCCACTCTGCTATCGACCTCTGTGACTATAGCCCAGGATTGTCATCCTTCAGTCTCGGCTTCCCTAATAGCTAGAGCTACATACTTAACACCAGCACCAGCTTGAATTCACTATGAAGCTCCAGCTGCCTCCAGCTTTAGATCCTCCAGTCTCTGCGCCCTGAGTTCTGGGATTAAGGCTTGCACCGACACACAATGACTAATCCTAAGGCACTTTAAAACCGATTTCTGGCAATATTGGTTTATATCCACACGATGAACAGTGAGCAAATGAAACCACAAGAATATGTGTCCCAACAGTAGAACGCTCTGTTTCTAGTGCCTGGAACGCTGATGGTGCCCATAACAGATGCCCGATAAATAATTGAATAGAAGAACATCTTGTGCCCGATTTGCATGTATAAATTGTTAGTTGAGTCTCTTTTCACATTAACCTGAATATTCTGGAACGTGAGTGAAAATCCTTTTTCCAGGATTTGCTAAAGCAGCGCTATGCACGGAGCACTTGTTTATTCAAATGCAGTTGCTGTGCATTCTCTGTGTTAGAAACGACACAGCCATTTCTCTTTCTGTAGCGCTTGCTGACCGGCCCAGGTGTATCCCATTTAAACCCAGCGGTCCCCAAGCTTCCTAGTCACCTCTCCTCACATGTAAGTGATTTGGAGGGAGCTTGTGGTCAGCCCAACAATGAGGCAGAAGCACCTGGGGACAGAAGGAACCTCTCAGTACTCGGTGCCTTTCACTGTCACCAGTGCTTTGGATGCCCGATGCTAGCTCCTTCCCGGGGGTGGGTGGTGGGAAGTGAGGGTAAGAGGTCATCTTCTATCGCCTGGCAAGCCCGCTGTGGCCAAAGGAGAAAGCATCCTCTTGGGAGACTTGCCGGTTGTTGCAGTGGGAACAGGTTTTCCCTCTATTTTCCACAGTTAACTGGAACTCTCTATGATGAGAGAAAGGAACAAGAGAAGAGCAGGCATGTTTTTTAACCTAAATTCCTCATACCTCCTGGATGTGTGGAAGAAAACAAAGAAATCTCTAGAGTAGATCTTAAAAACCAAACAAACAAAAAACCCAAATATTTAAACATCAGGCTGAAATACTATCGGGCGTTGAAACAGTGACAAGAAAGGCCTGGAAAAGCATCCTGTAACAGAAACAAGTTGCCGTGTTTGTGGATTTTGGTCCTTGTTTCTTCACTCTTTGTTCAAGGGATAAAGTCCACCCCTTGCATATGCTGGGCACACACACACACACACACAAAACAAAACAAAAAAAAAACCACTCTCCTACCCTACCTCACCCTCAAACTCTAACCCTTTTTTCCTGGTACAGCAAAGACACCTTACAAGTTGGATTTCTTTTAGAAATGTAAATTTTGTTACTGAGGGAGGTGAACCTACATAAACCTAGCTTCTCTACCCTCATGCTGACTTAACAATCCCCCAGTAAAGCTCAGCACGGTAAGGCTTCGTTTCCCACTGACATTACTGTGAGCAAGACCTCTGGAGAGTGGGCAAGACCTCTGGAGTGTGGGCAAAGCTAGCAGCTGCCTAGGTTGGTTTTCTGGGACTTGAGGGCTGTTGTTTGTAAGAACCCTGACTTCACTTAAGCCTGCAGATTCTGAAGGGTTATCAGACCAGGTGAGTCTTGGCATCTGTCTTCATATTGTGTCTATCATCTGCTGTCTTCATCTTTCCATAGGAATCTCTACTTCTGCATAGAGAGGTGGATGATTTGATAACTGCTTTGTTTAGAACTATAATGCATCGTTAGCATAGGTTTGCCTTGTCTCTCCCTCACCGGGTTTCCTTAAAGGCTGAAGAAACCTATCAGCCACCTTTTCCATAAACTCTAGACCATAAAAAGAGACAGCATTCAAATTCCTGGAAACATGGGCCTGTTCCCAGAAAAGGCGTGAATATATTAGGCTCTCTCCTTCTTTATTCCTCTCCTGTCTCTGGCGTCTCAAACCCCTAGAACCGAGGAACTGGTGTGTGAGCAGAACTGCCCCTTAGCACAGAGTAAAGCTTCTCTCTCATGCTTGTGGCTCCTGGACATTGGCTTTCTGTGGACTAACCTTCTAGACCTGGGCTTGGCAACCGTCAGAGCTATTCTTACATCTGCAGTTTCTCAAAATAGCCAGCTCTACACAATCAATATGCCAAAGAGGCATATTTGAAAGATGGCATATTCTCGCCTTGTACTGGGTGGTTTTGTGTGTCCACTTGACACAAGCTTAGTCATCAGAGGAAGGAGCCTCAGCT
The DNA here is from genome assembly GCF_037038515.1 of Microtus pennsylvanicus. Taxonomy (NCBI): domain Eukaryota; kingdom Metazoa; phylum Chordata; class Mammalia; order Rodentia; family Cricetidae; genus Microtus; species Microtus pennsylvanicus. Next base: position 24,812,132 of record NC_134584.1, read on the forward strand.
GAGGAAAAGCCTTCACGAGATCCAGCTATAACGCATTTTCTAATTTAGTGACCAACATGGGAGGGCCTGGCCCATGATGGATGGTGTCAACCCTGGGCTATTGGTCCTGGGTTCTATAAGGAAGTGAGTTGAGCAAGCCATGGGAAGCAAGCCAGTAAGCAGCACCCCTCCACGGCCTCTGTATCAGCTCCTGCTTCCAGGATCCTGCTCTATTTAAGTTCCTGCCCAGAATTCCTTCAGTTATGAGCAGCAATGCTGAACTGTCAGCCAAATAAACCCTTTCCTCCCCAGCTTGCTCTTTGGCCATGGTGTCGAAGCAACAGAACCCCTAACTACACTCACGAGACAACAGTATATCCTATTATATAATAGTATAGATGTCCTATAAATGCTGCTGCTTTTCCCTCCTTCTTTTTCAAGTTGTTTCATAGCTAGTTGTGGAAAGTGGTACAGAATTAGAACTTCCCAGTGACCGTGGTGCTGCATGCCTGAAATCCGAACACTTGGTAGGGGGAGGCCGGAAGCCTAGGAAGGAGTTCAAGGCCAGCCTAGGACACAGGAGACCCTGTCCCAAGAAACTGAAAGAAATAACTTCCCATAGTCAAGGTGTGTGTTGTCCTTTTATGTCTTTGCCGGACCCAACCCATAATGGAGACAACAGGAATGCTCCTAGGAAGAGGGAAAGAAAGAAGGGTTGAGGGCTCAAACTGATACCAGAGGATGGTGGTCTGGCATGCTGCTCACTTCAAACAAGTTCCCATCAGGAAGGGCTTTCTCTGAAGTTCCCTTAACTTAGCAATGTTCTTCCAGAAGCCATGCAAGTCATCCATCTGTCCATCCATCCATTCTGCCCCCCACAGTCATCAGCTAAAGAACACTGACTTGCAGGAAAGGGGCCTAAATGTCTGTATTTACAGTCTGGATTTTTTTGTTTTGTTTTGTTTTTGCTTTGTTACTGTTGTCGTGTTTTGAGATAAGATCTTGTGTATTCCAGGCTGGTCTCAAATGTGCCATATAGTCTAAATTGAAGTCTTGAATTTGAAGCAATGCTGCTTCGGCCTCCCAGTTGCTCAGGCTACAGGTGCGCATCACACCTTGCTCCTCTGTCCCATCATTGCTAAGCACCACTCGAGAGACTCTACAGCACAGCCTAACAGCCTCCCTGCTCCATGACCATGCTTCCCCTCTCCATCGCATGGCTATTCATTCTTCTGGACATCCCAGACCTCTTTGCTGTGGCCACTTCCTCTGAGAAACCCCTACTTTTTTTCTGTAGCTCAAAGCGCTATGCAAGCTTCGACCACCTGGCCCTTGGAGTCTCATATTTTGTTGGTTTTTTTTCATTTATTTATTTATTAAAGATTTCTGTCTCTTCCCCGCCACCGCCTCCCCTTTCCCTCCCACTCCCCCAATCAAGTTCCCCTCCCTTGTCAGTCCAAAGAGCAATCAGGGTTCCCTGCCCTGTGGGAAGTCCAAGGACCACCCACCTCCATCCAGGTCTAGTAAGGTGAGCGTCCAAACTGCCTAGGCTCCCACAAAGCCAGTAAGTGCAGTAGGATCAAAAACCCATTGCCATTGTTCTTGAGTTCTCAGTAGTCCTCATTGTCCGCTATGTTCAGCGAGTCCGGTTTTATCCCACGCTTTTTCAGACCCAGGCCAGCTGGCCTTATATTTTGTGTGATGCCTATGTGCAAGCGCATAAACACATCCGCGTGCCCATTTATACCCACAGACTCAGTTATCAAAGCTTTGGAGGGCAGAGGGGAAGTTCTTATTATTCCCGCAGAAGGGCGGGGCTGGCTCATCATCGGCCTCGTACTCAGAGGGGGAAATAACTGGTTCGATTTCTCAATGCCTAAATATGTATGTTTGTGTATAGTTAACCCAGAAGAAAAGAAACAAGATTATGTCCAGTTCCATAGAATTTCTGTCTGCAAGCCCTAGAATAAAATATGGGATCCAAAACCAATGTGTTTTTACTTTTTAAAAGATAAGAAAGGGATTTGAAGGCAACTTGCAATTTTTTCCTTCAAAAGAGAGTGATTTGCCATTCTTTAATTTGATCAAATTTTTTATGCTTCAAACACAGACTAGGGCTTTAAATATTAATACTCTTCAGAAAGTGGGAATGAAATTGTCAAGCTTTCATGAATTAATTATCACAGTTTTAAAACCCTAACTTTACAAAGTATATCACAAAGTGAAAAATGGTTTTTCCAAACCCTCTCTTCCTTTTGGTGTTAATTCGTGGTTAAATCATTTTTATTTGTGCTACATTGTGTGACCATATATACTTTGAAGGTTTCTGTTTCTTGGTATAATACAGTTGCAACTCTACATACATTTACTAACATAATTCTAATAATTAGCGAACTATGAATGTGGCTTGTTGGGAGAGCACTTGCCCAGCGATCACAAGGCTCTGGGCTCTAACCCCAGGAGTACACAAACAGCAATAGTAATAAACAACTTTTTCATTTTTACTAGAGTGGTCTACTTGAACACTATGAAAGGTCAAACATGGACAAAGTGTATGCTTTGCCAACAGCCCTTTGTGTACCCTCTTGCCCCTCTCGTCTACCGAGAAGACAACTTCTTTCTTCAGCTGTTTTCACTGATTGTGCTCTCTTATTTCTAGACAGTATCTAGAAATTATCTATGTCTCTTTCGATATTTTTGTTTTGCTTTCATTTCATATCTTGGTTTCACTCTGTACCTGGGCTGGCTTGGAACTCACTGGTCTAGCCTGGTTTTAAACTGAAGCGGTCTTCCTGCCTCAGTCTCCCCAGTGTTAGTATTAAAGGCATGAGTCTCCATACTTGGCATTAGCCCTTTGATTTGAAGGAGAAAGTGACTGAACGTGGAATTCTTGATTGAAAGCTCATCTTTTCCTGAAAGTGTGTAGGTACAGCTTGATTATTTTCTACCTCCCATTTGAGAAATTTGATGTTATTGAGGGTTTTTTTTTTTGTTTGGTTTTGATTCTTATTGCTTGGTTGCCTATAAGTGAATGTGGGGTGTGTGTGTGTGTGTGTGTGTGTGTGTGTGTGTGTGTGTGTGTGTGTGTGTGTGTGTGCGCGCACACACGCACCTGAGTAGACCAGAAGAGGGCATCAGATTCCCTGGAGCTGGAGTTACAGACAATTGTAAGCTACTCCATGTGGGTGCTGGCAACTGAACTCAAGTCTTCTCGAAGAGCAACAAATGTTCTTAACTGCTAAGCCATTTCTCCAGCTATTGAATATGCATTATAAAAGTACCATTTTGTTTTGTTTTAGGGGTACAATATTCTCCCCTACATCTCTGAAAATAGACTATCTTTTTTTCTGATTCTCTTTTCTCTCCATCATTTGAGTTTTCTGTGGGTTCTTTTCCTAAAGACAAACAGCCATAAACCTGGTTTGGTCTGGCTCAGCCTGGAGACCCACCTTGATCTCTGGGACCCACATGGAAAAAAGAAAGAACCAATTCCTTCAAGGTTTTCTGGCCTCCATAGGCATGCACACACACACACACATATAAATGTGAAAGAAAAAATGATGTACTTACTGGGGCATCATTTAAATGCGACAGAATGTATATTCACTTAAATTTTCCACCCGAACTTGATCTAAATTTCCCAAGACTCCAGCTCTGTTCTTGCAGGGTGCCATCCTAGCTTCTAGTGCTCTAGAATCAGGAGGAATTGGGAAGCTAAGTGTTTCTGTGGTGCTGTGCACAGGCTCGCTCACCTCCCTGGTTTTCAGTAGGCGTTCACGGCTCCAACAGCCTTATGCAAGCCCATGGCCTGGAAAGCCGTGGGGTGCTATTTAGAGACAGCAAAGGAAGAACTGAGAGGAGGACTCAGTGGGGACTGGACGTCTTGTATTACTCACCCAAGCCTCTGCCTAAGCCGAGGGCCCACATGGTGCCTATAATCAGCTGGAGTATTTATACAAATGCCGAACAAAGGCAAGCGACTCCTGGAGCTCAAGGCTGCACTAACTCCTGGCAGGTGCATTTGCTTGTCTTCCTCACCTTAGCTTCCATCACTAGCTCAGAGGAAGAAAACGGCCTGCAGCCCTCCTCCCACATCAGACTAAAAATCCACAGAACACTGGAAAGGTCGAGCTCATAGCACCAGCCTCAGACACCACCGAGGACAAGTCATGGTGGCCACCTGAGACACTGATACTGAAATGTCTCTCACACAGACATAATTCTACCCCAGATTTTCTCCTTCCTTCCTTCCTTCCTTCCTTCCTTCCTTCCTTCCTTCCTTCCTTCCTTCCTTCCTTCCTTCCCACCCTTCCTTTCTCTTTTCTTCTTCCCCTCTTTCTTTTCCTCCCTTCCTTTCTCCCTTCTCCTCTTCCTCCTCCTTCATCATACCCTCTCATGTAGGCAAAGTTACTCTGGAACTTCAAACACATTGGCCTCCTGCAGGCCATATGGCAGGTGTGGGATGCCATACCAAAGTTTATTAGCAAATTGCTAAGAAATTTCTCTTTTCTGTCCAGTTCCTGAGTCTTTGGAGCTGTACAGTGTAAGGTGGGCTGGCTGCTCTCTGCTTAGCTCACTGCCTATTTGGAACTTGCTTTCTTGAGTCCACTAATTCATTTTCCATTTGCCACTTTTCCCATCTATTTTCCAGTGTCCTTGTTTTCCTACCAGTTCTTTTTCTGCTTACTTTTTGTTTTTGCTTTTTTTTTTTTTTGACAGAGTCTCACTCTGTAGCCTAGGCTGACTTCAAACTTGTGGCAATCTTCCTGTCACAGCCGTGATATTACAGGCATGAACCATCAGGTTGGGCTTCCAATTTTTATGATGGGTTTCTGCTTTCCCAAGAATGTTTATTATGGAAGCTATAGCTCAGTGATTGAGCACGTGCCTAGCATGCACAAGCTTCTGGATTCTAACCCAAGCATGGAAAATATGATAATAACTTTTATTATTAGTTCCCTAATTGTCACAAATGTACCTCACTAAGGGAGAAACTCGGCAAGGGGCATATGGATGTTCTTTACTCTTTGCAACCTTTCTAAAAATATAAAATCATGATTTTGAATTTTTATTCTAAAAAATAAAACCTTGATTATATATCCTTTAGTTAATTAATATTACTTATTGTAGTTTTATGCAATAGTAACGTCATAATCTTGGCATCTGTAAGGCTGGCACTTGCATGTCGTCCTTCCTCAAAATAGTGCTGGTGAGTCTGAGCCCTTTGTAGTTCTGTGCAGTTCTGAAGTCTACGAAACATCTTTTCACATCACCTCAATCACACCGTTGAGATTTTGGTTGACTTTGGCTTTCTAGATTTATTTGAAAGAGTTAAGAGCTTTATGCTATTGAACCTTCTATCTAGGAATACTTTATGAAGTAGGTTGGGCATGACTATAGTTTCTCTGCAGCTCATTAAGGAGTCTAGACAGGTGGGTAGCAAATCCTCGATGCCCAGCTCTCTGCAGGCCAGTGCAGGAAGATTCCGAATTCAGGAGTAGACTGAGCTATATCCTGAGACCCCTCTTACAAAGAAATGAAAACCAAGAGGCAGAGCCTGTTCTCGGCCGTGGCTCTGGGTTGGCTCTATTTGCTTTGTGTAGCAGGATGTGACAGAAGTGAGTTTGGCAAGTCCTAGAAGATGAGGCGAATCATTTCTGACTTCCTTCTGTGGGCTGCTGCTGCCTGCCTTGGAATGCCATTCCAGGATCCAAACCCAAACGACAAAGAGAAGCCCAGGCTCTCCTGGCAGCGCCGTGGCTTCAGCGCAGCTGAATGCATCCATGTCCATGAACCCAAGCAAAAGGCAGAGAACTGCTTGGGCTGTACACAGGGTTCTATAGAATGGTAAACTGCCGTTGATTTGAGCTACTACTGCCTCCCATGGCGTTCTACTCTACAGCAGGGACAGGCTGAAAGGGAAACTGGCTCCTCATAGAGGGTGCAGCAGTGTAACAGCCCATGAAGCCCTGGCTAAGTCTGGGCAGTGAACCATAGAGGACAGGAGGAGACTTGGGCGGAGCTAGAAAAGCACTGAAGAAAATTCGGTAACCTTCTAGAAAACTAACAACCCACGTCTTTTTGTTTGTTTGTTTGTTTGTTTTGTTTTGTTTTGTTTTTCAAGACAGGGTTTCTCTGTAGCTTTGAAGCCTGTCCTGGAAGAACTAGCTCTTGTAGACCAGGCTGGCCTTGAACTCATAGAGATCCACCTACCTCTGCCTCCTGAGTGCTGGGATTAAAAGCGTGTACCACCACCGCCCAGCCAACCTTTGTCTTATGTGAGAGAAAAGCGGCAAAACCATCACTTGGGGCAAGGTGGGGGTGTGCGACTAGGAAGACAATGTGGTAATTCTTATTGACTAGCCTTATAGATTAGGTCTGAAAACCTTGCCCACATGAATTAAGTGATGTCATTACTGAGGAAGTAAGTTCATCATAACAGAGAGAGTTCAGTTTCTTTTCTTGCTCCTGTGCCTCTGCTGCTTTCTGCCATGTTATGATGCTGAATGTAGTACATGTATTATGGTGCCGCCAGAAGGCCTGTGGCAGACAGATCCTAGCACTGAACTTGGGCTTCCCAATCTCCAGACTGTGAAAAACCACCTTCTATTCCACCTAAATCATTCCACTGTGAAAAACCATCTTCCATTCAGTGTAAACCATCAAGCTTCTGGTTCCTGCTGAAGCAGCACAGAATGGTCTAAGACATAACCTGCTAATCTACTTATACAAGTTTACGTGACAATGAAGCCGTCAGAAACGAAGTCCCTACTGGGTGTGGTGGCTCAGGCCTTTAATCCCAGCACTTGAGAGGCAGAGGCAGGTGGATCTTTGTGAGTTTAAGGTCAGCCTGGTCTACAAAGTGAGTTCTAGGACAGCCAGGGCTGTTACATTGAGAAACCTTGTCTAGAAAAACCAAGGAAAAGAAAGGAAGGAAAGGGGGAGGGAAGGAAGAAGGAAGGAAGGAGGGAAGGAAGGAAAAAAGGAAGGAAGGAAGGAAGGAAGGAAGGAAGGAAGGAAGGAAGGAAGGAAGGAAGGAAGGAAGGAAGGAAGGAAGTTGCAAGGAAACTGGAAAATTGGTGTGTTTTTAAAGACATTTGTGCTGAAAAGCTGTTGAAGGACAATAGGTTATGATCTATGATAGTATCTAGGAGCAATTTAGCAAGACTTGATGTTCAGATTCTTGCTGTCTCTGTCTTTGTTTCTTCCCTCTAGAGATAAGGTACGTGAGGGGAAGGGCAGCTGGGATTCATGGCTCCAGGGGAGAGTGGCAAAGGCGTTCAAAGAGGCCTTCTGCTTCTGCTGTATTCTCAAATGCCACGGTGCTGTACTTTGAAATAATGTGCCCTAAGCCCCCAATTAAACTCCCCTCCCAAGCCTACCTTTTCACCTGGTTCTTTCCTACTTTGCCCCTAGTAGACAGGCCACGAGCAAAGGCTTGACAAATCCTTGCACACTGTGGGACCTTCCTTTGGGATACTTCTCGGAACCAAGCCATCACGCTCTGAGGAAATCTGTAGTAATGCAGAGAAGACTGCACAGAAAAAAGCCAGTAGCCACACCCACTCCCAGTTCGAACTTCTCAGACACCCTAATATCACAGCTGTGATGGCTAATCTTCATTGTCAGCTTGATTGAATTTAGAGTCATCATGGAAATACACCTCTGGGTGCGTCTGTGAGGTTTTTACAGAAAGGATTGACTGAGGTGGGAGAGCATATCTTGTGTGTGGATGGCTCTAGCCATCCCTTTTAAGAAGGCTAGAATAAAAAGGAGAGAATAAGCGAATCGGCAGTCATCTCTCTCTGATGCGCTGTGACCGACTGCCCCCAGCTCCATCTACCTTGACCTTCCCACCCTGTTGGACTGTGTACCCTCAAACTGTGAGCCAGAGCAACTTTCCCTCCTGAATTGCTTTGGATAGGTATTGTATCACAGCAATGAGAACAATAACTCTTTCAAGCAATACCACATACAGCGAAAGAAACACATGGCCAACCCATAGATTGCTGGGAAATGATTGCTTGTTGTATTGAGACAGTAGACTTGGGGGGACTTTTATATAGTAGCAGAGAGTTGAAACACTAATGAAAATATGGCTCTAATAGTTATAGACTAAACTGTATCCTCTTGAATTCATTTGTTACAGCCCTGACCTCCAATTTTGCTGTACCCAGAGAGTAGGTTCCTGGAAAGGCAGTGTTAGAGGAATCATCAGGGTGGAACCTTTATTGATTGATGCCCTTTTAAGAAGAGAGACTCCAATAATCTGTCTGTTAGTGTCTGTCCTCTGCATACGTATATGGGCACACAATGAAAAGAAAGCCATGTACAAATAAGGACGAACTCTTGACCAACACTAACTGAACTTTGATTTTGGACTTCTCCACATCAGAACTTTGGCAGACTATGCCACTCAGTCCATGGGGACATTTTAAGGTGACAGGCCAAACAAGGTAACACACTATTTTTTCTAGGAAGAATATCAAAAAAGGTTCATATTTTAAGTACATGTGATGTAATATAGGAAGATTGTATTAAACAAACAGCAGTTGGCAAGCAGAAATCCAAGAAAATTTAAGCACTCCAGGACCTATTGGGTTAGAAATTTAAACTGTTTTAAATTTCCAGTCTTCCAAACTGGCAAAAGATTCTTAGAATAATGATACATGGCCTTAACAAAGATGAAATAAAACCCCTTTGAAGCATCTCGGAGACACTTAAATGTAATCTTATAGAGCTGTATAAAGGCGTTTCTAATAATCCTAACAGCATGGTTCCGTCGCTTCTTGCATGCCTCAAAGGAGCAAGAGACTCCCTGGAGGGTGGCGAGGATGTGCCTGGGCATGGTGGTACACACTTGTAATTCAGGCACTCAGGAGACTGAGGCAGGGGGATCAAAAGTTGGAGATTAAGCTGAGGGCAGTGGCTCACATCTGTGTTCCCAGGATGTGAGCGGAAGCAGGGATGTGGCCAGTCTGTGCTACAGTACAGGACCCTATCTCAACAAAACAGAAAGTGAGTTGGAGATCAGCCCGGGTTCTATAGATTGGTACTGAGACTCTGTTTCAAAAACACAGAATAAGAAAATAAATGTCCTATTTAGGGTAAGAGGAGACCCCACTCATAGTCATAGACGTTCACAAGATTTTTAATGTTTTTTATTTGGTTGGTTTGGTTTTCTCATAAAGGTGCTGTCATGTTGGATAAAACAGAACAGATGTGGTTTGAAAAGGAAGAGGTCCCTGGAGTCCACCTTCCTATAGCTGGAGTAAATACAGGCTGAGAAGACTGTTCAGCCACAAACAAACAAAACAAAAAAAAAACCCAAAGGCTACTTCTTACATTATAAAAACATATTAAAGACTGAGGGAAGCTTTCAGAGAATGGATCCATAACCCATAGGTTATAAACAGGAGCCCAGACACTGACCCAAGTCAAGGCAATCATTGAGCTACTGGTAATAGTACCTGGGTAGATTTCCAACCTACTCAGAATAGCATCCTGTAAGGAACCTCTTATAAATGATCCCAAGAAGCCACTGATTTGCTAAGCTAGATTTGGGTGAGGTTTTTTTTTTCTTTCATCTGTTGTCATGGTCCTCTCTGTTGGTGAGCAGACATTTGTTTACATCCTCCCAGAAAAAAGTCACATGACACCTTTCTGACTCTCCCTCCTCACGTCCTCCAAGGTCCTAGTAGCTACTATTCCATTCTCCACTTACAGGTCAATGTTTTAGCATCCATGCCTATAGACTATGTCTTTCTTATTTTACTTAACATGATGCCTTGTTCAGTTACACCCATGTTGCTGCAAATTTCATTAGTTTTCATGCCTCACCTCCTCCCACTAAACCATGTTAGCGACCAAATAAGGCCCCCACGCACTCAGGGCAAGTAATCTACCGCTAAGCTGCAATCTCAGTCCCTTGGCCTTTTAAAAGGATTTAAAAGGTGTATTTTCTTATTTATTTACTCTATGTGTGTGCATCAGTGTGTGTTCTATGTTATCTGTGCCGAGTGGTGTTTCCATGTCCTTGCCAAAGAGCACAGGGAGGTTGGAAAACAACCTTCAGGAATCATTTCTCTTGCTTACCCCTGGGATCCAGGACTGAACTCAGATTGTGAGTCTCATGCAAGCCCTTGTATTCAGCGGGCCATCTCTCCCGTCCCGTTTTCTGATCTGAGTACTTTTAGATTTCCATTTCATCTTTCCTGTGGTTTGTTTTCCTCTGTGTTTTACTGTTTTGTTACGGTTCACAGTGACTGTTCTCGGGCTTACAGTGCTCAGTCTCTAAACGTATCACAGCCTAACTTCAAATAATGCTTCCACCTAAAATGTAATTATCCTTTCATTTCCTCCCTTTTGTTCTTCATGCGACTCTTGTCAGAGTTCCACTGTCACCTACATTAGAAATTCTATGATACGTTATTGCTCTTTGTTTTACATAATCAAATAGTCTCTAAATAAAATTAAAAACAAAGGAAAAATCTTTTATATTTGCATACTTTAAGAACCATTATTCCCATTCTTCATTTCTTTGTGCAATCCCAGGTTAACTCCTATTATCAAACTGGACCTTTTGTTATTGTTGTTAATTTAATTTTTTAATAGTAAATTTTGTTCTTTCATACATTTACACCATGTACTTTTATCCCTTCCCCCTCCCCACTATCTCCCATTTCGCTCTTGCCTCTACCAGACTCCCGCCCCCAACATAAATCTCTTTCCTTTATTTATTAGTTTTGGTTTTGTGTGGTACACTGTGGTGTTTAATCAGGGCTGTTTGTGCGGCCCTGGGTTTGGAACTAATGTTCTGAACCTGGGGGCTCCCTAATGTGTAGTCAACTTAGTACCATGCCTCCCCGACTCCCAGGATCTGTTGGTGGACAGTATGTGCTGGTAGGAGTACCAGGGTTCCTTTCTCTGTAGCTGACTGTTAGGGAGACCCAACTTCTGTGGGCCCAGGGTCAGCATGCACGGCTGTTAGGAGTTCATGGTTCTCACATCTTTGTCCTGCTTGGAAGCTGATGCTTCTCAGATTCTCTCCCCATCCTACAACTCTTCTGTTCTCTCTGCTCCCCCTTTCACAATATTCCTCGAGCCTACAGGAGTGGCGTAAACGTCTTGTCTGTGATCGAGCTCTCAGCTGTCCTTTATTCTCAGCATCTTTTGCAGTTGTGGGTCTTTGCCTTACCTCCATTTCCTGCCAAGATAAGCATCTTCGTTTGAAGCGGAGAATAGCATTTGTCTGTAGGTATACACATAGGTGTAGGGTGGGTGCTATGCAAATTTAGCTAAGTCTTGGGTTATTGGTGTCTAACTCATGTGTTTTAAAAGTAGGTTTACAATACTAAGCATGGAGTCCCTCTTCTAAAGGAGGCCTCAAATTCAATTGGTGAGCAGCTACTGACCCACGTAGCAGTCAGGACATTGTTATTACACCAACAGGCACATCTTGCCTGGCAGGTTGGTATTACAATTCATAGAGTTCATAGCTGGATAAGATTGTTGAAATCTGCACAGCACCAGTTGGCACCATGAGAGCCAGCCAGAAGGAATCTTCCAGGCTGGTCCCAGGTTCATTTCTCTACAGCTTACATCCAAGGAGTGTGGTGTCTACAGCAATGGAATCCTCCTTACTCTCTAGTTCTGTCCAGTAACCAAGAAGAATGGCAAGATCTTGTATTGTTTTTTGGAGGGGGCTTTGTGGTTCTTTTAGCCAACAGTTGCTACAGAGGTGTCCTGCAATTGTCACTGGAGCCTGTGTTTAATAAGCCATTGCTTCTAGGACCTAGTTGTCTAGTTTTGCAGGGTATAGTACCACATAGGTTAAATGGGGGTGGGGAAAGGGTATATTGGGTGTAGAAATGTCTAAACACTAATGATGATCTTGCTTATTCATCTTTATCTTGAGGTATTTCTGTACTGATAATATTAAAAATGTAATCCAAATGACTATATGAAAGGCAGAAAGGCCAACCCTTTATCTGGTTCTTATATTCTTTCTGTCCCTTCTTTTCATAGCACCTTAGTGTTGTCGGAGGTTTCTGTCCTGCCTGGTTCCCACAGTCATAAAGACCCAAAGGAATCACACAGAGGTCTACATTAATCATAAACTGATTGGCCCATTAGCTCAGGCTTCTTATTAACTCTTATAACTTACATTAGCCAATTATTCTGATCTGTGTTAGCCACATGGCTCAGTACCTTTTTCAGCGGTGTAGTCACATCTTGCTTCTTCTGTTTCTGAACAGGACTGCAGAGGGAGCTTCCCTCTTGCCAGAATTCTCCTGTTCTCCTTGACCTGCCTCTACTTCCTGTCTGATTGTCCTGCCTATACTTCCTGCCTGGCTATTGGCCAATCAGTGTTTATTTAAAACATAATTGACAGAATATAGACAATTGTCCCACACCACCTGAGTCTTACTATCTGGCATTGGTCTAACTCTAGTGGGAGGAGAACCTTAATTTTTCTCTTTATCTTTCTATTTTTAGGGGAGTTGGTGGCAAGTCTTTGTGGGCTTTTTCCCTATAAAATATAGCTAAGGAAAAGGCCAAATATGAGAAACATAAAGATTACCAAATGAAGACTGACAACAGTGAGAGCCTGTGGTCATAAATACAAGTTTTGGGGCTCGCCTTGGCCAAGACGTCATACCTACTTACCAGCAGCTGGTTTTCCACTGGGCCCTATGACTTCCCTGGGTTTTCTAACTTCTCAGTACCAGCTATGAGTTTCCCCGTGTGGACTAGACCTCAAGTCCAACCAGAAAGTTGGTTGTAGCTGTAACTACTTTTGTCATTTTTGTACCATCTGATGCATCTTGTCTGGTACCATCTATCATGAGGAATGAGGAATCCACAGTTGAATAGAACTCTGAACCATAATTCTCCCCAGAAACCTTACCAGTTCCTTCCAACATTGTAGGAGCTAGCCGACAGGGAGGGGACATGACTAGCCTTATTTGTCTAAGTCCTATAACCAAACCATGTGACATCTTGGGCAGTAGGGTCTTACCATCTAATTCTGGAATGTAACTAACATCAATAACAATAACCTTTTTTTTTTGTTTGTTTTAGGGGCCTCTAGGTTCTCCTTGGCCAACATCCAACCCCAGCACTAACATTTTTTCACAACTTTATGGCTTTGGGGGACCTCTGCTTTTACTCTAACTGGGCATCTTGTTTATTGTTTGCGAACTGATTTTCCATCTGTATTCCTTTATGTACACCCACATATCTCTTAAATGGGTCCCTAAATCTGTAAACACTTAAGGATTAGCTTTGTGTTATCTATATGGAACAAAATCATTTTACAGAGGATGGGCAGTTTACCAACTTAAAGTCCTGAGCTTCCATTCCATAATAAATAGTGGGGTTACAGAGATAACCTTTGCAAAGAGCTCTGGAAGTCTATCGTCATCTATTCTGAGCGAGTGTCTGGTGATCCCAGAAGCTGGGACGATACTTCATTATCAAAAACTCACAACAGCATAGGTGACCGCTCATGAGAGCTGGAAACCCTGGAGCTCACTGCACAGCCTACAGGCAGCTCAGGCAGGAAACTGCCCTTTACTGGGTAGTTCTGGTGGCCTGAGACTCTTCTAGGAACATTGGCTGGTCTCTGTCTCTTTTGGGTAGCTTGGCTGTCTGGAGAGTGTCTCCTAGCAGTTCTTGCTGCTCATATATACCTAGAGAGGGAGTGGGCTAGACTAGCTGTTTCAGTTCAGGGACTTTCTGAATCTTTTGAGTTGTTTACTTCCAGAGCTGAAAAAATTTCCCTGCAGGATGAAATGACTCCCCCCACCCATCCCCCACTCCACAAGAACATCCTATATCACCAGGCCTGGAGGCAACTACCTTTAATCTTAGTACTCAGGAGGCAGAGGTAGGTGGATCTCTGAGTTCCAGGTCAGCCAAGACTACACAGAGAAACCCTGCCTTGAAAAAGAAAAAGGCAGAGAAGAGAAAGAAGGAGGAAGAAGAAGGAAGAGGAAGGAGGAGGGAGAAGAAGGAAGAAGGAAGAGGAAGGAAGGAGAAAGAAGAAGAAGGAGGAGGTTCTATGTTTTAATAAGCATCCCTCAAAGATGGCATTTATCTCAAAAAAAATCTCTACACAACATGGCTCAGGGACTAAGAGTTTTTCTTTTTCAGAGGACCAGAGTTCAATTCCTAGCACCCACGTGCTAAGTAAAGCTGAAGACTAGGTTAGTGAGCACTTTACTTGGTGATGTCTTACACTATAGCATTTTCTATTTGGAGAGTATTAATTTAGGCACTATCTGGTTAGTTCTCATTTTGTCTTTCTACAGACAAGGTTTTGCTATGTAGCTCTAGCTAGATTGGCACCACTTATATAGCTCAGACTAAACCCAAGTTCTCTGTGCTTCCCTTACCTCAACCTTAGTGAGTTCAGGGAATCTAGACATGTGCTGCCTGGCACCCTTGGTTTTAAAAACCAAACTACCACCACCACCACCACCCTCCACTTCCCACCACCACCACCACCATCACTACCACCAACCATCACGGCCACCGCCACCATCACTACCACCAACCATCACGGCCACCACCACCACCACCACTGCTCTTTTCCCAATCATTTCTCCTTCTTCTCCCTGTTTCATAAGCCTTTACCCGTTTGAAAAGAAGCATATTAGCCATGGTACCAGCAGGGAGCTGACTTCAGCTCATCCCCATGAAGGGCCTTTAGTGAAATGAAATGCGTCTTTCAGAGGGGTGGATAGGAACAAAGGGTAGTGAGAAAACCAAGGCTGGCAACTGAGGACAGCCATTACCATATCAAGCGCAGAAGGGACAAAGGAGGAAACAGAATACTGAACCCAGTGAAGACTGAAGATGTGGAGAAGGGCAGGCAGCAGTCAGTGGTTGCGGATGGATGCAGCTCCTGTCAGACTTCACACCAACTCAGGGGAAGGAAAGGAGAACCCAATTCTAATCGCTCTTTTCTCACCCCCATCCCCTGCCTTAGCTCCACGACGGCTGCTGCAAGTCAGTGGTCAGGGAACTCAGAACATCCAGTCCACCACAGTCCCCTCCTGGGCAACCCCAGCAGGGCTGAAGACCAAAGGTGGGGACAAAAGGAGAGCCATGGATGAAGGAGGATTGGCCAAAGCTCCGTTGTACAACTCAGGAGAAAGCAAGATGTGTGAAAACCTACACATTTTCAATTGCATAGTGACAGAAACAGAAAGCCAAAACCAGTTTGTGAGGAAAAAAATTATTTCTTTACTTTTGATGCCTGTCATGTATAGAAATAGATAAGGATGAAGATGCAAGCATTTCCAGTTATAAATAAGATTGGTTCATACTGCATGTTTCATGCTTTAGAGTTATTCCTGGTTTGTTGATGCACTGATGAAACCGACTGCCCCTGGAGGGAAAGAATATCAACCCTGAGTGGAACAGTCAGGTCTGAAACTGACCAGACCGAGACATAAGCAGCTCCTGGCATGTGTGAGCGAGGGCAGTTTCAAGATCCGTCTCGGACCTGTCACAGATGTCTGTAGGGATTTGCTTAAAAGTTCAGATGCCGCAGATTCATTCCATGTATGCTGAGAAACCGATGGTGTCTTCAGTCATAAGTTCTGCTGTCACGAAGGTGATCCTGGAAGTACGATTGGTTCCTAGTATTCCATTGCTTTTCTGATAGTCTAGAAACCTTAGCAGTGTCCCACAGGGCCTGGTATCACCCCCACTTCTCTGAGCTACGGTAGACGTTTGGTTCTCCCCCTCAGCACCACACATTACTAAGTGCTGTGTCTTATTTCCAGCTCTGTCTTCTTTGGCCAGGAATCAATTCACAGCCCAGAGGACTGTGAAACTCCCAATACTCTGAGACACCGGACTTGAATGCATTTGCCCGAGGAGATCTACTAGTCCTATAAACACATGAGATTTCTTACCCCCTCGCCCTCCATATCCATCACCACTATCTGGTCTTCACCCCTGGATGACCTTTTAACTTTCTAGTTCATCATTTCAGCTTCTATGCCGTTTATTCAGTAGGTATCCCAGAAAAATCTCAAAGGAGTACAGATAGGCAAGTGAGGACCAGAGCTAACTATCTGTAAATATATTGAATATAAATAAATGCTTTGGAAGGAAAACATGGGGGAAGAATGAGAGAACTAGTAGCTTGTCTGTTGTCACAGCATAAATTGGGGGTTTGGAGATAGCACAGTCAGTCGGGTGCTTTTTGGTCAAGCGCGAGGACCTGGATTCAATCCCCAGCACCTTCGTAAGAAGCCAGGCATGATAGCTGTGCTGGTTAGCTATCGCCACCATCTAGACTCCCCTGCAAGAGAGGATGTCCAGATGGGGTTGGCCTGTGGGCGTGTCTATGGATTATTGTGATTATGTCAGCTAATGTAGCAATACCCACCCAGTGGGCGTGGCACCATTCGCTGGGCAGGGGATTGTGGATTGTATGGGAGTGGAGGGGACAGCTGAGCACTGGTATGCATGTGTGCACACATTGCTCTCTGCTCTTGACTGTGAACGTATGTGGTTCAAGTTGGAGGTGTTGCTACCTACTTGCAATGACGGACAGTAACCTGGAGTAGGGAGTCGAATAAACCCTCCTCCTTTAAGATGCTTTTGTCGGGGTATTTTATCATGGCAGCCTGTAACCAAATGAAGACAGAGGTTCACGCTTGTAGCCCCAGCTCTGTGGTAGCAGAGACCAACATATCCCTAGAGTTATCTGGCCCGGCAGCCTAGCCTAATCAGTGAGCTCCAAGGCCCAGTGGAAGACCATGTCTCAAAAGTCAACATAGTGAAGAACAGCTGCTGAGGAACAACACCTAGACATGATTGGTCTCACGATCTAGGGACGATTCATTCTCTCAACAAGACTTTCCTCGCATCTTCCAGGGTTTCTCCATGGTGGTAGAACCACATTGTCCAGTCAGCCATGGGGTTATAGGTAATACTGATAGACTATGTTGTACTCCATCCTAGAAATACTCTACTATGTGTATATAGATAATTATTTTGGGCATGGCAAAGATTTATATAGATGGGGGCAAGGAAAAAGTCTCAAACGCAAATGCCTATTGGGGGCGGGGCTTCATAGGAGATAGGAAAGTGGTATTAAGTAAAGGAAATTTCTCTGTGTCTGAAGGGGGCAGCCTTTACTCAAATCCACTTTTTAGATTAAAAAACATTACAATTTGTAGAAGTTGGCAACTAATTAAAAACATTTTAAAACAGTGTGTGGGATGAACATATGTTTTGAGGGTGTATTTGGCCCAAGGGCTGTCAGTTTGGGTCTCCCTGAAAAGGAGTTGTTCCCAAGCCTGGCTACAGATCAGAATCATCTGTGGAGCTGGAGAAACACAGATGCCCAGTTCCCTCCAGACACGTTGAGTAGAGTCTTCCAGGGGAGGGAGACGCACAGCCAGGTTGGAGACTCAGGGGAGCAAGGACTGGCTGATGGTCAGTAGCCACCATTCAGTAACTTCGAATCTCGGACAATGGGGCAGAGGATGTCAAAGCAAAGTGAGCACCATCGCTACTTGTGGGAATGCCTTCAACCAACCCTCCCATCATCTTTTTCTGTCTGTTCAATTTGCTTTTTGAGTTAAGCTCTCGCTGTCTATTCCTGTCTTGCCTCACGATCCTCCTGCCTCTGCCTCTCAAGTACTGGGATTCTCCAGTATACGTATCACCATTATTGAATTTCTTCCCCTTCTGTGTTTTCTCATATGGTAACCATTAGCCATGTGGGGATACTTAAGGTTAGGTAAAGGCCTGACGACGTGCCTCCGTGCTGCAGGACTTGCCGAGTATGTATGAAGTGCCTGGTTTAATTCTCAATATTAAAAACCAGTTAGTTTCTTGGATGTGGTACCCATATTTCCAGTGCTAATCACCAATTGTGACTAGAAGCTACTGAATTGGACAGCATGGGTATAAAGCTTCCAACAGTAAAGCCAGACTTACAGGACGTCCCAGGTATAGCTAGAATGTGTGAAGGTCAAGAGCACTTTGAAGACCTTTTAAGCCATTCATGTGGAACTCTGTTATTTACAGGGAGTAGCAATAATTAATACAGGATATAATATTTCAAAATAGGCCACATGGGCTTATGTTCACTAAGAAAGATGCTTACTTGAATGCAAATTAATTAGTAGGTAGAAAGTTGTTTTTTTTTTTTTAAGTAAAAAGGTATTTGTGCAATCATTAGGCCAATGTTGATCTAGTATTTTCTAAATGCCAAGCACTTACTCTTTGGGTTTTAAATTATTTATGTAAGACTGAAAAATCGATGTGGGCAACTTCTAAGAGTTATCTTTCCAGGTATGCTGAAATGTTCTCCTTTCTAAGCCTCGGTTTCTCTTTTAATTATATGATACCTCATGTAACTACAATAGCCGTCACCAGGTTATGACATTGTTACTTAGTGTCTGTAACATAGATGAATTGTTAAAACAGAAGAAAAGAGAAGTCGCAGTGGCTTATTGCATAGTTTTATCTCTTCCCAAAGTGTAGCTTATCTGGTGAGTCTTGGCACAACCATGTCCAGATGTGGAACCTGACTCCACCTAGCAGGGACCGTATGACACCACCCAACCAGAGCAGCGTTCTACACGGTATTCTGCACCAGTCCACACATACGTCTTGCTCTTGCCTGACTGCTTTCATTGGGTCAAAGGCTTCAGAAAGACAGAGAGAACCCCAGCATCAAGGACTTTGGGACTTGTGGTCAAGGGTAAACCTTTTTAACGATTTAAGTCTTGAATTCATTCCCTGGTTAGGTTTATTTCAGCTGCCTCCTCCTTCTGTACGTGGATGCTCTTTTCCTCCTTTGTGGTTGTTGCTTTGTTTGTTCTGTTTTGTTCTGTTTAAGTCAAAATGTTGTGGGCTATTTGTATGCTGTGCAAGATGTGATTGGTGTAATAAAAAAACTGAATGGACAGTAGCTAGGCAGGAGACGAAAGACAGGATTTCTGGGGAGACAAAGGTAGAAGAGAAGGAATCTAGGAATCTAGGCGCGCAAGAAATGCCAGGAAGACACTGAAGAGGTCGGACATACAGTACAGAGTAGAGGTAACCAAGCAACGCAGCAAAATGTAGATTAAAAATTATGAGTTAATTAAGTTATAAGAGCTAGTGGGATGAGCCTAAGCTAATAGTCAAGCTTTCATAATTAATAATAAGTCTCTGTGTCATTATTTGTGGGCTGGCAATCCAAACATAATCTGACAAGAAAACTTGCTACATCAAGGTCTTATTATGCAGCCTAGGCTGACTCAGGATTCCAGGCTCATTTAGAAATAATTTCCCCATCCTTTGGAATTTCAACACTCAATTTAACACTAAAACCAATTATTCTATGTTTAATGATTCAGTGTGTCCTTGATAGTAAAACCAATGTTATGTTTGTTTGTTCTCTGTGTGTGTCTTTATCATGTGTTTTTTTCACAGTTTTGAAAACCACAGCAAAGAGAGATGTCTCTCGTCTAATATCAACCCTGAATTCCCTCGGGCTCCCTTTAGGATCTGGTTTTCCAGTAATTTAAATAACTGCACAGAAATAGTCAGAAGCATCAGACAGCACACTCTTTCTCCTGTGTCAAATACCTGGTGAAGACAACCGCCCGGCAGAAGAATCAGAGGTGTATTCTGTTAGTTTCTGCATCCAAACTCGGGCATTTTTTAGGCAAAAGGCTTAAAAATATGACAACCTAGTGGGTTTTGACATCAGAAATGTAACAATACTGGCTTTTCTTTCTTACAGCCTTCATCTCATAGTATTTATGTGCCCTGGAGCAAGTTCCTTAACTTTTCTGTACCTCAAGTACTTGGTATTTAACTGGGAGTAGTATCTAAGGCTAGCTGCAGGCCTCTATCCAGGGCCTAGTAAAAAGTGACAGGTTCTATTGAAAACTCATTCCTCCTCAGAACTGAAGCCAGCAGGAGCGAGTGTTGTCACACTAGGATCCTGGGTTGACAACTTTCTCTTTTTCCACTAGAAAAGAAATTTAATTAATTTAAAAATTTTATTCTTTGAGAAACTCAAAGGTATATCCAACACATTATGACCATAGCCACCTATTCCCTGACTCTAAGCCCTCTGGACTCCACCTAACACATCTTCCTCCCAACTTCATTCTTTATTTGGTGTACGCATAGAAGCAGGACTGGGGAGGATCCACCCCTACCTCTCACCCCTAGGTGAGAAGCTATTGGCAGTTGATGGTGGCTAGGAGTAGGGAAGGAGGGTCACATTTTTTTGGTCACTGGGAAGGTTACCCATGCTTCATTGGATAGCCCTACATTTATGCACATACAAGCAGCAGTAATTGAATTCAGTGGGCTATTGAAAAAAACAAAGAAGCAAAAATCGTTCTGTATTTCTAAGTGATACAAAGAGTTTGCCTGCCACGTCCTGAGCAGCACAATGGAGGGAGAAAAGGATGATGCGGTTGGCAAGCGTGCACAATGCTCACAAAGGACCTCGGGGGCTTGGCTTTGCCAGCTACCAGAGGGTGCCTGAGAGCGGTACTCGGGATTACTGCACCCGGCTCCACCAGGAGCATCTAAATTGCGTACTTTTATTTTTTGAGATTTCCATACATACATAAAATTTATTTTGATAATACAGCCCCTCCTCCCTCTAACTTTTCCCAGACCCATGCCCACCCCCACCTTACAACTTCATAGTCTCTTTGGTTTTCCTTCCTTCTGATCCACCATGTCCGTTTTGAGTTGCCCGCCCCACGTAGGTGTAGAGCTATCTCGACTGGAGCATGGCCATCTCCAAGAGTCCACACCCCTGAAGAAAACTGGCTCTCCTTCCCCCAGAAGAAGCTCTCAGGAGAGGAAGATCCTCATGAAACTCTCCTCCATCCAACCTGGACTGTTGCTCATCTTGATCTTGTCTAAATGCCACAGCCGTTGAGAACTCACAAGCACACAGCTTTTTTACATTTACAGAAGACAGTATTTTGTGACAGTCCTCCTTAACTTCTGGCTCTTACACTCTCTCTGGCCCCCCTTTTGTGATGTTCCTAGCCTTGAGAGGAAAAGGGTGATATAGATTCCTATTTGGGGCTGAGCATCCCACAGTGTCTTATCTCTGTACTTGACTAATGAGCCTCTGTATTAACTGCAGCTATCGCAATAAGAAGCCTCTGTGTGTGATGAGGGTAAGAACTGTGCTCATCCATGGATAGAAAGGATAGAAGGCAGTCTGATGCTGTGTCCACTTAGCAAAATATCAATAGCATGTTTTCTTCTAGGACATGCAACCTCCTCAACCACTTGGTCAGGTTCTTGATCAGGAGTTGCTTTCTGTAAAACAGGCTTATATTCGAATCATAAAGCGGTTGGTTATCCCCATAGCGTGTATACCACTGCTGTACAAATGGGTACATCTTGATGTATACCACTGCTGTACAGATGGGTACATCTTGATGTATACCACTGCTGTACAGATGGGTACATCTTGATGTATGCCACTGCTGTACAGATGGGTACATCTTGATGTATACCACTGCTGTACAGATGGGTACATCTTGATGTATGCCACTGCTGTACAGATGGGTACATCTTGATGTATACCACTGCTGTACAAATGGGTACATCTTGATGTATGCCACTGCTGTACAGATGGGTACATCTTGATGTATACCACTGCTGTACAGATGGGTACATCTTGATGTATGCCACTGCTGTACAGATGGGTACATCTTGATGTATGCCACTGCTGTACAGATGGGTACATCTTGATGTATGCCACTGCTGTACAGATGGGTACATCTTGATGTATGCCACTGCTGTACAGATGGGTACATCTTGATGTATGCCACTGCTGTACAGATGGGTACATCTTGATGTATACCACTGCTGTACAGATGGGTACATCTTGATGTATACCACTGCTGTACAGATGGGTACATCTTGATGTATGCCACTGCTGTACAGATGGGTACATCTTGATGTATACCACTGCTGTACAGATGGGTACATCTTGATGTATACCACTGCTGTACAGATGGGTACATCTTGATGTATGCCACTGCTGTACAGATGGGTACATCTTGATGTATACCACTGCTGTACAGATGGGTACATCTTGATGTATACCACTGCTGTACAGATGGGTACATCTTGATGTATGCCACTGCTGTACAGATGGGTACATCTTGATGTATACCACTGCTGTACAGATGGGTACATCTTGATGTATGCCACTGCTGTACAGATGGGTACATCTTGATGTATACCACTGCTGTACAGATGGGTACATCTTGATGTATGCCACTGCTGTACAAATGGGTACATCTTGATGTATACCACTGCTGTACAGATGGGTACATCTTGATGTATGCCACTGCTGTACAGATGGGTACATCTTGATGTATACCACTGCTGTACAGATGGGTACATCTTGATGTATGCCACTGCTGTACAAATGGGTACATCTTGATGTATACCACTGCTGTACAGATGGGTACATCTTGATGTATACCACTGCTGTACAGATGGGTACATCTTGATGTATGCCACTGCTGTACAGATGGGTACATCTTGATGTATACCACTGCTGTACAGATGGGTACATCTTGCAAAGCTGGTCTTTATTGCAGCTTTCAGCATTGACAGATGCATAAGACTGTTAATGACTTTTCTTGCCCCAGTTACACCTGCATAGCAACTTCTATTACTATGAAAGCTAGCCAGGTCAGTACCAGCGTGGCTTCTCCATGCCCTGCCACAATAATCGGGCCCCACCATCAGGTTCTAGTAGGTGACCAAGAGCAATGGTAGTGGCAGGTATTGGGGAGTAGGGGTCTCCTCTGGAACTCCCCTGAGGAACAATTGGAAGGCAGGTATTGTAAACCTGGCAGTGGTTTTCTGTTTGAGAACCTGCTAAATCTGATAGGAGCATCCTCCAGTTCCTCCCAACACATATATAAGGTAACTTCAATGAAACTCCTTTTAAAAAAATGTATAAAATAATAGGTTTTCATATGACGAACATCCTAGGTATTTGTTGTTCCTTCCCAACCCCGCCTATGCTGTACCACCTAAATGCCCCATTAATCCCCTTTCCTTTTTAGGTTACCTGTATGGAGTGGGAGGTGGGAAGCAGAACAATGGCAAACTCTGTATAAAAATCTGAACCCTTGAGAAGCAGAAGATCTAAATTTAAAAAGCAGAGTTTTAGGTTTGAAAGAAATAATACAATAATTCAGGGGAAGACATTGCTAGATGATGTCAAAAGATGGTTAGAAAAACATGGCCGGGTGTGGTGGCGCACGCCTTTAATCCCAGCACTCAGGAGGCAAAGGCAGGCGGATCTCTGAGTCTGAGGGCAGTCTGGGCTAGAGTGGGTTCCAGGACAGCCAAAGATACACAGAAAAACCCTGTCTCGAAAAACCAAAAGAAAAGGAAAAAAAGCAGAGATGATTAGCATGACGTAAGTTGGTGACAACCCTGCTAAAGGTAGGCAGCTGCGGGGGTGAGGCAAAGTGGGAGCCTTGGGGCCCTCTCTGCTCTCTAGTAGTAAGCAGTTAGTGAACTGCTGGGGAAGCGAGGATTAAATGGCAATGGCTTGACAAGTTCACGGTTCTGTCTGCGGTGTATATCTGTGGGTATTCTGTGGTGTCGGTGTGACTGGGAGGGTAACGGGAAAGGTGGGAGCCGCTTTGGGAAAGGAGGAAGACATAAATTTAAAAAGCAGAGTTTTCGGTTTGAAAAAAAATAATACGATAATTCAGGGGAAGACATTGCTAGGTGATGTTAAAACATGGTTGAAAAACATGGCCGGGTGTGATGGCGCACACCTTTAATCCCAGCACTCAGGAGGCAAACACTCTAAATCTTTATCTTGGCCGTGACTGCGTGTCTGATGGTATTAAGGAGTTCTGCATAGGGACTTTCTTGCAGGAATTTTGCTTGATAGTGGCCTTTTATTTTAGAAATCTTGGTTATCATCTTAGAAATCTTAGTCTTACCTCACAGTAGGAACTAACTCCTTTATGGAAATGTCAGCCAGGTCTGTTGACTTTTATCATCACTGAATGTATTACACAAAAAAATGGACTTTGGTAACTTACGAAAGAGGATGTCTCTCTTTTGTATACTCAGGCACACACACACACACATGCACTTGGGGGGAGATGATAGATAGATAGATAGATAGATAGATAGATAGATAGATAGATAGATAGATAGATAGATAGATACCTCTACCTGTAATGATTCACTATGTTCCATGATGAAGCAAAAAAAAAAAAAAATCTATAAAAACCCAGACTTAGGGCCAATGAAATGGCCCACTGCATAGAGTACCTAGTACCTAGCCTGAAGATCTGAGTTCAGTTCCTGGGTCCCATCCAGTGAAAAGAGAGAATTGACTTCTGTAAGTTCTCTGACCTCCATACCCATGGTGTAGTACACACACTCACATACTCACTCACACACGCACAAATAAATAGATAAATAATAAAATATTAAAAAAATACAAATCGTGTTCTTGAAGAGATGGTATTTCTGTAGGGAAATATAAGGACATACAAAAGGTAGGAAAATGTGGACACAGACTGGGCGAGACTGTGGAAAGCCACTCCCATTTCATCACAACAAAGACAAAGAGCAATGAGGATGAAGCACTTCTAGGCTGAGCACAGTGGTGCACACCTATAATCCTGCACTGCACAGGCAAACGTAGAAGGATCAGGAGTCCAAGGTCAGCCTTAGAGAGTTGCAGGCCTGAGACCCTGTCTCAAGTCCAATCATAATAACATGGAGCATTTGGTGTTATCATATGGCGCAGGGTTGGACCTTGGCGGGTCCAAGAAGTTCCATGGCGGGTGAGAGACAGACACTCCAAGCAGACAGAACTTACATGGGAAGTTTTATTAAGAGAAAGGTGAAGCACAATTAATAAAATCTAAGAGAGAGAAATTGGGGTTCAAGCTGAAGACCCAAAAAACAAAACAGCCACTAGCTCTTACCTTAACCTCAGTCTGAAATAGCGATCCTGAGTCCCAGAGTCTCAGAATGAGGCTGTGTCTGAGAGTTGTCTCCCCCACCCCCATCCCATTTTATATTCCTCTCTAGGTAGGGCTAGGATTAAGGGCATGCACCACCCAATTTCTATGGTAACTAGTGCGGCTACTGGGATTAAAGGTGTGTGTTACCATAACCTGGTTTGTAAAGCTGACTGGTGGGACTGTTCTACTCTCAGATCTTCAGGCAGTCTTTATTTATTAAAATACAATTGAAATGCCACTACGGAAAGGAAATGAAAAAGTGGGGAAGGGAGGAGGATACTGGCCTCTGGGGACAGGAGCAGCGGAAGAGAAGAGAGAGAAAGCGGGGTGGGGGGGGGGCAAGACCTGCCTTTTCAGAGGAGCAATGGGAAAAAAAAAACAGAAATGGGCTTGTCTCTTAAAGGGGGCATGGCACATGCGCACAAACTACAGACTATGTAATGACACAAGACTACATAGTGACGTGGCAGCCATAGGGCCATTGCCTGAATCCTAATATTTGCTGTGCTGTTATATCCAAAGCAACAGCATTATGATTTTAATCTTGGTCACCATTCCTGTGTGACCCCAAAATGGCCCCAAATCCTCCTACCGCCAGACTGAACCCAGCTGGAGGAAGAACCTCACTTGAAGGCAGAAAAGAACTAAATAGTTGTTTTAGGGTTACTGTTGCTGTGATGAAACTACATGATAAAAGCAACTTGGGGAGGAAGGGTTTTTTTCAGCTTACATTTCCACATCATTGTTCATCATCAAAGAAAGTCAAGACAGGAACTCAAGCAGGCAGGGACCTGGAGGCAGGAACTGTTTTAGAGGCTATAGCACTATAGAGGGGTACTTTGTAATGGCTTGTTCCTCATGGCATGCACAGCTTGACTGACTTTCTTTCTTTCTTTCTTTCTTTCTTTCTTTCTTTCTTTCTTTCTTTATTTATTTATTTATTTATTTTTGAAGTTTGGGGTTTCTCTGTAAAACTGTCTTGGTTGGAGCTCGCTTTGTAGACCAGGCTGGCCTCAAACTCACAGAGATCCACCTGCCTCTGCCTCCTGAGTGCAGGGATTAAAGGCGTGCAGCCCCACCACCCGGCTCAGCCTGCTTTCTCATAGACCCAGGGATGGCACCATCTTTCTTATAGAACCACCAGCCCAGGGATGGCACCACCCACAAATGGCTGGGCCCTCCCCCATCAGTCACTAATTAAGAAAATGCCTGGTCATCTTTTTCTTTGCATCTAATCTTCACTTATGAGTGAGTACATACTGTGTTTGTCTTTCTGGGTCTGGGTTATCTCACTTAGGATGATTTTTTCTTAGTTCCATCCATTTGCCTACATGTTTCATAATGTTATTGTTTTTACCGCTGAGTAATACTCCATTGTATAAATGTACCACATTTTCTTTATCCATTCTTCAGCTGAGGAGCATTTAGGTTGTTTCCAGGTTCTGGCTATTATGAATAATGCTGTTATGAACATAATTGAGCAAGTGTCCTTGTGCTATGATTGAGCATTTGTTGAATATATGCCCAATAGTGATATTTCTGGGTCTTGAGGTTGATTCCTGGTTTTCTAATAAACCACCATACTGATTTTCAGAGTTTTTACTCCCATGAGCAATGGAGGAGTGTTTCCCTTACTCCACATCCTCTCCAACATAAGCTGTCATCAGTGTTTTTGATCTTAACTATTCTGACAAGTGTAAGATGGTATCTCAGTGTCATTTTGATTTGCATTTCCCTGATGGCTAAGGATGCTGAACAATTCCTTAAATGTTTTTCAGTCATTTGAAATTCTTCTGTTGAGAATTCTCTGTTTGGATCTGAACCCCATTTTTAAATTGGATTATTTGGTAGTTTGATGTCTAGTTTCTTAAGTTCTTTATATATTTTGGAGATTATCCCTCTGTCAGATCTGTGGTTAGTGAAGATCCACAACCTCAGAGAAGCTGGGTAAAAAAGAGGACCCTAAGAGGGACACGTATGGAGGGCCCCAGGAAAGGGAAATAGTTAAGATCTCCTGGGTAGAATGGGAGGGGGTAGAAGAGAGAGTGTGCGACATGGAAACATGAGGGATCGAGATGGCCAATTTGGGGGCAGGACAGAGAGGGAGAGCAATGAAAGAGGTGTCTTGATAGAGAGAGCCACAGTGGGGTTAGGGAGAACCCTGGTGCTAGGGAAATTCACAGGAATCCACAAGGATGACTCCAGCTAAGAATCCTCGCAATAGTGGAGAAGGTGCTGACCTTCATCTGTAATCAGATTAGTGAGTACCCTAACCGTCATCATAGAACCTACATCCAGAAACTGATGGGAGCAGAGGCAGTGGTCGAGAGCCAAGCACTGGGTTGTGCCCCTGAAGTTCAGCTGAAGAGAGGGAAGAGGGATCATATGAGCAAGGGGGAGTAAAGATAAAGATGGGGAAAACAACAGAGACAGTTGACCTGAGCTGGCACGGACACTGGACTGACAGCTGGGGAACCTGTGTAAGACCTAACTAGGCCCTCTGAAGGTGGGAGACAGTTATGTGGCTTGATCGGTTTGTGGGCCCCTGCAATGGGGCCAGGACTCATCCTGGGTACGTGAACTGGCTTTTTGGAGTCCATTCCCTATGGCAGGCTACCTTGCTGAGCCTTGATGCAGCAGGGAGGGGCGTGGTCCTGCCTCAACTGGACATGCTAGACTTTGTTGGCTCCCCAAGGGAGGCCTTACCCCCTCTAAGGAGTGGGTGGAGGGTGAGATGAGAGGGAGGTAGGGAGTGGGAGAAGGGGAAGGAGGGGGAACTGAGCTTGGTATGAAAATGAAAAGGATTTTTTTTAAATTAAAAAAAAAGAAATACCATACAGCTGTATCTTATGGAGGCATTTTTTTCAATCGAGGTTTCCTCCTTTTAGATAACTCTAGCTTGTGTCAAGTTGACCCAAGAGTAGCCAGTACATTA
Organism: Microtus pennsylvanicus; assembly: GCF_037038515.1. Classification (NCBI taxonomy): domain Eukaryota; kingdom Metazoa; phylum Chordata; class Mammalia; order Rodentia; family Cricetidae; genus Microtus; species Microtus pennsylvanicus. Next base: position 24,840,080 of record NC_134584.1, read on the forward strand.
GTTAATGAAAGAATAGATTCTCATAACCCAGAGTATGGGATCCAAACACTATATAAGTGAGTATATTCTTTGGGGCAAGAAAATCAGTGCTATTGGGCAATTTGGAAAAGAACTTCAGGCCAACATCTGGAACTGTCCAGTAGACTTGTCTGTCTGTCATCAGAGCCGGCAGGGAGACATCTGGCTAACGGTGGGAAGCAGTGATGTAGAAAAGCTTCAAATGTCGTGAGATCCATTGGCAGCCACACAAACAGAATTAAAGAATTAAAAGCAAAACCATACACTTTGGATAAATTAATTTCTGACTTTATCTATGAGGGGTGGGCCTGGCCATGGGTAAACAGTTATCTTTTTATTGATGATATGGAAAACAGTGACATCATATTGTAAAATATTATTATGGGTAGGATATATGAATCTGTAATAACTGCAAAATATCCTAAGCCTTCTGGCTGCTTTTCTTCCCCTGACCTGTGTTCAGTCAGCAAGTCCTGAATTGCTGGGTGAATTCTGGTTGACAGCTAGTACGACCTACACACCAAGTAATGACTGTTTTGAATGAACCCAGTTGTATTAAGAACGAGTATACATATCTGGTGCAGACAAAATACAGCCACTGGTTCTAACACAGTCAAATTGTAGTTTTAAGCCAACAAACTTTAAAATAGTTTTCTTGGATCAGTCCTCATCAGTACATTAAAAAAAAAAAACCTTAAGATTTTTTTCCTTTAGCTATTTCTGGAAGGAAGAGATTCATTTGGATGTATAAGTTATGGCCTGATAAGCAATTACTATTTATAATAAAGAGGAATGCATGAGATAGATCTTGGGTTATTAAACTCCAGAAAGATTGTATCAGAACACACAACCAAGTTTCTTTTGAGCCATGCCCATGACTCCAGAAATGAAAAAAAAATTAAAATATTATAAATCATATTAGTTATTGAGGCATTACTATTTGTATATTAGTTATTGAGACTTTGCTGCTTGCATCTTCAAACTGCAAAGAGTCTTAGCAATTACTAGTGACTGGCAGCCACTTAACATTGTGATACTGTTAAGGTGCGTCTAAAAATAAGCATTAAATTATGACAAAATAAAACACTGGAAGAGCTGAAAACATGTAATTTTCTATCTTGGTGCCAGCGTAGACACATTAAAAGCTGATTAGAAAACGTAAGAAGTACTCTCGCTTGCCCTGTGAGTTCACTCGTCTTCTGGGTCGGGTGAACTGTAGCTTGAGTGTGTGCACTCACCTTGAGCTCCGGGTTAGCCAGCTCAGACCCCGTTAATAGATGAGCAAGGAGAGATATTTCAGACTCTAGAAGTGAGGCTCTCTAACCTGTCGCCCTTGATATTTGTCTTTGTGGAAAATGCCCCAAACATGCTTGTCCAGGGACCAGCCATGAACCAAACGAGAGGCTCTGTGTGAGGATGGATTCGGGTCTGTGAGAAGCTGTAGCTGCCTCGCACTTACAGCTTTGCTTTCCAAACTCTCTCACAGATGATCTTGGGATGTGTCCCAGGATATCTGCAGCCTCTTTTTATAGATGGAGATTCCACAGGAGAAGGCTTAGTGATTTTACTCATCTTACATGCTCAGTGCGGAGCTGAGGACAGATCGGTGTCTCCCAGCCCTCGACTTCTACCATGTTCTAGGATAGCAAAGGTTTCAAGACCAGAGAAGTCCACACAGAGGACCACGCGTGGACACAGAAGGGTCCCATTTAGGCTCGTGGGCACTTACCTCCCCTCTTACGCAGCCGAGACTTTGGGTGTCCTCAGGTTTGTGGCACAGTGCCTGGCCTATGCCAAGAACCCCACAGATATTTGAGCAGGGCGCTGACAGGCCTCCAGGGTTTGAAAGAGAGAGTGAGCTAGTCCAACAGCTGGACTCCCCACAGGCCTGAGCTGTTAACACTCCATGGGAGACCTACCTTTTTCCATCTCAAGAGGTCTCCCTGACTAGGGAGGGAAGGAGAGTCGTTTTTCTAATTACCCAGATGAAAGTTATTTTGATTGGTCTGCTCAGTATGCAAGTACTGGCAGCCATGTGGGAAAGGAAGACCAGCCATGAAGTTTTCATCCATTTGAAATTTGGCTTTGTTTAGTCAGTCCCAAGGGTCCTACTGTGGAGTTGAGATGAGACAGCAAGGCCCTCCAGGAAGTTACTTGATTTACAGCAGACGGCCTCTATGTTTAAGGTTAGGCCTGGGAGCCAGCCCTCACCAGCTGTCTTGGGAGAGAGCCCACCCTGGAGGCTTCTGCGCCGGGCTCCACTAACGCCACTCAGTGTGGGATGTTTGTCTCATTCAAGGGAAGAGCTCACGGTCTGGTGATGAATTCTCCCTCACAGTCTGCAAGCACCATCCCTTTTCCTTGCTACTCTACACCACTACCGAGCTGCTGGGCTGCCGTCCAACTATCTCAATTAAATATGGCTGCGCCGTTCATCCAGCTCCATCCAGCCTTACTTACCTTCCATATGTGGAAAAGCTACTCTGGAAGCAAGGATGACACATGGCTAGTTCCCAAGATGCAAAAAGGGCTCTGACAGTCTTCCTCTACTTTCAAGAAAGCATTCTCACACCTCTTGCGAGGCAATGGTGGCCCTTAATAAATCATGTTAGTTCCCGAGGCATTGCTATTTCTGTCTTCAAACTGCAGAGATTCCCAGGGATTTCTAGTGCTGGCGAGGACTGGTTCCATGGTTCCAGCAGAGAAGGCGCTCCTCTGCCCCAGCCCCTATTGGAACTCCTCTGTGAGTTCTGTGGGCACGGAGAACATTGTGGAGGAGAGTGGGAAGACAAACAGGTGAGGACAGGGGAGAAACTGTGCTTTCTTCCCCTTCTTCCCATTTCTCCAAGTAGTCATCTTTATCTCTAGATCAGTAGATGTCCTTTGGGGAACTTAAGAGTTTTTAATCACTAGGAAGAACGTGAGTAGGACTAGAGGAAAGTGCTGCAGGTGGAGTCCCTGGTGTCCAAGCCTGAGGACACGAGTTCAAATCTCCAGCACCTTTGTAAAAGCCTGGGGCAGTGGCACGTGTCTGTAACCCCAGTGCTGGGAGTGAGGAGGGGGATCTGAGGCAGTGGAGAGAGGTGGATCTTGGCCTCCCTGGCCAGGCAGCCTAGTCACTTGATGAGCTCTCAGTTCAAAGAAAAAGCCTGTCTCAGAAGATAAGGGGGAGAGCAATAGAAGAAGACAACTAATTTTGCCTTCTGGCCTCCACAAGCACAAGCGTGTACATACATGTCCATACACAGACACATGAACACACACACACACACAAAGAAAGAATAGGAGTCTTGGCTGGTGCTCTTACTGCATATAGGGTCCATTCTGGAAAGATTCTATGAAAATAAGTGTAATGTAAACATCACCAGGTATCTGGCTACAGAAGTAGCAAGACCTAGTGCATTGTGAAGGTCAGCCTCCCTCCCCTGTGGCATGGCGTGGCGTGGTCAGACCAGAATGAGTAACAAGACTTCAGTGTTGGCCTTTGCTCAGGAAGCCCACTAAACATTAGTTCTGAGGTTACTTTTCTGTCCTTCTACCAAAGGTTTGGTTTTTGGGGGGCAAGGAAGACCAAGAAAGTTGTGTGTGTGTGTGTGTGTGTGTGTGTGTGTGTGTGTGTGTGTGTGACTGAATGAAACTTATTCCTTAGTCTTGGCCAGGAATTGTAAGGAAGGCTCCCATGAGATGTGACAGCATGCTGTTCACAGGCACGTGACTGGAAAGGACACTGCCCTTGTCCTTGTGGCCCTCCCAGGAAGGGTTCTCAACCACTAATTCCAGTGGGGGCTGTGAGCTAGTCTCCTGTTCTGAGCAATGACAGCCAGAGTACCGTGCGAAACTGTCTGCAGCTCTGTCACTCAGGTGCCATGGGAAGTTGGCCCTGTGCCATGTCTGCTATAATAAGCATTTTTTTTTTTCTGAACTGGGAAGGTCTTTGCTTTTAGGGTACCTCCGAGGGGTTTATTTCTGGCAGAATTCCTAAGAGAGGGAGAAGGAACAAGAGACTTCTCAGCACAAAGGTAGTGCCTTTGCTTTACGGAACCTGACCTGCCTGGTACTTTATCTCACTCCCACCATCTATCCATCCCCCCGGGGCCTTCCACCTTTCCCTGCCGCTTGGCTCAATGGCTGACCTTACCTCCCCTTTCTGCTCAGTGGCTTCCCTGCCTTCCTTTCTGCCCAGTAGCTTACTTAGCTCATCACCCTCCCCAACTCAGTGCTTGCCCTGCTGGCCCCTCCCCTATGCTCAGCTGCCGTTGCCTCTCCAGGTATCAGCACCTGTCTTCTCTCCTTATCCAGATGGATAACGTGGACCTGTGTCTTTTGACTTGCTGAACTGACATAACTCTGCTGTCAGGTGGATGGCAGAGCTTCTTGACCAACAGCACACAATGTGAGCTGCCATAGACCATGGCCCTGAGACACTGAAGTCAGGATGCTTCATTTTCTAGTAAGCCACGGAAGTATATCACCCTTACACAGTTCTTCCCAGCCCCCACCTGGCTGTGCCAGGCCCTTTGAGAAACTGCTAGCGAAGGGTGCATTGACCAAAGCCTTCCTCCATTTGATTGAATGAGGTGGCTAATCACAGCTGGACACAAATGTAGCAAAATCCAGTGCATTGTGAAGGTCAGCCTCCCTTCCTGGTGGTGTAGTTACAACAGACAGAAAGGAGCAACTACAGTGCTGACCTTGGCTCAGGATGAATGCTAAACTTTAGTTCTGGGGCTGATGGTCTACCTTCATACCAAAGGATTTTCCTTGAGAAACCAAGAAAAGTGTGTGGTGTGTGTGTGTGGTGTGTGTGTGTGTGTGTGTGTGTGTGTGTGTGTGTGTGTGTGTGTGTGTGACAGGTTGAACCTTATTCCTTAGTCTTGGTAGGGAATTGTGAGAAAGACTCTCAAGGGATATGATGTCGCGCTGCTCGCAGGCACGGGGCTGGCAAGGAGACTGCACTTGCCCCTGTGACTCTCTCAGGAAGAATTCTCGGGGGACCCTCAATTCTACAGAGAGAAGGAAATGTTTTCCTGGGAATTGCAGACCAAAATGACAAGGAATCCAGAGGCAGTGCGCTAGGAAGGGCAGGCAGAGGAGGAACACGAGAGTGTTGAGACAAAGAGGGCCTTCTGCAAAACTAGAAAAGCAGGGTGTGCTGTGCATGGAGCCCTCCAAGAAGCAAATGTAGCAAATGCCTGTCATCCAAGCTTCCAAGAGCCTGAGGCAGGAGGATTGCCATGTGTTTGATGTCAGTATGTACATATCGAGTACAACACTAGTTAGGGCTACATAGCAAGACCCAATATCAAGAGGGGGGTAGGGGAGGAGGAGACTCTTACATGAGGACCTGCATGCCCAGAGCTGCCCAAATCAGTCCCTGTGGAAGCAGACAGAAGAAGCAGAACTGGGCAGAGGGAGGAGCTGGTGTGTGATGCCATCTCAACAGAGGCTCTAGCCAACCTGGGGAAGCTGGGCTAACTCCTGACATGCCCTGAATCAGAGCAAGGGCTCTGGATCTTCATTTGGCTTCAGGAGGCAGGTGTGCCCTAGGGCCAGGCAGCTCTTTTTAGCTGAGGCAGTTCCCAGAATGGCGATAGCTGACTGATACCCTTGAAAGCACACGTTAGCAAGTCAGGCAACCCAGTGTTCGGTGGACGACAGAATGGGAGATATCACAGCCAGGGCACTCAAATGAAGGAACGCTCCAGCAGGGCTGTGAGGAATTAGATGAGAGCTACACGGACTGTTGGGACCAGGCCAGGAAAAGGCCTCCGTGTCCTGGCATGGCCTCTGTTTCCATCGGTAATTGTGGAGGGAGTGATGTGGTTGATGGGAGAGGGCTCCTCCCAGGGTTTTAGCCTCCCTGAGAGCAGCTTGTCTTACAACTTTCAGGGAGAAAGAGTGAATTTGTCAAAGAAGTTGAGATTTTACAATAAACTATAAGATGGCCACTCCCTTCTGCACCGCTTCCTGGAGTGGGCTTGGTCCTAGGATACCAGCTCTCAAACTACCAGCACCACAGCTTACTAGAAGATGGGCTACTGTCCCCTTCCTGAGGGTCATTTTGGGATAAAGATGAACTCGAGTGAACCCTGGTGTAGACCAGCTTTCCTGTGCCTGGGTGTGCGTGTAGGGAAAATAGCAGTGCCCTGTTCTGTTTCCCGTTCCCTCCAAAGGGGTGCCAGGGCTAGACGGATAACTTCTCAGAATGCATTTTAACCATCACACCAGTTGAGGTAGTCCGTGCTGGCTAGTTTTTGTTGTTGTTGTCAAACTAGGATTAGCTGAGAAAGCGCCCTAGTAAGTCCGGCCTGTAGACAAGCCTGTGAGAGTATTTTCTTAATTAGTGATTGATGTGTGTTGGGAGGCCCAGCCCATTACAGGTGGTCCTGGGAAATAAGATAAAGTGAGCTGAGCAACCCGGGAGGAATAAGCCCCACTCCTCTATGTCCTCTATATCAGTTCCTGTCCCTGATTTCCCAGAATGATGGGCTGTAATCTGTAAAGAGAAGTAAACCCTTTCCTACCCAAGCTGCTTTTAGTTACGGTGTTTCATCACAGTGATAGACACTCAAGTGAGCATCTAAACTGCAATTGACTGTGTGCGTGCAAGTCTATGCATATCACTCTGTACAGCAATGCCTGTTTCTTTCACCCCATTCTTCTACATTTCTTCCATTCTTCTGTATTTCCACCCTCCTAAGTGCAATGTTTTCTACCCATAGCATTTGCTGCTGAGAGTTTCAAATGGAGTAAACTTCTTTCTTAGCCAGGCATGTAATTCCAGAACTTAAGAAGTGCGAGATAGGCTGAGGGAGCAGGCCCGAGCCAGAGACCACTGTGGGATGGGGCCCAAGCTAGGGACATCTACAGGAACAGGCCTGAGGCAGCAACCTCATTGAGAGCAGACCCAAGCAAGCAATCTCTGTGGGAGCAGTCCCAAACGACTCCCAAGATTGCAGAGCAACACCTGGGAGCACTGAGCGACCTCCGGAAAGACCAAGTGACCTCTCCGGTAACTGGAACTGTGGCCCTGACTGCATTACAAGGAGCAACCATCTGAGCCTTGAATCCACTAGCACCTGGAAGATTGATCACCAAAGGTGGGTAGACAAGGTAAGAACACAACACCACAAAGAACAACACAACACCAATAAAAACTAGTGGCCCTATAACAGTAAGGCTTGAACAACCAAATATAGATGAAACAAAAAAAATGACCTAAAAATAACTTTAGGAGAATGTTTGAGGCCCTTAAGAGGAAATGAAAAATTCCCTCAAAGAAATGGAGGAAAAGACAAACAAAAGATTGGAAGAAATCAACAAATCCCTTAAAGAAAACCAAAAAAAGCAAAAAGATGAAAAAAAAAAACAATTCAAGACTTAAAAACTGAAATAGAGACAATAAAGAAAACACAAACTGAGTGAATTAAAGAAACAGAAATTATGAAAAAACAATTAGGAACCACAAATGCAAGCACAAACAGCAAAATACAAGGGATGGAAGAGAGAATCTCAAGCACTGAAGATACAATAGAGGAAATAGACTCATCAGTCAAAGAAAACATTAATTATAACAAAAGTTTAACACAAAATATCCAAGAAATATGGGACACCATGAAAAGACCAAACCTAAGAATAATAGGGGTAAAAGAAGAAATTCAACTTCAAAGCACAGAAAATAGATACAACAAAATCATAGAAGAAAACTTTCCCAACCTAAAGAAAGATACGCTTATGAAGATACAAGAAGCTTAGAGAACACCAAATAGACTGGATCAAAAAATAAATAAGTAAGGTCCCTTACCACATAATCAAAACACTAAACAGAGAGGATAAAGAAAGGATATTAAGAGCTGCAAAGGAAAAGACCAAGTAACATATCAGACCTATCAGAATTACACCTGACTTCTCAAAGGAAACAATGAAAGCCAGAAGGTCCTGGTAAAGCGTTATGCAGACATTAAGAAACCATGGATGCCAGTCCAGACTATTATACTCAGCAAAACTTTTAATCACCATAAACAGACAAAACAAGATATTCCATGACAGAACCAGATTTAACCAATACCTAGCCACAAACTCAAACCTACACAAAGTACTTAAAGGAAAACTCCAGCCCAAGGAACTTCGCTACATCCACAAAAACATAGACAACAGATGATCTCACAGCAGCAAATTCCAAAGAAGGAAAAAACACACATAATAACACCACCAACAAAAACTAAAATAACAAGGGCTAGCAATCACTGGTCATTAATATCCCTTAATATAAATGGACTCAACTCACCATGAAAAGACACAGGCTAATAGATAAAAAACAGAATCCATCCTTCTGATGCATACAAGAAACACACCTCAACCTTACAGACAGACATCGCCTCAAAGTAAAGAATTGGGAAAAGTTTTTCTAATCAAATGGACCCAAGAAACAGGCTGATGTAGCTATTCTAATATCTAACAAAATAGACTTCAAACTAAAATCAATCAAAAGAGGCAAAGAAGGACATTTAATATTAGTCATAGGAAAAATCCATCAAGAGGAAATTTCAATACTGAACATCTATGCCCCAAATACAAGGGCACCCCTCGTATGTAAAAGACATACTTCTAAAGTTTACACCATACATTAAACCCCACACGCTAATAGTGGGGGACTTCAACACCCCACTCTCACCACTGGACAGGTCTGTATGACAGAAAATTAACAGAGAACTAAGAGAACTAACAGATGCTGTGACTCAAATGGACTTAACAGACATCTATAGAAATTCCATCCAAACATAAAAGAATATACCTTCTTCTCAGCACCTCATGGAATCTTCTCAAAAATCGATCACATACTAGACAACAAAGCAAACCTCAACAGACAGAAAAAACTTGGAATAACTCCATGTATCTTATTGGATCACCATGGCTTAAAGTTAGAATTCAACAGCAACACTAATTCCAGAAAGCCCACAAACACATGGAAATTAAACAATGCTCACCTAAAACACCAATGGGTCAAGAAAGAAATAAAAGCAAAAAATTAGATACTTCCTAAAATTCAATGAAAATGACCACACAACATACTCAGATTTATGAGACACAATGAAAGCAGTGTTAAGAGGAAAGTTCATAGCACTAAATGCCTAAATAAAGAAGCTAGGAAAGGAAGCTGAGTATTGAAAAAAAAAAAGTCAAAGTCATAGGCCATCTTTTGAACACATTGGTTATTTTTAATTATTTCATTGGCTTTAGGTTGGCTTCTGAGCTAGAATGCAATGGATTTGTTAAGAGTGAATACCAGTTTCCATGAGTATGGGTGGGCCAGACAAAGGGAAGATATTTCCCCTCTGCCATGCAAGCATGACTGATGCGGTTCCCATCCACACTTGCTTCCTTTCTTCCTGTCTTCCAATTGTCCATCATTAACAAAGCTATGAGGACCTGAGTTCAGAGCCCCAGAGCCCACATCAAAGTCTGATGCTTAGGCAGAAACAAGTAGACTCCCGGAGCTTGCAGACCAGAGAAATCTAGTAAAATTAGTGAGCGACAGGTTCAGTGAGCGACCCTTTCTCAAAAAATAAGAGAAAATGAGTAGAGGAAGACATTTGACATCAACCTCTGCTCTCTACAAATATACACATGTTCACATCCCTATGTGTACCAGTAGGCAAACACACACAGGAACGCATACATCACATACACATACACACTGCACACAATACATCCTTATTGTCACAAATTGTGTTTAAGATAATTGGAGGACATTTGATCAAGTAAGGGAACAAAGAAAGCCTCCACGTTGAGACATTCACACAGGCAGGGGTAAGGAGCCTGCCCTGGGGGGTCAGATTACTTGCATTTGAGTCCTGGCTCTTCCTGTCACTGAGGATGGAACAGATTAATTACAGTCAATCCACTGAGGATAGATTAACATTTCAGGAAAAGTTGTATTTAATGAAAGCTGAAGCTATAAATTATGAAAATTTTTATTTCATCCAATAGAGCATAGGTTATAATTCAAACTACTGCTCATTCTTGGAATGAAAAAGAATAAATCTTATGAATTGTTCTGGCATGATCTTTAAACTAAAATTCTGTGATATTGCATGATACAGTAGTCTCCACTTTGTGTGTAGTTTTGGCAAACATATTAAAGTGTCATTCATTTTCTCAGGGTTTTCATATAATTCATTGACATTAAGTCTTCACTTTGGAAAGCCATGTATTCTTACCGTTCCTTGTGTTTTCTTCTCCAAATGTTAACTGTTTTACTCAGTGTGGTTGTTTGAAAGAAAATGGCTTCCAAAGGGAGAGGCACTATTACGAGGTGTGGCTTTGTTGGAGTGAGTGTGTCACTGTGGAGGTGGGCTTTGAGGACCTATATACGCTCAAAACATGCCCAGTGAGACAGACCACTTCCTCTTGCCTGCAAATCAAGATGAAGGACACTTGGCTACTTCTCCAGCACCATGTCTGCCTGAATGCCACCATGTTGTACCATGATGATAAAAATGTAAGCAACCCCAATTAAATATTTTTCCCAGTAGAAGAGTTGCCTTGGTCACAGTGTCTCTTCACAGTGATAGAAGCCTTAACTAAGATTCCCGATTTGTGATACTTGCTCATATGCATCTAGTAATATCTCATTACTTTCACCAACTTCATTGACTCTTTCATCCTTTGAAATAATTTCACAGGTGCTTTGCAGTCAGTTTGTTCTCTCTCTCTCTCTCTCTCTCTCTCTCTCTCTCTCTCTCTCTCTCTCTTCTTATGGATCTTTAATAGCCAAACCATTTCTCCAACCCTCATTTTTATTTTTCATTCTTCTTTTCTTTTTGAAAAAGATTTATTTTTAATTGTGTGTGTGTATATATATATATATACAGGTGTCTGAGGAGGCAGAAGAAGGTGTGAGATTCCCCACAGCTGAAATACTGGTAGTTATAAGTCGCCTGACATGGGTGCTGGGAACTGAACTCAGGTCCTTTGCAGCACTCTAAACCACTGAGCCACATAATACCCTCACCCCACCTCCCACAAACACTGTACTTATAATATAAAATAAGAGTAAATCATATAAAAAAAACAGAAGAGATGCGGTAGTGAGCTGACAACCTGAGTTTAATCTTACACACACACACAGACACAAATATAATTTTAAGAAAACATTCAGAGCCCCCTTATACCCTTCACCAAGACACCCCAAATTTCAAACACTTACATATCAAGAGAACAATGCTCAAAATCAGAAAATCAATGCTGGAGCATAATTTTTAAATTAATTTGTTGGTTAACTAATTTTGTAGTGTCAAGGACTAACATCCCTGGGGCATTCTTTCCCTGAAGATAGTGAGGGCACAGGCCACATTCCCTTGATCTAACAACTGGGTCAGCCGAGTTTCTTAGGATCTGTTAGCTCACCCTAGAAGTTATTTTACCTACACGAAAACATCGACAACGATTGTCAGCAAACTGTGAATGATCAACATTCTAAACACGTCTGTCTCCCTAAACATACATGGATAATTATTGAAGTGATCATTTTTCTCAAATCCTTACCACACACTGGGCCTTGCTCAAGGTAATTTCCTCAGTATGACTTATATAATCTCTATGTAAACCCTATGAGGTGGTGTCTTAAGGTTTCTATTGTCATGATGGAATATCATGACCAAAGCAACTTGGGGGGAAGAATTTATTTGGCTTACACTTCATCACTGTTGTTCATCACTGAAGAAAGTCAGGACAGGAACTCAAACAGGGCAGGAACCTGGAGGCAGGAGCTGAAGTAGAGGCCGTGGAGGGGGGCTGCTTACTGACTTGCTCCTCATGGCCTGCTCAGTCTGCTTTCTTATAGATCCCTGAACCACAATCCTGGAGATGACACCCACCATGGGCTGTTCTCTCCCCCATCAAACATTAAGTAAGAAAATTCTTTGTAGAATTGCCTACATCTTGGTCTTACAGAGGTTATTGTCTCATTTGAGGTTCCCTCTTCTCAGATGACTACAGTTTGTGTCAAGGTGACCTGAAACTAGCAAGCACAGGTAAGCTCCATCACCATCCCATTTCACAGCCAAGGAAACGAAGGTACATTTGCATTGAAGATGTCCCAGTTGTGCTGTAACAGAGCTAGAATTCGGGCCAGGCAGTCAGACTCTGCAGCCTGTTCTGTCTCTCTGTGGGAGATGCTCGCTGTCCTAAGCCACCACTAGTTTTGCATTTGAGCTAAATAAATTAAGACTTACACAGAGGTGGGTTTTTTTTGCTTATTTCATTTTATTTTTATTACTGTGTATGTGTGTATGACATGTATACATGGGACAGGTGCACATCGGAGGATGTTTTCTTCTTCTTTGAGGGCTCAGGAACCACGCTCAGATTCTCAGAATTGCACAACAAGTGTTCATATCCACTAATCAATCCCCAGCACATTTTTTTCAGCTTACTCTAATGGGTGATTGCTTCTCTTTTTACCAATGGGTAGAACCTTACTTTTCTGAGAAAAAAGTTGGGATGTAAAATGGAATATTGGTATATTATTAGACCCCTTGGGGAATCATTTTAAGGGCAGTTGACTCATTAAGAGAATAGGACTTTGCACCCTGGCTCTAAAGAGGGAATTATTTTAGCTGGTCCTTTGACCATGGGTGTTTTGTCTGTTGTCACTTGCTAAAGATATGACATTGTGCTCTTAGCTTGGATTTGCAGCTAGGAGACCTGTGTGTGTGTTTTCCCACCTACCTCAGGAATGCAGCCAGAAAAGACAGTGGCATCCTGGAGCCATCTGGGAATGCTTCCTGAACCTGCTCTAAAGTGGGGCACAGAGCCAGCTGCACACTCGCCAGCTTCAGAGTTTACCTGGATTAGACTCACTGCAGAGGATTTATCGCCACAGAAGATTTATCTGCGATGCCAGCTGTCTGCCTTTGATGAGCGGTTCCCAGGGTGGGAAGCAGCTGGGGGCAGCTATCAGTTTAGTAGGTGAGGCTTGGAGCTGAGGGGCTCTGTGACTCTGCCACTGTCAACCACTAGAAGTCTGGGTACATCCCTCACTTTGATTGCTTCCAGATGCCGGTTGCCTACTGGAGAATAATGGGTCCCTATGCTCAGGAGACACCAACCCAACTTTCTGGCTTGCTTAGAGGAAGCAGAGAGCCATATGAGAGCCGCTTCATATTTGTTTAGGCAATGGAATTGGACCAGTTGGGGGCTCCTGTCATAGAGCAAAAGCACAGCCAAGGGAGAATAACTAAAGAGAGCGCAGTTGACAGAAAAGTTAAGGGAAAGCAAGAGGGATGAAGGAATCCAGAGGTAGCAAGAGCAGTGAGCTGTGGCTGCCCTGGGGCAGAATAAGCACGAGGAAGGAATCTGTACAGAGACTAGGCTTGTAAGTAGCCAAGTGGGCCTACTAATTCATGCCTGCAATACTCACACTCCAGATAAGAAATGGGAAGGTGGAAATTTGTTTACAACCTAGGCTAGATAGCCAGACTCTATCTCAAAACACAAAAGAAAAGTAACAAAAGAGGGTGCAGGACAGATTAGAAAAGTTCTGATCAGAACTATGACCTTAGGGAGAAAAGCGGATCGCATCACCAACCTATGACCCAGAGGAGAAGTTGGAGTAGGGGAAGGAGTCAGCTGCCTTCTCCTTGATTTCCTACCTCTGGCCTTTGACCAATGGTGTGTACTGCTCGAACCCAGACAGAAAGCAGAGTCAAAGGAGCAGAACATGAGGTTCAATGGTGCTTCCAGGGCCTGGAGTTGAGAGAATGGCAGGGTCATTGGGGGGCAAACAGGGATAGTTGAGCCCAGGAGCCATATATTAGCATGATTTTAGGCTTTTAGGTTTTGACGTACTGGCTTTTCAAAGGTCTCACATTATGGACAATTAAATATGCTTACTACAGACTGCTAAGCAGAAGAAATCAACCAAAGAACAATTCAGGTCACATATGACAAGAGCAAAATGATGTTGAGGCAGATATCTCCCCCACCCCAAATCAAGGAGTCTAGAACTAATTTTTTTAAAGAGCACAATAATTATTTATAAATGTTATCTAACTTTTACACTTACCAGGCAAATTACTAAATAGTATGTGTATTTTTCCTCCTGTTACCCTATCACAGCCTATGAGATTATTGTTAATCAACAATTTCTTCAACAAATATTTTCTAAATAGCCACCATGTGCCTAGAGAAGTCACTTCTCTAAACCAGTTCAATACAATATTTCCTATCATAAAACTTGTGCTCTACCTGAAAAAAAGTAAATAGTAAGTGGGCAATTTCATCAGGAATTAAGAGCAGTTGAGTCAGAGTTCTAATATAAAAGCGTTTTCATGGAATAGGGCATCTAGCCTGACCTGGGAAAAACTCTAGCTTTCCTAGAGTTAGTCAGAGTCCTGGAGAAGAAGAAGGAACTAGAAGAAGGGCAGGAAAACATCGCTCATGGCAAAGGAAACAAAAACTCCCAAGTTCTGGGGGAATGAAACAGCGACATGGTCTGTTAAAAGGAGGGAAAGGCAAAGAACACTTCTGCATTGGGAACTTGGGGCCAGAGTGTGTAAGATCTGGTGGTTTGGATGAGAATGACCCCCAGTAGACTCATATTTTTAATACTCAGCCCCCAGTTGGTGGAACTGTCTGAGAAGGATTAGGAGGTGTGGCCTTGTTGGAGGAGGTGTGTCACTGAGGGCTGTTTGAGTTTCAAAAGATTCAATGCCATTTCCAGTGTGCTCTGCCTCCTGATTGTGGTTCAAAATGTGAGCTCTCAGCTGTTTGTGTCACCATGTCTACAATCTGTCATCATGGACTCTAATTCTCTGAACCCTGTTAAATACTTTATTTTCTTTTTTTGTTTTTGTTTGTTTGGTTTTGGTTTGGTTTTCAAGACAGGGTTTCTCTGCGCACCTCTGGCTGTCCTGGAACTCACTTTGTAGGCCAGGCTGGCCTCAAACTCACAGAAATTTGCCTGCCTCTGCCCCCCTCCCAACACCCCCTCCCACAAGTGCTGGACTTAAAAGCATAACCCACCACCGTCTGGTTATACTTTCTTTTCTAAATTGTTTTGGTCATGGTGTTTTATCACAGTGATAGCTAAATAGCTAAGACATACAGTGAGAGGAAGAGCGGGCTAGAGACATGGGTCTCGCTTTTAGGGGCGCTAACAGAGCTGGGAAGCTTTTAAAAAGATGGTCAGTTGTACTGTAGAGAAGGACTCTGGGAAGCTTTAATGTAGGACTTGTCGAGGAGATTCCTGCAATAGTATAGATCTGGGGCAGAATGGGAAAAACTTTCTTGTCAATGGGTAGAGAGCAAATATTTCATCTTTAGGGCTCTATCACATCCAATATTCACGCTCAATTGTGCCCTTGGAGTGCATTCAGACACAGCGATGGTCTAGGACATTTTCTTTGAGAACCTCTAGGATATAGGACAGAATGGTCAAGACTCAGACTCTAAGGATTCGAGGAAGAATTGAGAGGACATAGTTTTGAGATTTGAGAGGCAAGGGCCTTTGAGAGTTTTGGTTTAGATAACTGTGTTCTACTTCCTGGGGTGGCCAATAATAGAGAAGTTTTCAGAGAAGGGAATCATGAATTCAGTTTGTAGTTAAAGAGCTGGAGGAACCTGAGGGCCTTGTAAGTCTCCTTCATGCAGAAGAGAGAGGTAGGTCTCGTTCAGGGAAGTCTTGTCAACCTGTGTCAACCTGGAGGATTAAGAAGGAAGGTTGTTTTTAGATAAGACAAAGAAGTCAGAAATCTGACCTCCATTGAGAAGATAAAATATAAATTAGAGTGGGTAGAACATAGAAACAAATATTAGATTTTGTCACAAACCACTTAAGACAGACAAGTGAAAATTCACGGCCTACCGAGGTTTCTGTATTCCTTCCATGAGCATTCCAACCGACAGCACACACTCGGGGCAGGGCAGCCTTCGTGCCCGATTGGAGTTTTCATCACAGTTGCCACCCAGGAACAAGAGTGTTTAGATAAGCAAGTGGTAGAAGTAACAGGACATAAAGTTCCCCCACACTGCTCCTGACAGTGAGCTATGCGCTTCCCCGTGTTGTGATCAAATAAACAGACTCCACTAGAGACAGCTGCTGGGGAGCCTGGGCTGTCAGTGCAAGTCTGGCAAGCAAAGGAATGTTAAGACGAGCGGCTGAGGACACGGGACACTTGTTGGCGGTAAGGGTAGGAGCGCCAGTCGGCACAGAGTTTGGGGAACATAGAATAGGAAACCACATCAGGGTCTGGACAGGGCGTTTCCATGACAAGTCCGTGGTAAAAGGGGATAACCAAAGGCTTGCAGGGGGCACAGGCCCGTGGAAAAGTGTCAGAGTGAGCATTTAAATTTCCCATGCCTCCCGCCCGCTGCTGAACCCTCAAGCAGCAGAATTCAGCTGATGTGCAGAAAATAGAAAGCATGGATATGATGGAGACTGTCTGCCAAGTGTTGACAAGTGTGCTCTCAGGATGCGTGTGGTCATTCAGCAGGGAGGGGCGAGGGTGTGGGCAAGAGCAGAAGAGTTGCATCATTGAGTTGCATCTGGATCCAGCTCCCCCAAGGTCACCCCAGACTCACTAAAAATCCTAAACTTGTACCCAGCTTGTGCCATTAATTATGACCACTGAACTTCTTCCTGCTTGGTGTCCAAGCTTTTCAGCCTTCTGCCTTCAGGCTTCTGTATCCTATGGTTCTGTAAGAGAACCAGAATCAAAACCGGGGCCAAGAAAAGGAGACATTTGGAACATTCTTATCATCTGTTTTCAGGGCTGTGCCCCATCCAGACAGCTTCTGGTTCTCGTACCCGATTGCTTTACCCTAGTTCCCACCAAGTTAGGTCGTTCTATCTTTGGGACTATTTGCTTTGGATTTGAATAAAGATTTGCCAATTGACTGGGCAATGGTGCTGGTGTGCACCTTTGATCCCAGCACTCAGAAGGCAGAGGCAGGTGGATCTCTGTGAGTTTGAGATCAGCCTGCTTTACAGAGTTCTAGGACAGGCTCCAAAGCTACATAGAAACCATGTCTGGGAAAAAAAAAAAAACCGCAAAAACAGCCAAAAAAAGATTTGCCAATTAGCAATTCCATGAAAAAAATAGATTTGCTTTTGGAATAGATTGTCAGCCTTTGCTAGGGAAAAAAAATGTACACACCTACAGTAAAGCAAGTTTGGGAAACTTTGCTATATGACCAGGCAGTCATATCTGTTAAACCGTTTGATCTCTAAAAGCACATTTTTTTCTTTTTGCAGTTTCGTGCTGGAGATACAATATTGATAAGCTGCATGACATTCTGACTGATAGCCGAGATTTCAAAAGACTAATAAGAAAAGTCACATTCTTGGAGGAGCATTTGGGATTTATCATAAGGAATTAATTTATAAGTGTGCTGCCCTCATTGGAGATTACTTCGTCTCCTCGGGGCCATGGAGCAGAGGTACCCGTCTGTGGGAGGGAATGTGAATGACCTTAGTTTTTGAAGCTGGCCCACGGTGTGGGATGTGGATGAAGTCCTAAGTAAATGTGTGTCGTTGACAAGAGCGTGGCTGTGTCTGGGACCTCAATGCCTCACACCAATGGAAACGGCAAAAGCCTTCCCCCAGTCAGGCTCAGGGAAAGGGCAAAGCCTGTGGGTGATGGTTGACGGGTATTCAGAAAGTGCAGCCTGCAGCTTCCTCCTCCAGGACGTTTTCAGCCTGAGACTACTCTCCTATAAGAGGTAGATTTTCTACCTCTTACACAGATTAGCTAAACCTGTCTCCTCATTTAGCTGTGTTCAATAAACCCAACTCCTCCACCAGCAGTATATAGTAAACTGGAGGAGTTTCTAGCTGCTGCTGCATCTCAATTAGTGCACACGGCCGCATTATAAAAGTTTTCGGTACCTGCGTCTGTCCTTTCTTCATCGTCCCAGTCAGGTTTCCAAGGTCCAGCCACACAAGTCACAGCAACTTGGTAGTACTCAACACTCCAACGCTATGAAGGCTGCGGCAGAAAGACTGAGAATGTCTAGTCGGGGTTGCCTATCAAGGTTAAGGCCATCTATCCTGGATAGGAGAGAGAGAGAGAGAGAGAGAGAGAGAGAGAGAGAGAGAGAGAGAGAGAGAGAGAGAGGACTTCTTCCTAGGTAATTAACAAAACATACTGAAGAGGTCTCCTTTGGGAAGGTCAGAGAGATGGCTGGGCCGTTTAAGAATGCTTGCTGCTCTTCCTAGAGGACCTGGGTTCAGTTCCCAGAACCAACATTAGGTGGCTCACAAATGTCTATAATTCCAATTCCCAGGGATCCAATTCCCTTGGGCACTGGATGCACACGTAGTACACATACATAGGTGTAAGCGTTCACATGTATTGAGGGCTACTGAGTACCAGACTCAGCGTTCCTTCAGGGTTCAGAACTGGACTTCTACATGTGAAAACTAGCTCGTGAACGGGACTGAGGGGTAGAGTAAACTAACTGACTCAGGCATGTTTTTCCCATGTGTTTCTTTATTCCTTGGGGGAAGAGGAGCAGAAGGGCATCAGGAATTAGGGTAAGGGAAAAGCATAAGGCTAAGGGCAAGGGATGCTATAGAAAGGAGAAAAGCCATGATTTCACAAGATCTCTAAAGAATCGACAGTAACTTCTCCAAAGGACAGATGTTCCCGTAGCTCTGCAGAAATGGGTTACTCCAAGTAAACACTTTCCATGGATAGTCCAATAAGTCTGTCAGCTGTAATTCACTGTATAACACTTGTGGGCTCACCACACACATGCACACATGAAATAAAAATAAATAAATCTTTAAAAATAAAAGAGGCCTCTTCTGGGCTCTAGAATTCTGGGATCTTTTTGCTTGTTAACACCTGCTTGGCTTTTTAAAAAAAGTTGTTTATTAATTCTTTGAGAATGTCATACAATACATTTTGGTCACATGTATTCCCTCGCTACGCTCAGTAACTCCTCCTAGTTTACCAAATCCCTAACCTCCATCTTCATATTTTTTTTAATCAATTGATTTCAATTTGAACTGCCCATAAATTTCTGGGTATGGGACTACCAACTGGAGTGTGGTCAGTTTACTAGGTGCCTGTCCTTTTTTTATTCTTTTGGTTTTTTTCGAGGCAGGGTTTCTCTGTAGCTCTGGAGCCTGTCCTGGAACTTGTTCTGTAGAGCAGGCTGACCTCCAACTCACAGAGATCCACCTGTCTCTGCCTCCTGAGTGCTGGGATTAAAGGCGGGTACCACCAGCACCCAGGGGGGCTATGCTCTTAAAACTGGCTTTCCCTCACCCCCAAACTGTCAACTATCCACTGCTACTCAATAGGTATGGGGGCTCATTTCCCACTTTGTGCTAGAATACTGCCTGGCCTGATCTTGTGTGTTATGCGTTCATGAGTGCAGACATTCTATCATGTCCATATAACACCTTTTGCTTGGGTCCTCCCCAACCCCTGGCTCTTAACATTTCTATTTCCTCTTTTGAAATGGTCCCTGAGCCTTAGAGGTGTGTGTGTGTGTGTGTGTGTGTGTGTGTGTGTGTGTGTGTGCGCGCACGCTCATGAGTGATATAGACATCCTGTTTGGACTTGAGTAGTGACACATTCTCTGCACTTTCACCAAGTGTGAGTTTCTGCATTAACCTCCATCCACTGCAAAAAGAAACTTCTCTGATCAGAGCTGCACTAATCTGTATGGGTAGAGAGATAAGAGTTACACTATATCCACTTAGCAGGATGATAGCAATAGATTCTCCACAATTATGGTTTCTCAACCAGGTTTTCAGTACCCTGCATTTGCTTCCTCCTATGGAGTGGGCCTTAAATCCAAGCAGAAAGTGGTTGGTTGCTCCCAGAACACTTGTGCCGCTGCTGCACCCATAGGTCTACGTTGCCATGCCCTTCATTATTGCATTTCACACGGTTCATAGCTGAGTCAGATGTTGCTATGGCCTCTCCTCCAGCCATCTGAATAGCAGCTTCCAGGCCTATGAAAGCCATCAGCTTTCAGTCTTTGGGTTTCTTCCCACGTTATTTCCTTGTGATCCAATCAGACAAAGCACAACAGCAAGCTATTTATTGGAAGATAGTCTAAACCATGTGTGGTGACACACACTTGTGTGTGGTGACACACACTTGTAATCTCGCCCCTAGGGAGACAGAGATGGACGAATCACCACACATCTGAGATCTGTGATGAGGTCTTTATTACCAATTTGACAGGATTTAGAATCACCATGGAAACACACACCCAGGTCTGTCAATGAAGGTGTTGGTAGAAAGATTAGATTAGAAGCCAAAACCCATCCTGAGTGTCTGTGACACCATTCTGTAGGCTGGAGTCCCCAGCTGAATAGAAAGGACAAAATGATCTGAGCACCAGCCCTGCATCTGGATCTGCCTCCTGCTTTTGATGCAGCCACCTTCCCCGTGCTCTCACCGGCACGCTGGCTGTGCCATGGTGGACTGTCACCTTTACCTATAAGCCCAAACAATCCCTCCCTCCTTTAAGTTTCTTCACAACTTTTGTCACAGCCACAAAAACTTAGCTAACACAAGGTGGTGGAGGGGACCCCCAAACAGCGGGGTTTTCCTCCTGGTCCCGGATTAGGCACAAACCACACCCAAACACCAGTTTTCACAGAGAGATCCTTTATTAAGCAGGGACAAAAGCTAAAGTGACTGCAGCCAATGACCTCGCCCAAGAGAAAAAATTGAAAATCCGTGTTAGAATGGACTAGAATGTGGTTGTGAAGGAGACAGAGGATGAGAGAGAAGGGGAAGGGGCCAAGAGAAAGGAGCAGGGTTGTTTGTCCCAGAGGGACAAAAGATTGACTGCCTCTCGATAGAATGGAGTCAGACCTGGCACATGGGCTAATGGCAGTTTATAAAGATAAAGGGGGAAACCCTGTGATAGGATGAGGTGTTTCATTTTAATTAGACATGCTAATTAGGTGAATCAAAGGGGGCTTCTGATAGCTGGTTCTTGGTAGTCAGCCTCAGGAGGAGGAAGTGGCCAAATAAGGAAATAAGCCTTGGTGGCTGACTTTAGGAAGGTAATCTAACAGTTTTTAGCAAGGTGGAGGAAATGGGGAGAAGGGCAAGGCCTGCCAGAGCCACGTGTTCAAGTGTGTCCCCGTCACAAGGTCCATCCAGTTTACACAGGGAGTCTTAGGACAGGTAGAACCCCGTGGTGAGATTTTTGTCTCAGAGAAACAAAACTAAAAATAAAATAAAGGTAGTTTAAATTATTTGCTTTATGGATACACACATCATAATAAGGAGAAGAAAAAGATGAGTCATTTTCCCCAGAGTCACGAGAATTTTAACATTAAAGAATTTTTATGTCCTCCTACTGGCCAGAAAGAGATAAATGCCTTGAGTTACATAAAACCCAGCCAAGACCATGCCTTTCTGGGCTCCATCAAGAAGCCGCTGAGAGGAAGACTACTCTGATGGGCAACTGGCTTTTGTTTTTGCTACAGGTAACCTTTCAAGTTCACCTTAGCATTTAAACCAAGGTTCTAATTTCTGTGGGCTTCATTGACTGATGATGCCCTTGCAGACAGCCAAGATGCAAAATGCATTTTTAATACCTCACTAATTGATACACCATGTGGAGAGGATGCCGACGATGACTTATCAAGTGGTCCTGGTGGCGTCCTTCGCTACTGAAGGAAAATGTAAGGCACCTTATCTGTACACACTTCGTGACAAACGGAAACCTGCATCCCAGTGGCTGCTGTTCACACATGCTTCTCATTTGGACGGGAATTTCATTTCCTTCAAAGTGCTACCGTATCTATGTTCTCTTTAGGGACCCGAGATCCTAATGAAGACCTTTAGTGGCGAGGAACCTTGTCATCATTTTAGAGAAACTCACCCCGCGTTAGGCCCAAGCTTCCTCGTGTTGCGATCGGTCTCAGAACACAGTGCTCGCTCTCTGTTGTCTTCCCAGATGAATTGTCACTTCTGTCTTCACGTTCCGAGTACCAGTAAAGACAGATGCTGAGGTTGGCAGAAGAGGTAAGGATGAAGAAGTAAATTTAAAGAAAAAAAAAAGGAAACAGCACACACGAGTGATATCCTTTTTTTTGTATGATTACCTTTTTTAGATGATTCAGTGAAGCTACTTAGAGGTAAAAATAGCATGTGACTGACTTAAAAGTGACGCTTTTCCCCCCTGAGCTGTGCAGAACAGAACAAGGATGATCAGCAGGGGAGCCAGGTCGGGATTGATGATGTGCTGTGCACAAAATCAAAGGCATCGCGAGCGGCTTACCTAAGGAGTCACGTCTGGATACGCAGTGATTTGACTGAATTCTCCCCAGGCTTGTGGAGTACATCTGCACTAGGGCAGCAGAAGCCTCAAGCCAAAGAAGACACGATGCCAAGTCCCATCTCTGGTTTGCAAAATAAAGACCAATTATAAGAAAACATAACAAAATCACAACAACAACAACAACAACAAACCCTCTGTGCCCGTGCGGCAATTAGAGCCACTTCTCCTAGAGATGCTGACTGCTAAAGACAGGTTATACTAGTCAAAGCTGAACCTCCCCTTTCTCCTTCCTTCCAAGATTTAGTAGATCAGTGTTGCTGGTGCCCTAATCCTGAGGATCAAGTAAGCTAAAACACAAGCTGAATGTTGTTGTCACCCGCAGGAACCTGCTGGACTGGGCTCGGGGAGTAGCTCCATTATAAAGTGCTTTCCTAGCATGAATGAGGTCCTGGATTTGAACTCTAGAACTCTCTGGCGCCGGCTATGTGTTGCATACCTGTAATCCCAGCATTCAAGAGGTAGAGGCAGAAAGATGAGGAACTCAAGGTTAGCCTCTACGACATGACATTTCTGTTTTGAAAAACAAAACAGGATCTGTTGGATCCACACTACATTCTGGAACCCTCTTACAAAAAGACATTGAGTCTCATATACATATATACATATATATGTGTATATATATATATCATAATAAATAATAAGTGAAGGGCTGAAGAGATGACTCAGAAATTAAGAACACTGGCTTCTCTTCCAGAGGACCTGGGTTCAACTCCCAGCCCCCACATGGCAGTTCAGAACTGTCTGTAACTCAGTTCCATGGGATCTGACACCCTCATACACACATACATGCAAACAGAACACACATGTATATAAAATAAAAATAAATAAATATTCAAAAGAATAATAAGTGAACTGTACTGGCTGGTGTAGAATTGTTTTTTCCTACCAGAATGTATAAAAGTGCAGCGATCAATGTTTTCTTAGAAGTGGAGAGCTGAGAATCACAGTAAGAAAATAGATTAGCTTGGTTGTCTTAATACATCATAGTGTGTTTTATTTTTAAGGCAATCCCACTCATGAGCAAGTCAAAACATCCGTGTATGTGGAACTATTAGACAGCTCTGAAAAGACAAAACACATCTGTCCAGGTCCCGACATCCGGCTCATGCCCCTCTTATGGAACATCATTCTCATTATGAATAAGAGAGAAAGTGCCAAATCTTTCCCTGGACATGTCTTTCAAAGAGCATCCATCAACTGTAGGTCCATTTTCTATACTGGCTAATAAAAGACTTGGCCTGAGCCCAATACCTATTACAAAGTTCCCATCAAGGTTTAAACTAAAATCTATCACTGCTGTGATCAGCTATTGGAATGTGAGCCTGGGACTGCTTCCTGCTCGACTCCAGTGTTTCTCATTGTGGTTCATCCAAAAGCAGTCACGGGGCTCTGGGTTATGAATGAAAGATGCAAGCTCCCCATACCCAACACCAGCTTCCACACACCAGAGCAAGAAGATCTCAGGGGAGAGGAGACCAAGGATAGAATTTTCCTATCTCTTAATAACCCTTAAACATAATTTGTTTTGTTTTTGAGCAGTTACTTTTCTCTTTAAGCCCTTCCTTGGTCAGGGGATGGCACATTCCAGGTTGAAGTCATGAAATGGAGGTTTTAGGGGTCAGTGATTTGCAGAAGAAAGAAAGGGTAGCAGTTAGCTGAGTAAACAGGAAGCTAGATAAAATGAACAGGCTTGGGGATAAAATGAACCAACAGACGCAGAGCAAAGTGGGACCCCAGCAAGCAGCTGATGTAGGCTCCTTTTCCTCCTGGAAAGGAACTTGGAAGAACAGTGGAGGAGGAGCAACAGAAAGTATCAAAACTTTCAGTGTCTTGTCTAGAAATACGTGAAGAGGTGATCTGGTGGGCAGATTCTGCTTCCTAAGAAAAATGCTCAGAGGTGCACCAAGTGTCAGTGCAGTATGTAATGACTGAGATGATACACTTCTTTTTCTGTTCACCAATTTTACCTTCTGTCTTAGTTATGGTTACTATTGCTATGATGAAAAACCATGACCAAAGCAACTTCGGGAGCAAAGGGTTTATTTGACTTGCACTTCCACATCAATGAAGGAAGTCAGGACAGGAACTCCAAACAGGGCAGGAACCTGGAGGCAGGAGCTGATGCAGAGACTATGGAGGAGTACAGCTTCCTGGCTTGCTCCTCATGGCTTGCTCAGTCTGCTTTCTTACAGAACCCAGGGCCACCAGCCTAGGGGTACCACCACCCATAATAGACTGGTCCTTCTTCATCAATCGCTAATTAAGAAAATGCCTTCCAGCCTGATCTTATGAAGGCTTTTTTTTCAATTGAGTTTCCCACCTTTCAAATAACTCTAGCTAGAGTCAAGTTGACATAAAGCTAGACAGCACAGCTTTCCTTCCTAAGTCTTAGTGTTTCTATGCCCTATTTCCTCCTTCACGCCAAACTAAAGTGGCAACTTAGATGTGCTAATCTGTGACTAACTACTTGATAAGAGGGCAGAAAGGATTTACACTCTGATCTTCAAACAATAGAAATCAAATGACTTAGGTTGCCAGCTTTCAAATCAAGAAGACTGCAAAGGCAAAATAAAATTTCCACGCATTTGCTTGGCCTCTTGCGAACTGGAGCTATTATTGATGAGCAAGAACTCATGAAAACATATGGGAAAAATAGCAGATGAAAACTTATTAGAACCAGAGGCATTTTAAGCATGTCAGAATGAGGCAGATAATAAAAGCACTTACTTGCATAGATTCATGTGTAGTATAAATCACACATCACATACACATATATTTAGTAATAACTCAGTTATCCGTGTGTGTGTGTGTGTGTGTGTGTGTGTGTGTGAATGTGCTGCTGCTTGCATGTGTAGGCCAGAAGGCAACCTAGGGTGTTAGTTTTCCCCTTCCACCTTGTCTGCAACTCCCACATCACCTGTCTCTTTTTGATTGTTGCTGTTTACAGTTTTGTACGCTAGGCTGCCCCCCTCTCCAAGTTTCGTAGGCCCTCCCTCCCCCCCAGATCTGCTTCTCAGCTCCTCGAAGGAACACTGGGATTAATGATGTACTACCATGCCTGGCTTTTCTACTTGGGTTCTGGAGATTCAAACTCAGATCTCCATGAATGCAGGGTAAGCCCTTCACCGTGCACCCAAAAAATTTAACTTTGGGAAATATTTTTTGAGTGGCTGGTATTGGGTTGGACACTGCACTGCACTGCACTTTAGAAACACCATAAGCTCGGTTTATTTCTTTGGTTTTGTTTTTTGTTTTCTAACTTCCAGGAGCTCACAAGCTAGAAATACACGAGACAAATGCTACCAGCTCCACGGTTTAGCGCACCCGAGAAGGGCTCAGTTATCGGTATGAACCAGGGGATACCTTTGCAGGAATTAAGGAGGATGAGGGCACTTGATGCTGGTGCCGCGTGATGAGAAGCCCTCCCAGAAGACAGACAACTCAACTCTGAAATCTCAGCAGACCCTGAAGAGTGAGAATGCCATTCTGGCAAAAGAAACAGAATTTCCAGGTTGGAGCACAGGTCGATAAGAAAGAACAGTGAGAACGTTTGGAGCGATGGCCATTTGCAATTTCAGTTGATTGCCGAGGGTAGCAGGGTTGTGCCAGGTACTGGGTACAGAGGCACAGAAGACACAGGTGCCTTCTTCACGGCTCCTGAGATTGGAAGAGGGGCGGTAGCAGGTGAACCTGGGACCTCTGAACAAGCAGATAGCACTGAATAATTGTGGAAGGATTTTTAGTGGCATCCTAATAACACCTTTCTAAGCAACAGTGTTTATTTCATTGAACACCTCCTAAGTGCTACACAGAGCAACTTACCGCTGCTCCTTACTCCGTTCTGCCTGCTAAGTGTTTCTCTATTCATAGACAGGAAAAGATGCTCCAGGTGCTGAAGACTGTGCAGTTTGTGATACAGGAGGCCTGGATCTGTACAGGCATTGATCACTGCGGCTTGGGAATCATAAAGGCTGAGGAAGAACTGGATCCAAGAATGTCTTGAGCCCAGCCCCTGCTGAAAATACTATCTAGAAATTCCTTGGGTCTACTCCAGTCTTGATGCTGAGGGACAGCTCTGTGGGGTCTGCAAATGACGCATGCCTATCTGCTCTTCCAAGATACCACAGCTTATTGCCTTGCTGGGCAAATCTAGAGTCCCTACCCCCCCCCCCCATCTTCCTCAAAGCAAAGATTTCCAATTACTGCTCTGCAGAAAATGTCAAAAGCATTATTCAACAACTCGGGATCCCGAGGTTTGTAATTTTTCGTATGTTTTTGCCCTTATCTGCCAGCTCTTGAAAAAGACCAGCTTTTTCCTCTCCAGAGAGCTTAATTTGCAGAGCTGTGCAGTCTCCCTATTATGCGCTTATCGTCCTCTCCCTGTGGTAGGCAGAATGACGAGGATGACAAAAAAAAAAAAAAGAACCAAAAATATTTGAAGGCTTCCTGAAAATCTATAGATTGAAACATCCGAAAAGCCGAAGGCTTCCATTCCCCCAGTGACCTGGAACAAGGCGAAGGGCGGTTGGCCTTAGCGCTTGAGGTCTACTCAGCAGGAGCCCCTGACTAGAGCTCACAAGGTCCAAATCCTTCTTCCTGGGGCCCATGGAATTTCCTCTAGCGGCTTAATTGAAGGATTAACAGCTCTGAGGTTCTTAAAGCACAAAGAGGATCTCTCCGGAGGAATGCCCACACCACTGCTATATTAAGTTTTGGTATCCTAAGGACCAGAGGCCAGGGTAGCTTGCATAGCTTGGCCAGGGTAGGCTGACTCTTCTCCTGTCTGTCTTGCCCACCCATTCTCTGATAAGGCAATTGACGTTTTTCTCAGCGCTGTTAAGTGCTATACAAAAGCAAGTTCAAGTCTCCTAGCTCTCATTCTTTCACCTAGATGGCGCCCCATACCCTGCCTGCATGGCAATTCTGAGCCGCTGTCTCCCTGGATCGGTTCCTCCCAGGATCCCCAGGAAGCGGGCGCACCAGGACTGCTGGTTCCCTGGGAGAGCCGCCCTGCCCGCCCAGGGGCTTACTCGGGGGGAATCCCCGCCCACCTTGTCATTCCTGCAGGGGAATCCCCGCCCCCTGGGCCTGTCACTCCGGGAAGGTAGTTCCCGCCCCTCGACTCCAGCGGTGGGAAGGAATCCCCGCCCATCCTGGAGGCTCGGAGCATCCCCTGCGCGGCGCAGCGAGCAGCTCACTCCCAGTGCCAGTGCGTGCTGGCGGCGGGCGGTGGAACGCGGCGAGGCGGCTGCTGCCGGCGCCCCCCGAGCGCCGGGGCCGATCGGAAGACGCTCGGGATTGCGCCTCCCGCCGCAACCGGCGAACCCCTGCGGCGCGGCAGCTCCCCGCAGGCGCAGCGGCGGCACCGGTGTGGCAGGGGCGGCGGTAGCTACGCGGGCACCACCGGGCGGCGCCTGGGTCTGGACGCGCCAGGAGCGGCTCGAGCCTCCGCCGACTCACGAGCAGGTGAAGCGAGCGGGCGCTGCGGCCGCGACGGGGGTGGGGTGGGGTGGGGGCTTCGGGTGGGCTCTCTGGGGAGCGGAGCCGGGTAACCCCAAGACGGTGTGCGCCGGAGAAAGTTCAGTAGCAATCGGGTACGGGAATCCCGGTCCAAGCAAAGGGTTGAGTGAGGTGGCGCAAACTCCTCTTCCATCTGGTGGGAGGTAAGCGGGGCACAGTGGAGGAGAGGGATGGACCGAGAGGGACGGAGGCAGCGGGATAACCGCAGGCGCACTGCTTGGGACACCTAAAACCGGTCAAGAGCCCTTATCCCACTGTGTTGGCTGGTCTCTCTACCCTAATCCGTTACTGTCTGAAGGACCATCGTCCCGCGCTTTATTTCTTGCTACCCTCACCCCCTCACATCCCCCCTACCTCCATGGCCCACTAAGCGGCGCGAGAAAGAGTGGGCATGAAGAGCAAGGACATCTTTGGGGTGATAACGGCATCTGCCAGAGAGAGGAGGGATGTTCCAGTAGGCAAAGTATCCCCCCCCCCGAAGTCTCCCCAACACACACACCATGAAGCACAGAGTGAATTGAGGGAGGGGGGGGGAGATCTAGGACAGCGGACAGAGTTTGCCAGAAGCCTGCCCTCGGCAGCCCTACTCTGTGCATAGTTCTTGATAAGGAACACTGGACTCAAACCAGGTCTGACATGTGTGGTGGCAGACACTGGAAAGAGACACCCAGACACCGGAGCATGCCAGAGGTTGGGCATTGTCGGAGGCTTGAGCTGGGTCTTGCCTCTTCCATGTGTTTAGCTTGACAAGTCACGATGAAGCTCCGGAATAGGTAAGTGGTTGCTGAGTGGCCGAAGAAGGTGAGCTTCTATTGCGGACACACCCCTGGATCTTCAGAGCGCCTTCTGGGGAGGGAGTGTCCTCCCACCCTCATCTCTGCTCCTGGCTTGGGCTTTAGGCCCCCACTGTTCCCACTGGGTCAGCCTTTTCTGGGCTGTGACTTCTGGGTGGGAGCCAGGTAGGTAGAGGCTGGCAGGTGCGGTGTGGGAGGGCGGCTTGTGCAGGCGGAATAAAATGTCTCAGAGCACACCCCTGGCTGTGGGTGGCTGTGCTGGCTACATGAGTGTCTTCTTCCATTGGGATGGGCCAGGAACTGCTGCTGATGCTACTATAAAAGCCACACCATGGTGTGAGCTCGGGTAGCATGTGACGGGGTAGAAGAAGCGGGGTGGTAGGTCTTGGGAGAAGAATCAAAACCGTGTGAAGTGTATAGATGCATCTCCCTTGACATAGTTAATAAGCGCCTGGAAAAAACATCGAATCATGCTTTAAATCTATCATTGAAATTGATTTTGGATGCACTTATAGCAGTTTACTATTTAAGGAAGCGTAGGATAATTCCTCTATTCATTTCTATCATTTTGGAGCACCTGTGGTTTGCTGGGCCCAGAGTTTCCAGGAGATATATGTAGAGGAATGAGGCTCGCTCTATCCCCGCTGTGAACATTTTGGTGTAGCAGGAGACAGATACCTCAACAGTGATGGGCAGTGATGACGCAAGCTGGTGCCCTTCTGATCTGTAGTAAGTCCCCTATGTTTAGTGGGTGACGGATTGAAGGGATAATTGCATGAATAATTCAAGTGTGTTCCAAATGAAACATCTCAGGGATCCGGAGGAGAAAAAGGCCCCCTTTTCCCCCATGGGGATCTGAAAGCCTCGTAGAGGGCCACCTAGGCCACCTAGGTGTGTGCTGAAAGGTCGACCCTGTCTCCAGATTCTGCCATAGCAGAAGAGGCTGAGCTCTGCCCCACAGGAATCTAGTTCTCCAGACAGTTGGGGAATGTTTGGGATTTTTGAGCAAGGGTCTGCCCTGATCAGGTATGGGCTCTTGGGCAATCTCTGGCAGAAAGAACTGAGCTGGGGAGAGAGGAGAGGCAGCAAGTCTGCTGGGGAGATCATGCTGTGCGGTGGTGGGGGAGGCAGCAAGGTCCTGAGCTGGCGGATGGAAGTTTATGAGGAAGGAAGGAGAGTCATCAGCTGTGGGCTTGAAGTGCGAGCATGGGTGGGATTTAGCAAGCAGAAACAAAGGCCGCCTGCAGGTTCTAAGAGCGAGAAGGTGAGCTAAATGAGGGAGTTTGGGTTTCTACCATTGGATAAGGCAGCAATCTGGAGAAATCCTCTTAGACTTTGTGTCCGTGTCTGTGTGTCTGTGTGTGTGTGTGTGTGTGTGTGTGTGTGTGTGTGTGTGTAGAGACGTGTGGGTGAGTGTCTGTGGATGTGTGTGTGTGTGTGTAGAGACGTGTGGGTGAGTGTGTGTGTGTGTGTGTGTGTGTGTGTGTAGATACGTGTGTGTGTGTGTGTGTGTGTGTGTGTGTGTGTGTAGATACGTGTGGGTGAGTGTCTGTGGATGTGTGGCATGGCTCATGTGGGGAAGCGAGAGGACAATTTTGTGGAGACTGTTCTCTCCTTTCACTTTGGGTCCCAGGGTCTAGGTAGACAGACTTGCATAGCAAGTACCTTTACCAACCGAACCACCCAGCCCACCCCCCAGCCTTCTTTTTCTCACTATTTGTTGCAAAACTTGTCAAGGCCCTGAGGACCTATGGGATAAATAGTTCAAACCTTAACTGTCTGCCTAGATTTCTCTCTTGCCACATTACCCAGCACACATACACACATGACAGACAGATACAAACACACATGTCACTCACACACACGTGACACATACAGTTACATAAGACAGACATGCACACACATGTGCAAGAGTCAAGGAATAGTCTTCCTTAACACCTATGGTCTTTGCCTTACAAAGCCATTTCCCCTGGGTGGTGAATTCTAGATTAATATTCTTTCTTCTCTGGTGGTCCTGACAAACTCCCTCTTCAACAAGATCCAGTTACGGGGCCGTGTCTGTGACTCTGCCACCGTTCTCCCAGGAGACCTTGTGCTGCTTTCTTTGCTGCCCACGCTAAAGAGCCTGAGGACCTGCCCATCAGGCTGCCCTGTCTCTCTAGGGCAGTGGTTCTCAACCCACAGGGATCAGATGTCAGACATCCTGGACATCAGATATTTACATTACAATTCATAAGAGTAGAAAAATTACAGTTATGAAATAGCAGCAAAATAATTTTATGGTTTGGGTCACCACAACATGAGGTATTACATTAAAAGTTCTCAGCATTAGGAAGGTTGAGAACCACCGCTCTAGGACCTTATTATATACTTGTGCCCACATGAGCCTTGGGACAGTGGCCTCAGTCTAGACAAAAAGAGTCAAGGGGGAACTGCCCCAGGCTAATGGCACTCTGGGGTCTCTAAACCCTGAGAGGGAGCGCTTAGTGGGCTGGCAAGGGAATAAGACTATTAACCTAGATCACATGAAGCTAGTGTGTCATACCTTGGTGGAGGAGGCATCGTCATCTAAAGGTAGCCCTAGGCCTGGGTACATCAACCACAAGGGGAAAAGCTATCTCAAAGAAGAAGAACTGTTCCCCCCCCCCGCCCCAAAGGTCACAGCCAAACTCAAGAGGAGGCTGAACCTCTGGGAGACTTTCTTCTGTCTTCTGGAATGTCCCCTGAGTGCCCAGCAGGAGGCTGAGCCCATCATGACATAGGAAGAGCTAGGTTGGCCCTCGGGGGTGGGGGTGGGGCAGAGACTGGCAGTGAAGCTGGTGCCCAGAGAGTTGAAGAGGTAAGGCCACTGGAAGAGACTGAGAGCAATCTAACGCAGAGGCTCTCAACATGTAGGTTGTGACCCCTTTAGGGGGTCAAATGACCCTTTCACAGGGGTCTCCTAAAACCATTGGAAAACACAGATAGTTGCATTGCAACTCATAACGGTAACAAGATTACAGTTATGAAGTAGCAACAAAAATAATTTTATGGTTGGGGGTCACCACAACACGAGGAACTGTATTAAAGGGTTGCAGCATTAGGAAGGTTGAGAACCACTGCTCCAAAGGACCGTCACTGAGCCAGCTTACGAAAGAGGAGCATGATTGAAAAGAGTGAAAACGGGGCCTCCCGAGCGCCAGCTACTCTGTGGAGTGTTTGGAGAAGGTAGTGGTACCTGAAGGAAAGTGTTTTGAGGAATGAGTCCCAGTTTCCCCTTCCCAGACCTGTTTGGCAAGCAACAGAAAAGTAGGAGAAAACAGAAAATCCAAAGAAGGGGTGTCTGAGAGGGATGAGGTTGGGGACAATCAAGAACAGGTACAGGGAAAAAAGGTTGCCTTCTGCCTTCTCGTAAGAAGGAAGGCAGAGTTTGGGAGCACACTGAAGAGAGGAGCCTATAGTGCCACACCCCGGGGATCACAGACTCAAGTCTTCTTGGTAATCTGGGAGTGCTCTGCTGAGAACTCCTCCTTAGGCTGGGGGCTTGAAAGGAAGACCCTGCCGGGTCACTGCTTGCCCGAGTGGTGAGCTTGGTTCTCTATGAGGTTGCTAAGGGGGAGAAGAAGGATTCCTGGCCTGGAGAAGGAGACTTGGCTGGAATTTAGGCAACGTGGAGAATTTTGTTGATGACCGGGTCGTTGGAATTTCCGAGTAGCTACTTCACAGCTGTTTTTAAGAGATATACAAAGAGGTGCTGAGGTGTGGAAGTTCCCAGATGACTGCCTCCAGTGTGCAGTAGGCCCTTGGAACAGCTGGATGAGAAGGGAATACATCTCTTACCTTCCCGTTCCCATTGAGTATAGTTGGGGGAACGTTAGAGGAGGTTTGACCATGCAGGCTCTCCTTCAGTGTTGGAGGAAGAGCCTTGGATTGCTCTGCCCCACCTGCCCTTGCTGTTCTTACATGAAAACCTCTGGGTTTTATCTATTGGCCTACAGTAGTGGCTCCACCTTCATCTGACATCCCTCTTAGGCAAAGGTCCAGTTTCTGGGCTCATCAGGATGATCTGCCCTGACCCCCTGTGATCTGGAGAGGGACCATATCTCATCCCTTCCAGGTCCTGTCTTTGTGAAAAGTAAGGCCTGGGAAAGAGAGCAGTGATTCTATCCCTCAGCCGGAGTTAGAACTGCAGCAGACCCTTGCTTTATCCGAAGACTCTTGTCAAATTCAAAGCAATTGAGTCTGATGAGGTAGGCAAAAAAGGAAGCATTGTACCCACTCGGTTTTATTAATGGACCTTTGATTGCACACAGAAAAATGAAGGAAATATTCTTAGTTACTAGTGAAGAAGAGGAGAAATGGAGTACCTCTCTTTATTTCCTAAACACGCAATGGATATATGCTGAGCTAAATTAACTTGGGGAGAAATAGAAGTCTAGAATGCGGTTCTCCCATTCTTCATTTTCCAAGTGGCTAGTTCATGCCTGGACCATGCTGTCCTTTGGGCTTATGCATTGGTTGCATGTAAAAAGAGAGATACCTTAAGACATTTAAAACTTGAAAATCCTTCATATTGGTGCAATGGGGAAGGGGTAGAGTTTGTCTCTGGGTAGATAGACTTTGAAAGCCAGGCAGGTCATGTGATTCAGCCTGACCGTGAACTGAAGGGTTCTATATTCTGTTGACAAATGTGTTTGACAGAATACCATGTGTTTACAGCCTGACCCTACTCAATGGTTGCAGCTGTCCCTTGTGCTGTGACGAGGCCAAGGGACTAGTTTGCTAAGGGGCAGGTGTGTGGACAAGACACCTGTATCTGCTCAGTCTCTGTCACTCACCTGGGGGCCATCTCTCTCTTAGATGTCAGATGACTCGGTCCCTGTCACATCTGGTCCTGGCTGTTCCATGCTTTTCCTACCTATTTGAATACATTGTGAGCAAGTGACTGGCTAGAAACTTACAGAGAACAAAAACCTTAAGGTTCTTAACTCTTTCTGACACAATCTAATGAAACCAGACAGCAGCAAACATCTGGCCCATGTTCAAATCATCATTAGGGGATTTTTTCCCCCGTGACTCAAATGTACTCTTACAACTTAGCGGTTTTAGGGAAGCAGGGATAGGGAACTTCTGTGTACAATCTGGATTTATTTCGCACAGAGGATTATTTTAAATTTTGGATGAAGTAATAGTAAGAAAGTGGAAAGATTTGTCAGAAGCATCTGGGTCCCTCCAGGAGGATAAGAAGGAATCGAAAACTGGGCAAATCCTAAAACAGGGTAATCTACTGCTTTGCCTGCAGGTTGAAGTCAATTGAGGCCTTACCCAATAGGACCTATGCTGGTTTAACAGTTTCTGGGCAGAGAGACCGCTATGGCTTATTTGTCCTTTGCATAATGATGCCCCAGACAGGGTTCTCCGAGGTGTTTTGCAGGAGTGGAAATGGATTTGAGCAGCTCTGTTCCTGGGCTCACTCTTATCAACACTTGGGCACCTCTAGTACTTGACTTTGTAAGGACTAGTTTTACTCTGTTATCTCAACCGAATCATCCACTCTAAAGCATGCAGCCCCTGTTGTCCTGGCCTCAGAAGAGTGCTTGTCCCTCCTTGCTAAAAATAAAGATGGCATTCAGATCATGCCACAAGGGATTCCTACTGTGAGCAGGGGCATACTCAGTGCTGTGTAAACCCAAAGTCAGTTCCTGGCTGGCACCTGCCGGCTAAGGCAGTGGGAGTTGAGCTGGGAGGGGGGGTGAGCAAGAGGGCAATTTTAGATGCTGTTGTTCTCAGTAGGGGACAGAAGTCAGGGATCTGAGCTTCTGTGCAGGGGTGGTTTCTGGGCACCAGGAGGAAGCTGGTGGGATGGGTCAGGGATTCTGGGAGTTTTGGCTTCCTGGGAACATGCCTGGCTACAGTTGCCCCAGGAAGCGTAGGAATTCCTCAACAGGGAGACAGAATAAACAGCAACTCCCCACTCTTCACCAAAGGCCAGCCGGGTTCATCCTGTTTAAATATGCTAGGTTATTACTGTAATTCTGATATTCTATACCCCGCTCTTCTTGGAGAGAGTTATAGTGTCTTTTAACTGGAATGACTTTGACTGACATATATGTGTTTGAACACCCAATAATGCTGTCTCCCTTGAGGAGCTCCAGTGATGTGGCCCCCAGAAGTGTCATCACAACCTGACCCCTCTCTATAGGAAGCAGTAGGGGGCTCATCATATGACTCAGGTTTACACATGGGTGAACACAGGCAATCTCGACCTCTTCTCAAGTGTTCCAGCATTGCTCTTTCTACACCCAAGACGATGCAAATGGAGCCAAGGTTAATGAAATAAGATGGCAATAAACTCTGTTTGTGTGTGTTGGCCAACAGACACTTATAAAATGTCGGATTTCAGCTGTGTGTCAGTCCATTCCCGCAACCCTGTTGCCTGCCCTATTTGGCACAGTGTATTTTATAGAGATTTGGGTAAAACTAGATTGAGCTATATGGGTCTCCTGGTGAGGAAATTAACTTTCAAGGCTAAAGCAGCCATGCAGATACTATTACAAATCACTCAGCATACCAAATTGGCATGGCTCCCTCCCACAGTTTCCCCTAAACCGCTCTCCACCCCCACGCCGCCCTGGTCATTGTGATTCCCAATATCATTAGGCTAAGAGAAGAGACAGCTGTGCCCAGAAAATAAGCTCCGAGTGTCCTCATCAGAAAGGGTTCTCGTGAGAGCTGGCCATGAGAGGCGTGAAGAGAGGAATGTTCCGGAAAGGACTGGCTTCGCCCTCTCTCTGAGTCTAGTGCTGATCCTGGAAACCCTAAGCAGGTGTAAAGCTGATTGACTGTTGGATTGGTGACTGTGGCGCAGCAATGTTGGGCACCAGGGAGGTACCCTTGGTACCTGAAGCACTTGTCCACCTTCTGGTCCCTTGCCTGCCCGGTTTCCTGAGCACTGTCCTTACCTTAAGCATGAGCCTATCTTAAGATGAGCTGTCATTGTCCCTTGCTCTCCAGGATTCAGCACAATGGTGAGTGTGTGGTAAAAATTAAGATGCTTCTAATGTTCACTGTTTGGCAAGCACTATTCTGAACACTCATTCAAGTCATAATAATCCAGTGAGGTGTAGCCTTTTATTGGTCTTAGGGATGCCAAAACAAATTAACACAAGCCCTGTGGCTGAAAGCAACAGAGATGCATTTTTCTCCTGGTTCTGGGAGTCAGAAGTCTGAGGTCAAGCTCTTTGGCAGGGCCGTGTTCTCTCCAAATGGTTCAGGGGGGAAAACATGGCTCACCTCCTCCAGCTTCCGTGTCTGTTGACATTCCTTAAGGCTGTGTCACTCCGCTCTCTGCCGCTGTCATCACACGACCGTCTTCTCGTGTGTGTGTGTGTGTATGTGCGCGCGCGCACGTGTGTGTGATGTGTGTGTCCTCTCATGA
This sequence comes from Microtus pennsylvanicus, assembly GCF_037038515.1. Lineage (NCBI taxonomy): Eukaryota > Metazoa > Chordata > Mammalia > Rodentia > Cricetidae > Microtus > Microtus pennsylvanicus. The sequence continues at coordinate 24,876,155 of NC_134584.1, forward strand.
TGGCATGATTCCACTTTGTGTCTTTTCTAAGGACATTTGAGATTAAATTTGGTGGCGAGCAGATTGTCTTAGTTGGAATTCTTTAGAGGAATAGCACCGATGGGATTGAAAATCTATTAAAAGGGTGTTTATTAGACTGGCTTATACACCACCACAGTCTAGTAGTCCAGCGATGGTGTCTTCACGTTGGAGAGGTGATTGAGAACCAGTGATTACTCAGTCCGTAACATGCAGCCAAAACACTCACATACATAAAATAATAAAATTTAGAAAGATAATCTTTAAAACACAGTTCAAGTCATGTCACTTCCTAAGTTTAGGCTTAAGATTTACTCAGTGTGATTTGAGCATGATGTGTGTCCCTTGGGCAGACCCATATCTCCTGTGACTGTTATCACCCATTGTCCTTCCTCTGTGCCTGACACACTGTCCTTTCAGTTCTCGAACCTACCATGTCCCATCATGCACTGGGGCTTTTCCGCTTTTCAGAACGCTTCCCCCAAGAGCATCACAAACTGGTCATATAAAATGGAACCTCCTGGGGCTCCATAACATGATTAACATGATTCCTGTTTGAAATAGAGCCTTGATTTATTTGCTTATTTTCTGTATCACCTCTTGGAATATGATCATTAAAGCAAAGACCTTGTTTTGTTGATGTATCTTAAGTGCTCAGCACAGTCCTGCTACGCACTAGTTTCTGCTAGTTGGAGTTGTCTTTCCACCTCTAGCTCATTGCCAACTGTGGAACCGTTGTACACTTCACTGTTCTCAGATATCCCGATTTCACAGAGTGTATCAGGGGATACAGTCTCAGAAAGGTTAAGTGACAACCTCATGCCCTCTTCATTTGAGTCCAGATCTCTGTCCCTCCTAAACCAGAGCCCTCAGCCATATTCTACAAGGAATCTCTGAGAAGCAGGAATGGCCCAGGATCCTGGCAGTCCCTACAGACTTCTGAGTCTTCTAAAAGTTCATTTCCTTCTCACAGATGGTTAATACGTCGGGAAGAAATCTCAGTCTCAGAATCTCAGTTTCTCGGAGAAGTTGGCCTAGAATTGAAGCTTGAGACGCCAAGAAGTTAATTTTGCTTTCTCTCCCCTTTGGGCTTAAGACTTTCCCTGATCTATCTTGAGATTTGATGGGTTAAGTGGTCTTCCTTGAATCCTCACAGGGAAGGTAGAGATGACCAGGTCCAGTCCTTATAGCCAACAGTGTTGAGCATGCGTGTCCTGAGTTCATGAGTAGGGAAGGAACTAGAAAACTCAGAGTGTGTGAGGAGCATTGGCATCTGGGCTATTCCTGTTTCTCAGAGGCTCTGTGTAGAACATGACTGAGAACTTGGGCTTAGGAGAGAGAACTCATTTGGAAGAATCCCGGAGGTCTTTGTTTGTCTCGTTTTTCTTACATGTGAACATTTTTTTTCTGTACTTTTTGGGTTTTGTGGCCCCTCCATCTCTCACGATGATGGAGTCCTTGGGTGACTACATAGACTTTGTCTGTAGGTTGGTAGACAACCTACTCCATTGAATCTTGCTAAAAGGCTGGCCCCCTCTGACATCAGCTTTGGGCAAGTCATGGGAGAAGCCAAGAACAAGGTCTTGCCAGGAAAGAGAGCAGCTACCTGCACCCCTTTGTTGTTGACTCAATCTTCGTTTCTTTGTTTTCTTTCTTTTTTCCCTCCCTCTTCCCTTCCCTCTCTCCTTTCTTCACTCCCACCCCTTCTTTTTCAGAATCTTGCCATACTGGTCAAGCTGGTCTTGAACTCTTAGGCTCCAGTGATCTTTGCCTCAGCCTACTGAGTAGTTAGGACGACAGGCTTGACCCACTGTGCTCAGTTTAGACATCTTTAAAAAATAAGGCCAAAAAATAAATAAATAAAAATTAAAAAAAGAAAGAAAAATAAGGCCAACCTTGAAAATTACATCAGCATGCTCGTAAGTAAACATCCAGATTTGGGGGAGGAAAAAAAAAACCCACTCTTTCAGGCCAGTAGTAATTGTAATTGAGAGCATGTCCAAGCCCTACAAGTGTTGGTTGGCCTTCCCTCATGGAGAGGGCTACCGCAGCTGATCAGCACTGCTGGCAGACGTAGCTGCTTTCCCTCAGGAAGGCAGAACCCTGGGTATTTGATACAGCATGCACTCCACCTCGGCGGTCGTGAGTGAGGTTTGCTATGGTAACCAGAACTTGCCTGAGGGTTGTGCATGTGAAGTGCCACTCATTGGTAGTACCCTTTATTTTTAGCAGCTACCAAAGAGGAGCTGCTGCTCATTGTCTTTGGTAACAGGCAGGTGGGTAGTCACAATGGAGCCAGGATGAATTTTCTGTGCTGTTCTGTGTGGAACGTTACCACCCACCACCGTTCTCAGTTATTGGATCATGGTGTGCTCCTGGGATCCCATTGGTTCCGATCCTCGCCAGAACCTGCACGCAAAGACAGTTGGACGTACTATTTTTTAATAACATGCTCTCAGCTGCTGTTCCCCATCTTCGTCTTGGCACAGCATGCCCACGTTGTAACAGTGGTGGTCCTGTAGCTAGGAGGTGGGTAGCTGCCCGTAAAAATCACGGAGAGCTGAAAGCACAGCAAACATTTGGAGGAGGTAGTATTTTTCCTCTCAACAGGATGCTCAGTTTTCTCTTAGGGCTTACACTCTACCCTTGATGCCCTCAAACTTGTTCTCCTTTCTTTTTCCCACTCAGCTAATATTTATTTAACAGATGCCACATAAAGAAGTGATACACATGCCTCCCATTCTGTCTATGGGGCAAAAATCAATGAAATTCCGATTTCTTTGAACTACCGACTCTATCAAAGTGCTCAGCATTCTCGGAAGATTGACAGGAGAGATGGGGGTTGCTTGGCAGGCCCTTCCCTTTCAGCCTGTACTCACTCCCTGAACCATCACTTCATCTGATCCTTTACTAGAACCACCAGCTTCCCGTGTCTTCTCCTGCCCTTGTGCCCCAAACTTTCTATGTCAAGTCAGCTCAGCCTCTTCTGTTTTCCAGCCCTTGCATGCTGCTGGGTCTAGGGAGAGAAGAATTGAGAAAACACTGCTTTGGGAACATAGTAGACCTGCAAACCTATATGCCCAGCACTTGGGAGGAAGAATCAGGAAAATGAGGGGTTCAAGGTTATCCTCAGCTACTGAGTTGAGTTTGAGGCTGACCTTCATTGCAAGAGACCTTGTCTTTAAAAAAAAAAAAAGACCACAATGAGCCCCCAAATCCAATTTTCTGGGGACTTGAAGCTGGCTGGGATCCTTCTGGGTAGGGGCTGTGAAGATGGCTCAGTGGATAAAGTGCTTGTGTTGCAAATAAGAGGGCATTAGTTCAAACTCTCAATGCCTACATAAAAGCCAAGTGTAACTGTGAGTGCCGTAACCCCAACACTGTGTGAGCAGAAACAGAAGGGTCCCTGGGGCTTATTGGCCATCCAGTTTAGCAAAAGTGATGGTTTCCAGGTTCAGTGTAGATTTTCTCTCAAAAACTAAGGTTCAGATTGATAAAGAATTTCCCATGTGTCCCCACGCACACACGCAGATCCTCCTTGGCATCCTGTTTTACATATCTAGTGCTCAGTGGACCCACATGGTTTGGAGTGTAAACTGTAGTCTACAGTGGAGACAGTCTTGGTGTCATCATTGGTCAAAGAGTAGAGTGGAAGGCTCATCGAAACCTTGACCGTAGGGCCAGTGAGACGGGTTAGCAGCAAAGGCACTTGCCACCAAGCCTCACAGCCTGAGTTTGGTTCCCAGAACCCACAGGATGAAAAGAGAGAACTGAGCCCTACAGACCATACATGCTCTGGTTTCTGCAGGCATGCCGTGGCTGCACATTCACACGCATGTGCACACATACACGCACACTCTAAATGAAATGGAGAAAACACATTTCTAGACTATTTGCATGGTGTTGCTGAGACTCAAGCGTTCGCTGATCCTGGGCTGTGATAACATTCATGCTTCATGAAGCACCTCTATAAAAGAATGAAATTAGTGTTTCATGTCTAGGGTGGAAGAGAAGAAATGGGACATAGCTCACACCTGAGCCAGGGAGATGCTGTATCATCAGATAGTCCAGATCGGCTGACAAACCTTCTGATGAAACCTGAAGCGTCATGCTGCCACTAACTGTTCCTTTTCAAGTGGGAAGAGTCCCATTTTGCATATAATTTTAGATGATTTCCTGAATAGTGATGTAATATGTGCAAAATTCTGCTTATGTGGTCAATAAATCAAGTATCTATTTGAGACCTACCATGTGTGAGCCCCTTCAGTTACAGTAAGACAAACATCCCATAAACTGAGTCCAGATGAGCTTGTATTCATTCTCTCCTTGATCCACACTTCCAGCTGCTTATAATCTTCTCTTCTGAAGGTTGCCAGTGACGCCACATTTGCTAACTCCTAAGATAACTTCTGACCCTGCCCTGGATCCCTCCAAACATTTGACATTATCGGTCTATCCTCTGCTCTCCTTGAGGTACTTCTTGCTTCTGTATGGCACATTTTGTAGGCGTTCCTCTTTGATCCCCACATCAACTTTCTTTTTCATTTTCAAGGCTGCCTCCTTACTCTACCCCTATCCCTCTTACAAAGCTGACGAGCCCAAGATTGAGCATTTGGATTTTCTGCCCTTCTCTGATGTCTCTCATTCTATGGCTCCAAATGCCCGCCAGAAGTCAAGAGTGCTCACCAATATACCTCCATGTTGTACTGCTCCCATATGTAACTACTTCCCTGATCCATAGGGTTCATCCTCTTCTCCCTCTTCTTTTCCCTCCTCTTCACTCCCCTTTCCTTTCGCCCTCTCTTTTTGTCTTCCTCGAGGTGGTCTCATGTAACCTAGGCTGGCCTGATTTTGAACTATTGGTCCTCCTATTTCTACCTTTCCTGGACTAGGATTACAGGTGTATGTCTGTTGTATGCGGCGCTAGGAGCTTTGTGTATCCTAAAAGCACTCTGCCAGCTAAGCTGTATTCCCAGCCCTCTTTCCCTCCCTCCCTCCCTCCCTCCCTCCCTCCCTCCCTCCCTCTCTTCCTTCCTTCCTTCCTTCCCTCCTCCCTCCTTCTTTTTGACACATAGCTCTGGCTGGCCTCAAATTCATGATTCTTCTGCCTCATACTGAAATTACAGATATGCCACCATACTCAGCTCAGATATTATGTCTCCACTTGGTCCTTTATGATATACCTGGAACCTAACCATTTCTCAACCCTTCTCTCATTCAAACTTTCCTTATCTCCCCACTGGGTATTTTAGAAGATTCCCAATGGCTCCTTTCCCGTTGTAGTTTGTTCTCAATGAGCATCCAGAATTATTCTAGTAAAATACCAATCATTTCATGTCACTTCTGTATATAGATCTTCCCAGTAAATTCCCATCAAACTCAGAGTAAAAGCCTGCTCATTGCATAGGCACCAGGCCCTTGCTGGTGCTCCCCCGCCCTGGTCCTCCCTTCTCAACTTCATCTGTTAACTCTTCCTGCTGGCTTTAGCCACCTTTGAAGTATTCTCCCTTAGGACTATGATGCCATTCCCTCCAGAATGTTCTTCCATCTTACTTTCTCCAGGTCTTGATTCAAATGCCCTCTATTCCATCCTGAGGTTTCCCGGTCCCCACTTCTCAGCTGTGTGTGTGTGTGTGTGTGTGTGTGTGTGTGTGTGTGTGTGTGTGTATACTGCTGACTTTTTGGCTCACTGCTATATATATCACCAACCTTTAGGAAAAATGCTTGTCCAGTAGTCGGTACTCAGGAAATATTAGTTGAGAGAATGAATTAGAATCAGTGGCATTTTAAATTTAAATACTGGTGCTCTGGGGCCCGTGATTTAATTGGCACAAGGTAAAACCCAAGCGCGGATATTTCTTGAAGGCTCCCAGGGGGATTCTAATGTGAGCTAGGGTTGCCAACCACTGCTTTGTGATCCGAACTCTGTGTTATTTTTTGCTTTCTTGGAGTTTTATGTCTGTGGCATATGCTGTTATATTCTTAGAAAATCCATTCATTTCGAAACCTAAATTGCAGTGAGCGGTGCTAATAAAGCTAGCACTGCATAGGGTAGCAGATTAGGGTTTTAATTGGAGCATCCTATTGGAGCGAATATTCTGGACATTCATCCCTGTATAGTCTTGGCTGAAGCTGGACTGGGAGGAACAGGCCCCGTATTACAGTGTTCTCTGTGAGCTTCCCAGATTAACCTTAGACTTTTAAAAAGGAGGGGGGACTTGCCTGTGGCTGTTTCTAAACTCCGTGTGCCTGAGTCAGCCACACACATTTTCAGCCCCTACCCCATGTCCGCCTGCCCGCTGTCTAAATTCTGCCATCTCTTGAGGCTCAGGCGACAACTCGTCTTCCTTTCTTCCCTGACTGGCAGCTCCTTCCAGGACGCTTGGCACTGTCACTTGGCATCCAGCCCATGCTGTCGAGCAGGTGAGCCTGCTGCCGAAGGCATCTTGTGTTTTGTTACTTTCCATTTTCCCTCTCAGGCTAGATTAGACTTTGTCTAGGGATGCCTGGTCACGATTTCGACATCTTTTGAGTCCCCAGCAGTAGGTGGTAAGTAGATGCTGATGGAGGGCTTGAACTGTTCCCGTTGGCAGTATGGACAGCATAGTCTAAGGAAGGCTGTCTGGACGAAGGCTGGTACATCCTTCATAATGAACACCCAGCATTTTCCACTCGGGTTTATCATTGATCTATATCATTCTCATTTGATGACTTTTTTTTAAAGCAACTGAACATGTGCCTTATGAGGTTTAAAATCCCAGGATTTCAGAACCCTGACTGAAAATGTCCTCAAGGAAGCCCAGACATGGTGACATTTGGCCTTCTTTCCAAAGGGATAGAATTGTAATTGCAACCTAGGCCTAAGAGGACTTGGGCAAACAGGTCAGTGAAGGGATTTTTACGAGGTCTCTGCCTATTCCAAGGAGTTACTTTTCTTCTTTTTTAAAAAAAATTGTATTTTTTGCTTTTTTTCAAATTTATTTATTTATTTAATGTATAAAGGTGTTTTGTCTGAAAGTATGCCTACACTCCAGAAGAGGGCGTTGGATCTCATGGAACTGTAATTGTAGGTGGTTAAGAGCCCCCGTGTGGGTGCTGGAAATTGCACCCAGGCCCTCTGAAAGAGCAGCCCAGTGCTCTTAACCACAGAACCATCTTTCTAGCCTCTGGAGATATTTGCCAACTAGAATCCCATTATCTTGGTGACATTCTCCATTGCAATAGCTTTGGAGAGCAGGTAACCTGATATCCTAGGGTTGGAGAAAGGCCTGAAACCCAGCCCTTAACACCTTTATGTCCTTCTGAGGCTTAAGGGAAAACGATATCACAGTGAGTTGGGAAATGTCACAGAGCTATAAAATGCCAGAAAGCAATCTTCATCTGGTTGGAGGTGAATAAGAAACCACAAAGAGGAGTTTCTTGTGTTTTCCCATGAAGGGGTAAGGTTATCAGAGCAGCTCTCCAGAGGGGTACTGTTGATCTAGACTTCACAGCTAGGGTTTGAATGGTTGATAAGACTGTCTTTTCATTGCTTTGTCTAACACAGGATTTTGCTGTGTAACCTAGATAAGTCTCAAATTTGCTGTCCCCCTGCCTGTCCCAATGGAGTGCTTGGATCACTGGCATGCGTCACTGAACCCGGCCTTTGTGATATCATCACAGGCAGAATGGCCTGGCCAGCAGTGGCCACAGCTTCAGCGAGGGAGGTCTTTAGGTAGCCAGCTGTGTACCCAAAGAGGTAGATGGATTGGTGTCCCCTCACCCAGAGAGTGGGTTCCAGAGAGCTCTGCACCGGCATTAGCCTGCTACTGTTCTAACGTTTTTTACCAACAACCTGGATAAAGGCGTGGGTGACATGTTTCTCCTATTTGCTCATGACCCAGATCTGGGAAGCATAGTGACCTCATTTCACTCCAGGAACCAGAATGGAAACCACGGCCACGCCTCGCAGAAGTCAGCCAAGGGCTCAAGTAGAAGAATCTGCACTCAGGTCTGAAAACGCCAACCGTGTTTATTACGGGATGGCCAAGAGCCGGTCTTAGCAGTAACCTTCGTGGAAAGGATTCATTGTGGTGTGCCCAGGTGTGTGGGGCCAGAAACACAGCACCCAGTTCTGCCCTAGTGCCCCACATTTAGCCTGCACTGCTTGGCAGAATGTGGGGTGTAAGACAGCATCTCCAAAAGAAGGGCCCAAAGTAGGAGTCGGTGGGAGATTCCGGGAAAGAGACTTGTTGTCTTCCAGGCTCTTCCACCTTCCAGCCCATACCTGTGTGGAGCATCGCTTTATCAGCTCTTTGGCTGCTGTCTCCAGCTTCCTACCCACTTCCCACACCCTCAATGTTTCTACACTAAGTCCATCCACCTGCATTTTCTGCCCTTCTGGTCTGACTGCTAAGCTTTCTATAGAAAATCAAACAAAAAACCACCCAATCTGGGTGTTGGGGTGTATGCTCCAAATCCTAGCACTTGGGAGGCAGAGGCAGGGAATTTCAAATTCCAGGCCAGCTGGGTCTTGTTGTGGGAGGCCGCTAGTTCATTTCCTGACCGCCCTGACCCAAAATAATCACACAGAAACTAAATGCAATACTGTTTGGCCAATAGCTTAAGCGTGTTTCTGGCTTATAACTCTTTCATCTTAAATTAACCCATTTCTATTAATCTGTGTATCACCATGTGGCTGTGGCCTATCAGCAAGTTTCCGGTGGGCTCCTGCAGAGATGTATGTCTCCTGCTGGTGGCTACATGGCCTCTTTCTCACTCTGCCTACTCTCTCTATGTATCTCTTTCAGCCTGGCCCTACTCTGTTAAGCCATTGGCTGAAATCAACTTCTTTATTAGTCAGTGGTAATAAAACATATTTACAGCATACATCACCTCCCACATCAGGGTCTCCAGACACAAAAATCCAGACAACAGCCAGATCCACCCACTTGCAGTGGTGTAGCTGCTGTAGCGTTAATCTCTAAAGCCATCAGATGTGTGCGCTGATACGGTATAGATGCACAGTCTGGCCCTGGACCACGTTGCTTACCGTCCCAGCATCTACCCTAACTCTGGCCTTTTCTTTAGCGCCTTCCAGTGCCTTCTCCCTCCCTCTTAGGAAAGAGCCTTAGTGGGTGTTCAGAGAGAGAAGCAGTAGAAATTCCCCCACCATGTTCCCTCTCATTACAGACTACCCATTTCCACACCCTACCTGCATGCCTTCCTTCTCATTTCCAGTCACCAGTTTAATGCTCTTGGGGACTGTGCTCTCTGGCTCTACTCAGGATCACAGCTGACGAGGAGTCTCTCTCTAGCCTTTCTGTGTCTGCAGGAGTTTCCTCACCACTCCTTAATTAAGACTGCTTTGCCCTACATCCATAATCACCAAGTCTCTTGAAAAATGGGTCCCTCATGACTGTTCCTGCTTCTCGGATCTCTCACTGGTTCCTCAGTCTGCTCTGAGGTCTGATTTCCAACACAGACTCTAGTGAAATGCCTTTGCTGTGTCTACCAACACCTGATCCACTAGGGGCTTCTCAACACCATCATCGGCTGTGAGTCTCCGTTTTCCGGGATTCTCTGATGCCGCTTTCTTTGTTGATTTCCTTCCACCCCCTCCATCTTCTACCTGAACTCTTTGCCGAGGAAGTTCTCAGTGAATTTTTGGAGCAACCTTTAGAACCCCAGTGCATTTTTGGAGATAGGGTCTTATTATGTAGTCCAAGCTAGCCTCAAACTCATGATCCTCCTGATTCAACCTCCTGAGCTCTGAGATTATAGGCATGTTCCTCCTTTACTTATTTCGATTGGATTTTGGGCTTTGCTTTATACCCATCATTTTTTTGTGTGTGTCCATACTCTGCCCCCCCCATAACCCCAGCAATCTAAGGCCCATCTTCAAACTGTATTATTTATGGATCAATTGATTATTCCTACATCTGACCCATCAACATGGTCTTCTCCTGAGCTCTGCTGTCTCCATCTGGGCAACCCTGGCTCCTCTAAAGCCACATGTCCCAAACTATAATTATCACATTCCACCTACAAATCTGCTCCTCTTCCTCAACCCCCTAGGTTGACCAGTACCCCATCCCACAGCACCCCTTTAAACAAGGAGTCTAGACTAATCCCTTATCTCTTGGTCATCTCTATAGTTTGACTTGATGGGTTTGAAGCTATAATCCATCGTGGGACCAGTGGCTTTATTGCACACGACTTATTTTTGAACAAGGGTCAAAGCATTGTAGCCAGTGACTAGAGAAGCAGTCCCATGTTGGGAATTTTCTTCTTGTATTGTCTTCTGAAAAGATGTGGCAAGCTTGTCAGATGCCTTTTCCTACAGGTGTCAAGTAGGGACTGGAGGACCCATGTCCCAAGATTAGACTTTGCAGCTCTTCTAACTCGCAACTCACTCCAGCACCGAATTGTCCCCTCTGCTTGGTCTATACCACTTAACCCTAAGTGCTCGCTAGGCTCCTTAACAGCTAAGGAGCCATGATTCCAGAAACAAGTACTTTTGCTAAGGCCATCCAACTGAGTAACTAGGCTTCCATTGCAGACCTGCTGTTCCCAAGGCCCCCTCCTCTCAGCACACCACTGTCTTCCTTTTGGTATTAGAGAGAAACTTCTTTTCAATTGAATGCTGCCAGTTGCGCTTCCTCATTGGTAAAATTAAATTTTTGAGGATAATAGAAAGACACAATTCTGTGGTTTGCAGCTTAAATTGGAGCCTAAGTTCTTCTTAAAGGAATCTCTGTGCTTCCTATATGTTACTCTTCCTCCATTGCTATAACACACAGGGCAGCTTTCTTTATTGGCCACCACATCTGTTTTCCAGAGGCACTGGAGAAACACATGAGGAACGGTTGGTTAACTCTTTGCTTTACCTAGGAAGGGTTTTAATTAAGTGTGGGTCCTAGCCTCAGAAGATCCTGGCTGTGGCTAAACAGTTTGTGATGATTTTGAAGAGGTTTATCCTGGGTCTTCCTTTATAAGCTGGCAAAAAAAGAAAATGACAGCTTATATGGGAAAGACTTCAAGCCCAGAAAGGAGACTCTCTATATAATATATGTGTATACATATACACACATATATATTATATATAATATATAATGCATATGTATATGCATACAAATATTTACCTCCCTTTCATTTTTGCCTCTAGACATTTTTTGCCAGACATTGTACTGGTGGGACTCAGAAGCCCGATTTAAACAGCATATAAGCAGCAATCTTGGAGACAAAGTAGGACAGTAACCAGGAGAAAAGGGCAAGGGGGAAGGTTGAATCTGGATCAGAAACCGAGGCTGTCAAGGCTGGACTCAAGGGTCAGCTGTGAACAGCTACTTTGATAGCACTCATTAGTGGCTGTCCTCAGCACTCAAGGAGAACTCATCTCTCCCACAGCATCTGACTATGCAATTGCTCTCTCCTTCCTTCATCTGATCCCAACGTTATTGTTGCAGCGTACCGAGCGCACGCTCGCTCGACCTGTGAGCCTGAGGGACTGCTGAGGCCCAAGTAATTAAAGTCTGCAATCATTTCTTACCCTAAAGATAGATGGAAATAACCAGCTCCTCCAGCCATCCTTTACTCAGGGGCCCAAGTGAAGAGTGTCGAGTGGAGTGGGGGTGGGCGGGCAGGCCAGGGTGGTGGAGGAATCGGGTGGGAACAGGGACAGAAATCTGGAGTGGATCAGCAAATGCTCTGTTCTCTCATCTAGTCTCTGTCTCTGTCTCTCATACTTTCCTCACTCACAGAGGGAAGCGATGATTATTAGTAATCCCCCAAACCTCTTTTCTCAATGATAATAAAGTATAACAGCTGGATGAGGTGGCACACTTAGGCATGAGAAGAACCAGGGGTTCAGCGTTAGCCTTGGCTACAAAGTGAGTTTGAGTTTGAGGCCGGCCTGGGTGACATGAGCTCGTGTTACAAAGCTAAACTAAAAGGAGAAAATGTCTGTACCAGGAGTGGCGCCATACGCACCTGTAATGCCATCATGTGAGAGGCTCAGGCAGGAGTTCAAGGCCTGCCTGGGCTACACAGTGAGACCCTGTGTCCGAACAGCAGCAAAACCAAAATAAACCAGCCTTGGTGGTCTGTCCATACCTGTCAACTCAACACTTGAGAGGACACTGAGGGATCAGACGTTCAAGACCAGGTTCAGTTACGTAAGGAGTTAGGGGCGAGTCCGAGATACCCCATCTCAAACAACAGCAAAAGAAAACATCGTAATACAGAGTTGTCGTTTTGTTTGTTCATTTGTCTGTTTTGCTGTAACCACACCGCCTGCCTTAGTCCTTCTCGCTTCTCTGTAAAAAGTACCATAAAAGACATGGCTTGTCAACAACGCAAGTATGTATTTCTTGCTGTGCTGGGCCCCAGACCTCCAAATCAAGTTGCCACTAGACCGGGGTGGCCATGCTGGTGCGTGGATGGAGGTGTTCTTGTCCTTGTCCTCGGAAGGTACAAGGGGTTGAACTGCTCCTTGGGTCTTTGAGAGTAGATCTGTGATTGTCGTGAGTGTTCAGCTGTTAGAACCCAGTCACCTCCAGAAAGGCCCACTCCTGTGAGCACCGTTGGGCTAAGTTCCCCGGAAGGACTCAGCGGAGAGCCACAGGCATTCAGACCTTTGTGCTGGCCATTGAGAATAGCCCTCCTTTCCTGTCTCATGACTAAAGACCCAGTCACATGGGTAGTGGTTTGGATTTCACCAGGCCTGGATGAATAAATTCCTCTACACTAAGCTGCTCGTGAAAGTAGCCCATTTGTGTTAGGAATAATTTCTACAGCTAGTAAAAGATTTACAAAGGTGTAAAAAAAGAAAAAAATTAGTTCCTTTCCCTAAAACTTTCTTCCTCAGACCTTAGAGATCATCTCTTCTAATTTTACATTTTCTAAGTGAACACATCCAGAAAGGCGAGACGGCTTTCTACGGGTCACACAGCAAAGACTCCTGCCCCAAATGGCAAGATACTTGGCTCTCGGCACTTAAGAGAAAATTACAGTTTTATTTCCAAGAGGGCTATTTTTAAACAAGAGATTCATTCACCTTGGAATTTTTTTTTTAAGGAGGAAAAGAAAATAAACAAGTGCTCCAGATTTGTCCTTTTAAGCTGGTTTAAAAAGTGAGCCTTCTCCGCTGTTGAAGCTGGCAGGCTGGCATCCTGCAGACACGCTGTTCTGGTCGGCTCGCTTAGCTGTTATCCCGAACGCCAATCTGACTCACGGGTGAGATCATGAGAAATCTGGACTATTTTTCTTGATGACTTTTTCTTTCCTATTCCAATTTTCTTTTTTGGTTTTTGGCTCTGTAAGACATCCATGCTGGGCAGCAGGCAGCAGAGCCTTGAAGATTGTTCTGAGGTTGGTCGCTGCTGTCCTGTGAAACCGAGATAGCCAGAGCAGGCTTGGCTACTTGGCCCTATGTGGTTTTGGTGCAGAAACTTGTGTGTGTGTGTGCGTGTGTGTGTGTGTGTGTGTGTGTGTATGAGTGTGTGTGCGCGCGCGAGCGTACTCTGTGCGTATGGTAATGACTTTCTGGGAACTTCTGTTTTATGGTATTCGAGTTCTTTTAATAAAATGGATCATTCTCATTTAACAAATGCTTTTTGGAGGGTTGGAGAGATACCTCTGTGTGTGCCATGCTTACTGTGCAAGCATGAGGACCTGAATTGATAGCCCAGGAGTATTATAAAGCTCGGTGTCACAGTGCACACCTGTTATCCCAATGCTGGGTGCAGAGACAGGGATACTGAGGGCCCACTAGCCAGCCAGCCAAGCTGAACAAGGTCCAATGAGAGGTCCTGTCTCAAAAAATAGAGTGAAGAGTGTGTGAGGAAGATACCCAGTGTCATCCTCTGGCATCCACATGCATGCAAACATGCATATGCATGCAGGTCCCCCCACCCCAGTGCACCTCCCAATGTTGATACATCTTGGGAGCTTCTACCTAAATGAATCAGTAAGCAGGACCTATTCTGTTGTATTAGGATGATGATAGGTGGGGGGACCATTCACCCACCAAGTTTTAGTGTCGCTTATGTTAATTTAACATAACAAAGTGTTTCTCAGCCAGGCATTAGTGGCACATAACTTTAATCCCAGCACTTGGGACGCAGAGGCAGGAGGATCTCTGTGAGTTTGAGGCCGCCCTGGGCTACAAAACAAGTTCCAGGACAGCCAGCACTGTTACACAGAGAAACCCTGTCTCAAAAAGAACAAACAAACAAAAAAAATGATTTCTCTTCACACAATAACTTCGTGCAGAAGCTCCTTTCAGCAGGGGTCTCTCCCTTCATGGAAATTAAAAAACAAGGGTCATTTTTCTGTCTTCCACAGTTTCTCAGGTTTCCAGATATTTTGGCTCTAGCTGGTAGGAGGGACAAGAGATAGTGGGGGAAGAGTCACATCTGTCTCTGACTTGGAGATGATACCCAGGACATGGCCCTGCTCTGATGTAAGAGGGACAGGAAATGCCATCTGTGATGGTTTTGTCTGAGTGGTCTAAAAGGGAACATCTGGAACTTCTGGAACACATGGGATTTGGGCTCCTGGTTCTGCTGTTGGGCCTTTGGGATACACTTGGGACACGACCCACTCATGGAGAGAGGAACCTAATGTGGATCTGCAGGGGAGTTATCACTTGGCCTCTGGTGACCTTGGCCACAGTTCTCCGTGCTGCCTCTCTGTGTCCTTCTCACTATGTACCGCCCACTCTGGTCTTTGACCTTCCCCACCCCATCCCATCTTGTCCATCCTCTGCAAATCCAGTTCACATGTGTCTGAAGACAAATTATAATTTTTGGGGATCCGAGGGCCACAGGAGGTACTTGTACTTATTGCACAGAAATGTTATGTGTCATAAACTTCAGCACTCAGAAGAGAGAGGCAAGAAAGCCTTGAGATAATGGAGAAGAACGGACCTTGAACTTTGACGCCATTGGGAAGGGAGCTCTTCGGTCCGGTCCTCCGAGGTAGCGGTCAGGCTATTTGGGTTCATGAGTCAGCTGAGCAGGCTTGCTTCTAGAGAATAACTCTGTACCTGGTTTTCTTGGACTACCAGACACTGCCCCCCCAATCACGACAGGGAGACTTATTACTAATTATGAATGTTCAGCCTTAGCTTATTTCTCACTTGTTTCTAGCTAGTTTTTTTTCTAACTTAAACCCATTTCTATTAATCTGTGTGCTACCCTGAGGTTCATTTACCTCATCTATGAACTGTTCATTCTGCTTTTCTGCTTCCTCTTTGTCTGTCTGTCTGTCTGTCTGGGCTCCAGCCACCCCTCCCCGTTTCTCTCTGTCTACCAACCCCACCTATCCCTCCTCTGCCTAGCTATTGGCCGTTTAGCTTTTTATTAGACCATCAGGCACCTTAGGCAGGCAAAGTAAACAAAAACAACACACCTCTACATGGTTAAACAAATGCAGCATAAACAAAAGCAACACACCTCTACATAGTTAAATACAGCATAAACAAAAACAACACACCTCTACATAGTTAAATACAGCATAAACAAAAACAACACACCTCTACATAGTTAAATACAGCATAAACAAAAACAACACACCTCTACATAGTTAAATACAGCATAAACAAAAACAACACACCTCTACATAGTTAAACAGTTACTCCATTTCACAACATAACTCAGGAGATGTTGTGCGTGCTGGCTAAGGAATGCGGTGTTTCCATGGGGCAGAGGTGCTGTTCTGGTGGTGTCTGCTCAGCCTAGAGACCAGGAGGAGTTATTTACCCAGTCCTGCACTGAAGTTGAAGGATGAAGTATGGAATCCTCCCAGACTGGGGTGATCTTGGAACGAATGTATCTTCGTGTTCCAGTGGTCCTTGATCTTACCAAGGGACCTTACAAAGGTTTTAATGTGGGACATAGGAAAAGAGCACGATTCTGCAGCCGAACTTATCGCCTTGCTCAAAGAGTATTTTCTTCTAATTATTTTTAATGATTTCCAGGAGAAGTGCTCTTTTGCAGTTACGTTGACAAGTTCATACGTGCAAGTGCCTGCTGGTCCTGCATTTACAAGGTGATGGCTGTTTTTACTGGCTAGGTTACCACTCATGTTACCTAAAAATAGACCAGTGAACTGTGCTAAAAGACTTGGCAGACTCCATTAGGAAAGGGGACAGGAGAATGCCACTGGCTCTCTGCAGTCTGACAGCTTGGCTCTCTGAAGCCACTGTCTGGTTATACCAGGAGAGATCAGTTTTGCTATGAGGACATGGCAGATGCCATCAAGAGCAAAGTATCAGAGGTATGAGGGACAATTTTAAGGTTGGGCACATTGAACCTTTCTTAATTAGCATTATTTGCAAACCCTCAGTCTCTTGGCCATCCAGACAGTCCAAGCTCAGACTTTATTCGTGCACTAAATATTGACAGATTCTACTGTGCACCTGGGGAGTTGGGCTGCAAGCTTCTGGGCCCATGTGGCAGCCACAAAGCCAATGAAAGCATAGGCAGTGAAACCAGAGCAACTGAAAGCTTCTTAAAGAAAATCAAAGCAGGTTAAGGACTATGGAGCATGGAGGGGTTGCTGTGAGGGCCAACTACTGTGAGAACACGGCGTTTGGCTCAGAGGCTGGGACAATGACGAGTTAGACACTGATCACAGGGAAGGGAGAGTCAAAGAGAAAAGGACAAAAACTTGACTAGGACTAGGACTAGGGGAAAGAGTAGAATACGCCTTCACACAAACTACAGTTGTCCTCCCCAGTCCTCCCACTCATAGCAGCAGAGCAGTGCTCCCCATCACCACAGCAGTCCTCCCCATCAAACAGCTGTCCTTCCTGTCATTTCTTCCAACTTCCCACTCACTTCATGTGTCCTCCCAATCTCCATGGTCTTCCTATTCGCCAAGTGAGTCCTCCCCATCACCACAGTGGTCTTCTCTGACATTCCATCCTTCTTCTCACTCATTTCATGAGTTCTCCCAATATCCATAGTCTTCCCATCACCGCAGCCATTCTTCCTGCCATTCCATCTATCCTCCCACTCCCTTCATGAGTCCTCCCAATCTCCAGGGTCTTCCCATTCATCACTCGAGTCCTCCCCATCACCACAGCTGTCCTCCTATCACTCTGTTGGGCCTGCCCTGCCACATACACAAGAACGTGCTCATTCTTAAAAGGCCAATAATAGGGGGCATCGCTGGAAGGCAGGAGCTGTGGGCTAATGTACTTACATGGTAGTGCCTCAGTTTGGAAGGTAAAAAGGAAGTCTGTGGAATGATCAGCATTCTCTAGCAAATTAAGGTTCTCGATGTTCTACCAGGTGAAGCTCTGGGGGTCTGCTGTCTGGTCTTTACAGGAGTTTGTTTTTGATATAGAGGAGAAATGATGAGCACAACCAACCTTGAACACCTGTTTACAGACAGCTCTTTGGATGCTGGCAGAGCATCAGACGGTCCTCTGTTCCTCCAAACCCCAGTGCTGCCCACTCCAGGCATGCTCAGGCTTGTGGGGGTGCTCTGACTCTCCTCAGATCACTTGGGGGTTCACGTCCCATTGTGCAGCTACCTTGACCATTGCCTGGCGAAGCCGGCTGATCTTTCTAGTTAAGAGCAGTGCTCTTGTTAATAAACCCTTTGAAGTCATTTGCCTTTGCAGGGGTTTTATGACACATCTGCATGTCAGGATCATCTAGGGTTGGAGTTTGGTGCTCCCGCTGTTTCTGCTGTCATAAATAGATGGTGATGGCCGTGGCGAGGGTTATGTTCTGGAGTTGTGAGTAGATGAGCTTTGAAAACATCAATCCTATTTGCGGGCTAATGATAGGCTAGGGAAAACAAAATAACCCTACTGCAGCAAATGCCTGGATGTTTCCTAAGCCCTGCTCTTAAATGAGGTATAGTAGGGAATGAAGGATGAGTGAGAAAGGAAAGCGCTAGCTACGAAAAAGGGGAGACATGGCTAAGAGAGTCTTAATATTCTTGTTATTGTCAGCCTAATAAAAACGAAATCAGGCCAACCAAGGCAAAGGAGAAGTACTGATTCCCCCTGACTGACCTGCCCCTGTGGCTGGGTCACTAAGGAATCAATTCTCTACCACTGGGACTCTCCACTCCACTGGTTTCACCCCAGGGGACATTTGTCAATGTCTGGAGACATCAGTATTGGCTGTGCTGGGATCGCTTTGAGTATAGGCCACATATGCTACTGGCTGTATGTCAGTATACAAGATGGCTCCCTTGAGCCCCAGACAACCCATCCTTTGTCTGCATCAGAGAGGCTGAGAACTGCCCATCACAGCTGAAAGGTTTCTGCGCTAGTGACCCTAGCGGGTGCCAAGACAAATAAAAAAAAACATGTAGAAAACAGAATACACCATGCAGAGGGAGCTTGGGCGTGGAGAGTTTATTTAGTGGGTATTGGGAGGAAATAAGAGGGTGGGGAGAGTATGGGGGTGGAGAAGAGAGAAAGAGAAATAGAGGCACACACACACACACAGAGAGAGAGAGAGAGAGAGAGAGAGAGAGAGAGAGAGAGAGGAAATGGGGAGAGAGACAGAAAGCTGCCTCTCTTAAGAACAGCAGGCCGAGAGAGAGAAAGGAAAGAGAGAAGGGGAAGCTTTTTAGTCACAGCATAGGCTGAATGAACTGGAAAAGACACAGGGATGAGCTCTTTTGCCAAAGGGAGAGGGGACCTGGGGAGGAGGCTCATTTGGCATAGTGCTTGTAGCACAAGCCTAAGAACCCAAGTTTAAACTCAGAACCTACGTGAAAAGCTGGTTGTGGTGTGTGATCCATTGATGGCGAGGTAGAGATAGGCGTGTCCCTGAGGCTTGCTGGCCAGCCAACCTAGCTTACAGGATAAGCTCCCGGCCAATGAGAGGCTGTCTCAAAAAGCAAGACGGACAGTTCCTAAGAATCAGCACCAAAAGTTGGTATCTGGTCTCCGCATGGGCATGCACACACATGCACACATTCGCGGTGAGGCACGAGGCGCCTTGCATCCTACTTTTAGATAATCCCATCATTCATGTAACCGGGTGCTCTGTGTCTTTCATGTAGCTGCCACCCTGCACCCCCCAATCCCCTAAGAAACTTGGATATTGCCTCATATAGGCAATGAAATAATAGTAATAATAATGTTAAAAAAACATTTGTTGAAGATCTATTCTTGGCCAGGACTGGATCAAACCCCCTAATAAGTCTTGCATCATGAAACTCTCCCCAGAACCCATGGCACAGTTTAGCAGATGACAAATCAGGAGGACACCAGGCTAGTCATCATGCCTTGGCCTTACTGGACTCCAGAGTGGACACCCCTAGCCACTGACCTCTTCTGTGTGACAATTAGAAATTGAATCGTTAGTGTGGAGAAAAGACTAGGTTGTTTTCAATGTGTTTTGATTTAAAAAAAAAAAGACATACAGATATGTTCTTCTGTTTATACCCAAATGGGAATTCAATAGGCCCACAAGTCTATTGCTGCTGATCACTACAGTGAGGGTTGGTTGGTTCAGGCTCTCAGGAAGAGAGGCCCACACTATTGTCTATCTTTGACATGACTCAAGGCTCAAAGGTGTCTGGAAAAAAATGGTACTTTGTTTAGTCTTCCAGGTTCCTTCCAGTTTTCCCAGGTAAGGATTTCTGAGGCAGGTCCTTCCCATCCCCCACTGGCCCTCCTCCTGCTGGGTGCCTCTTCTTCTTGTCCCAGGAGGGGGAAGCTTTCCTCCAGGGATGACAGTACGTCTGGTTTCCTTTGATACCACTGAGGACCTTCTCCATCTCCAGAAAGCCCTGTTTGCTCGTTTGAGTCTTACATTTTTTTTTAAGGGGGTGGAATATAGGAAGGAACTTCCCTGGGGAAGCTGAGATGCACAGGTGTGTTGGCCTGAACTCTGGGGAGGTCTAGAGAGTGTCTGGGACAGAGGAGAAGATTCAAAGTTCCGGAAGAGCAGCCACAATTATGCAAAGGAATGGGGAAGGCTTGAAGCAGATGGGACTGGAGGGGAGGGACCCTTTTACATACCACTGAACCCCAGGAATTCTGCTAATGAAACTCTTTTCAGCCTTCTAGAAATGCTGTCACTTTGCCCATTGTTATTTTTAGCCTTTGTCTGTTTCCTATTGTTAGGAGCAGTGAGAATTCTTAGGAGACCTTTTCTGTGTGCTTTAGCGAGAAGGTTTGAGATACTGTGGGGTGGGGCGGGAGAGAGAAGTGGCTATTGTCCTGCTAAAGTCCCCTCAAGAAATCACTCTAGTGTGGGGATTGAGGTCCCTAACTGGGACTATTCTCTTACCTGTGGTCACTGGTTCTGAAGGGCAGAACCAGTCACAGTAAGTGATGGCAGATGGAGGTAGCTTCCTCCTTACAGTCTCTCTGGGACAATGTATCCCAAAGTCTAAACCGCAAACTGGTGTGCGGAGGACTCCCATTGGCGGGCTAGCGACACTATCTTATGAGCCCTACACACAAAAGAATATGATCCCTCAGTTGTCCATTCATATAGGTGCAAAAGGGGGGTTCTAGATGCAGAAGACAAGTTCTAGGTGCAGAAGGTAAGAGTTCTAGGTGCGGAAGGGGAGTTCTAGGTGCGGAAGGGGAGTTCTAAACATGGAAGGTGAGTTCTAGATGCAGAAGGGGGTTCTAGACATGGAAGGCAAGTTCTAGGAATGTTTGAGTGGGATGGGCAGGAAGATTTGTCAATGCTGAGAGCTGAACACTCGTTTCCTGTGTTGTAACCCTAATCCCCACATGAAGGCATGTAGAGAGAAGGTCTTTGGAAGGGGCTGAGGACATGAGGGTGGAACCCACACAGGCATCATTGATCACATAAGGAAAGACGCGAGGTTGACGAGGCAGGTTTTTTACCAGGTCTGTCGGAGGAGCTGACAGTCTGTGGGGCTGCTTTGTGATCACAGCTTCTGCGGATTAAGACAGACAGGAAGATGACAGGTCACCAGGCTTGAGCGCAAGTGTTCGTTTGTTGCCACACGATCGCTTTAAAGAACAGTGCTGTGCTTTTCCTGCTTGGAGGAGATTAAACTATGAAAGAGTGATATTACTCACTTGTGTTTATTTAGTATCTTTATTGCAAAAAATTAAAATAGTTTTGTTCCAACAATAATTTATAAAAAGACTTTGTTGGCTTGCAAAATCCAGATGTGTAGAAATCATGGAATTGGGACATTAGGAAAATGGAAGGGGGACATGATGAGAATATGGACTTGGGTGTTATCGACAGGAAGGAAGGGTCTGGTGGGGGTGGGGCGGGGCGGGGGTTGTGTCAGGCTCTTTGTGGGTGCCTCTGAATATGGGCAACCCAGTAGTGACAGGAACTCTTAGGACACGTAGAAGCTGTGGAAGGAATGGATCTGGCCACAGATAGACCATTTGGGAACCATAACCATAAAAGTATTAATAGCTGCTGTCTGAGGATACGCTGTGATGAGCTCCAAGTCTAAGGTTTCATTTCATCAGTGAGACAGCTTTTTGAGGTCAGGGCTGTTGTTATCTTGGGGTTACGAATAAGGCCAGAAAGAAATCGGGTAACAGTGTTCTCTCACTGAGCGAGGCAGATGGAAGGCGGGTTCAAATACAGGACTCTGGGAGCATACAATTCGAGAGGCGCTCGGTCATTCTGTTATGCCACTATCTATGGGAGAACGCGATTCTGGGCTTGGATGAGATCTGTCTGATGAAAGGAATGGAAAGAGGGGATAAGGTAGAGACTAAAAGAATTTAATTAGGGCCTTCAGAACTCTCCAGATCCTGTCACTTCTCAGTCTCCTGAAGGGGAAAATCACGGTACACAGAGATCATTGACTGGTCAGCATTGTTCTGTATCCCATTGGGCAGCCTGGGATCAGCATCAACACACACACACACACACACACACACACAATGTGTAGGGACAGTGCTCTTCTTTGGGCAAATAACCAAAATAAAGTGATCTTGAAAATCACCCAGGTGGATGGCATGACTCGTAAGATCTAAATGCTTAAAAGTTCCCAGAGCAGTTAAGGGCCGGGTTACCATCAAGCCCAGGGTTGCTTGTACCCAATGGGAGAATGGCACTGGAGGGAGAGAGAAAAGGAGCATAGGGAACTTTCAAGGCAGGGATGGTGCATAGGATTGTTCATTGTCTTTGTGACAGGTGCATCGGTCTATACATACGCTAAAAGCTAGACTTTGGATCGCAGTGGTGCATACCTGTCCGTCATCCCAATTCTTTGGAAGGCTGAGAAAGGAAGATTGCAGATTCAAGGCCAACAAGGGCAACTTAGTGAGACTCTGAAAGAAATTAAAAGGAAAGAAAAAAGAAAAGGAAAAGAAGAAGCTGCCAAGTTAGGGCTTCTTGTGATAAAACACCATGACCAAAAAGCAGCTTGAGAGGGAAGGATTTATTTTGCTTTCTGCCTCACCATCCATCATAGAAGGAAGTCAAGGCAGGAGCTGAGGCAGAGGCCATGGAGGAATGCTCCTTACTGGCTTACTCCTCATGACTTCCTCAGCCTGTTTTCTAACACTATCCAGGACTACCTGCCTAGGGGTGGCACCACACAGAGTGGACTGGACCCTCCCATGCCCATGAGTAACTGATACAATGTACCATAGGCTTGTCCACAGGTCAGTCTGGTGGTGGTATTTTCTCAGTTGAGGTAACCCCTTCTAAAATGGCTCTAGCTATGTCAAGCTGATATACAAACCAGCCAGGCCAGAAACAGGGGAGAGTTCAATAGTAGAGTAGTTGACCGAGCATGTGCATGGCCTTCGTTTCAATCCCCATTAACGCAAAAGGGAAAGAAAAGAAAGCACATCAGATTGTGTAGTTTAAGCTCACTTTATTACACACCAATGACACATCTGTAGAGCTCTTTATAAATGCCCAAGCCTGCCAGAAAGATGGCCAGCAGACATCCCTAAGGACCCGTGTTAATGGTTGGATGCTGAGGGCTGAAGCTTGCAGAGCCT
Source organism: Microtus pennsylvanicus (assembly GCF_037038515.1). Classification (NCBI taxonomy): domain Eukaryota; kingdom Metazoa; phylum Chordata; class Mammalia; order Rodentia; family Cricetidae; genus Microtus; species Microtus pennsylvanicus. Next base: position 24,899,100 of record NC_134584.1, read on the forward strand.
GGGAGGTGGGAGCAGAGGCTGGGCAGAGTGACAAGCTGGACCGCAATACAGCACAAACCTCCTGGGATCTCTGGGCTAGCACAGCCCTTAAGAACTGTCCTGTGTTGTGGTCTGGAGCCTGACATCTATCCTCCCACACTGGAAGCAGCTACTGATGACTGTTCTTTGAGAGACTGTGACCAAGGGTTGTGTGCAGCGGTGCTTATGGGCTTGGTTATCAGTTGGAATGCCCTCTGAGCGGGTCTTCACAGTACTCTCTGGAGTTCAGACACTTTAAGCTGTATTTCTTATGTCTGGGTTTTGTTTGTTTGTTTTTGTTTTATCAGAGGGAGAATTAGCTGTGGTTCATCCCCACTTGGTGGGTCTCACAATACCCTTTAAGTCACTTGGTGACATCCAAAATCGCTGCTCTGCCAGACTGTCTGCAAAAGGTGGCAGGGAAAGGTGGTTGTGTTAGCTTCTGAGCCTTCATTAGGCTAGCCAAGGAGGACTCTCTTGTTTGTGTGTGGGGGTGTTGGGGGACACCCCTTTAGCAAGTTTTACCTTCTGTGATTTCAGCTAATCCCAGTCAACTTCTTGCTGAACATGTTAGTGTTTATCTTGACTCTTGGGGTAGGATGGGAGTAAGGAGGGGAGGAGAGAGAGAGAGAAAGGGAGGGAGAGAGGAAGGGAGGGAGGGAAGGAGAGAAGGAGAGAGGGAGAGAGAGCACATTCACATAGCTTTTAGTGTAGTTAATTGTTATAATTGTTCTGTTATTAGTTATTGCTGTGCCTAATACACATTACTCTTTGTCAGAGGTTATGTATGTATGTGTGTGTGTATATGTGTGTGTATGTATGTATAGGGAAGTATATTAACTGGTACCATCTCCATGGAATCAGTGATCTGTAGATTTGGGGGACCCCTGCGTTCCTCACAGTGCTTGTTAAGATGGCAGGTACTTCTCCTCTTTCTCAGCTGAAAGTCCATGGCGGAGTGGCACAGATTCCAGATTTTCTGGGGGAAAGCAAAGTATTTGTTTTCATTTCTGCAAAGCAGCTTATGTTTAAAGACATTTCCAGCAGTGCATGTCTTCGGAAGTTTCCCTCTTAAAAACAGGGTTTTTTAGAAAGTAGGTTAAAGCAGTTTGTCTTTCACCCATGAGATGTTGTCACTAAGAACCACACCCGGGAAGCTCTCCAGAGTCTTGTGGGGTGCTGTGACCTTAAAAGATACTTGCCACTGCACCGTCTTGCCCGGCATCCAGTTGTATTCTTACGTATCAAGCAGTCAAGTTTTGATTACCATGTGCCACGTATTGTTTCCTGTGTCTCAAACATATTAGCCCATTGAACTTACTCTTTCCAGCAAGCTTGTGGAATAAAAGTCTGACGTTTGGACTATAAATTTGGAGAGTCCCATGCTTATCCCCACTTAGCCCTTTGAACTCTACCTTCAGGAATGAAGATCAGAATTTTGAAGGTTCCCTTCTGATTGTCTCAGCTCCTGTAATACCAAACCTGCATAAACAAAGGATCAATAAATTTACCCCCACAGTGTCTGGGAGTATACAGACATAATACATCCAGACAGAATACTTAAACTTATATAATATTTGTCCAGTTTTTTTGTCAAGTCTTTGAATACCATGGTTTCAGACGTTTTAAGTGTATTTTCTTTTCCCTCTTGCTTGGGTAGCAGATGTAGGATCACTGTGTGTCTATAGTGTCCTCTGTGTTCACGAAATGATAGAGAAGACTTCGGAAGTCCCCATTCTTCCCCTCAGTCTTTCGTTTGCCTACATTGAGAGCAGCTGTCCCTGAAACACTGACTGGAGGTGGCCAGGCAAGAACGGGACCCCACGATGGCTGCCCACGACAGTCTGTTTTCTGTCAGGATGATGGAATACCCGAAGCTGGCATTTCCACAGCAAAGAGCTTTATTCAGCCCAAATCTTTAAAAATTCAAGGGTTTGGGCTGAGGAGATGGCTCAGCGGTTAAGAGCACTGGCTGCTCTTCCAGAGGTCCTGAGTTCAATTCCCAGCAACCACATGGTGGCTCACAACTATCTGTACTGAGATCTGGCACCCTCCTCTACATGGAGGCAGAATGTTGTATATATAATAAATAAATAAATCTTTAAAAATAATTCAAGGGTATGACAGTGGCACTGGCTCCGTTCTGGTATGAACCTTATGGCATTACGACAGTGCTTCCAAGAGGCAGTGACTGAATGGAAAGAGGAAGAACTAACCCGGGGAACCTCGAACCCCTGGGCATTACCTTAGTCCCATCCAATGAGTGGTCTCTGTGCCCTAAACTCCTCCCAACAGTCTCCTCTTCTTAACACCACCAGGCTGAGAACCAAACTTCCAATGTGCTTTTGAGGGACAAAGCGCATTTGAGCCATAGCACTCTCCATCAGTGGGATTGTAGGGGACCAGTCTGATGGTGCCATTGGCTTCTCTTTCCAGGAAAGGCTCTCGTCAGATAGGAAATTAGAGAGGTGTAGGGGGGAAATGGGAAACATTTGTCTTGGAGATACTGCAAGGGAAAGACCTCTACCCGTCCTTCAGATGGAGAAGAAATAGTTATGGGCCTAATGAGACAGGTCTAAGTCCTCTAGATCATTTTATGAGCATGAAGCGCACGCTAGACACACAGTGATCCTACATCTGGTACCCAAGCAAGAGGGAAAAGAAAATACACTTAAAATGTCTGGAGCTTAATATTTGAAGAGACATGGTCTTCAAAGACTTGACAAAACAAACTGTACAAATTCAACGCTTTTATGTATGTCTAGGTTTTTGGGTCCAAATAAAATCCCTGAGACCCATTGCTCCTAAGTGGTAAGACTGACCTTGGCTTGGTGTGAGATTTAGTCACCTGTGAGCTTGGGAAAAACTGCATTTGGAAGGTCATTTTTCAGAGACAAACCAGCCTCCAGAAGCTAAGTCTCCCTGTGCTCTCTAGAGAGGGGCTGGAACCAGCCTGCACGCAGGTTGTTGCGTGTGGCCAGACCCTGGTGGTGAACACATGCCAGCCAGGAACAAGTCCACGGCTTCTCAGCCTTGCCTGCCAGCCTTCTGCCTGGATGTGTGAGCTTAGTTACTCCACTGCTCTCTGGAAGCGGGGCTGGCTTGACCTTGAAATCTCTGAGCCCGCGCCAGGCCCTGCTGGGTTTATTAATGCCTCCTGTTGTGGGTACAGTTTCGGCAGTGCCCAGTTGGGCAGCTTGTCTCCTGCCATTCTAAGAGATGCCCCATAGCCTTTCACCAGCCTGGGCTTCTCAGATAATGACTGACTGCTGATGCTGCTTTGGGGGGATTGGCCAAATTTGCATTTCTTTCTCTGGTTCCCTAAGCCTTCTTAGCCTTAAGGTCGGCACCTGTAAAATAATTACCACCACCCACGTATGCAAATGGCTTTTCCCATGAATGGAGCTGCTCCTTGGATGGGAAATCATTTCTGTTTCCTTTATCATGTGATAAGCATTAAGAGCTTACAGATTTTGGGTTACTGATGCCCGATGACAGCTGTTTTATTTGTCATGAAATTTTTTATTGTGAAATTACTTTAGATACACAGAAAGCTTACACTGACGGTAAGAGTTGGTCCTGGCCCTGTTCTGTTTAGTTATTTATTTGCTTATTTTTGGGGTCCTGGGGATCAAACCCAGGGCTTTGTCATGGAAGACTTAGCGTTGTGCCCTGAAGCGAACCTCCAGTGTGTGCTTCCGCTGTCATTAATGCATCGCACAGCTGTGGCATATCTGTCAGAGCTGAAGACTGACTGGCATGGTGCATTTTCCTACACTCAATTCCATATTTCATGCAGATCGCATGACTGTTCTTCATCTATTCTAGGACCCAATCCAGGATCCCACAGAGCTCTTCCTAGCTTTACAGCTTAATCTCGGAGCATCTCACCTCAGCGCACTCAGAAGACAATAAAGACCGAGTAGGAGAACTCATGCAGAGAGTACATCTTTACAGTAGCAATTAAACACCAATTAAAACTTGACTGCCAGTTGTCAACCTTGAGTTGCCATAGAGTTTTCCATTAGACTAATTGTTCAACTTTGGTTTGATTCAATCACTTCTGTTTATTAGTTTCTTAATAATTTCTTTATTTTTTGTGTGTATATTAATGTTTTGCCTGCATGTGTATCTGTTTGCCACATGTGTGCCTGGCATCCCTGGAGGTTGGAAGAGGGCATCAGATCCCCTGGAACTGGAGTTAAAGTGGTTGGGAGACATCATGTGCGTGCAGGGAATTGAACCTTGGTCCTCTGCAAGAGCAGCTAGTGCTCTTAACCCCTGAACCATCTCTCCAGTCTCTGTTTACTAATTTTATGCCCTCAAAAACTAAAACTCTAAGTTTTGCTTCTCCCATAGTGTATTAGTGCATATATTCTTCATATGTGAACATTTCATGTTTGTGATATACATGCATACATGTCTATGTGTGCCTGAGTCTCCACACCTGTTCACACTTGCCTTTTCTGCCATTTGAATTTCAAAATGCCATGTGGGTTCTCAGACATGTAGAACTCACCCTTCATGAGCTTATCACTGTAATAAAAGGTTTGCCTTTAGAAAAAACAGATTTGACGTCATTTCACACTTGTAACCTGATTCTAGCAACTGTTATTAGTACCAGAGTTGTTGGGTCGTGGTTTTGAGGAATATAGAAATCTTTATGTAAGAACCTCGGCTTGCCCAAGCCTGTTTCTCTAAAGAAAAGAGCATTTAAGAAAGCGCAGCAGAGAAGTGTTCACACCAACTAAATATATTGTAGTAACATAGTTTAGACTCCTTAGCCAGATGTAGAAAAATGCTTAATATAGGACTAAAAGAAGGGTATAATTTTTTTTTCGAATCACCGTATTCTTTTTTCTCTCTAAAGCCCACAGACATAATTATATGATTGGAAAATTATTCCCAGGAGGCAAGTTTAAAGAAACCAAGATAGGCTTCACCAGAGGGTGAGATAATGACCTTCCTGTTACTGTAGATCAGTGGTTCTCAACCTTCTTAATCCTGTGACCCTTTAATCTAGTTCTTCATGTTGTGGTGACCCCCCAACCACAAAATTAGTTTATTGCTACTTCATAATTGTAATTTGCTGCTGTTATGAATCATAGCATAAATATCTGATATGCAGGCTATCTGATATGCGACCACCAAATAGGTTGCATCCCACAGCCTGAGAACCGCTGCTGTAGAGGAAGAGGCAGGGAGAGAGAGGTACGTGCATAGTGTCGTCAGTATCTTGGGCAGTCCTGAGTACGACAGAGGCCAGCGTTTGTCTGAAAAGCTTATAGCTCTGTGATCAGGTTTAAGCTTTAGTATGCAAGGCCAATAATAATAATTTGATTTGTTCCAATGCACTATGTCTAGAGTTAGGAAAAATGCACCCAGGGAAGATATCAACCCTTCACGATAGCTTTGTGTTTCCAGAAGCCTGGCTGCCCATAAAAGTTAGTTCATTAGGAGAAGTGGAATGACACACTCTTGCTTCCAATTAAAAGCAAAGCTTTATTACAGCAAATGATGCTGGCAATAACTGTTACTAATAACTTTGTAGTCAAAGAAGGCATAAACTTTTAAAGACTTCTTAAAAAGTACAAATAAGGGCTAATTGGGTGCCTCTCTTTCCCATTTAAAACCCTTGGCAATGGCTTAGTTGGATTTTGTTTGTTTGTCTCCTGGGTTAAATAAAACCAGCTCACTCTCAATCTTTAGGCTGTGTGTATGTGTGCCCGTGTGTGTTTGCCCATTGCGTGTGTGTGTGTGTGTGCCCGTGTGTGGGTGTGTGTACCTGTGTGTATCTGTGCCTGTGTGTATGTGTTCATGATTCACCCATTTTGAGATCTGAGGACAACCAAACATTGAGATTCTACAGATGAATTTTCCCATTGGGCCAAGAAATCCATTTTCTGCCACAAACTGCTCTATTCCTTTTCTGTCCTCACTTCTTCTTTCCCTGGCTTTCTAGTCCTCTTTCCCTACTTCTTCAGTAGTACATGGCCAGCTGCACGAACCCCAGGACATCTCCCCACCCCCAATCAGACGGGCCTGACCAAGGCTCTGACTTTATCTCTTCAAGGGATCTCCTACCTGACCCTTGCCATCTGGTGTTTACCAGTTATCTGCATTCGGTCCTTAAGGTTTGCTCATTAAACACCCTAGTTGGCAGCTCTGTGGTTCCCCTGCAACTTTTATAGCTTGGCCTTGGGTACTGGCTGCTTCCAATGGAGCCTGAAGGTACAAAATCTCAGAATATTAAACAAACAAACACACACAAAAAACTCCAGAAAAAAAGGTCATACAATTTTCCTTCTGGCTTAAAAGGAACTGTACACAGTTGAAGTAGGACCATATTCTTTATTTGAACTTTTTCTTCCTTCCTGTCTTTTAATAGTACTTATGGGGATGTTTTTAAAAACTGTGCAGGGCTAGAGTGATGGTGACCTGGTGGTTAAAGAGCACTTAATGTGTAACCGTGAGCATGGGTTTGGGTCCCAGCACCTGCGTCAGCTGAGTGTGGCCTTGTGTGCACCTGTAACCCAGCACTGCGGGAGGTGCAGAGGAAAGGAGCATGGGGGCTGTGGGAGTACAGAAGGGGCTATCACGTGTCTTCTATCACGCTCGACTTCATTCCTTTGATGCAGTGAGCATGCAATTTTTTTTTAATTTCTTAATAAACAAAATAGTCTTTTTTTTATTTTTTCATTTATTCTTAAAGCAATCTTTTCACATTTTACATACCAATCCCCTCCTCCCTCTCCCTCCCCTCCTCCCGCTCTCCCACCTTCCACCCACTCCACTCCACATCCACTCCTCAGAGAGGGTAAACCTTCCCATGGGGAGTCAATAAGGTCTGGCATACACTTGAGGCAGGACCAAGGCCCTACCCACTATATCTAGGCTGAGCAGGGTATCCCTCTGAAGAGAATGGGCTCCAAAATCATTTCAGTTACTAGGGATAAATCCTGGTCCCATTGCCAGTAACCCACAGACTGCCCAAGCCACACAACTGTCACCCACATGCAGAGGGCCTATTTTGAGCCTATGCAGGTTCCCCTGCTATCAGTCCAGAGTCATTGGACTCCCACTAGCTCAGGTCAGCTGTTTCTGTGGGTATTCCCATCATGGCCTTGACCCCTTTGCTCAAATTATCATTTTCCCCTGTTTTTGACTGGACTCTGGGAGCTTGGTCCAGTGCTAGCTATAAATCTCTGCATCTGCTTCCATCACTTGCTGGATGAAGTTTCCATGATGACAATTAAAGTAGTCATCAATTCAAGGCCAGTTCAGGTACCTTCTCCACTATGGCTGAGAATCTTAGCTGGGGTCGTCCTTATGAATCCCTGGGAATTTCTCTAGTGCCAGGTTTCATACTAGCCCCATAATGGCTCCTTCAATCAAGATCTCTTTCCTTGCTCTCCCTCTCTGTCCTTCTCCCATCTCAGCCATCCCCTTTCCTCATATTCTCCTCCCCTCTTTCCTTCTCTCCTCCCCCTCCTCTCCCACCATCCCTTCCCCCAATTTTCTCAGGAGATCTTGGCTATTTCCACTTCCCAGGGGGATCTATGTATGTCTCGCTTAGGGTTCTTGTTGTTACCTAGCTTCTCTGGGTGGTGGACTATAGGCTCTTTCTTCTTTGCTTTATATCTAATATTCACTTATGAGTAAGTACATACCATGTTTATTTTTCTGGGTCTTGGTTACCTCATTCAGGATGGTTTTTTTCTTGTTCTATTCATTTGCCTGCAAATTTCAAGATGTCATTGTTTTTCACCACTGAGTTGTATAAACGTACTATATTTTCTTTATCCATTCTTTGATTGAGGGGCATCTAGGTTGTTTCCACATTCTTGCTATTGCAAATAGTGCTGCAATGATTAGAGATGAGCGAATGTCCTTGTGGTATAAATGTACATCCTTTGGGTATATGCCCAAGAGTGGTATTGCTGGGTCTTAAGGTAGATTGATTCCCAGTTTTTGGAAAAATTGTCATATCGATTTCCAAAGTGACTGTACAAATTGCACTCCCATAAACAGTGGAGGAGTGTTCCCCTTACTCTGCATCCTCTCCAGCATAAGCTATCATTAGGTGGTTTTGGTCTTATTCATTCTGACTGGTTTAAGATGGTATCTCAGAGTTGTTTTGATTTCCATTTCCCTAATGGCTAAGGATGTTTAGCAGTTCCTTCAGTGTTTTTCAGCCATTTTTAATTCTTCTGTTGAGAATTATCTGTTTAGATCTGTACCCCATTTTTTAATTGGATTATTTGGTATTTTGATGTCTAGTTTCTTAAGTTCTTTTTGTCTTTTAGAGATCAGTTCTCTGTCTAATGTAGGGTTGGTGAAGATCTTTTCCCATTCAGTTGGCTGCCATTTTGTCTTATTGACTGTGTCCTTTGCTTTACAGAAGCTTCTCAGTTTCAGGGGGTCACATTTATTTATTGTTGCTCTCCATGTCTGTGCTACTGGGGTTATATTTAGAATGTGATCTCCTGTGCCCATCATTGAAGGCTACTTCCCACTTTCTTTTCTTTTAGGTTCAGTATGGTTGGATTTACATTGAGGTCTTTAATCCATTTGGACTTGAGTTTTGTGCATAAAGGTATATATGGATCTATTTTTAATCTTCTACAGGTTGACATCCAGTTATGCCAGCACCAGTTGTTGGAGATGCACTTGATGGCAGGGATGGTGATGCCTCTGGAAGTTCCTTTAATGTACAGAATTGTTTGGCCTATCCTGAGTTTTTTTGTTTTTCCATGTACGTTGAGTATTCTTTCCAAGTCTATGAAGAACTATGTTGGGATTTTGATATGACAGAATTGAATGTTCATAGTAACATCAGGCTGGTAGCAAAGGCTTCCTGGAGGTGATGCCCAAGTCTGGTAGAGAAAGACCAAAGCCTGAACTCAGATTCTTAGCTCCTCTATGAAGATTGTCTTTCCTTCACTTTCCAATGTTATATCCCTCATTTGCATCTGACCAGAATGATCTGTTTGGCTCCATAATTGTTACTTTTCTGTCCCTGTGGTAGAACACCATGACTAAGGAAATTGATAAAGAAAGAGTTTAATCAGGCTTATAGTTTCAGATGGTTAGAGTTCATGGTGGTGTGGCCGTAGGAACAGCTGAGAGTTCACGTCTCCCAAGCAAGAGGCAAAGGTAGAACATGAGTCTCTTGAAACCTCAAGCCTGTCCCAAATGACACAGTCTTTAACAAGGCCACACCTCCTAATCCTTCCCAGACAATTCCACCAACTGGGGACCAAGTATTCAAATATATGAACCTATGGGGCCACTCTCATTCAATCTACCACAGTAGCCATATTTGACCAAACATTCTATTCATGCCAGTCCGTATTTTTTCTAACTAGCATTGCTCAGAGTTCTAGAGGCTAGAAACATGAATCAGAGCACTGGCATGGCTGATTTTAGTGAGAGCTTCCTTCTTGGTCTGCTGAGTCCTCTCTGTTTCCTCACATGGCCAAGTGGGACAGGGAGGAAGTGAAGGTAGGGAGAAGAAGTGGGAGCCTGTTCCTTAAAAGTCCCCTCTTTGTTTGTGTGTGCTCACCTGTGTGTGTTACCATGTGGGATCCAGTGTAAGGACCCTCAGTCTATCTTTCTCTCTCCCTTATTTTTTTGAGATGGGTTTCTCACTGAACATGGAACTTGCTGTTTAGTCTAAGCCAGCTGGCCAGTGAGCTCCAGGGATCTTCCTATGTTCCCCACCCCCAGCCCTCTAAGTTCCCTATCTTACAATAGTCACATGGTAGTTGTCAGGGGGTGGGTATTGGGATTTGGCATATGAACACGGGGATGGAAATGTTTTAATCATTTATTCTTGGAATGGCCCATTCATGGTTTTTTATTGGCAATCCTTGGGGCCAGATGTGGTTTCAAGCTCAGCCTTTGAGGGGGTCTTAGGAAGATCACCTAATGGCTGTACTGTATCAGGAAGTACTTCCAGGCGGGGTTTGGAGTTGTGCCTGGTTTCAAAGTGAATTACTATCGCAGCATCCCAATGTAAGGTGACAATAAGGACCAGGTAAAGAGAGATGATGACATGGTCCATCATCCCAGTGTAAGACAACTCTAAGGACCAGGTAAAGAGAGATGAAGTGGTCCAGTATCCCAATGTAAGGTGACAATAAGGACCAGGTAAAGAAAGATGACATAATCCAGCATCCCAGTGTAAGACAACTCTAAGGACCAGGTAAAGAGAGATGAAGTGGTCCAGCAGTTCAGCAAATCGGACAGAGCTTTGCTGTCACATGCCTCATGAAGCTAGCTCACAGTCCAAAGCTATTTGGATTGTGGAGTTACAAACAGATTTGTGCACCTGCCTTGGCAAAGGCCTTGGTGATTCTCCTAGAAGTGTGTGTGTGTGTGTGTGGGGGGGTGATCAAGCAGGACTGTGCCCCCTTTCTCCCCTGGGATTTGCTAACCCCTAAGATCCCAGGCCTTGAGACTCTCCACCAAGAGAATCCCAGCACCTTGCACCAAACATCAACCCATGTTCCTTTCTCCTCCCTCTCTTTTTGCAGCAGACCCCAGCAAGTCCCCTGCTGAGCCTCTTTTCTACTTGTCCTTCTATGCTCCCAGGTGAGCATAGAGCAGGCTACACTTGAGACCACACAGGCTGAGCACTCTTGGGGTGGGAGGTGGTGGCTCAACAGGCGATCTTCCCCGGAAAGCTGAAGAAAAGCACTTCAAGGGACCTCCTAGGGCCCTACCCTCTGTTTTCCCCTCTGTGGAGATTGAATAAATACATGGCAACGTTGACTGAATATTTGCTCTGCTTGAGAGAATCAGGTTTCTGTAAGAAGGAGGTTGTTAGCCAGGTCACCATAGGGCAAAACCTCTCTTTGAGAGCTTTGTGTTGAGTTTACAAGCCTCGAGGCAATTAGCATTTTCAGTTACCCAAGCAGACCGGTCAAAGGCATCAGTCAATTGTTTCTTTCTTTCTTTTTTTTTGGATTAATAGACTTTATTAAAAACGAGCTTATTTATTCAGATTGCTAAGCTCCATTTTGGTGCTGGGTTCTTAAAAGATTTCACAAATGTATAATCACTACAGGAAAAAAAACCACTGAAAATGTTCATAGTCCTTGAACTGCAATGCCCCAATATTTTCTTTTTTATTTATTTATTTATTTATTTATTTATTTATTTGTTTGTTTGTTTGTTTGTTTGTTTATTAAGGATTTCTGCCTCCTCCCCGCAACCGCCTCCCATTTCCCTCCCCCTCCCCCGATCAAGTCACCCTCCCTCATCTGCTCGAAGAGCAATCAGGGTTCCCTGACCTGTGGGAAGCCCAAGGACCACCCACCTCTATCCAGGTCTCCTAAGGTGAGCATCCAAACTGCCTAGGCTCCCCCAAAGCCAGTACGTGCAGTAGGATCAAAAGCCCACTGCGATTGTTCTTGAGTTCTCAGTATTATGTGAGGACTGCTGGGGCCTGGAAACCAATGGGGTTTAGGATGGACTTGTCCCGGCCAGGCCTCCTTTCTAGGCACTTGTAGCCATGAGATGGGCTGCTGTTCAAATGGGTCCAGGCCGTGTATAACTATGTGGAGAGCCTGATATGTCAAAATATTGGGGTTTAATTTAGTCCTCACTTTCCTTTCCTCTTACTGAATCCTGCAGAACACCGTCATGGTGGATCCTACTCACATATTCCTGGGCACAGTCAGCCAATGTTTCCCTGAGGAGGTCCCCAGAGAAACTTCAGGCATTTGTTTGTGGTATACTGATCTCTGGGGCAGGCAAACCTCTGGGAAGTTATATTTTCCTTGTGAGTCTAGTTTATCAGAGTCTCTGTTCAAAATAGGGCAGGCTTGTGTTTTGATTGATGATTGATTGATTAATTGCCCTGATGGTCAACGCTGAGGCATCTCTGGGTGGTGTCTTGGTTTCCAAAGCCTTCCTTGTGAAGAGGGAGAAATCCCCCCACAGGCCCACCAGAGCTATTTAGGTGCCGGCAAATCCATCAGAAGCACCACTCAGGTCATCTGAGATCTTGTCTCCTTGTCCCCACAATTAGTCACTCCTGACTTTTAGAAGGAGCCAAACCTCAGAGATAGGTCTAGTAAAAATATCATTTGAGATCAAAACTAAGTTCAGCTCCAAAGTGCACATTCCTGAGGCAGCAGCACAGAGGTAGGACACTGTCCAGGCCCTTCTCTTCCAGATGGAGAGAGCCGTCCATGTAGGGTTATGTTCCCTCCATCCCGGTCCACGTTGGCCAGCTTTCCTCATTTCCTATCAGTTTGCCCATCTGACGAATGGAAATAGCGCATGGAGTTGTTGGATAGCTTGTCCAATGCCTGGTGCCTGGAATGTACTAGTTCTGGTCCAGAGATGCTTCCTGTCTTGCTGCTGTTCAGGATAGTGAGTGTGTTACCCTCCTAAGAGATGGCAGTTGGGATTAAACGGACACGCTTTTGTTTTCTGTCAATTTTGAAGGCCTTTGAACCCAACACAAAGAGTCAGCAGGGCCACACTGCCTCTTGAAGCTGCTGGGAAAGCTATAAGCTCCTTAGCTATGACTGTCACTATGGCTGTCCTCTGCTGCTGCCTCTGTTCTGGCTTCTGTGTCTCGTCACTTTCAGCTTCTCTTGTATGTGTATGTGGCATTGCATGTCAGGAACTCCTGGATGATACAAGCTAAGTATCTCCTTTCATGGTTCCCACAAAGACCCTTCCTTCACAGGATGGGACAGTCGCAGGTTCTAGCAACTAAGATGTGGACACTGGAAGGGACCGCCAACCAGTCCTCTATATGAGATAGATACTGGCTGTGACGATTGCGGCGGTCACCATGGACAACACAAAGCAGCATGGAAATACTGGCGCGTCCAGGGCTCTGACTGGGAATCCTGAGGTGGCTCCCCAAAGGATTCTAGAGGCTGGCTGACTCAGCTCTCCCTTCTCTTGTATTTGGTTTTGTATTAATGCCTTAAGGATAAGAGAAGGCAGCATTGGTATTTGGTGATGCCTACAAGTGAAATTCCCGGTGAAGAGGATGCCGTAGGTTAGAAGTCAGCAGTGCAGGCTGGATGGAAGCTCAGAACCTGCTCAGAGCCTGCGGGTGGAGAGGAGTGGGGAAACTCTTTTCTGTCTCCTTCTAAGATGAGGTTTGGGGGAGGTATAGCCTCCTAGAGCACCTCAGCAGGAAACTCAGATGAACCTCAGTATCTGTATGCATTCAGCGTTCCCAGGTGTCAGCTTGATGCTGAGAGTTACTTAGCCATTTAGAAGACACTAGAGAGAAATCACTCCCCAGTGTGCTTGCTCATTCTCTAACTTGAGGATCAGTGAGAGCCGTGGACTTCTGGCTCAGAGTCGGGAGGCTTTACTGGCTTTCTGGTCAGGAAACTTTGAGGAAGTTCCTTAATTACAAGTGAGAGGCGAGAGTGCTAAGCCCACTGGCTGCCCAGCCTGAGAGAAGAGCAAGTGACATGTCCTCCACCTGAGCCCTCCAGGAAACCATCATCCCTCACAACCACAAGGGATTAAAAACATGTGACCGAAAACAATACGTACAACCCTAACTAAGATGGTGGCATTGAAAGTGTCAACAGTGAAACCCTGCATCTAGAAGTTTAGTGTCTTAGTTAGGGTTTCTATTGCCGTAAAGTTGACCATGGCAACTCTTATAAAGGGAAACATTTTTTTTTAATTTTATTTAACTTTATGTGCATTGCTACAAAGATGTCAGATCCCCCTGGAACTGGAGTTACAGACAGTTGTGAGCTGCCCATGTAGGTTCTGGGAATTGAACCCAGGTCCTCTGAAAGAGGAGCCAGTGCTCTTAACCCTTGAGTCATCTCTCCAGCCCCTAAAGGAAAACATTTAATGAGGTGACTTACAGTTTCAGAGGCTTATCCCATTGTCATCATAGTGCCTCATGGTGACATGCAGGCAGACGTGGTGCTGATGAGGGAGCTGAGATTCCTGCATCTTGATCCCACAGGGGACAATAAGTCATCTATTTCACTGGATGTGACTTGAACATAGGAGAGAGACCTCAAAGTCCACCCCGACATGTCACACCTCCTCCTCCAACAAGACCACACCTACTCCAAGACCACATCTACTCCAACAAGACCACACCTACTCCAACAAGACCACACCTCCTGATAATGCCACTCCCTTTGGGGCCATTTTCTTTCAAACTGCCACAGTTAGCAACTAGAAACACCAGAGTGCTACCTTCAGTCACGTCCTGCCCGGCTTGTTGTGAGCTCCAAGGAGTCAGCGATGGGTCCTTCTGTGCTACTCCAGGCTTCTCATCCACTGATGGGAGCAAATGACTCTTCTAATGTCTTCCCAGCCTGGGCTCCTGGCTTGGGTTCTATTATTTATTTTTACTTCCTATGTTAGTTTCTGTTTCTTCTCCAAAATCCACCTTCAGAGCTTCTAAATCCTCAAGGAACCTTTTTTGGCCTTACCCATACATCTTATTCTCTATTCCTGAGAGTGTCCCTTCAGGGCCCACCTAGAGTGAAGAGTTACAACATTGAAGAGATGTCCAAAATCTCAGTTATCAAGGTCAATGATATTTTAAAATACCAGTATACTTTTAAAAATCAAGGTTATGCCAATAGATCTCTGTCGAACCCAATGTGTATTTGAAATAGGAGACTAAAGGGCTGGCAGGACTCCTCAGCTGGTAAAGCTGTTTGCTATTAAGCCTGACAACCTGAGTTCGATCCCCAGGTTACTCCCTTCAAGTTGTTCTCTGACCTCCACGTACCCTGTGGCGTGCGTGCCCTGTCCTAAACAAACAAACAATTAAATAAACGTAGATAGAGTAGAGACAGGATCCTACCGCACACTCATAGAAGGGAGTGACTCAGCCTCACTCCCTTCTATGTTGTCCCAGCTCTGCCCACAGTAAGTGAACTGGGGAATGTAGCTTGCTAGTAAAATACTTGCTTAGCATGCATGATGCCTTGGGTTTGATCCCCAGTGCCATAGAAAACTGGGTATGTCATGCATGCCTATAATTCCAACACTTGGGAGGTTGAGACTGGGGGATCAGAGGTTTGGGATTATCTCAGATGTTGGGTGAGTTTGAATCTGCCTTGTGCTCATTTGAGAGCCCGCCTCAAATAAAGTGCAAAACAAAAATATACAAACAAAAGATTTATTTAGTTTTGTTTTACATCTATGAATGTTTGCCTACGTGTTTGCATGTGTGTCTATATGACTGGTGCCTAAGAAGGCCAGAAGAGTATGTTGGATCCCTTGAAACAGAAGGTTGTGAGCTGCCTTATAGGTGCTGAGAACTAAACCCAGGTTCTCCAAAAGAGCAGTAAGTGCTCTTAATCACTGAGTCATCTCTCTAGACACGTTTTATTTATTTATTTATTTATTTTTGTGTTTTTTCAAATTTTCGCTCAAGGTCCCTTTCCTTGCTGGTCTTGGCACACACAACCATAGGTGTTTATCTATTTGCACGGTCTCCCTGCCACTGCATCACAGACTGTGCGGGCAGGGACAGCCTCTTTTAATTTGTGTGGGGCCTCCATGCCCAGCTTTTGCTCCCTCCTCTGCCTCCTCCTCACACTGAGAACAGAAATAGCACTGCACTGGATTCAGCCCAGTCAGTCAGCAAAAGCAAGTGCTGAAGGATGCGGGTTTTCCTGACAATTTCATGGGCGAGACAGGAGCGCAGCATCTTCAGAATCCTCCTGGAGACGGTTTTTGATTTTCTTGCCCAGAGTTTTTCATTCCTGCCAGCTGCCTTATCTTCTCTTATCCTTCTTATTTCCACAGGAGAGAGAGAGAGAGAGAGAGAGAGAGAGAGAGAGAGAGAGAGAGAGAGAGAAGGAGAGAGAGAGAGAGAGAGAGAAGGAGAGAGAGAGAGAGAGAGAGAGAGAGAGAGAGAGAGAGAGAGAGAGAGAGAGAAGGAGAGAGAGAGAGAGAGAGAGAGAGAGAATTCCTGAAAGGTGGCGGCTGCTATGACTGTGGGGGGAGGGGAGGGCTGGGCTAAGTTAATGTCCTGACTCAAGGGCTCGGTGTTGCCCCCTAGATGGCCTTGGTGTATAAGTGGTGGATGAAAGAATAAATGAACGGATGAAGCCTGAGCCAGCTGGGTGGGAAGCCTGGGGGAGATGTCCCTTCCTCAACAGCTTTTGTCCCTTTTCAGATAGGATCTTGGTTGTAGCTCAGATCAGTCTCAAATCCATGATGCTCTTGCCTCTGCCTCCCAAATATTGGGACCACGGGTGTGTGCTACTGCCCCTAGCTTCCTTCCCTGTGCTTCTTCCTGAACCCGAAGCATTTGGTCTCCCCACCCATAAATGCTAGGCTCCTCTGACCCATGAATACCGGCCAGTAGAGAACCTAATGGATCAGAGTGACCCCACCCCCCGTCATCCTGTGTTAGGAGAGAAACTTCCAGCCCCTCCCATCACAAACTCTCATGATACTCTTTTTAAGTAAAGGGTTCTATTGTCATCGTAGCACCCCCGAACCCCAGGTCACAGAGACCCAACCTTCCTGTGTCAGTTTGCAGAACAGGGCTGAGGGTTACAACTTGATCCCCATCACTGAGTGTCTTTTTTATCTTTCTATCACTGTGATAAAAACACCTGACCCAGGCAGCTTATAAACGAAAGGGTTCAGCATGGAGCTCATAGTTATGAAAGGTTAGAAATCATGACCATCATGGCGGGGAGGATGGCAGCAGGCACACAACAGTAGCTGAGAGCTTGCATCTGGTCCACAGGCATGGACCAAAGCCTGCTCCCAAGCTTTCTCCAGAAAAGACATACCTCCAAGTCATTTTCAAACAGTTCTACTAACTGTTCTACTCATATTCAAACATATGAGCTTTCTCATTCAAACCACGACACTGAGTATAACTTACCTGAGGCCCAACCTTCTCCTGACATGGGACTGGTCCTTTATTAAGAATGACATAAAGCTAACCACCACCACCACCCCCAACAAATCCTTCCTACCTCAAAATATACTGTTTGAAAATTTTTAAAAATAACTTTTGAAAATTAATATAAAGAATGACATGAACATTGTAAATGCTGTCAGACAACCCAGTGATAAAAGAAAGCTGATCTGTCTGGAATCTTGCTCTCTGACATAGACTTTGATAACAGCCGTGCTAGGCTGTTCTTCTTACTAGTTACTAATGGGTCAGGTTGGGTACCACATGCTTTTAGTTCCAGCATTAGGAGGCAGACAGAGGCCAGCTCAATCTGCATAGTGAGAACCTGTCTCAAAAAAACTTCTGTATTGATCAGGGAGGGGGCTTATGAAATCCCACCCCTATCTGAGGAGTGATTGGCAGTTGCTGACTTCTGGGGGGAGGGGAGTTAAGTTTTCTTCAAGGATGCAGCCATCCTCTTGATCTTGTTGGACTTTTCCCCATGTCTCTTTGCAAAAAATAAAATAATGTTCTTTTGAGTTTGGAGTGAATTTCTGCCTGTGTAACTTTCTAGGCTATTCTTTGGCCACTGAGCCAGTGGTGGGGCAGGGTGTGGAGGGCATGGCCCTTGAATCTGCTTCTTGGGTACAAAGAGCCCTCTGAGATACCTGTGTTCCCAGGCAAGGAGCATAGCGACCTTGGGACCTAGTCAGGGTGCTTTAGACAGTGGTGTCACTCCAGGGTCATAGTCCAGAGCCGGTCTTTGTCGCCTTCCTCATTTCCTAAGATCAAGTTGCAAGAGATGTATGTTATGAATACAGTTTTTGTTATGAATACAGGTTTTATTTGGTTCTGACTATTTTGGCACCACAGGGAGGAAAGGG
This sequence comes from Microtus pennsylvanicus, assembly GCF_037038515.1. NCBI lineage: Eukaryota > Metazoa > Chordata > Mammalia > Rodentia > Cricetidae > Microtus > Microtus pennsylvanicus. Next base: position 24,916,890 of record NC_134584.1, read on the forward strand.
GGGTGGGACTGGGAGGAAACCAGTACTAAGCATCTGATAAATGCTAACAGTTTTACATAATTTCATTTATTCCTTATGACATCAATGAGTCATTATTATCTTCTTATTATGATCGAGAGACCAGGGCTTGGGAAGCTAGGAGCTTGGGGTGTCACCAAGAATATTTACAACACCGAGCCATCTGCCTCCAGAGCCCAGGCTTTGGTTTAGGAAGGGATAGAGAAGATGGTCTATCTTTGCCTGGACTGTTTTCACGGGAGATCTGACTACTGAGCCTGACCTGCTTGGAGGGTTGGTGCTGTTTGGCATGCACCAGGCTGCAGGTTTTCGTGGCTACATCCCATACACATTGTAGTGTGCTGCCCATGGGCATGGAAGTTGTAATCATGAGCTTCATTTCCTCTTTGTCTGATACAGTGCTCTGGCAAATGCAACTTTCAGAAGGGTTTATTTGGCCCACAGTTCCAAGGGTACAGTCCATCATGATGGGGAAGTCATGGCAATAGGGGCTGGGTCACACAGTTGGTTACACGGCACCGGTAGTCGGGACGAAGAGGAGGAGATGAATGCTGGTGCCCAGCTCGCTTCTTTCTATGCTGTCTGGGGCCACACAGCCCATGGGATGGTGCTGCCCACATTCAGGGTAGATCGTTCTACCTCCACTGACAGAAAGCAGGTATTCCATTACAGGAATGTTTCAGGCGTGCCTCCTAGGTGATTCTAGATCCCGATAGACTGACACTCAGCATTAACCACTGGGGAGTTTGAAGTCTGCCGTGGAGTTTTGGTAAAAGAGTAACATACATCTTCAATAAAAACACATACTCTTCACTGTGTTAAGAGTACAGGGGACGGAAAACAGAAGTTATGAAATCCAGAACAGTCTAAGGAAGGTGAGTGAGGGGTCAATTCAGGAAGGCATTGGCAGTTCTCGAGCCGAAATTGGAAGGCAGAGAGGCCTGAAGAAGCATGGAGCATGTAGGACTTCATTCGTCACGGTTCATGACAGCCATAATCGGGAGGGGGCAAAGGGCAGAGGAAAGAGCTCAGAGTGTGCCCAGTGAGAATGAGGATGGGGCCACCCCTTCCCCGCTCAGCCAGACTTTGGTGTTTGGCACTTTTAGTTGCCTCTAGTCACATCTGCTCAGAAATGATGACGTTGGTAAACGCCGGGAAGGAAATTTTCTGCAGTCACAGCAGCTTAGAGGACCCACGGTAGGATTCTGAGAATCAGCTGCGCACGAGAGAAAAAGCCACCTCTTGGCTTCTGAGCAGAGAACAGCCTGGGTGGGAGATGAGCCTGCAGCAACGAGAAGTCGTTCGTAAAGTTTGGGTTGTACAGCACTCAGAATATAGTGATGAAATCTTACACTGTCCTGCCCAAACCTGAACCATCTCTTCGTCCAGGGTATCCAGGCTGTACACCTGCCCATTACTTCCCTAATCTGTTTCAATTATCAGATGCACAGTCTCCAGACTGAGGGGCTTGCTGTACGTCACTCCTACTGCTTAATAATGGGTGGGGCGGGATAGTGCATCCATTTAGTTCTAATATACAGGAGGCAGAGGCCAGCCTACTCTACATAGTAGGTCCTAGATTGGCTGAGGCTACACAGGGAGACTCTTCTCAAAAATAAATAAATCAGTAAATAATTAAAACAAGCAAATAAATAAATAAAATGGGGGAAGGATTGGATGGGGGGGTTTGAAGTCCCACCCCTATCTGAAATGCAATTGGCAGCTAATGGTTGCTGGAAGAGGGAGAATCCGTTCTCTTCCGGGATGCGAGCACTATCCATGTTCCAGTGGGTGCTCCCAGCCCCGGCACTAAGTAGACACAGGAGGTTATTAAATTATAAAGAAAGAAAGCACATGAAGATGGGAGAAGTGGTGGCAGGAATCCGTAAGGAATGGGAGGGAATGGGGGATGGATTTGATCAAAACACACTGTATGCATGAATGAATATTGAATAAAATTGTTTTTAAAACAATAGGCCTTCCCACAGGTCAGGGAACCCTGATTGCTCTTCGAGCTGATGAGGGAGAGGGACTTGATCAAGGGAGGGGGAGGGAAATGGGAGGCGGTGGCGGGGAGGAGGCAGAAATCCTTAATAAATAAATAAATTTAAAAAGAAATAATAAAACAATAGGCCTGCTGAGTGAAGAAACTTTTCCTGGGGAGACACCACACACAGATCTGTTCACCCCGATAGGGAGCGCATGACGGATCAAGGTGCAGAGACCAGCAAAGTCCAGCTTGGTGAACTAGGAGTTTTACTGGGATTACTCACAGGAACAGAAATGACTCAAAGACAGCTGCATCACCAAAGCCCACCACAGCGTGAGTGACTGCTTACAGCCTGGGAACCTGTTGCTCAATCTTCGGGGCCACTCAGGTGGTTGGAGAGTATCTGTTCTAAGCAGCTCTCAGTTGGTCTAAACCAGTGGTTCTCAACTTTCCTAAGGCTATGACCCTTTAACACAATTTCTCATGTTGCAATGATCTCCAAACAGTAAAATCATTTTCATTGCTACTTCATGACTTTTATTTTGCTACTGTTGTGAATCATAATGTAATAATGTGATATTTACAATGGTCTTAGGCCAATCCCTGTGAAAGGGTCATTTGACCCCCAGGGGGATCTCGACCCACAGGTTGAGAACCACTGCTCTACAGCTTTTCCAGGCAGCTCAGCCGGTTTCTGTCTTTTCCAGGAAGCTGGTCTGGTCTCAGAGTCTCTTGTCTTGTCTTAGGGTCTTCTTTACAGCTTGGTTTGTCTCAGGGGATGCTCAGCATTTATCACTTATTCTGGCCAGGAGGGGCCTAGTGAATCTGGTTAGTTTCAGGGACTTCCTGAAGCTATTTATGGTTGTTTCCCTTCCTATGTAAGGAGCTTCCCTGCAAGATGTGATGTTCCAGTCTTGGAGGAAAATGTTATATAACACTCCACCCCTTCCTCTGGTTCCTAATGTTCTATGTGTCCCTCTCTTCTGCAGTGATCTCTGGGGGAGGGGTAGTGGGATAGATGTTCACTTATGACAAGAAATAGGCCACCATGTCAAAGTAACAGTCCCTTGTTCCCAGAAGCTCCACTAGCAGTTATGACTTAAGGCCGGTTACAGTGATCTATGGGTATGAATGCACATGTTTAGAAGGCGGTTTGACAGGCATGTTACATCCATCTAGAAAAACTATAGAAGTTGCTTCCCCATTGGGACCTCTGACCTTGAAACCATAGGTTTTGGTTCTAGCTCACAAACCAGGCTTGAACTCCCTCTTATGGGGCAGGTGCTAAATAAAATTGGAAGACTGTTGGTGTTACCCAAGATAGCTGGGCCACTATTGCCCAAGCAGGCATGTCCTTGCCTTGCATGTTGGTGTTTTAACAAGCAGGGGCCATAGCCAAACAGGAATGTTGGTAATAGTTCTCCACCAGAAGCCTGCCTGGCCTCTCCCTGCCAGTGTAAGCAACAGAAGTTGAGAGTCCCTCTCAGACTAGTGAAGTTTCGAAGAAGACTCTGAGGCCAGATCAGCTGCCTGGAAGAACAAAAACAAGTTGAGCTGCCTGGAAGAGGTTTAGACCAACTGAGGCACCTGGAAAGGACATTCTCCTACCTGTTGAGCTCCCGGCAGGCTGTAGGGTGCACCCCAGTTCTTAGCTTTGTGAATTGTCACCCATGGTTAGGTGGGCTCTTGAGTCATCTCTGCTCCTGTGAGTAACCCCTCACCCATGTTCCTGTAAGTACCCTCACTAAAGCCCATGATTCATCAAGTTGGACTTTGGTGGGATCCATAAAAGGAAAAGTATCAGTTCAGGACCCCAGAGACCAAGTTCTCAGTACAAAGAAGATTTGCCCAAGAAGGACAGAAGGCAGGGAACAATAGATAAAGACAGGCGAAAGGGTAAGAGAGAGAAGGGGAAGGATACAAGCGAAAGGGGGTAAGGGTATTTGTCTCAGAGGACAAAGAATTGCCTCTGGATAGAGAGGAGAAAGATGTGACCCATAGGAAAATGACAGTTTATAAAGGTAAAAAGGGAAACCCTATGTTAGGAGGAGGTGTTTAATTTGAAATGAGTATGTTAATTAGATGAGTCAAAGGGGGCTTTTGATTGCTGGACTTCAATACTTTGATAGCAGGACCTTGGTAGACAGTCTCAGGAGGGAGAAGAGGGGAATTGACCTTGGTGGTTAGCTTTAGAAATGTAATCTAATGGGTTTTTTTGTTTTGTTTTGTTTTAGTTTAGTTAGTTTGTTTGTTTTCACAAGGCAGAGGGAATGGGAAAGAAGGGCAAGGCCTACCGGAGCCGTGTTTGCTGTGTTTGAGTTGACCAGAGTCCCTTCAATCCCTACTTTGGTCTGTCATGTCCCTATCTGGAGTGAGATGTGTGTGTTTTGTCTCCCTACACATTTTGTTAAAAAAAAAAATAAGGCCCCAAAGTTAAAAGTAGCAAGGCTGGAAGTGTAAACATGCCAAGGACAGAAAATGCAGCTGTACGGTACAATCATGGGAATGCGGTTATTAGGAAAAGCATAGTATGTGTAGGCTTTGATACTCTTGCAATGTTGAGCATCTATGAAAATGTTGGAGGGAATTCCATATGGGTAAGCAGACATTGCTGAAGCCCTAAAGCTTAGAAGAGCACTGCAGAATTCTTTGCGAGTCAGTTCCCTATGAGAGAAGACCACCCCTTGACTTCTGGGAGGTGGATATGAGCCTACGGCTTTGGAGAAGGGACTCATTCAAGCTGACAGACAGCTGCATGGAGGCGAGAGGAATGGACTCGAGGGGATGAGATATGAGCCAGATCAGGAGGAATGGTCCACACTGAGATAGGGTTGGGCCCAGAGAGCGTAAGAGAACAAAGTAGAGATGCTGCCTGCTGTGGAGTGGAAGGGAACAGAGCAGCTGCGGGCCAAGGAATGATACTGCAAAGGAGAGAGGGCCTCTTGACAGATGAGCAGGAGGAGCTCATAAGTTAAATGGCTGGCTTCCTTTGGTTGTAAGTATAGAATTTGAAGGCTCTGCCCAAGTTCTTCCTGCCCCTTCCTTTTGTTCTCTTTCTGCGTCCTGGATCCTTGTACCTGCACCTGCCTGCCTTGCCATGTCCCGCAGCTATCCCAGGGCCCATGGTAGGGTCTGTTTGGTATTCTTCTCAGTTTACGAATAAGGAGACTGAGGCAGAACTGTCAAGCCTGTTTGATAGTCACAGTGAGATGTGGATGGAGAAACTGTCTGGTCAGAGGAAGAAGGAAACAAAGAGGGCACCGTCAACTCATCCCAGTTTGTCAGGGCTGGGCTGGCAATGCCAGGATGCCCTCCTGCCCTGGGTAGAGTACTGCTCATGACCTAGATTGAATGGGGAGAAGACGCCATGGAGTCATCCTGGTGTCCTGGGACTGCTCTTAGCTAGTGTCCCCATCCCCCAGGGCTGCTGTGCCATGGCTCCCAGCCCCTTTGTCTCAGAGGACACACTTGCCAGGTTATACCTGGGTCACCCTTGACTTTGCCTGAGAGCTGACAGATATTTGTCCTTCTGGAGTCACTTGCTGTCCAGGACGTGAATTCTCTGTCCTCTGTGATGAGTCTTTTACAGATCCAGCACTCAGTATACAGTGGAACACCCTGCACCCCATCAATATCTACCCAGTGGCTCTAACTTTTATGTGGCCAAGTTAAACCTGGGTAATTACTTTTTCCTGACCTATTCAACAGCATAGCTATAGCTTTGCACATGCACACGCACACGCACACGCACACGCACACACACACACACATATCTCTGTTCACACTCCTTACAGCTTCATCCAATTTTATTTAGAAAATCCAATAACTTTTCTAATCTCCCAAAGCCTGTGCCCTCCAGGGGAGGGGATGAGGGGTGGTTCCAGTGCTCAAGACGGCTTTGATGTCACACATTTGCATCTGGGGATGGAGCTCTGGTCCTCTCTCCCTCTCTCCAAAACCATGGGGATGATGGGCAGATGTTTTTCTAATAATGAGAAGATGTGCAGGCGCCAACACACGAGAGTAGTTTCCAGTCTGTAAGTTAATTAGCAAGCCAGGGAGCCCAGATAAATAAAGCTTTCTATTTCCCTTCCTGCAGCCTAAAATATCAGATCTGGAGCTTCCCTCCCTGCCTTCTCCTCTTCTCCGGGCATCAGGACTTGAGGGGAAGCTTTTACATGCCTAGTAATTTGTGTGAGGGGGAACTGCTTCCCACACAGCCTGTGTTCTGGATGGCACATTGGCTCTTGGACATGGAGTCCATTCTTAGCAACTCACCGGCTGATTCTCACTTCCCCCTTGCAGGATTGCTGGAAGATTATAGGCGACCTGAGAGTACCACTAGCAGGGGAATGTGGTGGATGAAAATCCCCACCCCACCCCTACACCCAGCCGTGATGCAGAAAAAGGAAATACTGAGAACAAATCAGTCAGCAGCACTGTTTTCCCATTGTACAGATGGAAAATTAAGGCCTAGACAAGTTAAGCTCCTACAGCTGTTACACTATTACATAGGGAAATGGATTTAAAGTGGAGGTTTGTCTAACAGCAGGCAGGTCCAACGTCTTTATCACTGAATGTATTTTACAGTTTAAGAAGAGCCAAAACAAACAAACAAACAAACAAACACAAACAAAACCCAAACACCCAAGTCAGGGAGGAAAAGGTTTATTTGGCTTACAAGTCAGCATTGCTGTTCATCACTGAAGGAAGTCAGGACAGGAGCTCAAACTTGGCAGGATCCTGGAGGCAGGGCCTGATGCAGAGACCATAGAGAGGTGCTGCTTTCTGTCCTGCTCTCCATGGCTTGCTCAGCCTCCTTTCTTTCATGTAGAACCCAAGACCACCTTCCCAGGGATGGCACCACCCACCATGGGCTGGGCCTATCAATTACTAATTAAGAAAATGTTCTTCAGGCTTGTATACAGCCTGATCGGATGAGGTGTTTCCTCAACTGAGTCTCCCTTCATGCTGATGGCTCTAGCTTGTATCAAGTTGACATAAAACCAGGAGCACAGTGACACAAGCCAGCCTTCCAACTCTGGGGTCCCCGTTTGTCCTCTCTGTGGTTCATTAGCTGTCTCCTCCCCACTCCTTTCAATGTTTCCGATTTTACCCTATCAGTCTTGGTTCTTGTGTTAGTGGTGGTATTGTTCGGAGAAATAACACAAATCGGCTCAGCTAGTAGTGTTTGTCAGCAGGTAGCACAATTATTTCCCGGATTTCAGAGAAAAAGAACATAAGGTATTTTCCAAATTTATTACCACCAAACGAGCTCTGTTTCTTCAGGAAAGAAAGAAAAAAAGTCCCCAGCACTGCAGAATGGGAGACTTGAAGTTGAACGAGAGTGTCCCCCTAGTTGATGGTGTGTTTACCAATTCTCAGTGTCTGTTGCTAACTGTGCTTTGAAACGAGAGACATGTGTTTTTAATAGAATTGCAAGTTTTATGCCTTGTTAAAAATACCCACATGGATGCTGGCTAGGACTCTGGCGGGATGCTGCGGAGGGGCTCTGAATTCCATTCCCAGCCTGCTAGGACAGAGGAGAGGAAGTGGGAAGGATGGCCCATGCCCTCCCATTTGCTTGACTGTGTACAGCCCTCCCCGGTCTCTTTGGAAATGAGTGCTGGCCCCCAGCCGAGCTCTCCAGCCCACCCCCATGTGGAGCAGCAGCAGAGGGCTCCCTCCCCTCCCAGCAGGATGACAGAATACTCATTTTTCACTTCCAGACAAGCTTTTGCTGTAATTGGGAAGAGCGTCCATTGGACTTTGTGGAAAGCCTGAATTACAGGGTTTAAAAAGATGTGCAGCCCATATTATGACTTAACGGAATATTTTCTGAACAATAGGAATGGGGGTAAAGGCCAGGCTCCACAGTAACTGGTCATCCTCTTATTTCCCAGGGCAACATATGTTAGTTACCAAAGGGGTCTTCTGAAGGCGTGATTTGACTCCAGTTTTCAATTCTCTCTCTCTCTCTCTCTCTCTCTCTCTCTCTCTCTCTCTCTCTCTCTCTCTCGTGTGTGTAGATTGTAGAAAAAATATCTACGAAATGAAGCAACTTTAATCTTAATTTTACCACCTATAGATGCTGTTCATATCAAGTGATTTCTTTTCAATCTTTGTCCTATGTGTCTTATGTATGGATATATAAATAGAATGCTTCTAAAGTTTGTGGTCATGTTCTATAATTTGTATTCCACATTTTCTCCAGTATGACAGTACACTGTGAAGTTCTTCTCATTTCACTATGGGACCTTTGAAGTGAGTCTTTTAAAAATGAATGAGGGGCTGGAGATGTAGCTCAGTTGGAAGAGTGCTTGCCTTGCATGCCTGAGGCCCTGGGTTTGATCCCCAGTGCTACATAAACTGGCATCCCGGCACACACCTGTAGCCAGGAGGATCAGAAGTTCAAAGTCATCCTTGGCTAAATAGTGAGTTTGAAACCAACTTTGAAATTAGGATACATGAGAACTCTTTTCAAAAACAAAAATGGAACAAAAATGTGTGTATAATCCTCAGTCCAGTGACTGCCTCACAGTGATATAACTACTACGCCTTTTTTCCAGTGTTTTGTCTGAGTGCATCACAGGAACCTTCTCCTTTGCTTCTAATTATGTGAAGTGTTTCTTGTGCTTTCCCCCTTGTCAAAATGTAGACATATTCTAGCAACATGAATCAAATTTCTTTTAAGTGCAGAAGAATTCCACAAGTTAAGAATGTGTTGTTTCATACACAGGTGCTGTGGGACAATGCCCTTGTATACTGTAAAGATTTGTCACTCATATTGGTTTAATAAAACACTGATTGGCCAGTAGTTAGGCAGGAAGTATAGGTGGGGTAACCAGATTAAGAGAATTCTGGGAAGAGGAAAGAGAGTCAGGAACCAGCCAGATGCAAAGGAAGCAAGATGAAAATGCTGCACTGAGAAAAGGTGCCAAGGCATGTGCCTAAGCATAATCAAGAATTATGGGTTAATTTTAAGTTGTAAGAGCTAGTCAATAATAAGCCTAAGCTAATAGACCAAATGGTTTATAATTAATATAATCTTCTGTTTGTTTCTTTGGAACTGAATGGCTTTGGGACTGGACAGGACAGAAACTTATGTCTACAAACAGGGCTGAACTTAAAAGACAAAATAGTAAGTAAGATTGGGAGAGAATGTTTGCATAGTACATCAACTTGTATGTAAAGCTGGACTATATCCTGTGGACATAGAATATACACTATATATGAAATTCCTTCCAGAAGTTTACTATCTGCTCTGCAAGGAATAATAAAAGCATAGCACATGAAAAAAATACTACAAGCTATGCTGCTGATGAATATACACTAAGAGGAGCTAGAAGAACAAGTTGGTTTTAAAGAATATCTGGGATTTAGGAAGATAAAAATTACCTTATATTGAGTCCCAGCAATGTGCTTAGTATATCACACATATCAATTAAAATTTCCTTACATTAACCCTGCTGATTTTCCATAAAAAACAATTGAACTTCTCATAAACACATACATACACAATAAATAAATAAATAAATAATTGATTTTTAAAAAATTTCCAGCTAGATGACTCATTGGCATTTACCTCCAAGTCTGATCTTGACCCTGGTATCCACATGGTAGAAGGAGAGAATAGACCCTTGTTTGTTTGTTTTTTCAAGACAATTTCTCTGTGTAAGCTTTGGAGTCTGTTCTGGAACTCACTCTGTAGACCAGGCTGGCCCCAAACTCACAGAGATCTGCCTGCCTCTGCCCTCTCTCTCCATACCCCCTCCCACAAGTAACCTCAGTCTGTAAATAAGGATCAAGTTTCATGGTAGTGGGGACAGAATGTGACCTCCTTGTGTCTGAAAATGGGGCTCTATCCCAAGTTCATATGATAAAATGCTAATATCCAGGATAACTGAATTTGGAGGGCAGAGGGACTAGGACCCTTGTAGCAGGAAAAGACACCAGGATACCCCTTTCTTCAGCACACAGGCGCACACCAAGGAAAAGCACGGGATGTTGATACTGTACTTCCAGCCTTAGAAACTGATAAAAGGCACCTAGTCTGTGGCAACTCACAGACACTCTGTAGGCAGACAGGAGACAGACTCGTTCCCACTGGGAGACTACTGCCAGGATCACATTTGGTCCCAGAAGCCCAAAGCATCACAGCGTTGATCATTTTTAGCAGACTTGAAATATGATCAGTCCCCTTTTCTGCTCCTACGTGGCGTCCCTGTCTCACCTCCTCATGGTGGTAACATCAGCTCCGATGCCCTCATTCTTACTTAGATTGGTGGAACGCTGCCAGAATCAGGCAGCGGGGAAGGCCATGCCCATATAGATTGTACTGATTGTGTGCGATCTCTTCAATTTTGGTCTGGCATTTTCCACCATATCTTTTGCAACCTTTTTATCTTAATCCCTGGCCCCTCCTTGCCTGGCCCTGTTCCTACTCTGATCTTAGATACTATTCACCCACAATTACAAATCAAAATTGCATATCATGGGAGCGGGTAATAGGGGGACAATCATGGTCACTGAATACCCTTTACTTTTGGCATCCGGCTCCAACCATAAATTCCCTTGGGCCTAGGGGAGGGCCACGTGGCAGAAACTGGGGCATTTGTTTGTCTTTGGCTGTCTTCTAGGCTTGAATTATGCTTATTTTTCCCCTTCAAGCTTATAGAACCCTCAAAGCTATTTTAAAGGGAAGATTGATGCTTGGGTTTCCATAGTACGAGGAGGTACTCTCTCTAAGTCTTTTCTCGAGCCAGCCTGCCATATACAGTGTGTGCACCCCTCAGATTAGAGGAGCGAGATTCATCAAGCCTACTTCATGGACTTAGCACTTGTGTACAGTAAGTCTGGACTTGCAGCCTGGTATCAGGCAATATCAGTTTGGAATCACTTACTCGTAAGGAATTTCATTCATTCTCCCATTATATAAAAAGCAGTAGGGGAACCCCCAAGCCTTAGGTTCTCCTTGGGACTCCCTTTTTAAATGTCTCTGCACCCCAGTTTCCTAATGCATAAGCACAAGACGTCTGTGGGCCTCGTTTCATCACAGCACTGTGGGGGTTAGGGAGATGGCTTCTGTCTTAGGCAGGGTTTCTGTTGCTGTGAAGAGACGCCATGACCATGGCAACTCTTAGAAAGGAAAACATTTAATTGGGGGTGGCTTACAGTTTCAGTGGCTTAGTCCATTATAGTCATGGCAGGAAGCATGATGGCATGCAGGCAGACATGGTGCTGGAAAAGGAGCTGAAAGTTCTGTATCTGAATCTACAGGCAACAGACAGAAAATGAGGCATGAAGGCCACATTGCCTAATAGTACCACTCCCTATGGGCCTATGGGAGCCATTTTTATTGCAATTTCCACAGCTTGCTTGCAAAGTCACTGATAGAGCATCAGGCACACAGGGAGTTAGCATTTGTAATGAAAAGTACAAGTCACAAGCCTTTTCCAGGGATAGCCTGTAGGATTAACTGTTGAAGAAGCTGCTCTAATCTCCTTATGGGTGTTTAAACAGAGGTTATAGCAGCTAAGGGTGTCTCCAGATGCTGGGGACCAGGCATAACATTCATCTGTGGCAGATCTTGGCAAAGGCATCTGGACTGTCCTTTTTGCCAAAACAAATCCAGGTGACAGGTGGTGGTGGCACATGCCTTTAATCCCAGCCCTTGGGAGGCAGAGGCAGGTGGATCTCTATGAGTTCGAGGCCAGCCTACTCTACAAGAGCTAGTTCCAGGACAGGCTCCAAAGCTACAGAGAAACCCTATCTTGAAAAACCAAATAAAAAAAACCAAACAAACAAAAAAATAAACCCAGGAAGCCTCATGCCTTGTGGTTTTGTAGCAGAACATGCTACGTATCCTAATTAAAGGGCCGAAGGTACTCTGCCCCATGAAACCAGAAAATGTGCAATTCCTAAGGTACTCCGCATGTGTGTGTATGTTAAGGGTGGGAAGGTTTAAAATACAGGAGTGGGTCATAGGAGTTTCCTTAGGGTGAAGTGTCATTGAGTTCTTACATAGAAATCTGTATTAGTTAGAGTCAAGTTACCACAATAAAATACTTGAGATAACTGAGTAAAGATAAACTGTTTATTTTTATTTATTTTAAAATATCCTGTGAATTACATTTAAATTTGTATTTAGTGTGTGTTTGTATGAGTGTGTATGTATAAGTGTGTATGTTCATGTGTGTGTGCATGCATTCATGGAAGTCTATGTGTAGGTCCCAGGGGTTGAACACAGGTGGTCGGCTTTTTTTTCCTGGTGAGCCATCTCACTGGCCCTAAAACCATTTATTGGGCTTACAGTTCTGGAAGCTCAGGTATGAGATGGAGTGGTCCCCATTGATCTGGGCCTCCAGTGAGGGAATCCAGATGACAACGACAGGTGTGTGTCAGAACACACAATCACATGTAATTCTATGGAAAAAAGAGGAGCCCCACAGTGGCCCTGGAGACCTCCCATTATGCTCCATTTCTCCCAAGCCCACAGCATCTCATATACTACAGGATAGTCCCTGCATCTAAATGGTAGTAAGACCCAGAGAAAAAGTAAGCCCATTGCTTGACTGATATACGCCTAAACCCAAGGGGACCCAGAAGGACATGCACACCCAGTACATGATAGAGGACATGTTTTTCTGATGCCGTAGCCTCCTTTCCCCGCCTCCACTGTCCATGCAGGGAGGAGGAAGCCAATCTCTCCTAAACTGTGACTCGAGATGAGTGGCCGGCTATACTCGTCCCTGTTTCCTTAGCTCTGAGCTCGACACCTCGTGCATATAAGTCTCAGTGTCTTCTTCTAAAAATTCACCAGTTGGGCCCTTTAAGCTTTGGGACCACACGTGGTTTTAGCAGATCAGGCATAGCTGGAGCCTGTGGTCACCCTATGCTCGGAGCAGGCGAGGGCTGTCTTATCTAAGGCAGCCTTGCAGCTCGGTTCTGGGGTCTGCACCACCCCTCTCAGCTCAGGCACTGGCTGCCACTCCCAGAGGCACCAGTCTCGGAAAGAGGAGGTGTTTGCCCTTTGGAGCCCTTAAAAATAGAACAATAACTAGACGACACTTAGAATCTTTGGGTCTAAAGTCAGTAATTAGCTTGCATTCCTGAGGCATTCCTGTCAGCCTAGGAGGGGGGTTGGCTGAGAGCGGCTGTGGAGGATCAGAACTCTGGTTTATCATTCCGATGCCAGAGTCCGGTGCTGGCCTGGATGTGGTAAGACTCCAGGGGCCTTGCAGAGCCCCAGGCAGTGCTTTCATCTCTCTGTAATGTGGACGGGGCCTGGGCACCGATGATCCCAGGCAGCTCCTCTCAAACTTAGGGGTTGCAACAGCCATTTTATATGAGCTCATGATTCTGTGGCCGAGTGACTTGGTAGAGTTTGACTAAGCAACTTTTTTTTTTCTAGATGTGGAATCACTGGGTCTCTAAGTGGGATTCAGCTTGTGACTGGGCTGATCCACAGGATCTAGGAAGATTTGCTTTTAAGTCAGAGGTCCTGGCCGGGAGAAGTAGGAAGGCTGAGTTTAGCTGAAGCTCTGAGGTGGCTAAGCAGCTTCTTTCTTTCTCCCTGTAGCCCCAGGGCCTCTCCCTTTGTAGTTGCTTTCTCCGTGTGATCTCCTTAGCCAAGTCATCATACTCTTCCAGGGCAGCTCAGAGTTTAATAGAAGGATGGGGTCACTTCTGCTGTGTTCTATTGATATAGCTGTCACAGAGCTGCTCAGCCTTGGGGGACAGAAAAGCAGGTTTTCCATCTTAGGGGAAGTCCTGAAGACAGCCATCTTTGAGAATATGGTACCCTGGGCCATGAACGATGGGAAAATTGGAGCCAGTGGTCATATCAAGGGTAACGAAGACTGATGATGTCCCAGTGCCTTCGAAGGTACATGTGGTGATTAGAACGGAAATGGTCCCTGTAGGCATAACTAAGGAAGTCCACAAGCCCGGAATGAAGGATAGCTGTTTATTTGGGGAATGCTCACAATAAGAAAGCCGCTGAGGTCCTCTGCAATGTAGGTGCTGGGAACTGCATACAGAAACTCAGACCACCAGCCAGGAAAGTGAACATGCTTCCTGTCTGTGCTGATCAATCCACATGCAGTATCTCAGACCATGCCCTAATGGGTAGGTACACAAAAGGCTGTTGACTGGATGAATTCCCACAACAGGTCCCCATAATCTCATATATTTGAATGCTTGGTCCCCAGTTTGTGGAACTGTTTGGGAAGGATTAGGAGGTGTGGCCTTGTTGGAAGAGGTATGTCAGTGGGGTTGCCATTCCCAGTTAGCGTGGTCTGTCTGTCTCCACACCTGATATAAAACCCCATAAGCATCGATCATGGCCCTCTTGGAAATAAGATAGTGATGTGCTATCACCTGTGCTATTCTGATTCATTCTGTACCTGAATCTGACCATGCTGTTCTTGTCACGGAAAGGAAGCAGGTATATTCATTGGTGCCGTGTGGTTTCTCACATACCCATTTACAGGATTCACTTTCTTCCTGGTGTTTGCCTACATCCTGGTCTTCAGGGCCTGCCTCTTCCTCAGACTCTGCTGTGCCCCTTCAGCTTTTAGAGTCCCATAACCTTAGGTGATGTAGGGGTTTTGCCATTAGAATCCACTGTGTATTCCTATTATCTTTATATCTCTGTGTTAATTATTTCCAGTTAGGCTACTGGGTAACTGCATCACTGAAATCCAGGATATTTCTCGGTGTCCATTTTTCTGGCCCAGTGAATTGTCTTATATCCTGATGCTAATGGCTTTAAATAAGGACTAGAAGTTTTTTTTTTTTTAGGGAGAATCTCACTCTATCCTACGCAGGCCTCAAACTCATGGCGATCCCCCTAAATCAGCCGTCCCAGCACTAAGATTCTAAGCATGAGCCGTTACCAAACCAAGAGAGGCTCAAGTCTCTGGAATCTGTTCTGCACACAGGCATTTATGGCAGAAACAGGTGTATATCCACAGGCATGGCTCTGAGGATCCTGCCAGGAGTGTTTCCCGCGTGGAAACAAGGGTCCCTGTGGTGGGCCAATCCTTGGGTACTGGTTCTGGTTGAGGTTGTTGAATGGCCATTGTGAATGTGTTTGTAATTTGTTTGGTGGGTTCCATGTTGACCAGGGTCCCATTGTCCTTGTTGTTCATGGTTTGAATTACTGCTCTGAAATGCTGAAATCAATTTCTGGTGTTAAATCAATACATGAGAGAGAGCCCAGGCCACGAGAGAGGGAAATTGTGTAATTGGGGTAGCATGAGAAACTCTAAAGGTCTCCCGAATGGGAGCTGGTGATTGAGTGGCTGGAGTGATTGAATGGCTATATCCAACCGCACACCTCCAAAGAAAAGACTTTGATCCTTCTTGCCTTTGGAGGGTGACTGCTTACTCGGTACCCACACCCCTGTATCTGGGACCCAGAACTGTGAAAGTAGATTCTTTCAGGTCATATGTTGCTATATAAGGTTTGTCTCTTTGGGCACATAACATCCCCAGAGAAGAATGTGAAGAAATAGACAGTACAGTTTATATTATTTGTTCCTAATAACAGAAATGAGTGATTCCATGGAACCTGGGTGGCTCTGTGGGTGGTGGAGCAAGGGGAGAAATTCAGTTCAGGGTAGGGCTGTGAATACCTGTTTTCTGTATCAGCTGTTTACTAGAGAGCTGGGACTGCAGCTCAGTTGGTGGTGTGCTTGCCTAGCACGAGCTAAGCCCAGGGTTCAGGGTGCAGCCATACAAGCCTGCATTTCCAGCTCTTGGTGGAGGAAGGAGGATGAGACGTTCATGGTCATCCACTGCTAGTGAGAGGCCAGTCTGGACTGTGGGAGACACTGTCTCAAAAACCACACCAAACCAGATCTCTCGTGGAGGAGGACTTGATAATTTTGGGTCGAGATTAAATTTGTCTGTTCCCCTGGAGATTAACAGGCACAGAGCTGATGCCTCTGGGAAGGGTCATATTTCTTCGGATGCTCCACAGACAAGTCATGCTTTGTCCTGGTCCGGCATTCAGCAGGTCACTCAGAGTCTCTGCAGAGTCACCTTGTGTACACCCAAGAACCAAATTGTAATCAGGATATACTTTATGATCATCAAGAATGATAGGTAATTAAGTCAGATTAATTGATCTAACATCAGAAGCCACACAGCATCTAAATGTGCCCTCGTCATCCAAGGAAGACGAACTTATATACAGCCCAGCCCCAGCGTGGACTGAATTTCATGTCACTGCCTTTCTGTAACTGGTCACCTCGAGGCTGTTGAAAAGCCACTTGCTGAGAACAGTGACGACAACTCACACAATTTACTGAACGCTGGCCCGCGAGCTTTCCCAGATACGGGGCAGCAGGCATTGTGCACCTGGGATCCTCATCTCGGCATTCTGGCTTAGTAGGCACCTCTGATGCCCTCATTAAGAAAACACGTGAAAGGGGCATTTCCTTCGCCCTTTTGTTCTGCTGGTTTGATTGGATTTAACGGAGCCATTCCTGAGAAGGAAGATGGGACGTTTCACTTTGGTGCAGAGAGTGCTGACTGGATCATCCGGTCCTGTGTCCCTGGCCTGGGCAAGCTCTGTGGGACACATGCTGAAGGAAGGCTGTCTGTCCTTCTGTACATCGTTATTCATCGCTCTTGCCCCAAACACAAGACTGGGGACTGCCCGTGTTTGGACTTGGCTCATCTTCTCACCAAACTGGCTTCCCTTCTTACTTGTATTCATTTTAATCACACACACACACACACACACAGAGAGAGAGAGAGAGAGAGAGAGAGAGAGAGAGAGAGGGAGGGAGGGAGGGAGGGAGGGAGGGAGGAAGCGCCACTACTCCCCCCTTCCTTTTGAAGAAGACGGGCAGTTTGAAAGGATTGGTTCATTTACTGAATTCTTATTCACGTTCAACTGTCTGTTTTAAAACACACCTGCAATTTGTTTTAATCAGATGTGGTAAGACCTGTAAATACAGAGATGTCTGTCAAGAGCAAGAAGTCTATATTCAGGCCCCTCGGAGGAGGCACAGCACGCCACTCGGGGCTGTGTGGGGAAGTACCTCGGTTGCTCAGAAGGATGGAGAAGGGAAAGTGGAATTTAGGGTCTTTGAGGCAGGGCCTGGGGAAGCAGTGGACTCAGGAGAGTAGGGCTGTCCCTAGTACCCGGTCCTGCAGGGAAGTAGAGCCGGAAGTGGCAAGTGAAAATTGAACAAAGGAGGGGCTTTGCCCTCTTGACCAATCTCTTTAGGTAAGAAAGAGACCGCTGTAGGCTAGTGGTTTAAAGTCTGTAAGAGCTGAGAAGGAAGGACCTAGCGCAGACAGCACAGCTGGCTTGTCACACCTGGGAGCCTGAGAAGTTTCCTTAATCTTTTAAAGACCTTAACTCAGGGAAAACTGGATTCTTGGTTTCTATACAAAGAATCTCAAAGTAAACCGATATGAAATACGGTTTTGTTTTAATTGCATGCATGCTCACACATGCGCATGTGTATACACACACACACACACACACACACACACACACAAAGCATTCATTCTTGGCCTTGAGCGCACGGACCATTAGAGGTGGCAGAGGGTGTCAGGTCCCTGGGAGCTGAAGTCACAGGTGGCTGTGAACTGCCCAACTTGTTGGTGTGGGGAACAGAACCTGGGTCCTCTGAAAGAGCAGCACACAGTTTGACCACTGAGCCATCTCTTCAGCTTGAGTTGGGATTCATTTAAAAGACTTTTTAATATAGATTTTTTTAAGCACAAGGATTAAAAAAGACACAAGGGGAAGAAGCAAGACACACCTGAACCTTGGGTTTGGGCTTCTCCCCGAGAGTGGAGCTTTGCTTCCTTGTGGGTTTTGAAGCTATTATCATGCTAAGACTGCTGAGGGCCCTAAATGCGGTCGCCCCAGGGCTCCTGACAGGATTCCACTTGATAAGGTGAAAGTCTAGCCCGCGGGGATGCTGGAAGGCAGAAGACCTCTGTGTAAACAGCTAATTTCTTTTTTGAGATTCCCAGAACACCCTGAGAAAAGGGATGAGGCCCTACCCAAGGTCATATACGGGCTGGCCTTAAGCCTGGCTATTGCTACAATAACAAAATATCTATGTATGACAGGAATATTATCCTTATGTTGGTGACCTTCACTGCCAATGCTGTTAATGTTGAAATTCTCAGCCGGTGAGAGGCCTTGGTAATTCCAGGGTGAAGGTCTCCTTTCTCTCTCCTGTCCTCAGAATTTTCCAGGTCTATCCACTTTGCCTCAGGACATACCACTGAGATAGATAGCAACCTTTAAAACAGTGGTTCTCAATCTGGGGGTCTCGACCCCTTCACTGGGGTCACGTACGACCATTGGAAATTCCAGATATTCACATTACCATTCATGACAGCAGCAAAATTATACTTATGAAGCAGCAACAAAAATAATTTTATGGTTGGGGTCATCACAACATAAGGAACTGTATAAAGGGTCACAGGTACTGTATTAAAGGGTCACAGGTTAGGAAGGCTGAGAACCACGGCTGCATGCTGAGCACCTTGCCTTTACCACTCCGGGTCCAGTCAGGAGTCGTTCATTCTAGGGCCACTATGAATGTATCATGCTGAGCCCGGACATAAGCTTGCTCGAAATACAAGCGCTACCTCAGGAGAGGACATCTAGGCTGAAAAAAAAAATGTTTAAATATATTTTTATCACTTGACGGTTGCCATTAAACCTACGGTCTGTAAAGCCGTTTCTCATGGGGGTCCCTGCCGCAGAGAACGGTTGTGGTCGCCTGGCCACGGGAGTCAGAGTTCCTCATTCCTTGCTGCCACTTTATTAAATATTCTTCTCAAAGAGAGGATGCCCTGAGACAGATTTCCGGTGAATTATCCTTTAGTCCCACTGTGGGAAAACTGGGATTGGAGTTCCAAAAACAATGGACAGGACAGGTGAGCCAATCCTCTTGTCCCGCCCACCCCTGAGGCACGCCCGAATTTCTGAACTCCAATAGTCTTGGGCTTGGGATCCCGGTGAAACCGCAGAGGGGCGTGGCCAATCACCTGTCCCTCTGCCCTTCCCCCAGATTCCAGTCCTTTCCACCTACTCCAGATGAGGCAGAGTTTGTATCCCATCCCATCCCATCCCATCCCATCCCATCCCATCCCATCCCATCCCATCCCATCCCATCCCATCCCATCCCCGTTCCCGCTTCTCTTCAGGAAAGCCATGGCCCCCTGACTGCCCAGGGTCTCTCCTAATGGGCCTGTCTTTTTGTCCTCGGTACCCAACAGAGCTCTGGGTGTTAATTTGGAGCAGCTGTATCCCAGCTACGAGTGGGCATCTGGAAGGGGAACAATGTGGGAGGGAGGCCCGGCAGGGTAAGGCAGGAGCCCTCCAAGGGGCTAAGCCACCCAGAGCGCCCCTTTCAAAGGCTCTCTTTTCTCTCTTTCACTTTAATTTCCCATCAGGCCTTCTAAAGGAAGCCAGTGCCCACTGACTGAATGGTAGCCTTTCTGTGTATGAATAACTTATCATGCGGTATTTAAGGGTCACTGTTCCTTATTGTATTTGGGCCAGAACAGAAGGCTAATAAGGAGGGCATAAGGTGTGTGCTCCAGTGCCTTCTCGGAACTTGATCCTCAACCTTCTCAGACAGCGATGTGGGGGACAAACTGAGGCAGGGGACTTGCTTAGGGAAGAAGGTTTGATGTGGGAAGCTGCAGGTCAGGCTCTCAAGAGGTGAGGAGGCCTTAATGAATACCCCAGTGATTGTGCCTTGATATAAATTTATTCTTCTCATATTCCAGAGATTGGAAGCTTGCAATCAAGGTGCCCAGAAGTTTGGTTTCTTCTGGGCCCTCTTTCCTTGGCTTCAAATGGTCACCTTTTTCCATGTGTCTTCATAGAGCCTCCAGCCTGTGTGAGCGTCTGTGTGACTCTCTCTGTGTCCGCATTCCCCTCCTAAGGACACCAGCAGACTGCTACACTCCGACAGGCTCTTACACTAAATAGCTCTGTGAAGGTCCTGTCTCCCATACTGTAGCTAGAAGTCCAGTATAATTTCATTTGATTTGTTTTAGTAAGGAGAGAGCACCAGTTCAGCCAGAGCAGGATAGCATGCTTGGACACACACACACACACACACACACACACAGAGAGAGAGAGAGAGAGAGAGAGAGAGAGAGAGAGAGAGAGAGAGAGAGAGAGAGAAAGCACAGAAGATGGACTATTAAGGGAGAAAGGGGGGACTCTACAGTAGGGAGCAGTAAGGTGGTTGAGGGGTACATGTGAATTAAGAACAATAATGTGTGTGTGAATGTATAAAAATGTTATAAAAACATTTTTTTATGCACTTACCTCCCCCCAACTTCTTTTCACTGAAAAAGATAGCTCAGGTGCCTGGAGTGTATGAGAGAGCGTCGTGACCACGCAGCAAATGTAGGTTCAATGGAGCCTTTTAGACGAACAGGGAGCAAATCTGCTGGAGGGGAGAGGAGGTTACCTTGTCATCTGAAATCCCAGCTGGCAATGGCACAGGGAAGGGAAAGCTGGGACAAAGCTGACCAGCCCATCACGTGAGGTTTCACTCCAGCATTTGCTTGCCCGACCGGTGTTTGCTCGCCAGGCGTTTGCTCACCCAGTTGCTTCCCCCCCCCCCCCCCGGCTCTTACTGACAAATAGCAGGTGCCACTGTTGTTTTATTTTAAAATTCTCATGGCAGCTCACAACTGTCTGAAGATCCAGTTGCAGGGGATCTGACACCTTCACACCAATGCACATAAAATAAAGCTAAATAAATCATAAAAAAATAAAATAAAATTCTCTGGGTTGGAACGTGGAGCTGACCAAGTCCTTCTTCTTCATGTGTTTGAGGGCAGCACACTACACTGTCTCTCTGAGCCACGGAAACATCATAGTGTTCCAAGGAAATACAGTTTGAGAAGCACCGGGCAAAGCAATGTCTCTAGGCTTTCTCTTGCTTAGTAGAGATGTTGGGAAGGTTCTTCTCACCCTTTCTTCTCCGAGGTCCCCTGCCCAGGTACACTTAAATCACTCCCCTGAGAAGTTCCTTCCCACAGAGCCATAATAATCCTTACTGCTCCTATCTGACCATTCCACTCATGGTGACCAAAGAAGATTTCAAAACGTCCTCATTGCATGAGGCTTTCCAGAGTTTGTTTTCCATGGCTGGGACAGAAAGCTCAGCCTTGCAGAGGCTGCCATGACCACCTTGCACAGAAGACCCACCCCTTCTGGTCACCTCTGGCCAGCCAAGAACCACCGTGAGCTTCCAGCCATGCCTTGAATATGACCTTGTGCACCTAAGCCCCAGGCCTGGGTACAGAGCCCATACCCTCATACTGCTGGTTTGTTCTTATCTGTTAGGCCTCGACTTAAATGTCACATCCTCTGAGAGACTCATCTTGTATTAGCCTGTGCCTTACCTCCCCAACCTGGTATTTTCTCTGTGTAGTTTCCTGTTTATTTATCTTCTGTCCCTACCACAATAATCTATACGTGATTTGGATGTACACTCGTAGATGTCTAATGGAGCAGGAAAAGCACCGGCCTCCGAAGTAGGAGCACTGCCTCCTCCCCTTGCCCGTGTAACTTCGGTCCTCCTTTTCCTTACCTGCAGAATGTGAGGGGCAGTCCCTGTTCTCGAACAGGTCTGTGGGAGCGAAATCTGTGCCTGCCTGGGGCTAGCTATTCATCCTAGAAGTATATTTCCCAGCATGCCTTGTCTTCATTTGGAAAGATGGGGCTGCCTCGGATCCTGAGACCCAGATCAATACAATTGCCGAGACAAAGTTCCTGCATGATGCAACAGCTCAGATAGTCCTGGAGCTGTACCTAAGGGACCAACTACCTGAGGATGTACCTTGCACACTCCCGTGTGCAAGACACTCCCCTGTGAGCTCAGACTTGACCCTAAAAGAACCACCATTCAAATAATGGTTTGAGGGAAAGCTAACATTGCAAAGAGCCGGTGCTGACTCTGCCTGTTCACTCTGAGACGACTCCAATGGAAGAGTGGCTGCTGGGAAATTATTCTTTCTCCCAGTACTATCTATCGCCCTTTGCAAAAATGCCAGCCCACAATTAAAGCCAGGCTCTTGTTTTAAGAGCAATTAGGACACAGTGGCTGGTCATATAGGTCAAAAAAATCTAAAGGTTTCCTCTTTTGTCTCTAAGGCAGGAATTTTAAAGCTCAAAACTAATGACATTTTGAGTAGGATTTTTTTGTCATGAGGAAGAGGATTTTCTTGCCCACTAGTGGAAGTTTAACAGCATCTTCTAGCCTCTACCCACAAGATGCTAGTAGTACAACCCCCTTATTTGTGATAATGGATTATAACCTCAGACAGTACCTCTATGAGCAAAGTCCCCCCCCCCAACTGAATATATACACCTATAGAGAAACACTGCCCCCAAAGAAACAGTACAGAGGATAGATGAAAAGAAATCAGAGGGGGAGGAAAAAGCGGTGCTAGAGGATAGGCTCACACAGAAGCATGTATATAAGTCACTGGGGTGCCTGGCTGCAGAAGAGCCCGTGCTTCTGCACACTGCCTGGGTATAGGAAAGCTGATGGAGACCACACCTGCTATGATGCTGTTTCCCTGACCTAGCCTGAGAAACTCTGAGATCAACATGCTCCTCAGCTGCGAAGATTGGTTTGTCTGAATAAAGGGGATGTCCATGAAACTAGGATGTGTTTACAGAGTGAGTAATGATGGGGGCTGTCGGGAGGGCTGGCAAACACGCGGCAAACCCAGCCTCCGACTCATAGCTCTTTAGGAGTTATCCATTCATTTCTAAGTCGTATGGTATTTATATTGTAGCTGTTATACAATGTGTCTCGTCTACGGTCTATTTATATGTCTGTCGCATTTGGTGTGATAGATCTTACTTGGTTTATACATTTTAATATGTACTGGTGCATCTTTATTTTTCTTTTGCATATATGTATGTGCATATGGGGAGGTATGTGTACACGTGTGTGCGGTGAAAAGGTTCACAGGCTCTTGTATGCATGCATTGGAGGCCAGAGAGCAACCTCGGTTATCCTCTGGAAGGCTCCGCATTCCTCTGAGACAGAGTCTTTCATTGCCTTGAAGCTCATGGAGGAGGCTAGGCTGACTGGCCAGCAAGCACCCAGAGCCTGCCTGCCTCTGCCTCCCTGGCATTGGGATTGTAAGTGAAGCTTGCCAGGCAATGGTGGCACACACCTTTAATCCCAGCACTCAGGAGCCAGAATAGGCAGATCTCTGTGAGTTTGAGGCCAGCCTGTCTACAGAGTGAGTTACACATCAGCCAGGGCCACACAGAGAAACCCAGTCTCAAAAAAAAAAAAAACATTAGAAACAAACAAACCAAAAGGACATAGTGTCAGGCCTGGTACTTTCTTTATTACCTCATCCATGTAAACCTAAATATTAATTAACATATGGTTATATATGTATGTAAAATTTGCTGTTCACAACCACCCATGATATAGATGGCATGACACCATTTTACAGATGGGAAAAAGTGATATTTGGGAAGCGTTAGCATTTTTCCTGGGTCACACATTATCCTGTACAAGAATAATGTTGGAACTCAGCTCATTAGGGCTTCAGGACTTGAAGAGTGGTTAGGAAAAAAAAGGTCTGTCCTCAGATCTTTCCTTCCATCCACCAATTTAGGAACAACCTTTTCATCAGAACATTGTTTTTGTGGGATAGATACATGTGGCTTTTCATAGATCTGGCCTCACCCAACGTCATGGAGACGCAAGAGGTCACAGCATTTATCTTGTCTCCCTTCGCTCCCCACATGTGGTGCAGAGAGTTGCTGCTTTCTAACTCTCCGTGGTTTGCTTTTCTCTGTTGTCCGCGTACTTCTGGCAAGATTCAGCATTGGAAGAGGAGTGAAAACCCTTCGTGCCTCTTAAGGAATGGAAACTCTATCTCATCGTTTAACTCTGGAGAGGAATTATTTCTTGCCCTCCAATTTCAGTCCCCAGGAGCAGCAGCTGTTGTGAGAGGGCGCGTGTGTCTGTGCTGGCACTTGCGTACACATCCTTCCTCTCTGTTCAGGGCATAAGTGTGTTAGTGGATGGTGTGGATGAGATGAGCAGCCCTGAGAGCTGGGTCAACGCTCCATGCTGCTATAAGCACGATACAGCTGACAAATGCCTACTTCAGGAAATTGAGTGTGGTATGTGTTTGTGTGAGTATGTGGACTGTGGGGCACACATGGTGTGTGTGTGTGTGTGTGTGTGTGTGTGTGTGTGTTTGTAGGAGATCTCTACTGGTAAGTGGGGGCTCTCACAATCAGCGTCTTTAATAGCATCTGGAACGAGCCTCCGAGTGAGAAAGTCGTTAGCTTTATCATGGGTTGGATCCTGAAATTATTTATATTGGAAAACGTGCCATGTATTCTTAGTCTAAAAGGGAAGGAAGCTTTGAGGCAAGGAACAAAGGAGTGAATGTTTGGGTGACGGCTCGCCTTGCTGAGTCTGCTGAAGTAGCTGATTAGGCAGCCTTCAAACACCACCGCGTCTTCTCAAGGTTGTGCGGATCATAATTGGCCAAAAGCGAATTCCTTTGCTTTGTCTCCGCTTTAAAGCAAAATGACTGCTCTCACCTGCTAGAGCTCCCAAAATATTTTCCAGCCTACATGGCTTCTTGGCCTTTTGGCTTGCAGGCTGTTGCTGTGTCTCCATCCCTGGTGCTGGTCTGTCGGTTGGTGGTCAGAGGTCCAAAACCTTTTGTGCGGTCGCTGTCTTGTTTTACATTTCCAAATGGAGAAGATGGCTGTGGTCTGGGCATGCATGCCTGGTGAAGAGGCCCAGAATGATAGGGCTTCATGATTGCTGGGCACATTGGGTGCCCATGATAGCAGACAGCCTGCCAACACAGGATTGGCTTTATTTATGGTTTTTTCTCCTGGAGGTGAAATGAACCAATTTAAAGTATATATTCCGATAATGCTCAGTTCATTCACCATTTTATGTAACTGTCACCCCTGTCTGATTACAGGACATTGTCGTCATACCCCAAGGGAGACCGTGTACCCACTAAAGTTGTCACCTCTATTTGTTGCTCTGCATAGCCCTAGGTAGTTCCAATCTATCTCCAGGGATTCAAACAGTCTGGCTATCATGGGATCATACAATATATGACCTTTTGTGTCTGGCTTCCTTTTTAGCATAGGGCTTTCATCTGTCATGCAGTGTCTGCTGGACCTTCTCTCCCCTTTGGGCCCAATTGTACTCTGCTGTATGAATAGAGCTCGTTTTGTCCATACATTCATCTCTTGGTGCTTTCATTGTTCCTCCTACCTTTGGGCTGTAGTAGACAGTGCTACTGTGAGCATCCTAACACAAACACTTATTTGGTCTCTGGATTTAGCTCTTTGGGCATACACCTCAGAGTAACATTGCTCAGTCCCTGGTTGTTCCATGCTTTAACGTTTTGAGGAATTGGGGCTGGTGTTCGTGGTTTAGACTTTGGTCTGCTGTTAGGACTCTGAGATAGGCTTGGTTGGAATCATGAGTTCTAAATGTTGTAATGAGCCTTTCCACTCCTTACCTGTCTCAAGAGTCTGAAACCTGCCTCCAAGAAGCCCCTGCATCTTCTCCACACAGTTCTAGCACAGAAGATGCCTGCCTCCCTTGGATGGTCGTTTCCCCGATGGCCATTCCTATCTGATGGCTTACAGTACCCGGCTCCACTGGGAAGTTCCTACCTGGAGTCTATAAACGTTGGGGATTTACTCACAGCAGAGTTTCAAGGTCAAGAAGGAGTTTGTAACTTCCATTAGCTCTTTAAAATTCTAGAGTGATCCATCGGGGTCTTTTCTTCTGCCTTGGGCTTTTGGAGGTTTTCCGGAACATCATCACTGAGTGACTGTAGCCTTCTGCGGACTGTGGATACCCAGACACCCAGACAAGGCCATGTTTCCCAGTGTTCCCCTATGAGAGGACAGAGCTGAGGCTGAAAGTTTGTGTGGGAGGAGGTGGGAAGCAAAGAACCATGGCAGGTCACTCCCACTGGCCCTACTTGCCCTTCATCTTGAATATCTGTGGTTAACTTCAGATACCAGAAGAATCTGAGTATTTGGTTTGTGGAGAAGGGCTGTTTCTGAGGGACCTGGTGTGTTTATTTGGAAAGATGGTGGGGGTGCTTTGGACAGTCACTGCTTTTGCCCGTTCTTCTGGCACACAGATCTTGATTCGTTTTTAAACTATGCAAAACAGAGGGTAAGAGGTAAGTGTCTAGAGCTTGTTGGTCCTCACTCAACTGCCTGCCGATGGTTATCAGAAATCACCTAGCAATGGCTGTCCATAACCCACAGTAATGTGCACAAAGGTGTTCAAAGACGGCTATGTTAGGAGTCACACTCAGAGGGACTGCGCTGATTGGCAGGGGCCCTAAATCACGATCATGTAGATAGGGGTAGCGCTAACAGAAGCACGTGTCATGTGCTATATGGATTTTCAGCTATTTACGGGTTGGGAAATACTTCCGTAAAACATTCAGTGATTTATGAGCAGTTTGTAAGCAAACACAGAGGATATTGTCAGAACGATCCATCTTCGCCATGTTTGGCGTATCCTGCTGTTGCTGCATCCAGAGCTGAGGGCACTGCTGTATTGTGTGAGGACCTGTGCGAGTGTTTGGCTGCCGGTGACCTGACCTAGTTCCAGGCAGAGTTTTTGTGCTGAATCCCACAAGTCCGCCAGCAGCTCCGTGACCCTGTTTCAACTTACTGTCCAGACTTCTTTGATGAGTGTGCTCACCCTGATGTGAACGGCTGCGATATGACAAAGAAGGGGCTTCTACAAGACCCG
This sequence comes from Microtus pennsylvanicus, assembly GCF_037038515.1. Lineage (NCBI taxonomy): Eukaryota > Metazoa > Chordata > Mammalia > Rodentia > Cricetidae > Microtus > Microtus pennsylvanicus. The sequence goes on from NC_134584.1 coordinate 24,943,713, forward strand.
CAGGGAGAAACAAGATTTCAGATCTTGAAGTCCCTTTGAGGCTAGGGCCACATAATCCTGTGTAACTAGAAAGAACATGAAGGGGACCCTGACTCAGTCGCCTTGTTCTATGTGGCATAGAAGCAACTTGCTTACTCAGTGGTAAAATGGCCACACCCAGGTCTAGGGTGCCCTAAAGCAGAACACACACCTACAGCTTGGGGTGCTCTCAGCTGCTTCATTGACCTTCAGGGCAGATTTGGATCTGAGGAGGTCCTTCCGCTAGCATGGATGTCTTGATCTCTTCCTAGCCTCTGAGAGATGCTAAGCAAAGACTGGAACAACCACAGGTCATTCGATAATTTCACTTGTAGCTATGATTTCAAATTCCCCCACCCTGTGTGGCTTACAGGAATGTAATATGGATGGGACCTTTTAGGTTTTATCTCTTTCCTTCTGCTCCCTCTGGCAGGAGGCTAGAAAGCGATGGAATTCAAATGAAAAGAGTGCTAATAATTTATAGTTGAATAAATCTGCTTTTGAGCTATACCCCAATTAATAGAATCAGAACCAGCACTTGCTCAAGGTTCTTCCTACACCAGGTACTTAGGCAGCTGCTCTTATTAATTCTCACCACCCTAAGGGAGGCCAGCGTCGCAGCTGGTCCCACTTTTCAGAAGAGAGAGCAGTGTGTATTAAGTAATAGTTGCTGTCTCCTTGCTAGGACAAAATGCCTGATGAAAGCAACTTACAGGAGGAGAGGTTTGTCTTGGCGTTCAATTCAGGTCACATAGTCTATGGAGGTCAGGCAGGACCAGAGGTGTCCCTGTGGTGGTTTGAATGAGAATGTCCCCATAGACTCACATGTTTGAATGTTTGCTTCACTGTTGGTAGACTGTTTAGGAAGAATTAAAAGATGTAGCCTTGTTGGAGGAGATAAGTCACCAAATGGATTTTGAGATTTCAAAAGCCCACAATCAGACAGGGTCTCTCTCTCATGGGTATAAGAGTTGAGTTTTGGCTATTTTCCCAGCACTATGCCTGCCTGCCTGCCTGCCACCATGCTCCCCACCATGATGATCATGGATTCATCCTCTGAAACTGTAAGCAAGCTCCCAATTAAATGCTTTCTTTCATAAGCATTGACCTTGTTTTCAGTGTCTCTTTCCACAGCAGTTGAACAGAGACTAAGACAGAAAGCACCAAATACTGCTTCTCACTTCCCGTCTCTTTTTATCTTTATTTTTATATTTATTTCATGTGTGTACATGTATGCTTCTAGGTGTGCATGTGTGCATGAATACGTGCCATGGTGTGTGTGCAGGACAGCTTGCACAACTCAGTTCCTGATCCTTCCACCGTGTAGGTTCTGGGGATTGAATTCATGCAATCAGCCTTGGCAACAAGCACCCTTGCCTGGTTAGACATCTTGCTGGCTCCATCCTTTTCCCTTTTTCTTCAGCCTAAGACACCAGCCCTGGAATGATACTGCCCATATTTAGAGTGAATCTTACTGCTTCATCTAGAAAGTCCTTTGCAGACATGTTCACAGATTTGTTTCCATAGTAATCCCAATTCCTGGCGAGTTGAGAAGCAAGGTTAGCCATCACAGCGAGGTTTGGTGAGGTCAAGTAACTTGCTTCCAGTGACCCGGAGTCTGCAAGGACGATGTCAGCCGCCATGAATGACAACGGTCCAAAAGAGAAGCAGTGAGGAGGATATCCTTGCTGGTTCCAGAGATGGGGATGGCCGAGTACAATATCCACAATGAGTTTAGATCACGAGAAACTTTCCCACCTTACGTCACTCCAGCAAGCAATGACAGTCCGTGTGTATTTCTTACTTTTCTATTGCTCTGATAAAATACCATGACCAAAAGCAACTTACGGAAAGGTTTATTTTGACTTAGGATCCCCGAGGGCTAAGAGTCCAGCCTGCCAGGGTGGATGGCAGCAAGCAGTGGGCAGAGTGGCAGGAGCAGCAAGCTGTGAGGTCACATCTTCAACAACAAACGTAGAGTGGAGAAAGAGAACCAGACATGGGGCAAGTGATGTCCTTCCTCCAGCACCGTTCTGCGCCTAAACCCTCTCACCAGCCAGCAAGCCAGTATTATAACACATGAGCCTATAGGGACAATTGTCATTCACGCCTCCACACATGAGCCAATGGGGACATTCTCACTCACACGGTCTCACCCAGAGGGTATTCTCAGTTTTCAACTCTTTCTTCATGTCTGCAGGGTCTGAAAACAGAAAGAACTTACCGCAAGCGAGGAAAGATGCCACTAATGTTAAGTTTCTGTTGGGTTGTACATTTTATGTTACTTGGGACTTGGGGGGCTGGGCTTGTCTGTCCTCGTGAAGAGCACAGGGAGGCTGGGCAACGATTCCTGGGGAGAGGGTGACCCCATAGCTCCAGTTCACCTTACAAGCCTTGTTCTGCTGTTTCTAAAAATACTCCTGACAAACAGCTAATGGGCATTTTGGCTGAACAGCCCTAAACCGCTGCTGCCGTTTCCAATGGAACGCTTCTCCAGACCTGCTCGTTTTGATTTATATGATTAGGGTGAACGCAGCCATTCCATGGAACTTCCCAGCAGCCTAACTCACACGAGGTCCTTCAGAACCAATAAAGCACATTTTGCATCTTTTAGCGAGTGTTGCTTCTTTGCTCATCAAAAATGAAATGAACCAAAAGTTCATTGGCAAGTACACACCTGCAGCCACTGCCTAAGCGCTACCCCCATAGGTAAGCGGAGGGACCCCCACCCCTCTAGAAGACTGGGTGGTTCCAGAATTGAAGAGGAAAGAATAAGTGGGTTTTTTTGAAACTGTACAATTTTATAAAAATTGCCACAGGTTTTTTTTGAAAGCATATTTACAACATATATGAGGAAACTCAAAGTGCACGCTTTTTTACCCCAATCCCATTTCTATAAACACATCTTGAAGAACCAAGTGAAAATAAAGATAGTTCTATACTTATCAAGGCTTCGTTTTATGCTATACCCTAAAATCCCAGAAATAGAATTAGTAATGTAAATAATTTGGTGGCTTGTTCATTATAGTATTATAAAGTTATTAAAGTCTTTGAAGAATTATAATACTATAAAAATGTTGAAGGTAAAAGCAGTGAAAATATCTACTTAAAAATTATATTGATGGGGCTGGTGAGATGGCTCCGCAGTTAAGAGCACTTCTGCTCTTCCAGAGACCTGAATAAAGTTTCCAGTGCCCATGGTCAAGTGACTCACAACCACCTAAAGCAAGAGTTCCAGGGAATCTACCCTCTTCTGGCCTCCCCAACCATCCAAGCATGTCACACACACACACACACACACACACACACACACACACACACACACAATCTTTTTTAAATTTTATATATAATTAAACATGTGAAATACAGCATTATGTAAATTCCAGATAGGATTAAAGAAATCCAAAATCATGATTATCTCTTGGTTGATGAGAACTCATGAAGATCCAATTGCCTCTGCCTCTGCTGGGATTAAATGTGTGTACCACAATGCCAGGCCAAATGTAGGGTTCTTAATGACTCCAGAAGTTCTTCCAAATCTGCCTTTATCTTCGTCTGTCCATCCTTTCTTAACAGATAATGAGTAGCTTTTCCCACTGGTGAATTTCTTCATGTTCTTTGACCTAGACTGACTTGTTCCCTTTAGCATAGACTCTGTAATAAATTTCCTGTTTGGCTACATCCTGCTGCCCCTTACTGACCATCATCTTCTCAACTAGCGTGAACACTGCTGTAGTTTTCTGTTTTTCTATTCTGCATGATGCCAAGTGCATTGGAGATAATTGATACATTGCTCACGGAATGAATAGCTAAAGTCGTTGCTAGAAGGAGGTAACTCTTGAAATGAGTGGGGAGGGCAGCCAGTGGCATCTGAGTGCTTGTGGGACAATCACTGACAACAGTAGCACTTGCCTGCCCCTTCACCTAAAACATCTCTACGTTTTGAGAGGCTAGTAAGGAAGAAAATAAAACAAATGCTTCTGAACCCAGCAAGTAGGCTAGGCAACATCAAAGGTGGAGGTTCAGGTGTGTGTGTGCGTGTGTGTGTGCATGCGTGCGTGTGTGCATGCGTGCGTGTGTGCATGCATGTACGCACACTCGTGCTTTTCTAGACTTTTTGTTTTCCTCTTTAAGTGTGTCTTTTTACAGTGTGCGTGCATGCATGTGTGTGTGTGTGTGTGTGTGGGTGTGTGGGTGTGCATGCATGTAAATGCACTCGCATTTTTCCAGACTTTTCATTTTCCCCTTTAAGTGTGCCTGTTTACAGCGACTATACTGCCTTGGAACATGCAAGCCTCAGGGCTGGTCTCCATAGTCCCTAGGATCCCATCTAGTTCGGCCTGGGGCTCTTTGGGGTAGCTCTGTGCCCACACTTGCCAGTGTTTTCTCCTTGCCCAGGTTGAGCCATGGTGTGTGGTCTCTCAGAGGCTACCGCTGGGTGACTACCTTAGACAGTCCCAGTCGTGTTCCAATTTACAGGTCATGCCCATGCACTGAAAATGTGTTAAGTTTTCTGAGATTTGGTGGTTTAAATTCTTTTACAAACTACTGGCAGGGGAGTTACTATGATCACGAAGATGGTTCTCCTAGGCAAGGCACATCTACAGCAGGCTGACCTCTGTGATGTCCCCAGATGTGGGAAACTTGATGGCTTAGTTTTTCATAGTGGGAGACTGGGTTCCCACTCTCCCCTGAGAATTCAAGATTAAAAAATTAGCAATAGAACCTACCTCCTTCATGTTTACTGGCCTGTGACAGCGGAGAGGCAGGGGGCGTGTCACGTCGTGAGGTGAACCTCAGAGAAAGTATCCTTCCTGACACAACCAGTCCTCAAGACAGGATGTTAATTCACTTCCAAACAATAAAGGAAAGAGAATACCTAATGAGTGTGTTTTGATATTGAGCTCATTTGAATGAGTCATGTAGTCTTTTGCTCCTGACATTTAATATCTCCTCCAATATTATCTTGATGTTAATTCTAAAGAAAAAGAAAGAAAGATTCCCCCTCTGTAATTTGAATAGGAAAGAATCTTACTGTGAAGACACTGTATTCTTATTTCCCCCCTTTTTCTGTGTATAATTATTAAAGCTAAGAATACATTGAAATTATTTCAGAGGATGTTTTGCAAACTTATAGAAAAACTTCATAACAACTAAAAAGTTTTAAGAAGTTTTTGGAGCTGGGAGTGGTGATACACACCTTTACTCCCACTCTCAGGAAGCAGAGTCAGGTAGATCTTGTTAGTTCAAGGCCAACCTGGTCTACAAAGTGAATTCTGGGATATTTTGGAGGGGAGGTATTTTTTGAAGTTCTGTCTCAAAAGAAAAAGAAGAGCACTTCTTGGGCTGAAGAGACGGCTCGGTGGATAAAGGCGCCTGCTGCCAGGTGTCATGAGCTGAGTCTGGTGCCTGGGACTCACATGGCAGAAGAGAGACAACTGCGTTGACTGTCCTCTGACCTTCACGAGTGTGTAATGGTGTGTGTACTTACACATACAATAAATAAATATGTGAACTGTGAGTAAATTCTTAATTCTCCATGTTAAAGGAAGCAATAGATTACGAGTCATTTCTGTTCTTAACCTCCTGTTCCACATAGCTGCTCCTGAGTCCACATGGCGACAGCCTCACAAGGTGTCTGTAGAGAGAGGAGTATGGCAGATGGCCAGGCTTCTTCATATGGACTTCATAGTCCACAGAACAGGTACTGAGGGTCCTGGACTTCCTGTTGCTTTATCATGTGTTGCAGTGGCTTCTTTTTAATGTTTTAGTTTTTGAAACAAAACTCTTTAACTTTTATTCTTTGTGTGTGTGTGTGTGTGTAACAGAGAGACAGAAAGAACAATGTATTACAGTGTGTGTCTGTATGTGTATGAGAAAGAGAGAAAGAGAACAATGTGGGGTGTGTGTGTGTGTGTGTGTGTGTGTGTGTGTGTGTGTGTGTGTTGATAACAGGACAACTTTTAAGTCTGTTCTCCTTCTGCTATGGGGTGAGTTCCAGGGACTGAACTCAGGTCATCAGGCTTGTATAGCAAGCTCTGCTTTTATCTGAATTATCTTACTGACCCTAATATTTTATGTTGATAAGCCATATTTTTGATTAATAAAGAAATTCGTGCTGGATGTGGTGACTTATGACTTTAATCCCAGCACTCAGGAGGCAGAGGCAAGTGGATCTTCATGAGTTCAAGGCCAGCCTGGTCTACAAAGTAAGTTCCAGGACAGCTAGGGTGATTACAGAAAAACCTTGTCTCAAAGACATACAAAAAGAAAGGAAGGAAAGAGTTGACATTTGTTATAGAAAACTTTAAAACATGATGAACTTCAGGGGAAGAGACAAAGATCAATAATTTCAGTGTCAAGATAAAAACATAATTAATTCAGCCATCATATATATATCTGTGCACAGAGGGAGGGAAGAAGGGAGAATGTTTTAATGCTGTTTATTTTGCTCATTGTATTTTCCTCAGTTTCTAGAATCATGCCTCATACACAATATGTGCTCAATAAAAGTTTGATCAGAAAGTGAAAATGGGTTCCACAGGACACTGGCACGTATCTCAGACAGCCTTTCCCCAGGTCTGTCTCTATGTGACCCGAACTGCCCCCATTCATCCTTCCGTCATGCTCAGCTGCCTCTCAGCTCCCACACTCTACCGCTTAGAGGCTCTTCCATTTCTAGGAAGGCATGCAATTGACCTTTAGGTCTGCCTGTAATAGCGCTCTCTCCCGTTGGGAGGAAAGGGCTTTTTGTTTGTTTTTTTACTAGAGAAAAAGTTGCATTCTGTTTCATGTTATTATATACCACATCACCACAGTCCGATGGTATTCCGGATGCATTTTGTAATAGGGTGTTCCTACCCATGCAAACGAATCTCTATCAGAAAATAGAGTCTAGGAATCAGCAACTAAACTTCAGTAGAATTTTTTTTCTCAGTTGTGTCTCCTACCACTGCCAAAGTCTGAGAGAAGAGAGAAACCAGTGACATTTGATATGTAGAACCAAGTAGAGGGCCCAGAATTCAGCGAGCTGCCACAGACTGTTCTCATAGCAGCACAAACAGCCAAATAAAGGGCTCGAAATAGAGCTGTGCACTCTGGCTGGTTCGGTCTGATTGCAAGTCAGAGACGAGCGGCTGGATTCCGGGCATCCTAGGCAGGCATTGCTGCCAGTCCCCAAAGACACTCGAGAGTGACGGCTGGGGCTTTGGCCAAGACAGGCGCCTAGGTGCAGTGAGGAAGAGACTTTGATGGCTTTTCTCTCCTGGCCTCAGACGAGGTGTGGACTAGTAAGGGCTGATCAATATTGACTGCCGGGTGTGTTTCTTTAGCTGTAAAGGAAGTGTTTTCAAAAGCATTCGTGGCTTTGACATGGTGGGTGGAGTAACACCTATTGTGGGCATGGAAGTGAGTTTTGTCCTTTCCCTGCGCTAGAGACTGCTAGAAGAATGTCTCAACCGCTAACCTCTGGAAGATGGGATAAACTGATTCGCATTTTCATTAAATTAGGGCCCCGCCCCCCTTTGAGACAAAGCCTCAATATACATCCCTGGCTGGCCTAGCTGGAACTCACTATATTCACCAGGCTAGCCCTGAACTCACAGAGATCCTCCTGCCTCTGCCTCCTAAGTGCTGCGATTAAAGGCGTGCACCATTTATTTTCTTGATGTTAGACCTTCTGACTGAGGTTAGAGACAATGGCAAAGTTGTTTTAGTATGCATTTCCTAGATGGGCTAAGGGTGGTAAACACTTTTAAATATCTAAAATTTTTTAAAAATCACTTTTTAAAGTGGGGGTGGTGACCTACACCTTTAATCCCAGTACTTGGGGGAGCAGAGGGCAGATGGATCTCAGTTAAAGGTCAGCCTGCTTTACATACAGAGTTCCAAGCGAGACGTACACAGTGAGACCCTACATCAAAAAAATACAAATAATAAATAAATAAATGAATGAATGAATGAGACTACAAATGCTATTAAGAGTAGAGAGAAAGGAGGACCCTTATTCCCTCCTGGTGGGGGTCTAAACTAGTACAGCCATGCTATAGAAATAAGAATGGAGGTTTCTCAAAAACCAAACCAAAGCAGAATCTAAAACTCTTACAAGTAGAACTACCCCAGGACCCAGGAAGCCCCTCTATGTGCACACCCAGAGAATGCTAAGTTCTGCCCCAGAAGTACCCACACACCCGTGTTCACGCTGCACAATCACTAACAGCTAGGAAGTGGAAGCAGACCAGATGTCCACCCACAGATGAACGGGTGGAGAATGTGTGCTTAGGGCTAATGAAGAGTGGTCGTTGGAAAGAAATAGCACCGCACAAAGGGGTGTGGTGTAACTAAGGACCATAAACCGGCTGGAGAGATGATAGAACACGGCCTGTCTGTCCCAGTCTGCCCTGTGTCCGCACAGAAAGGCTGCTGCTTTGTGGATCACCTCTCCAGCAAAGGTCTCCAGAACTGCTTCAGGACAGAGGGCAAGGGAGAGTGGGCGTGGCCTCCTTCCATCTCAGCTTCCCCGGTAAACGATGAACCACACCAGCATGAGATACCTCAGAAACCTGACGACTGAGCTTGGACAGCTCGCTATTGCTGGCTTGTGCTTTTAAAACCCTGGGTCAATTTCTATTGCCAGCAAGGTCGCTGGTTCTCAAATGACTCTGAAAAGACTCAGGCGACGCAGGACTGAAGCCACCAGTTAAAAATGATGCGGTAGTGGGTGGCTGACCCCGGACTGCAGAGGCTCCTTCTGAAGGTGGCTCGTTGGCAGTATTCCTGGCAAGTGGGTTGGGCCTGCTGAAGACTAGCCCATTTCCCAGCCTGAACAGCAAGACAGTAACCTTTGACCTCCTACAACTCTTTGTTTGTTGGGTTGGTTTGGTTTAGCTGACATCTTGAAATGAGAGTGTCTGGTTCGGGAGACTTCATGCAGGAACTGACCTCGCGCATGATCTGGACTTCGTCATGCCTGCTCAAGCTCCTCCGTTCTTCCTCTGGGAAGCGGCTGGGTGGGCCACGAAATGTTCATCAAGCTGTTTCCGAAGTGGTCCCCTCCTTTTTCAGGATGTAGCATGCAACTGCAACATCCACCGCTCAGATGCTCCCAGTGGGTCTCAGCATCTCTTCAGAGGAGGCACAGTGGGTTTGGGGAATCCCCCCGAAGATGACTGTTGATCCCCCATTTCTCGCTCTCAGCCTCTCAGCCATCTTTTGGAGAAGGCTGTCCCTGCATGTAGGCATTCCCAGCACGGGGTGGCAGGTGGGAAAATTTGGAGATGAAATTTAAATCTGTCCAGTTTGCTGCTTGTCAGCAGCTCTGATCACACACACGCTTGGCTGAAGCAGGAGTTGAAACCAAAGCCTCTGAGAAGGTTCTTAGGTTATCTGGGCACTGCAGTTCCAGGTGTGTTTATCGGTGCATTGCGGGTCCGGGTGTCAGGTTATCTACACGTGGCAGGAACAGACTGTAGGCTCCCTATGCTTTGCAGTTCTGCTGGGCTGGCTTCATTGCTCCTGGGAGTATGCCGAGTGGGTGGACTGCTCCATTCTTTATCTCTCCCGAGCCCTGGCTCTCCCGGGCAGTGATTCCCAAGTCTGGAAATAGCACTTGGAATAACCCTGATCTTGAGATGCACCAGCCCCTTGTCAGCACTTATTAAAATTAGAAGCAGCCTTAAGCGAGCAAATAAGACAGAGTGACTCGTTCCTTTATCTGGGCCTCTTCATTTCCAGGCATTTCTTCAATCCCTGCAACACCCTGGGAGGAAGGGGTTAATTGGAAGATGCTCCCTTGCTTATTAGTCTCCTGGAGAAACTGATTGTGCCTTTCCACCTCAGCAATGATGTATCGTCTCTAATCTCTTGGCCCAGATCACTGGCCGAGCAGATCAAAACAGTGGGTACAGAGTAGCTTATCTTTCAAGAGATGGATTGGCTAATGAATGAGGACATAGAGCTTAGAGGAATGGGCGACTCACTTGGTCCTAAGTCTGGCATACACACCTGCTTCCATCCTGCCTGGCTGATTCCAGACTAAAGAGGACAGCAGTGTGACCCTCATGTCTTCTGCCTCCTGATCTTGGCCTGCATGGCTTCTGACCAGGTTTCCTGGCTTGCCCTGTAGGCTTATTCTCAGAATCAAGCTGAGCGGTCCCCGGCTCCTTCTTCTCAGGGAGGCTCTCACCTGGATGAGAAGTACAGCATTGGTTAAGATAATTGCCGTGTTGGGTGTGGGGCGGTGGCTAAGTCAGCAGACCTGTTGGCTATGCAAGCTTGAGGACCCTGGATCTTCACCCATCCACATCAAAAGCTAGTGCTGTAGCGTGTGTCTGTAACTCGAGGCATGCTGGAAGCTGGGAGGAGACAGGCAGATTCAGTAGAGTCCAAGCCAGGTCGGTGAGCTCAGTGAGAGTCCATTCCTCACAACATAAGCTGCAGGGGCTGGAGAAATGGCTCAGTGGTTAAGAACACTCACTGCTCTGTCAGGGGACCCGAGTTTGGCTCTCAGTACCCACATTGGGTGACTGACAGCTATCTATAGCTCCAGTTTCAAAAGAGCCGGGGCTCTCTTCTGGCCTTCATGGATATGCATTCTAACATATGGGCACGCTAACATGCACACACACATACACACAAATAAAAATAAATTTTGATAAAAGGTGAGGTGAAAAGAAATCAAAGGTGGAGCCTCATGCAGGGCATGGTGGCACACACCTTTAATCCCAGCACCTGGGAGACACAAGGGAGGTGGATCTCTGAGTTTGAGGCCAGCCTGCTCCGCAGAACAAGTTCCAGGATGCTCAGGGCTACACAGAGAAACCCTGTCTTGGAAAAACAACAACAACAAAAGGAAGTCGCACCTCACGCCAGCCTGTCACCTCCACAGTCGTGCACACATACATGCGTGTGCACCTGCAAGGCCACAGGCACACAGACACACAAACTCACACTCCTACACAGGCTGGGGATATGAAGGAGAGAATGACATCGTCCCACTGACTGGGTCCTGTAACTTCCATCACCTGCTCCGAGGCTCACCAGCTTGGTGTAGCCACCCAGGTGCTGCACCCACTTGCTTAGGGCAACCCTTTAATTAAAGGTCATTCTTTAAGCAACCAGCCCCTGGGACTGGGAAAAGTTGTCTTGCTTTTTCTGTGCGCTGTTATCAAATGCTAAGAGACCCCAGGAACTGACCTTTGCGTTGCTTGGACCAGTTTGCCCTCGTCAGCCCCCACAACACACAGTCCTGGTTTTGCATTTCCAGTCCTGGCTTCTCTCTCACATGGAGACGTGATTGCTCTCATTGGAGGTACTGCTACAGATGGCCCCAGAGACCACACTCTTCCTCCTCAACCCCCTCCCCTGACACTCAGGCTCCCTCAGCCCACCTATGCATCCTCCATCCTGACCTCTGCTAACTCCCTTGTACAGAGCCTGGGGATCAATCTTTATGCCAATCAAAATTAGTGAACTGCTGAGATCTGTGACGCACACTCACTGAGATGCAGGGATGCTCAAAGCATTCCTTCTCCCCATGAAACTCACATTTTAGTAGGGAAGACAGATAGTAGACAAGATCTCCCAAGGAGGGATGCTGAGGGGCAAAGTGGAGTGAGGAGCTGGATGGTGAAGGCTGACATTTATGGTCATGTGTTTGGGAGGGCCGGAGTGGATGACGGGGAGCTCTGTGTGGTTCTAGGTTCACATAGTTTCAGGCAGGAAGACCCTGAGGCTGAAGCAGTTTCACAGCATTCAAGAAAGAGCAACAAGCCAGGCATGTTAGTACATATCTAGAATTCCAGCTCTCAGGAAGCTGAGGCAGGAGAGTAGCGAATTTGAGGTTAACCTAAACTATGTAACAAATTCTGTGGACTCGGGCTATTTACCTTATCTACTAAATAAGTAAATAAATGAATGGCAAAGGAGCCATTGTTGCCGTGTGTTACAAGCCAAAAGGGGATGCTTGGCCCCTGGCAGATGCCTGGTAGCCAGCTGAGTGCTGTGACCAGAGGGTAGTGAAGTGGAAAGAGTTAGCCAAGGGTAAGGGTACCCTGCATGTTGAAAACCACTGTCAAGATAGCAGGTTTTATGCCAGGTAGGCAGGAAGGCTACTCGGTGACTCAAAGTGTAAGAGAAATTAGGTCACTGACCTTCTTCCATTGTAGAGAGCTCACTGTGTGGCCGGGTGGGGGTGCAGAAGGGCAGGCAGGACCAATTGGGAGGTTCTCACAGAGGCCCAGGTGGGAAGTGACTTGGGTTGGAAGATAGCAATAAAGACCACGAGAAGAGAGCGTGGGCATGCGTTTTGAAAATGGAGACTGTGAATTTGAAGACAGGGTTGACTAGGAAGCCTGTGCTGCACACCAAGGCCTTTTGTGTTCCAGCACCAGGCCGGAACAATGATATGAAATCTATATGTTTGCCCACTTCCTTCTCTGGAAGTGGCGAACTGTCTGCAGGGCCCTGATAACCCAGCCATCGCTCCATAAGCAGCCAGCACCACAAGACCAGCAGCACTAAGCCTGACGCCCTCCATGATGTCAGCATCTCCCAGAGAGAGCTTGGGTATTCTAGTGCAGAAGATCTTTGTGAGGGTGGTCCTTTAGAGCACACAGCTGTCATAATGTAGTAGTTAAGATGCCACCTCTGCTTACCTGAAGCCAGGTTGCTGAGGAGGAGGTAGCCACACTACATGGGAGCACTTCCCTCCTCCTTCCGCAAGAATCCTGTTCGGAGAATTACTCACTGTTCCCTGTACACTCTGTGCCTCTCTTCCTCTGGAGCGTTCTCCCACTCTCGCTTGCTCTCTTTCTTTTCTTATCAAAACACCCCCCTCTTCCTACAAGCCCATGCCAAATACTCTTTATGCCCTGTAGCACAGGACGAGCATGGTGAGGAAGGGCGTTTTCTGTGTCAGCAGGCAGTGGTGGAGCTCCGGTGGGCGGAGAGCATGCACCATTTATTCATATAAAGTTATAGCCGAGTCTTGCTTCCGATCCTTGCCACGGTGTTGCAGGGCAGTTGCTTTGCCAAGAGACGCTGCAAACCGAGTCTCTGACATGAAAAGCGCTTGCTTCTGGGTGCTAACATATGCCTCTGCCCTCCTCCTGCCACCCCTGCAAACACCGGGGGGGGGCTGACTACCAATGAGATCTATCATTTATACAGGTGTTAGACTTGGTCCCCCTGAGAGAAAGAAACACATTCATTAGGAAAGCCATCCAGGTGCCTTTCGGTAAGAGGGGGATGTTTGCATCTTGTTTTCGTCCTCCAGCCTTTTGTGTCTCCTTGCCCAGCTTCCTCTTGAGTGGGAACTGCAGGGTTCCTATTACCAGTGGATGCCCAAATCCCAGCTTCGTGTGGCATAAGCACTTCTGTAGCTTGCCTTGAACTCTGTGTCTCGGGCTTTTTTCTTTTCCTCGAGGAGTGGTTTAGATGGAGGCTGCAGTCTTCTGCAAGGGATAATTGGTTTTAAATTGTAGATTTAATAACATGATGTCGGACTTAATGTGTTGCCTCTCAAGCTCAGCTTGCAGTCCTTGGCAAACAGCAACTCATCGATCCCCGTGCTCTCCTTAGGAGGGGACAGCTGCTAGGACCCAAGGCCATCCCAGGATAGGACAGAACTGCAGGGAGGAGGGGACAGATGCCTCCCTTCGCCCTGGGCCACTAGGCAAGGAGGTGATGGACTCCTTCTGTGTCCTGGGCACTGGATATGCGGGGTTTGTGGTCGCCTTACTCTTCTGTCTCTACCTTTGGGTCTCCCCACAGCTCATTAGGCATCCACGGGCAGCTGAATAGAGGATCTCCAATTCCGCCATGTGCTTTCTGGGCAGAAGACTTAATTGGGAGAAGGTATTAACTTAATTGGCTATCATCAGGCTTCTGGCTGTTTTCTGTATTCTAAGAAACTTTTTCTCATTTTCTCTTCCTCTGGCCAGTAGAGCATGCCTTTAAAAGATTAAATCTTGTTTTCCAGTCTCTCTGAGTGAAAAGTGCTCTGGTTTTCAAGTCAAGAGCCTGGATTCCGACTGTGGTTTTCCGTGGACGATCTTAAATTCACTCACCTTTCCCCACTTCCTTCCTCGCCCAGCAGGGACCATGTGAGTCCCTCCCCAAGCTCTCCATGGATGGCTTCAGTGTTTCTGTGTGATGACACTGGCTTCTCCTAGGACGACAATGGGCTCGCATGATTCAGAAGTCAATCCAAATACCCATCTACATATGTTATACAACGGACTAACCAAGACTTGGACGAGCGAGGGCTTGTTCAGCGAAAACGCAGCATTTATGTTATAAAAAGCACAGTGAAGGATGCGGATGGTGTGTGATGTGGGGTATCTTGCTGCAAATTACAGGCAGCAGAAGCAATGACAGGGCAGTGGTGCACAGGCCAACTGGGGGCTGCCTGTTATTGGCTTCCCAGGCACACCCTTGGGACAAACCACAGGCGTTCTGAACGTCAGGTTCGATTCCCTGTGGAAGATGGGCAGGGCCCTCTTGGTCTACGCTCCTGACTGCCTTTGGTCCTGCACGTGTTGCTGGATGGCTTTTTTGTTTTTGTTGGAGATAGGAGGAAATTATAACATGGGAAGGATGAGTGGGAGTCAAAACGGAGACAGTGAGCCTGGAGATGTTTCTGTGGGCTTGGAGTCTGTGGTGGCCTTGATGACCGGCACGGAGGAAGCAGAGATTGTAGAGTCTGAAGGTAGAGCTACAAGAGCGTCCGTTTTGTACCAGTGTGGTCTCCCATGAAGCTCATCTTTCATTCTGTCCCTCTGGTGGGCCCACTTTGTTCCTGAAAGCCCCCAGGCTAGACTTCACTCTCCTGTCTCATTCACGGCTTTGTTTGTTTGTTGTTTGTTACTCTGTAGGAGGTGTGTTGTACATTTTCCACGGGTAAATAAGCAGCAGCTGCTAGCAAAATGTGTTGTCTTAAACATTCGTCAAAAGGATGGGATAGAACAGAATGTCAGGTTCATCAGAACAGAAACATGGCTCTTTTTCCAGAAATTCTGCCCGGCTCTCTGTGAGATACAATCTCAGCTTCTAAATGACAGACAGCTGTCACTAGTGACAGGTTGCCTGGCTGTGACAGGGAGTGAGGGACTGCAGCCTCTAACGGAGGCTGTGGATTTACTGCCTGGGAGAGATAAAATGGGTTATAGATAACTGCCCACGGGGACTCTGGGTCTGAAAAGGAAGGTCTAGGTCCTAGCTATAGAAGACTATTGTCTTTGGATTTTAAACTTTTGGGGTGGGGGGAGTTGGGCGGTAGAATCTCCTGTATCCCAGACTGGTCTCAAATTTACTATAGCTCGAATAACGTTGAATTTCTAACCCTCCTGCTTCTACCTCCTAAGTGTTAGATTACAGGTGTGTGCAACCATACCCAGTTTCTGCAGTGCTGGGGATCGAACCCGGGACTGTGGGTGCTGGGCAAGCACTCTACAACAGCTACAGTCTCAATCCTCAGACTTCTCCAGAAGGGTGGTCGTGATGGAGAATGGCAGAAGAGCGTGGAATTGAGTGAAGCAATATCTGTCGGATGTTTCGAGGTCTTGGGTTTACCTGCCTGTAGCCTGTGGTCGAGAATTTACCTCTGATCTAAGAGACCCTTGAGGATGAGGCCTGGAGCGAAGACAAGGCTGAGTGTATGTGAGGAGTTTTCTGAAGGTTGGTTACACGCTGTGAGACAGCGTCCAAGGCCGTCTTCTCTCTGAGGGGTAGGACCGCTTTCAGTGTGTGCTTATCAGTGCCTCTCCAGCACCCATCCGTGGATGTCACCACTCACAGACATCTGGTGAAAGCAAAGGAGGGTGGGAGTTGAGGAGACCTCATGTTAGTGCTGGCCAGCCTTTCCCTTGAGTTCGTGTAGGTTCTGTGGCCTCAGCAAAGCTGTTGGCACCGTTAGCCCCGGGAGCACTCTCTAACAGAGTACCTCTGGATAGTCTTAGGAAAAGAATGTAGCAAAGGATACGGTGTCAACAGGGCTAGAGGTGACACCTGAAAAGGTATGGCTGGACAGAGGTGGCTTGCAGGATGACAGTGTTGGTCACAAGGATGGACTGGGGACCGGTATGCTGACTTAGCACCTACGGTGTTGCTGGGTGCCTGTGCTGCGTCATACAAGGGACCCCTCCTTCCTCCCATGTGGAACCTGGATGGTGGGATGGGCAAGAGAAAGACAGGCATACCCTGAGACGTGAGTAGTCTTATCAAGTAAACCCAAAGAAAGAAAGAAAATCAAAATACCGCTGCACAGTTTAGCATCTTCTAAAAACCAGATTCTTTATTGAGGAGTGTGTGTGTGTGTGTGTGTGTGTGTGTGTGTGTGTGTGTGTAGGTGAACATGCTTTGGAGCATGTATGGAGGTCAGAGGACAGCCTGCAGGAACCGACTCTCTCCTTCTACCACGTGGGTCCTGGGGATGGAACTCAGGTTGCCAGGCTTGGTGACAAGTGCCCTATCCACCGAGCTACCTCATCAGCCCACATTTTCCATCCAGTCACAGTGGAACAGGCCAGTGGGTTACAGTGTACAGAGACTGTACCTCCAGGGCCCCAGACAGCTTAGTGGCCTAGGTGGCAGTCTCAAATTCCTCCCTGTGAGTGGAAGCCTTCTTACGATGTAGAAGGGAACAGCCAGGGTGGTTTCGTTATCAACTCAAGCTGGAATTCTTCTGATGGCCCCGGGGTGGGTGGGGCAGCACTAACCACGTCCATTTTCCTGTCCCAGTGACCAGCTGTTCTGAGCAGTCATTTTCCTGAGGGTTGAGGGGGGGCAGTGAGGACTGTGAGCCTAGCCTTGTACTCTGTAACGTTCTCTGCTTTCTGGGGGTTTGCATTAGTTCTTGTTATTATTGTGCTGTTAATTCTAGCTTCTGCCTGTCTCCCTAATTCATTCCACATGTCAGGACCTCTCCGCCCTGGCCAGAAGCCATCTGTTTGTCTCCGTCTGCCCAGTGTCGGCAGCTGTCTCCTTGGGAGAACTCGTAAAGTTCTTAGGTGCCACAGTCAGGGTGGCCTCCCCTCCTCTCAACCTTCTGGCTTCTGAACTTCCTGGACCTTCACTGCCTGTACTGTCGTTGTGCTTCTCTGAGCCCGACACACGGCAGAGGCTCAACAACCCATTCAATCCATGAATGGTTCCATGTACGTTGGAAAACCGCCCATCGTAAGCTGTGCCAGCCAACATTGGAAAGAGCAGGGATGAAGTCATCCCTGCATGAAGACTTGCAGTTAGGGTCGTTTAACCCGAGGAGGTATACACTGGGGTGGGAAACCTCGTGTGGATCCCAAAATGGATCTCAGATGGCACTTAGCACATTTGATGGAGTCTCAGTGTCTGTGTAGGCTCCAGATCTAAGAGAGGATTTTACCCTCACTCTTGGGCCCTGGACAGCCTGTCCTTTGTGAGAACATAGTCACATATTGATTTCAAATGGGAAGGGATCTCTAGCCTGGAGTTTTCTAGAATGGGTTCAGTCCCTCCTATTTCCTTCTTTCTTCCTTCATCTTGACCAACTCCTTTCAACTTCACTCATAAGGCAGAAACAGTGGAGAAGGTGGGTAAAGGGTCCATTTCAGGATCTAGCCATTCCCCCCGAAAGCCCGCACAGTGTATGGCCGCCCCCTTAAAAGCTGAAAGATAGCATGAGTATTGCTGGTCCTGCCTCCCCACATTCCATCATTCCCACTCCTTCCTTCCCTTCCTCCTCCTCCTCCTGCTCCTCCTCCACCTCATCCCCAACAGGTGCTCACCCATGATGAGCCATTAGCTTTGCCCCCATCCTAACCCCATTTGCAGTGCTCCAAGAACCCACATGGTGAACGCCCCCACACCAGCCGTCAGCAGCAGCCCCCACCTCCCTTTGTCTATGCCCACTCACTCCCCCACCTTTGTCCTCCGTGGTTACCATTGTTGTTATCTCTAGATGCCTGGGAGGGAAGAGCGTGAGCGGGCTGCTGCTGCAGAAGGACGGGGTATTGTGACCACCCTCCTCACCACCACAGCGTGCCTTAAAAAGGATGCATGCGACAGCTGTCGTCACGCACGATCTTTGAAGAGGGTGGGGCGAGATGGAAGCTTCCCGGTGGGAAATCAAAAGAGCGATTCTCTATGCCTTCATCTAAAACTTCACGGCAGCCTGATTTGCCAAAGCTCTTGTTGAAGTTAGAATTCGAATGCGTGGTCTATGAAAATTGGTAGGCGGTTCTCAGAAGAGAACACGAGGGCTGGGAGTGTGCTCAGTGGTATAGCATGCAGTTAACGCGGGGGAGGCACCACCAGATAATGGGGGGCGGGTAGGTATGATGTTGGAACTCACTGTTACATCCCTTCACTGAGAGAATGCTAACTGGTGAGGGCAGTTATGAGTCTGGTGAGGGCAGGGCCTGTGTAACTGTGGCTCATCCTAATGCCTGAAGAGAAAAGATTTTCTTAAGAAGATTTTGTTTTCATTTTGAAATATGGATATCAATGTATGTCCCTACAAGGATACATAAATACGCCTGCAGTGCTCAGAGAGGCCAGAAGAGGGAGTCAGATATCCCGATACGGGAGAAACAGGTGGTTAAGCCACCTGATGTGGGTACTGTACTCCGGAAGGAACTTGTTCTCTACAAGAACAATGGGTGTTCTTCATCGCTCCAATCCCTAAAAGATTTAAAATCTAAGGGATTTGTGAGAGAGTCACTCACAGCCTCTTCTGCCCTTAGGATGCCACACTTGAAGAGCATCTCTTGGATGGGGCCTAAGGACATCCCATTCTATATGGAGCAGTGCAAGGAGGAAGGGAACAGGATTGCTTAGCACTGCTTTAGAGAAATCAGATAATAACGGGAGAAAGGTCACCCTTAGTGGGTAAAGGACAATAGAGTTGGTGGCTCTAATGTTGAACTCAGGCACAGTTGGTTGACTGGCAACAAGTATGTCCTGGGCACCTGCAGTACACTCAGTCTGCTTCCTAGGAGGAGATACGTGCACAGCATACTGGGTACTTAAGCAACAAGGAGCTCAGTCCGGGCATGTTTTGGGGATTCAGGAAACGGGTCTACATGGATGGAGTGATTTGAAGCAGTAGAAGCCAACAAGTAATAGTTATTGTAGCATGCTTAATAAAAACCCAGAGACAGATACTGGGGTTCAACCTGAAGGTCAGAAAAGCAAAACAGCCAGCCACTGACTCTTACCTCTACCTCTGTCCGAAGTGGCAAGCCTACCTCCAGAAATCTCAGAATGAGACTGTGTGAGAGCTGTCTCCTCCTGTCTTATATTCCTCTCTATGGCTAGGATTAAAGGTGTGCACCACTACCACCCAGTTTCTATGGTAAACTAATGTGGCTACTGGGATTAAATTGTGTGGTCTGTAAGGTTGACTAGTGGGGCTGTTTTACTCTCTGATCTTCAGGCAAGCTTTATTTGTTAAAATGAATAATTTTAATAAATAACAGTTATTATTTATTAATAAACTATTTATTAAAATGAAATATTACTACAACTATGAACAGCAAACTCAAGAGAGGAGGTGGGTGTGTCTAGGGTTATAATGAATACATTTGGGAGAAAGTGAGACATGGGGTAGATGGGACACTGATTGTCCCGTGATAGTGTGTGCATGCCTCAAGGAAGGCCTCAGTCTCCATTTTGTCCACACGTGTTCCTAAACACTTAGCACTTGGCACCAAGCGGCCACAATACCCAGTTTGTGAGTAAGTGGCAGGATAGAAGAAAGAGAATTCCAGAAGTGGCTGTAGCACAGCAGCATGGGGTGGGATGAGTGGACGTGGGGAACTCTGGGAACAGGTGGTGGGTTCGGCACCCCACTAGGGGGTAGAAAGGTGGGACCGATAGTAAGGAGCCTTGACTAAAAGAATGGAAGTGCATCTGTGGCGCTGAAGAGTCTTAATTTAGGAGCTAACATGAGAACGCAAGGAAAAGCCGCCGAGAAGGAAAACGACCACAGCAGCCATGGTTTCGTTCTGACTTTTGGCCTTGTCGTTGGGGGTGGGATGAGGGAAAAGCTGCACTCTTCCCTGTGGGGTGTTAGGAATGTCAGCAGTCTAAGGGGTCGGAGAGATGGTCCCAGTCAGGCAGAGCTTGTAGGAGAAGAAAATGATGGTGACAACAAGAAGCAGAAGTTTAGCACCCTCACCAAATGGAAAGCAGAATGGGAAGGCGTGTCTTAAAGTCCAATTCTGGGTGTTACCATGGTCACGGTCATTAGCAGCCATGACTGAATAGCCTTCCTGAAGGTAGCTGGAAACAGTATGTTGAAGTTTGGGTGAGAAGTTTTAGAGAGGAACAGGGGAGGGTAAGGGCGGTGGACGGAACTATACGTTCATTCACGCATCTGAACATAGCTGAGATAATTCATGCATCTAAACATACCTGAGATAATTCACACAGCTAAACATACTTGAGATAATTCATGCAGCTAAACATACTTGAGATAATAATTCATGCAGCTAAACATACTTGAGATAATAATTCATGCAGCTAAACATACTTGAGATAATTCATGCAGCTAAACATACTTGAGATAATAATTCATGCAGCTAAACATACTTGAGATAATTCATGCAGCTAAACATACTTGAAATAAGGTAAGTCAGCTACAGGGGATGTTTGGGGTCTGTTAGCTGGTGGATCTGTGGGGCTGGTTCCACCATCTAGTTCTTGTGAACAGTGTTGCTGTGGGCTTATGTACAAAGCTGTGGCTTTGCACTTGTTTTCCATCCTTTGAGTGTGGAGCCAAGGAATGGAATTGCAGGGTTGTGTGGTAAATCTGTTTAACTTCTTGAGGAACTGTCAGACTTTTCCACAATGGCTGCACCAGGCTACACACCCACTAGTGACATGGGAGAGTTTCAGTTTCCCCTCATCCTTGCTGGCATTTATTTTTCTCTAAGAATCTCACTGCCCTGTGCTGCTTCTTTGAGGGACAAAGACTGGGAGAGTCCAGTGGGGGAACAATATCGGTCTCAAGACCTGGCTCTGTGATGGACTACTGGTCACCACGACCGTGATCAGTCGGGAGGGCTACCTTCATGCTGGTACCTCATGTTTGGCTTCGCAGTCCTGACTCACCACGTCACCCCTCCTGCTTCCTGCCCAGTCGCTCTATCTCTTTCCCATCTAAAAGGTTGGGAAGTCCAAGCAAGGAAAGGATAGGAATACTTCTCGGGCCAGAAGAGATCTTTCCTTCCCCTCAGTGTGACTGATCAATATTAATTCACTACTGTCCCATCAGCTGTGATAGATGCTGTGTGTCACGTGGCTGCCGGGGACAACTGGCCAAGCCACAAATCAGGTTATCAGATGGGGACACTAGATGGTATCAGGGCTGGGGAAGAAGGGATTTGAAATGGAGCATTGAGTCTGAGAGCTAACCCCAGGCTTCTTTCCAGCTCCCTCCAGATGTTCACACTTGGACTGACCCTTACAGGCATGTGTAGCCCCTCTTCTGCCCTCTCTCCACCACTTCCCCTCAGCAATGCTAGGACTGGGGATCTGAGTTGAAGTCAGGGTGGAGCTCAGCTGAGTGGATAATTAAGGATGTGATTCTTAAGAAGTGCCTAGGGGTTATTTGAAAAGAGAATGTCTATTCGGTTCAAATAAGAGTTACTGGTATATGAAGGCAGTGACTGACACGTTGTTCTCCTTGTTCTTAGAGGGTGAGGGACTCTGAGGATGGCCCTTCGTAGCTCAGGATGAACCTTGCCAGCACCAGCATGTCTCTGTTGAGTCCCTTTGTGCCAGGGTCTGCAGCTTTTGTGGTACCACACATGCAAGCTGATGCTTCCTATCATTACCCAAGGCAGAACCCAGCATGCTGCGTCTCTCTCAGCCAGAGTGCGGAACTTAATAGCTGTGCAGTTTCTTGATTACAATAGACTGAGAGAGGGAGAGAGAGAGAAAGAAACTCATGAACCTCAACAAAACAACAACTGACCAAAAGAGCAAGTGGTGTTTAGGCACCACACTGGAGGGAAAGAATTTAGAAGGAAACCACTTTGGCAAAGCCTTCACGTAAGTTTTAACGATACGTGTGTGTTCTTAACTATAACTTGAAATTAGAAACATGGAAACTCTGAGAAGTAGAGACAGAGAAGGAGCAATGTCAACAAGAAAGAGAATAGGTGGCTGGAGATGTGCCCCTCGCTCACGGAGACCTCGAGCCAACAACACACAGACCACACATACCTCTTGTAAAAGATTCAGAAACCTGCAGAAGTGTGCAACTCCACACTTTATCGGTTGCGCCCAATCACATTTGGCTCAAAGTGGGAGTTCCCAGTGTCTCGCAGTGACCAGAGCCTGTACAGCTAAAGGAGGCCAGGCCGTCCTGGGATGTCAAGATCAATCTCAGTGTGTGCCAGGTCTCGTTGGAGGGCATAGAAGGCCAAGATGTGGCCTCCAGCCCTGGCCAGATCAGAGGCATCAGAATAGGTCACCTCAGAAGCTGTTGCGCCTTCTGAGACAGATGACGGTGGGTCATCCAAGTGAGGACTGCCTGTGTGTCACAGAGAATGCCAATCCACTTCTGCCTGGGACTCAGAACCCAGTGTCTTTCCGCTCTCCACCTGTGACAGCTGATATTGCTCATCAACTTGATAATCTAGAGTCACTGTCTTAGTTACTTTTCTACTGCTGTGACCAAGGCAACTTATAAAAGAAAACGTTTTGGGGGCTCATAGTCCAGAGAGTTAGAGTCCACGATCGTTATGGCAGGGAGCACAGCAGCAGCGAGCAGGCAGGGTGATGGAGCAGTGGCTGAGAGCTTACATCATGATCCTGGGGGCGGGGAGAGAACATGCTAACTAGGAATGATATGGCCCCAATGACACACGTCCTCCATTAAAGCCAAGGTTCCTACTAATCCTTACCAAGTAGAGGCCAAGCTTTCAAATGTGGCCTGTAAAATATGGCCATTCTCATTCAGACCCCCACATCCACCGAGAAGACAAATCTTTTGGCACATCTTTGAAGGCGTTTTCTAAATCAGCATAATTGAGGTAGGAAGAATTATCCAAACTGTGGGCAGCACCATTCCAGGCTGAAGACTCAGGCTGCATTAAAATAGGGCAAGCTGAGTCGTCCTGGCGTTTGTCTCTCTCTCGCTCCTGGTTGCAGCTGCACTGTGCCCAGCTGCCTCCCGTTCCTGCCACAGTGATGGACCACACCCTCAAATAGGAGCCCAAACAAGTCCTCCTCTGTTTAAGTTGGTTCTGTCAGGTATTCCGTGGTAACAATGAGGAAACGATCTCATGGTAATCCATCATCCATTCCCCTCTGCTGCCCTACCTGAGGTCACATTGCTTATGAAGACGTAGTAAGGCATGATACCGACCTCGTTTTAGTTTCTTTATATGTTCTTGTCTATATGTGGATGTATGAATATGTATGGCAGCGCCTGTGGAGGCCAGAAGACGGTGTCGGAGCTGCGGCTGGAGATGGCCGGCAGCCCCTGATGTGGGTGTGGGACCTGAACTCTAGTCCTCTGTGAGAGCGAATGTGTCCTTAATCGCTGAGCCGTCTCTTCAGTCCCACTGATTTAATTTTTTTAAAAAAGAAAGTCAGGTAAATGGGAAATGACATGGCTGGCTCTTTCCTTCACTTGCCCCTTCTTTAAGATTTCAAAGTGTTTTGGGGACTCCGGCTCACGGCTTCAGGCTGCCACTTGTGTGCCGTCTGCTCCCACCCCTCTATGTCTCCGCCTTCCGCTTTCAACCCTTCAGGTCTCAGCCATGGGACTGAGCCCTGAGGATTGAGGTCCTGGGTTTTTGCTCTAGACCAGATGTCCAAAACTTCTGGCACTCCTGGAATACTTGCCTCAGGGAGTGAGGGGAGTGTCAGGTAAATCTCTGGTTTACACAAATTCAGGCAAAGAAAGCTTTTGTTTCCTCTCAAAGAAACGTTACCTTCTCATTTGGAGTGTTGGTACAAGATGGCTCAGCTGCTAAGGCACACGCCACTGAGCTGGTGACAGGAGTTCATGGGTCTTCAGGACCCACACAGTGGAAAGAGAAATGATTCCCACGAGTCGCCTTCTAATTTTCACGTGTGTGGTCCCATAGCACATAAACACACCAAATACAGAAATGAAATAAAAAAATTCGCACACGTCCACATGCTCACCTGACCCACATTTCAGACCCGTATTCCGCATGGTTCTGCCTCTCACCGTGTTTCATCACACTTTCTTCCGCTGCCCCGGTGTGCCGGAGCCCTATTTTTCAGCATCGTTTAGTGAGACTGCTGTCATTGCCTCAAAACTGTCTAAAGCAAACAGGCAGAGGTGGGGTAGTCTCTTCTGGCTCATCAGTGGTGCTTCTCTCTTCGAGCGCCCTTACTAGTCCCCTCTGGCATCATCCAAACTGCCACATCTCAGTACCGCTGACCTTCCTGCCACGGCGCTGCTGATGGCTACTGGAGAGAAAGTTACACCTGTCCCTCCATGGACAGTGCCCGTTCTGACTCCCAGACAGTTGGTGGTGGCCATGCGTCTCTGTGATTCTCAGTCTCTTGGCTTCCACCTTAAATCCCAAATACACATCTGGGAGAGCACTTCTTGTGCATGATGGGAAATGCTTTAAAAATGGTAATCTAACTTATAATGAGGACAAAAAGTAATTTCCTGCCCACCACTGTGTGTTCCTTCTCTTTCTTTCTCTCCCTCCTTCCCCTCCTTCCTCTCTCCTTGCGTCCTGCTGTAGTCTCTGAAAAATACAGCTTGAGTAAATATGGCCCTGGGGAATACTGGATGTGAGAAAGCTGTGTACCCTGGGCTGGAAGGCAATTAGTTATCCCGGAGCGGTCTCCATGCAAGCACAGACACATCTCGGAGGCGAGGAGGCAACAGAGTGCTTTAGTTCTGTGCTGGATGGCTTGCCGGCAGCATGCGGTGTGCCCTGGAGTCCCAGGAAGAGTGGCTAGCAAAGGCAGAGGCTACCACTTACCTTTGCCATGACCCTGAGTCGCGTGAGTAAGGAAGGGAAGGACCAAGGTGGGTTGGGACTGTGGGTGTGTGCCTGATTGGGAGTGATCATTTAGACTTAAAACAGTAAGCTAATATTCTGTATGCCTGGGTTTTGCTGGACACTGCTTTTTGTTTAAAATACAAACAAAACTGAGCTTTGTTGATGGCTTTATTTCCCACACCGCGGAACCCAGATGTGTACATCTGAGAGATGCTAATAGATGGATATGGAAAACAGAGTTCTCTGTTTGCATGCATTTCAGAGGCTCCAATTGAATAGTTTAAGCCTTAAATAGCTTTCTACAGCTCAGGACCTCCCAGAGCCTTCCCTCGGAATGATGGCTTCAAGGAGACACGTTCTCAAATGTCTGACAGTGGGAAAACCCTTCACCCTTATTGGCTAATTCCTTTGAAAAAAATATTTGGTGGAAAATGTTTTGGTGTTGTCCCTACTCCCAGACTTTGACTTTTTCCCCTTCTTTTTCTTTTCACTCTTTCCTCCCCCCTTCTTTTAATTGAGGTAGGACTCAATATAGCCCAGGTTGGCCTCAAAATTGCTATGCAGTCAAGGATGGCCTTCAATCTAGTCCTCCATCCTCTTACCTCCTGAGTGCTGGGATTACAGGTGTGTGGCATGACTTCCACCCTACTGAGCTTTCAAAACAATTAACTCCTTACTTTGTACTCATTTCTTTTACATATTTTTTTTATTATTTTGTTTTAAGGAATGGACCCCTTTGGGCCAAGTCTTAAAAGATACACCTATCTTCGTGAAAAGAGGTGAGGATTCTTTTCAAGTTTTCAGTTGCCCTTATCACCAGCAGTACTAATAAAAAGGAAACTGAGGCCCAAAGACATGAAACCAGAGTCTGTGATCAGGTTGCTGGTCAGGCATTCCAGGGCTGAGTCACACAGCAGGGTTTCCCACAGGCTGGCTCAGTGTCCATCCATGGGGTGCTCCCTTTTCCATGCAGCACGTTCTTTGACACGAGGACCCCACTCCTCATTTGTCCCTCAGTTTTTTTACTTAATCCATTTCTCTCTCTTCTCTCTCTCTCTTTCTCTTTCTCTCTCTCCCCTCCCCCACCCCATTTTTGGGACAGGGTTTCTCTGTGTAGTTCTGGATGACCTGGAACTCACTCCGTAGACCAGGCCAGCCTCAAACTCAGAGTTTGCCTCTGCCTCCCAAGTGCCAGGCCTAAAGGCATGTGCCTCTCTGCCCAGCTTAATCCATATTTCTTAAGAGGCTTTGTCTAGGCCTCTTAAATCAACTGCTGTTTTGACAGTTTCGTGTTGTCCAAGTTTAAGCAAAGAGATTCCCTGACGTGTATCTTTTGGGTAATGGATTTGACAGCAAGGCGATAGGGTGGGAGCAAGTAGAACATTGCTCCGGAGCTTCTCTGCAGCCTCTGCTTTTACCTGGTGTCACCACACCCACAGGCTTAGGCAAAAGGAAAAGGGGCCGTGCCAACTGCACAAAACCCGGAGCTGGTCTGGAGTCAAGTCTCTGCACTGGTGAGGTAGGAGTGGCTTTAGTCGAGGGCCTGGCACCAGCACATACGGTTCAGGTGAAGAGTTCCAGGCCTCCAGAGGCTGGTGAGCATCAGAAGGGAAGGCCAGCGAGCAGCTCAGGGGACAAGACGACATTCTAGATGCTACCATGAGAGCTTCCCTGAGCTAGATGAGGCCTGGGCAGCCAGAACTCGGGCCGGGTCACCAGCAGCAGTGACCCTAAATCAGTGCTAAATTAAAGGATATGCTTGAGTGGTTCTTCTGTCCTTCCCACTGATGTCGCAATCGCATCAAAGGTCCGGGCAATACTAAGCAGGGTTAGTGACTGAAGGGTTCCAGGTAGGGAACAATGATGGCCAATGATTGCACACTGTACTTTCCCCACCCTATCATTATGTTCGTTGACGTTTTTCACAAATTCCCTGACATGGGGGACATGGTTTAGCTCATCTTGGTACTGCACGTGAGCACCACGCCATCCCCCAGTTATCAGTAAACGGCACGAACAAGGGCAAGGGTGACCTATTAGCCAGCAGTGTGGATAGAATGAAGTTTACATGGAAGCCTTGAGATGCACATCTTCCATTGCTGTGGGCTTCCATTGCTGCTGAGCCCCACTCCAACAGTGTTCACAGTGCTGACCGGACAGCCTGGATACTGTGTGGCTGAACTGACGCGTCTGAAAGTAAACAACATTGTCTCTCAAGAATGCAGGTGTCTGAAAGTAAACAACGTTGTCTCTCAAGAATGCAGGTGTGTTTCCTTTGAACTCTTTGGTCTCCCTGTTTGCCTCCCTGAGGATGAAAGAGAATCTCTGAGTCCCATGGAGTGCCAGAGTTTTAGGCCGACAGTGACATTTCCAAAGTCACTAGCGAGGGTTTCTCAATTACCGCTTGTAATTTGGAGTTCCAGTGTTGGAGAAGGACACAGATCAAACATTGAAAAGTGCACATCCTCCAAGGTAAAAATAGGAGGGAAAGTCGATACTGACTTAATTTTTGACTAATAGTACCAGGTTTCTGTCCAAACGGAGGGCTTGGGTTTTATTTTCGTAGCTTTCCTCCTTGTCCTTTAAAACCCTGGTGTGTTCTGAGTCACTGAAGATTTGGAAGAGGGCGGTTAATTTTTAATGCGCAGTGCAGAGTTTGGAAGGGCTTGACGCCAGGCCCAGCCACGGCTGCAGGAGGAAAAGGTCTTAGGCTATGAGCGGAAGTTTGCTGTCACTCAGTTAGTTCATCAATAGCATCTTGATTCTTGTTGAACACTTTCAGCTGAATGTGAACCTCCTTTCAAGGGGCGGATCTGGATTTTATTATTGTTTTGTTTGTTATTTTTTTTTCTCATGCCTGGTCTCGTATGCGTCTCCAAGTGAAGTCTCCGTGGCTCCTCTGTCTTGGTTGGTGATGTCGCTGAGACTTATGAGCTCTGGCAGATGGGCGCAGGCTCTTCTCTTCCCAGAGATGAAAAGCGTGTCACTGAAAGTATTAGGCTGGAGCAAAAGCTTTGTGCGCTCTGCATAATCACAAAGGAGGGGAAAGTAGGTCACGTGTGGAGGCTGCTCTGTTTGTGGAGGTAGAAAGAGGATGAAGAAGTAAATGTCAGATCATTTGGTTTTAGCGCAGCTTCTTAAGCCGACCTGATGGGGTCACAGGCCTGGGGTTTGACACCACCGTGAATCTCTGGCCTCTGACAGGTTTATAGCAAACCTTCCCAAACCAGGCTTAGAAACTGTCACACAGTGGACTCTAATACAGCCAGCTGGATAGGATTCCCTATAGATTTCCTTCAAGGAGAATTTCCCTTGCCACTAAAAGACAGGTTTCTTTATTGCAAGAAAGGTTCTGGAGGTGTGTCTCTTTGGGCCTAGAACTGTAAGGAGATGTTGTCCCAGGAATCCTACGCCTTCCGTACGCCAGTTCTTGGGTTATCGCTTGGGGAAGAGTCTAACGAACGTATTTGCTGTTTGTAAGTGGAGAACCTTTGTAACATTCTGAGTCTGTGACTCTGCATCTGATGAAAGAGAAAACAGTGCCACAGGGACCATCTGTTACTATTTTAGCGTTCATATACCTGCCGAGAGCTGCGGCGGGGTCCCAGTCTCTGTGGATGCTGAGGCGTATCTTGTGCATAGCTGTCTGTCATCCCTGAACTCATCGTCAGCATCGTCATCAGCAAGGAGCCAGTGCACCCTGCTCGGGGGCCTCTACATGATTAGTCCGTGACTCCCTCTGCTCATGGGGAGGGAGGTGTTGGCAGGTACCAGGGCCACCGGAGTGGATGAGAATTTGCAACGTGGAGAGGCAGAGGATGTGGAATTAAGTGAGCCGTCCTGGCAGGTCTGCTGCTGGACTGGCCAGGGTCCACAGACAGGAAATCTAAACAACAAGTGGGCGAGCACAGGTAGTGGAGCCAGCTCCAAAGCTGAAAAGAATGATGTCATTTCCGCGCCATGGAAAACAAGTAAATTTTTTTTGTGTGGTAAACAAAATAATAGGGTGAGGGGGACACTTCTCCAGGCCAAGGTCAATCGTTTGCCACAATAAGGGACAGATGAAGCAGGAGAGAGCTTGGGTTCAAAGAAATGGTTCTCAACCTGTGGGTCACAACCCATCCAGGAATCTGATGATCTCTTCACAGGAGCTATCTAAAATCATTGGACATGCCAATTATTTACGTTATGGTTTGTAACAGGAGCAAAATTACAGTTGTGAAGTAGCAACAAAAATGGTTGTTTGGTTGGGGTCACCACAGCAGGAGGCACTGTATGGAAGGGTCGCAGCGTTAGGAAGGCTGAGGAGCACTGGAGGCTGATCCGCTATGGTCTGTGTAATCTTTGCACCCCTGACTCTGCCCCAAGATTTTCAGTCCTTTAGTAAAGATGTTAGAGTGTCTCTCAAACGAGCTATTTTTAAGGCACCAGAACCCTTCCTTAAGGGACACATTAATAAAGAAGCCCAGTGTCTAAATCAACAAAGTGGTTGTGCTTTGTTCTGCTCCCTGGGGATGAGTGGGACTGGGACTTCTGACTACTTGGTCTCTCTGTCTTACACATCAAGGCAAACTTTTGACATCACAGGTACAACTCTGGAAGACACGGCCTTGAATAATGAGTTAGAACCCCGCCCATCTCAGAAGATTGCCATTGCCCGGAGCTGGAGTTATAGGTGATTCTGAACCCCTGACGTGCTGGAAACTGAACTTAGGCTCTCTGGAAGAGAAGCAAATATTCAATGCTATGCAGCCATTTTGCCAGCCTGACACCCAGAACCCTGCTGACTGAAGGCTCATAGTTTAAATTTCAGTGCTGCCCGACCCAGGAAATGAAATGCTGGGGACGGGAGCATGGTGTGACACATGCCTTTAGTCCCAGAGGCAAATGAAGATGACCTAGTCTACACGGCAAGCTCCTGGCTAGCAGGGACTACCTCGTGAGTAGGAGACCAGGACAGCAAGAGACTGAAGGAAGAAAAGGCAGAAAAGACATGAGTCACAGACCTGAGGAGAGAAAGAGAAGAGCCCTCTTGCCTTTGCAGAGGTTATCCCCCCCACACACACACACCGCCATGTGGAGATGAGAAGACAGCATCAGGCACCGTACACAGAAGCACAGTCCGCCTGTGAGTCAGGGTCTGTCACAGGCCCAGACCTCACCAGTTAGGCTAAACTGGCTGGCCACTGAGCCCCAGGTGCCATCTGTCTCTACCTCCCCGGGAATGAGGCCACAGAGGTGCACCCACACACCCCACTCTGTCACATGGATTTCTGGCCACTGAAACAAGTCCTCAATGCTTGTGACGCAAGAACATTACTGCGCCATCTCTCTGGCCCAGAGGATTAAAGGATTAGCTCCAATACGAAGAATATACGAACCTGTGGAAAATATACAATAAAAAAAATATTTAAAACAACCATGCGCTAGTCCCTCCTCCCAGAATTAATGTTTTAACTGCTTTGCTCCCTGACTTTTTACACACATCAGATTTCATACAGCTAGACCTTTAGAGACGGGAGAGGACCCTCCTCGGCTGTACGCTGTTGCGTGTTTTAAGAAATGGTTGGCTGTGCTAGGGCCATCCTGCCTCACACGGTTTGCCAGCTTCCCCAGGGTAAAGGCTCCCACCGTTGCTGATTTCAGACTACCCAAATGATGTCAGCCAGCTTGGAAACTTCCTGCAAATTTCACAGTCAGCTCTTGGGAACCAGCAGGAGCCAGAGCCAGCACGCTGCCAACTAAATTCTCCTTTCTCATTAGCCTTCCTCTCTTGCAAAAGTCTTTGTATCTAAACTTTAAAAGTCATCTTTGGCAAATTACTCTTTTTTTTTTTTAAGTCAAATCACTTTTCCTTTGGGAATTTGGGACCCTGTCCTATTCTATTCAAATGAGTGTAAATGTATTTTATTTGGGAGCATATTTCCTATTCCATCCCATAGATCTTTGTGGGGAAGGGACCTATACTTCCTTTGTTAGGTGTCAGTAGTAGAACTACAGTTTTAAACAAAACAAACAACAGGTGGATGTGTGAAATCAAGAGAGTGTGGTGGCCCGGAACGGATCCTTGGGTCCATTATCTGAGGACGTGTGACTTACTAAAGACATTTCTCCTACATAGCTACTCCTCTTTAGCCCAAGCGCCTCAGTTGTCCTCGGTTCCCCTCGGTCTTTCTGAGGGGCTCTGTCCCCCCTTTCCGGTTTGTCTGGTGAGATCAAGGCTACAACTGTTTGGCCCAAGCAAAGCTTAATCAGATCCACATTTTCCTGGTCGAATGGGAGCTGGAGGTGGGAATCGAAAGAGGGCGTGGAGAGCTCCCTCACTGAGCAGCAGTGTGGGAAGTCAGCTCCTTTTGGCTCTGGCGCGAGCTGTTGGCCTTACGAAGCTGGTGGACTAGCTCATCTGTGGTCCTCAGCGAGGTGGAGAAGTTATTGGTGCCAAAGGTCTCCCACGCTGGGCTTTTAATTGGCCTCTACGAGCTGAGCGTTGTGTGGGCTTCTGATAACAAGCCTGGCTCTCCCAGGGCCAGTATCCTTAGACAGGAGCAGCTGACTCAAGCTCCATGAATGTAGGGAGCAGCATGCCTGGGGCAGGCTTTAGGGAGAGGGTGGTCCATTGCCACATGAAGAAGAAACGCTTGGCTGTTCCCTCTGCTGCTGTAGCTAGTATGCACAGAGAAAGGCACATCTAATCCAGAGTCCTGACAAGAACTTCTGGGGTATCAGAAAAGGGGCTGAGCCAGCATGGGTAAGGAACCTCTCTACTGTGTGAACCCCCAGGTCTCTCCAGCACCCTGCATCCTCTTCGACTGCTTTTCTCTCTTCTTTCCTACTTGTCTAACCCTAAGAAGGTCACCAAGTAATGCTTGGTGACCCAAGAGTCATCTTAGTTATGCTTGAGGGACCCATACTCACTCTAGGGTGTATGCTGGCTCGAGGATGCCTATCTGGTCTGACTTCAATAAAGACCTCCCATCTAACTCTCTCCAAACACTTTTGAGTCACTAAAGGAACATATGTTCTTTTGTGTCTAGCAAATCCAGAAACAGAAAGTGAAAAGCTACTGATGAACTTCCTTGAAGTGAAAAGTGTTATTAATAATTAAAAGTATTGTTCAGAGAGATTGCTAAGGAAAATTGATAAACAACCTAAGCTATTTGTTCTTATGGTGAGCATTTTCCTTATTAACGCTTCTCGAAGACAAAGCTGCAATTTGGTTGCATCCATCTCTTGTTTAAAAAGAAAACCCACCAATTGAAACCACTACCAGCCCAAACCCCTTGTCTATGTAAGGATAGCTAACTGAACACACAAGTATAACTTGTCCCCACCGACCCTTTCACAGTAGGAGACCCTGCCCACGCCCTCTGTCAGCCTTCCTTGCTTGGTGCATGAGTGCCCCAAGAATCCAGTACCCTTAGCTCGTGCAGTGACTCCACTCTCCACATCATGTCTTTCTTCCTGTGTGGTTCTTTAAAGTCATATACTTAAAATATATATATTTATTGGATTATGTATTTTATATGGAGAGACACTTTGTGTGCATATATGTCTGCATATGAGAAGAGGGGATCAGATCCCATTCTAGATGATTGTAAGACACTGTGGGCTTGCCAGGAGTTGAACTCAGGACCTCTGGGAGAGCAGTCAGTATTCTTAACCACTGAGTCACCTCTCCAACCCCCAAGTTACACATTCTTTATGTGCGTGTACCTAGGAAAACTGGCATCTCCTGAAGGGAAAAGCAGAGCTCACTGAGTCTGTACTTTTCAGTTAGTTGTGGTCATGCCTGGCACAAGGTATTGGGCACCCAGAAAATATTTATTGGCCTCTGTTTGGTATGTCTTTTTTCATCCTCTTGCCAGTGGTGTGTGTTTGTTTTATTGGTACCCATGATTAATCTGTATTGTTTTCCTCTCTTCCTTTACTGTAATAAGAGCTGTACTGGAACAAGAGGCCTTGGCTTGGGTCCGTCCACTACTTGGATTGTATCTTTGCTGGTGGATTGATGTCATTAGTTTTATACATACATTGCCGTACTGTCTAGAACCTGAGGCGTGAGCTCACTCTTCAGGGTCAGTACTGTAGAGATAAACTGCCATCTGTTATCTTAAGAGGTGACTTAGAGGTGTAAGGAAATGCCTCCAGAGTAAAAATTCCAGCCGAAGAGCCAGGGGCCAGCCCAGGGGGTCCAGAAAGAGAGAGACGGGGCAAGGCAGCTCACACAATGTGGTAGGGTGAGTATGGACGGGTCTGCCCACAGCCTCAAGGATCCCAGGCTTGAAGGATGCCTAAGGATTCTGGCCTCTGCCTTTGCCCATGTTTCACAAAAACAAAAACAAAATTAGGTATAAGACAGTTCCAGACCCACGTGCTGGCTCTTGTGGTGCTGAGATAGCGAATGTGGAGTTTCTGCTGAGGAAGGGGTACATCTATTTTCCATTCTTCCTCAACAAACATGAAAGCAGAGCTCTTTTGATTTAAACTCAGAGAAAAGGGGAAAGCCAGTGTTTGCAGGAGACTGGGAATCAGCACCTTGCTTTTACCCTCGGGGATGGAACTACAGGCAGGTGGACCCAGCAACCGTCTGCACATCCTAGGGCTGGAATCTCTATGGATATTCTCTTTTAAGAGCAGCTTTAAACAGAGAACAACATGGGCAGCTGGGTGTTTCCCAGATGTGAGGTAGAGAAATTTACTCTTAACCAGCTTCGGGAGGAAGGGTAACTAGTGGTCCCTTACTGTCCACACCTCCAAGTCCTGGTTTCGCTTTCTTTCTCACTCCATCACTCCTCGCACTAAGCTCCGACTGGCGTCCTGATGGCAGCAGCCATTCCAGACATCTCACTCACGCTGATGACATCCAGGTGAAGAGAAGGCTCCTGTGTATCCCGGGGCCACGAAGGATGGGGCAATGGTCTCCAGAATTCCCCGTCAGTGCTGGGTCACTGGCTCACTCTAGAAAGCACTGCTGACCAGGGCAGTAAGGCATCCATGATCACTGATCAAAAACTTGAATTTCTCAGCAAAAATCCCAGGGGAGGGGACAAGGATTTGAGTGTGTGCTGGGCAGACAATTCGGGGTTCTGTGCAACACAGATGCCCTTTCGTAGAACTGGTTGCTGCTTGTGTAATCTAGTGGTTCAAACAATGTTTAGCTGGCTAACTTCCTTCAGATAATATCTGTGGTGGTTTGAGTAGGTCTGGCCCCCACAGTATCTTGTGTTTGAATGCGTAGCCCATAGGGAGTCGCACTATTAGGAGGTATGGCCTTGTTGGAGGAAGTGTACCACTGTGGGAGCAGGCTTTGAGGTGTCATATGCTTAAGCTATGCCCAGGCCTAGTGTGGTACAAAGTCTCCTTTTGTTGCCTGAGGATCAAGATGTAGAACTCTCAGCTCCTCCTCCAGCACCATGTCTGTGCGTATGCTGCCATGCTTCCTGCCATTGCGATCGATGATGGACTA
Organism: Microtus pennsylvanicus; assembly: GCF_037038515.1. NCBI lineage: Eukaryota > Metazoa > Chordata > Mammalia > Rodentia > Cricetidae > Microtus > Microtus pennsylvanicus. The sequence goes on from NC_134584.1 coordinate 24,978,180, forward strand.
AACTATAAGTTGGTCCCCATTAAATGTTTTCCTTTATAAGAGTTGCCATCCTCATGGTGTCTCTTCACAGCAATAAAGCCCTAACAAAGACAATATCCCAACCAGAGGTCATAGCACCTGCCATAGAAAGCCCGTGAAAGGTTGTGGCCCAGGTTTATGGTTTGAGGCTCTCAGGCCAAAAATCTCTCTGGTCACTTGCAGCATTTTTCTGTTCCTGATCACCTCCTATCCTAACACGATCATCTTGTGCGAGACCAGTATCTCTTGTGTATTGAAGACAGCTCCAAGAGGTCAGCAGGCAAGAGGGGACCAGGAATTGTAGAATTTGGACAAATTGGGAATCCAGGGAAGGCAGCTGGTCTGAGACTAGAAAAGTTAGGACCATGACTAACAGTAGTCTGAAGTGAACTGACTGACAAGGAACTTGGAGTGAGGAGCTGTGGTCTGGGGATGGCACTGGTGGCTGGGTCCAGGGATGACATTGGCATTTAGGAGGAAACAAAGCCCACTGCAGTAGGGCAAAGGTGCTGGGTCACGTTACACGGATCACAAAAGACAGACAAAGCATGCAGGTCAAAAGCTCTAAGAGCTTCTTTTTAGATGGGGGGGGGGTGTACAGGTGCACCACCTAAAGTATTGGACACAAGGTTAAATTTGAATTTCCAATAAATGACTAATATTTCAATATAGCTGCATCTTGACTGTGGCACATATACTAAGGCATACATACTACCACAGCGAAGTCATCCTTGTTTCTAATCTGAAATTCCTGTCTAATGGGACTCTGGATAGTTTTTAACTTTTTAATTTTTGGCACGTGGGTATGACATGCGTGCCATAACCTGCTTGTACAGGTCAAAGGTCAGAGGACAACTTTGTGGGGTCAGTTCTCTCTTTCCATCTTTATGTGCTCTGGTGATTTGAAAGTCCCCGTGGGCTCGTGTTTTTGGACACTTAGTCCCCAGATGGTGGTGCTGTTTGGGAAGGTTAAGTTAGGGTGGGGAGTCTTGCTGGAGAAAACATGTCACTGGGGGAGGGCTTTGAGAGTGCATAGTCTTATCCAGCTTCTAGTTAGCTCTCACGTGTGATCAGCCAGCTTCCTGTCCCCGCTGTTTGCTGTCCTGCCGTCCCCACCATGAGGAACTCTATCCTTTTAGAACCATAAGCCAAAACAAGCTCCTTAAGTGGCTTCTGATGGTGATATTGTGTCATAACATAACAACAAAATAACCTAATGTGCGTGGGCTCCAGGGGTTGGATTCCTGTCGTGGGGATTGTTAGACAATCACTTCTACTCACTGAGCCATCTCGCCAACCCCCATGCTGTGTGTACCTGGTCAACCTAACACCATGCACAGGTAGCCAGGGGGGGATCCGCTGAAACATTATGGTGCTGCGGTTGATTCTTTCCTGTGCTCTCAGCCGCACACAGGGCAGTCAGTCCCTCTTGCTCTACCCAAACAGTAGCTTTTCAGACCAACTACGTGCCACATCAATTATCCACATTCCTCACTAAGGGTACAGATGTCTATGTTCTTGTTAGATGCCGTTCTTGTTAGATCCGGATGGGATCTGGCCCATCCAAAACAGGCCTAGGTGGTTCTGAAACCTAGCCAGGCCTCTAAAGACCATTTTAGAATTTAAATCCTTGGGGATGGAGATATTGCTTTGTTTATTGTGTTCAATAAATATTTGTTGAGAGAAAGGATGGGTCCCTGCTCTTTGAACCAGTGTTTATCTTGTGGGATTCGGAAAGACCAGAGGCGGAGGTATGTTTCTTTCCATCCTCCTCCTGATTGGGAGACTCGTGGGAAAGGATAGAGTGGAAGATGTGACAGAGAGTCTTGGAGAACAGTGGGAAGGCAGGCAAAAGGCAGAACTAAGAGAGAGAGAGAGAGAGAGAGAGAGAGAACCTGAGCCTGCCAGGGAGGGCCAGGAGCAGCCACACTGGGGAGGAAGCCAAGTTCTTAATCACCTCCTTAGGTGAAAAAGACTTGAGGTTTCAAGTTGAGAACAAGCCTTCAGGTATTTTCACAGGATTCCTTTAGACTGTGTCTCGGCACGGTCTGTGCACGCAGCCTCTCAAGGAGAATGAGGCTGCACGTGGAATCCTCCACCCGGGCACCTAAGGCACACTGCTTCAGCAGAACTCAGTGGGTGGCAGATAATAACCAATTTTGCTAATCTCAGTAATTCCCCAGATCCTTGGTGGACCTGAATGTGTTCACTTCCCATAGCTCCTCTCCCTATAGGGCTCAGGAATGTCTGGGTTAGCCTTCTGTCCGTGAATATAAACCTAGAGCGGACTGCCTAAATCCGCTCCCCAAAGATACACCTGAGGGAATACACTTCCTCAAAGGAGAGAATGATGTCATGGCTAACAGGCTCTGATCCCTGATTGAGTAACAGGTCCCTTCTCAATCTGTTCCCTCATCTGTGTAGCTGGGGAGACTGCCACAGGACTGCAGGGATCTGGAAAATGCTGGTGCTTTCTAGAATTTTTATAGCAGAAGGCTCCTCAGTGGGGCCCCAGGTCAAGGGTGGAGAAGAGACTCTGCGGCTCTTGATTTTTCCTTTGTGACTCTGATCCTGCTCCCTCGTGTCCTGGCTTCTGAGCCAGCTCAGCCCCGCTGTGAGCAGATCAAACCTGCTGCTGAGTTCCCACCGTGCTAGCACTCAGTAGTCTCTGGTAGTTACACCAAACCTAGAAGGTGTCAGTCACTGTCCGTGTGTGCTGTAACAAAACCCTGGGTTACTTATGAAGAAATTATTAATTGTCACACTTTGGGAGGTTTGGGGACAAGGTAAAAGTGTCAGCCAACTCTGGAAGAGATGAAGCTCCATTCTGAGATGAAGGAACAAGAGTCCTAATTTAGTTCCATCCTGCCCTTTAAAGGGCACCACCCCATTCATGAGAACGAAGCCCTTAAGTGCTAACTTCTTAAGTCCACCCCAAGCAACACTCAGTTTCAAGATTAAGATAGGAATTGGGAAGGGACACACTGTGGCCACAACAGTGTGTGCTTCATATGTAGGAGCCTATGCGAGGTTCCCTCCTCACAACTCTGAATTTGGGAATAAAGCAAAATATTTAACATTAAAATTAACTATAAATATTACGTATGCAATACCTAAGGTGAAGAAAAACACCCAGGAAAATATATGGACTCTAAAGCTGGAATCACAGTCGTCTCGGGGGTGGGGAGATGGGCTGGAGTGTGACTGTGCCTATAAGAGATAAAAACCAGTCTTTACTGAAGCCACCATATATGTGGTTTGGAGGAAGCGGGCTAAACAGAGGGGATGGTTAGTGTGGAATGGGAAAGAAACCTGCAGGAGGCAGGAGCCAACTGATGCTTTTCTCCCCAGCTCCTAGGGAGAAGTCTCCACCAAGTGCAAGCTGCAGAAGCTGCCTGGGCATGGGGGAGGGGGCTTCCTAGGCTCCTTGCTCTGAGGTCTGCCTGCTCGGCATCCCAGTCCTCAGGGGAAAGCTTGAGCTGAGTGGGTCAATGCAAATCGCCTGCCCACTTGGTAATTGTGTTTCCAATTGAAAAATCAATGAGTGAGCTTGCTTGCTGGTAACTGTCTACACAAAATAGATGGGGAGTCTTTCAGTGTTCCCGGAGAATTTGTGCATTTAAGCCTTGGGTCCTGAACGCATGAGTGTGGCAAAGTCACCAGGTGAGCATGGCATGTCCTTGACCTGTCCTTAGCTTTTCGCAGGGGTGTCTTTTAGTTGTGCATATATGTCTACATACCTTGACAGGATGGTAAATGAATGGGGGTGGGGAGGAAAAGAAAGAAATATGGCTGTTCCTAGGTTTATTATAGGTAAAAGGGAGGCATAGCCGGGCGTCGAGACACCTGGGAGAGTCCAGAGTGGACATGACCAGACTGAACTGTGCCCCATGGGAAGAGAGGGAGGGGAACAGAGAGGGGGAGAGCAAGGAACCAGGTGCAGCAGCCAGGAGGCCCAAAGGTACAAAAAAAAAGAAGAAAAAAAAAAGGCCACCAAAACAGGGAAGGGCAGCCCAGTCCCTGGGCTGGAGACAGTTAGGGCAGGGAGCTGGATGTGCCAGCGAGGAGGGCCCTAAACAGATAGGGACTGAAGGAGAACCTAGTGGCCAGCATCTGATTTACACGGTAAACAGGCTCCTCAGTCTTTTGTCGCAGCTTTGAAACCTAACAGTAAGCTGCAGTGGTCCAGCCTCCTCAATGTCTTGGACCTCGGCAGGTTTATGGGAATACCCTAGGCAGAATCTTCTGGATGGTTTTCAGCCTTGCCCCTCTGTTTATGGGCTCGCCTGCTTCATATCTTCTCTGAATTGCTTCTCTTACACTCCTACTCAAGGCCAAGAGAACACAAGCCTTTCCTGGAGGCCGCTGAGAGAGTTGAGGCTAGAGCACCACACTCCTTCACAGGGTTCCTTCTGACTCTCGAGTTTATAACTGGAAGGGGTCAGATGGGGACTCTGTTGCGCACTCACTCCCGGGGACACTGACTTGCCTTGTCCTTGTCTGCGGCCTTTTCCCACAGGCAGGCCTGGGAAAGCGGCCTGCTTCCCAAAGAGCTGTTCAGCCGAACCTTTCTGCTCCATGATCTTTTGAGCTTCCTCTGAGGATTCTCCCTGCACCAGGCCTTCCGGCCTGACCCTTCAAGTGAGCAGTCCGGGACAAGCAGGGGGGTGGAGAGCCAGTTTCCACAACACTAGGCCCATGCCAAGTCGCGGAGTCTGTGGGGCCTCAGTAGAAACAGGATTTCCTGTGGACCAACCCTCAAGCGAGTTCTTCCCCTCTTCTTGAAACCTTCGTTCTTTCTGCTGCTCCACAGAGCTTTTATTCTGTCGGATGTATTTCTTTTTGTCTCCCGAAAGAGCTGGGCTGGGGTTGTAGGCACATGGATCTAAAACCACCCCTGGGGCTCCCTCCTCCCTCTCTCTTGGCAGATACTCAAAGTCTGATAAAGCAATTTGGCCCATCTCCTCTGTCGCTGAGAAGTTCCATGTGTTGTGTAGATGCTTCTTAACGAGCCCGGCAGCTCCGTTCCTGACTAACACAGCTCCAGCATCCTGGAGGATGCTGCAGCTCGGGGAAGAAGCATCATTCAGCCACCTCATTTGTCAGATTAGGAAACTGAGGCACAAAGACTTTAAATGACTTGCCTGGGGACTAGAGTTAGCTCATAGCGGAGTGCATTACCGGCTGTTAGAAATATGTGTGCTGTTAATTAATGGTGACGTCAGATCCTGTGCGGTTATAAACTAAGAATTTAAATACAGCAAACAGGTGATAAACCCAAAATCTAAGGATAAGAAGTGTCTCAAATAGGCCTGGGAGATGGCTCGGTGGATGAAGTGCTTACCACACACGTGTAAGGACCATGGTTCATATCCCCAGAACCCATGTGAATGACAGGTGGGAGAGGCAGCCCACCTATAATCCCCCAGAGCCTGGAAAGCAGATGGGGGACCCCTGGAACAAGATGCCTAGCTAAACTAGTTGTGTCCGTGAAGTTCTGAGTTCATTTAAGAGGTTACAGTAGAGAGTGATTGGGCAAGACTGTTAACATCAACCTCTGGCCTTCGCATGCCCTCACACACACACATGCACATGTACCTGCATGCACGTATGCGCCCATACACGTGAACGAGCATGCATGCACACACCCACCATATGCACACAAACTGAAATACAAAAACAGAATGCCTAAAACAGCCATGTGTGCAGAAGGAGTTTGTAAAAGACCTTTCCTTTAAATGAAGATGTCACCACTGTGTGATAAGAGGAAGTGATGGATATGCCCTGACTACTGATGGTGGGATCTCCAGTGGCCTGGTGGCATCAGGGCTGTGCAGGCCACACGGCGAGGACAGGATGGTCTGGTTGTAATAATGCAGAGCCACGGTGGCTGTCAACCCCGGTCTCCTCCAGGTCCCTTGTTCATTCACCAGTCACTGTCTGAAGTGTGGACTTGTCGCTGCAGAGCTGTGCACGTGATGTCGTGTATTTTCCCCTTAAGTCTGGTCTTCTAGGTAAACAGCTTCGGACAAGACTCCGAAATAGTTTTCAGTATTTGAACTCATGGTTGATATATTTTAGAAGAAGGTTGGGAACGATAACCCTTCCTAATCTTCATTCTGATCTTTTATTATTTATGTTTATGTATATGGATGTTGTGCCTGCATGTGTGTCTCATGTACCATATGAGTGCAGTACCTAAGAAGAACAGAAGAGGGCGTTTCATCCCCTGGATCTGGAATTTAGACAGCTGTGAGTCATTTTGTCTGTACTGGGAATGAAACCTTGATCCTCTGGAAGAGCAATGTGCTAGCTAGCTGCATGTCGACTTGACTCAAGCTAGAGTTGTTTTGGCAGAGGGACCTTCAACCGAGAAAAGTCTCTTACCAGATTGTTTTACGAGCAAGACTGTAGTGCATCATTTTCTCTGTTAGTTATTGACATGGGAGGGCCCAGTTCTTTGTGGGTGGTGCCACCCACGGTATAAGAAAGCAGGCTGAGCTAGTCAAGAAGAGCAAGCCAGTAACGAGCACTCTTCTGTGGCCTCTGCTTCAGTTCCACCTCCAGGTTCCTGCTCTGACTTCCCTCCACGATGGACTGTGATGTGGACGTATAAACAAAATAAGCCTTCCCCTCCCCCCATCCTGCCCTTTGGTCAAGGGGCTCTAGCATAGCAACAGAAACCCTAACCAGGACAAGCAGTACGTACTCTTAGCCCACTAAGCCCTCCTCTCTCCAACCCCCGACTGCTTTCCTATACTCACCCTGGGGAGAAAACTTTCATGGGTGCACCTGATTTTCCACTCACCCCCACTACTTTGTTATTAAGACAGAGCCCACACTTTAGTATACATGGGGTGGGTCTCCAACCAGGAGTCTCAAAATAGCTGCCAAATTATAGTAATACCTTTTCATTTTATTGTTTTGTATTCTTTGGGGGAGATCACACTTAGAAACGGAAGAAGCTTGGACCTGTCTTGGAAGGTGGCATTTTCCTCATCTGTGAAATGAAACAGTGGATGAAGTAAACCCCACAGTACTTTCAAGATCCCTGCCTTTTAGGATTTATATGGGAAGACCTTGCTCATCCCTGAAGCCCTAGGTGGAAAGTCTAGCTTCTCAGAATCTTTCCACTGCCCTCTTTTGTACCTTATGTGGCTCAGTTTGTGGTTGTTGTTTATTTTATGGTCTCTTTCTCCTGTGGAGCCTAGGTGCTCCATCCTTCCATACCATCCCGGGATGGAGAGTCAACCCATGAAATAAAGACTAAATCAAATTCTGTGGTCTCAGGGTCACAGCCCATCAGCCTGTCTGCATGCAGCCCTGTAGACTGATAATAACTGAGCAGTCAGTAACTTGCTTCGCCAAAGCATAAGCAGGGTTGAGGATGTCTTGGTGGCCGCTTTTGTGCAAGTTTCTTATTCTATTATGTGCTTGTCTATAACATCCAAGATCACACAATAAACCAACAGAAGAATTAAATAAACCAGCAGAAAGAATTAAAGTCCTCCTTATTTGATCTTCCAGTGCCCCCCGCCAAGTCCAGGCAGTAACTCAGTAGCTGCTATTTGACAGTGAAGTCCAACTGAAGTTGAGAGACTCAGGATCATGGTTTAGGTCTGAGATGAGTGTCACTAGTGAGTGCATATGTATAGCACAATTTACTACACACACATACACACACACCTACCTATAGAAATCAAATTATCCCAGGCTGTTCTAGAGCAGGTTTGAGGTATTTGAAGCATACGGTTTCCTCTCGATATCAGTAGGTGTCTCTTCTGTTCCTCTTTGTGTTTCCAGTCAATTCTGACAGACTATATCCTTCTGTTCTGGCTCAAGAGTTGCACCCGTCTTCTTAAGCATCATGACAAGCTGTTTACTGTGTGTGGCTTGGGCAGCTGAAACAGCGACTTCTGATTATAATCTCATTGTTTCAAATACACTTAAAACACTTGGCTAGTAGGGCCCAGCTGACCCCCTTCCAATAACACTGGTTTTCACCACACTGTAGGGGTCTGCAATATGGGCATCTTTAGCAGCTTTCCCTGCATGCCGGGTGTCCAGGATGTCTTCCAAGGCAAAGTGATGTTTCTATCCATTTGTATTACCTCCATATGGAATTGACAGCCTCCAGATCTTGCTGCAGAACACAAAGCAATGATATAATTTTATTCCTATTATTGTTCCTAACTCTGCGACTCCCGTCAGTACAGAAATGGCCATCCAGGGCATGACATTTGGCGGGTTGTTCAAATATCTCACATTCCATACGTAAGCTAAGCAATATCCAGTCTTCAGTCTTGATTCCCTGACACCCGGTTCCTGGGCTCTTGCCCAGTCAGTCCCACTTCTAGGTACCTGTGATTGTTTTTACTCTTTACTCTTTAAGGGGCCCCACTACCTAGCTCCCAAATAAATACGCACCGAGGCCTATTATTACTTATGAACGCCCAGCCCTAGCTTGGCTTATTTCTAGCCTGCTTTCCTTAAATTGTCCTCCTCCCCTCCCCCATCTACCTTTTGCCTCTGGGCATTTTCTTTTTCTTCTGTATACCTTACTTCACTCTTACTCTGAGGCTGACTGTGTGGCTGTGTTTCTGGCCCCTGGTGTCCTCCTCTCCTTGTTCTTGTACTTTCTTTCCTAGATTGCTGCTATTTATTCTCTCTGCCTGCTATCTGCCTTGCTATCTGCTGTTCAGCTGTTTATTAAAACAATCAGATGTTTTAAACAGGCAAAGTAACACAGCTTCAGAGAGTTAAACATAAAAGAATGCAACACATCTTTGCATCGTTAAAACAAATGTTCCACAGCATAAACAAAGGTAACACATCTTAAACTAATCTTCTACAACAGGTGCCAAATTCTGTATTTTTTTTTTTGACATTTAATCAGACTAATCATGGTGTTTAGAAGAATCCAGATGAAGGCAACTTTAAAAAAAAAAAAACCTGGACCTGTAGTTTTCCTTTTATTTCTGCTTCTCTTTCTAAAGGTCTTGGCATCAGCCACACCCAGCAATTTCTTGATTGATCAGCTTTATGCTGCATAGCTCTCTGTACCCACAAACAGGGCTGTGTTTCAGTTGAATACCTTGTTACTCCCACAAAAAAAGGGAGGAAGGGTGACTATTAGGTAGACAGCCATAAACTCCTGACATAAGCTATGTGGTTATTACAGGGAGCCTGTTAGTGGCCACAGGACAGGATCCCTCCGCAAGCTGGTTGCTGACCTGGGTGAGGAAGATGGATTATCAGATGTAGGCTGCGTGCTGATAGAGAAGGAGAAAGGCCAGAACTGCCCCCACCACTACTCCAGCGCAGCAAATTTGTAGAGAGGTTCTGAGTGTGTTTCAGAGCACACATTCCTGAAGTTGAGACCCACATTCCCGTGCCTTGATGAGCATAACTGTCCGCACGGTAGGGTTCTGTGTGCTAGAACTCTTAGCAGCTCTACTGAAAGGAGGAAGTGACAGCCAGCAGCTCCGAGAGCGCCGCCTCTGTCCTAAACTATTGGTTTCGTCTCCAGTGTGTAGAGTCACGGGCAATCAGGAATCTGGGCAATCTGTAACCATTTGGCTTCTCCATTTTGTTCCCATGGTATACTGTTGAAATCAACCTTTTTTTAGGCCAGTCCCAAAGTTGTCTTCTCCAGAGAAACATCTTCTTAGCTTCTGAGTGAGAGGATGGGCCCCGTCCTTTGCTGACCCCGTGATGCAGTGTGGCCAGCAGCAGCATCTGTGCCCTCCTACCAGGTGTAGGGTCTTACCCCCTCAGAGTTCTGCGTGGAGCCTGGCACGTGATAGGTCCCCTGGGGAAGGTTAATCAAATGCAGTTGCCAACTGGCCTTTTCCATCAAAGAAAATTCTCACCTCCGTTCCCCATAAATATAGAAAAATGATCCCTTTCACTCGCTCCTCTAAACTTCATTTTCTCTCAGAGAAAGTCAATAAAAACCCGTGCCATCTAGGGTGGAAAACATTCTCCAGCCTTTTCGGGAAGTGACCTAACAATGAATAATAACAAATAGGAGACGGTGTCAGTAATAAACGACCTTATTACTCGGTCCCCCAAAAGAGATTTCCAATGCCGTGTGCTTTGAGCTTCTAAAGAACCTGAGTGTCAGCTATTAATTGGTTCCAAATAAATCAAAAGCTTAGCAAACACCATCTACATAATCACACGGCTATTAAAAAGAAACGTAAGATCAAAGATCATCCATCCATGTTTAAAGACTGAATGTCTTCTTTGGCCAAAGTAAGTAATGCCTTTCCCTGATTCTTACAGACATATTAAAATCGTAACGAATGAATCAAAGTACTTCCAGGCTACGGACCTTCACGACTTGCCTTTCTTCATCATGAAAATGAGAAAGTTAAACTAAGCCTCTTCCAAGTTCTCTTTGTCTGGACTGAGATGTCTTCAAACACAGTTACACTGTCCTGTTTGTCTGTCTGTGCCCCCCTCTGCTCGGCGCCTATCACATCACAGACTTAATAATTAAAAAAAAAAGTTGTAAAGATCCTTTCAATTACATTTTAATGGCTTGTGATCCAAGGTGTTAGTCACAGTTCAGATGATTCCATATATAAAAATAGACCAAGTGTCATCAGCAAGATGCTCTTTAAATATCTGATCGAGGCAAACCAACCTCAAAAGTGGAGGCTTTTCTTTCCCCCTGGTGTCGGTTCGCATCCATCCATTCATTCAGGAAGTATTTGCTGAATATCTTTTAAGAACCAGGCCTTTAAGCCATTATAAATTCTTTTATTGGATATGCCTGACACATGTATTACCACCTTTGGTTTCTGAACGTTTCATAAAGAATTATGAAAGGCCAGGTGTGGGCACACACTTTTAATTCCAGCACTCAGGAGGCAGAGGGAGGCGGATCTCTGTGAGCTGGAGGCCAATCTGGTCTAATAGCTAGTTCTAGGATAGTCAGGGCTACACAGATAAACCCTATTTTGTTTTGATCAAAACAAAACAAAAAAATGAATGAATTAAATTGGTAAGCCCAGTGGTGGCGGCACATGCTTGCATGCTTTTGATCTCAGCATTCAGGAGGCAGAGACAGGCAAGTTTGAGGCTAGCCTGGTCTATAGAGCAAGTTCCAAGACAGGATCCAAAGCTACAGAGAAACCCTGTCTCAAAAAACAAAAACAGAAACAAAACAAAAAAACAACAACAAAAGAATTAAATTGTTCACCTAATCAGGCTTTGAACTTGGCTCTGGGAATGTACTATCAGTAAAGCAAATTTATTGTCACAGTATAGAGGAATTGTAGGTAGAAGATGTTAGGGAAGCTTAGCACGGTGGGAAGATGAAGGCTTAGGATACACAAGGTATTGATTTAAATCCCTTCCCAAAGCCATTCTAGAATAAATGGAATTTAGTATAGAAAAAATCTAGGATACTTCCTTAGCACAATCAACAGAGGTTGCTGGCAGCTAAGTTCACAAAATAAACCCTCCGCAAATCCAAACCATGGCTTCTCAGCAAAGCTGGGACGGTGTTTTCCCTTGAAAATTGAGCCTGGCCGGTGCCAGGAGAAAAAGGATTCTACTTTCTTTGTGTTGGTGGTGGTGGTGGTTTTTCTGAGGCAGGGTTTCTCTCTGTAGCCCTGACTAGCCTGGAACTCACTCTGTAGACCAGGGTAGCCTCTAACTCATAGAGATCCCCCTGCCTCTGCCTCCCGAGTGCTGGGATTAAAGGCGTGAGTCACCACTGCCCACCCTGGGTCCTACTTTCTAACAGGGGCATAAGTGCGGATCTGGAGCTAGAACTCCAGAGGGTAATATTCCATCTTTCAAGTGGACTGAGTAGAAAAGAAGTTATCCTGCCTCTCCATGGAGTTGATGACTAGAGGGCAAAGGTGTGGACCAGGTAGAGAAGGCGGGGCTGTCTGCAGCCCCTCTTTCTTCACTTAGCCATCCTGCATGGGCCTGCATTCCAGCCCTCCCCCATCAACTCCTTCCTTCCTTCCTTCCTTCCTCCCTCCCTCCCTTCCTTCTTTTCTCCTCCCTTCCTTCCTTCTTTTCTCCTTCCTTCCTTCCTTCCTCCCTTCCCTCTTTCCTTTCCTTTTTTGAGACAACATCTTGCTGTATAGCTTTAGAATTCTCTGCAGGCCAGGTAATCTTCCTGCCCCTCCCTTCTTCTTGAGTCCTGGCACTGAAATTATGTACCACTAAACCCAGCTAAATTCCATTTAAAACGTAACTAGGGGCCACTGAGACAGATTCAAAGGTCCAAGCACTTGCTGCCAAGCTCGGTGACCTGAGTTCAATCCCCAAACCCACCAGAGGCAAGAACTGACTCCATAACATTGTCCTCTGACTCACACCCATGTGTCTATGTTTGCGTGAACAGAGACGCACAGGCATACGTACAATGTGTGCACACATGTTCCCATATTGTACTGGCTGGCCTCAGCTGAGGAAATGCCTCCTTGAGGTCCAGCTGTAAGGCACTTTCTCAATTAGTGATCAAGGGGGGAGGGCCCAGCCCCCAGCCCCCAGCCCCCAGCCCCCAGCCCGTGGTGGGTGGTACCATCCCTGGGCAGGGTGGCTTGGACTCTATAAAAGAGCAGGCTGAGAAAGCCACAGAAGCAAGCCAACAAGCAGCACCCCTCTGCGACCTCTGCTTCAGTTCCTGCCTTCAGGTTCCTACCCTGTTTGAGTTCCTGTCTTGACGTCCTTCAACGATGAAGAGTGATGCTGAAGCGTAAGCCAAATCAACAGTTTCCTTCCCCAACTTGCTAGGGTTTCATCACAGCAATAGAAACCCTAAGACAAATACTAATACTAACAAACAAAATTGTAATTTTTAGCTATTTAGGCCAAGTGTAGTGGTCCATATCTATAATCCTAGCTCTTGAGAGGTAGGAGCAGGAAGCTAGCCACTTCAAGACTAACCTGAGCTACATTGACCATCCCCCCCAACACCCCAAAAGCCAACACAACAAAAACAAAAAACAAAAGCTGGAGACACAGCTATGGCCATAGGTTTGCCCTCAGTCCTGGGCACAATCCTCTTTACCAAAACAAGCAATGGCTTGGAAGATGCTGCGTGTGAGGGTCTCAGTAAAGAAACTGCTGAGATAATAACAGAGTTATCAGGCAGAAGGTTCTTTTGTTTTGTTTTCCCAAGACAGGGTTTCTCAGTGTAGCAGCTTTGGCTATCCTGGAACTCAGTTTGCAGACCAGACTGGCCTTGAACTCAAGAGACCAGCCTGCTTTAATCTCTTTCATCTCTGAAGATGAAAGGCGTGTGCCGAAACACCCAGCAGGTTTTTACTCGTGATAGAGAAAGAACATCCAAAGGCACCTGGAAGAGTCCAGAGCAGAGGAAAAGAGAAAGAGATCGGACGTGGCCAGGGCTAGGGAAGGCAGAGAGTGGAAGAGAATAAACAGTGGAGACCATGAGATGCAAGAGGTAGAGAATAGAGCACAAGAGAGAGCAAGAGGGTAGCAGAAATAGAAAGCTGGGGTGAACAAATCAAGTGGATTATAAAGAGGACAAGTAAGTGGGGAGAAGCCAGGGCCAGATGCTAGTGTGGGCTTTGAAATGCGTAACAGGTACTTGTGATACTGAAAGAGCCTACAGGCCAGCATGGACTCTGAGATTCTGAGAGCCTCCACAGGTGAGTGTCAATGACTAGCTGAAGAAAATGCTCTTTTGAGGGAGATGAAAACCCAGTTCCTCACGAGTTCTCGAGGAATGCTGCCTTTTCCCTAACTGCTAGAACGCCTGGAGTCCAGCTTGAGTTCATCATGGCCTGAGACCCAACTAAAGGGGGTGGGGGAGGAGAGAGCAAAAACTTTAAAGGAGAATAGTCAATGAGCTTATTGATTTTCTTCTCTTTGCAACTCAGACGTTGTTAGAAGATGACACAAAGAGATTGGGTTATATTGGGTCATTTGTCTATCTGTATCGAGTCAATTTGGGTCATGGGGTTGCCGTCAGAAGACTAGATGACTCCTAGGAGACTACTCTCTCGTCCTGACGGGTGCTGAGGAGGTAGAAGCAGTTGTCAGAGGAGAAAAAGTTATTTCAAAAAGTGGAGACGTACTCACGGATGGTTTTCTTCGTTTCTGGATGGGGTCACCAGTTAGACCAGATGTAGCCTTGACTTTATAGAGAAGCACATGCCTCTGTGTCCTGGGTGCTGGGATTGAGCTCCAGCTAAAGATATTTAATCTTAGTCTCAGGTACCCGTTTTTTCAGCTTTTAATTCCATTCTCATCATGGAGAAGTGAAGGCGTAAGTCACAAACAATGCCAATTTGGGATTATGATTAATAGGGTGATATTTATTTAAAGGGGAAAAAACTTACAGATCACTTTCAGCCCTCTGCGTAACCAGGAAGGAAGTCAAGTCACCGGCGGAGCAGGAAGTGAAGAGAGAGAGGAGAGGGAAGTGGCTGCTTTTTTAAAGGGAGAGAGACCACGCCCCAAGGGGCTGGTATCTCAGCGACGATAGGCTGGAGGAGTGGGAGGACCTCCCGCAACACCTCCCCCTTCTGTTTAAATAAGAGAGTTCTAAACCTACTATGAAATTATATACAATAAGTACAAATATGCTATTCTAACTAGCTTAGGTCTTGTATAATAAATAACTTGGCCAAGTCATGAGAGAAAAGTAACTACATCTATATAGTCTTCAACCCCATCGAAGATCTGAGAAGGGAAATAATGTTACCTGGTTAATTAGGAAGTTCAGTAAAACAACTTCCAAAACATGCAACAAATCACAGAGACAACTAGCTACCTAGGCAATCACCCAAAGTCACATTAGCAGCGTTGAAGCAACCAACTTTGGCTAAGGCCTAACATAACTGACACACCATTTTCAAAGGCAAGCAACTTTTCAAAACTATCTTACCCTGTCTTGGCAGGATAAGACAGCCCTGTTTTATCCATTGATGCACGCTCTGTATCTTTGTCAGTGGTTGAGGTATGGGCATTTCTTTGCCCCAAGGCCAGTTCTGCCAAAAGGAAAGGCTCCAGGTGGAGTGTCTTTGGTGCTCAACATTCTCTCGGGAATAGAGTGGTGTTGCCAGGAGCAATTGTGTCTCACTACCACAAAACTCTGAGTTAGATTAAAGGCCATTTTCTACAGCTCTTTGAAGAAGTTGAAGACTATCTATCTATACTGAGTATAATCTCTATATATCTAAAGAACCTGATTAGTCTAATTATAAATGACAAACTTAGATGACTATTAATCTATATAATTCTCAATATCTATCTAACTTAAAGACTAAGAAAATAAACGACTGTGAAACAAATGAGGACAATGACCTCCAAATATAAACAATGTACAAATATACATTGCAGTAGGTAAATATATATCAATACACAAATATTATATAAGTATCTTAATCAGAGGTAGAAATGTACACTGCAATATGGTAAATATATACAATATACATATCAATACAATATATGTCAATACATAAAAAAATGTTTTAAACAGAGGTAGAAGCATGCATGCATACAATAGTCAATACAATTTAACTTTGTATCAATATACAAGAATCTATATCAATATATTTGTCTAACAACAGTAACTCACAATTACAAATCTATTATCCCATCATCCCTCTTTTTTTTTTTTTTTTTTCAAAATGATCCCTGAGCTTATAAAATTCCTCCCCCAACCCTCAATCGTATACTAATTATAATCAACCCCTAAATGAAGTCCCTAAACCCAAGGGCAAACTTTACTGGGAGAGGGGACGTCGTCCTCTAGAATTACTTCCAGCTGTCATGGGGGCGACGTTCTTTCTGGGGGATCCTGTGAAAGTAAAATGATGGTTAAATTTCAAGATCAATGTCTTTTAAAATTGCCAATAGTCTCTGAGTATTTTGTGCAGGTCTGGCCAAAATGTTGTATAAGATGTGCACCATTTCAGCTAACCAAGTTGGAACTGTCTTGTGCAGCTGGTATCCAAAGCAGGTCTTGTTGTAGCGCTATCAGTATCATGACGTCATATCAACCAGGTGGAGTTGTTGTTATGGGGCCCCATCTTCTTCCTGGAAACTTCAAATGTCACTTCAGGAAAAACTCATTGTTCATTATGAAAAACTTAAGCATTAATCATATAGACATATATATATATTCAATGAAAGACATGATAGATATATTCAATGAAAAGTATGATAGATGTGAAGAAAAGCAAAGATGTTTTCTAAACTCATATTTCTTTCTGTCCCACATCATGGCTCTTGACATGAGACAGAAACTCCAGAAACTCTGGGTTTTTCTCTTACTAACAGGCTTGGAATTGGAGAGGGACTGAGCCAGAGTCCAACTTCAAAACCAGCTTTATAAATTTAGAAATATGGTTTAATATTACTTACACAACCCATTCAGTTTTCTTGATATTTCCTATCGGGCAGGTACTTTTCCATCTGTCAGTATCCAAACATCCAGGGTCCCTTGAATTTTTCAAAGATGAGTGTTTTCCTGTGGAGATAAGAACAGAACCCTGCCCCCATTCTATATGTTTTTCTTACCATCTGTATGAATATCATATTGTAGATAAGTTGTCATTTCTCCTTTCCAAGAGGTTTTTCCTCTTCAAATCGAAACTTTATTAATTTTGATGGTATCCACAATTTTTCTTCTCCTGTGGAAACAAGAGCAAAACCCCTTCCCCAACGTAGCACATCTCCTGGCTTCCATTGAGAGGTCAGCACATCTTTGAAATAAATCGGTTGATTTAGTTCAGCAGACTTTTCCATTATCCAATGTCTCTCTGCTGCTGTCGTTCCTTTCTCATTAGCGTTAAGAAAATTCAAGGTTAATAAAGCATTATGTAATCTATTTCTGGGGGTATTTTCGGTCCCTTTCTGTTTGTTCAGCATATCCTTTATAGTACGATTTGATCTTTCTATAACTGCCTGACCTGTAGGATTATTTGGTATACCTGTAATATGTTTTATATTATAATAATCAAAAAAGCGTTTCATTTTCTTAGATACATATGCTGGACCATTATCTGTCTTTATTTGCGCAGGTATACCCATGATGGCCATAACTTCCAATAAATGTGTGATTACTGAATCAGCCTTTTCTGAGCTCAGGGCAGTAGCCCATTGAAAACCTGAATACGTGTCTATGGTGTGGTGTACATATTTTAATTTACCAAATTCTATAAAGTGGAACACATCCATCTGCCAGATTTCATTTCTCTTAGTGCCCTTTGGGTTACTCCCTGCAGGCAACGGTGTTTGATTATAGAAAGAACAAGTAGGACATCTCTTTATAATGTCCTTAGCTTGTTGCCAAGTAATGGAAAATTCTTTCTTTAGGCCTTTACTATTGACATGATGCTTCTTATGAAATTCTGAGGCCTGCAACACACTTCCAATCAATAATTGATCAATCTCAGCGTTGCCTTGGGCTAGAGGACCAGGCAGACCTGTATGGGACCGGATGTGTGTTATGTACATCGGACAAAGCCTGTTCCTGATTATGTCTTGTACCTGGATAAACAATGAAGTCAACTCTGTGTCATCTGGTATAAATTCAGCGGTTTCAATATGCAAGATAACTCTTTCTGCATATTGTGAATCTGTAACTATATTAAGAGGTTCTTTAAAATCCCTTAGCACCATAAGAATGGCATATAATTCTGCCTTCTGGACAGAATTATAAGGGCTTTGTTCCACCTTACTCAATTCATCTGACTTGTAACCTGCTTTCCCTGATTTATTTGCATCAGTATAGAACGTACGGGCTCCAGTTATTGGAGCATCACGTACAATTCTAGGAAGAATCCAAGAAGTTCTTTTTATGAGGTTAAGTCTACCACTTTTGGGATAGTTGCTATTAATTTCTCCCAAAAAATTAGCACAAGCTCTTTGCCACGGTTCATTGTCTTCCCATAACTTTTTTATTTCTTCAGTAGTAAAAGGCACTATAATTTCTGCTGGGTCTATACCTGCTAGTTGACGAAGTCTCAGCTTACCTTTTATAATTAATTCAGAGACTTTTTCCACATAAGTTTTTAATTTTTTACTTGGTTTATTAGGTATAAATATCCACTCTAAAATAATATCTTCCCTCTGCATTAGAATCCCTGTAGGAGAAATTCTGGAAGGCAATATGACTAGGATGCAGCTAAGATTTGGGTTCACCCTATCCACATGTGCCTCCTGTAATTTTTCCTCAATCATTGTCAGTTCCTTTTCTGCTTCAGCTGTCAGTTCTCTTGGACTATTCAAATCTTTATCACCATCTAAGGTTTTGTTTAAATGAACTATTAGATCAGGTGTTATCCCAACAGCTGGTCGTAGACTGGAAATGTCTCCTAACAATCTTTGGAAGTCATTAAGAGTCTTTAAGCGGTCTCTCCTAATTTGTGCCTTTTGCGTTTTAATTTTCTCTAACCCTATTCTGTAACCTAGGTAATTAATAGAATTTCCTCTTTGAATCTTTTCAGGGGCAATTTGTAATCCCCACCTAGGCAAGACTTTCTTTACTTCTTCAAACATCCTTTCTAAAGTATCTTTATTTGGATCAGATAACAAGATGTCATCCATGTAATGATAAATAATGGACTTGGGGAATTGTTTACGAATTATTTCCAATGGCTTACTTACAAAATATTGGCACAGTGTAGGACTATTGAGCATACCCTGTGGGAGGACAGTCCATTGATATCTCCTATTGGGCTGAGAATTATTATAAGTAGGCACTGTGAAGGCAAATTTTTCTCTATCCTTTTCTTGTAACGGTATAGTGAAAAAACAATCTTTCAAATCAATAACTATAAGAGGCCATCCTTTTGGTAACAGAGAAGGCAAAGGAATTCCAGATTGTAGTGAGCCCATAGGTTGAATTACTTTGTTGACAGCTCTTAGATCTGTCACCATTCTCCATTTACCAGATTTCTTTTTTACAACAAACACAGGAGAATTCCAAGGGCTGGTTGATTCTTCAATGTGGTGAGCATCTAGTTGCTCCTGCACCAGCTGTTCCAATGCCTGTAGTTTATCTTCAGCTAGAGGCCACTGTTTGATCCATATTGGCTTCTCAGTTAGCCATTTTAAAGGTAGGGCTGTTGGTACCTCTAAAGGTTTGGTATTTGCTGTATGTTCTTGTACAGCCTGAATGGCTAGTGACCTTTTTCCATAATACCTCATCATATACTTCCCAGAATTATGAGTTCCTGGAACTACAGGAATGTTAATCTGGGTATTCCATTGCTGTAGCAGGTCACGGCCCCATAAATTTATGGCAATATTGGCTATATATGGCCTTAGTCTTCCTATTTGCCCTTCGGGCCCTATGCATTCAACCCATCTTGTGCTTTGTTTTACACGAGATAGGGTTCCAATTCCCAGGAACTGAACATCTACCTCTTGAAGAGGCCAATTCGGATGCCAAGATTCTGGGGTAATGATACTTACATCCGCACCTGTGTCTAATAAGCCTTCAATAAAAGTGCCATTTATACAGACTCTTAGCTTTGGTCTTTGATCATTAATAGAAGTCTGCCAAAATATACGTTTACTCTGTCCAACTGGGTTTTTTGACTCATCCTCCACATGGATTTCATCATTTAGACCAGTATTACTTTTTACAGCAGAAATTGGAGCTTTTAATTTTCTTGGTGAGGCACGTTCTCCACTGTGACTGGGAATGACTGGGCCACTGTTGGCTTGGGGGCCTGCGAGAGGCCCCTCAAGGAGTTTCCCGACGGTATCGGGTTGCCTTGTTTGTCTGTTGTTGACCTGCATTCATTGGACCAATGTCGGCCTTTACCGCATCTCCTACATATACCTGAAGGCCTAGGTCTCCTATCTTTGTCATTCCCAGAGGAGATAATATTCCTAGAAATTCTGTGCCTGCAATCCCTTTTCAGATGTCCTAATTTACCACAATTAAAACACCTGGCAGTTTGATGTCTCCTCATTGCTGTGGAAATCGCTTCTCCTACCCAAGATTCATCGTTATAGCTAAACGTCTCAACATTCATCGTATGCTGAATCCATTCATCCATAGGTGCTGATCTAGACTTTAAAGGCCCAATTATCTTTTTGCATTCTATGTTTGCATTCTCAAAAGCTAGAGATTCAAGAAGTATTCGTCTAGCTTCTGGGTCTGTTACCCCTATGTCCAGAGCCTTAATTAATCTTTGCAAAAAGTCAATAAAGGGTTCTCTCTGTCCCTGCCTAATTCTGGTATATGATTCAACCCTTTTTGCTGGATCTTGTATCCTATTCCAAGCATTTAAAGCTGCTTGGTGACATAGACACAGTACTTCATCATCATAAAGAGCTTGGACCTGTGGATCAGCATATTCTCCTGCACCAAGAATTTGATCTTGGGAAACCTCAATACCTTTTGCTCTTCCTTGCTGTTCCATATGTTTGGATTCTTCTCTAAAATAAATTCCAAACATCAAGGAAGGTCCATTATCTAAAACTGCAGACACTAACTGATGGAAATCATGGGGGGTAGCTCTAGCATTAGAAGCCCAAGTCCTTATCATTTCCTTTACGTATGCAGAGTGCAAGCCAAAATTAACAATAGCTTGCTTAATTTCTTTTAGATCATTCATTGCTATTGGCGTCCATCTAGCTTCTCTGACTCCCTTTGAGCCTTTAGAAGTTGACGCTTTGTCAGAATTAAGTATAGGGTATGCTGCTAAAACCTTTGGTAAGCCAGTTCTAATAGCTGGTGTTGGCATTGTATCCTGTCCTTGTGCCTTATTACTCTGTTCACCAGCTCCAATCATTTCTTCAATCATTTCAAGTCTTCTTATTATTGTCTTTATTATTGTCTCTTTTGAATCCTGAATCTCCTGACCTGCATGAGTTTCTAGTAAAGATTGTATGGTTCTTAGGAGTGCCATGATCTTCCTAAATGATAGAATATTCAAAAGAATACTGAAACCTAGTAACCAGTAAATTAAGTTATCCCCATAGTCATATAAACCTTGCATGATATAACCCATTGTATTGGTAACCAGAACAGTAAAATTCGCGTTGGAAACGGGAACTGCCATATTACCTATTATCCAGCAGGTGGCGCTGTTGCCAAGTCTCGACGAAAACACGGTCCTGTTTCAGAGTCCGCCTAGTATTTGTTAAAAACTGGAAAATGTAAGTTGCTCAACAAAGTAAATGTAATTAAATCAATTCCAGAGATGGAACCAGAAACCTAGAATCCAGGGGTAGAGAAGAGCAATCTGGAAGCTACTTATGCCTCCACGTGACAGAGTCACCCTGAGGGGTTGCAGCTTTCAGCAACCGCGTGCTCTGGTTCGCGCCACTTAAGAGCTGTGCTTGCAAGGGAGATTTGAAAACGACTCAGAAAAGAGCAAACCAGGCGGGCAGAGACTACGCGGGCCTGTGGAGTTTAAATCCACAGGCAGCAGCTGAGGAAGCAAGGGCTCCCGCCAAGCCGAACAAGCGCCCGCCAAGCCAAACTTGCGGCCGCCAAGCCGAACTTCCGGCCGCCAAGCCGAACTCGCGGCTGCGAGCCGGGAGAGGTTCTAAAACCAAACGTTGGGCGCCAAATGAAGGCGTAAGTCACAAACAATGCCAATTTGGGATTATGATTAATAGGGTGATATTTATTTAAAGGGGAAAAAACTTACAGATCACTTTCAGCCCTCTGCGTAACCAGGAAGGAAGTCAAGTCACCGGCGGAGCAGGAAGTGAAGAGAGAGAGGAGAGGGAAGTGGCTGCTTTTTTAAAGGGAGAGAGACCACGCCCCAAGGGGCTGGTATCTCAGCGACGATAGGCTGGAGGAGTGGGAGGACCTCCCGCAACAGAGAAGTCTTCAGCCAGTCCCTCCTTTTTCTATGCACCCTCATTTTCCTATGATTTTTCTGTAGCAAAGGCATTTTCAGCCACTTGACAATTATTTGAGATAACTCAGAGCAGAAGTTAGACAGTTTTGCAATGCAACTTAAGAATCCCATATCCCAAAATCTGAAACCTAAATTGATCCAGAATCTGAAATGTTTTTAACACTGACTGGATGCACAGGTGGGAAAAGTCCATGCCACAAGTCTCATTTCATGTTAAAATTGTTGGAAATATTATATGAAGCTATTATCATACATGTAGGAGGCCTATGGGAACCTTAAGTCAGTTTTACCTTGGCATAGATCCTATCCCAAAATATTATGGCTATGCAAATATTTCAAAATCTAAACTCCTCTGAAACCAGATACTGTCATGAAATATTTTAACTGGACAAAGATGTGTTACATTTGTTCAAGCTGTGGATTACCTTAACTGTGTAAAGGTGTGTTACTTTTGTTTATGCTGCATTTGTATAATGATGGAAGGATGTGTTAAATTATGTAAAGATGTGTTCCACCTTGCCTGCCTAAGGCACCTGATTGACCAATAGCTAGGCAGAGAAAGAACAGGCAGGGCTGCCAGGCAGAGAGGATAAATAGGAGGAGATATCTAGGCTCACTGAAGGGAGGAGGAGAAACTAGAGGGGGAAGAAAATAAGGGAGACACCCAGGGGCAAGAAGCCAGGCAAACAGCAGACACAAGAAGAAGTGAAAGTAAGATTTACAAAAGAAAGGTACCCGCCCCAGGCAAAAACTAGATAAAGAGAAACAGGTTAGTTTAAGATAAAAGAGTTAGCCACCACGCCTAAGCTAGGCCAAGCATTCAAAACTATTTAGTCTTTGGGAGGTGATCTGTGGCCCAAAAGAGAAAGTCTGGTATAAGAAGCACCTGGACTTCAGGCATTTCTTGTGGGCTCCTCAGCCTGTACTACGTGTCTATACTAAATGTGGCTCTCCACCAGTCCAGTGAAACACTACAGTGTATAAAATGTTGATCCTGAGAAGACAGAGACCAGGAATCATTAGCTGCAAACACAAGTACTGTGCCCCCTTCACGGCTGATATTTACCAGCTTCAAAGGCTGGCTTCTTTGAGAGCAGTTATCCCATCGGGGAACGGACTTCATGGACACAGAAGCCTTTCGCAACAGCCCAATCCATTTTTATCTGTTATATATAGGTCTCCAATTAGATTCCCATCTCAGGCAAATAGCCATGATAATTTAAATTAATTTTGAGTAGCTTGAAGCTGACAGCCCTAGCATTAGAATAAATGCTTTTGTTACGGAGGTAGGAGGTAATTTATTTACATGTTGCTGGGAGCTGCCTCCTCTACTGAACTGCCTTTCAGCCAAGTCATGCAGTCTCAAAAGAGGTGACAAACTTGGAAAGGGATGAAAAGTGATCCAGAATCTTCCTGAGCCTTACCCTGGGGTCTTTCCAATTGATGGGAGAAGTGGCTTTTCACTTCCCTACTGATCAAGGAAGTTTCCTGGAGAGGGACAGTGTTCCAGGTAGGGTGTGTGTGTGTGTGTGTACGTACTCGCAATGTGAGGGGAGTTACACTGGGGAGGAGTATGGAGAAAGGTATTTGGTTCCTAAAACATCCCTGCATCTGACAAATATTCATGGGCCTTTCTCGCAAGGCTAGCTGTTGTAACTCCAAGTTTTTGTTTTTCTCCTCTTCTCCCAGGTGTGAATGAGCCCAGGCAAGATGCTACCACTGCTGAAGACACAGCTGATTTCCACGTCATCTGCATGAACCCTGCTGTGAAATGAACCAAGCAAGGACTTGTCGGATGCTTCCTCCCCTCCCTTTCTGAGCACTCAGGAGCCATTGTTCCAGGGTGGTTTAATTGTGTCTTGTCCTCTCGCCAAGGCAAACATCCCAGTCTCTGAGGAGGCATCCCCAAGCTCGTCAGCCGGCCCGAACGTGAACATGGGCAGAGCTGACAATGGCAAGCGTGCCCAAGGGACATGGGTCCCCCTGGGGTCCCGTTTCCAGAAGCAGGACCTCTCATGATGCTGGTGTCTGGGAGTGAGCACCATGCCCATCACCCAGGACAATGCCCTGCTGCACCTGCCCCTCCTGTACGAGTGGCTGCAGAACAGCCTGCGGGAGGGAGCAGACAGCCCCGAGCAGCGGCTCTGCCAGGCGGCCATCCAGAAGCTGCAGGAGTACATCCAGCTGAACTTGGCTGTGGATGAGAGTATAGTCCCACCCGATCACAGTCCCCCAGAGATGGAGATCTGCACAGTGTACCTCACCAAGCAGCTGGGGGACACTGAAACTGTGGGGCTCAGTTTTGGGAACATCCCTGTTTTCGGCGACTATGGTGATAAGCGCCGAGGGGGCAAGAAGAGGAAAACGCACCAGGGTCCAGTGCTGGACGTGGGCTGCATCTGGGTGACGGAGCTGAGGAAGAACAGCCCAGCGGGGAAGAGTGGCAAAGTCCGGCTCCGTGATGAGATCCTCTCCCTGAACGGACAGCTGATGGTCGGAGTTGACGTCAGTGGGGCCAGGTAAGCCGGAAGATCGCCAGCCAGCGTATGGCCCACTTACATCTTAGTTCTTTTTAACTTTTTATTTGGGGCTGAACTTATAGACTTATGCATCCACCTGGCAAGAGCCCAGTGGCTTTTATCCCCTACAGGAAAACAGTGACTCCTGGGCTCCTAGTGCCTCATAACATCCCAGCAATTACAGCAGATAACAAGGAAATTTGATTTCAAATCTTGCTTCCTAGAAATACCATTAATTGAACAGCATCTACTGTAGTGGACGTTGTCAGTCAGTAGGTCATTGAATAACTGGTTGGTTTTATTGTTTTCTTTTTCTTTTTTTCTTTTCCATTCATAAGAGCACCTAGACTCAAGGCATTTCTCTTTCCCCAAACTTTGGGTTAAAAAGGAAATAAACACCATGTAAAACTAACATAAGAAGTATCCCACTGAGCTGGACGATGTTATTCAGCCCAGCATCTCACTGGCAACAGAATCCCAAGGCTGTGGTCCAGGAATAGTTTCATCCGAGCATCACTTCATCTGCCACAGGCACAGGACTCCCATAGACTCAAAGTACAGACGCCCATCCTGGCATCCTTGTATTTTCTACCTGTCCTACAGTATAGGAAGTTCAGACGGGACAGTTGTGTTGTTTCCACGGTGAATCGGCTTCCCAGAGCCATGGTCAGGCTCGGAGATAGGCTAGAGGGACTCTTGGTACTCTGAATAGCTGTCATGGTTACAGCTCACCCCAGTGAAAAGATGAAGCCTGAAATCAGCCATGGTGAAAGCTACAGGGTGGAGTCTAGGGGCAACTCCATGGCCGTTTTCAGTTGCCACCTAGTATCAGTGTCCATGGTACTCAGAGGTCCCTACACAGTACTGCCACACGAGGCTCCATGTCCAGGGTTTTTATGGAGGTTGGTCATGTGGTACTGACCTTAGTCACCTCATCTCTAGTTCCTCCAGTGGTAAATTAATACCATGTGGGCCAGAGCTCCCACATAAACCACGTGGTTAGTATAAGCCCTATGGCATTGCCCTGATACAGGAGGTATTCTCCTTGCACGGGATATTCCAAGGGCTTACATGTTGCATCCCAGGGCTGGTCAGAAGCCAGTTTTCCCTTGGCATATATGTGGGTTGAATGCCTCAGACCTGAGTTCATACTGTCCTGTACACCTGGACTCCTAGGTACCCATTCATGGCTTCATAACAACCCAGACGTTAACAGTGGAAGACGAGGAGACGGGCTTCATATTGCCAAGGGTAACTTCCTGGCCTTTTTTTTTGAAGATTTAAAAGATGCACCACTTATTGAGTTAGTGCCTACCAGAGAGGGCAGCTGCCAGCCAGTACCTAACTCAGTACTTAATCACGTGTCTGTATGAGAAGTTTAACCTCTATCACATTCAACTTGGGCAAGATTACCCAAGTAGGAGATTTGAACCCAGCTAAGTCTAGCTCCACAATTTATGCTCCTAACCACGGTGTTACGTCTGTAGTCTTGTTTCCAGGATTCCCAGTGAATACTAAAGTCCAGGAATGCTCAAGTCCTTTGTATAAATGATGTATTTGCCTCTAAAGTATGCACATCCTCATGAATGCTATGATCTCTAGACTATTTACAATAACTAATACAGTGCAAATAGCTGTTAGCTATTATACGGTGGTGTTCGTGAAATAGTAATAGCTCAGTACAAATCCGAAGTGTTAGTGCTTCGGTCCACAGTTCTTTTCCTTTGCAGATGCAGGGTCCATGTATATGGAAAGTTATTGCTGGAATTTTAAAAGAGGTTTTGAGTGTTTTCAAGATTTTTTTCCCATTCATTATAACTAACACTTTCTACTTTGCTATATGGGGATTTGTCCTGAGAGGTGTTGAGTAGGAGCTGGTGTTCTACTGAGACCCCCATGAACCACTTCAGGTTTTGGCAGCCTCTTCATCCCAGGGTCTGTAAGCCAAGTATTTTGGGGGCCAGTATACCAACTTCATATCTGTCTGCTAACAATGAGTCCTATCTAGTATAAGAAACTCTTTGGGCCATCTGGTCTACCTGTCTTGAGTTTATTTCTGAATTCCAAATTGTTTTATGTGATGGTATAGGCTGAATTCTTATGTTGAAGTCCTAGTCTCTAGCGCCTCAGAATACAGACTCATTCAGAAGTAAGACAACTGCACATGTCGTTAAGATGAGGTCATACTGAAGTGGGGGTGGCTAATGCGATGTGAGTGTTGTCCTTATCAAAGGCTAATTTGGACACAGACATTCAGGGGAAAAGACATGTCAAGATGAGTTATGCTGCAACATGCCAAACAACTGCCAGGAGCTAAAAGAGAACTGGAGCAAGTTTGTCCCCAGCACCAGGGGAAACCGGCTCTAACCCCTTGATCTTGTGCCTCTAGTCTCCAGAGCGGTGGGGAGATTTTAAGTTTCTGTTTCTTAAGCCAGTCAGCTTATGGTACTTAGTTACAACAGTGTTGGTGAAGCTAACATGGGTGGTACTTCGAGTCTCTTCATATTACATAAAACTCTCTGATAACTTTATGTGTTTTGGAGGAGGACACTTTAAGAGTTTTATGTGTTGAGTGTGGGAGGAACAGGTGCAAAGTGTAAAAGATGAGGTCATGGCTGCTTATTTCAAAATTACACCCATAGCCATGGGTGGCTTTGACAGCCTTTTTGTAGGGAACCACACACCTCCAGGATGGAACCCAGGCCTGAAGGAGCCTCCTCTACGGTTGGTACTATCTTGGTCCACAGTTTGTTTCTAGGTACCCCAAGAAATTTCCAGCTGTAAATTTCAGAGAACATCCTGGAAGAGTGGGAAGTATCAGTCACACATGGTATCACCCCCCCCCCCCAGATAGCTGGTAACCCATGGGAGAACCTCTGTTTATAAGATTCATGGTCACCAATCTGGGAAAGATGGGATTTTCTGAACTGTTCCGTTTACTCCTGTGTGGTGCAGGAAGAAATGGGGAAGGTTTTTAAATTAGATCCTACAAGGCATATTTCGTAGCCCTAGTCACTCACTCCTCCAGTAACTCTCTAGAAGTAAACCAGATTTGTTCCCGGGGGGGGGGGGGCAGATCATTCCAAATTGGT
The DNA here is from genome assembly GCF_037038515.1 of Microtus pennsylvanicus. NCBI lineage: Eukaryota > Metazoa > Chordata > Mammalia > Rodentia > Cricetidae > Microtus > Microtus pennsylvanicus. Next base: position 25,005,642 of record NC_134584.1, read on the forward strand.
AACAAAGCATGGAATTAATTAAGAAGGAACCCACACACCCAAACAAATAGACTTTTCTTAAAAGTAAAAGGGTCCACGTTTCACTTTTAAAATGTGTATTTTTTTTCCCCGAAGGTTAACTTCAGAGATTTTTATAGGTTAATAAATGTGAACAGGGCCCCAGCGCAGAGGACACAGGCCTTCTAGGGAGTCGCTCTGGCTTCCAGAAACCTTGTGACTCTAAATCGGTTCCCTTGGCACAGGAGGCCGACTCTGTTTTCCTAATCAGAGCTGCGTGGTGGGTGAGAGAATGTGATTTATGGACCCGCCACTGTGAAGCTGGCACAAGGATGTCGCTCACTCCAGAGTACCTTTAAGCACCCCACCCATTCCCTCAGGGAACCTAAACCAACAGCACACACCACAATGGAGTAAAGGCTTTTGAGTTTGAGAAAGTCTCCAACTCTGCCACAGCTCCTCAGGTACAAAAGACAACGATAGTGACGTCACAGTGAGCCCATTGATCCAGACAGTCCCTACCCCTGTACTGATGGGCTATAGCCTATACATGCATATTCATGGCAAAGGCTAGCATGTATTATGTATAGGAAGAAGTTAGTCACCTTAAGTACTATTAAAATAGGACAATCATAACAAACTACTTCAATGAGTTATTTGAATGTGCCTTCATTCTCAAAATATCTTACTGTGTTATACTTTTTGAGCATTTTGGCCACAAATACCTAAAACTATGTGGTGGGCTTCTGTACTATGTAGCTGCAATGGACTGGGTGCTGGCCACTTAACTCGAAGGGACACTGACCCGTGCAGGCACAGGGATTATCCTTTCAGTCCCCTAGCCAGATAGCACCTGTGTATTCCTGGAGTCTGAGCAGTCTGTTGTCCCACTGGGTAAATGTGGCCCTGACAGACTTACGGTGACGGACCACGTGGCCCAGGAGCATGCCTTGCAATCAAGACTAGCTGAGAGTCAGCCCTAGTTAGAAGCAGCCTTCAGTCCCCTCTGCCTCGAAATCACGTGGGGAAATAAATTTAGGGTTGGTACAAGCTTAGACTCTGGTTACCCATGGCAACCTTGAGTTCTGTCTGGATTAAAGCAGATTTAGGCAGAGTGTCAAGAGGCTACGAGAAGGTGTTACTTGGAGAAAACACGTGCAGGAGGTAATGTAGTAGGAGACCAAGGGGGGAGAATCTCCAATTATAGCTTTATAATATGGTCCCTGGAGCCACTCGGCACAGGATCTTGTCTCCCTGCATATATACCCAGAGGCACCTAGCGCTCCATGTGAGACTATATATAGAGAGTAAGAGGTGGTCACCTTGATGACCTAGAGATATTAAGGAAAGGTTAAATTATACTCATCACGCTCTCTAAGAAGCCAGAGAAGCGTGTGACACACTTTAGAAAAATTTCCATTGCAGAAGGTTAAAAGGAAAACAAGTTTCAGCATTTAAAATTCAATTATCTGGAAAATTCGCCATGTGGAATAGCCCATTCCCCCAGGACGTAGGGTGAAGAAAATGGTCTATGACCCATGTCGGTGTTGTATTTCCTTCTTCTCAGCCTGCTTTCTTTCCATGCAAGTCCATTTCATGACTTTGGTTTCTGGAAACTCTCTCAGGTTTATTCATGTCCTGCCGTCTTGTACCACAGAAGAAACCGAGGCTCAGAAGTGCTTTCCTGAGAATGCGTATCTTCACAGGCAACAAATTTGTGTCCTTTGATTGGGATTCTAGAACCTTTTTCCTTCAACTGTATAAATAGTAACAAATGGCGTTAGGATAATTCTCTGGTTTATGATCAAAACAATAGAAAATTAAGTTTTCCTCATGTTTCATAAATGAGTGGGGATAACATCTAGAACCTTCCATCTCATTAGAGTATAGCTTATAGAAACTTCATGACAAGGATCATTGAGACCGCGGAGGAGGAACACCCAGCTTGCTATCTGTCTCTCAGTTCCCAACGGCCACCCTGTCAAGGCCCTGGAGAATCTGAGAGCCGTTGTCTGCCACCTTGTGGTTGAACTCCAGCACTGAGAGAGAAAGTGCTGGGGGTTGTCTGTCCCCTGAGCTGAGTGTTTCACGGCTGTGCTGCTCAGGTGGCAATTACGGCAGGCAGGCAGTCGGAGTTCTCTGTAGAATCGCACCGCCTGAACCGTGCTGAACCATCAGAATGGGAACAGGACACTCCTGACCCCCGGGTTCCCACAGAAAATGAGACACTGAGTCATGTGACCCACCCTGCTGGGCTCCTCAAGACTGATGAGGAGGGAGTTTCTCTCTTTTCTTTTTCTTTTTCTTTTTTTTTTAACTCCAGCCACTGAGAAGCAGCAAGTCTTTTAAGGGAAGTCGGTAACTGCAGTTTCTTGCACTGCACTGGCTGATGGGGTGAGTGTGTCCTTAGAGAAAGCTGGCAGTATTGGCACACCCTCATTCACAGCCATTTATTGAGTGACATTTGAGGGTCCACATTTTTTTTTTTTGAGACCACCAACTCACTATGGAGCAGAGGCTGACCTTTAGCCTCAGACACTTCTTGCCTCTCCCTCCTGAGTGCTGAGACCACAGGCGGGTACCAGCACTCCTGCTTTACGTGGTGCTGGGGACAGGAGCCCAGCGCTGAGTCCACTTGCTTTTATGAAAGAAGAGGTGGCATTAAAGAGGCGCTCCCCATGATACAACACCCTGTCCAGACGCGCTTTCTCTCACCCCAGCCACCCGCTCTCCTGGTACCTGAGCTGGAACTGAATGCCAGAGGTCCAGCCACCGACTCCTGCCCAGGAAGATGGAAAGCCCAGTGTCCCACTTTTCAACTGTGCGTCTTACGTCTAGGAACTGCTTGTCCTGGGAAGCATAAGGAGAGACGCATCTGGCATGACTGCAGAGTTACTAGTTTGACTTTCTGTCCTCTCCAGAACCTTTAGCAGGAACCTTACCTTCTCTTCATCTCTCATATTTGGCTATTGAACAGGTTTGAGTGTTCATATTCTTCCACTTTTTGGTGCTAAATGTCCCCCACGTGGCATTCATTTTCCCTAGAGGGTCTCTGAAATTCAAGCTTTGGTACCAGGATCACTTCCTACCTCCCCTAGAGACTTCTGAGAGGGAGGCAAGACACCTGGCGCAGCCTTGCTCACAGAATTAGAAAGCCCAGACTCCCATCTTTATCCATGTTCACTTTGGGTAGCGGGGTTGGGGGCAATGAAACCTCATGTTTTAGGGACTCGCCCAGCTGTGAGCCAGGTGTGGCGGTGCACACCTTTAATCTCAGTATTTGGAAGGCAGAGGCAGGTGGATCTCTGAGTTTGAGGCCAGCCTGATCCACAGAGGGAGTTCCAGGGCAGTCAGGGATACACAGAGAAACCTTGTTTTGACAAAACAAAACAAAAACAATTTGAGGCTGTAACCCATGGCAGCTGACTTGTCTGGCATGCTTAAGACTCTGGATTCAAATCTCCACCCCACAAAACTAAATAAAACATATCTTAGTTACATGGATATCCCCATACAATTCATACATATTCAGCTTTTTGAATATGATCTTCCTCCAAAGATTTTTGACTATGTGGATTTGACTTACATTACTTAAATATTTGACAGACCGTGGCTACTGGTGACTTTCTGGGTGGCCCAGCCTAAGTGTTGGGATGTCCAGAGTAAAGTAACATGGAGGTTATTAGGGTTCTCCAAGATAAAGAGGGGTGGGTAGACAGGCTTGCAGTGATAGTCTAATCCTCCAGCTCCCCAAACAGAAAAAGGATGATTTACCCTGTCTCCTGAACTTAAGTTTAGTTTTTTCCCCCCTTTGAGGAAGAAGGAGATGAAGGATAAGCTATTTCCATGGCTAAAGTATCTGTTGACTCAGCCCTTGGCCTGGGCATGATGCTAGACAGTGTTAAAGGAACTGGGATTTCTTAGAAAAGCCTTGGCCTTTGCCATGGCAGGTGGAGATTCACCGGATGAGGCAAGAATGGCTGTAAGGGTGGGAACAGCGGATGGATATCCTTACCCGGTCAGCCCATGTAGATCCAGGCTCTGTCAGACTTCAGGGTGAGTTGTGGCTGTCCAGATATGCACTCCTGAGAATTCCTTTCTGTCTGGTCCTGAAGAGTAAGCAGAGTTGTTTGACTCCAACAAAGACAAGATAATCCTGAAGGGGAAAAATACAAAACACTTAATGTGCGTGCCTCCCCAGCCCTTGTGACCTCCCTGGAAAGAAGTCCCACAAGGCACACAGTGCAGGGTAGAAGGGCCCTTACTGGAGAGCAGAGCTTGCTCTTCAGGGATGAGAGCATGCAGTGGGTGGAGACTGCTGTCCTGAGCTACATTTCAAGCAGGTTCTATATTTTTATTTATTTTAAGAAGGCACCAGACCTCATTACAGATGGTAGTGAGCCAGCATGTGGTTGCTGGGAATTGAACTCAGGACCTTTGGAAGGGCAGGCAATGCTCTTAACTGCTGAGCCATCTCTCCATCCCCTGCAGGCTCTATATTATTTATGTTTGAGACAAGGTCCCACTATGCAGCCCTTGCTGGTCTGGAATTCACTATGCAGACTAGACTAGCCTCAAACTCCGAGTTCTTCTCCCAAGAGCTAGAGTTGAAAGCATACACCATCATGCCTAGTCTATTCTATTAGAATATTATTATTAATTAATTTTATGATACAATAGATTGTAGTCATACTCTTTCCCCTCCCTCAACTACCCCCAGACTCCCCCCCCCCCAGCAGCTTTTCTGAGGAATTTTGTGCTGTCCAGGTAACTGACAGGCCTTTTTGGATTGTCTCTTGCAGAGCAATCAATAGTATGTCATCGATCTTTATCTCCTGTTTTACAACAATCATGTAAGGGTCAGGACTCCGGGAGCCACAGTAGATGGCTAACCATTAGGTCAGAATGTTCCACCTCCTTCCCTAACCCCAGATAGGACTCCGGTGCCATTATCTAGGAGACATCCAACGCCTGTTCTTCTTAGGCTGTTGACTCGGGGAGGGCGCTACCCCCACTGTCCCCAAGACTGCTAGATTCTAATCATCTAGCACAGAGCGCCACCTGTGCGTCAATTAAATCCATAGACAGTGTGTGATGTGTAGAAGACGGGTTTTATTATGTTGCCCTGTCTAGCTTTCTGAAACACCCTACTGAGACCATGAACCCACAGAAACCCACCTGCCTCAGCTTTCAAGTGCTAGGACTGAAGCCATACATCACAGTGCCCGACAAAGGTTTTATTTTTATTGATGTATCTGCATGTATGTATGCCATGTGTGGGCAGGTGCCAAGGAGGCCAGAAGGAGGGAGGTTGCCCCTAGAGCTGGGGTGGCAAGTAGTTATCATCTGCCTGGCATGGGTGCATAGAACCAAACTTAGGCCCCCGGGAAGTGCTGTAATGATGCTTAACCACTCAATCATCTCTCAGCGAAGCTTTTAACTTTTAAAAATTCTCACTGAGAGTCCTGTTTATTCATTTTAGAGCAGTGGTTCCTCAACCTGTGGGTCTTGATCCCTTTTGGGGGTCGCATATCAGACTTTATAACTCATTTTGCTGCTGTTATGAATCATAAAGTAGCAACGAAATAATTTTGTGGTTGGGGGTCACCACGACATGAGGAACTGTGTTAAAGACTTTAGGAAGGCTGAGAATCACTGTTTGAGAGCGGCGTATGTACAGTTATTAAATTAATTCATTCCAAGGATACTCAGTTCCTACATAGGCCACAGATTTTTATTTATGTCAGCAGCAACACTGAGACAGCATTTGAAGAACAGAAGAGTGTGTGTTTCTGCTAGCCTGGTCCTGATCATTTAATGTTTCTCTGACAGGCTAATCTCTAACTACATGTTCAGCTCTATTGCACTGACTCGACAGGCTTCATCTTCTTGATTCCATCCGACCTGTTTGCATTTCCAACTACCTTTCTCCACTGTTTGTATGGGAAGGCTCGCATGGTCGCAGAGAGCTATTGAACAGAACAGAAGGGTGGCGAGCGAGAACCCAAACCCTCTTCTAACTACCTCCATCCCAGAATTTCCCTCGCTTACCATTCTTGGACTGTCTTTCCAAGAATTCTTTGTGTTTTGTGACAGGGCTTCTCTGTGTAACAGCCCCAGGTGTTCTATCACTAGCTCTGTAGACAAGACTGGGTTTCTACGTAGTCCTGGCTGTCTTAGAACTCATTATGTAGACCAGGCTGGCCTCCTACTCACAGATCCTTCATGCCTCTGCATTTGGCTGTTTTTGATGCAGGGTTTCACAGTGTTGTTTAAGCTATCTTTGAACTTGAGGCAGTCCTCCTGCCTCAGCCTCACAAGTCCTGGAATTACAGGCATGTACCACAACACTGACCTTATTCTTGATGGGTATGGTAGTCGATGATGACTTAGGTGAGCATATACTTTTGGTTGCTGACAGGCTTCGGGGCTGTCCTTAACATTTCTTTTGAAAGGCTTCTGAGTCAGCCTCTTTGATCATATTCCTTAGAATGAACATATTTTGTCTAAGGACATTGTCACGAAGTTTGTCATGAATTGTTTATTCGTGTACTCTACCACAAGTGATGTGTGGGTGATAGTGTGAACATTTCTAGGTTTACACACATGCTTACTTAATAGATATACGACTTGTTTTATGGAGTGTGTATGTGTGAATGTATTTTTGAGATAGCATTTTGCTTTGAAGCCCAGGCTGCCCTTGAATCCACTACCTCCTACCTAAGCGACAAGAGTGCAAGGATTACAGGCAAGCACTATGGCGCACCAGCTTTGTGGTTTTAACTGGTACTTGATTATGAAGTTCAACTCTTCCCCACTAGGATGCTTTAACATCATGTTTCATTTGTTCGTTTGTCTAACAGGTTACTTAACTGGACAACTGTCCTCTGCCCACATGTGAGGGTCCTGAATATTGAATAGGCATTTAGAAGTCACTGGCTTTTGTGTGTGTCCTACATGGTTAAAATTCTTCCCAATCTTCTAAAAATTAATGTTAGTGCCATCTTGAAGTTTTAAGTGTTTTAATGGATAGGAGCTGTTGGGTTTTCTTTGGTTGGCTTTTCATTTTGTTTTTTTGCAGTGTCAGGGTTGGAAGCCAGAGCTGTGCACAATCCAGACAAGGCCCCTCACACTAATACTTCCCCAACCTCGGTCAGTTTCCTTTGTAATCATCTTTGCCTGCTTTATCCCTTACATCGATATCATTTTCCTAGAAACCTCACACTCTTCTACCAATTTTAATGATTGTATTTTAAAATTCATCTTCATCATTTAGATTTTAGTTTAACTAGCATATCTCTGGCTGTGGGGCAACAAAATTATATCTTAACTCTTTCTAAATTTCAGTGTGATTATAAACACCACCACTTACTAGTAATCTCTTCATCTGAATGACTTTGCGAGGCTTGGTTATCTTGGCCGCGTGTGTGTGCACGGATTTTATTTATGTCTACGCCTGTGCTTGTCCCACAGTTTCTGTGTTATGTGTATCGCTTACTCACGCTGGTCCCCTCCACCCGACGGCTGAAATTTCTGTTGCTGCTCTTTGAAATGATCACCTTTTGCACTTCCCAAAGGCAGCTCCTGAGTCATGATGTTGAGTTTCCCGAGGCCATCCTGGGGCAATGCTGGCTTTTCCACCATGCGGCATTTTTCTAGGTCCAGTTCAAGTCCCCCTAGAGAATTTATCTCTGCCCCCCAACACATTGTAAACAACTATGCTTTACATATTGCTCCAGGAATGGGGGGTAGGCTTGTAAAATATCCCGAGATTTCGCACTCCTGTCTTGCCTGTGCTGTCATACCCCTGAGCCTAAATTGGAAGGGTTTCACTCTCATGATTAAGTCGTATTTCATAGCATAGGTGACTTTAAGAAAGAGAAATGGTCAGGGTGGGTCTCACCTAATCACATGAACACATTCAAAGCACTTTACCCAGAGACAGGAGGGATAGAGAGCATGCTCCCATCTGGCCCGAGGAAGTCAAATATCTAAGTGAATAGCCAGGAATGGGATTTTAATCCTACACGTGTGAGTGACTGAATTCTGCCGACAGTAATGTTGGCAGTCCTGAGCTGTAGGTGACATGGTCCTCAGCCCCGGGGCAACATCCCATGCCAGCCATAGATCATGTTGAGCAGGGCCTGGCTATCCTGTAACTTGATCTTTCCCTTAAGAGCCTTGGTAAGGGCTGGAGAGATGGACCAGCAGTTAAGAGCATGGACTCTGCTCCCAGAGAACCCAAGTTCAATTCCCTAGCACTGATAGGGAGATCCACAACCATCTGTAACTCCAGTCCCAGGGGATTCAGTGCCCTCTTCTGGCCTCTGAGGGTACAAGCATGTATGCAGACAAAGCATCCATATACATTAATATATTTGTATACATCCATATATGGTATAATCCGAACACAATAATGATGGGTGTTTTCCCAAAGCCTCTGCATGCATGGCATTTGCTACACAATAAGATAAAAGTACTACGAGGGCCACGAGCTGGTCAGTAGCAATCCCCCCTCCAGTCTCTCCACAGTGCTCTCCATGTAGGAATTCCACCTGCCTCATGATTAAATCTCCCTGGGAATGAGATCTGCTCTGGTGCTTTCTGTGCAGCAGCATCGCCATCCATCCCACGGGATACAGAGGGGAGGAAGGTGGTTAATCCTGACAGCCCAGCATCAGCATCAGGAGCTTCAGCTTAGACCTTGGCTCAACCTTGCTAAGCTTTGGGTCCCGCTTTTAAGTGGAAATGAAGCTTTGGGGAAAACATTGAGGATGCTGTCATTACTGCCAGTGGTTCCTTCTGAAGAGAAGACTGATATGGGAGGGCTGTGGGGGTTCAGTGAGGTCATGCTTGGGGGTCTCATGGAGGGTGGTGTATAAGCACCTCTAGAAACAGTAGGTCATGGGTAGCAGTAGAAAAACACTCTTGGAAGCACCTGTTCTTCTTGCGTGCACTTCAGGGTTTTCTAATTTGTTTTGTCTGGCAGGACTCTGGTTCTTTCTCCCTCCACCCCCAGCCACCGTTCTAACCTCCACCTATTGGCCACCACTCCCGCCGCCCCCCAGGATAGATAAGCTGAGTCCCTCCTGGAGACTGATTAAGATTAAGTCCTGGGAGTTTGGAGTTGAAGCCCTGAGGCCAGGCTGCACAGTGGCATAAACAGACTTGCAAGGTCCTCATTTTAGACGCCTGGAATCGGGTCCTAGAAGCAGCTGGAATGAGTCATCCACCAGTCACAGAAGGACAGAGGAAGCCAACTCCTTTAGAGAGACTTATGAGGGGCAAACAGGGCTGAGAGGGTTCCCAGGAAGACACGGGCAGACCCTAGTTCCCACCATTCCCAGCTGGACTCTGTTCCGTGACATTTCCGTGTCCTCAATAAAAGATGTTTTACAAACAGATAAGCCCCTGTCAGAAACTGCTGTGGAGTCAGGGCTGGTTCTCATCCACCCAGGAACACCATGCCCAAGCGCTGATTCCGTATACACACAGAAGAAAATTAAATTGCTTTTTCTTTGGACTTTTTCCAGACTCTGTGAGCACAGTTAAATTCCCAGTGGCCTCTGGAGGGCACTATTTAATTAAGTTTAATTTCGTGGTAGCAAGCAGGGCACCAACTAAATGTGGTAAGAAACTTGGGTTTGTCCCGTTGCTGCCCTATGGTTTGGTGAGACCTTGCGATACCACGTGCTAGCCAGTTTCTGAGGCTCTATGGCTGCTGTACCTTAAACAATGGCCATTCCTCTGCCGTCTGGCACTTGTGGATTGCTTTCTAGAACAAGATTGCTCTTGTTTCTGCAGGCGTGTTTTTGACAGGTGCTGAACTAAATGAAAGCTTTTCCTTCCTTTTCGTTTCAATGAATGGAGAGACACAGAGGTTACAGCTTGTGAAAGGGACCAGTTCAAGTTCAGCTGGTCTTCAATTACTTGGTGGAGGGAGGACATAGTTTGTATGTTTTCTGGGCATGTATTCCTTTTTAATTAGAAGAAAAGATGAATGAATGGAGTGCAGTATAAACAGAAAGGAGAAGTGTTGAGAAACTATTCAGCCTAGCGAAGGGGAGGCGATTCCTGCATCATGTCTTAATCGCCCAGGGTGTTGTGTTGGTTTCCGACTGGGCTGATTCCTGAGAAATGGGAGCCAGAACAAAGGGGGGGGATGGGCTTTTTCTGTCTGCTCACTGCCACCAAAGCAGGAAGGAAGGAGTGAGGGTCCCCTGCTGTCTTAATTAACAGTTCTTCACTAATCCTGAAATAACCAGCTCTCTCCTTCCCTCCCTCTCTCAAACCTCCCCTTCCTCTCAGACTCTCTCCCCTTTTCTTCCCTTCTTTTATAATATATTTGAGTAAAAAACTTTGCCATTTGATGCAAGGTTTGCTCACCAGCAAGCCTCTGGGGTCCTCCTGTCCTGACTCCCCGTCACCAGGATTGCAGGTGCATGCTGCCACGCCCAGCTCTTTACACAGATGCTGGCTCCCCATCACGAGGATTGCAGGTGCATGCTGCCACGCCCAGCTTTTGACATGGATTCTAGGGGCCAAACTTTGATCCTCACGCTTGTATAACAAGCATTTTACTGACTGTGTCATCTCCTTCTCTGCTAGACAGTCTGTTAATCTTTATATTTTTGATCCATGCAAAGATGCTTATTGAATCTACACAGAGCTTTTGATTTCCTGGAATATGCCTTGGAAAACAACCTTTTAGACCTAATAGTGATGAATAATATGAAGGAATTTTAAAAGTAAATTTTTTACACTAACTTTATTGAGTATATTTTACTTCCTGTAAAAGATTTCCTTTATGATGTATGTTTACATTATTATGAGTGATGCATGTCTAAATTTAGGATATTTTCATACTTCCCCGGAGAAACTATATAGCCATCACCAGTCATCCCAGTTCCCTCATCCTCGTTTGGGTCTCTGGAAGCCACCAATCTACTGTTTATCTCTCTCCATTTGCAGTCTGTTCTGGACGTGCTTTTGATATAGGGACTGCCATGGCATGGCTTTCACTTGCTTTGGTGCTTTCTGTGTTCATCTACTCCAAAGTGTGCTTCTGAACTCCTCCACCTTCATGTTTCAACAGTTCTGAGGGTGATAAGAGCGCATTTGTCCGCTCATCCATCAGTTGATGGCTGCTTGGATATTTGGGTCATTCTCATTTTTTTCACTTTTTTTTTTATTTCAGAGAGAGAGAGAGAACACCACAGCGTACATGTCACAGGGTACATGCAGTAATCAGGAGATAGCTTCTCTCAGCTTTCTGGAGTCGGTTCCCTCTTTGATTTTGGTTTCACCGATGCTTAAGGCTTGGCGGTAGCACCCTTCCAAGCAGATCCACCTCAATGGCTATAGTGTTAGCATCATAGCTAATACAGCTACAGATAGGAACATACAGGGTTTTCCTGCACAGACCTAGGCTTTCAGGCCCTCCTGTACATAGGATACATAGGATTGGAACTGACAGTTCCGGAGGGGTCACTTTTTAAAGAGCAGCTGAACAGTTTTGCAGAATCACTGCATGGCTTTACAATGCCACCAACAGTGTATAAGCACTCTCATGCCCACACTCCTCCATGAACTTTTTATCAGCGCGCTCTCTCTCTCTCTCTCTCTCTCTCTCTCTCTCTCTCTCTCTCTCTCTCTCTCTCTCTCTCTCTCTCGCGATGGGTAATGTCTTAAGGCAAGATCCCACTAATGTAGCACAGGCTAGCCTTGAACTCACGGTCCTCCCATGTCAGGCCAGTGTGCTGCCACCGTCAGCTTATGGTGACTCTGGCTACTCCAGCCACAGTGGAGTACTGCCCCGCTCTGGTTCTGATCCCAGGGATGCAGAACATGAGCTGAGCTTTGGGCCCTCCAGGCTGTGTCTTTGGAGAAACGGTGAGACAAATGTAAACGTTGGCCCACTTTGAAAATCAGGTTAGTTACCTTGATTTTTGTTGCTAAGTTGTAAGAATTCTATCAGATGTATAATTTATGATTTCTTTTAACCTCAGGTAACTGCATATTTTAAGCAGTTGCCATTGATTGGATTCAACAGTCACCAAGGGACAAGGGTATCCCATTGATTTGTGGGGAACAGAGTAGGAATTAAAGGTCCCACCCTCATTCCTGTAAGTCACAAAGTCCTAGGACCAGCAGCCTAAGGAGAGGAGAGCAAGGTCTTAACCCTCCCGGTGTCACAGTTTGTAGCGCCTATTGGCTGTTGCATGTTGCCTCAGGAATGAAGCTTTCCCAGATGATGTTGTGCAGAGGCCTGAGACCAGAGTGGCCCTTCACCCAAGCTGGGAACACGATTGCTTCTTTCATCATATGGGCTCTGGGGGTCAAACTCAGTGGCAAGTGACTTTACCTCCTGAGCCATCTCATCAACCTGGGATAAAGTTGTTCTTGAAACCGAGTCAGAAAGATGATCCCTGAAGGTTCTGCTTTCAGAGAGCTGTCAGGCAGGTGGAGCACCAGGGGTTTCCCTGGGCTGGGTGGGCCTGGGGCTCGCATGCCTTGTTGGCTGTCAGTGACCGCCCTAGACCTTTGGGTGATTTCAGGTGTTCTCAAATGAAAAGTTGATTTTCAGTGTTCTTGAAGCCTTTCTGAGTTGGAGTTGGGGGGAAGCGTGGTGGGGGGGGCAGGCGAGGGATTATTTTAGAGGCCTTGATCTTACCATTGTAGAACCATGTTCTGAGCGACTGGTGCGTGCACGCGCGCGCGCACACACAAACACACACACTCATACTCTGCATAGAGTCCTTCCCTATGGCCCTTATTACCTGTCACCCACAAGCACCGCAGGGACACAGTCTCCAGACTAACGGAGCCTTTCCGTAGAGCCTCCCTATGGCCTCATCACTCTAATCACCGCAGGGAAGCACCATGGTAGCTGTTCTCTCTTGTCTCAGGCCAACGTGGATTTTCTTCTCGTGTGTCTTTTTGATTCTATTTGCTCAATTTTCCACCAAACCACACTCTTAAAACATTTAGTGCAATGGCTTTACTTACTTGTTAAATTGTTTTAAATTTTTTTTAATTTTAAAGAAGTTTGCTTGTGGTTTTGGTTGTCAGTGATGGGATCTTTCTGTGTAGTCTTAGCTGTCCTGGAACTCACTATGTAGACCAGATTGGCAACAAACTCGGAGATCTGCCTGCCTCTGCTTCCCCAGTGTTAAAGACATCACACCTGCTCTTGAAGAAGTTATTTATTCACCCATTTGGGGCACCCATAGGTCTTGGTCAGTCCTCTCCTTAGAATCCTTCCTTTGACCATTCTCTAATTACACCTGGTCATGTAGCACTAGCCATAGGCCACTGCTTTTCCCAGACTCTTTGATCAGCAGACTGGAAGCTGCCAGGATGAAGTCAGAGGGCCTGTCCTGCCTGAGGCATCAGCACAGCGCCCAGATGTCCTGTTTGTACCTTTCTGAGGGCTGTGGGTTTGAGCACTGGCCTCCTGTGGAGCCCTCATTGCTTTCCTGAGGGCCTTCTCAGAGACTCAGCCCTGGCTAGCCTTGCCCAGCTGTGTGGGGTCATCCCGAAGTCATGTCTCCTGAGCAGCTCTCCCAGGGGAAGAGGCCTCCCTTGTGCTTTATGAGGTGCGGCAGTCATCCCTCCCTGTGCTTTTCCTGGTCACAGCTCATTAACCAGGAGGAAAGATGTTCCAGGGAGGATGACACTAGAGAGAGGAGCCGTGGTGACAGGGACAGTCCGGTGTGACTGCCTGGGAAGCGAAGGGGGTCAAAGCGGTTGAGTTTAAGGGTAGGAAAAGTAACCAAAGGGTGGGAAAAAGCTGAAGGTGGAACGGAAAGTGTGACCAAAGAAAAGATGTTCAAAATAATTAATAGAAATGAGTAAAAAAATCTTTTAAAAAATCGTTTTAATTTTTACTGAAAATAGATTTCTTTCACACAATATATTCTGATCATCATTGCTCCTATTTCTTAAAGGAATATTTCTTTACAATAGAAGGCAAGTTTAGAATCCAATCCAATATACTGTGCGTGGATCTTTCTGCATTTCAGTTTTTATTCACTTGTCTTTTTATATTTTTCATCAATGAGAAACAAGAACTGCATGGTCTGGGGTTGGGCTACCATCTTTAACTAGCACACACCTAATAGATAAAGAAAACTTAAAGCCAGGTATAGTGCTACACACCTTTAAATCCCAGCGCTCACGAGCAGAGGCAGGGGATCTCTGTGAGTTCAAAGCTCTCCTGGTCTACATAACACGTTCTGAGGTAGCCAAGGGAACACAGGGAAACCCCACTTCAAGAAACAGCAGAAGAGGAGGAGGAAGGCAACAATATGTATTGAATTAAAAAGAGTTCCTTCTAAAAATGGGAGTATGTTAGCCTTCTGTTACTATAATAAACATCCTAAAAGGCCAACTCTAATAAATAGGTTACATTGTTTGGTTCATAGCGTGAGACTTCATTCCATGTTAAGTTGGCCCATTGCTTTGGGCCTGTGATGGTATACCGCGGGAAAAGCCAGTATTGGAGAAAAACCACTCCTCATGACTGAGAAATGGGAGGGAGGGAGGGGAGCAGGGGAAAGATAGAAACCTTTCTGTAAACCCCACCTCGTGAAGTTTCACAGTAGTGCCATGAGAGAGACCAAGACACATGGGCCTGAGGGGACATTTCAGATCCCAACTGTTCCTGGTGGTAGGTTGTGCGCCCCTGTCACAGTCCCACAATTACACAACGAGAACCAAATCCACTGAACTTTTCCTCTTCCCAGTGTGGAGTAGTGAGTATGATTTGTTTTTATAAACAGGTGGCGGGTAAGGTGGTGCATGCCTGCAACCTCAGAAGTTGGGAAGTAGAGACAGGAAGATCTGGAGTTCAAGCTTTACTGTCACTTGTAGAAACTCGATTTACGGGGGCTGGAGAGATGGCTCAGAGGACAAGAGCACTGGCTGCTCTTCCAGAGGTCCTGAGTTCAATTCCCAGCAACCACATGGTGGCTCACAACCATCTGTAATGAGATCTGGTGCCCTCTTCTGGCGTGCAGGCATACATGGAGGCAGAATGCTGTATACATAATAAATAAATCTAAAAAAAAAAAAAGAAAGAAACTTGATTTACAGAAGGCTGCCTAGTCTATTGAAGACTTTGAAAAACAAATTATATATCTAAAATGCTCTGGGAAGAGGAAGGAGACTCTACTGGACTCATTTTCCATGCTTAGTATGGATTAGTGTTGAATTTTGAAACAGGATGCTGCGCCTGGGGCCCTCCGCCCAGAATCCAGACACTGTGCTGGTGTGTGTTCTTAAGAGTGAACTAGTCCAGCACACACACTTGCCGGTGAGACGGTAGCCCAGCAGGTGACCAAGCTCCCACTAGGTCCTGGAGGGCTGACGTCAAAGCCAGCAGGAGCACCCAGAGCTCCAGACCCCACCCAGGGCCTTTATTGTCAAAGGACAATGAGCTCCCACCTGCCAACGTGCATGGTTTTTGCATTTTTGAAAGGTCACAGAAAGCTTGAGGCAGAAACCATATGTGGCCTGGAGAGCCACCATACTTAATGTCCTTTAATAGGAAGGTTTGACAATCCCTGTCCTGTGTATGTTAGCCATGCGGCTTTCACGGCTTTGCTCTGGATACCCTGAGAGCCTTGACAGCAAGGAGCCCGGATGTGAAGCTGGAGGCTGAGGATGGATTTGGACTGATTAACCAAGCTAGAGTGTGTTCTTCACAAGTCCCAGGGTTAGCGCAGCCGCTGGAAGAACTTTGGTGTCTGGTCCGTGTAAAGAAAGTGATGGTCATCTTTTCTGCTCAGACGGTCCCGCTAGGACACAGGGCACTAGTGTCTGATGACTCAGTTTTGTGAAATGGGGCTGCGGCTATCTGTGCCCCTTCCATGTCTTCTCCTGTGCACTCCTGGTCCAGGGCCAAGACCAGGCATGGAGTTCTGGGAGCAGCAGCTGGGTCTGTGGCTTCTCTGTCCTCCTGGCTCCTTAAGCTGTTTCTGAAGGTTCTGGAAGCCTGGTGGTATTCAATGCTACATGAAGAACATTAGCTACACCTGAAATATGTAAAATTAGTGGGACTGGAGGCTGAGGCAGGGAGCTGGGCTCCTGGCCTTCCCTGGGATTCCAGCTTGTCCTGGCCCACCTCGATTTGACTTTTATTTCCTTCCAATTGCCTGTCCCACTGACTTTAGAAGCCTAATGTTGACTGTTTACCTAGTTCTCACAATTGTATGAGGATCCCTGTCACAAGTTCATTGCCACCTGTTATTCCCAGGGGTTCTGCTTCTCTCAGCACACCCAACGGACCAAAACAAAACAAAACAAAAACCCTTCAACATAGACAGAGGTACGCCTAGGGAAGGTGGGATGAAGTACTGAGAGAGAAAAGAGAATGATGAGACTATGTACGCGGTGGTACATCCAGTAATCCCAGCAACTTTTAAGGGGAGGCAGGAGGATCGGGAGTTCAAGGTCACTGTGAGCTAGATGTGCTTCCCAGAATGCTGTGTGTAAGCACCCAGCCAGCCTCAGCTCTGGAATCAGAGTCCAGAAGGCTTTAAAAATTAACTTCTATTTTTTAACTCTGAAAACCAAGGGCCAGTGAGATGACTCGGTGGGTGAAAATGCTTGACACTAAGCCTGACCACCTGATTTGATTCACCTTCCATGTTAGAAGGAGGGGACCAGCTTCCACAAGGTGTCCTCTGACCACCACACACATGTTGTAGCACATACACACACACACACAATACAGAAATGTAGTTTAAAAAAAAACAACAAAAACAAAGTTCAAAGATCAAACAGCCCCACAAATGTGCGGATGAATATTCTACAACTTGTCTAGAGACATTGCTTTCTAAAAATCAATTAAGTAGAACAAAGGCAAAGGGGCATAGTTGTGTCTATGTCCTGCACAAGGTGGAGTTCTCAACAGTGGGGTTTTATGGACATAGTACTCCAACATCAATGGCAATCGACTAAAAGACCCCTGCCACCTTCCTGTCCTAACCCAGTGAGGACATCTTCCTCACAGGCCAGCGGGGATGAAGGCGAGGCTGTGAGCTTCCATCACCCACCGTGTCTTCATCTTAGCAGTGTGGGAAAGCAGGAAAGGACGCCTTGGGAGCCCCAGTGTCTCCCTTGGGGATGTCTCACCAAACACCTGTCTCCAGCCACCCCAGGTCACTTCACCTGAGGGGAATCCTTGAGTGTTCTCAGCAGAAAGAGTTTGGGGCCCCTGCTCTGGGGACAAGACCTTGTTTACTTCCTCCAGTGTTTACTGCCTGCTGCAGAGAAACAGGAAAGAGACATCACATTTGAGTTCCTTCCGTTTGCTTTCAATTCCCTTCCTCCCCGACAGAGGTCATCTTTGAAGACTGGCTCTGTTTACAAGGCTGTTGCAGTCCTCCTTTATCATTGCCGCTCCCTTGAAGAAGACTCCAGAGTTAGATGTTTGCTGTTGGGTGCTTTCATTATTTTGACCTTAACAATCGCCAGAGAAGAGAGACGTTGGCTTTTGAGTTATACATAATTGTGCAAAGGGAAATGTGGCAAGCAGAGGCCCCAGGTTTTGAGGACCCAAGGCTGTGTTAGGAAGCACATGGCTGGGAGGTTGTCGGGTTAGTATTGATGCCGTGATCATGAGCAAGTTTGAGGTTTATAACTCAGATCTACTGCCCAAAAGACAGCCATGACACCTGAGCTCTTAGGGAATGAAGAGAAATATAACTTACATTCTCAAGAAGTTCATTTGGTTATGATGATTTCTTGGGGGGTGGTGATCCCTGATGGCTTAATTATAAGGAAGTTTGAATATGCTAAGATTTATATCATTCTCCACACTTCCCATGCATCCAAAGGATAATTGTTTTCCTGCTTTTTAAACACACACACGTGTGTGCATGCGTGCACATGTGCGTGCAGGTGCCCACTGAATCCACAAGTGTCAGATCCTCTGGTACTAGAATTACAGGCTGCTGGGAGCTGAACTTTGGGTCCTCTGCACTGTTGTGCATGTTCTTAGCCATAGAGTCAGCTCTTCGGTCCCCATGTTTCTATATTTCAAGGCCCCATTTTGGTTTACTTTGTTAACTTTTGCCATCAAAATAGGAAATATTTTGTGGATTTGTTGGGGCACTTGTTGATTATTCGTTTGCATGAGACAGGCTCTCACACAGTAGCCTGAAATTCTCTATGTCGCTCAGGCTGGTTTCACATTTACAGCAATCTTCCTGCCTCAGCCTCTTGGATACTGGGGTTACAGGTATGGCCTACCACGCCTAGCAATCGACAAACACTTTGGATTATAAAGCAGTGCATATCCAATTCAGGGAAGCAGGGAAAAAATGCATCACCTGCGATTCCATCACGCTGAGGTCACCACTGCTAATCTCGGATGAATGTTCTTCTAAACTGAACAATTACATAGTAACAAATACTCACTCAGGGCATTTATCATCACTAGATAGGACTTGGTGGTCGCTGTATGCCTAAATTCATGGACTAGATGAACCTCGATCCTATCACATATGAAATGTGTGACTTTGGGCAATTTTTTAACTCCAAAGTTACTAATCCATAGCTTCCCTATGTAAAAGGGAGTAAAGAAAACACTGAAGACTTATCAGGTGTGTCTGTCGCAATGAGCACCCAGCCCATGTGAGCTGTTATTAACTTGTAACTTTCTCTTGTCGCTTTTGAAAACACAGAACTCGATATGCATGGTGGTAGGTAGCCTTGGAAGACACCCAGCTTGCCTTTATTTCATTCCGGTTGTAGTGAGGATTTGCATATATTTGAATCTTTTACACAAGTGAGCTCTGAACCCACAATTATACTCATTGTTCAAGCAAACGCCTGTGTGCATTTACAGTTGGGTGCCAGAATATTATGCATGCCAGCGCCTCGGAATCACAGCGCTTCTCCAAGGTGATTATGTTATCCTCGGTCATAAATGAGAGAAGGCAGACCAGCGAAGGAGATCAGAACTCCAAGCCCTCTTCTTCTGTGGCAGGCTTGCCCTGACACTGCCCAGTCAATAGCACATCCTTCCAGGGTGTGGAGGCAAGTCTAAAGCAGCTTCCTGACCAGGCTCCTGCTAGATCCCACATATGTCTGTGTGGGTACACATGCCATGGACAACTTAGGGGAGTCTCTTTCTCCTCTCACCTTTGTATGGGCTCTGGGGGTCGAACTCAGATCCCCAGGTATAAGCTGCAAGCACCTCTGCTTACTGAGCCATCTCACTGGCCCCAGTAGTTCCGTCCATCTTTCCCACTGCATTTCCATCACTTTGAGGAGTGGGTATAATGATATGTGTTGTTGCTTCCTCGTAGGTGCGAAGATAGCCAGATGAAAGTGATGATTGTCATAACATGATAGGCCTTTTACTGGGTGACTTAATGAATGCTTACTATGCTTTTACTACCCATTACTACATCTTACTAATAGCAATGGTATCACTTAGGTTTTTACTACCACGCTTGCTTTTAGCAATGTTTTCATGACTGGTGATTCAAGGTGCTTCCACATCCCTGGTACATTAACAACTTTCCCTGGTCTCACCGATGTCCCCCTCCCCTATTCTCCGCCCAACAATGTGGGATGTTGTTTGCTACCCTGGCCCCTCCTCCCCACAGAACTTTCCCCTGCAATCCTAGTTACCTTATATGCACTCCTCCAGACTCTTTCCCTTGGATGTGCACCTACAGGTGAGTTCGTCATCCCTTAGGTGATGTTACATGGCTCCTTTGAACAGTACCATTGGCCAAAAATATGACTTTGAAAGGTTGAGGGACCTTCTGAGGCTTGGAGAGCAAACTAGGTTTTTCATTTGATGGAAGTGATTCAAAGCTTTACCTGGTATTTTGCTATCTCTAAGCAGGCTCCATTCTAGTGGATGGAGAGTAATGGTGGACCTGATCAGAGATCCTGGAGTTGGGGGACATGGAGTGATTAGGAACAAGAATCTGATTCTTGAGGTCAATTTGGAGAGGTTGGGGGTGTTCCATACCTGTATTTTCTTGATGTGGTTAGCTGGCTTGTACCAGGGGACATTTCGATATATCATCGTAGGAGAGCAAGTCAAGGTGAAACACAATTGAATGGTAATTACTTGGGATGAGAAGAAGGGTCACAGTGGTTGAATTTAATGTGCAAAAGAAGCAATCACGGAAAGGGCATTATAAACGGAGTAAGCAGGGTGTGAGGCAAAGGGGAGGGGCTTCAACTCGGTAGTACAGAGAATGACTAGCCCTCCCCTTGTAGGGAGGCATCAGTGAAAGATGGGCCACGAAGGCTATTTTCAAGGGTTCTGATTTTTTCTTTTCTTTTTTTGGTTTTTCAAGACAGGGTTTCTCTGTGTAACAGCCCTAGCTGTCCTGGAGCTAGCTCTGGTAAACCAGGCTGGCCTCAAACTCAGAGATCCACCTACCTCTGCCTC
The DNA here is from genome assembly GCF_037038515.1 of Microtus pennsylvanicus. Taxonomy (NCBI): domain Eukaryota; kingdom Metazoa; phylum Chordata; class Mammalia; order Rodentia; family Cricetidae; genus Microtus; species Microtus pennsylvanicus. The sequence goes on from NC_134584.1 coordinate 25,026,064, forward strand.
CCAAGTGCTGGGATTAAAGGCGTGTGCCACCACACCAACTGGCAAGGGTTGTGTATGTGTGTGTAATTACTTACCATTTGTGTATAAAGAGGTTTTTATAAAAAACCAAATAGCAAGTATGAACTAATATTACCAGATTTAGTCAATAAAAAATTGCATGTGACATTAGGGAGTTGGAATGAAAATGTACGCATCTGCATCATAATTTAAACGTAACTGAGTCTCTTGTATTTTATCTTCCAACACTAGCATGAACTCATGTGGTGGGTGAGGCACCAGCCACGCTCAATGTGTTTGCGGGGAAATGGGACAGCCTCTGGGATAGTCTGTCACTTTGGATCTACTTAGAGTTAGTTTATAGCAGAACTTTCTTGGTGATGTAGTGCTCCCTATTAGAGCCACCTGGAAAGACTGGGCGTGGGCCAGGCCTACAGTCACACCGCGGCTCAGTGGGTTTTCTGTCAGGTGACAGTTCTCAGGGGTCAATCAAAGCCAAACACCTCTGTGGTCTGGAACATGTTTTGCTTTGCTTTGGTTTTGGCCCAGAACAAGAGAAGCTTGAGCGTGTGGGATAAGCAAGGGAGGTGAACATGTCAACAGGGACCCACAGCCCAGGTGTTACGTCTCTGAAGAGAGAATCAAATCATCTCCAACTGTCAGGAACACTTAGCGGTGGGATTAAATGTGAGTGAGAGGCTGCATCAGGCCAGGTGTGATGGCTCACATCCATAATCCCAGCACTTGGGAGGCTGAGGTAGGCAGACCACAGTGCCAAGGCCGTGAGCTACATAGCAACATGCTGTCTCCAAAAAGGGAAAAAGAGAATTAAAGACAATGTGTGGATGACATAGTGAGACCCTGTCTCAAACAAAACGAAACAGATTCTCTTGGGTTAGTCGGAGTTCACGGAGGCTTCTTTCAGTCAGGGGACTCTTTCATTGTATAGTTAATAAATAAATGGACTTAGGACATCTGGTTGGAGTGGGAAAACATTCCCCAAGTGGAAGTATCACTGGAAAACTTCCAGGGTGGGGTGTGAGGGGGATTCTGGAAGCTAGAGCCCACCTGAAGTTTTGGCAAGATGGAGTGGTGGCGTGAAGGGGGCCATAGTGGGAGGAAAGAGGGGGGCTGTGGTATCTAGGAGGTAATGCTACCTGAACTAAGGCTTGACATGGAAGGAGGTGGGGGTCCCCTAGACACCAGAGTAACTAAGCATAAAAGGAGCAGGAGAAAAGAGAATTTGTAGGCAGGATATGGAAGAGTTGGGATAGGTTTCAGGTGGGGACTCCATAACAGAGAAGTAGCAAGAGGAAATTGCTTTTGTCCACAAGGAATTCTGTCATCCCGTATGCACCATTTACTGCGTGCTTATAGCTTGTGACCCCTGAGGTAAGAGGTAAGTACTACCCTGAATATACCCCCAATATATGATCTCTCTTTCCAGGCTTTCAGTTTCCCTATAACAGTTAAAGGTCTGGGGCTGGGGATCATTTCTCAATAAAACCTTTGCAGGGATGGGGGTGGGGGGCTGAGGGGTGTCTCTGAGTTGAGTGTTTGAAAGATAAATGAGTTTTATCCAAGAGAACAAGATCAGACAATGCCTGTCGCATATCTGCCTGAGCTGATAAGCTACTCGTCGTTATCCAACACTGATGGCTTGAAACTATTGGGCAAGGTTGAGACCTGTGCATCTCCTGACCTATGACCCTACTACCAGGTGGCGAGTTAGCCTGAAAGCCAACCCTTGACGCCTGCCGTATGCGCAGTGGGTAGGAGCAGACAGGTGCAGAACCAGTCCGGGAACCTGCTTTTCTAAGTTTGGCGTCGTCTCCAATGAACCTCTTCCCAGCAGGTCACTCTCTCTGAAGCATGCTCAGCCGTCTTCTGAAGGACCTCAGACATGGTGATAGAATCATTAGGGGACCCTGGTCTGTCTATGTAGCCAAAGCTGGCTCATATCGTCCAGGTAGCAAAAATAGAGATGTTTACCAACTTTTTTCACCAAGTCTCTTGACAACCTCATTCCACAGATGAAAAAAGACTTCTGACTTCTACTTTGATAACCAATAGACCCTTCTGCTGCAGATTTGATAATGTTATTTCAAGTGCCCATTGCAGCTGTAGAGGGTTGATAAGTGTCCTTCCAATGTTAGCTCACAGCCTCTAGAGCATAGAATGTGGTTGGCATTGCTTGAAATCAGTCTGCCCCCAAATGTTTTAAAGTAAATGCCAGATGAGATGAAGAGTGTAGGGATACTCCAGGCCATCAGTGGCCTTGGGGATGAATGGACGGGTAACCTTTGCTTAGCTGGTAAGCATTACGCCTGTGTAAATAGACTTGGGAAAGTTAAATTTCAGAGATTCTTTTACGTTAAGGTCTGTGAGTGGCTTGATCTCTCCATCCTTACTGAAGAATCATGGTAATTTCTGTCACGTGGTTTGGAGATGACTAGAAGAAAATACAGCTGAGCGGTGGTGTGTGCACACCTTTAATCCCCCACATGCAGGAGGCAGAGGCAGGCGGATCTCTGGGAGTTCGAGGTCAGCCTAGTCTACAGAGCGAGTTCCAGGACTGGCTTCATAGCTACTGAAAGAAAGAAGTAAGGAAAGAAGGAAGGAAGGGGAAGGAAAGGAAGGGAAAGGGAAAGGAAGGGAAAGGGAAAGGAAGGGAAAGGGAAAGGGAAAGGGAAAGGAAAAGGAAGGGAAAGGGAAAGGAAGGGAAAGGGAAAGGAAGGGAAAGGAAGGGGAAGGAAGGGAAGGGGGGAAGGAAGGGAAAGGGAAAGGAAGGGAAAGGAAGGGGAAGGAAGGGAAGGGGGGAAGGAAGGGAAGGGGGGAAGGAAGGGAAGGGGGGAAGGAAGGGAAGGGGAAGGAAAGGGAAGGGGAAGGAAAGGGAAGGGGAAGGAAGGGGAAGGGGAAGGAAGGGGAAGGGGAAGGAAGGGGAAGGGGAAGGAAGGGGAAGGGGAAAGGGAAGGGGAAGGGGAAAGGGAAGGGGAAAGGGAAGGGGAAGGGAAGGGAAGGGGAAGGAAGGGAAGGGGAAGAAAGGGAAGGAAGGGAAGGGGAAGAAAGGGGAGGAAGGGAAGGGGAAGGAAGGGAAGGGGAAGAAGGGGAAGGAATGGAAGGGGAAGAAAGGGAAGGAAGGGAAGGGGAAGAAAGGGAAGGAAGGGAAAGGAAGGGAAGGAGGGAAGGGAAAGGAAGGAAGGAGGGAAGGGAAAGGAAGGAAGGAGGGAAGGGAAAGGAAGGAAGGAGGGAAGGGAAAGGAAGGAAGGAGGGAAGGGAAAGGAAGGAAGGAGGGAAGGGAAGGGAAGGAAGGAGGGAAGGGAAAGGAAGGAAGGAGGGAAGGGAAAGGAAGGGAAGGAGGGAAGGGAAAGGAAAGGAAAGGAAAGGAAAGGAAAGGAAAGGAAAGGAAAGGAAAGGAAAGGAAATACAGGGGCTGGGCATGGTGTATATAGCTCAGTTGGTAGAATACTTGCCTAGCCTGCACAAAATCCTAGCTATAATCCCTAACGTGGTATAAACCAGGCATGGTGGTGCATGCATGCCTATAATACTAGCACGTGGGAAGTAGAGGCAGGAGGACCAGGAGTTCAAGGTCATAGCAAGTTTGGGCTACATAGCAACTTTGAGGCCAGTCTAGGTTACCTGTCTCAACAATAGACAAGTAGAGAATACACAGGAGAGTTTAGCAGGAAGCCTGCTTCATAGTAAACTTCAATACCCATTAGCCATGGTTCTTTCAAATTACCTTTATTTGTTTTGTGTGTGATGTAGAACGGGGATCATTTCTGAACTTATTGAATACTTATTATGAATCATATGTGCTTATCTCTGCCTAATAGGCATTCAATAAATTTGGGAATGAATATTAACCAGAAAATGACATTTATTCAACCAATACCCACCAGGCACCTGCATGCACTAGGCCCAGAGATGACTCCTTGGAGTAAAACAATAGACAAGGCTAGCTGCCCTTCACTGAGTGACCGTACAATCTACAAGAGTGAGCAGCTAAGTGGGTGGCAGGGAGACCGCCAGGGGGGCACCCAAGGAGGGTTCTGAAAAGGTTCTCGATGTGGGTTTCCTGGAGAAGGGGATGTCTACACCGAGTCATGAGTGGTGAGTATGGATTGGCCAGGCGGCTATGGTTAGAGTCAGGATATCCCCATTTGTGCGTTCAGGACTGTGGTAAGAGAAAACCTGTCTACACAGTCCTGGGCTAGCAGTTCATCATCTCTCCCAGGTGCCAGAAGATGGCTGGAGACTAGTTAACTTTTACACTTTGTCATATACAAATACACAGAAACCACCCACGTTCTCTGACTGTAAAGACAGAAATAGAAAATGTTGTCATCGGGTCTGGAGTGCGGGGGAGGGGAAAAGTCTACCCCTTTCCTCTGGTTTCTGTTAATGTGATTTATTCTCCATCTAGAAATGCAGCCTTTTATTTGACTGAACCAACTGAGGTCTCCCAACCACAGCTGCGCGTCCTTTTCTCTCTCACCCCGTTTTCATCCACAGTCTTACAGGCATTCCCTGGGTTGAAGGTGACTGAGGCTCCAGGCTAGGTGGTTGCGGGACGGGGCTGTGGATAAGGGTTGACACTGCAAATGTCCACCCATGGCCTCCAGACTTGTCCTGATGCTTTGAGATGGGCAGAGGATGTGCCAGGGAGGGACCACAAGACAATAGGCCATCTAAGGAAGCCCCGTGAGAAATACCCTTCGTCCCAGTGCTCTAGTTCCCTGAAGGTCAACTTGGACTTCCTTTAATTGGCCGCAGGCTCCCATACCAAACTGACTTCCAGTCAGGACTACTCTCCTGGGCACAAGTATTTGGTGGCTCTGCTTAGAGAGGTCAGGCGACTCTATAAAACCTCTGCTGTGACAAGACCGTATGCGTATTAGCAGCAAAGCCCTGCTCATCCATCTACTGTGTTTACTCAGGTTTATAGAGCAAGGCTTGAGGCAGCTCCCCCTGTGAGGCTGTGTTGAAGGGCAGGAGACAGAGGAAGAGGCGGAAAGTGTAGATTGTTAGTGGCTCCTAAGGGCTCACAGCGTAACTTCTCAGCTAGAGCATTCTTCTTGCTTTGAACTGGGGAGTCACCGGGTGAGACTGATCTGTGTCCCTTACCCGCTAGCTGCCAGAAGCAATCCTCGCTGCAGTTATGACATCTCCAGACATTACACATGTCTTTACGTAGTGAGGAGAAGGTGCGAATAGGTCCTGGGTGCGACCCCAGGCTTACTTCCTAAGCCACCATCCCGGGTGCTCCAGATACCTTTGTTGTATGTGATCTCCCTTCCTTGAGAAGCCTACATGGAGGAGCTTCACCATTAGAGTTAGGAACCCGGTGGGTGACAGTAGTGATATGGACTTTCTCCTGCCATATCTCCAAATAGACATAGAATCCTCAGGGGTGGTGGTTGGAGAGCCGTGGTGAGAGCCAAATAAGTTACCATGAGTTTATTAGAAGATCAGAGATAGAGTGTTCAAAAGAGAGGTCGCAGTGGGCTGGGGGAGGGGCGAGGAACACCAAGACGTCAGAATGGTCTTTGCGTGTTTGTAGGTAACAGGTTGATTGGTACAGTGAGTTGGGCACCCTCAGAAAAAGTCTAAAATGAATAGGTCTACCTGATTGTAAACTTGGCACAAAATAAGATTTGGTTGGAAAACACTATGTATAACAACTAAGAACAGGCTGATCTTACTGCCCAGTTTCATTGTCTGAAACAAAAATCTCAGTAATTCATGCTCTGCTATAGTTTAGATGTTAGATGGGACCAAACAGGCCCATGTGCTAACGACATTGGCTCTAGATACTCCATTCTGTGGATCTCTAAAGAGAGGGTAGTATGTAGGAAGTGCTTGGGTAATTAGCATCATGCCCCAAAGACTGTGGCACCAAAGCTCTCTCCTTCATGCTTCCTGGCCAGGAGGAATTTAGTTTTCTCCAACGAATACTTCCGGGCACTGCCACGCCCACCAAAGGCCTAAAAGCAATGAGTCTACCTAACCATGGGCCAGCACTTGTAAAACCATGAGCATCGACCTCTTCTCTTGAAGTTAATGCCATCAGGTATTTTGTTAAAGTGAAGCCAAATCTACTTCCCTGGATGATAGAAAGATGCCAAGCCTGAAATGAGAATTTAACGAGTTAAAATGCAGTGGGCCTAGGAAAGAACTTGGGGTCTAGAATAGAGACAATGAATGCTGGATTTTTAGTATTTGATTCTGTTGTACTTCACGAAAAATTAGAATTCTTGCTATAATAGCTTTGGAATCAAAGCCCCAAAAGATGTCCTATAGGGAACCACGGTTTCCCTTATGCATGGAAAATCCCAAGTTGATATCTTTGGGTTGGTTTCCATTGCAATGGTTCTGTGCTTTGGGTTGATTTCCATTGCAAATAGTTCCATACTTCTGTGGGAGCCTCGATGGTGGTGATGTCATCTTCCCAGGAAGGTTTCAAAGGGAGAAAGAGGCAATGGGGGCATCTCTTGAGATATCACTACGTGTCTGTCCACATACACCACACGAACTAAAGACCCTTTTGATTCTGAATATCATGTTCCTAATAACTATACCTGGAATGCCAGTGAGTCAGCCCTGTCTGCATGTTACCTGACTGGGGAGGATTGGCATTGTTAGTGGGTGGGCACTGTGTCAGAATCCAGAGATGTCTTCTTGTGCCTTGTTCAGCATCAGCTGCTGACACTGGCTTTGTATCTATGGAGACCTCGTGGCCTAGATGTGGCTGGGGAGCTTGGTGATCTCCTGGGAATTTCCGCTTGCTGTTTCTCTCGGGCTTTTTATAGTTACATAAGGTTTAGATCTGCTAGCAAACACTTGTATAATGATGCCTCTGTTTATAGACTCAGGATAAATTGTCCTAATGGGAAATATCTGTCTTCAGGAGTGACTTGGATCAAGGCTCTTTATTTTGTGTCTGTGTGCAGTTCATCTGCTTTTCTGAAAATCATTTTGATGTCTGCGTCATTCATGTGACTCGTCCCTTGCTGATAAACAATGGCACTCAATAAACCTCACAAAGCCTGTTTTTATCTAAAAGTAGCTGCCACTGGGAAATATGTGACCCAACCATGTTTGTTCCCATGGATGCTAAACCAAAAGACACCATTGGATTTGAAAACTCATAGAGGACATCGGATAGGAGACCCAGGAACTGACCAGAGCCTTGCCCACCAACATCCTGGGAATCTCCTTCCAATTCACTTGTCTTAGGGTCTCACAACACAAGAGAGTGGTACTTACTCAACTACTAAATGAATGAGCACCAGTGTTTAAAGATTATTTTATAGGATTTGCCTGTGTGTACATGAGCATTCTGTGTGTGTGGTTCCTATGCAAGCCAGAAGAGGGCGCCAGCTTCCCTGGAACTGGAGTTAACAGACAGTTGTGAGCCACCATGTGGGTGCTGGGAACTGAACCCTGGTCCCCTGCAAGAGCATCAGGTTCTCTTAACTGCTGAGTCAACTCTCCAGCTCCCAGCTTTTTGTCTTGTTCATTTGGGTTCTTCAGTTCTGTAAACTGAAGCATGGCACTGTCTCTGCTGTGGAATGGCTCCATCCATCCCTTTCTGGTTGTACTAGGAAAAGGTTTCCTTCTGTACACCTGGTCTGTACTTACCATGGGGCCCTTGTTTTTGTTTCCAGCATCTCTGCCCACTGACTGAGGATGAACACGTAAAGACGGGAGGTAGTGGTGTAGGGAATGGAGCCCGCCCTTCTGAGTCAGACGAAATGAGTTTGAATTGGGACTCCAGCGTTTACTAGCTGTGTTACTTCACCTCTTTGTGACTCAGTTTCTTTGTGCTCCATAAAACCAGTAATTACTCCTCCTTCACAGAGGTACTGCAACCTAAATGAGATAGATAGTAGGCATAAAATAGAACGGGCACAGTGCCCGTATAATAATAGTAAGAGCTTAATAATTCACGACTATCATCAGCTGCTGGTTGAGGAAGCAATGCTTTCTGCATGTTTAAACAGTTTACATAGGAGTGAATCCATGAAATATACTTACACTCAACATACTTATGTTCAACATACTTATGTTCAATAACCAAGGATGGACGCATTCTTAGAGGTACCCACCCAAACGCAAAGGTCCCTGTTGGGTAGATCATGGCATTTTCTCATGAGTTAATAATATTAGGCATGGAAGCCCAGGCCCTTTACTGTCACATTCGATGGGATAACTGGGAAACACTGCAGGTCTGGGACGGCATGGGGGCCCGTTCTTCAATGTGGCTTCTGCCTAAACCTGCAGGACTTGCTAAGAATGGCAGTAGATAAGCAAAGATTACCAGTGATGTAGTGTGAGGCTCTTCTTATGTTAAGCTGGTCTGTATTAGGATAAGCGAGCCTTCTTTATATCTAACCCACATGTTAATGGTGTATTTAGTCTCTTACCTCTCCTGTCCTCTGATGAGATGAAGAACAGCTGGCCTGCATCCTCTTTATAGGAGAAGACTGTTAAGTTTGCCTGGGCCACTTTTTCCGCACAGACTAAACAACTCCAGGTCCTTTAACCTTGCCTCATGGGTTCTGTTTTTCTGTCTCCTTAATCATTTTGGTTCTCTTTTGGAACTTTTCCAGTGTCTCCGCATCTTCTTTTAAATAAAGGACCCCAGACTGAACACATGCCCTGGTAAGAGTGTGTCTGCTGTCAAACTCGTTATCACAGGATAACGTGAGCCATGGCACGCTTCACTTTTATGGTGGCTTTCAACCGTCGCAAGCATCCTAGTAGCGTGTTCCTGGTTCCTGTCAATCTACCAGGCAGATTCTTAGTCAGTGCATGACCCACTTTGATCGCTACCCTTTCAGTTTGCCTTGAATCGAGACACTAAGCGCATTTGCGTCTGTCCCCGCTGATTATCACCCCCGAGGATACAATTCTGTAATCAGCCATCACTCTGAACCCCCAAACTGTCTTTAATGAGCCATTTCCTTAATGTGTTGAAGCTGCTTTGGGTTTTCTTAACATATCAGCGATTCCCTCTTGGATCCACGCTATTTGTAGTCTCTGGGTGTCCGCAGAAAGATTTCCAGTATTATTGAAACCAGACCCGAGATAAAAATCATGGTGCACACTTGAAGTCTGTCTTTGTTTACTGAGCCATTGATCTCTTTTCCAGCCAGGAGTGGAGGCTGGGGAGGGAAAGACAGGCTAGTACCTATCTTTCTGACTGTCTGATGAGAATGTCATATGTTTCCAAAGCTTTCCTGAAATTGAGACATTATGCAGATGTGAACAAATTGCTAATCCCCACCCCCATACACACCCTGAGCTGATATTCAGTGGGAAAGAGGGCTATTTGTTTGCATTATCCTTGAATCCGTAGACTACTTTAAACAGCACAAATTGACCTATCATAACTTCTGTACCGGGTTGAAGTCATGGAAAAGCTAGATGCTGACACGTGACACTCAACCAGAAAGACACCCAAAAGGGAAAAGACACTATTGGAATTCTGATCAGACAATTATTTAAGCTTAGCTCTGTTGTAATATGGGGCGACGGTGGGGCTGCGTCCCCAAACACCCCAGCCGCCTGCCCTGCCCGGCTAGCTTATGCCCCAAAATAATTACATGGACACTGTATTCTTTTCATCACTGCTTGGCCCTTAGCTCTGGCCCTTACTGGCTAATTCTCACATATTAATTTAGCCCATTTCTAATCATCTGTGTAGCGCCCCTAGGTGCGCTTACCGGGAAGATTCTAGCCTAAGTCCATCCTGGGTCGGAGCTGGGGCATGGCGTGCGTCTTCCCTGGAGCGGGTAGCATGGCGTCTCTCTGGGGCGTCTGCTCTGGAGAGCAGAGCTGTCGAGTCTGACCTCACTTCCTCTTCCTCCCAGCGTTCTGTTCTGTTTATTCCACCCACCTAAGGGTGGGCCTATCCAATGGGCCTAGCAGTTTTCTTTATTGCTTAGCCAATGAAATCAACAGATTGATATATGACACTCCCACATCACTTCCCCTTTTTCTGTTTAAACAAAAAAAGGAAGGCTTTAACTTTAACATAGCAAAATTACACATAACGAAACAGTTATCAAGTAAAAGTTACAATAATCTTTATCATAACTAAGGAAAACTATAACTATAACTAACTATTCTTAACTCCATCAAAGACTCCAGAAAGATACAATACTACATAAGCAAACAAGAAAAAAGCAACTTTTAAAACTCTAGAAATGACAGAGACATCTCTCTGCCTGGACAGTCACCCAAAGTTCCTCCGTACCGTTGGGGCATCCATCTTCAGCCTTCAGGCCCATAGTATCCAGCAGACATTTCCATAAAGCAGGAAAATTCAAAGTCAGCTCAGTCACTATCTGTTGTGTCCTGCAGAATGTCTCGCAGACTCTTTCATGAATCAGGAACCCCGAAAGATAATCTCACCTTAGGCAAGTTCAGTAGTCCTCTCTCTGCGGGTTCTCTGTGTCCAGTTTATGTAATAGTCCAGGCAAGAACAGTTTCTTGCCCAAATGGCTATTAAACTCCATAAGGAGCCTCTTCGATGCCCATCTTCCTCTTGAAGTAGATTGGTGCTGCCAGGAGCAGAGTGTCTCATTGTCATGAAAAGTCCTAAATTATTAAAACATTAAATGTCCTATTCTGTAATCTTTGAAAGACATGAAGAATGTCTATCTAAAATATATCTCTATATATCTAGAAAATCTAACTAACATGACTACAAGCTTTACTATTATCAATGCTATCAATAAAGCAAAATCTATACTAATGCAAATTATTCATATCTATATCATATCCCCCTTTAAATGTAAAAGAACATTTATAAACTATATTTGGGAACATGGGCGCAGTTTTTTCTCTCCAAACTGCTTCCTGCTGAATGGGGGCGTCGTTAATGATTTTAGGGTGTAACCTGTGTGCCAGGTTTATCTCAGTTGGCAGTTGAGCAAGGCAATTTTCTGAAGATGTTCACAGCAACCCTTCAGGAGGACGTGGTCCATCATACCAAATCGGAATAGAAGAAATCCATAGAGTCTCATCCTCTGTGAAAACAAAAGAAGAATCTCTTTTCCAAAGTATCATATCCTTAGATCCAAATTCTGAAATCATACCCTCATGATATCCGTTCTGGTTCCACTGGGCAGCCCATATAATGAAATGTCTCTCTGTATTTAACTCCTTCACAGTCAAAAATTTTAAAGAAAACACAATGTACATAATCCAGACTCTCTGTGAATTTTCCATCTTTACGCGGCTTATTTTTATTTATATCTATAACTATCTGTACTCTGTCTCTTTAAAGACTTTACCTTTTTTTTTTAAGCATTAACTTTATTTTCTATATTCTTTTTCTTCTCTCTCCCAAGCCTACGTACATTCATCCAACAGTGTGACTCCTTTAGTGGTCTGAATCTGTCCTATTGTGCATCTGCAATTTTTTACTATCCAGGAGCACTTTTGATTTGCACCTTTAAATCACTAGGCGCTTAAGAATCTAAGCTGTGACATTCCTAAGTTAACTTTTTGCTTTTTGAGCGTACATCTGTAGACCAGGCTGTCTTTGAACTCTCAGAGATCCTCCTGTCTCTGCCTCCCAGGCATTGGGATTAAAGGTGTTTGCTACTACACCTTGAACTCACAGAGATCTGTTCGTCTCTGCCTTCTAGGCACTGGGATTAAAGGCGTGTGCTACCACACCTTGAAGTCACAGAGGTCTATCTCCCTCTGCCTCCCAAGTGTTGGGATTAAAGGTGTGTACTACGACACACAACAACTCGCTTCCTTTTTTTGTTTTTTGCTTTAAGAACTTCAACTTTCAGCTTGCATATATTTTTAACACACTTTAAACCATTCAGAAATTTTCTCTGTCTTTGAATCTCTCTTTACTGTATATCTCTCTTTTTCTGACCACAGGAGTCTTTAATTTACCAAGCAATCTCAGTAGGACTAAAGGCGTGGCTTTGCCAGCTAGATCCAGTCCATTCCTTAGCTTTCCAGCCTCATGGCGGATATACAGGCTGCAGCCATGATTATAGCATTTCAAGGTCCCTGCCAGCCAGCAAGCTACAACAGACGACACTCAAGTCCTCTCTCGGTAGCCGGCCCTCCTGCCTCAAACAGTCAGAGTTTGCCCTGGCAGGATGGCCCAGAAAGCCGGCATTTTAAAACAACACAGGTTTGTTCCTGCTGCTGAGTCAGGAAAATTTCAAAATGGAGGACATACCATTTTGTGCTAGCTCTGGGGCCACCAGGTAGGAGCGGCACTCAGCACTTTAATTCTGAGACTGAGTGTGCAGCACAGAAATTCTTTTCATCCAAGTTACATCCAAATCTGACTCGCAGAGCACTGTGCAGTCTGAAAACACGTCTCTGTATGGCGGCAGGAATCCGCCATGCTCTTCCGCCTGCCTAAGCCTGATTCTGCCTTCTGCCCAGGAGCAGGTGGGGAGCTCTGAGTCCTCGTCACGGTCTCAGAGCACTCTCCTTCCGATCCCAAGCGGGAACAAAAACATAAAGCCAGAGTTTGCACTGGGGGCACAGCCCCAGGAAGCCACGCTTTGAAATGACACAGCGTTTTTTCTGCTGCTGTTGCCGAATCAGGAAATCTCTCTACAGCACGCCACCAACAAACAGCAAAAATCTGTGTTAAACTCTCTCTCCCTTATTTTTAAGCCTTCTCAAGTTTTTTGTGGACTCAGCCACACGTCTGGGCGTCATCTGTTGTAATATGGGGCGACGGTGGGGCTGCGTCCCCAAACACCCCAGCCGCCTGCCCTGCCCGGCTAGCTTATGCCCCAAAATAATTACATGGACACTGTATTCTTTTCATCACTGCTTGGCCCTTAGCTCTGGCCCTTACTGGCTAATTCTCACATATTAATTTAGCCCATTTCTAATCATCTGTGTAGCGCCCCTAGGTGCGCTTACCGGGAAGATTCTAGCCTAAGTCCATCCTGGGTCGGAGCTGGGGCGTGGCGTGCGTCTTCCCTGGAGCGGGTAGCATGGCGTCTCTCTGGGGCGTCTGCTCTGGAGAGCAGAGCTGTCGAGTCTGACCTCACTTCCTCTTCCTCCCAGCGTTCTGTTCTGTTTATTCCACCCACCTAAGGGTGGGCCTATCCAATGGGCCTAGCAGTTTTCTTTATTGCTTAGCCAATGAAATCAACAGATTGATATATGACACTCCCACATCATAGCTCCGTGAAACTTCTTAGATACTGAGGTGTCGTGTGAAGGGATGCTAGTGTACCCACCGGGATGTCCACCCGAGGCAGAAGAGCTGGAAAAGGGAAGGGAGGGGGCATTAACCTCCATGATACCCCAACTTCCTGAACTGTGGGTCATGGCCCAATCATAACAGAATGTGGGGGCAGTGAGAAAAATGGAATAGCAAAGGTTTCTAATGTTCATAGCCAAAAGTAAATTCAGTATCAAATCTATTAAGAATCTGAAGTGGTTTGCCTGTGTTGCATCTTGCAAATTTAGTGTTATCTTTGGTATTCTCCAACCCTACCACTGCCCCCTCCCCTACCATGTGTGTGCGCGTGTCCGGAGCTTGCCAAATGGGTATTTTTAGGGGTCTTTTACTGGGGCCTGTGCTTGCCTATCAGGCTATACTTGGGTGGTCATCAAACCCCAGGGCTCTTCCTGTGTCGGCCTCCAGCCCCGCTTATGCCACTATGTCTGCTTGTAACAGCCCTGGCTGTCCTGGAACTCGCTTGGTAGCCGAGGCTGGCCTTGAACTCACTGAGAGACCTACCTGCCTCTACCTCCCAAGTGCCAGATTAAAGGCGTGCACCACCACTGCCCGAAGTGTCTGCTTTTCTTACATAGGTGCTGGAGGTCAAACTCAGGGCCCCTTACTGGGACAACAAGCATATTACAAACTGACGTATCTCCCCAGCCCCACATTCTAGTTCACACCATACAATGTGACAACGTGAGCACTTTGTGTGAGTCATTGTGCCACACAGCGATGACTCTGCCGATACACCCCCACTCAGACTGTTCGTTACGAACTATGGTTTTGACTGCACAAAGCTTCCTGCTTGTCTAGAAATGTAACAAAATTTTCCTACATCATTTCTCAGAACATAAGCATCAAGTTAGTTTATCCAATAGATTGGATTCTATTAGAGTCTGTGGTTTTAAAACCTTCAGTTTACGTTGCTAAATTGAGTTTCATAAAAATCATTAAATGAACACTGACTTGGAACTAGGACAAAATTTCTAGCAACTTCTGAAATGGTCCTAAACGTACTTCTGTAGTAGAAAATGACATTTTTGGCTTTGAATTTTAGAGACAGGGTCTCACTACATAGCTTTAGCTGGTTTGGAACTAACTATGTAGACCAGGCTGGTCCCAAGCTCAGAGTTCTGCCTGCCTCTGCTTCCCAAGTGCTGGGATTAAGGGCTTGCTCCACCTTGCCTGTCTTGATATTTATGTGAACAGCATTCTCAGCTGACAATTACAAAATATCAACCAACTCTGGAAAATACTGAGGGTACCCTGTGTCCTGAAATATCAGATTTTCCACCCAAAATTTAGTTCTTTATGTAAAAAATAAACCGGCACCTTCCTATATCATACCGATTTGCTTTCATCTTTAATAAATGATAAAATGACATGTATGTGAAAGAAGTGTTTTAAGTCAGCTTCTTTATGCTTTATTACCAGCGTGTGTTTGGTTGGTTTGTCTCATTTATACACTCACATATCCAAGGTTGCGTAACAGTTTCTCAGGCTGAAAGGAATTGCGAATGGAAAGAGTTCACAAAGTTTTGTTGCCTGGAAGCAGGACGCTTTTCTGTTAAGAGCGGAGATACAGTAGCCTCTTCTGAAAGCACAGGTCTTTGGAGGAACTGGCCAGCAAAGCCGGACACACACAGCGTTCCTGGGCCCTCCACCAGGTGGTGTTGGCCACTGGGACTCCCATGTTGACTGTGAAACTGTCAAAGAAGGGTTGCCACAGCCTGGCATTCCTGCCTTTTCCCAGTTTTCCTTATACTGGTCTGAATAAAGCTGAAGCGACTGGGGGAGGGGTAATCCGAGGTCTGGTAATCCTGGCGATTATTTACCATGTGCTCCTGGGCAGCTTCTGGGAGTGGGCAGATTTCCAGCCCTGGCTTGACATGGGTTGGCCTCTCCTAGGCTCTAATTACCCACTTCAGGGGCGGGAATGGTACTGGGAACTCTGCAGCCTTCTCCGGCTTCCTCCAATATAATTAATTGCATCGAATTCCAAAAGATTTGTCCGTTGCAAAGCTCATTTACTCTCAGGAGCTGCCGGCTGTCTAGGCAGAGCCCGATAGCTTGAAGACACAGGATGAAGTGGAACTCTGCAAGATTTTGATACAAACCAAGGAGCTGGGAGGGTGTGTGCCTGTCTGCGCAAGTCCCAGGAGGGAGGCATCGGGCTGCAGTGAGCTTGTTTGTGCCGACATTCCTTCAATTAACCTCAGGAGCTCTCTATATCCCTAGCTCAACTCTGCCCGGGAGCACCAAGTTGGAGCCCTCCAGAACCAGGTGAAATATGTTTTGTTTGAGCAGCAGTTCCTTAATGGTTTGAGGTTTGGCACAGCCGTGCTTTTACGTTTCAACAAGTGTTAGGAATGGAAACATCGCAGAAAATACAATTGGAGTTTTGAAAAGAATGATGGGGCGGGGGCTCCCCTCAGCCTTCTCTCCTACTTAAAGAAAAGCAAACATTGTTTTCCTCAAGTCGTTCTTGCATTCTCATTAATTTAAGACAGGAAGCCTTCGGTGGGTGTGACATAAACAAGTTGGGCTCCTGGGTCGGGCTTCCTCGTCAGTTTGCAGCTGGAGAGATGGCTGCGCCGCCCAAGCCCTTTCGGGCCTCTCGGGGGATGACTTGTTGACTGAGCCCCGCAGAAGGTGGGAGGGGCAGGCGAGCGGAGAAGGTATAAAGGAAATGCTTTAACCGTGCAGTCACTGGCGATTGTAATTCAGGGATGGTGATTTTGGTTATTGCAGCAGAAGGAATCTTGATTTGGAGTCTCTGGAAAGTTCCCTGACATCCCGCCCGGTAGGATAGTTGTGATTTTAGTTGGGGGCTCCCCCGCCCCAACAAGAAGCCAGGTTTCTGTGGACGGTGAAGCGGAGTAGTCATGAAATGATGTTTGGAGGTGCAGCTTCTTAGAGTGTAGAACTTCGGCCAGGGTGGGGGTACTGGGTGCCGGGCAAGCTGGGGAGCGTTTTCCCAGTTCACCGCAGGAAGCTCCCGCACACGAGATGTAAACAAAAGTGTCTGAAAGAGAAACCCCAAACTCCATGCAACCCTAGGGGCGGTTTCCTTTTCCCTGCAGAGGACCGGGTGAAGGGGAAAGGACTCTGGAATGCTGTGGAGTTTTGACAAGCGAGCAGTCGGGCTGGGATTGCATTACAGCCTTTTCATAACCCCCTCCACCCGCCGAGCAGGGAGGGGTTCTCCCGCACATCCGTAGCCCGCAGGGAGGAGCGTTGGCGACGTCCTGCAGGAGCTGAGGCTCGGGACCACGGGGCAGCCTAAGGGATTTGGAGAGGGCAGCGTCCCCGCGAAGCCTGCCCCTCCCCGCGTCCCCGGCTGCCAGCAGGTGCTCCGGCTAATGACGGGTCTCTGGGGCTTGCTCGGCTCAGCCCCAGCGGATTACCCGGAGGCCAGCTGTCCTGCCCCCAAGGCTCCCGGAGTGGCTGAGGAAAGAGGTCTGAGAAAGTTTCCAGCAGTGACTTCAAAACTGAAGGTAAGAATCTAACGGGAAAACCCAGGCCTTGCGATGTGATCCACACTGGGGTTGCTTAGTGAGGCTGGATCCGCCAGTGTGGGAATTTATCCACAAGTCTCCCAGAATGAGCAGCTACCTGCCGGGCTTGTGACTTCCTACTGACTTCTCTGAGATGTTTTGTATTCGCTGGGAGGAGAGATTTGGAACTGGTTTGTCAATAATGACGTAAGGAGGGGCAACGTGTGTGGTGTCAGTGTGGTGTATGTTGTGGTTGAAGACGTCTAGGTGTCAGTTCTACTGGCCTTGGACTTTCTCCTGGCCTTTGGTCAGCTCTACCTTTGGTAGAGCAAAGCTGTTCCCTCTCCCATAGGGAACTGTGTGGATGTTTCCACACACAAGGCTGCCATCTCCTCTGGGGACAGATCTTTGCCCCAAATTACTAAACAGTGTGCTTAAACAGTAACCCTGTTCACCGATGCACAAACTGTTGTGATTAAGATACCCAGAAGTTAAAAGATTGTTTTGTTTGTTTTTTGTTTTTAAAGGAAGGATGCTTGGGAAGAGGATAGGTTTTTATTGCTGCTGTTTTGGGTGTTTGTCTGGCTTTATTGAGACAGGGCCTCCCTCTGTATGTGAGCCCGGGCTGGCCCCAGACTTGTGGCGATCCCCCTACTAAAGGCTGCAGTGCTGGATTATAATATAGTTGTGAACTATCTCCGGCAGAAGATGGCACTTTGGATCACATTGTCCTGCTGTAGTGCACAGTTGAGAAGTACTAAGAGAAGTGACTTCAAGTAATAAGAGTAAAGGTTAGGAAGCTGTCATCTTCAGAGAAAAGTTTTTTTAAGGTTTATTTATGTATATGAGCACTCTGTCTTCATACATACCAGAAGAGGGAATCAGATCCCATCACATATGGTTGTGAGCCACACATGTGGTAGCTGGGAATTGAACTCAAGACCTCTGATCTTTAACCACTGAGCCATCTCTCCAGCCCCAGAGAGAATGTGTTCCTAAGAATACAAACAATGTTTTTCTTTGCACAAAATGGGTCGAGTTGAATATGACAGGGAGCATAATTTATAAAACACAGCACTGTAACTGTTATAAATCCCAAACTCACATTATAGATGAACTAAAAAGTTAAGATTCAATATTCTCAGACCTCCAGTCATACCTACACTGGCTCTAGGAATGGCTCTGGTACCCTGGGGTGACATTCGGAGCTTTGTGAATGGAGGCTCTGTTGGATTGGATAGAAAAGAATTAGCCAGGCAGTGGTGATGTGTGCCTTCAATCAACATGTGGGAGGGAGATCTCTGAGTTTGAGGCCAGCCAGATCTACAGAGCAAGTTCCAGGACAACCAGGACTACACAGAGAAACCCTGTCTCATGCCCACCCACCCCCGCAAAGTTCCTAGATGGACCACAGCCAGAATGAAATGGGATATTGGGGGGAAAGTGTTGGGGAAAACCAATATGGACTCGGTTCCTAAGGTTTGCCCCAATCTCTGAACCTGCTCTGCTAGGTTTAACTGTAGCTGTTCGGAGGTTCACTTAGACAGCCCTGCCCCTTGTCCATAGTGGAAGGAAGCTAGTATAGGAGAGGCAGCCACACCATAAACTACCCAGCATCCTATCACACATGGTAGATTCCCCTCAGCCTCTGTTGCTGCTAATGTCTGGATGCTCCAGGGTCCTCACCCTGCAGAATCCTTGAAGGGTTCCCCTTCCTCCCTGTCTCCTGGACATGCTGTTCAGTCCTACCTTCAGTGGGATACCATTTCTCCAGAGTTTTGTCCTGGCAAATGTGACCTGCCTTCTTCAGTGTGTGCTCCAGGGAGTTGATTGGACTCTTGCCAATTCTTGTGTGACTTCTGATTCTTCTTCTGGCATCCAGCTGGAAGCCCAAGCTGTGCTTTATCAAAGTGCCCTCACCAGTAATTTTTAAGTCACTGATTGATGATTGATTGATTGATACTGTGTATCACTATGTCGCCTTGGCTGGCTTCAAGCTTGCTGCATAGACCAGACTGGCTCCTGCCTCCCAAGTGCTGGAATTAATGGTATGCACCCAGCACATTCAGTCCGAGAATCACTTATTTTAATAAGACTTATTACTGGGACAGCCATCATTCCCCTACCCCTCTCGAGCACTAGTTCCTGTGCCCAAGGACAGCTACTTTCAACATAGCCTACCCATCTTAAGTGTCGGGAGCATCCTGCCTGCTCTGTGGCTCATCTTTTCTTGCAGAGCCTGTCCTCTTCCAACTGCACCCGGAGTTTGCTACCCTTGAGCAAAACTGTGTGCATTAGCAGCGAGACTCACTTGGCAGTGGGCACAATGAACTAAAACAGTACAGGAGTGTTTTAAGTTCAGGGGAAGGAACTAAGCCATCACAGTATGCCCGTGTGTCACTGAACTGGGGATGCTTTGCGCCTTTTTCTCGTGGGCATCCTTACCATCTGAACCCCGCCCCCCAGCCTTCAGCCTTGCCGTGTATGTTCTGTTTCATAAGTGCCCAAGAAGAAATATGAAGTCAGTGTTTTGAGAGCCTCAAGCGCTAACTGTCGGGTTGAGCTGGGTTTGAACTCCACAGTGGAAATCCCTTTCCCTTTGGATCAGGAAAGTGTTGCTCATCCTAGACTTTTGGGTCTGAACAGTTTTTTTCTAGAGTTTTTATTTTGTTTTTGTTTTTTGTTTTTGTTGTTGTTTTTTAATAAGAGTTCTCTTTCTCTGTTCTAAAGCACCATTAATTTAGAGGAAGATTTTATGGACTGGATTATTAAACTCTTATTCATTCTATTGTATTTCCTGCTTCCTTTTTTAAAAGTTCTGCTTCCTGGGAAATTTCCTCATTTTATCCTCCAGACCATATATCCCATTTTTATGTCGGCCCTCAAATCTCTAAATCCCAAGAGCTGCTTAGGATTCCAAGCTGTCTTAGAATAACCTCCTGCTATTGTCTCAGGGATGAAAAGGCTCTCCACTCCACCATCCTCAGGACAGCGTCTTTGAAGAACTTCTCTCCTCCCTGCATTGTTCCTGTTTCCTCTCATTTCCCCTTAGCTGTTTGTTTTGGTTTTTAATCTCTTCCACGGTAAAGGCGTTCCTAACATGTTTGATGATCCTTGACCCATCTCTGAAATGCTAATTGGAAAGTCTGAACGGCTGGGGTTGATTCCGAGGAACATTTTCTTTTTATTAAGGGGATCCAGGGCAGTGCCTTCAAACACACAATGCCTGGCACAAGTACACTCTCCATATGGGTTTGCACAGTAACTGAACGGCGTAGGAGCTTGCTGAGGCCAGGATCCAGTAATTGTTAAGCTCTTCAAGTGACATGAAAGCGCATCTCAAGGCCTCCACTGAAGACTCACTGGCTGGTGGTGTCAATGGAGAACTCTGTCCAACAGAAGCACTTTCTTCCCTTAGGCAACTGCCTAGGTGGAGAGACGTCTCTGTGAAAGGGGACTCTCTGGCAGTGGCATTCTGAAGGGAATAAATAGCTAATAGCATTTGCTCCGGAGACCTTCTCTTCTCCCATTTACTGGTGCCCCCTCACCCACCAGCTTCAATAGGTGATTCCATGTCTGGTTCCATATCTGGAGTTGCTCTGATGCAGCTGAGAAAAGAGACAGAAGAGTGAAGGCGGGGATCCCACCCTTGGCCAGCCTACCTACATTTGGGGGCACCCCTGTCTGGTTGGTACTCCTACTTCGCAGGGGTCCCTGGGGATGCTGGGGATGAAGGCCAGCAAGTAGCCTTCCAGGCTTTTCCCCAAGGCTGTGCTAGGATCAGCTTGTTCTCATTGGAAGTCAGGTACTGGCAGTTATTACTGCTAGTTTATGTGCCTGTCCCCTTCCCAAACCTGCAGTCACTCCTCCTCCCCTTTGCTTTAGCCTAGCTCAACTTGCAAGCTTTTAAACAGCCAGCCAGCGGTGTGTAGTTTCTGCCTGATGTTCCCAGCTTCTCCCTGAGATTTTCCTCAGTTCCTTCCCTTGTGTTTATGTCCCACCCCTACAGGTACCAGCTAGAGTAGATGCACAAACAGTTGTACCTGCACATTGTACCCGAAGGGGCCCTAGGCTCTGAATGGGTTGGTTATTGGCTGAGTGATTTGGAACTGAATGTCGGTTACTGGCTGGAGCGTGTGGGGCAAAGGGTATTTCTGAGTATTTGATGCTCCGGCTTACAAGGTTCCGTGTTGATGATTTCTGTGAAGCACGTTCCTGTGCCTTTGTATCTCCAGTCCTCCCCCAGTCTCCTAACGAGTGATGGGAAAATCGTGCAGACTTAGACAAGCTGTTCTCTCAGATGCTCAGCCTGTCCCGTCAGGGCACGTTTCCTCCATCCACAACCCAGAGTTGGACAGAAGAAAGGACTCCCTTGGGTGATGAGGTGTGAAAATAGGTCTGTGTGGAGTTTGTTCACTTCTTAGAGAAAGATACGAAATAGCAGTCTTTTGTTGTCTTCCACATCTAGCTGCCTGCAACCCCTGGCCTCGAGCCTCCAACCTAAGGGCAACCTAATGGAGAAAGCCATTACAGAGAGATGGAGAATGTGGCTGGTACCCACCTTCTCCTCACCCCCTTAAGCCATTTTGAGTCAAGGTTTTGAATCATTTGTCACCAACGTGATACAGGTGGAGATTTATTCATAAATCACCTTATCTCTGAAAGGAGTTAGGAAACCACAGGCTCAGATAGGAGCAGCCCACTTCCTCATTTTATTCTGCTACTGATACCGAGTTGGGTTCCTCTCAACTCAGCCTCTTTTGCCAGCAGATAAGAATAACCTAATTCTCTTCCCACTCCAAAGGCAACAGTAACAATTGAGACACTTGGGGAGTAGGGAGAGGGTTTATTGTTGTTGCTGCTGCTGTTCTTTGCTTTGCAAATTGCAGTAAAACCTAGTGAAGACTCATTTGAATGTGGAAACCTAGAACAGTCTAACTCAAAAGCCAAGGGCCAATTTTAACCTACCCCTGGTTTCACACCACACGATTTCCTTTGTCTTCTGGACTTGCTATTTGCTTTGCAGACTTGGGGGTGTTTAAAGATGATATAAACTCTGGAAGGGCTTGGCAGTGTTGGAAGAATACAACGGAGGAGAAAACAAACCGCCATTCTGTGTTTTCTGGTTTGACTCAAGTGGCAGGGACGCTCTCTATTTTTATGAATGAAGAGCTTGTCTGAGCAATTCCATTCCTGCTCAAAAACCCCAGCCAGAAGGGCAGCCCCTTCATTGCAGAAGTCTCTGTACCACTGCTGTCCTGGTTAAACCATGTGCCTTGTTAAAGCAGGACTATAAGGAAGAAGAGTGCTTCACACTGTAATATAGCGAAGGTTTTCGGAATGAGTCCCTGCCAAGGCCCCTGTATGGGCTTACCTCCTCTACACAAGGATCTTAATGTGCGTATGTTGGGGGATGGGGGGTACACACATGCCACAGCACACATGTGAAGTCAGAGGACAACTTTTGTCACATGCCACAATGCACACGTGAGGTCAGAGGACAACGTTTCAGGGTGAGTTTTCTCCCACCTTGTTTCTGGCCTCCCATTTTACTGCAGGAGCCAACGTTAGGGTTACAGATGCAGGCTGTCAAATCTGGCTTTTTAAAGTAGGCTTTAGGATGGAACTCAAGTTTTAGCCACACAGCCCTTTTGCCAGCCCTACATAATGATCCTATGAAGATACTCTTATCCCCATTTCCCAAGGAACTCATACGAGCCATGCTATTTAAAGAAATGGTTCAAGGCGGTCAGTGCTTCAGTGATGTTGCCGAGATTCCATGGTTGGCTTCATTCAGAGCCCACTCCACGCTGAGCTTTCCACTGTGGAATTCATTGTATCTTAAACACCCTATACCGTCTGTGCTGTTCAGAGGGAATTCAGACACTGTTGTGAATGAGTAAACACAAGGATTTTTTTTATACTATAAACTCATTGATGTTTTAACGGCAGCACATTTTCCCCATAGAATCAAAGACCTTAATTTATCTAGCTCTTCTAGAGAATTGTGCAGTATGGGTTACAAAATCTGAGATCTCTTGAGAGGTGACCATGCAACATTTAGTTGTTTTTGCTTTTTGAGATAGGGTCTCGTAGCTGGGTGGCTTCCAACTCCTGACCCTCCTGGCCTTCACCAGCCAAGTCCTGGAATTACAAGCATGTATCCTCCTTTTTGTCCTTCTGACTTCTCTCTGCCTCCCCACACACCACGCTTAGGAGATGACTTCTCCTTCCTCCGAGTTCCAGATTCCCATTGCTCACACTAGAACCCTGCATAAAAGCGCATGGCATCTGGGAAACACAAATATTTTTGTGACTGTTTCCAGGGGCCCCTGTTGAAAGTTAAGCATGAGCTGGCAGAGAGTTGCTGTTTGGGATATCGATCCCTGAAATGCGTCCTGCCAAGAGCCATTTTCCAGGTATTTTTCTCATAACATGTCTTATTGCTCTTTTCAATTTAGAGATAATATATCAAACTCATTCATTATTTGAGACTTTTGGCTGACCTCTGAGATTCTTTTCTTAATTGCCAGCCGATAGGAAATACAAGTTGAAAAAGCGCATTACTGTGCAAACTTTGAAGTTTGATATCTTTGGAATTGGACTCATAGGGCTAGAAGGTAAAGGAAAATAAGGAGATGATGTTGCCTGGTTGGTGGGTGTCTTGACAGTTTCACTTTTTTGGTCATTTATAAACACTTTTTTTGGTATTTTATAAACAAATACACTATGCCTTAGACTATTAAAAAGTGTTCCAAATTACTTCAAGTTCTTGTTTTTAGCAAACTCAGTACATCTGTGATGTAGCAGAAGTTCTTGATACTTCCGTTAGGTTCATCATAGGGTCTAGTCCTTTCACACAGTGCATAATATTTGAAAAAGCAAAAATATGTCTATCTTGGGCTAGAGACATGGCTGTAAGGGTAAGAGCACTTGCCCTGGAAGCATGAGGACCTGAGTTCAAATCCCCAGCACCCACATAAAAATCTGAGCACAACTGTGAACTTATAACCCCAGCATTGAACAGTGGAAATAGGAGTCTTCCCCAGAGCTCTCTGGCCAGCCGGCATGGCTGAAGCTCAGAGTTTCTAGTTTAGCGAGACTGTCTCAAGGCAGTAAAGGGGAGACTAATAACGGGAACTAGCCAACAATCCTGTTCCTGTCTCCACATGTGTGGGCACGGATGCAAGTACTTGCACACTCATGTATATGCCACACACAGAACACACACAAACATATGTACTAAATATATCTGAATATTCACGATGCATATGGCAGACATGTGTGGCTTTCTTGTCTTTCCCGTGGCCCCAAATTCATTTTCTGGCTTCCTCTCTACCAGGAGAATCATGTTTCTGATCTATAACATTGGGTTCCCTTGCCTTTTGCTTCTGGCTGGATCCAGCCAATCAATAGGACTCCAACTGGCAGAAGATGGGAAGCAAGAGGAGAGAGGATTGAAGTGTTCGTTACTCACTCACTGTCTTCCCAAACTTGCTGAGGTTCTGACAACAGTCAATTTCTCCCAAGCTCTTGACAGGCAGTTTGCTCATGGCTCCAGCTCCTCTCCCATCTGGTTTGGTAATGCGGATTCCTTCTCCCCTTTGCTTTTCAGTTGTGAAGACGCCAACCTCTGGGTGCCGTGCCTCGCCTGGCCCTTCTGTAAACCATCCCCGTAGGAAACTCTTTGAACTCAACCTTTCAGTGTGCTTCTGATTCCTGAACATTGACTGATACATTTCTCTTCCTGATGTAATTTTTTAATCTTTCCTTTTTTTTTAAAGATTTATTTATTTATTATGTATACAACTTTCTGCCTCCATGTATACCCACATGCCAGAGGAGGGCGCCAGATCTCATTACAGATGGTTTAGAGCCACCATGTGGTTGCTGGGAATTGAACTCAGGACCTCTGGAAAAGCAGACAGTGCTCTTAACCACCGAGCCATCTCTTCAGCCACTATCTTTCCTTTTTTTAAGACAGGGTCTCACTATGTAGCCTTGTCTGGCCTGGAACTCATTATAAGACTATCCTGGTCTTAAATTCACAGATCACCTGGCTCTCCCTCACAGGTGCCAAGATTAAAGGCACATGCCACCATGTTGGGCCCTACTAATCTTTTTTTTTGTTGTTGGTTTTACTGAACTATACATTTTTCTCTGCTCCCCTCCCTTCCTCTACCCTTCCCTTCAACCTTCTCTCAAGGTCCCAATTTATTCAGGAGATCTTGTCTTTTGCTACTTCCCATGTAGACTAGATCCATGTATCTCTTGGGGTCCTCATTGTTGTCTAGGTTCTCTGGGATTGTGAAATGTAGGCTGGTTTTCTTTGCTTTATGTTTGAAAACTACTTATGAGTGAGTATGTATGATAATTGTCTTTCTGGGTTTGGGTTACCTCACTCAATATGATGCTATCAATAAAGATCTATCCATTTGTGTGCAAATTTCAAAACGTCATTGTTTTTTTCTGCTGTGTAGTACTCCATTGTGTAAATGTACCATTTTTTTTAATCCATTCTTTGGCCAAGGGGCATTTAGGTTGTTTCCAGGTTCTGGCTATGACAAACAATGCTGCAGTGAACATAGTTGAGCACATGTCCTTGTGCTCAATGACTAAGCATCAAAACAACTCTGAGATTCCATCTTACACCTGTAGGAATGGCCAAGATCAAAAACACTGACAGCTTATGCTGGAGAGGATGTGGGTGGGGTAAAGGGAACACTCCTGCATTGCTGATGGGAGTGCAAGCTAGTACAGCCCCTTTAAATATCAGTATGGTGATTTCTCAAAAATTTAGGAAATAACCTTCCTCGAGACCCAGCAATACCCCTTTTGAGTCTATATCCAAAGGGCCCTACTAGTCTTAATTATCAAATCTGGCTCTAAGATACCAAACTCATTGGCTTGACCACATCTGAATGGAACTGTCTCTTTTCTGAGTTGTTTCACATAATCTTATTTCTGTTGTTCTTCTCTATTAGATTCCAAGTCCCAGGTTGGGTGGGGGTGAAGAGAATTATATAGAGAAGTGTATCTAATAATGCTGTTTGGCATCCAGAAGTCATAACAATTTATAACTCCTGAGGTCAAATAATGTACGGAGAGAAGTGCAGGATTTGTGGATATCATTTGTCTGTGAGTGTTAATGGATTTCATAACCTGTCTGTATGTATTGGTTCACTGTGCAGTCAGTAATGGCCTGGGAGATGTTGGTAATGCATTGTGTGAGGTGCTTGGGCTCATGTCCTCCAGAACCAGGGCTCTCATGAAGGACTAGAATACTAGAATATTGAAGTAGAAGGGATTCCCACAGCATGTCTAATCCAGTTTCCTTCTGAGGTGACGTTCAGGTTGAGAAGCTCAGAGCTTTTGTCTGAAGCAGGTTTAGTAGGTGGCAGGGAGACCGCCAGACTGGGTATTCCAACTGTCCTGCTAGGGTCTGTCCCCATCTTGCTCTGGTCACACCTCCCAGTTCTCTCCTATGTGTTTCTACTGCAGCGGCTGACCTGCACCAGGTATCCTTAAAGAAGCCCTGCTTGCCGCCCCTTATTGCTTCCCTCTGAGCGGCAAATGCAAACCAGGCAGTCATGCTCTGAGCTCATAAAAGAGCCTAATGGGATACAGACGGTGGATACCAACGCAAGCTCTGGCCTTAGTGCCATGTGCTCACTGCTGTGAACCTACTCAAACTGATCCGTAGCAACTCTTGGACTTAACTCCCCACCAACTTTCAACTTGGAGTAGCGTTTTATGTGGGTGTACGAGGTGCTGAGGTTGGATTGGGTGAGTTAGAGGCTGTGCTAAGGAGAGCCAGATTCCTGCACTCTGCTGCAGGAGATGTGGTCTCTTTCAGCTAGGTCACAGCTGCTGGCTGAGGCTACCCCTGGAGGGCATTTGCACACGCGTAAGTGCATGTACGTGCGCATGCACACTCACTCACACATACACACACAGATCTGTGAAGGAACAATTGACTTTTATGGGTACAGAAGCCATAAGGAATCTTATTCTCTCTAAACCAGAACCCTTTACTGTGAAATTCATTGCCTCAATTAGTAACAGAAAGCCAAGTAGGTAGGCCACTGTAGGAAAGCTCATGTCTGCACAGATAACACCTCGGCTCTGCATGCTGCCCTTGCCTCTGTGGAAGTCAACCGCAGGCCTGATGCAGCCTTGCCCGGCATCTGTGAATCCTGAGTCTGAGAAGATGAGAAGGAAGGAAGTGGGGCGCTGGAGAGATGGCTCAGTGGTTAAGAGCATTTCCTGCTCTTCCAAAGGTTCTGAGTTCAATTCCCAGCAACCACATGGTGGCTCACAACCATCTGTAATGAGGTCTGGTGCCCTCTTCTGGCCTGCAGACATACACACAGACAGAATATTGTATATATAATAAATAAATAAATAAATAAATATTTTTTTAAAAAAAGAAGGAAGGAAGTGTAAGGATCTCATGTATTTGCTTAGCTTGGTATCACCTTTGTAGATCCTAGACCACAGGCTTGGAAGAACTGTCTATACATTTACAGCAGTAGTATAAGATGGGGGTGATACACTGTATCCACATACAGTTAAACAGGCAACATGAGGTGATACATTGTATCCACATTCAGTTACACAGGTAGTGTAAGGCAGGATGATACATTGTATCCACATTCAGTTACACAGGTAGTGTAAGGCAGGATGATACATTGTATCCACATTCAATTACACAGGTAGTGTAAGGCAGGATGATACATTGTATCCACATTCAGTTACACAGGTAGTGAGAGGCAGGATGATACATTGTATCCACATTCAATTACACAGGTAGTGAAAGGCAGGATGATACATTGTATCCACATACAATTACGCAGGTAGTAAAATGCAGGATGATACAATGTATCCACATACAGTTACACAGGTAGGATGAGGTTCGATGATACACTGTATCCACACAGTTGTACAGGCAAGCTCAGGTGGGATGATACACTGTATTCATGAGTCTCTGTAAGATGTGTGAGTCTGAGAAGTCTTGTGTTCCTAAGCTAGCTGTGCTGGCAGACATTACAGAAGATTGTGTAGCATTTCTGTCTTGGTTTTCTCAACTACAGAGCAGAGATAAGGTTGGCCACACCCTTATGAGTCGGTGTAAGAACTGAATAGGGTACAGCATGTGAACTCTTCAGTACTGTGCTGTGCTTGTGGCTTTCTGAAAGTGTGATTCCTGAGTCCCTTGTGCTGGGGCTTCATGCTTCTTTTTCTGTGTTCTTTGTCACTTTAGGGCCAACTATTAAAAGGACCCCAAATCAGTGTCATTCATAAAATGCTCTTGGGATCAAGATAAGCATTCTTAGTGGAGAGAAACACAAAGAAAATGAAGCAAGTTTTCTAGCCTTTTAAAAATCCTCTTTAAGGGCTGGAGAGATGGCTCAGTAGTTAAGAGCATTGCCTGCTCTTTCAAAGGTCCTGAGTTCAATTCCCAGCAACCACATGGTGGCTCACAACCATCTGTAATGAGATCTGGTGCCCTCTTCTAACTTGCAGGCATACATGTAGACAGAATGTTGTATACATAATAAATATTTTTAAAAATCCTCTTTAAAACATTACTATTATTATATTTATGTGTATGAGCATTTTGCCTGCTTGTATCTGTGTGTGCCTCACATGTGCCTGGTTGTTAGCTGTTTTTTCTTCTTTGCTCTTAGTTTTTTTTGTCTCCCAGCTCCAAGATAAATCACATGCAGAGTCTCGCCCCTCCTTATAATCTTGCGTCTCAGCTCGCCCGCTTTCTTGCCAGCTTGTCTTTACTTAAATTACCCTGACTACCTTTTGCTTTGGGTTTTTCCCTTTTTTGCTTCCATTTATCTTATTTTCACTCTTACTCTGTGACTGGCAGGGCGGCTGATGCCTCACATCCTCCTCTCATTGCTCTCTTGCTCCTGTTTTCTTTTCCAGATTTCTCCTCCTAGTTATACTCTCTCCCAGCCAGTCCTGCCTCACTACCAGCCGTTCAGCTCTTTATAGACTGTTAGAGACAGGCAAAGAATAACAGTTTCACAGAGTCAAACAAATGCAGCATAAACAAAACAACACATCTCAACATCATTAAACAAATGTTCCAGATCATAAACAAATGTAACATACCTTAAAACAATATTCTACAATACCTAGCGATCCTGGAGGTCAGAAGAAGGTATTGGATCTCCTGGAACTGGTGTTACCAATGTTTGTGAGCCACAGTATGGATTCTGGGAACTGAACCTGGGTCTTCTGCAAGAGCATCAAGTGCTCTTAACAGCTGAGCCATGTCTTCAGACCCAAATTTTCTATTTTATGCTATAATTATCAAACTTCAAAACATATATACTATTTTATTTTTGTATTTATTGTAGCTTTACGGACTTTCCGCAGGGACCACTGTACAAGCCAGAACAGCAGTTACCTTCCAGCCATGGTCCTCAGTTCTTAGCACTTGGGGCTCCTCTGCCTCCTGACTCACAGAAGTATTTTTCATCATCAGTCTCTTCCCCATCTCCTCCTGTCCTCATCCCTTCCCACGGGAAATTATCGGCCGCTCTGAGCAGCATGTACAACTTGGAGTCTTTCCACTGTTTCATTCCCCTTCAGTTGGTGATCCAGGTCATGGCTCCTGGTGAAGCTCGTAAGATATTAGGCTCTTCTTTTGAACATTCTAGAAAAATCTCACAATTTCTTACATTGTGGCCCTTTCTGGCTCGTATTTATATTGGCAGTGCCGATAGCAGTGCTGGAGCTGATCTCAGATACTGACTCCAAATTCCAAATTCTGTTTTCTGAAGTACCTAAGGGTGGAGTTGGGTGAGTGAGTCTAGCCCCTTCAGAAAGCAGCGATGGCATGGGTAGGACTCACGCCAACACTGGTTTCCCAGAGGCCACTCTCAGCAAATACTCAGCAACTGTCAACAACCTCATGCCACTCTGCATAGGTTATTTTTAACCAGGAAGAGGAGAGAAAGCTGGTGACTCTCAGCGTGGCTTTGTCTGGTGAGTGGTGTACCTTTTGGTCTTCAGCACCCAATATTTTAGATTCCTCTAGAGTTCCATAGAACTACCCTGAGAAAGCCCACTACAATCCTGTGCCATGTCACCATGGCTGCCTGCTAAGGAAGAAAGACAGGTGACGGGAGCTGTGTGAGATGAAGTTGAGCCATCTACCACACATGCTTAGACATTGTGGCCCTGCCCCATGAGAAGGCTACCATGGGGAAAGAGAGCACTGCCTCACGTTAAAGTCTGAACAAATCACCCCCCTCCTGCGAGGAGAGCTTACGCTTAAATTTATTTTGAACATCAAAGTATTGTTCAGGGAACACACTTTAGTCTGAAGTGACCTTGGTCATTACTGTGTTAGATGCTAAAGGAGGTCGATCGAGGTAATAGTATTTTTAAAGTGTTGGGGGGTGTGGTTTAAAAAAAAATCTAGGAATATTCCAGGGCCTCTGATCTCATAGTAACAAGTGTTGGATTTCTTTGTAAACAAGACTTTTAAAGATCATTTTAAAATGGAGCAAGTTGAGAACCTAATTTAAGTAGCGTCTTATTTAAGTAGCTTAGATCAAAGTGAAGAGGGTGTGTCTCGGGAAGCTCAGAATGAAACTCTCTTCACAGGCATAGGTGTGAAAATGCAGTGGTACTAAATAAAGCCCTATGGCGTGAGAACCAGAGGTCCGGGACACCAGTATCGCCATTGGCATTAATTTATATGTTGACATATTTGTGCGTGCACTTTATATGCATGTAATTTTCTGTATTACTATGCAGAGATGTGACTGTAAATCTAATATAATAGAATATTTATACACAGTGATAGATTCTTTCATCTGCCTCATTTATCTTCAATCTACTTATCCCCCAAATTTCTGTGGCTATCTTTTGAATGGAACAATAGTAATCATTTATATTTGGAGTCACCTTCTGATCCAGTGGAGATGTCAAGAAACATTTTTATGATGTATTACCGCTTTGGATCATTGCTTCAATAATTTCACTCATTTCTCATTTGAACTTTCATGGTTTGCAAGAATTCGAAGCAAAATACAGTGAACAGAAAAGTAGCAAATTAAACTAACCCAGATACATCGTCTCTAAAATTGGTGAGGGACTCTGCACCAGGAAGGGAGGGGATTGATATCTGAGGTCACCTTGCATCTAGGCACGGGCAGTATTTGGAGATGTAGTGAATGTTTCCGTTACTGTTGTATGTGGTCAGCCCAGATCAGAGGCTGCTGGTCCCAGCATGGGCAAAGCAATGCCACGGGCATGCAGAAATCCCCTACAGAGAAGACTCGGTCTCATGCTGCCCACCTACGCTTTTGGTGCAGCAAGCAGGAGAATTTCCCTGAGGAAACATTCCAGTTTTAGGACAGAACACACTCCATTCGGTGCTTGTTTCTCTCTCACATGGGAGTGTGGGCGTCTGTCCTCTCAACAGGGTATTTTGTCAGAGAGTCATCATGGTCAGGCAAGGAGATTTCAACTACAGTGAAAAAGTCCAGAAAGGAACCACCTCGTTGAAGAATTTTATCTTCTCATGAAATATATTTTCCCATAGATAAACTCAAGATGTTTTAAATCCCAACACGTCAGTCAACTATCTTATCATGGACTCTTCCTGCCCCAAGGCAGCTTTCCTGTAGCACTGTTACAAAATTTGGGGCTGTTTTAACTAAACAGAGAGAGTATGGCTGCCCCAAAGCTTATGATATTGGTCTATAGGTCAGATTTCTCTGGAAGCAGAGCAAGAGGAGTGTATGTATAAACACCTTCAGGTTCTCTGTATATACACAGACACATGTAGGTAGTAGATACATTTTATATGTGTGTGGGCATCAGGGAGACAGAGAAAGACCGAGGTTTGGGAAATCATATTACATAGTTGTAGTGACTAGTAATTGCACAATCTGGAGATCAGCCCAGAAGCTGGGAATTCAAGAGAACACTGGTGGCATAGTCTTCGGCTGAAGCTCCACACACAGGGCAAGAAAGAGAGGCTAGAGACTTGCCCATGGTATCTGTGTCCCCTTCCATCTAGGTCTCAGATGATTCAGAAGGACGTGCTACTGGGAGATACATTTTTACATTTTAATTGACACAGATGGTATCAGACCATACCAAACCCCACTTTTCCTGTTATGTCTCATTTCAGATCTGGACATATGAATGGTTTCATTCCTGTTAACTACTTGACTAGTTTTTTTTTAATCTCTAATTTTTCTGTTTTTCTTCCAGTGATATATATTTTGGGGGAGGCTTTCACATAGAAAGCATATAATTAGATCTTTACTTCACTCTAGAGAAAAATTTGAGATGGATTAAAAGATAAATTTAAGTAGATGAAAGGTCATGGCAGGAATTAGCATGTTGTTCTTACCCACATATGTAATCCCCAAAGACATATAGGTGGGTGCACAGTTGCTCTGTAGTTGTGACCAAATATCTGACAGACAATTTCTAAAGAAAGAGAGGGCACCCTGCCTTATGGGTTAAGAGATAAAATCCATTATGACACAGAAGGCATGGTGGCTGGGGCTCCTTGTGACAGTGGGCCTGTGAATATATAGCCATTCACTGATGCTGGTTCCGTTTATATTGTAATTCCTGTCAGTGCGGGACTGCCCAAATATGTACTGCAAATTCACAGTTTTCCTCTGAGATGTCTTGGTCATTTTAATTGTTTTCCCCTGCATCTCTTCTCAGTGCCCAAACTGAGATGATTCAAGCCCATAATTGAGTTTGCTTCTACTAAAGATGGGATTCTAAAACTGTACATCACTTCCCTAGAGACGTCTGGTTTTAGAAGACCAGTATGGTAATGGGCCTTTTTGTTTTATACTAAAATCTACTGAGATTTTTCAGATTTGGCCAATTTGAGGACAGACATTTACATGACTCTTTGAACCTCCTATGTCCTCTAACTTGCCTGTGCCTTCTACCTGCCATTTATTTTATCACAGCCTCTCTGGCTTCTCAATTAACATATTAAATCAAAAAATATTCAAAATTCTATGCACATAATGCTTTCTCTTTTGTATTTTTCCAGAGTGGCTTTAGTCTGTATCCTCATTTACAAAGATCCAAATCTGATCAGCGGGAACCATATTTTGATTGGCTGTTGGACATTCATAGCTCTGTAACTAGATGGTTATTGTTCCCTGGAGTGGTGGGCCTGGGCCAGAACATGGGCTTTATGACTTCAAGGGGCCAAATGGAAGCTGTGAATGTCCTGGCTACAGATTGAGTAAATACGAGCTCCCATAGTCTCAGACAGCGGTAGGTAGGCGGCTTGCTGGCGCATAGTGGAAGGTTACCTATAACCCTGTGGTCCATGTAACATTCACTATCATGATTGGATTTTGATTGCTTTGCAAATTAGACTTATTCTTTTAATGATGCATTTTTTTTTACAATTCTTGTCCTATAATTATATTTTCTTATGTTTAGTAGTTCTTAGTCTGGGTCTGTCCCTTCATTGTGGCTGTGCAAATACTCATCGTAAGAGTTGATTCTGCAAGCCACCCTGACCAATAAAACAAACCATAGCAATCTTTCTTGTCGGACTTTCTTGGACCACCAATCTACGAATAATGACACAGAGACTTATTAATTATAAAAAACTTGGCCTTAGCTTAAAGTTTTTCACAACTAGCTCTTATAACTCAAATTAGCCTATTTTTATTAATCTGCATTCTGCCCCATGGCCCAGTTGTCCCTCCTCAGTCGGCACTTCTGACTTGTTCCAAGTTTGCAGGCAAAAATCCGTGTACCTGATTCCTCTTCCTCTCCCTGGAAATCCCGCCTATTCTCTCCTACCTGGCTTTGACTATTCAACTCTTTATTAAACGAATCAAAGGTGCGGTGGCAAAGGCACATCTTCCGGGTGTAAACAAATCCTCTGCTCCAGTGGTTTCACTCCTGCATCCTTACGCAGAAGAACGTAACACATGTCGACACTCATCCTCTCTGTTCTTCAGGGTTAGAGCTTTCAATCATGTCCATATCTATAGAGCAGGAAACAGACCTTGAAAACCCACAGTTACTAAAGCCCTGCAGTTGCAGTTTGTACTCTAGTAGGTAAGAGACAAAACAGACTCAGGATATGTCTTAGGGTTGCTATTGCTGTGAAGAGACACCAGGACCCAGACAAACCCTATAAAGGAAAACATTTAATTGGGGTTGGCTTGCAATTCCAAAGGTTTAGTCCATTATCATGACAGGAAGCATGGAGGCATGCGGGCAGACGTGGTGCTGGAGAAGGAGCTGAGAGTTCTACGTCCAGGTCAGCCGGCAGCAGGACACTAGACCTGAGCCTTTGAAGCCTCAAACCCCACCTCCAGTGACACACTTCTTCCAACAAGGCCACACCTACTCTAGCAAGGCCAAACCTAGTCGTGCCTCTCCCTATGCAGCTGTGGGGCCCGTTTTCATTCTAACTACTGCGGGATGCCTCATCTCTTGTTGAGGTTTTGCCATGGGGCCCTCACGTGCCAGGTTCTTGTGAAGCCCAGCCATCACCAGCAGAAGCCCAGGGGGTTCTATACAGGAGGCCCAGAGGCAGCAGGGTGTCCTTGGCAGTACTGTGTCCCATATTTTAGACCACCTAGCAATGGACTAGCTGATCTAACAAAGATTGTACTGGCAAACACCATGGAATCATTTGCTGCTGCTTTTTTTTTTTTGCTTTTGGGTGGTTTTAAAGGAGGTAATTGACAGTACTAAGCAGCAACAATGACTGAGACCCATCATAGCAGGCCTAGCGTGTAGAAAACTATTCTCCAAACATAACAGCTGTCACCGTCATCAGAAAAGCTCTGGCTGCTTACGAGAGATGCCCAAGATTGGTTTCATTGACTGTTGATATCCTACACAGAACAAGAGGCTGGTGGGGGCCACAGGACTCGAACCTGAGATTCCCAGCTATCCCTTTCTCCTCCTAGGTAGGTGCATGTGATTTTGCCTAATCTCACATGACCTTGTGGTCTCTGGAGGGGCTAGAATGTGCAGACCATGAAAGACTAAGGAGGCTCCATCTATGCTGGGGGACTTTTTCGTGGTACTACTGCTTTGGGGTCACCCACATTCCTTATGTAGCCCCTCACCTGAACTCTATACATAAGCCCAGTAAGCTCTTTGGGTCTCTGAGTTGGCCTGTGGTAGTATTGGTCTTTGGCTTGTCACTGGCACCCAATTAGAAGGAGGAAGATGCTCGTTTGTCTCCCTGGGGTCTTAGGGACACAAGAGGGAACCCTGCCAAGCTTTCTTGCTCTCATTTTGTTTAAATTCTAGTGTGGAGAAACAGAAAGTTAATGTGTTAATAAATAGCCGGGCAGTGGTGATGGATGCTTATTGAATGTGTTTTTGAATGAAATTATCAGTTTATTTATTTGCTTTGTTTTTCTTTAATAGGACAAAAGTGCACAGAGGAGATGATGAGGTGCCCAGTCATGTTTTCAGATCTTTAGAATTGCGCTAACCTCTGTAACTGAAACCCTAGGCTGCTTCATAAGCTGAAGACCCTGAGGTCTGGTTGCTTCTATTTCTGTTAGGCGGCCTCAGGCTCATCTCAAGCAGATCTTTTCCTGTCTCTTCATTTGTTACCCGAGGGGACTGGACGGAATCTCTAACTGTAAACTCTGCTCTTGGAGCCAGAAGAACTCTGCTTCATCCGTGTCCTCTTTCCTCCTTTTTCTTTTTCCTCTTCTTCCTCTTCCTCCACCTTTTTCTTCCTTCTCGTCTTCATAATCAACTCAGTTCATTTAGTGTTGTTGGCACGAGCATGGATATGAGGCTATCTATGCGACTACAGACAGCCTATAGCAACCACACCCCTGGAAAGACAAATGACTCCCATCCCCCAGCAAGCATTAACTGCCAATAACTCTTCATCTGGGGTCTCCCTGGACATTTTTGATCCATGGTTTGTGGAATCCATTGATATAGAACCTGTAGACCCTCAGCAATCAGAGCAATGCCAATCATAGCATTATTATTATTATTATTATTATTATTATTATTATTATTATTATTATTATTATTTTACTACATCTCTGTAGCATCCCCTGTGGACAGTGTTAGTGCTAAGGTTAGCCTTAGGAGAAACTTTTGAAAGGCGATACACTCAAATCTATTTAGTTAGTGAGATGGGCAGCTACATGCCATCAGTGAGTAAAATTTGTCAGCATTTATTAAAATTACACACAGCCTTTGACCTGAGGTTCACCTCTCCAGATGCATGCTGGTAAAATGCTTGCATTTGAACACATTCCCTCTGGAAGGGTTTGAAATGGGGCAACATGAAAATGAAACATTTATCAGTGAAGGAATAAATAAAACATGCTAAGCCTGCATTTCTGAATGCCATGTGGCAGTTTTCAAAGAAAGGAGTGGGCTTGCATGGGCGGAATGATCTCATAATCATCAGTGATGGAAAGAAAAGCTAGGTGTGCTGGGCGGTGGTGGCGCACGCCTTTAGTCCCAGCACTTGGGAGGCAGAGACAGGCGGATCTCTGTGAGTTCGAGGCCAACCTGGTCCACAAGAGCTAGTTCCAGGACAGGCTCCAAAGCTACAGAGTAACCCTGTCTTGGAAAAAAAAAAAAGAAAGAAAGAAAGGCTAGATGCAGTCCATGACTGATTAATGACTGGTGACGCTGTGTTCTCAGACACGATGTCAATTTGTATCCAGAAAGAAGTGGGGGAAGAGAATACAGTTAGTTGGAAAGGAAGCACACAGACGTGAACACATATCTTAAGCAGTTAATGATACCTTTGTTTAACGTACATCACCACGCTAACCAGGCTCTAAGATTGGTAGACTCAGAGGTTTGATTGCCGGATGTTCATCTGCCGGCGGTGCTCCCTTCCTCCCTGACACTCTTCCTTCCTCCCACACACGGGCTATCTCCCCTACTCCCTTCCTCTCTCCCTCCTCCTCCAGTGAGGACTGCTGGCTAGAGAAATTCCTCCCTTTGCCCCCCTCCCCCTTTCTGGAAGCTGTGGCTTGGCAAATGCCCATTAGATGCCCTGAAGCAGTCTTCTTCTATGAAGGATGCTGAAAAATGTGGGCCCATTGCCACATCCCAGGACCTCCCTGTGGACCTCCATTCTCAAGTTGGAACCGAGTAACCAACCCCTGCAGGAGAGCCCAAAGGTATTTCTGCACCCAGTAGACCGTGGGAACATCTGCTGCATGCTTCCTGGGTGCAAGACCTATGGCTGCAGCCGTACAAGTACTCAGTCACACATCCCTTCTGTGCTTGAATCCTTAATGTACTGGTATGGGCCAGGCTCATTCCTCGTGGGGACTTCTGTATAATAGCCATACTCATGAGCTCTGAAAATTCTGCAAGGGTTCTAAACATGGACTTGGCAGAGTTAAAGGAATCTAAATAGTCAAAGAGAGATTATACATAGACTATGGTGTGCAGGGAGAGGCATCGGCTGACAGAGTAGGGATTGTCTTCGGAAAGTGACTCGGCCTTCAGAAATGCACAGAGCATTAACTGCCCAGAATCGCTCTCTAGAAGAGAGACTCGGGGTGTCAACAGAGGCCACCATGAGGTTCTTTTAGTGACCTCCCAGCTGATGCACGCCCACACCATTTTGGCTTGTCCTGCCTTTACTGGGGAAGCAGGTCCACAGTAGGAGGACGGCAATGTTTCCAATAGGAAGGGCTTTGGCAGCAGGGAGACCCCACTCCTGGGATCTGCAGACACGGCCTCCCTCCTCACTCTGTCCTTGCTATCAATTGCATATTGTTCTTTCTGAACAATGGAGGTGATTTTCCAGTAGGAATCTGACAAAATATAGTAGAGTTTTACAAAAAAGAAGGAAAAGAAAAACCCATTTCCAGTTAGGGAGACACAGTCAAGGCTGCCCCAGGCAGAAATGCAGAGGGTCGCCTGCTGTAGATGCTCTGCCTCAGGACCTCTCTCCTCCAGTTAAGTCATCATCAGTGCTAATTTTTTTCCCTTAAACTTTTTCTAAAAGGAAACTGAAATAGGCTGGCCCACCGAGGGCCAGGCTTAGCTTTGAAGAGTTGAAAGGTGGTGTAGGAGGAGGGGCATTGTGCTTGTTGACCTTAGGCACACGCTGGCTGTTTGGGAGTACATCAGAGAGGAGCATGTCCACATCCAAGCAGGGACCCAGGGGTGCAGCTCTTTCAGCCCATTGAGAATGGTGAAATGTGAATGGAGCAGAGGAAGCTCATGGGAGCTTCTCTGGCTAGGAATACGGGTGTGGTTAGGACAATGTACTAGCATCCATAGTGCTATGGGAGTGGGCCCTTGGTGAATTTAGTTGTTGATATGGCGGTTTTGTAGTCTACAAGTGGTATTAAATTAACTTGCGGAGGTAGGTGAGCCAAAGGCATGGTATCAGACCATCCCTCAACGGCCTCATATGCAGCAGGTCGTCTGTCCAAATTGTTGATAAGGTGGCTTTCCTCGACATAAACCAATTCCCTAAGAGAAGCCACTGAACTTGTTCTAACTACCTAGTCCCTGAAAACCTTCCTGAAAATCTCCACGAGGGCTGGGGGGCCAGTGTGGAGTGAGCTATCACAGTGCAGAACATCTGGCCCTCCAGGAGAGTGGTTCGTTTTCTTGCGGATGGGTAAACACGTCAGACTGAACGGAAATGTTCAGAATTGAGACCCTCATGCCTTGAGCTTGGAAGACTTCAGACTGACCCCCAAGTGTGTCTTGGTTGCTCTTTCCTCAGCCTGTGTGATCCACCTCCCTGCTTCCCCCAATCACACACATTCTGTGAGTTGTTCCATTGTTTATCTTTGAAGAGATTGATTTATGCATCTGTACAGAAAAAAAACCCAGCACCCTTTTCTCTTACGGCTATAAAGTTGCCGTTTAATGAGGCGTTTAGAAGGCCACCCAGCCTCTTGAAATCTGAAGTGTCACACTGAGAGATTGTTACCAACAAGTATTTACATTGGAGCCACAGTCTTGACTCTCTTTTGGCAATTGATGAATTTACTACAAGAGCCAATAAATCCTTAGACAGATGAAGAACAGATTGGAGGGGGGTGGAGCTTCTGTTTGGGCCGTTTTCTTTTGGAATGCTTTTAACACTTGGCCCTAGGAGGGTTGTGTCCTTTAGTTAACTGTTCAAGTCAGGCATTTCTGGGGCTCTGCAGAATGGCCTGTCAGGCCAGCATGGGGGGACATGGTTAGCTTGTGCCTAACACTGCTGTGGAGAGAGTGTCTGAAAAGGGTCTGCAAGGCTGAACTGAGTACGTCAGGCTGCGGAGCTGAGGGAGAAAAGTCCCTTTGCGCCTACGCCGTCTTAAGTATTGGAAGGAAAAATTGGCACTTCTGAGAATTTGGAAGCAGGCTTGGTTGTGGCACATGCAGACACTGTGACAGGCTTTTTTTCCCTGTGGACATATGCAGAGCATTGTTTTCTGTTGACAGGACTGGGTTGTTCAAGTTGTTCGTTTTTGTTTTCCTATAGCATCTCCCTATATAGCCCAGGCTGGCGTCACACACAGATTCTCCTGTCTCAGTCTCCCAGGTGCTGGGATTCCAGGTGTTTGGGCTGCCACGCTGACTGCGACCACCACACCCAGTGTACATTCCAGATTCTGAGGGCAGAAACCCCAGGGAACCTTTAGAATGGCATCATGCAGTAGAACTTTCCAGAAGAGGGTACCGTTTTCTCTCTGAGGTGGCCAGCATGGCAGCCATTAGCCCCATGTGAAGTGGAACTTATTTTTTTATTTATTCTGTGCGGTGCTAGGGCTCAAACCCAGGGCCTCTTGTGCTAGGCAAGCAAGCTACTGCTTCTGGGTGAGGCGTCCCTGAATGTAGGCCACCCCATCCAAGGATTCCAGTAACATTACCACCTGTCTATGTCCCCAGACTAAGGATTGAATTCTAATTTAAAGAGCCACGCCTGGTGATTATCAGTTACTATATCAGCCAATACAGTCTTAGGAGGGTTGTATTTTCTCCAAAGACCTCCGACAATCTTCCTATTTTCACAGCCTGCTCATGAAGGATCAAAGTCTACTAAGTAGGCTGTGTCTATGAGAGAGGCAGAGTCCCAGAGAAGACCAGTGAGTGGCTCAAAACATAGACCAATCTGAACAGCAAAGCCGGGCCCCTCTTGCCCCAACTCCCACCTCTTCCTGCCCCTCTGAGCTGACTTTCCACATTAACAGGAAGTACTACTTAGCAGGGGACCCCATCCACAAAGAAAGCTTGCCTAACATCTGGAATCTTGGCAGCGGGCCATGCATTTAATCTTCTGCTTTAAAAATCAAACAGGCTTAATGAGCAGCAAGAGTTGGGAAATCCCTCTGGGCTCTTAAATCCAAGGAGGGGTTTCTCAGGAGCCAGAGGAAGTGGGCCAGACAGGTAGAGCGAGTCCCCTCCCCGCTGGCCTCAGATGCATGGCCCAGTCTATGGTGGTTACAAGCAGAGACAGCCCTGTGGTTCTACTTTTCTATCCCTAATGCCCTGTAAAAAGACCAGACCCCAGGCTACATGCCATATACTTGGATAATCATGATTTTATCAGTGCCTCTGGCAACCCTGTTAGTGTGCCTCTTGCTGCTACTGCAGTGGTCCAGGCCAGAACCCTCAACCTCAAGTGCTTTAATTGGTTCCAGCCCTCTCCTCACCCTCGCTCAGTCTTGCTGCTCCATCTCATGATGACGACTGCGAGAGAAGCTAATTGATGATTCTGTTTCTGAGGTGCACCTGTATGTTCCCGCACACACACGCGCGCGCGCGCACACACACACACACTGCCCAAGATGGCTTTATGGGCAGGATGCTGGAGCCGTAAGATCTGGTTTGGAACGGTGCCTCGTCACCAGCACCATTGGTTCTCAGGAATCCCTGTGGGGATTTAATGCCAGGTTGGCTTTCCTCTCTGCCTCCAGTCATGAACAACCCCACCCCGGGGCCAGGTCATGCCAATACGCTCAAAGGAGCCAAAGACCAGCAAAGTTGGTGCTGCAGTTAACGAGCAAACGAGATAATTAGGAGAAAATTGGTGTGTTCATTAAGGTTACCATCCTTTCGAGTTCTTTACAAAACTGATTTCTGAATCCTCAGAATCTACCTAGTGATCCGCCTACAAGTACCGTAGTAGGTGAGGGGAATATGACCTTAAAAACAAATTTCAAAGAACAAGTGTTGGCATTTATTCATTATGTAGTGAGTGGTTCGAGAATTTCTCAGACACACCAGGGTACCTCTGGGAGTGAAAGGGGGCACTGGTAACTACACTTGGATAACCACTTTAAATCAAGGCGCTCAAAGAACAGAACAAGGCAAGCATCTCCCATGTGCTTGGGTTGGGGGTGTAGGTGAAGGAGGCTCCACATTGCCTGTCAGGGAGCTCACAGTCTGGGGGTGGAGACAGGCACGGAATACCTACCATGTTCCACCGTGAGTGAGGAAATAGCTATGAACAGAATGTTCGAGGGGGATAGAGAAGGGATGGTTTTGCAGAGGGAAATGGACCTTAGAGGTACTATTCATGGACCCACTGACTAGAAAGGATTCCTTTGGGGAGTATAGAACTTGGTTGGGTCAAATATTGGTGAATATTACATAGGTGGGGTCTTCCTGTATCCACACCATGCTAGGCTTAATAATGAGCATGCATTGTGAAGATAGGGAGAGGAAACACTAAATAGGTGAGTAACTGTTTTGTTTTCTAAAATTTTTCTTTCTGTTTTTTTCTCAAGAGAGGGGTTTTCTCTATGTAACAGTTCCAGAACTCGCTTTGTAGACCAAGATGGCCTTGAACTCACAGAGATCCCATCTGCCTCTGTCTCCTGAGTGCTGGGTGCTGGGTGCTGAGTGCACCACCACCGTCTGGCTAAAAATTAATTCTATTATCATGTGGGCACAGGCGTGTGCACCGTGTACCTCATGTGGAAGTCAGAGGGCAACTTCTGGGAGTAGGTAACCTTCTTCTGTTGAGGGTGCTAGGGATGGAACCCTCGTGTTAGGCTTATCCAGCAAGTACTTTATCCACCGAGCCATCTCATCAGCCCTGAGCAGTAAGTTTTAAGGGATCTAGATGGATTTGTAGTGGCCAGTTATTCTGAACGCTAATATGTCAGTCAGGTTGTGCTGTTCTTACCCTGTGTCTGCCTTACACTGAAGACAGCTGAAATACTTGGCAGGAGTGTGTGTGTGTGTGTGTGTGTGTATGTATGTATGTATGTATGTATGTGTGTACGCGTGCATATGTGTGTGTGCATACACATACATGTCTATCTGCTGCAACATTACAAAACAAACCAAAAAAGCCTTCAGAGCAGGCTTTAGCGTTTGCCCTATGAACTTGTCATACAGACCAAAACGTCTCAGATCTGGTTTGAGATCCGTGCAGTATGTTTTAAAGGTGCTCCATAAGATTGGAATTTGAGCTGAAGTTTTGACTGGTCTTTCATTCTTCAAAGTGCTGGCCTGCAGCTACATCTGGCTCATTCTTGAATGGGTCAGACGTCAGGCATGACACAGAGTGATTTCAACAATGATCCCTGGCCAAATTCTCCAATGGAGAAGATTGGGCCCTCCTGACTTGTGTTTTCCTATCTCAGCTTTGGCTTTTACACATTGCAGGAATAAGGTCATAATAATTTTAAAATAATTTGAAGGGGAAAATTCGCCCCCAGTCCTACCACCCAATACATATTAACTGTAGTTTGCTCTTCCAAGTTTTTCCAGACTCCTGTCTGTCTGCTCACTTATAATAACATGGTAATTATAGTGTATTCTGATTTTTATTTTGTTCTGGCTTTTCCATAGCCCAGTATTAAGTTTAGAGTGAGCTAGTGAACCTCAAAGCAGTGAAAGATAATGTTCTGAGTGTGGTTTTAGCTTCAGCCCAATGAATCTGTAATGATGTTTGAGGGAAATGTCCCAGAAAGGGAACCCAGAGGTTCACTGCCTTTCTGGAGTACATTACCTCATTGTCCTTCTTTTGTTCTGCTAAGAGCAGTGAACTGAATGTTTATGTCTCCTAAAATCAGCACGCAGCACTCCTGTCTCTTCAAGGAAAAGGGGACTTTGGGAAAGGGATAAATCCCTGAAGTGGATGGATGTTGTGGTGGTTTGAAAGAAAATGGTCCTCAAAGGTAGTAGTACTATTAGGAGGTGTGGCCTTGTTGGAGGAAGTATGTCACTGTGGGGGTAGGACTTGAGGTCTCATGTGCCCAAGCCACATCCAATGCCTCAGTCTCCTTCCTGTTGCCTTCTGATCAAGATGTAACCAGCACCTTGTCTGCATTCCTGCCACCATGCTCCCTGCCATGATGATAATGATCTCTGAAACTGTATGAGAGCCGCCCCAGTTAAATGTTTGCCTTCTGAGAGTTGCTGTGGCCACGGTGTCTGTTCACAGCAAAGGAAACCCTAAGACAATGCTGGTGGGAGGCCTTTCTGCTCTTCCTGTGACAATGTAGTAAAAAGGCAGCCAGGTAGTCAGGTGTGGTGGCGCGTCTGTAATCCAGCACTTGGGAGGTAGAGGCATAAGAGTCAGGAGTTCAATGTCATTCCCTCGCTTACTTAGACAGTTTGGGGCTAGCCTAGGATACATGATACCCTGTCTCATTATTGCTTTAAAAAAAGTTATTTATGATGAGGTTTATGAAGAGGTTTTAAAAGGTTAGTTTTATTTGTCAATGGGACATAACTTATACACATCTGGGAAGAAAGTCTCAATGGGGGATTGTCTACATCATTAGCCTGCAGGAATGTCTGTGTGGGCAGGGGTCTGTCTTGGCTGCCTTAATTGATGTGG
Organism: Microtus pennsylvanicus; assembly: GCF_037038515.1. Taxonomy (NCBI): domain Eukaryota; kingdom Metazoa; phylum Chordata; class Mammalia; order Rodentia; family Cricetidae; genus Microtus; species Microtus pennsylvanicus. The sequence continues at coordinate 25,069,598 of NC_134584.1, forward strand.
AAAGTGGGCAGTACATTCCCGTTTGGGGCCTTGAGCTGTGTAAGACTAGAGAAAGCTAGCAGACTACTTAGCATATATACATTCCTTTCTTGAAGCTCACAACTGTGGTGTGACTAGCTGCTTCATGTTCCCGCCCTCCCTGACTTGTCTTCTGCTGAGGTGTGTCAGAACATGGCCCTTCTAATATGCTTAAGCCAATGGGTCACCTTTGAACTCCTTCCATGATCTTGTAGAGGCATGTTGTACTCCTTCCTCCTTTTTACCCAGCCAAGAAATAAACAGTCCTTTTACACACACACAGATACACAGATATGCCACATATACAACACACACACCACATACACACAAACACACGCACACGTACGCACACACACACACACGCATGCACACCACATACACACGCACACGCACACGCACACATACACACCCAGACCAAGGACTCTCCTTTTCCAAACTTGATCTTCCCTGTTCCTCCAGGACAGCCACCGTGTTGACAGCTGTTTGACAAGGACTGGTTGAGAGATGTTTTTCTTCAGGCTTTCTCCTTTCTCCATGACTGTGGATCACAGGCACCATTTTCACACCTCTGTTAGGGAGCTAACTCTGAGCAGCCATGTGCTGAGGGCATCCACATACACTCACCACGACACTGAGCAGCCCGGGGAGAGAGCGACCGGCCCTCTTCTATCAGTGAGACTGTATAAGTAGCCTTTCTTAAGTGCAGAGAGGCACCGCACATTCTGAACAGAGTGACATCCACGGGAAATGGAGGGGGACTAGATAACTCCTGTCAGCTAGTTTCCTGGTGGCAAATCTTGACTCTGAGCCCATCCTAGATGCTTTACTACCTCGTCACATTCGTAGCCGATTCCCACATTTTCTTAAACCCAGCTGCTTCGAGTCAGTCTGACCCCTGCTTAGGCTTGCCCGACTCACCCGCATTGTATGCTTTGGATTTTACACAGCACTTTTTTCCAAATGAGTTCATCCATTCAAATGAAGCTTGATGAGCCCTGTTGATGGAAATAAGAACAGAAATTGAAGATTATCTGTGGCTACAGAGCAAGTTTCAGGCCGGCCTGGGCTACTTGAGACCCTGTTTCAAAAAATAAAACAAAAAAAATCAAGGGAAGCTATTTGGTCAGTAGCCATTCATCCAGTAAGGAAACACACACAGAGTTCTTGCTATGGGTAAACCTGATCTTGTTTGTTGCTAAGAGAATAAAATAAATCTTTATATATATATATTTATAATTTCACTGTACATTCCAACCACAATTTTCCTTCCTGACCCCTTGCCTCTCCTCCAGCCCCCCCCCCATCCACTCCTCCCATGGGGAGTCAACAAAGTCTGGCACATTAAGTTGGGGCAGGATCAAGACCCCTCACCCTGTCCCCACATTAAGGCTGAGCGTGACATCCCACCATAGGGAATGGGTTCCAACAAGCCAGCTCGTGCACCAGGGATAGATCCTGGTCCTACTGCTAGGGGGCCCTCAGGCAGTCCAAGCTTCACCACTGTCTCCACCATATGGAGGGTCTAGTTCGGTCTCTGGAATATAGGACAGAGATACCAGCATGGCTGTTTCTCATGACGACCGTCTTCCTGGTTTGTGGGATGCTTGCATCCTCACTGTGCCCACCCCCCCCCCAAGCCAGGAAGGGAGCAAACAGGCTCTTAGTACCCGTTCCCACAAGGAAACAGGCTCATCCTGAAGGCTCACCTCTATAACCTCATCTAAACCTAACCGCCTCTCAAAGGTCCTCTCTAAACACCTTCACGTTAGAGATGGGGGTGTTGTCTACAGTGTTGCATTTTGGATTTTCCTTCGAGAGCCATCAGCATCCTGAGTCTCCGGGCAGCACAGTGCCCAGGCTGTTGTGTGTTTCTTTCAAGCCTACTCCAAGCTATCAGCCTTCTGCCGCTCCGAGGGCCTGCCGGTCAGAGTCACCCATTACTAGGGTTTCTCTAGACAAACCTCCAAATCTTCGAGTTGGAGGCAAAATGGAGGTATCCGGTAAATATAATTGGATGACATCCTTATCCCTTTTGAAAAATATATATTTGTAACACATGGAGATGTTTTATATTTCATAAATGTTATTTTTACTTTGCTGTGATCTTATTTCCACTTAAATCTAGGCAAATGCCCAGAGTAGGAGTTATAAGAGTATTAATTTAAGGATCAGAGGCATGTGGTTTAAGATGGCTTCTTGACATCAGTTTTAATTTTCTGTGTATATTAAAAAATGAACGAGAACATTTCCCCTTGCCATATGCGGAAGGATATCTAAGGCCGCTACCAAAGTAAGATCCACGGAAAGCTTTTGGCAGCATAATGCTCCATGAAATAGCATAGTTAATGTACTAGCAGGATGAGAGCTAATATGCTGCTAATATTACATGTGGAGACCATTAGTATTTAGTTTATTAATTTAAGTTACATACATATTTAAACTCACATTGAGGGGATAAGGATGGCTCAGTGCTTACTGCTCAGAATCATCGTTGGAGCTCAGATCCCAGCATCCGGGCGAGGCAGCACAAACCCTGTAACTCTAGCTCCAAGGTCTCGGATGCCTGCTTCTGGCCTCCACAGGCATGCACATACATGTATGCACACATAAACACACATACACATAAGATAAAATAATTTACTTTTAAAATAAAATCACACTGAAAATTCAAGCGACATTCATTTTGAATATTTTTTTCCCTACCCAGAGAGCTTATGGAACAAACTTATTCAAACTCAGAATTGCATTTTAAATCCTATAAGTCAGTTTTTCAGGGATTATAAATTCACTTCCATGCTTATTATTTAAGAGATGGCAGCTTTTATGTCCTTGTATGGTCCTGCCTTGGGCTCTTTATCCAGGGCCACAAGTGCGGATTCACACAGCCCTGGCTTGGTTCTCTATCCTCTCGTCTTCTGATGGAGAATAGCTTCCATTTATGGATTATCATAGATGCTGTTTGCATAAACTTCCCTGCTCCTTAAGTGACCCTACAAGAGAGATTCCTCCATCTCACTGTGCAGAGAGAGCTAACACCCAGGGAGGCCGAGAACCTTCCTCAGAGTTGACAGCTCGTGAGAGGTTGGGTCAAGATCCAGCCCAGCTCTGGAGCTCCAGAGCCCCTGGTTTTCACCACCCCGTGTCTCTTTGTCACCAGGAAAGCCAGCGCTTGAGGTTATGAGACTATTTCACAAATTCTTACATTTCACAAATATCTTCTCCCTCCTTACTTTAAGGCAGATCTGTATGAGTGTCTAAATCTGCATTGAATCAGAAACAATGGCGTCCTCTCCAAATCTTAGTTTATCATTCATGGTCATCAAAGAGAAGTTTGTCCCTCGCTCTCAGTGATAACAGTTTCCCCTTTGTGAGGATGATTTTAAGAGAGGAAAAATAAGGTAGCCTTTTATTTTGTTTACACCAGTACACAAGCCTAGTCAGCTAGTAAACCCTGGCTGGGATGACTATATATGTTCTTAAGGTATTTATTTATTTATTTATGAGATTCAAGGTTTGATCCTCTCTCTCTCTCTCTCTCTCTCTCTCTCTCTCTCTCTCTCTCTCTCTCTCTCGGTTTTTCGAAACAAGGTTTCTCTATGTAGCTCTGGCTGTCCTGGAACTCGCTCTACTCACAGAGATCCGCCTGCCTCTGCCTCCCGAGTTCTGGGATTAAAGGCGTGCGCCACCACTGCTGGCCACTTCCTGCTCTTAAAGACTCTTTCTCGGCTGGACTCAGATTTTAGAAGTAGGAGCTCTCAGCCTACATCTCTTGGCAATCTGTTTCTGGCATTTTTCTTTATCTTCCTTCGTTCTCTTTAGCCAAAATTTTAGCATATCCTACTGCCCCCTTTTTGATTTTCTTAATGCATTGCTTCTGCAGAGCAGCGCATCGGTGGTTTGTTGCAGGACATGTGGAGTTAGCAGATACTGAACTGTGTGCTTTGGTCTTGGGTTGCTGCTGTTGCGATGGCTGCTGCTGTTTTGTTTTTTGTTTTTTCAAGACGGTCTTCCTACATAGCCCTGGATTTCCCAGTACTTGCTATGTAGACCAGGCTGACCTTAAACTCACACAAGATCCACCTGCCTCTACGTCCTGTGTACTGGGATTTAAGGCATGTACCACCATACCCATCCAGGTCCTGAGTTTCTGACAACATATTGACATACATCATTTTCTTCAGAAAGAATGAAAAGTTTTAGGGTTCTGCTAGCTTTTTGGGGGCTGTGACCATGAAAGCACAGTAATATCTGTTGGTCTAGGAATATCCTTCTCTCCTTTTGTTAAAATAACCCAGTTGAGAACACTCATATTGGCACCCACAATGCATTGCGAACAGACTCGCACTTCCTCTCTTCAGTTCTCCTTGGTCTGTCTATAACAAGAATTCCCTTACTCGCCAGCAGGCACATCTGCTGTGGGTCAAGATGCCTTACTTCATGGGAAAACCTTGTTTATCATTCTGACCACTGATTCAGACCACAGAATCCTTCCAGTCTTCACCCAGACTCTCAGCAACTCTTCCATGGCCATTTGCTTCTTATAGACTGGCACTCATCATCCACTTCAGTGAGTTCCTGACAGCAGGTGTCAGGGAAGGTGATCTCTAGCTTCATCTTGACCCAGATGACAGCCTAGGAGGTGCCATAAAGAAGGGGCTTTCTTCTTTGAGACACGGTTTCACTTTGTAGCCCAGGCTGGCATGCAACACTCTGCTGGAATAATAAGTGAGAGCAATCACGTTCAGTGAGATTCTGTTTCTGGAACAACTTCTGGTTCCTAGACATTATACCCAGCTGTCTAGGTCTATTACCTAGTTTCAGTCCTGGCATGCCCTTTAGGGCGAGATGAGGATCTTCATGTCAGGGTCTGAGGAACTTCGCAGAACGCTACAGAACTCATCCAGTCGCATGCCCTCTGTACAGCCAGCGCTGAGCCTTGTGTACGTGTGGCCCCTGGGCTGCAAGCATGGAGTCTGGAAGACCCCGATGGACGGTGTGTGAACACGGTGTTGCCAGCTGGAATCTGCCAACCTTTTAATTCCCTTCCGTTTCTCTGTGCTCTTCTTTGCTGAGCCCAGCCAGATCTTTTGGCTGCCAACAATAGGAATTCCTAGAGCCAGTTTAAGCAGAAGACGTTGTGTTAAAGGATGCCAGGTGGTTCGCAGAATTTCTGGGAAGGACCAGGGATTGGACTGGTGTATTGTGGAGCCAGCAAAGGCACCAAACCACGCCATTGTAGCAGAAAAGGCATGCCTGGGCACTGTGACTCTGCTGAGTTCTCAGGATGCCGTGGAAAGACAGCTAGGACAGTGCCGTTCTCTCCAGCTGCTGCAGAAGGCCCAGGGCATGGTGGGCACCGTGTCTTCTCACTCCCTTTTACATTCGCGCCATATCAGAATGCATCTGATTGGCAAAGGGGAGTTTCCCTGCCTGTATTGTGGCTGCAAAGGATTATGGGAAATGTGGGTGTTGGGGGCTAAGTGGGATTGAGTGAGCCAATTTATAGTGTCAGCTATACTTAATCCACTCCAGTCCTAGTTCCCCCAAACCAGATGGGGTCTTTTGAGATGCTCTGACCAACCAGCACTAGAAGACTTTTATTTCTCAAGCTTTGGCATCTAGGAAACCCGCAACCTAAGGGCCTGGTGGACTTAGTGTCTAGGAAAGGCCCACTTTCTGTTTCAGGAGTAGCATCGCCCCACCATGTGGAGGTGAAAAGAGCCAGGCAGCCCTTTCTTCAAGGTCACTATCCTATCCATTCATGAGGGGTTGATCCCTGGTACCTAGTTACTTCCCTGAATCTCACCTCCCATTCACTGAGAGGGTTAGAATTGTATCTTCAAGAGAGACAAAAATACAGTGTTGATCCCAGCAGGCAGCTGACATCTGTACCTCAGTGTCTCGCCCCCAGTGGAGGGAGACCAAAGTGCTGAGTATACATGCACCTGTTCTAAACGCACCAGACTTCAGTTTCCATGCTAGGCTGGATTCTCATAGCTCAGCTTCTCTCCGGGTAATTGGTACAGACATCAGAGGCCGTAACCTGATGGTTCTTTATGAGAAATTACTCATCAACTCAAAGGAACTTCACTGTGTGGAAGGGTCGCCCTAGCACAGTAGCGTTTTCTGCAAAGAGCCTTTTGCGTGAAGTCCAGGATGCTATCTGGTGTTCAATCTTCCATTCTCAGCTCCCTCTCTGAAGGTCAAGCTTTTGTTCACTGGGTCCCAAATCTGAGGACAAGGATAACAAAAGAAACAAGTTACTCCTAAGAAATACACTGTGTCCTTTAGACTTCAACTTCCCAGTGGTTTTTGAACTAAAGCATCACTGGTAGGATCATTGTCTTAGAAGGGAAATATGTCTGTTAGAACCCTGGGATAAGGAGAGGGAAGCAGAAGCTAGTTACAGGGTGCTCTGCTTATTAAATACACCTATCCAACCAGCTATCCAGTCTGCAAGAGAGAAAAGAATGCAACACCAGGAACGGAAGAGTTACTGAAAGAAAGAAATGCTCAAATTTGAACATGGTATCTGATGTGTAATCTTACAGAGTTAACCTCTTAGCCCTTCGAGAAGCCACAGCTCCCCTGGGTGGGGCCGTTTCCATTTGCCTCCCATTCCCACACCGCTGCTGCCAACAATGTGGGTTTCTACCTCTCCGACATTGGTCAGTATGTGGGTAGTTGGCATCACCGGGTCAATAAGCAGATTAAAGTTTTAAGTAATTCAGAATGGGTTGGGGAAAAATACATGTTTCTTTAACACCTTTGATGGCTACAACTAGAGTTAGCGCTTCTGTACTATTAGATACAAAGCCATCATCAAGGATTTCAATTTGCGTTTTCTGGGTGCCTTGAAATCTTGATTTTTGCCAAGGGCTTGCGATATGCGTATTAATTTTCCTTCGGGGTCCATTTAGCAGCAACAATCTGCAAGCTCATTTGCACTTTAATTGGGTCATTCTCCATCCTCTCCCCGGGCTCTGAGCTGCTCTCTCTGCTGCTGAGAGCTGGAGCCAGATGTTGTCACTGCATCTGGGTGACTCAAATGTCAATGCCGGGTGGCTACCAGCCATGTGACCTCTGAATTAAAAAGCTGAGGAAATTCTCAGTTCAAGTGTCAGATATCCAAGTAACCCTACAAAAGTAGAAACTTGGCTGTCTTTTTCAAAGTATGATCACTAACCATAAGGTTTTATTGAGTGGTCCTTCCCAGTGAGCCATACTCAGCACAGCAACTCTAATACAAGGTTCTTGCTTTGAAAAGGAAAACTGATACCAGGCGGTGGTGACGCACGCCTTTAATCCCAGCACTCAGGAGGCAGAGGCAGGTGGAATTCTGTAAGTTCAAGGCCAACCTGATCTACAAAGCTTCCAGTAGTTCTAGGACAGCCAGCGCTATACAAAGAAACCCTGTCATGAGAGAGAGAGAGAGAGAGAGAGAGAGAGAGAGAGAGAGAGAGAGAGCTCACAAGAAGAGAGTGCGTGTCTTAGGAGACAACCTTTGGAAGGCCAGCCTATAAATGTGAGAAGGGCAGACAGAATGGAATAGGTGTTATTTTCCCAGATGAAGAAACCAGGTGATAATTCCACCAAGGTCCTGTTGAAATCGAGGCTGTGACAGGACCTCTTCCTAACACAGAGCTGACACACAAAGCTGGTGAAGCAAGCCTGAATTCAGGCTAGCAGCCTCCGTGATTCTGACATTACTCTGCTTGTAGGGAGTGGGGCAGCATGAAATATTTATGACAGGCCTGGCGGGGATTGGTGGACCTGGAGGTTAAGATCAGTAAAATGTAGGACATGGAGAAGGCCTTGAGTGGTGAATACTCCTCTAGTCTTCACAAAGAGTCAGTGCTTCAGAGATGACGGGCTGCTGTTTCTTTGGGGAACTTCAGTAGACACATTCTCTCTGCAGCCCACAGGACACACATACCCCAAAAAGAATACAAATGCAGCCCAACACAGATTTGCCAACACTGAGACATTTTACTTTTCTTTCTGACTCCTCAGCATGGGTCTCGGGTGGAACTTTGCAGATGGTGATGTGCTGTGGTGTTAAAAGGTTGAGCGCACCTGGTGGGGAAGCATCCTTTAGAACCCTTTCTTTACAAATAAATAAATAAAAGGGTGTAAAGGTACCGGGTGTCTGTAGAACTCTACAGTGACACCTAGGTTCTGGGGAAAACATGCCTTCCTTGACTTCACCAGCTCTTCAATTAACTTGCTTGCCGCCTCCAAGTCACTTGTATATCTGTGCAGGTGAGAGTAGATGCCAGACGACACTGATAACACCTTATATATTGAGGCAGCTCTCTCACTGAACCTGGAACTTGCCATTCTGGCTAGCCTGGCCAGCCTGCTTATGCTGGGCTTCCTGCCTCCACTGTCTGCATGGGTTCTAAGCCAGTCACCATGCCCGCCTGGTTCTTTCTATGGGTTCTGGGGATCGGAACTCCAGTCCTCATGCTTATACAGTTAGCCCCTTACCCTCTGAGCCATTGGGCTAGCCCCACAGATGCGTTCTGACCACTAGGTAGGAACCTACTGGTGTGCAGACAAGTTAGTGGGGACTTGTGCCTTCTTCCCCAAGCTCCATTCTATCTTGAAAGAGAACCTAATTTTTCACAGTGCCCCTTCAGATCAGGGCTTTGTTCCTATGCTTCTAAACAGAGCCCTTGGCTTTTCATTTGGTTAGGTTTATAGGACAGAGCTTTATGTATCCCAGACTAGCCTCAGACTTGCTGTGTATCTGAGGATGATTTTGAGCTTCTGACCATCCCGCTTCTGCCTCCTAGAGCTGGGATTTCAGGTTTGCATCACCAGACCCTGTGCATGCGATGCTGAGGGATCAGACTCATGCTGGGTGTGCATTCACCAACTAACCTGCAGCCCCAGCCCAACCTTTTGTTTTTAAGGGATGTCTGTTGAAGATTGGTTTTCAGGGGCTGGGATCATCAGAAAGTCTGCTGGTAAGCTACGGGAAAGCAAATGTGAGATTCGGGACCTCATGTATATTCCCATTGGCCATAAGTGTTCATGAGGACCAAAGACTGAAACCAAATAACTGGAGCTTTTCATGTTGGAATTTCTGTATCTGTGTGTCTGTCTTGTCTATCATTGTTTAATTGTTGGGTGTTTTTCAAATGTAGAATACTGGTTTGCAAAATATAAGGCCTTAATCATTTGTCCTAGAGCAGGGTGCTGGTGGCTACAGGGGGTTGTGGGTACCCTGCATAGAGCAGTACTACACCTTTGGTGTTGCTCAGAGATGGTGGGCCATGCCCAAGGCTTGATTCTCCATGTCACCTGCTACAGTGGGAACTCCTCCAGCCAATGGCCTTTGAGATGCTGGACCACTTTGGGCATGGTCTTGGGGTTCTATAAAAACAGATGTAGAAATGTGCGCGCTCTCTCTCTCTCTCTCTCTCTCTCTCTCTCTCTCTCTCTCTCTCTCTCTCTCTCTCTCTCTCTCTCTCTCTCTCTCGTCTGTTGGATTCAATTCCTGTTCCTGTTCCCCGCTCATGCAGAGGACTGTGATCTATGAGTCTATCCCTAAATAAAGAACCTTTTATTATACTCAGTTCTGAGCTAGTAAGGGACGACTTTATCGTGATCCTCTACAACCCACCAGGGCTCCTCAGTACTGGGAGAATGCCTCTGTGTGCCCTCAGTCAGGTGAGGAGGCCTGACTCCTCCCACTGGGTCCCCACTTGTCTCTGAGTCAGAGGTGAGTGTGTACACCTGTCTTTCCTTGTGTTGCCTCATACTTTGGGGGCGCTGGCTGGCCCAGCCCAGCAATCGAGGCCATGTGAGCAAGGTGAGGTCGTGTTTGCCTTGTGAGACCTTTGGATGTCCTAATCCAGATGCATCTATATTTAGGCTGGGTGAGGGTCACTTTTGCAAGACTGAGACCTGCATATGTTCAGTTGTTTTCCTGAGAGATGCTGGGTGTTTGTGGGTTAAACATTTCATTCAGCCTCAGATAAAAGTTCTGTGGCCAGGGTCCTGATGGAGAGAGGGGCTGCAGGGTTGGTGGGGGCTGTTTACATGAGTATAAAATAGGAAAGACACATGAGCCTCTTACCAGGCTGTCCATCAGAATTCTTAGAGGCTGTGTGTAGATACAAAATAACAGACATATGGCCTCATTTGTGAAGAGTGTGTGTGTGTGCTCTCCATAGTATTGTTGGCAGATATGGGTGCCATATGCTAGCAGGGCATGAGGGCACTAAAGAAGACTGGCAGGCACCAGCACTTGGACACGGAAGGGCACAACAGCTTTCTGGGGGAAACAGAGGATATCAGGAGGATGTCAAGGGAGAGTGGTGGCCATAGTCAGAGTTGCTTAGTCTCTCAGGGCTACAGAATAGGGGTGCCATGTGTGTGGTTGTACCTGGCACCAGCCAGGTAGATAGAGCATATTATAAACTTGTGGCTATGGGGAGTTAGGAATAAAATAAGAAATAATGTCACTCCCAATGAAGAATATACAGAGAGATAAAAGAAATGGTGGAAGGCTTTCTTACGAGCATAAGGTAAAAATACCCAGGAGGGGTAGGAGGCCCTTTGGAGGGAAAGGGAGGGAAGGCAGCCTTGAGTTCAGTGAGTCATGAACACTACTGCAGATGTAACGACCACAGGTGGAAATGCCAGCTTCCCATGGCATCTGTGTGAGAACCAAGGGCTCCCAGGGTTGAGAAGTCAGAATGGAGAAAGAACTCTCTGACGATCATCCACAGGCATCATTTTGAATATTTTAGAATTGTCCCTTGTGGTTAAAGCTGGCATAAGGAAAGAATAACGACACCCATGCCTCTCGTCAGTCAGAGATGGCCATGTGTGAGTGTTGACACGTATGTATGTGCACCACGTGTGTGCCTGGTGCCCTCAGAGGCCAGAAGAGGGTCTCGGATCCCCTGAAACTGGACTTACAGGCAATTGTGAACTGCCCAAGGTGGGTACTGGGAATGAAACCCAGGTCCTTTGCAAGGGTAGTAAGTGCTCTTAACCACTGAGCCATCACTCTAGCCCAGAGGTTTGATTTTTGTTTTGTTTTGTTTTTTTAAATAGAAATCAATTCTACTAGCTTGGTCTTGTCTTCTGAATTTTAGGGTCATCTTAGTCTTTATACCTCTCTTTCTTCTTTGCCTTTAATCAGTAAAAGAGGAAACAGGACTTGGTTCATTCCTTAACTGGGAACTCATTTAGAAGTTTTTAAAAAGCTGAAGATCATTTTACCTCACATCCATCCCTGCTCTTGATGAACTGGCCCAGGAGATGACAAAATGTCTCTCTGCACAACTCTGGGCGAGTGTTCCACGTCTCTCTTCCCTGGGAAACCTTGGGCAATGTGTGCTTGTGTTCCGCCCTTGTCAAGTACCCAGTGGCCTGATTGGAGTTGGCAGCCCCTCTGGGAACTGCTCAGCGTTGACTGCTGAGTCCTTTAACACTGCTGCTCACTGAAAGTTCCGTTTCTCTTTCCCAGTTCCCCTGCTGTCACTTCCAATTAAGCCAGGAACTCATGGATCAGGGAAAAGCCACGTGGAGCCTGGCTAGCGATGTCCCTAAGCTGGAAGGGCAGAGAAGAAACTGAGATGTGACCAAGCCACACCGTGGCGTCCCTTGGTCAGTGTAGACTGTGTAACCACAAAGGTGTTCTAACAGTATTGTAGCCAGAACTTAGCAAATGCATTATTCTGTCTGAGGAGGCTTATTAGCTACATATCACCCCGGAGCTAATAAGCAGAGGCTGCTGCAGTCACTTGTCATTTGGTGATGCTCACTCTTTTCTTTTTAAAAAATTTCTAGAGAAGTTATACTCTCTGGTCACAGCAAAATTAAGCATCAAGTATGTATCTCCAATGTACGTCCTTCCCTAACAATGTTACTAACACTCCTTACCCCTCTTTCAGGAACACCCTTCACCAGGGAGTTGCATTTGCTATCACTGATAACTGCTTGAAGGCCCACGTGTTCCTCTTGTTTGTAATTTTGTTGCTTTTTTGAGAGGGAGTGCTGCTATGTAGCTTCCTCTGTCTTTGAATTCACCGTGTTGACCAAGTTGGCACTGAGCTAGGTCCTTCCAGGTCAGCCTCAAGGATGGCTGGCCTTGTTGTGGTGCCCCACCCCACACCTGGCTGCCCACATTTCTCAGTTGAGTACAAACCAGAGTGGCTTGATCCTAAAGCCCGCCCTCCTTCTGAGGACCAGCAGTCCCAGCAGGTTCACACCTTGGCTGCAGTTTGATAGGCAGAGTGTGTGTTGTTTCTGGGCCGCGTGCACACATTGCTAGGCCCTTTGTTTTTCAGTTGCTTTAGATAAGGTTTAAGACCTGGAAGTCACTCTTGCCTCATTCCCATGGGAAATTGCCTCCAATTATTTCTAGAAATTCTTCTTGTGGGAAGGAAAGGGGAGAAACAAATAAGTGATTGTTTGGAGGCCCATAGAAAGAAGTTTACGTACACAGCTCCACTTCCTCAGCTGCTTCAGAAAGCCACGGGTTTGTGAGTCAAGTTCCCACAGCCACAGAAACATCTGAGATTCTAGGAGACTCTTCGGAGTAAAGACGCTAAGTGCCTTGAAAGTACAGCTCTGAGCCCAGCCGTGTCACAGAGTGGCCTGTGGCTTTAGATGGGGCTCCCTCCACCTTTCTCGAGGGAGAAAGGCGCTGATATCTTTTGATCAGAATGGGGCTGTGGTAAACTCCAAAAGCTGAATTAGCTTGAGATCTGGAAATTATAGCCTGCATGTGGCCAGCGGCTGAAACTCTGAACACTGCCAGGAGCTGTGCCTGGTCTCTCTTGGGCTTGTGGAAGAACATAGGCAGGAGCAGGGGCTGGGAGTGAGGAGCCACGGAAACTGGTCGGAAACGATTTTTTTTAAATAATTTTAGTTTTATGTGTATTGGTGTTTTGCCTGCAGGTATGTCTGTGTGAGGCTGTCAGATCTTGGAGTTACAGACAGTTGTTAACTGCATGTGGGTGCTGGGAATGGAACCCAGGTCCTCTGTAAGAGCAGTTAGTGCCCTTAACTGCTGAGCCTTCTCTCCAGCCCCAACACATTGTTTTTTAATTCACAGAGATTTCACACGCATTTTTACCACCCATTTGCAGCAGAAGGGATAAGGGAAAGGAAAGTTTGTTGAATGCATGCTCTGTACAGATTCCCAAAGATGTTGCCCCCCCAACACACACACACACACACACACTGCCCACATGGTTTATAGTTCCCCCATCATTCTCCACCAGCTTCACACTGGAGCTCTGATAGGCAGTGTCAGGTGTGTATTTGGAGGACAGAGATGGGTGAGGAAGGGACTAAGGATGATTTGCTCTTCAAAGTTAGACTTTTCCTAACCCAAAAGAGATTGGTCCTTTTCAGCACATCTGAAGGAAGCGTGCTTTTCCCAGGGGATGATCAGGGCCCTGAAAGGCCTTGATTTTGAAAATGTGGCTGAAAGATGACAAATAGCCCAGAGGACAGCTGTCTTTGTTGAGGACCTGGGTTCGTGGGCCACAGTAACATGCATTTCCTGCCTCATTTACCTATGCCTACCTAGTGTTACCTAGTGTTACCATCTCTCCATCTTGACTCAGAATGGCTCCTTGGATGAAGAGAGAAGGAGGAACTAAGAATAGGAGGAGGGGCTGAGCCAAGAGGTGTGCCTGGGGGTCGGGGACTATCAGAGGTGGGATGGGGCGGGGCAGGGTGGGGCAAGCTCTTCTGTGTATAGTTGAGATTGGTAGAGGTGGGATGGGGCAGAACGGGGCAGAGCTTTTCTTAGTAGAGTTGAAGTTTAAACTCAGTACCAGATGCAAAGGAAGAAGAGGTCCAACAGCAGACAGGGCTGAGGAAGAACATTTGGGGGAGCTCTCAGCAGGCGTGTTCCAGGAATATTAATACGTGCAGTGCAAAGAGGCAGAGTGGGAACCAGATAGTAGAAGGAGGTCTGGGCACAGCCGTTCAAGGATGAGCCAGTCAACAGCACTTCCCAAACTGATTGGTTCAGAGTCTTTCTTGCACAGAGCATCTCCCTCGAATGATATTCTATAGAATCTATTTTTAGAAAAACTAGATTAAGAACATTAGGAAAATGAGAGAGAGCCCTTAAGAAGGAAATTGAAAAAGACGGCAAAGCCAGGTCAGTGAGATGGCTCGGCAGAGGGGGAAGCAATTGCCACTAAGCCCAATGGCCTGAGTTTCATCCCTGGATCCCCTGTAAAGGTGAAAGGAGAAAACTGGCTCCACAAGGTTGTCCTTGGACCTCCATATGCGCACAGTGGTGTGTGTGTTTCCAGGCACGTGTGGTACACAGCCTTGCGCATGTGCACACATGCACACACACACACACACACACACACTAAAATTAGTTTTAAAAAGCAACTGATGAGCTTGGTCCTTGTTCTCATTCCTTGGCTAGCCACTAGGAGCATGCAGGGCCCTGAGGGGACACAGGAGAGGCACTGTCACTTCAGTTGTCCCAGCATTTTCATTAGAGTGAGTGCCAGACGAGATAGCTAAGCCAGGAAGGGTGCTTGCCACCAAACCTGAGTTCAGTCCCCAGGCCCCACCCACATGTTGGAAGGAAAGAACTTGCAAGTCTTTCTCTGACCTCCCCAATCACTCTGTGACACGTGCATACACACACAATAAATAAACAAGTGCAATCTTTAAAAATTTAAGCAGAAATAAGTGCCAGAGAGAAAAACACTTTCCAACATAGCCCAGAAGGTACATGGAAGGTGTGGGCCTGGCCACGTACTATCCCAAATTTGGAGAAATTTGAATCTGTGTGTGTCAGAGAGGAGGCACAGCCTGCAGTTCCCTGAGGATGTCTGTTGCATTTGTATGACTGGTTTCTCTCTCATTCACTTAATTTTCTGAACCCTGCCAGCATTTATGGTCATAGCCCCTAGGGTGGGAAGCTGTCGTGGTGGAGTGTACTGTAATATTCTAAGAACCCATGTGGCAGATGCTGTAGATGAGTCTTTGTTGTGAGGGCATCATCTTTGGTTTCTACCACTAGATACCAGCAGCAAGCCCTCCCTCCAAGCCAGTTATAACAGCCAAGAAATGTTTGCAAACCTGGCAGAGTCAAAATGTTCCTTGCTAAGGACCTCTAGTGACTGGTGGTATAACTTAGGGATAGAACACTTGCCTTGGATGCATGGAGCCCTGGATTTGATCTCCAGCACACACACACGGTGTGTGTGTATAGACTCAGTGGTATGCATGAAAGCAAACACAGGAGCCAATGCATGTGTGTAGGTTTCTTGTTTTCAAGATTTTAGTTTGTGTGTGTTTACTTGAACATGTCCACACATGAGTGTCAGTGCTCATGGAGGCCAGAAGAGGGCATTGGAGCCTAGAGCTGGAATTGTAGGTAGTTGTGGAGTGGGTTCTAGGGAACTCCATCCTCTGGAGGAGTGGTACATGGTCTTAGCCCCAGAGATATCTCCCAAGCCCCAGTGCGTGTGTTTCTGAATCTGGAAGCGGAGCTAGATCAAGGATGTCTTGGGTGCTGTATGAAGAGGCAGAGACATCCTTCAGACAGTGGAGCATTTCAAACCGGTCTCCATGTTCACTCTCAAGTACCTCTGTGTACAAGATGGAATGAAGGGGTGGGCACTTGAGCAAGTGAGAACAGTTAGGAATCAAGGCTTTAAAATGTGAAGGGGACACAAGGAGGAGGAAGGTAAGAAGGATGAAGGAAGTGGACCTGATGGGATTTAACTCCCAGGTACACAGATCAAGGTGACTCATGTGTTGAATGACAGGAGTGGCAACAATTGGAAGAAGGGACATGGAGCAAGAACCTGCTGGAGGAAGAACCTGCTGGGGGAAGAAAGTGATGGATTTCATTTTAGGGCATGATGAGTTTTTTTTTTTTAATCTTTCATTATCTATTGGCCATCCCACAAGAGGTGAACAAGAGGTAGAGGCTAGCCAGAACCCAGAGGAGAGCTGACTACTGAGGCTCAGTGCTTGTGGTTAGATGCTGTAACTATGGAGACAGAGGAGATAGCCCAGAAATTAGGCAACAGGCAGCTGGAAAGAGGGTCTTGAGCGCTGGTCAGAGACCTGGACACATCCCACAGTTGAGAAACAGATCTGTGAGCCAGCAAGATGGTAATATCAGTTTGCCAGAAGCTGCCAGATGTGAGGAGTGGCAAGGGGCATGCAGGCTACATGTGGGCTTGAGGAGGAAAGGAAGACTGTACACAGACGGGATTTTCTCTGGGTGCTTGTAAACTCTGCATTAGGGCCGTAGATAGAAGGGCGCTGAGCCTCTGAGTTTGCAGGCCAGGGCTCTCTGGCTTACACAATCCAGGGTGTTCCCCAGCAGCTTCTACACTTTTGCCTCTCCTCACAGAGCAGGGAAACAAACAGCACCTTGCCGGCTTACATATTTTTCTGTGAGTTATACTGGGCTGAGGTGCAGGGGGAAATGGGGAAACTTCACTGCTCTTGTTTTCAAAGCTGAGTTTCATTTTGTGGCATGTGATCATCTTTTCATTTTGCAGTTTTCATAGTAATCATGGCAGTTCTTCTAGAACTGGGAAGAATCGCCATGAAAGAACTAGTGAGAAGATGGGAGAAAAATGATTCCATGGGCATCCTAAGAAGTACAAATAAGTTACCGTTTCAACCTCTCTTAGCATACAGTGTTGTGGTTTCAAGCACATTCATATTGTTGGACAAAACTTCCTAGCCGTTGTCTCCAGAACTCAGTTTTTCAAAACTGAAATTCAGGGCAGGACATGGAGGTACAGGGCTAGGATCCCAGCACTTGGGAAGCAGAGGGAAGATGATATCAACTTTGTTGTATGCATAGTACATCTTGTTTATCCTTTCGTCAGTGGATGGATATCTTCAATGCTTCTACGATCAGTGCTATGTTTATGTATGTGTATTGGGGGTGGTGTTAGTGTAGGAGTAGGTATGTGTTCACATGTATGCATATGCATGTGAGGCCAGAAAACCTCAGGTGCTGCTCCTCAGGCACCAACTGCCAAGGTTGCTTTGTTTTTTGAAGGGTGTGTGTGTATTCCTAAATATATAAGCATAACCAGCTCAGTCCATTTAGCATTGTGTGTGTGTTTATATGATATCACACACACACACACACACACACATGATTTCTGGACTAATCACTTGGTACTGGATGATCAGATAGGGAGCCAATCCCTGGGAAAGACTCTTTCTCCATTCTCAGCATCCCTTAGTTGCAATGGTTCCTTGTATACAGGAAAAGCTCTATGAGATTTCCTCCTTCCATGTTAGGGTGTCTATCAGCGTTGTGCTTGTTCAGGTCAGCCATATTGTTGAGATATCATAGGTGAAGCTTCTCTGTCGTTTCTAGGAGACACAACCACATAGGAAATTTCCCAATCTTCTGGCTCTTACAGTCCTCTGAAGTTCCATATTCTGATCTCAGCACTTCCACCAGGCAAGCTTTCCTACCTCCCTGGGTCTATTGTCACCCCAGTGCAGTGAGAAGGTGTGAGGAAGAGGTCTTTAGGGTCCCTCCCAGGTCACTAAGGGTGAGAATCCAGCAGTTCCGGATCTCAGGGACCAAGGTATCCACACTACTATCATAGGTGGGCTCAGTCAGTGAGGGCCCACCTCAGAAGCCAGGGGTGGCAAGGTGCCTCGTGTGTGGCTCTAGCACTTGCTGCAGGGGCATGTTAGGAGTAAACACAACAGCCATTCCCCTGCATGCGGAGCTGCATGCTATACACCAGCCAGTCTCTGATGAGAAAGTATGACAAAGAGGTGGGAAAACTGGTTTTACCATAGATTTTTGGCAGCCCTCACAAAATGATAGAATATTCAATAGACAGGATTTACACGTCACTGTGCCTGAAGAAATCATTGGCCCCATTTCCTCTACTACGTTAAAACATAAATATAAGGAACAGGCTTTTTTCTTACTGTAAACTCAATGCAGTAGAGCAGGCTTTCCCAAAGAGGGCAGGGAAATCTACCATACAGTCAGCTCTCTAGCCTCGGGCTGAATGTCAAACTCCTCAGGGTCCCAACTGACCACCAGTGAAACAGCACAGATGACCCTGACTAAAGATGCATCACTCGGGTATGTCTCAAAGATGTGTTGGGCTGTGAGGAGGACCAGAACTGGCTGGGAGCATGTGTGAAAAATACGGCTTCCTTTGAGAGACTTGTGGTTTGTTTTTGTTTGTTTTTTAGACCTGGTCTCTTTGTTAGCTCTGGCTGTATGGAAATCACTATGTAGACCAGGCTAGCCTCAAATTCAGAGAGCCACCTGTCTCTTTGTTGTTGTTAATAACAATTTTTTAAAAATATTTAGGTGTATGTATGTTTTGCCTGCATGTATGTCTGTGCCTGCACAAAGGCCAGAAAAGGGCATGGGGTCCGCTGGAACTGGAGTTACAGACAGGTGTGAGATGCCATGTGGGTGCTGGGATTTGAACCCCAGAGCGTGGCCGGCGAGAGTTTTGTTAACAGTGCAGTAACAACCCGCCACTTCCTTTTGAATCGTTCATGTGTACTTTCCAACCTACTGCTAAGGCCCCGGGGCTGCCAATACCTTTGGCTCTGGTTGGACTTCTCGAGACCCCGTGACTGCACTGTAGACTGAAGCTATTCTCCGTATAGTAGAAATCAAGTTATATGTGTGTTGGTTTACGAGAGCCTATTTTTATTGTATTTCCTGATTAAAGTCTGGGGGAGAAACCAAATCATCTTCGCAGCTGCTGATTTTCTAGAGGGGTGTGTGTGTGTGTGCTCTGATTGGCCATCTCTGTATTTGATAGACCGTCTGTGAGAGACGATGGGATGAGCTGGATTAGAAAAGGCGAGATTTGTTGTCATGGTGACGAGTAGTCCTCCTTTACCAATGAATTTCATTATAAAATAAACTCCATTCTCATATCCATTTGAACACAGGTTTTCTTTTGTGTGTGTGTGTGTGTGTGTGTGTGTGTGAGAGAGAGAGAGAGAGAGAGAGAGAGAGAGAGAGAGAGAGAGAGAGAGAGAGAATATGCCTGCATGTGTGCACATGTACGCGTGTACGGGGTCTCTTGCTCAAGCCCTCACTTGCTGTCTCAGCAACACTGGCTGGGCAGTGAGCCCAAGACCCACCTGTCTCTGCCTCCCACCCCAGTTCCAGGAGTTACAGATGTGTGCCACTGTACTGGCTTTTACATGGCTGTTGGCAAGCCCAGCTTTGGCTCCTCGTGCTTACACAGCAAATCTCTTACCCACAGACCACCCCCTTGGCCCTTCAGAGTATAAAATATACTTAGCTCCTTCTGAAGCGCTAGGGCCACTGGGTGGAAAGTTTCTCGGCTCATTTCCTGGTGTTTCATTCTTAGTGGATGTGAAATACACACTTGGTATATGTTTGTTGATTCGTGCCTGAAATCTTAAATCCGCCTCTGTGGTCTGCATCCATATCATGAGCTGTCCTTTGCTGAGGGCAGAGCTGACCCACAGATGCCAGCAGAAGGATGCCTCCCGTGACTGCTTCCAGGGGTTTGGTTTTCCCCTGTCGTCCCCCCAAAATTGAAGCGGTTTTAAGCAGCCTGGGATTTCACACGCCGGCAGAGCCGCGTTTGGCTCGTTCCCTCACAGACACAGTTTAGCTGGATGCACTCATAAATGAAAAATGATCTGAGTGCGGCGGGTGGGTGGGGCCCCACGCTCAGCAGGTGAGGCTGGAGCAGAGAGTCTCCTTCTTCTATGCTCAGCAGAGCATGGAGCGCTGGCAGGAAGTCGGAGCACGCCATGGCGCGGCTCACGTTTTTGTTGATAGTTAGTAACCCTCTGTGAAGATCTGAATGGAAAAGGGAAAGAAAACACTGCGAACTTTGGCAACTGGGCTGGGCAAGTGGCTGCTGGAGCCCAGGGGAGCGTGTTTACCTGACCAGATCACGATGCAGGTAGGAAGCAGGCACGAGAAGCCAGTGTGAGCCTTTTTCCTTCTCTAGCCACAACTTTGACTCGACGGCTTATTTATTTGAAAAAAAAATATGTATTTAAGAAATGAACAAGAAATGACTTGAGTAGTCTTAAGCTAAATTGTGCTGATATTTGCCCACGCAAGTGTTTCTGTTCCTAGTTTGATAACCAACTGACAGTCTCAGTCTGAGGATAACTTTTAAAAATGAATCATGTAAAAATCGTGCGGCGTTTAAGTTAGAAACCAGTTTTTAAATTGGCGGGTGATAAATAGCACGTACTGTTTTAGAGCAAAGATAGTTGACCAGAAATTGATTTTCGGGCTTGAGAAATAATTACTACATTTCATAGTTCAGAACCAAAGAGGGGCCTTGCTAATTCCTTCTGGCATTTGTACTCAAAGAGGTGAATGGCCAGCAGCTGGAGAATATCCCGAGGTTGGCTGAGATCCAGAACAGGACTCCAGGGCGCTGGTGTTTTCTCGGCGGAGGTGTTCCCCCTTTGCCGAGCCTCAGAAAGGGAAATCAGTAAGAAGATACAACATTTGTCAGAGTGGAGATATAGAAGGAGGGCTGGTGACTGTCAACGGTGATGGCCCTCACGCTCAGAAGCAGGGAATGTTCTCCTGGGGCCAGCTTTGGCTGCAAACCACACAGGAAGAAAATTGAAACATTTGATTTGTGCCTTCTGTGATTGTAGCCGGATCTCAGAACATCCTCCCTGTGGTGGAGGCAGGGTGATAAGGGGATAAGGAGAAACAGAACGAAACAAAGTCCAGGTCAACCCAGTTTCCAGAACCCTCTCCAGACATTGCTTCTCCTGGCCTGACCTGACACAGGTCTCCTCCAGTGAGGAGCCGGAAAGCTGTGGAACTGAGCTGACCCTGGGTGTGTTAGAGAAGACCCTCATGGTCACTGTGAGGGAAGCCTCAGGTAGATAGAGCTGCCACCTGGATTTCAAGGCCTGTGAGCCACAGAGTTGCTTTGGTGGCCGCTGATTGACAGGCTATAATGGTCTGTAATGAGTGGCCAGGTTTTGTGGTTTTGCATTTTTTGGCCCAAGGGAGCTGGGTAGACACCTAAGGCATATCTGATCCCTGTCTCTTTCTTACGACTCAGCAGCCCACAGCTAGCACATATGGAAAGAGGCAACAAGTCACCCTTGAAGGCTTCGAACTCCTACCCTGCTGGCACAGCTTTGCTCTGTTGTGCCTGGGTTTGCCCCTCACCCTTACTTTAGACTGATCCTGCCCTTAAGTACTGTGAGGGTTGAGTAGATCTGAGCTGAGGAGCAGGCCTTTTCACGGGGCCCTTTATGGAAACAGTTGGGTTAACAAACTATGGTCCAAGGGCCACATCCAGTTTATTGTAGCCTTTTTTTTTAATATGGCCTGGAATACATATACATATTTAATATGGCTAAGAATGCGTTTGTACATTTTAAAATAATTGGAGAAACAATATGGAGATGTATAATGCCCAACTCCTGAAATATTTCCCCTCCGACCCCTTAGGGGAACAACTGTCTTCTAACACCCAGGTTTCTCTCTAGTCTTGAACAGCATGTCCAGCTAGCTGATCAATACGATTCACTGTGTGTCCAGTACTGTTTGGGAAGCGGTTTCTTGTTAAATGGCACCGCTGCCTCCAAAAGCATTGTGTTGTTCAGAAGTGAGTAATCAATAGGGAAGCACGTTAGTAGTGTGTGTGACTGTGGTTGGATTTCCATCTCTCCCTGGTTTGTGAGCCCCAGAATCAGCCAGACCTGGACTGGACTGTGGAATCACTTACCTCACCAAGCCAATGCTGGCCAGACTTCTACCATCTCAGCATTGGGGGCTGCCACTTCAAAACGATGCTTACAATAACAATATGTGGGTATATATATATATACACTTTGAATAAGAAGTCAGCTGAATATGGCTTCTCATTTAAAACAAGGTTTCCTTATGAATCCCGGAGAACACTTAGTGTAAGCCTGCCAGCCTTCCCATGAATGTCCAGTTCTCTGTAGCACACAATATCTCATTGTTACTCTCATTTCTAATAAGGGGAAAGGAAAATTCTGGGATTTTGCTTATGTTCAACTTGTGTCAAACCTGCAGGCCCGGATCCAGAGCTGGCTTCTGTGAGTAGCTTGTTGTCCTCTGCAGAAACATAGGGCATCTTTCATAGGGAGTTCCCAGCTTGAGGAGGAAAACGAAATGCCTGAGATTGAGCTTTTTTCACCAGGACATTTCATTCATCCATCCTCCTCTGGTATTTAAAAACTGAACATTGTTAGTAAAGAAGGCTGGTGGAGGAGGAGCGTGGCTTGACAGGAAAATAAGTGGGGAAAGGTGCAGGTTATGAACAGTCCGGTGCCTCTCAGGAGGGGAAGCCTAGAAACAAGATGGCACCTGTAACCCCTGAGGAGCCGGTTGTTGGAGCCAGGAGGGGTGGGTCCTTAATCTGCCATGGGAGCCGGCAGAGCCTCACCTGTGTTTGGCCAAGGGGTTGGCTCTGAATCGGGAGATTAAGCAACCTGCTGTTCCTGTATGCACTGGAATTTCAGATCTGCAGAAACCTACTTTGCAGAACTGTTGCAACCCAACCTGGGAGCCAAGGCACCGAGTTGGGGCACACGAGGGAGTTTAAGGAGCTTGCCCAGAAAGGCTGATGCATGCTGTGTGGCCATTCTTGGTGGGACAGGAGAGGATCAGCTCCAGTCCCCAGAGGGCCTCGTTTGTGTGGGTGACGGAGTATATGCCAGAGCCTTGGTCTGCCTGATATCTCTGGGTCAGAAGGGGCTTTTTCATTTCCTGTTTTAAAGACACAGGTACGAGTAAGCTCTGAAGGCCATGAGTGACTTATTGGATAACTTACTGGTGCACTTGGCAGCACTGAATCTTGAGAAGGGGCATCTGCCGCTTCTCTTGGGCCATTTGAACAGGGTTGAAATTGACATCTATTTAGTGTGTCTTTTCTTTTCAACAACAAGACAAATGGCACATACGTATAAATGACAAAATCCTTTTTGAAAAAGGCATGCGAACCTACCTACAGGAGAGGAACAACCAGGCCAAATAAAAACTGGTGATTTGAGTTCTTGAAAATCTGTAATCTGTAAGGAAATCAACCACAGTATCACAGCCCAGTGACTGGCTTTGTGTCCCCCAAACACGCATCACCCCTTTTGAGTGAAGACCTCCCAGTGTGTTTCTGTGTTTACCTGCAGTAGGGTTGAGTGTACACAGCGGGGGTCCTTCCCATGGGGAGTCCGTGGCAGCTCCGCCTTCTCTTGTGAGATGGAGAGCAAAATGGCGGCCTTCCTGCCCGGGCCTCTATGCCGTGACGCAAAGGGGGAAGGCACTGTGTGGCACACCACAGCTTAGATCTTTGGGTGGTTTTGTGGTCCCCATAGGCATGTCTGCCCCAGGTTGTCTTGTTTACTCTGCCCGGGTGTGCCTGGGCACAAGGTCACCCTGACCTTACCTCTACAGTGAGTCAGGCCCTGAAAACAGGTGACCCGGGACTCTGGATCTGCTTTCTCTGTCATGATTTCTCCCTGAACTGTCAGTGTGCCTGCATTTTACATGAGAAGACACAGAGTGACTCCTTTTGTCTAAGAGGATCACCCTGGAGTCTGCATTGTAGCAGTACCGGGGTTCAGAGGTTAGTGGGTAGGTCTAACATGGGGTGCTGAAGGACCCATTGCTTTGCCTCTGATTTCAACACTGATTCCCCTCCTCTTCCATCATAGAAGGGAACCAAACTGTAAGTGGGTGGAAGGTGACTTGGAGAAAGACACAGATCATTAGCCTTTCTGTCTCAGTCACTGTCAGACCGTAGGGGCAGATGCAACAGAGTCACAGGCTTCCTTTAGGGGACTAGATGAGCCTGTTCTTGCGTTGTGCTTCTCAAGACTTGATCTCATAACAACAACAACAACAACAAAATAGGTTTTTACGAACTCTCTATCTTGCTCCTACAGTTAACAGTTGATAATCCAAATAAAGGAGAATTTTTTATATCAGTGGGCTAGGATATTAATAATAATAATAATCCAAATCAGAAACAAGAGGGAGCCCCTGAGGCAGGGTGATCAAGAGGGAACTCAAGAGTAGCAGACTTGACCTCCCCTTGAGTGACACTAGTCCCAGAATCTATGGTGATATTCTTGATGGGACAACAGCCTTTCACTCTTGCCTCTTCCTCCTATTTCTGCCCCTTTGGGGGAAAGTGTGTTCTTCCGTTGTCCTGCCCTCCTGGCTCATCACCAAGAGAAGGGTCTGTCTTCCAAGGCACTGGTGTTTTGCCTAGCCAAATTCCACTTTTGCCTTCCGCTTGCAACATTAAGACTCACGCTAGGCTGCCTGTGGGCAGAGTGCCGGCTGCCGGCACAGCCGCTGGCTTTGGGAAACATTGTGTACATCTTATTGTAACAGAAGCAAAATAGTTTTGGCAGAAGAGCAATAAAAACCTCGAAGGGAAACACAAAATGCCTTCTAAGTGCTGCAGAGAAGAAGGTGGCAAAGAGGAAGGATGCCACTCGGATTTGTAACACACAGGCCACAGCTTGCTTGGTTTCAACTAATCCCTCAAGTGAGCCAAACAGTTACAGTGTAAGAAAGACTGAAACTTGGAAGCTGAGGAAGAGACCTGGGCATCTGGGTGCGTGTGGGCTTTTATTGGGATCCCACTGGCCTGACCAAACTTGGCATCCAACTTCGTTGAAAATCCTGCTGTTTTCATTGAATATTATACAAGATGTTCTTTTTTAAAATTATTATTCCTTGAAATTTCATAGATGTGTTCAATGCGTCTTCGCCATATCCACCCCCACTCCCTTCCTCCAACTCCTCCTGGATACCCCAATATATTTCTCTTCCAGATTTCCATCATCTTTTTTCCCCCCTAGCCCACTGATATAAGAAATTCTCCTTTATTAGTGGATTTGGTTTGCTGGTTTGGCCGATTGTTTTGCAGAGTGTAGTGTAGCTCAGGCTGGCCTCAGACTTCCAGGATAGCTGAGGATAAACTTGAACTCCTGGTTCATCTGGCTCTGCCACAAGAGTTAGGGCTACTCTATTACCACCATGACCCTTGCCTATAAATAGATATTCTAAATGTGTTTGTAAGTGTAGCAATAATTTAGCCTCCCATCTTAAATGTCAGAGTCGATTGTTTCAAACTTCAGAGGAGAAATAAGCCAGGCCTTGTGGCTCATACCTAAGGAAGCTGAGGCAGGAGGATTGTCATGGGTTCAAAGCCATCCTGGGATACTGGAACAGCGAGTTCCATGACAGTCTGAACTATAGAATGAGACCCTATCTCAACTGTCCCCCACATGCTTTGAGTGACTTACATCTGTTGCCACTGGCACTCCCGGAAAGGAAGAAAAATCTGTTACCAATTTTAGTTCTTTGTCCCTGTGTGTCCTTCATCCATTCCAGAAACAACCTCTAGGTCATGCTAAAACCAGAGACGTCTCAGAGCCAAGGTGCCAGGCAAATAGTCGCCTTCCTAAGCCAGTGACCGTGACTACCCCAGTGCTGTTGCTGTGGTGTGATTTACTGTGCCGGGTTCCTGCTACATACACACTGATGCTCTTGCCACTTCCCACCCCGACTGTGGCTTGGGTTACACAGCAGGGCGCTCTTGAAAAACAGAACCAAGCATGGGTGCGATTGTAAGAGTGAAGTCATGTGATCAGCCACAGCAGCCATCACAGCAGAGAGCCAGGGAAACCTTCAGACAAAACAGAGTTCAGCCCCAACAGTGCTCCTGGTGTGAGTCCACATCCGAAGGCTAGGATCGTTAATCCAAATCCATGGCAATAGCAACAGAAAGAACCCTCTGGAAGAGAGGCAGCAACAGGTGTCCTCCTGTTACCCCACCCTCATCTCTGTCATGGAGGTAGAGGGGTGTACCCAGATCCAAGATGATGTTTTCATTCATCCTGACCCCACATCCATCTACCCTGGAAAAAAACCCCACAGACACTTGCAGTCACGTGCTTCACTGGTTCTCTAGGTTACCCCAAAGACACATGTGATGACCGGAATTAGCCACCCCAGGTTACTAGCCCTGGAGCCATGATCAGTAGAGAACTAGATGGCAATTATAACAACTTTGCCATGAACCAGTCGCAGAGTGTTCACATGGCATGGGTTGGAGCAGCCGTTCTCACCCTGTGGGTCAGGACCCTTTCACAGGGTCGCCTAAGACCATCGAAAATCAGACATTTACACTAAGATTCCTAACAGTAGCAACAATGTTACAGGGGTCACCATAATACAAGGATCTGTACAAAGGGTCACAGTATTAGGGAGGTTGAGAACCACTGGTTTAGAAGTCCTTTCAGGTGAGCAAACTTAGGAAAAGGTTAGTATGGACACTATCCGTGTGTGTGTGTGTGTGTGTGTGTGTGTGTGTGTGTGTGTGTGTGTGTGTTGATGCTATTTCATAGTGCCATGGACCTGGACCAGGCTGTCACTGCATGTCAAAATCTTTACATAACGTATGTCTAACCCGTAGTTCCTTCTTCTTTTTTATAAACATGTGACCCAATCACCCCTATGATGTACCCTTTGTAGAAGAATGTCTTTTTGTAGCTGCAGCTCGTTCTGTAGGAGTTCAAACCATTGTCAGAAGAGTCCCCTGAGTCTGTTGCGCTCAGTTCTCCTTGGCTTTCATGGCATTTTGGGTGAGGGGGAAGTAGCCAACAGAGCAGTTTCAGATGCCGTGGGTATATGACTTTGAAATGCAAAGACAAATCGATTTGGCTTTTCCTGATAATGAATCCTTTTTTGAGACCCACAGTTGATATGACTGGAGGGAGTGTCACTTTCTCTTGGTGAGAAAACCACCCAGAAAGGATGCTTGCGGGCTAGGAGGGACAGTTAAGAGCTCATCATCAGCCCCTGCTCTAAGGCTACATTTGTTTGAAAATGGCTATGCCAGGGGAAAAGCACGCTGCTTTGAAGTGGGATCATCATGGTGTTCCGTAAGCAGCGTGGCATCTCTGCTTCAGAAATATTAGACACCAGCTTAGCGTTGAATCCTCAGTACTCGTCAGAATACACGAGTACTCATCTGTGTTAGGGGGTTGTGAAGAGCGAGCCAGGTGAGCCAAGCCCCCAGGGTAACAGCAACAGCTATCAGGGGAGGAAGTGATTGGATGAACAGATAGGTAGGCATATGCTGATCCTGATCAAACGGGAGGATAGACACCAGGGGTGGCATTTCCTTCCTTCCTGTTATACAGGATCCTGAAGCATCCTTCTAGATTCTATTAAGAGACTTGGGGGGGGGGGTAGAGGTAGGAAGTGCCCTGGACCCAGAGAGGGGAATATTTGATGTTTATTGTCATCCAAATGTAGTGTTTCCTGAGGCAGAGAAGGGCAGATCTCTGGCCCTCTGGGGCCAGTCCAATCTGGATTGTGAGTTCCAGGCCAATCAGGGCTACACAGTGAGACTCTGTTTCCAAAAACCCATGTTTCCACTTATGGTAGGTGCAGGATATATATATATATATATATATATATATATATATATATGTGTGTGTGTGTGTGTGTGTGTGTGTGTGTGTGTGTGTGTGTGTGTGTGTGTGTGTGTCAAAAGTGACCGTGTCTTTGCCACCAGTGGTTATGGCGCATGGTATTTAATGCAAGTGTGTCTCTGTGTATCTCTGTTCATTCTGACTTTAGTTGCCAACTAGGCCAGGACACCTGTAATCCCAGCACTCTGGAGACTGAGGCAGAAGGAGCTCAAGTTTGAGGCTGGTCTGAATATACTAGAACCCCGTTTCACAGGAGGTGGGACGGAGGGGTGGGGGTAGGGAGTCTGCTAATAACCTTTTTGCCATCTCTTCAGATTTAATGTGTGAACACAGCAGCACACCTGGGTTACAGTATCATGCATTTTTAAGTATTTATAGCATTGTATTTCATTTAATTGATTTTCTTTATAACTATGTATTTTACACACTTAAATGTATTGTTTTAATGGGACTAAAGAGAGCAGTTAAGAACACTTGCTGCTCAGAGGACCTGAGTTTGGCTCCTAGCACCCACATTGGGTGGCTCACAGCCATCAGCTAACTCCAGCTCCAAGGGCTCAGACACCCTCTTCATGCCTCTTTTGATGTACAGAGAGAGAGAGAGAGAGAGAGAGAGAGAGAGAGAGAGAGAGAGAGAGAGAGATTGATTTAAATACTGTTTTGAGACTTAGCTAACCAGAGAAATCGAAACAAAATATGGGAGGAAAGAAGAGGAGATCCCTATCCTAAGTGCTAAAACTGCTTTGTGTGTGCTTAGATTTTCATTTGTGGGGCAAGAAAAAAAATTAACCAAGGACACATTGTTGGGTCCAAGCCTATCAGTCACCGAGGAGCTTGAAACAACATGCCTGCTTGTTTAGTAAGTCTGGGAGGGGCTGAAAATTCTGCTTTTCTAAGAAGTATAAGTAGCCAAGATATGGCATACAGTGATCCAGATGAAGACCTGGCTCCCTGAACCCTCAGTTCCCATAACTTTAATATACCTCAGCTTGGGTAATAGCTTACTTGCCCTAATTCTTGCTACAAGTTGGGTTGTCCCAGCATGGGGAAACGTTGGAGGAAGCCCAGCAGCAGACTTCACCGACTTCAGAGGACGTATGTCACCTGGTTTGGAGCCGCGAGTTGTGGCCAGCTTGAAGCACTGAGTGGCAGCTCAGTTTGTAAGGTAGGATAGCAATGTGGACACGTGTCTCCCCGTGTGGCTGATGAAGTCTGCAGTCCCTGCTACAGCTGCGACCTCAGAAAGTTGTTTCCTGGGCTTTTCTGGACAGGCATGCGCCTCATGAGCCGGGAACAGTGAAGCAATGCCTGTCTGCAGCCGATGAGCTCCTCCCACATGCCTGGGAGAAGGCAGTGTTTAGCACCACGCTTGCTACATGTGGGCTGGCCAGATGCTGTGCGTGGAAGCGCGTGGAAGTGTGTGGCATGTAACTTTCCTGAGGGGCATTTGGTTAAGGTTTTCATTAGCTGATACAAGTTGTAGGATGTTGGTAGACATTTTAGGGTAAGGTCTTTCAGTGGCAGGGGGTGGGGTTGAACTTCCACTCCCCCAGATCTGACGGGCCATCTCCCAGGAGTGTGCTACTGGCCTTGGCGAAACTACTTAGGTCATAGTCAGCTGTGACTATGTCACATAGACTTCAGTGTGGCCACGGATGTCCAGAAATCCAATTTTGTTTGGACACCGCAAGTTCTCAGCTGCCTCAAGACAGATCCCACAGACACCGGCACCAGCAAACCCCAGCCTGGGTTAGTCCAGAGAGTCCCAAGAGAGGCAGAATCTGTCCCATGACTACATATGTCTTCACCTTCCTTCCTCTGTTGTTTCTGTCATCTTTAATTGTGTCTTCTCTGGAGAGAGATCCTTAACTATGAGGACCTCACATGGAAGAGGTCCTCAGGGTTGTTCCAGAAATCAAGATTTAGTGTCTGTCTGCATAGCTAGGGCTGAAGAATCACACCAGGATGCTCAGTGTTTGAACTGCCTTTCCTGGAGTCCCTAGCGAGCCTCCCTCCTACCCCAACTCCATTCCTCTATGCTTATTCTTCCTTCCATGTGGATTGCTGTCCTGGGTGGGATCTGAGTGTTTCCTGGGCACGCTTGTTTGCTCACTTTTTATTTATTCTCAAGGATTGTCTGTGAGGAGAGGAGCTGGGGAGCTGGGGCCCTCACAGCATGGTCTTCATTATCCAAGCCTTGCTACTGTGGGGCAATTCCACATATCCCTAAGAGACACCACAGCTTTGAGAAGCCCCACCACCCAGAAGATTCTCTCTCATGTGTTTTATAGTCATGTGCCATGTAACCATATTTCAGTCAATGACTTACCCACACATATGATGGGGTCACTTTAAATCATAGTCTAGTGACATCATAGCCACCTTACTTTGAATAAAATACTATGATGTCCACACAAAGACCAGATCATGAAATAATGTATTGCTCAGGGCAAAGGCATGTTACATGGGTTGTTAGGGTTTTTTTTTAACTATTGATTTATTTCGTGGGTATATGTGTAGAGGCACACATATGAAGGTCAGAGGTCAAGTGTCAGGAAAGCACACCATTTCTCTCCTTCCTCCATGCGGGTTCTGGGATCATATCACACTCAGTTGTCAGGTTTGTGGAGAACGTTTACACTTTGAACGATCTCATTGGTCCCAAGCAGTTCCTGATTGTACAGGAAGAATTCTGAGTTGTCATTATGGCCCTAGTCCCTAGAACTATTCTGAGTGTGGTTGCCCCCAATAGGGAGAATGTCTTTGTGGCATTGCCAACTTATCCCCAATGGGTAATGTGTTCAGGGGAGATTTCATGTCTGAACTATACTTTTCTGTTTGGCTTAAACATTTTATGTAGTGAATATGTATCACTGTACAAAGCAATGTTTTTATTTTCTTCAAATAAGACTTGCCAAATTATTCACTTAATTAGCCAAATTTGGAAACCATTACTGTAGACTCATTAGCCCAGGCCCAGAGCCCTGGTTTTATGGATGAGGAGAACAGGCCTTTGGAAATGCCTGGCTGTCACTAGGAGCGCCAGGATGAAACAGGCTAGAGACTGTGGGGTTAATGTATGAAGAGCGTGCCCCTTGGCTCATCACCTAAGCCCTGGGGCATCTTTTTTCTGGGTACGGCAGTAGAATTGTGATGGTCAAATGCCCACACATGTGGGTTGCTGGAATAGATGCAACCTAAGCTTAGTCCTCCGTTCTAGGCTCAAACTCAGTGACATTAACCACTCTGATGTTCCCCCAGCTGGCAGGCTGTGACACTGGGTATATCCACTGGGCTCTTATTTGATTGCTTTATTCCTTAGTACCTAACTTCCTCTAGTGAGAAGGGGGCAATCGATCCATTCCCATGAAACATAGTGTGAAAACCACAACAGCAGCAAAATTCCTGTTCTGAAGTGGCAACAAAATAACGTCATGGTTGGGGGTCCTAGAGCATGAGGTCGCAGCCTTAGGAGGGTTGAGAACACTGCTCTATATGGAAGCTCTGTCTGCAGAAGCAACATGCTCTTAGGACTCAGAGCCCCGTGGGAGTGGAGAGAAGGACTCGGGATTCCCATGGAAACAGGACTTCCTACTTCCTGGTTACAGTAGCTCTGTCACCCACTGATGAATCACCTCACACCCTCTGCCCTTTGCAGTTACTTTCCCACCGCCCTCAGAGCAGATCCTGCAGGTGAGCAAGTGTGTACAAGTCCCAGGATGTTGTTCTGTGTGCCCAAGGGCAGTGATGTCTCTCTCCCCACCTCCTCCGTTGTCCTGGGTGCCGAAAACCCTCCAGATCTAGCCTTTTCAGAGGGAGAGACGTTTGGACTTCGTGTTCCAAGTCTGATTTGAAACCAAAGAGTTTTTTAATATCTATGAAAAGCGGCTGCAGATGTTCAGAAAATATCCCCTAAAATAAAGTGTTTTCACCCCCGCCCCCCAGGAAATGGTCTTGCTCGGCCAGGAAGAAATACTTAGTTCATGGTAATTAGCCTCGGTGTTGCGCGTTCACTAAGTGTCTCCACAGAGCTGCACAGTTTAGAGAGACAAGGTTATAAAGAATGGAATAAAATAAAATGTGACTTCGTCATATGATAATAGATGTGTGTGTGTTTATATAGCGGAGGCCAGCTGATGCTATGAGCATCTATAGACTGGATTGGTTGGGAAAGAATTCATGAAGGAGGTTGCTCTGAGTTGGACTTTGATTCATAAGCAGGCGTGTGTGGGGACAGTTACATGAGTTTTGTGAGCCTAAGCACTGAGAAGGAGAAGGGGCCTGAGGAGACGGTGTCCTGTCACCTCGGCACTCAGAGACTGGCCACATGTGGCCCAAAGATGGAAAAGAAGAAGATTGAAAAGACTTTAGCAGAACCGAACACAAGATTTTATTAGAATTTTAATACGGGCGAATTGCGTTCAGTGGTTTCAGTCATTTTCAGGGGCTCTAAGCTGGCATCAGGGCTTGTGATCTCAGAGAGAGCTGCATGAAAGGACTGAGAAAGTGAGCTCCAGGTGGTTGGAGAAATCAGTAACACAAATCAGCAAGAACAACTCAGTGGGATACAGTTTATTTTCATTAAGTGGATCTGGTACATAAACAAACAAGGATGCCATGTTGGTGTGTGGCATCTACCAGAGGGAGGCAAGGCTGTAGTGAAGCATCCATTAGCAAGAATTTTTGCAAAATCGTTATTCATCAAGTAATAATCAAGAGAATCCCCAACAGAAATGCCCACGGGTCTACCTAATACACTTTGTAATTAAGGTTCTCAGGTGACTCTAGGCAGTGTAAAGTTGACAATTAAAACTAGCACATTCAGAATAATGCATTTATGATTCACCCATGTAATTTTATGTGTCAAGAATCTATTCTTTTGTACTGCTGAACAGCATTCTTGTGTATATAGGGTGCCGCAGGTGGTTTGTCTGTTGATTCGTTGACTGTGTGGTCATACCATATAGAGGTCTGTGTAATTATGAAGAAGGTATTCCATACCCTTTTCTTTGTCTCTTGAACAAAGATGGGTTTTCTTTCATGTGTGGTCTCTGTATTTAATTATACTAGATTAACATTTTATTGAGTTGTTGTGGTTGTGTTGATTTTTGTTTTTTGTTTTTGTTTTTTTTTTTGGACTGAAGATGTTCTGAATTATTTAATAATCACTGTTGTGAAAGGTAGTGCTCAATATATACATTTATTTATAGCATTATAAATGGACATGCTTTTTTTTTCTTTTTTTTTAATTTATTTATTTATTAAAGATTTCTGTCTCTTCCCCGCCACCGCCTCCCATTTCCCTCCCCCTCCCCCAATTAAGTCTCCCCCCAGCCCGAAAAGCAATCAGGGTTCCCTGTCCTGTGGGAAGTCCAGGGAACCTTCACCTCCATCCAGGTCTAGTAAGTTGAGCATCCAACCTGCCTAGGCTCCCACAAAGCCAGTGCGCGCAGTAGGATCAGAAACCCATTGCCATTGTTCTTGAGTTCTCAGTAGTCCTCATTGTCTGCTATGTTCAGAGAGACCGGTTTTATCCCAGGCTTTTCCAGACCCAGGCCAGCTGGCCTTGGTGAGTTCCCAATAGAACATCCCCATTGTTTCAGTGTGTGGGTGCACCCCTCGCGGTCCTGAGTTCCATGCTCGTGCTCTCTCTCCTTCTGCTCCTGATTTGGACCTTGAGATTTCAGTCCTGTGCTCCAATTTGGGTCTCTGTCTCTGTCTCCTTTCATCGCTTGCTGAAGGTTAATATTCAGGAGGATGCCTATATGTTTTTCTTTGGGTTCTCCTTATTTAGCTTCTCTAGGATCACTAATTATAAGCTCAATGTCCTTGGTTTATGGCTAGAAACCAAATATGAGTGAGTACATCCCATGTTCCTCTTTTTGGGTCTGGCTTACCTCACTCAGGATAGTGTTTTCTATTCCCATCCATTTGTATGCAAAATTCAAGAAGTCCTTGTTTTTTATTGCTGAGTAGTACTCTAATATGTATAAATTCCATACTTTCTTCATCCATTCTTCCATTGAAGGGCATCTAGGTTGTTTCCAGGTTCTGGCTATCACAAACAATGCTGCTATGAACATTGTAGAGCATATACTTTTGTTGTATGATAAGGCCTCTCTTGGATATATTCCCAAGAGTGGTATTGCTGGGTCCAAGGGTAAGTTGATCCCGAATTTCCTGAGAAACCGCCATACTGCCTTCCAAAGTGGTTGCACAAGTTTGCATTCCCACCAGCAATGGATGAGTGTACCCCTTTCTCCACAACCTCTCCAACAAAGGCTATCATTGGTATTTTTGATTTTAGCCATTCTGACAGGTGTAAGATGGTATCTTAAAGTTGTCTTGATTTGCATTTCCCTGATCGCTAAGGAAGTTGAGCATGACCTTAAGTGTCTTTTGGCCATTTGAAGTTCTTCTGTTGAGAATTCTCTGTTCAGCTCAATGCCCCATTTTATAATTGGGTTGATTAGCCTTTTACGGTCTAGTTTCTTGAGTTCTTTATATATTTTGGAGATCAGACCTTTGTCAGTTGCGGGGTTGGTGAAGATCTTCTCCCAGTTGGTGGGTTGCCTTTGTGTCTTAGTGACAGTGTCCTTTGCTTTACAGAAGCTTCTCAGTCTCAGGAGGTCCCATTTATTCAATGAGGTCCTTAATGTCTGTGCTGCTGGGGTTATACGTAAGAAGTGGTCTCCTGTGCCCATGTATTGTAGAGTACTTCCCATTTTCTCTTCTATCAGGTTCACTGTGTTCAAACTGATATTGAGGTCTTTAATCCATTTGGACTTGAGTTTTGTGCATGGTGATAGATATGGATCTATTTTCATTCTTCTACAGGTTGACATCCAGTTTTGCCAGCACAATTTGTTGAAGATGCTCTCTTTTTTCCATTGTATACTTTTAGCTCCTTTATTGAAAATCAGGTGTTCATAGGTTTGTGGGTTAATGTCAGGGTCTTCTATTCGATTCCATTGGTCGACTTCTCTGTTTTTATGCCAATACCAAGCAGTTTTCAATACTGTAGCTCTGTAGTAGAGTTTGAAGTCAGGGATGGTAATGCCTCCAGACGATCCTTTGTTGTATAAGATTGTTTTGGCTATCCTGGGTTTTTTGTTTTTCCATATAAAGTTGATTATTGTCTTCTCCAGATCTGTGAAGAATTTTGATGGGATTTTGATGGGGATTGCATTGAATCTATAGATTGCTTTTGGTAGAATTGCCATTTTTACTATGTTGATCCTCCCAATCCAGGAGCAAGGAAGATCTTTCCATTTTCTGGTGTCCTCTTCAATTTCTTTCTTCAAAGACTTAAAGTTCTTGTCAAATAGATCTTTCACATCCTTGGTCAGAGTTACCCCAAGATATTTTATGCTATTTGTGGCTATCGTGAAAGGTGATGCTTCTCTAATTTCCCTCTCTGTTTCCTTATCCTTAGTGTATAGGAAGGCCACTGATTTTTTGGAGTTGATCTTGTATCCTGCCACATTACTAAAGGTGTTTATCAGCTGTAGGAGTTCTTTGGTAGAGTTTTTGGGGTCGCTTATGTATACTATCATATCATCTGCAAATAACGAGAGCTTAACTTCTTCTTTTCCGATACGAATCCCCTTGATCCCTTTATGTTGTCTTATTGCTATTGCTAGAACTTCAAGCACTATATTGAAGAGGTATGGAGAGAGTGGACAGCCTTGTCGTGTTCCTGATTTTAGTGGGATGGCTTTGAGTTTTTCTCCATTTAATTTAATGTTAGCTGACGGCTTGCTGTAAATAGCTTTTATTATATTTAGGTATGACCCTTGTATCCCTAATCTCTCCAAGACTTTTATCATAAAGGGGTGTTGAATTTTGTCAAATGCTTTTTCAGCATCTAATGAAATGATCATATGGTTTTTTTCTTTCAGTTTATTTATATGGTGGATTACATTGATAGATTTGCGTATGTTGAACCAGCCCTGCATCTCTGGGATGAAGCCTACTTGATCATAATGGATAATTTTTCTAATGTGTTCTTGGATTCGGTTTGCCAGTATTTTATTGAGAATTTTTGCATCGATATTCATGAGTGAGATCGGCCTGTAATTTTCTTTCTTGGTTGGGTCTTTGTGTGGTTTTGGTATCAGGGTAACTGTAGCTTCATAAAAGGAATTTGGCAATGACTCTTCTGTTTCTATATTGTGAAATACATTAAGGAGTATAGGTATTAGCTCTTCTTGGAAGTTCTGGTAGAATTCTGCATTGAAACCATCTGGTCCTGGGCTTTTTTTGGAAGGTAGATTTTTGATAACGGTTTCTAGCTCTTCGCGACTAACAGGTCTATTTAGATCGTTCACCTGGTCTTGGTTTAGCTTTGGTATGTGGTACTTATCTAAAAAAATGTCCATTTCTTTTGCATTTTCTAGTTTTGTGGCATACAGGCTTTTGTAGTAAGATCTAATGAGTCTCTGAATTTCCTCTGTGTCTGTGGTTATGTCCCCCTTTTCATTTCTGATCTTATTTATTTGCGTGTTCTCTCTCTGTCGTTTAATTAGTTTGGATAGGGGTTTGTCGATCTTGTTGATTTTCTCCAAGAACCAACTTTTTGTTTCATTGATTCTTTGGACTGTTTTCTGCGTTTCTATTTTGTTGATTTCCGCCCTCAGTTTGATTATTTCCAGTCTTCTACTCCTTCTAGGCGCATCTGCTTCTTTTTTTTCTAAAGCTTTCAGGTGTGCTGTTAAGTCTCCGATGTATGCTTTCTCTGTTTTCTTTAAGTGGGCACTTAGTGCTATGAACTTTCCTCTTAGCACTGCTTTCATTGTGTCCCATAGGTTTGAGTATGTTGTCTCTTTATTTTCATTAAATTCAAGGAAGACTTTAATTTCTTTCTTGATTTCTTCCTTGACCCAGGTGTGGTTCAGTAGTTGACTGTTCAGTTTCCATGAGTTTGTCGGCTTTCTGGAGGTAGGATTGTTGTTGAATTCTAACTTTAATCCGTGGTGATCTGATAAGACATAGGTGGACACTGATATTTTTTTGTATCTGTGGAGGTTTCCTTTGTTTCCAAGTATGTGGTCAATTTTCGAGAAGGTTCCATGGGCTGCAGAGAAGAAGGTATATTCTTTCCTATTTGGGTGGAATGTTCTATAGATGTCTGTTAAGTCCATTTGCTTCATTACCTCCAGTAGTTCTCTTACTTCTCTATTAGGTTTCTGTCTGATTGACCTGTCCATTGCTGAGAGAGGTGTATTGAAGTCTCCTACTACTAGTGTGTGTGGTTTGATGTCTGCCTTGAGTTTTAGTAATATTTCTTTTACATACGTGGGTGCTTTTATATTAGGGGCGTAAATATTCAGGATTGAGACTTCATCCTGACCAATTGTTCCTGTTATGAGTATAAAGTGTCCATCTCGATCTCTTCGGATTGATTTTAGTTTGAAGTCAGTTTTGTTAGAAATTAATATGGCCACACCTGCTTTTTTCTTAGGACCATTTGCTTGAAAGATCTTTTCCCAGCCCTTTACTCTGAGTAGATGCCTGTCTTTGTGGTTGAGATGTGTTTCTTGCAAACAGCAGAATATTGGATCCTGTTTTCGTATCCAATCTCTTAGCCTGTGCCTTTTTATAGGTGAATTGAGACCATTAATATTAAGTGATATTAATGACCAGTGGTTGTTTACGCCAGATATTCTTATTGTTTTTGGAAGTAGAATCTGTGTGTCTCCCTTCTTTGAGTTGTGCTAGTGAAGGGTCGCTAGATGCCTGAGTTATTGTAAGCAGTGTTGGCAATGTTGGATTCCTTGGGTTGCGATTTTCCTTCTATTACTTTCTGTAGGGCTGGATTCGTGGCTACGTATTGTTTAAATTTGTTTTTATCCTGGAATGTCTTGATTTCTCCATTTATAGTGAACGAAAGCTTGGCTGGGTATAGTAGTCTGGGCTTGCATCCATGGTCTCTTAGCTTCTGCAGTACTTCTATCCAGGACCTTCTGGCTTTCATTGTTTCCATAGAGAAATCAGGTGTAAGTCTGATCGGTTTACCTTTATAAGTTACTTGGCCTTTTTCCTTTGCAGCTCTTAGTATTCTTTCTTTAACCTGTATATTTTGTGTTTTGATTATTATATGGCGAGGGGATGTTTTCCTTTGATCCAGTCTGTTTGGTGTTCTATATGCTTCTTGAATATTCAAAGGAATATCTTTCTTTATGTTGGGAAAGTTTTCTTCCACAATTTTGTTCAAAATATTTTCTGGGCCTTTGAGCTGTGACTCTTCTCCTTCTTCTATTCCTATTATTCTTAGATTTGGTCTTTTTATTGTGTCCCATATTTCCTGAATGTTTTGTGATGAGAATTTGTTGGCTTTGCAGTTTTCTTTGATCAGAGCGTTTATTTTCTCTATGTTGTCCTCAGAATCTGAGATTCTTTCTTCTATTTCTTGTATTCTATTGATTATGCTTGTTTCTGTAGGCTCTGCTCGTTGACCTAGATTTTCCATATCCAGCTGGACCTCAGTTTGTGTTTTCTTCCTTGCTTCCATTTCAGTTTTCAATTCTTGAACTGTTTCCATTACCTGTTTGATCGTTCTTTCTTGGTTTCCCAGGGTATTATGTACGTATTTACTCATTTCTTCAAATTTTTGGTTATACTTCTCATCCATTTCTATAAGGGCATTTTTCACATGTTGTTTAAGGGACTCTACAGCTTTCATAAAGTCAATTTTTTCCACTTCTTCTGTGTTATGGTGTTGGAGACCTTCTGTTGTAAGATCGTTGGGTTCTGGTGTTTTCATGTTGTTTTTCAGATTATTGGGTGAATTCTTTCCTTGGCGCCTGCCCATCTCCTCCTATCGATGCTATCTAAGGGGTCTTTTAAAACTGGTTCAGGTTCCCCTGCTGGCCAGGGGCTCCTCTTACAAAATGCCCTTGCTCTGTTTCCTGGTTCCTGCCGGGGGGCCAAGATCCCTCTCACCCCTCAGAAAGGTCTTCAGGAATTGGACCCGGCTCCTCCTTTGCCAGGGACCTCTCCAACCGAAGGCCTACCTCTTTGGTTTAATTGTAGTGGGGCGATCTGTTCTTGGTGTTGCGCGCGGTCCCTGCAGCCTGCTTCTGCTGCTGGGACAGTTCCCGCCGCCAGCAGCCTGTGTCCTCTGCTGCAGCTCTGGTCCCAGTGGGTCCCCCGCCGGCTGCGCTGGGCGTCCTCCGGCCGCGTTCCGCCGCCCCTTTTTGTTTTTTTCAAGACAGGGTTTCTCTCTGTAACAGTACTGGCTGTCCTGGAAGTCACTCTGTAGACCAGGCTGGCCTCAAACTCAGAGATCTGCCTATCTCTACCTCCTGAGTGCTGGGATTAAAGGCGTGTGCCAACACTGCCTAGCATTTTCTTAATACCTCCCAAACACTGAAAAATATGTATTGAGGTGAATTTAGATTTTTTTTTTTGCTTTGCCTGCAAGCATTAACATTAGATTTGTGTCGGTTTCGCATATGGGTTTTATTTTTATACGCTTACTATACTTTGAACCACGTTTACACTCTCCCTGGTTCTTGTTCTTAAGAAAGCACCAGTCGGGCTCCTTAAAGGAAGTGAGCTGCTGTTCTAACATAATACCCTTTATTAAGTTGTGATTATTACACAGAGATGCCAGAACTTAAAACCTTTTTAAACCGCGTTCAGTTTAACATTGGACGTGTTCCATTGGAAGTCTATGCTAATGACTTTGCGATATTGATGCCCACGCATAGTTATATCATGAACACAGCACTCAGAAATTTAGGTTAGAGCTGAGAAGGGGTATCATGAAAGAGGGTGATTGAAAATAATTACGTGACGGGAATGTCTGAATTTGTACCCTTTGATTTATGATCTGACAGACATAATATTTAAAGAAAACCTCGGATTTCACAACCTCAGTTGCGGGCTTGTGGGATGCTGATCTCAGCATAGAGAGCAGCTCTAAAGACTCAGCGACAACCACAAGGGCAGGGAAGTGATGCGGTTGCTGCTTTTTAATGAGAAAAGCCTTACTTTACAGAAACCTGAATTGAAGAACGGTGGTTCATGTTATATATTCATAGCCACCATTTTTGAAATTGGTGAATGGACTCTGTAGACATTTGTTTTTTTAAAAAAAATTTATTATTCCTTCTCCTTCTGCACATGAATGTGTGTGTGCACGCGCGCGTGCACGGTGCATGTGCCACAGCATGCATGCAGGGTCAGAGGACAACTTTCAGGAATTAGCCTGAAATTTCAGGAATTTCTTATATTGTAGATCTTGGGGATCAATACCAGGCTATCGGGTTTGCCAACCAAAGCTTCAACCCACTGAGACATCTCATTGGCTCTATATTCTTCTCAGAATACCAGATATTATTATATTCTTTTGTTACTCAGAAATACAGTTTCATCAAAATATTTAATTTTTTTAAAATTCACAACAAAAAATCTGAAAATAATTATTTGGGGACTTAAATGAGCTAAAATTCCTCTGGAAGGGAGGAAAGTGAGCAAATCACTAAGAAATATTTTAAAAAACTAAAGTGAGGGAGGATGCATTCTCGTCGGTCTGTGAATTAGATGTTAAAGCTCTAGTAATTAGGACAGTATGGCACCCGCCTCAGCAAACAGACCCGTGGGACAGAGTGGCGAGTCAAGACAGTCCCGTGCGTATGAGGGAATTCACACATGGAAATTTCATAGTTCGACATGAATATCAGTATAGAAGCATGAGTAAGTGTTGCCGAAATAATTAACTCTAAAACTTTGTGGGGTGGACGTACCGTCTGAAAGCCTACAGAGAAATAAATTCCAGATGGATGCTAAACATGAGGCTGTCTGTAAAAGTACTCGCAGGAGATAAGCATGTATTTTATTTTCTAGGGCTGGGCAGTCTTCTAAAGTGAGCCTGTAAATGCAGGAAGCATGAAGGAAGCAAAGTCACATTCAGCTGTAAATGCAGGGCAGTGCGCTTGTCAAATGGGGATGTCTGGGGTGGTGGGAGGGACCGTTCCTGTTGGACTCAGTATACTTCCCTCACACGAACGTTTTTTTAAAGAGTGGTTTTCCAGTGTGCTCGCCACCATGTGTTGGCTATGGCAAACACACACTTAAGTTACAGCCGCGACAGTTCTTTTAAAATCTGTTTCTTTAAAAACAGTGATTTCCATTTGCGAACTGCAAAAGCCCCATAGCAAAATGCTTTTGTGAAATTCTCTTTAAGTTTTAGAATGCGTTGCTTCTTTATTGTGGACACTCTGAATCTGTTTGCCTGTAGTTTCTAATGGCCACCCCGTGTAGAAAGAAGGTAAAGGATTCCGTTCTGTTTTTAAATGAGCAGTGGCCGCTGGCTTACAGAATGCTTCAAAGTTTGCTGTATTTCCTGGAGAAGGTGGGATGCAGCACAGACTGAGGGTCCCAGAGGACTAAGAACTCTCCTTGAGACATTCATGGTCTTGATTAGCATGGTGCAGGAATAAAACCCACTGGCAGCTGATCATCAGGGCCAGGCACCAGGTCTGCAGCAGAAGCACCGTCTCCACGGGAGTCAGGTGGCGTTGGCTCAGGAGCCCAACCATGGTGCAGAAGCTTGTGGAATCCCACTGAGCCCGTGCTTCAGCATGGGTTGGCTCATGTGCGGTCCTGCAGGAGGCCACCTCACAAGGATGGTTTGTTTGGCGGGTGCCTGGCTTTTCCTGGCACTACTGTGGAGTTGCCGCTCTCTGCCCTGTGGTCCAGGGCCCTGCGACTGGTTCTCAGCTGCCCAGCGTTTCATCCACTCCAAGTGGGCCCTCATTCCTTCCTTTCCCCTGGGGATTTTTATTGATACTTGTCACCATATGTGCGTCCGTAGGTGGGGATGAAGTCCCTGTCAACTGTTCTTAAGTGATGCCACTTTCTGCCTTCTGTCTAACATCTCGTCGTCGCTGTCACCCATTGCAGATGGAGCAGTCAAGGCCGAAAGAAACCAAACTTGTTTCCATTTGGTTCTGTTTTCCTACTCAGTGTTTACATATTTCTGCTTGGAGGTGGTGATTTTCTTCCTTCCTTTGGCTGATGTTGGACAGTTTATTCTTTTCATAGTTCCTTAAGGTTTTGTTATTTGAGATCTTTCTTTCTCTGAACTGGTATTATCACAGGAATCTCACTGCTAAAACTGTGTGTGTTTGTTTGTGTCCAGGAGTTTGGATAGGTTGAGGTCCACACTTAATTTCTCTTAAGATATTTTCTGACTGTCCTTTTGAGTTTTTTGCCTTTTTTTAAATGTCCACGCACTTGTGAATTTTCCAGTTTTCTTTATCAACATCTGGTCTCACCCCAGATGTTGGAAATGTGGTTGGAAAAGATACTTGATATGATTTTAATCCTCACAAATGTGTTAATACTTGTTCTGTGGTCTGACACTTGTTTCTGGAGAATGGTCCCCATGTTCTCGGAGAATATGCATGCTGGAGAAAGGAGTGTTTTGTGTAGCTGACTTGGTTTGTTTGGCCCATAGTGGTGTTCAGATCTGCCTGTTGCTGGAACAGCACGTGGAAGTACTCTGCTGTAAAGGTGTTCATGTCTCCCTTCAGATCTGTTAATATTTATATAGTAGGTGCTCCAGGATTGGGGACGGGGGGAATACAAGAGAAAAGAGCAATGAAACTTTGGAATTTTTTTTAATAATGGATATTTAACAAGACTAGAAAAAGACAGAAAAGAAAGCCACCAGATGTGGTGGCTCATGTATTTAACCCCCAGCACTCAGGAGGCAGAGGCAGGCGGATCTCTGTGAGTTCAAGGCCAGCTTGGTCTCCGTAATGAGTTCCAGGTCAGTCAGGGCTACATAGTGAAGCCCTATCTCAGGGGTGGGAATAGGAAGAGAGGGAGAGTCAGAAAAAAAAGAGAGATAAAAAACTCTAACAAATAAGACTGTGAATGAAAGAGGAGGCATGGTCATTGATGCCACAAAAATAGAAATAATACAGTAATAAAGAAGATATCACGAGTCTATGAACAGGGCCAGGCTGGAGAGCTGGCTTAGCAGTTAAGAGAACTGGCTGCTTTTCCAGGAATCAGTGTTCAATTCCCAGCAGCTGTATCGTATCGTGGCTTACAACCATCCTTAGCTCCACTTCCAGGGGACCCAGGGCCCTTTTCTGGCCTCGTCTGGTACCAGGCACACAAACAGTGTGCATACATACACGTAGGCAAAATACTCAAAATTAAATCTGTCTTTTAAGAGTCTATGAACAATTTCTGTTAGCAAATAGGAAATTAAGTCGGTGTGGAATGTGATGCCCATGCTCTTCTATTTATGAGAGCTTGATTCCTTCCTTACAGCCAAGATAGGAATCACACCCAGGTGTCTAACCACGGATAAAGTCAATGTGGTATGTTTGTATGCAATGGAGTACTACTCAGCCTTTAAAAAAGGAATTAAACATGTCATTTATGACGTGGATGAACTTGGAGGACACTACTATAAATTAAGCCAGACACAGAAAAACAAATAGCTCATGACCTTAATTTTATGTGGAATTAAAAAAATAATAAAGTTGAATTCAAAGCTGTAGAGAATAAAATGGGATTGCCAAGGACTGGTAGAGAAAAAGTTGGAAAGACACTGATTAAAAAAAAATCTGTTGGACAGAAATAATTCTGGAGACCTATTTTACGCCACTGCGAGTACTGCTGATATATGTATAAATTGCCCAGGTAATAGATCTTAAACATCTATTGCTGCAAAGGGTCTGACTCAGTGGACTACTTCATTGGCGTGGTTTTTCTCACATCACAGAGGGAACCACAGTGTTCATATAATTTAAATAGTTTTTACATATCAGGCCTTAATAAAATTTGGGGAAAAAAAAACAAGTAGGAATCACACAATAAAAGGAAGGTGAAAGCAATTGACTTTCCCATGCCTCAGTTAGTAAACAAAAGGACACACAGTCAAACCCAGCCTGCCAGTTCCACAACCTGCCCTCTGGCCATTTGGCTGGCGGGATCTCACCTGCCCACTCATCAGGAAATACGGCACATACTTCCCATCCTACAGCGAAAAGTCTCAAAACTCCTTCTGTCAGGGTTCAGCAAGTTCCCGAAGCTGCAGCTTTCCCATCTTCTAGTATCCCCTCCACGGGTGTCTCTCTGGACCAGGTGCACAGACAGGCTCCCAGAGTCTCTTCCTCTTTCAGTGTTCCACCCATAGACGCAGCTATCTGGTCTACCTCACAGATTTCAGTGGCTGGATAATGATAGTGCTAACAGTGACACTCACATGGCCTTTCAGGTGAGGTCTGGGCAGGGCAAAGGCCAGAGTCTTCAGTCGTGTTTTTTGATATGTCTGTCATGCTTAACAAGATTAGCATTTCAAATGCTGTGTGAAAATGTGGGAGTTGGCCCTATGTTAACAGGTGCTTTGATAACTTGTCCAATATGGTGAGACAATGGGCAAAGAAAGGATGGTCATAGCACACAGGTCAGCTCTTTCAGTAGCTTGTAAAGGCCAAGAGGTAGGCTTTCACATCTTCATTGCTCCTCAGCAACCTCTTCAGTGTGCTTGGTGAGGGGGTGGGGGCAAAAAAAAAAAACCCTTGATGCCTCCTGACTCTGATCCAGAAGCAATCAGCAGTTAGTGAGCCTGACTCTAGGCAGCTGGCACCCCCTCAGGCTCCCACCCTTGGGTAAGCCGTGTTGGGAAGTAACCAGGGGTTGACAAAGACCTTCCAGACACTTGTGATCTTATTCAAGGTGATAATGTGTCAAGTCTTTATTGTGTGAATGAAAACCAGAAACTAAAATTATGGCTTAAGGATTTTCTTCTGACACAGAGTGGTTTGGGAAGCAAGGACTGAATGAGTGAGAGGGCTCGTGGTCTAAGATACTGACACCCATCAGATGGTCAGCTCTGTCCTCCGTGGGGGTTTCTCTCAATAGGTGATCTTAAACGACCCCATCCACTGAGAAACGTTTTCATCCCATGAGTACATGGGGGATCACTGGTTAGACAGGAAGCAGAAAAGTTATTGAGGAGCATAATAATGACGTCACTCTGTCCCTCTCAAGATTCTCCACACCATCCTACACCAAGGCAGACATGGGAGTGCGTATGCCTAATACTATTACATAGGAAATAGAGATAGGAGAACCAGAAGCTTGAGGCTAACCTAGGCTAAATGGTGAGTGGGTGAGCAACCTGGG
This sequence comes from Microtus pennsylvanicus, assembly GCF_037038515.1. Lineage (NCBI taxonomy): Eukaryota > Metazoa > Chordata > Mammalia > Rodentia > Cricetidae > Microtus > Microtus pennsylvanicus. The sequence continues at coordinate 25,114,259 of NC_134584.1, forward strand.
CTACATGAGACCCTGTCTCAAACAGTACCTCTAAAGATTTAAGTTAGACTCACCTAATCAAAATTCTGCACTGCAGGCCATTGAGATGGCTCAGCGGGTAAAGGCACTGGCTGCCAAGTCTGACAATCTTAGTACACTTGCAGGGACCCATAGGGGGAAGGAGAGAACTGTTGCCCGTAGGTTGTCTCCTGACCTCTGCATATGCCCACACAGATGCACATACTCTAAAATAAGAAAAGGAAATGTAAGTTAAATAGTCTATAACACAGCCACCGCTTCTTCTGCTCAGTGCTGCTGGTTGTCGAAATGGAGATGGCACCCCTGATGAGGAAATGCTTGAGCACCCCCAGGGGATGCCTGAACCCACAGGCGGCACCGAAGCCTGGCCATGCAATGAGCACATACACATTTAATATTTTTTCCATCACACACACTTCTGCTCTCCCAGTGCTGTCTCATTCTGTCTTTGTAGCTATGGGGACAAAAGATTCCCTCTTAGTTAGGCTCTTAATCCTATTTTTCTCTCTTTCTTTGAAGTGAGAATATTTAATTTTTGTTTTGTTTTCGAGACAGGGTTTCTCTGTGTAGCCTTAGCTGTCCTGGAACTCACTCTGTAGACCAGGCTGGCCTCTAACTCGGAGATCCACCTGCCTCTGCCTCCCAAGTTCTGGTATTAAAGTCATGTGCCACCACCATCCAGCTGATAATATTCACTTTTTAAGTCCAAGAATGCCTGCTGCAGCTTTTGTTTGAAACTACTGAATTTTCAGCCACTCCTTGGACACTTTGGAGCCGTCATTTTTAAATTAAGTGCCGTTCAGACAAAGTCCTGCAGTAACTGAGGCAGTTAAGCAGCCACTACGCAGGGAGCATATGCAGCATAGGAGGGATCTGCGTCCTGAGCAGGACAGAGCAGGGTGCCTACGGACTGTGTTACTCAGAGCAGTGGACAGGTAAAACAAGCTGTTCATTTCCAGAATTTTTCATTCAGAATTTTCAGACTGCAGTGGAATGTGAGTAGCTGAACCTGCGGAAAGAGAGATCGCAGCTAAGGGAGGACAGCTGTGTCGTCTGAACAGCTGGGAACCTTCTCTCTCATCTTGTCATTTAGACGTTAAACACGATCATTTTCAAAACAAACCCCCAAATCTTACATAATTAAAGTTCAAAAATTCCTAACATGGAAGAAGTAAGACACAGGCTTGGATTCTCTGCCAGTGTTAGTATTCTCCATTATAAAATGCACACATCTAATATGTTCAAATGATGTGTATTTAAGCTCCAGTCTGTGCATCATCTTTGCCTTTATGGAATAATCCCAACTACCTGAAGCAGTATGCATCATTCAGGAAAGGTGGGAATTGTCTTGATGTTTTTTAAACATCCTTTTTTAAGGATTAAATCCATGTTGAAAACCTCTTCATAGAGTAATATATTTAAAATGGTTTTGTTTCCATATAAAACACGATGGAATTGTCTTAAGCAGGTCCTAGAAGGTGTACACCTTGTTGCATAAGCCCCAGGTCACAAGGTTTAGAAAACTAAAGAGGGAGACCTTGTTCACATCTGGAGAAGTCATGCATTGAATGGAAGCTTCCCTCTGGGCACAAGATTGGGTTCTTCTAGAAGTTCTGAGGGAGGGTCCTCCTCCTGCCCCTATGCCTGCTGGAGACAGTCTCTGTGCTGGGGTAACAAATGCTCATTCCAACTTCCCCTTCTTTTCCCTCTGTGGCTCCTTTAAGGACACTCTTGGCATTGAGCCAGAGTCCACTCTAATCTCATATGATCTCATGTTGATCCTTAACTACAACTCCAGGAACTCGGCTTCCAAGTCATATTCTTTTTTAAAAATGATAGTTATTAAAAATAATGGGTTTTATCATGACATTTTCATACATGCATACCAGGTATATCCTCCAGTCATGTTTACCCTGTTCATATTCTCTTGTCTTGTTCCCCATTCCTGCTGGCTCCACCCTGACCTTCAGTAATTCCCCATTCTGTTTCCACACAGACAAAAAGTCCACATATTATATATTTTTCTCTCTGGGTCTGGCTTATTTTGTTTAACACAGTAACCTCCACTTCCATCCGTTTTCCTGTAAAGTATTCGTTTCATTCTTCTTTATGGCTAAAATCATACTCCACTGTAGATTACGCCACACTTTCTTTACCTGTCCATTGATGGACACCTGGGGCTGATTCCGTAAGTCAGCTCTAGTGGGTAGTGGTGGTGATGGGACTCACAAGCCTGCACCTGCTTGTGCCCGTGAAGCCAGCCCATCCGCAAGCAGATGTGCTCGCTATCCATGCCAGCATGGTTTTCTTCCGGAGCTGGAGTGTCACGTGTCTGCAGCTGTCGGCTCTGAACATGCAGGGTACTGTCTGTCCATTGCAGTAGACTGAAGCATTTAATAAGAAAACAACTGAGTTTTGGAAGACTCTGGGAAAGGCCCTTTTGGGAGACAAGTGAATCGCTGGAGGCAGGGTTTTATCATTCAAGTGTTTGTAACAAATGGAGACCAGAGAACAGTTGTTCTGCCTGTAGGTCAGAGGTGGACAGACACCAGCGGAGGCACTAACTCCCCACTCCCACACCCACACAGGATCTATTCACATCTGACTGGTTTGTGGCCGTTGCCGCTGACAGTGTAAGCTGCTCCCATGTTATAAAACACAAAGGGGCCAGCTCATCTAGTGTCCTGCCCGGGAAAGCCGGCCTCCCAGGCTCCACCTTGAGTTCTGGGTCAATTCTAAAACATCTAGGACCAGCCTCAGAGTTCAAGTGAGGCCAAAATGCTTGTGGTTGCTCTGAAAGTTAGGGAGTCACCCTCTGGCCAGATGGACATGGAAGCAAAACCAAAAGTCACTGTTAGTCTCTCTCATCTCTTTCTGGCAAAGAGCAAAGTCTGGGCCTAACTGTCCTCGGTGCTGTTGTCTGCACTAGCCCCCACTGATGTGTGCACACACCACCCTGTCGTCCTGAGCACAGTGATTGGGGTTTATGAGCTCTTATGACTTCTGGGCTTCAAACATATTGTCAAGGCCTCTGCCCTAGGTTGCATTTGCCTCTTTAAGACTCTCAGTTTGAAACCCACTTCTGACACTATCTGCCTGGGTGAACTTGACTTCTCCAGATACCCCTTTCCTGAGACATAATCTCCTTTGCCCAGTTCTTACTATCAAATCTTCTGGAAGGTGCCCGCCTGTACAGAAATAGCAGGCAACTCGTTGACTTGTAATTATCTACCACATTTCTAAGGGGAAGGGTTGTTTATTGGTGTTTAATGTGCTAGGCTAAAATACAGCCATCCTGTTCATCATCCAGTTGAGTAGTCTAATATCCCCATTGCTAAACACTATGAAGTTGGTCTCTGGGGTTAAGGTCTTGCTCAAAGACCCAAATGGCATTGCTGAGAACCAAGCCAAGGGCCATCTTGCTCCAGATGTTTTATTTAAATGAATTTCATAAAGCCAACATTTTCTGTGTGGCTCTGGGGATCGAATCTGGGGTTTCATATATGCTGGGTAAGCTATTTACCATGGGGCTGTAGTCCCAGCTTCTCCAGCGCTGTCGGAGTATAGTCCAGTCACAAGCAGCCCTTTGCTCTTGGTTTTTCTGGCTACGAAGCAGTGAAGGAAATTTTTGTGAATGGCATTCATCCAACTTCTCAAAAACACCGTCTGCTAACTGCTGAGGTTGCAGGGGGAAAGAACCTTTATACAGTGTTGGAAACCAGGACACGGGGTTCTCCACGTGCCCAGCTATCCTATTCCTGGGAATCTACCCACGGGAAGAAACTGTACGTGCACGTTCTTTGCAGCACCGTTGACAATAGGCTGATGCAGGATCCCCCTGTGCAGAGAGCATGGTGCATACTCACAGTGGACTATCAGCCATAACGAAGAATAGATCATGACATTTTCAGGAAAATGGATAGAACTAAAGGTCGTCATAGCACGCAAAGTACGCCAGACACGAGTGTTGTCTGTTTTCACTCAAACATGGCATCTGTTTGTTTGTTTTCTTATTTTTAAATAAATCCAAAAGTGTAGTAGTTGGGATATTAAAACAGGATTGGGGTATATGAGGGTGGGATGTAAGATAGGGTAGTTAGAAGGGGAAATACAGTCAAACACAATAATGCATGTATATACGGAAATGTCACGGGGAAACTCATCCGTATATAATTCATATATACACTAATTTTGTTAAGTAATAGACTAGTTTTACTTTCAGATTTTTTAAATTTTCCAAACTTTTCTTTCTTTTTTATTCTTTGCAGTTATCGTACATGTGTACAGTTTATCTTAACTTTATCCCCCACCCCCAACTCCTTCCCACCCAGCAGTTAAGAGGACTTGCTGCTCTTCCAGTGGACCTGGGTTAAATTCCCATCACCCACATAGTGACTCACAGCCCCTCTGTAAGCCCAGTTCCAGAGGCTCCAAAACCTTCTTCTGGCCTACATGGGCCTTCGGTACACACGTGGTATAGACATACCCAATCCTGTTTTAATATCCCAACTACTACACTTTTGGATTTATTTAAAAATAAGAAAACAAACAAACAGATGCCATGTTTGAGTGAAAACAGACAACGCTCGTGTCTGGCGTACTTTGCGTGCTATGACGACCTTTAGTTCTATCCATTTTCCTGAAAATGTCATGATCTATTCTTCGTTATGGCTGATATTCCACTGTGAGTATACATACAAGCAAAATATCCATGCACATAAAATAAGTCTTTAAAAAACAACCCACTGAGTCTAGTCTAAGCTACCCATAAGTCTCTGAGTGTGGGACAAGGGCAGCCCAGCTGTAGCCACCCTCTGAAGATACATGACTCTTCCTCCCACAGAATCCGTCTGCTGCCAACAGCTACTGGGTTAAGGGTGGCCTCTTTATAATTTTTAGAAAGCCGCCTTACTGGCTGCTTCTGTGCTCAGATTAGCCGAGTCCTTCTCTCCTACTGTTGCTTTCCAGCTCCTGCTTTGGGGGTGCTGCCTTGTGATTCTAATTACATTGCCCTCACACGTGGGTTCTCCAGGAGCAGGTGCTGATTGGCTGGAGGTAAGGATGTGAACTGTTAGTGGGAGCAAAGCCTGAGAAGAAAGAAGCAGGGCAGATGGAGGAGGGGAGCCAGTATGCGTGATCAGACCTGAGTTCTCTCGGCCCAGTGAGGGACAGAGATGGCATGGGCCAGGAGGTGGCACAGGACTGACAAAGACCTATGCCCCCACTTTACCCAGTCATTGGCCAGGAATTACCCAAGTAATGTCGACCTGAAAAGTTCACTGCCAGAGGTCATGGCCTCATGCTGCTCATCAGCAAGGTCCCACCTGAAAGAGCTACATGGTGTGGTTCTATGAGTCACATAGCGTAGGAATTTGCCTGTCCCCTCTTAGCCCATCTTTTGTGACAGTGTGCTATCATCCATGTGAATCCACAAGAGGCAGTAGCTATGGAGTAAACGGCCAGCAGTAAAGACCACATTCCCTCATTAGAGGGGAGAATTCCTGAGCAATGTGTCCCTGGCAGAGGCCAGCATTGCAGAGGTGTCTTGAATTTGCCATTTTGCTCCACCTCTGCTGGCCAGAATGGCTCCTTAGTGCTTTGATTTTTTTAAAATAAGTTGAACAAACATCACCTCCATTTCTCCTGCATTCTTAGAGACTAATGCAAGCTCATTACTCAGAGATGAAATGAAGAAGTTGGCCACTTCCGCCCACACCCTAAGGAACTACTTTTTCTCCTCCCTGCCAAGCGGGCCTGCCTGAAAATGCCCCTTGCTTCCCCTCCAGCCCTTGGGTATGGGTGTGAGACATAGCTGGGGTGTTTACTTACTTACCACTGAAATGGAATTCCTGGTGATGCGTCGAGGCCTCTTTGCCTGTTAGAAGTTGGCAGCCCTCTTCCTGTTTTCAAACCTGGTGTGTATATATTTCAAACAAGCGTCGCCTTGAATCCCAAGTTCGTTTCCAGTTTCTTCGGAATTAGGTGGATTTGAATCCTGGCTCAGTGGCCCTGCTAATCTTACCAAGCTTTGGCTTTCTCGCATTGGAAAAGTGAGTCATGGTTTCTACCTGATGTGTCATCTTAGGTTGACTGAACATGGCATGCAGTTTGATGCTAACCGGTACTGGTCCCTGCCCCCCCCCCCTTCTATGGTTAAATTCACTGGCGTGGAGCACTTCTAATGCAAACAGTTAAAAACAAGTTTTGCATCTTTAACATGTGTCCCCGCACATCCTGCCGTTTTCTTTCTTTGTGTTTCATAGGCAGTTACTTTAAAAATCCTGATAAAGAGGGAAAATGCAAAGGCATTTATCTGAACCAGAGGCCTCCAAGAGCGCACACTATCAGAACTCAGTTCCAGCTCCTCGGTGGATGCCAAGAGTTTACCATCGCTCTCCCCACAGCTGGAAAGGCGTGTTTTGTCTATTTTTCTAGGCCAGAGTTCTGTTGACTTGGCTTTCTTGTAATCAGAGGCCCCTAAACCAGCAAGAGTCCTAATGGATTGAAAAGATGGATGGCCCACGGGGAAAGGATTCTGCGTTTCTTCCAGCTTCGTAGTAGCACCCTTTACCCCAGGGAGGAGGATTACAAGCTGGCAATCCATCTGCATGAGCCTTAGTAGATTATGGGTCCTGTTAGCCTAGCCATGCCTGCCAGAAAAGAAATAAAAAAGGAAAAGGAAGGTTCTATGTGTAGAAAGGGTTTAGAATTAGGCGGGACATGGGCCAGAACATGTAGGTGGGGAGAGTGGCCTTGCTCTCTCTTTTAGTATCTTTTCTGACTTCAAAACAGTGAAAGCTGTTCTAAAAAGGAGCCCACAATTTTGATGGAAGCTGTTTTGACATAAGTGAAACCAGGCTTGGCACAAGCAGAGGGCAGACTCAGGCCAAACCCGTGGAACGGACCCTGGAAGGATGGAGGCAAGCTGGAGAAATTGTTTCAAGATGGGTCTGGATCCACTTGAAAGTCGGGGAACCAGAGGGTGCAGACATTTCGTCAATGTCTGAATTAGCATGTGAGAAGCCTCATATGGCCTCCCGAGACACACGGGCCTGTGCAGTTGCATCTTCTCTCAGTTAGCCCTGAGGAAGGGAGAGGGACACTGTGTGGACATCTGCTGGTTGTGGCTGTGGCTGGTTTGGGGAAAGCAGAGAAGAAAGAGAGAGTATGGCCCTCGATCCCAGGGCTTCCAGCAGTTTTACTGTGGGAGGAAGTTGGGAGACGCAGCAGGGGAGCATAGGAGTCATCCTCACATTGGGGGTTGGAGTGGGGAGTGGCTCTATTCTAGAAGATAAATTGGGTGTTATCGCTTAAAAATTTAGTTACTCCAGGGGTTGATAGAAGGGAAGATGGAGGCAACATCCTTTGTGGAAAGATTAGGAACTAGCATAGGATGTAATCCCTCAGGACTGTAGACTGCAGGAAATGCTTTGAGGAAAGCAGTCTTCATGGGAGCTCATGGATGTGCTGGAATGTACTCGAATGGGCCAGGATTCCATTTCCCTCCTGAGAAGTTGACTGGAGTCACAGATATGCCTGGTTTCTATGTTAAAATTTGCTGGAGAGGTCATGAAATCAACCCCATGTCTTTGAGATGTAAACTACCGAGACAAAGACGAGTGATGACCTTGTCACATGGAAACCAAGATGATTTTCTCATCAGCCTCATCAAAGGACTTGGCCGCTTTCATCCGGTTGTTTCTCTGCAGTGCCCCCACCCCACCCCTTTATTTCTAGAAGATCTTCGAAGGGAATTTAAAGAGCACATAGTCCGCTTCAGCGCGGAAGGGATGGCAGAATTGTCTCAGAGGTTGCAGGAGTCAGCTGGCGCAGAAAAGATGTCTATATTCAGTGCTGAGGGACAGAAATCTCTCCGCTGTCCTCAAGACTGACACCCCAGGTTTAATCAGGATGCTGTAGACATTGCGTATTGTCTAGACTTCAGATACACATTGATTTACATTTCTAGTCACCGGTGCCCTTAAGATGCTGCGCTTTTATAAGCCTGGTGTTAGAAACAAAACCAATTACCAACCAGCTATTCTGTGCCTTCTTCTGCTGTCAGTGAAGAACTGTGGTTTTGCCCGACTGATGGGACACTGGTTAGCCTGCCGTAGGCTCATGAATGACGACAAAAGAAAGGAGGCTTCTGGGTCAAGGATGACAGAAGTTTACTGTCCACGGGAATAATAGTACGCAAATTCTTAATCTGTTTGTACTCAGTCTCGTTTATTGATGTTTGTGTTACTCATGGTCTCTCGCTCTGCGAATAGTCAATGGCCAGTTTCAGAAATGACTCATAATTTTTAATTTTGCACCATTCTCAGCAGCATGAGGGACTCTTGAGTGATCCCGCTCTGCCTCACCCAGGATGGGTACCATCCCTTCGTCCAGGGTGACTATGCTGTCTCTACTGCCAACTTGTTAGTCATTTAGCTGACTTGGTTAGTAGGTCAACTGTCATGCTAACCAATTGACTGTGCTCAGATAACCCCTATTTTCCTTAATTTTAACCAAAAAGCACCAGACCAGAATTAATGACAATTGAGATGTGCCAACGACAAGCCTTTAAGTGAAAACCTGGAAAACGTATGTAGGGAGAACAGCAGTCTGTGGAGTGGGTACTGTCCCTTCATCGAGCATCACAGGGAGGTCTTGGAATACATTCTCCATAGATAATCTAGATCACCGTAGCCAGAGTATTGGTGCATCTCCACCATCTCCCCAAACCCTAGTTCGCCATGGGTAGCACGCACCCCCACCCATGGCTATCCATTTTCCCTTATTAAATGTGTGATGCTGACAGATTTTCTTAGAGAAAGTTGTGGAATCAGTGAGTCTTGTCCCTCAAACTCAAGCTGTCTGAGAGACAGCACCTAAGGCAGACTCCCACAGCCAACTGGGTCCCGTCCCCTCTGTGGATCCGTCTGAACTTGCCTCCCTCTGTTTCCCAGCCAAATCTTCCCGGGGATATTAATCTCCATGTATTTAACATTTCCTCCCAACCCACATTTCTTCAAAACGCCTGAACAACCTCGGAGTCCTCTGGAATGACGAGGTTTTAGCCCATTCCAAAGAACCATAGGATGACAGCCCAACCTCCATTACTTCTCAGGAGAAAGACAACCGTGGGCAAAAACAGATGATCTCCATTTGTCCAAGGTTAGAGGAGCTGTTGGAGCCTAGTCTGGTGAGTGTGTATGTGTGTGTGCGTGTGTGTGTGTGTAAACCCATAGTCACCAAATACCTAAGGTGATTTTTTTCAAAGGCACCTGGAGAATTGTTCCTTTTGATGGTACAACCATCAGAATATCCCGATTATATCACTATCTCCAGGGCTCTTGGACAGGAAATGGTTGGACAATGTGTGACTTTGGCCTTCCAGTTTCTGTCTGAATTTTCCCTTTTCTTACCCTGTATTTCCTCACATTTATTGTTGAAACTTCAGGCACCTTTATTATAGTGTCTGGTCTCTGACCTGACCACTCATTCCACAGTCCCAACCACCAGAGAGCGTAGACTCCAGAACAGAACAGGGTGTCGGGGACAGAGATCTTCCAAACTTCAGTCTGGGTTAGACACCTATGTGGGGCAGGGAATGAGCAGGTGACTTCAGAAAAAGAACAATAAAAAGGGAAAGTTCTAGAATCAGAACCCTGGCCCGAGGGGGCCAGTGATATGTTGCTCTTAAAGCACCCATGTCAAGAGGGCTCAACTGCCCGTAACTCCATCTCCAGGGGGTGTCTGGTGCCCTCTTCTGCCCTCCACTGGCACATGCACCCACACACATGCACAGACACGCTCACATACAGATGCACACGTACACACATGCACAGACACGCTCACAAACAGATGCACACCCACACACATGCACAGACACGCTCACATACAGATGCATACATACATACACACTTTCTTTGTTGTTTTTGTTTTTTAAGACAGGGTTTCTTTATATATAACACTGTCTGTCCTGAACTATCTCTGTAGACCAGGCTAGACTCAAACTCACAGAAATCTACCTACCTCTGCCTCCTAAGTACTGAGATTAAAGGTGTGTACCAGCACCAACCAGCTATACACAATAAAATCAAATAAAATATAATAAATCCTCATTATCAGATATATTGGCCTTTCTTTATTTTAAAGTCATCCTAGGAAAGTTAAAGTAAAAATTTAATTGAATTCATAATTTTGTTTGCCAAAGGAAAAATCTAAATTTGGGGAGTGGAGAATCGAGACACTATCATAGAGATGTGCCTGAAAAACCGTAGGCCTTTTTGTGAAAATGAAATCCATTTTTCTAACCCTCAGACATCACTCATTGCATCCAGTTCTTCCTTTCTCAGCTGCAGCACCACAGTGTATTCCCAGCAAAGCTCGGGCCGAGGCTGGTCACTGCTCCTGGCCCTGCTTGGAGGTCTGGTAGGAGGTCTGAGTTGTGAGTGTATTCAGGCCTCTGTCACTGACTGTTTATTCTCATGGGACTGGACAGGTTACCTCCAGAGCTGACTGCTATAAACTGACCCCATCCCTTGCTGCCCCACCCCCCGCTTCCTGGATGCAATCACTTGCCCTTCTTCCTTCTGCTCAAGGCCCCTGTGAAACATGCCCACCCAACCTAACTCCCCAGCCTTCAGCGTCCTGAGCCAAGATAAACCCCTTTTCTTGAGGAATAGCCAGGGCTCAGAGTTCTGTTCAAACAGCCCAAAGCCAAGCAAGACCTGCTGATTTGGAAGTTCAGTGTAAGGTTGCTAAGGCTGGAGGTAGAAAGACAGCTAGGTTGGTAAAGGGTTGCTGCACAGCCAGGAGGACGTCAGTTACAAGGCAAAGAAAATTGTCAGGCATGTTGACACACATGTGTAATCCCAGGACTGGGCAGAGAGGCCTCACTGCCCACCCAGCCTTCATGGTAAGGACCAAGCTGGTGAGACATCTTGTGTTGGGGGGGAGAAGGCTGGACAGCACCTGAGGAAGGACACCCAAGGTTGTCTGTCCTTGGTCCTTCATATGCACACAAACACATGCATACACACCTCCACATGTACACACATGCACACCTACACGGGCACACACACCTCTAATGCTAGATAAGAATCCTGCTACATACAAGGGGCTTAAGTGGATGAATTACAGGAAAGTATTGGAGAGACTAGGTAAGTCATTTGGATGCACAGAGACAGAGAATATGGGTCTGTTAGATGCAAAGTGATTTAAGAAATCTAAGGAAATGACCCTCTAGCAAAAGTGTCTTTCTCACTGGCTTATTATGGGGTCCATAATTCAATTAATTACTCATTGTCTTTGAGATGACCTTCTGAGATCCAGAGTCCAGGAAGGGATAAAACAACCCCTCTCACAGTTCCCGTATGGTGTCAAAGTGCTATTTATTGCCAGGAAGCCAGAAGAAGGCAGAGAGATGGGGCAAAACTGGAGATAAACTATTTTTGGCTTTATAGTTTTGCCCAGCGTGGACCCTGTAGACAAGTCAAATGTTGTTTCTATCAGGGGCACCTTCCAAGGTTCTTGGAGCACCTACGAGATCCGTGAGAACACGTATGGAGAAAGATACTGTAGGCCTTGTGCTTCAAAACAATAGGGCAGCCTTTTTGGTACTAAAGAAAATATCTGTGTATAGAGCATATATCCTACATACATACATGAGAAGAGTGAGTGTGTGTGTGTGTGTGTATGTGTGAAAGAGAGAGAAAGAGGGTGTGTGTGTGTGTGTGTGTGTGTGTGTGTGTGTGTGTCTGTGTGTGTCTGTGAGAGAGATAGAGAGTGAATATCCCCAGTACCAGGGCACTGATCTGACTATTTGGTGTGGAGATCCTTCCGACTGGACTTAGAGCATATTCCTAGCAATCCAGTCACTACGTCTTCCCTTTCTGACACCAGCGTGTTGCTGACATGGAAGCTCACGGTGAGATGACAGGGAAGATGGCCCGTCCTCCTTCCCACATGCTGACAGCTCAGCTTTCCCATCTGATTTTTCCTGGTGACAAAATCACAGAAGGGCATCTTAATGTCTACTTACCCACGATCCTCTTCTTAGGTGTCAGCACTGCCTGGGGAGAGAGCAGGTGGCTCTGTGCGCTTCTGAAGCCTCTTTCTTTACTTCTCGCTTACTGAGGATGGAGGCCACATAGCCTCTAGACCTTTTTTTTTGTTATGTCTGTCTTGTTTTTGTGTGCATAGGAAGGCCAGAAGCAGGTTGGATTTATGAAGGATTTAGTTGTTGACACTCTTTGCTTGGGAACCGGTGATGTGTAGGAGGTGGCAAAATTCCAGCGGTATAGGCATTTCCCCAGGATCTCTGGGGAATCTGTATATATTTATCTTCTTGGGGAGTGGCAGGTCCAGTGTGTCTTCACTTCCTGACTTTGAGGAAGTCTTTACTGTAGCTTTAATGATCTGAGATCCTGAATACCAACAGCTCCTTGCTTCCTTTCTCCCTAGTCTTGAAGCTCCGGGGTAGATACTGCATCGCACTTTGCGCGCATTCTCTCAGTTCTGTTGTCTTCGCATCTTCATATGTCCCGACCCTCAAATTACAGAAAGGTGACGAGCTGTGACCTGTCTTCTCTCTTTCGAGGGTCCCTACTCCTCCAACCATCCTGGTTGGTTGTTTCCGATGCCTTTGTCTGTCCTTGTCCGACATCTTTTTCTCCTCTAAATGTGATGCTCTGGAAAGGCAGTCCATGGATGCTATGAGCAGCCTAAACTAGAGCCGTTATCAAGAAAAAACCCACACGTGGCTGCCAGTGCTTCCTTACCAAGCAACACATGAATGCCACGTCCGTGCTCAGTGTTGGGCCTGTTCTCAGCGCATCTGCTGCAGGCAGAAGTTCTTATCGAACTGAACGTTTCCTTCTCAGTCTAAAATCAGAACTCATACTCTCTCCAGCCTGTTTTATATCTTTTTACAATCTATTTTATTTTTGATGTGTATGAGTGTTCTGTCCATCTGTATGTATGTGGGCCCTGTACATGCCTCGTGCCTGGAGAAGTCAGAACATCATTGGCTTCCCTGGAACTGGAGCTACAGATGGTTGTGGGCTCCAGCTGGTGCTGGGAACTGAACCCAGGTCTTCTGCACAACCAACAAGTGCTCTTGACGACTGAGCCATCTCTTCAGCCAGCCCCCCCTCATCTGTTCTTTGGTTTGGGGATTGTATCCCCATCACACAGATGGGAGTGGTGTGTAACTCTAGTGCAAGAGATTGTTGCATAGTGGAGGATATATTTTGGTTCAGTCTCTTCGCCTGCTTAAATATGCATGATCATGTTTACCTGCGGGATATAAAGTGGGATTTTCAAATACACGTCAAAATGATCTGATCAAGGTAACTGGTACCCGTCACCTCCAGGATTGGTCTTTTCTTTGGGAATGCTCAGAACCCCCTCCTAGCTACTTTAAAACATACAACTAAATGTTGTCAACTATGGTTGCCCTGTTATGCTAAGGAATAATAGACTTTACTTCTACAAAAATTTTCTTTTTATTGACTTTTTATTTTTTAAGAGCACTGGTGCTTTGCCTGCATGTATGTATGTCTGAGGGTGTCAGATCCCCCATAACAGGAGTTACAGTTGTGAGCTGCCATGTGGGTCCTAGATTGAACCTGGGTCCTCCAAGAGCAGCCAGTGCTCTTAACTGCAGAGCCATCTCTCCAACCTCCAAGAATTTTTCTTTTTTTAAGGACTGGAGGTAGAGCCCAGAGGTAGAGTGCTTGCCTAGCATACACGAGGTGCTGGATTCATTCTTCAGCACTGCAAAACAAACAGCATAAAAAGAATCTTAGTTTTTTTAATACTATGTTGGGATTGACTCTGCTGTAGAAAAACCCAGCTTGGGCTCTTGATTCTAGGAGAGATAAATTAGAAGTTTCAAGTCTGTGGGGTCTTCTGTTTGCTTGAGTTATTGGGGATCATTTCAGTATCAACAGTGGGATATGGTGAGGTGTAGTGCCTCAGTCCCCTGGCCAGGGTTGCAGTCACCAGGTCCTGGTTGGATGCTGACACTGTCCAGGAAGGGCTGGCCTCTAACCGCACGTGTCTGTGTGTTACAGTTACCTGGCTGAACAGTGCTGGAATGGCGGCTTCATCTACCTGATCATGCTGAGGCGCTTCAAGCACAAAGCCCACCTGACTTACAATGGCAACGGCGGCAACAGCTCGGAACTGGGAGAGGCACCTACCTTGGAGCTGGGTGACCAAACTTCCAAGAAGGGGAAAAGAACAAGAAAGTTTGGGGTCATTTCTAGACCCCCTATCAACAAGGCCCCTGAAGAACCCAAGAGCAGCAGCAGCTGTGATGTGACCGATGACCCCAATTCTGAGTTGGAGAACAGCACAGACCCCAAACTCGGAAATGGCCATGCCTTTGAGCTAGAGAGTGGCCCGCATTCTCTCAAGGATGCGGCTGGACCCCATCTGGAGAGCTCAGAAGGGGACAGAGGGGCAGAACTCAAAATTCCAAATACAGAAGCTCCTCTGGACACCAGCAATGACAAACGCCGTTCCTCAAAGACTGGCAAAACAGACTTCCAGTCGAGTGACTGCCTAGCTCGGGTAAGGTGCCGTTGGATCATTGAATCTGATCTCTTTTGTTTTTTCTCCTTTCTTCTGAACATGCATGCATACATGCTTGCCTGTCTGACCATCTTTTGGTGTGTTGGTACATGTACACATATGAGTATTGTGAGGAGGCTACATGCACATGCATGTGCACATATGAACACGTGTTTGGGGGCTACATGTACATACATATGAAAACACGTGTGGAGGCTAGAGGACAATGAAAGGTATCAGTCCTCAGGTGCCCTCCACCTTGTGTCTTTCAGCAGCCTGAATCTCACCAGACGGGTTAAGCTGAGTGGATGACAAGCCCTGGAATCCACCTAACTCCCATTCTCCAACATGCTACCATGTCCAGATTTTTATATGGATTTTGGGCATTGGAATTGTGTCCTCATGCTTGTAAGCCAAGCATTTACTGTTATTATATTATATATAATATAGTATATATTATAACAAGCAGTTATCTCCTTGGTCCTAGAATCTGAAGTTTAACATAAATATTGTTGAAATCACTTTTCAACTTTTAAAAAAAAATAGACCTAAGATAGCCTTGTACTTAGAAGGCAACAAATTCATCGCGATAAATGATCAGAGCCTTACCAACAACAGAAGTTCAAGTCTTATCCCACTTAAGGAGCCGGTGAAGTGATCCTAAGTGGAAAATTGAAGCCTTGTGTGCTAACGTTTGAGCCCTCTGAGGCCCAGATAAAGCATTGCGCTGCCTGGTTATCCATCACGACTGTCACAGAGAAATTGCTACTTCAAGGCCAAAGATTCCTGGTGGCAGATGATAATGCGGGCGTCCCAGGCTCAGCGTGACACAGGAAGGGCGGCCGGCACGGGGAAGCATCTGCATTTATTTTTAACAGTTCAAAGCCGGCGCTGTTTTTATGAGATCATGTTATTACACTGGTAAATTCCAGCGGCACACAGAAGCGTCTTGCCGAAATCTCATCTGAGTGCGTTCTCTGTCACGGTTGAGATCAGTCCTTACGGAAGCGAGAAGGGGACTAGGGTGGGTGAACTTCCATCTCAGGTTGTCTTCACCGGCATCCTTTCTTAGGAGTTACGTTTCTGTAGGGCGGACATGCCTGGGACATGAATCCTCTTGGCAGAGGGTGTTATGGAAGCGATAGCTTCCTGAGTGGGCGCTGACTGGCTGCTCTGACTCGGAAAACACCTGGAGGGGTGAAAGGCAGAAGTGGAGAAGAGGTGTGGAAGTGTCTGGTTTAGGTGCTGAGAAAACGAGCCCTGGGAGCGAATGGATTCATATGGCTGTTTGGTGCAGTTCCTTCTATATTTTGTTATGATTCTGCATGAGATTAGACCTTGGCAGGTGCGTCCGAACACCAAACATGCAATGCACACAGCTTAAGTCAGGAAGTTTATTGGGGGAAGGGAAAGAAGTGAGGGAAGGGAGAGAGAGGAAGAGAGAGAAAGAGAAGGGGGAGAGACAAAAAAATACAGAGAAAGAGAGGAACAGAAGAAACAGAGAGAAGTAGGCAGAGTTCCTTTTTTTAAAGGGACAGGGTACTACCTGCCCTGCATGTGGGGTGACTGCCAGGTCCCCCAGGGGGCGGGGCCAGGTGTGCCTGGATGCTAAGGCAGGATTCAGAACAAATGACCCCTCTCTCATCTACAGAAAGCTTTAGACAGAGGCAGCGTTCCCTGTGGCTGGATGGAGGAACAGATGAGAAAAAAACGTCAGTGCTTCTGCTCATTTTCTGGGGTTCCCCCAGGAGGTCTAAAGATTAAACAAGAGTATAAACTATGCCACCCCAGCACTAAGAGCACTAGTATTCTGGATGCTCTCACTTGATGGTCTTTCCCCCCATGGGGATTAGACTGTGTCTCCACAGAGTGTCAAAGATGAAAACTTCCAGGTGGATCGTGTTGGCTTCCTGGATCGTTTCAAGGGTCTGGGTGCCAAAGGAGGTTGAATCTCACAGTCTTTAAAGAAAAAAAAATGGTTTTAATGTCCTGGATAGGATGGAAATAATTGGGGATGATTTGTAAAGAAGAAGAAAAACGAAAAAGAAAAACACCAAACTTATAGGAAAGCTCCCATCCCCCCTCTCTTTAATTGAGAAAGAGAGAGAGAGAGACATTAAATTGAATTTCTGGATTAGACTGTGAAGACTCTGTATGCCACAGTCCCTCTTGCCTGCTTTTGGAGCTCAAGGTAAAATGACCCAGAAGGTGTAAAGATTTTTCAAAAAAATATTTTCCAATTGCAAATTCTAATCTATTACTATTAGGAACATTTTTTAAAATTACATTTTGCACATTTTTATTTGCGGTGGGAGCTGTGCCTGCCACTACGCGGTCAAGGACAGAGGGCATTTTGAAGGAGATAGTTCTTTTCTCCCACGTGTCGTGGTCCAGGGGCTGAACTCAGGTTGTCAGTGCCTTTACCCACTGCGCCATCATCCCTTCAGCCGTGTGGGACAATTGTTCAAAGCCACATCTTTTTAGAAGAAAAGAGCTGTCATCTGCAATTGGGGGATTTTCTAAGGATTCATAATGCACAGACTGAGGGTTGACTCCGGTCAGACTGTGGATGTTGGAAAGTGAGAATGGGCTTCAGGGATTGTGCTACCACCCACCAACCCAGAAGTTTCTTTGCTGGAATATTTGCTGATGAGTTTCACTCAAAGGTCCCCAACTCCACATCAGCAACCCTTGGCATAGCCCTTCGTGAAGACTGACTGGGTTCTCGGGCTGCAGCGAGTGGGTTTTTTATTTTTCCTCCAGCACAGTTGAGACCAAGGTCACGCCAAAATGGAATTTCCAGAAAATAGCTACTTACCTCTTAAGACTTTGGGGAGGGGAATTCCATTCTGTCTGAATAATAGGAGCGTTGACATGTCAGTGTAATTCCGTTTCTGCTTTACTAATGATTTAATACATCCATGGAGACTTCATAAGTTACAGGAAAGGCCTACAATGCCCGGTCAGACCATTTTGTTTGGCAGGTTCTTCTTTTTTATAGACTTATTTATTCTAAGAAAATATTACATTAAAATAAATCCCAAGTCATTGCTTTCCCACTCTGTGCTCTCTTAGCAGAGCAATAGGAAATTCATTTCCTTTTAACAATTTTGTTTTGATTTTGGAAACAGGACTTGTTACCCACTTCTGGGTGGCCTGGTACTACTTAGCTCAGGCTGGCCATGAACTCCTAACACATGCCTCAGCATCTCCAGTGCTGAGGTGACAGGTACCCACCATGCCCGGCTGCAAATACTTGCCACAGTTCAAATGTAGACACTTGAAGTTGTCAGAGGACAACTTCTCAGGAGTCAGTTCTCTCCTGCCACCGTGGGTCCTGAAGCTCAAACTGAGGCCGTCAGGCTTGGCAACAGGCAGCCATCTCGGCAGCTCTGAAAGTTCCATTCTTCAAGCCTCCCACACAGGCAGTGGGTGCTCTGCTTTCTGTGCAGGTTCCAAGTTGCCTTTTCCTTCCTCCTTCAAGGTCCTGCAAGAGACCTCTGTGGCCTTCTGGCAACCTGCTCATTATCAGGCCTCTTCACCCTGAGTCCCTGCATTGCCCCACCCCCTGCCCATTGGCACACAATTCAACATATCCTAGTGACCATTTAGCTTGTGGTATCCCCATGTTCCTATTTAATTCTGAAGGACGGAGACTTATATGTCTTCCTGTCACCAGTTCTAGCTCAGGGCTGTGTACACAAAGTGCTCTGTATATCCTGATGTAAGCAGAGGTTGCTCGTTCATTTTTGGCCACCCAGACCCAAATAATCACATAGAAATTATATTAATTACAACACTATTTGGCCAATGTCTCGGGCGTATTTCTAGCTAGCTCTTACATCTTAACCCATTTCTATTATTTTATATTTTACCATGAAGGTCATGGTTTGTTACCTCTTGCTTCTTGGGCAACTACATGGCATCTCCTTGACTCTGACTACTCTCTATATATAACTCTGTTTGGATTTCCTGCCTGGCTTTGCTCTGCTAAGTCATTGGCTAAAACCAATGGTAATAAAACATATTTAGAGCATACAGAGGGAAATCCGACATCATCCTTATTAAAGAAGATGCCCAGAGACACCAAGATTAGATAGAACCATGGTTTCTAGCCCCAATTCCACATCTCTGTGACCTTCAAAGCTTCCTTGGCTTTTCTCTGGGCTGTTTTCTTGCCTCTACACTGAGCACTGTGGTCTGATGACTAAGGGACTTTAAGCCCCTGACACTGTGATCACACATTTTTTATTTCTTACTGATCATCCTAAATAAGAAGGGATAAGCAAATGGTCTCAGAATAGGTTTGCAGTGCAGGCCAAGACATTAACTGCAGTGAAATTCTGTTTGGATGATGTGTCTTCTCACATTTGGGGCAAAGATGCTGTTGTAAAAGGCTATTTTGGCTTCCAGTAGAAATGAGGCCATTTAAATGCTGCATGGCAGCTCTCTAATGTACCGCCCTGTTTTAGTAAATAAATCCCCATGCTGGCTTCAGCGAAAACGCCACATGTGTGAACTCACACAGTAGTCGTGGGTCACAGGAAAGGCTAGCACTCTGACATTAGGACAGAAGTCCACAGCAGCCTGTTTTTCATTGTTTGGCTTTTTTTCTCCATGAACTCAGAGCATCATTGCCCTTTAAGTCATTGTAATAGAAAACTAACAGCCAAGCCATCTGTCTTTGAATTCAGTTGTCTCTACAGCTAGATCTGTGTCCATATTCTGATTATTGGCAAACACACGGGTCTCCCTTCTGGAAGAACTTCCTAATGTCTATCTCGGTGGTGCCCAAAGAACCGTAGGATTGTGGATAAGCACTCTAGACGGGTTAATTCCTCTACACTTATGGAATATTGTTCTGTTCTAGTTGCTAGCAATTCCATTTGGTAAGTGAGCTAGACCAGATTCCCGTCTCAGTGGCATTTACAGCATAGAAGGGGCTATAAGCAATAAAGAAGCTTATAGAATACCAGATAATAACAAGTGCCATTAGTCAACTAAACCAAGGGGAAGAGGGAGATGGCAGGGCCTGTCACCCACTAGAATAGTTGATATCAGGTGTCACAGAGACAAGCTCCCTGAAGAGGTGGTAATGTGAGCTGAGCTGTGTCCTGGAAGAACAGCCTACAAGAAGGTCTCAGGAGAATCAGCAGAAGCAGCTGCCAACAGCAGGGGCAATAGGGTATTCCAGGAATGAGAAAGGGCCCTAGGAGAAGGACCCAGGTTAGACCGGCTAGCTTATAAAGGTGTTCTGCGCAATCCAGAGGATGATCTTTGACGGCCATATTCCTTTTCACTGAGCAAGCTGTTAAGCATATAGTCAGCCCGAGTCAAAGAGCACATAGCAAATTAGAGAGCTAACAAAACATCGTTAAACTGCGAACTCGGAACATCCAGCAGAAATCAGATGGGGAAGCCCCTCTAAGGCACCCAGCTGGAGTTCCCAATAAAGAGAATGCCAAGAAGATTAGTGGCCCCTCCAATGAGGCTTCCAAGAAAAAGAACAAATGGCAACATGTAGAGATAACGCCATCAAATCTGGAGCTCACAGTGTCCAGCAGAAACTGACTGGGGACATTGAGACCCTCAGCTGGGGTCTTGACTGAACTTTCTCTTCATGGCTGAGCTTCTAATGGCTGACCTTCCAGATTCCCCTCCCTACCGTAGGCAATTTTACCCCGTGGGTAGACAATATTAATGTTTTCTTTGGAATTGGTTCATGTTCCAGGACACAGAGTTTTTCCCCTTGTGCTGTTCTGCCTTTCCGGTTATGGCGTTAGGGTAGTCATCTCATCCCCAGACAAGGTGCCACGGAAGACACTCTGAAATGGGGGGTACAAGCCCCCTTCAAGAACAAGCTCCTCAACAGGCTCAAACAACCCATGACAGTTTACCAATGTAAAGTGTCCTGCAGAAGGTGGGTGCCCAACACAGTGTTGTTCCCACAACATGGACTTGTTCCCAGGCCATGGCTAGGCTAAGCCCTGGAGGGGGGTATGAGCAGGGAGTGTCATGACCTGGATTCCTGCAGAACAGATTGGTAAACGAAGAGACCTGAGGCAGGCTTGTCATTCCAGCCAGAGACGCTGGTGGCTTTGGGAAGAGGTGGGGAATGTGAGAAGGTAGGTATGGAAGTAAGGCCCTACAGATCTCTCTAGTGGTTCAGATGTGGGAAATAATGACGATCACACGTGGAGTTGGCGCTGACATGTCTGTCCTCTGCATCTCAGGCTGGTGGATGGCCCTTTCCTCCTGAGCCGGGAAATCTAGGCATAGGAGGGAGGAGTCTTGCTTTGACCCTGATAAAGTCTGGATTAGATTACCAGAGTGCAGCTGTAAGCAGGCAGTTGGAAACAGTATGATTTTTGTTTAAGGGAGCCTGTCCTGGAACTAGCTCTTGTAGACCAGGATGACCTCAAACTCAACAGATCTACCTACCCTCTGCCTCCTGAGTGCTGGGATTAAAGGCATGCGCCACCACCGCCTGGCAAAGAAGCCTGGTTTCATCTAGATTAGTTGAAGTGGTTTATAACTTGTGAACTGTGGGAGGGGGGGCACTTGTGCCCCAGTATGCACGTGGAGGTCACATGACCATTGCCTCCTCTTTGCTTTGAGGCGGGGTCTCTCTTGTCTCTGCACTGACTACTGCGGGTTGACTGGCACATGGGTCTCCAGCTGAGTCTCCTACTTCTGCCTCTCACCTCACCCCAAGAGTCCTGGAATTGCACTTGCATGCCTCCATGTCTGTTTTCTTAAACATGGGTCCAGGGATCAAACACTGGGCTTACGTAGCAAGCCCTTTCACCTGCTGGGTTACCCCTTACCCTCTGATATGTTTTCATCTAGCTGTGTACGTTGGGTTCAGGAGCTTATAGAGCACATGAGTGTTCTTCATGAAACTGTCAGAGAACATGTTTAGGCCCCTATTCAATCTCTGTGGACACAGATTCATATGCTGGTTTTTTTAAATCATGGGTCCTACCTTTTAAAGCATTTTAAAGTGAGGAACAAGTCTAGTATCATCTATTCTGTGAACCATACCTACGTAATTCTCCTAACGCAAGGACAAGATAGTAAAAAGATGATGTGAACTAATAATGGGTAGATACATTTTTACTACTCTGGGCTAAAACCAAATGAGTTTTCTTTTGAGTTCATTACTCCAGTAAATGGACCCCATTGCTCTTTGAAAGGAGAGCCACAGATTTCCTTGGCTGGGGGAGAAGGAACGGTGTCTTATCTGCTAGAACCTGGGGGTGGGGAGTGGGGGAAGGAAAACCACTGTTTACTGAGCCCAGGGAGGCCGCCAAGAGGGCTGTTTGGATGTTGGCCTGGGAGACAGAGACCAGCATAGTAGCTGACCAGCACCTCCTGAATCAGTTCTTCCTGGCGATGTGTGCTAGGACATCGGGCCTCCTGTGTTGGAGCTATTGCAAGCTGCTACCTTGGCAATCGCTCTGGTTCCCAAGGATAACTTTTGGATACAGTGGGGCTGTGAGAGAGGTGAAGGCCAAAGAGGGTGTTTCTGAATGGAGAAGAGGAAGGTGTTCCAGAGGTCAGAGGCAGCAAACCAAAACTGTGATATTCAGAGCAAGGCGATTGGATGGGATGGGGCCCGTGGACAAGTTCGTGAACTACTGCGGTAAGCCAGTGACTTCTGAAGTTGCATTTGGCCAGACAGGCTGCATTTGCCTGTGGTCAGTGGATGGAGGAGACAGTTGGCACCGCTGCGTGCTGCTGGAATGGCGGCGCCCCATACAGAAGTGTAGGGCCCACCATGTCTCTGCCTGGTAATAATTTCCCCAGACGTTCCAACTGCTGCACATCAGTGGGTGTTCAACATCTGGGTCTTTTACTATTCATGCAGTCTCTTTTCAGTTTCTGACAGTGTGTATTTCAGGTTTTCTAAATGCTTCACATTCTTTCTGTTTTGTAAGCAGCTCTCGTGGGCAGGTTGCCTGCTTCCAGGGGGGTGAGAGCCCTGTTTGTACAGGATCCTAATGGTTCCACAGAACCCCTTCGTGATGGATTACAAAGGCATATGCTGGGGAATGTGCTGTGACTCATGCCATAACACTAGTGCTAATAATAATAATAATAATAAATACAGAGCTGAGCCTAAAGTTTAAGAAATACTTTTAAAGGTGTTAAGAGTCTAGAGAGATTGTGCAGTGGTTAAGAGGACCATAGTTCAGTTTCCAGAACCCACATCATACAGTTTACAACAGCCTGGCACTCCAAGTCCAGAAGGTTTGATGCCTTCTTCTGGTCTCTGTGGGCACTCACATACATGTACACACAGACACACACAACGAAAAGACTTTGAATCTTTTTAAAGATTTTATGATTTAATTTCTCTGAACATTGCAGTCTCTCAAAGAATGTAAACATTTTGTAGGGAGCATGTTCACACCTTTAGCACGAAGCAGGAATTCCAGCAGAGAATAAACCAAAGCTAAAAAGCACCAAGCAACAAGAGGGCTTAAGGTATCAGCCTTGGATAAAGGACAGATTTTGATACAGGTTCAAGCACGCTGTCATGATTAAGTAGCATGCAAATCAATGCCGTCACCTGCCCTGTTGACCAACACTCAGTATTAAATTCATGAATTTTCTGCCTAGGTTTCTCATGTATGTGTTTTAAGGAAGTGTAAGCTTCAATTTGATTTGTTCTTACAGGGTCGGTTGTTTTTACATGATTGGTTAAGTGATTCTGATCTTAACATCAAAAATCCAAAATACTCTTAAAATCCAAAGTTACTGCGACACCATAAGTGAGCAGTTTCACCCTTGATCTTTGTGATGGGTCACACACAGTCAAGATGACAAGTCTTACCAAAAATATGGAATATTACCTTTAGTCTACATAAGGTAGATATGAAACAAAGGAATTGCGTGTTTAACTTTGGACTCCAACCCCAAATGTCTCATTATGCATGTGTAAATATTCCAAAATGCAAAGCAGTCTGAAGGCCTTTTGGCCCCATGCATCTCTGATGAGGGATGGTCACCAAGGAGTATATGGTTCTCTGCCAACATCTGTCATGCATCTGTCTGCTCAGTCTTACCAGTTCCCGTGGATGTTTCATTGAACACTGTATGACAAACCTTGAAAAATTAATAATGACTCTCACCTTAGAGGCAAGGAAAGTTATTTCTGTATTGGGTAGCAGAGAATCCTGCAAACTACTTAAGGTTTCCTGGTACCCAAGGCTGAGCTGAGCTTTTGCCCTCTCACCTTCCTGCATGCCTTGGCAGCTGTGTACAGAAGCAAAAGGATCGCAGAGTAAACCGTTGTTTGTAGACACAATGGCGCCTACATCCAAACTGGAAGATGTGTTACCCACAGGACACCTGATAGGATGCATAATGTCAGAGCCAGTAAGTAGGATGGCTACTTAACCAGTTCACTGAAAGTAAAAATTCGATGCGTGGCTGCCACCACACATTTTCAAACACTCCATGGCCTCATGTGTAGCGCGACTCCCTACAGAATGACACGGACAAAACATTTTCGTTATTCTAGAAAGTTCTAGACTTTGGGCGAGTCAGCAGAGGCCTTTTCTTCTGGCCTGACTTGTGCTGCTGTCTAGTGACAAGCGATAGATGCTTGGCCTGATATGACAGGGCCACTCCCCGTGTCAGGGCTGTGTATCTGTCAACGTCCTTCACGCATGCTCCCTTTTTCTTCCAAGGAGGAAGTTGGCCGGATATGGAAGATGGAGCTGCTCAAAGAATCAGATGGGCTGGGAATTCAGGTTAGTGGAGGCCGAGGATCAAAGCGCTCACCTCACGCTATCGTTGTCACCCAAGTGAAGGAAGGAGGTGCCGCTCACAGGTGACTAGTAACTCTCCCCCATCCTTCTGCCTCTCTTCTCCCTCCTCCCCCTTCCCTCCCTCCGGTGCTGGGTGCTTGTGCCTTTCGCTTGATCAAAGCTCTGGTAATTACAGTTCATAAAAGATATGCGGGAGCCCAGGAGGGAAACGGACAAGAGCGGCTAACGGAACACATCTCTGAGCATAGGAAGCGGCTCGTTAGGGAGGGTACTTCGGGATATTCTAAACCGTGGAGCAGATTTGATTTCTCTGCACTCCCTTTTAGATTACTTGCTCAGCCTAACCCTTGGAATGCGGGCAGTCGCTGTAGTAACATGGTGATTTATCAAGAAAATGCCACTGAAGTCCCGTGAGTCTATGACTGATGACTCAGGAAAGTGGTACTGGCTCAAAATGTGGCTGCCATGCAAATGTGCCAGATCTGTCAGAGTTTCACACACACAGACACACACACACAGACACGTGCATGTGCTTGCACTCACATGTGTCTATTGCACACGAGGAAGGAGAAAGAGAAATGTGAATCTTCTACATATAACTTAAAAGGCCCTTGAAAGTGTATTTTTTTATCTGAACAAATTGTGTGACGTATGAGAGGAACGGTATTTAACTGGAGCGCATATGAAAAGTGTTACCTGAGTGTGAGGGCCATAGCCATCCTCAAATGTCAAGCATGGTCTTCGCCCTGCTATGGCTTCCATTCATGTGGGGGATCTACTGTTTACAAGGCATGGTAGGGTCTGTACATAGGTTGCCCTGCCTACGGGTATATGGTAAGAATACAAAGAGAACTGCACTGATAGGAAGGTGACTATTGTCTTTTTATCTAGGCTGGGATTTCTTCAGGAAAGCTAGCTGGATTCCAGGAGGGACATGATGGGTCAGAGCAGGTATCAGCGTTCTCAAGACTGAGAGGGAAACTCTGTCTCAAGATGTAGCTGAAGGACCTAGAGTTATGCACAGAAAACCAGCAGGCTGCTTCCTGCTCTTCAGCCTCGCATAGCAGGATGCTAAAAACTCCTCTAGCTGCCGATTCGCTACCGCTGTCAGTTATCCAAGTGACAGTGTTATTAAGAGATTAGGACCTCGGATTGTCTTAACCCAGATGAGCATCATTAAACTCCCTGAACGGCATGGCATTCCTGATATACTATAAGGAACTCTGAGCAGCTCGCTGTTTTCCCATTAATGCTATGTCTTACGTTCTGGTTGATCTGGCAGGTTGGCAATTGGGAAATTCCTGTGCTCAGAGAGAAGCTTTCTGTGGAAGATGCTCTTGTCGCTTTCCCCTCGGGGCTACGGCTAAATCCGTCCCATGGCTTCCTTTTCCCCCTTAGCCTGGAGTGGTGTGTGTCTCTCTTCTCTGGGGTGTATGATGCATCGGTGGGGTTTCTAATTAGTAACAGGAGAGGAGAGAAATGGAATTAAAGGGCAGGATAAGGAGAGGAATGGGCTGGGATGTTTTGGTGGTGTTAATAAGCAAACCAGGATCGTTGTTGAATTGTCTTTGCCAGGTCCTCCCCCCTCCATAGGATCAGCCATGCACCTCCTTGAGATTCCCAAGTGTTTCTCTCCCTCGTGACTTTCCCATTCCCTCCCTTTCGCCGTGATGAATAACCAGTGGGGCCCTAAGCATTGCTCCACTTTATGGAGCCAGAGGCTGTTGGAAGTCCCTTGTGCCTCCTGTCTTTTATTAAAGCCTACACTCATAAAAAAAGATTATTATGTGTGCTGTAGAGGAAGGAGACAGCAAGAGAGGTGCTGTTGAAGGCAGAAAGAGGGAGGTAAAGATGAGAGGGGAGACGTTGTTGGATTCATTGGGAGAAAACACAAAAGAGACCCGGAAGGGTGCAAGGCGTATGCAGGTTTCCCGGCAGCACCTGAGTGGTGGTGGTGAACCTGGTGAGGAAGGTGGACCCCTAGGCTATGGTCTCTACTTCACTGGATCTTCTGTCTGAGTGTCAGGCTCCTTTTCGGTCACGGGAAACCAGACCATCACCAGCTCAGTGGAATCCACTGCCCGGTATGTTAGAGCTGTGTGCACTAAGGGCCATGGCCTACCCTGAGGAGACATTCCGGTGACAGCAGAGCCTCCTGTCAGCCAGTGAGGAGGAAGCCCAGAGTGAGCCCCAATTCAAGTGAAAAGGAACAGTTTTTACAACCACAGGAATGAGCCAAGTCTCAAGCCTGTAACAAAAGCAAACTCAACAGTTTATTGTTGTGATCGGTCCTCCTGCTTATGTAGTTTTCTCTGTGGAGTCCCAGGGTGGGGGATAAGCCTTGAAAAACTTGATCTTCAAGGTTCTGTAGCTCTGCTGGTGGGGTAGGGAGGTACTGACATTGCATCAGCCTCCGGTTTCCCAGAAGGATTCCTGCCTCCGTCTGATGGGGGGCCGTAGACCTGTGAAGGGCTTCAGGTAGGCTTAGCGTGTCTTGGCACAATCTACACTCAGCTTAGCACTAGCACCGAGCTGATGACAGAGAGGATTAGGGAAGGAATGACTTGACTCTCCTAAAACCCAAGGGTCTTAGTTGCTTTATCGCCATAACCATCCAGATGAGGTGTCATTGACGGCGATGTCAGATAGGCTGAGCCTAGGAGTGAGTGGATTACTAAGCGACCATCAAGAATGCTGGAGATTTTCACTCCTTTCCCAGGAGTCTGGATGCTAACGTTAAAGCAGTCCCACCCCAAACCATCTTCCTCCTTCCACCCCGTCTTAATTGTCCCTGCTCATGACTTTGCCTAGCTCCTAGAACATGACCCTTCTCCGGCCCAGAATGTCTTGACAAGGGGTTTTCTCCCCCTCTCCATTTCCTCAGGGATGGCAGGCTGTCCTTAGGAGACGAGCTACTGGTGATCAATGGTCACTTACTGGTCGGGCTCTCCCACGAGGAAGCTGTGGCCATTCTGCGCTCAGCCACTGGGATGGTCCAGCTGGTGGTGGCCAGCAAGGTAGGTAGCTTTTGTCGTTCTTAGTCATTTACGATGGTGGTGTGAAGTTGGGTGTGAGCTTTTCCCATGAGAAACATTTGTGTGCGTGCTTACAGCTACCTCGGGCTACGCAGTAGCCTTGATTCCCGGGATAAGCGCATGTGAAGGCCCTTGACTGAAGTAGGCTCTATTATTCAAGTTATAAAAGATGGCTGTTATTAAAAAGCCATAACAGAACCAAGGAGAAGGTAAGGAGTAGGAGGTGTGGAAGCATGGGGTGTAAGGAAGGAGGAGACTGGATGTCACTATAATGAAATGCCTGAAATAAATAATTCAAAGAAAACAAATGATTTGGGCTCATGGCTTTAGTCTAGGGTCAGCCGGATCCACTGCTGGGCCTATGACCAGGTATGAACATCCTGGCAGGAAAGTGTGGTGGGCAGAGGAAGGCTGTCTACCCCACAGCAGTCAGGAAGCAAAGACACTGAGATGTGAAGAGACCTTGCAAGGCACACACACACACACAGACCAGTGACCCCTTAGTTCAACCGGCCCCATCCTTCCGTTTCAAACACCTCCTGGTACTCCAATTACAAATTCATCAGTGGGATGGCTTGCCCATTGATCAAGTGAGAACCCTAGCATCTGACACAGCCCTAAGCCCCACTCTGAGCATGGTGCCAAGGACCACACCTTCAGCACAGCCGGGGCTGGGGTGGGGGATAGGGAATGGTGGACACTTCACATCCAAAGCAGAGCAGAAAGGAATGCATCTTCTAAGGCTGGAATGACGGAAGCATCAGGGCTGTTCATGGGCAGCACAGGAGCCCTGGTTCAGTCACCCTTCCAGAGTTAGAGCTGGAGGAAGCACTGGGCCTTATTTGTCCGGCCTTGTCCATCTTTCCTTCTTCCCCACTATATGGATAAGACGGTGGAATAGATCACCCATGGTGGCGGCCATCTTGCAGAGGTCACATTGCTGTCAGCCGTGCCAAGCACATAGCCCTCTGTCTACCCCATTCTGCTGCCGCCTCTCCCTCCTGGGTTTCACTGTCTTCATGGGATCATGAAACCCCCTGGTTGGAGCCTCATTCACCTGTCTGTGCTAATGTTTTGGCTGTGTCATGGGCTCCCAGCATCTGCATTCAGCCCTGGAGAAAGACTGCTGATGCTACCAGTCTGCGGAGGACAGGAGACAGTGCATGCTCTCATTTCTGCTGTGTCCTCTGGTCGTCTTGTTGAGACCATTAACGAGGCCATGTGACTCAGGAGTGAATACCGTGGAGCCTCGCGGCTGTTTCTGCCGCTGACTGGCTGACCGGGAGACTCTGCGTGAGGTCACACACATCTTGGCTCTGCACAGATGCTGTTGCCAATACTTCTAATTCCTTTTCCAGCTTCCCCATTTTTACTTGGAGCTTGGAATCTGTAGGTTTCCATATATTTTTCCTTCTTTTAGATTACAAGATCTATTGCCAGTTTCAGGAAAGAGTATTTACATTGTCTTGTTAACCTGCAAATGATTTAAAGTGTACCAAAAAAATGTATACAGGTTTTATACAAATACTATACCATTTTGTCAGAGGGATTTGTGTACCCTTGGACCTGGTGTCTGCGGGAAGTCTCTCGCGGGTAACAAAAGGCAAATATATAGATGAAACAAATAGCTTAGGGTTTCATTTTGAGCTGTCTGAAAAAAACTGCCTTCCATTCTACCCCAGACCTCCGACTAGAACTTTAAGTTTGTGAGGACACAGCCTTGAAGAAGACTGTAAGCCTCAGAGACAGAGCTGACCCATTCTTCCCGGGAGGCCTTTCCTCCCTCCAGCGGTGCCATGAGCCTTGGGAACTTCTCTTGAGTCTTTGACACCCAGAGGTCTATTGGTGTCCCTTGCTAAGGGCAAGGAAGAACAGCGGTCCTGAGGGTTTCCTGTCTCCCTGCTGATCACTCCTCACTGGGAGAGGAGGTTCTCAGGGGAAGCAGAGACACCTCCTCTCTTTGCCGAGCAGATTGGGAGTTTGAAAGCATCCCTGGGTCTTGTTCACACTCCTGTGTTCGCAGTAAACCTGTTTCATTGGCACAGCCAACCTCTGGCCAGGGAGCAGCTCAAGTGTGGTCTTCTGCCAGGACTGTGCCTTGTACCATCTGTACTAGTTGGGGCTTCTGTTGCTGTGAAGAGGCACCATGACCACAGCAACTATTATAAAGGAACAGATTTAATTGGGTGGGGAGGGTTACGTTTTCAGAGGTTCAGTCGATTATCATCCTGGTGGGACATGGTGGCATACAGGCAAGCGTGGTGCTGGCGAAAAAGCTGAGAGTCCTACATCTTGACACCCCACCCCCACCCCAAGAAGTGGTCTGAGTGTCACACTAACGAAGGTTACAAAAAGGGGACCTCAGAACCTATTCCCACAGAGAACACACTTCCTTCAACAAAGCCACACCTAAGAGTGCCACTCTCTATGAGCTTCTGGGGACAGATTCAAGCTACCCCACCAGAGTTTCATTCCTGTGCTGCCTGCTTTCACCAGCTAAGTGTGAAAGGTGAAGGGGCGGGGCGTGTCTTTCCTATGCTAAACAGTTATCCACAATGGAGAAAATGGGAGATAAAGATAAAAATGGCCCACTGCTCGCTGACCGGGAGTGTCCACACATCTTAGCTCTGCCCAGAGCTATGCAGTTGCGATGCCTCGCTCTCCTCCTATCCTGTACCTTAAAAGAAGAAAGGCAACGTATATAATGGTTGTCAGACACTAAAATCATCTCACTAGACTCTAAGCCCGTCCCTTGAGGCAGATGTGTGTTCTTTCTATTCAAAGGGTTCCATTTAATCCCTAGTAGCCATTTAACTTCCCTGAGGCCCCATGGCAGTAGACAGAAGCCGGTTTTCTGCCAAGTCCAGTGCATTGTGAAATGTCTGCTGCTTCTATACGCACAGCCGCCCCAGAGGTAAAGACTATATAAAGAATACCAGCATGGTGTCCGAAGAAGATCGCGTGCTCCTCCCAGAGGCTTTGCCTCTCAGGGCATGTGCTGGGGTCCTTGGAGGACTGAGCAACCTTCAGAAACCCATTCTCAGTCCGTGGGCTCCTGGGCACCTGACCAGGACCTCAGAGGGAACTCCTTTCAGTCAGTACCATGTGTCCTCTTTACACATGGCTGTCAGCTGTCCAGCCTGCTGCTGCTTCTTAACCTTGCCCCCAGCTGTCTGGAAGGAAGGAAGGAGGAGCACCCCACTTCAGTCCCCCCCACCCCGGCATCCAACCGTTCTTCCTCTTTATCCGGCCAGAATAGGACAGCCAGGGCTTTTGTTTCGTCTTCACACCTGGGGTATGAAGGATTGGGGAGTTTCCGACTTCTGACTATAAACAATAAAAAAATGTAAAATATTATTCTTTGAGAGCTAGGGCGCTTGTCACAAAACTTGAAGGTATGTCTGCCCTGCAAAGTCAGATTCGCTAATGTCCTGGTTAGTGTTTTGTCAGCTTGATGTAAGTCAGGGTCCTCTGGGAAAAGGCAGATTCAGGTGGGGGAGGGGGGATGCCTCCTTAAGATTGACCCATAAGCAAGTCTGTGCAGACATTTCCTGGTTGATGATTGATGTCCTGGGGCCCAGGATACTGTGGGGAGGTCACCGCTGAGCAGGTATTTTTGCGTTCTATAAAGTCAATTTGAGCATGCCCTGGAAGTGGCATTCTGCTACGGCCTCTGCTTCAGCCTCGAGGTCCTAGCCTGGAGTTCTAACTTCCCTTTGTGATAAACAGTGATGAGGATGTCTAAGCCAATAAACCCTTTCTTCCCCAATTTGTTTAGTCTTTTTTGTTTTTTTTTTCTGTCTTAAAAAAAAAAAGTTCTCTATACATAGCCCTGGTTGCCCAAAACTCTCTCTGTAGACCAGGCTGGCCTCACGCTCACAGAGACCTACCTGCCTCTGCCTCCCTGGCACTGGGATTAAAGGCATGTGCCACCACACCAGGCTTTTAGTCCATTTTCTTTATTATAGCAAGAGAAAGGCAAAACCAGGACAGACAAGGTGATTTTGATACTTTTTATTTATTTACTCGTGTGTGTGTGTGTGTGTGTGTGTGTGTGTGTGTGTGTGTGTGTGTGAGAGAGAGAGAGAGAGAGACAGACAGACAGACAGACAGACAGACAGACAGACAGACAGACAGACATGTGGAGGTCAAGGACAACTTGTGGGAATTGGTTCTCTCCTTCCACCACATGAGCTCCTGAACTTGAACACTGACCGTCAAGCTTCCACAAGTGCCCTTACTGAGCCATCTCACCAGCCCAGTTTTGATAGTATTCCTTTTAAGATTTGTTGTATTATTATAAATTGTGCATATAACATGTATGCAGGTATCCAGAGAGGCCAGAGGCATCACTTCCCCCCAGGAGCTGGAATTACAGACAATAATAAGCCACCTTTTGGGTGCTGGAACCAGACTTGGATCCCCTGAAAGAGCAGTATGTCTTCTAAATTACTGAGCTCTCTCTCACCAGCCTGGTTTTGACATTCTTAGTGGCATCATGCAGCCAGAAAGTTCTCTTTCATGCTCTTTTTTTTCACTCTTGGTTTTAATGGGCAATAAACTAGGAACCAGTGCTTGTTAAATCTTACATAGAGGGCTGGAGAGATGGCTCAGTGGTTAAGAGCATTGCCTGCTCTTCCATAGGTCCTGAGTTCAATTCCCGGCAACCACATGGTGGCTCACAACCATCTGTAAAGATGTCTGGTGCCCTCTTCCGGCCTGCAGGCATACACACAGACAGAATATTGTGTACACAATAAATAAATAAAATATTTAAAAAAAATCTTACATAGAAAGCACAGAGGTGATCATGCTCTGCCCATGCTGCCATTAGTACCGTCCACTAACTGTTATGTGCGTTAGCTAGAAACGTGTGCGCGCGCGCGTGTGTGTGTGCGTGCGCGGGCGCGCGCAATGCGTGCACCCATATTTTCTTTTCAAAGAGACAGAGCGCATCTTGGAGGCCATCTCACTGGGGCTTACATGCCAGCTCCTCCCTGAGAAGAGCTGTGTGTTCAGGGCAAGTCATTGCATGTTTAAACCCCGGTTTCCCTCCTGCACAGCGAGAATCGAATCGGGAGCTGCTTCTGAGGATATCGCAAAGGAGGCTGGGAAGCCCTGAGCAGTGCAGCTCCTCAGGGAGCAGCAGAGAAGCGACTGCCTTCCTCTTCGTCATATAAGAGCACATGTAGTCTGTAGTCACACACGCGGCTGTGTTCCACATGCTTTTAATCAGTCTGTTCACTGGGTAGCATCCTGTGAGAGCCTTTACCAGAAGTACGTCTTGGCAACACGAAGCCATGACATAGTCTGTCACGTGGCTGCTCTGTGATTTACTGTTTAGAACCTTTTTTTTTTTAACTCTTTCTTGTGGATGGTCCAACAGAGCAGACAACATGGAAGAGAAATGGACTCAAGTTTTGCCCAATAACTTCTTTCCTCAGAGACAGACAGTGCAGGGTTCATAATTACTGGTGTAAAATGATTATGGATGTCCTTCACATTGCTCAGGGTTGGAAATGACATCGAGCTGGTGACGAGCATTGCTGACCTTAGATGCCAGATTCCTAAAAATGTGTAATGTCTGTCACAACTTGTCAGTTGGTTTGGACTCCTGTTCTCCAGTCTGTAGAGAGGCAAGCAATTTGATGGTTCAAAGTCTGTGGTATGTTCTCCTTCCTGTAGAAGTGGCTAGGATAAAGAGATGAGGAGAGAATAGTGCCATCTTTCTGTGACCTGGCCTTGGTGGCTGGTAGCCTTGCTAGGAAGCGTGCCAGGCTCCTGGTTGCTCCTGGTCACCTCTGTGCAGGAGCAGAGGGCACCTCTTGGAGTCTAAACATAATGGAGACTGAGTCCATGTACCAGTATTGGTCTTGACAATTTATTCAAGAGCTGTTGTCATGGAAAAAGCATCATCGTGTCTCAGGTTGGCATTTTGATTCTGTAACAGGATGTCTTTACTGAGCATGTGCGAGTAAGATAGTAGGTCAGGGAAAAGGATCTTGTTGGCAATAGAGCTTTGGGTTAGGCCTAAGTGCTCAGTGATAACATAGAAATGGTGCTTGGAAGCAGGAGGCATACAGGGGAGAAAGACAAGTGGAATTAGATATATGTTGCAGAGGCTGAAAAGAAGCAGCCAAAGATGCTGGAGAAGACAGGGCGGATTAGTGGTATCTGTCAATCAAAGCCAGGGCTTCAACCATCAGGCCGTATCACCAGCCCTCAGCCCTCCAGTCTTAGGAGGGGCTAACAGATTGCCTCCGGAGACGGCCCTGATGGTGCAAATCAATGCCCCCACTCTTCCGAGTAGGCCACCGTTGTGAGTGGTCCGGGGACAGGGTGGAAGGCAATGCCAGGAGGATTTGAGATGATCTGAGTGGAATGTGAGACTAGAGGAAGGGAAGAAGGAGGCCTGGAGCACTAGGCGGAGACGGCGGCGCACCTGCTCGCGAGAGGACTTCACTCGTCTAAAGAGCAGCAAGGGAGGCTCGTGGGAGCACTGACCTTAGAAACCCAGATTCTTTAGGAATAACAAAATCGTTTTGGCTTTCAATCATGTCACCACCCCTGACATGGATGGTGACACCACACATGTGTACCATAATGTCACATGCTCTCTGGGCCGGAGCTTGTGGCTGGCCTCGTCTCGTTGACTTCCCTCAGCAGCTGGTACCCGGGGGTAATTCCTGGGCCTTTCGTGTGTCCTCTTAGGAGAGCTCAGCGGAGGATCTCCTGAGGCTAACGTCGAAGAGCCTGCCTGACCTGACTAGCTCAGTGGAGGATGTGTCCTCCTGGACTGACAACGAAGACCAGGAGGCAGATGGGGAAGATGAAGAGGGGACAGGCTCGGCTACTATCCGGGGCACGGTAAGTGAGCCTCTGGCTGTTCCCAGCGCTAGGATGACGCTTTGCTGAAGACGTGGGTGACGGAATCGGAAAAGAACACGGCGCCTTCCTTTTCTGTTTTTCTCAGAATGTTCTGGAAATGTCTGGAAGGGAGATGCATTTCATTTAAGAAAATTGAAACCGGAAACCACAGGCTGTTGAGTTGTGTGTGTCTATCGGCCTCTAGAATGCTGTCTCATGCGTACGGAAACACCCTTGCTACTTCTCGAGGGTGCTTAGAAACAACCGAAGGCTTAAATACACACTTCCAGATTTCTTCTTGAAAGTGGCAGAAACCACGCAGACAAATTAGTGTAGAATACAATGCTTCCCCTACATGCAGGAACTGCTCAGTTACAACGTAGCACACACAGGAAGGCATCCTGCGACTAGGAAGCAATGTGGATTCCTGATCTCTCTCTCTCTCTCAAATGTGAAGAGTGTGCCTTTAGTTTAAGTCCTTACTGCTCTTGAGACAGGCTTCTTTCTGCCATTTAGACCCCGGGACTTCTCTCTCTGGGCCCTGAACTTAAATAGCATGAGCATTGGGTAAGCGTTGGAAAATGAGCTCTGTTGATCGTGAGGCCTTCAGGAGGAAAACAAATGAACAAAGCCTACATTTTTTTTGTCATCGTTACTAGAAAAATGCCGTTACTTTTGAGGGGAGGAAAAAAAGTTGCTTATTCCTCAAAGAAGAACTTTCTCAGAAAGCAAGCGGGCAAGCCTATCCTAAAGGACCGGGGTTGAGGGGGCTGGTTAAATGATCCTGTGGCTGTTCCTTCCTCTACATTGTATGGTGTCATTCGGTGGCCTTCCTTGGCTTTCAGCAAGAGTGGAAAACGAACTAATTTCCACAGCCTCCGCATCCCTCTGCCTGCCTGTCTGACCGCTCTTTGCACCAGACTCATCATTAATTCTAAGCAACTGCGCTCTGCCTTCCTGTAGCCCCTCATGGTGGCTCCCTGTGTTCCTGCCCCAGGACCTCTGCTGGTGCTCTTCTGTCCGTGGAAGTCTCCGTGTAGAGCTGAGTCAGGCTCCTCTCCAGGACCTCGTAATCTGACTTCCTCAGAGGGACTGAGAGCATGTCTGCCGTCTGTATTGACCGCCGCCCCCGCGCCCTCCCCCTTCCCCCTACCCCCAGCCCCCCATCTCCCCTCCCCCCACCACCACCCTCCCCACCCCCACGCCCGGCTTACACTGGCTGTGCATGTGCATCTGCATCTCCGTGAGCTGCTGGCCCCAGACTATGTTTGGCAAAGATCTGTTGTGATGTGTTTCTCCTGAACAGTTGTCAGCTGCATGAGGCAAGGGAGCCTGACTGGCCGGGTGTATCTGTAGACCCTGCATCTGGTTTCTGAGCTCTTAGAAGCTGGGGCGTGGCTCTTGTTGGTAGAGTGCTTGCCTGTCACGTGTGAAGCCCTGGATTGGATCACCAGCACCGTATTAACCAGGCATAGTGGTAAACACCTATAACCTCAGCACTTGGGTCAGAAATTCAGGGTCATTCTTGGCTGTATAGTGAGTCTGAGGCTAGCCTGGGCTACATGAGACTTTTCTCAAAAACAAAACAAAATGAGTTGCAATGCAGTACAAGGGGAAGTCCTAACACCACTGGCTGCTCCATGTCACAGCACCCCCAGGAGGCTGTTTTCCAAAACACACCAGGACACACATTCATAGAAATCCTGCCGTTTGCTGCTCTATGTAGGAAAAAAAGGAAAACGAGATCTACCTAGATTTACCCACCATCAACCAGCTAACCCCAGCACAGCAGTCTCAGAGAACCCTGACGAACATCTGGTGTCGTTGGCTGTGGGCTTGAGGATAAGCCTGGAGCCTGAGCAGCCCACACCTCATCTCTGATCAGTGCACCCACCCTTCAAGGCCAGACTTGTCCTGCCTGTGCCCCCCTTCTTAGGTCTTCTTCAGCTGTACACGGACAGCAGTCTCCCCAATTTTTTGTCTCCATAGCTGGCACACTTCCCAGCCCTAGCCCAGCTCCCATGTTGAGACTTGTTTTAGCCACACTTCCTCCGCTAGAGAATACTCCCCACACTCTCCTCCCTGGCCCACAGCCTAGACAGGGGCCCCTGCTCAGCAGATACCTAGGGACCTCTCAGCCAGATTCACTGGGGTCCAGTGGACTCCCAGCCTAGGGACCAGGAGGCCTGGTAACTCAGCATATATCGCCTTTGGATACAGTCCCAACCTCAGTGTTCATAGTAGTTCAGTTGGCGGGGGGGGGGGGGGGGGAAGATCACAGTCATTTTGATTCCCAAAAATTTCCTAGATTGTATTTATTCCCTTGCAAAAAAATCTCCCAAGTAATTATTTATGAATTTTTATACTAAATGCGCTATGCTAAATGACCCATTACTTATATTCAGTATATTGTTACATATTTTTGAATTCATATGTAACATTACAATATTCATAAAAGAACTTTTCTAAATGTATTATGATTTAAACCATTGCATGTAATTTATATGGAGTTTTCTGATTATCAAAATAGCATTTCATCGCATGGCTCTTTTTGACCCAAAAACGAAAGAGGAGAGGGCATAGCCATGGTGATCAAAGAATGCGCCCTTTACATTCTGCTCAAGTCTATATTGATTTTCATTGACGATATACAAACATGTTCATGAAGTGACTGTGGTCTCACATATCTAATAGTGAGCACCCCTGTGTCACTAAAGGGTCTGCAAAAGCATAGCAGGTGGCAAATATTCCAAAAACATGAGCATGTCATACCAAATTCATATTTCTCCTATGCATATTTAGTTTAATTTTAAAGATAGGGACTCACTCTGTAAACTCTCCCTGTAGACCTCCAGGCTGCCCTGAAACTCACAGGGATCCTCCTGCCTCCGCCTCTGAGTGCTGGGATTAAGGTATGCACCCCCATACCCAGCTCCATGTTTGGTTTTTAAGACAGTAAAGAAAGCTATATAGGACATATTTACCACTCTATTTCTGTATATTTTTTTATGATTCCTTTTTAAGTAGATTGTAGTAGGTATGCTATAAATCACATGGTGTTATAAGGAGGCCGCTTGTTTGTTTCCTGGCCAAAATAATCACACAGAAATTATATTATTTCAATCACTGCTTGGCCCGTTACTTAAGTGTATTGCTAGCTCGCTCTTATATTTAGAATGAACCCATCTCCATTATTTTATATTTTACCATGAGGTTCGTGGCCTACTGTCAAGGTTTGAGCATGTCTGTCTCTGGTGGATCCATGGCTTCTCCTTGACTCTGCCTCCTTTCTCCCAGCATTCAGTTTAGTTTTCCCTGCCTACCTAAGTTCTGCCCTATCAACAGGCCAAGGCAGTTTCTTTATTAACCAGTGGCATTCACAACATACAGAGGGGAATCCCACAACAGGGTTTTCTAAGAAGGTTACACACATAAACACACTACACAATAATATATTAATAAAAATTACTAAGCCTTCATGGAGAGCAGAACTCTTGGGCTTCTGGGAGGTGGAGACAGCATTGCTCTGGTGTATACTGCGATTTGGGGGAGGAAAGCAGGCACTAAAGAGAACCAGGAAGACTTGGCCTTGGGGTGCTGCCCCTCTGCCCTCCCTGCGAGTTATCTAAGCTCCATTGTTCATCAAAGACCAAAAGTCATCCAGGACTCCCACCCCATTGGGAGCATCCCCAGTCACCTTTCTCTCTCTCAGTCTGCTGAGCAAAACTCCCCTCGCACTGGTTACATTGTCCTCTATTTTATCTACTTATGACTCTGGGGAAGGAAAGAAATGTAACTTTTCTTATTTTTAAGCCAGGAGTAGAGATCCTGAAGCTTCCTCTGTTCAGCGAGGTACCTTGTAGTCAACACTTACTTATTTCTTGATTATCAAGCCATCTGCTCTCAAGATATCTGTGATGGTTCGCAGTGGGGCCCCCACACCAGCAGTATGAGCATGCACTGGGAATCTTCTAGAAATACACATCCCAGGGGCCCATACTAGACACACATTCTGCCACTGAGCCACACCCAACCTCCCAGGGATCTGTTTAAAATCCCATTGATTTAGACTTAAGACTAAGGTTTCAGAACCTCCACCATGCCACGATGACATACCCTTGTTGCCATGACTACTATTATGCTCTACCCAAGTATAAATAATTCCAGCTCACCTGGAAAAGGAGGTCCTCTAGAAGTGAGGTCCAGGCTTGAGCCCTTCCATAGAGTGACTCTTTCTGAAATCAAGAGAGAATGAAGAGAATCATCATCATGACAGAACATGACAGGGATGGTGAATCAAGCGACAGAGAGTTTGTCTCCTTTTTTGTATTTTTTTAATTAAAAAAATTTAATGGGAGTAACCTCTGTCATGTGTATAGTTGTCTCAGCTCAGCCGGGATGGTTCAGCCTTTCAGTCAGAAAACCTGGATCTGGCTTCCCTTGGCATCACAGGAGTCGGTTCTGGGATGACAAGTTTGGGAGCTCTTAGAGATGGCTGGGGAGATCAGAGCTTGGGAAGAATAAAGGCCCTCACCTAAAATAAAGAGCGAAAAGCAAGGCTGTATCTTACAACCCTGTGAGTCAGGCTCAGGCATCTGATTCCTTTCGTTAGGGGAGCAGCTGTAGAGATGAGATCCTGAAATTCTGTGTTCTCGATAGCTGTTTCTCTGCCAAGAAAGAAGTGGGCTGGACATCTGGTGAGGTGTTTGCTCTAAGTGTCCCAGACGTGTCTGGACATTGGAAACTTACTGGAGCATCTAAAAGTATCATTCCTGATTGACTTAGGTCGCCGTAGCTGAGAAACTGTTTCATCTTTGGGACCTGAGTTAGAGTTGTGGTTTGTTTGTTTGTTTGTTTGTTTGTGGTGAATCTGGAGTCTCACAAGCATGATGAGAGTACCATGTGGATGAGACTGAGCTTAAGAACGTGACAATGGGAGGCATGTTATCGTACTAGAAATCAGATCTTCACAAAGTCTGGGAATGAAAAAAAGCCCACTCCAGGCTCCCTGGGTTCCCTAAGAGATTGTTCTCTTCCTACAGCCTCAAGGTCATGTTAAGACCGGGTTCTCCTACGGACAGCAGCAGGAAGTGGTGTTCTGGTCCCAGAATCCCCCTGACCACATGGCCTCTGCAGTCAGTGCTTAGCAACTCTCTCTCTAATCTTCCTGGGCAACAGCTTCCTACTTCTATTGCTTTGGGACTCTCCTCTTCCAGGAAGTCTTCCAAGACATAACATCTGCCTGGGGCCCTGGCGTGTTGTGCGTCTGTGTTATTCTTCATGAACCATAATACGGATTATCATGACACGCTTCATGCATGGGACAGTTTTCTTAATGTCATTGTTCCTCTTTGTGGCAGACCCAGGAAGGAACTGCGCCAGGTTTGCCATTTGTCCATCTACATTCTGACTTTAGACCTTCCATGTGTAGAGAGGACCTAGATGGGTAGAGAGATGGCAGATAGGTGGCCAGTTCCACACGGTAGCTGGAGTTTCCTTAATACCCTCTAGAGACCTCTAACCAAAAGGACTGGTTAAGTTAGGACTTGATGCTTAACACATTAACAGTAGCGACATAGGATTGAGCAGCCCAACAGAAATGGGTGCCATCCAAGTGAAATGTGGATGGAGAGACTAGCCAAAGGTCGCAGGGGCTTAAGCCCCAGCTGCAGAGGACACAGGCTCTGGGAAAGAGAACGGGAACATGGCACACCTCTCACGTTTTAGGTTAGAAATCCTTGATGAGAGAGAGAAGCCATTGAGCGCCCACAGATATCAAGCTTGCCTCCACCCCACTCACCTCTCTTCACCTCCACCTCCCCCCAGCTAAGGCAGCCAATCGGGAACACACAAGAGCCAGGGAGAAAAGTTAGCAATTGTTCACACACTCCACAGACGTGCAGGGACCAGTAGAGCACCACGGCCAGGGAGGGAGGGTGTGGCTTGCTGGAGGGGTGTGACTTGCAGGAGTGTGGGTGGGTTTAAAAGATCTGAGAGTGCTGGGGCCCAGGAGTCCAGGCTTCCTGAAGCTCCCACGTGACTGCCGCTCAGCAGAACTGTAGAAAGCAGAGGGTCACCCAGTAGAGTGGCAGGAGCCTCTCTCCCTACCACACCCCCACCCTCACCCCTCCCTGTGCAGGACACAGCCTAGAGGAGAGATTTTAGACCCCTCTCCTTCCTGCAGAGGTGTGCTGTGCACGCCTGAAACTCGGAAGCCCGAAGTCCTTCGGAACACACACTTACACATCGTGTTGTTGCTGCCTTTGCATATACCTGTTCCTCAGATAGACTGGCAGTGTGCTTGTGGGAACTATTGAGCCAGCTTCAACTTGGGCGGATGCACACCTACCTGGATTGCATGTTTTTCTCTCTGTGTCCCTAGCTATGAACTATACCACCTTTCCTCTCCATCCTGGACTATCCTAATCAGGCCTCCGCTTAGTTCACACTTTAAGCAGCTCTTTCTCTGGGACAGGGCAAAGATAAAAGGCTGGGTGGAACTCAGTGCACTGTGCAGAACTGCCAAAGCCAGAGAAGTGAAAGAAGGCTGCCATTAACACCGGCCTAAGAAAATAAGATTTAAATTTGGGGGTGGTTTTGGTTTGGGTTGGTTTCGTACTTAAGGAGATGAAGCGATTAGCGGAGGAGAACAGAGATAAGAATAATTATTTGCCCAGGATGAATTGCTCAGAAAGCTGCTGATGTTTGGATTAGGCTTATTCTTGTAGCAACATTTGCAGGGGCTTGCTGCAACTCGCTACCTGGCTCCATGCCTCCTTCCCGTCCATGCAGTTTGCAGTTCTCAGGGAAGTAAACAGCCAGTGCTATTTGTATAGAAAAAATGAATGTTGTACCCTATATATGGGGGCTTATAATGCAGGGGTCTCCAAAGGGAAGTGGATGCACCTGAAGTGAGGCCCCCTCTTTCTGGGGTGCATGGGGAATATTTAGAATGTTTAGATATGCGGGCTGCATTTCACTTAGTATATTTTCATTTTTGTGGGGGGTTTTGTGGGGTTTTTTTGTTTGTTTGTTTGTTTGTTTTGTTTTTTTTTTTTTTTTTACTTTTTGAGACAGT
The DNA here is from genome assembly GCF_037038515.1 of Microtus pennsylvanicus. Classification (NCBI taxonomy): domain Eukaryota; kingdom Metazoa; phylum Chordata; class Mammalia; order Rodentia; family Cricetidae; genus Microtus; species Microtus pennsylvanicus. Next base: position 25,155,607 of record NC_134584.1, read on the forward strand.
TTCTCCGTAGCTTTTGGTTCCTGTCCTGGAACTAGCTCTTGTAGACCAGGCTGGCCTCAAACTCACAGAGATCATCCTGCCTCTGCCTCCCGAGTGCTGGGATTAAAGGCATGCGCCACCACTGCCCGGCCCTGGTGGGGTTTTTTTTTTTTTTTTGAGTTTTGTTTTGTTTTGATGTTTTTGTCTCTTGAGACAGGCTTTACAACATAGCCCTGCCTAACCTGGAACTTGCTGTATAGATCAGGATAGATTTGAATTCATTCCTACCCTGCTTTCCAAGTCCTAGGATTAAGGGCAGGCACCACTACACCCAACCCTCATTTTATTTTTTGAAAATTTTTATTACATTCTATTTGGTGTGTGTATGTGTGTGTGTGTATATACACATTTTGGGGGAAAATACTGTTAAAGAAAATTCCATCTGTATGCAGTCAGCTTTAGGACTTGAGTCCTTCAGATTTCAGTGAAGACAATATAATGGGCCACTAGAACGTGTAATATAGATATCTCATATAATAATCTATAATGTAACATAATGGGCCACTAGAGCATTAATAAAGTATCCTTGCTCTTCTGTTAATTTCTTTGTGAAAATTATATTGTAAAAGTCATATGATTTTTATCACTTTAGATAAATGGCTTTCTGCCTTTGCATGGTCTAATACATTGTTAAAGACACCTTTCATGTTCATCCTTTTATTATACAGCTTTGCAGCATCAGCACCACTCCCTGCTCTCTGAGTTTGGATCTGCTGGATTTAAGCCCTCTGGAAACTTAAGTCTTTGGTCCATACATAGCAGAGTAAAGGGGATGTGGGGAGTAAAAAGAAGGGGAAGCTCTGAAATAGAAGATGTAGGTGAAAGAAAAGGATAGCAAGCCTCGTTTGAGCTTTAAGAACTCCTTGGAATGCATTTGTTTTTTCAAACTTCTCATGGATGTAATGCTGGCATAGTCTAACCTCACCCAGGCAGGCGGTCCCTTCTCAGCCTCCCTTCCAGTTACTGTGATGGTTTTTAAGAAAGTGGGCCATCTTGGGCCAGCAAGATGGCTCCGTGAGTAAAGGCCCTTGCTGCCAAGCCTGAGGGCTGGTGTTTAGTCCTGGCACCCCCACGGTGGACAGGAGAGGGACTTTGTGCCAGCTGTCCTCCAATCCGCACACATGTGCTGTGGCCCAAGCATAGCACACACAAGCTTACATGTAATAAAAATATTCCTGAAGTGGCAACATCGCCTTTGATGGTTCTTGGATGTGTTTGATATATGAGATGTAGATGCTGGAAACACATCTCCCCAAAAGCTTCTCTGTGCACCAGAAGGCAGAATTTCTTGACTTTTTCCCATTCTAGCTGCATCTTATGCAACATGGTAGCACAGAGCCTGGGGAATCCAAACAAAGCAAAATAGAAAAGGTCAGAAGTTCTGCTGTGGAATTTAGGGCAGAGATTTCTCAAAGGAACAAAGATGCTCAGGACCAATAGAATTCCCCCACCCTACGCCCTGTGGACTGTGTGCCTAGTCTTTTGTCTGCTGCTTGTTGGCTTGTTTTTCTTGCCTTACTGTTTACATAAGTGGTGGTTTAACTCCCTAGGTGACATTTGCAGAGAAAGACCATGGTCTTGTTCCTTACTTTACTAAGTATTCCTCCTCCCGTATCTTTCTACATTCCTCATTCTTTGGAGATTTTTTTTGTCACTCTTGCCTCCATTACCTCTGTTTTCTGTGGTTGCTGATTTTGAGTGTTTCTTGGCTGTTAGCATTCTGAGTCAGAAAGTCAGCTGATCCACAACTTGTCAGTAAAGCGCTCCTTTTCTCTTTCTCTCTGTGATATTTGAAATTATTTCCCCTTGAAATATATGTCTACTTAATAAATATTTGCCTCCCTTGGCCAACATCTCTAATTCTTTGTAACATTCCTCCCACCCTGACTGTGCCCAGCCACAGAAGTTTATCACGTGGCGTCGCAGGTGCCCACAGCCAAGCCATCATATGAGTCACCTTGCTCTGCAGCCAGCTCTACGTCTCCATCCACACAGTGAGCGTTTTCTGGTGTGCTTCTCTCCTCTTGCAGCATTTTTTATATTCCAGCATGAATTACTGTTATTTATGTACATTTTGTATCCCCACTTCTGCACAATAAATACCTAGGAATGCTATATTGACCTCAGGGATATGACAACTTCTTTCTTTCTTTCTTTCTTTCTTTCTTTCTTTCTTTCTTCTTCTTCTTCTTCTTCTTCTTCTTCTCCTTCTCCTTCTCCTTCTCCTCCTCCTCCTCCTCCTCCTTCTTCCTTTTCTTTTTCCTTCTTTGCCTTCCTCCTCCCTGTCTCCCTCCTCCTCCTTCAAGACAGAGTCTCTCTATGGAGCTCTGACTGTCCTGGAACTCACTCTGTAGACGAGGCTGCCTCAGACTCACAGAGATCCACCTGTCTTTGCCTCCTGAGTGCTGGGATTAAAGGCATGTGTCACTACACCCAGCATGACAGCTATAACTTTTTCAAGGTGGATGGAATAGTATTTGATTATTTAATGGGATTCCCACAAAATCACTCATGGAAATGGGTGGCATTCTAGTGTAAAAACGTAACCCACACTGTTCAAAGACCAACAAGAAGTTGACGGAGCCATATATTCAGGCTGGGCCTTTAGTCCAGTCTAAGAACAGGACTTCTTTTGTGACAGTTGTTCTCATAGGTGGCTTTGCAGTTGAGTGGCAGGTGTAGTTTCTGTAGTGGGATCCTTGGGCAGTGAGAGAGAGGGAAGGTTTGGAGGCAGACAGATGTGGAGGCCTTTGCCGGCCTAGCTGAGAAGGAACAAGAGCCGATGCAGAAGAAGGGGCAAACAAACCGGAAAAGAAACTGGCAAGGGGTAGAGGTGGCCCGTGAAGCAGAGCCAGCCTGTTGTGTGAGTGGCTGGGTTCTTGCAGCAGTGGCCCCTGGTGGTGGGGCAGGGTTGGTGGCTGAAGCTGTTTCTGAAGGCCGGGCTCCTGAGTCGGATGATAATGGGGTTCTGTCCACCTTTGGCTTGGCTGTCCCCTATCTCAGTGTCGCTGCTCTCAACTGTTCTATACTCACAGCCTGTGACCCCAGAGAACCCTCTGCCCACCCACAAGCTGCCCCTCCTTCCTCTGTCCCCAAGCCCACACAAGAGCCCACGGACAGAGCTTTCCATTTCTTCCAGGCAGCCGGCTTGTTCCTAAAGCCCTGATCTGGAACCAACGCTGATGACTGACCAGCCCGTTGATGTGTAGGAGGGGTCCCTTTCAACTCACAAAGGCTTTGCTAGTTCTTGTGAGTCTCTTACTGGTGCCACTTTAAAATGGGATTTTAGATAAAAAGCGTGCAGTGTAGGTGAGTCTGTGACCTTCTCGGCCATCTCCACACGTCAGCTCCTTCCTCTGCATGCTGAGCAGGTTTCCTGCAAATGGCCACCTTTCTTCCCAGCTTTAGGTGGAGAGATGGGGGAGGAGAAGGGAGGGAGTGGGACTGTGTAGAAGTAGAGTCAGCAGCTAGGAAGGCCAGGGGCCTGAAGTTCCCAGCTTTGACCACAAGTCTCTGTTCCCCAGCTTTGCCTTTGTATTGTCAAAGCAGCCACAGGCAGTAAACCCGTCAGTGCTCCTGGAACCCAGGAATCCGGTGTAGACCTCCAGCAGGAGTTTATGGAACCCTGCTATGGGTAATGGGTGGTAGGCCAGGTCCCAGTTTCCTGTTTCCTCACCTGCTCCACACAGCACACCTACAATTTCTTGTCGGATTCTTAAAGACATGCCCTTAGGACAACTGGTCAAGTCGTATAAACTCCGGGACTCCCAGAAACAAAGAATTCAGAGTATAACTCCCCATGGGTCAGTAAGGCCCTAAGGTTATTATGCAGGGAACCTAATAGTAAGCCAGAGTTGGACCACAGTGAAGCCCTTCTCTCTGCCTAAGCCCTCCTGGATTGCGTGCCCAGTCAGAATAGGCTTTGTATAGTATCACAGTCCACGGGAGACTGTGAGGTGTGTATAGGAGTGTGTTCAGGTGGGGTGTGTGTATAGGAGTGTGATCCTGTAAATGGACGCTGCTCCACTAGGGACCTTGCACAGCTCATTTGCAACTTTTCTCCCAGGCCTCCTGCTTGTCCTGCTCACATGTCATTTGCTAATATATTCATTTTTTTATTTATTTACTTACTTTTGCAGGGTTGTGGTTTGAATCCAGAGCCCATGTTCTGCCTAGCCTATGCCTTCTTTTCTTTAAATCATGCTTTTGACTCTCTTGAATTTTACCTGTGTACGTTCACACACGCGCACACACACACACGCTGTTATGTCGCTCTGGGTTTAGGGTGAAGCTATCATGGTGGTGCTGACAGAGATCTGTCACTGTGGGAGCTGTCCACCAGCTCCTGCTGAGGAGTCACCCTTAGTGTTCCCACACCATAAACCTAGAAAAGAGTTCCAGACCCCGGGCTTCTCACCCACAAGGCTACAGGAGCACAGCAAGCCATGAGCAAAGCTTCCTGCCTGAGAATGCCGGCGTGCTTGTGTGCCACCATTGGAGGAGACGTGCCAGTGCCTCTGCCATCAACACACTCAGATTTGTCCTTAAAAAATGTGAAAGTCCCCGAGGGTACTGTCCACCATACGGGGATCACACCGGGGCTCATGACCATTGGCATTCCCAGGGTTTCAAAGGTGACGTCTTTACCACAGCTCTCTATGTGACCAAGAAACTTTCTGAATTTGTGTGCATAAAACCATCTAAATAACCCCCAACACAGTCCTTTCAGCCCATTCAGATTTGCTGGGGGCGGGGTGATGAATGGGCAGAAACTGGAAACAGGCTCCCACAGAACAAGGGCAATATTATCTCCCTCGCAGGGTCCCAGCTTGGATGTCTCTGTGGACCTCAGCTACAGCCCTTCCCCCTCTGCATCTGAGGGCTTCTGAGCTGTGCACACACTCTCTGCTCCGAATGGACCAGAGCACACAGAGATGACAAATTGGTCTCTCCGCATTTGCTGTTTTTCTCCTCAGTCCCCAGCTATTCTCTTAGATGGAGAGTGATGGTCCAGCAGAGGGGTGGAGTCCCTTTTAATTTCTGCAGGCAAGTCACAGGCTCCTTGCCACTCAGTCCTGATTAAACTGTGTGCACGAGCACAGTGTTGCTCTGATTTCCTCTGTATGAATGCTTATTCATCTTCAGCGCTGGCCTCTCTGATGGCCATCTGGTTCTCTTTTGGCCACTCACACATCTGCCCCAGAGATTTGGAAAATGGGCTTCATTTAGAAGCTTTAAAACCATCTTCCTGCAACTAAAGCATGAAAGGGAAATCACGTTGTTCTATCCCGTGGATCCTGACCAGTGGGTGAACCAACCCAGCTTCCCCTGGGATTTAGAGCTGAGATGTCTTCTGTCACATCTGCAGATCCCCCCCCCGCTTTTTTTTCAAGCGATGGGAACAATAAAAACCCTAGTGTGAACTAGGAGTGACCATTTCTCCCAAGGTTTTCCTTGGGACCAGATATGCTTGTGCAATGGAAAAGCTGGAGATAAAAGCCATGCTGTTTGTTTGTGAGGCCTCTGGAGCCAGCTGAGGAAAACAGATGATGTTTAGGAGCCAAACGTTAGCTGAGTCACCGAGTGTTTGAGGCGACCTCATCAGTGCTGCAAGCAGCATCTCCAGAACATCGCTAAGTCATAGACTTTAGCTTGGACTCAAGGGGCCGATTCCTGGGGACACTGAGCTTCCTCTGCTCCCACAGATGATACCTTGGAACCCATGGTTTGTCTTGTTCAAAGTGACACTTTTTGGCAGTTCCACCCTAAGAGAAAATGTCCGTGGAATAATGATGCTTACGTGGATGCTGACAAACCCTTTGCAGACTGTGATCCAGAGGCTAAGAATCCACTGAAAGTGATTGTCATCTAAATTTAAATTTCCTTGACCTTTGAGTTACGAAACAAAAATAAAACATAAAGACGCTTAATGGCTGTCTTTGGTATCTCCTACATCTTATTTTGTTCCATCTTAGCTAATGAGATTCTTGATGTTGCATACAGAAGAAAGATTGGTTTTCCAACATCTGTAGATTAGACTGCTTCTCACTGAAACACACAAACAGGGTTCTTCCGTTCCAACAAGATTGGATTTGTTAGTCTCACGTGTTCTTTACTTTTCATTTACGTGAAATGTAAATGAGCCAGAGAGCCATGGACCCATAACTGCATCACGTTATTAACCCACTGCCTTTGATATTAAAAAAAATGGGGAGTGGGAGGGGCAAACTATAGACAGTGTTTGTTCCAGATAAAAAAAAAAATTATTTTTATTTTTTTTTAAAAAAGGAAAACAAACTGTCTTTTTTCATTATACATACCAATCCAAGTTCCCACTCCCTCCCCTCTTCCTATTCCCTCCACACATCCTCCCACCCCACCCCCATCCAATCCTCAGAGGGTAAGGCACATTAATTTGGGGAAGGTCCAAGGCCCTCGCTACTATATCTAGGCTGAGCAAGGTATCATCCAAAGAATTAGGATCCCAAAAACCCAGCACAAGCAAGTAAGGATAAATCCTGGTGCCACTGCCAGTGGCCCCTCAGTCTACCCCAGCCAGGCAACTGTCAACCACATACAGAGGGACTAGTTTGGTCCTATGCTTGTTCCTTCCCAGTCCGGCAGGAGTTTGTGAGCTCCCATTAGCTCAGGTAGAATGTATCAGTGGGTGAACCCATCATGGTCTTGACCTCTCTGCTCATATTCTCACTCTTCCTGCTCTTCAACTGGACTTTGGGAGCTCACTCCAGTGCTCTGATGCAGGTCTCTGTCTCTGTTTCCATCAGTTGCTGGATGCAGGTTCTATAGTGATATTTAAGATATTCATCAGCCTGACTACAGGGCAAGGTCAGTTCGGGTACTCTCTCCTCTATTGCTTAGGGTTTTAGCTGGGCTCATCCTTGTGGATTTCTGGGAATTTCTCTTGCGCCAGGTTTCTTATTAACCCCATAATGGCTCCCTCAATCAAAATATCTCTCCTTTGCCCTCAACTCTGTCCTTCCTCCACCTCAACTATCCTGTTCCCTCAAGTTCTCCTTGCCCCTCCCCTTCTCTACTCCTCTTCTCCTCCAGAAAAAAATCATGTTCCTGGGACTTCAATTTTTTTCCAGGACAGTTTCAAGCAGTTAAATGAGTTTGAAAGTGTCTTCTGCAGAAGACATGCAGTTTCAGGTCAGAAGCAATTTTGACTGTTACTGAAGCTACCACAGCTAGGTTTTAGCTTTCTCTGGTCTCGGGTGTAGGATTCAGTCCCAGGTCAAGGCTGTTTGATTGGCTTGAAGCAAGCCTGACTAGCCTTGGCTCAAGACAGCGACATTATATTTCTTTTACTTCATAGTAAACAAACCTACATCTCCCTCCTGGGACACTGTCTCCCATGTTAAGTCTGTTCACCCAGGATAAAACCCAATCTATGTTTCTCTCACAAGAACGCAAAAGACCGGTGGAGAATTATGTTCCAATTGGTTATAACAGAAGCTTGGTAACAGCACTAAAGAAAACTCGAGGATGAAAATGTACCAGGGGTGGGGGGAGGAATAGTGAGATGGCTCAGCAGTTAAGTGCACCCACTACTCCTACAGAAGACCTGGGTTCAGTTTCTAGCACCCACAGGGGAGCTGACAGCCATCTTTAACTCCAATTACAAGGGATCCATTGCCCTCTTCCTGCCTTGGAGGGTACCAGGCATGCATGTGATACACTTCCTATTTGCAGACAAAACACTCACCTGTAAGATCAAAATAAATACTCTTTCAATGACAATGTTCTTGGCATCTCTGAAGGATGCCAGCTGTCTGGAGCTTGTAGCCCTGGGGAATCTTCCTCCCAAGGGAGGCTGGCTAGAATCAACCTGGTACTGCATGAGAGGCTTTTAGTATGAATCTGAAAGCTCCTGTATTTGCCTTTTACCCTTTGAAAACAAGTCATCCGTTTCCTGCTGTCCTGTATCAAGTGTGGATTGTGCCTCTAACAGATCCTCCATGTTTCAAGGAGCAGGACTTTCAGTCCTGGGCCACATTTTTCAAGTTTGCTCCTACTTGGCCTAGAATTCATGAGACTGAAGATGGAAGTATCTCCTCCCCACCCCACTCGCGTTTGCTCAACTGGGGACGTGCTCTGCATAGTCCTGAGCCAGACCTGCTCTGACATCCCTGGGCGCCTGCCCTCGGGCCTCTGTCACTTGCTTCTTGAGATTCATCTTGCCTCGGATTTAAATGTTGCAGGGTTAAACAGTATTGCTTCCCGCTGTACGTTTTTGGTCAGTAATTGGCGACCTCTGGAGTTTTGTATCCTTCCCCTTTGAATTTCTTTTTTACCTCCTTCTCCACTCACCTTCTTCACAGTTCTGCTCTGCCCAAGTTCAGACGCCTTCTCAAATATTCCTTCTGTCCCTTTGACTTTTGGCGCAGATGTTTTGTTGCCAAAATACTAGTCTAGATTCTGTCTTGAAGGGCCCACTGTTATGGAGAAGCAATCGGGGAGCCCTCTACTTGGTGAAGTAGCCATTGTTCAAATGCATTTTGTACATCGCTATCAGTTGAGAGTCAGCCACTGCCCAGGAAATCGTCCCTGTCCACCAACATCAGGTTCTTTGACTTCTTCCTTTCCAGTTTAGATCCCCTTGATCTCTAGTTGTCTTATTGCTCTAGCTAGAACTTCAAATACTAGATTGAATAGGTATGGCGAGCATAGACAGCCTTGTCTTGTTCCTGATTTTAGTAGAATTGCGTTGAGTTTCTCTTTATTTGGTTTTGGCTGCCCAGATCTTCTGGGGAAGGGGAAATAGAAGAGATTTCATGAATGGGGCAGGTGGGGATGGGAGCTGGAGTGATCCAGTGGGGGGGGGCAGGATGGAAGAGGAGAATACTGAGAGGCTGCTGAAAACGGGGGATGGGCTTAGTCATTCCTTGCTCTTAGGAAGCTCCCTCAGAATCCACCCAAGGTGGATACCTGCAACCATCACTCCGCCCTCCACACCTGGACCTGGCTGAGCCTTCCCTTCATGGTCATTTCCAGGGATCCTCTGTGGGCAGTTTCAGCTGTAGGGGTTCTCTATGCAAAATGGGTTTGCCGCTCAGCTTTCTCTAGTCCTCATTTAGGATTCAGCATAGGTCAGATCTTTTCCATCCCATCTGATTGCTTATTGGCTTCCAGAATAGTCTCATATTCATATTCCTTCTCTTTCTTTCCCTCCCCCTCATTACCCTATTCTCAACTGGTTACTGTGGTTTTAAGAGAAGCCTGCCTCCGCGAAGCAGAAATCCACGTAGTAGATTGAATCCTCCCCTGCAGCCCCATATTTCAGATGGGGACACTGGCTGGAGCTCGGGACACGAGTCACTGATAAAATGACACAAGCGGGATAGGTCTCTGCCCACCCCCCTCTCTGCAAAACCCAAAGCTAAAACTGCTTCGTCACTGAGAGAGGATTTCACAGGTCCATGAGGCTCTGCCACGGGATCTACAGCGGTCTATTAAGATATTACAGCCTGGCCTTGTGCTAACTGGAGCTGCCGGACTGAATGGAGAAATTCCAGAAGAACTTCCTGCTAATTTACTTCCAGTACAGCTACAAATGTCATTTCCAGAGTGGGCTCCTTTGTTCTGTGAATTTGGAGCAGGGAATACGCCCAGCAAAAGGATTCTCTTAAACGGGGGCATTTCCACACAATAGCACAGGACTAAGGGAAGGCCCATTGTAGTCAAAATGATACTTTGTACACCGCTTCCTGCTAGAACATGGAGCTAATGTGTCTCCAAAGCCCACTTCCTGTTCTTTGAGTTCCAAGCCCAATGTGACAAACAAATTTTCTGTTAAGGGAGGAAATGGTCCTATTCCAATTCAGAACCCCTTTGCTTTGGTTTAAATAAAGCCTATGTTGGAAACTTTTCCCGCTGTGTGGTGTTGGCTATTTAGCATGAACCGGGCCTTCAGAAGGGCAAGTTTGGCCCTTTGGTCTTTTGCCGTGGCCGTACACAAAGCACCTCGACCAGGTATTGGCTCCTCAATGTTGGATTCCCCAGCATCCAAAATAACAAGAAATGGAACTCTATAACTGAGGAGGACCTTGAATTCATAATCCCCCTGCCTCCACCTGGGGAGTGCTGGAGTTGCAGGTGTGTACCACCACACCCAGCTAGGTTTTCCTTGTACAGACCAGTCCTGTGGTGTGTGTGCTGTTACGGCAACACGAAATGGAGTAACATTCCTGTGCTAACACTTCATTCCTGCCTTGATCTCAGCCGCTTGTCCTTTGAAGTGTTTTGCGGTGTATCTAGATCATTCACGTTTCAGCCACAGTTTACCGAAGGACTTCTTTGGCATCAGCAATCTCACAGCTTGTAAGTCACAGAAACTAGGTATCATTTCATTCTTTGTTGCTTTGGGAGATTGAAGGGGGGATGCACTGTCCTTGAAGGCTTTGGTTGACCATCTCTACTTTGAAATCTCGCCCTCAGCTCCTGCAAATGCATGGTCACTGCATTTTTCTGGCATCTCCAGACTTTAGATCTGACCTTTCACGTGCAATCTATTGTGGGTCTTGAATATCCTCAGCACAATAATACTGCTTAAATGTCTCTGTTTTCTTCCCTCATCTATCAGATGGGTCCATCGCTGCTTATCTCGGAAAGCATATTCACTGGGAAAATGAAATGGCAAAGAACTGGACTGAGCAGAGCGCACACTTGGGCATGTTAACTGTCCACATTACTGTATTAGCTATAGTAGGTTAGCATAGTAGGAGCGAGAGCCTAGTAAATATGAAACTGGAAATCAAGGAGATGGGGGGTCTCTGCATCATGGACTTAAGAGTTTGCGTGTCATTCCCTGAATCACTCTGATTCTGTGGAAGGCCTGTGGATGTGTTGGAATGATGGAGACCAGAAGAAATGTGTTCCTAACTCCAGAAACAGGGCCTTGGTGGGGAGGTGGAGGGTCCTTCCTTGATCTAAACATCTCTGGCCAGTTTGGTCTTGGCTCCCACCCATTCAATAGCCCCAAAGCCACATGGACGTGCAAGCAGAGTTCACTTTTTCTTTAGGCAAGCCACAGCCTCACCCTGCACTGAGAATTGTTGTTCACAATGGCGATTCTGCCTCTTTCCGTGTCATTGTTCAGCTCTCTGATTCCTGTTTGCACAGTTCTTTTTACTGGGTTTACATCGAGGTCAGGGTTTGAGGTTGACAAAGGCATCCATTCCTCTGGAAAACCTATAAAACAACCCTCAGGATTCCCTTCATAATCTAGCCCTGGACACCAGCCAGTCCCTGACATTGTAAACTCTTTGTTTATTATGACAGGATTCGTTTCCTTCCCAGTGCCCCTTCCAAAACTTCTGCCCATCTCTTTGTCCTCTCATCCTATGCTCCTCATTCTTATCTGAAAAGATACTTGAACCTTAAGAAGAAAGGGAATTTTCAAACCTACGGAATACATATATATATATATATATATATATATATATATATATATATATATAATATCTTTATATATTTGATATATATAACCACCTCACAAAAGACAGGGCATTTGAGAGATAGTTTTAAATTTTTTATAATTTACATACGGAATTAGTTAGACATATGCCCCTTGCAACTCTGTGTGCATAGATAGCATGAGCTCATCTATTTTAATATGAGGCTTTCCTCTAGAATCTCAAAGGAAAATAAAATTCTAAGGGGGAGCATATTATTTGATATCGTTAATACGTTTTCAGTTTATCCCTTGAATGTGATGGGGGCTGTAAATGTTCATGTGCTTGTGTGTACGTGTACATACAGGCAGGCAGGCATGCACATATGTGCATGCTTGCAGAGGCCAGAGATTAACTCTGGCTGTCTTCCTCAACAGGGCAACCGAGCTCCACCTTCTTTTTAGGATTTATTTTTATTTAAAAGTCTTATTTCTTGAGGCACCATCTCTCAAAAAGCTCCAGAGACCTGCTCCTCTCTGCACACACACACCCCCACCCGCATCATTCCCAGCTCCTGCTATCCTTTCTGCTGGAGTTAGATTCAGGCCGCCACTCCCCGCTCTTTCCTTGGGTTCTGGGAATCTAAACACAAGGCCTCAGACTTCCATGAGGGGCACTGTATTGACTGAGCCATCTCCTCAGTACCCCTGGCCCCCCAAATTTTAACAATTGCTCTCCAACACCCAAGTCTCCTGCTTCAATCTACTAGCGTACTTTTGAGCATGGTTAGCGCTGCTGGAATGCCTGACAGCCTGACCTTTGGGGTGATCTTTTCTGAATCGCTTTCTGGAAGCTGATGTGAAAGGTGACCTGCAGACATTCGGCCTGACTGACACTTCCACAGAACCTGGACAGTTCAGGATGAGGAGTGTGGCTCATGGAACGTGGGGGTGGGTTGAAGGAAATACACTCATGATATTTTAGCCACTGGTGTGGGTTACATATGCAGTGGTGAGCCCCCGGAAGATTTACGGAGTGACATGGTAGTGCCACAAATGCTGATGCCGACATTAGCCTGTACCACCAGATGTGAGACACCCCCCCCCTCGGTGTAGGGTGTGCAGTTCTATCTGGTACATAGTACCTGACAGTAAAGACTGTATTCCTCATTGACGTATTTTCTATACTACACATGTTTATCCTCAACAGTTGCTTATCTTACAAGGTGAATGTAACAATGTTGTGCCTGGCACTGGTCTCTTGAATGTCAGGAGCACCCCACCTCCACCCCTAGTGGTGGGCCTAGGTCATTGAGGTCTCCCTAATGGCAAAATTGTCTTAAACCACATTTCCACAACACATCCCTGACTGTCACTGACACGAGTTGAAGTCTAACATCAGGTTTGGATTTCTGGTTTGATGTCTATCTGTGGCAACCTGCCTCCTACTAAAAGCTCAGAGTTATAAGCCAGGAGACCTAGACTCTCAATCTAGCCTTGCCTCTGGCTAGCCTGGGGTGATCTTGACCAGGTAAAATGGGAGTGGAAACAGCCCCAGGGGTCCTTTCCTTCAGGTCTGAAATCTCCCTGTTGCCTCTGAGGAACTTGCCAGCTTGTGGCACTCTGGTTATCTGAAGGGTGGGGTTGTCATTCTGTGAGCCATTTCTTTCACGTGACATAGGTATTGCTGCTTCTCCTGCCTGCCTGAGATAACTCCTTGGAGGCCTAGCCTCTCCCTTCAGCTCTGTGCTCTGCCTTCTAGATGCCCGACTCAGAAGAATCCCAGGATGTAGGCAGCTCTGAGGAATCCAAGGGGAGCTTGGAAAGTCCCAAACAAGGCAACAATAAGATGAAGCTTAAGAGCCGTCTCTCAGGTAAGTGGCAACACCCTGCCTGTGGAGACTGAGAGAAGGGAAGCGAACCCGTCAACAGGAGGAACACTTTGGGGAGAGCCCTCAGCTTGTCATGTATCCCAGACTGGCCTGGACTCCAGTCCTCCTGCCTCATCCTCCTAGGTGGAGCCCTTCATCTCCTTCAAATCTCAGAACTGTCTCCTCCAGTGAGGCGTGCCCTGGCAGAGCACCTTAAGCCTAGCTGCCCACGTGACTGTTTCTTCTGAGCCCTTACAAAGTGCATGTGCGTGCGTGCGTGCTTGCGTGCTTGCGTGCGTACGTGCGTGCGTGTGTGTGTGTGTGTGTGTGTGTGTGTGTGTGTGTTGTCTGTTGAAACTTCAGTTTCCTGAATGTTTAGCTCATTTACCTTAATGAGGCTTCAGATGACCCTCTCAGCGCCAATGCTCGGGAGGCCCATACTCTCAGCATGCACGTGCCCCACCCCCGCCCCGCAGAAACAACTCTGGGCCCACTAGAACAAGGGGCAGAAGGATTTTATCGTACATCTCATGCCTCCTCAGCTAAGCAGGAGAAATGACGGAAAAGATTGCAACTTTCAGAACTGATGGCTTCCATATTCAATGTGTACTGCGTTCTTCCCTAGATGCCCTGGCCTGTGCTCTGGGGGAGACAGCAGAAGACACATATGACTTTCATGGGTCCTTGGCACTTTTGCCTTGTTGGGTCCTTTTTTTTTTCCATCAAAAAATAAATTTCATGACTGTGTTCCCATGCAGATGTTTGCTGGGGACTGGGGAGATGGCTCGGTGGGTCAAGTACTTGTTAACCAAGCTGCAAGACCTGAGTTCAGATCTTCAGTACCCAAGAAAAAGCCCAGTTTGGCCCATGTCTGTAATCCCAGCACTGGGACTAGGGTAGGGCCGAGACAGGTGAGTCCCTGGGGGCTCACTGGCTGGCCCCAAGCCTGAGGGTTTAGTGGGGGACCCTGAACTCCAGCCTTCACAAGCAAACACAGACCCAAGAGCAGCTGCAGGCACACATGAAACACCACACATGAACATAAGGGTGTAGACAGCAGACCCCTGCCTGGCTCCATATGTGCACACATACGCTGTATTCATGTGCATTCTGTCACTGTCAGTGAAACAAGTAAATGGTGCACAATGATAGAGCAAGGGACCTAATGCCAACCTCTGGGCTCGAGACACACTGCATGGACTTGCAGAGTTCCATACACATATGTGTATAACACACACTAACACAAGATATGTACTGAGTTCATTACTGTCTTCTCTCGTTACCATCGCACTCAACTTTTCCTGCATTTAAAAATGCACTGGAGCATTTTTAGGGTCTCCAGATGTGGCGTGGGCTCCTGGCACAGTGCCTACTGGCATAGTAGGTGACTTGGCTCCAGCCACCCACTCACAGGTATTGGGAAAGGAGGTAGAACTTAGCTTTGGGCCCTTAGCAGTTGGTAGCCTGGCATCCTTAGGCTGTCTTTTGTTTGTTTGTTTTTGTTTTTTGGATTTTTGAGACAGGGTTTCTCTGTGGCTTTGGAGTCTATCCTGGAACTAGCTCCAATAGCCTAGGCTGGCCTTGAACTCACAGAGGTCTGCCTGCCTCAGCCCCCCCCCCCTCCTGAGTGCTGGGATTAAAGGCATGTGCCACCACCACCTGGCCCCTAGGCTATTTTCAACCTCCTTCAACTTCCATTTCAACAGCTGTCCAATCTAGCTGATACCCTGACTTTGAAAGATTAGGTTAATATTTTTATTTCACCATGTATTTATTTATTGCTGCAGGTGTGTGTGTGTGTGTGTGTGTGTGTGTGTGTGTGTGTGTGTGTGTAGACGTGTAGACTTGTGCATGCTGTGGCCATCAGGATTGCACAGCAAGTGCCCCCACGTCTTATTTTTAAGTCTCAGGAAATCACCCAGCACAACGCATAGTGTGTTAATATCCCCTATCCCATCATTTTCTTCTTCTGCACCCAGATCCCTGGCACAGAAAGACAATGCTGCCAGCCCAGACAATGCCCCCATCATCTAGCTCTCTGCAACATTTAATCTCAGGGAAGATAAATAGTGTGAGACCAAAAAGTATATCCTGCTAAAATTCTAGTCACAAAAAATTAGTTATTTTATTGAGCTGGGAATAACTAAGCAGCATCATGTTAGGTTGACTTTTGGCAGAAAGATATGGCATTGGGTAGAAGGCTCTCACCTAGAGGCAACAAGCAGCCCCCCACCCCAGCTGAAAGAGACCCTTTAAATCCTGTGTGTACAAGGGCGGAGAGGAGGCAGTGGCCAGCTTGGCAGAGTTTATCACCACTGTAGTCAGTCCCCAGGGAGGCTCTCTGAGTTCTCAGGAGACACAAGGATCTTTGAAACCGCTGCAGTTACATTCCTTATTTTATAGATGAGATCAGAGCAACTAAGGAAGTCCCAAAGGTCACTGGATTGAAGCCAGGAAAAAGGACCTACGTTCCAGTTCTTCCCACCACTGGCTTCCTGGGGACAGTGAAAAGAATTCTGCCCCCTACCATGTCAAAGGGTTTCTAGATTCGGATGGGAGTGGGGGTGTAGCTCGAAGATCTTCCAGATGTGCCCATATTGTCAGTTTGGTGCCAGACTTGCCTTTAGCTGATAGCCAGTCCAGGGCTGCTCACCGTTTGCCGCAGGGAGTCTCACCTTCTTCTTAAGCCATGCAAACCTGTGATAGAGGAATACAGAATAGGGGAGGAAGCATGCGCAAGCATCAGTGGAACTGGGTTCAGTTTCCAACCCAAGACAAGTGACCTGGGGCCCAGTGATTTCTTCATCTGGGGAAGGAGGATTACACTGTGCGCTGGTTCTCTCAGCAGATGCGAGAGCCTTCCATGAGTCCCCCCTTTTGGAAGACTGAGGAGAGAATGTGGTTGGTACTGCCACTCCAAGGTGTGACAGCCATGGACCCTTCCCTCAGGAGCACCCATTCATTTTATTGTTGGGGTCATGAGTATAATGGTCATTTTCATTCTGATTGTTCTTGCCTCTTTCCTTCTCAAGAGGGAAATAAGAGTTTGAATGGCCTCAGACAGGAAGGCCTTCGTGAGAACTCTTAGTCCCCAGGGAAGGCAGCCCACATGTACACATAGCGGTGGCCTGGGTAAGACACACATGCAAGCGGCGGAGTGGCTGGGAGTCCCTCTGGATTGTGGTGCTCGTGGAGGCCTTCGGAAATAGCAGGATAAAGGAAGGCTGAGACATGGGTAAAAGACTGGAGACCAGGAGGAGAGGAATGGGAGATTTTCCAGGCAATGGGGAGGATGAAAGACATTTTGGGCAACTGTTTTTAGTCCTCTCTCTTTTGAAAGGCCCAATATCGTCTAGTGGCAATGAGTCAGTCCGGTAAAGCTTGGCAAGAGTGCACAGGGGAAGAACGGCAGGCTGTGAGGTGGGAAGCGATGGTGTTGGGTAAAGTTGTGTAAACTCGTGATACTTCTATCCCAGTTCCAGAAAGAAAGAGGAACACATCCCTGACAGCTATCAGGATAGAGCATATTCACGGGGGAGGGTGGGATCTGTAAGCCTGGCAGCTTCATCTGGAGACATGCTAAAGAAGCTGGGGGACCTGGGCTCTGACGGCACTGTGAACTGCTTTCCTTGAAACACATTTGCATGTGGGAGTTTGTTTATTTTTAATATGAATGTTTGTGTGCCTATGTCTGGGCCCAAGGAGGTGAGAAAGGCGTGGGCTCTCTGAAGCTGGAGTTCAGACATCTGTGAGCTGCTTGATGTGGGTGCTGGGAACCGAGCTCTGGTCCTCTGTGAGGACAGCATGTGCTCTTAGCCGTTGAGCCATTTCTCCAGCCCCACAGAGGAGGTTTTAATGCCATGGAATCCTCACTTGTCTGTCTTCCAGATCTGAGTGTTTGTTTCATATTCTCGAAATGAGTCACTGCGGTGTTCATACATTAGGGCATTATCAGTGGAAGCTACCGTGTGTGGTTTCTCTCCTGTCAATGACAAGCGCCTCCCTGTCAACCCAGAAGGAATTTGCTTCAACTAAATCTTTTTCAGATGAGTAAGCATGCCAAGAAAGATTAATCTGGCCCATGAATTACAAAGTTATGAATTATTTAAGTATGTGCGTGAGGTTTTAGCCATTTCCACGAAGGCTTTGCCTAGTCTGGCTCCAAAATGACTAAAGCAACATCATCCGTCATCTCACAGAACAGTTTTTCTAATATGCTAGCCCAAGTTTTCCTTCCTGCCTACCTCTTTTCTTGCCAGCAGGGGTCTCCTTTAACTTCAGTACTTTTGATTTATCCATGTTAACCTCTTAAGTTTGCCGTCTTTTTAAATGCAAAATTTTCCTTGGCTGCAAAGGGATTTCAGATGTTTGAAAACCTCCTTCACAAAGTTAATACTTTGCTTTTGAAAAGCTAAGCCTTAAGTGACATCCATTAGCTGTTATCACCACCATATCATTATTCAAAACTCAACATGAGGCACACACACACACACATACACACATATAAAATTATCGCAAAGGTTTCCTAAATAGGATCTGAAAGCATCAATTATAAAAGTAAAAGCTGGTTTGCATCCCTGCTTGCAAAATTACAGTTTGGTCCACAAGGGGCAACACATATAACTGTCGTCCCATATAATTATATCGAACAGCGCTATTATGGCCACCCATGATGGCTAGTTTCAATTGTCACCTTGACACGATCGGGAATCAACTGGAGGGGTTCCAAATGAGTGATCGTCTAGATAAGGTTCCCCTGTGGGTATGCCTGTGAGAGAGTCGCTTTATTGGGTTAACTCAGGTGGGATGACTTATCCCTGAATATGGGGTGGGTACCATTGGATGGGTGGGCCCTGGACTGGAAGGGCGAGCTGAGTGCTAGCATGCATGTGGTTGTTGCTCTCTGCTCCCTCATGGGTTGTGATATGACGAAACTCCTCCCTGTGATTCCCCGCCATGATCCACTACAACCCGGAGCCATGAGCTAAGATAGACCCTTTCCCTCTATGTTGTCAGGGAATTTTATAAAGCAACTAAATTTAGATTCTGTAATATCTAAAATGATAGAAAAGAAACTATGACCCATCTTATTTTGTGTAAACACACCACACTCCTCGAAACACCCTGTCATTAAGCCATCGATGGCTACGTCATACCTGTTAAAATTACGACTTTTTATTCTCCAGAAAATACCATTAAGACAATGTAAGGCACAGATGTGGAGAAAATATGTATAACTCATAGATCCCACAAAAGATTCATCATCTCACACATTACAATAAAAACCTTACTAAGAAATCAGTAAGGAAATCTAATAAACGAATGGACAGAAGATATAAACACTTTACAAAAGGGATCGGCCGATGCTGTATACACAGAGGTGTGAGCCCGTCCGTCATCAGTGGGATGAAGATTGAAAGCCACAGTGAGGTCCCTTTGTGCACCCAGGGGGACAACTGACATTAAAGACAGATAGGGGAGCAGGGTGGCGTGGGGAAGACAGAGCTCATCCTGCAGGAAAGAGTACTGAGGAAGAATGCCAGGAGCCAGCACCTCCACACCGACATGGCACTGGGAAGACCTTACCTTCACAGGAGGCGCACGTGAGAATACAATAGCTGTAGCCTTGATTCTTGATCAGGAGTCCCACAGATGCATACCTGACCCACAATGCCTTCTGCATTTCTAGTGGGCTGCTTAAAAAACAGTAATGTGTGGGCAGCAATATACTGAGTGTACCAACACACACACACACACACACACACACGTTACTACTGTTTCACGTCTCAAGCTGGAAACAGGCCAGCGTCCCTCAACAACAGGATGCATAAAGCATAGCGTGTTTATACGATGAAATGTTACGCAGAGCGGAAGTGATCAAACTGTTGGCACATAACCAGCACGGTTGCGTCTCACAAACTAAGTCTGCGAAGGATAGGCAAGACAGCTCGGTGAGTAAAGGTTCCTACCCATAATGCTAATGGCCTGAGTTCCAGTCCCAGGACCCGCATAGTGGGGGGAGAGAACGGACTCCTGCAAGTTGTCCTCTGATGGCACGTGTGCCCCGCATGATAGCACATGTTCCCCCACATGCATACATACACAAAATAAAAATAGAATAAATGTAAGAGCAAGGAGCTCCTATACACAGAAGTACATATTGGTTTATATAGAGTTCAAAAATAGACAGAGGTGATCAAGGATACTTAGATCACTGGTCTAAATATCACATTACCGTCGGATGAGGAGCAATCAGTAACCCGAGGGGGCTTCTGAGATTCTGGATTATGTCTCTTGATCAGTGTGTTAGAGGTCGTGTGAGATTCCATTCATGCACTTTTGTGTACATTTAAGTTATGCTTAATAAGCATGAATAAAAACAGCCATTGCTAAGCCAGGCACAGTTGTGCATGCCAGTTATTTCAGAGCTCAGAGGTTGGAAGTCACATGGCACAAGAGAATTCTGAATTCCAAGCCAGCTTGGCAGCAGAGCAAGACCTACATCAACTGTACATCTCAAAAAAAAAAAAAAATCAGTATCATATGTGGAGTAAAAGCACCCACCTAGCAGTGAAGCCATGGCCACTGTGAAAAGATGCCCCACCATTGCTAGGAGACCACCTGCCAATGGTCCCCTCACCAGTTTCTTGCTGTTCCCGCCACCCCTGCATCTGGCTCGGTGCAGACATTGCTCCTTAAGCTGATGCAGAACCTGGGGCTAGGCCTGCGCAAACTTGGTCGTTTATGCATCTTCAACCCCAGACCTTCTGAAACCACACAGTGATTGCAAACGTGGTGTTCGGGCCTATTGGTGCTGCTAACACTCTTCTCAAGCCTTACCAAGCCCCGACTCCATTTTTGTTGTTGTTGTTGTTGTTGCAGGAGGTGTCCATCGCCTAGAGTCTGTTGAAGAATATAATGAACTGATGGTACGCAATGGGGACCCCCGGATCAGGATGCTGGAGGTCTCTCGGGATGGCCGGAAGCACTCTCTTCCCCAGCTGCTGGATTCTACTGGGACATCACAGGTTAATCCCGGGCTGTGGGGCCTCTGGGTCGCTCATAGTCACTATTACTTGGTTAGAGACCAAAACACAGATTTGGAAACCCTGCGTCTCTGCAAGTGTGTGTGTGTGTGTGTGTGTGTGTGTGTGTGTGTGTGTGTGTGTGTGTGTGAGAGAGAGAGAGAGAGAGAGAGAGAGAGAGAGAGAGAGAGAAAGAATACATTTTATTTCTTTCCAAAGATCTCTATGGACCCCTGTTCAGAAGAGCTGCCCACTGATAAGGGTCATGAGCATTTGGGCCTAGAGAGACAGAGCGAGAGCCATGGAGAGAATATGAGGTCTACCCAGAAAGATTAGAAGGAAGCCAGCTCAAGGGTTGAAGAAAGTAGGGAAATATCTCTTAATAGATCTCAGCATCTTGGTTCTCTTCATGCTGTGTGTTTTGGAACTAAGAGTTGCTCTCAACTGCCAGGAGACAATGGCGTCTCAGAGTCTGTGGCAAACCACCATTGCTTATTCAATAGGAACGTCACGTGTCAGAATAACAACTCTGTTGGTGGCGTGAGCACAGGCGCCTGTACCTTGCCTGGGGTCCCACCTGCTGCGGAGGACTAAAGTAGGTGATTAGCATGACAGAGCCTGTTCCCATCAAGAACCCTGACTCTCCAGCCCTGACTAAAAGTTCCTCCTCGGTTATCCTGTCCCTGGCCCGCTGGAAGCGAGAGGACAGGCTCACAACCAACTTGGAAGGAGGTTCAGTCTCCGGGAAACTTAGGGGTTCTTTGGGTTCTGGTACTATGAGTCAAACAGGAAATCACTAGCATTTTTCCCCTGGATCTATCAGAAAAAACAGGGCTGGAAGAGGAGGTTCCAGCAGTGACATCTCTAATATCACACTTGGGGACTCCTGGGTGATAGGAGTCTAAGGGGCTTGGACCCTGACTTCTAGTGTGTCAGGACCGCTCTGTGATGGAACAACTGAAACTCAAAATGGCTAAATATTTTACTCAAGGTTATGTGTCAGAATCTCTGAAGAAAGATTATAGCTAATCATGGTGTCAATATCAAGTATTTATGGCTTTTGTTTTTTTTATGTTGCTCAGGAAACTCATGCTGGGGGTAGACAGTCTTACCAGAGAGCTTTCCCTTCCTCAGTTTGTCCTTTCTCTTACCTTTGGCCCTCTTCTCTTTCTCCCAGGTTTTACACACACACACACTCTGCTATTTCCTCCACCAAAAGATGCTGCCCAGTGTAGTTACTCAGTAAAACTTTGGGCATAGGTATAAGTGGTTTGCACCTGTAGCATCCAAGATGGCAGCTACGTGTGTCTCAGCCTGGGAATGCACTGGCGGAGTTGAAGAGCGCGTTTTAATCGTAGTGAGCCTTAATTCAAACCTGTAGCCTCTGGTGGCCGGTGGGCGGTGCATTATAGACAGCACAGGTGCACGCGGGGCAGAGCGACCTCTTGAGCTCTCAAATGTCCACATGAAGCACACAGACCTCTGGCTTCTGCTTGTTTCCAAGAGAGGGAGCATGAAGCAGGGCTGAAGACTGGTGATCAGAGAAAGGGGGTCCCCAAGGGGATCCTGCGTGAACCCCTGTGTTCAAAGGTTGGCCAGCCACAGGCTGTGTCTGGCGCGCTCTGCAGTGGTTTCAGTAAATGGGTGGTAACACTGCCAAGCCCACATCGTTTATTTAATGAGACCAAGTCTGGGCGGCCCATGTTACTGGCAGATACTCTGTCAAAGATCACAGTATAAACTCTTCCAAGCCACCAGGGGATGCAAACTAGCCCTGGCGGGAGGGAACATCTCATTCCTCCATATGAACGAAGCAGATACAAATCAAGTATGAAAACTATTTTGCGATGGCTCTCTTCTCAATGATATTCTTCTACCTGTGCTGTGATAGACACAGAAGACATTTATTATTCTAAGAGCGAGTCAGAGGGCGAAAGGCTCCCTTTAGCGGGAGCTACTTAATCTCCTGGTTATGTTATCAGTATGCACTCTGCTGATACATGTGGTTAGCATGGGTGAGGGCACAAAAGGGGGGTTGAGGTTGGAGCTGCTGCCAGAAGGGGAAAGTGTGGCTTATGGGAAAGTATTTGATTTTTCCAAATACGAGGGATTAGAGCCGAAAGGCCGCCGTTTCTCAGCAGGGCATTTTATGTGGAAAAACAGTTGTCTGGGTCTGTGGTTTGCAGTTTATAAGACACATGGGCTTGCTGAGTTTCTGAATGAGTAGATTAAGCTTGCAATGGTGAGATACGTTTTAAACATGATTTTGAACTTGGGGCAGGGGTAGGAGAGATTTTCAAAAAGAGCCCAACCCCCAGGATGGTCATCTTTGTTCTCCTGACTCCATTCCAGAAGGATCTGTGACTTACGGTTAAAGACAAAGTGTGTGACACAGGTGCTTGGGGTCACTAAGCAGCCCTTTGTGACGGGGTAGGTATGGCAGGGTACGGCAGAGGGAGGCCCTGCTCCAATAGTCTTTAGAGTAAACTTGTTTTAAACCAGTGGACCACAGACCGACCATTGGGAATCGCTAACTCGAAAGACAGCTGAGATTTTCAAAGTCTCTTTGTATGCCCGAGCCCGCAGCAGGGTAAATGAAAATATCTGGTGTTGCCTTGCGCTGGCTTTCAGGAATACCACATCGTGAAGAAGTCCACCCGCTCTCTGAGTACCACCCACGTGGAATCTCCGTGGAGGCTCATTCGGCCGTCCGTTATCTCCATCATCGGGCTGTACAAAGAGAAAGGCAAGGTGAGCTCCTTTCTGCCAACTCTTGCCCTCCAGGTGAGGGGTAGCCTGCTCCCTTAAGTAGCCTGTTTGCATGTTTAGTTTGGTTTCGTTTTTACATTTAAAAAATTAACATCTAAAAGGGGATGGCATAACTTCCCTGTCATTCCTTCCTGTGACCCTCGCAGTGAGAGGCTGGCACACCCTCCTTGCCCAGTTGATTCAGGGAGTTGCCAGCCCCTCAAGAGATTCTAGGGTGGAAGGCAAGGATGGAAAGAATGATCTTCCAATCTTTTTGGTTCTGTTCCCAAATCTTTTCCCCATTGTAAGAAATATACCCCTGGCACCCTTAGAGAATGCTCCATCATTTTGAGTGATATTCATGGCTTTGCCATTAGGTAAATGTACAAATAACTTGATGCTATATAAATATTGAAATACCTGCTTTGACAGCATACAAAATGGAAAGACTGAAATAAATATGGCGACCGCAAGGTGTGGAAGAGCTTGAAGAGCCATTTGCTCATCAGTGGGAAACTCTGATTCTTGGAGTCAAAGACTGTCAAATATTAGAAACTTCAGATAGTCAACCTAGATCCCTCCCTTAATATGAATGGCCTAGTATACTACGGCTAAATCTGAGGAGGGAAATAGGGAAGGAAAACTTGAAATTGGTCTCCTACTTAAACCCCAAACCTGAGTAGAAAAGATACCTCGCTCAAATACTTATACAGAGGGAAAGGTTTTTGCGGTTAAATTCTGTAGTGTCAGCCCAAACTCTTGTCTACTTTGAACACAGGGCCTTGGCTTTAGCATTGCTGGAGGCCGAGACTGCATTCGAGGCCAGATGGGGATTTTTGTCAAGACCATTTTCCCAAACGGATCAGCTGCGGAGGATGGCAGACTCAAAGAAGGTAAGCGAGAGTCTCTTGGTGATCTGTAGTGATAGCCTGAGCCCTTGAGAGTCTGTACCCTTGCGAGGTGTGACTAGATGTCATGGCAGCTGAGGTCATGGCCTTGAGAGTATGGTGGACCTGACCTGAATCCAGCACCTCGTCATCAGGGTCTTGGGAAGACCACGTAACCCAAGCTCCACTCTCCTGAGCTACTTGGAGCAAACTTGGAACGTTAATATCTACCTTGAAGTATTTTTTGTGGGGGGTGAAAACAGATTGAAAATGGAAAGTAGCTTGATGTTTCTGTTGCAGACCGTAGGTTTTAACCATGGCTACACTGTTAAATACTGGTCCTTGCTCGGGTTCTCTGCCTTAAATATTCCTGAGAATTTGGCAGTCCAGTCTTACCTTAGCACGGATGGGAACACAGTGACTTTAGTAGCTTTTTAATGTCTTGCTGTTGGAATCGATACTTTGTAGCTGGCTCCTAATTGGATGCCTTCCCGTTCTCCATAGCGTCCCCCATGTTATCAGACATAAATACAACAGACAAGAGACTTTGGGTGTAGATTAAAGTATCACCAAGGTTTTCAGTTACACCTTTCAAATAAGATTTTCAACCCTTTAATTATACCTTGTATTTTTTTGGCCCTTTAAACATTTAAAACATATCTATGTATTTAAGTTATTTCACTAACTGTATTACAAACCTGTAGAGCAGGTATTTTGGAGTGAGTCTTTTGTAGGCCAGGAAACTGGCTCTCAGAAGTGTTCAGTAACTAGAAACCTCCTCTCACCGTGGCTGTGTAGACCACGCTGGCCTCTAACTTGGGAAGATCTGCCAGCTGCAGCCTTGTGTATGCTAGAATTAAATGCATACATCCCCACGCCCAGTCATAGTATTTCTTATAATAAAGAGATTCTTCTCATTGTGTATGTTGTATAACTTACAAAATATTTATCTGGATTAAGATGTTGATGTAATTTCATGAAGCCAGTTCAGTTGTGAACATAACTGCGTAGCACAGACCAAGGCAAGAAGCCTGTTTCTCCCTCCCTTCTAATATGCATCTATTTTATCTTTAAGTTACATGTATTTATTTTGGTGTATATATGTGTATGTGCAATTGGGTCACAGTTCATATGTAGATGTCAGAGTTAGGGGTCAGTTTTCCATTCCCACAGTGTATGCTCCAGGACTCAAACTCGTGTCATTAGGCTTGGCCACAAGCCCCCTTACCCATGGAGCCATCTCACTGGCCCAGTATTTGCCTTTCCTGGGGTGATTATGTCAGGATATTTCTAGTTATCTTTAGAAATGATTTGACTGTCCGGTTCTGTTGAGTCGAAGTGGAGTGGCCACAGGTTTACTTCTGTTTTAAGAACGGAAAGAGGGAATCAGTGTGTCCTGGTTTTAGGTAGAGCTTGTAGGAGACTTCATGTAACAGTATGATTTGACCAGGCATAATACTTCTTGGGCAACATATTTACCTCTTTCTCTCTGAGGAAAAGTTAACCCCCAGGTGCTCTTGGGATCTGGTTTCAGAGCAGCGTAAAAGTCTAGCCGAGGTGTCTTAGAATGGATGTATGTGTTCATTTGGTTGAAATTCATCCTGTGAGGTTGGTCGAATGAAGCAAAATGGGGCGTGGACCTTTCATCATTATGAAAGGTTAATAGTGGATGATTCTTCTAAATGTTATGTTTTCATATGTGTTCAATCTATGAGAAATGTAAGTCACTTGGGCTGGGCTTCCAGCCGTTGAGTGATACACCTTAAAAGCTCTCATGTAAATTCTATGCGCATGCATAACTGTTTCAGTGTTCCTGTCCTGCGCCCGTGTAGGTACACCCTTCACCCTCCAGTCATAACTGAACAGTTGGTGAGGCCAGGCTGTTCTGAAAGGAGAGCATTGTGTGGCTTGTGCAGTTGCGTTGAAGAGAACGCATGGGATGCTGCTGCATTTCTCTGCCTCATCCAGCGGCTTCCCATGTGCACGGCGTGCTCTGAGATTGGCTGTCTGCAGCGAACATGTGTGGTTTTCTGCTGGTTGAACTGTCTTGTCGTACAGAGCCTCTCTCCCCTCCTGCACTGCCGGGCAGAGTCTGTCTGCTTTTTCTGGGGCATCTTTATGTTTGATGAGCTATTATTCCAAAACCTAGCCCATGTCACAAGAGAGCAAATGAGAACCAAGTTCTCAGAAGCCAATAGGATGTCCGCATCACCTGACATTCCCAGAAGGCACTGTGAGCAGCGTGAAACATGACCTGACTACAGGTTGTCACAGTGTTGGAGATGAGAAGTTATTGGAGTCAGGGAGAAGCATGTGGACACTGCACACACACTGCTCACAACTTCGCACAACCCTGCAATCATTGGCATCAGCCTGCAGTGATCTCTGAGGCAGAAACCTCTAGTCTTGCCAGCCTGAAGATGGAGCCTGGGACCTGCCCCGATAAGCCCAGATATCCAGACTATTTCTGGAAGTGGGGCTATCAATTCTCAGTCACATCTAAGCGAGATTTTCTCTCTACTGTTAATTGAAACCCTATTCTGTATCGTGTTGAGTCTCTGCACTTGGACAGCTTGTCTTTCTGCAGATAGGAGTGTGGCTTCTTCACAAGCATGCCTGTGTTCAGGTTTCCTTTGGTAGGTTTATGTTTTTAAATAAGACTATACAAAACCTGAAACTGCAGCTCAGTCTCTGAGCATATTTTTTGTCAAAGGTGTCAATAGTTAACAATCAGGTCTTCAAGCTTTCCATAGTGGGTTTTGCCTTTTGGTGGTGGTGGTTGGTTACTTTGTTGTTGCTTGATATTTTATTCTTGCTTTGTGTTTGCATGTGTTCTTTTTGTTGATTGATTGGTTAGCTTGGTTTGGGATTTTATTTTGTTCTGTTTTTGGTGATGGTAGTGGGTTTTGGTTTGTTGGTTGATTGGTTGTCAGGTGTTTTTGGTCATGTTTTAGTCCAGATAGTCATATTTGGTAACCCAAGCTGACTTTGAATTCACTTTGTTACCCCAGCTAGCCTTGATCCTCCTGCCTCAGCCTATCCAAATCTAGGAATCCAAGTGTGCCCTACCAAATCCAGCCCCAAAGTTGTTTAATTATTGATTATAGAATTATTGCTGAATAATATGAGTATATTTAAATTTGTATTTATTGTTCCATTTAGGGGACATCCCTAGGAGCTAAGTTAGTTAAAATGGATCTGAACCATAAGAGTTATGTTCATAGGGTATGCCACTGTAGGTCAAGCCAAGCAGAGTCCAGTAAATTAGAGATTAACGTATTTCCTCACGTTTGGTCACCAGGAGATGAAATCCTAGATGTCAATGGAATACCAATAAAGGGCTTGACGTTTCAAGAGGCCATTCACACCTTCAAGGTAATGGTGTCCCCTTGGGTCTCCTTTGTTCTCTTCCTTTTCTTCCCTGCTTCCCCTATGGGTTTTGCCATCTGACAGTTTCCCACGCGCCTGCTTGTTTTGCAGCAAATCCGAAGTGGGTTGTTCGTCCTCACGGTGCGCACCAAGTTGCTCAGCCCCAGTCTTACCCCATGCTCCACTCCCACACACATGAGCAGGTCGAGCTCCCCAAGCTTCAACAGCAGCGGGGGACCCCCAGCAGGAGGAGGTTCTGAAGAAGGTGGTTCTTCATCCTTGGGGCGGAAGGCTCCTGGGCCCAAAGACAGGATTGTCATGGAGGTCACCCTCAACAAAGGTACCGTAGCGGCTCCCTTACTCCCTGGCTTTCTTCTCCAAGGGGACACCGTTACCTGCTTTTACTTACATTCTTTAAACCAGGCCTTTGGAACCGCCTGCTGCCTGGTGTCTAAGTGGCCCGGGGCATTACAAGGAGAGATGTTGAATCATTTTACAAAAGGGAGGCGAAATTGCTGGCCAACAGTCTTTAAAGTTCTCCCCAGATGAATGAATCACCATTTGTCAGGGACTTGTGCTAAAATGAGTAGTCCAGCCTTCTAAAATTGTGAAGAAAGACAAGAGTAAGTCAACACCAGTAACTCCAAGTCCCAGGTTCTCAGCAGATCCGGATGCCTTTTCTCATTTCTCCCCTCCTTGACTAGGACTTACTGTAGAAGGAGAATCAACGATTATAAATAACCAAGAAATTAGCTGACAGTCAAAAGTCTAAAAGGTTTCATATTCAGGCTTAAAAATATTAGTCATTCTCCAGCTATTTCCAGACGGATTTGAGGAAGTCCCTTAGACTAAGCAGAGAGTAGAGCCTGAGATAACATGAGAAGCAGGATTTATATTCTCCGTCTGGACCAAACCAAGAGCGTATTGGTCTGGATATCTGTTAACTCTGTTTGCACGTTTTCTGGTGACCGTGTAACATTCGCTTCTGTTGTCTGTCCCCTCCCAGAGCCCAGAGTTGGACTGGGCATTGGAGCCTGCTGCTTGGCCTTGGAAAACAGCCCCCCGGGCATCTACATCCATAGCCTAGCCCCTGGATCTGTGGCCAAGATGGAAAGCAACCTGAGGTTAGTGACGTCCCTGGCATATAAGACCCCCTCCCATTATACAGTCCTGGTGTGGTCTTGAGTTGTGAAGACACGCGTTATTTGCTTCAACACAAACAGGGACAGAGAGAGACATATAGCCCAGGCTGGCTTTGAACTTACTATATAGCCAAGGACGACCTTAAACTTCTGATTTCCCGCCTCTGCCTCCCTAATGCTAAATTATAGGTGCTTACCACTATGCCCATCTGTTCTACTTAATTTTTTTCTGTGGAATTCAACATCTTTGACTTTCTTTCTAATAATCTAGCCAAGACTAATGTTAACAACATCTCCAAAGATGAAAACCTCATATGAATCAAATTTGGTTGAATCATAGAACTTTGAATCTTTGTTTCTGCGATGGTTTTAATTGTTAACTTGACACAATCTAGAATCACCTGAGAGTCTCAATGAGGGATTGTCTAGACCAGCGTGGCCTGCGGGCATGTCTTCAGGGGATTATTTTATCTTAATTGTGGTGGGAAGCCTGCCCACTGAGGGTGGTGCACCATTTTCTAGGAAAGGGGTTCTAAATTGTAGAAACATGGCAAAAGCAAAGCAAGTGTGTGCTCTTGACTGTAGATATGACTAACGGCTTCAGGTTCCTGTGTCTCGACATCCGCACAGTGATGGAGCACACCGTAGAGCTGTGAGCTCCGCGAGCCCTCTGTCATGGGCTGCTTTGGTCGTGGTATTTCATCACAGCCATGGACGACAAAATGAAGACCGCTTCCCTACCTGCTCTGTGGTGTTGGGGCTCGGAAGTTCAGTGTTAGAATTTTGCCGAAACAGAACTCTCGGCAGATCGTCTGTGGCTATTTCAATACACTCACTCATCATTCATTTGTGCAAACATCACTCCACAACCTGGAACTGCTTATACTGGTTCAAGTGACCGGATGCAAAAGAGCCCTGGAGTCATGTGTTTGTGGGAGGTCTCGTTATAAAGGTTGAACTTTCTCAGTAGTTTTCCTCGCCATCTGAGAGAGGACAACCACGGTCTGTCATCCAAAGTGCTGGACCATCAGATTTCTTAACTCAGTTGAATCGTGCAGTCAGCCTTCTGTGCACACAAGAAATCGCAGTCCTCTTTCCTACGGTAATCGCAGTGGCTGGTGCCCACCTAAATATCACAAAAATGTGCACACGTTACACAAAGCTCTCTGTGCAAACAGTATCACCTTTCTCCCCCGCCCCAGCCCTCATAAGCATCTAAGTCCTTTGGCAGCAGAAGAATTGTCAAAACACCATTTGTTGGTTGCCATTTTGGAGGCTGTGTTAATGGATTATGTTACATTTTTTGTTAATCATCAGAGTGAATTTCCACATTGAAAAAAAAAACTTAGCAAATCATCCAAAGTACATTAAAGAAAATATACTTTTAGAACCGAAGGGGAAAAAAATCCTTTAATGACATCCCAAGTTGATGTTTCTTTCTTGAATGGTTCCATATGCCTGGGGCGAGCCAAATGAACATTCCTCAACCCCCATGTAAAGAGTCTTTGTTCTCTCTTGCTGAGCTCTCTCCCGATAATTCCAAGTCAAAATAGGCAACTTGTCGTAAATTTCTCATTTGTTCAAATTTGAAATATTTTTACAAATTCTTAGGTAACCTTGGCGCTTCAGATATTTCCTCCTTTGACTATATTACAATAATCATTTCAAGATGGTAGGAAGAAAGACGAAACTGATGGCGGTCAAGAGGCTATCATGCGATAACCACACAGACCTGAGAGAGCTCAAGGGAGCCTCCTTTTCAAAAGGAATACTTAAACCTCTCTCAAGTGTTATATAAACCACTTTGTGTAGGACCTCACATACAGTAGGTGCTCAACCAGTGGTGCCCTTCATTGTTGTCTTTTTAGCAGTTTTATTCAAGTTTACTATTTCTGAGAGTAGCCTTGGCCAACTTAAAATGTGATGTGTATATGAATGTATTGCTTTAATATAAAGATGAAAGAAGGCCATTTGCTTCTTTGAAGTATTTACAAAAGACTTTATATTCTAAACCCCATCCTGAAAGAAAGCTGCGTTAGCTTCTACAAATCTGACTGTTGCCACAGTGTGTTGTTATGTCTCCCTCTCTAGCCGGGGTGACCAAATCCTGGAGGTGAACTCTGTGAACGTGCGCCATGCAGCCTTAAGCAAAGTGCACGCCATCTTGAGTAAATGCCCGCCAGGACCCGTTCGCCTGGTCATTGGCCGACACCCTAATCCAAAGGTGAGCTGTCTGACCCCGCTTTGGGTATGGGACGATGGTTTGGCTGCTTGTGCAGTCAATGACAGTGTTCATACCCGAGTCTCTCCACTTCAGTGAGAGTTCACTCAGCCGGGGCTGGGTGTCAGCCTGTGACTGATGTACATGGGACGTGAATAGAGACACTATTGTCACTCTAGAAAGTTTTATTGGAAAATGTTGTCGAGGTTATTTGATGAATTTTTAAAATCTGAGCTCCTGGAAAGTAGCACCCTGGTAACCCCCATGGCTAGTTAGCTGCTGGTAAGATACTTCTTACCTACATCAAGAAAACCTGAACATGCCAGACTAAAGATGCATCAGCGAATAAAGCAATTGTCATAATGTGAAATTCATTACCTAATGGTTCCTTGAGCTTTCTCTGGGTAGAAGGCGACAGTAGCATCCAGAGCTACACAGATGGATGAGATCATAGTGTCCTGAAAAAGGGACTCTTAGCCTGACATCCATGGTGTCTTAGGAAGACTTCACAGATTACAGGAACCTATCTGTGCTTGCGAGTGACAGCCAATTGCTTATGTCAAACTTTCAGTCACCCATGCCCCCAAAGACAACCGTTGTATCAAGGTGAAAGAACGTTAGATGAGGGGGCTGGAGAGATGGCTCAGAGGTTAAGAGCACTGGCTGCTCTTCCAGAGGTCCTGAGTTCAATTCTCAGCAACCACATGATGGCTCACAACCATCTGTAATGAGATCTGGTGCCCTCTTCTGGCATAGAGGTGTACATGCAGGAAGCACATTGTATATGTAATAAAGCTTTGGGGAAAAAAAAGTTAGATGAGATAACCGAACTATTTTAAAGAGCTGTCCCTGGCACACGCCTTTAATCCCAGCACAGACGCAGGCGGACCTCTGGGAGTTCAAGGCCAGCCTGATCTACAAGAGCTAGTTCGGGGACAGGCACCAAAGCTACAGAGAAACCCTGTCTCGAAAAACCAAAAAAAAAAAAAAAAAAAAAAAAAGATCTAATAGCTTAAACAAGAACTGAAATAACTTTTTTCAACCATTGACCCATAGAGACTATTTGGTCCTCTCTCCTCTGTTCAGTTGCTTTTAAGTAAACTGTAGATACCTCAGCAAGTTCAATTCAACCCACTGTATAAAATTATGACCAGATTGTATTTAAACTCAAAAGGCTCAAAACATTAGCACTTCTGGATTTGTGGCACATGAGATGTGGTATCATTTTTATTATCATTCTGGGTGGTCCCAGGCTCCTGTGCATCTTAGACTTTTATACCATTTTGTTCCAATAAAGGCCACAGCTGCTGCTGCTGCTGCTGCTGCTGCTGCTGCTGCTGCTGCTGCTGCTGCTGCTGCTGCTGCTGCTCCTCCTCCTCCTCCTCCTCCTCCTCCTCCTCCTCCTGTTGTTGTCATTATTCTTGTGCTCTTGCTTTGTGTGTTTTCATGACATGATTTCTCTATGTAGCTCTGGCTGTCCTAGAACTCACTTTGTAGACCAGGCTAGCCTCACACTCAGAGATCCGCCTTTCTCTGCTTCCCAAGTGCTGGGATGAAAGGCAGGCACCACCACCATTCCGCATCTGCATCTTCATGATGACATCATTCTAAACACTAAGTGACATTTGTTTGTAGCATTGGTCCTGCCCTGTGCAGGCAAGTGCTGACAAGCATGTCTTGGTCTGGGAGTGCGGTGGCAGTGATGATGTTGGGACAGAGATCCCTTGAGAACAATTCAATGCCCTGGTTTTTGCTGTTGTGGATTTGCTTGCTTTCTTCTCTTGGACTGTTTTATCTACATGCATTTTCAGAAATGTCTTCCCTGATCCATATTTTAAGGATTTTGGTTTAGAATCTGTTCTACTGGGTTGAAACTCTTTCTGCTGCTGTCCTTGTGGTTCTCTCTGGGTTCCATCTGGCACCATTTTGCCTTGTGAGCCCAGCAAGCAAGAGCCGCTGCCAGCTCGCTCCCCCACGCAGACCCCAGCGTTCCCATCCTCTTTCCACGTGGTACACTGTCCAGCATGTAGCTGACCTAATGTCCCCCACCCCGGTGACATTAGAAATGTAAGCCGCAGGCCTCAAGGCAGAGCTGACTTCCAGCATCGCGTGGGTGGTGATTTATTCAGAGTCTGCTTCATCTCAGCCCAAAAGCCATTTTGCCACCACGACCCATATCAGAACACTATTTCAGGGCAAAGCCTAATCGTCCAGATGGACGGGTGGTCTGAGACCCCCGTTGAACACACAAATTTTCCCAGTCACAATTAAATGGCCTGGGGAAGACTGGTGGTGTGTCCAGCAAAACCACACTAGAGTATTGGACTGGTTTTCATGTTTCTTCCTCGGTAAACATGATGTTCTTGGTTGTCACATGATACTGTATTTTTCTTCTGGTAGAGATTCCATCTTCGATTTAATGTATTTTCGTACCACTAATTCAGCACTCCGTGCCAGGAGGACATTTTGATATAGAATATATGCACTGCCGTAGTTTTCGTGTGGTTCCAAAAGAAACACCGCAGCATTTTCTCCTCTCCTGTTTCTCATGATGTGTGGAGCAGTGGCTGCCCAGCTGGGATATTCAAACCTTCCAGGTCTAGACAGCTGAGATTTGGATTTGTTCCGATAGCAGCTTCCTGCTTACGCTGAGTAGAGAAAAGACGGGGGCAGGCAGGTAACAGAAATAAACCGGCTCTTCTCCCTCTCGGAGAAACAGTTGCAAATACCGAAAGTCTGTTTTCAAGAAAAACACCATCATTGATGCTGACATTTTCCCTGGCTCATTTGTACTCGTACATTATTTGTACGGTTATATTTTGCTTTGTGGAGGGGTGCATTGTGAGCCAGCCCACATGCAGAAGTGTATTATTTTATTTCCTGTGAGCCTCACTCTAAAGTATCACACACAGGCCATGGTGTCATTATGGTTCCTCTATTAGCATAAGCCTGTATTTATTTATTGAGACAAATCCACCTTCTTATCCAAGTAGGATTTATGTTAAATATTATTTTAGTATACAAAATTACCATCCGAAATTTAAAATAGCCTTACCTTTGAAACAAACTAAGTTTTCTAGTTATCTTTTGAGATGGGATCGTAGTCCGGTATATCTCAAGCTTTTATAAATAAATTTCCCATGAGAAGTGACAGTGAAGGATAATGATTAGGGCCCCGGGAAATGACGCAGTGGGTAAGGTGCCTGGTACACAACCACAAGGACCTGGCTTCAGATTCCCACCATCCTGGAAAAGCCAGGTAGCACACTGAACCTCTGTGAACTCATTGCTGAGTAGGGGGTAGGGCCAGATGGGCCCCTGGAATGAGGTCATTCAGCCTAGCCAATCATTGAACTCTAGGTCCAGTGAAGAGACCCTGTAGAAGGAGCTATGGGCTACATTCCTGCCACTCGGCTCCCAGCCACCTATCAAGACCCTATCTCAAGAAAAGAAGCGATAGAGGGAGACATGCATTTTTTGTGGTTTTCCAAATCAAGGTTTCTCTGTGTAGCTCTGGCTTTCCTGGAACTCACTCTGTAGACAAGACTGGCCTCGAACCCAGCTCTGCCTGTCTCTGCCTCCCACGTGCTTAGGAATAAAAGCATGCACCACCACCACCCGGCCCACAGAAATATTTTTAAAACAGAGTAAACTGAAACTATTCTAAAGAACAGGGTAGCAATGGAGAAAGATTCTCTGGATGTATCACTGCATTAATAAATACAGAAAGAACAGAAGAAATACAAACATCATTTTTTTAAAAAAATCATAGTAATGATTATTTCAGCAAAAAAAATAATAAGTAATACTAAAGTCAAAAATGCCAAGATAAGATCTGGTAGTTTGTATGCTAATTAAAACATTAATACTATACATATAGACACTACCACACACACATGGGTTCAGGAACCTTCCATAGTCTCAAACTATCTCCATACAGATTACTCACTAATGACAAAACTTCCACCAGAGAAGTCTGGCTCATTTCAGCATAGCTAAGAGATAGAAGTCATCATATCCATTTGTGGGGTGCATGGCCCCTGAGTGACTGGAGAGGAAGCCACTTCTTAGCCTTTCTGAACAAACAAGCAGAATCTGAAGCTAAGAGAGAAGCAACTATCATACAGATCCTAAGAGAATCTTTGGATTGTCCTGGACTCCTCCCAAACACCTGTGTCTTGAAAGACAAAAGACTCCATACAGGTTCAGATTTCAGAAGGAAGAAGAACTTGGGAAGCAAAGCAGGCAGATCTCTGTGAGTTCAGGGCCAGCCTGGTCTACCATAGTAAGCTCCAGAACAGCCAGAGCTACATGGTGAGACCTAATCTGGGGGCTGGGGGAAGGGCCGGAGACACAGGGCAGCTGGGTCCTGGATGGCCAGAACAAATCTTCCTACAGAGCAAAGGAACCTGGACACAGGGATTCATAGCAGTTCTGAAACACGTTGAGTGACATGGCACCGGAGTGCAAATCCTGGACGATACTGTACACACTGAATGCAGGAGGAAGTCAGGAGGGAAGTCCTGGCCTCTGCACAGGCTGGTGTCACACACAGCTGGTTGCAGCCTATAGAGACTTTGGAGCAGGACCTCAGAAGAATGAGGTTAGAGTGACCACCAAAGCTAAAATACGAAATGTATGCTATACTACACTCAATAGCATCATCCTTCCCGCGTTGGTCAGAGCCTCGTGGTGATTGGATGGAGCTGCTTTGCTATCAGGAGATTCACAATTATGTACTTACAAGCAAAGTTCATTGTGTCTGCAACTTGCAGGTGACTTAGCAGCAGGAGAAGGAATATTTCAATGTGATGAGGTTAAAAGTTAATGGATTGAGGGGACTGGGGAGATGGTTCCATGGCTAAGAGCATTGGTCGCTCTCACAGAGTTAATGGATTGAGGGGACTGGGGAGATGGTTCCATGGCTAAGAGCATTGGTCGCTCGCACAGAGGACCCGGGTTTGGTTCCAGCACATGCACGGCAGCTCACAGCTGTCTGTAACTCCAGCTCTAGGGGACCCGACACCCTCTTCTGATTTGAGGACACTAGGCATGCACATGGTATACATGCACACATTACAGGCAAAACATCCATATGCGCAAAATAAGTAAATTTTTAAAAAGAATAGTGAATTGGGGCCAATAGTCTTAGACATTTCTTGCATATGTCATAGTTTTTGTTAGGATAGGGTTCTTAATTTACAGTTTTACTTTTGTGTAGGGTGCACATGTGGAAATCACAGGTCAACTTGTGCTACTTTGATTGTTCCCTTCCACCACGCTGGTCCCAAGACTTGAACCCATGTCCTTAGGCTTGTGGAAGACACCTTTGTCTGCTAAGCCATCTTGCTACCCCGAGGTTTTTTATTTTATATCTAGTCTTAAATTTTTCATTGCACTTATTTATTTCATATGTGCGTGTGGACATGTGCACACCATGGTAACTGTGGAGGAGTCAGGACAACTATCTAGAGTCGGTCATCTTCTGTCATGAGGGTCCTGGGGATTGAACTCAGGTCATCAGCCTGACAACAAGCACCTGCATCTGCTGGCCTTACATTCTTTCAGAAGGATGAGAACTAAGTGTTCGAGAGAGGGGTGGATATAGTGAATTTGGTAATCATAGCATCCAGTGCAACTCGGGACGAGTCGGTGGATTTGTTGTGTATACACTGTTTGAAGCAACCCACCAACCAGCTGGACTTCCATGCTCCGAGTTACTGCTGCTAAGGCATTCCCAATCTCTGACCCTCTGGTCCCAGCCACTGTTACTGGGGGGAGACTAATACATGCAAACATCTAACTTGTGTTTTCTGCTGATAAACAGGTTTCCGAGCAGGAAATGGACGACGTGATAGCACGGAGTACTTACCAGGACAGCAAAGAAGCCAACTCCGCTCCTGGCTTAGGTATGGTCATGGCACATTCGCGATCACCATTGAGAAAAAGTTCCGTAAATTCACCCGTGGGCACTCCGCAAGCAGTAGCATAGGATTCTCTGTGGTTACCAGGGCTGGCCACAGTTGCTGTCAGAGTCTATACACTCTCTCGGTTCCTTCTTTTGATTTCTGCAGTTATTTAATGTATTTCATTAAAGACCTAATCATGCATGCTGCTGACATGACCCCCGTAAGTTAACAGCTATTCATGAATCTTGTTTGAAATACACAGAGGAGATTGAACACCAAAATATGAGTAATTTGATAATACAGAGTTGTTATCCATCCAAATGCTGGGGTTTCTTTATACGGATTTAAGTTTCAATACAAACTGCCTTCAGTTTGCTGCTGGAGGCAGCAAAAATTCTCAAGTTTTTCTCCGGTAGAAATTTTCAGGTAGGGAAGGAGTGCTGTCCTCCTTGGCATGTCTTACTAACTTAAAGCATTTCTTAATAACACTTAAACCTGTATCGAATTTTAAAACAGTTTCCTTAGTGTGGAGACCTAGGAGGTTTCTACAATCGTTGCCTGACTAGAGGCGGCTCTGACATTTAGATTGATACCCCGGAGGAAAAGCAACTCGGAGATATGAGTTACTGGATGTCAAAGGAAAAGGAATGGGATTTGGGACAGCCGTGAAATCTCTGATGATTTGCATCCATAATTAATATATTTAAGGTGGACTAAACCATAATGGGCTCTTTATCCAGCCCACACGCTGGGTTCTCTTATCCCAACACTTCTACTTGATCACTCAGCAAAGGTCTTTTTTTTTGAAGCCGGAATTCTCATGCCCTAAATCTCTTTTGCCTGTGACATGTAATTTAAAGTCTACAGGCTGAGCTCTTCGCCCTTCAGCTAAAAAGTTAAGATCGACTTCCAACCACGTCTCTAGTCCTTTCCGTAGTTTTCTGG
This sequence comes from Microtus pennsylvanicus, assembly GCF_037038515.1. Classification (NCBI taxonomy): domain Eukaryota; kingdom Metazoa; phylum Chordata; class Mammalia; order Rodentia; family Cricetidae; genus Microtus; species Microtus pennsylvanicus. The sequence goes on from NC_134584.1 coordinate 25,193,176, forward strand.
ATGGGGTTCATTGGTTCATTCATCCTGCTGGCCATGCGCCAAGTGTCACTGAGTACTTAGCAGACACCAGGTGTGGTGTGCAGGCAACACCACTGCCCAGTGGGCTTGCTGAGTAGTGAGAAAGGGGAGCTGCAAAGATCCACTCCCCCTTAAACTGTCCGGTATGCACAGACATTGAGGTGTGAGCCAAATGAGACCCTCGGTGATATCACAGAGCAGGAGGAGTCACAGCCAGGGCCCTGCGGCGTGAGCAGAGTCTTGAGTGAAAGAGGGAGGTGGGGTAGGAGGGGGGTAGACAGGTACCCAGGTAGACTAGATGCGGAGGTGGCTACTCAGGTAGGCTATGCATGCATTTACCTATGCATGGAACTCATTAGTGACACTCAGGCAAAGGATAGTTTGGTTAAATATACTTGGCTCCCCCCACCCCGCTTTTTGGTGAAATGTCTGAGCCTGCTTGTAACTTGAGATTGATCAGATTAATGATTTTCCGAATGCCCCCCCCCCCACAGGTACCCCCTTGAAGAGTCCATCTCTTGCCAAAAAGGTGAGTCAAAATGCACTTGGGGACCACAAACTGATTTTTAGAGGCTTCCCAGTCAAGTCCCAGACCCCAGCACTTATTTCTGCAAAGGGATCTTTTGGCCACTTTGTACAAGAAAGTGGCAACCACACCACTTTGAAAACCAGAGCCCCAAGGTGTGGTTCTCTTGTTAAGTATTCACCCAAGAAAGAAAGAGCAGAGCAGAAAAGTCAAAACCCCAAACATTTCTAACTCTGCTGAGGTTTGGGAGAGCCTGCAGCTACTGGGACACTGTGGGGCGTTCCTCAGTCCCACTAGAGCAGGATTTACACCGGGCCCCACTAGAGCAGGATTTACACCGGGCAATCACCCGCCCCGCCCCACCCTACCCCACCACCAGGTGTTCCATCAGTTGGCTGGGTCACATGGCTTAGGTTTTCATTCTCCTTTCCTAGCCTCCTTGCACTGGTTTGTTTTGGTTTTGCTAAAAGGATTAATAAACTACTGTTGTGGAGGCTGGGGAGATGGCTCAGCAGTTGACTGCTTTGCCAGAGGACCTGGGTTCAATTCCCATGGTCCCACATGGCAGCCCACAGCTTTCTCTAACTCCAGTTCCGAGACCCTCACACAGACATACATGCAAGCAAAATACCAATGCACATAAAATAAAGATGTAAATCATTAAAAAAAAAAACCTACTATTGCGGTTTTTCTGGTCATTGCTTAAAAAGTGCCCCTCTCCATCAAAAAGCAGTATCAGCCACGTTTTGATGTATTGATTGTCGCTTTAGCCACCCTACAGTAAGTGGAGATTGGCAGTTGCTATCATAGCTGGTCCCAGTGATCAGAGATTGGCTCTGGTATTTCTCCCTAGACTCCAGCATGTTCTCTTCCCAACAGGACTCGCTCCTCTCTGAAGCCGAACTCTCCCAGTACTTTGTCCACGACGGGCAGGGCTCCTTATCAGACTTCGTGGTGGCTGGCTCTGAGGACGAGGACCACCCTGGAAGTGGCTGTGGCACCTCAGATGATGGCAACCTGCTTCTTGGACCCCCTGGTGAGCAGGGGAGCTTGAGGGAATCGGGGACTCAGTAGTGCAGTAAGCAAGTCTCTACTAGGGGTCTTGTCCAGGACAGCGAGGAGAGAGAGCTGGAAACAGTGCGTGTGCCTGGCTGAGTAGAGGCTGCCTCTACCCTCAGCAGTGGCGACCAGCTGTCCACGCCACAGTGAGTGGTTCAACGCATTCTAGCTCCAGCGGTGAAGGTGACTTATCCAGGTCCCTCCACATGCTGTTTACAGCATGTCATCTTGAGTTTCGGGGCATCAAATCAGAGTAAGCAACCCAAGGCACTCACAGTTGAGGGGATCCCAGGCAAACCCCAGATCTCTTCCCTCTAAACTTCATTCTTCTTAGACAACAGTTAGAGATGTGGGACTGGGAGAGCCACTGTTAGCAAAAGGTCACTGCTACTCAAAAATCCTTGAGTCTCTGTTCAAATGTGATCATCGAACTGAATTGAGCTCTCAGACTTCTTCTGTTTACTCTTTGAGCTTCAGAGAGGCAGACATGGGAGCCACAGTGGGGTGTGCAAACGGCATGCTTGTACTTTCGCACTGTTGTGTGGACAAAAAGCATGCCAAGACCTGCAGAATCACCTACTGTGTCCTCGAGGAGCAGACAGCTTGGGCTGTGTCCCACGCCCTTTTGTGACAAACAAGGAGGGAAGGACCCAGGTGGTGAGAACACAGGTGTGAGGGACATGCTAGCCGCAGTACCTGGTACCTGGTGTTCTCGGCATTTAGGTCAGACCCTCAGTAACTCGGGGGACAGAATGAAGCTGAACTATAGATTCCCCACCCCTAGAAAGCCCACCATTCAAGTTAAATAACCAGAAGTTGGCTTTTGTTATTGTTCTTAAGGGTGAGATGGCTCCGTAGGAAAAACACTTGAAGCATGAGTTAGGGATGAGTTCGGGTCCTAGGAGCCACGTAAAGGCAGAAATCGGGAATCCTAGCACAGAGAGAGGGAAGGCAGGCAGGAGAACCCCCAAGGGGTTTTTAGGTCAGCCATCCTGCCATATACAATGGCAAAAAGCAAGACACTGTGTCTCAAATGAGGTGGAAGAGGAGGACTCTGGCACCTGAGATTGTGCTCCAACTCTGCCCATGTATAAACATATGCCTACTCACCTGCATTCACACTCAAACACACACACATGCGCACACACAAAGATATGCATGTGTGTATATGTAGCAATATGTATGTCTATGTGTATAAAAATGGGGCAAGCAGAATAAAAAAATCAAGACTGGCTGCCCTTGCTGTTTGAACCACAAGAAACCATGTTGTTTACATGGAATTTCAGTGGCTGGAGGCTGTGCCTGGCACCTGTAAATTCAGAAGTGCTTAAGGACAGTGACAAGAATGTGTTTGTTTGTTTGTAAGTGACTGGACAAAGCAGTCTTTACTCTTGATCAAGAGTGTGTGCTTAGAAGAGCAAACACTGGGTTTTATTTCTTTAAGGTGATAAAGTCAGGCCTAATCGGAAACCTGTTTTGTCTGACTCTTCTCTCTCCTTCCATTGCAGTTCACAAGGAGACAGGGAAAGCCAGGGCCAACAGCCTTGTGACACTTGGAAGCCAGAGGACCTCTGGGCTCTTACACAAGCAGGTAACCGTCGCCAGGCAAGCCAGTCTCCCTGGAAGCCCACAGGTCCTCAGGAACCCCCTCCTCCGCCAAAGAAGGATACGCGGCTGTGATGGCAATGACGCCAGTGACGAAGAAGACTTTGATGGTGAGGGGGACTGCATTTCACTCCCAGGAGTCCTCCCAGACCCCAGCAGGCCTCTGGTAGATGACGACACTCGGCCCACCTCGACAACCTCTTCCAAAAGCATTGATACAAGTAAGCAAGAGGACCGACCCCAGAAACCACTGGTCAGCAAGGCCTGCTCCGTGCCTCTCCTTGGCAGTGTATTGGACCTAGAGCATAGCATCCCTGATGGAATGGTGGGTACTCCTCCCAAGGCATCCAGCCTGCCAGGCTCTGTAGAAACCACCAAGAGTGGGCCTGGAGGCTCTGGGAGAAAGGAACTCTCAGGGTCAAAAAGTTCACCAAAGCTGGAATACAGAGTCCCCGTAGACACCCAGAGCTCAAGGAGCCCAGAAAACGCCACCTCCCCACCACAGAAGAATGGAAATCTGGTGTCCAGACACAAGCCTGTGGCTAGGATCAGCCCGCACTACAAGAGGTCTGATCACCTTGAGGCCCCCAGTGGAACAGCCAACGGACCATGTGGTCAAGACCTGAAAGTCCAGGCTCCAACCAGGAAAGACGCAGTCACTGGCCATCAGCCAAGTGGAACTGCAGAGAAGGTAAATGACCGGCTTTTCTGTTAAGTCTGAATGTTGCGCGAGTGACTGCCGAGGGCTTTGTGAGGCGCGGGGCAAGCTGGATGAGCATGTGGTGACGGCCGGACTATCTTTCAACAGTCATGTAATGGGTGCCCATTAGTGAGGTGGCAGGCTGTCAGTCATGGGATGACTCAGCCAAAGATCTGTGCTCACTGCCTCGCAGGGCACGGGGCCATCAGTGATGATGCGGAGCGGAGGGATTAAAGCTGTGGGCCTGGGGCCAACTCCACTGACCAATTGACATGAGTTGAATGATAGCATGGGCAAAGCATTGGACCTTCTCGGGCCTTGATTTTCTGGGCCCGGAGGCAGGGGGTTGCTTTCCGCCTTGGTTGGCTGATGGGAATGACCAGTAGATGTTAACTGTTGTTGTGTCCAGCTGATAAGGTCAGGAGGGACCCTCGATTGCTTCCAAGATCCCTACAAGGGAGTGAGTGTGATCAGAGCCACATAGACCCTTCACGTCATGTGAAGCCAGGCGTGGCAGCACGAGCCTGCAATGCTAGCACTCCAGGAGGTGAAGGCAGGTGGATTGGTGAGCTTGAGGCTAGCTCTGGATACATAACAGCCCTGTCTCAGAAAAAAAAAAAGAAAGAAAGAAACTAAGAAAATGTCACACAAAATAGTGTCCATCCACCACAGGGGATGCAAATTAATTAGTGTAACTAATTGCTCGTGTGTTCATTAACATTTCATTGTTCACTTAATTTTTGCAGTATATCTCTTTGCTAGCAAAGAGGAAAGGAGAAATTGTCCAGTCTCTGAGCAAAGACTCTGAGATGATTTTTAAGGCCTTATTAACGAAGATAGTTTATTGTGGTTTAAAGTGGATGTGTACATAAACCGGGAAAATACAAAGTCATAAAATTTGTATGCAGTAAAAGTCCTTTTTTCCCTTAACCTTAGGCATTCATAATTTCTCCTCTCCTCAAAAATTCTAGTTACTGAGCCTGGAGAGACAGCTCAGCACTTAAGAGCGCTGGCTGCTCTTCTAGAGGGGTTGAGTTCAATTCCCAGCAACCACATGGTAGCCCACAACCATCTGTAATAAGGATCTGGTGCCCTCTTCTGGCCTGCAGGTGTACATGCGGGGCACTCAGATATTTTATATCTGATATATATATATATCTGATATATATATATATATATACTGCTAAGCAGCACATGTTTTATGATACATGCCATTAGTGGGTGTGTTCTTTCCTTTTATAAAATACCATCTAGACGGGAGGTGTAGCTCAGGGGTGCAGTCCTGGCCCCGTACATGGCACATACACAGCCCTGGATTTGATCACCAGTACCCTATCCCTCCCCACATGCTGGCTCACCATTAAGACCACCGTAGAAGGCCAGATCAGGATTTTTATTCATAATTACTGATATCTATTAAAAAACAGTTCTTGCCAAATATAGTGTCACCTGTCTGTCAGGTTAGCAGTTCTGATTTGACATGCTATAGATGAGATAGTTAACACGAGCACACAGATACATACCAAGGTGGGGGCTTATATATATATTCTTAATTGTATTTAATGTGTGCATGTTCCGCCTGTCTTTCTCTCTCTTGCTCGCTCGCTCTCACTCAGTCACACATGTGCTGAGCCACCAAAGTAGCAATCAGAGGCCAACTTGAAGGATTCGTTCCTCTCCTTTATGTAGACCCCTGGGATCAAACTGAGGTTGTCAGGCTTGGAGGCAAGTGATCTTACCCACTGAGCCATCCCAGCCCACGATTTTCTAACTTTGAAATAGTTACAATAAGAACTTTTGTGTGGTTGAAGAGATGGCTCGGTGGTTAAACACACTGGGTACTCTTCCAGAGAAGCCAGGTTCAACCCCTAGCACCCGCGGGTTGGGTCACAGCCGCCTCCAAGGGCATGAGGTGCACAGACACACATTCTGGCAAACACACAGACAGAATAAAAATAAATAAAACCTTTAAATGGGGAGGGAGGTGGCGGTGGTGGCAAACACCTTTAATCCCAGCACCCAGGAGGGAGAGGCAGACAGAACTCTTGAGCTCAAAGCTAGCCTGATCTACAGAGCAAATTCTAGGACATCCAGAGCTACACAGAGAAACCCTGTCTCAAAAAAACAAAAATAAATAAATGTTTTTAAAATTGGAATGGGGGGGAGCTTTTGAGCAATATTTTTATGTCAAATACTTTTCTCATAAAAATTTTGGTTCTAAAATTTGACTTTACAAAAAAGGAAGGAGAATGTCTCACTCACCGTAAGACATCCTCAGATATGAAGCTGGTGTCTTCTCTTTCAGTGTTCCCACTGTTTCTATTAAGCACCTTTTAAAAGATTTTGTGATGTGATGGTTGTTGGTATGTATGCACGTGTGTGTGTATGTATGTATGTAGGTACGCATTCCCATGGGCGAATGCATAGGTCAGGGAGGGCATCAGGTTTCCTCTCTATCACTGCCTGTCTTATTCCCTTGAGACTGAGTCTTTCACTAAACTGGCACATGCTGATTTCCAGCTAGTGAGCGCCAGTGACTCACGCCCCAGCCCCAGGGCTGGGATCTGAACTTAGATCTTCATGTGTGTGTAGCAAGCGCTCTTACTGAGCCTTCTCCCTGGTCCTAGTAAGAACTCTCTCATGTAACAGAAAATGAACTGTTTTAAGATATGCAGTTGAGGGACCCTTTCCACTCCATCTTCTGTCCAGCTACACTCTTCTGCTTTCGTGTTTCCGTTCTCCCTCACCAGAACTTAGCTAAGTTAAACACTACGCTTCCCTCAGCCGATGACTGACACCTTACAGAATGAGTTTTCACATTATACCTTCAGATGGACATCCCTCCCCTTCTGCCACCACCTTTGGGCCACTTTATGATGCACCAACTCAGTGGGTTAATTTCAAATAAATATGATTGGGCTTTTTTGTGAGTTTTAAATTTGTTTTTGTGTTGAACATTCCATAGAAGAAAGGAAGATAAAGTAATTGACGCTTGGCCTAAGGGAAGTCTTGAAATATCTCATACTGGTTTCATTTCTCCCAATTTGCCCTCTCCCTCGCTATCAAACTTAGGAATTGATCTCACAGTCTTGGCTAGCCACATGTTAGAAGGTACCTTCCACCTATAGAAACCTTACCTGCTGTTCTTATAGCTATTCTCATCTTCTCTTTAAAACTTTTGAGATTTGGCAAGTCTTTTCATCCCCTCTTGAAAGCTGAAAAATCTGAGGCTTAGAGAATCCAGAACCTGGATCTGCCAGCTCCCAGCCCCGTCTTCCGGCTCCCAAACCGATTCTGTCTTAGGATGCAGAAACCCTGAAAAGCTATTAACGTGGCTTCTGCTTCTCATTGTGCCAGGAACTTCGGGGAAATCCCACCCCGGGGGACAGATATGTCCCCACCAACTGTGGAGCAGCCAGTAGCCCATGCCACCCAATCACTGGATCCCCCACAGAGAGCCTGCAGGGCGGTGCACCAGAGTGCGAGCCACACCCTGAGACTGGTAAGACTGTTAATGTTGGTTCCATTGAGGGACAGGGAAGCAAAACCGCTGAGGGAAATCAATATTTAGGTGTCGACTTCATGAGATCGCCATCCTTGATCACTGTGCCCACCCACCCCATGTGCGTCCCACGTCGAGCGCTTCCGTGTTCGGTCTTCGTTTTGTGACAGGGATGAGACCTAAGAAACTGGGATTCCCCGCCCCTCCCCCCCCCCCCCCCCCCCCCCCCCGCGAATCTCTCTAGTCTGCTTGTATGAAATCAAGCGCACTGAGAAATGGCAGTAAAAGCCTCCATGAAGAAAAGTAAGACGTAAATAAATAATAATGTAGGAAAACTGCCTAAGCATCATGGGAGACGGACTGACTGCATGAAAGCGGAAATCATGACCAATTACATCTTCAGGTGTTTTTTTTTTTAAGTCAAGCTGAATTAAGTGACTTAATTCTTCTTAGTGGCTGGTAATTACCATAATGTCCTGATAGCCACTGAAGTGTTGGTGGTCTGTGGTAATAGAAAAATCAGGTAGCTCCCTTGCCAATCAAGGCAGTCCCATAAAATTTGTATTACGTTTTATTTATTTAGTGTGTATATTTGTGTGTGTGGATGTGTACGTGTGTGTGTGTGTGTCCGTGTGTCCGTGTGTCCGTGTGTTTGCACGTCAAGGTCACAGGACAATTTCCCATAGTTACGTCTCTCCTGGGAATTGAACCCAGGTCTGAAGGTTGACATCAAGAGCCATCACCGGCTCAGGGATGTCCTACAAATTTAAAATTTGGAACTTGTGGGCTCCCTGCTACAGTCAGTCCTGGGTGCTCGAATCACAGGCTTATGCCACCATTCCTATAGTCTACCTACACACTGCTGACTACTCACAGAAAGCATGCAGACCCCCCCACGCACACACACACACATACACGTGCGCACACACGCATGTGCAAACACACACATGCACACAAACACGCACGCACGCAAACACACACGTACGCACGTGCACTCAGTTGCTCCTCCTTCCTCAGTCAGTGATAATTCGGTTACCATGGTTTCTGCTCCACCTTTCAGGTCCAGTTCACAATCACCCACTACTGAATGAATGCTAAATGGACAATTTTTATTAGCAATTTGACTCTACTGCTAAGCGCGTTAACTTAAATGGGGTTCCATCTGCAGAATATGAAGTTACACGGAGGCAGTTCAGGATATCCCCTTTCAAAATAGCCTTCATTTGAGACCAGTGCCCAGGTACACCCTAAGAGTGCACGTTCTGTAGAATGTCAGAATGTTCTCCTGGGAGCCTACATTGTCCTCCAAATAGAAGAAGCAAGAGACCACTTTCTTTTATCACCAAAACCAATCTCCTCCTAATTTGAAACAGTGCAGAAAATGTATCCACCCAAGGAGTTATTCTAGACGGGCTAATTTTCCTGGTCCTCAGGGGTTTGTGCCTTTGGGAGGTGTTTATACAGCCAAGCTCTTTGGGGACAGAGAGGCGTTTAGGCTCCCAGCCCCAGAGTCAAAAGACATCTGCTCTGTGTTCCCTAGAGCTGTCCCACCTGTTCGGCTGTGCTTCCAACCCTCTGCAGGTGTCTGTCTGTCCCCTCTGGAATTTACACCATACAAGCGTCAGGAACTGATGATGATTAATACGTAACAATACATGTGCACGGTTTTAATTAACATATAAACCTTGAATCTTACCAAGCTGCTTATCGTTGAAGTCTCACGTTGAAGGAGCCTGAGAGAGTTGGTGCAATGATGCTCTGGCGCCCTCTAGGGCTCTGGCGGTAGACCTGAAGTGTTTGATGCTCTGGCGCCCTCTAGGGCTCTGGCGGTATACCTGAAATGTTTGATGCTCTGGTGCCCTCTAGGTTTCTGGAGGTATACCTGAACTGTTTGCCCTGCATATTAAGTTTCATGACTCCTACAATTTTTAGTGTTCCACCTTTTTGTGGTATTTTCATTCTCAAAGGGACCTTGACTATTGAGCATGGCCCTTCTTCCTTCTATTTTATCAAAACTCAATGCTTTCCAATGTACAGAAAAGATATTCTTCAAAATGTAAATTTTTAAGGGAAAGATCCTAAAACACACAATTGATAAAAGAAGGAGCTCTTTACCTTTAAAAAAAAAAATCTGGTTTTTGAGCCCATGAAATGGGTCGTCAGATAAAGATGCTTGCTGGCAATCCTGAAGACTTGAATTCAACCACCGGGACTCATATGGTAGGAGAGGACTACTGCCTCCTACAGGTTGTCCTCTGATCTTCATACAGGTACCATGGCACCAAGTCCCTGCACATATACACATAATCAATCAATAAATAGTTCTGATTCTTAGGACATGTCTGAAAAATGATACAAGGCAAGAAATATAAGACATATACACAGGCCAGGTCCGAATCCAAGCTCTGATACAAGCAGGGACTCCTAACAAGTCACACAAATCCTCAGTTGCCTGCCTCGTGCGCTGGATCCTGAGGCATCTGTGAGGTTTCTCCATGTACCCTGTACTAAGAAAGCACTGTTAGTAAAGCAGTATGCATTATGTGTATGTGTGTATGTGATTTTCCTAAGGGAAAAGAATCACACCTGCATGTATAAGCTGAGCATGTGATGGGCATTTGGTAGGGTACATACAGGCACACACAGTTTTCCTGAGATGGCTTTCAGAAAGAAAGAAAGACTGGTTTGTCCTTGTGTGTAAGAACAAGACAATAGCTATGCTGGTCCTGAGGGCTGACCTGCAGCCCAGGCAGCCATGATTGGTTCTCTTAAAACAGGAGCAGGGACCGAAACCTCCAAGGACTCGGCAGAGCTATTGTGAGAGAAACTCAGAAGAGGTGTGGGGAGCGTAGACGCCCTATTTGCTGCTAGCTCTATAATGAAATGCAGGTCTCTTTCTTGTATAAATTAGGAAGTTGTTGACCCAACCGAGAAGATGGAGAGGAGTTCTCCATCGCTCTTCCTCTGTGTGTCCAGTCGGTACTGCTAGGCCCATTGTGTGTACAACAGGCACAGGATCAATCACATCCTGTGCCGCTGCTTTTCTCGGTGTGGTACCTAACACACTTCTTAGCCTCGGGCACCCAGAGAAAGCCATGGTCAAGCAGCTACCGTGGTGACTGTTCCTGCATGGCAGGGATGGCATGAGCCACACTGAGCCCTGGTGACTCAGCAGCACTGCGGTCTGCTCTAGGAGGCAGCTGGACCTGCATCCCTGAAGGCTTCCACCCTGGGGGTGTGCCCATGGGGGACATCTGCTGGGGTTTCCAAATGAAGCATCGAAAGGCAGTCCAAGGGTTACCTCCAGATAACCTCATCTCCTGCAGAGGGGCTGGGGAATAAGGCTCCATTGATACAGGGCTTTCACAGACACATGAAGCCCTGGGCTGGATCCCAGCATCACAACTGGTTGTGGTGGCTTACACTTCTGTAATCTGAGAAGGAAGGTTGGGAACTCTGAGTTCAAGGTTGGCCTGGGGTACACGAGATCCTGCCTCAAAATAAATAATAAATAAATATGCAAACCTCTGAAGATACACACTTTGCAGCAACTCAGCTCACTAACAAAAACTGCGCAGCAATGTGCCTCTTAGTGAATGTTTAGTCAGCGAATCTGAAACTGTTAAGTGGCCTTGGCAGCCAGAGACGTGGCTCAAGGGTTAGATCCCTGAGCCCACATACAAAAGGAGGGAGCGTTCCCTTTACACGCTGTCATCTGATCTACACACACACACACACACCATGATAAATGCTTTTTTCAAAATGGCCTGAGTCCCTTCCTCTTGTCACACTGCCATCCACACCCCACACCCCCCACACCCCCACCCCCGTGTTTGGTGTCAGCAGAAGTAAAGATGTTACACTTGAGAGTTCACAAGCACAGGAATGGTACTTGGCCACCTGAGTTTAAATCCCCAGTACTTACGTGGTGGGAGAGAAGCAACTTCTACAAGCTGTTTCTCTGACTTGCACATGTAATACAGTATGGTCTACACACACACACACACACACAATAAATAGATGTAATTTTGAAAAAAAAATTTTAAATTGAGACTGGGCTACATCAGTGCTACCCACCTTAATCCCAGTGCTCAGGAGACAAACAGATGGATCTCTTTGAGTATGAAGCCAGCCTGGCTAGCCATGGCCTCAAAGTAAAACCCCTTCTTAAAGAAAATCTAGAGCTGGAGATAGAATTCAGTGGAGGAGTGATTGCTTGGCATGTTCAAGCCTCTAGGTTCAAATGCTCAGTACCACCAAACAGAGAAAGAAACATTGTAGCTAAAATCCTATCATTGGGTATGTAGCAGAATTAGTTGGGAGAGTGCTTACCTAGCCTGTGCCAGTCCAAGGCCCTGGGTTTGCTCCCCAGTGTGGCATATCTGAGCACAGTGGTACAGATCTGTACTCTCAACACCACAGAGTCAGTAACAAGACTATCTTTCTCTCAAAAACAACCAAGAGCAGTTGTTGGCACACATCTTTAATTCCAGCACTCTAGAGGCAGAGACTGGCAGACCTCTGAGTCTATACAGCCTGGTCTATACAGACAAACCCTGTCTCAAAAAAACCACCCGGTGATTTCATAGACAAGACGTGAGAGGAACTTAACATTTGGGGGAATGCTTCTCAAACCGAGACTTCTTATGGCTCTGAGCCTGCTTCCCCACTGTGAGATGATACATGCCAAAGTGAGATTTGCCCAAGAGAGTGCCCACTGGAAGGCTTTCCAAGGGGACACCTCCAGGTCAGGGCAACTCTCAGAACCACTCTGGGACTTGACTTCTGGCTGCCCCCCGGCCCCACACCTCAGAGCTCCGTGTTTTGTACCTGTCTGCTTTCAACCTGTTTTACTCCTCACCATTTGGGTCAAACTGTCCCTCATGACCCCTCTCAAGATCCCCCACTGCTGAGGTTTTTTGGACTAGCTGGTGTTCAGGTCTCCTGCTTCTCCAAGCCATGGCAAAGGCAGAGCTAGAGCCCCGTGTCAATGGGAACCCTAGCTGGAGCATCTGTCGTTCCCTTTAGCTCCATCTCCTTGCTAAAAAACAAGCCCTTTGACTAAGCGTGCAGGCACAGGCCTGTCATGGAGGATGAGTCAAGAGGGTCCACAGGGCCCCACAGAGAAACCATCTCAAAAAGCAAATTGAGGGCTGGAGAGATGGCTCAGTGCTTAAGAGCATTGCTTGCTCTTCCAAAGGTCCTGAGTTCAATTCCCGGCATCCACATAGTGGCTCACAACCATCTGCAAAGAGGTCTGGTGCCCTCTTCTGGCCTGCAGACATGCACGCAGACAGAATATTGTATACATAATAAATAAATAAATAAATATTTTTTTAAAAAAAAAAAAGAACCGGGCGGTGGTGGCGCACGCCTTTAATCCCAGCACTTGGGAGGTAGAGGCAGGCAGATCTCTGTGAGTTCGAGACCAGCCTGGTCTACAAGAGCTAGTTCCAGGACAGGCTCCAAAACCACAGAGAAACCCTGTCTTGAAAAACCAAAAAAAAAAAAAAAAACAAATTGAAAAGGTAAGTCTCTTGAGATTGGAGGTTCAACTAGTTGGTGCAATTTGAGGCTGAAGTCACTCATGACCAGACAGGTGCAGGAATGGGAAGAGACCTGACGCCTCTGCCCAGTCTAGGCCAAAGCTAAGGAATAATACCAACGGCCTCTCCCCAAAGCTGCTGCCGGTAGAGGTGCTTGGGTCAAGAAAGCTAAGCAGGGGATTTCTGGTGTCGCCTGTCTGAAAGCAAACAAAGAGAAATGGGCAAGTTTAAATGTCCGTCCTGCCTGTCTGAGTTATTTTAAGGCCATTAGAGCAGGGTGGTGGTTGTTGGCTGTGAGGACTCTGCAATTTGAGAGACGAAAAGAAAGACCAGAAGGTCTATAGGTAGGCTGAAATTATTTATACTTTTTTAAACCTCTAAAAGGTTTCTGTTTGCTTACACTTTCCCTATCACCCGATACAGGATGGGATGGTTCCTCAGTCCCCCCTCCCCCAGGGAAGAGAAGGGAAGCTCATCCTGTCTCCAGCGAGGCTTCCACCATCACCAAGCAAGTTGGCCAGCCTTTGTCTCCCAGGACCACGGAGCCTGAGTCCCAGGACATATCTAAAGTGAAACCAGACAGCGAGCAGAATACGTCTCCCAGAGAGAAGGCCTTGGCTCCTCCTGACTTCAGCAGGACTTGGGCTGCACCTGGGAACAGCTCTCCCAACACCAGGAGAGCAGCTGTCCCCACGAGCACAGGAACAACACCAGCTACCGCCATCCCCCATCTCTCCCTTGTGTCCCAAGAAAGGAGTCGAGGTCCCAGCAAGGCCTTGGAAACAACGGAACTCTGCATACCTAGAAGCTGGAAGGATGGTCCTCAGCTCGAAGATACAGCTTGTATGTCTGGGAAGACGTCACATGCCAGCCCCTCTCTGCCACTGACTCCCGACAGGACCCTGTCAGGGAACAGAGAACGCCCTGTGACAGACAACTTCATCAGGGAAGCCTCTGAGGCAAGGTCACAATTCTCCCAGAAAGCAGACTTCGGGACTCACCTGGGCATTGTTGAGGACCAGTCACAAGAAGGAGGTGGGGATGGCAGTTCCCACCGTGCCCAGTCAGTCAGAAGTGACCACACATCCTCCCCAAGGAAGACTGAGGGCACAGGCCCTCCCCCGCCCCCACAGTGGGCGTCCCAGCCTTCCGTTTTGGATTCCATCCATCCCGACAAACATTTTGCTGTGAACAAGAACTTTTTAAACAACTACTCCAGAAATTTTAGCAGTTTCCATGAAGACAGTATCTCCATCTCGGGCCCGGGAGACAGTACGGAGCCATCACTCTCGTCCATGTACGGCGATGCTGAAGACTCCTCTTCCGACCCTGAGTCTCTTGCCGAAGTGCCACCAGCAGCCGCCAGGAACAGCTGGTCGCCTCCCCATTCTCATGGGTCCTCTCATCAGGGAGGAACTAGTGAGTCTGAGGATGAGCAGATAGAAATTTGCTCCGCAAGTGGCTGCCCCGAGAACCCGGGCGCTGCCCATCCCCCTGCCCGGGCTGCACTCTGTCGAATTCTGCCACTCCAGGATGGCACTCTGAGTGAGCCGGCGGCGGGGGGCGCCTGTGAAAGAGTCTGCTCCTTGCCAGGGACTTCACACACCTCCATCTCAAGCTCTTCCCAGCCGTTTTCCTTCCTGGATGTCAGCTCTCAGGAGCATGAGACGCAGGTGGGCATAAAGGCTTCACAGAGCCGCAGGCCCTCACGCACAGAAGAAATCGTGGCCACCACCGGCACGAGCTCAGTCGTAGGAGACAGCCAGCCTTCAGAAATGGCCAGCCATGGTCACAACCTGCCATTTGCACTTAGGAACTCGAATGTGGTGAATGGCTTGGAATGTGACCTGCTGGGTAAAGGAAGCCCAGACGAAGAAGAAGCTGAAGCAGCCGCCGCTGGCATGATGCACGGTATCTACGCCCTGGGTGCTGAGGGCCCGAAGAATGGAGAGACTGTTTTGGCAGACCTACACATTGCCAAGAGTCGCAACCCGGACGATTTACTACAGAAACCAAAAACAATCTCCAGGAGGCCCATCATGGCCTGGTTTAAGGAAATAAATAAAAATAGCCAGGGTACACATTCGCAAAGCAAATCTGAGACGGAACAGTCCTCGACGCTGACTACAAGTCCCGGCTCCAAAGCCCAGACAGTGAGCACCAGCCACAGCAAGGGGTTGGCTGTGCCTAAGGGTTTTCCTCCAGTGCAGAAGAGCGAGGAAAATACAGACCTCACCAAGAAAACTCCAGTGGAAACACAAAACTATCAGAAACCCAAGTACGGCCCTAGGCTGAGGAGACTGAGTGGCAAAGGCAAAGGTGGCCCTGAGGGCCCCGTGGCCAGTTCTGTCAAGGCCAGTGGAACTGACCACAGGAAGACCTTGGTTTCACCCCAGGCCTCCCAAACAATGCTTTCCAAGGCGGTGTCACACCGGCTCCACATAGCTGACCAAGAGCCTAACAACGCTCCTGTGGACACCCCCAAGCCTGAGGGCAAGCCACCCCTGGCTCCCTCGGGGCCACTGAGGACCTCGGCATCAGATGCGGGCATCAAAACCTTCGCTTTACCCCTGACCTCCCCCAAGACTCTCCCTGAGCAAAGTGCAAGCAGTCAGTTCCACATGGCTGTTTGCTCGGAATCTGACACAAGTTGTCTGGCCGTCTCCAGGTTCCCAGGGTGTGGAGCGGAGGGCAGGGTGTTTCATGGTGACTCTGAGTCAGTGAGTCCCACAGCACCAAGGATCAGACAGAGCAGGCCGCTCACACCCAGCCGAGTGGACTTGGTGGTGTCAGAAGCAGCCCAGCCTGGGGGGATCATTGAGAACAGAAGTGAAAAAATCACTAGGGATCATGTAGAAGGGACAAGCCAGCTGAAAATAGTTGATATTTCTTCTGAAAGAACACCAAAGAATGTGTGTGGTGACAAGCCACCTGATGGTGACAGACAGGGAGGGCTCTTGACCCAGAGCAGCTGTAGGGAAAAGAGTGGACTTGGTCTCCGGCAGTCGGCGTGGTCACCTCCCTCTCAGGCCTCCCAGGTGGAGCAGGAAATGCGCTGGCCCTTCGGCATGGCCAAACCAGACTCCTCCCCGCAGCTACCTGCTAAGACATCAGATTCCTCCCAAGGCAGATCAAGCCAGATGCCAGCCTCCCTAGGGGTGCCCAAGAATGGTATACCCATAGGCCCCGGGGGAGAGGAGCACCCCTACTTCACACCGAGGCCAGCCACCAGGACTTACTCCATGCCAGCCCAATTCTCAAGCCACTTTGGACGAGAAAGTCCTTCCCCACATAGCCCAAGCCGCTCGTCTCAGGATCCCCAGGTCCCTGTGATGAGTATCGGTCTCTCTGAGACAAAGGCAGCCAAAGGCGTGACTAATGGACAAGGTACGTACAGTGTGAAGCCTCTTCTGGAAACATCAAAGAACCTGCCACCTATGGATGGAGGGGACACCAGCGCAGTCCCTGAGGCGAGCTGCCTCGTCCCAGACAAGGTCAAAGCCACTAGGAGGCATTACTACTGTGAGCAGAGCTGGCCCCATGAATCTACCTCGTTTTTCTCTGTGAAGCAGAGGATCAAGTCTTTTGAGAACCTGGCCAATTCTGACCGGCCCGCAGTCAAGTCTACCACATCCCCGTTCTTATCCGTGAGCTCCAAGCCTCCCATTAGCAGGCGGTCATCTGGCAGCATTACTTCAGGGAGCCTCAGCCACCCCAGCGACGTGACAGCAAGGTCACTGAGGCGAAGCCTGAGTTCCTGCAGTGAAAGCCAGAGCGAAGCCAGCGGCCTTCTTCCGCAGATGACCAAGTCCCCGTCCAGCATGACGCTGACTGTCTCCAGGCAGAATCCAACAGAGACTAGCAGCAAGGGCCCCAGTTCAGACCCAAAGAAATCACTCGTCCCTGTGGGCATTCCCACTTCAACAGGGACCCCAGCCTCCTCACCCACGAAGAGGAACAAGTCCTCAGTACGCCACACCCAGCCTTCCCCCGTCTCCCGATCCAAGCTCCAGGAGCTGAGAGCCTTGAGCATGCCAGACCTGGACAAGCTGTGCGGTGGCGAGGACGACTCCGCTGGCCCGGGTGCCGGGCTCTTCAGAACCCAGCTGGAAATCATCCCCAGAAGGTCCCTTGGTTCCCCCGCTACCTCTCCAGCTGGCTCCCCAGCTAGAGGTCATCCAGGCCTCGACGGCGCAGCCTCCCCTGCATGTCCTGTGAATGGTAGGACCAGAGTCTTCCCAGGAGGGAGCCCTCCAGTCAGTGACCCCACCATACCCACTGGAGTCAGGGAAGGAAATGAACCTGCTCGGGTCCTACCTTCTGGGAGAAGCTGGTCAATGACGTGAGTATCTAACCTCCCTCTTTCTTAAGCCATTGAGAATGCTTGTAGATTTAGACAGTTTGTAAAGGTGATAGGGGAGCCCCATGCCACCTCTCCCCACTCTCCCTAATCAACACCTTACACAACTCTGGTCCATTAGTGAGAAGTAAAGACTTAACCCCGAACAGCCAGCCATAAGTATAAAGCCACCAGCTTCAGATTTGGCTGAATCAACTCCGCAATGTTCTTTTCTATTCCAGGATCCAATCCAGGCCATCATTGCATTTTCTTTTCTTTCTTTCTTTTTTGTTTTTTTTTTTGTTTGTTTGTTTTTTGAAATGAAGTTTTTCTGTGTAACAGCTCTGACTGTCCTGACTTGCTCTGTAGACCAGGCTAGCCTCTAGCTCACAGAAATCCATCTGCCTCTGCCTCCCTAGTGGCGGTTAAAGGCGTGCGCCACCACCACCTGACTACAGAGCATTTATCAGTCCTAGAAGCACAAAAAGCCCTGGAAGCCACCTGTGCCCGCCAATGTGTGGTGACTTCAAGGACATGAGTAACAAGAAGCGGGGGAGGTGGTAGGGGAACAGGCTATGCCTCAGGGAATTCTGGGCTTCTAGAAGCAGCTGGAAACTGCTAACTATGTGGAAACTCTGGCCATTTAAAAATGTTTCACCAGGGCCTCCGATTTCTAAACATGTCAGAGCTGTCTGCTAGACTCCTGCTCTGATCCCTTACCACCCTAGAGGGGTCCCCAAACTCACTTGCTACACTGTCGGGGAAGGATATTCAAGCTGGCTTTGCAGGATTCTGTGGTTACTCTAGGGCGGGAGGCCACAGTATGGCAGGAAGTCCTCAGGAAATGAACAGGTTATTTTCCTTTCAACCTTCTTCAAATGTGTTTTTCACTTAGTCTGGACCAACTCCTCGCCTCAGCGGGGGACCAGCAGAAAATACAGGCTGTTTTATCATCAGTGGGCTCAAAATCCACCATTTTCACGCTCATTCAGGAAGCGAAGGCACAATCAGAGGTGAGTGGACACTGGAACGGCAGGGCAGCGCCGCTGGGGCCATGGGGGCAGATGCTGGGCTCAGTCTGTTTGCTGCGCTGGAGGGGCTGCACCTTGCTGCGATGGAGGTGTCCCCTGCAGCACTGTTCGGCAGCCTTTCCACCCCATGGACGAGTTTGCAGGGGAAATGCTAAACCACTGTGTACTTCTGTGTACCTCCGTCCTTTCCAGTGTGGCCATAAACTAGGAAGGGGAGCCACCTGCTGGTAAAAGGCTCACACTGCTATAGTCTCACTTGGGCCCTGAAGAGCTGCTAAACCCCAGGCCCTGTGTGACAGTGAGGAGTAAGGAAAGACAGCATGAGTTCCCACCTAGAGCTCCTCTTGGGGTAGTAAGAAATTGAACCTCGACAGGTGAACACGTGTAGAGAAAAAAAGCGAATAGAAATGACTGATAACATGCTGGGTTACTAATGGCATCTGCAAACACTATGAAGGCAATTACCCGCCCCGCCACCTGGCACCATCTGGAGTTTCTCCGTTAAGGGGCAGCCTTACCTTCTAATGGACCAGGATGGGGAGGAGATGGGGAAGGGAAGTGGGGGTAATCGGAAACAAATACCTGCTAGTTCCCTCTCCATTCAGATTCTCAGCCGATTGGTTCAGGTACATACAGTCGAGACCCTTGGTGGGGTGGACAGCTTTAGCCATCGTCTTGCTACCTCCCTCACTGGCAGGCATGTGTCATGAGCCACAGTCTCACTCTGAGACATTGTCTCATTCCTGCCAGGCCGTCTTTGCTCCAAAGGTGTTGAAGCAGATACAGTGCACAAGGACACAAGAAAGCCTCAACCAGACAGGGACATAAGATGTACTCTCAGAAGGCAGAGGCAAAGCAGTGCTTTGGGTGCAGACCCAACGCCAGGCCCCGCTATTGGTCTGACACCCTGGACAAGAGTGCGATTTGGTGTTGAGGACCATTGGTGGGTCATCAAATGTGGTCTTCTTTCCCTGTCCCCCTCCCCTCCGTCCATGCCAGCGGCACTTCTCTGCTTATCCCACGGAGCGTGGGACGCAGGGGCTAACACCAGAACTGCGCAAACCAATACCCTGGGGCCTTCTGGTGGTCCATGAAAGATCAGAGAGGTCAAAATTCCAGGTTGCTTTTCTGGCTACCACACACTCAAGCTTTGGTGGGAGGACGCTGTTTATCTGGCTTCCCAATGCTGTCCCAAGTTTCTCAGGCAAAATCGGCCCTGACCATCAGCCACTAGTATATTTGTTTCTCCAAATACCCCTGCAAAAAATAATTTAAATAAACAAGTTTTGATGACAGCATGCCCATTTTAAGGTGCACTGTCCCTGCTCTAGGAAGAGTGTCCGTGTCCCAGCATCAGACTACCATCCAGAAACTGCAAAGACCACTCACTAAGCCACATGTGTGCAGCTGTGTTTGTTGAGAAAGCATAGAGGTCAGGGTCACCTTTCTATGCACTGGTCCAGGTTGGCTGAAGGTGCCCAAGTCTTCAGGATTTACCAATAGAACTAAACACTCATCCATCAGATTTCCTGATCAACTGAACCCACGAGTGGTTTTTGGCTCCCTTTTTGCCCAGTCCTCAAAGTTCGTTAGCTTGAGGCTATCTTTGAAGCCTTTGGTGATTGCTTCATGAAAAACCGAGCACTGTAGAGCTTTAAAATGTTAATGGATCATGTCTAAAACGGGGGTGAAGTCAAATTTCAAAATACTTTGTTTAATGACAAATATGAATTGTACCTGCAATTCAATAACCAAATATGGGCACACTGGTGTATAAAACATGGCTGCAATGGGCCTTTATCCTGGCTCTTGGTACTTATTTTGAAGCCCAGGTTTGCTAACGATTGTGGACCTGGGGAGTGTGGCTCCCGTTGTAGAGTGCTTGTACGTACAAGGAATGCACAGTAAACTGTCTTCTTTCTCTTCACCAGAACAATGAAGACACTTGCTTCATAGTCTTGAATAAAAAAGAAGGCTCAGGTCTTGGATTCAGTGTGGCAGGAGGGGCAGACATGGAGCCAAAATCAGTCATGGTAAGCAGTCATGCTACAAGGCTCTTGGAATATTCCTCGGTAAGCAGCAGAATTTGATTAGAACACACATTCCAGTCAGAGATCTGAGTTTTGGTCCCTTCTACCATCATGAAAACGGGAGCATGGGAATGTGGGATCAGGGCAATGTGGAGCCCCAGGCTCACTACTGCCAAGGCAGGCAGCACCAGGTTCCAGGAAAAGCCATAAGCTGACACCACCCAGGGAGGGCCAGCATCTAAAGGGTAGGACCTGATGTCCGACCATTAGCCAAGATTAGATAAGATGGCCAGATGTCCCTGAGCCCAGGAATCACCTATTCCCCTTTTGCCAAGACCCCTAGACCAATGTTAGCCAATCAGGGTCCTGAACCCTAGAAATCCCCTCACCCCAACTTCTACTATGATAAACTGGGCTTGGTACTTTCTGCTGCTGAGTCTGACGAGTGAAGAGTCCAAGCTTAAATAAAGGCTCTTTGCTTTTATATACGAGTATGAACTCCATGGTGGTTGTGGTTTTGGGGGGACCCTGAGGTCTGGGCTCAACAGGAGAAAATAGTGCAGTGTTTCCAGTGTTTTTACCCAAAGCTAACTTGATGTGTAGTTCAAATGCAATATATGTCAGCATAATGCTATATTGTAGCAATTTTATGGTTATGCAATAGAAAAGAGTCAAGTGCCCCATGCTTGCAAATTGTAACATTGTAGCACTCGGCGACCTTGAGGCCATTTTTAATGGGCAAGCCCAGGTCTTATCCCTGTGGACACCTGGGTCAGGCTGCTACAAAGATTTGTAATTCCACCCTGCTCACTGTGCTCACTGGTAAAGTGAGGACTAGCTCCTTGACTGGGTTTGCAGCTACCCTCTCACTATCAGTTTTGTGATTTGTCTTTTCCTTTCTGTCCTAGGTCCACAGGGTGTTTTCTCAGGGTGTGGCTTCTCAGGAAGGGACCCTGAGCCGAGGGGATTGCCTTCTCTCCATCAATGGCACTTCCTTAGCTGGTTTAGCCCACAGTGAGGTTGCAAAGGTTCTACACCAGGCCCAGCTACACAAACACGCCCTCCTGATCGTCAAGAAAGGGAATGAGCAGCCTACGCCCTCTCTCAGGCAGGAGCCTCCCTCCTCGGGTGGAAAGGGTCCACTCCCCAGAAAGACCTTGCCACTGGAGCCGGGAGCTGGTAAGTCTCCACAGATAGTGAGCAGGGCGGGTACAGCTGGCTGATAGAGCAGACTGTTCCAGGACCAGACTGTACTAGAAGATAAAATAGCAGCCTTCGTAACAGGGAATTCAGTGTGGAAGGAGAGATTTCTGAACATGGTGAATCCTTGAGAAACATCAGTTGGCACTGTCTCCTGTTTTTAGCGGACTATAGGGAGATGAAGGGGTGAGCGTGTTTCTGTGTTTAAAGATAGAGACTGTTGCCTTTATGTGCCCAGAGCTTAGGAGAGGCTCAGAATAGGCCCCCTTTGCACTGTCCACCCTGGCTCAGAACAGCCTCCCTGGCACCATCCACACTACTAACTCTGTTCCAAGCCTAGGCTCTCCAGCCGTCAGAGGAGCCCCGCAGACTCCCTCAGCATCCTCTCCCACCATCTTTCTAGAGGGCAGGTAGCCCCCATCTCAAGGCAGGCAGGTCTTTGTTTCTTCTTAGTATCCATCCTGAGAGTCAAGGTTGACCAGATTTCTCTGCTCAATTTGGCCTCGATGTGGCATGAGCTATCCGTAAAGCCTTTTTGGAAATGCTCTAAGTTTGATTCTGTTAAATACACAAACAGTCCTGTCCAGATGCTTCTGCAGAACACGCTGTTCTCGGTATTCCAGTCCTGCGTGGTCACCTATCCTCAGAGCTGCGGTCCTACCCAGTCTAGGGAGACACCCCAGTCATGGCCATGCTCACCTCTATCCAGGCTGGCACCATCTAAGCCGCTTGGTGCATCCAGGGGGAATTCCGCTTGTCCAAGGAAACACTGAGCATTCAGTCCTGATGGCTTCCAGAATGTGAGCCACGTTGAGTTCAGTTACAGATGACTGTCCACTGTCACTGAAATCCAAGATTCCTGGGGCATGTCTGTGCATCTAGCCTGAACCAGACTGCAGTGTTCCACCTTGGGGGCTTCCACTTATTGCTATTTCTGTATTCCATTGCAACCTTCCCCCACTCTGCAGTTAGCCCATGCCAGACTGATAAGGATCTCTCTGATATAGGCCTATCTAGACAGGGGAGGCACCCGGATAGCTGCTCAAAACCCTGATGACCAGAAACTCCCCTGCTCTACTGAACCAAGAATTCTGGGGAGCAGGGACCAGGCATGAGTACATCTGCAATGCTGCAGGTGACTCCAGGAGAGAGCCCAAGGTGGTACCCATTCTGAAAGCCTCCTTCCCCCCTTTTAGCAGCAAGTTACCCATTAAAAAAATTATACCACTCGCAGTGGTGCATGCCTTTAATCCCAGTACTTGGAAAGCAGAGGTAGGCAGATCTCTGAGTTCAAGGCCAGTCTGGTCTGCAGAGGAAGTTCCAGGATAACCACAGAGACTAGAGAGAGAGACCCTGTCTCAAAAACAAACAAGCATAAATACCACTCCCAGTATTAACAAATTAGGCCACACGGATTGGTA
The DNA here is from genome assembly GCF_037038515.1 of Microtus pennsylvanicus. Lineage (NCBI taxonomy): Eukaryota > Metazoa > Chordata > Mammalia > Rodentia > Cricetidae > Microtus > Microtus pennsylvanicus. The sequence goes on from NC_134584.1 coordinate 25,216,153, forward strand.
TCAAACTGCAATAAGGAGCTGACAGTGAGGTCTGTCCAACTGTAATCCTAAGGTTTATATTAGGGAAGCAGCTTCATCTATTCGTGGTCCCTCTACTGCCTTCCAAGCAGCTGAGTATACCTTTCCGTTCAACTCCTCAGTACAGACTTAAGGGAACTAAAAGGCAAATGTACAGTTCCTATTCAGTCCCCAGCCTAGCCCTTCCAAACAAGCCATAGAGTTCATATCACCATGGAAACATCCCCCCTTCTTGCCCCAACAAGAGCCAGATGCCAATGAAGGATGCCAGTGTGAGGGAGGCAAACACACCCCAGGGATGCTGAGCTTCCTCTCATAGAGGCACAAAGGGCACAGGGCAAGGAAGGAAGCCCTACCCAGTTCCAGGGAGCTTCCCAATTATGCCAGTCTCTCTCATGAGTCGGGCACTCCCATGCCTCTGTTTTCAATAGCAGATGGTGACATTCTGTTGCTATGGTAGCCAGGGTTGGCAGGAAATCGAATTTGATTCACTGAGTGTGGCTTCCATCCTCACCGGGATGTGTGCTACCAGAATGCGAGACTTGCCAAGAGCGGTTTGTCTCCCGGGCATTTCTGCCTGGGAGAGAAAGCATTCTCTGCACTTGCGGGATACAAGAAAGCAGAGGATGTGAATCCAGTAAGACAGGATTCACAGGAGGGCGCTCCCTCCTGGGGGGGAGGGGTCAGCCTGATGCCGGGATCAAAGATGGTACACAATTCCCAGCAGACAAGACTCGGGGTGACCAGAGTCCACAGTGCCCGGGGCAGGCAATGCGTTTTGGGGGGCATTAGACAGGTGACATGTTGAGCATGCTGCCTGTCGTTTTATCATGACAAATGTCCTTCCCGCAGGGAGAAACGGAGCTGCTCACGATGCTCTGTGTGTGGAAGTGCTGAAAACCTCAGCGGGGCTGGGGCTGAGTCTGGATGGAGGGAAGTCATCCGTGTCTGGAGATGGGCCCCTGCTAATTAAAAGGGTGTACAAAGGTAAAGTATATCTCCATGGAAACCCATCCCTTCTGTGTGAGGACCGAACTGCTTCCAAAGCCTGCGGTGCTTTCTGTAACGATGAGTTGTATTGTGCGTGTATTAAAACTCCCAAGGCCCGGGTAGGTGCCAAGGTGAGCATTATCATCAGATACGCCAGCAAGAGCACCGAATATCAACCAACAATCCAGTGAGTTCAAATACTAGACTGCAAAAAAAGAGGGGGAGGGGTAAACGGTATTTAATAGTTTCTTCATCAACTTGAAATTCTCATTTTATGACCTTGGGAAATTGTTTGGGCTGGGGAGATTCTACTGTTATTGTTTTTTGCACGTTTGTGTGTATGCACATGTGAAGGCCCACAGCTGCTATCAAGTATCTCCCTCAATTGCCCTCCACTTTATTTACTGAGACAGGGTCTCTGGGCCCTGTGCTCACCAGCTGAGGTCTGCCTTCAGAGTGCTGGGATTACAGGTGATTCGTACACATGCCCAGCTCTTCTGCAGGTTCTGGAAATCTAACTCTGGCCCTCACACCTGCGTTCATTCTAAACAATCAGAAGTTACATAATGGTATAGCTCATATCAGCACATACACACAAATAGACCAGAAATTTATAGTTAGAAGATACAAGAAAGTGATTAAGTCATGAGACTGCTTGTTCTTAAGATCGATTGGTTTGGTGTATGTCTTTGAAAAAAGAACAAAAAGCAGACAGGGTCTCACTACATAGCCCCTAGCTGGCCTGAAACTCATAGAGATCCACCTGCTTCTGCCTCCCTGATCTGCTTTGATAGTTTCTGAACTTGTGATCTCCTGAAACCTCTCTCTACTCCAGACACATAGTATTGGTATGAGCTGTGCTTTAAAAAAAAAAAATAAAGTAGGTAGCTGGGCGGTGGTGACACACACCTGTGAATATCTTGAGTTCAAGGCCAGCCTAGTCTACAGAAAGAATTCCTGGACAGCCGAGGCTACACAGAGAAATATTGTCTTGAAAAAAACAAAAAGGAAAAAAAATTAACAAAATAAGAAGGCGAAAACTACCAGCTTATGCAACCCCCAGAAGCCACAGGACAAAAATAAGCAGGGAATGCTGGCCCAAGTTGTTGGGCTGCTCCTTTCTAAAATTTCTCTGTGGGTGCAGAACTTCCATGATCTGGTCACAAGGCCATCTCAGACCCACCTTCCTGCACCAAGACCATCCCCGTTCCTTCCCTGAACCTGTCACATTTTGTCCTAGCTCTGTTCAGTCACAGCCAAATACATATGAACAATGAATGTGTTACATCTTAGGAGAATAGCTGTAAAACATCTCCAGCTGGGTCTAGTGGCTCATGCCTGCAGGCCCAGCACTCAGGAGGCAGAAGGAGCTGTGGCAAGTCTGAGGCCAGCCTAGACTATATACAGGGAGTTGTAGGCCAGCCAGCCAGGGATACAGAGCAAGACCCCACCTAAAAACAAAATCAAATTTCCATGCGAAGGAGCAATGAGCCCCTGGTGGTGAGCTGCCCTGTGGGGCCCAGAAATGCACAGTCAGAACTGAAGCTTACAGGCCACGAAGGACAGGAGCTGAACACCTGTTCTGTGGACGGTGGATGTAGGTACCTAGTGATGGGAAAGACTGGGGCTTGTGCCCTAACGGTGAACTAGAAGCAAGACAGCTTGCTTGATAGCTCACAGTCCCACACACATGCAGAAAACAGGCGTGAATCTGGAGTCAACCTGTTATATGTACTATAGAGGCTTAGCAGTACAAGGCTGGAGGAAACCCCCATGCTCATCCACCCATTAAACTGACAGAGCAGAAGGAAGCAGGAAGCCAGTGGCCTGTAGGAGTACTCACAGGCAACAACTCCCAGGGAAGAGGGCACCAGGGCATCTGCTGCCAGCAGAACTCACACTGAGAGCCCGTTAGATACTAAAGGCAGGGCAGCAGCTGGGCAGTCCCTGAAGTCTACATCTGCTGGCACCTTGAGCTTGGCCCTCCCCATTTTTAAAACAATCTCTGGCTTTCCCGTCTTCTGAAGCTTCCACCAGAAAACAGTGATCGATCATTACATTCAGTCGGCCGGTGCCTTAAGCCCAAGTGAGAACGTGTTCTATATTCTGCCCTCCTGGATTCCTGTCACTGCGGGTGCCTCGCTGAGTCCCAGCTATAGACAAAGCGGTGAAGGGCATACAGGATGGGACTAAAACATACCGTGGGCCATCTCCCAGAGAACCTCGCCAACCCGACAGATGGGCATGTCTCTAGTCCTTTCTGTTGCCGGCTGTATCCTCATCAGATTTGGTGTGGGTGTGTGTCCGTGTGTGCACATCACTATCCACGTGCAGAGGCCACAAGACGATGCTGGAAACCCTGAAGCTCCTCTTTCTGGTGGGTGTAAGCCACCAGACATGGGTGCTGGAAAGTAAACTTGAGTCTGAATTTGGGGCCTCTAGAAGGGCAACAGCAAGATGCTTAACTGCTGAGACATCTCTCCAGCACCTTTCTGTAACATTTTACCATGGCGGTTAGAGCACAACTTTCTCAGTTGGTCACCTTTACCCACTGAGCAATCTTGCCAGCCCTAAAGACCTAAGATGGCTTTCAGAAATATATATCTGCTCAGTCTTTTGAGACCTGAAGTTTCTAAGAAAGTCAACTTTTTTTCCTCTCATACTTCCGTTTTCTTTCAATGGTGACATTTCTTCCTCGGCGTGATTTAGCTATTCCATAGCAGGGAGGAAATGGAGGCAAGTTTAAGATTGTCTTCTGAAAGCCCCTAAGTGTGCTCTAACTTCCACAAAGCTGTGGAATGTAGAAACATGGGGAGGTGGGAAGCTCTGCATGGAGGTGAGCCATCAGATAAGCTAGCACCACAGTCCCCATGACCTGATGAGCAGCTCTTCAACCACTGGTGCTCAGAGCCTGACACAGCCCCAGCCCCAGCCGAGATTCTGCATAATCACGAGCTTGTCAGAAGTTGATGCTTTAGTTCTTGGCTTCCTTTGCCAACTCTGTGTTACCGGTTTGTTTGTTTTTTAAAGAGATTTTACTGTTTGAGTACACAAGACTTCCAGTATTGCAGAGGCTGAGAATGATTCATATCGGAGTGGGAAGTCCTACTTAGTCTTATAACATGCTGGCTGGTAAATGCCACTCTATCCTAAATGTTACTCTCTATCCAAATCAGGCAGAATTTAGCATCCTTATCCTTTCTGTGTCCCAGGATGCTTGTGAACAATGACTGCATTTTGTTTTTCGAGACAGGGTTTTTCTGTGTAGCATTGGAGCCTGTCCTGGAACTCACTCTGTAGAGTAGGCTGGCCTCAAACTCACAGATCCTCCTGCCTCTGCCACCCAAGTGCTGGAATTAAAGGCGTGTACCACCACCACCCAGCACAACTCCTTTCTTAATTAAAGGGCAGATAATTAAAGATAAATAAAGAGAAGAACAAAGGCAAGTCTTTTGGACTTAAGGATTTGTGCAACATCATGAGTCCCTCAGGATCACACCAATTTGTGACCTTTCTTGGCCAGTTTATAAATCTGTTCCTTCATGTAGTTAGACATCAACTTCATCCAGGTGGAGATGCACTGGAGTAGGGCAGAACCCTTCCCTGGATCCTGCATGTGACCCATGATGGCGGTGTCCTGATAGCAAAAAGGTGATGTGTGGTTCTTTATAGTGTGGATACTCCATTTGAGTAAATCCGTTATCTTCCCTTTGCCAGTTGTAGGCTTGTTTATATGAGGAAAAATGTGCTCCAAGGTTACTTTATATTAACTCATGGGGGGGGGGGGGTAGTGCCCTCTCCTAAGACTACAGGAACAACATCTTTCCCATTTAAACTCTTAGATGCCTCGTTTTAAGGATGCAGGTGCTAACAGTTTTTTCTGCATTTGTTCTGGCAGGTGGCGCAGCGGAACAAGCCGGAACAATAGAAGCTGGCGACGAAATCCTTGCTATTAACGGGAAGCCTTTGGTTGGGCTGGTGCACTTTGATGCCTGGAATATTATGAAGTCTGTTCCAGAAGGGCCTGTGCAGCTAGTGATTAGAAAGCACAGGAATCCGTGAGTCTTAGCCAGAATCCCCTCCCCCAGACTCACTTCTTTTAAGGACGGATGGGCTCTGGAATCAATACACAGCTGATACAGATATCCACGACTGTACTTTATGTAAGCCTGGACCACCGAGTCTGGGGAGTGTCATTTCGTTCAGTGCCTGCCCCTGCCCCTGCCCCCCCCTACACACACACACACATTTGCAGTGGATCAAGAGCTCATCTGTTCTTCTAGAACACCTAGCTACACCTTTGCATCCTTCTTGCCACCTCTCCCAGCAGCAATCCTGGTGAGTGGGGACCAGAAGGGTAACACACATGCCCCAGCTAAAATGATGTATGTATGTAGATTTATATAATTTTGTAAGTAAATGACATAGTGCTTTTAGGTACATACATGCAGTGGAAGGCAGAGCTATGGGTCTATGTATGTTACCCTGAAAATGAGAGACTTAAAAGAAAATGAATTTATGACCTAATTGTTAGGCAGAGCTCAGGAATTATGCAACAGTGAAAAAGATGACGATTTTAAAAAGTGCTATTTTTTAATGAACGTAATGTATGATGTGGACTGGGAGGTTCTGGTCATTTTCTGTTTATGAGAGTGTAAGTCATAAGGCTGTTACAGAGTGACAGTTCCGATGAATTGCAATAAATAGCTGAGAACTTCCCTGCTCGGGAGGAGGGAGTTCTAGCCTGAAAGCACCTTGCATCTAGTTTTCAAACTTGAGTGTATGTTTGAATTCAAGACTGGTCAACACAAGAGCAGGCAAAATAGTGTGTTTCTGTGCCCACACACACGCACACCACCTTAAAGGCAGTTGAGAGTTTAATCCTTCATCTTGCAAATGTAGTCTGTGGTCCTAACGGAGTTTCTTCTGTGCATCCTCTATGGAGAGTTCCCTGTTGGTTTTGTTCCTTTCCCCCACCAGACCTACAGCAGCACAGAGTCTGTGGTCCGGCTCTCTTCCCTGACAGAGCTCTGCAACGGCTCAACTTTTTGCTATTTTGGTGTTTACCATTTTGCAAATTTTGCTCTTGCCAAAACTGGGGTCCTGCAGACCATTCTGACTCAAGGTTTATGAAACACCTCTGGCTGCCTTGGGCCTCTCCGCAGCCCTCCCTCCTCACAAAGCTGGCTTTCTGCCTCTGCGTTGACCCGATTTTCTGAAATCCCAAAGCCTCACCAGCTTCACTTACCAAACAAAGAGGAAAATGGAAAACCAGGGTGAGTCCCTCTCAAGGAAAAGGACTGTACAGTGCTTCCCATCCGATCCTCAGAGGGTGCCACCCAGTGCTGGGTCCTGAGGGTCTGGGTGGAAACATGCATTTGTCAACAACCCCACATGCATGATGCTACGATTTTGTTTCTTTAACCACAGCTGGGTCTAGGGAAGAAAATAAAAATCACTGAGGTGCTGAGCTGTTGCCTTTGTACATCATGTTTTCCTGAGCCCATCCCTGCTGGCCACCTGTAGAGTACACCCAGAGGGTCCTCAGATGGGCACAAAATAACCGGCTCATTTTCAGCAGGTTTCACAAAGAGTTAGCTAGAAAAGCTGATTTAGCATCTACTTTTCATTACAGTTACAAGTAGGATACTATAAGACGTCAGTGCAAGGTGCATGCTAAGTTGTTAGTCTCTGGGGTCAGTTTCAGCTTTCTTACTTGAATGATAATTTGAAGTCAGCACGATAAACTTTTTTCTTTTTGCCTCCACTCCTTTACAGTCATGCCTATTAATTAATAAGTCAAGTCCAGTCCTTTGTGATCAGATAGGACTTTCTAGAGCGATGGAATGGTCTGAGTGTTTCCAGAGCTCCTCGCTTTATTATACAAGGAGGACCTCTGGCTTACCACTCTGTACATCACCAGGCATCTGGCTGGCTAACAGTGGGAAGGTAAGGGACAAAGCCAATGCTAGCCTGCCTTCGACCCTGAGCTGGAAAGCTATCTGTCTTCAGTGTTCAAGGCATGACTAGTACTGCTAGTTAGTCTAATAAAGCCCCACACTTCCTGCGTGAACACTAATGGTATTGTTCTAAACCTGTTTGTTTTTTTTTAAAGTGGTCAGTCATTCACAGTGAACTATGAGGGTAAAATGTGTCAAGACATAAATCGTAGTTGTAAGAAAATTCTATGATGGCTCAAAAGTAGGTGGGGTTTCATTTCCGCCCTCCCTCACATTGCATTGCATTGGATTGTATGGTTGACTTAATTGGCACCGCGCCTGTTGTACATTATACATTATTCTTTATTTATGTAAAATAAAATGCCTTATATATCAAAGAGTAAGTGCAATAATATGAAATGGCCTGTACATTTAAAAATGTTGCCACCAGTTATGTAAATCCACATCTCTGTAAACAATTTTTTAAGTAATTTTCAAAAAATAAACACTGCTTACTACTTGATTTTGCCTCATTATTACATAATGAGTAATACCAAGTTTTTGAAAATGTGCCATTACCTTATTATCCCCTACACTGGTAAAAAGAGGCAGGGGTCCTTGGTTAGCTGCGCGTTTGCATGGCTACACAGAATCCAGCCTCAATGCAGCATACCTCTAACATCTGTTTACATCTGTATCTGGCTGGCTGTCACAAATTCCTGGTCACTTCTTCCCACACGCTTCCCCACAGGCCTAGGACTTGCTGCACTGCCTGTCTGACAGCCAGTCCTAGAGCCTTGCAAATGGCCAGAATTCTGGCCTCTACGCCTGTTACTACAGACAACTCCCAAACTCACAAGGGAAAATCCGCCCTAAAACTTCCTGATTTCCAACTTCCAGTAGATCTTCTTTGCTACTCAGTAATTGTTTGCATTTCCCCTCTCACTGTTCAGAAAAACATTCTTTCCTAAGAGGAGCCCTATCTTGCCCTCAGACTTTCACAGTGAGAAAGAAATAAAAACCATCTTTATTGACGCTCTACAGCTTTAAGAAATGAGTCCTACAGAAGAGGTAAGAACACAATCTCAGAGTAAAGTTCTGGTTGCCTTAGCAGAGAGAAGCCCAATGAAATAAACAGGAACTCTGGTTGTGATACAATATGGAAATAAACACCAGCCTGTTTTATGAATTTGGAAAATTTTTACCAACATATATAGTAAGATCCAAGACCACTTTTCTCTCTTAATAGGACACAGGTGGTAGGAAGTGCGGGTTCTAAAAAAAAAAAAAGCCACCAAAACCCTTCATTTGGAGAAAGGTCTAGGCTGGAAAGATGGCTCAGAGGTTAAGAGCACTGCCTGCTCTTCCAGAGGTCGTGAATTCAATTCCCAGCCACCAATGGCAGCTCACAAACATCTAGAATGAGATCCGCTGCCCTCTTCTGGCGTCTAGGCACACATGCAGGCAGAACACTATACATAATAAATAAATCTTTAAAAAAAAAAAAGAAATGGTGAAAGGTCTAGACTAGACAGAACGTGCTCAATTGGAATCCTCGACATGCCTCAGGGCAGTGCGGGGAGAGGGCAACAACTTTCCTTTTCCAAGTGGTAACAGGCAAGGCACCAGGTAAGATCCTGCAATAGAAAGCCCAGAAAGGCTATAGCCACCATCAATCCATGTGGGCTGTTCCTGATCCCACCTCCCCAGACCAGGTAATGGACATACTCGGCTCTTGGCCTAAGGGATGTACTACACAGAATACACTGCAGTCAAGGCTGGGCACTCTGGCCCTGCCTAGAGCTAATTTTACTAAAGTAAATTAGGCAATTTGAAATGTATGAGTGGTATGGAAAACATAAGCAAAACGGACACAACTGATAAACATTTACAAGTTCATTTTGACTCACAGCTCCAGACATCTTGTTCCATGGTCACTTAGTTCTGTCCTTAGGTCTGTGGCAGCGTATACACCATGGCCAAAGGTGACTGTCTACTACATGGTAGCTAGGAACAAAAGATGAGAAAGGAAAGGCCCCCAAATTCCCTTCAGAGGTATGCCACCCTCCAAAAGGTTCCACCACCACCTCTCAACAGGGCCACACGTGCAGCCAAACCTTCAGGATATGGGCCTCTGTCTGAGACTGGAACCAACTGAGTGTAGTGCCAGGCAGTGGAGGCAAAGGGATCAAAGTTCAACCAGTCTGAGATACACAAGGTCCCATCTCAAAGAACAAAATGAGTGTGCTAGTTCAGGTAAAAGACCAGAATCCTCAGAACCACTCCAGAACAGAAAGGAGCTAGAGAAAAGGCACAGGGCCTACATCTCTATTTCACAAGAATTCATGTTGAAATAAGAATACAATGGACTTTAAATCCTGTGCACAAATCGTAAAAAGCAGGAAGAGCAAATAGAATCCCTGCAGACAACAGGAGCACAGGAAGGAGCACACATCCTATGCCCAGGAAAACTGACTGCAAACCTCAAAATGCACTCGAATGCACTGAGAAAAATAACACACACACACAAAAAAAAAACAAAATCAAAAAAAGACAAGACTAAATAACGGTATCAAAATAGAAAAGTTCCTAAGTTCAAGGTCTACTCGGGAGGCAGCCAGTTATAATGACAGCCTGTAACCCCAGGACTCAGAAGACAGAGGCAAGAGGATCACTGCAAGTCTAAGACTAAGACCAGCCAGGGCTACATGATGACATCCTGTGTCAGAAACAACCGGGGAGGCTGGGCAGTGGTGGCATACACCTTTAATCTCAGCACTGAGGAGGCAGAAGCAGATGGATCTGAGTTCAAGGCCAGCCTGGTCTACTGAGTAGAATTCCAGGACAACCAGGTCTATACAGAGAAACCCTGTAACAAAACAAAAACAACTGGAGAGCTGGCACAGTACAAAGTGCTTGTACTTAATATGGGTTCAGAAGCCAGGTATGGTTTCATACATGTAAACACAGCTCTAAGAGGTGGAAACAGGAGGGTCGCCTGTCCCAACCTAAGTAGTGAGCTTCAGAGCAAGGAGACCAAAGGAGATAGATGTTCCTGTGGATGACAAACATGCTCACATTAAAAAATAACAAACCTATATAGCTCAGAAAAAAATGTCAGGAGAATCATTTAGAAGCACCCATTCGCAATGAATAAACAAAGCAATGCCTTAAGCTAGAGGACAAAAGGAGGAGATGTCTAAAAACCAATATAAAACAGACAGTAAAGAACCCACGGGAAAGTCACTAGCATACCTCACACCAGCCACACTGACAAGCTCCGGGTTCAAGCGGAACAACAGAGAAGGTGGAGAATGACAGAGGAACACCCTCCGTCAACCTGTCCTCCACACACACACGAGCACCTGCGCACACAAAAATAGAAGGTGCAAGGTAGGGCTGCAGAATACTAAAACCAACCTGCCTGGAATTGAGGAAAGGAAAAAGACTGTACACCACATATATCCAAACCCAAAATATTCTGCAATAACTCTGGGAGAAACATCCAGAAGGCAACCAGACAAGAACATGTTTACAAAGGACAGAACATTACCAATTGCCAGCGTTTGACAAGAATGCTTTATGCCAAAAAGAACGTTCATAAGTACAAAAAAGAATTTACTGAAGAATGGCTGCACTTACAATGCAGATACGCAATTACCAGAAGTGAGGGGAGAGCAGAAGCAGCTCGCAGACTGGCATACACAAGGTCCCAGGTTCAATTCCCAAGGCTGCCAATAAACAAACATGCCCTGAGTGTCAAGAGAAAAAGCAATGAATATATAATACTTTAATTTGAACACTACTAATCTTGACAACTAGATTCCTGATATGGATAAGACAAAGGAAAATTCTACAGCTGTACGTGTGAATCTGAAGTACCATCAGGAAGTCAAGAAGTACTTTTTTAAATTGTTGGTCAATGTAATAAAATATACATAAAATGTACTAATTCCATCACTACAAGAGTACAGTTTAGTAACATGAAGTGTATCTAAGTGTGTTGCTACCACCACCTCCAGAACCTCATCATGCCAAACTTAAAATGTTAGTTATTTTTATACATAAAAACCATATACAAAATGTTTTCTTCTAAAAGCAATAATCACAGTAGAAGCAGTCAAGTAAGAGTGCAAATTGTGGCCTTGAAGTACTATTTCATGGAAAAAGAATCCATGGCTTGTTGGAGACACTGATAATTCCATATATGGGGTAGGAATGTACAAAGTAAACCTAGAATCTCTTGCCACACCAAGAGGTCATCAAAAGACTACTGGGACTAAGCAATAAAAACTGAAGCTCCAGGCCAGAGAGACGGCTCTGTGGGTGGCGGCATCTGCTTCTAAAGCCTGCTGACCTGAGTTTGATGCCTACATCCCAGGATGTGAGGAAAGAGCAACTCCTGAAAGCTGTGCTCTGACCTCTACACAGGCAGTGCACGCAGGCACCTCGGTGTTCTCTCCCTTCCCGCCCCTGCAAATAAACACAACTGTATTTTGATTTTTTTTGTTTGTCACTCTGGCTGTCCTAGAACTCACTATGTAGACTAGCCTCACGCCTCTTGAGTACTGGGATACAAGGCATGCGCAACCACACCCAAACAGAAAATGTTTTTAAAAAGATCTCTGAAGAGAATTTAACTGTCCAAGGATAGGAAACTCGAGTACTGAGGGTAACTGTAATATAACAAAACACATGTCTGTTGCACCACAGGATAAAAAATAATCGGGCACTAAAAAATAGTTATGATTTCACTTATATGTGGCCTAAAAAAACCAATTTACTAGACCAGAGCATAGAAAAGCAGTTAGGAGAAGTCTGGGGTAAGAACAGAAGTGATTAATAGAAGGATATAATGTTCCAGGAGAGTTTACTGCACTGTGATCAGCAATAATGCAGCTCAAGGGCCGCAGAGGCAGCACAAGGAGAGAGCACAGGTTTCGTATGCACGAGGACCTGGACCAGAAACAAAGGTAATGCAAAGCCACTGAAACATTAACCATTCTCACCAGAGGAAAGCAAGGTGCTCAGGTGCGGGATGAGGCAGAACCTTAGGTTCATTTGCTCTTTTCCACAATATATACACAGATCAAAGCATAACATGACACCCCACAAATACAAAAAAATGCTTTGCAATTGCAGGTACATAAATAGGTACACAGCTCATTTCCAAAAAACAGCTGGTTTTTATGAGCACATGTGTGCAAGAGCCCATGGAGGCCAGAAGAGGGCAGGGGATTCCACCAAGGCCTAAGTTACAGACGGTTGTGAACAAGTGCCCAATATCTGGTCCTCTGCACCAGCAGCAAGCACTCTGGAGAGTTGGGCCATCTCCCCAGCTTCTGCTGCCATAAATTCTTTAATATCAGGAAACCAACTCTTCTTTGAAAATAGGCGAGGAAGCTCTATGTGCCCGACCTCTGTGGAGTGTGCTGGAAGGTAATGGGGACAGTGGTCCTGACCCAACATTCTAGTCAATATAGTAGTCAGATTTCAAATACTACCACTTAACACCCCAATAAACACCAGGATTATCTGGAGACATTCAAGATGCTGAGGCAGGAGTTCAAGGACAACCCAGGCAACACACTGAGTTGTAGGGCAGCTCTGTCTCAAAAGAAAAGGAGAACAGGGTGAAGCCTTTAGATGGGGCCCAGAGTGTTGCCTAGATGGTCTTCCCACAGGGAGAAGGGGAAGTGGAGAGGAAGACAACCAGGAATCCACAGGACGAGAACTCATAACCAGGAGCTAACATCACAGAGGTAGCATGTTTGTGCCTCCTCATGAAAGTACATACCACCACTAACAAGACAGTTTCACCAATTCAAGGAAACCAAACACGGATACCTTCCAGAGCTGATTCCCAGTTCCTGAGATACAAAACATGCAGATGCGATCAGTAAAATCTAAACTTTGGAAACCTCCATAGGACAAACATTTTCAGTTTCATGATCAACTGTCAAGAGAAAAAACAGGAAACATCCAGGGAAGAACCTATAGAGTTAAATAAATTAAGATTTATCAAGTAGAAAAAAGAAAAATCAAAGACACCTAGACTAGGGCATGTTTCAAGCACCAAGAAGACTAGGATTGGGAGGAACACCTGAACAGCTTCTCCCAGGGCTGTCTTGTGTCTCGAATAACAGTTTAAAGTATATCTGCCCTAAATTGACCTTTTTTTATTTAACCTTAATTTTAATAAAATACTTGGTTATAGGTATTTTCATAATACTTACTTGGTTTTCCCATGTGTTAATCATATCTCCTGAAAAGGAATAGCTAATCCACAATCTAACCACCTGGCAAATATCATTAGTATGACAATTAAGAGCTCTACTAATTGGGCTCAGCAATTAACAATAGACACTGCTCTTACACAGAGCCCAAGTTCAAATTCACTGCACCCACTACATGGCAACTCACAATCTGTAGCTCCAAGTCCCAGGAGTCCTGATGTCGTCTTCTGGTTCCCATGGCACCAGGCACACATGGTACAGACACACATGCAAGCAAAACACCCATATGCATAATGTACATAAAATAAATTTTGTTAAGTTAAAAAAAAAAGCTCCACTGATTACATAATCGAGCACTGTATACTTTCCTGATATTAAAGAAAGCAAAAAGAAAACCACCACACCACACCAACTCTAAAGACTGAGAAAACTACCAGGTGGTGATGGTGCACACCTTTAATCCCAGCACTCGGGAGACAGAGGCAGGTGGTCTCTGTGAGTTCAAGACCAGTCTGGTCTACAGAGCTAGTTCCAGGACAGTTAGGGATAGACAGAGAAACCCTGTCTCAAAAAAACCAAAAAGAAAAAAAAATAAAGAAAGGCAAGCCGGAGAAAACGAACTATCACAAACACGGGTTGTATCCTGGAAAATGAATACATAAGACAGCTCATTACAAAATACAGGCAAGGCCGGGCGGTGGTAGCGCACGCCTTTAATCCCAGCACTTGGGAGGCAGAGGCAGGCAGATCTCTGTGAGTCCAAGGCCAGCCTGGTCTAAGAGCTAGTTACAGGACAGGAACCAAAAAAGCTACGGAGAAACCCTGTCTCGAAAAATCAAAAAAAAAAAAAAAAATACAGGCAAAGAATAAACCAAAATTCATAGAAAAAATGCAAACCACCAAAAGATCCTAACCAATAACCCTGTGACAATTAAAACAACTTGTTAGTTCTGCCATAAGAGCTAGGCAAAGGCCAACAGCCATATTACTGGTGGACATATTATATCAGCAACAATCTTAGAAACCAGCCGGACTTGATTTGTTACATTTTAATGTTTATTCTTCCATGCAGTCTATTTCTGTGAACTTCTCCTACAAAAGTCAGAGAAACATAAAGATGTAGTCACAAGACTACTTCTAATAACCAAAGATAAGCAATACAATGGAGTTATTCGGAAAGACAATATTCACTTGTCAAAGCAAACTGCACATCAGTGATACTTGGTGTCTACCCACTATTCCGAGCATAAATGCATGGCAAAGTCTAACATTAGACTGAGACTGTGTGCACGATTAAAACCATGATACCATTCACACCTTCCTGAAGATCAGCATGCAATGTTATGAAGCAATACCACCACTTCCCCAGTGCTGCTCAAACATGATGTCTATGACAGTTTACTCAAGATGGGCTTCGAACTTCAGGACTCGGTGGGCTGGGATGAACTATGTTTGTCCTTTTCAAGATCAAAACAGAACGGAGTGCTCTAACTGGCAATAGCTCTAACTTAATATACAATGGAACTTTATAAAGATCTCACATAAACTTATGACACATACTTCCCAGGCTACTGGGGCAAGGCGGGTCAAGCCTGGCAGACATGACTCCCATGATCAACATACTGGGGGGCATCACTCACTAGCCGTGTTTGCTGTTGTTGTTGTTGTTGGAGTGATGAAAAGCTAAGGCACTCACAAGTATATACCCACCTGGGGCTGGAGAGATGGCTCAGCAGTTAAGAGCACTGGTTGCTCTTCCAGGACTAGGGTTCAATCCCTAGTACCCACATGGCATCTCACAACTGTAATTCCAAGTCCAGAGGATCCGACACCCTCACACAGACACACACACAAGTAAATCAATGTACATAAAATAAAAATATGTAAATCATTTAAAAAATTACTTACCCACCTGTTCACAAATAATGGAAAGGCTGGCTGGGCCGTAATGGCACACACCTTTAATCCCAGCATTTGGGAGACAGAGGCAGGCAGGCGGATCTTTGTGAGTTTGAGGCCAGCCTGGTCTACAAGAGCTAGGACAGGCTCCAAAGCTACAGAGAAACCCTTTCTTGAAAAAACCAAAAAAGAAAAGAAAAGAAAAAAAAAAAGGCCTAAATGGCGGAATAAATCAGAAGTTCCTGCTACCTGAGCAGAACAGTGACATTCTTGGCCTTCTAACATATTTATGCTTCTCTAAAAGCCATTTCTCACATCCCTATAATTTAAATAAACTACACCAGCATGTCCTTTAAATTGCCTTGAGAACGTTTTGCATATCTGCTGCTCTGGATCTGTCTCTCAGAGAAAAACAGCCTCCTCCTAGTGCCCAAGTAAGAAAGGAAAACTGTAACTGGATGCCACCCCCGTTTGCTCTTGACCTTGGGATCAAAAGTCTAAGTAGCTACTAGAGTTAGTAGTCTAAGTAGGCTGGGAATGTCACAAGGACTTCACAGGCAGAGAAAGTCCTTATACAGTCTGTTCGACCACTGTACTGGTTCAGGTTTTCTTCAGAAAGCTTAACAATTAAACACTGTGTGGTAAAGCCAAAAGGAAACAGTAACTGCTCATTCTTAGACACAGCAGACATTCACACAGACTTTATAAAATCCACTGCCATGGGCATCTTGGGCTAACAGCTTTTAATTTTACATGAACTGCAGGGATAACTATTCCCACGAAAGAATCACCATTCTTGTTTTTTTTTTTTTTTTTTTTTTGGTTTTTCGAGACAGGGTTTCTCTGCGGCTTTGGAGCCTGTCCTGGAACTAGCTCTGTAGACCAGGCTGGTCTCGAACTCACAGAGATCCGCCTGCCTCTGCCTCCCGAGTGCTGGGATTAAAGACGTGCGCCACCACCGCCCGGCTACCATTCTTGTTTTTTTAAGAGGCTTATAAGTGCCAGACATGGCGTTGCACTCTTTAATCCCAGCATTTGGGAGGCAGAGGTAGGCAGATCTCGGAGTTCAATTGAGACCAGTCTGGTCTACATTGGCAGTTTCAGAACAACCAGATAAAAAAATAATAATCAAAAACAGAGAGAGACTTATAAGCAAAAATCTTTGCTCGGGGAAGTTCCCCTTCTGGATCTAGAGCCACTCACAGGCTGAGTCAATTGTAAAAGACCCTAAGATACATGCAGAAGTGAAGGCCAGACCCCTAATAACTGCTTGGTTACTTGCAGAAGCAAGTACCTTAGAGACACCTATTCCTCCTGCTATTTTACTTCTAAAATCCTTCGAAAGAAAAACAATTTTTCCCAATAAAATGTCAGTGGGGCTGGAGAGAGAGCTCAGCAATTAGGACTTCACTGTTCTTGCTGAGGACCTCCCTCATCCAGTTCCCTGCACCACACAGAGGCTCACACCTGATGTACTTACTCTCCTGGCTTCTGACAGGTACCAAGCACTTTCGGAGTACACATACATACATACCCACAGGAAATACACTCATACATATAAAATAACAAAACTAACTTTTAATTTCAGTGTACTAGTGTCAGTTTTCAGTATCCATGTCTAAAAACAACAACAAACAAACAAACACCACACCTTTATTGCCAACAGCTGTGTCACTGGGTGGGAATCAGGTGATTTTAATGTCTTCCCCCAAGCATCATCAGAGGGGATGGCAACTATTACCATAGCCAGCTGTCTGTTTCTCTAAAATTTTGCCGCCATTTATTTGTATTGTCAGTGACAGCTTTCATTGAGCAGAACTGAGTTTCTACAACAAACACCGTATGTGGCCGCAAAGTTTAAAGTACGCCCTTCCCGGCTCCTTTAAGACAGTTTGCCAAGCCGTGCAGTTGAAATGTCACTGTGCCATACTAAGTAAAACTTCCCTTGACGCAAAGGAGATGACACAAAAATCAAATGACATGCTCATTGTGATTCAGGCACTTTCAAGATCATAGTTTATTTATTACTTCAGATAAAAAGATAGTATACATATTAGGGAGTCCCTTAAAATTCAACTCTAAAGTTATACGCATCTAGTATTTTTGCATCAAATGTTAACCAAAACCTTCTAGACACCTGAAAGCCCCACTATTAACATGAACTATGGTAATAAAAAATTTGACATTTAATTTGTTCAATGTATAGTATTTACATTATGAAACCAATGGTACATAAACAGTGATAAAGAATAAAATCAACATTAAAAAGCAGAGGTTTGTAGTCTTACGATGTGCTAATTATCATAATTGTATATAAAATTAAAATATAGCAGAGCCTTCTGTTACAAAAGTCTTAATCATCTGCTCGCTATCAATTTACATGCAACATCTGCTAGGACTGATATCTGATCTTCTTTTCTCAAGAATGGATGAGTAGATAAATGATATTTTGGAGCAGACATTAATTTACTTAAGGACAGAAAAAAAAACTGTACTCCAGATTAGTACTAGTCACAAGCCTCTTTCCTTCAGAAATCATAAAAATGGGAAGAATTTTAAAAAGTCACAAAGGAGTAACATGAGGGGCCCAGCTCAGAAAGAGCTGAACAGATCACATCTTTCTCTCCTTCAACGATGAGAGGTCGAGTTTGCCACCAAATAACAATGAAGCTAGTGAAGGGAACTAGGTGCACAATTAAATTTTGCAGAATACTAAGATGAGGCAGAGGTGGCCAGAAGAAGGGGCGATTCATATATAATCCAAACTATATACAGCATAAGTGGAATGCAGCCCATCTCAAACTGGCTTTGTGAAACAATTGGACCTTTATGATTTAATAGCTAAAATTATAACACATGTAACCACACAATAGATTTACATAGGAAGCAAAATCCAAGGGGCATTTTATATTACCTATTTACTGTGCTGTTTCAATTTAAAAATAATTTTGCTAAGTATACATCTCAACTGAGGTCTATGTATAAAATGTCCTAATAGATACAGATATTTACCTTTGGTGAGTTGAAGGCCTTGTTGTGACTTGTCTGAATTGTAGGCAGAATGCCAGGTGGGAAAACACAAGCTGAGGTAATCCAAAAGCTGTGCATGAGGTGACTGGAGGTACTCTGAAAGCCAGAGTACAGCAGACCCAACCAGGTAACAGTGAGAATGGCAAGAGGGAATGGAGTGCCAATATGGCAGTAAGGTTGGTTAAAAACAGAAAGAGGAAGGCCTCTCGTACCAGCAGAATCCCGCGTACATACAAAAAGAAATTGCCACCCACAATTTTGTAGAACAAAAGCCAATTATTAGTATGGGAAAGTACAAACTACAGAAAACCAGATGTCAATAGAAGAAAAACTACTGGTTCACGAGAAAAAGGAAACATTCCATTCTGACAGTTACTTGGTAAATGCAGCTACCACGGCCCATAGGACTTCATTGGTATTGGCCTTCAGACACTCCACTTCTGGGTCTAAGTCGAGAAGCTGCCGTACTCTCTTAGTGGCTAAATCATACTGCTCGTCCAGAAGAGGAGCAAATGCATTCTCCAAAACATCCGAGGCATGGGCTAGGTAAATGAGGGCCAGCAAGCGCTTGTCCATTCGGTGAGGGTCATTTACCCATTTGTCAAGAACAGCTTCTTGTACCTTCTTGATGAGGCGCTGCTTAATGTTGTTATTGGTGAGAGGATGTGTCGTCATGTCAAACAGGAGGAAGTTCTGTTTCTCTGTCGTCAGTACACCTTTTTCTACCAGGTTTTTAGCTAAACGTTCACGTACATTTCTTAACTGATAGTGCAATTTTAATGGATTCCACGTCTCACCTAAATAAGAATGTTCCAGAAGTTAGAAATGGTGCGTATTATTTGCTGAACTACAACAACAAAAAATGAACTATTAGGTAAGCAAAAGAAATTTGATTCTTGCCCCCTCTCCACTAGGTCATGAAGTCCAAGTTTGGATGACTGGGTTCTAGGCACCCAACGCTTTCTCAGGCACAGTAATCTTCAAATCACAACCACCCTTAATCTAAAAGAGTAATGAACCACATATTCAATTTTGTTCCTGCCTGCTCTGGCTGTTATCAAAGACAGTCAATAAGGCGGAATGCAATGTGGTAGAGCACACACTCACCAAGTGGAGGCAGAAGGATCTCAAGCGTGGAAGCATGTGGGCTACACGTAAGAGACCATTTTACACAATAAAAGCATCACAAGACCCTAGGTTCAACTCTGACGACAAAAAACAAGGGGGAAAAAGAAAAAGAAAAAAAAAACCACCAAAACCAAGTCTCTATGGTATAAAAGCAGCGATTTGTCCCTACAAACTACCAATCTTCACCAGACAAAGGGAAACGATGCTCTCTGATTATAAATTATTCCTGAAACTGCCACTAGGACAGTCTATAAAGACAGCAAAGCTTGTGTGGACAGGATGAAAAATTATATGAAGCGGAAAAAAAACATCTCCAAAGTTTTTGTTTTGTTCTGGAGACAAGGTTTCTCTGTGTAGTCTTTGCTATCCAGGAATTCACTCCATATACTTACTAGGCTAGCTACAAACTCAGAGGTCTGCCTGCTTCTTCCACCCAAGTGTTGGGATTAAAGGCATGTGCCACCACCACCTGGTATCATTTTCAGATCTTAAGTCTGTCATCTATAAGCACTTTCTTTCGAGACAAATACTTTAAACATTTCCAATTAAAATCATTTACTTTCAGCCTAGCGTGGTGGTGCATGCCTTTAATCTACAGCTTGGTCTACAAAGCGGGTTCCCGGAGAGCCAGGGCTACACAAAGAAACCCTATCTCAAAAGAAAAAAAAAGAGAGAAAACCATTTATTTCATATGAAAAATATTAGTAACTCTGGTTATCTTTCAGATTATACGTAACAAATTTAACTGTATTTTCTAAATGATCACCAATATTTTTCCAGTTTGGGAAAAAAAATACCGAAGTATTTTTTTAAGCAACACATTGAAAATCAACCCCAAACACCTTTCTCCACTGTGAAAACTCTAAAGCTGAAGTTCTAGAACACTAAGAATCAGTCTTAAGCTACATTACCGAAGCCAGTAACATGGAGCTATTAAACTTAAAATGTACTTAAATTTTCAGTTCCTCAGCTTTGCAAGTCACATCTCAGTACCAAAAGCCTTGCGTGGCCGCCATTAGTTACTCACTAGATAGCTCTGAGCACTGTGGCACCTAGAATGTATCTCGCCCAACAGTGAAGAATATCCCTGACAGGAGCTCAGTGACAACCACCCACGATGATGCTCACACAGAATATCCAAGTTTGATCCCCAGCACCTATATCAGGTGCCTCACAGACAGCTCTAACTCCAATTTCCAGGGGAAATAATGTTTTAATCACCTTTGTAAGCACTCAGTACAAATACATACAATCAGGGACACCCATATAAAATAAAAAACTACCTTGGACAGCAAAGCAATCATCAATGTTATTAGAAATAGAGAAAATTAATTAAAAGTGACTTTTCAGATACTGGTCATAAAACATTCCAAAAACCTATGACTCAGATAAAACTTAATGAGCCACAGAACTGCCCGCAAGTACACTACCTAGAGGCATATCCAAGGGAACAGAGCAGGAATGAGCATTCCACAGCACAGCACAGCACAGCAGACACCCTGCCCAAGTCTGTGGGCAGAGACCAAGATAGCTAAAGCAGCTGAAAAATACAAGGCAGAGTACAGAAAATCTAGAGTCCTGCATAATATTCAAGTCTCAGAAAGCTAAGCCATAGAAGTTGAAGTGAGAATCTGCAAAGCTAAGCAAACAAATAAAGGTAAAGAATGCCAAGAGTTTTCAGAGAGGTGAGAAAAGCCTGGTCACCAAACTAACCTGAGGAAAAAGGCCTTACTGAGTCCAGGACGTAAGGGAACTCAGAAAGACCACACTTCAGGAACAACGTTGAGCTGGTATCAAGTGTAAACTAGTCTAAACCTGTACTATCCAAGCCTTAAAGTGTAATCCACAAGTAACTTACTGGCTTGTCTACCAATGCAAAAGCCAACACCCCCAGTCCTCCCCGGGAAAGGGAGCGAGGGAAACAATACTGAGATTGAATTTAGGACCTCCCACGTGCTAGGCAGGCACCCTAAAAACAAACAAACAAACAAACAAACACTCTTTAGACAAAGATAACAAAGTTCAGCACTTAACAATCTAATATTCACAACATTGAGTATTCAATTTTAAAACAGTAACAATAACACATTAGATTTGCAAAGAAAAAATATGCCCCAAAATTAATGGGGGATGCAAATAGCCAACCAAGTCAGTTACGAACAAAAAAATAACAAAGATGAGAAAAACAACAGACAAGGAGTTCAAAGAGAACCAGTGTTAGCACCTACATCATTTAAAGGAAATGCACACAAAATGGGAACCATGTTTTAGAAAGACTATATTATCTGGGACAGTCTTTTATTACATTATTTAGTATGCATGTGAATGCATGTGTACGTGAACTCACATCACAAATGTCAGAGAACAGCTTTCCATCATGTGAAATCAAACTCAGGTCCAGGTCATCAGGCCTGGCAGCAATACCTTTAACCTCTGACTCATCTCACTGGTCCCTAGAAGAGTCATTAAAATTTTGCAATTTATTTTGGAAAAGGACTTAAAGTATATGATAAAAGGCTGCTACTATAAATTATTAATAATTAAGGCCATTTTGTGCATAAAACCATTTCAAATAAAGTCAGAATAAATCAGTGTCTACAAGTGCATTTGGGCTCAAGTGTATGCACACGCGTGCACACACACACACACAAAAGCAAGTTACTTGGTAAGGTAGTATTTACAATGTTCTCAGGAATCATAGTACCAAGAATATAAACATTAAGACTTATTTCTAACCTTCTAAGTATCACATTTAAATGGTGAGAGAAACCATCATAATTTACTGGCTAGAAAAAAAATGGGAATGAGGTCCTATATAAAAATATGAGTTACAGGGGAGGGGCACTCAAACTACATCTAGACTTCCAGAAAGAATAAATATCTAAGAAGAAACAGGAAGAGTGCACACAGTGATGACCTTCTTGTAAATGTCCTACGACTTCCAACTTTTAACTCAATCCACTGTCTCCTAAAGTGTCTACTGATCACCTGACAGCTTGGGTTTTAGATTTTACTCTGTTTTCTAATGCCAGTGTTAGGAAGGCAGACAACCATAAACTAAAGTCAGACAAGATATAATAGCTGGCTTTGGGGAATTCAAATTAATACAACATAAAATAAGCACATTTATGCAAATACTTTCTACAATTAACTATGCATACATCTGTGTACCTGTCAGACAGGACAGGTCTCACAATCCAGATGACATCTTGGCCATCTATTCCCAAACACTGCAACTCAGGGAAGCTTGGCAGCCAAGTGCCTGGTTAACTGCTGAGCCTTCTCACTGGCCCAATCTAATCCTTCTGAAAAGGTACACTTTCTTTTGTGTGTACAATTTTTACCTTTCAAAGGCGTAGTCTAAAGTCTACTTCCTTTCAACTTCTAAGCTTCCTCGGACGTTTTTCTGAACCACCAAACTTTTAGAGAACCATAAGTATTAAATTATTAGGCACACGTGGGTGGTCGTCAATCTCCAAGTGTCTCTGTTTAAGTTCATAGTGCCTATGTCAGTGCCATGCAACACTGGCATTCAAGTAGTACACCACATACTTTTCTGTTGTTGGTGCAAGTGCAAGGTAAGCATCAAATCCTGGGTTTTGCACATTCTAGATCCTTAAGGACTATACCTCTAATGAGGACAACTTTAAAACAACTGAAATTTAAACAAACAAACAAAAAAAAAACTAAAGACATTCTCAGAGTGACCACAGACCTACACACTTAAATTCATAGAGTGGGAAACCAGAGTGATGGCTCAGTGAGCAAAGCCACTTGCTGCCAAGCATGACAATCTCACATGGTGAAGGAGAGAACTGACTTCTACCCTGTGCCAGGACACACTAACCCCTGCCACACACCCACAAACACACACCCACTAAAATAAATAAACATAATAAAAAAAAACTTAGTTATTAACCAGTCAACAGAAATCTGGTCCATTTGCTCAACAGAAAACAGGTGAATGGAGCCAAGCATTCTATCACTAAACTCTGACCAGAACCGCTGTTCCAATACTCTAGCAATGCGCTTTGTTTTCTCCTCCCAAGCTGTGTCCACTTCTTTCATGTCAACAAGGCAGCTCATTCCTAATATACACCTAAAATAATATATGCCTAATAATAAGATGTGCTGGACACAACATTCTGGCACGTATAGCCAATCAAAAAACATGGGATATTGCCTAAATATCTGTCTTGTGAATTCTTACCTATTCCACTGGACATCCTACTGTATTTCAATATTTTGGGAGAAATCTCTTTAATGCTCACTCTGGTGAGAAGCACACAAGAGGCTCAAGTTGAAAGTCAAGTTCAGTCAGCACTCACACTAGTAAGATTTGGTCAGTCAGCAGCCATACAACGTTAACTAGTTGAGTATAACCACTTTAGCCTATCAACCCAGTCCAATCCCTTAGGACAATACTGGTTTGGTTGTACCACTGTAAAAGAAAATCCAGTGACCAAGACACTGACCATCAGACTGGACCAAGCCCAATGAGTGCCTGGTACACATTAAGATGAAGAGATAGCATATAGTTTATGAAGACATCATCACAGCTTGGCCCACTCTATACAGTAAACTGTCCCAAAATAACTATGATAAAGAATGATTGGAGACAGGCATGGTGGTGCAAGCCTTTAATCCCAGCACTTAAGAGGCAAAGGCAGGTGGATCTGAATTGTAGTTCAGTCAGGGCTACAAAGTGAGGAGACCTTGACTCAAAACAAAACAGAGGTTAAAAGAAGACTATTTGCTTTCTCATGTAAAAGGAGATAATTTTTTCTTAAATTATCATCCCCACCACCATCTTCCATAATTAAAAAAAGCATCTACATTAGCTTACCACTAAGTAACTCAATCCAGTTCTGGACCGTCTCTGGAGGTTGAGTCTCCTTAACGTGCTTTAGAGCTTCGTCAAGAAGAACGTCCCCTGTTGGAGCATCCGATTTACAGATCACCTAAAACGCAAGAGGTCAGAAATGATGCACTGGTACCTTCTTCCCTCATAAACTCATTAGATAAAAAATATAAAAAATAAGCAAGTATGCAAATATTTCATGCTCAGATACTTTACACTTACTGCAATTCCATTTAATGCTGAACTTTGAACTATTTAATGCACAAATTCATTCATTAAAATATTCTTAGACCCAGAAACACTCAACTATATGGAAGAACTCATATAATAAAGACATTTTACATAAGAAAACTATTTTTCTCAAAAAATATCATTAAGGGGCTGGAGAGATGGCTCAGAGGTTAAGAGCACTGACTGCTCTTCCACAGGTCCTGAGTTCAATTCCCAGTAACCACATAGTGGCTCACAACCACCTATAATGAGATCTGGTACCCTCTTCTGGCCTGCCAGCATACAGACAAACAAAACACTGTATCCATAATAAATAAATCTTAATATATGTGTGTGTATGTGTATCATTAAGGAAACTTTGACAAATTGAAGAAAAAACCAAAATTAAGATATAGCTCCCTTGAGCTTATGCTTAATAAAAGATATGAAGGGGAAATATAGTTTTAGGAAAAAAATTTTTAAGACTGCCACTTCTAGCAGAAGCCTTAATGACTATGGAAAGTTATTCTATCTCCAGCCCCAAGAGGGTGAGGAACAGAGATGGTAGGGGCCCAAGGACAGAGTCTAAATCTGTAATAAAACCTGTATTAGGTTAAGATATTAGCAGTGAAAAGTGGCTCAAGAAGGCTGTTCTTACAGGACTCAGCTTTATTCCCAGCAACCAGCTCACAATAACCTGTAACTCCAGCTCCAGGGACTCTGACACCTTCTCCTGGCCTCTGCAATTACAGCATGCATGTGGGGGATAGAAAGACATGCAAATAAAACACGTAAAAGAAACCTCAAAAACAAGAAGAGTGGAAACTCCTGGGAAGTGGGTAGGAAAGGAGCCCTCACTGCCATGCTAGTTAGCCACTTAGGTTCCCACGGGCTCCACTCAGTCATAGCCTAAGCAATGCATTTCTAGTTAAATCTATCACAGCACCTTAGAGCGGCTATTAAAAATGTTTAATATAACTGTGTTCTCATATTTTTCTTCAAAAAGGTGCCTCTGTGGGTTTTTCTTTTGCTCAATCTCACAAAAGATTAATATATAAGAGCTTATTCTTTAGGATTACACAAGAGAAATATAAAACCATAATGCCAACCACAAATTTAGCCTCAAGGAATTGAAAAAAGGTGAAATGAATTATAAAATATTGGTTTTAACCCAATATAGCCAAAACCTGGCCTATAAGAGATATTCACTTGAAAGCTGAGATATTTAGTGTTTTCACCAATACTGTTTTTAAAACTTCAGAGTGTTTTTTATAGCACAGCTCAATTTCCAATGGTGGCATGATTACTATGCTGGACGGTGCAGACACAGAAATATTTAGAATGTTCACTCCATAGTGCTTAGTTAGACTAGGGTTTACGGGGAAGAAAAAGAACTTTAGGAGAAAAGAACCCTACGTCTGTGACATTGAACCATGTGACCGACTTCTTCCTTCCACTCACTACTCTCTCCATGTGGCCAGGAGCTATCATCATCCACTTTGCTCAAGCCCCCACTATGAGGCAAGTGGTCTATCAGCATCTGAACAACCTAGCTATGGAAAGGTAATTTATTCCTTCTAAGTCCTGCTATAGATCTTCCTAATATGTGTCACTCCCTCTATAGTCTTTGTCTGAATTTTAGCCCCTAGTGTGACCATTTTTCACTTGAAATAATTTGTCTCCTGACTAGAGGACTTCAACATGTTTAATGTTGTAGGGATACTTTTATTTATTTGATAATTTTATAACATATAGAACATTGAGCATATCCAACCCAAATTCTCCACGTTCCCTTCCCCCAATACTTCTCCTCTCACCCCATTCCCCCACACTTAAATAATCCACTGCATCTAACTAGTGTTGCCTGTTGGGTGTGAGGCTATCCAACATAGCACTGGCAACCTACCAGTGGTCACGCACACACCAACCACCCCCTGCAGCCATCAACGAGGAGGTGGAGCCTCATGAGCCAGCTCCACTCCTCACTAAGTGGCTTCATCTTGTGCAGGTAATCCCAGCGGCTGTGAGGCTGTGCGTGCATGAGAACAACACTGAGCTCTTGAGGAGACAAATCTTACTACATTTCATTGTTCCCGCTCAAAACAAATCAAAGATTCAAACAAGTTCTAAATTCCTTTAAATTTTCAAGACTAGCTGGCCAGTGGTGTTGCAGGTAGACCTCTGAGTTTCTGAGGCCAGACTGAACTACAGAGTGAGTTCCAGGACATCCAAAGCTACAAACAGAAACCCTATCTTGAAAAACAAACAACAACAAAATATTTCAAGAATACGTGTGGCTTCAAAATAAATATCCTCTACTTACTGCCTACAACATAGGAGAGATGAAAAGAAGAGAAAACAAGACCTCTGAGAAAATGCATTATATAGACAGAGTTTCAAAAGGTCTCAGGAATTTAACAGAAAAGATTAGCAGAACAAGAGGCCCAAGGTCAGTTGTGTGGCAGTGATGTGGCACGGGTGGCAGGCAATGAGGACATGTGGGCAGATGCAGTCAGAAACTAAGGAGCAAGATTAAAACAACCAAAAGCCGGGAAGGGGCCGGGGCACGCTGGCTATAAGCAGATTCTCCTTTAGAGTCTTCAAGAAAACACAACTACATCTCCTAACTCTGGCCTCCAAAACTGAGAGAATTCTTTCTTGCTTAAAGCCACTATGGCTGTGGTCACTTGTTAAGGTGGCTTTAAAATGAATTAAAGACAGAGTGGTGGCACATGACTTTAATTCTAGCACTCAGGAGGATCTCCTAAATTTGAGGCCAGTTGGACTACAAAGAGACACTGTCAAAAGAAAGAAAGAAAGAAAGAAAGAAAGAAAGAAAGAAAGAAAGAAAGAAAGAAAGAAAGGAAGGAAGGAAGGAAGGAAGGAAGGAAGGAAGGAAGGAAGGAAGGAAAGAAAAGAAAAGAAAAGAAAAGAAAAGAAAAGAAAAGAAAAGAAAAGAAAAGAAAAGAAAAGAAAAGAAAAGAAAAGAAAGAAGCTGCCAGGATCAGAAGTAATGAATGAGGAAACCTTTGGTCTTCTATCTGTATCTATCTTAATTAAATCAGCAATTACTTTTAAATTTTAACTTACTAAATCATAGAGGATATTTTCCAACAACCTTTTCGTCACATCACTAAGACATCACTAAGAAGCAGACTGACTTAAGTTTCACCACTTTTTCCCAGTCTAGCACAGTGCATGATGTACTAAAATAATGAATGCACAATGAATAAAGGAACAGACGATCACCAGTCCATGGCTCTTTCTCATGTATAGCACAAAACTGACTCCTGCTAGCACGTTGTTTTATTTAGGCCAGGACTCTAATGAAAAGTTCCTAAGTTACTAACCTGTGTATGCATTCTATTGATACTACAATGACAGTTTCCTCAGGTTGGTTTTCTCCGTAAGTTACTACAGTTGAAGAAATAAAACCTGTTTTATGACATAGTTATCCAAAACAGTAATTTGTTAAATTCTCTCAATGCCAGCTCCCTTGTCTTAAGGGCAAATGGCTGGATTTACCATAGAGATGCCACGAGAGCATTTCTACGGTGTCAGCCTGTAATCTCAGCCATTCAAGGACTGTCAGAAAATCTAAATTCAAAGCCTGCATAAGCTACACAGCAAGACTGATTCAAACAAACATGCCCACATTATTCCACCCACCCAATACTGAGCTCAAACACAGGCTGGCACACCCGCTAAAAGAGCACTCATCCTGAGGTGCATGCACTCCAACCCAGCAATATTATTTCCTGCACATAACTTTCAGTAACACATTAACAGCATCCCTTCTCATAAAATTACCATTCTCTGGGTTATCAGTTGGCAAGTTCAAAGTAAGGGACGCAGCACAGGCTTTACTCTTAGTGCTCTAGAGACAGATACAGAGTCTCCCAGTCAAGGCCAGCATGAGCCACTAGTGAGTTCCAAACAGCCTTGGTCATAAAGTGAAGACTCTTGTCTTTAAAAACTAAATGGCAACAAAATGTTTGGTTCTGGCCTAACTTTTGGATTTATAAATATAATACATTACTAAATAAAAAAAATAGTTTTGAAATACCATGTCCAGAGTATAAGAACAGACTTGAAGAGAAATAATCTTGAATATCTGAAATTGAGGCTAAAGTTAAAAATCTAAAAACTAACGTAAGGGCTGGAGAGATGGCTCAGAGGTTAAGAGCACTGACTATTCTCCCAGAGGTCCTGAGTTCAATTCCCAGCAACCACATGGTGGCTCACAACCATCTGTAATGAGATCTGGTGCCCTCTTCTGGTCTGTAGACACACATGCAGACAGAACACTGTATACATAATAAATAAATCTTTAAAAAAAAAAAACTAACGTAATATATTTCTGCTCCTCCAGAGAAGCACCTACCTACAACTTCACCATAGAGAAGAGACATAAAAAGCAATCATACTCTTCCAAAAAGATGGGTGCCCTAGGAGTAATTAATTTCCACAAAGCTCCTGGATTATCCAAAGTTGTCTCAAAGTCTTCACAAGGAAATAAAACTGAGCATCTCCCTAAAATGCAGTAGTCATGGATCCTAATAATGACTGACATTTGTTGCATATGCAAAGAACCAGAAAAAACAAGAATGCAATCCAACAGACAATTTTAGACTATTTACACATTTTAAAGCTATTAGAAATATTCATCATTTATACAGAGCAAATTCTTGCAAAGGGGGTATTATTTAGAAGTCCTCTTACCTTTCTGGTTAAAAGACTTTTTCTTCTCATTCCACAAGCCTCTAGTTGTAACCTTCCTTTCAAGGCTAATTCAATTAACATACAGCCACGTAATCCAGATGATATACAGTCATTCCAAAATGACGTGTAACCCTATTTAAAAAGAACAAAGAAAACAAAACAGCCAATTCACCTTGACTCAAAAGTAGAAATAGCTTTAGCCAAAGCTATTTTGAGTACCTTTCACCACACATGTGTACCAGGCTTTTTCTTTTAGGCAACGAACCGGCTCCCAAATCACGAAACACAGACTTAGCTTTGAATGCTCGGCTTTGGCTTTGCTCTTTCCTTGGTAGCTCTTATAACCTAACCTGTTTCTCTTCATCTACGTTTTGCCTTGGGACTTTTTTACCTTTTACCCTGTGTATGTCCTACTCCTATCTAGCTGGCTAGTCACTGCCTGGCTTCTGGCCCAGGGCATGTCTCTCTTTCCTCCCTCATTCTCTTCCCCTTTCTAGCCTACACGTCTCTTATTCTCTCTGCCCAAAGACCAATCAAGTGCCTTAAGTAGGTAGGCAAGGTGAAACAAATGCAGCAAAACAAATATAAGACATCTTTATATCATTAAACAAATGCGGCATAAACAAGTGCAGCACACCCTTACGCAGCTAAAGTAATATTCCACAGCACAAACAAATGTATCTTTGCCTAATTAAAATATTCTACAATGCGTATCTTTTTATAACAAGACACTAAAAGTGCACTTGGTATATTGTAAATCTAGGATGTGGGGGAGGGTTTTTTTTTACCACACATTCTTACATATGGGTAAACAACAACTCCAGGCTGGAGAGTCAAACTGGGCAGCGCAGCACTGGAGATAAGGCTTAAGAGTTCAAGGTCATGCTAGGGAGGTGGCTCAGAGACTCTAAGAGTGTTTACTGCCCTTACATATAACTGAAGTTCAATTCCTAGTATCTACATGGGGCCCAAAACTGGAACTCCACTTAACAGGGACCCAATGCTCTCTTCTAGACTCCTTGGGCACCAAGCATACACATAGTGCAGACATACATGAAATCAAAACATCCATACACACAAAATAAATTAAAACTTTTAAATAAGTAAAAGTGAAAATCCAGCATGGTGGCTCATACCTCCAGAATTCAAGCCAGTCTGGGCTACATAGGGAAGGCTCCCTGGTCAAAGCGATCAGCTCATTTTTAAGAGAATGGCTGACCACCAGAGTTCACGGAACTTCACTAATGATGTGGGGACTTAAAGTGCAAGCCCAACTACCGCTTTTTGTTGTTGTTGGTTTTGGATTTTTTGAGACAGTGTTTCTTGTGTGTCTTGGCAGTCCTGGAACTCACAAAGATCTGCCTGCCTCTATGCTGGGATTAATGGCATACACCATCACCACTTGGCTCAAACTATCACTTTTAATGAGAACTTTTAGAAGGAGAGCATTTAGATAAAGGGAACTAAAAGGCAAAAGCAAAAGGAGTTTTGTCAGGCATGATGGTATATGCCTTTTAATCCCAGCACTCAGGAGTCAGAGGCAAGAGGCAGGGTGGATCTCTGCGATCTATGCAGAACAGCAGCTGTCTACACAGTGAGATCCAGGACAGCCAGAGCAGTAATTCAAACAGTAATTGATAGAAATCAAGTGAGATCTGGAGCAATTAAAGCCTTGAGAAGCTTGGGAATTGATTCCACATGAAATTACATTACAGCTGTGTAGTTTTCACAGGCCTGAACACACAAATGGGGTTCCTAGGTGAAACACCACAGTACAGGCAGAGTGCACTTCATGAAGTCGGTGGGTGTGGCAAGCAGACCAGTCTGAAAAGGGTGAGAGTTAGCAGTTTACCTTTGATGGCGGATAGCAGATATGACTAGATATGACTGTCCCAACTATTTTCTCTGGGTGTTATGAGTCACCCAGAGATGTCAGCAAAACAAGGTCTTTACTACAGAGTTCAGGGTAACATTTAATGAAAACCTGGCTAACTCACATAGGAAAGTAGATGAATGAAAAAAAAAATCTGTACCTAAGTTTCTGGGGTTTACCAGAAATAAACCAGATAGATGAAGCCAAGAAAAGCAGAGCAAGCAACAGAGTAGCCCAGTATTTTGATAACCTCCTAGTAAACCTGTATCACAAAAGCATGATCTTGGAATTACCAGAGGAAGTTTTTGGTTTTGTTTTTTTAAAGGCTGAGTAAAACAGACCCAAAAGAACAGTTATACTGGTAGTATAACTGACCAGTAACAATGCCACATGGGATTAAGTCTCTTAGGGGAAAAGTAAATCAGGAGAGTACCAAGTGACTGTACCCAACTTCAGCCAGCCCAGTTCTCCAATGAATCCACAGCAAGGTCTAGACCACAAGCTAGCAGGGGAAGCACTCAGAGTGAGGAGCTAGAGAAAAACTTGGCCTTGTTTCTCTAAGAGAAGAATTACAAGAGCCTACTGGAGGACTACATACTCAAAGCATGTTTTATGTGTGTTCCTCTTTCTAGAACAGCAAGTTAGCCATTTTTAATAAGGTAGCTGAAATCTACTGAAAGACTAGTAACGGGCAGTATCATTTTTAGTTCAGTAACTAGCTGTGTTTACATATACAGTTGTTAGAGAATAAAGAATCAATGATGTATGCAGGTGGTACCCAACTCCTAGAAGCCAAACAATTCAACCTTCCAGAGGTTTGAAATTCTCCAGAGAGTAAAGAAGCAGGCATCTTTGAGGCTCAATCCAACAAAAGGGAAATAGAGTTCAGAGGTCAGCCACACTCAGGAGAGTACTGGCTAATCAGATAGCTGTGATGAAGAACCAGAGACCAATGGCTGTAAGACAGTGCCCCTCATCTCACTACTCGTGAACAAGACAACTCAGACCTCAGTTTGATCATAGGACCACTGAACAATCCGAGGCATTACAATTTTAGGAGTGTGATTTAAAAAAATTATTTCCCCCAATCCCTATGTCCTAAAACTTTAAGATTGGGAAGGGTAGGCATTCAAAAATAAAGTGGGTTATGTACTTCAAGAATCCAGACATGGCAAGGATCCAAAACAGGATAAAGCATACAACAGAGCATGCAAAAAGAAACCCAAGTATTCTGTATTGGTCAGGCGAGATGCTAGCAAACCTAAAACAGAAGAGTTGAGGAGATGGAACAGTGGTTAAGAGCACATGCTGCTCTTTCCAGAGGACCTGGAGTTTGGACTCCAGAGGACTGGAGTTTGGACTTTCCAGAGGACTGGAGTTTGGACTCCAGTACCTACCCTACATCAAGTCACTCTCAACTGACTGTAACTCCAGTTCCAAGAGTATCCAATACCTGTAGGCTACCAAAGATACCTGCACTCAACATATACAGCACACAAAGACAGACATTTAAAAACAAGGACCAGGCGTGGGGTGCACTTCTTTAATCACAGAACTATGACAGCAAAGTAAGTGGTCTCTGTGACTGAGGCCAGTCTGGTCTATACAGCAAGTTCCAAACCAGTCAGAGTTACAAAGTAAGACTGTCTCAAAAAGCAACCTTGGTTTCTTATGCCTAGGAATAGTTCTTCTTGGTCCCTCACCCCCTAAAATACAATGCCTGCTCCAACTTCACCTATACAGCCTCCATGGTGTCTGCAGTGCTACTGAAGTGACCAGAGACACTCACAAATGAAAGCCTCAGCATCCTGACAGTCCCATATCCTCAGACCTTAACTCAACCCTTAGCCACAACTTCCAAAGTAGGGGGCACCGTTTCAAGGGACATCAACATAGCAGTCAAATTCATTGAGACTGGTGCTGCCACAGTTAGAGTGGCTGGCTCTGGGGCTGGTTTTGGAACTGTTTGGGGAAACCTCAAAAACATCTCTTCTACTCATGTCTGGACTTCGCCTTCTCAGAGACCATGGGCATTTTGTCTATATAAGCATACATACATACACAATGACCTACTTTTTAAGTAGGTAAGAAAAGGATTAGCAGTTAATAACAGCTGACAGTAATGGTTAGTTCCACTTGTCTGTATAATCAGATAAAATGGAACAAGAAAAGAAAAAGATTAGCTATTCAAGCTTATAAGGAAATAAGATGTTATCAGTAACACAATAAAGGCCAAGTACTAGAAATATTAAAATTTGCAACTGACATACCAACTCTCAGTTTCTCAACACAGCCTCTGAATATAAGGCTATCTCAGTAAGCCTGGCTCTTCCAATCCTTTGAACCTCACCCAACAGCATACAGACTATTTGAATTTTGTTTAAAAGGCATATTTCTACCACACTCATGCCTTAAACTCAACCGAACCATCTTATTTCCTCTCTCCCATAAGCTATGGTAATAATGAAATCTTAGTAATTCTGCCTCTTTTGAGGCATTGCATGCATATGTTGTAGACATAAAAAAGCAAGTCAAAATACCTATATGGGAGTGTGTGTATTTGTATGTGTGTACATATTAAATATGCATCCTTTAATCTCCCAAGACTGGCATCAAATTTCACAAATTCTGGTAATTTCAGGCCACTGAGATAGGTGTTAGCAAACCACATACCTCCAGACCCACGAGGTGAAGAGAACCCACTTTCAGTTATATGACCTCTAAATGCACACCACAATGCACACGTCCATGCGCACAGAGAAGTAACTGGAAACACATTTAGTCACCCCAAGAGCCCAATGACTTTGGTGTCTCCAGTTTTTCCACTCCTTTCTACACTCACATCTTTCAAAAATCTTGTCTGTATTATTATCATTGTCTTTAAAGCCCACAACAGCTTCTGTTACCAATTCCAGAATTTTGCCAACCTATGCCAGTATTTTCATATTCCTTATTCCATACATAATCTCCATCATAACTTACTTTTGACACAATTTTATTTGCCTTTATAGCTGCATAAGATCACTTACTTTCAGAAGAATAAACTTTCTCATACAGATTCTTCCTGTGTGTCCTGTCTTTTTCTGTCTGGTATGTCACAGCCCATATTTCACTGTGCTCAACTATCTCCAAGTACAGGAGCATAGAGCACCTGCAGCCTAAACACTTGAGAGCCTGAAGCAGAGGATAACTTGAACCAAGGAGTCTGGGCTGCCCTGTCTCAAATTAGACATAGAAGAAGAGCTAAGAATGCAGTACCGTAATAGGAACTTACGTGGTGGGGTAATGCCCTCAGCATTGTAAAAAATTTAAGAAACATGGAAATGGGGGGGGAGGGGGATTAGGGACTGGGAAGATGTCTCAGTGCACAGCACTGCTGACTATGAAAGCACAAGGACATGAGTTCAAATATCTAGGACCTGACAGCCAATTGTGCCTGTAACCTTAGCACAGGTGGTTCCTGGGAGCTTGATGGCCAACCAGATTACAGGCACAGGCCCCAACCCACCACACATATGAATTACATTTTTTAAATTATTTTTAATTTTATAATAAAATTGTATCATTTCCCTCTTTCCTTTTCCCTCCCTACAAATCATCCCATATACCATCTGCTTGCTCTCTTTGAAATGCATAGCTTTCCCATTGTTTACTTAATATATATATGAAATCTTGAAAGGACTGTGAACCAGAGTCAGGGATTTAGCTCAATTGGGAGATTTGCCTATCCCCAGCATGGCATAAACCAAGTGAAATGCCTGCATAAGACAGTGGCTGCAATCTCAATATTCCAAAAGTAGAGGCAGAAGAATCACTAGTTCAAGCAGTTCAAGGACCTCCTGAGCTACACAGAGCTGAAGCCCAGCCTGGGCTACCTGAGACCCTGTCTCAAAAACAAACAGTGGGTAAAAGCGCTTGCAACCCAAGACCTGGTAACCTAACTTTGATTCCCAGAATTCGCACAATGGAATAAGAGAACAACTCCCACAAGCTGTCTTCTGGCCTCCGTACAGTAGCCCATGTGTTGCACACCCACACAAATAAATATAGATGTTATTTTCTTAAATAATTTTTAAAGGTTGTAGAATCCTGACCTAATCACCGTCTGTGAAGATTCTGGCTTTCAAGATAGTAAGGATTATTTTCTTCCCCTAAAAAAACAGAGCACCAAAGAAGAAATGAGAAAATCAAATGTGGGAGGAGCTGACTCCAACAAGGGCAGAGAGGCCAGACATCTCTCAAACTTTCCTCTGGAACCAGAAGGATAGGAAACAAGACTCACTGCACGCCAACTCCACCTGGCACTTAGTACAACGCAGCTGTCACAAAAGTCACTGACTCTGGAAGTTCAGGAGCTCCTGATAACTCAAGAAGAATGAACAGTATTCTGGAAAAGAGAAATAATGAAAACAAACACAGACTGGGCTTACATCTAGGGAAAAGAAACCAAAAATACGTCAGGTTCCCAGATTTCCCACCCAGATGGTCTGAGATTACAGAAAGGGGGATGCTTTACATACGCACACTCATCCATAATTAGGAGCTGCAGTGAAAAGGTAGATAATATAGTGAATATCTGACTCTTTCAGTTACTTATCAAGTCCAAGATGGTCAGGAAATAACGACAAGAATGGAAGCTGCGCTCAGTAATAGAGCACTTGCCTAGCATGCTCAGGGTCAGAGTCTGATCCCCAGCACTGATGTGGGAGTGATTTCTTTCTAATCTGTTGCTTTCATTGGTTAATTAATAAAGAAACTGCCTAGGCCCATTTGATAGGCCAACCCTTAGGTGGGCAGCGTAAACAGAACAGAATGCTGGGAGAAAGAAGCTGTCTCAGGCAGTCACCATGATTCTCCCGCTCCAGACAGACGCAGGTTAAGATCTTTCCTGGTAAGCCAGCTCGTGGTGCTGCACAGAATATTAGAAATGGGTTAGATCAATATATAAGAGCTAGCCAATAAGAGGCTGGAACTAATGGGCCAGGCAGTGTTTAAAAGAATACAGTTTCGGTGTAATTATTTCGGGGTAAGGCTAGCCGGGTGGCGGAACACAGCCTGGCCGCTCTTTCATACTACACAGCACTGGAAGGGTAAGAGGGAAGAAGAGAAGGAATCAATCAACAGTATTTTTTAGTCTAAGTAATATAGCAGCCCTTGAGTCCTATTAACAAGTTACGGGACAGACCACAAACAAAGGTCTGTTTTGCCCAGAAAACAAAGAGGCTTAAGAATTCAAAACATTTAGCTTAGGTCTTCCAACTGGAAGTCAAGAAAGGCAAGGCTGTAAGTGAAAAACCATGGATAGTTTGTGTTGGTTACATTTTTTGCTAACTTGACACAAACTAGAGCCTCCAGAAAAGAGTGCCTAAATTGAGAAAAGGCCCCCCATAAGACCAGCCTATAAGCAAGCCTGTAAGGTATATTTTTTTTTATTTGATGATCGATGTGGAAGGATCCAGCCCACTGTGGGTGGTACCATTCCTGGGCAGGTGGTCTTGGGGTGTGCAAGAAAGCAAACTTAGCAAGCCAGGAAGAACAAGCCGGCATCCCGGATGGGCTCTGCTTCAATCCCTGACTCAAAGTTCCTGCCTACATTTCTGTCCTGCCCTCCCTTAGTGACAACTGTAAATTGAAATAAACCCTTTCCTCTCCAAGTTGCCTTTAGTGACGGTGTTTATCACAGCAACAGGAATATAACTAGGATAGCAGTCTTGTGGCTCCTGATCTGAGGCTTCCTCCCGAGTCCTAGTCTTCAACCTCTATTTCCTCTAAAGTCAGCATCCAATCACAATGAAATTGTCTGGAGATCTTGTCTCCTATGTAGACTATATGTCAATTAAAAGTCTAAAATAAAAATCTTTGAAACATCAGCACCTAGCAAAGAACTGACACATATATTTGCATTAACTGGGAATACAAATACCAGTTAAACCTGTTTTAATATCAAAAACTGGCAAACTCTATTCAATGATCAAACTAATTAATGTAATTTTCTTGTTGTTTTGTTTTTCCGGACAGGGTTTCTCTGTGTAACAGCGCTGGTTGTCTTGTAACTCACTCTGTAGACCAGCCTGACCTTGAATTCACAGAGATCCCTGCCTCTGCCTGGGAGGATTTTTTGTTTTTTGTTGTTTTTTTTTACAGTATAAAACTATTTAACATTGCATTTAAGAAACTAGAATAGAGGTTTGGGAAGGTCTCAGCAGTTAAGGACACCTGTTTTTGCAGAATACCCAGGTTCAGTTCTTAGGACCCACATGCTGGCTCACAACTATGCACAAAACTCTAATTCCAGAGGATCTGATGCCCTCTTCTGACCTCCTAGGACACCAGGCATGCACACGCTGCACTTACACACACGGAAGCAAAACACTTACACATAAATCTTTAAATGAAAAAGAAAATGGATTTAGGGTTGTCACTTGAAGGTAAAACCCTTAAGAATATATATAGCAGGCACAAGGCCCTACGTTCTTTCAGTCCCAACCAAGAAATGGTGACAGTAACCACCAGCAGCCGACATGTAAGCCCTTCAATCTCTAGTCTTTCTCAAAAAGCCAAGAGTGGACAGATACATGTTCTCTTCACATGGTCACCTAAAATAACTTTTTTCCTTAAAATTTTAACTCATAATTTTCTATAGTGTATATGCTAAAGTGTTCCTCAACCTACTAATCTCAGCCAAATTCTGTTATAAATAAAATTCCTCTCAATAAAGTTTGTTGTTCTTTGAGAAAGAAGCTCATTGTATTGCACAGACTAGCCTCCAACTGGTGAAATCAGTCCCCCTGCATCAGCCTCCTAAGTGGCCAGACATGTCCCCACTGCCCCTTTCTAGGACTAGGGATGTAGCTCACTCAGATGATTCAGGTAGGATGCCAAGGCTCTGGAAGCCAATCTCACCACATACACCAAAAAAACAAAACAAAACAAAAAGTTTCCCAAGTGACTTAAGTGCAAACTTGCGTAAGAGTTATTTTACTGTCCCCTGGCCAGTTTCCATTGTCCCCACTATCTCTTCCCTCATGAACCATAAGGTGAGCTACACACTAAATTTACATGCTGGATGGCTAAGCTTTAAACATGAAGTTTTTCCAGCACCACCTCCAAGATCAGTATTCATTCTCTTGGGAATAATTTTGTGTTAAGTGTATGATTTACTTAGAATATTTACTGAGTCACGGGTATAGGTCAAGGTGAGATAAGTCAACTGTACAAGCAAAATTTCTAAACTACATCTGTTGATGCCAACTAAACACTTTCTCTAATAAACCAAGTAAACCAAATATAACTTAAGTTTAAAAATAAATTAACTTTAGGCATGAATATGTAGTTTGGCTGCTTGCTTAGCAGGTGCAAGGCCCTGGGTTAAATCCCCAGCACCATCAAAATAGGAAGAGGAAAGACAGTGCCACTTTACTGTTTTCTACCCCTACCTCATGTATGCATACACAAGTGAATGTGACTGTCCACCGTTTGTGTAGTTCCAGGACCAACCTCAAATGTCAGTCCTTGCTGTCTATCACTCAGATCTCATCATATTTATTTATTATTTTCAGGGGACACACATTAACACACACCACTTTATTGTAGGTCAGAGCACAACTTGGTGGAGTTAGTTCTGTTCTATCATTTGGTCAAAATCAGGCTTGGTGGCAAAGGCCTTTATCAACTGATCCATCTTCACTGGACCCCCCTTCCCACCTTTCTTGAGACAAGGTTTTTGTTGTTCATTGCTAAACACATCAGGCTACTTGGCCTGTAAGCTTCCAGGGATACTCCTGTGTCTAGCACCCATCTTGATTCAGGAGCACTAGAATTACAGAAGGGCCTTGCCCAGACCCAACTCTATGAGCGCATGCTGGGGCTATCCAAACTGAGATCCTCCGCTGGCACTGCCAGCACTTTACCCTGAGCCATCTCCCAGGCCCCATAAGCTGTACTGCAACTCTGCAGCTTATGAAAGAAGAGAAATATCCTGTTTTCTTTAAGTCTGTGTATGTTAGAGCATGCTACATTATAATACTGTAGTGTATATACAAGGTTACCCTGCAACAGCGCAGTGTGCTAACAGGCTGCACTCTTTCCCGCTTATTTTTTATATAGGCTATAAACTTCATACTTGACTTAAAGAGATGAAAATGCAAACCCTTCAAAAATATCAAGGGAATATAATTAGTATTAGGAAAGAAATCATAGCCAGGCAGTGGTGGCATACACCTTTAACACTAGCACTCAGGAAGGCAGAGGCAGGCAGATCTCTGCGAGTTCGATGCCAGCCTGATTTACAGAATGAGTTCCAGGACAGCCAGAGATACAGAGAAACCCTGTCTCAAAAGACCAAAAGGGAGGGAGGGAGGGAGGGAGGGAGGGAGGGAGGGAGGGAGCACTGGAGAGGAGGTGGGAGATCCACTTGCCTTGAAAGAAGGGAGAAGAAGGGGGGGGGGGAGAGAAGAGAAAAAAAGGAATCATAAAATTCAAAATTATTTTACTAGATTTTTAATTACTACCAACATTTAGCACATCTTGAAGTTCTGAAAATATGATGACTAACTATTGGCTTATAGATTTGAGAGTAGAGCTGTTATACATTAATTGTATATATAGAGGTAATTTTTATTTTTACAAAACAGTTATAGATCTTGGTA
Source organism: Microtus pennsylvanicus (assembly GCF_037038515.1). Classification (NCBI taxonomy): domain Eukaryota; kingdom Metazoa; phylum Chordata; class Mammalia; order Rodentia; family Cricetidae; genus Microtus; species Microtus pennsylvanicus. Next base: position 25,255,707 of record NC_134584.1, read on the forward strand.
AGTGAGTACTGTATCCCAAGGATTCATTTCAAAAAGAACTCATTTTTGGACACTGTGAAAACCACACAAAGTCAGTTCCATCTTATAAACTTCCAAGCTAAGCCTGGCAGCACACCTTGTCATCACAATACTAGGAAGATAGGGAGGGGGCGGATCACAAATTCAAGGACAGTCCTCAGATTCAAGAACTGCCCAGGCTATACAATAAATTTGAGGCCTGCCAATTACCATCTTTTCTCCAAATACAGCTAATCACTACTTATTTCAAGAGTTACTGCAATAGAGTTCTTCTAAGCATTAGACATGCTGTCTTTAAAGGGGATGTTACTAAAGGCTATTAAAACTTAAAAAATCAGGTGACTAAAAAACAAAAATAAAATGACAGTAGAAAAAGACAGCACCAGAAGATCAGGAAGAAAACTCAAAGAAACATGTTTGAGAACACGATACACACAAGAATACTGTTCTGAAAGGGTCTACAGAATACCATCCCCTCCCCAAGACTTTTTCCTCCAAAGTCTCTGGGGAGAACCACTGCCTGGACAAGTCTAGCTATAGCGCAAAAGAACAGAAGACACTTCAATAAGAAGCTCTCCTAAAGCTGTCAATAACCCTAACATTTGAGAGGCAGAGGCAGGAGGATCCAGAGAGGGTTCAAGAAAACAAAAAGAAGCAATCCTTGCAGCACCCAAATTTATTTAGCCCCAGTACTCGGGAGGCAGAAGCTGAAGGATCTCCGTGAGTTCAAGGCCAGACTGATCTACAGAGTTCCAGGATAGCCAGGACTATGTAGAAAGACCCTGTCTCAAAATGAAAGGAAAGGAGGGGAGGGAAGGGGAGGGAAGGGGATGGGAAGGGAGGAACAGGAAGGAAGAAAGGAAACAAGAAGCAACTCTAAGGCTAAACACAACGGAGAATCCCACCCCTCCCCCAGCAAGACAAAATGAAAAGTGTAAGAGAAGTTTATTCTAGTAAACAGTAAGAGTCACAAAAGCACAATCTAAAGCATTTGAAGTGACCATTTTCCCACTTTTTATGAAAATTGTGAAACTTTTACAAGTATGTAAAGCAAAGGAAGACTACAAAGCCTCACTTATATTCAACAGGCATACCTTTTTCTTCTTTTACTGTTATGTGCAGGTATTTGTGCATGATGATCATGTAGAGGCCAGAGGTCACTTCAGTGTTACCATCAGATGCCAACCACCTTGTTTTCTCAGACAGTGTCTCACACTGGTCTGGAGCTTGGAGGATGGCTGGTTCAGGGGCTGCAATGAGCCACTGTCTCTGCCTTACCTTGCAACACCACTCCCAGCTTTTCACTTGAGTGCTGGGTAGTAAACTCAGAACCTTGTATTTTGTGGCAAGCACCTTACCAACCCTGCTATCTTCCCAAATTAAAATGGACATTTTAAATAGTCAAATTTGGGCTGGAGAGATAGCTCAGTAGTTAAGAGCACTGGTGGCCACTCTTCCAGAAGACCCAGGTTCAATTTTAAGGACCCACAGAGCAGCCTACAATCATCCATAACTAGGAGATCTGATGCCCTCTTCTGGACTCTTCAGGCATCAAGAACACACTCTAGATGTGCATACGCACAAGCGTGGGCAAAACACTCAGTCATACACGTAAAAGAAAAATAAGTAAATCTTTAAATAGCTAAGGAAATGAAATGATCAAATCCAACCTCAAGTATTTAGATCTGTCACAATAAAGTAACTCAAAAGTTAGTGGTGGTACAGTATGTGTGAGGCCCTTGAATTTAATCTTCTAAAACAAAAGAAAAATTATAACTTTGGTTATTTAAGGTAATTCTTATTGAAGTACACTGAAATTACTCTAGTAGATGCATCTATGGAAAAAGCACAAATAAATAACGGAAAGAAAAATACCTACCACTTGTTCTGTCCCACATCATTCAAAGAAATCCTGCTAATTACTTAATTTGACCTCATGGGTGAACCTATCTGACACTCTAGTAGTGAGTGGCTTCTAAATACCATACACTTCACCCAGACGTAGTGCCAGAACTCCTTAAAGAGTCCCAGGTACAGGTGTTTCAAGGAAAGAAAAAAACTGAAATGCCAACTTGAATTTAAAAAAAAAATCAATTGTCAGGACTGAATGCTGTTGCTAGGTATAGGTTGAGGAAAGGTTTATTGTAGATAAAAACAGGCAGGGGCATGTGGAAGGGTCCAGACTGAACCTGGCCATGTGAGAGGAGTGAGGAGATCCCCTGGGAGAGGAAGCAGAAGTCAAAAGGCTAGAAGTGACCCAGGAGCAAGCGGCCAAGAGACCAAAAAGCCCAAATGGCTGGGTTATATAGAAAGAGCAGTAGTACATGAAGCTCAGGGGCTGGAAAGGTTGAGGGTTGGGGACTGGGTAGAAGTGCTGAGGAGTTAGGACTCTGTAACAGGCAGTTACTGGTGATGTTGACAGAGTCAGGCAGCCAAAACCCGCTTTGATAGGTACCCCAGTTAGCCATTTGTCCTGAGTTTAAGACCTAATAAGGTCTTTAAACAAGTTCTGTTTAAGCAGTCTAAAGCCAACTGATTTCTCATATAGCTCAGACTGACCTCCAATGGAGTAGGAGGTCCTTCTATATTTGTGTAGCCCATCCTCTTACTACACTCCAACTTACTATGTAGGTGAAGATGTCCCTGAACTTCTGATATTCTTGCTGGGATTATAGGCATAAACCACCAAGCTGTTTGTGCAGAGCTGGGAATCAAATTCAGAACTTCATGCAGTGCACTCTCTAACTTCTAAGTCATAGTCCCAGCCCCTAAAACTTTAGTAAATAACAAATTTAACAAACTGAAATCTAATACAGGCTTAAGTGCCTAGGGACAAGGTAAGAAAACTCCTGGTCCTTGAAAAGGAATATAAAGTATGTCTATGACTCTAGCACTAGGGAAACAGAGGCAGGAAACCAGGAGTTGGAAGTCAACCTACACTACACACCAAGACCTTTGTCTTTTAAAAACAAAATGGGCAAGGGAGAACCTCCCCAAAAGAATAGATAGTTTATAGTTCTGGTCACTGGTATGTATACATTCAATGAGAAGAAGAAATATATACAAGAGAATCTCTAAAACCAAGAAGAAAATGCAAAATCCTAGCCTCCTGCACACTATCACTTCTTGGACTTGCCTATATTTTTTTTAACAAGCAAAAAAAAGTCAGGCAGTAGTGGTGCACATCTTTAATCCCAGCACACAAAGGCAGAAGCACACGGATCTCTGAGTTTGAGGTCAGCCTGGCCTACAAGAGCTAGTTCGAGGACAGGCTCCAAAACAACACAGAGAAACCCTGTCTCAAAAAAAAAAGCTAAAGATTAGCTAAGAGTCTGGCTGAATCTTGGTCATGACTTATGAAGTAGACTATTTATGCAAAATAATCACAACAGATGGTTTCAACTACCTGGCATCAAAGAACTTCAAAAAAAAAAACCAAACTATGTATATGTCGCAATATCATTAAATTTCAACAAATTCTTCCAATTATCTTCATGGGAACCAATCACAGAAAAGTGTTGACAGCTTTAGCTTAAACATTCAGAGTAATGCCTCTAAAATAAAAGGTGCTTTCTCACCATTATGGCTCAGTGTGACAACATCGAAAAGGAGGTTTTGTTAAGTTTTAGCTTTACAGAGTTCTATCCATACGGAATCAAAATGCTAACCCTGAAATACAGTCTTTTTTTTTTGCTTTTCTTATATTTTCTAAAAATGTCTCATAATCTGTTTTGTTCCAGAGGAGGAAGGGAGTAAAGAACAATGTGCAGTACTGAGAAGCCTACTTTCTCAATCTTAATATTTTCTAAATGAATACTTCTAAAATTGCGTTACTACGGCACTAGCACCTAGCTTTTAAATCGCAGAACAAAAAGAAAACACAGGTCACCTGCTTTCCTCACAGTAACTGTAATTAAACAGGTAGTGTGCCCCTTTACAGTCAAGTGTCTTCAAGTGCCATCAATTGTCTTCAAGATGACTACTAGTGAGGCACGTGACCATTTCCATCAAGACTCACTTCCCTGGACAGTTTAATATCCGGGGAACACAAACAGTCCAGGAGGGGAAAAAAAAAAACAACTCATCTTTCTACCGCTGATAAGTTTGGGGAACTAAAAACTTTTTTTTTTATAGGTATGAACTGGAGTTTTTCTGCTGTCCTTTCTGAATTCTGAAAACTTACACCTGTCTGACTCGCAAAATGTGTTGTCTATAAAGTTTCCACACTGAAACGAAACAAGCTTCCGGGCCACCTCATCATACATGATTTATGAAATATCCAAACCTGCAAGTCTGTCTTTAAAAATAACCTCTTCCTTTAAAGCATGGGTATGTAGTAAGGTGAAACGTTAACTACAGAGTCCAGATGTTGGAAAGAGACGGTCACTAGCATGTTTTCAACTTCTCTGTAAAATTTCTGGGGTGGGGGGTGGAGCGCGAACGACCCTTCCAAAAGTCAGAATACAATTTAAGCCTATCTAAATCTTTGCGGCCTTTCATCAAATCACAAACCCGGTATTCCCAGCACTTCACGACAAAGCCCTCCCTTAAAATGGCAAAACTAAGGGCGACAACGGATAAACGAACCGCAATCCTAACTCATCTCTCTCTCTCACCGAGTTCACCCAAAAAGTTACTTCCTAGGTTTTAAAGCAATTTTCGTTGACTTTTTATACAAGACCCAGTAAAATAATTTTGCTAATTCTCAACAGCACAGAGTAACTGAAGTTTTACATAAAAAGAGGCCGGCAGCAAGTAGCTCCAACAGCAAGACTCAATAGTTGGGAGCGCTGGGGGCCTCCGAGACTTTGGGTGTACCGAGCTGTCTCAGGTCGGAACTGCAATCGTTTGCGAAAGAAAGCAAGGCAAAGACGGCCAAGATTTCAAAAGGAAGAATGTTGTGAACGGAGGAAGAGGAGATCCAAGCACTCGGGGTCGGTACCGGGAGGATCCGGAACGCACAGAGCCCAGCCGGACGGGGCTGACCCCCACACTCCTCGGGACAAATTGGGCGTTCCGGGCCACTGGGTTCCCGAGCCAGGGGCAGGTGCGGCCTCAGCCGGCGCCCACCGGGGCCCACCTGGAGCCCGCGCCCCCGCCGCCACCCCGCCCGGCTCGCCCGTCCGCCCGCACCTCTCGGTCCTTGAGGCCCAGCAGGAGCACCTCCTCCATCAGGGTCAGCCGCGTTTCCTTGGAGTCGCCCTTGTCGTCGTCGTCCTGCTCGTCGCGGCGGCTCTGCGCCTCGTCCTCGCCGCTGCCGCCGCCGCCTCCCGCCGCCCGCTCCTTGTCGGCAGCGTTCCGGGAGGCCTCGGTGCGCCGCTGCACCAGGCCCGAGCTCCGCTGGGTCAGCGAGGTCATGGCTCCGGCCGAAGCGCCGCGCCGGACCGACAGGGACGCGGGACCGGCCGGCTCTCCCTCACCGCCCCGGCCCCAGGTGCTTCCGTGTTAATCCTCGGCGCTGGGGCGATGTCCGTGGGCTGCGGGGCCGAAGGCGGTCATGAGGAGCCGGGGCTGGGCGAAGCCGGTGGGCCGGGAGTCGGCGGGGTACACAAGGGTGCCTTCCGCCCGCGGTCGTGGCCCCACACAGCCCAGGATCCCGAGCGGAGGCGGCGGCGGCAGCGCCAGCGGCAGCGGTGGCGGCGCTTCCCAATATGGCGGCGCGCGCTGACGTCACCGGAGGATGTGGCAGCGCCGCCGCGGGGCGGGCCGGGGTGCCGGAAGCGGAGCGAGCGAGGGGCGTGGCTGGCCGCCTCCTACCCCGGCTGACTGCAGGGCTTCCAGCCGTCCTGGTGTCACTCGGGTCAGGGACTGGAGGTCCGGAGCGGTGTCGGACTCCGCTGTCATCTTCCTCTCCCTTTTCCTTCACGGTCCGACCTGGCGCCAGCGACCAGCCAGGCCTCTCCTGGATCCCGGAAGCAGAGGCCACGGGAGGGCGGACCCCGCCGAGCCCTTAGCGTCCCTATCAGTCCTCGGAGCAGCTCCTAAGCCCAAGTGGCCCGGGTCCCCACGACGTATTAAGAAGGACTTGGCTCGCTGCCTGTGGGACTCCTTGGCTTAAAGGAAGCCATCTACACTCAGGCGTCTAAAAGTGTTCATGTACTGTGTTCCATTGTAGAGAGGTTAAACAAATCAACGAGTTGCGTTTGTAAAACTTTTATTTCCTGCGTCCAGCTGGGGCTGTAAAGTAGCCAGGGCGCAGGAAGCACTGTACAGTTAGGATCCTTTTATGGCGACACTAAACCTCTTGAGTTTCATGCCACGTCTTTGTAGTCCTAAATCTCTTTCGATGTAATTACTAGGTTAAATCTTCTTGGCGTGCTTGGCAGTTTGTGCAAATCAAGTGAAAAGGAAAGCTGCCAAACCCGAGAGGGCTTTGGAGGAGCAGAAGGGTGGAACTTGTGAGAAAACATTACCCAGAAACCGGATCGTAGAGCCGTTCAGTGTTATTTAAAATAAACAATAATCACTGGCAGTGAGTAAGCGAGGTTTATTAGACAAATTCTTCCTCTCCATAAATACATTGTTTCAGCTCCTAAAAGGACAGTAAGTCCCAGTAGGTCCCTCCCACCCACAGCCCCAAGCTACCTTCTCTTTTTCCTGCAGAAACAGTTTGTCCTCGGCCAGTTTCTCCCATTCACATCATCATCTTTTTGTTCCTTCAACGCTGCTAAATCTTCGCCAGGTGACTTTAAATGCTTCTTTGTAAATTAACTGATTGTTTAATTCAATAGGTTAAATCTGAAAGGTACAAAGCTGTGTACAGGCTGTGCCTGCTCAGCTAAGTGGCTCCTCTCCGTGTGTCCGTTTTAAAATGTAAAATGGGAAGCCTCACTGGGGAGGTGACCAGCAGGCAAAGAACTTGAAGACAACTTAGAAACTGGCTCTGGGGCAGCAGAGACAGAATCCTGGAGGCTTTCTTGCCGTGAGTCTAGGCAAGCCCCTAGGCAAAGCAAAACCTTGTCCCAGAAACAATGTGAGGTTGGAATGGATGGCTCATTGAGTAAACTGCTTTGGGTGCGAGCATGAGGATCAAGCTTCAAATAACCCAGCAGTGTATCCTGTAACACCAGCCCTGGGGAGCTGAGACAGGCAGAGCCTGGAAGCTTGTGACGCTGTAGAGGAGGACACCTGAGGTCAGCCTCCGGCCTCCGCAAGCGAGTGCACAGGCAAGGGCCACACGTGTAAGGTACACATACACACACAGTAAAGGAGAGCGGCACCCGAGAAACAATCACAATTTTTTGCTGTTCGTTTTTGTTGTTTGCTTCTTTTTTGTTTTTCAAAACATGGTTCTCTTGCCTCTGCCTGCCAAGTGCTGTGATTAAAGGGGAACACCACCACCACCTGGCCACAATTTTTTTTAAATGTAATACCTAATCACCTTCACCTTGAGGTGTGGCCCAAACTTCAGGACTCCTCCAATGAAAAAAAATGTGGTCTAACCTACATGCCTTTTCAACACTTGGTTGCCCACACCCCACAACCACATCTCTTAGGTTCTGGTTCTGTCTATTCAAACGCCAATACATTATCCTCCAATTCAAACTTCATATCAATTTTGTGGCTTTTTTTTCCCCTGTGTTGTTTCTGTTATTTCTTTACTGATTTTTTTTTTTTGCACATTTCAAAATCACCTTGGTAAGAGGGGAAAAAAAGAAGAAAGAGAGGAAAGGAAAAAGTAAAGAGGGGGGGGAAAAGGAAGGGGAGAGGAAGATTTAAGAAACAAATATTTATTGCTAATAGTGACAGTGACATTTTTATTGAGTGATTGCTGAATATGTACCAGGTGTGTTTTCCAGTCACGCACACCCCCACCCCAACCTTCCAGGGTAAGTCTGCTGCTGCGCTGGACAATTCCTTGTAGGCTCCAACCATCAAATTGCAGCCTGGGGAGTCACACCTATGTCTGTGTGGCAATTCTAGAATCTTAGAAAATTAAAGTTAATACCTACTTCTTACCCTTCTGTCGCCCAATGAGTTTTGTTTTATTGTGTTCCCAGGTTGGCCTGGGAACTCTGTGTAGCCGTGGCTAGCTTCAAACTCACACTCCTCCTGTCTTGGGCTCCCCAGATCTAGGATCACAGACACACAACACCACCAAACCGGGCTTCTCTAATGGATTGCTGGAAAATAGGTTACATAACTTCTCAGAAGCTTAACCACGCTTCCAGTCCCTCCTCCTGATCCCTGGCCCCTCCTTTAGGAAAACTGCTCCACTAAAAGCCTTTGTTTCACCGTTGCTTTCTAGGGAATCCAGACTGAGACCCCCATCTCACTGGAGAAAAGAGAGTTTCTAGGAAATGAAGTGATCTGCTCTACATAGCACATCTGGCAAATTGCAAGCAAGGGATTTTTTTTATTACCCTTTATTCAGTCATCAAATAAGTATTTATTCTTGTTTTCTGTGGTAGCCATTGTGCCAAGAAGTAGGGTTATGACAGTGGGCCAGGAGACACACACATATCCACAGTTTTTGTGAAGCTGATGAGACATAGGAACTAAGTAAGACAAAATATATAAAGTGTGCCTGGGGTTGTAGTTCAATGGTAAACTCTTGTCGAGTTCTTTATTAATTTTATGTATATGGGGCTGTGTCTACATGAATCAGCACACCAGAAGGGGCATCAGATCCCATGAGGCTACAATTGTGAGCTGCCTTGTGGGTGCTGGGAATTGAACCCAGGACCTCTGGAAGAGCAGCCAGTGCTCTTACCCACTGAGCTAACACTCCAATCCACAGTAGAGTACCTGCATTTGCAGAGACCTGGGTTTGAGCCCAACACTGAAGAAAAAGAAAAGGAAGCATTCTATAGAGACACCACTTCGCAACTGCTCATGGTGGCTTTAATGAAAATTCTAGTGACAAACATTGTCAAGGATGTAAAGACATGTAAACTTTCATATAGTATTTGCAGGGATTCAAAAGATGAAGACATTTAGGAACACAGCTTGTCGGTTTCTCATAGCATTACACAGAATTTCCACATGATCCAACCCTTCCACTTCTAGGTAAATACCCAGATGAACGAAAACCTTGTTTACACAAAACCAAGCATACATGTTCACAAACACAGCTGTTTGCAACAACAAACTGAAAACAGCCATGTTCATCGACTGATAGGTGGCTAAATAGCATATAGTTTATCTACACCACAGAATACTGTGAGCTATAAAAAGAATAAGGTAGTGAAACATGCTATGTCATAGATAACCCTTAAAAACAGGCTAAGTGGGGGAAACCAGTCACAATTACATACTGTGGGACTCTATGTGAAATATTCCAAGTAAATACATTTGTACAAATGGGTAGTACATAATTGTTTGCCCACCGTTGACAACATAGGCAGCAATGCCCCATGAGTATGGACTTCTTTTAAAGGTGATTTTTTAAAAAAGTTCTAAAACTGATCGGTGACATATTTGAATATGTTAAAAGAAAACACTGAATTCTACTTTTCAGGAATAAACTTTGCAGTATGTCAAATTTATTTTAACAAATGTAATAAAAGTATGACTCTTTACATTAGGTTTGGGTAGTAGTATGTTCCAAGATAATTTATTACTGAGGAAAATTTTTGTTTATATATATATATATATATATATATATATATATATATATATAGAGAGAGAGAGAGAGAGAGAGAGAGAGAGAGAGAGAGAGAGGCAGGATTTTTTGGAAAGTATTTTTCTTATTGTTTGGGGTCTTCGAAAATATTTTTACCTATTCTCTGACAATTTCATACACATACATAATGTGCCTTGATTGTATTCACCCCAACTCATCCTTCCTACTTCTCCCTGATCTCCCTGACATCTCCCCCCATCTTCTTACCTCCTCCCCCCCTTTCTAAAAAAATAATTTACTAAGTCCAGTTAGTGCTGTACACGTGCTTATGGGTGTGGGGCCATCCACAGGAACAGGAGCAACTCACCTGCACCCACACCCACACCAAATGCCTCCTCTTCTTCTAGAAGCCATCTATTGCCAGTAACAACTAGAGGATGAAGCTGGTGAGCCCCTCCTCAAGCCCTGCTGGGATGCTGACTGGCTTGATCTGGTGCAAGTCTTGTGGGGGGAGCTTAGCTGCAGTAAGTTCATGGGTGCAATGACCATGACATGTCCTGACTGCGGCATGTTCTAGTTCTTCTTCCCATCTTCAGCTCTTATGCCATTCCACTCCCTCCTCCGAGCTGTCCCCTGACCCTTGAGGAAACTGATGCGGATGTCTTTGGAGTTAGGACTCTCCGCAGTTTTGGGGTGGGTACCTGCGTGGCTGTGTATCTCTGTTGGGGATGCCTCCATGCCAGAGCATGCAAGTGTAGGGCAGAGGACAACCTGTAGATTCTCTTCCTCCGTACAATTTTTCACGTACGGAGATTGGATGGAGGTAGTCAGGCTTGGCAGCAAGCATCTTTAACCACGAAGCCATCTTACTGACCCCCAACAGTCACTAATTCTTAGCATTTTGATGAGTTACGAGTCTCCTTGGTGCTGCTGCCCACTTCTAAAGCACCTTCTCAAAATAAATAAATAAATAAAGCACCTTCTCTGACCAAGGTTGAAAGTAGCATTAGTCTACGGATATTAATATAAAGAGCCAGAGTCCAGCTCCAGAAGGGTTCAGGTCCCAAAGTGGAGGTGTGGCGTCAGCGAAGGGAAGGGGGAGACCAACACTGAGGGTGTATCGGAATGGCTGCCGCTTCATGGGGGCGGGGAAGCTACACCTTTCCTACTCTATAACTGTAGAATAGTTTAGCCCCGGGCAAGACTGAAAGCAGACTCAACAATCCAGGGATGAAAGAAGCCACTAACTTTATTAGAGCATTTTTCCTGACACAAGTTTAGCAAGCACCTAAATTGCTATTGTCCTCAAAAGTTCAGTAACTCCACCAGGTGCCCTCTTACAACCATGGAAGGGCCACAGTTGTCAAGACTGGCTCGCTTAGCAAGCAGGAATTTTCCTTAAGGCACTGAGGGAATAGAGGCCCTTGTCCAAATGCCTGACCTTGGGAAAAGGACTTCCTCTGGGGACTAGACGCTCCATAATTTTTCTTTGTTTGTTTTTCAGACAAGGTCTCTCTGTGTAGCCCTGGCTGAGCTGGAACTCACTCTGTAAATCAGGCTGGCCTCGAACTCAGAGGTCTGCCTCCCTCTGCCTCCTGAGTTCTGGAATTAAAGGCATGCAAAACCACCACCTAGCTAAAATCCTTGTTTAAAGAAAAAAAAATCACACCATGTTTGGTACTTAGCCTGTAAGACTATCCAGAAGGGGAAAAAAAAAAAACACAGATTAAAATTGAGGTGTCTTGATGAGGCAGTAGCCCCTCAGGGAATCACATGTAGTTCCTGTTTAAGAAGTTACCTCACATGGAGAATGCACATTCAAAGGACTTACATGAAGTACACTACACATATAAACTCACTAGCAAGCATGTTGTTCTCTTTCATTATTACCCTTTCTCGGAGTAAAACGGAGGAGACGAGCTGACCATCGGCATGCATCTCTCTCTGCTTCCTGATTGCAGATGCAACCAGACCAGCTGCCTCACTATGTGATTGCCTTGTCTTCCCTGCCCTGATGACTGTACTCGCTAGAACTGTAGGTGGAAACAAACCTTTTCCTCTTTCCTTCCTTTAGTCACTTTCAGCAGATATTTTGTTGCAACAACGAGACAGGTCATCAATGCAGTTTACCTAGGGTTGGGTGACAGCACTCACCAGTGTGCCTATTTCAACTTTTAATTTTAATTAATATTTCAAAGTACTTGGTAACTAAGTCATAAATGGATCAAAGAGCACCATGATCGGATTGTTTTACGACCTTAGAGATGAGAAGCCTTGGGTTCGTGAGATGACGCAGTGGGCAAAGGTGCTTGCCACAAAAGCTTGGGGACTTGTGGTCAAGCTTCAGAACCCATTGCAAGGGTGGAAAGGAAGAACTGATCCCACAAAGCTGTCCTCTCCTCTACAAATGAGCACCTGGCACACATGTTCGAATACACATCATGAACACAGATAAACAATAAAAAAAAGAGATGAGAAGTCTTTCTTAACTAGCACCCAAAATCCAGAACAACCAAATTATATGTTAATAAGTATGACTTTTATAAAAAGCAGTGGAAAAAAAGTCATAAAGTCAATACATGGCTAATAGGCTAGTAACCAGCTGTCTTAGCTAAGGTTTCTCCTTGCTGAGATAAAACACTTTGTTGGGCTTACATTTCCACAACACAGTTCATCGTCAAAGGAAATTGGGAAAGAAACACAAACAGGGCAGAAACATGGAATCAAGAGCAGATGCAGAGGCCATGGAGGGGTTAAACTTCCTGGCTTTCTTCCCCTGGTTTGCTCAGTCTGCTTTCTTATAGAACCCAGAACCACTAGACCAAGGATGGCACAATCTGTTGGGCCCGCCCCATCAACTAACTATGAAAATGCCCTGCAAGGTTGCCTACAGTCCAATCTTTGGAGGCACTTTCTTTTTTAATAATGTTTAGAGGTTTTCAAGACGATTCCCTTCTCTCAGATGACTTTAGCTTGTGTCAGGTTGACCTAAAATTATCCAGCACTCCAATCTACAGGAAAGTGAACCTAATGGTGTCTAACTATAAAAACACTCATCGTTACTACTGACAGGAGAAATACCTTAAAACCATACTGGTGATACTCTTCCTCCAGTTACATTAAGTTTGGTAATGTGGGGCGAAATAGCAGAAAATGATAACTGCTTTACATTTCAGGTAGAAATATAAACCATTGCTCTAGCACTCCCCTTCTCGGACTTCATGTCCTGGATTCACCTGCCTTTGTATGAAATGGCATGTAGACATGGTTGACGCCATAGCCTTGTATGTCATCAGAAGCTTCCTCCTGCAGCAGGTGGGAACAGACACAGAGACCCACAGCCAGACACTATGCAGAGACGGAGAGACCTTGGAACACAGAGCTCTAAATGAGACATCTCCATCAAATCCCTCCCCTTACAGCTCAGGGAACCCCATGGAAGAGGAGGAGAAAGAGTGTAAGAGTCGTGAAAGAAAAGTGTAAGAGCCAGAGGGGCTGGAGGACCCCAGGAGAACAAGACCCTCTGCACCAGCTGAGCAAAGCTCACATGAACTCCGAGACTGAGGCAGCAAGCACAGGGTCAGCATGGGTCTGCACCAGGTCCTCTGTGTGTATATCACAGCTTCCAATTTAGGGTTTTTATGGGACTCTTGGGTGTGGGAATGAGTGGATCTCTGATTCTCATGCCTCCTCTTGGGCTCTTTATCTTCTATTGGGCTGTCTTATCCAACTTTGATGTGATGGTTTTTGTCTTACTCATTATATTTTATTTTGTTATATTTTGTTGCTATCTCTTAGAAACCTGTTCTTATCTAAAGAGAGACAGAAAGGGAGTGGATCCAGATTGGAGGAGAGGTGGGGGGCTGGGAGGAGGAGAAGGAGGGGAAACTGTAATCAGGATATATTGTATGAGAAAAGAATCTATTTTTAATGAAAGGGGGGAAAATAAAATACCCGGTAACAAAAAAGATCAACAACTAAACAGCTCAGTATCTCACACGGTTGTATGAGGCATTGTACTTTTAACTTTCAGATCCCCTTTCCTAAACATGCTGGGACATTTTCTTAGGGTATCGAGGAGTGTTTATGATTGCAGAATTAAAGCTGTAATATCTTTTTGTTTTGTTTTGTTGTTTTGTTTTTTGAGACAGGGTTTCACTGTAGCTTTGGAGCCTGTCTTGGAACTAGCTCTTGTAGACCAGGCTAGCCTTGAATTCACAGAGATTCACCTACCTCTGCCTCCCGAGTGCTGGGATTAAAGGCATGCACCACCACCACCCAGTTTAAGGCTGCAATATCTTTAATAAAAGCACCCAACACCAAAAAAGAGTAAAAATACAAATGATATACCACAGAGTATACATTAATATGGCCTTGCAATTGTAGTCTACATAAGGTGAGGGTTTTATAAAACTATGATGTTTAATCTTGGTTGTCAACTTAACTGGACCTGGAATCAGCTGAAAGACAGATGATGGGGCAAACCTGGAAAAATTATTCGAAGTGGGAAGATGTACCCTCAATGTGGACAACACCTTCTGATAAAAGGAGGTCTAAGTAGCTTAGTTTTTTGCCTGCTGTTCTTCACTCTCACCGGCAAGGTCACATACGCTGCTGCTGCTTTTACTGCCCTCCTTCCCTGAGTCCAGAACCCAGCTTCCTTGAACTTCCAACATCAACTAAAGACCAGTGGCTCTCCAGGAATCCTCCAGACTTTTGGTGCCAGACTGGAACTGTTGAAGCATCCAGCCTCAAGGACTGAGCAGCTACTGGATTTCTTGGACTTTCAGGTGTAAGGCAGCCATTTTTGGATGGTCCATGCTGTATCTTGTAAGCCATTTTAGTAAACCCTCTCTTTATAAGCATTCGCTCTGTACGTTCTGCTCCTCTAAGGAACCTTAACTGAGACACCACTCATAAAGAAGGATGCTTTATTGGGACTCAGGATGTAGCCTCAAGTGGCACAACAAACAGAGTCCAAGTTATAAAGGCTCATGCAAATCAGCAAATAATTTTCAGTTGTGGTTAATCTCATGATTAACATGAGACCTAAGTTTCAAAAGTATGGCTAAGGCAAAAGACACATGAGTCATAGAAGAGGGTATAAACCTCGTTGTTTGTCTAGTTTGTCTTTGGAATCTTTTTTCCCTAGTAGATAAGTACACCCAAACACAACTGATAAGTGGATGTGAAAAATCCAGTGTGAAGCCTCACAGCTTCAGGACAGCTGTTCTAACTGGGTAGAACTTTGTTGAGATGTATAGACTTTGAGTCTGGCTAATCTTGCTATATTGAAGCATGAATAATAAAAAAGGGTCAGAAATTGGGATTCAACCTGAAGATTCAAAAAGCAAAACAGCCAGGCACTGGCTCTTACCTCGACCTCAGTCTGAAATGGCGATTCTGCCTTCTGAAATCTCAGAAGGAGATTGCACATCTTGAGAGCTGTCTTCCCTGCTCCTCCTTATATTCCTCTCTAGGGCCTGGATTAAAGGCGTGTACCAATGGGAGTAAAGGTGTGTGTTACAATAACTGGTCTATAAGGCTGACTGGTGGGACTGTTCTACTCTCAGATTTTCAGGCAGTCTTTGTTTGTTAAAAATACAATTGAAATGCCACTACATTTCCCCTTTTTGTCTAAAAAAATATAAGAAGGCTATAACTAATATGAGAAAACTATATACAATAAGTACAATGACTATATACAATATATACAGGCAATAAGTACATCAACAATGTCTAGTCCATTTGCATTTGACAAATTCAGAGGAAATATTTCATATCTATCCTATCTAGGTGAGTCCAAAGTCTTATACCTAATTTATTTTCTATCACAACTTGCTTTCTGTGTCTGCTAAATTATAACTATAGCTATCTAATCTTCAACTTTCTCAGAGACCCAAGAAGTAAATAATATTAACTGAGTAAGCAGGAAGCGCAAGCAAGCAACTTCCAAAAAATGTGAGGAAAGAGAAACAGCTGTCTGCCTGGATAGTCACCCTAAGTTTCTCTGCAACATTGGGGCACTCATCTTCTGCCTAGCATATTTGACAGACTTTTCTGTGAAGCAGGATATTCTGAAACTCTATCCTTCCTTGTCTTGAAAATGTTTGGCAGTCACTTCATTTTGTGCCCTGCTTGTCTAATTAGGACAACATAATGTCAGCTGTGGAGGCAGGGACATTTTCTTGCCTGGTGGCTTACTTTTGCCACAAAAGTAAACTCCATGTGGAGTTTCTTCAATACCCATTATCTTCTCTGAAGTAGATTGGTGCTACCAGAAGCAGACATGCCTCATTGTCATAAAAAAAGAACTTAGGTTATTAAAATACCTTAAATGCCATATTCTGTAGATCCCTGAAGTGTTTGAAGATGACCTTTCTATCTAAATTATATCTTTGTTTGACATTGAAAACATACCTAATATGACTATAAGTTCGATTATACTAGGTGGCTAACTACTAACCTATATTTCTTTATTATCCTAAGCACTTGATAATAATAATTTTCAAGGACTAGAATTTTGCTCAGCACTGTGCAGTATGCTCAACTCCCTGTTCCACTGTATCTAATAAACACACTGAGCCTGTAGAGCGCTGAGGTCTCTCCACCAGAGAGCCCAGTCCACCTGATTGCAGCTTTCCTGTGTCTGTTTGTTCCTCAACTCCCAGTCAGGTCCATCCCGGGAGTCATGCTGGAGAAGGCATAGAGAGACACAGAAGAAATAAAGAGGAGTCACAGGATGTGGGGGTTAGTACAGGGATGTAGATTAATACTGAGTTTACATGTTATTTGTTCTATGAAGCACATTTTTAAGAAATCTATACAGTCGTGTGTTTGTATTTGTATTCAACCCTATGTTTACCTTTTGAAAGGTCAGCTCTATTGAAACATAATCCATATACCACATAGTTCATCCAAATGACCCAAGTGGCTTTTGGAATAGTCACAGAATTGGAAGCCATCATCCCAAACGATTTTGGGTACTTCCATCATTCCACCTTCTCCCAAAACCCATGTCCACTCGCAGACATTTCCCATCTCCCCCACCCATCCCGGCACCCCCCTGTTCTACTTTCTGCCTCTGTGGATCTGCCTGCTATATGAGGTGTTGGCTCCTACTTCCTCTTCCTGTACAAATTTGATCCACGTGTTCATTTACAGCTACTTCTGCTTACTTTGCTGCAATCCAAACATCTCCAACTGTCACCATTCTTTATTTAGCTTCCTTTCTATAAATGTTCTACGGCAGTAACAAATGACATCTGCCAACTTCCCCATGGCCACTGTCCTTAGCTGACATAGGATCTCTCACTAGTTTTCTGCTTTATTCCTCTTCGGCTCTCTGTCTCTCCTGATGCTTCACCTGCCACGGGGTAGTTAGTACTCCACACACAGTGTGTGCAGGTCAGAAGACAGCCTTGGAGAGCCAGCTCTCTCCTTCCATCACGGGTTCTAGAGATCTGCCCCAGGTTGTCAGGTCGGGCTGGCCACTGCTTTTCCCCGTTGGGTCACCCCACCAGTCCTCTGGTCTTCTAGTTCTAATGAAATGCCAATGCTGTGCAAACAGCTGCTAGAGTGCATTTGTTAGGGAATAATGAAAAGGACTTAATAGCTTTCTTGTTGGGCACTGGCTAACTTTACAGATTCAAAACCTGTGAGCTGAGAGACAGCTGGATTCGCCTGTATTCATCCTGAAACTTACTAAGCAAGTCTGTCTCTGCTACTTCGCAAACCCAGAGAGTGACCAGGAGTTGGTCTGTAGGCTTAGATAGAATCTTTCATTCCCTTAGGCCCTCCCCAAATCAAAAGGTGACATCAATTTCCCCATTTTTAAAGCCAGAGCAGGCCCTGAGACAGCCTCATGGCACCAGGGTTTGATGAATATTGGCTACACAACTTGGGGGTTTAGACTATCAAATCATGCGGGGCCGCTTTGTTGTCTTGTGATGCTGACTCTAGGCTGGCAGTCAGCGAGTTGGAAGGAAATAGGGGGCCCTGTGGGAAGCTCACGTAGACAGGGTCTGAGCTCCATGGGCCACAGCCCTAACTGAGCTCTCAAGTAATTGGCCAGCCATATACATGAACTATCTTGAAAATGAAGCCTTTGGCCCTCGGTTGACTCATCCCTGTTGATGCCCCACATGAAGTACCTATGACCGCCGAGTCATGAGAAATAGCTGAAATACTCTCCAGAAATAAGCATTGGTGCTAGAAATTTAACTCTGTGTGGAGTGCTTGCCTATGTAAGCAAGGCTAAGGGTTTGCTCCCCAGGGATGCAAAATGAGATAAAATTCATAGAAATAATTGAATCGAAAATAAAAGAAGGAAAAGGAGAAGGAGGGAAAGGAGGAAGAGAGGAGCAAAAGTTGTTTTCATGGCTCAGCCTCTTCCAGACCAGGATCTGACACTGCATTCACACTCCACTTAGACAATTCTGAGAGGAAAAAAAATGTCTTGTTTGGAACGGGGTTAGTTTGGGTCTGGGTCTGGTGTAGCCCAGGCTGGCCTTAAACTCTATGTGTAGCTGAGAATGGCCTCAAAATCCCGATCCTCCCTCCAGCCTCCATCTCCCAAGGGCTGGGATTACAGGGGCAGTACACCACTGCTCTCAACTGAGAAGAGTGACTTTGTCGCTGGGCAACGGTCACCGTGTGCATGCCTGTAAAGTAAGACAGCTAAGATGCCCCGAGGATATGTGCTCTTAGGGCACAGCCTGTAAAATCATCTGTGGGCCATGTTTATTGAACAGCACTTTTCCATCACTCCCTTCCTCTGGAAGCTAGTCATGTCAGTAATGGAGAATTGTTATTAGTTGCCTATGGGGCTCATCACTCCCCCACCGGCGTGCTTTACCCAGCTAAGTGGCTTAGCAAGAGTGAACTCTGTAACTCATTTTGTAGGCTGGAGGCTTTAGGAAAAACAGTCGTCACTGGAACACCAGGGCCCAGAGCCATGAGGCTGAGAAAAATAACTGGAGGAAATGCTATTCACTAGAGGTTGCCGAGAACTCGAGTCACTGGAGCGGTAGTTGTCACAGGTCGGAGAGACAACTGGTCAGTAAAGTGATTGATGCACAAGTCTGGGCCCCGGAGTCCGGTACCCAGAACCCATATAAAAGCCTGGGCAAGCCGGGCTGTGGTGGTGCACACCTTTAATCCCAGCACTTGAGAGGCAGAGGCCAGCGGATCTCTGAGTTTGAGGCCAGCGTGGTCTCCAAGAACAAGTCCCAGGACAAGCTTCAAAGACAGCCAGGGCTACAAAGAAGAACACTGTCCCAAGAAACTCCGTCTTGAAACAAAACAAAACAAAACCCTGACATGATGGCAAAGCACTGTAATCCCAAAGCTGGGGAGGCTGAGACAGGCAGATCTTTGAGGCTCACTGGAAAGTCAGCCTAGTGCGATTGGCCAGCCCAGGACCTAATGAGATAGCCTGCCTCAAAAAAACAAGGAGAGTATTGGGATATGGGTCCGTAGATAAGGCCCTTACTGTGGAAGCATGAGGATTCTGAGCTCCTGCTGGGAGGTGGGAGGCAGAGACGGGAGAACTCTCTAGCGTGGAGACAAGCTGACCTGATTTACAAAGCACAGAACAATGCTGGTCCCAAAATAATGAGTTATCTCAGCTGATTGACTGTTCAGTCAGTTACAGATTAGCAAAGCGTGGAACAAGGTAGAAAGCAGGGCCCCACACCTGAATCTATTCTCTGACCTCTAACATGTGTGTCATGGCATGTGCCTGTACTCATACAGGTACACAAGTATAGACATAGAGATGAAAGAGAGGGAGGAAAGAGGGAAGGGAGGGAGGGAGGGAGGGAGGGAGGGAGGAAGGGAAGGAGGGAGGGAGGGAGAGACTAAAGATGGAAGGGAGGGAAGGATGACCATAATAGGTCTTTCTTTGGACTGCCAGCTCCAAAATATGGAGACTTTATTAATTATGAAAGTTTGACCTTAGCTTAGGCTTGTTCGCAACTAGCTCTTAAATTAATCCAGTCAATCTATGTTCTGCCACATTACCACCTCTCAATACCATACATCCAACTTCCTCTGTGTATGGTTGGTGAATCTCCTGCCTCCAATTCTTTTCTTTTCCTGAAGTCCTGCCTATCCTTTCCTGCCTAGCTATTGGCCATTCAGCTCTAGTAAACCAATCAGCAGGTACCTTAGGCAGCTGAGATAAAAACAGAGACACATTTCACACAGTATACAAAAAGATTATCCCAACAGTTGACAGCTCCTAAAGAATGACACCTGGGGTTGACCTCTGACCTCCACAGACACACAGACACACAGACACACAGACACACA
Source organism: Microtus pennsylvanicus (assembly GCF_037038515.1). Classification (NCBI taxonomy): domain Eukaryota; kingdom Metazoa; phylum Chordata; class Mammalia; order Rodentia; family Cricetidae; genus Microtus; species Microtus pennsylvanicus. The sequence continues at coordinate 25,275,604 of NC_134584.1, forward strand.
CACACACACACACACACACCAAAGAGATAAAAAAGAAATCAGGGCCTGAAGAGATGTCTTTTTAGTTGATCTTCCAGAGGACCCAGCTTCAATTCAGCCACAAGGCGGCACATAACTGTAATTCCAGTCCTAGGTGATCTGATGCCTTCTTCTGGCTTCTGTGTGTATTAGGCATGTACGTGGTACACAATCATGCAGGCAAAACTCACTCATACACATAAAATAAAATAGTTTACAAAAAAAGAAATCAAAGATGGTACTCTTAACATGACCATGTATAGCTCTCAGAAACAACTATATTTCCTTTTTAAACTTTCTTAATATTACATTTACTGTGTTTGTGCATATGTGTACGTGTGTGTGGTATTGAGGTGAACACAAATACACACATGTGCATGATGTTAGGGCTCAAACCAGGAACAAATGGCTAACTGATGTACGCATTTAACATATCAAAGTGAACCTGGTCAGCCACCAGGCTCTCCCAACATCCCTCAGTCCCTACCTGTTACAAGGTATGACTTGCATGCCCCGCCTCCTGCCCTCAACTTTTCCAGCCCAAAGGCTGGGCTGCCCTTCCCTATATAATTCAACCATATTGGTTACCCCATTCTGTTTTATCTACCCTTTACTCTCTTGACTTTCCCCTCCCCCTTCTCCTCATGTGGGCCCGCTTAGGGTCATGTTCACGCTGGACTCTCCCAGATGTCCCTGCCTGTGGCTATACTTCCCTTTTATCCACAAGAAACCCTCTCCTCCACCATACCCAGGAGCAGTCCTGGCCTTCCTTTTTAATGTTATTTTTTCCATTCACATACCACAGCTCCAGTAGGGGAAGTCAGAGGACAGCTTGCAGGAAGCTGGGGTTCTCTTCTCCCACCATGTGAGTCCCAGGGATTGAACTCAAGCCGCCAGGCATTAGCAGCAGACGCCTTCATCACCGAGTCCTCTCGCCCACCTCCTTCACCTTCACAACCCGAAACTTCGTCAGCATTTCTCTCTTTCACTGAGCTGGCGCTTAAAGAATCTGAGTCAGTTATTTTAAGAAGTGTCCCCTACCTGTTCCAGCCCAGTGGTTCCTCATGCCTTGATTGAGTTCGAGGTCCCCTGGGAGGAGATAAACACTGAGGTGAGTACACAGTCTCTTCTTGAGGCATCTTAACTGGAGGGGCCCCATCAGTCAGCTCCCCCCTGGGGGTTGAGGTTAGCTGAACACCTGATCCACAAGTTATCTGGTTTCTCCACTAAATAGCTATAATTTTCTCCTTGCAAATGGCAAGCTGTCTTCTGAGACACCTCAGGGCTGAGGAAATATCCTGTCCCTTAGCAGACATTATCTCTAAATTTAGCGATCACTGCTTCCTGCCCAAACTTTTTTTTTAACTGTTAAGACTGTAAAGCAGTATTCCAATCTATTCCTCCTTCCACTTATCCCGCATGTCCTCCCCCTCTCCCCTCTGTTTAATCAGTTCACCTATCAGTATGAAATGGATGGGTTTCTCGTGTGCGTGTGTGTGCGTGTGTGCGTGTGTGTGTGTGAATGTATGTGGTCTATATGTATGCAAGTCTACATGTATGTGGGTGAAAGTGTTTGCGAAGGTGTGTATACATGTATGAACATGCATGTGAAGACCAAAAGTTGGTACTGGGTATCTTGCTCAATTTTCTACACCTCATACACTGAGGCAGGTTCTCTCACTAGAACCCAAAGTTCATCAATCCTGTTAGCCAACTTGTTTGGCAATTCCATCTCCTGAGTGATGGGATTACACACAGGCTGTGAAGCTATCCTGGAATTTACCTGTGATCTGGCAATCTGAACTCTGGCCTTCACAGTTGCATGGCGGGCATGTCTTTTCCAAACTAAGCCATCTTGTTGGCTGTTTGTTTTGTTTTGACAGAAAGCTACCTTTAGCTCAGGCTGGTCTCGAACTTGCTATGCAGTGAAGGATGACCCTAAACTCCTGATCCTCCTGTCTCCACTTTCCTAGAATACTATAGGCACGCATCTGCACTCTGCTTTACATGGTCCTTGTGCAGAAGTGGACTTTAGTTTGAGATTTAGTTTTAAGATAACCCAAGGGACAAGATCTCCTGAATAAATTGGGAGCACAGGGACTATGGGAGAGGGCAGACGTGGGGGAGGATGGGAGGGAGCACAGGGACTATGGGAGAGGGCAGACGTGGGGGAGGATGGGAGGGAGCACAGGGACTATGGGAGAGGGTAGACGGGGGGAGAGGATGGGAGGGGAGCACAGGGACTATGGGAGAGGGTAGATGGGGGGAGGATGGGAGGGGAGCACAGGGACTATGGGAGAGGGTAGATGGGGGAGGGGAGAGGATGGGAGGGGAGCACAGGGACTATGGGAGAGGGTAGACGGGGGAGAGGATGGGAGGGGAGCACAGGGACTATGGGAGAGGGTAGACGGGGAGGATGGGAGAGGAGCACAGGGACTATGGGAGAGGGTAGACGGGGGAGGATGGGAGGGGAGCACAGGGACTATGGGAGAGGGCAGACGGGGGGAGGATGGGAGGGGAGCACAGGGACTATGGGAGAGGGTAGATGGGGGGGGAGAGGATGGGAGGGGAGCGGAGAAAAATATATAGCTCAATAGAAAAGATAAAAAAGAGAGACCAAAAACAAAAAACAACAACAACAAAAAAACCAAGGGAATTCTAGTATGTTCCGGGAGCACACATGTTTTCCTGTTTATTCAAGTCTTTTGTGTCTGAAGGATTTTATTTTGGTTAACTCTATTACCTGCAGAGTTCTTGAGGTTAGAGCACATTAATTATTTCTTTTTTAAAATATTTATTTATTATGTATACAATATTCTGTCTGTGTGTATGCCTGCAGGCCAGAAGAGGGCACCAGACCTCATTACAGGTGGTTGTGAGCCACCATGTGGTTGCTGGGAATTGAACTCAGGACCTTTGGAAGAGCAGGCAATGCTCTTAACCTCTGAGCCATCTCTCCAGCCCTTAATTATTTCTTTTTGGTCCTCCTATCAGGCGTAGTGCTTAGACACCAAAGGTGCTTAAACTACTAGTTTAAGTGAAGGGCGATTTGGGGTTCTTGCCTTACCTCTCTCAAAAACAACCCACCTGCTCTGTCCCCAACAGACCTTCTAGTCTCTGTTTTCTTTTTTGTATGTGTACATATGAGAGTGTGTAGTGTGTGTGTGCGTGCATGTGTGTGTGTGTGTGTGTGTGTGTGTGGTATAGGCATGTGACCCTGTGTACAGAGGCCAGAGGTGGGACACCCTGTTCCTGCTTTCATTCGTACGAGACAGGGTTTTCAACTGAATCTGGAGCCAGGCCAGTTAGCAGCAAATTCCAGGAATCACCTGCCTCTCCCTATCCCCACCCCTAGCATTAGGGTTACAAGGTCACGTAGCCACACTTGGCTTTTTGCACGGAGTGTGGGGTTTGAATTTGGGTTCTCATGCTTGCACACACTCTTACCCGCTGAACTATTTCCCCAGGCCTGCTGTATTTGAGGACCTAGGTGGACGTGAATTTGGGTTCTCATGCTTGCACACACTCTTACCCGCTGAACTATTTCCCCAGGCCTGCTGTATTTGAGGACCTAGCTGGACGTGGAGAGTGAAAGTGAGGGTAAAAATTGTCCTTGTGTAAGGCTGGGGATATCACTGGCTAGGCACTTGTCAGTTCCTAGTGCGGGGTGCAAAAAAAAAAAAAACTGGTCAGGAAAATTCCCGATTAAAATATGCAGAATAGTTCTGAGTGAAAATAACATAACTGGCACCTTAAATCAGATTTGAAGAATTCCTTCTCACAAGTGTGGTGGTTTGAATGAGAATGGCCCCCATAGGCTTCCATGTTCGAATGTTTGGTTCCCAATGAGCAGAAATGTTTGGAGATGATTAGGAGGTGTGGACTTGTTGGACAAGGTGTGTCACTGGAGCAGGCTTTGAGGTTTCAAACACCAAATCATGCCCAGTGTATCTTCCTTGGCCTGCAGCTTGAGGATCCGATGTGAGCTCTCAGCTCCTTTGCCAGCACCGTGTACCGGCTGCCGTGCTCCCTGCCGTGATGATCAATGATTAACCCCCTAAAACTTAAGCAAGACCAATAAATTGTTTCCCTCTATAAGTTGCGTTGGTCACGGTGCCTGTTCACGTCAATAGAACAGTAACTAAGACACTTAGCATCCTCCAGCTTTGTGTTTATGTCACGAGTGCTGACATTAGTTCGGTGGTGAGGAGAGGCCAGTGCAGCAGAGGCCAGTCACCGTCTATGAGGTGAGAGACCTTGGTGACACTTTCAGGCACTGGCCACCAGCACAGCCTTGCAGAAATCCATGCAGGATGTACATAGGAGTGACCTAAAGAAGACAATCTAATCAGAGGCGTGTGTGTATGTGTGTGCATGTGTGTGTGCATGTGTGTGCGCATGTGTGTGTGTGTGCGCATGTGTGTGCATGTGTGTGAGCATGTGTGTGCGCATGTGTGTGCGCATGTGTGTGTGTGTGCGCATGTGTGTGTGTGTGTGTGTGTGTGTGTGTGTGTGTGTGTGTGTGTGGAGGCCAGAGGTTAACCTCAGGTGTTTTCCCTCAGGAGCCATCCTCCTTGTACTTTGAAATAGGCTTGGATCTCTGCAGGTAGGCTGGCCGGCCAATGAGAAGCGGGGCTCCATCTGTCTCTGCCTCCTTGGCCCTGCGATCATTAGTGCCACCACACCCAGCTCTCCAGGAGGTGCTAGGGAGTGAACCTGCATCCTCATTCTTTACACAGAAAGCACTTTACCTGCTCCCCAGCTCCTCGTCTGAATTTGGGACTCTGACGTCATGAAAGGTTTATGGTATAATTTATGGCTTTTCAACCACGTTTTAGCTTGTATGACTAAGTAAAGCTTGCTGGTTTATTATATAAAAAAAAACAAACTTAGCTCCGCACAAACATATGCTTGCCATATATAATTGAACTTAATGGCTATCTACAGCCTTCCTTCTGCCTTGGTCTGAAACATAATCCCAATTTGGGAGCAGAACTGACAATTTAGTTGATTTTTTTTTCACTTCTCAGAGTTGCTGTAGAGGGAGAAGGGCTCAAGTCCTATTAAGGAAGAGCTGTTCAGAGCGCCTGTAATTTCATGCATTTCAGATGCAAGTAGGAAAGGCTGGGGCATATACTTCAGTGGAAGAGCACTGGCCTAGCTTGTGCAAACCTCTGGATTGAATCCTCAGCTAAACAGACAAACAAGGTGTAGTAATAAGGGCAGCGGGGCTGCGTCCCCAGCACCCGGCCGCCCCCACGGCTAGTTTCACCCGAAATAATTACACGGAAACTGTATTCTTTTAAACACCGCTTGGCCCATTTCTATCTAGCCTCTTCTAGGCTAGCTCTCGCACCTGGACTAGCCCATTTCTAATAATCTGCTGTAGCCCACGAGCTGGCTTACCAGGAATGATCTTAACCTGCATCTGTCTGGATTGGGAGAATCATGGCGACTCACTGACTCAGCTTCTTTCTCCCAGCCTTCTGTTCTGTTTACTCCACCCACCTAAGGGTGGGCCTATCAAATGGGCCTAGCAGTTTCTTTATTGCTTAACCAATGAAATCAACAGATTGATATATGACACTCCCACATCAACAAGGAAACAATTACATACAAGCTGAACTCTCTTCTAACCGGCAGCAGGCTTTGGGATCCACTCTGTCTCCCTGGATCCTTCACTGTGGTCAACTCAGACGTCTGTCTTGAAGGCCCTATGGGACTGTTACATATAATCTACTGATCAGAACTGCTGACCCGAGAGATAATGGGGTGGCTCTGAGGGTAAAGATGCCCCTGCCAAGCCTGACAACCTCAGTTCCACGTGGTGGAATGAGAAAACTGACTCTTGCAAGTGGTCCTCTCCCTTCAGACACTGTGATAATTCATGTCCTCCTCCCCATAATACAATAAACAAATTAAAATCTAATTTTTTAAAAAATGTATTATTCTCATGGTGGTACATGTATGTCTTTTTCTGTCCTGTCAGCCAGCTCCCAAATAATGACATGGAGCTTACTATCAGTTATGTAAGCCTTGCCTTAGCTTAGGCTTGTCCCACCAGCTCTTATAACTTAAATTAACTTATTCATATTCATCTGCATTTTTACATTATCTTTGGCCTGCCCATCGTGCTTTCTCAGTGCCTCGAGCTTCTCCTGAGCGCTCGGATTCCTCCTCCTCTTTCTCTCTTCACCCGCCTATACCACCTGTCTAGCTAATGGCTGTTTAGTTCATTATTAAACCAATTGCAGCAATATACCTTCACATAGTGTACAGATATCCCACAACAGATGCGTGTAGCCACAGCTTACTTGGCAAACTGCAGCAGAAGGAATAGTAAGATTGAGGCTAGCCTGGGCAGAAACTGAGCAAGTTCTCACTTCAAAATAAAAAAGGTTTAAAGGGTTGGGGGTGATCTCAGTAGAATGATGCTTACCTAACATAATCAAGATCCTGGCTTGATCCCAGTATTTCAACCAACCAATCAAAATCATTCCCTACAAGACACATCACAAACTCACATGGTGGAGTCCCCCCAAATCTGCCAGAGAAGGGCTACAGTGTTCAGCTACTCCAGAGAGACCTCAAGACCAAACTGAGGACATTTTGACAAGAAGGCTCTGTTTTGGCCTTGTGTGTCTCTTTCTTCACAAGACTCTTCATGTGTTGTGGCCTTGTTTCTTGCCTTCTCCTGAGTCCTGTGAGAGTGTGAAGACCCGGTTGCTTTCTCCTTCCCCTCATGGCCCCCCTCACCACCTGTTCTATCACCTGGCGTCCTTGGACCACTCAGGCAAAGTGAGATGACTGTAGGGTACCCACCAGAGGGGACTTCTGGGAGTCTTCATTAGCCAGCTGGCAACTCTCCTGGGCTGGAATCCTAATGTAGCCCTGAGCCTTTCTCAGGGTGAACTTTTAAGCACAAAAAAACCCACATCCTGGGTTGACATCCTTCAGTTAACAAGAACAGTTAGCCAGAAGCAGAACTACAGAAGCCAAAAAGCAAGGTCAGTACATTCAGGGACTTTCCTAGAATTCTGATTTTGATGGATTAGGTCTTTGTTTTCACGTTGGCAGGTGGTACTGTCCCTGTGTGGTATTGTATGGCCCGAATGGTACTTCTCTCATTGAGTCAGCTGTGCTAAGGTCTGAGGGCCTGCTACAACAATGATCCTCTAATCTCAGATTCCTCAAATCAGTTCTTTAAATTGTAATGCAAGAGGTCCTAACATTCCTCTGTTCATTCTTGGAACTCTGGGAGCAGAGGGTGAGAGGCCAGACCCTGTCTTCGCCCCGGACTCCTGTTCTCAGTGGACAGATCTTTTCTTTCTCTTCTCTTCTCATCCCTCCTCTTGCCTTTTCTATTTTCTGAGACAGGATCTCACGTATTCCAGGCTGTCCTTGTACTAGATATATAGCCAACAATGACTCTGGCCCTTCTGCCTCCACCACCCGAGTCCTGGAATTATATTCACATGCCACCACCCCCAGGTTATGTGGTGCCAGGACCCTGTGCGTGTCCGACAAGCGTCCTATCAAATATACTGCAACCCCAGACTGGAGATTTTTAGTCTAGAGCAGTTACAGGCAGAGGGGGCCTGGGGCCTTCAGAACATTCTCTGGACATTTTCAATGGCCTTCCTGATGGCACAGAGAAAAGACTGACTGCGGTATGAAGAAGCTTAGCTGCTAAGTCTGTCCCATGGACACGATCGCTATCCCCGTAAAAGTCCATCTCTGTCTCATCAGCGTCCCTTACGGGGTCAATGGCTTTGGAGGTTCTTGAGGTTAGACCCCTATTGCTCACAGTTGTCTTTGTAAGAAATAAAATCTGATGCTCATTCTCAAAATAAAGTGTCTTGAGTCAGCTTTGGTCTAATTACAGATACACAAAAATCAACCCCCATAAAACTCTGCTAGTCTAGTAGCCCCCCACCAAAAGTAGGCGTTTAGGGTAAGACGTTATCACAGCCAAGCTCACCGAACTACCCCGAAGATACAACACGATCATGAGCCTGTTAATCTTTGAAACAAGCAGGATGTGAGACAGAGATGAACCCATTGTGCTGGCTGCTGTCCTGACAATGTGACCCAAGCTCCAGTCGTTTGGGAAGAGAAACCTCAACAGAGAAGCCGGCGGGCAAGCCTGTGGCGCATTTTCTTGATTAGAGACTGACGTGGGAGGACCTAGCCCGTCGTGGGCAGTGCCGCCCCTGAACTGGTGACCATGGTATAAGAAAGCCAGATGAGTGGACTATGAGGAGCAAGGCAGGAGGGACATTCTTCCACAGGTTCTGCTGAAGTTCCTGCCTTGAGTTCCCTTCTGGACTTCCCTCAGTGACGGAGTGTGAGCCGTGAGTTAATGGTTGAAATAAATCGTTTCCCTGCAAGCTGCTTCCAGTCAGGGTGTTTTATCACAGCAATAGAAATCCTAACCATGATACCCAGGCACAGTATTTGTCAAGAAGGAGACGTGTGAGACTCCGCAATGGTTACTCAGTCAATGAGGAAATCAAGGAAGGGACCTGTGTTAGGGTTTGAAAACAGGCCCTCCATGAGCAGGCCTGTCATTCTGAGATGGCACCTGGCTTTGTAAAGTCACAAAAGCACCTGCCTTGCTCTCACTACGCTCAGTCCCTAGTGTTCTTATTAGGAAGTGAGAGTTCTCTTATTAGAAGGTGTTAGTCTCTGTTTCCCATTGTGCGTTCTCAGGTTGGCTTCTATTGTGTGATGCTATTTCTGGGGCTCTACGAACAAATGTTCACTTACCCCAGGGAATCAATTACAGATGAAAAGGTGGATACCACTAAAGTCCTGTTCTGATGAACCACGAAGTGTTACTGGGTCTTCTTACAGGAATATGGGTGAAGGGTTACGTACAGGACTGAAGACAACCATATCACCAAAATCCCACCCCAGCGTGGGTGACAGCCCACTACAGCTGGAAACTCGGAGCACAGTGCCCAGTCACAGGTAGCTCAAGAGATTAAAGGTTGTCCTTTCCCAGTAGCAGTTCAGTTGGTTTGGGCCTTTTCCAGGCAGCTCAGCTCTGGGCTTTCTCAGGAGTCCTTATTGCTTATATCCGCTTGGAGAGGGAGGAGCCTAGTCTATCTGGCCAGTTTCAGGGACTTCCTGAAACTACTGAGTTGTTTACTTCCTGAGCTTAATGAAATACCCTGCAGCATGGACCATTCTACCTCCCAGTAAACATCCTGTTGTGTTTTCTGAGCTTCCCTCCAACATGGAAATGATGCATGGTAGCTTTACGTTATTTTTCTAAAGTCTTTGGAACAGACAGTAGTGTTCATACACATACACAGCCCAGTGATTCTCTTGTTTCTGCTCGCCCAGTAGTGGGATTGATTACAGATGTCCAATATGCCTGTCTTTTTAAAATTTTTATTTATGTGTATGTGTATTTTGCCTGTGTGTATGTCTGTGCACCGTGTGCATACCTGGTGCCTGAGATGGGCAGAAGAGATTATCGGATCCAGTGAAATGTTAATCATTATGTGGGCTCTGGGAGCCAAATGTGGGTCCTCTGGAAGAACAACAGGTGCTCCGTCACTGAGCCTTCTCTCTAGGCCCTGGGCTTCAAATGTTTGTCCTAATTACATTTATTTGTGCATCTATTTATTTAGGGATTATGTTGTGTGCTTTTATGTCACTGCATTAGTATGAAAGTCAGATGATGGCTCTCAGGAGTCACTCCTCTCCTTATGCTGTGTGGGTCTTAGGAACCAGACTCAGATGGGCAGGTTTGTGCTAAACACCTTGCCTGGGAGCTATCTTGCTGGTTGGCATCTTTCTTTCTTTCTTTCTTTCTTTCTTTCTTTCTTTCTTTCTTTCTTTCCTTCCTTCCTTCCTTCCTTCCTTCCTTCCTCACTCCCTCCCTCCCCCTCCCTCCCCCTTCTTTCCTCCTTCCTTCCTTCCTTCCTTCCTTCCTTCCTTCCTTCCTCCCCATCCCTCCCTCCCCCTTCTTTCCTCCTTCCTTCCTTCCTTCCTTCCTTCCTTCCTTCCTTCCTTCCTGTAATAAGGAACAATAACTCAGGTCCTCCTGCTTGCTCAGAAGTATTTTCACTAACTGGGCTCTCTCCCCAACCCCAGACAGCATTCTTTGCTCTGTATCCCTGGGTGGCTTAGACCTCTCTGTAGCCCATGATGGCCTTTAACCAGCAATTCTCCTGGTTCTGCCTCCCAAGTGCAGGGATTACGGGCATACCCCAATCCATTCCAATTAATTCTTAAGGAATCTGGCAATTTGTACACCTTTGTTCCTTACCAGAAAGCCTCCAGCTAGATAGTAATTTTGTGCTTTTTTGGCCAGCTTAGAGTGTCATGTCTCCACACAGGACCAGAGAGAGAGACTCAGATCCATTCTTTTGACCACTAATTGAAGTCCTGCAGGTTCAAAACTGGTTTTACAAGTTGCTGAAGGAGGGATAGCCCCAGTGACCTGCCTAATGCTGTTGGCTGGCAACAGGCCCAGACTGGGCCACTCACAAGCTTTACCCTGATGCCTTGGATCTAGAAACAGGGGAAAGTGAGTCTTTGCTAGTGCCAGAACTGAAAAGCACAGGGTGTCTTTCAGTGGACGCTTTCGCTCCCTGAACCAACAAAGACTGAGGAAATGAAGACGAACCGAGAAAGCCTGAAGACGAAGAAGGAGGGGGCATCATTTGCATGTGTTTCCAGTAACTGCTGGGGCGCTGCTGCTTCTCATTGAGTTCCTGGTTAGGAGATCATCACGGTGACTCCCCGCTTCGGGAAAGGCGTAATTGAGTTGGGTTTCTGTCTGTTGAAGTCAAAGAGGTAGAGGGAAATGTAAGTAATTCCTGGCTTCACTGTAGAAAGGAAGAACAGTTTTGAAACTGTCTGAAGAGGCTGCCGGGGCACTGGAGAGATGGTTAGGAGCACTGGCTGATCTCCCAGAGGACCCAAATGTGATGCTCAGTACCCGCATGATGGCTTGCAACCCTCTGTGACTCCAGTTCCAAGAGACCCAATTCCCTCTTCTGGTTTTTTGATAAATGGAGCACAAACCACACATGCAGACAAAACACCCATACACAGAAAGTAATAGAACAAAAGAGAAGAAGTTGCTGAAAGCCAGCCAGGAATGCCTTTGCTTTGTGATAACAGCTTGACATTTTGAAATATTTTTTTTTCTTCCACTTTCCTACAGATAAGCATAAATGAAATCATGATTTTTGTTTGGTGTGATTTTTAAAGCCCATGCCCTTATCACTTACAGATTATACTGTAGGCATTTCTATGTCAACATCCTTCAAAATGTAAGTATTGCCCATGGTAATTAATGTCTTTGATAGGGATCCAACTATGTGGGTATGAGTGCAAGAAACAACTCCACTTGGCTCTTTCCATTTCTAAGAATAAGATCTGTGATGTAATTAATAGGAAAGAAGAAAGTTGGTCAACACAGAGAGGCAACATTTATCTCTGTCAAGTGGGAGAGAGGAAAAGACCCTGTATAATGCAGCTTCCTTGGGAAATATATCACTGGTAAAAAGCCAGTGTTTTCTTTTCTTCTTCACCATTTACCCAAACAGAGGAAGTGGCTCTAGAGAGAAAATGTCAACATTTTCTAAGCAGCCCCTTAGCTGCTTAACAAACTTGGCTGGTTAGCTGTAACAGGTACTGGGCTGTGCACGTTACACAAGAGTCCTTTAAATGTATTCAAATATTTGTCAGGCAGTGGTGGCACACACCTCTAACCCCGGCACTCGGGAGGCAGAGGCAGGTGGATCTCTGTGAGGTCAAGGCCAGCCTAGTCTACAAGAGCTAGTTCCAGGACAGGCTCCAAAGCTACAGAGAAACTCTGTCTTGAAAAAAAAAAAGGTATTCAAATATTTATCTGTAATATTGAGTTAGCAAATGGGTATTTCTAAGTCCCTTATCGATACTGTAAGAGAAAAGACACCAGTATAAGCCTGGGCAGAGTGTCATGTGGATGAGTATTTATGAAATTAGTATTATGTTAATATAAAAGTTATGGTGAAGTACCCAGGAGGGTCCCAGGCTTCCTGACTTGCCTTCCCTGGAGGCTGCACTCTATAAACCTCATGGCTGGCAGCTGAGTAGCACATAGATAGTTTCTGACCTGGGAATCTTTCTCAAGACTCTGGGTATTGCTTTCATTTTGTGAAGGCAGACAGGGCTAGTAATGATGGCCCCAAAAGGGAGCTCACAACTTTACTCTAATGTTGTAGGATGCTGCTTGTTTGTTTCCCAGCCACTCAGACCCAAAATAATCACACAGAAACTATATTAATTAAATCACTGCTTGGCCTATTAGCCCCAGCTTCTTATTGGCTACCTCTTACATCTTAATTTAACCCATTTCTATTAATCTGTGTATCACCATGTGGCTGTGGCTTACGGGCAAGTTTCCATCCACTGTCTGTCTCTGGCAGGGCTCCATGGCTTCTTCTGACTCTGCCTTCTTTCTCCCAGCATTCAGCCTAGTCTTCCCTGCCCAGCTCTATTCCGCCCTGCCATAGGCCTAAAGTAGATTCTTTATTAATCAATGGTAATCACAGCATACAGAGAGGAATCCCACATCACTCTAAGGGCAATCAGAAGGCGCTAAATTCTCTCTGCTCTGGTTGCTTCCATGGGAAAATGTCTCTTTTCATAATCCCTAACAATAATCTATAACCATTTGTCCTTATGCCCACAGATAAGTGTAGTATTCACCCCATCAAAGAAACCTCTCTTTGCAACAGGTGGAGATCATTACAGAAAACCACAACCAATCAAAATATAGAGTGGTGGAGCCCAGTGGATACATCCAGAAAACACTCTTGCACCTAAGGTTCAGTGTTGCGGGATATTTGTTCATGCTATGTGAAGCTGTGTCTGTCTTTTGCCTCACCTGTCTAAGGCACTTGAGTAGTTTAATAAAGAGCTGACTGGCCAATAGCCAGGCATCCAGGAGAGAATAAGTGGGTCTTCCAGGCAGAGAAAGGAACTCAGGGGTTAGAATCTGGGTGTGGCAAGAGACACCAGTGATTGACACACAGAGGGAGTTGGACATATGGAGTGGAGGAAAGGTAAAAAGCCATGTGGTAAAATATACATTATTAGAAACAGGTTAATTTAAGTTATAAGAGCTAAAACCAGGTGGTGGTGGCACACACTTTTAATCCCTGCACTCAGGAGACAGAGACAGGTGGATCTCTGTAAGTTTGAGGCCTGACTGGTCTACAGAGCAAGTTCCAGGAAAGGCTCCAAAGCTACGGAGAAACCCTGTCTTGAAAAACAGACAAGCAAACAAACAACAACAAACAAACAGAGTTTTAAGAGTTAGTTAGGGATAAGCCTAAGCTAAAGGCCAAGCTTTCATAATTTGCAATTAGTCTCTGTAATTATTTGGGGAGTTCAATGAAGAAGATTGGTACATGTGGAGGTCCGGCCTGTATATGCAAAAATAGGGTCTGAAAAAGCTGAGAAAAGTCCAGGACACAGAGACCACTGTTTGCGGACATACAGAGGTGTGGCTCCTTTAAGAGGCCCTGCTATGCAGCTAAGCACTTGAATGGCACTCTACTCGAAAGAATGGGAAACTTAGATAGAAACACCTTTCATAGCATGAAACCAGCAACTCTGCAGAGCTGGGGTGGTTAAATGTGGCTCCCAGCAGGGGCCCAGGAGCATGAAGCTCAGCTCTCACTGACCCATGGCAGAGCAGAGCCAGCTGCCAGGATCATGTGCTAAGCAGGGCCACTAAAGGTTTGGCTCACGTGGTCAGAGACTGCTGCAGACACATAGTAAAGCCAGGTCCAGATGAAGAATCCTCTAAATCGGTACAGGGGAAGAATCTTAGGTACTCAGAGATGCCAGTGAGACATGGAGGGGGTCAGATGTATGGAAGAGAGGTAACAAGCTATGTGGCAGAACATAGATTAATATAAACGGGTTAATTTAAGTCATAAGAGCTAATTTGGGATGAGCCTAAGCTAAAGCTGAGATTTCATTATTAATAAGAAGTTCCGTGTCATTATTTGGGAGCTGGTGGTCATGATAACACCTGATAAGCCTGGCAACAGCTCGGGGAACATTGAGGAAGAGAGGGTGCAAAGATGTTAAGAGCTGGAGGATCAGAGAGTTCGCTGTGAGACTGTGTCTCCTAGTAATGCCAGAAGCTACACCCATAAGGACTCACCAACATGTCTGCCAAGCATGAGATGAACAAGAACCGCACCAATGGACATGCCAAAATGGATGAGGAAAAGTCCAAGAGGCCTCAGCCCTACAAAGAGCTGTAGGCAACTGAGGAGATCTGGGAGGAGTGGTTGTCTCCAGGGAAGAGCACACCAGTACAGGGCCAGTCAGCCCTGAAAATATATATGCAAATATCATTATCCATACTGAGCAGGCTATATTTAGGAACGTATATGTATGTACATGTACATATATGCATGTGATATTAATTAGTGAGAAAGAAGGCCCCGAATTTGAAGGTGGGCAGGAGGGGTAGATAGGAGGGTTTGGAGGGAAGAAAGGGGAGGGAGAAATGTGAGTCTACTACAGTCTAAAATACAACTCAAACCAGAAAGGAACACCACAATGATAACTGGAAGTACAGCTGAAACTGTTCAAGGTTTTCATTAAATTTAAACTCATATGTAAATTATGTACAGAAATAAAAGAAAATGTGTCTTCTAATAAGTGAACCTTGCTTGGAATTCAATCCCATTTGAATAAATTCTCTTGCCCAGTATCTCTGTGTCTCTGACCAATTCTTTCTTCTTGAGATGAAAGAACCTGGGTACCACTGAGCGCCCCTCAAAATCCACTGTTATCAGCTAGTGAGCCAGAAAGGAGGGTAAAACCAGTGAACCCAGCCCTAGGGACCCAGTCCGGGAACCCAGAAGGAACGCTCTAGAGCTGTGAATTTGTAATCAGTCTCAAACCTCTTTTCAGAATGAAAGCAATACAGCAGTGCTGTGCTTAATCTGACTTGTCAGCCTAACATGGTTTAGAATCACACAGAAATGAGTCTCTAGGCACATCTGTGAAGTTCTGGAATAGGCTAGTTAAGGCAGGAAGATTCGTCCTGAGCTGAACGAAAAGGAGCTGAGCAGCAGCATTCCCTGCTCTCTGTGTCTGGACTGTGGATGCTGCAGACGGACTGCCTCCAGCTCCTGCAGTCACGCCTTCCCTCTAAGTCCCCTCCTTGATGGACTGTATCCTCAAACAGCCAAAATAAACCCTATCCTCCTTAAGTAGATTTTGCCAGGTATTTTGCTGCATGAATCAGAAAACAAATGATAGCAGTTCCATCTTAAATTGCTTGTGCTACAGGGATTCCAGCCAGGTTCTACTACAGGGGATCCAGATTGCTTCTCTTATACTCTTACCCTATAAGATAAATTTAGGACAACAGCCCTAAATAACATGGAAGTCATTACAGAAGACAGACTGGTCCTTCAGCACACACCCACACACGTGTGCACACACCCATAAACACACGCACAAACACTCACACATTCGCATGTATATGCACACAGACAAACACATACACGTACACACACACACTCACATATGCACACGTACATACACACAGACAAACAAACATACTCACCAACACCAACACCCCCAAAACTTCTGTAACCACAGTTCTCAGGAAAGAGTGGGGGCAGAATAGTGGGGCAGTAAAGTCCAGAAAGCTTTAGTCAAAGACTGCAGAACTAACATGTGACAAAAAACAAGTTGGCAAAGGGGAAGACTGGAAACCTTTGACTGAGACTGGCTCATAACACAGGCATAGGCACAGGGGCGTGCTAGAATGTTTAGGAGTCAACCACATAGCCCTGGGTGGGGCTATGAGATGTTAATGAGCGATGTTCTGCATCCACAAAGTCATATACGGAACCAAAAAACACCCAAGCTATGAAATGAGCCAGAGAGCTGTGCTCTGCAAGAAGTCAAAAAGCCCTGCCCTAGGGGAGCAGCAGAGGCCCAACACTTCCCGCAGAGGAGCTGCAGGCTGCAGAATGCACTCTTCCTCTCTTCTCCAACTTGCTTTCCTGCTTGCAAGTGTAGCTTCTAATAAACGACCCTGGCTTAGAAGTATAGCCTTCCTGAATAAATTTTCTCATTTTTCTTGCTAAAAACAAAACGTGGTAAGTGGCATTTTAGAAAGACCCCGCCTACAGAAAGGTGACCAGATTGGAGAGAAACAGATGAAAAGGAGGCATGGAGAAGGTTTGCAGAGCAGTCCAGGTACACGCAGGGCCCAGCCTGGAGATACCCGAGAGGGTGAGAAGGGGGAGGACACAGAAGACAGGAGGAAGACTCGGTAGATCTTGAGGGTCAATTATGGTTGGGAAGTGGGGAGGTGGGGAGGGGGTGATTGGGCAGGAAGGAAGAGAAAAGGGAAGGGAGGAAGGAAAGGGAAAGGAAGGGAAGGGGAGGGAAAGATTTGGAGGCCATTTGTGTATAGGCAAGAAATAAGGTTTTGGGATTCACTTCTATGTACAAGGTTATAAAAGCTGGGCTGGAGAAATGACTCAGTGGGCAAGGCATTTGCCACCAAGCCCGATGATGTGAGGTCAATCCTTGGGACCCACGTGGTAGAAGGGGAGGGCCGACTCCTGCAAGTTGCTCTCTGACCTCCACTCCTGGCATGACATGTGCCCACATGCACACACAAGGTGCACACAAGATAGAGAAAGCTATGGAAAAGAAAGAGGACGGAGGCTAAGAGGAGAGCCTGAGGTCGCAGGTGTAGCTCAATAGTAGAAAGCTTGTGTAGCGTGCACGATGCTTTGGGTTTGACTCCTGCCCACCCCAAAAAGAAAGCTTGGCTAGACAGTGGAGGGCAGGAGTTGGGGTGGGGCCCTCGCTTGAGGAAGAGGGGAGGACCTTGGCATAGGTGCTGGACCAGGTTGGGTTGCTGCTCACAGACAGGGTGAGGAAATTAAAGAGCTGGGAAACAAAGGAGAGAACTGAAGTTTCCTGAACAGGCAAGGAATGGCAGCCAGGGCCCAGCTGCAAGGACCGTGTGGATAGGAGGCACAGAGTGCATCGGGCAGACACATTAGGAACCCAGAGGTGATCCAGAGAGTGCGGCAGGAGCCCTGGCCCCATGAATGTCCCGGTGGGATATGCAAGAAGAGTAAAGGCTCTCTTTCCTCTCTCCTCTGTAATAGAATTGCTCTTCTAATCCCTAGGAAGGTCTCCATTTCCAAACAGCAGAGGCCTCTTATCCTAACATAACGTACCCGAGACACACATCTCCACATGCGTGGCTGCTGCTTTTTATTTTTCTATCATAAAACCTGCTTTAATGAATCGCAAAATTCTGTGACAGATTTTTGGACAAATTGTTTCCATTAAAAAGAACTGATTTTAAGGCTGGGTGGTGGTGGTGCAAGCCTTTAAATCCAGCACTGGGAGGCAGAGGCACGGTGATCTCTGTGAGTTTGAGGTCAGCCTGGCCTACAAGAGCTAGTTCCAGGACTGGCTTCAAAGCTACAGAGAAATCATGTCTTGAACCACCCCCCAAAAGTACTGATTTTAAAAACTAATAACTTAAAATTGCCCCCCCCCACAAGGTCCACAAAACATTCTCCTTCCCAATGGCGGTAATAGCACACACCTTTAATCCCAGCAGTTAGGAGGCAGCGTCAGGAGGATCTCTGTGAGTTTTGAGGCCAACTTGGTCTACAAAGCTAGTCCAGGACAACAAGGAGTGTTACACAGAGAAACCCTGTCTCAAAGAAAAAACTAACAAACAAATCACAGCAACAACAAAAACATTCTCCTTCCCTTCTGACAGTTTCACAATTCACTGTTATCAGTAACTTGTCTTTGACTACTAAACATAAAAATGTGTAGTTGAGACAAACATGTCTGGGACTGTTCCTCCACCAATGACTAAGACATCAGTGGCGGGTGTTAGGGATAATATTTATTTAGCCTCCCAAGCTTTCTGGGAAGCTTGATGACCTTGCCAGCCTTCTTGTTCATGGCTTTGATGACAGTCACAAACAGCAAAATCCAGGGAAGAAGAGTCAGAGAAACTCTCAGCATACACAGGCTGAGTCATTCAACAATGGCTCCATCTCCAGATTTCAAGCATTTAAGACCACCCTCCAGCATCTTACAAGAATAGCAGCCATGCCATGTGGTGGTGGCGCACGCCTTTAATCCCAGCACTCGGGAGGCAGAGGCTGGCGGATCTCTGTGAGTTCGAGGCCAACCTGGTCTACAGAGTGAGTTCCAGGACTGGCTCCATAGCTACTGAGAAACCCTGTCTCGAAAAACCAAAAAACAAAAAGAAAACAAAACAAAGAATAGTAGTCAGTCTTTTGTTTAAACTCAGCAAATTTGCATGCAATCTGAGCCACGGGACAACCGAGGGCAGGGCCATAACCTGTACTAATTTGCCCTGGCTGGATCAGTGGCTTTCACTAGTGGGTCCTCTTGCTGTCACCAGTAACACTGGCACATCTACCATCTTTGAGAAACACACTATGGACATCGAAGCCCAGACTGTCCCCCCAAAAGAGCTTTACCCACAGCCTCGTGGTGCATTCCATCAGACTTGACCTCAGTTGCCAAAGCTGCCTGGAACAAAGGTAAGCCCCATGGCTGGATTTGAGAACACCAGTCTGCACTCTGCCCTAAACCACCAATTTTACAGATACCTTGTAGAGGCAGTCATGTATAGGTTTGTGGGTTGGACGAGTTGGTGGCAAGATAAAATTCAAAGCTCCCAGCAATGTGGTTCCATTAGCAGCCCACATCTTTAGGGGTGGCTTTTCATGCCTTGAACCCAGGCATATCATCATTTGACTCCCGCACGTTTTCACCATTCCAACCAGAACACGGCACAAGTGTTACTATGTCAGGGCTATAACCAGCTTTCTTAATGTAGGTCCTGACGTTCTGAACAGCATCCTTTCATCTCTTCTGGCTGTAGGGTGGCTCAGTGGAGGCTGGCATGGACCACACATGGACCACTGCTGCTTGACAAAGCTCCAGCATTTCAACATCACAAATTACAGCTCTCCAGCACCTTAGAACTTTCATTTTTAATGATTCTATGTCTTTTGGGATTTTCCTTATTCCTCTTCCTTTGGAAAATTTTGTGTGAGCCTTGGTGAGGGATGAAACATATACAATGGCAGCCTCTAAACAAATTGATTCTTTGGGAAAAAAAATCCCCGTCAAGATGGAACTGTATATCACGACGACTCTGCCTACTCCCCACACAGGACTCCTCATTGTGCCTCCCTCTCCCCATATCACACCAAGAATAGAGAAGTTAAAGATTTACTAACTGGGCATACCTGGTCCCAGGGATGAAAAACACATGGTAAAGAGAAACAATGGGTCCAGACCCAGAGCCTGAGGCCATTAAGGGCAAATGTTTAGTTAATAAGTATAGAACAGTGCCCATGATTCATGGCTTACTGGATGAGTGGCAAGACCTGGAATGCTCCATGGGGAACAGATTCCTTTAAGAAGTCAGACTGACTTGATCCCCTCTGCCCTATACGGGAGCATACCATGAAGGGTTCAGCATAGTACGGCACAATGAAAAAAGAGTAAGATGTCAGGACCTTCCCTTTGGGAGGTTCTGAGGGGAGGAAGCCCGTATCATAAGACTAAGGTGCAAAGGAATACAATCAGGAAACAGTTCAGTGGTTGTTGTGCTTCGTGGCACAAACTATGTCATGCCCCTTGAAGAATGAAAATTGCTCAGGGCTCAAGGTATGACACCTCCTGACCACAAGGCCTGAGAGCGTGCAGGAGGAAGTAGAAGAGGGCACCTGGCAGGGGCACTTAGATTCTTGCTAAACTTATTATTGTTATTATTATTATTATTCAAAAAAATGCTGTCATGCCTTCAATGGCCATTTTCATCCTGGGATCATTAAGTCTGCTTTCAATATTGCCTATGGCTAAGCTATAATGCAATTACAGAGTAGGTAAGGTGAAGCCTATTTTCAACCAACAGACAGCCATCCTGATACACCCTCAGATCACGTCAGTCTCCTTCCCTCGCTGACTCCACACCTCCTCTTTGGGACCTGAACCTGCTGGAGTTGGACTCTGGCAAGAATTCATTTTGCTTGCACCAACCATTAGCTGTTTCATGCCCAGTGTGTGAGCCAAAAGCGCAGGCTCACAGACCTGCTCATTCTTGCACATGCCAGCTTCAAACTCACTGACACCAGCAGCAGCGATCAGGACAGCACCATCAACCTGAGATGTATCTGCAATGATGTTTTGATATCATATTTTATATCATTATACATCCTGGAGTATCAATGATAGTGGCATAGTGTTTGCTGGTCTCAGATTTCCATAGGGCGATGCCAACAGCGATACCACGCCCACACTCAGCTTTCAGATTGTCCAAGGCTCAGGCATACTTGAAGAAGCCTTTCTCATCACAGAAACCTCCTTTCCAATTGTACAATGGTGCATTTGTCAGCCCACAGCGCTGTAGACTAGATGGCCAACCATGGTAGATTTGCCCGAGTAGCAACAATGTTGATGTGTGTCTTTTCCTTCCCTGTTTTGGCTTTGAGTTAGCAATCGTGGTGGTTTTTACAACACTTACCCTCTGATTTTACAACAGCAAATCCACTGCAAAACCAAAATAAAGCAGGTATTGCTTCTTCCATGTGCATTTACTAAGCTGAATCAGAAAGCCTGGTTATAGAACTAGCCCATTGCTCCCGTATACTATGGGAGGCCTCATGTTCGTGTGAAGCTCAATAGGAGCCAGAATGGAAAGAAGGACCCAGAAAAGAAAACCTGGTCCAAGTGGAGAGAGTCTAACAAAAATGTGGGGCACTGTGATC
Organism: Microtus pennsylvanicus; assembly: GCF_037038515.1. Taxonomy (NCBI): domain Eukaryota; kingdom Metazoa; phylum Chordata; class Mammalia; order Rodentia; family Cricetidae; genus Microtus; species Microtus pennsylvanicus. Next base: position 25,296,468 of record NC_134584.1, read on the forward strand.
CAAACTTAAGGAATTGTCATAGACTGGGTGGCCACTGAGTGGACACCCATTGGAACTCCTGGGTCCCATCACTCTTCAGCATGGGTGCCCATTGGAATTCCTGGGTCCCAGTTATTCCTTGTCTTAACAGCTTGGCTGCTTTCCACCTGAGTCAGACCTGGATAAGTCCTCCTTGTGCCTGGAGTACACTGAGCCCTTATTCCCTGGCGTCTGCTATGCCATTACGAAGAAAACCGACGATTCTTGAATCTGCTCACAAAGGAGATGTAGGTATGTATCAAACTGGCTCTGCAAAAGGCAGGAAATGGCTTGTGTTGTGTTATGTTTTCCTTACCACCTACTGTAAACAGATGCTATTGGATTTCTTGGCTTTTTACTAATCTTGCAAAAGTCACAAAACATCTCTTTCTTGGAGTCGTGCTACTCTGCCAGTGCTCCACGGTTTGGAGGGTTTGGGGGTGGGGCAGGGCTGCTTACCACGCTCCAAAGGTTGTTAGAGGTTTTTCAAACCACATGGCAGCCATGGAAGTACTGTGTATAGTAAAGGCACTATATAAAACTGATTTATTTAATAAAAGCTCAACTGTAGGTTAAGGACTAAATCCCTTAATTATCCAGCTAATGCAGCGTGTTTATAAAGCAAGGGACAGTGTGGGTCAAGTCTTCAATTCTGGAAAATCAGCCCTGTAACCAGAATCCCGAGGCTGGGTACAAGCACCTCTCTGGTAGAAACAGGAGACATTGCCAAACACCCACTGGGCTTTGAGGACGCAGAACACTGCTTCTTTATGAAGGAGGGGCTGCCCCACATTCCAGACCCAGGAGAAACCAAGTAACTTAGTTTGAAGCAGGAGGAAGTTTGGCAGCGTCTGTGGTGCCTGGGCGTGGGAGGAGGCGGCCAGAGTGACCCGGGTGAGAACACTGGCTCTTTACTCCTGACTCAGGGCAGCGAGAAAAGCAAGAGGAAGAGATGTGGACCTCAGCAGCGCCTGACCACTCCCATGTTCTTACAGGAACAACCTGAACTTAGTGTTTCTGTAGTCGCCAGATGCTGGTGATCGCCCACTGTATCTTCTAATGTTTATGTAGATTTGTGTGTAACTATCGAGGTATAGTGAGAATTCCGAAAGAATATTGCGGTGGCTTGAATAAGAATGGCTACCACAGGCTCCTAGATTTGAATGCTTGGCCGGTCTCCAGTTGACGCAACTATTTGGAAACAATTAGGAGGTGTGGCTTTGTTGGAGGAGGTGTGGCTTTGTTGGAGGAGGTGTGTTACTGAGATTTCAAAAGCCCAAGGCATTCCCAGTTAGCTCTTTGTCCCGTGCCTATGGATCAGATGGAAGGACTCAGTTACTGATCCAGCATCACGCCTATCTGCCAGCTTCCATGCTCCCTGCCATGATGGTCATGGACTCAGTCTCTGAAACTATAAGCCCCCATTAAACACTTTCTTCTACAGGTTTCCTTGGTCACGGTATCTCTTCACGGCAATAGGAAAAGTAACTAAAGCAGAGAAAAGGGAGAATAAAAGACAGGAAAACAACTTTAGAGGGAGCTCACAAGAGAGACAATGCCAGCAGATGCCATGTGAGCTTGCCTGTGAAGGAGGTATGGCTGTGTCTAACTTCGGTTATAACATTAAGTCTCGGCCGGGCGGTGGTGGCACACGCCTTTAATCCCAGCACTTGGGAGGCAGAGGCAGGCGGATCTCTGTTAGTTTAAGGCCAGCCTGGTCTACAAGAGCTAGTTCTAGGACCGGCTCCAAAGCTACAGAGAAACCCTGTCTCAAAAGAAAAAAAAAAGTTTGTTAAGGGAGCTAAGGAGAGGGCTCAGTTGGTAAAGTGCTATCCCACAATTAAGATCAGGCCTAGAAGCCGGGCGGTGGTGGCGCACGCCTTTAATCCCAGCACTCGGGAGGCAGAGGCAGGTGGATCTCTGTGAGTTCGAGACCAGCCTGGTCTACAAGAGCTAGTTCCAGGACAGGCTCCAAAACCACAGAGAAACCCTGTCTCGAAAAACCAAAAAAAAAAAAAAAAAAAGATCAGGCCTAGAGATCCAGCATCCTCCACTATCCCTGGACAAGCATGAACAAGAGAATCCCTGGGGCTCTCTCACCAGGCAGCTTAACTGAATTGTGGAGCCCCAGGTCCCAGGAGAAACCCTGTCTCAAAATGTCAGCTAGGTGGCATCTGTGGAAAAACCACTGTTGTTGACCCGGGTCTCCATGTGTACACACTTGCTCACATACCTGCACACACACAACAACACACCAAGAGGTTTGATGAGAAACCTTAGAAAGAAGAGGCTGTTGACACCCTGCTTTGAAAAGACAAAGTCCTGAGACAGTCATTATGCCTCCTGAACAAATAGCTATGGTAAATGGTAGTATTTACACGCATTATGAAATCTAGAGTATGTCTGCACCTATTCTGAATTATGTTATCATATATTAGTTGTCCTACCATGTCTTACTATGAAGGGGAAAGTACTTTGCTGTAATTCTGAAGCATCTGGATGTCTCAAGGCCATGTCAAGTGTAACAGTGATGGAGGAGGGTCATCTTTCTATCTGTTGTTTCATTGGTTAAGTAATAAAGAAACTGCTTGGTCTCTAATAGGACAGAAAATTAGGTAGGCAGAGTAGACACAACAGAATGTTGGGAGAAAGAAGCAGTCAAGGAGTCGCCATGATTCTCCCACTCCAGGCAGATGCAGGTTAAGATCTTCCCTGGTAAGCCACCTTGTGGGCTACACAGATTATTAGAAATGGGTTAGATCAATATGTAAGAGCTAGCCAATAAGAGGCTGGAACTAATAGGCCAGGCAGTATTTAAAAGAATACAGTTTCGGTGTAATTATTTCAGGTATAAAGCTAGCTGGGTGGCGGGAAGCAGCCCGGCTGCTCCTATTACAACGTAACAGAGAAGTTAAAGATTTGGGCACAAATTCAGACCAGTTTTTCAACCTTGAGCTGTTATCATGCAAGGTCAGACACTTCTTCATTGGGGGTGGGGCTTGTCCTGTGCACTGTTGAGTGTTTGGCACCACCATAAGCCACTAGAAGCTAACAGCATTCATCTTACCCCCAAGTGGTGATACCTGCAGGTGGGAGGGGGACAAATTGGGTAGCAATAAACTTGTTGAACCTCATTTGTCACATTAAGACAAGGCATGGTTCTTGAGTTCTCAGTAGTCCTCATTGTCCGCCATGTTCAGAGAGTCCGGTTTTATCCCAGGCTTTTCCAGACCCAGGCCAGCTGGCCTTGGTGAGTTCCCAGTAGAACATCCCCATTGTCTCAGTGTGTGGGTGCACCCCTTGTGGTCCTGAGTTCCTTGCTACTGAGAACTCAAGAACAATGGCAATGGGTTTCTGATCCTACTGAATGCACTGGCTTTGTGGGAGCCTAGGCAGTTTGGATGCTCAACTTACTAGACCTGGATGGAGGTGGGGGTTCCTTGGACTTCCCACAGGACAGGGAACCCTGATTGCTTTTCGGGCTGGGGGGGGGACTTAATTGGGAGAGGGGGAGGGAAATGGGAGGCGGTGGCGGGGAAGAGACAGAAATCTTTAATAAATAAATAAATTTAGAAAAAAAATAAAATAAAATAAAATAAAAATTAAAAAAAAAAGACAAGGCATGGTGAAGCATGCCTATACTGTTAAAAAATGTGAGTTAGAAGGGCAATTATATCCTGCTTGGACAAATAACAATGCTTCTAGAATCAGCATGTGAGATACCTTCTTACAAACTGTTGGTCAGGGAGGCACCAAAGTCCCTAAAGCAACAGACTCTATTCATCCCTCCTGGTTGCCCACCAGAACTAGATGATAAGACCCTATTGCTGAAGATGCCACACACTTTGATTGAAAGATAAAGAGAAATGTAGGCGGAGCCTGCTTGTTCGTTTCTCAGCCGCTCAGACACAAGGTAATCACACAGAAATTGTGTCAATTACAACACAGCTTGGCCTGTTAGCTCAGGCTTCTTAATGGCTAGCTCTTATATCTTGGATTAACCAATTTCTATTAATCTGTGCATCACCACAAGGTTGTGGCCTACCGGCAAGATTCCACCAAACTCTGGCAAGCATCTTTCTCCTTCAATAGCTACCTGGCATCTCTCTGACTCTGCCTACTTTCTCCCAGCATTCAGTTTAGTTTTCCCACCTAGCTCTATTCTGCCCTGTCATAGGCAGAATAACTGCTTTATGATTGGATTCAGTCAGTGTGCAGGAGGGACTTGAAGTTTGTTACTGCAAACCCAAGCAAAACCTCATGGTCAGTTGGGCAGTGGTGTTGCACTCCTATAATCCCAGCACTTGGGAGGCAGAGGCAGGCAGATTTCTGTAAGTTCAAAGCTAGCCTGGTCTACGAAGAGAGTTCCAAGACAGCCAGGGTTATTACACAGAGAATCTCGATCTTGAAAAAACAAACCAACAAACAAACACAACAACAAAAATCCTCATAGTTGAAGAGGCTGAAGACCCTAGGGGGGAATCTCACTACTCTTTAGCTTATTGACATGGTGTCAAACTATTTTTTAAACTTCTATGTTTATAACCATGGACAAATGCTTCCCTTAGCCATTCTCTTTACAATGAAGGGAGTGACTGCAGAAACTCTTGACTATATCGAGGTGCTAAGGGATAGTTGAGTGCTCATTTTTTTTTCCTGGTTTTTTGAGACAGGGTTTCTCTGTGTCACTCTGGAGCCAGTCCTGGAACTAGCCTCGAACTCACAGAGATCCACCTGCCTCGAGTGCTGGGATTAAAGGCGTGTGCCACCATCATCCAGCTGAGTGCTCATTTCTAAACAGGGCATTTATACCACCTTCTCAAAGGCTAAGGGAACATTGTGGCAGAAGAGGGGGAGATAATGTTAGGTCCAGAAGACAGGGAAACAACAACATGCTGTCTTCTGGGTGTGACCCAGCAACTGAAGTCATGAACACAGAGTAGTTGTGGTTACCCATGCCAGTTATCGGTGGAGTGGGGAGTTCGTGGAATAGCTCTCCCTGCTGAACTATTGGCTACTGAAGAATTCAGGGGCGTGGGAGGACGGGCAGCTTTATATATGGGTCCACTGTCAAATCTATTAGGGACAGTTGTATAGTGTCATACCCAGGTCACACAGACAGTCTTGGTTAAAATCACTGGGTCACAGGACAAAATAAAAATATACAAACACAAAGGGGAACTTGCGGGGAAGAGGGAGCATGGATAGGTTTGGAAGAAAGCCAAAAGAGGGCGTGGATGAGTGCAAGCAGAATGTACTACATACATGTATGAAATTATAAATGAATAAATATACTTCTTAACTTTTTAATGTAGAAAGGCTCTCTTCTGTGCAGGGCAGGAGAACTGCCTTGCCAAGGCTGTTCTGAGCAAGAACAAGGAAACAGCAGGTAGGTTAACAGCGGCTTGTTTTTCTTGTGAGGTTTTAAGGCACAGGGACCTTCCCTACACTGACTCACGTTGTTGCCTGGGCCCCTGCAGCTTAGGTGCTGTCTTTTGGCTTAGGAATAATGGCTAGTCTGTTGGGGATTTTCTTCCTTCCTGAAGGTTGCTGTTTAATTACGTGGCATGAATGACTTCATTTTGGTTTTCTGGGGCCTGGTACAGAAACTCAGTCTAGAACAGTGGCCTCCCCTAAATTCCACTAGACCCCGATAAATCTGACACCAACCAAGGCATTTACGAAACAGAATGCACATGCTGGTTTTGCAACATTGAGAGAAGTAGATGAGACACCCAATCCAGAGGCCTCCTTGAGACTAGGAAGAGCAACTAGATATTTGGGGATTGCTTCATGTCACAGAGGCCTGGACGCCTGGATTGGGGGTTACTAGTGTGTTAATCTAGGCTAGACTATGATAGTTAGGAGCCACGCTTGAAGGCTTTGCAAACCTGCTGTCCCTAGCTGACCATGGAGGGAATCCTCTAAGGGCCCTTCCGGCTGCAGCAAAGGTGCCCTGCCCATATCTCAGTGGTATTTATACACGCCAGCAGATTTCCAAGAACAAGCAGCCCTCAGAGAGGAAAAGGGTTGATGTGTCATCTTCCACATGCACACACACACCTATTTTGAAACAAGGTCTCACGCAGCCCAGGTGGGCCTCAAATCTGAAGATGACCTTGAACTTTGATCCTCCTGCCTCTGCCTTCCAAGTGCTGGCAATAAGGGCATACACCACTGCTCCTGGCTTTCATTCATACACTTAAATATTTTATTTTTATTTTATGCATGTGTTTGCCTGCATATGGTGCTCACAGAGGCCAGAAGACACCAGATCCCCTGGAACTGGAGTTACAGACTGATATGAGCCACCACATGGTGGCTGGGATCTAAACCCAGGTCTTCTGCAAAAGTAGCAAGTGCTCTTAAGTGATGAACCACCTTTCCAGCCCATGTGTGTACTCTTTATTGTCTGTTTTCTCTTTCCTAGATCAGTTCTGTGCTCCTTCAGTGTTGCTCAGGACTACTACAGAAGTACTGTTTGCACCCAATTGCTGTCTCAGAATCAACTCCTAAAAGGATTAAACTAAGACATCCGGATATTAAACAAAGCCCTTTGGCAACAGCCATGGCAGCAGAAGACCGTAGACTAGGACTCCCATGCAGTTCTGTCTTAGTTATACTTCCTATTGCTGTGATGAAACACCATGACCAAAAGCAACTTGGGGAGGAAAGGGTTTATGGTTGCAGTTCCCGATGGTTTATTATGCAACTTTTCCATATCACAGTCCATCATCCAAGGCAGTCAGGGCAGGATCTCAAACAGGGCAGGATCTGGAGGCAGAAGACCTCCAGATACAAAGACCATGGCAGGGTGCTGCTTACTGGCTTGCTCCTTGTGGCTTACTCAGCCTGTTCTCTTCTAGAACCCAGGACCACCAGCCCATGGATGTTCCTAACCACAATAGGCTGGTCCTTTCCCATCAATCACTAATGAAGAAAATGTTCTACAGACTTGCCTGCCTACAGCCCAATCTTATGGAGGCATTTTTCTCAGCTGAGGTTCCCCCAAATCAGGTAACTCTAATTTGTGTCAAGATGACATAAAACCAGCCAGGACAGACTGTAAGGAACAAGAGGAGGCCTGCAGCTACAACTATGACAAAATGTCTAGTAACTGGAATCATAAGTGCATTCCTTGTAAATATTTTAGCTTGTCACAAACTGACCTAAGGCAAGGTGATGGTTAACCTTGATTATCAACTAAACTAGACTGAAAAGTGCCTGTGAGTAACGCACTCTTCTGGATGTGTCTGGGAGGTGTTTCCAGACATAATTTACTAAGAGAAGAAAGTTTGTTTGTTTATTTGTTTTTCAAGACAGGGTTTCTCTGTGTAGCTTTGGAGCCTGGCTAGTCTTAAACTCAGAGATTCACCTGCCTCTGCCTCCCAAGTGTGGGGCTAAAGGTGTGTGCCACCACCGCCCAGCGAGAAGGGAATCTTAAAAACTTAGTGTCATCTTCTAGATAAGGGCGCAGGTGGTATTCAAGGGGAAAAAGAGAAAGCCCATGAGTGCAGACATTCATTCATATCCTCCTTCCTGCTCCCTCTCTCTCCCCGCTACCCTTTCTGACCATGAATGAGGTGTACCCACTTTGAGAAGCAGTCTCCTCTGAGCTGAAACATTCCATCCTCGAAGGAAGCTCCTTAGACGCAGGAAGTTCTAAAGGAAAGTTTTTCAAGTGTCAAGAAAAAAAAACAACCCAGGAAGTCCCTGAAATCGACTAAATAAATTACACATGACCCCTTTACTCCCAAGGTTAGATAAGCAGTAAGTTTGGGGAGGTACCTGGAAGGCTTCATCTCTTGAGCTACCTATAGGTAATGCAGTCCTATATGAGTGAGCCAAGGTCCTCACTCATGCTGAAGTGGGCTTTTATTTATGCAGATGCTTCTGAGTCATCTCTGCTTCTGTAAGTAATGCCTGGCCCATATTCTATACTCTCTCTATATATATACATCCATATATGTCCATAACATATATGATTTATATGATGTATATGTGTGTGTGTGTGTGTGTGTGTGGTGTCTGCAACAGTCAAAATGCTGTTTTATATTATGAAACCTAATTGGAAGCCTTATTTCTAACATAGTCAAGAACAAGGAATATTAAGTTCTGCTGCTGTATTTCTGCTTGCTTCTGTCCTTGGGAAAACAATTACAGAACCATCTTAAGAGACAACCGCTCTGCAGAAACTCCCTTAGCAAATCAATCCCACTTCTACAGACCTGCTGAACAGCGGAGGACTTTCACCTCAGTGGCCTTGAGATACTAGGAAAACCACAGTTAAATCTAGCAACGTTGTAACAATGTTCAAGTAACCCTGTTCAAACCTATACATGTTACTTGGATTTGTAACTGGGGGGCCCTTTTCTCCAGAGCATTAGGTCAGCTGGATGGCCACTGGTTTCTCCTTTGCAATCTCCAAATACACAGAATGAATTCTTGCTGGAATTACTCCAGGAGTTCCTCTGCCATTACTCTCCCCAGGGAAGGTGTCCCATAGCAACCACGCATCCCTGCTGCCACCATGCACTGCTTCTCACGATGGAGGTAAGTGATCACGACCTGGAACCAGGAGACCTATCCATTTTTCCTCCTTCCAGCTGTTCCTGGGAGGTACTGCACCATGGTGACAAAGTCCAGCTGACACAGTGTGTCTAGTTATTCAGCAACTATGCCACTCTTCTGGCAAATATCAGCAGCTTGTAGAGGGCATGGCAGCCCCTTAGAAGCTGGCGCTCTGCGGTCCAGACCACAGATTCCAAGTATATAAATGCTTATTAACAACACAAAGCAAGCATGTTCCCCGCTTGAGGGAAGGCCCACTCTGTCCTCAGGCCTCTGTACACCTTCTGGGAAAGCTTCACTCCTGAGGCCAGCAGGTCTACGGACTGTGACAGGGAGGGTATAGACCTTGCTCTGCTCCTTAGGCTGCTGGTCCTATATAGGCTTGTGATTTGAAGGAATGAGGATGGGGCCTCTGCAGTTTTTCCAGTTAGCCACATCCCACCTCTAACATAGTTTTAACATACCATGTTAAACCGTCTGGGGTAAATTTTTATTATTTTTAGTTATGTATGTCTGCAGATGGGTGTGGGCACAGGAATGTAGGTGTCCTCAGAGAACAGAGGCATGGAATCCCCTGGAGCTGATGTTACAGAAGGTTGTGAGCTATCATACTGAGGCTGGGAATTGAACGCTGGTTCTCTGGAAGAGCAGCAAGTACTCTTAACCACTGAAGACATGGAGATAGACCCAAGGTAAGGGAAGCTTCAGAAGGCACAAAGCAACGGGGTGGACTTGGGCGTTAGGCTTCAGGGAGCCCCTCCTTATCAACTAAACTGTGTGGCCTCTCATGAGGCCAGTGCCACAATCAACATGGAAAAATACAAACTACTACAAAATGTGAGGACGGGGTGGGGGTGACTTGGTGACAGTAAAGAGCAAGCTCTCAAAGTCTGTTTATGAATTCAAAGAGATGAAGATGCCTTCACTGGGAACAGTATCCTCCATAGGCGCTGGGCCCCAAATGAGAGCCAACCCAGACTATTCACCAGGAATCTGACTGCAATGTTGAAAATAACCTCTGTTGCGGACTGGGGAGGAAGACTGGTCTGCCTTTCAAAAGAGAGCGAGAACACCTAAGGAAAGGCCTCTGCTCATGAGCACTGAGACCAAACAGCGTCTCTAGTGTCAACCTGACACACTCACAGAATGCTTTCTACAGCATCTCTAATGTCAACCCTGACACACTCACAGAATGCTTTCTACAGCATCTCTAGTGTCAACCCTGACACACTCACAGAATGCTTTCTATAGCATCTCTAGTGTCAACCCTGACACACTCACAGAATGCTTTCTACAGCATCTCTAATGTCAACCCTGACACACAGAATGCTTTCTACAGCATCTCTAGTGTCAACCCTGACACACAGAATGCTTTCTATAGCATCTCTAGTGTCAACCCTGACACACTCACAGAATGCTTTCTACAGCATCTCTAGTGTCAACCCTGACACACTCACAGAATGCTTTCTACAGCATCTCCAGTGTCAACCCTGACACACAGAATGCTTTCTATAGCATCTCTAATGTCAACCCTGACACACTCACTGAATGCTTTCTACAGCATCTCTAATGTCAACCCTGACACACTCACAGAATGCTTTCTACAGCATCTCTAGTGTCAACCCTGACACACTCACAGAATGCTTTCTACAGCGTCTCTAGTGTCAACCCTGACACACTCACAGAATGCTTTCTACAGCATCTCTAGTGTCAACCCTGACACACTCACAGAATGCTTTCTACAGCATCTCTAGTGTCAACCCTGACACACTCACAGAATGCTTTCTACAGCATCTCTAGTGTCAACCCTGACACACTCACAGAATGCTTTCTATAGCATCTCTAGTGTCAACCCTGACACACTCACAGAATGCTTTCTACAGCATCTCTAGTGTCAACCCTGACACACTCACAGAATGCTTTCTACAGCATCTCCAGTGTCAACCCTGACACACTCACAGAATGCTTTCTACAGCATCTCCAGTGTCAACCCTGACACACTCACAGAATGCTTTCTACAGCATCTCTAGTGTCAACCCTGACACACTCACAGAATGCTTTCTACAGCATCTCTAGTGTCAACCCTGACACACTCACAGAATGCTTTCTACAGCATCTCTAGTGTCAACCCTGACACACTCACAGAATGCTTTCTACAGCATCTCCAGTGTCAACCCTGACACACAGAATGCTTTCTACAGCATCTCCAGTGTCAACCCTGACACACAGAATGCTTTCTACAGCATCTCTAGTGTCAACCCTGACACACTCACAGAATGCTTTCTACAGCATCTCTAGTGTCAACCCTGACACACTCACAGAATGCTTTCTACAGCATCTCCAGTGTCAACCCTGACACACCCACGGAATGTTTTCTACCTTAAATAACAGCAATTCCGAGGTTTTTTAAAATACCTTTTTAAATGGATTTATTTATTTATTTAATGAGTGCTCTCTCTGCATGTATGACTATGCCAGACGAGGGCATCATATTTCACTATAGATAGTTATGAGTCACCACTGCTGGGAATTGAACTCAGGTCCTCTGGAACAGCAGTCAGTGCTCTTAACTACTGAGCCATCTCTCCAGTTCACAATTCAAGCCAAGCTGCATATGGGGGCATGACTAAAGAGAAGGGACCAGAGTAGAAAGTATTGAGAACAGGGATCTAGACAGCAGATGGTGCTGCAGACAAACCAGGAGAAAGGGCTGGGGAGGGCACAGATGTTCTAGCTTTCTTCAGTTTCCAGAATGACTACAGGAACCACTTTCCTCTTCTCCTGAACCCATCGTATCTTTCTAGGGCCAGGTAGCTTGATAAGGCTGGGGCAACTCTCCTCCCTTAAATGACCAATACACTCCTATGCATATTACCCCTCCTGTGTCTCCAATTATTTTTTGGAGCATTTAAACATCGTCCTGAATTAGTATAAAAACTGTAGCCAGGCATGGTGGCACTCGTTTTTAATCCAAGCCCTTGGGAGGCCAAGGTTGGCAGATCTCTGAGTCCAGCCTATGTAGTGAGTTCCAGGACTGGGAGGGCTATGTAGTGAGACCCTGTCTCAAAGGAAACAAACAGAATGCCATCAGCACAGGGATATAAAGAAAGCTTGGTAAATGCACATATTGTCTAATTACTCATTCCACTGTTGCTATTTGTCTTCTACAGATCTATTACCCCAACTTAATGTTAGTACCACCACACAGTAACTACAGACATCACACTCACGATCATCCAACAGTCCAGAGTTACTTATCAATCTTCCCCCCCCCCCCTTTTTTTTTAATTTTCACTTCCTGGAAGCTGAATTTGAGCCTTATGCATGCTGGGTGGGGTACTTTATAAGTACTTTATAGGTTTGCTTTATAAGACTATAAAGTTGTTTTTTTTTTAAATAAGTGGCCAAAAAGTCACTTTAACAATCTTCATGCCCTTTGATTACAAAAGACAGTATAAAAGACAAAAGACTAGGCCTAAGCCACAAAGTAGGCTACCAAAGCCTGTTGTTAAAGACATAAAACCACCAACTGAACAAGATACTTTCCTCTGAAATGGCATTGGCTGCATTGCCCATGCTGGTCAGGCCGTCAGTCTCACATGTAAGCACTACAACAGTTTTCTGACAGGCTGGAATCACCCCTCTCCTTTGCCTATCCTAATACTTTTCAGGGTGGTGCATGGGTTATACACAGTGGAAGATTTTTGATACATCTATCAATTGGCTTTTTTGTTGCTGTTACAAATTAAGAGGGGGGGAGGGAGGGAGGGAGGGAGAGAGTTTGAGGCTGCATTTTTCACGGCAGCAAGAATCAGGTGGTGGGTCACTTGTGTCTGCAGTCTGTGAAAGCAGAGAGACGGCTGGCGCTTAGTTGGCTTTCTCTTTTTGTGTGGCCTAAATTCCAGCAGCCCATGGATCAGTGTTGCCCACATCCAGGGTGGGTCCTCCTATCTCAGTTGAACCTCAGACGAGCCCTCAAGTTTAGCTCCTAGGTGAATCAAGTTGACAGTCAAGATTACACAGAACAGAAGCGTAAAGTCGTGTGAGATCACACAGCACTGCAGAGCCTACAGCAGGGTGCGTGTGCGCATGTGTGTGTGCACAAGCACGCATACTCCAGATGCTTAGCTCCAATTCATCCTACCCCAAGCATGGTGTTGTAAATGTGAGCTGCAGTGGGTACATGACCACAGCCCTGGAGAGCCACTACAGCCAGAGCTCAGAAATGGGCTTTAGTTGGGTTATTTCTATAGTCTGTCCCATGAAAGGACAGTGAAGCACTGGGCTCGTTCTTAACAGGAACTTGTTTCTTACTGGACAGAAGGAAATGCTCCATTTTATTCCTTCATTAAGTGCCCCCACCATACCCTTGGCTAAAAACAAGAAGCAAAATTGAGTGTGGTGATATTTTGTTTGTGAGCTAACAAATATAGCTTGCCTGAAGATCAGAGTGCAGGGCTAGCCACACTAGTTAGCCACAGAGACTAAGCAGTGGTGGCACACACCTTTAATTCCAGCGCTTGGGAGACAGAGGCAGATGGGTCTCTGTGAGTTCGGGGTCACCCTGGCGGGAGGAGACAGGAGCTCAGAGCATTCAGCCTGAGGATTAAGGGAAAGAGGATCTCGCTCTTTTCAGTCAGAGGATCTCATAGAGGTAAGAGCTCTCTAGTGGTTGGCTGCTTTGCTTCTCTGATCATTCAGCTTGCACTCCAGTATCTGTCTCTGGGTTTTATTATTTGTACAAAAATTGAGTGAGAAACCTCAGATTGCCTAAGACCAAGAGATGGGGAAATAAGGAAGCTGTGACTCTCCAGGGTCTTAAAAAGTTAGGAATATAATACAGGTGGTGGAGAGATGGCTCAGCGGTTAAGAGCATTGACTGCTCTCTCAGAGGACCTGGATTCAATTCCCAGCACCCACAAGGCAGCTCACAACTGTCTATAATTCCTGTTCCAGAGATTCAAAACTCTCACACAGACATAGATGCAGGCAAAACACCAATGTACATAAAATACAAATAATTTTTTTAAAAAGGAATATAATAAAAATATCTAAGCAAGAAGTTGGGGAAGGGGCTGGGAGAGAAATGCTGGAGAGATGGCTCAGTGGTTAAGGACACTTGCTGCTCTTGCAGAGGACCTACCTTAGTTTCACATCTGTGACTCCAGTTTCGGGGATCAATGACCTCTTTTGACCTCTTCAGGTAACAGGTACACAAGTGGTACACACACAACATCCGTACAGGCAAACACTCATGCACATGATATAAAAATAAAGAAATCATCACAAAATTAAGTCTGAGAGTAATGTGGCAGCAACAAGAGCCTATTGGATTCGTGGGGCACCTCAAGGCTGGGTTTTGGTTACAGGAGAGGAGACCAGCCAGACTGGGAAGGGTGTTTCAGGGTGTGGACAAGCAAAGGCATGGGGAGCCAGAGAGACAGAACTTCTCAGAACAAAACAAGCAACATAATTCCAACCTGAATGATATAAGCCCCTATCCTTGCCGGGTGGTGGTGGCTTTACGCCTTTTATCCCAGCACTCGGGAGGTAGAAACAAGCAGATCTCTGTGAGTTCGAGGCCAGTCTGGTCTATAAGAGCTAGTTACAGGACAGGCACCAAAGCTGCAGGAAACCCTGTCTCGGGGGGGGGGGGTAACAACACAGAGCAAAGGTGCAACGGCAGCTCATTTCAAGGACACCAAAGAGTCCTGTCTTTTACTCACCCTGGAGGGCTTCTAACCCTATTTACTTTTTCTTCATAGCACCAGAAATTACCCTTATTTATTTTGTGTGGGGAGCACAGACAAGCAGGTGCCTATGGGGGTCAGTTTTTTTTTTCTTTTACCTTTTGGGTCCCGGGGATTAACCCAGGGTCATAAGGATTACCTGCTGGCCAGCTCACTACCCATCTTCCAGCATATGATCGTCATCAGGAATTGTAAGTATTTGTTTGGATACTGGTATCCATCACCTGCCAACCACACCTGGGTGTACGCATACACAGGGGCGGTCCACAAGAACAGCTTTGAGCTTACCAGAGCTGTGTGTTGAAGCACCTGCCAGAACCCACGGCAGGTTTATCATGCCCTGAATGAACGAGAAGGACAAAGCGGGAGTCAGAGCACGCACATCAATCACAGTGCTGCTTCTAAGCTGTGTTTAATCTCTGCAGTCAGCTACAGGGCTGTGAGACATGAGTATAAACTTTCATTAACACCAGAAAATAAACTGTGCGTTTATACTGACTCAGCCTAATAGCTCATCCCCTTAACATTTTCGAATGTAATTAAAGCTAGCTTCTCTTCAGTGTAAAAACTTGGAGGTATAAACAAACGCCAGGTATTATATACAGTAAGTTATTAATATACACTTCCAAACTTGCACAGTGCATTTTAAACAAATGGTCTTATTTTATCTTTTAATGTTAAGCACAATCCACATCTCAGTCTTGGATAAAAATTAACAATATATAAACCCATGGAAAGTTCTATACACAAATACAAGTTATAGAAATCTGGTTTCAAATATAAATACATAAACTGTCATGACCACATAGGTTACAACAGCTTGCTTACTTTTACTATTGGGGTTTTTAAAAAAATAGAAAAATATTTCAATGCACATTCAACTGCTATAATAAGGGTCATGACCTTGTGCCTTAAACCACACCTTGTGAGGCATGAAACATCACATGAGGCATTTTGGAAAGGAAATCACTAAGACTGTAGAGGCTACCATAGAAATATTCACGTTATAATATGGTAACAAAAATAGTTCTCTCTGCTGAGTATTTGGGAAGTAGTGACAGAGAGGAAGCGGCGGTTACCGATAGTTTAGTAAACTCGAAGATGCGAGCTAAGGGAGCTAAGGACTTGCATGTTTTAGAATTCCCTATCACAGGCTGAGCACGGACCTAGCCTGAGAGACTCTTAAGGCAACCAAGACTGAGTGCATTTGGTCCTAGAAACATAAATCCTGACCTCCCCTCATCTTGCCGACTCCACACACCAACCTGGCCTGTGCAGTAGTGTGGAGGGGAGAAGAGGAAAAATGATCACTATGTACAGAAGATGATTCAGTGCAAATCAGAAGGAACTCTTTGTGAAGTTTCAAAACGCCTTATTGCCTGTGAGCAATGGAAAGATTTCCTCAACAGGATCGCTCCAGAACAGCAAATGTAGAAAGGCAAACTCTTGAGACATTGCCCGCCCCCCCTCTCCACACTCCGTGCCTTCTGTGGGATTGGACCTAGCTCCGTGAGAGCGACAGGACTGATCCTTACAAAGTAGACTTTCAAACCCTAAAAAAATAGAAATCTTTAAAACAGCAGATCCAAGGTGGCCAGGCAGAGCTGAGTTTCTTCTATGGCTTTTTAAGTCACTGAGGCATCCCGTGATAATTGCGTCTGACACTTAAGATTGCTTTCCTGTGAAAGCCACATTCAAAAGTGACCTGCCTACCCCAGCATCTATGACAGCAATGGGGACGGCGAGGGGAGCAGCTGAGGGGCTGCAGGGAGGCACAGTCCAGGTGCCATGAGCCTCCATACATAAGTAGAAGGCAAAATGCATGCTCACAATGGAGGGGTTCCAAGGAATGGGTACTCCGCTGGGAAGACAAAAGGATCCCCCAGTTTAATAACAGGTCAGCAGCAAGACACTGGGATGATCTGCACCACGGTGGCCAGTGCAGATGACATGGAGCAGGAAGAAGGAAGGTGGGAATGTCAGCAAAGGAAAGAAGGCAGGTGGCTGCCACCACCACCGCCTTGTTACAGTCCGCGAAGGAGGGGCTGAATGTTAGAATGACACCAGTGGAAGTTTCCAGCTTTTCTACTGTGTGTGCATGTGTGTGTGTGCGTGCCCACGGGTGTGCTGGAATATGCTGTGGTTTAAGTCCAAGCATGTATCTTAATACCTCTGTCTCTCCATTTACAGACACGACATAAAGCTGACCTTGCTCTTGTTGCCAATGGCTACGTAATTATCTTGGCACAGAAAAGACAGAAGGAGGAAGCTCTCACTGCAATCTGGCAGTGAGGCGTTTTGTGTACATATTATACAGGCGTCAGGAAGCGACCCCAATCCTATGACAGGTCAAAGAGGAACTCCTTCCTATGAATACTAGAGGCACGGCTTTAATTGCATCATCTTTCAGACCTGGGAAAGAAAAGGAGAAGCAGTTCTCTTCCTGAAAGCCTCCACTTTCTCCTACACCAGTCCAGGGAACAACTGTCCCACCCTCTGGCGTGCCTCTTTCACAGTCCCTGAGGAGACAGGTCACACATCCCCTAGGTCCACAAACTCGTCTTCTCGTTTGGCCAGGTCATCTTCACCTCCCAGAGCTTTCCACCCACTGGTGGGTAAGACAGGCTTGGATGAGTGTCGCTGGAGCAGTGCAAACGGGAACAAGGAGGACAAGCGGGCAGAGTTCCTGAGCAGGCACGGTGCCTGTGTGTGCACAGCCTCCTGTCTGTGGGGCTTCGCGTCGATTTTCTCCTGCAAGCTCTGCACTTCCTCCATCATTTCCAAGAGTTTGCTCATAGTAGCCATTCTGCCACCACCCAGGATTTGGGCTTCTGGAATCCAACGTAAGTAGCGCTGGGCCCACACCTTGATTTCTGGCCCCTCGATGTGAGGCAGTAACAACCCATGGTAGTCTGTGGGCTTACTATGCCAGTTGTCATAAAACTCTCGAGAGTTGTCCTGGAACTCATCGGAGGAGTTAATAAGCTTACTAATTCTCTTGCCTAGAAGGTTTTTGATTAAATGATCTGTTTCTTCCCTGAAAAATCCTCTTTTGGGAGATGACTTAGACTGGGTAAGCGGCAAAGAAAGTTGTCGTTGATGCTTTGAAAGAAAACACAAAAGAGAATATCTGGTTAAGAGGCAAGGTGACAACTGTTTTTATAATAATAATAATAACAATAACAATAATAACAACAATAAAGAGCAGCAGCATCCTGCTGTGAGCAGTGTCAAGGGACGTCAGAGCTGCCATCTCATGTGTGTCCATTAAAATGGTATAGCACACAGAGAGGGACTTCCTGTTCTTGATGACACTGAGTGATCTATATGCATGATGTGCCATCAACAAATGAAAGAAACCAGGAAACCAGTATGCATAGAAAGGCGTACTGGCTGGGCGGTGGTGGCGCACGCCTTTAATCCCAGCACTAGGGAGGCAGAGGCAGGCGGATCTCTGTGAGTTCAAGGCCAGCCTGGTCTACAAGAGCTAGTTCCAGGACAGGCTCCAAAACCACAGAGAAACCCTGTCTCGAAAAACCAAAAAAAAAAGAAAGGCATACTGGGACAAACTAGTCCTTTTAGCAAGAGGGGTACCAATGGACACAGAGTACTTTAGAGAAACAACTACAATTAATGATTTCCATCAGTCTTGGGGGCTTTTTGAGACAGAGTCTCTCGCTACATAGCACTGGACAGCCTGGAACCCACTGTGTAAACCAGGCTGGCCTGAAACACTGGGGTCCTCCTGCTTCTCCCTTCCAATCACTGGCATTACAGGTGTGTGCCACCACTCTTGGTGTATCATTTAAGGGGAAGAAATGTTTCTTTTTGGAGAACTTAAGAACTCTTTACTGCAGTAATATTCTGAACATCTTCAGGTATTAGTACTGACCACCTGGAGATCTTATCCCACAGACAAAACAACCTTTCAGCTTATCAGGCACTCAGTGAGAACTCCAGCTGAAGTCACATGTCTCTCTCAGACAACAGGCATTGGGAGCAGAGGCAATGGCCAAGAGGAACGGGTTAACTTGGCCAGATATTCTTGACAGGCTGCACACAACAAGAAACAAGAGAGCTTTACATTTCGTTCCTGCTTGCTAGCTTTCTCAGTAGCAAAGCAAGGCATTATATTTTGGGGTACACCATGAGAGGGTTATGAAGATAGGTCAGAGGTTGTGGGTTTCATCGATGCCCAAAGGAAAGGGTACAAATAAATGTGAGGAGACGCTGTTTTCTGCCAACTGCTCTGCTCCCAAGGTGTTCATTCATACACAGTAGGAGCAGAGAGCCATAAGCAGTAGGTGATGCTTGTAATCCAGTGCTTGGAAGGCTGAGACAGGAGACTGCCAGGAGTTTAGGGCTAGCTTGGATTACATAATTTCATGTCAGCCTGAGCCAACAATGTGAGGTCTTAACACAAACAAAGGGAAACTAGAGTAAAAGTATTATCTTAAGGCTGGCACTCCAATTTTCAAACATGCTTTTTACTAGCGTGTATCCTTGTAAAAAAAAATTTACAAAGAAAGTATTTCCAGATTATGGAAATAAGTAGTAATTTATAATAAGTAAAATATACACACATGCAAAGTTACCCTTAACAGCACAACCCAGAGATGACTAGAATCTGACTCTCCATCCATTGACAGCAAGGACACCAGACATCAGTGGACTCTCTTCTCCATACTTACCAAGCTGAGTTGGACAGGAATGTGGGACAAAAAAACCCACAAGGGAACCTATGTCACCAAGTGTTGCTTGGTGTTGGAAGCTTCTACCCACACCCCCTCCCATGTGTCCTCTCAGCATGGTATCCCAGCTGGCACCTGGTGTTCACAGGAAGGCTTTCAAATTCCTTGTAGCTCACCTCCAATCCTGTTTCATTTACACAACCTGCAATCCTCCCACCCCTGGCTCACATCAACTGCCACTGGCTCTAGTAGGAGACAGGGAGGACATCAGACAAAGCTGTCTCAGTGGCTCCTTACCCCATAGGCACCCGGTAGTTTTGTGACTCTAGTGCAGGCTGCCACCAGGGGGCATGGCACACCAAAGAAAAGCTCATCTCTGGCTGACTTGTGCTGACGTGCAGCCATCTTGCTCCAGCTGCAGGAAAGGGAAGCATCTACTCTGGGCCTGAGGACAACTAAGAGGGCAACATGGCAGGCGGGCTAAGCGCTCGGCAGCTGTCACTGTCCCCAAGTGCTGGTCTTGGTTCACCTGATCCCAGCTTCCTTAGACTAAGAACCTGTTCCGTGCCTGAACTGACAAGGCTTCCAGGGACTGCGGATCAGGCAGGATAGGAAGGACAGTGGTGAGAGAGAAAGACAACGACATGCCTGGACGTGGGTTTGCCATCACTGAGGGCTCTGTCAGACACTGCAGGCCAGGTGACAGAGCTAGGTAATGTTGTTCAAACTGTGTGTCAGTTAGTGAACTTCAGGGTAGAATAATTAGTAAAATCAGGAAGAAGTATCTAAAAGGAAAATAAAGACTTGCTGTTTGTGGTTTAGGGTACAGGCTGGAAAACTCTAGTCCAGGGGCCAATGCTGGGGTGACACTTGTGTAAAACACTGGGCCCTCTTATCATTTAGGACCACTGTTTTCTGTCACAACAGTAGAGCAGGTAGAGCTGGGAGATACAAAGCTAGCCACTCTCAGCTTATAGGTTTATTAGGAAAAGTCTTGGGGCTGGAGAGATGGCTCAGTGTTTAAGAGCACTGACTTCTAGTGGATCCAGGTTTGATTCCTAGCACCTACATGGAGGTTCGTAACTGACTATAAACCCAATTTCAGGGGCTCTGCGGGCACCAAGCACACATGTAGTTCACAGACATATATCAGATAAAACACACAGACCCATAAAATAAAACAGTAAAAATTTTCTTAAAAAGAAAGAAAAAGTCTTGCTATGAAATATATAAACTACGCCTTTAATCCCAGCACTCGGGAGGCAGAGGCAGGCGGATCTCTGTGAGTTCGAGACCAGCCTGGTCTACAAGAGCTAGTTCCAGGACAGGCTCCAAAACCACAGAGAAACCCTGTCTCGAAAAAACCAAAAAAAAAAAAAAAAAAAAAAGAAAAAGAAAAAAGAAATATATAAACTGGCATATGTGGAGGAAAGCCTTAGTAATCAATGATTCCTTACTCTACCAGCGATACAGAGACGGGGTAAGAGGCACAATTCCATGAAGCATAACTGTGGCGGCGGCAGCCTCAGTGACATGTCTCATCAGCACAAAGGCAGATTTGCTGAAGGCACTGCTAATGAGCCCCAAAAACTTGAGCACTACAAACCCCAACTGCACACCGTATTAAGAAGGAACACACCAACAGAGAGATCCATGAAGTAGTGTTTGTCCTTGCATGCATAGGATGGAGGAGCCACTGTTGGTGGGGTGTTAAAACAAGCACATCTTACTTTGAAACGTGATCCTTTCCGCTGGCCCCTGTCCAATTTTGGCTTTTCCACATAGAGAGGGTTTCTGAGCAATGTCTGTGCTTTGGGTTCAAACTGTACTGACCAATCCCACACGGTGAGCAGAGTCAAAGGCTTGCTTTGTGGATTCACACTTTTCCTACCCTGCCAAAACAAGCACAGGTCACCATGGCTCCCAGGAATGGCTGGAAAGCAAACACACATTCTCAGAAACAGGCTTCAGGAAGAGTGCTCGGCTGGGGCTGAGAATGAATGCACACAGGCTGCATTTCTCAAGGCAGAAGCTCTTGGTGGCGGAGTGAGAAGGGCCCTTATTTCAGTGGTCTAGTGGTCTATGGCAGCTACGAGACTGGGCACTTTCGCAACAACTGCGTGAGTTAACCCCTACTTTACCAGCTTGACCCTAAGGAAACCGAGGCTCAGAAAACAGAAGTGAACTGTCTGAGTGTATGAAGCTGGCAAGCTACAGGGCTGAACCCCAGGGCTGTGTCACTAAGACGCCAGGTTCCATTGTTTCTGCTTCCCTGTTGAACTTGGCAATTTACCAACTAAAAGTCCGTCCCAAGGCAGGAGAGGGCTAAATGAAGGCATGAAGATTAACAGAGACACTTTACACCTGGAGCACAGGCTGAGCTGAGTGGGGACAAAAGGGCTTTCAGATGTAAAACCAAAACCCTGGAGTCCATTCTTTTCCCAGAATAACTCTAGGCTTGAAGGTAATAAAGAGAGGGCATCTGGTCTACCTTCAAAAAGAATAACTTTTAATTTGTCTCCATTCCCAAACTCCAATCTTAAATATTTACTATATGATCTTGGGCTAGATGATTATTGCGTTTCAGCTTCCTCAGGGATAACAATATATAACTACAGTGTGCTGCAAGGACTAAATACGTCCCCAGGTAGGAATAGCTGGGAATCACTTGAAGCAATGTTTGGCGCATAACCAGTATTGAATACTGTTATGAATCAGAGCCACTGTTATGAATTGAGTTTGTAAGATGCAGTTTCTTTGGCCCAGGGGTCTCTAAAAGGGACTCTTACCATGTTAGTATCTTTTTGATGAGGCGAATTGAAGAAGAAGGTGCTGAAAATAGGTATATATAAGCTATCTGACAAAACAGTCAGAAAAGTCTCTGTGAATTCAAATGCTGGGGGGTACTGGTGCACCAGCTGCCAGATGCAATCTAAGAAAAGCAGGAACACGGGGACCTATGTGGAAACAAAACACATCATTTAGGAAGCCTAGGCCCAGCACGAACTGTCCTGAGCTCACTGAACAGTCATCAGGAGCTTCTGAGCCCTGCCCCTCTGGGAAACAAACAATAGACAATCCTTTCCAAGTAATGAGCATTCTCAGGGGAGACCACCTCCCTGTGGGTTAGCAGTTCCTACTGTGTCAAAGACAAGTATCTAAAACCACAGAAGGAAGTGAACTAACACCTGAGTGCCTGCAATCAGCTTTGGTGATAGGGAACACTAAACACCAATCAAATGAATTCCATTCTTCTACACAGTGTTCTGCTGCAAAAACAGGATTTAGTGATGACTGCCATTTTACATTTTGTCAATAAAATGGGAGTATTTATCTCTGCCCCGTGAAACAGGCAAGGTTGGTTCTGAAGACTACTCAGGGGCAAGTCTTTGCTGGCAGTTTCTCTGTTGTGCTACCACTTCATGGAACTGTCTTCTCGATCCACCAGTGGTCCTCTAACAGGGTAAGGCAACGATGTGATAGTGTCCACCTTCTACAAGAGTAGAGACGCAGGCCTCACATGGAGCTGGTAGAACAGCAGTAAGAACTATTGGACAAAAGGCCAGCTCTCCATCAGTAACATCGTTAAGTCACACCACCTAGCTCTCCAGGACCGCATGTTGGTTCTGAGAGGTTTCACAGCACATATTATGGGCAACATCACTAAGCAAAATGTAAAACCTCACTGTACAGTAACCCGGGATTATGTGTGCTGAGTGAACACCTTCTACTGACTTCTGACTTCTTTGCTAACTAGATACGGAGTCTGACAGTCTTTCTTTCTCAAGACATGCAAAAGTACATCTTTCCAAAGACCTCTCTGTCTATCAAAGTATGGAAATCACATTAGCCTTTCAAACTACTTCCTCCAAGTCCCTTTCAAGACTGAGAGATGGTGATTTCTCTTAAGTTTGATAACATACAGAAGAGCACAGGTTTGGCCTGAAAGAACTAGCAGGCATAGTGACAGAGGCCTGAGGCTCTCCAGGAACCTGTCAAGCCCCGAGGAGCAGAAGCCACAGGCTTTCTATTCACACAGCATGCTGGGCCAAGCTATGCTGCATCACAGACATGCTGATTAGAGATCCAGAATAAGAAAAGCCACAATTCACATTATTGGCATGTGTTCATTCTATAGATGATTTAATTAAATAAAGTTGGTTCCATTATTCTTTCACGAGTTATCAGAGAGAACCAAGGAGTTTATATTGGTGTTGCCTAAAAAAGCACACCACACTCTAGAGATGAGCTAAATGTTAACTAAGACTGGGGGTGTGGCTCTGTACTTGCCTAGTACCATTGAAACCCTGGGGTCCACATCCAGCATTGCACAAAACTGGTTGTGGTGTTATAGGCCTATAATGTCAGTGCCTGGGAGGTGGAAGCAGAAGGATTAAACTTCAAGTTCATCCTTGGCTGCAGAATGAGTTGAGACCAGCCTGGGATACACAAGCCCTTGTCTAAAATTAAATCAAATCGAAACATAAAACAACTCCCAGATCTGAGACACTGAGCCATTCATCTAAAGAGAAGCAAGCTGGGTGTGGTAGTGCGTGCATGTAATCCCAGCTACTTGGGATGATGAGATGGAAGGTTGAGTTCCAGGACAACCAATATAATATTTGGCAATATAACCAAACACCCTTGCCCAAACAACACAGCAATGATACCCAAAAAGAAACAGAAAAGGCTGTGACTCAGGGCACACTTCTCTTGGCACTACAAAGGCTCTAACAATGGATGGCACCACCACAAAGAAAATTTAGTGTTAAGCGTACTTCCTGTGGCAAATTTAGACATCAAACATCACCAACTACAAAGTTTAATTTAGCCAAGATTTGAAGGATTTTTTTCTTCCTGAGTTATTTTGTAAATAAGTGTTACAAAACCAGTATTTCTCTTAGTATGAAACGTATATACAGCCTTACTCTACACAATTAGAAGACTTTGAACACACTTATTGATATCCTTTCTGTCCTGGGGAGGATTTCCATATTGTTTACAGCATTCAAAGCATCTGCGATGAGCTGACCAGTTTGCTGATGTCTGTCAAGTATGCACTTGAGAAGCCTCTATGAGAGGACAGTGACCAGATGAGAGGGAACCCTTCTCCCTAGGACTGCAACAGTCTGCAGTGAGGGCACTCACCTCCTCTTTGTCATTCTGGTGGAGATGGTTACAGCGGTCCAAGAAAGAGTGGCAACCCATGACCCATTCCTTTTGGATGAGGCTCTGGAACCCAGTCCTGGTTCGACAGTGGGGGTCCATCATCACTTGCACCAGAGAGGAGAGGAGGCAGCAGAGGTCAGACGCGTTCTCTTCTAGAAGGGCCCAGCAAGAGCACCAAGGAGAAAGACACGGTGTTACTAAGAGGCAGTGCTCTCACCTACACAGCTAAGAGCAGGGTTCCCCACACCAAGGTCTATCTTACTTCCTATAGACAAGGGCCAACCAGGGAGAGATAAACTGCTTCTGGCTTGTTAGGACAGTTCCAGCACATGGTAGTGTGCTAAGCAGAGATCTGCTTACTGAACAAATGGAGCACTGAAAACTCCACTTTTAGCACATGGCATCCACAGGTACCATAAAGGAGTAGCTAGCAACATTGATGGTCCACCTGACTGCAGATGAAGTCCATTGCATTTCTTTCCTGGGGAGAAAGCCTGAGTCACTGCTCACTGCTCCGGACTCAGAACCCTTTCTTCTACTTCCTGTCCTTCACGGGCTGCTTTGCATCAAATGACTGGTTCAGTCACAAGACTCTTTTCTGTTCTGTCTGAGAAGCACAGAGGTGCCTGCTTCTCCTTGCCAAGCCTACAGGAGGAATTCTTCTTGATAATCCTCCATGTGACCACCACCTGGAGTGCACTTCATAAAACCCACAAAGCCCAAGTCCTTTCACAGACTTACCTAACACTTCTGATTGAGAGCAATGGCAAACAAACAGCCACAGTCATGTATTCTTCTTAGAGTATGAAGATGCTAAAGCCAGGTCTACATTTCCCATGGCTTCCTCTTTATCCCCCACACCATTCAAAAAGGTGCAATTCATATTGCCTTTTTTTGTTTGTTTGTTTGTTTGTTTGTTTTCGAGACAGGGTTTCTCTGTAGCTTTGGAGCCTGTCCTGGAACTAGCTCTTGTAGACCAGGCTGGTCTCAAACTCAGGGATCTGCCTGCCTCTGTCACCCCACCCCAAGTGCTGGGATTAAAGGCATGCACCACCACTGCCTGGCTCAAAATGCTTTTTAAAAAAATGTTCTCCAGCAATGGAGCCGTACCCTGAGGGTTCGAGAACTAGAGCTACACTCATGCTGCAAGCACCCTCTCTTCCTGTGCCCTAGAATATTACGATGCACTAGAGCTCAGGCTTGCACTCCTCCACAACAAACAGAACGACCTATACAAGGGTTTGTGGATGAATGGATGTGTGTGAGTGCGTGTGCATGTGGAGGCCAGCCTGGAGGACATACTGGCCTGCAGCTCAGGAGTGGGCTTGCCTTCTTGTCCACTGAGTGCCAGTGGTCCTGTCTCCTCTCCCACGGGGCTGGGCTTACAAGTCCATGCTACCATGCCCCTTCTGTCTTTAATGAAGGTTCTGGAGACCTAACTCATCTCTGCACCTGCCCTCTAATGCTGACAGGACAGCCCATCTGGAAGGCAATCTTCCTCTTCATCCGAAGGTGCTGGTGCTACACCCTAGGGGACAGCAGTGAGGCTAGAACACGAGACTGCAGAAGACAGGTCAAGACGCCAGAGGGGTGGGACATTTCACTTCCACCAGAACCAGACTTCACAGTGCACAGCTCCGTGATTGGTGGATCTGTTCTGGGCTCTCACACCTCTCAGATCTCATCCCTCTTTACGAGCTATTCAGAATTCCAATAATATTTTTCTTGTGTCTTTATGAATAGTTTTAAGGTAATGCTCCCATTGTTTGTAAGCGTCTAGAAGGAAAAGCATAGAGCTCTGTTCACACAAGGTGCTCAGTAAGAGCACTCAGTACTAAGCTGGTGAGCTAGCACCAGGTGATCCAGAAGTCATGAGAAGGAACATTTTTTTTCCAATTTGCTCTTAGGAGCTACAATAAGAGAAGCATCACGGATGTGATGAACACCAGAGGCAGAATCCAGGAGACGGCCCACTCAATGTGGAGCATCAGGCTAGAAACCTCAGGTCCTCTACAAAGCAGGCCAGGATGGCGACACGTCTGTAGTTCCAGATTCTTGTGAGGCTCACTTAAGCCCAGGAATTTGAAGCCAGCCTGGGCAACACAGTGAGGACGCACCCCCCCACCCCAAAAACAAACTGAACTAAGATCTAAAGAACAGGTAATGCTTTAGCTCCTATCTAAGCACTCACAACAGCTCTGCTGCAGGTGGCTGATGGGGTTTTTACAGACTGTGTGACACCAGAGCACAGCAAATACCCCACTGAGGAGAGGAAAGCCACGGTCCAACACTGCACTTCCCGTGGCAACTGCACAAAGCTGTCCACACATAGGCAAGAACTCTATGCATCTGCAGGTCTCCTGTGCAAAGGGCATCCCAGAGACTGCTGGGTAAAGACACCAAACAATTCTGTCTTGGGCTGTGAGTGGATCTGCAAGGTCCAAGTGAAAGGATTTTGTTTGAAACTGTAACAGTGAAATCTGAGGCAAAGAATTAGGAGCTAAAAAAAAGAAGAGAGAGAAGAAACAAATTGACGCCATGCCATAAGTTATAGCTACAAAACAAAAGCTGACTCTCAGCCCAGCACTTGGAAGGCAGATGCCGGTGGATCTCTGTGAGTTTGAGGCCAGCCTGGTCTACAAAGCTCATTCCAGGACAGCCGCAGTTGTTACTCAGAGAACCTTATCTCAAAAAACCAAGGGAAAAAAAAAGTTGACTCCAAGTGAACGAAGTCACCCATGTGCTTTCTTACCCAAGAGCAGAACATTCATATTCTGTGCTTCCAGGCATTCTGTAATCTCTATTGCTTTCTTCAGGCAGCGTCTAAACATGGAAGAGAGATGAGAACAGGAGCCTTAGTTCTGGAGCTTGTCCTATAGACAAGTTTAGAGGCAGTGTGAATTGTTTTCAGTTTTCTTGTATTTCTTCATGCTAAAAGGCTAGAAAAGGAAATAATAACTACTTACTGATACTCACCTACCTATAAAAAATTATGGATATATAAGAGCACACACACACACTAAAGGAAAAGAAGGATCCTAGATACCCACACCTCCACACACACTACACCAACACTCACACTAGTCAAAACACAGAAGCAACCTAAGAGTTCACTGACAGAGTATAAATTTATGTGTACATGAGAGCTCATTGACAAACTGAGTACAAATTTATGTGTGCATGCGTGTGCATGTTGGAACATTATTCAGTAGTACAAATGATAGCCACTGTGATTGCAGCAATATGAAAAATCCCAGCACTTGGGAGCTGAGACTAGCCTGGCTATGAAGAGACCCTATCTTTAAAAAAAAAAAAAGGTTGATAAATATAAGAGAGAACACGCAGGTTGGATGGGAAGAGTTGCCTTTCCTCAGGTGCGGCACAGGCTGAGTAGTCCCTGGCCCACATCTGTTCTGTAGCTGCCTCTGCTGTGTCCTTTAGTTAATGGCAGCTGAGAGGAGCTGTGAGTTAGAAAATGCAATATAACTCTTCTGAGACTCAGTTCTAAACCAAAATGATGCATTGACATTAAGAATAAGAAATAAAAAACATAAAGTTCAGGATAACATCCAATGAGAAGTCAGTGTCCTTCCCACTGGGAGGCCAGCACTGCCATCTCCGTTAGTTTTGAACGGTCACAGTTTTTTCCTGTAGTCTCAGACTGTCTTCCTTAGAGACTGTACTTCTTTGTAAGCAGGGAGAGTGCTGGACAATTCTTATCAAATGTACAAAGAAATTATAAACAGAAATCATAAAATGCAGTCCAACCCAGTGGGAGGAAGGGACAGGCAGATCTTGAGTTCTAGGACAGCCAGGGCAACACAGAGAAACCCTGGGGCTGGTGACAAGGGTGCAGCCCAACCCTGAACTAAACATACGATCTCAGAATAATTAACCGTGACAGACTAGGGATCTATCAATTCCTCCACAATTCAGAATTAGAAAACTGTACAATTCATGTACAAAACAACGGGTTAAAATACCTGATTATATCAAGCCAGCTGCTGCTTTCTAAGAGAGAAAACCACTTTATATCTGTGTCCCAGAATTCTGTACTGTTATCTGTAAACAGAAAAAAAGGGGGAGAGACTTCAGGTTATTGTCCACAGCCACACCTGCCAGAGCATTATGCTACAGCACAGCCATGATACCCCAGGCTGTACAACTCAGGGGTTCCAATTGCATGAAATAAAACACAACTGTAGAATCACAGTCCTGGGTCAAACAGTAAAATCATCTACTTCAAATGTACCTTACAATGTCTATCACATTGTGGTTAGAGGTGTACATGGTGTTTCTGTTTCCCAAGGGAAAACAGCTTTCTCTCTCAGCTATCTTTATCACAGTACCAGCAGTCAGTATATGCAATGAAAAGTCAATGTCAGCTGAACAAACCCTAAAATAGTAAAGAATGTGCTAGGCTAAGGAGTCAAAGTTAGGAAAAGCCATCTCTAACATGTCAAACCCAGAGGACAGGCTGGTTTAAGAATGGGAAGAATTCGGGCTGGAGAGATGGCTCAGTGGTTAAGAGCATTGCCTGCTCTTCCAAAGGTCCTGAGTTCAATTCCCGGCAACCACATGGTGGCTCACAACCATCTGTAAAGAGGTCTGGTACCCTCTTCTGGCCTGCAGACATGCACACAGACAGAATATTGTATACTAAATAAATATTTTTAAAAAAAAGAATGGGAAGAATTCAACTGGGCATGGTGGTCCTTTAATCTCAGCACTTAGGAGGCAGAGGCAGACAGATCTCTGAGTTTGAGGCCAGTCTGGTCTACAGAGCGAGTTCCAGGACAGCCAGGGCTATACATATAGAAATGCTGTCTTGAAAAACCAAAACTGGAAAAAAAAATCAACAGGCTACTAAGAATGACTAAGTCAGTCAGGATTTCAGTTGTTACTAATAGGCTGGGAGGGAAGACAAATGTGGCTGGGGTGAGGTGGGTCTGGAGTGGCTGGAATGTTTTTACATTTATTAACAAAATTGTTTTGCATGACCAACGAGGGCTAAATCAAAGTATTCCCAGTTTGGGAGAAAAGTCAACCAGAGAAAACCAACAAATATTCTACATTATAAATGAAGGTCACTGGCTCCAGGTACTTCACAGTTCAAAACCTTAGAGAGAAGCTAAGATGTTCACCATGAAAGGTGGCATGCAGGGGAAGGTGAGAGGAAGGAAATGGTTATGTGACCATTGCCACAGAGGCCCCAGTGAAAGCCTGGGGACCTGGGCAGGATCAGTACCACAGAGATAGTTGGTGCCTTGGGCTTCTCCCTATAGCCTGACACTGCTTGTCAATAACCCTAGGCTGAGGGGCTGAGGGTCCCTGCCTTCCCATTAGCCTTCCCATTGGACAGAAAGATTTCGCAATTCTCACCTATCAGAAACAGCTGCTTAAATTTACAGTATGCATTCTGGATTTCCTGCAGGGACAGGAAGTTGCTTGATAAATCTTCGGTTTTAACAATTTCATAGGGTGGCCTGTGAATGGTCTTGTAAATTCTAGGTGTCAAAAAGTAACATGAAAAAAAAAAAAAGTAACATGAGGTTAGAAGAGCAAACATCAATTCGAATAGCATGTTAGTCCTGAGCATGTGCCACAAGCCATAAGCTGCAGTGTTAAGGGCCCTGCAGCTATCACCTCATTTAATCCTCACTTAGAGAGCCAGCAGATGCGGAAATGGAGGACATGTCTAAGTCAAAGCAATTTAATTACATAACCTACTCCTTTTGTTGTTTTAAGCTATCTACTTTGAATTTATCAAATTTATTTTTGAGGAGCTGGAGAGAAGGCTCAGTAGTTAAGAGAACTGGCTGCTCCTCTGGAACAGCTGGGTTCAGCCCACAGAGGCTCACAATTATCTATAATTCCAGTCCCAGGGAATGGGGCAGACATACACACAGGCAAAACACCCATACACATAAAAGTAGTAGATAGATAGATAGATAGATAGATAGATAGATAGATAGATAGATAGACAGACAGATAGATAGATAGATAGACTATTTTGATAAACTTCTACTCCATATAATAGCAGAACAGTATAGTAACACCCCATGACCTCTGTTTGACAGCTGCTAATGTTACAGCCATCATGCCCTCCCCCACCCTCTGCCCGATACTTCCGTGAATCTCTGCAGAGCAGCTGGCCTTCCTAGTGATTATACTGGTTTCCTGTAAGGTGACTACAGTGAGTGCTGTTCTCAGATTCCTCCAACAGAAAGCTACCAGCAGGGAAGCAGAATGGACACGTAGTAAGAACTGTACTTATTCCCTGCTTTTCAGAGAACAGGAGCTAAGGACCCAGAACAAAGTGTGGAATGAGTACTGACCCGTCCAAGAAGTTCTTCTGGATCTGCAGAGCACCATCGTCCTGCTCTTTGGGCAGTGCTGACATTTTCAAAAGGGCGCTTCCATTGTGGCAGGACCAACACCAGATCTACAGAGAGGAAAGGGAAAATGTCAGATAGACTGTTCAAAATCCAACAGGGAGCAGATGAGCTTAGCATTTACGTTCAGACAGAAATGTTTATAGCTTTAAACCAAAGTGGCTGGACACAGTCAACGACAAAGATTTAGTTTTAAAAAAGAAAAACAAAACGAAAACGAAAACAGGACTAGGCAGTCAGATTCAGCATTGCTCACAGTCTCACAAGTGCCTTCACTTGGCTTAGAGCTGGTCACTTAGCTGGTGACAGCAGCCCTGTTACTGTTACTACCACTGGGGCATCAACCACCACGGCAGTGCAGCTTTATATGCCAGCCATTTTGCAGGAATTAAACTCACTAAATTCTCATGGTCACTTCAAGCAAAGGGGATGATGGTGAAGGGGGAACGACTGACTGTCCTGTGGCAGATGTGTCAGCTCTATCCTGTATGATATCTTACTGCTGTCTGTGCATACACCACGGAAGATGCTGGAACATATAACTGTGGCAGGTTAGGGAACATGGCTTCCCAAAACTCCTAACAAGTGTCACTAGCTCTTCTTTTCACCTCACTTTTTTTCCCCCTCAAGACAGGGTTACTCTGAGTAGCTTTTGGAGCCTGTCCTTGGAAGTTGCTCTGTAAACCAGGCTGGCCTTGAACTTAGAGATCTGCCTGCCTCTGCCTCCTGAGTGCTAGGATTAAAGACCACCGCCAGGAGGCTCTTTACTTTTCAGGAGACTGTTTTCTATGTCTCAGTTCCAAAGTCTGGCGAAAATATGCTGTATCTTAATTTCCCATGTGGTAGGGATGGAGGAGGAGCCTATCCCCACATGTGTAGATAATCCTTTTTTTTCTTCCCACAGACCACACCACAACCTCTTAAAGCTGAAGGTAGAAACCCTCATTTTCATTTGTCACAAGTAAAGTGTGCTTTTCCAAGTGTACTATGCACTGTCCTGAGACCCGAGACCCTTATGGGTGGCCTGCAATACCACAACCATTTTCCACCGTGGGACATGCACTGGCAGCACAGTAGCTGTGGCTGGTGAACCTGCCAGTGGTTCAGCATCAGTCCAGGCACGCTACCCAACTACACAGTTTGCTAATTAGTTTCCACTAGTAAGAACAGTCCAATTCACTCAAGAATGTCCTTGAACAGAAGGTTAAAAATGACAGATTTTAGGGCCCAAGCGATAGCTTGGTAGGTAAAATACTTGTTGCACAAGCCTGATGACCAGAGTTCAATCCCCAGATGACGAGCAAAGGTGGAAGGAGAAAATCAACTCCACAAAGCTGTCCCCTGCCTTCACACATGTACTGCAGCATCCATGTCCTTGGTCCCCACTAATAATAAATTTTTAAATGATCAATTTTATAACCTTGACTATGATATATCACAAAGGGTCTGTCCTATGAGATAAGAGTGCCTTTACAAAAACTGTGCATGTTTAGACTTTAGAGGACTAGCTCTTATGGTATTGGAGGGAGCTAGGCAAGCTGCCACAGAGAAAAGCAGCCGCCAGCCCATCTAACTGTGATGCCTAGAGACCAGAAAAGGACCAGCCAGAAGATAGTATCAAGGATGCAACTTGGCACTTTTAACTTGGGGGTAAACAACAGCTACCTCATTGGACTTGTATTCTAAATACTTATCCATATGTCCATAGGTAAGTGTAACTCTCACCCCTCATCAAAGAAGCCTCTTTTTACAGCAGATGTTGACCATGACAGAGATCACAGCTGGTCAAATGTAGAAAACAAGTAAAAGAAATCTGGGGTGTCCAACTCTAACTGATACATGCACAAAGGTGGAAAGGTTTTAAGAACCAGAGGATCAGGACAGCTGCTGGGAAACAGCTGTGCCCAGGAAACCTCAATAGTATGAGTAAGACACCTGCATAACAAGAACACCAGCTGACATGCCAATGTGGGCGGGTAAAACCCACATCTAGGCCCTGCCCTGGGGAAGAGCTCTGTGCAATCAACTGAGAAAGTGAGAAAGGGGGAATGGGTTTCCAAGGATGATCCCCTGATGAGTTATCTAATTCCAAGTGGCCAGCCACCAACACATGTTACATACAAGGAACACTAAATGGACTTAGCAGGTTATGTGTGTATGTATATACATATATGCACACACACATGTAAAAACAATAAAGAAAGGTCATAACTTTAGGAGTGGGGAGGGACATGGCAAGAGTTGAGAGGAGAGAAGGAAATGATGCAAATACAGTGCTTCTGGAATAAACCTCAAAAAATTAGATTTCTAACAAAACTTAAAATTTGAATAAAGTGAGTTTATCAATTCACAAAAAGCAATTTACAAAATGTTGCCAATGACAAAAGAAAATAAGCTTTAAAACAAAAACTGTGGAAAACTAGTACCTGACATTACTTGAACAGATTCTCATCATCACTCTTCTTGTAAGAGAACGGTATTAATGTGTCAATTTAGATGTGTAACCATGGACCAGCATTTTCCAAATGTGTAATAGAACAAAATGCGTTCTCTAATTTTTTTCAAAGTATGAGAGACTGGGGGACTTTAATGACAGGTTCTTGGGACCTTTGTAAAACTGTCATTTGCACTGTCAAATAATATTCTCAGTCAGCTACTAACTATGCCTTCCGTTCCAAATGCACAAGCCTGAAGCTGGAGCGGCACTGTGTTCTTTAACTGATCCTCAGCATACCACAAAAGACTGAATAAAGCCAGGCAGTGGTGGCGCACACCTTTAATCCCAGCACTCGGGAAGCAGAGGCAGGCGGATCTCTGAAAGTTCGAGGCCAGCCTGGTCTACAAGAGCTAGTTCCGGGACAGGCACCAAAGCTACAGAGAAACCCTGTCTCGAAAAACCAAAAAAAAAAAAAAAAAAGACTGAATAAAAGAATCCAGCTGGCATCTATTTCCAAAATGCTAAATAGTGCTGTTCCATTTTACTATTTTGGATGGCTATTTTCCATAAAAGGATGTTACTTATGCTAACACATGTTACTTAAAATTTTCATTAAGATTTAGTTTGAAAAAAAATTAACAGGGTCTCATACTATAGCCTATGTTGTCCTCAAACTCACAGCAAGCCTCCTGCCTCAGCCTCCTGAATGTGGAGATTATAGGCATGAGATATTACAGTTAGTTTCAACTAGAGTTTCTTTCTTTTTGGGATGGGAGGGCCGGTTTTGAGACAAGGTTTCTCTGTGTAGTCCTGGCTGTCCAGGAACTCATTCTGTAGACCAGGCTGGCCTTGAACTCATAGAAATCCACCTGCCTCTGCTTCCTGAGTGCTAGGATTAAAGGTGTGCATCACCACCACCCAGTCTCAACTGAAATTTCTAATACTACACAACTACATAAACAAAAACTCTTTCGCAGGCTCACTCATTTTAGGAGTGTAAAGGTAAGTATATGAACTGCAGCTGTCAACCGAAGGCTGAAAACTGGTGGGATCTGATACAGCCATCCCCCAAAGACACATTTTTTGAAACTCTCGACTTAGCTACAGCTAGTTGGAGATCAGGAAAATCACACAGAAATCTGTACTTCTGGCTTCCTCTGAAAACGTTCAGTCACCTGGCACTATTTAGTCAACAGTGTTAGAGACTGGGGCTGCAGAGCTGCCCTCCTAGGCCAGGCAGACAGACTCTGTCCCACCTCAAGGGCCACTCTTTACCTACCCAGCTCCATGGGCTCTGGGTATGTGACGGAGCTTCATCATGTTGGCTCACATTCAAGATTCTTCTGGCAAGCCAGCCTGTGTACTGCACAGCACGGCCTTGTAATTTTCATTTCTTTCTAAAGTCCTATGGGTTAGGTAACTCCCAGTCAACAGCTAGAAACAGGGGTGTCATCTAGTTTTGTTTTATTTGATCAATGACATACTAAATAGCCAGTTCTGTGAAAATTAAGGTGTGTTTCATGATGTCTCTACCAGAAAATTCAACATGCCCATATCAAGATAACAGAGCTAGCTAGCCAAAATAAATTAAATTCCACTATATGTAGTGTCAGTTTGGTTCAAACGAGTTAGGTGTCAAAGCAGATGGGTCTATTATCCTCATGAAGCTTTTCAATGTCTTCTAATATTACAAGAGCATTTGTGATGACTTGTCCTAGGCTTGTCCTAGGGAGCCTCGTCTTCAGGAGGTGTTTCTGGATTGCTCATAGACCATGGACAACCTCTGGAGCACCACTGCTAGGATGGCCGAGAGCTGCTGATGTCCCCTTTCCCAGGGTCCCAGATGCACTTACTGGTATGCCATGGCCCTGGAAACGCCGCACATCCTCTTCGAGTAGGGGACCAGGGACAACAAAGTATGCGGGCAACCTAGAAGAAAGAGGTGGCATCAACTGTAACCAAGTCTTTTTCTGTCCCACCAGCCAGTTCCCAAATAATGACACAGAGACTTATTATTATGAAAGCTCTGCCTATAGCTTAGGCTTGTCTTAACTAGCTCTTATAACTTAAATTAACTCATTTATATTAATCTACATTCTATCATGTGGTACTACCTCTCTTTCACTTTATACCTACCTCCTATTTCCTCTCCCTGCCTCCTGGTTTCTCCTGCATGCTTAGATTCCTCCTCCTCTTTCTCTTTCTCCCCAGAAATCCTGCCTATCCCTCCTACCTAGCTACTGGCCATTAACTTTTTATTAAATCAATCACAGCAATACATCTTCACATAAGAGATGTAAAGTTTATAAGACTGAGAAACATAAAAGCTTAAGTTGTTTATCTAAAAAGATGTTTTTAGTATGGTAATACAAGTTATGATAAAAAGTGGTTTGGGTATAAAACTTTGGACTCACTAAGATAGATTAGATAAAGCCGGGCAGTGGTGGCACACGCCTTTAATCCCAGCACTCGGGAGGCAGAGGCAGGAGGATCTCTAAGAGTTCGAGGCCAGCCTGGTCTACAAGAGCTAGTTCCAGGACAGGCTCCAAAGCCACAGAGAAACCCTGTCTCGAAAAACAAAAACAAAAAAAAAAAAGATAGATTAGATAATAGAGCAGTTTCTCTGCATTTGCCAAATACAGACAGACTGAACACTGTGAATGTAATTCTTACCTGGTAACTGTTCTTATAGTACGTAGTTTTACTAAGTTAGAGTTAAAACCTTTCCTTTTTATTTAGACAAAAGGAGATATTTGTACACTGTATGAAGATGTATTTGCTGTGGTTGGTGTAATAAAAAGCTGAATGGCCAATAGCTAGGTAGGAGGTATAGGTGGGACTTCTGGGCAGAGAGAGAGGAGTAAGAGATGAATCTAGATGCATAAGAGATGCCAGGGGACACGGAAGAAGCAGGATGGGCAGTATGTGACAAACACAGATGAGTAGAAATGGGTTAATCTAAGTTGTATGAGCTGGTTAAAAACAAGCCTAAGCTAAGGCCAAGATTTCATAATTAATAAAGAGTCTCAATGTCATTATTTGGGAGCTGGCTGACAGGAAAAAAATTCATTACAATCAGTTTTCAGTTCAACACTTAATTCACAAAATATGAAAGCATCCATGAAGACAAGAAAGTACCTAAGAACTACAAAAGGACATATTTCCCTGTTAAGAACCAAAGATGAGGCCGGGCAGTGGTGGTGCATGCCTTTAATCCCAGCACCTAGAAGGCAGAGGCAGGCTGATCTCTGTGAGTTCAAGGTCAGCCTGGTCTACAGAGTGAGTTCCAAGACAGCCCCCCCCCAAAAAAAACAAAGATGAAATGCCACCCCTCTTCAGCAACATGAGGAAGATGAGGGGTGTGGGTACAGCCCTGCAACAAAGCCCCTGCCTAGCATGCACAAGGCTGAAGGTTTGATCTTCAGCACCGAAAAAAGGCAGAGATTGGAAATTGTGATATCTAAAAGTATATGAAGTCCAAAAAAAAAAAAAAACAATGAACAGTAACAGCATAAATACCTGTGTTGTTTATAATTAAAAAATATGAAAATCAGTAACATGAGGATTGCAGTCCATTTTATCACATACACACTCTGAGATGGATACGGTGGCATGTGACTTTAATTCCAGCACTTGGGAGGCCAGATCTCAGTGAGTTTAAGGCCAGCCTGGTCTACATAGTGAGGTCCAAGACAGAATTACATAGAAATACTCTGTCTCAAACAAACAAACAAACAAACAAAAAGTTCTGCCAACAACAAACATTTGAAGAGGTCTCCTCTGTGGCGGACACTGCACTAATCCAACACATGGACGATTCATTTAATTCAACACCACTAACAGATACATAGCATGAGTATTACCATTTTATAGATAAAGAAGCTGAGAAACTGAGACACCACACTCAGTGAAGCTCTTCCTGAGTTACAAAACTGGAGCCATTGTGATTATTCTCCAGGAGAAAATCTTTATAACAACAAGCCTGAACTGTAGGACATAGATAAACTAGATTTTCAGAGGGATCCAAAATATATGGGCACACTGGCTTCTAGTCAACAGACCCCTCCCTATAGAGTGGTAAACACCTCTCTCTCAAAGAGTCTGAAATACAACCTCCCAAGACAGAAGGTGCCTGTGCAGCTAAGTTGTAATCAGATGGTATTTGCAGATACACTGCATGCCTGACCTCAATCTGACAAGCATCAAATCATGAGAAAGATAAATTTCAGAAAAAAGGAATTTTTTTATGTGTATGTCTATGTGCCATGTCCATGAAAGTGACCTCAAAAGCCAGAAGAAGTGGGCACTGGATTCTCTGGAGCTGGAGTTACCGACAGTTGTAAGCCACCATGTGGGTGCTGGGAGCCAAACTCCAGTCCTATGCAAGAGCAAAAAGTAGTCTTATCCACGAGCCATCCCCCAGCCCAATGGACAGATGGATCGCTAAAGCAAAAAGATCAAAACACAAATGACTGATCCATTAATCAATCCACAAAAGATGGAGCAATATACTAAATATCACCAGGGATACAATCACCAAATCCCACACTGTGGGAAACAACTAGCAAACTGCCTGATTTCTTCAAGTAAAATATGACAGTTTCAGAATCCATACAAGAGTAACTTAAGAAACCCATCAGGAAATGGCAAAATGTTACTCTGACTCTTTATTAACAGTAAGATTAAAAAGATAAAAGACAGCTAGGTGGTGATGGCACACGTCTTTGGTCCCAGCCCTCAGGAGAAAGAAGCAGAGGCAGTTGGATCTCTGGTGAGTTCCAAGTCAGTCTGGTCTCCAGAGTGAATTCCAGGACAGCCAGGGCTACACAGTGAAGCACTGTCTCAAAACAAAACAAAACAAAACAACTTCCCTCCACCCCCAAGCCAAACCAAATCATGGGGAAAATTTAAATACTAATTAGATATCAAAGAAACAGTGTGAGGCTGGGGCTGACACATTCCTTTCACGGCAGCACTTGGAAGACAACGGGAGTCTGAGGTTCTTATAGCAAGTCCCAAGGCAAGTGCTTCAAAAGGGAGGCCCTGTCTCACAAAACAAACAAAAAAATAGTGTGAATTTGAAAAGTATGATAATGGTTTCATGCTGTGTATATTAAAAACAACCCCAGTCCTTTGTTCTTTGCAATATATATACTAAACATAAATGAAATGAGCTTTGAAATTCATTTCCAAGCAATCCCAAAGAGAAAACTAGGTGGGGGTGTAGAGAAAACAGGATTAGCTATGAATTAGTCATTGTTACACCTGGGTAAAAGAAAGTATGACATACACTGTTTTTCTATACTGCTTCAAAATTTGTATAGTCAACCTTATACAAAATTTGTATAATCAATCATTTTAAATATTCATGCATTTGTGTGTGTGTGTGTGTGTTTACACATGCATGGTGTGTGTCTGGATGCTAATGGTCAGAAGAAGAGGGGGTTGGATCGCCTGGGGCTGGAGTGTTAGCAGTTGTTAGTAGACAGACACAGGCATAGGACACTAAACTGGGGTCCTCTAGAAGTGCTCTTAACCCCTGAGTCATCTGAGTCATCTTACAGCCCCTATGAGACTATGATGTGAACCATTGGTCATGACTTTGGCCTCCAAGTCAGTACAAGTTTTAAGACCTTGATTTCTAAAGTTCTGAAGTACTTTTATATTCTCTTATGTACCTGCCTGAGTGGGTGGACAGTAAGCTAATCTTTCTTTAGGGATAATCACCAAAGTAAAAACATTTTCCCAGATCAATAGCTTTCAAACTCAAGAAGTCCATGAGATGCACTGGGAAGGATTAGAAAAATACCAAAATCCAGGCTTGACCCTATGATTACAGAGCAGAAGCTTAATCCCCACTCTGGGAAAGCAGTAGGGATTAACGCTGCTATTCTGGAATGTCATTGCTATCAGGGTATTAAGGCAGCATCACCTGAGCTCAGGGAGGATGCGGACTCAGCCCTGCCCCACCTGCTCGGTCAGCACCAGGGTCCCAACAAGCTCCTGAGTGACTGATATTTCTAACTGTGGGAAGCACTGACTGGGCAGTAATTTCCCCATAGGCCACCACTCTGACATCAGCTGAAGAGTTCCCACACTATAAGGCAGCCGTGGAACCTCCTTCTAGACTTGCATGTCTTCCCTAATATCCTATAATGTTAGCTCTGGGTTTAATTTTAGCCTCTGTCCCAGCAATGAGGGAGAGTAGCAGAGCAGGCACAGGGTGGACAGTGTTCTCACCTGCCCCACATAACTCAGGCAGCCTGTTGAGACTCTGAGTAATTTAGTCCTCCCTCTTCAAAAACAGTCACTTCAGGCAGTGGGATGAGTTCAGAGAAAAGAGCCTTTTTAGGACAGCTTCAGTACAGCTGTCATCTGGGAAGGGTAAGCCCAGGGCAGAGCTACAACTTGCTGTGTCAGCATTAGCTCATGGGTCCCTCTGTGAGGTGCACACCCCACGGAGTTCGGAGTTACACACCTTGTATCTCCACAAGGAAGTGGAATGAAGTAAGGATTTTAGGAGCGAATTGAAAAAGAGAAACCATAGGTCTGTGGCTCCGGAGCCGGTTCTGACAATGCAGTTTCTCATTCTTACACAGGGAGGGGGTCGTCTGAGCCACCCAGAGAAAAGTGCTATAAACCCACAGTAGTTTATGCGGCTGTCAGCAGTGTGCTAGGAAGCTATGTTCCCAAATGATAAGACTCCAGTTTCTAAAAACAGATCCACAGAGTCATACTTTAAAAATGTAGGCCAGATCACTCCCTGCCTCTGTCAAACTCCCCCTCATTGTTCTCAGATTCAAAAAGGATAAATTCTTCTGGAAGCATCCAACTATTCCCTTCTCTTCAACCTCTACTCCCCTTTCCCTGGCTTGCTCCTCCCCAGTTCCTGCCCCCACCCCAGCTTCTCTGCCTCCCCTTCTCTCAGCTTTGACCAAGGCACTTTACTCCTGGGACCTTCCTGACCACCCTCTTCTCCACTACCTCTAGCTCTTCCGATCTTGTGCCTGATCTGTGTTTCTCCATAGTTTTGTTTCTGATGCTGGTTATTGAGCCCAGGGCCTCACACATGACAGGCAAACACCCTGTCTCATCCAGTATGTTTCTCAATAGCTCTCTACCTTGAGTTCTTTTCTATGTATAACTGTGTGGTGTGTGAATGCAAGTGCACACACGCCATGGTCCATGTGTGGTCAGGAGCAATGTTCAGTTTTTACTTCTCCCACAGGTTCTGAGAATCAAGCTCAGGATAATTTGGCAACTAGTTTTACCTGCTAAGCTATCTTTTTCAGACAGGGTCTGTCACTGCACCTGGAGCTCACCAACTGGCTAGAATGGCTGGCCAGCAAGCCTTAGGGACCATCCTGTCTTCACCTCCCCAACACTGGGATTACAGGCAGGTAAATTTCTTTACATAGCTCCTAGGGATCAAACTGAGGTCCTTATCCTTGTGTGGGCAGCACTTTACCAAATAAGCCATCTACCCAACCTCACTTTTTAGTGTCTAACAGATTAGAGATTTTGTGAAAAGCTGCTGGTAAGAGTGGAGGTGTAGTTCAGTGGCACACGTCTTGCCAGGCATGCACAAGACTGAGGTGGCTGTCTCCAACATCACCGACAAACAATAAAAGTAAAAGTTGGGTTGAGAAAAAAGGAATCTCTACACAGTTGACAGGAGTGACAAATGGTACAATATCTGAGGTAGTTAGTGTGGTAATTCTTAAACAGCTAAACACAGGGTTAATACATGCTTGGCACTGTATTCGATTATATACTGAAAAGAAGTAAGAAATATATCCTCATAAAACTTATACATAAATGTTTATGACGAATGGATAAATAAAATATAGTATATATATGCCATGGAATATCATCTGGCATAAAAAGGAAAAGTCAGAGGTGTTGGTACATATCTGAAATGGATACTCAGGAGACTGAAGCAGGAAAATCTTGGGTTTGAGGCTAATATGGGCTAACTAGTGAGTTCTAGAGC
This sequence comes from Microtus pennsylvanicus, assembly GCF_037038515.1. Classification (NCBI taxonomy): domain Eukaryota; kingdom Metazoa; phylum Chordata; class Mammalia; order Rodentia; family Cricetidae; genus Microtus; species Microtus pennsylvanicus. The sequence continues at coordinate 25,337,492 of NC_134584.1, forward strand.
CGCCTAGACGCCACAGAAAGACCCTATCTCAAAACAAACAAAATGCCAAAAAAAACTACATACAGTAGTTATAAAAGACCACCTATCCTGTTTTATTTATAAAAGTGTCCAGAAGAGGCAAATGTATGATTTTCTTAGGGACCGGCACAGGGAGGAGAACTGAGGAGAAATGTAAGATAACTGTTAATTTGGTGTTTCTTTGTTAGATGATGAAAATGTTCTAAAACATACTGTGATGATAATTACAGAACAATGTTAATACATTCAAACACAGTGTGGGGGGGATAGAGAAATGGCTCATAAGTGAGTTTCTTTTGTTTTGAGACAGAGTCTCTCTACATAGCCCTGGCTGTTGTGGAACTTGCCATGTAGACCAGGCTTGCTGCAAATTCACAGAAATCCACCTGTTCCTGCCTCCCCAGTGCTGGATTTAAAGGTGTGCACCTCTATGTGTGTGCTGTTCTCCCAAAGGACCAGGTGCGCACCTCTATGTGTGTGCTAGTCTCCCAAAGGACCAGGCGTGCACCTCTATGTGTGTGCTGTTCTCCCAAAGGACCAGGTGCGCACCTCTATGTGTGTGCTGTTCTCCCAAAGGACCAGGTGCGCACCTCTATGTGTGTGCTAGTCTCCCAAAGGACCAGGCGTGCACCTCTATGTGTGTGCTGTTCTCCCAAAGGACCAGGTGCGCACCTCTATGTGTGTGCTGTTCTCCCAAAGGACCAGGTGCGCACCTCTATGTGTGTGCTGTTCTCCCAAAGGACCAGGTGCGCACCTCTATGTGTGTGCTGTTCTCCCAAAGGACCAGGTGCGCACCTCTATGTGTGTGCTGTTCTCCCAAAGGACCAGGTGCACACCTCTATGTGTGTGCTAGTCTCCCAAAGGACCAGGTGCACACCTCTATGTGTGTGCTGTTCTCCCAAAGGACCAGGTGCACACCTCTATGTGTGTGCTGTTCTCCCAAAGGACCAGGTGCACACCTCTATGTGTGTACTAGTCTCCCAAAGGACCAGGCGTGCACCTCTATGTGTATGCTGTTCTCCCAAAGGACCAGGTGCGCACCTCTATGTGTGTGCTAGTCTCCCAAAGGACCAGGTGCGCACCTCTATGTGTGTGCTAGTCTCCCAAAGGACCAGGTGCGCACCTCTATGTGTGTGCTAGTCTCCCAAAGGACCAGGTGCACACCTCTATGTGTGTACTAGTCTCCCAAAGGACCAGGTGCACACCTCTATGTGTGTGCTGTTCTCCCAAAGGACCAGGTGCGCACCTCTATGTGTGTGCTGTTCTCCCAAAGGACCAGGTGCGCACCTCTGTGTGTGCTGTTCTCCCAAAGGACCAGGCGTGCACCTCTATGTGTGTACTAGTCTCCCAAAGGACCAGGTGCGCACCTCTATGTGTGTGCTGTTCTCCCAAAGGACCAGGTGCACACCTCTATGTGTGTGCTGTTCTCCCAAAGGACCAGGTGCGCACCTCTGTGTGTGCTGTTCTCCCAAAGGACCAGGCGTGCACCTCTATGTGTGTACTAGTCTCCCAAAGGACCAGGTGCGCACCTCTATGTGTGTGCTGTTCTCCCAAAGGACCAGGTGCGCACCTCTATGTGTGTGCTAGTCTCCCAAAGGACCAGGCGTGCACCTCTATGTGTGTGCTGTTCTCCCAAAGGACCAGGTGCGCACCTCTATGTGTGTGCTGTTCTCCCAAAGGACCAGGTGCGCACCTCTATGTGTGTGCTAGTCTCCCAAAGGACCAGGCGTGCACCTCTATGTGTGCTGTTCTCCCAAAGGACCAGGTGCGCACCTCTATGTGTGTGCTGTTCTCCCAAAGGACCAGGTGCACACCTCTATGTGTGTGCTGTTCTCCCAAAGGACCAGGTGCGCACCTCTATGTGTGTGCTGTTCTCCCAAAGGACCAGGTGCGCACCTCTATGTGTGTGCTGTTCTCCCAAAGGACCAGGTGCACACCTCTATGTGTGTACTAGTCTCCCAAAGGACCAGGTGCGCACCTCTATGTGTGTGCTAGTCTCCCAAAGGACCAGGTGCGCACCTCTATGTGTGTGCTGTTCTCCCAAAGGACCAGGTGCGCACCTCTATGTGTGTGCTGTTCTCCCAAAGGACCAGGTGCGCACCTCTATGTGTGTGCTGTTCTCCCAAAGGACCAGGTGCGCACCTCTATGTGTGTACTAGTCTCCCAAAGGACCAGGCGTGCACCTCTATGTGTGTGCTGTTCTCCCAAAGGACCAGGCGTGCACCTCTATGTGTGTGCTGTTCTCCCAAAGGACCAGGTGCGCACCTCTATGTGTGTGCCGTTCTCCCAAAGGACCAGGTGCGCACCTCTATGTGTGTGCTGTTCTCCCAAAGGACCAGGTGCGCACCTCTATGTGTGTGCTGTTCTCCCAAAGGACCAGGCGTGCACCTCTATGTGTGTGCTGTTCTCCCAAAGGACCAGGTGCGCACCTCTATGTGTGTGCTGTTCTCCCAAAGGACCAGGTGCACACCTCTATGTGTGTGCTGTTCTCCCAAAGGACCAGGTGCGCACCTCTGTGTGTGCTGTTCTCCCAAAGGACCAGGTGCACACCTCTATGTGTGTGCTAGTCTCCCAAAGGACCAGGTGCACACCTCTATGTGTGTGCTAGTCTCCCAAAGGACCAGGTGCGCACCTCTATGTGTGTGCTAGTCTCCCAAAGGACCAGGCGTGCACCTCTATGTGTGTGCTGTTCTCCCAAAGGACCAGGTGCGCACCTCTATGTGTGTACTAGTCTCCCAAAGGACCAGGTGCGCACCTCTATGTGTGTGCTGTTCTCCCAAAGGACCAGGCGTGCACCTCTATGTGTGTGCTGTTCTCCCAAAGGACCAGGTGCGCACCTCTATGTGTGTGCTGTTCTCCCAAAGGACCAGGCGTGCACCTCTATGTGTGTACTAGTCTCCCAAAGGACCAGGTGCGCACCTCTATGTGTGTGCTGTTCTCCCAAAGGACCAGGTGCGCACCTCTATGTGTGTGCTGTTCTCCCAAAGGACCAGGTGCGCACCTCTATGTGTGCGCTAGTCTCCCAAAGGACCAGGCGTGCACCTCTATGTGTGTGCTGTTCTCCCAAAGGACCAGGTGCGCACCTCTATGTGTGTGCTGTTCTCCCAAAGGACCAGGTGCGCACCTCTATGTGTGTGCTGTTCTCCCAAAGGACCAGGTGCGCACCTCTATGTGTGTGCTGTTCTCCCAAAGGACCAGGTGCGCACCTCTATGTGTGTGCTGTTCTCCCAAAGGACCAGGTGCACACCTCTATGTGTGTGCTAGTCTCCCAAAGGACCAGGTGCACACCTCTATGTGTGTGCTGTTCTCCCAAAGGACCAGGTGCACACCTCTATGTGTGTACTAGTCTCCCAAAGGACCAGGCGTGCACCTCTATGTGTATGCTGTTCTCCCAAAGGACCAGGTGCGCACCTCTATGTGTGTGCTAGTCTCCCAAAGGACCAGGTGCGCACCTCTATGTGTGTGCTAGTCTCCCAAAGGACCAGGTGCGCACCTCTATGTGTGTGCTAGTCTCCCAAAGGACCAGGTGCACACCTCTATGTGTGTACTAGTCTCCCAAAGGACCAGGTGCACACCTCTATCTGTGTGCTGTTCTCCCAAAGGACCAGGTGCGCACCTCTATGTGTGTGCCGTTCTCCCAAAGGACCAGGCGTGCACCTCTATGTGTGTGCTGTTCTCCCAAAGGACCAGGTGCGCACCTCTGTGTGTGCTGTTCTCCCAAAGGACCAGGTGCGCACCTCTATGTGTGTGCTAGTCTCCCAAAGGACCAGGTGCGCACCTCTATGTGTGTGCTGTTCTCCCAAAGGACCAGGCGTGCACCTCTATGTGTGTGCTGTTCTCCCAAAGGACCAGGTGCGCACCTCTATGTGTGTGCTGTTCTCCCAAAGGACCAGGTGCGCACCTCTGTGTGTGCTGTTCTCCCAAAGGACCAGGCGTGCACCTCTATGTGTGTACTAGTCTCCCAAAGGACCAGGTGCGCACCTCTATGTGTGTGCTGTTCTCCCAAAGGACCAGGTGCGCACCTCTATGTGTGTGCTGTTCTCCCAAAGGACCAGGTGCGCACCTCTATGTGTGTGCTGTTCTCCCAAAGGACCAGGCGTGCACCTCTATGTGTGTGCTGTTCTCCCAAAGGACCAGGTGCGCACCTCTATGTGTGTGCTGTTCTCCCAAAGGACCAGGCGTGCACCTCTATGTGTGTGCTGTTCTCCCAAAGGACCAGGTGCACACCTCTATGTGTGTGCTGTTCTCCCAAAGGACCAGGTGCACACCTCTATGTGTGTGCTGTTCTCCCAAAGGACCAGGTGCGCACCTCTATGTGTGTGCTGTTCTCCCAAAGGACCAGGTGCGCACCTCTATGTGTGTGCTGTTCTCCCAAAGGACCAGGTGCACACCTCTATGTGTGTGCTAGTCTCCTAAAGGACCAGGCGTGCACCTCTATGTGTATGCTGTTCTCCCAAAGGACCAGGTGCGCACCTCTATGTGTGTGCTGTTCTCCCAAAGGACCAGGTGCGCACCTCTATGTGTGTGCTAGTCTCCCAAAGGACCAGGCGTGCACCTCTATGTGTGCTGTTCTCCCAAAGGACCAGGTGCGCACCTCTATGTGTGTGCTGTTCTCCCAAAGGACCAGGTGCACACCTCTATGTGTGTGCTGTTCTCCCAAAGGACCAGGTGCGCACCTCTATGTGTGTGCTGTTCTCCCAAAGGACCAGGCGTGCACCTCTATGTGTGTGCTGTTCTCCCAAAGGACCAGGTGCGCACCTCTATGTGTGTGCTGTTCTCCCAAAGGACCAGGTGCACACCTCTATGTGTGTGCTGTTCTCCCAAAGGACCAGGTGCACACCTCTATGTGTGTGCTGTTCTCCCAAAGGACCAGGCGTGCACCTCTATGTGTGCTGTTCTCCCAAAGGACCAGGTGCGCACCTCTATGTGTGTGCTGTTCTCCCAAAGGACCAGGTGCGCACCTCTATGTGTGTGCTGTTCTCCCAAAGGACCAGGTGCACACCTCTATGTGTGTACTAGTCTCCCAAAGGACAAGGTGCGCACCTCTATGTGTGTGCTAGTCTCCCAAAGGACCAGGCGTGCACCTCTATGTGTGTGCTAGTCTCCCAAAGGACCAGGTGCGCACCTCTATGTGTGTGCTGTTCTCCCAAAGGACCAGGTGCGCACCTCTATGTGTGTGCTGTTCTCCCAAAGGACCAGGTGCACACCTCTATGTGTGTGCTGTTCTCCCAAAGGACCAGGCGTGCACCTCTATGTGTGTGCTGTTCTCCCAAAGGATCAGGTGCGCACCTCTATGTGTGTGCTAGTCTCCCATAGGACCAGGTGCGCACCTCTATGTGTGTGCTGTTCTCCCAAAGGACCAGGTGCGCACCTCTATGTGTGTGCTGTTCTCCCAAAGGACCAGGTGCGCACCTCTATGTGTGTGCTGTTCTCCCAAAGGACCAGGTGCACACCTCTGTGTGTACTAGTCTCCCAAAGGACCAGGTGCGCACCTCTATGTGTGTGCTAGTCTCCCAAAGGACCAGGCGTGCACCTCTATGTGTGTGCTAGTCTCCCAAAGGACCAGGTGCGCACCTCTATGTGTGTGCTGTTCTCCCAAAGGACCAGGTGCGCACCTCTATGTGTGTGCTGTTCTCCCAAAGGACCAGGTGCGCACCTCTATGTGTGTGCTGTTCTCCCAAAGGACCAGGTGCGCACCTCTATGTGTGTGCTGTTCTCCCAAAGGACCAGGTGCGCACCTCTATGTGTGTGCTGTTCTCCCAAAGGACCAGGCGTGCACCTCTATGTGTGTGCTGTTCTCCCAAAGGACCAGGTGCGCACCTCTATGTGTGTGCTGTTCTCCCAAAGGACCAGGTGCGCACCTCTATGTGTGTGCTGTTCTCCCAAAGGACCAGGTGCGCACCTCTATGTGTGTGCTGTTCTCCCAAAGGACCAGGTGCGCACCTCTATGTGTGTGCTAGTCTCCCAAAGGACCAGGCGTGCACCTCTATGTGTGTGCTGTTCTCCCAAAGGACCAGGTGCACACCTCTATGTGTGTGCTGTTCTCCCAAAGGACCAGGTGCGCACCTCTATGTGTGTGCTGTTCTCCCAAAGGACCAGGTGCGCACCTCTATGTGTGTGCTGTTCTCCCAAAGGACCAGGTGCGCACCTCTATGTGTGTGCTGTTCTCCCAAAGGACCAGGTGCACACCTCTATGTGTGTGCTAGTCTCCCAAAGGACCAGGCGTGCACCTCTATGTGTGTGCTGTTCTCCCAAAGGACCAGGTGCGCACCTCTATGTGTGTGCTGTTCTCCCAAAGGACCAGGCGTGCACCTCTATGTGTGCTGTTCTCCCAAAGGACCAGGTGCGCACCTCTATGTGTGTGCTAGTCTCCCAAAGGACCAGGCGTGCACCTCTATGTGTGTGCTAGTCTCCCAAAGGACCAGGTGCGCACCTCTATGTGTGTGCTGTTCTCCCAAAGGACCAGGTGCGCACCTCTATGTGTGTGCTGTTCTCCCAAAGGACCAGGTGCGCACCTCTATGTGTGTGCTGTTCTCCCAAAGGACCAGGCGTGCACCTCTATGTGTGTGCTGTTCTCCCAAAGGACCAGGTGCACACCTCTATGTGTGTGCTGTTCTCCCAAAGGACCAGGTGCACACCTCTATGTGTGTGCTGTTCTCCCAAAGGACCAGGTGCACACCTCTATGTGTGTGCTAGTCTCCCAAAGGACCAGGCGTGCACCTCTATGTGTGTGCTGTTCTCCCAAAGGACCAGGTGCGCACCTCTATGTGTGTGCTAGTCTCCCAAAGGACCAGGTGCGCACCTCTATGTGTGTGGTAGTCTCCCAAAGGACCAGGCGTGCACCTCTATGTGTGTGCTGTTCTCCCAAAGGACCAGGTGCACACCTCTATGTGTGTGCTGTTCTCCCAAAGGACCAGGTGCACACCTCTATGTGTGTGCTGTTCTCCCAAAGGACCAGGTGCGCACCTCTATGTGTGTGCTGTTCTCCCAAAGGACCAGGCGTGCACCTCTATGTGTGTGCTGTTCTCCCAAAGGACCAGGTGTGCACCTCTATGTGTGTACTGTTCTCCCAAAGGACCAGGTGCGCACCTCTGTGTGTGCTGTTCTCCCAAAGGACCAGGTGCGCACCTCTATGTGTGTGCCGTTCTCCCAAAGGACCAGGTGCACACCTCTATGTGTGTGCTGTTCTCCCAAAGGACCAGGTGCGCACCTCTATGTGTGTGCTGTTCTCCCAAAGGACCAGGTGCGCACCTCTATGTGTGTGCTGTTCTCCCAAAGGACCAGGTGCGCACCTCTATGTGTGTGCTAGTCTCCCAAAGGACCAGGCGTGCACCTCTATGTGTGTGCTGTTCTCCCAAAGGACCAGGCGTGCACCTCTATGTGTGTACTGTTCTCCCAAAGGACCAGGTGCGCACCTCTATGTGTGTGCTGTTCTCCCAAAGGACCAGGCGTGCACCTCTATGTGTGTGCTGTTCTCCCAAAGGACCAGGTGCACACCTCTATGTGTGTGCTGTTCTCCCAAAGGACCAGGCGTGCACCTCTATGTGTGTACTGTTCTCCCAAAGGACCAGGTGCGCACCTCTATGTGTGTGCTGTTCTCCCAAAGGACCAGGCGTGCACCTCTATGTGTGTGCTGTTCTCCCAAAGGACCAGGTGCACACCTCTATGTGTGTGCTGTTCTCCCAAAGGACCAGGTGCGCACCTCTATGTGTGTGCTGTTCTCCCAAAGGACCAGGCGTGCACCTCTATGTGTGTGCTGTTCTCCCAAAGGACCAGGTGCGCACCTCTATGTGTGTGCTGTTCTCCCAAAGGACCAGGCGTGCACCTCTATGTGTGTGCTGTTCTCCCAAAGGACCAGGTGCACACCTCTATGTGTGTGCTGTTCTCCCAAAGGACCAGGTGCACACCTCTATGTGTGTGCTGTTCTCCCAAAGGACCAGGCGTGCACCTCTATGTGTGTGCTGTTCTCCCAAAGGACCAGGTGCACACCTCTATGTGTGTGCTGTTCTCCCAAAGGACCAGGTGCACACCTCTATGTGTGTGCTAGTCTCCCAAAGGACCAGGCGTGCACCTCTATGTGTTTGCTAGTCTCCCAAAGGACCAGGTGCGCACCTCTATGTGTGTGCTGTTCTCCCAAAGGACCAGGTGTGCACCTCTATGTGTGTGCTGTTCTCCCAAAGGACCAGGCGTGCACCTCTATGTGTGCTGTTCTCCCAAAGGACCAGGTGCGCACCTCTATGTGTGTGCTAGTCTCCCAAAGGACCAGGCGTGCACCTCTATGTGTGTGCTGTTCTCCCAAAGGACCAGGTGCGCACCTCTATGTGTGTGCTAGTCTCCCAAAGGACCAGGTGCGCACCTCTATGTGTGTGCTGTTCTCCCAAAGGACCAGGTGCGCACCTCTATGTGTGTGCTGTTCTCCCAAAGGACCAGGTGCGCACCTCTATGTGTGTGCTGTTCTCCCAAAGGACCAGGCGTGCACCTCTATGTGTGTGCTGTTCTCCCAAAGGACCAGGCGTGCACCTCTATGTGTGTGCTGTTCTCCCAAAGGACCAGGTGCACACCTCTATGTGTGTGCTGTTCTCCCAAAGGACCAGGTGCGCACCTCTATGTGTGTGCTGTTCTCCCAAAGGACCAGGTGCGCACCTCTATGTGTGTGCTGTTCTCCCAAAGGACCAGGTGCGCACCTCTATGTGTGTGCTGTTCTCCCAAAGGACCAGGCGTGCACCTCTATGTGTGTGCTGTTCTCCCAAAGGACCAGGTGCACACCTCTATGTGTGTGCTGTTCTCCCAAAGGACCAGGCGTGCACCTCTATGTGTGTGCTGTTCTCCCAAAGGACCAGGTGCACACCTCTATGTGTGTGCTGTTCTCCCAAAGGACCAGGTGCACACCTCTATGTGTGTGCTAGTCTCCCAAAGGACCAGGTGCGCACCTCTATGTGTGTGCTAGTCTCCCAAAGGACCAGGTGCGCACCTCTATGTGTGTGCTGTTCTCCCAAAGGACCAGGTGCGCACCTCTGTGTGTGCTGTTCTCCCAAAGGACCAGGCGTGCACCTCTATGTGTGTGCTGTTCTCCCAAAGGACCAGGTGCGCACCTCTATGTGTGTGCTGTTCTCCCAAAGGACCAGGTGCGCACCTCTATGTGTGTTTCGTTCTCCCAAAGGACCAGGCGTGCACCTCTATGTGTGTGCTAGTCTCCCAAAGGACCAGGTGCACACCTCTATGTGTGTGCTGTTCTCCCAAAGGACCAGGTGCACACCTCTATGTGTGTGCTGTTCTCCCAAAGGACCAGGTGCGCACCTCTATGTGTGTGCTGTTCTCCCAAAGGACCAGGCGTGCACCTCTATGTGTGTGCTGTTCTCCCAAAGGACCAGGTGCGCACCTCTATGTGTGTGCCGTTCTCCCAAAGGACCAGGCGTGCACCTCTATGTGTGTGCTGTTCTCCCAAAGGACCAGGTGCGCACCTCTATGTGTGTGCTGTTCTCCCAAAGGACCAGGTGCGCACCTCTATGTGTGTACTGTTCTCCCAAAGGACCAGGTGCGCACCTCTATGTGTGCTGTTCTCCCAAAGGACCAGGTGCGCACCTCTATGTGTGTGCTGTTCTCCCAAAGGACCAGGTGCGCACCTCTATGTGTGTGCTGTTCTCCCAAAGGACCAGGTGCGCACCTCTATGTGTGTACTGTTCTCCCAAAGGACCAGGTGCACACCTCTATGTGTGTGCTGTTCTCCCAAAGGACCAGGTGTGCACCTCTATGTGTGTGCTGTTCTCCCAAAGGACCAGGTGCACACCTCTATGTGTGTGCTAGTCTCCCAAAGGACCAGGTGTGCACCTCTATGTGTGTGCTGTTCTCCCAAAGGACCAGGTGCGCACCTCTATGTGTGTGCTGTTCTCCCAAAGGACCAGGTGCACACCTCTATGTGTGTACTAGTCTCCCAAAGGACCAGGTGCGCACCTCTATGTGTGTGCTAGTCTCCCAAAGGACCAGGTGCGCACCTCTATGTGTGTGCTGTTCTCCCAAAGGACCAGGTGCGCACCTCTATGTGTGTGCTGTTCTCCCAAAGGACCAGGTGCGCACCTCTATGTGTGTGCTGTTCTCCCAAAGGACCAGGTGCGCACCTCTATGTGTGTACTAGTCTCCCAAAGGACCAGGCGTGCACCTCTATGTGTGTGCTGTTCTCCCAAAGGACCAGGCGTGCACCTCTATGTGTGTGCTGTTCTCCCAAAGGACCAGGTGCGCACCTCTATGTGTGTGCCGTTCTCCCAAAGGACCAGGTGCGCACCTCTATGTGTGTGCTGTTCTCCCAAAGGACCAGGTGCGCACCTCTATGTGTGTGCTGTTCTCCCAAAGGACCAGGCGTGCACCTCTATGTGTGTGCTGTTCTCCCAAAGGACCAGGTGCGCACCTCTATGTGTGTGCTGTTCTCCCAAAGGACCAGGTGCACACCTCTATGTGTGTGCTGTTCTCCCAAAGGACCAGGTGCGCACCTCTGTGTGTGCTGTTCTCCCAAAGGACCAGGTGCACACCTCTATGTGTGTGCTAGTCTCCCAAAGGACCAGGTGCACACCTCTATGTGTGTGCTAGTCTCCCAAAGGACCAGGTGCGCACCTCTATGTGTGTGCTAGTCTCCCAAAGGACCAGGCGTGCACCTCTATGTGTGTGCTGTTCTCCCAAAGGACCAGGTGCGCACCTCTATGTGTGTACTAGTCTCCCAAAGGACCAGGTGCGCACCTCTATGTGTGTGCTGTTCTCCCAAAGGACCAGGCGTGCACCTCTATGTGTGTGCTGTTCTCCCAAAGGACCAGGTGCGCACCTCTATGTGTGTGCTGTTCTCCCAAAGGACCAGGCGTGCACCTCTATGTGTGTACTAGTCTCCCAAAGGACCAGGTGCGCACCTCTATGTGTGTGCTGTTCTCCCAAAGGACCAGGTGCGCACCTCTATGTGTGTGCTGTTCTCCCAAAGGACCAGGTGCGCACCTCTATGTGTGCGCTAGTCTCCCAAAGGACCAGGCGTGCACCTCTATGTGTGTGCTGTTCTCCCAAAGGACCAGGTGCGCACCTCTATGTGTGTGCTGTTCTCCCAAAGGACCAGGTGCGCACCTCTATGTGTGTGCTGTTCTCCCAAAGGACCAGGTGCGCACCTCTATGTGTGTGCTGTTCTCCCAAAGGACCAGGTGCGCACCTCTATGTGTGTGCTGTTCTCCCAAAGGACCAGGTGCACACCTCTATGTGTGTGCTAGTCTCCCAAAGGACCAGGTGCACACCTCTATGTGTGTGCTGTTCTCCCAAAGGACCAGGTGCACACCTCTATGTGTGTACTAGTCTCCCAAAGGACCAGGCGTGCACCTCTATGTGTATGCTGTTCTCCCAAAGGACCAGGTGCGCACCTCTATGTGTGTGCTAGTCTCCCAAAGGACCAGGTGCGCACCTCTATGTGTGTGCTAGTCTCCCAAAGGACCAGGTGCGCACCTCTATGTGTGTGCTAGTCTCCCAAAGGACCAGGTGCACACCTCTATGTGTGTACTAGTCTCCCAAAGGACCAGGTGCACACCTCTATCTGTGTGCTGTTCTCCCAAAGGACCAGGTGCGCACCTCTATGTGTGTGCCGTTCTCCCAAAGGACCAGGCGTGCACCTCTATGTGTGTGCTGTTCTCCCAAAGGACCAGGTGCGCACCTCTGTGTGTGCTGTTCTCCCAAAGGACCAGGTGCGCACCTCTATGTGTGTGCTAGTCTCCCAAAGGACCAGGTGCGCACCTCTATGTGTGTGCTGTTCTCCCAAAGGACCAGGCGTGCACCTCTATGTGTGTGCTGTTCTCCCAAAGGACCAGGTGCGCACCTCTATGTGTGTGCTGTTCTCCCAAAGGACCAGGTGCGCACCTCTGTGTGTGCTGTTCTCCCAAAGGACCAGGCGTGCACCTCTATGTGTGTACTAGTCTCCCAAAGGACCAGGTGCGCACCTCTATGTGTGTGCTGTTCTCCCAAAGGACCAGGTGCGCACCTCTATGTGTGTGCTGTTCTCCCAAAGGACCAGGTGCGCACCTCTATGTGTGTGCTGTTCTCCCAAAGGACCAGGCGTGCACCTCTATGTGTGTGCTGTTCTCCCAAAGGACCAGGTGCGCACCTCTATGTGTGTGCTGTTCTCCCAAAGGACCAGGCGTGCACCTCTATGTGTGTGCTGTTCTCCCAAAGGACCAGGTGCACACCTCTATGTGTGTGCTGTTCTCCCAAAGGACCAGGTGCACACCTCTATGTGTGTGCTGTTCTCCCAAAGGACCAGGTGCGCACCTCTATGTGTGTGCTGTTCTCCCAAAGGACCAGGTGCGCACCTCTATGTGTGTGCTGTTCTCCCAAAGGACCAGGTGCACACCTCTATGTGTGTGCTAGTCTCCTAAAGGACCAGGCGTGCACCTCTATGTGTATGCTGTTCTCCCAAAGGACCAGGTGCGCACCTCTATGTGTGTGCTGTTCTCCCAAAGGACCAGGTGCGCACCTCTATGTGTGTGCTAGTCTCCCAAAGGACCAGGCGTGCACCTCTATGTGTGCTGTTCTCCCAAAGGACCAGGTGCGCACCTCTATGTGTGTGCTGTTCTCCCAAAGGACCAGGTGCACACCTCTATGTGTGTGCTGTTCTCCCAAAGGACCAGGTGCGCACCTCTATGTGTGTGCTGTTCTCCCAAAGGACCAGGCGTGCACCTCTATGTGTGTGCTGTTCTCCCAAAGGACCAGGTGCGCACCTCTATGTGTGTGCTGTTCTCCCAAAGGACCAGGTGCACACCTCTATGTGTGTGCTGTTCTCCCAAAGGACCAGGTGCACACCTCTATGTGTGTGCTGTTCTCCCAAAGGACCAGGCGTGCACCTCTATGTGTGCTGTTCTCCCAAAGGACCAGGTGCGCACCTCTATGTGTGTGCTGTTCTCCCAAAGGACCAGGTGCGCACCTCTATGTGTGTGCTGTTCTCCCAAAGGACCAGGTGCACACCTCTATGTGTGTACTAGTCTCCCAAAGGACAAGGTGCGCACCTCTATGTGTGTGCTAGTCTCCCAAAGGACCAGGCGTGCACCTCTATGTGTGTGCTAGTCTCCCAAAGGACCAGGTGCGCACCTCTATGTGTGTGCTGTTCTCCCAAAGGACCAGGTGCGCACCTCTATGTGTGTGCTGTTCTCCCAAAGGACCAGGTGCACACCTCTATGTGTGTGCTGTTCTCCCAAAGGACCAGGCGTGCACCTCTATGTGTGTGCTGTTCTCCCAAAGGATCAGGTGCGCACCTCTATGTGTGTGCTAGTCTCCCATAGGACCAGGTGCGCACCTCTATGTGTGTGCTGTTCTCCCAAAGGACCAGGTGCGCACCTCTATGTGTGTGCTGTTCTCCCAAAGGACCAGGTGCGCACCTCTATGTGTGTGCTGTTCTCCCAAAGGACCAGGTGCACACCTCTGTGTGTACTAGTCTCCCAAAGGACCAGGTGCGCACCTCTATGTGTGTGCTAGTCTCCCAAAGGACCAGGCGTGCACCTCTATGTGTGTGCTAGTCTCCCAAAGGACCAGGTGCGCACCTCTATGTGTGTGCTGTTCTCCCAAAGGACCAGGTGCGCACCTCTATGTGTGTGCTGTTCTCCCAAAGGACCAGGTGCGCACCTCTATGTGTGTGCTGTTCTCCCAAAGGACCAGGTGCGCACCTCTATGTGTGTGCTGTTCTCCCAAAGGACCAGGTGCGCACCTCTATGTGTGTGCTGTTCTCCCAAAGGACCAGGCGTGCACCTCTATGTGTGTGCTGTTCTCCCAAAGGACCAGGTGCGCACCTCTATGTGTGTGCTGTTCTCCCAAAGGACCAGGTGCGCACCTCTATGTGTGTGCTGTTCTCCCAAAGGACCAGGTGCGCACCTCTATGTGTGTGCTGTTCTCCCAAAGGACCAGGTGCGCACCTCTATGTGTGTGCTGTTCTCCCAAAGGACCAGGCGTGCACCTCTATGTGTGTGCTGTTCTCCCAAAGGACCAGGTGCACACCTCTATGTGTGTGCTGTTCTCCCAAAGGACCAGGTGCGCACCTCTATGTGTGTGCTGTTCTCCCAAAGGACCAGGTGCGCACCTCTATGTGTGTGCTGTTCTCCCAAAGGACCAGGTGCACACCTCTATGTGTGTGCTAGTCTCCTAAAGGACCAGGCGTGCACCTCTATGTGTATGCTGTTCTCCCAAAGGACCAGGTGCGCACCTCTATGTGTGTGCTGTTCTCCCAAAGGACCAGGTGCGCACCTCTATGTGTGTGCTAGTCTCCCAAAGGACCAGGCGTGCACCTCTATGTGTGCTGTTCTCCCAAAGGACCAGGTGCGCACCTCTATGTGTGTGCTGTTCTCCCAAAGGACCAGGTGCACACCTCTATGTGTGTGCTGTTCTCCCAAAGGACCAGGTGCGCACCTCTATGTGTGTGCTGTTCTCCCAAAGGACCAGGCGTGCACCTCTATGTGTGTGCTGTTCTCCCAAAGGACCAGGTGCGCACCTCTATGTGTGTGCTGTTCTCCCAAAGGACCAGGTGCACACCTCTATGTGTGTGCTGTTCTCCCAAAGGACCAGGTGCACACCTCTATGTGTGTGCTGTTCTCCCAAAGGACCAGGCGTGCACCTCTATGTGTGCTGTTCTCCCAAAGGACCAGGTGCGCACCTCTATGTGTGTGCTGTTCTCCCAAAGGACCAGGTGCGCACCTCTATGTGTGTGCTGTTCTCCCAAAGGACCAGGTGCACACCTCTATGTGTGTACTAGTCTCCCAAAGGACAAGGTGCGCACCTCTATGTGTGTGCTAGTCTCCCAAAGGACCAGGCGTGCACCTCTATGTGTGTGCTAGTCTCCCAAAGGACCAGGTGCGCACCTCTATGTGTGTGCTGTTCTCCCAAAGGACCAGGTGCGCACCTCTATGTGTGTGCTGTTCTCCCAAAGGACCAGGTGCACACCTCTATGTGTGTGCTGTTCTCCCAAAGGACCAGGCGTGCACCTCTATGTGTGTGCTGTTCTCCCAAAGGATCAGGTGCGCACCTCTATGTGTGTGCTAGTCTCCCATAGGACCAGGTGCGCACGTCTATGTGTGTGCTGTTCTCCCAAAGGACCAGGTGCGCACCTCTATGTGTGTGCTGTTCTCCCAAAGGACCAGGTGCGCACCTCTATGTGTGTGCTGTTCTCCCAAAGGACCAGGTGCACACCTCTGTGTGTACTAGTCTCCCAAAGGACCAGGTGCGCACCTCTATGTGTGTGCTAGTCTCCCAAAGGACCAGGCGTGCACCTCTATGTGTGTGCTAGTCTCCCAAAGGACCAGGTGCGCACCTCTATGTGTGTGCTGTTCTCCCAAAGGACCAGGTGCGCACCTCTATGTGTGTGCTGTTCTCCCAAAGGACCAGGTGCGCACCTCTATGTGTGTGCTGTTCTCCCAAAGGACCAGGTGCGCACCTCTATGTGTGTGCTGTTCTCCCAAAGGACCAGGTGCGCACCTCTATGTGTGTGCTGTTCTCCCAAAGGACCAGGCGTGCACCTCTATGTGTGTGCTGTTCTCCCAAAGGACCAGGTGCGCACCTCTATGTGTGTGCTGTTCTCCCAAAGGACCAGGTGCGCACCTCTATGTGTGTGCTGTTCTCCCAAAGGACCAGGTGCGCACCTCTATGTGTGTGCTGTTCTCCCAAAGGACCAGGTGCGCACCTCTATGTGTGTGCTGTTCTCCCAAAGGACCAGGTGCGCACCACTATGTGTGTGCTAGTCTCCCAAAGGACCAGGCGTGCACCTCTATGTGTGTGCTGTTCTCCCAAAGGACCAGGTGCACACCTCTATGTGTGTGCTGTTCTCCCAAAGGACCAGGTGCGCACCTCTATGTGTGTGCTGTTCTCCCAAAGGACCAGGTGCGCACCTCTATGTGTGTGCTGTTCTCCCAAAGGACCAGGTGCGCACCTCTATGTGTGTGCTGTTCTCCCAAAGGACCAGGTGCACACCTCTATGTGTGTGCTAGTCTCCCAAAGGACCAGGCGTGCACCTCTATGTGTGTGCTGTTCTCCCAAAGGACCAGGTGCGCACCTCTATGTGTGTGCTGTTCTCCCAAAGGACCAGGCGTGCACCTCTATGTGTGCTGTTCTCCCAAAGGACCAGGTGCGCACCTCTATGTGTGTGCTAGTCTCCCAAAGGACCAGGCGTGCACCTCTATGTGTGTGCTAGTCTCCCAAAGGACCAGGTGCGCACCTCTATGTGTGTGCTGTTCTCCCAAAGGACCAGGTGCGCACCTCTATGTGTGTGCTGTTCTCCCAAAGGACCAGGTGCGCACCTCTATGTGTGTGCTGTTCTCCCAAAGGACCAGGCGTGCACCTCTATGTGTGTGCTGTTCTCCCAAAGGACCAGGTGCACACCTCTATGTGTGTGCTGTTCTCCCAAAGGACCAGGTGCACACCTCTATGTGTGTGCTGTTCTCCCAAAGGACCAGGTGCACACCTCTATGTGTGTGCTAGTCTCCCAAAGGACCAGGCGTGCACCTCTATGTGTGTGCTGTTCTCCCAAAGGACCAGGTGCGCACCTCTATGTGTGTGCTAGTCTCCCAAAGGACCAGGTGCGCACCTCTATGTGTGTGCTAGTCTCCCAAAGGACCAGGCGTGCACCTCTATGTGTGTGCTGTTCTCCCAAAGGACCAGGTGCACACCTCTATGTGTGTGCTGTTCTCCCAAAGGACCAGGTGCACACCTCTATGTGTGTGCTGTTCTCCCAAAGGACCAGGTGCGCACCTCTATGTGTGTGCTGTTCTCCCAAAGGACCAGGCGTGCACCTCTATGTGTGTGCTGTTCTCCCAAAGGACCAGGTGCGCACCTCTATGTGTGTACTGTTCTCCCAAAGGACCAGGTGCGCACCTCTGTGTGTGCTGTTCTCCCAAAGGACCAGGTGCGCACCTCTATGTGTGTGCCGTTCTCCCAAAGGACCAGGTGCACACCTCTATGTGTGTGCTGTTCTCCCAAAGGACCAGGTGCGCACCTCTATGTGTGTGCTGTTCTCCCAAAGGACCAGGTGTGCACCTCTATGTGTGTGCTGTTCTCCCAAAGGACCAGGTGCGCACCTCTATGTGTGTGCTAGTCTCCCAAAGGACCAGGCGTGCACCTCTATGTGTGTGCTGTTCTCCCAAAGGACCAGGTGCGCACCTCTATGTGTGTGCTGTTCTCCCAAAGGACCAGGTGCGCACCTCTATGTGTGTGCTAGTCTCCCAAAGGACCAGGCGTGCACCTCTATGTGTGTGCTGTTCTCCCAAAGGACCAGGTGCACACCTCTATGTGTGTGCTGTTCTCCCAAAGGACCAGGTGCGCACCTCTATGTGTGTGCTGTTCTCCCAAAGGACCAGGTGCGCACCTCTATGTGTGTGCTGTTCTCCCAAAGGACCAGGTGCGCACCTCTATGTGTGTGCTGTTCTCCCAAAGGACCAGGTGCACACCTCTATGTGTGTGCTAGTCTCCCAAAGGACCAGGCGTGCACCTCTATGTGTGTGCTGTTCTCCCAAAGGACCAGGTGCGCACCTCTGTGTGTGCTGTTCTCCCAAAGGACCAGGTGCACACCTCTATGTGTGTGCTGTTCTCCCAAAGGACCAGGTGCACACCTCTATGTGTGTGCTAGTCTCCCAAAGGACCAGGCGTGCACCTCTATGTGTGTGCTGTTCTCCCAAAGGACCAGGTGCGCACCTCTGTGTGTGCTGTTCTCCCAAAGGACCAGGCGTGCACCTCTATGTGTGTGCTGTTCTCCCAAAGGACCAGGTGCGCACCTCTGTGTGTGCTGTTCTCCCAAAGGACCAGGTGCACACCTCTATGTGTGTGCTGTTCTCCCAAAGGACCAGGTGCACACCTCTATGTGTGTGCTAGTCTCCCAAAGGACCAGGCGTGCACCTCTATGTGTGTGCTGTTCTCCCAAAGGACCAGGTGCGCACCTCTATGTGTGCTGTTCTCCCAAAGGACCAGGCGTGCACCTCTATGTGTGTACTGTTCTCCCAAAGGACCAGGTGCGCACCTCTATGTGTGTGCTGTTCTCCCAAAGGACCAGGCGTGCACCTCTATGTGTGTGCTGTTCTCCCAAAGGACCAGGCGTGCACCTCTATGTGTGTGCTAGTCTCCCAAAGGACCAGGCGTGCACCTCTATGTGTGTGCTGTTCTCCCAAAGGACCAGGTGCGCACCTCTATGTGTGTGCTAGTCTCCCAAAGGACCAGGCGTGCACCTCTATGTGTGTGCTGTTCTCCCAAAGGACCAGGTGCGCACCTCTATGTGTGTGCTAGTCTCCCAAAGGACCAGGTGCGCACCTCTATGTGTGTGCTGTTCTCCCAAAGGACCAGGTGCGCACCTCTATGTGTGTGCTGTTCTCCCAAAGGACCAGGTGCGCACCTCTATGTGTGTGCTGTTCTCCCAAAGGACCAGGCGTGCACCTCTATGTGTGTGCTGTTCTCCCAAAGGACCAGGTGCACACCTCTATGTGTGTGCTGTTCTCCCAAAGGACCAGGTGCGCACCTCTATGTGTGTGCTGTTCTCCCAAAGGACCAGGTGCGCACCTCTATGTGTGTGCTGTTCTCCCAAAGGACCAGGTGCGCACCTCTATGTGTGTGCTGTTCTCCCAAAGGACCAGGCGTGCACCTCTATGTGTGTGCTGTTCTCCCAAAGGACCAGGTGCACACCTCTATGTGTGTGCTGTTCTCCCAAAGGACCAGGCGTGCACCTCTATGTGTGTGCTGTTCTCCCAAAGGACCAGGTGCACACCTCTATGTGTGTGCTGTTCTCCCAAAGGACCAGGTGCACACCTCTATGTGTGTGCTAGTCTCCCAAAGGACCAGGTGCGCACCTCTATGTGTGTGCTAGTCTCCCAAAGGACCAGGTGCGCACCTCTATGTGTGTGCTGTTCTCCCAAAGGACCAGGTGCGCACCTCTGTGTGTGCTGTTCTCCCAAAGGACCAGGCGTGCACCTCTATGTGTGTGCTGTTCTCCCAAAGGACCAGGTGCGCACCTCTATGTGTGTGCTGTTCTCCCAAAGGACCAGGTGCACACCTCTAAGTGTGTGCTGTTCTCCCAAAGGACCAGGTGCGCACCTCTATGTGTGTGCTGTTCTCCCAAAGGACCAGGCGTGCACCTCTATGTGTGTGCTGTTCTCCCAAAGGACCAGGTGCGCACCTCTATGTGTGTGCTGTTCTCCCAAAGGACCAGGTGCGCACCTCTATGTGTGTGCTGTTCTCCCAAAGGACCAGGTGCACACCTCTATGTGTGTGCTGTTCTCCCAAAGGACCAGGCGTGCACCTCTATGTGTGTGCTGTTCTCCCAAAGGACCAGGTGCGCACCTCTATGTGTGTGCTGTTCTCCCAAAGTCCAGGTGCACACCTCTATGTGTGTGCTGTTCTCCCAAAGGACCAGGTGCGCACCTCTATGTGTGTTTCGTTCTCCCAAAGGACCAGGCGTGCACCTCTATGTGTGTGCTAGTCTCCCAAAGGACCAGGTGCACACCTCTATGTGTGTGCTGTTCTCCCAAAGGACCAGGTGCACACCTCTATGTGTGTGCTGTTCTCCCAAAGGACCAGGTGCGCACCTCTATGTGTGTGCTGTTCTCCCAAAGGACCAGGCGTGCACCTCTATGTGTGTGCTGTTCTCCCAAAGGACCAGGTGCGCACCTCTATGTGTGTGCCGTTCTCCCAAAGGACCAGGCGTGCACCTCTATGTGTGTGCTGTTCTCCCAAAGGACCAGGTGCGCACCTCTATGTGTGTGCTGTTCTCCCAAAGGACCAGGTGCGCACCTCTATGTGTGTACTGTTCTCCCAAAGGACCAGGTGCGCACCTCTATGTGTGCTGTTCTCCCAAAGGACCAGGTGCGCACCTCTATGTGTGTGCTGTTCTCCCAAAGGACCAGGTGCGCACCTCTATGTGTGTGCTGTTCTCCCAAAGGACCAGGTGCGCACCTCTATGTGTGTACTGTTCTCCCAAAGGACCAGGTGCACACCTCTATGTGTGTGCTGTTCTCCCAAAGGACCAGGTGTGCACCTCTATGTGTGTGCTGTTCTCCCAAAGGACCAGGTGCACACCTCTATGTGTGTGCTAGTCTCCCAAAGGACCAGGTGTGCACCTCTATGTGTGTGCTGTTCTCCCAAAGGACCAGGTGCACACCTCTATGTGTGCTGTTCTCCCAAAGGACCAGGCGTGCACCTCTATGTGTGTGCTGTTCTCCCAAAGGACCAGGTGCGCACCTCTATGTGTGTGCTAGTCTCCCAAAGGACCAGGTGTGCACCTCTATGTGTGTGCTGTTCTCCCAAAGGACCAGGTGCACACCTCTATGTGTGCTGTTCTCCCAAAGGACCAGGCGTGCACCTCTATGTGTGTGCTGTTCTCCCAAAGGACCAGGTGCGCACCTCTATGTGTGTGCTGTTCTCCCAAAGGACCAGGTGCACACCTCTATGTGTGTGCTGTTCTCCCAAAGGACCAGGTGCGCACCTCTATGTGTGTGCTGTTCTCCCAAAGGACCAGGTGCGCACCTCTATGTGTGTGCTGTTCTCCCAAAGGACCAGGTGCGCACCTCTATGTGTGTGCTGTTCTCCCAAAGGACCAGGTGCGCACCTCTATGTGTGTGCTGTTCTCCCAAAGGACCAGGTGCGCACCTCTATGTGTGTGCTGTTCTCCCAAAGGACCAGGTGCGCACCTCTATGTGTGTGCTAGTCTCCCAAAGGACCAGGCGTGCACCTCTATGTGTGTGCTGTTCTCCCAAAGGACCAGGTGCACACCTCTATGTGTGTGCTGTTCTCCCAAAGGACCAGGTGCGCACCTCTATGTGTGTGCTGTTCTCCCAAAGGACCAGGTGCGCACCTCTATGTGTGTGCTGTTCTCCCAAAGGACCAGGTGCGCACCTCTATGTGTGTGCTGTTCTCCCAAAGGACCAGGTGCACACCTCTATGTGTGTGCTAGTCTCCCAAAGGACCAGGCGTGCACCTCTATGTGTGTGCTGTTCTCCCAAAGGACCAGGCGTGCACCTCTATGTGTGTACTGTTCTCCCAAAGGACCAGGTGCGCACCTCTATGTGTGTGCTGTTCTCCCAAAGGACCAGGCGTGCACCTCTATGTGTGTGCTGTTCTCCCAAAGGACCAGGTGCACACCTCTATGTGTGTGCTGTTCTCCCAAAGGACCAGGTGCACACCTCTATGTGTGTGCTGTTCTCCCAAAGGACCAGGCGTGCACCTCTATGTGTGTGCTGTTCTCCCAAAGGACCAGGTGCACACCTCTATGTGTGTGCTGTTCTCCCAAAGGACCAGGTGCACACCTCTATGTGTGTGCTAGTCTCCCAAAGGACCAGGCGTGCACCTCTATGTGTTTGCTAGTCTCCCAAAGGACCAGGTGCGCACCTCTATGTGTGTGCTGTTCTCCCAAAGGACCAGGTGCGCACCTCTATGTGTGTGCTGTTCTCCCAAAGGACCAGGTGCGCACCTCTATGTGTGCTGTTCTCCCAAAGGACCAGGTGCGCACCTCTATGTGTGTGCTAGTCTCCCAAAGGACCAGGCGTGCACCTCTATGTGTGTGCTGTTCTCCCAAAGGACCAGGTGCGCACCTCTATGTGTGTGCTAGTCTCCCAAAGGACCAGGTGCGCACCTCTATGTTTGTGCTGTTCTCCCAAAGGACCAGGTGCGCACCTCTATGTGTGTGCTGTTCTCCCAAAGGACCAGGTGCGCACCTCTATGTGTGTGCTGTTCTCCCAAAGGACCAGGCGTGCACCTCTATGTGTGTGCTGTTCTCCCAAAGGACCAGGTGCACACCTCTATGTGTGTGCTGTTCTCCCAAAGGACCAGGTGCGCACCTCTATGTGTGTGCTGTTCTCCCAAAGGACCAGGTGCGCACCTCTATGTGTGTGCTGTTCTCCCAAAGGACCAGGTGCGCACCTCTATGTGTGTGCTGTTCTCCCAAAGGACCAGGCGTGCACCTCTATGTGTGTGCTGTTCTCCCAAAGGACCAGGTGCACACCTCTATGTGTGTGCTGTTCTCCCAAAGGACCAGGCGTGCACCTCTATGTGTGTGCTGTTCTCCCAAAGGACCAGGTGCACACCTCTATGTGTGTGCTGTTCTCCCAAAGGACCAGGTGCACACCTCTATGTGTGTGCTAGTCTCCCAAAGGACCAGGTGCGCACCTCTATGTGTGTGCTAGTCTCCCAAAGGACCAGGTGCGCACCTCTATGTGTGTGCTGTTCTCCCAAAGGACCAGGTGCGCACCTCTATGTGTGTGCTGTTCTCCCAAAGGACCAGGCGTGCACCTCTATGTGTGTGCTGTTCTCCCAAAGGACCAGGTGCGCACCTCTATGTGTGTGCTGTTCTCCCAAAGGACCAGGTGCGCACCTCTATGTGTGTGCTGTTCTCCCAAAGGACCAGGTGCACACCTCTATGTGTGTGCTGTTCTCCCAAAGGACCAGGCGTGCACCTCTATGTGTGTGCTGTTCTCCCAAAGGACCAGGTGCGCACCTCTATGTGTGTGCTGTTCTCCCACAGTCCAGGTGCACACCTCTATGTGTGTGCTGTTCTCCCAAAGGACCAGGTGCGCACCTCTATGTGTGTGCCGTTCTCCCAAAGGACCAGGCGTGCACCTCTATGTGTGTGCTAGTCTCCCAAAGGACCAGGTGCACACCTCTATGTGTGTGCTGTTCTCCCAAAGGACCAGGTGCACACCTCTATGTGTGTGCTGTTCTCCCAAAGGACCAGGTGCGCACCTCTATGTGTGTGCTGTTCTCCCAAAGGACCAGGCGTGCACCTCTATGTGTGTGCTGTTCTCCCAAAGGACCAGGTGCGCACCTCTATGTGTGTGCCGTTCTCCCAAAGGACCAGGCGTGCACCTCTATGTGTGTGCTGTTCTCCCAAAGGACCAGGTGCGCACCTCTATGTGTGTGCTGTTCTCCCAAAGGACCAGGTGCGCACCTCTATGTGTGTACTGTTCTCCCAAAGGACCAGGTGCGCACCTCTATGTGTGCTGTTCTCCCAAAGGACCAGGTGCGCACCTCTATGTGTGTGCTGTTCTCCCAAAGGACCAGGTGCGCACCTCTATGTGTGTGCTGTTCTCCCAAAGGACCAGGTGCGCACCTCTATGTGTGTACTGTTCTCCCAAAGGACCAGGTGCACACCTCTATGTGTGTGCTGTTCTCCCAAAGGACCAGGTGTGCACCTCTATGTGTGTGCTGTTCTCCCAAAGGACCAGGTGCACACCTCTATGTGTGTGCTAGTCTCCCAAAGGACCAGGTGTGCACCTCTATGTGTGTGCTGTTCTCCCAAAGGACCAGGTGCACACCTCTATGTGTGCTGTTCTCCCAAAGGACCAGGCGTGCACCTCTATGTGTGTGCTGTTCTCCCAAAGGACCAGGTGCGCACCTCTATGTGTGTGCTAGTCTCCCAAAGGACCAGGTGTGCACCTCTATGTGTGTGCTGTTCTCCCAAAGGACCAGGTGCACACCTCTATGTGTGCTGTTCTCCCAAAGGACCAGGCGTGCACCTCTATGTGTGTGCTGTTCTCCCAAAGGACCAGGTGCACACCTCTATGTGTGCTGTTCTCCCAAAGGACCAGGTGCACACTTCTATGTGTGCTGTTCTCCCAAAGGACAGAGTTCAGTTCACAGCACCTGCTTACCAACAGCTCACAGACTCTCTAACTCCAGCTCTGTGGGATCTGGGATGGGATCAAGTTGGTTGTCAACTTGACTATATCTGAAACTTCTGGGTACTCCTGTGAGGAATTTTCTCGATCACATTTGAAATAAGAAAGTACATTAATGTGGGCAGCACCTTCTAGTGGAAGCCTGGACAAAAAGATAAGGAAGAAGAAAACTGCCTTTTTTTTTTTTGCCTGCTTACCCTCACTTTTTCTGACAAGATCATTTATTTATTGTTGTGGTTTTCTTTTGCTGGGATCAGAACCAACTTCAAGAGTTCAACAAAGATGGAAGATCAGCCGGTCTCCAGGAATCCTCCAGTCCTTTAGTGCTAGACTGGAACGGCTGAGACAGCCAGCCTTGTCGACTGAGTAACCGCTGGATTCTCGACTTCTCTAGTGTGAGGCAGCCATTGCTGGACTACCTAGACCACATACTGTAAGTCAATCTAATAAATCGTGTGTGTGTGTGTGTGTGTGTGTGTGTGTGTGTGTGTGTGTGTGTATGTTCACACACACGTATATCCCAATGATATCAAACTTGCTTTTTCCGGGAACCCTACTTTATGACCTGAGGTCATCTTCTGGCCTCCAAGGGCATCCGTATCCACATATGCACATGCCCACCCACATACCCACTACTAATGGGGAGAGCCCGTGGAGAGCTTACCTCTCACAGATCCTGTAGTCTTCATTCACACTCACTGTCTTGTACTTCACACTACCCTTGGTCCGCTCCAGCTCCCAACACCAGTCTTTAGGTGTGTCAAACATTACAGTGTGATTGCTGGGATCAGTGGCTAAGAAAACAAAATCAGCCCATGGTGAACTCTTTCCATGACACTGGTATTTTGTTCATGTGGACATACAAGCTCTGAACCCAATTTATTACATTGAGTCTATTTTTATCTAGAAGTAAATTCACAGCTTAATTGTTCCATTTTTCTATCATTAATCCAAAAATTACAATGGAAACTTTATTGAAATTTTCATTACATTTACTTATTTTGTGTAGGAGAAGAGAGCATGGCATGCCTGTCACAGTGCACATATGT
Source organism: Microtus pennsylvanicus (assembly GCF_037038515.1). NCBI lineage: Eukaryota > Metazoa > Chordata > Mammalia > Rodentia > Cricetidae > Microtus > Microtus pennsylvanicus. The sequence goes on from NC_134584.1 coordinate 25,362,195, forward strand.
TGGTCTAACAACAAAACTCGGTTGTCAGGTCTGAAGGCAAGCGTGTTTACCTACTGATCCTCACACTGGTCCATGTTGTCTCTTTATATAGATATAGATAGTAGGAAAGAAGTTTTGTTTCTAAAGTTTGATTTTTATTATTTTATGTGTATCTGTTTCTGTATGCCAAGAGTGTATAGGAGACTATGGAGTCCAGATAATGGTGCTGGATCTCCTGTGGCTGAAGTTTACAGGCAGTTGTGAGTCAGTCACCCAATATGGGTGCTAAGAACTGAACTTGGGTCCTCGGGAAAAGCAGCATGTATTCTTAGCTGCTAAGCCATCCCTCCAGCCCCCAAAAGTTATTCTTGTTCCATTCCTTGCAAAAGTAATTTCTAGTTCTATTTTCAGTTCATGAGATAATTTATATAAAACAAAAATCCTGTGAAGCATTGAAAAATGGGCTTGGCACAAAAGCTAAGGATTGAAATATTTTTAGCCCTCCACATGTGTATAACATGGCACACTGATGAGAATAGCATGTCTGATTCTGGAACATAAATCCTTCTTCAGCTTGTGATGTGCTGCCTGCAAGAAGCCTGTCCAGGACAGCACTTGGTCACTGAAAGCCATAAACAGACCAGAGAGTCACAGTGGAGGAAGTGGCCAATAGCCAAGGCCTGCATCATGGTGACAGGAACTTTGGCTACATCAGCACTGTTAGAACAAAATGTCCACGAGTCCTGCCCAAAGCTCAGCAGAAACGGCTGTGGCCTTTCTCCAGGCCATCACTGATTTCTGGAAGTGACAGGCACATCGAAAAACCCAAACTTCCTGGAAAATAACAAGTGTTGCTAAAACTAACCCACCTGCTTCTGTTAAATTAAAATTACAGTAAAAGTAGTTTGAACAATGACAATAACCAATGTTTACATAAGTCAAATATTTCTAATCTAAAAATATAAAAGTAAACCTTAAATTTCTGGACTGCCAATGTGATTTCCCAAGTGGAAAATTCCACACCTGACCTCATGTCATTGTCAAAACACAAGCACATTAAAAATATTGTATAACCAGACAGTGGTAGCTCATGCCTTTAATCCCAGCACTTGGGAGACAGACACAAGTGGATCTCTGAGTTTGAGGTTAGCCTGGTTTAAGAACAGGTCCCAAGATAGCCAGGGCTACACAGAGAAACTCTGTCTTGGGGGAGTAGGTGTCTAAGTGAGATAGAAAGACTGCTCTGTGGTCAAGAGCACTGGTGATTCCTCTAGACTTGCAGGTTTCAATTTCCAGCACCCACATGGCAGCTCCTAACTGCCTCTAGCTACAGTCTCAAAAGATCCAATGTCCCCTTCTGGTCACAACAGGTAATAAGCACACATGTAGTGCATGCATTCATGCAAGCAATCATACACATAAAAATAAACAAATCAAAGAGATATATAAGACAGGAACAGTGCTTACACTTATAACATCAACATTTTAGAAGGCTAAAGGATCTTGAGTTTGAGGGCAGCCTGAGCTACCTACTGGAACCCTGCCTCAAATAACACCATAGACAAATAAACAGGTATCCTATCTATCTAGCCAGTCTAAAAATACTAGACTGAGGGAGAAAGCTCAGTTGATAATGTACTTGCCTTTCAAGGATGAAGACGTTGGTTTGATCCAGGCAGGTACTTATTCCTAGCACTGAGGAAGTAGACGGAAGGGTCCCAACTGTAAAGTGCTCACATTAACAAAACCCATACACAAAAACTAATAGCCACCATGGTGGGGCACGTGCCTTTAATCCCAGCACGCGGGAGGCAGAGGTAGGCAGCTCTCTGCATTCAAGGCCAGCCTGGTCTACAGAGTAAGTTCCAGGATAGCCAGGGCTACACAGAGAAACCCTGTCTCAAAACACAAAAATAAAACAAAGCAAAAACTAACGGCCAAATAGTGTCTGTTAGTTACAACCTTTCCTATCTCATGCCCCAGTGAAAGAAGATCAGAGAAGGGTGAATTACAACAGAATAAAGATTCTATATACCCTGGGTACAAAACAAAACAAAAATCAAAGACAAAAAAAAAACAACAAAGGATCAAGAAACTGCCAAGGTAGGAAAGGTAAGTGCTAAGCAGACTGACTGGTCATGTGTTAGCAAGGCCAGAAACTATCGTAGCAAGAACCAGACCTCAGGATCACTTGGTGTACACCTTTAATCTCAGCACTCAGGAGACAGAGATCATAGGGTGCAGCTCTGGAGTTGGAGGCCAGCCTGTTCTACAGAGTGAATTACATAGTGAAAGCCTGTCTTTAATGTGTTTTGGGGTTTTTTTTCCAAAATCAGGATCTATGGAAAAAGTATAACTCATAAAACTGAAGTGTGATTTTTCAAATAAGAATCCAAAAGATGCTTATATATAATTAGTCAACACTGTCAAAGTTGTACAATAGCACCCAGGCCAGAATCGGAATTGTTGCGGGATATTTGATTGCACTCTGAAACACCAAGACCGTGTTAATAAAATTAATTGGATCAAGGAGCAGAGCAAGTGCATGGGTGGAGGCCAGAAGAGGGCACCAGATCTCATTACAGACGGTTGTGAACCACCATGTAGTTGCTGGGAATTGAACTCAGGACCTCTGGAAAAACAGCCTGTGCTCTTAACCTCTCAGCCATCTTTCTAGTCCCATGATTATTTTTTAAGTATGAAACCAACAGATGTGTATATAAACTGTAGTAATCAACCAAAAAAGCCACGTGTATGCCTACTACCACTGTCATTTTATAGCTATAATATAAAAGATCTGTCTGTAACAGAGATGAACTATAGGGACAAATTTCCTGCCCAGCTCAGTAATATTAATGTGAACTAATTCTCATGCATAGCCCACCATGAGTGATGGGTACCTTTTCTTTTCTTCTTTGAAACTCTGTATACAGCCCTTTCTGGCCTCCAACCTAACCTAAATCAGGCTGGCACTGAACTCACAGAGATTCAGAGATCCACCAGCTTTTGCCTTCAACTATGGTGTACCACTATGCCCAGATAATAGGCAATTTTATTCTCAATTACCTCTCATGTAAAGACTTCATCCTATGTCATGAATTTAATACTTAATAATCTTCACAGGGGAGGCATGAACACTGCTATTTTAAAATGAGGAAATGCAAACACACAGGCATTTAGAACCATAGATAGACAACACCAAGAAACATCTTCTCTACAACATATTATAGCCAAGATGTCCAAAAGACAAAGCAGAGATAGGGAGATGGCTTCATGGGTAAAGTGGTTTGTATACAAGCATGAGGGCATGAGTTTGGATCCTCAAACCTACTTAAAAGCTGGGCTATTAATCTCAGCAGAGGCAGAGAGATTCTGTGAATTTGAGGCCAGCCTGGTCTTCATAACAGCAATGACTATATATAGAGATCTGTCTCAAAAAACAAAGAAAAAAGTTAGGCAGAACAGCACACATCTGTAGCTCCAGCACCAAGGGAAAGGAGGATAGCAAAGATAGGTGGATCCTTGAAGTTCACTAGCCGGTTGGTTTAGTCAATAAGCTCCAGGTTCAGTGAGAAACCCTGTTCCAAAAGATAAAGTGGAGAAGAACTATAGAAGATACCTAATATCCACACCAGGTCAGGACATGTGTGTACATACATGAACATGTACAAACAAAATCCACTCACAAATAACCAACAAAAACAGAAAAGGTAAAAGCAAAAGAATTCCAGCCAGATGGCGTAATTACTCGTACCTATAATCTCAACAGGATCACTCATCAGTCTGAGGCGACCTTGGACTACATAGTGAGTTCCAGGCTAAGCCAGGTTGAACTGTAATGGGACTGGGTCTCAAAAATGTAGACAGACAGACACAGAATAAAACATTATTAAAAGCTCTAAGGGGAAAAGGCCAATTCACCTACAAAGGTCAGCAATCAAATTAACATCAGCAAAATCTAGGAAAGCCTGGAACAATAATATACTTTGCGTCCTGAAAGTAAATAATTACCAATCTAAATTGCTATAAACAGCAAAGCTATCTTTTAGTAATGACAGAAAAATAAGGATATCTCAAGAACAAACTAAAGCAGTTCATAACCACACAGCTAGCACAAAGTTAAAATCATAACAGTACATAAAAGAATATCAAAACAGTAATACATGAACAAAAAGGATAGGAAGGAATCCATCACAGCCAACACACTAAACTATCAAACCCCTAATCCTTAAAGAAAAAAGACCTAAACAGTAATCCACCCAACCAGGAAAAAACAAAAAGGTGCAGACTGGCGGGATATATTTAAAAACCAGCTCCAGGAACTGAAGAGGTTAGTGATTAAGAGCAAGTACAGTTCTTCCAAAGGACCCACATTTGGTTCCATCACCCATGTTGGATTACTCACAAACTCCAGCTCCAGAGATACCTGATACCCCTGTTCTCCTCAAGAAACACCCACAAAGAATCACATAATTAAAAATAATTTAAAAAATAGGTCCAATCGTCTACTATTTCCAGGAGACAATTCACCAGCAGGGACTAAAAAATATAAAGTATGGAAGTCCAAAACAAGCTAGGGTAACCATTCTGTTATCTGAAAAACTATACTTGAAACCAAAATAAGAACAGAAAAGGAACATAGTTATAAAGGGAACAATTTATAAAAAAAAAAACATAAAATTAGTAAACGTACATGTGCCAAATGTTAGGGCTCTCAATTTTATAAAACAATCACTAATGTGCACTAAGGTCTGAATGGTCCTGATAACACAGGGTTACTTCAATACCCCCGGTCTCATCTTTAGGTCAGTCATCCAAACTAAAATAGAATGAAGAAACCACAGAGTTAGACTACACCATGGATCGAATGGATCTAACAGCTATCTACAGAATATTCTGCCTGGTAAAAACAGAGCACACCTTATTTTCGGCAGCCTGTGAAGCTCCTCTAAGATTAGTCATATATACTCTGGGCTGCAAAGCAGGTCTTAGCAAACAGAAAAAAACTGAGATTGTTTCTAGCACCTCATCAGATCATACTGAATAAAACTAGAAATCAACAGCAACAGAAACTACAAACACTAAGAGACTAGACAATACACGCAAGTGGACTCGGGAAATTGAAGAAATCAAAGAAAAAATAAAAAACACAGGCTGGGGAGATGGTTCCATCAGTAAAATGCCTTCCTTATAAGCAAAGAACCTGAATATGATCCCCCACAGCATATATTAGGAAAACAAAGGAGGAGGAGGTGGAGGAGAGCAAAACATATAAAAACTAAAAATATGTGTGCACTGGTCGGCCTGGCACATTCTCTCTTATCAAGCCAGACCTGAAATGCATTTCTTATGAACAAATGTCCTATGCCCACAAAACATTATTCTCTCTTTAAACTTTAAATGGTATCCTCAAGAATCTCAAGTGTATTTATGTAGAAAAAAGAACCCAGAGACAAATAAATTAAAATAGGGTTATTTTAATTGTCTCAATTTTATTTTTTTCAGTAGTTTCACATTTCCAGTATGACATTGCTTTTACTGCTTTTCAATTCATAACAATTCCAGTCCACTTGTGTGTGTACACTCACCTATGCGTACACACGCGGCCACCCGAGGCTGACGCCAGGTATCTTCCTTTACTCTTCTCTGACTCATTTTTGAGCAGAGTTCCTCACTGAACCTAGACCTGGCTCTTTTATGAAACTGGCCGGCCAGAAAGATCCCACAATCTATCTGTTTCTGCCACCAGCACTGGGGTTCCAGCCATGTACCCCTGAACCTGTCTTTTACATGGATGCCAGAGATTCAAACTCAAGTCCTCAGGCCTGCACAGCAAACACTTACACACCAAGCCACCTCTCTTGATTTCACTTTCCATAAGTAACCATAAAAACAATTCCATTACAACATGAAAGCAAACAGACCTAAAAGGTCAGCTAAGCAAAGAACACAGGAAAAGAAAACTCGCCAGGTGGTGGTGATCCATGCCTTTAACCCCAGTACTCAGGAGGCAGAGGCAGGCAGATCTCTGAGTCTGAGGCCAGCCTGGCCTATAAGAGATAGTTCCAGGACAGGCTCCAAAAACTACAGCAAAATCCTGTCTCAAAAAAAGAAAGAAAAGAAAAAAGAAAGAAAAGAAAACTCCTAAGTGAATCATGTGTTGGATGCTTGTACCCAAACGCATGTTGTCATTTGGGTAGTGTCCTGGCTGGTTTTAGGTCAAGTTGGCACATGCTACATTCATCTGAATGGAGGGAACCTCAATTGATAAAATGACTCCATAAGATGAGGCTGGAAGGATTTTCTTAATTAGTGATTAATGACGGCAGGACCAGCCCATTGTGGGTGGTGCCATCCCTGGGCTGGTAGTCCTAGGTTCTATAAGAGAGCAGGCTGAACAAGGCATGGGAAGCAAGCAAGTAAGCAAAGCACCTCCATGGCCTTTGCATCAGTTAGAGTTCCTGTCCTGGCTTCCTTCAATGATGGACTACGATGTGGAAGTGTAAGACAAATAAACCCTTTCCTCCCCAGCTTCCTTTTGGTCATGGTGTTTTTCATCACAGCAATGGTAACCTAAGACAGGGAGGATGCAGACACTGAGAAACTGAGCATTCCTGGAGGAAGCAGGTCACTGGGGTGTACCTTTGAAAGTTATGTCTGGTTTCTGTTTCCTTCTTTTTCTATTTCTTGTTTGTCACCATGAGGTGAACAATCTCCCCTTCCACAAAAACATGGACCAAGCAACCATAAAGTGAACCCTCTCAGACAGTGAACCAAAGTAAATCCTTCTTCCCTTTTCTGACAGACATTTGGTCACAATGATACAAACTCACTAAACAGGGTTCCCCTCCTGATCACAGGGGAGAATAGAAAGGAACCTTTTGGGGGTGGAGACACTGCTAGTCCCAGCATTCAGTGAGACTCAGCTTGGGCTATAGGAAGAGACAAAACCAAAGATGAGTGGAAGAATCTTGGCTACTCAGCAACAATAGCTCAAAAGAGACTTACCTGTGCTGTGCACAGCAGCTGCATAGGAAAACAGAAACAGTCTTTTCAGCAGTTTAGGAGTCTGAGTATGACGGATTATGCCACTGACAATCTAGAGAAGAAAGGACCAATGGATATTGTTATGCTTCTGATAGGTCAACACTAAGAAAGGTAGGGGCCAACTTTGTTCTCTATCACACTAATGTGATGTGGGAAGCTATTCTGTATATGTATTGCTTTTATTGCAGGGCAGAACAGAGCTAGGTGGGAAAAATTAACTGAATGCTGGGAGACAGAAGGCAGAGTCAGGGAGGTGCCATGGGAGACAGACACTGCATGGAACCTTGCCAGTAAGTCACAGCCATCTGGCGATATACAGAATAATAGAAATGGGTTAAATTAAGATGTAAGAGCTAGCCAATAAGAAGCTAGAGCTAATAGGCCAAGCAGTGATTTAATTAATACAGTTTCTGTGTGGTTATTTCGAGTCTGGACAGCAGGGAACAAACAAGCAGCCTCCTACAACACTAATGGGCTCTGGGGACAGCATAACCCTTGCTGAACTTCAATCTATGATTTAGCTCTTAGAACAGTGCCAGAGCAACAGAATACTATTTTGTCATGCTGTCTAAGAGCTTCGAATGTCTAGGGAAAATTTAAAACACAGTCTAATTTCCCAAAAAGCAAGAGTTAAAAATCTCAACTGCCTTATAAGGTCTGGTCCAAATATCCAACATGTCCAAGACTCACAAGTAAAACAGACAAAAAGCAAGACACTTAGCTGACTCACTTGTGGATGCTGTAGACAATAAAGGAAAGGGCTAGGCATGTATCCCAGTTAGGAATATGCTTGCCTAGCATGTATAAAGTCCTAGTAGAACATGCTTATAGTCCCAGCACTCAGGAGGAAGGAGGAGAATCAAAGCTTCAAGGTCATTCCCGGCAACAGAGAGCATTTAAGGCCAGCCTGGGCTACACAAGACCTTGTCTCAAAAGGAAAAAAAGAAAAGAAATCTGTCGTTGTTCTCTCTGTCTGTCTATTGTGTTAATCAAAAGTATGTTTGGATAAATAACTAAAATAATTGTTTAAAAGGAAATGCTTTGTTTCTTGGGGAATTTTCTCTAGCTATAGCATTTTTTGCCTGCTCACAATAGGTATTATATTATAATCATATTCATTATTCTAACTGAACTACCATACTCTTTCAAAGAAAATTAGAGCATTACCTAAAGTGTGCATAATTCATTGAAGATAAGACAGTATAAACAAACTGGCATCTTGCTGGGCTTTCCCTAATGTGCATACCATGAGAGGAGCAAGTCTGAGACCGTCCCTATCTCAGCAAGAAAAACCTTGGAAATTATAAGGAATCGTAGCAAACTGGTACAGCCATTTCCTGATTGCAACTTGTGCATCTACCAGGAAATGATGCTTAGTCTTTACAGGTGCATCTGACTTTGCTCATGAAACAACTGCTGTTTCGCAGAGGCAAACACACAGATTCTCAGGAGTCAGCATTCCTGTGGTAGACAGACTCTAGGGGAAGATCAGCCTTAGCTGTCTTTTCCTCCCCATCCCCAAGCAGACCCTGACCTCACTCATCACCTCCCACTCACCCCTTAGTAGTTCTAGGTAATCAGCACTATAAACTGAAGGACTCAAGGTTATACATGCCAAATAAAACCAGTCATGCTTGTCCCAACTATCTCTCACACATTAATCCGCGAATGAGATTGCAGCTGACATCAGCTTCAGAGTGAAAGGCTTCCTTCCACCTTCAGGCAATATAAGCAAAACCTAGTCAGTGGGGGAAATCCTGATGGGAAATAAACCTAAAAACAGATGTAACTAGTTACCCTTTTGACTTCCTCTTCCTTTGTGTACCTCAGACAAAAGTGTAGCACCCGCAGATCTTTGCAGTGGATAATAAGCTTCTCTGGGTATTTCTTAAGTTGGTCAAACAGAGGCTTCTTTTTCTCATCAAACACTACGGATCAAAGACAAAATTATAAGTAGAAATGACTGTTACATGGCGACAAATTAACACTAAAGGAACAGGTAGACTGTTAGCGTCTAAGGATGGAAGTCACTCCCAAAAGCATTCTTTTCTTTTTGTCTTCAGTGCAGTTCTGGCTGTTCTGGATCTAAGTTTGTAGATCAGACTGGCCTCAAACTATGAGATCCACTTGCCTCTACCTCCAAAGTGCTGGGATTAAAGGTGTGTGCCACCACATCAGGCTTCCAGCAGGATTCTTTATTCCTCTGGAATAAGACTAAGGCTCAAATGAACAGACCAGACTCCACCAGTCTAAAGAAAGCCCAGCTCTGATGGGCCTGAGAGACAGCTCAGCAGCTATGAGCACTTCCTGCTCTTCCAGAGGACCAGGGTTCAGTTCCCAGGATCCATGTTTTTTGTTCGTTTTTTTGTTTTGTTTTGAGACAAGACTTCTGTCCTGGAACTCACTCTATAAATTAGGGTAGCTTCAAACTCAGAAGTCCACCTTCCTCTCTGCCTTCTGGGATTGAAGGTGTGCACCATCACACCCGGCTCAAGTTTTTCTTTTCTTCTTTTTTAAAAGTTTTTTTTCTTTAAGTTTTCATTGTGTATACTGACTGATCATGGTGCTATGTTTTCTAAGGACACTGTCATATAAGCATTTAATGTGTGTCAAGCATATGCCCATATTACAGTGAGCCTTAACTGACCAACACCTACCATAGAACAGTTTTGTGTGCGTGTTAGAAAAAGCAGGCTTCAGGCTAGGTGTGGTGGCTTGCACCTGAAAACTCAGCACTTGGGAGCAAGAGCCGGAGGCAAGAAAATCAGGAGTCTGAGGCTAGTGGGCTACATTAAATCAAACAACCAAGCAAATGGAATACTCTCTTACCATATTCCCAAAAAACTAGGTGAGTCGGTAAGTACGTAAGTCTCCCCACTAAGCCTGATGACCTGAGTCTGATCCCCAGGACACACAGAGAAGCTCCTGCATGCTGTCTTCTGATCTCCACATGCACACCCACACAAGTACGTACACTAACACACAAATCTTAACAGAAAAAAGAATGAGATAGAGAGAAGAGGATGCAAGCCCAGCTTGGTTCATCTCAAACCAAGTAACCCTGGGTGAGCTATCCATGCTGCGCTTACCATTCCCAAAGCTGTTTTCCATAAGGTAACTTATGCAGCACAGTTGAACAGACTATAAGATATCATTATTGCTCTATGTTCTGAGGCAGGCAATGCAACAAAGGAAGGAGACACTCACCTCCATAAATCTGATCCACACAGTGAAGGGGAACATCATTTTCTCCTACTATCTTATTCTTAAACTGAGTTTCCTAAAAAGAAAAAAAAATCAAAAGGAAATAACTATGACTCCTTTCAATGAACTCGGACATTCATAGCAAAGCAAATCATTATTCTTCACTTTACAGAAATAAATGAAGAAAGGCATCTCCCCTAGGCTCCCAAGTAAAGGGATGCTGCAGTACATGAGAGAAAATCCCATGAGCACCAGCTGTTTCAACCCAGGGAGAACACGCCACTTCTGTGCCACTGAAAACCAAGTGTACAAGTGACAGGTTAGCACTTCTGCACACAGTGCAGGCAGACGGAGACAAAGCTATCTGGGCTTTGGGGAAGCAGCTGGAAAGTCAAGTATTTGGCAAAAGCTGTGTTTGCTCAGAACTAAGAGTCAAGCCCTGCAACAGACAGTGGTGCAGGAGGCCAGCCTGGGAAGTAGCAACAGTGCTGCTTTATATGAAACACAGGGGTCCAGGGCACTGGCACATGGGGAACAGGCAGGGTCCAGTGGGGTTCCCACTGGGGTGCAGTGCTGTCCCTCCTCTATCGCTCACCCCTAAGGAGACACAAGTCTCAAACAACACTGCAACTAGATTCAGATCAAACAGAAACAACCCAAGCTCAAGGGTCACACTCCAGACCTAAGTGCCCAAATCTGTGAAAGAGGGAACATGAGAAACTGTACATGGGAGAGGTTGTTCCAGCGGGTGATTCATGCTGTGCTGAATTCAGAAGAAATTGGGGAAAGTTGGTGAAGTCAGCTTAGAGGGGCAAAAGCAAGCAAGCAGGAAGCACAGGTGGTGATTTCTAGGTCTTCCTGGTGGAGGGAGCCCCTGAAGGGCGAGAGCCGACCACCAGCATGGGCTGGGAGGAGAAAGCTGCAGGGACAGCACCGGAGTCACAGCTGCACCTTCCCTACCACTCTGCAGACGCAGCTCATACGTACACCGCCGTTATCCAAGGCTGAGTCGTCATCCCCCAGGAAGGAAATCTTGAAGTCAGTGCAGACGAGTCTCCCATAGACACCACGCTGACAGGAATCCTCCTGCACATACTTCAGGACTGTGCTAGCTTCACAAAGCAGTTGTTCACCTGATGGGAACCAAAGTGAGCTCTCCTCAGAGGCCTCAGGGAAGGCCCAGAGCTGCGAGCACCGGGACAAGCACACAGTACAGCGCAGCACTCGGCAGCAGCGCACTCCAGAGCAGGCAGAGCCACGTGGCTCAGAGACCGTCATGCTGGGATTTCTCCAACCACTCAGGAGCTCAAGCTTCTTCTCTCCTTTGTTTGGAAACAGGGTCTCACCATATTACACAGACTAGCTTTGATTCATTGAGTAGCCTGGGCTGGCCTAAACTCACAATTATCCTCCTGCCTCAGCCTCCCAAATGCTGGGATTAGAGCCCCTTTGCCCTGACTTTCAGCCACCTTCTGTAGTGCAGATCTTGGTGTTTTTACTACTTTGACCCAGCAGGTGTCCCACAACAGGGATCCTGGAAGTGGAGCAAAGGTAGGCAGGGTGGTCAGCAGGGCCTGGATTCAGAACTCAGCCCCATTTCCTGTGTAAGCCAGGGCTTCTGTGCAGCTTCCTCAGATGACAGACGTGCGGGCTCATGTTGGAGGATGAGAGGGGAAAAAGAGGATATAAGGTGGGGAGGGGGCATAGTCTCTCTTTCTTAGTTCAAAGCATTTCCTCTCGATGTGCCACCTCCCCTGCTCCATCTGCAGGGACCCAGCCCTCATTAGAAGCTATAGTTCCTGAAGACATATTCCACAGCCAAAAATCACTAGGGCTAGACCTAGGTGAGCATCCTCTGCTCCCTAGAAGAGAAAACTCTGCTGGTGTTTGGGTGAGGACAGGAAGAGAAGGACATTAAGGAAATAAGAGTGGAGGCTGCTCGTTTGTTCCCGGCCACCCAGACCTCAAATAATCACTCAGAAACTATTTTAACTGCAATACTGTTTGGCCAATAGCTTAAGCGTATTTCTAGCTAGCTCTTACATCTTAAATTAACTCATTTCCATTATTTTATATTTTACCATAAGGCTCATGGTTTACGGTAAAGTTCCCAGGCATCTGACTCCTTCGGTGGCGCTACATGGTGTCTCTGACTCTGCCTACTCTCTCTATATATGTTTTCTAACCTGACTATATTTTGTTAAGCCACTGGACAAAAGCAGCTTCTTTATTCACTAACCAATAAAAGCAACACATATACAGAAGGACTTCCCACACCATAAGAGAGCCAATTTAGCAATAACAACAAAGGAATTTTCTTGTCATCTAATAGATAACCATCTTCCCCCCCTCAGGGCTTCCCTCTGGCTTTCTTCACCTTTGAATTCACTTGTTGGCTAAAAATTCATTTAATCTAGCTTTAAAGAATAACAGCAGGCTGGTGGTGGCACACACCTTTAATCCCAGCAGAGGCAGGCAGATCCTCAAGGCCAGCCTGGTCTACAAAGTAAGTTCTAGGACAACAAGGGCTATACAGAAACTCTGCCTTGGGAGGGGGACAAAAAGTTAATAAAAAGTTAGGCATCCTTGTTACAGGAAAACACACATTATAAGAAAAACAAAAACATTTTGGAACTGGATGCAACATGCACATCTGTGAGCCCAGTATTCAGGAGAGGGAGGCAGAAGGGTCACAAGTCCCAGGCCAGCCTGAGCTCTTTGAAACCTAGTTTCAAAATAAACAAAACATTTACAAAAAGAAATGATTTTTATACAGCTGGCAACATTTTCCACTTAAGAGGGAACTATACCACCAAGAGGTTTCTGTTGTTGAACTCAGAAGTGATTAAAACTTAACTGAGAGTTAGCCACTCTCCTGTCTCAAAAACAGTCAACCAATCCAGGCTCCTTCATAATGAATGACTTCAAAGCAGAGCCCCAGTAACCCCGCCAGCCCTAGTATTTCTGGTACCTGTGCTGAAATACACCAGCAGACAGTCAGGTGAGGCCCCCACTGCCAGTGCTGGGAGGCCCAGGCAGCTGTGAGAGCTGAGAGCAACTATGGTTAGAGGCAGCAAGAAGGACATGCAGACTATCGGATTCTTCCAGGGTCTAGGATTTTCTTGATTGGAGACCAGAAATACTAGACAAAACCAAGTAGGACACCCTCAAAAAGGCTTCACTGGCTTGTGAAAGAAGTGAGAATTTCCCATCACGTTGGAGGAAAGGGAAACAAGGAAATTTTTTCCAAATGTTGTAACCTCTGGGTCAGGTGTGTTACTGAAGACCTTGACATCTTTGTTATGATACATCATCATCATTGTTATGTGCCAGAGCATGAAAACAAAGGAGTTTATAATAGCAACACTAGGGATGACATCATCTATCTTTGGCCTTGAGCTATAGGTGAGATATGATGTTAACATGAGCATTACCTGGCAACAAGTGAAGAGTGACTTCCTTCTCTGTTACTTCCTTTTCATTTGTGTGAATTTCCTAAAAATAAATAAACAAATAAATACAAGAGCAAAAAGTCATAATTTTCTTTGCTTACAGGCTAAAATTAACAATAAATTAACATTCCAAACACATATTAAACTATCACCTAAGCTCAAGAAGTTTGACTTAATAAGCTATTGTTATTACATTTATTTATTTATTGAGTGTGTATAGAGATGCCCGCACAGGCATGTGTCACACACAGTGTGTGTGTGTGTGTGTGTGTGTGTGCTTGCACATGTAGATCAGAGAACAACCTACGGTAGGAGTAGGAGTAGGATTTCTCCTTCTACATGTAAGTCCCAGATCTTTAGGCTTGGTAGCAAGTACGTTTATCCACAAACTATATCACTGACCTTTAACAAACCACTTTTAAATACATGTTTAGGGGCTGGAGCTGTCACCTAACATGTATAAATTCTCAGCATAAAAAAACAAAAGCAAACAAACAAACAAAAATCAGGATGTGGAGCGATGACTCCTTTAGTAAAGTACTTGCTACACAAGCATGGGGACCTAAACTCAGTCACCAACACTCACATAAAAGCTAGGCACAGCAACATGCACCCTCAAAGCAGAGACAAGACAGCCCTGGGGCTTACTGGCTAGCTAGTCTGACCAAACAGGTAAGCCCCAAGCTCAATGAGAGGCTGCCTCAAAAATCTCCAAAAAGAACATGGAAGGCAACTAAAGAAGACACCCAATGCTAACTTGTGACCTCCACAAGCACACGCATGTACATGTACCTGCATACATTTATACGTATACAAATAGGATATAGCAGAAAATGCCTGAAAAAACAGTCACAAGTCCCAGGCCAGCCTGAGCTCTTTGAAACCTAGTTTCAAAATAAACAAAACATTTACAAAAAGAAATGATTTTTATACAGCTGGCAACATTTTCCATGTAAGAGGGAACTATACCACCAAGAGGTTTCTGTTCTTGAACTCAGAAGTTAGTCTCAAAAACAGGAGGGGGGCAGGAAGATCAAGAAGTTCAAGGTCATTCTTGGCTATATAGCAAATATGAGGCCAGCCTGGGCTAAATGAAATTCTGTCTTAAAAAACAAAAATAGAGCCATGTGGTGGCAGTGCACACCTTTAATCCCAGCACTTGGGAGGCAAGGGCAGGCAAATCCCCAAGGCCAGCCTGGTCTACAGAGCTAGTTCTAGGAGAGCCAGGGCTACACAGAGAAACCTTGTAAAACAAGGACAACAACAGCAACAATAATAGTACAGAATGGTTCAGTGTAAAAGCACTTGCTACCCATCCTGTTGACCTGATCATGTGCGTGCTATGGAATAATCCTCTTATACACTGTAAAGATTTGTCACTCAAAATGGTTTAATAAAAATGCTGATGAGCCAGCAGCCAGGCAAGCATAGGTGGGGCAAACAAACTAAGGATGATGGGAAGAAGGGACTAGTGAGCAGTCACCAGCCAGACGTAGAGGGAGCAGAAGAAGAACATGCCATGCTAGTAATAAAAATACCGCCACATGACAGAGTGTAAATAAGGAATAAGAGTTAACTTAGAGTGTGAGAGTATTAAGCTCGAGCTATTGGCTGAGCATTTATAAGTAAGACTAAGCCTCCAAGTCAATTATTTGGGAAGCGGCTGCCAGTTATTTGGGAACAGGCAGGCAGAGGAGAAATGTCCAATGCTACATGTATAGCAAAAATGAACTAACCCCGCCAAGTTGTACTCTAACTTTCTTATTAATGCCATCACATGAAAACAAACACACACACATAAATAAATAAACAAACTATTTTTTGATACAAAAACAATATATGTTTTAAAGACGAGGTGTGGTGACCCTAACTGTATGCATAGCATTTGGAAAGTTGAGGCAAAGAGCAGGAGTTTAAGGTCATCACTGACTACCGAGTGAGTTCCAGGTTAACCTGGGCTACAAAAACCCCTGTATCAAAAAACAATAAAACATAAAGCTATATATATATACATATATAAAAGTGAACAGAAAATTTCAGTAAGTTTTAGTGATAGTCAACATATTAAATTAAGTTTTAAGATTTATATCTACTAGTTGTCCAAGCAGAAAGGCAGAGGTAAACATCCCTTATAGGAAGAAATAAGTTAAAATGACACCTAGGCAAAGAAACATACATAACTCAGATACAGAGTTGGGAAAAAATAAGAGACATGTCAGAGAATGAGATCCTCTCCCTCCAAAGAAAATCAAGGGTTGAAAGCAAGAGAGATCGAGTCTTCTCAGGGAAGAAACATCTATCTATCAAAGACAAACAGAGGAACACAGGACAGTATATAGTCAGTACACATAAAATGTCTATCTATAAAATACAGGCAGAGGAACACAGGACGGTATGTAGTCAGTACACATAAAATGTCTATCTATAAAATACAGGCAGAGGAACACAGGACAGTATGTAGTCAGTACAGATCCAACTACTCTATGTAGCACACTAGGTTAGGACTCAATGAAGATAGTTGTAATATCCACTCCACTGTCCATGCCAAGTTACTTTAAACCACAAGATGTTATCAAGAGTTGCAATCACTTCTAATGGAGAACCAAGTCCTGGCTCAATGTCAGTAACTAAACTCAGGTCCGTCTATTTTGTGCTCAGCATTTACTGGCTATTCAAAGATAACTTGCAAACTTTAATGAGTGATGTTTGCAAAGTGACTTGGCGCAAATACTTGCTAACATAACAAGAGTCTAAGTCTCCTAGTGAAGTCTATAAGCCATCTAAGAAGTATTCCTACCAAAATACCTAACTTCAAACACACCTGGAATCCAAGGCTTGAGAGGCAGAGGGATTTGTACATATGAAACAGCATGAGTTACACAATGAAGTCTAGGTCAGCCTGGGCTACAGAGTGAGACCCAGCCAAGGACAGATGAATAGAAGAGGGAAGGGAGGGAAGAAAGGAGGGAAGGAAAAATTCAGGCTGGTGGTGGAAGCCTGTGATCCTGGTCACTCATTAGGACAGAGAAACACAATAAATGACACCATGGGGATGATGTAATCAGTCAGTTCCTGAGGAAAATACTAAACGACACAGCAGTTTGGTAAGCAAATAAACTGGGCTTATTTAATGTTATGTAGGTAAAAGGCTCTGGGTAGAATAAGAGTCTGCCTGTGATAAACCCAGACTGAACCACAGCATCAGAATAAATGTGGGTGTGGCCAAGGCAGTGGGAGGACAGTCGGCGGCCTAAAGAGACAGTGCTCAGTGCTGCTGCTTCCCTAAAGAACCCTTTCAGGGCAGCCTATTTCAGAGGTGAATATAATTTCCATCCAGCAGATGCCACAACCTAGGGACAAGCTTCTCAAACTTAGGGTGTGTTAGGAGTCTTGGGAGCCTGTTAGGGGAGGCTGAGTCAGATGCAAGGTTCTAGAGGTTGAGCATACATGTACAAGTGAGTATTTGGTAATTTAGCAATTTTCACTCAGAGTTTCCATTCTCCGTCACAGAGGAAGAAATCCATTAAGACACAATTACTTGTCAGAGGATGTCCACTCTCTCCATACCTCTTCAATATAGTGCTTGAAGTTCTAGCAATAGCAATAAGACAACATAAGGAGATCAAGGGGATTCGTATTGGAAAGGAAGAAGTTAAGCTTTCGTTATTTGCAGATGATATGATAGTATACATAAGTGACCCCAAAAATTCTACCAAAGAACTCCTACAGCTGATAAACACCTTTAGTAATGTGGCAGGATACAAGATCAACTCCAAAAAATCAGTTGCCTTCCTATACACTAAGGATAAGGAAGCAGAGAGGGAAATCAGAGAAGCATCACCTTTCACGATAGCCACAAATAGCATAAAATATCTTGGGGTAACCCTGACCAAGGAAGTGAAAGATCTATTTGACAAGAACTATAAGTCTTTGAAGAAAGAAATTGAAGAAGACACTAGAAAATGGAAGGACCTCCCTTACTCTTGGATTGGGAGGATCAACATAGTAAAAATGGCAATTCTACCAAAAGCAATCTATAGATTCAATGCAATCCCCATCAAAATCCCATCAAAATTCTTCACAGATCTGGAGAAGACAATAATCAACTTTATATGGAAAAACAAAAAACCCAGGATAGCCAAAACAATCTTATACAATAAAGGATTGTCTGGAGGCATTACCACCCCTGACTTCAAACTCTATTACAGAGCTACAGTATTGAAAACAGCTTGGTATTGGCATAAAAACAGAGAAGTCGACCAATGGAATCTAATAGAAGACCCTGACTTTAACCCACAAACCTATGAACACCTGATTTTCAATAAAGGAGCTAAAAGTATACAATGGAAAAAAAGAGAGCATCTTCAACAAATTGTGCTGGCAAAACTGGATGTCAATCTGTAGAAGAATGAAAATAGATCCATATCTACCACCATGCACAAAACTCAAGTCCAAATGGATTAAAGACCTCAATATCAGTCCGAACACACTGAACCTGATAGAAGAGAAAGTGGGAAGTACTCTACAGCACCTGGGCACAAGAGACCACTTCCTACGTATAACCCCAGCAGCACAGACACTAAGGGCATCATTGAATAAATGGGACCTCCTGAGACTGAGAAGCTTCTGTAAAGCAAAGGACACTGTCACTAAGATAAAAAGGCAACCCACTTACTGGGAGAAGATTTTCACCAACCCCACAACTGACAAAGGTCTGATCTCCAAAATATATAAAGAAATCAAGAAACTAGACCTTAAAGGCTAATCAACCCAATTATAAAATGGGGCACTGAGCTGAACAGAGAATTCTCAACAGAAGACCTTCAAATGGCCAAAAGACACTTTTGGCATGCTCAACTTCCTTAGCGATCAGGGAAATGCAAATCAAGACAACTTTAAGATACCATCTTACACCTGTCAGAATGGCTAAAATAAAAAACACCAAAGATAGCCTTTGCTGGAGAGGTTGTGGAGAAAGGGGTACACTCACCCATTGCTGGTGGGAATGCAAACTTGTGCAACCACTCTGGAAAGCAGTGTTTCGGTTTCTCAGGAAATTCGGAATCAACCTACCCCTGGATCCAGCAATACCACTCTTGGGAATATACCCAAGAGAGGCCTTATCATACAACAAAAGTATATGCTCAACTATGTTCATAGCAGCATTGTTTGTAATAGCCAGAACCTGGAAACAACCTAGATGCCCTTCAACGGAAGAATGGATGAAGAAAGTATGGAATATATACATATTAGAGTATTACTCAGCAGTAAAAAACAAGGACTTCTTGAATTTTGCATACAAATGGATGGAAATAGAAAACACTATCCTGAGTGAGGTAAGCCAGACCCAAAAAGAGGAACATGGGATGTACTCACTCATATTTGGTTTCTAGCCATAAATAAAGGACATTGAGCTTATAATCCATGTTCCTAGAGAAGCTAAATAAGAAGGTGAATCCAAAGACAAACACATAGGCATCTTCCTGAATATTAACCTTCATCAGGCGATGAAAGGAGACAGAGACAGAGACCCACATTGGAGCACCGGACAGAAATCTCAAGGTCCAAATCAGGAGCAGAAAGAGACGAAGCACGAGCAAGGAACTCAGGACCGCGAGGGGTGCACCCACACACTGAGACAATGGGGATGTCCTGTCGGGAACTCACCAAGGCCAGCTGGCCTGGGTCTGAAAAAGCATGGGATAAATTTGGACTAGCTGAACATAGCGGACAATGAGGAAGAATGGGAACTCAAGAACAATCGCAGTGGGTTTTTGATCCTACTGCACGTACTGGCTTTGTGGGAGCCTAGGCAGTTTGGATGCTCACCTTACTAGACCTGGATAGAGGTGGGCGGTCCTTGGGCTTCCCACAGGTCAGGGAACCCTGATTGCTCTTCGAGCAGATGAGGGAGGGTGAATTGATCGGGGGAGGGGGAGGGAAATGGGAGGCTGTGGCGGGGAGGAGGCAGAAATCCTTAATAAATAAATAAATTTAAAAAACAAAAAACAATTACTTGTCAGGTCCCATCATCCATCTCTGAAGAGAAAGGGAATCTCTAAATTCTATCAGCTGATGAAAACTGTAGCGTTAGTCTTGACTAGTGCTTAGAATCCAGTCCAAACACAGGCCAGCTGGGCCAGGGCTACTCTGCCCTTACATCAGTAGAAGTATCCTGCCTTTTTAAGAATATACTATGGAGCCCAGGTTGGCCTTGAACTCAGGATCTCTTGCTTCAGCCTTCTGAGTACAGGGATTACTGGTGTACACCACTATGCCAGGTGTGAAATTCCTTCTTTAAATTCCAGAATCAATATCATTCAGAAAAGCATGTAGTATACTGTCTAATCCCAAACTCCCTAGATGAGGCAGGCTGAATAAATAAATAACAACAAATAAAAAATAAAGTAAATAAATTAAATGTGTAAATAAATAAAATAGCCCAGCCTCTTGGAAGGACCCACTTCCCTGTTAACTGCAATGGGAACTCACAAGAAGCCTGGTTTTTACAAACACAGGCTAATCACTTTATCTTTCCTATTAAGGTCTCTGAAGGACTCAAAGATGGTGATCAAGCTGGCAGCTTCAACTGCAGACTTTAAGACTAGGCCACAAGCATGGTGAAGTAGAGGAAGCTATTCTGCAGATAGTGAGACACATAAAAAGGTTGCAGGAGATGGGGGAGATACAAATACGGCTCTCAGAAGCTGACAGTACTTTGAGTCATACCTGTGTCACTACAACCAATTCCCTTGCTAGCATGCATTTATCACAGTGGAATTGTGTTTATTGTCAAAGATGCTGACTCTGGTGAATCTCCTAACAATGAGAAATCAGAGGTGACTAGACTCATATCACCAACATATCAGTGTTACAGTGTTCTTCAGAGCCACAGGATGAGGGTGTGATGTCACAGCCACCACCTCAGGAGACTGGCAAAGAGACAAAAGTAGCACCTATAGCCTCAAATACGTAAGGCTCAGGAGGGGTTAGGATAAGTGGGCCCCGGCCAGGGAAGCCCTCACAGGCCCTGACGTTATTCTGCTGGTACTGATACTGCTTGGACAGCTTTCCTTGGTGCCACCACATCCCATCACGACTGAATGTAGACAGGTACATCCTCTCCTACCCCAACACACAACAGGCAGAAAAACACTTTAAAAACTTAAAACCCCATAGGTGTGGTGGTGTTTCATGTTTAATTTCAGTACTCAGTGGCCGAGGCAGGAGGATCATCAGTTTGATGCCAGTCTGGGCAAACAAAAAGCAAGATTATAAAAATCTTAAAACTTAACAAAGACTGAAAAAACGGGCAGTGGTGGAACATGCCTTTAATTCCAGCTCTTGGGAGGCAGAGACATCCGGAGCTGAGAGTTTGAGGCCAGCCTGGTCTACAGAGTGAGTTCCAAGACAGCCAGGGCTGTTACACAGAGAAACCCTCTCTCAAAAAACAAACAAACAGAAGAGATTAGGTGTGGTAGTACAAGCTTGCAATCCCAATGGTGGGGAGGTTAAGCCAACAGGACCCCCTCATTCGTCAGACAGATTAGCTTCAGACCAGTAAGAGACGCTATCCAAAAACACAAGTGGATGAAATGACACTGATTGACTTCTGACCTCTACTGACAGAACACTGAATAATAATTCTACATTGTCCTTAATTCTACATAATTCTTAACCCAGTTGTTTCCAAACTAAATCCTGTATGTATTCATATATACACAAACACATGCATATATGTTTAATTTTCTTAAAGGAAAATATAGTATACTCTTAAGCCAGATGAAGTGTGTAAGTACACAGGACAGTCATTTCTAGAAGATGGGTCATTTAATGAATCATTGATAAGCGCTGGAACCAGGCACCGAAGGAAACACAGGCGCATGTAGTCCAGCATGGAAAACAGTACCAAACCCCTTTATAATACACTGCGAAGGATGTTCACACCAGGCCCTGCTACATGACTCTGGGAGCACGCAAGGCATCCAATTGCAGGGAGACCAACAGACAAGGAGAAAGACAACAGACTGGCAAGCATCCTTCTGAGAAATGACAAATGAGAGCATCAGCAGACAGACAATGCAGAGAAGATACAAACAGTGGCAGGTGACACCCTGAGAGGTGAGAAACAGGCTGGGGCTGGGCAGCTTAACGGAATTTTTGTACCATCTTAAGGGATTTGGGCTTTATCACATGGGCAACAAGAGACAAGGGAGGTAAAGGAGTAAACGGAGCATGTAGCATTCACTATCTCCAATAAATGTCATTCAACAGAAAGCACAGGGCTGATAAGGACAAGTGTCCTGCTCTCAGAGAAGGATCCAAAGGGAAGGGATGAAGAGCTGAACTGCCTGTCCTGTGACACCAGTATCCAAAGAGCCTGTGCAGGTGTCAAGTCATGTCATAGAGGTCAGTCTCAGTATCCGCATCCAGAAAGGAGGTGCAGTGTTTTGGCTAGGTTATAACTCAGTGGTAGGCCTCACTTAACATGAGACCTGGGGTTCAAGCCCTAGCAATTAAAGCAAAGAAACAAAGGAGAGGAAGAGGAGGAGAAAAGAAACTGAAAAGGAAGACCCCCTAGAGGAAGACCCACTGTCTCCATTCAGAAACACAGGTCACAGCTAACATGATGTTCAAAGAATGCTGTCGACCATGGAGTAAAGAAAGAGGCTGTGTATAGTACAACCTTTCACTTTAAAAGCACTCACTTCTTCCTTGGGATAATTTAAATACATTTTAAGCTGCTAACTGAAAATCCATCTTGTTTCAACCTTGGGAAAACCCAAAAGCAACAAAGTCACCCAGGAGCCAAATATTTTATGAAGCATTTGGCAATTTCAACGCCAGAAGAGCATAGCCGAAAAGCCAACAGATTCCTAACCTGCTCAACTTCCTACCGAAACTGCCACTATTCATGAACACTTCCTCTGCGTTGGAGCCAGGAAAGGAAAGGTCAGAGCACAGAAAGACACTGTTGCTGCTGCTGCTGAAGACAATCTCATCACCAAGTATAATGTAGGATTCTGTATGCTGTGAATACCATTGGTGAATAAAGAATGCCTTGGCCTGTTGATAGGGCAGAACTTAGTTAGGTGGGGAAAATTAAGCAATGCTGGGAGAAAGGAGGCAGAGTAGGGAGAAGCCATGGAGCTGCTGATGGAGACAGATGTGCTGACACTTTGCTGGTAGGCCATGACCTCGTGGTGATGCACAGATTAATAGAAATGGGTTAAATTAATATGTAAGAGTTAGCCAATAAGAAGCTAGAGCTAATGGGCCAAACAGTGATTTAAACAATATGGTTTCTGTGTGGTTATTTCGGGGCTGAGCAGCTGGGAACCAACAAGCAGCCTTCCCCTTGCAACACAAGTATATGCAAGTCTTTGTGTCCGATGACACTAAACTGACCACACCAACACCCTGTTCCTCGCACATGTCGGTCACACAGCTACCTAACCTATTTGGAATGCTGCCAAAAGTCATAAGCCCTGAGCAGCAATAATGAATGAGCAGTACTTTGCACTTAGTGACAAAGTGCTCCCTCGTCAGCCTGACAAACTGACCTGCATGCTTTAACTAACAATAACAGCCAACATCTAATAATTTTTTTTCTTAGCATAGCCATAATTTCCATTCACCTCACAACCCACAACTGTCTCCATTTCACAGATGAGAAACTGCAGCTTAAAGAGGATCAGCAACTCAAGCTTCAGAGGAAAATGGGGCATCAACCTGGGCTAGATGAGACCCTAGCTCAAAGAAAATCTCACATGTGCATCTTCCTCCCAACCATGCCGTGTTCTGCAGAGGCATAAGCTTTTGTCTCCATTAGTACACCCCTTGGACAAAGGACTACAGGCTGTGCAATACATTTTTTTTACCAATTTTTTACCATATTTACCAATACATGAATTATAAGTTACTACATCACAACCCAGTAGATATTATGGACTCAGAGTTGTTCAATCTTTGAATGACAGTCTCCAGTTCTCTTTCAAAGAGAGCACAAGGCCAGCCTCACTGAGAAAGATGTTTCTTGAGTCACAAGCACATGGCTTGTTTAAAGGGCTGTGTATTTATTAGCTCACTTACTCCCCACAGCAACACTCTGAAATAATCGTCATACTCTAGAATATCTCCTTTGGAGGCACCAACTGGTATATGAACAGTAGAATTCGTACCCAGTATCTATCCTCACCTATTCTGTGCTCTTGAAAAATGCCACAATATCTCTTGCATCAAAAGGAGAAATGGGATGTAGCATGAACAATAAAATCAGAAACAGATATTAGGATTCAAGCTGAAGATCAGAAAAGCAAAGCAGTCAACCACTACAGAGAGACCTTTTACCTCTACCAAATCTTCAGACCAAAGGGCGAGATCCTATCTCCACAAAAATCTCAGACTCCAAACTCCAGTGAACTCCTGTCTCTTTCCCTTTATATTCCTCTCTCTGCCCAGCCATATCACACTCCTGTCTCTACCTTCCTAGTGCTGGGATTAAAGGTGTGAGCTTTAACTATCTGGATCTGTTTCTGGATCAAGTTTGTGTAGCCCAGGGTAGCCTTGAACTCACAGAGATCCATCTGCCTCTGTCTCCCAAATCCTGGGATTAAAGGTGTGTTCCATTACTACTCCATGGCTTCTAGTGGCTTAGCTTTGCATTCTGATCTTCATGCAAGCTTTATTCATTAAAATACAAATCAGGTATCACTGCAATGGAAGGAAAAAGAAGACAGGATGATCAAATCACTTTAGTCCCACTTGAAGTCAGATCAAAGCAAGTACCACAGAGAATGCCCACAGAAGCTCAATGTGTGGCACATGCCTGTAATCTCGGTACTTGGAAGGTAGACAGGTTCAGGAGTTCAAGGCCTCGACTATCCACAGTTAGTTCAAGGCCAGCTGGGGCTGTGTGAGACCATCCCGTCTTCAAAAAAATGGGTGGTGGGCAAAGAGAAAGCCTCAAAGAGTACTGATGGAAAAGAATGACCTGCTGTGTTAGTCAAATACTAAAGAAAATTAAGGGAAAATTTATTTACATTACCCACAGTTTAGTGTCAATCCATCACAGCAGAAAGGCAGAGCAGAGCAGAGGAGTTCACACCATGATGGACGAGAAGCAGAGAGAACAGTATACTATAAGAAACCAGGGCAAGATCTAGCCCTCAAGAACACACCCCCAGCGACCTATTTGCTCCAACTCGTTCCAACCTCCTGTCTTCCACCACCTCCCAGAATGCCATCATATAATAAGTCTATCTAGGGGTCATCCACTGTTTGGGTCAGAGCCCCCAGGATTAACTGACTCTAGAAATTTTTCACTAACACACCCAAAGTGAGCTTTACTAAACTCCTCAGCATTTCTTAATCCACTTAAACTGAACCAAAATTAACCATCACACCTACTCGACACAAGTAATGAACCAAAATGACACTGGCCAGTAATACAGGAAAAAAATCTTGGGCTTCATTCACACCAGCTGACGAAGTTATTCCTTAGGATTTACTCTGTTGGGTAAAGCATCAATCTCTTGGTTGCCATCCCAACTCTGGAGAGTTCATGGGTATCATGGTTCACTGTGCTACAACCCTAACACTTCTGTGTACTATTTGGGCAAGACGATGCTTTCCTTCCAGAGCACACAGCCTAAATGTCACCCTAAGAGTACCCTTTACGCCTTCTCCAAACACCCTCAACATCCAATCTAACAGCAATTATATCAACATCACCGATTGAGGACACCCACAGTCCATGTTCCTCTCCTCTGTCTACCAGCACCATCCTAATAGAGGTATTCTCATCTCTTACCCACAACACTGCAACAACTTTACAATTAGGCTGATTGCACCTGCTTTCTTTCTAATCCATTCTTCACCTTCAAGTAGGAATGATCTCTTCAAAACACAGCCTGCTGTGGCTTAGGTACTGGATAAAGGCAATATGGTCTTGAGACTATGAAACCCTGTTTAACCTGGCCCATAGCTACTTGGCCTCCTACCATTTCCTCATCACTATATTAGGTACTCAGTCTTCGCTCGGCCTCCTCTAGCTCCCTCACACCCTCTCATCCGGAGTTGTCTCCACAGGCATTTCCTCTGGCTTTGAATGCCTTCCTATCCCTCTTTGGTACTGACAAGTTGTGTGTGTGTGTGTGTGTGTGTGTGTGTGTGTGTGTGTGTGTGTGTGTAGCTCAGTGCAAGATCATTTCCTCAGGGAAACCTTTTCTGTTGCCAAGTCCTTCCAGCCCCCTGTCCCTCCTCTCCTATAATTATCTCTCTCCATGGAGTCAATAAGCCCTTTGGGGCAAGTCTTTGTCCTCAGAATCTAATACAGCTCTGATACACAGTAAATACTCAAAGATTCAGCTAAACTAATTAATAATTAAAAGTAGACTTCACACTTCTTACTTATATTTTATTTTTAAATTCCAGTGAAAGTGGAATTAATTCCAGCACTTAGGAGGGAGAGGCAGGTGAATCCCTGTGAGTTTGAGGTCAGCCTGGTCTACAGAGCAAGTTAGAGGCCAGCCAGGGCTACACAAAGAAACCCTGTAGTTTAAAAAAGAAACAACAGCTAGATGTGACCGTTAGTATGGCTGGCATCACCAAATGCTCTAACCATGGCACAGTATACCAAGGAAAGAATATTCGCTGAAATACTGCCACACCATGTGTCGCACTAATCCAGACTGTCACTCACGACGCCCATCCAGAAGAACTTCAGTAGGGTGGCCTCCATGGACATATCTGGCATCATTTCAGGATCTCACAACCAGTTTATCCAGTAGACAACAAACCAACGCCTCTCTAGTAGCCTTGTTCTTTGGATGATGGAAGCTTTTTTTTTTTTTTTTGGTTTTTCGAGACAGGGTTTCTCTGTAGCTTTGGTTCCTGTCCTGGAACTCTCTTGGTAGACCAGGCTGGCCTCGAACTCACAGAGATCCGCCTGTCTCTGCCTCCCAAGTGCTGGGATTACAGGCGTGCGCCACCACCGCCTGGCTGATGGAAGCTTTTGATCCATCTTGGTTTCTAAGATGGGCCCAGGATTCTTCTTATGCCTCTGCACCCTCTGTCACACTATCCATCAATTCTGACAGCCCGTCACCTGTGTAATCAGCAAATGGTGACCATCTTATTCCTATAGCTATGAACTGTGACATAAAATTCCTCACAGAAAATAAATAATTTCTCACTGACCTTGTTATTATGGTTGTTTAATAATCAAGCAGAAATGGCTCTACTGGTTAAAATGACAGACTTTTCAAAGAAAAATTTTCAACTCATATGAAAGTTACAAATGTCCTCGTTAGTATAGTGGTGAAAAAATAAAAAAAAAAAAGAAAGTTACAAATGGTCCATGTGCTCTGCCCTGCACCTGTCACTTTTTCATTGAAATAGAGACAAAGTTTGCTATTGTTGTATAAAAGAAAAAGCAAAACACTGTTGTCACTGGGGCCATAGTATGTCTAGGCTTTTAAAGCTCTCAGTGGCATGGACTCAGTTAGAATGTGGGCAAGACACAAACGAAGAGTAGTTCTGCCACAGTGGCAGGATCTGAGCTGGGCTTTCTTCACTTCCAATTTCAATGCCCATCTCAGTGCTTTTGAGTATTCTTTCTGTTTTAATTTAAAAAACAGTATAAGGGCTTGAAAAATAAGTCTGCCAGTTTCCGAAACTTTTCTTCCTCAGATCAAAAGGAGTGAGCTGCATCTGTTCCGGGTCCCACTGCGAGAATCAACAGTTCCCAAGGGCTTGCAGCTGCCAGTACCCCATCATCCAAGATGCCCACCCATGCTCAATCAGAGGCATACCCTTTCTAGCAACATCTATGCCAGACAAGACCTTCAGACCTGTCACCCAAAGGAGACATATCTACAGAAACTCCCAGAACCGCCATAGTTGTCAATTTGATATCTCCTTGGATCTGTTTCTGAGGAGTGGTCCCAAGAATCACAGAGCTCCAGTAAGAATGAGTCAGTACTTTACGCCGCATGTCTGATAACAGAGTTCCAAAATGAACATCTCTAATATGTAGCAACTCATTTCAACAAAAACTGAGTGTCCTTTGCTGAGGACAAAGACGAATAAACTGGAGCTGGGGAAATTGCTCAGTGATGAAAGCACTTGCCACACAAGGATGAGAATCGGCATCTGGATCCCCAGAACCCACCTAAAGTACTGGGGGGTGTGGTGGACCACCTTTCATCCTAGCCTTGGAAGGTGGGAATGGGATCTCTTGAGCAAGCTGGCGAGCAAGGCTGGCTGAACTGGTGAGCCCTTCTGTCTTGATAAGATGGAAGAGAAATTGGAGATAATTCTCATCGACCTCAGTCCTACTACATACACACCCACATGCATATTCACACACATGTGCCTACTAATATGCAAATATGCATAAAACCATGTCCTAGCTAGAGTTACTATTGCTATGATGAAACACAACAGCCAAAAATAACTTGGGGAAGAAGGGGTTTATTTGGCTTACACTTCCACATCACTGCTCATCATTGAAGGAAGTCAGGGAAGGAACCTGATGCAGAGGCCATGGAGGAGTGCTGCTTACTGGCTTGTTCTCCATGGCTTGCTTTCTTATAGACCCAGGGCCTCCAGCCCGGGGGTGGCACCACTCACAGTGGGCTGGGCCCTCCCACATCAATCACTAATTAAGAAAATGCCCTACAGGCTTGTCTACAGCCAGGCCTTATGGAGGCATTGTCTCAAGTGAGGTTCCCATCTCTCAAATGGCTCTAGCTTGTCTGAAGCTGATATAAAACTAGTCAGCACAACACACTAAAAAAAAAAAAAAGCAAAAAGAATTTTTAAAAAGGAGAAAAAGATGAATCCACTTTTATTGTGAAATTCAGACAAAAAATCATTGGCTCCTTGGATAACTGAGGCAATAGTTACTAAAAGCCACAAAAAAACCTATCTGCACATGTTATTTAATTTTCATGATTCTTAATTACCCTGACTGTTCTCATTATTCAGATTAAAAAAAAAAAAAGACTGAGCCAGGAAAAATATAGTAGACCTTTAGCCTTAGGTAAACAACTAAAGCTGTGTGTGCTCTTACCTTTAATTCAACCTGCCTGTCTGCAGACCTCTTCTCCAGGATGCTGCCTCTGCCCCTCAACACTCATGCTCTTTTTTTCTTTTCTTTTTTTTTTTTTTTTTTTTGGTTTTTCGAGACAGGGTTTCTCTGTGGTTTTGGAGCCTGTCCTGGAACTAGCTCTTGTAGACCAGGCTGGCCTCGAACTCCCAGAGATCCGCCTGCCTCTGCCTCCCAAGTGCTGGGATTAAAGGCTTGCGCCACCACCGCCCGGCAACACTCATACTCTTAACTGAACAGCCATCGCTCCTGATCCCTCTAGTCCAGGCACAGAAGACACAGGGTCAGTACAGCGCACAGTCTCTACCTCTTTAGAGAACACCATGTCCAACACCACAGCAGCACAACCTGAGTTCTAGAGCAGGGCAGGTACCAGGTACAAGGGAACACAGCAAAACACCTAACCACATTCAGAAAGGACCCAGCATCTCAGAGCCCAGACTGGCCTCCAAATCAGACCTCCTGCCTCTGCATCCAGAGATCACAGGTGAGTATTCTACCACACTTGGCTTCAGAAAGGGATTACAGAAGACAGCCACCCTCAGAAAAATGTCATTATCCTGAGACCTGAGCAATGGGTAGAGAGGGTTAGTTGTTTGTAGAATGGCCAATACTCTTATTCATGTCCCTTTGACCAGAAGGCCTTTTTGCTTCTCCACGAGCCCTGCACTCCCTAGACAAGCACTCCCATTAACTGGTCTTCTGGGTGATGATTCACCCAGCTTTTCATACGAGATCTGTTGTCAGAGCTCCATATCTACATATCAACAGCCCCATGGACACTCACACTGCAATGTCCCTCCGTCCTTCCAACTCACACTTCAAAGCCACACTCATCTCTCTTATGAAGCTGCCTCCTGTGGGAACTGGATAACTGGACAAACCACTCCAAGAACCAGGAGGTCATTTTCTAACTGCTGCCTGTTCCTCAGGTCCCACGCTCTGCTTTCATAGACTATCTAGATCAGTCCTGGCATGCTCCTATGACTACCAAGTCTTACTGCCTCTGTGTGACCCCCACCCCTGTGCATGTACTAAGACCACTCCATACATACAGGTCTCCAACCCTGTCCATCCAGGACTCTATCCAATCCACTATCCACACATCCCCTCCTTTGTAGAGATTTACCTGATCCAGCCTTCCTCTTAAGACTGCCAAGGGGCCCTCTTCTGGATGCCCAAGATACTCTACACTTCTGTTACAGTGCTTCCCATACTTGACTGCAGTTATCTCTTACCTAGTTATCTTCCTTGCTAAGAAATGATGGCAACTCAGGGCTTAGACTGTACCTTCATGGGTTTTTACCTTCAGTTCCTACCTCGACAGAGAACAAATTGGCACTGAAAGCCTACCGAAAGAGCATATACATCAAAACGTATGGAAACAAGTCCTTCTCCAGTAAGTCTTCAGTGCTAGGAGTTATTGAAAGAATAAAATAACAGTTCCACTAGAAATTCCTAAGTGCTAGAGTTAGACTCTAGATTGTCCACCAAAGAAAGTTCCTTGTTAAAGGTCTGACTGCTGGTCTGGCGCTATTGGGAGGTGATGGAAACCTGAAGCAATGTGGTGCAGTGGAAGTCTAGGGCTTCCCTCAATGCAGATGATGGGACCCTGGTGCCTTCTGCCATGAGGTCAGTTTTGTCCCACCACACACTCCTACCACGATGTGCTACCTCATCTCAGGAAAAAACATGGTTAACGAATCAGGGACTAGACCCTTCAAACACATAAGCCAAAGAGACCTCAGCTCCTTACTGTCCAGAGAATTAAAAATTACCGCAGGGATCTAGTACAACGGCAGAAAGCTAACACACTATGCAGGTGGCTAGTGCCAGATATTGTCAAGCTGCTCTCTGAGCTGACTTCTTGGAACATAGCCTAGTTTTTCTATTCTAGAGAACAGGGGCACATTCAAGTTCAGATTTTAAACACAAGTTTTCTCACTGATGATACAGATCAGAGCCTGGATGAATCGACAACTGTCAATTCTAGGGAGCTAGATTCTTCCTGGAGGTGCTTGTAGAAGGACTGGCTCCCTCAGAGCCAGCCTTACTGGGCGACTCATTCCCTGAGCCTCCTGATTCAAAGAGCAGGACAGGGTAATGGCTTTGCTGCTGATCACAGCTCTCCTCTACTAGCTATACACACTGCTTCTGGCCATTGCAGGCACCAAGTACTTTGTTTGATAAGAAGTCAACAGAAGAGCATCTAAAGACAGATAGGTAGGCAGACAGACATGCAATAAGAGACTAACTGACAATCTGTCTGGTTCAAGGTAACAATACCACACAGATAACTACATACCTGGTCTTTAAGGACTCTCCTGTTCAGTTTCAGCCAGAGATATCTTCATCTAAGAGGCTAGCTGGAGACTAGCATTCCAGACTAAGCATCTATTGCCTAAAACATTTGAATGCAATTTTTGATGTTTACAATGTCCACTCATAGATGCCTTGCCTATGTCATTTACTTTTACATATGTGTCCAACTTTCTGACATTGACATTGCCATCTACAAATGTGCTGAACAGCATTTACAATTGTCCTGGAACACAGCGAGTGTAAGGAATTTTCACTCCCACTTTACAGAGAAGGCCAATAAAACTTTAAAAGGGTAAGTAATGCCCTTCAAGGTTCCCACAGCTAAAGTGATGAAGTTAGGGTTCATCACACACACACACACACACACACACACACACACACACACACACACACACACACACGTTCCAGGCACCTAACAAGTCACTAGCTTAACAACTAATACACTCCTCTAAATGATGCTTCCCCACAGGTGTCTTCTGAGGTACTATCCTAGAGCTGGCCTCATCCACCACCATCTTTCTGAAGCCACCAGAATTCAACAAGACCAGTGAGAAGGTGGCTCAAGCGCTTGACCTCAAGGGGCTTCTGGCTCTGCTGGAAAACAGACACAGCAATTAATATGCAAGACAGAAGAGCACTCAACGGCACCAAAAAAAGAGCCAGAGCTGCCTGCATTCTACACCACAGGTGAAAAGAAAGGGAGATGCTGCCTAGAAGAAAGACTGCAGAACACAGTGGGAAGGGGCTAAGCACCGCCCCTCCAGGAGCTTTACAAGCTGCACCTCACCTTTTTCTCTTCTCTCTCTGGGTTTCTCATTTGGTTGCATTTGAAACTGCAGTAAGAAAGTCCCTCTAATTCTAAAGCTAAAAAAAAAGTCTCCCTTCCCAATCCATGACCTTCCCCATCCCTGGGGCACATCTGAATCTCTTGATTTTGTTGTTGTTGTTCTTTTATTTTGTGTATCTGATCCCCTGGTGGCGCATTCCTTTAAACCCACACTCAGGAGGCAGAAACAGGCAGATCTCTGAGTTCAGTGCCAACCTTGTCTACAGAGGAGTTCTAGGACAGCCAGGGCTACACAGAGAAACCCTGTCATTAAAACAAAACACCCTCTAAATCAGGAAATTTAATTCTCTCAAACCAGGAAATGAGACCTTGGGTCTCAGAGAACAGAAACAGCCACAGCCTGGACCTCTGAAGCCAAGACAGGCTTTCTTATCAAAACCACAAGCAGGTAGGGTTCTGAGAGAGCCTTACTTAGCCTTAGATGTAGGTGAGTGTAAAGGCTGGACAGACAGGGCTCTGAGGTGGGAAATGGAAGCTGCACTAGACAGGGCCCCTGCTGCTGAGTTGTGCAGATCTCAAGGCAGTACAGACGGGAAGCAGAAGAAGCTCTAGACAGGGAGGGTGCTGATACAAATGAAGACACTGTCACCGAGGTGCCACAGAGGACACTCTGCGGCTGTGACTGCCTATTACAGGCTAGTGAGGGAAAGGAGTGTACTGGCAGAAACTTGAGAGGCTGACTTCAGAGAAGGAAACCAAGCTAAACCGGATCAATGCAACACTTCTCATGCTGCTCCAATCCCAGGCCTCCCTCAAAGCCTTGGACACGATACTGATGCAGAAGGACATCAAAGAAACTCTGAACTCCTGTGAAAAGGCACAGGTACAGGCAGGGAGGCCTGGGTGGCCACAGGGGATGGCATACTCCCAGTAGAGACAAGGTACCCGTCAGGTCCTGATCTGGGTCTATATGGTTTATTTCTTCTCCTCTTCAAAACAAGTCTTCAAGAAAGACAGCTGTACAAATTTTATAGTGAGAAGTCTCAAAGAAGGAACAGTCCCAGGTCTAAGGTCACTATCAAGTGGCTGAATCCGAACAGGAAACCTACAAAATCGTGGGCTTATCCACAGTGTGAGGACACCTCCTTCCCATCCACTTCCTCCTGGTACTCAGTTCAGGAAACGAAAATATGTACGCAAGTACACATGCAGTCACACGCACTCACACACACACAACTGCAGTTTCTGGGGTAGTGAGGAATAACTATAATTAACAATATAGGCCTGGGGGTATAGCTCAGTGTTAGCACACTTGTGTACCATGAGTGAGACCCAGGTTCAATATCAGCACCAAAAACATAAAAACTAAACAAAAACAATTAACAATTAGCATCCATCAAATATTGTGTTACCAGCTTTCAATGAATCATTTCATGTAAGACTAATAGCACCCTTTTGAACTACACAATATTATTATTATTCCCACTCATAGTCCAGAAAATTGAGGCTTGAGGATGCTAATATGTGGAAAGTAACGATGGCCTTGTCTGGATGTGCACAAGTGCTGGAAGAAAGGTGACAGGTGGCAGTCAGTACTGGGCTGACACTGCTTTATAGCCTAAGCTAAGGGATGTGATTAACAGCAGCTGCAGAGACATATGGCACTGCCTTCTGTGGCTCACGCCCCATCATCTTCCCCGGAACTGCTCCACATTGCTTAAAGAACCAGGAGAAGTTAAAAGCCTTGGAGCGAGGGGCAAATAGAGTTTGCCTGTTGGCTTGTTAAGAGTCAGGCTGACCTGGTGGTAAGGAATCCTTCCCGAACTGAAAAAGTTCCTGCAGATTTACCTCTTTTTCACTGCCATGCAGAGATGCGTATGCTTGTGAAAGATGCAGACAGATGCCCAACCACACATTCCCAACACACCTGTAAGCTTTCAAGCTGTCCCTCTTGTCTGCCTGTCTTCTTGTCTGCCCCCTCCTTCCCACACCAAATCCCACTGTATGCCTGACCTTTCCAAGTCCCAGCAGCCTTCACAGAAGCCCAGTGCTTTGTGAAGAGCCTTCTCTACACTGGGCATGCCTCCCTCTTAGGCAGCCAGCTCCTACCTCCATGCTCTAGAGCCATCTGGAGACCTGCTGTCCCTCCAACACAATGGGAAGCTCCTGCATACAGTTTCTTTGGATTCCTAATTTTAGCCAGTGTTAAGCAATGGTAGGTACACAAAGATGCTGAACAAATAAAGAATCTTCCAGTTCTAGCTATTAATAATAAGAACATCTATAAGCTTATAAGCTGTCAGGCATCTTCCACAAGGCCAGTATGGAGCAGAATATTTTACATGTACTTCTCACCTCTAAAATAAGACTGCGGGGAAGATACCTATCCATGTCACAGGAGAAAGGAGACAGAAAGGTGAAGTCCACATCTAAGGTCACCATGAAGTGATTGATCCAGAACCAGAAACCTCTAGAATCATAGGTTGAAGCTCTTCTGTGATATGGCCATCTTTCCCATCCCCAAGCTCCCACCATGACCAGTCTACTCCTTAGCTGTCTCTCTGCTCCAGTCTCTCACAGTGGCAACCTTACCCACAACAGCTGATGGGCTTCCAGTGCCTCACGGTATCCCTGCCTTCTGTGTGCCACATACTGAGTGTTTGACCTACTGAGTTCTTGGGCACAACACCCAGGGAACACTGGAGTTTCTCTAGCCACGCCGGGCCTTGCTACTTACTGAGCAGGTAGAAAACAATAATCATTAAGGACAAAAAGGGAGCTGGGTGGTGGTGGTGCACGCCTCTAATCCCAGCACTCAGGAGGCAGAAACAGGTAAATCGCTGTGAGTTCAAGGTGATACTTAGACCCTGACATTTTGGCTCTCTTCCCCCAAAGCAAGCAATAGAGGAGGTAAATGCTACCTGTGAAAGGCTACCTCCCAACCCTGATAATACAAGATGGACACAAGAAATGGACTACTGAACTAGTAAGCCAAAACAGCACAGTCCTGGAAATGCCTTTGAAATAAACAGAAGGCATTTGATTTTGCTTAAGCTAATTGTAATTTCATTTGATCCACTCATACCTTAACTGAGTCCCTGGACACATGTGATAAATGGACAAAATTTGGCCTTTGACAGAAAAGCCAGATAGAAATAAGCAAAGAGGAAAAGTCAGTCTAGGGCACACAATGAAACCAGTAAAATGCCAAAGGCCAATGTTAATAAAGAAAAACGCTGACGCCTGTGTTCTTACTAGGTCGAATTTTAAATATAATCAAATCATTCTCAACATATAAAGGAACAAAAAAGGAAAAGAATCTTTCAGAGATAGTGAAAACTACTGTTACCGCAGTGAACTTTCCTCTCACGGCAACCATGGCAACCACCACAACAAAACACTCCACTTATTAACACCTTAGCCAGAAAGAGTTCTTGCCTCTAAGATGACTAAGCAAGC
This sequence comes from Microtus pennsylvanicus, assembly GCF_037038515.1. Taxonomy (NCBI): domain Eukaryota; kingdom Metazoa; phylum Chordata; class Mammalia; order Rodentia; family Cricetidae; genus Microtus; species Microtus pennsylvanicus. Next base: position 25,397,557 of record NC_134584.1, read on the forward strand.
ACTGTATGGAACACCCTAGTGGCATCATCATCATCACCATAATAATAATCACCTATACTTATAGAAGGCTATGTGCCAAGAATTCCACCAAGAGCTTCCTAAAGGCAGTCAGAGTTAATGGTCATGAGTGGTCACACACCTGTGATATAAGAAGGGTGTTACTACCATTCCAATTCTCCAGCTGGAAAACAAGAGGTTTAAAGGAGCTGCCCTCCCCTGCTAGCATGTGGAGCCATTGGCAAGCTTTTGCTTTCTGTAGTTATGTCCCACAAGGTGTGCAGGGGTGGAGGTGGGCTCCAGTGTCCTTCCACCTCATTTCTCTCCATCTTCTTCCCGAAGCAACAGATTATTCTAGTTCAAAGTCAGATATAGCCTTCCAGCACCTAGGAGGCTAATGCAGGAGGATCACGAAAGGTTTGAGGCCAGTCTGGGATACCCAGTTTGTTCCAGGTCAAGTCTTGGCCAAAATGTGACATGCACAAACAACTAAATATAAAATATATCAGGGCTGGGAAAAATAGCTCAGTGGTTAAGAGGACATACTGCTCTTCCTCGGGACCTAAGTTCAATTCCCAGAACCCACCTCAGGTGGCTCACAACTGTCTATAACCCCAGCTCTAAGGGGATCTAACACCTCTGACCTCTGTGGACACTTGCATTCATGTGCAAATACCCACACATACAGATAATTAAAATAAATCTTTAAAAATAAAATTAATTTTGCAGGGCATGGTGGTGTGCAACTTTGATCTCAGCACTTGGGAAGCAGAGACAGACAGATCTCTGTGAATTCAAAGCCATCCTGGTCTATATAGTGACACTCTACTTCAAATAAAAATAAAATCTTCTTTTTTTTCTTTTTGAGACAGGGTTTCACTATGTAGCTGTGGCTGGTCTAGAACTATGTATACAAACCAGATTAACCTCCAAGTCACAGAGATCTGCCTGCCTCTGCCTCTGAACCCAGCTGACTAAAATAAATATTAAAACAACAACAAAGTAACCACTCCACCTGCTGTGAACACCTACCTCTGTTAGTCCCTAAACTGCACAGAAGTCCCCAGGTGCCACTGTGAGCATAAGCCTAGCAAAGTGAAGAATGCAGCTTCAAAGGCTGCAAACCTATTGATGAGACACAAGGACAATTCCCTGCTGTTAAACAGCTTGTACATACCCTATGAATATGGGGCAGTCCATCTTCAAATCTGATAACCACATGCAGCCTGGAAAGTTTTACACATCTGCATTGCAACCACACAACACATACATGCAAACACATATGCACAGACAAGGCCTGAACAAACGCCAAACAGATTCTTTCTGAAACCCACTTGTCACATGGGATGATTCCATGCAGAACAGTCCAAAAGCATCCAACATCCTGCTGAGGACATGCAGAAAAGAATGACAGCTTTAACTTAGTAACCATTTAGGATTGAGGATACTTAGGATGTACCTTTCTGCATCCTAAGGTTCTTCCTGCATCCTAAGGTTCTGACTTTGTCCTTCTGGTGCCCTCATACATCTGCCGCTGACTGAGTTCCACTGCCATCCTGGGAGTAATGCTGGAGATGGCAGGAGGGTGTAAAGGATGAACTGGCCCTAAGAGGATGGCAGCCTGTGGCAGCTGTTTGGTCAGAATGCAGGAAGTGCTACTTGGCAGAGCCTTCGGATGCACCATCTGCAAATTGTATAGTGTTGGATCTGACCCAGGGAGATGCCACAGGAAACACATGTAGGAGAAAAAAAAAAAAGCGGAAGCTTGGACGGATCATCAAACTAAAGCCACAGCTAAGAAAGTGATTGTTTTAGGAAGAACTTTTTTTTTTCTTTCTTTTTTTTTTTTTTCTGAGACAGGGTTTCTCTGTAGCTTTGGAGCCTGTCCTGGAACTAATTCTTATAGACCAGGCTGGCCTCGAACTCACAGAGATCTGCCTGCCTCTGCCTCCCGAGTGCTGGGATTAAAGGTGTACACCACCACTGCCCAGCAGGAAAAAGTTTTGATGTCCTCCTGTGGCCTATTAAATCATTATCAGCAACCACCAACTTTGAGGTAATTTGGCGGGGGCAATGAGGATACAACTCAGTGCTAGAGTGCTTGCCTAACACCTCAGGCCTTAGGTTCAATCCCCAGCCCAACTAATTAATTATAATAAATAAATACTTGGGGCTGGAGAGATGGCTCAAAGGTTAAGAGCACTGACTGCTCTTCCAGAGGTCCTGAGTTCAATTCCCAGCAACCACATGGTGGCTCACAACCATCTGTAATGAGATCTGGTGCCCTCTTCTGGCCTGAGGGCATACATGGAGGCTGAACACTGTGTACATAATAAATAAAATAAAAAAAATCTTTAAAAATAAATAAATAAATAAATACTTGCTAAGGGAAGAGGACCAGGCTGTACATTTTAATATTGCATTAACAGAAGAAAAGCAGTGTGTCTCATACACACAGATGGCAAGCACTGGATGCATTAAAAACCAATGGGGAAAGTGTCTAAGCTTTTTAAAAAAAAATGTTCAAAATGAAGAAAAGGCTATGGCGTTATAGATTTAAAAAAAAAAAAAGCAGGGCCATGGAGATGGCTGAGTGAGTAAATGCTCTTGTCTCCAAGCCTGACAACGTTGAGTTCAATTCCTGGGGTCTACACCATGGAAGGAGAAAAGAACCAAATCCTCAGAGTTGTCCTCTATAAACACGCTGGGCGTGCACATGGGCTCGTGTGTGTGTGTGTGTGTGTGTGTGTGTGTGTGTGTGTGTGTGTGTACTAAATTTCAAATGTAAAAACAACAAAAAAGTAATGCATCTAAGCCAGAAAGTGATAGTGTCTGCCTTTAACTCTAACACTTGGGAGGCAAAGTCAGGTGGATCTCTGAGTTTGAGGCCACCCTGAACTACAGAGCAAGTTTCAGGGCAGCCAGGCTAGCGAGAAACCCTGTCCCCATCCCCCCCCCAAAGAAAACAAAGAAACAAAAACCCATCAAAACAAAAACCATGCAAAAAAACAAAAAGCAATACATCTAAACTTTGCCTTTAAAAGTATTTTTACCGCCAGGAGTGAGGCAGAATATCTGTTTGAGGATAAGCTAATTTCTTCTTCATACTATTTATCCATCAAAGTCATCAAAGTAAGTGATCCTTACATCAAGTTGGCCATGATGGTGTACCTTTGTAATCCTAGCACTCAGGAGGCTAAGGAAGCAAGCTTGATTTCCAGACTAATTGGTCTACATGGAGTTCAATGCTAGCTGGGGCTACATAGGTAGACACGGTATCAAAATATACACAAAACAAAATGTTTTAAATTTTTTGGTGTCTATTCTGTAGACCACAATAGCTTGACTGGATGCCTGGAATACTGGGTACACAGAGTAGAGGCTGATATAAGCATCTGCTGAGCTGGAAAACAGGGCCTCTCAAGACGAAGACAGCCAAGAGTCCCTGTACCTTCAGTAAGTCTCAGAGCAGCACCTAACAACAACCAAGGGGAACTGTCATGGAAAGGTACAAGTGAGAAAGCACTTCAGTGCGCCACAGCCATGGAAACAAGCCTGTTATGCTAACGAAAATCTCCTGACTCCACAAATCAATGGAGAAGGAAACACAGAATCAGACCATTCCCATTTAAATACTGTATGGTAGGATCAAATTGCCACAAATACAGGATTACATGTTCAGTCCTCACCAAAGAAATGGTCCTACACAAGGACTAGGAAATAAATGCATTTGTTTCCTTGGGAGATAAAGAAAAAACGTATAGTTCTTACAGTAAAAAAAATTCCTTTTCCATCTCCATCTCTCTTCTTGCCTTTTCTCCCTGTCTTAGTATTTCTGTTGCTGTGATAAAACACTCTGACCAAAAGCAACTAGAGGAAGAAAGGCTTTACTTGGCTCACCCACCTTCCAGGTCACACTCCATCACTAAGGGAACTCTAGGAGGAGCGCTGTTTCTTGGCCTGCTCTCTCACACCACCCAAGACCATACAAAACCTTTCCTGAGTTCCTACATGCTGGGGCTGTCGCTGCTGGCTCTTTAGGAGACAGTTCTTTGTTCAGCCACCCTGCTGTGCCCATGTGCAAGGGTATTTATCTTTGTGGAGCCTCAGTTTGCACATCTGTAATATGGGGGACAGGTTATATTTTCTCCTTAATCTAAAAACATCCACAAGTTACTGGTACTATGACTAGTGTATCCAAATCAAACAATGAGGACACTCCACGAGCAAAGTACATTTTAACCACATTTAGAACGCCATGTAAAAAATGGGTGTATGTGGCTGCACCTTGAGAGCTAACGTTCTCCAGGTTGATTTTAAAGAACACACAAGCACCAGTGAAGCTTTCTATTTAGCACTGAATCCCGACAGAAGGCACTTCTGTCAAAATGCACCTTCCTCCTAGTACTGCCGGTCGTCCTCTCCTACAAGCTTCTGGGCTCAGTCACTGGCCATATCTAATCATTAAAAATGGCCAAAAGGGCTGGGGAAATGACTCAGCAGTTAAGAATACTTGTTGCTCTTGGAGAAGTCCCGGATTCGATTCCCAGCACCCAACTGTGACTTATAACTAACTATCTGTAACTCCAGTTCCAGGTGCTCAGATGACCTCTTTTGTCATATTTGGACACCAGGGGAAACATGTAGTACATATTCAGGGAAAACACTCACACACATAAAATAAAATAAATAAATCCTTTTAAAAATGTTAAGGTAGCTTAGGAAAGAACTGGTAAATTTGAAGAATCAGAACTGTCATTCAGTCTCAGTTTTCTAAGTACAGAATCATCCCATCTGAACATCAATTACTTCAGCTACCTGCACTACCGGGCCTCTCCTATCGCTATTCTCCACTGAAGAACAAAGGCCTAACTGTAGCTTAACAACTGATATGGAGCGATGTTTACAGAATCCATTTTTGGTGAAAGTGGCAGCTGAGAGAATGTAACTGGTAGTATTAATCCCACTGGTAAGCTCCACCCACACCCATACATTGTACACATTTATCTAATAGGATGCATTCTAAGTTAGCAAGTTTGTAATTTCCTATTCAGAGAGTGTGTGTACATGTGGGGTGCTCACATGCCACGGTGTGAAAGTCACTTCTCTCCTGCCATTTGAGACCCGTAGATTGAACTCAGGTTCTTCGGGTTCTTGGATGCATGCGGCAGCAGGTTCCCTTATCCACTGCACCATCTCCCCAGCACAAGTTCACTACATGGGCGGTTAGCAACAAATCCAGCCCCCCCCCTTTTTTTGTAAGATTTTTATTTTTGTGTCTGTGAGTGTGTATGTGAATGTGTGCCACAAGTGTGTGTCTGAGGAGGCCAGAAGAGGGACTCTGGAGTTATAGGGGTTGCAACGTGCTGCTGTTGGTGCCGAGAACCAAACTCAGGTCCTCTGCAAGACCTAATAAGCAAGCCGGGCGGTGGTGGCGCACGCCTGTAATCCCAGCACTTGGGAGGCAGAGACAGGCGGATCTCTGTGAGTTCGAGGCCAGCCTGGTCTACCAAGGGAGTTCCAGGATGGGCTCCAAAGCTACAGAGAAACCCTGTCTCGAAAAACCAAAAAAAAAAAAAAAAAAAATCTAATAAGCAGCGCAAGTGTCTAACTGTCATTTAACCTTTGCTATAACTTCATCTGTCTTTTCTACAGTGAACACTTTTGGCTCCTGACATCATAATTCAAACAGGTGTTCCATTTTCACACTGAACGTGGTTTTGTACTCAAAGTATCACCAGATGTGTCCCTGGAACACAGCTCAACATGTCTGCTACACACTGCCAGGAACAGTCTAACCTGTGTCCAAGGCCGGGCTAGGATAGGGGTGCAGTGATGTTTCTAGGCGCCAGCTATCTATCTAGCAGCAAGGTGGCCCCAGATTCCTGCCTCCTGGACACCTCCACCAGCTTCCCACTTACTAGTTACCCTCTGAACAGATCATGCCATGACTAAAGGTCCTAAGCCACAGTTCAGGATTTCACCTACCATGCTCGGGAGAATCGATGACAAAACAACTCGGGTTACTTAGGCAGAGGTCCAAAAGCTGGAGTCAGCTACTACCCTACATTTCAGGCTATCAAATGCTGGAGTCAGCTACTACTCTACGCTATCAAATGCAGTTCCTTTGGATCACAGGGGGAAAAAAAAGAGAGAGAGAGATCATATTCAACAACTTCATCTTCAACTACTTAGTGAATGCTTTTGAACAGGAAGTACTGACCCTTGATAGATTCCATTTTGGCTCTCTGAAGCTGCCTTTGCAAGTTCTAAGAAGTGATCCACAGGCTTATCACCAGGAGCAGGCATCATTACACTACAAGGTGTAAAGGTTCTGGCAACTCAGCCAACCACCAAGAAGAAAGCATCTTAGCTGACAAAATTACCAACAAGGAAAGGCTAGTACAAAGTCGGAGTGAAGGGCTGGGGATGTTGCTCAGTGGTAGAGCATTTGTCACGATGGAGACCCTAGAGTTTCTCTCCAGCACTGCACAAAGGGAAAAAGTAATACCAGATGGGGTGGGGCCTCTTCAGGGTGGTGTGGTTCGGGGTGGCGTAGCTGAAGACCAAAATAAATAAAATTCACCTATAGTCCTCAGAACACACAAGACAGACAGACAGGAGAGCAGAAGGAGGGTAGAAAGAGTGGATGCCAGTCTTCACAGAAGTGTCCTGAGGCTACCACTGGGTGAACCAAGAGGGCATCAGACTCTGAGCCACATCAGCAACACTCTCAGGGCTGCTCATCCATTTCTAGCAGCATGGTGGCTAGCAAAGCTGTCTACTTCAAAATAAACTGCCTTCACACCTCCTCCCACCATTATCCTTTAATAAACCACGCACAGCTGAGAACTTCATCCAGTACAAACTCCAACCAAGATGCCCAGCATCCTCACAGCAGTTTTCGATGCAGAAACACAAAAGTGCCTTCTAAAAGGACTCAAAAACTGTGACCACAGAGAGCTGAACCACTTGTTGCCTTTCCGACCACCGCTCAGAGGAAATATCAAGCGGGGGTGCCTGTGGGCAAAGAGTGCACATTCAGATGAAGGAGCTGAGCCCGCTTGAACTCTGACCACACTTCAGAAAACGTCCCACTTGTAGTTGACTCCCGCAAACTAGGAAAGCTTACAAAGTTACCTTTCAACTAGGGTGCTATCACAGAAAGATAATGAGAAACTGACCACATTACCTCTAGAGGATACAGGGAGAGACTGGTGAACATGGAAGCTGACCCTGCCTCTCTATCAAGTTCCGACAGAGGAAGTGGTTTTTATTTGAAAATTAAGACTAAAAATAGGACCCATTTTACTACTCTCCACTAGATGTCTGGATTTTAAGACACATATGCAAAGGTCGCAAGGCCCTAGGTCTCTGATTTTACATCCCTGGCCCACCTGTTTCCTCACTTAACAGAGGTAAAAAGTGAGAAGACATTGGGAGGCAGTGAATTTGGCAAAGCACCTACCTACATACTACTGATCAAATTGCAGAAGTTGGGCCCAATACGTAGTACCGTCTTTAGTCCTAGCACTCCGGAAACAGAGGCAGGTGGATCTCTGTGAGTTGGAGGCCAGCCTGGTCTACAGAACGAGTTCCAGGACAACCAGGCTACATAATAGAGAGACCCTGTCTCCAACAAACAAACAAACAAACAAACAAGTAAAATCGCAGAAGCAGAATACAACCTTCACAAATCCAAAATGAGAAGGCGTCTATTAAAAGATAAATAAGTCCCAGAGGTCTTCAACATGGCTAGGTTGTAGCTCTCCCTCCCTGTGTCTTCTCATCCAGGAACACTGTCAACAGGCAGCCTGCCCTGTCCAGGACCCCTTACCTAGACCACTCTTCCCAGGTTCCTAACATCTTCCCAGTCTTGACTGAAATACCACCTTGCAAGAATGAAAGGATGCCTTTCCTCCATTATCTTCTAAAAACCGTACAATTAACTTATGTATATCGTTTACTGTTTCTCTTTTTACGTAAGCTCCCGGGGAACGCGATCTTTGTTCTGTTCGCTGATACTTATCACAAGCGTTCAGGATCGTGCCCGGCACATAGTAGGAACTCAGAAATTCATTTCCCCAGTGACTGTGCTTCTTGACTAAAAACTGCACAGATTGGAAGGAGTGAGATGAAAAGGGAGTGGGAGGAGGATTCTCTAGGGAGAGACGGAAAGAGGCCAGGGCCGACCCACATTCCCTACAGCAGCGCCGACGGGGAAGCAGTGCACCACGTCCCGCCAGTGGCATCAAATGGCACTAAAGGCAGCAGGATTTGCGACAGACGAGCTCTCAAAATTCCCGGAGAAAGTCCAGGGTAAGGCATACCCACCAGGCTGCGGGCTGCTGGAGGAACCTAGCAGGAGTCCCGACCACGCAGCCCTTCTGCTCCCTTCCCCTCCGGATACCTGGGGCGCCCCAGCTCCGGACTCCGGCTCCCGCCCATAGGCGCGGGTGACGAGCGACAGGGCCCTGCCCCAGCACCTGCACAGCCAGCCTCAGGGGTCCGGGCCGAGGCTCGCCCGGAGGCCCCAAGGCGTCCAGCCGCTTCGCCCCGCCCGGCACCCGGCAGGAAGCGCCCCTGCCCCGGCCGCTCCACCCGCCGCCGCGCTCGCCCGGCGCTCTCTCACCTCAGGACGCACGTACGATACGAAAGAAGGCTTGGGCGCCTTGGTGCCGCCGCCACCGCCGACTCCCCCTTTCCCCAGCATTCCCCCGCCTGGCGAAGCAGCGACGCGCGGCAGCAGAGGCGGCGGCTCAGGCTCGGGCTCCGGCAGCGGCCGCGGCCACCAGCACCAGCGGCCGGGGCTCCGCCCATCCCTAGGGCCGCGGCGGCCGCGGTACCGCCCGCATCCGGCTCTGCCGCTGACACGGTTCGCCCCGCCCAAGTCGCGCCCACCGGCCGTGGGACACACCCACTGCCGCTCTCGCTTCGCAGGCTGGGAGGTCCCGCCCACAGCCCTGGAGAGGGCCACGCCCACTCTCTTGTTGGCCCGAGCGTCTAAGCGCCTTTTCTGGCTTCTTGCTCGGTTGGTCTGTCTCAGGCAGAGCCCGCCCCCTCCGGGCGTCCTCTGATTGGTGCGGGGCGCTACCTGAAGGGATATTTGCTCTAGCCAATCCTGAGAGCGTTCTCTCCGGACTGCCCCACGATTGGATAGAGGGAATGTCCCCTTTGTCCAATGATCCTGCGGTCACTAAGTTGTTGCGGGCAGTCGTTCAAAGCCTTGGCTTTAATTATTTGCCAGCACCTTTGAAATTCGGCATCCGAAAGCTTGCTGAACAGAATCCCTCCGTAGTGGTTTCGAACCCACCGGACGACGTTCAGACATTAGACAAAAGAGAGACAGAACAGACAGGAACTAAATGGTAGACTGAAGAGACCATAAAATGTTTTGTCAAATTCAAACTTTTGTTCCTTGCTTTGTTTCTAACTGGTAAGCCATCAAAAGCCGTTAGGAGTTATCTAGTCTCCCAACTTATCGACAAATTTCTCATTTTACGCCAAGAGTGTAAATAAAACACACACACACCGTTTAAATTCCACCTTTTGGGCACTTGCTACTGCGTAAGACAGAAGAAGACTGTCCGCAGTTCGTTAGACTTTCCTCTACTGGGACGAGCCAATAAACATTAGCAGTTAAATTTTCAACTGTCCGGCACCTTGCTGTGCATTGTTCTAAACAATAGGCTTGGGTTTTTTTTTTCCTTTCTTTTCTTTTCTTTTTTTTTTTAATCCCAGCTCTTCTTCCCAGAGCTCTCCGAAATAAAATATAGGTGACTAAGTGGGAGTGGCCAGCACACCTGTCAACGCAACTCCTGGGAAGCCAGACAAGAAGATTGTGAATTTGGACTCAGACTACTTAGTCAGGTCAACCTGGGCTATAATAAAATCATCTCAAAAACTAGCAAAAGATTAACTGATTTTTCCAGGTTGGTTCCCAGGAAGAAGTCAAGGGACCCCTCGGTTCAGTTGTGAGAATTTGCCAGACAGATTCTGTTGCTTTTGTTTTCAACATCTGGCCCAATTCATGAACAGAAATACTGGCTTTTGATAGAAATTTGCCTAGCAAATGTCCCTCCCTTCAGGTCATTGTTCATTAAAACATTACTTTAATACCCTGATCTTTAATATCCGCTGATGGCGAGCCCAGTTGTAATATATGATTCTGGAAACTTGACACTGTCTCTGATCTACACACTTCCCAGGAATTAAAGCCAGCAAATCGGAGTTTTTAAATACCTAAAAGCCAGCTGGTTTGCCATTTTCTGAATGTGCCCCTTCCTCTCCCCTCCCCACTTCATATGTTAGAACATAACCTCATGTTATATTGTTAAGAAATGGGGCTTGGGGGCTGGAGAGCTGGCTCAGTGATTAAGAGCACTGGCTGCTCTTCCAGAGGTCCTGAGTTCAATTCCCAGCAACCACATGGTGGCTCACAACCATCTGTAATGAGATCTGGCGCCCTCCTCTGGCGTGTGGGCATACATTGAGGCAGAATGTTGTATACATAATAAATAAATCTTAAAAAAAAAGAAGTGGGGCTTGGAAAAAGAGGGGAGGGGGAAGGAAAAAGAAGAAAAAGAAAGAAAGAAATGAATAAAAGAAGAAAAAAATAATAAAAAGAAATGGAGCTTGGAGCACAGCTTCACACAGCAAGATGACCAGATCCTTCACAAATTTGTCGTTCTTGTCGGCCTCTGCCTTTTCAATAATGGAGTGCTCAGGGTTGATCTCCAGCTGCTTCTTTGAAACTGCACTCCTGGGGCTGGAGAGATGACTCGGTGGTTAAGAGCACCCGCTGTGGGCTGGAGGGATGACTCAGTGGTTAAGAGCACCCACTGCTCTTCTAGAGAACCCGGGTTCAATTCCCAGCACCCACATGGCAGCTCACAACTGTCTGTAATTCCAAGATCTGACACTCACAGAAATACATGCAGGAAAACCACCAAGGCACATAAAATAAAATAAAAAGAAAGAAACTGCACTCCTGTCTTCTGGCTTCAGCCTAGAGGATCCCCAGACACATGCTAATGGGATCTACAGGATGATCAAGCTTGGTCGAGGTATTGATGAGGATGATCCTACTGTGGATGATACCAGTGCTGCTGGGAAGAAATGCCACCCCTGGGAGGAGATGACGACACATCACGCATGGAAGGAGTAGACTAAGTTTCACCAGAAGTCTATGTTTGATGCTTACTTTCATTCCTTCTGATAATATATTTCCCAGGATTTTTGTATATTTTTGTTAACATTTAAAACATCCATATGGTGTGAAAACTAAGAAGAAGAGAACATTTCTTTCTTCCTATGTGATTCTGTGATACTATAGGTTTGATTCAGTAGGTTGGAAGAACATTTATTGTAAGGTGTAATGTAACCTATTAACTTCGTGGTCTGAAGTGTTTAGCTGTCGCGCTAGATTCCTTATTAGACCAAATAATTTGGCACTTGGAATTTTCTGAGATATAGCTTCATGCTTAAAAGGAAAAAAAGATGGCTTCAGTTTCATCTTAAAAATTTTCATCCCTATAGTTAAAATTCTGCAGGTGCTAGTCTTAGAAGTAAGCACACAAGCTAAAACAACGGAGGAATTCCCCCTTGTGATTTGTTTTCTAAAGTACCGAGAATAAAATCCTAAGCTTCCCCAGGTCTTGTAACTCAGTAAGGTCTGTGAGTGGAAATATAGTGTCCGATCCCATTCTGCTTTAAAAGGTAAATACAGATGAGAAAAAAAAGAAATGGGGCTTGGAGGGGGTGATTAAGTCCTGAGGGAATGTCCTTGTAAGAGAGATCAGAGGGCTCTGGCTAGCCTTCCCTGTGAGAGGGCTCAACAAGGACAGGGTCACCCTTCCCAACTTGAAAATTACTGAAGCCTTGTTCTGCACTTTCCTAGTCTCCAGAACAGTGGGAAGCAATTTCCTGTTATCTATAAATTACCAACTGTAAGGTATTCTGTTACAGCAGCAGGCATAGACTCATACTTGCTACTAGAGTCAGTTTTCACTCACTGATAAACATTGGTTTTTTTAAGTATATATATTTGTGTGTGTGTGTGTGTGTGTGTGTGTGTGTGTGTGTGTGTGTGTACTCATGTGTGGGTGCTCATGGGGGGGGGTGTCTCATATTCCCTAGGGCTGGAGTTCTAGACAGTTATAAGATACCCAATGTTAGTACTAAGAACCAAATTCAGGTCAAGAGCAAATTCTCCTAATTCCTGAGCCTTCTCTCCAGCCAGGCTGAATTATCTTGGTTGTCAGTTCAGTGGAATCTGGAATGAACAACAGACACACCTATGGGCAGGTCTCTGAGGACATTTCCAGGAAAGCTTGACTGGGGGGGGGGGGGGGCACGGGACACATTCCTCAGGAGTAGGTTGACCTCCCAGCAGGTGAGCCTGACACAAACGCGCAGAGAACGTCAGTGCAGCTCCCTTGCCTGTCTTAAATCCCACTGGAGAGTGTACCAACCCTCATTGCTGCAACTGTTGTTACCCTGCACGGATATCAGGCTCCAACCTGGACCTGTGGCTCCCCAAGAATCTTTCAGGCCTTCAGCGCCACATTGGGACTGCTAAGGCATCCAGCTCCCTGGACTGAGCAGCCACTAGGTTCTTTGTGTCTCCAGCATGCAGACAGCCATTGTTGAACTACAGGGCCCATATCGGCTGTAAGCTTTTCTAGTAAATTCTGTTTGCAATATAATAGATCCCCTTTACAGTCCTATTGGTTCCGTCCATCTAGCCTTACCTAGCACACATACTTTCTTTAATTAAGGGACAGTAAGAAAGGGAATGAAGAGAAAACAAACTAAGAGCAGTTTCTATCTTGCTCTTACGGTTATCCAGCTACCAGCATAGGTTTGATCTTTAGGTTGTGAATCAAATCTCATGAGAAGAGTCATTCCCACTGACTGAAAAACCTGTCCTACGAAGGATATTCTAATCTCTATCTGTTGGTAAACAGCTGGGCCTGGAAGATAGCTCAGCAGTTAAGAGCACTCTTTCAGAGGACCCAGAACTTATATGGTGTCTCACAACCATCTATAACTCCAGTTCTAGGGGATCCAATTGCATGTTTTTGCCCATAGAGGGCACGTGCACACATGTGGTGTCCATGAATACACATGGAGGCAAAACATTCATATAAAATAAAAATAAGTATATTTTAGAAGAACACGCAGATAGTAGCTTGGTGATTTTGAAATGTTTTTATTTCCACATAAGAATTAAAGGGTTGCCGGGCGGTGGTGGCGCACGCCTTTAATCCCAGCACTTGGGAGGCAGAGGCAGGCGGATCTCTGTGAGTTCGAGCCCAGCCTGGTCTACAAGAGCTAGTTCCAGGACAGGCTCCAAAACCACAGAGAAACCCTGTCTCGAAAAACCAAAAAAAAAAAAAAAGAATTAAAGGGTTAGGCTGGAGAAATGGCACAGCAGTTAAGAGCACTGGCTACTCTTCCAGAGGTCCTGAGTTTATTTATTTATTTATTTTGGTTTTTCAAGACAGGGTTTCTCTGTAGCTTTGGTTCCTGTACTGGAACTAGCTCTGTAGACCAGGCTGGTCTCGAACTCACAGAGATCCGCCTGCCTCTGCCTCCCGAGGGCTGGGATTAAAGGCGTGCGCCACCACCGCCCGGCGAGGTCCTGAGTTTAATTCCTAGCAACCACGCGGTGGTTCACAACCATCTCTAGTAGGATCTGATGCTTCTCCTGGCATAAAGGCATGCAGGCAGATAAAACACTCATATACATTAAATAAATAAATAAATCTTTTAAATAAATATTTTTAAAGAGTTAAAGAGTTAACCCCTTCTCCTCATGTTGCCCTAATTTTTCAGTGAATTATTATAAACAGGAACAAATCTTAGCTTGCCTAGCAATGGACACTTGACAAATCCTCCTCCCAGATGGGATAACACTTGACTTTGGCACACAGCTCTGTGAAGCTTAGCTGCTGATATTCTGTAGTAATATGGGGTGGCAGGGCTGCGGCCCCAAACACCCCCAGCCGCCTGCCCGGCTAGCTCAGTCGGTAGAGCATGAGACTCTTAATCTCAGGGTCGTGGGTTCGAGCCCCACGTTGGGCGCCATTTGTAGTAATAAGGGCGGCGGCGGACCCCAGCCGCCTGCCTGGCTAGCTCATGCCCCGAAATAATTACACGGACACTGTATTCATTTAAACACCGCTTGGCTCACTTCTACCCGGCCTCTTCTAGGCTAACTCTCGCACCTGGACTAGCCCATTTCTTATCATCTATATAGCACCGGTCTTACCGGGAAGATTCTAGCCTAAGTCCATCCTGGGTCGGAGCTTCATAGCGTGTGTCTTCCCTGGAGCAGGTAGCATGGCGTCTCTCTTGCGTCTGCTCCGGAGAGGAGAGCTGTGGAGTCTGACCTCACTTCCTCTTCCTCCCGGCATTCTGTTCTGTTTACTCCACCCACCTAAGGGTGGGCCTATCCAATGGGCCTAGCAGTTTCTTTATTGCTTAGCCAATGAAATCAACAGATTGATATATGACACTCCCACATCAATATTCCCTCCTCTTTGGGGTGACTTCATGCTGTCTGTTTGTGTGTCTCACTCATCTTGACATAGCATGTTTCACACACAGCAGGAATTCAATAATACTTGCACTTGAGTAGGTGAAGTCACTTTGTGTAAACGACAGACCTAAGTAAGCAACATAGACAATTTTTTCAAGAACTAAAGTACATTGTGTATGTGTTTATGTGTACCTCTATGTATGTGTGTGTTTATGTGTGTGTGTGTTTCTCTACATGCATGTGTGTAGAAGCCAGGAGTCATTCTTGGGTATCCCTTGTTGGGCACCACCCACCTTTTTTTTTTAAAGACAGCATCTATCATGGGCCTGGAGCTTGCCAAGCAGGCTAGGCTAGCTGGCCAGTGAGTCCTAGGGTTCCACCTGTCTCCACTCTTCAGCTCTGGGATCACAAGAGCTTTGTTTGTTGTTGTTGTTGTTTGTTTTTGTTTTTTAAACATGTTCTTAACAATAATTTCTCCAGCTGAACTAACTTCCTAGCCATATGCCTGTATTGTTTAGTGGCCACTGTATACATTTCAACTTTACCAAGTAGTCTGGAGTCTTCAGGCTTCTTTCTTTATCTTGGAGGTTGAGGCAGGAAGATCATAAATTTGAAGTAAGCTGATACATAGTTAGACAAACAGACAGACAGACAGACAGACACACACACGAAGGAGAAAGAGAGAGATTGAGATTCCTTAGCCTCTTGCTACAACCAAGTCTTTCTACTCCCCTCTGGATATGTTGGGGAATAGACATAGCCTAAGAAGCATTTGACAGTTGGGCAGTGGTGGTGAATGCCTTCAGTTCCAGCCCTTAGGAGGTAGAGGCAGGTGAACTTGTGGTCAGCCTGGTCTACAGAATGAGTTCCAGGAGAGCTGGGATTACAAAGTAAAACCCCGTCATGGCCGGGCGGTGGTGGCACACGCCTTTAATCCCAGCACTCAGGAGGCAGGCATATCTCTGTGAGTTCAAGACCAGCCTGCTCTACAAGAGCTAGTTCCAGGACAGGTTCCAAAGCCACAGAGAAACCTTGTCTCGTAAAACAAAACAAAACAAAAAAACCAAAAAAAAAAAAAAACTGTCATGAAAAACCAAAAAAAGAAGAAGAAGAAAAAGAAGAAGCAACAGCAGCAGCATTTGGCTTCTTCTTCATCTTGAGGTATAGTAATGAACACAGTGAAAAAAAAAATGCCTTTTAGTCAAATAAAAATAGCCTAGCCAGGAGCACCACCACACCCAAGGCTGCACCTGATTACCAGAACTCAGTGACGTTGCTCACTCAAGATAGCCAGACAGAGTCCTAGAACCCATGGCACCCACTGGACAGTATATAAGCAGATACCAAGAGCAACGTTATGCTCTGCATATCTGGAGAGACACCACCTTGATCGGCCCTGTGGCTGGGGAGTCTCCCCCGGAATTCTCACCCTAGAATAAGAGACTTCTAGTAGAGACTGGTCCTGACCTTCAGCTAAGATAGGTCTCCCAGGTGAGCAGCCTGGGGGGGGGGGGATTGACTTAGGATCTAGGAATTTAGAGGGGGAGACCCAGTGTGATGACCCTCAGCATAATAAAACATTACTTGTTATGCTAACTACGCGTATCTACCTTCTTATTCATGACAGGCATCAATACAGGACAACTAATGGAAATTTTTAATTTTTTAAAAATGTTTTCTGTCTTGTTCTCCTTGGTTCAAGCAATCCTCAGCCACCAACTTCTGTAGTAGCTTAGACTCCAATGCAGGACCATCACACTCAGCTTATTTACTTAGTTTTACACTCACAAAATATACAACCTAAGCCAGCACATGATTAGAGACCTAATGAGTCTCCTTATTGTATACTGGCTTCTTCAAGCCAATGGCTTGTTCACTTTATTCATTAAATAAAGGTTGCCCAGTGGTCCATTGTGTCCCACGTCAGCCTGTCTAGTCCAGAAGGTTCTTAAGAACAGTATGTTCTTGGTCTCCTTCATAAGACCAACACTAGCCACTGACTGCTACACTGCTAAGTACATCCACCGCAAGGATCCCAGCAGGGGTTCTCACTGGCCATGGATGTAAGGATAAATGGAAGAGACAGGGGGATGGCAATTCTACAGTCCCTATTAACATTTGTCTTGAGTGTAAGCATTACAGCTCAGCTCGGATGGAATGGTATCCTGGCAGTTGGGAGCCAAGGAATACCACAAAGTCACAGGACACTGTAGGGTAAAAAGAGCCAATGAAAGAACACCCTGGTCCCAAGAGCCAAGGAAAACATACTCTGCCCCTAACCAACTCAGAACTTGAAATCTAACCAATCCCTGAGCATGAAAACCAACCAATCCCTGAGCATGAAATCCAACTAATCTCTGAGCTGGTCCTAAACTCAGGAATCGAGATTCTACCAATCCCCATGCTGAAAATTTTAACCCTGGAAAGTCCTGCCAGTAAGAAACCGTATATAAGCCCTATACCGGTTCAGTCTGGGGCTCGCTTTTTCCACCCTGGCAGCCACTCTCCTGGATTCCTCCCTCCCAATAAATCCCTTGAGTGAGGTTTATTGTGATGATTTCCTTTTGCAGAGTGGAGCAGAGCTTCAGTAACTTTCACTGGAGCAGAGCAGAGCTGTAACATTTTGTTTTGTGGATCAGAGTTGTGACACTCTGGGGAAGTTGGGCAGAGCTGTTCCACTTCTCCTGAGCAGATCTATAACACTGTAACAACCTAGCTAAGGAGACCCTCCCCTGCTGGAGCAAAGTTGTTACACTTGCATTAGGGAACCTTCCCCCCCCCCCCCCAGCAAAACCAGTAACACTTTACAGGTATCCCTTGGCTTCCACCTACCAGAATACTTTTCCATGGATCTGTAACATTACATATAGGGCACAACAAACCTCACCCAAGAAATGTATTGGGAGGGGAAAAAAAAAAAAACAACAGGAAGATGGCCGCTTCTGTTGGGGCAAGAAACAGCAGAGAACTGAGCAGAAGGCAGGGCTTATATAGAGTTTCTTGGGGAGGGGAGTGGAACTTTTCAGAAAGAAACTTTCCAGGGCAGAAACTGGTGGGATTTCAAGTCCAGAGATTTGATTTTTAACTCTGTAGGATGGGGGCAGGGTCTGTAGCTGTTAGGGCAGTTGGAGTATTCTGAGGGTGGAACCTGGTAGTTGGAGATCTTCAGAGGGAGGTGCCTTGCCCCTCATGTGGCTCCAGGAGCTTCCATTGAGGAGCTGGGGAAATGACTCAGCAACTAAAAGATCATTGCTGCTCTTCTAGAGGACCAGTGTTTGGTTCCCAATGCCTTTGTTGAGTGACTCTAGCTCTAGGGAATCCAACAGCCTCTTCTGGCCGTGAGCGCCTGCACACACATATGCATATAAATACACAGAAATACACACACACACACACACACACACACACAAATAAAACATAAATAAACCTTTTAAAAATTGTCTCAATAATTTCAATTCTAAAATTTGTCTTAAATGATATTAATAAATGTATCCCACAGATAAACATTTGAAATGACATATAAACACACTTATTCATTACAATTTTTTGTCTGAGGTTTTGTTATGTTGTGTTTTGGTTTGATACAGGGTTTCAAGTAACCCAACCTGACCTCATAGTCTGAGGGCTGGCTTTCTGCCTCCACTTCCCAAGTGCTAGGATTACCACCACATCCAGCTACTAACTGCATGTGTGTGTGTGCACATGTGTGTTACATTGGGTTAGAAATATCATAAATGGGGGGTGGGGTGGCACATGCCTTGAATCCCAGTGACAAGGCAGATATCTGAGCTCGAGGCCAACCAGGGTTTCAGGGTTACACAAAGAAATCCTGTCTCTAAAAACCAAAAAAGAAAGAAAGAAATGAAGAAAGAAAGAAAAGTGCCATAAATGTTCACTAATAGGAGTGAGGCAAGTATATTACAGGGTAACCATTTAATTGGATACTATAGAGCCATAATAAAGAATGCAGAAACATTCCAGGTAGCAGCTGTGCAGTCCCGTGGCTAAAGGAGTCAGACAATCCAGCTTCAAATTCTGCCCACCTGTGCAATCCTTTCTCTAACACAGTGTCTCACTGTGCAATCCAGGCTGATTATGAACTTACTGTGTAGTTCAGTCTGGCCTTGAACTTGGACTCTCATGGCAGTTATACCTATCTCTTTGTGTTATGAATGGAACCTTTTTTGGATAGACTAAAGGGTGTCATGGCACTGGTTGTTCACAGAAAGGGAAACCGGGTAATTAGAGAGGCATTTTAAAGAGTTTTCTGTGCATGCCTCTTTCTAACTTTAACTTCTGATCCACGGAGATTATCATCTAGCCTTAACAATAAGTAAATTAAGAAGCTATTGCACTATTCCAACATACCTTTTTCAAGGGGTGACAGTCTCACTGGGTGTACAAACCACATTTACAGCAGGCCCCATGCCCAGTAATAGACAGCCCCCCCAAAAAATAAATTCAGTGGCATTTTTGGAGGGTTTTTTTTTTGTCCCATAATGCTTTGACTGGGTTTTTCCCCCATAGGTTTTTGCTTATCTGTTATGGTTTTCAATTGTGTGGGGTTTTTTGTGACATTTTCATGTGCACAAATGTGTGTCTCTGTATCTATATGTGTTGTCTGCAATTTTTTTTGCTTTGCTTTGTTTTGTTTTTTCGACTCTTTTTCTTTCTGTTTTTTTATCTGCTTTGTCCTATTCTAGTTTGTTTGCTTTTATTTTATCTTCTTTTCCCTTTCTTTCCTTTCTTTCACTTTTTCTTCTTTTTAGAAGCCTGTTTGTTTCCTAGTGGGAGAGCGCAAAAAAGAGTGTGAATTTGGGTGGGTGGGAGGTGGGGAGGATGTGGAAGAAGTGGCTGGAGAGAAAAACAACCAAACTACATGTATATAAAAAAAAATCTGAGCCGGGCGGTGGTGGCGCATGCCTTTAATCCCAGCACTCGGGAGGCAGAGGCAGGCGGATCTCTGTGAGTTCGAGATCATCCTGGTCTACAAGAGCTAGTTCCAGGACAGGCTCCAAAACCACAGAGAAACCCTGTCTCGAAAAACCAAAAAAAAAAAAAAATCTGTTTTCAATAAAAGATAAAAAGATGATAGTCCCATAATATTAGCAATTTTATAGTGAACAGTTAAAATAATTTTGGTTTAAATAAAAAGTGAGCACCTTGGTGTAGACACTCATACTCTGTATACTTTAACATAGGAGATTAAGGTGTGGAAACAGGAGTTGAAGGTCTGTCTCTTGGCTACATAGTGAGTTCCAGCCAGTCTGGACTTCCTGAGACAGTTTCTCCTCAGAACCAACCAACCAGCCAAATAAACAGCAGCAAAGAAAGACACTTCACAAGCACTTGCCACTTTCTGTCTCTGCTTGTCTTGTCATAGCTCCTCCCCAAATAGCCTATGCGACAAATCAGTTCTCAGTGTCAACTCGGCTTCCTTAGGGATGCTGCAGAGCTAGATTCCTATATTCCGAAGCACCTCCTAGCTGTGCAGCCGGTGCCTGGTCCTATCCACTTACAGACGTCTCAATATTTAGACTAAGTCCTTTTGTTCACTAGGGTGGGCTAGGAGCTCCTCAAGGTTGACGGTGCTCCTGTTTTCTTTCTCCTCTCTCTTTTCCTTCCCCTCCCCTCCCCTCCCCTCCATTTCTTCAACAGGGTCTTACTGTAGGGTAGCCCTGCTTGGCCTGGAATGTACCATGTAGACCAGTTAGCCTCAAACTTGTAGACCATCCACCTGCTTCAGATTCCTGCGTGCTGCCCTGCTGGCCGAAGATCCCTTGCTTCCTCACTGTCCTCAGCGTTTTGAATACTCCTTGGGATGTCTTCAGAACAAACGACCTGTGGACGCTTAGGGATGAGGAAACTGCGCCCTCTACAGGACTGTTTAAAAAGTGATCTGCTAAATCTGGTAGACTGGACCAGGTTGTCCGCTCCTACCCCCACCTTTGCTCTGACCACAATAACGTCTCTGAACACATCTGCTGTGCCACAATCTTATGAAACTTGGGAGTACAGACTCAGCCTAGGTCAGCTTCAGGGCACCCCAGGAGTTACAGAACCGAACAGTCTCCACCCCAGCTTTCTAAGAACGGTGCCACAAAGGCTGGATGTAGCTAGCTCAGTGGGTACAAAGTTCTGAGTGTGATTCCCATACACAAGACCTTGTCTCACAACCAAAGGCTCAGAGGCTGAGAACACTTGCCGTGTGATTGTGAGAACTGGCACTCCTGTCCTGGTACCTACATAAGGGGACAGGTGATGGAGACAGGAGAATTACTAGGACTTGCAGGCTTTCAATTCAGTTGAGAAAACCTGAGGTCTTCTCCACCGAAAAGGAACAGGCAGAGATTGACAGAAAAGGACACCCAGCTGGGAATGGTGGTTCACACCTGTAATTCCAGCACTTGGAAGGCAGAGGCAGGATCTCCATGAGTTCGAGGCCAGCCTGGTGTACAAAGAGTGTTCCAGGACAGCCAGGGCTACACAGACAAATCTTCTCTGAAAAAAAAAAATCAAAAAGAAAGATGAAGGAAAGAGGAAGAAAGGGAGGGAGGGAGGGAGGAAGGAAGGAAGGGAGGAAGGGAGGAAGGAAGGAAGGAAGGAAAAGATTCCTAAAGTCTTTTGGCACATGGACACATAAACAAATATTTTGGCCAGAGCCACACAAAGAAACCTTGTTTCAAAAAATAAAACCCAGCCGGGCGATGGTGGCGCACGCCTTTAATCCCAGCACTCGGGAGGCAGAGGCAGGCGGATCTCTGTGAGTTCGAGACCAGCCTGGTTTACAGAGCTAGTTCCAGGACAGGCTCCAAAGCCACAGAGAAACCCTGTCTCGAAAAACCAAAAAAAAAAAAAATAAAAAAAAAAATAAAACCCACCACCCCTAAATGTTGTTTAAAAGGCAAACAAACCTGACAAAAAGAAAACAATCCTCCCAGAACCACAGTGAAAGGCAAGGCCACTTCGGGAGCTATTTAAGACAATGTGCTATCTGGACAAAGGCAACTTAAATGTAAGTCTGTTTTATCTCCTTCTGTGTTTTCTTCACTCTTCTGCCTTGACTGAATAGAAGCCTAGGGGTACCCAAGGCCTTTTCTGGTACGGGAGTGTGAGGAGACCTAGGAGCTTGTTAGCCCCTCAGAAGGGAAGGTGTTCTTCTTACTGGATGCTCACTGGGGTCCCTGTCACTCTTTTCTGTTCCAGTGAGCCCTCAGGATTGGTGAGCCCTCATTAAACTATACCACAATATTATCATAGCCACAAGCTCAGGATTTTAAATTCCCTTTGGTTGGTGTGTGTGATTTGTGTGTGTGTGTGTGTGTGTCTAAAACTTATCTTTCCACAAACTCA
Source organism: Microtus pennsylvanicus (assembly GCF_037038515.1). Lineage (NCBI taxonomy): Eukaryota > Metazoa > Chordata > Mammalia > Rodentia > Cricetidae > Microtus > Microtus pennsylvanicus. The sequence goes on from NC_134584.1 coordinate 25,419,452, forward strand.
AAGAATCCTTGTAAGTTCCAGGGAGTCGACTTGGATCCACCTCGAACAGCACCAGGTCCAAATGGTGCCGGATGTTTCCACAGAGGCTGGCCAGTGGTGGTGAGGCAACCAGCTCCTCCAGAACATGGCCAGCACCCCAGTTCTCTCAGGTTCCCCCAAGATTCCGATGCCCCCAGGTGAGCAAGAAGCAATCTCGCGAACTTGATGTCCTCATCCTGCCTCACCTGCTACCTCTTTCTAACTCCTCCCCTTTTTATAACAAACAAAAAGGGAGGAATGTTAGCATTCAGGCCTTACGCTCGCCTGCCCCCCACTCCCGTCACCTGGCAGGATGCATTTGTCTGTACTCAGGCGAATACCTAGCCAGCCTCAGGGTCTTACGGTCACGCTTGTTTTGTCAGTATTCAAGCAAATACTTAGCCCAGGGGCCTACCGCCATATATCACTATGTAATCTTTATGCATTCACTGCGTGCCTGAGTAAGCCTCTGTACGCATGCGCTAAAGCCCCTTTAAACGCAAGCTCTGCCCAGTCACTGCTCTCTCTTCCCTTTCAGAGCCAGGCTCCCACGACCCCCTCTTTGCATTCCCTATCAATATACTTCCACTTGGGTTTGGTTGGGGTTTATACTCACTGCAGCTAAACTACAACCAAAATTCCAGAGATGATCTACAGGAAGGAGGGGGCTTATTGATGGCTCATATGATGAAGATTAACACAATTTAATGCTTTTATATGTCATCCAATCACATGAATGCTGTATAGGGCAAGATAGAAATAAATGCCTGTGATAACAAAGTTATACTAGGGGCCAAGGAAAAGCGAGGGACGAGCCACCCAACTGCCTCCTCTCTGATTTGGCTGAAGTTGGACCTAGAGAACCTATTTCCTCTCCCAAGTTTGAGACAGGGTTTCTCTGTGTAACAGTCCTGGCTGTCTTGGAACTATCTTTGTAGAACAGGCTGACCTCAAATCCACCAAGATCCTCCTTCTGCTGCATCCTGCGTGCTGGGATTAAAGGCATGCCCCACTACTGCTCAGCCTCTCTCTGAAATTTTGTCCGAAACCAGATACGAGGCTTGAAAACATGGAAGAACGGTGGGAAACCCACCGGAGTTTGGAGTTTAAGGATCTTAGAAGGAAGCCGTGGCAGCTGTCTGGTCAGGAGAACCTTCTCAGATAAAATGCCACCGTCTCCCTGACTCCTGGCGATTTGATCTTTGCTCCAAATGCAGTCATGCCTGCTTAGAGCTTGGCTCACCGTCCCACTCGGAAAACTTGCTAGGCTTATTGTTCAGGCAGCTGTAAAAAACACAGAGGTTTGGGACACCCTCACACCCCCATTTCATGTAAGAAACAGTCATCTATCCCAAGGTTTAAGGTGCAATGTAGGCAATTGGAGGTAAGTCTGTTTTATCAGGCAGGGGACACTGGAGAAACTGAGCTGCGGTGCCGCATCCCCGTGTGTTAAACACAGTAGCTTTTCTGCTGGCGGCCTGTCAATGATCAGACATTTCCTGGCTCCTTACCTTCCCCCAGAACACTGGAGTCTATTCATCATTCATCCACCTGGCCTCAGGAACATGTTCTCCGAGCAGCCAAGGAAAACAGGGCAATGCTGGACTCTGCAAATATCAGAATAGGAACAGCGCGGCCCAGCCGAGCTGGAGACTCAGCGGCGGGGGGAGGGGGCAATTTTTCAACTCCCTGTGAGGAAGCGGAGGAAATATCCAGCGAAAACAGTTTGAAACCACATGTCATGAGAGAAGCAATCCTTTCGCTTCTAGAAAAGAAGGCTCTCTGCTCTGCTTTCTCCCGCTCACCTGTCAATAAAGAAGCACCGTTCACCTTTCCCTACTTCAAAGACAAAACACCCCCGAAAACAACAAAACGACAACAACACCTCACAAAGACCTAGAGAACCAGCTGAGGGAAAGAGCAAACGTGTGGATAGATGTGGACAGGATTTGGCTCCGGAGGTTACACTAGGGTTAGAACGCACTGTGTTCTGAGAGGCACAGATGGAAGGACTAGCTGCAGACATGCCTACAAACCATCGACTATCATACAAGGGAGCCTGGGAGAGCAGTAACCATGCTCAGACATGTAGATTTTCTCAAGGGACTGCTCTTGGCTGGCATCTGGAATCTCTCAGCCCTGGGGAGAGCTTGTGAATTCTAAGACTCCATGGAGCTGCAACATTTTACAGACCTGTAATGACTCTTTAGAGCATCCTGCTGCTACCAAGATCAGCCCACTGCTACTGAGCGTTCAAGCCGCTTTTATTTAAATCTGCAGGATGGCAACCTGTTTTAAGTTTTTTGTTGTTGTTGTTGGTTTTTTTTTTTATTTGTTTTTTAAATCCCATTTTAAAGTTATCCGTACCAAGTTGTAGACTTCATTGTCTGCTCAGCTCATTCTTGGAGAGGGCAAAGTGAGAACCCAGTTGGGGAACCTACTAATTCTAGAAAAAGCTTCATCTCACTTCCTCTGTGTGTTTTCAGATTTGAGTCTGAAGCAGGTAATTAGGAGCTAAGTTTGTGTACCTCAGATGTACTTAATAGTTTGTGATCCTTTAGCCTTTCAGGGTTCTGCAATATATGGCATTTAAAATGTTTACGTTTTCCTCAGTGAACCGTGACCATTCCTAACAGCGATCTTTGAGGTCTCCAAAAATATGATGGGTCCCTGCAATGGCAAATCCACCTGGACTGTAGTAACGCCATTAAGCTGACAAACACCACCCAAATATTAGTTTCAGACAACTTTAAGGCTGCTAGCTGTGATTCCCAACCTCACATTCTACTCTACTGAGGACTTCAGTTAAGTCCTGTACCCATCATACAGAGACTGGACAAGAAATAATACAACTAACTCTCCCAGAACTTGGCCAGTATTCCAATTTTCTCAGGGTTCCCTAAAGACATTGTCACTCCCAGACAACAGGAAGTAATTTTAAGATCACAATACCCACATTCCCAAGAGGTGGGATGGGAGGTTTTTGGTCATTTGGTGAACTATAGATGCTTGTCATTATTTTTTGGGGGGGGGGGTTAGTTTCAAGTTGTTATTGGTCATGGTTGGGGAGGAAACTAAACAAAGGAGGTATTAAGGCATTTCTTTGTCTCTTTGTCTCATTCTTTCATCCTTTCTTTCCTTTTCTTTCTTTTTCTGTCTTTTTCTTTCTTCCCTTTCTTTTTCTTTCCTCTATTTCTTTTCTCCTATCTAATGAAAAAACAGGATATAAGAATGATAAAGTAAAAGGATAGATTATTAACTCTATTTTTAAACTAAAAAGTAACCATTAGTCTCAAATATTTACATTGGTATGGATTTTTGTATATTGATACAAATTCAAGGTTATTTTTGTATATATATATGTGTGTATGTGTTTATACACTGTATATATGTTTCTCTCATTTAAGGTATTGTACCTATGCAACTCATTTTAAAATGTAAAGTAAAGTTCTAGTCCTTGAAAGCTATTAATACAAACTATTTAGGGTAGTAAAAAAATGGAGGTTAGTAGTTAGTCATCTATAACAATCAAACTTGTAGTAATGTTAGGTATGTTTTCAAGGTTAACAGATATATTTTAGATAGATAGGTGGTCTTCAAACACTTCAGAGAACTACAGAATATGTCATTTAAGATGTTTTAATAACATAAGGCTTTTCACGACAATGAGATACTTCTCCTGGCAGCACTAGTCTCCTTCAAAGAAGATGAAGGGCTTTGAAGAACTTCCATATGGAGTTGCTTTCAATGTGGCAAAGCTAGACACTGGGCAAGAAGTGGCCCTTGCCTTAACTGCTGACAGTATGCTGTCCAAATTGGACAATCAGGACACAAAGGAAGTGGACTGCTGAACTTGACCAAGACAAGGTAGGCAAGTCCTTTAAAATTCCTGCTTCACAGAAAAGTCTGTCAGATATTCTCGGCCTGTAGGTTAAAGAGGGATGCTTCAGTGTTGCAGCCTGGGGTGGTGGTCTAGACAGCCTGCTGCCTCTGTCATTTCTATAGCTTTGGAAGTTGCTTGTTCTGCACTTCATGTTTACTCAGGTAATATATCCTTCTCAGGTCTCTGATGGGGTTGGAAACTAAATATTTGTAGTTTTACAGATTTCATTGTTACCAAAAACTTACAAAAGAGATGTAAAGCTTATAAGACTGAGAGACATAAAAACTTAAATTATCAAGAAAATGTTTTAAGGTCTAAAAAGATATTTTTAGGTTGGTAATACAAGTTATAATAGAAAGTGGTTTAGGAATAAAACTTGGGACTTCACTAAAATAGGCGAGATAATGGAGTACTTTCTCCAAATTTGCCAAATACAAATGGATTGAACAATGTGAATTTTTTTCTTAAAGAATTGTGTGTTTCTTTATTAATTGATCGATTTATGTAACAGTGTTCTGCCTGCATGCATGCTTGCACGCCAGGAGAGGGCGCCAGATCTTATAGATGGCTGTGAGCCACCATGTGGTTTCTGGTAATTGAACTCAGGACCTCTGGAAGAGCAACTAGTGCTCTTAACCTCTGAGCCATCTCTCCAGCCCGTGAATATAATTCTTACCTGATAATAGTTCTTATTGTATATAGTTTTACTGTTTTAGAGTTAAAACCTTTCCTTTTTATTTAGACAAAGTGGGAGAAATGGCGCAGAGTATTTGATCATGGTGTGTGTGCATTTGTGTTAATTAAATAAAATCAACATTGGGTCAGGAGGCAGAGCCGGCAACTACTTGACAGAAAGTGCGCAGAGAGGAGTCAGAGGGATGCTCAGGAGGTAGTAGTGAGGGACTTTGAGTGTGCTGATCTTTTTTGGTTTGGCGGATTGGCAGGACACTCTGAGATTTCAGCAAAGATGGAAGGTCAGCTAGTTGCTTCTCAACCTCTCTGAGCTAGCAGGTTTTCACCCTAGCCTCTGACTCCCAAGTCTTATTGATAAATATAGCAATTGAGATTTAGTTAAAAACTACATTTGGTGGTGGCAGAAGGAGGTGGATCTGACTGGATGTAAAGTAAAAGTTCCACTGGGCTGTGGCCTGAGGAGCAAGGCAGTAACGGCAGGGCTGCGATTACTGGCAGTAGACTCAGGTGCATCCACTCAGCCAGCAGAAAGTAACATGAGGCCTTATGGGTATCTACTGACTGCAGCTTTCAGATATTGCTTGGGAGTGTTTGACTATTATATGTGTCAGCTGCTAAGCTTGAGGGCCTTCCTCATTGATTCACCTATCTCCCTTCAAACCCTTTACTCCTCCCCCACCTTAAGATAATCTTTCTTCATACACAGCAACTCCAACAGGGCCCTGCTCCCTTAAGTTTCAGAGGACACCGAGATCAGCTACCTTGTCTCCAATTCTAAAGTATGAGACTTCACCACACAAATGTACTCAACTTTACTGGATTGGAAACCCCATATGCTTTCTTTCCTGACCTCTCTCCAGGTTTAATCCCTTGTAAAACTCTGTAAAGTAACCCTCATTTGTCCCTGTGTGATGATGCTGTCTGTGCCATGCAGAAGAAGAGAGAACAAAGCCCTTGGTTAGGGACAGAAACAAAGTATTCACTGAGAGATACAGTAGGCAGATTGGCAAAACAGCCTTCAGGCAAGCGGATTTGGACTCAGACAACTACAGAAAGGGAGAGCAAAATAGAGGGAAGCTTTGATCTTTGTCCTTCAGGCAACACCCACACATTATGTGTCTGAGATTATTGCTGATGTGCGTTAACTGACACAACTGATGCTAATTCTTCTTTGACAGTCTTGTAAAATTCACTAGTGAATCTGTCTCAGCTTGAGCTTCTTTTAATTAGGAGCATAAAAATAATTTTTTAAAAAGTTACGCTTTTTGGCATGTGCCACTGCCCTCCAGATAGACCCTCCTAGAGCTGGAGTCACAGGTAGTTGAGCGCTGCCTGACATAGATGCTGGGAACTAAATTTGGATCCTCTGACAGAGCAGTATGCACTCTTAACTCCTGAGCCATCTCTCCAACCCCATAGCTGGGAAATTTTGATAAATTTATGTCTTTTTCCTTGTTATAGTTGTTTGAATTGTTTATTAACTCTTGGTTTAGTTTTGATATGTTACTTTTTTTTGACTTTTGGATTTTCCAATTTAAAGAAATATATATATTTCAAGATAAGACCTGATGATGTTTCAAATTCTATTGTTACCCTTGGTGATAGTTTGAATGCAATTAGCCCCCATAAGCTCATAGGGAATAGCACCATTGGGAGGTATGGTTTTGTTGGAGTAGGTGTGGTGAAGTGCATCTGGGGTGATATTTTGCTTGTGATCTAACAAATAAAGCTTGCCTGAAGATCAGAGTGCAGAGCTAAGCCACAGGGGCCAGAAAGCGGTGGCACACCTGTAATCCCAGACCTCTGTGAGTTCAAGGCCACTCTGAGCTACACGGGATTAATCCAGTCTAAAAGAGAAACAGAGCCAGGCAGTGATGGCTTACATCTTTAATCCCTATACTTGGGAGTCACAGGCCTTTAATCCTAGCACTAGGAAGGTAGAAACAAATATGGCTGAGTAGAGAGAGGACTATAAGGCAGGAGGAGACAGGAGCTTAGGATTCAGTCTGAGGATTCCTGTAGACAGGATCTTGCCCACTTTGGTCTAAGGATTCGGTAGAGGTAAAAAGTCTCTCTAGTGCCTGGCTCCTTTTCTTCTCTGATCTTTCAGCATTTACCCCAATACGTGACTCCAGGGTTATATCATTGCGATCAATTAGAATCTGCACAACACGCATCACTCCGGAGGCAGGCTTTGAAGGCTCATAGATGCTCAAGTCACACCCAGTGTCTCAGACTATTTCTTGTTGCCTGTGAGTCAAAACTGTAGGAACTCTCAGCTCCTTTTGTACACCATCTCTGCCTTCATGCTGTCTTGCTTCCTGCCGTGATAATGGACAAAACCTCTGAACCGTAAGTGAGCCACCACAATTAGATGTTTTTCTTTATAAGTGTAACCACGGTCGCGGTGTCTCTTCACAGCTATAGAAACCCTAACTAAGCTGGGTGGTTGTGGCGCACACCTTTAATCCCAGCAGATTAAATGGGAGGCAGAAGCAGGCAGGTCTCTGTGAGTTCAAGGCCAGTCTTGTCTACAGAGCTGGTGCCAGAATAGGCTCCAAAGCTACACAGAGAAACAGAAACGCAGCCTCAAAAAGCCAAAACCAAACCAAAACAACAACAAAAAAATCCTAAAACACCCTTTTTATCTCTAATTTTATTTTTAAATTTTAGTCTTTTCTTTCTTTTGGGCAGCTTGGCTAAATTCCGTCATTCTTATTTAACTTTTCAAAGAACCACCTCTGCATCATGCTTCTTTTTCATTTCTATTTCATTCATTTCTGCCTTGATCTTTATCCCCAATTCTTATTCTTTCACCTTTTTACTCATTTTTTTAAAGATTTATTTATTTATTATGTATACAACATTCCTTCCATGTATGTTTGTATGCCAGAAGAGGGAACCGGATCTCATTATAGATGGTTGTGGGCCACCATGTGGTTGCTGGGAATTGAACTCAGGACCTCTGGAAGAGCAATCAGTGCTCTTAACCTCTGAGCCATCTCTCCAGCCCCCCTTTTAACTCATTTTTAAAACGTCTTTTTTATTGTTTTAGTAATAAGATTCATATACTCATTAATTTTCAAATGATTACTCAGTCATGCACTCCCAAGTAAAAGCTTGATAGTGATATTATTTGCACGTGTACATAAATTGGCTTTAATGAATCTGTGAATGATTGTCCAGTCTAACTTCCTTTTTTGTTGTTGGTTGTTTTTCAGTCCGGGTCTCACTTATGTAGCTCTGGCTAAATTAACTACACAGACCAGGCTGGCTTTGAGCTCACAGAATTCTACCTGCCGCTGCCTCCTGAGTGCTCTGGGAATAAAGGCATGAGCCACCATATATCCAACCTTGTTATCTTATCAGTGTGAGTATGTGCACGTGTACCACGGCGGAAGTCAGAAGACAACTTAAATAAGGTTCTAGAGAGTCAATCATACTCGGCAATATTCAGCTGAGTCAGATTCCCTACATGGAGTCTCCTGAGCGGGCTGTGCCTGAAGCAGTGAAGGTGAAAAACAAGTTGCAGTGGAGACTCTAGGGTTCGTGATGCCAAAATGTGGGAAGCTCACTGAGAAAAGCTGTCAGCACCGAAGGGGGATGGACAAGAGAAGCCATGTGGACTATGAATGACAAGGTGCTGGGACAGGACTGCCCAGCCTGCTGGAGCTCACTTCACGACATATATGACTTGGACAGAGTCTAAAACCACCTTGAAGACAAACTTGTGGGCATATTTGTTATTTGTGAGGGAATTTCTAGGCTGGGTTAATTTTGATGGGCAGACCCACTATAAATGTAGGTAGTAGCATTTCCGGTGAATGGGGTCTGTAAAGAGAAAATGAGAATACCGGCATTCGTCTCTGCAATAGGATCTCTGCTTTAGGCTCCTGCCTGCTACCAGGTCTTCCCCACCGTGCTTGACTATGAGCCGGAACAAACCCTTAAATTACTCTCAGGTATTTATCGCAGCACGAAGAACAGTAACTATTGCATTATCTCAAAATAAAAATCGAAATAAAATTTAAAAAAGTAATCTGGAGGTAAAGAGGAGCGCCAGAGGACAAGTCTGGCATGGTAAGTCCCTGTGCTCAACACAGTTTACAAAAGAAAAAAACAACAGAATGTCTAAGCAAGCTTAGACTCAAACACTTCATGAAAACAGATCTCTGGAACAGCAAGATGGCTGGCCCAGCAGCTAAAAGCACTTGCCATACAAAAGCCTGAGACCTGTTGGATCCCAGAACCCACAGTGGAGGGAGGGAACTGACTCCTGATAGTTGTCTTCATGACAAGGTGCTGGGACAGGACTGCCCAGCCTGCTGGAGCTCACTTCACGACATATATGACTTGGACAGAGTCAGGAATAGAACGCTGTGTTTTAGATATGAAGTAGCCTGCCCCCCTCCCCCAAACCAGATGTGTGTTTGAACATTTGGTTCCTAACTAGTGGCACTGTTGTGGGAGGTTATGAGACTCTTAAGAGGCTAGGGTTTAGGGTGAGAAGTCTTGTCCTGTCTGTGCTTCTTGTCTGACCAGTATATGGAGTTACAGCTTCACCTCTCCCCTACAATGAACCCACCTGTTGCCACACCTTCCCAACCAAATTTGTTACTCTCTCAAACTTTGGGTTAAAATACTTCTTTAAAAAAAAAATTAAAAATTGTCTGGATACTCAAAAGCCCATAGCAAAAATATAAACATAACACATGCTTAAGTCATACAGATAATATTAGACAGCTCTGCAAGAACAGCCAGAATTGTCTATTCTATAGTCTGGGGGAAAATTCAATCCTTAGAAAAATGAACCAGTATGTTGGTGAAACATAAAAACTTCCAAAATTACACGACCAACCAACATACACCTAGCAGGAGTAACACACACATGTACATAGCATGTATGATTTTTTTTTTTTTTAGTTTTTCGAGACAGGGTTTCTCTTATAGCTTTCGAGCCTGTCCTGGAACTAGCTCTTATAGACCAGGTTGGCCTCGAACTCACAGAGATCCACCTGCATCTGCCTCCTGACTGCTGGGATTAAAGGCGTGCGCCACCTCTGCCTGGCCATGAATATGGTTTTACTGAAGCATAGAATCAGCAAAAGTCATCATTAAGCCTACCACATAATACAATTAACTCATTGTATGAATTTAAGCTTTTATTTCTGTATCTCACTGTAGTGCTGTGACAACAAAACAACACCTGTGTACCAGAGCATACGCATCAACAGTAAGATGTAACTTCGCATTACACCACTGCTGGGGGATTAGCATTTCATATGAGACATAAGCATGTAAGATGGCAACACCAAATAATTTTGTTTTTTTCATTAGATAATCTTGTTTTTTAAAACAGTAATACTTTATCAATCTCACTGTTAATAGACCTATAGATGATCAGGATGATAGGATGTGTGGGATCATTCCACTGTATTACACTGTAAGAGCTGTTAAGAGTAATTGCACACACATTAATAAGGAACTGTCACCATAATTAAGGGCTAGTTATTGTTAGTTGCACAATGATAAAGTTCTTTTGGAAACAATAACCCACTTATATGTGAAAAATGCCCTTTCCACTTGTACAGAAGAAAAAGTACTCAGAAAGTTATTTTTGGCCTTGCTATGTCAAAAAGTCAACTGTACAAAGACCTACGTGTTAAACCTAAAATTATAATTTTAAAAGTCTATCAAAAACAAAAATGTCATGCATTTTATTATCAATTATGCAGAGGCTTTAAATCTGTTGCAAGACCATATAGTATATATTAGCTTTTATACTGCTAATGCACAACTAACAGCAAACTTGATTAGATTAACAAATTTGTCTTAATTACACCTTTATATATCACACTAGATAGACAATGCCACAAGATCTGCAGAAACACCCAGTTCTGAGCACTCAAATGGCAGGATAGGTTCTTATATTGTAATCCTTCACATATAGAATAACAAAAGGAAAAAGAATCCTGCAGCTTCACGTTACAAAAAAACGTACTGCTGTAAAATATTAAGAGGTAAAGGATATCTATAACACAAAGTAACTTACAACTAGTGTCAAAGCAAACTTCTAAGTAAAAATACCAAAATACATGGAGCAACTGAAGCACAAATCCTGTATTAAATACAGTAAAGATTTAATAACACAATGCGCTAGTTAATAAAAGACACAAAAATACAGGGAGCAAGGGCAACCAGTAAATAAAATCAAAATATGGGGGCGGGGGGAAATGGAACCACTATTTTTGCCCTAGTTGAATATGTTTTTCGGTGTCTTTCCATCCATATAATACCTTAAACTGTACATTGTTTTTAATGTCATAGAAAAACATGGTTCTTCCATGGAACTTTATATTCTTGATAAACTTTTAAAGTAGACATTATAATGAATGGAAAACAGCCAATAAACCGGCACCTATTTTTAACACTGAAGATTTACAGAAACTTTTTAAAAGTTATCATAATCCTTTTTGTCTTTTTTCCCTTCAGCTTCAAATCCGTCTACTCCATCACTATCCCTTCTTCGTTTCCTGTTGTTGTGGATGTTAAAACGTTGATTCATTTGTGGTAATGGATCCATTCCTAGAACTTTGTGTATCTGACGGAATGCAAGGAGTCTCAATGCAAACTGCAAATAGAGAGAATATAGAATTAATTTTAAAACTTAAATATTGATACTCTTGGGAGGGGGGAACTTTTCTGTGTGTACGCCTGTTTTCTAAATCATTAAGCTAAAAATACCAATCCTTAAGTAAGTTTAGTCTATTCATAAAGGGGTGGTGGTGGAGATGGGTCAGTGATTAAAGCACTTTTGCTCTTGCAGGGGACCCAGGCTCAATTCAATACCACATGGTGGTTCACAATCATCTGGAATCCATTATAATGACAAAGTTGGCATAAAACACAGGGAAGTCTGACTCTGCAGTCCATAGTAATCCTCAATATAGAACAGTGCCAGGAAAGACAAAACTTTGATATTATCTAAAAGCATAGTTCACTCCTGCATAACCAGAGAATTCTTGATAAAACTGATATATAACCCAACAGCCATATTTAACAAAGCGTTTAATGTTGAATTATTTTCCTGGTATATATATAAGATACACAGACAAAATTATACAATCATCAGATTCATCCATATAATATTAGAAATCTTATCAGTGAAATCTAGTTTAAGGTAAATCCTTTTTTATTTTTTAGAGACAGAGTTTCACTGTATAGCCCTGGTATGCCTTGGTCTACTGGGAGCTGGGATTAAATGAGTGTGCCCTACCAGCTTAGGTAAGGTACATCCTTTAATATTCTCTTTAAGACTCACTTTCCAATTACACAGTACAATAACTATTATGTAATTATTTCATGTAAAGAAATATTTATAAAAAACCCTAAACCTTAACAGTAATCCAACAAGAATTCAATTACCTGTGCACTTGATGTAATGTCTTCACGTTGTTGGTCAGTCATCGTTGCCAAAGTATCAAAGGGATCCTTTTCACAAGGATCCAGAAGTCCAGGGCTGCCTATAACCATCATTTTGTAAAGAAATAAAAGCATTATTAGCATTATCTACTTGAGAAAGTGGGCTTCTTATTCAATAAAGAAATCAAGTTAATTTACTTGATAAGAACCCTGAACTCACCTTTGAGAATAGCCCCTGATAAGAACCCTGAACTCACCTTTGAGAATGGCTCCTGAAGAGATGCACTCAAACACTCTCCTCAGGGCGTCTCCAGGGCTCTGAGGACTGGAAGCACTACTAATTGCTTTCTCCACCAGCAACTCCATAGCCTAAGATTAAACATAAAAGACATTCAACAGTGTAACGACCATTTTCTAACACCATCAGAATTATAGACACTTGACATTCTCAAGGGTCATTAAAGATTTTGAAGATTAGGGAAGTTATGATAAGGTAATAAGCAAGAGATGGCTCAATGCGTAAAAGGCACTTGTGATGAACCTTCATGGTAGAGAACTTTTCAAGTGGCCCTGAGACACACACACCCCCGATGGAATCTTAAAGGTATAAAGAACTGACGTCTCCAAGTTGTTCCAACACATACATAAATGTAAAATAATAATATAAAAATATTCAAAATAGGGCCTGGAGAGATGGCTCAGCAGTTAAGAGCATTGCCTGCTCTTCCAAAGGTCCTGAGTTCAATTACCAGCAACCACATGGTGGCTCACAACCACCTGTAATGAGGTCTGGTGGCCCTCTTTTGGCCTGCAGGCATACATGCAGACATAATAAATATTTTTAAAAATATTCAAAATAAACAAAAGCCTCTCACACTATCTGTTCGAAGGTTGAAGTGGCATTATTTGGGCAACAGAGTGCAACCTCAATTTAAAAAAAAAAACAACTGGCTGGGCCCTAGGGGCAGAGTCAGGAGGATCTCTTAAATTCAATCTTACTTTGCACCCCAAGGCTAACCTAGAAGTCGCCATATAGCCCATGCAAGCTTTGATCTCAGTCTCCTGTGTACTGGACTACAGGTCTGAACCTTCACTTCTGGCCTATTTCTAATTCTGAAACACGGTCTCACTTAGCAGTCCTGAGATCCATCTTCCTACTAAGCTTATTTGAATGCTGAGATTATACAGGCCTGAGCTTGCCCCCTCTGGTCTTGTTTTTTCTTTACAAACAATGGGTATTATCTCAACTTTCATTTAATTCATCACTGGAATTTTATTACCCATAAGGGAATTAAAAAAAATACTTTCACTGTATTTTACATTTAAGAGACTCAAAAATCTTAAACCAATGAATGAAAGACAAAGGTAAAGGAATAGGCATTAAAAGTAGCCAATCTGGAGACATGTACATAAAAATTTAGCAGTGTTACTTGGGCAGTGGTGGTGCACGTTTTTAAATACAGCACTTGGGAGGCAGAGTCAAGTGGATCTCTGTGAGGCTAGTGGTTTACACAGAGCGAGTTCCAGGACAGGCTCCAAAGCTACACAGAGAAACCCTGTCTTGACTGCCCTGCCCCAAGCAGTATAATTTATCTGATTCATTCTTCCAAACTTACAGTTCTGTGGCCTTTGGTATACTTATGAAGTTATTCAATCATTTCCACAGTCCAATTCCAGATTTTTTTAATCACTGCGTATCTACTAGTAAACACCTCTTCCTTTCTGCCCTTTCCTCCAATCTACTTTCACATTCTACAGATTTGCCTACTCCTGACACTCCACACAAAGTGAACCATATGAAGACCATCTTCTCTTTTCTGGTACAAAGCATTTGGTTCAACAACCAGTGTAGCTTTTGAAAACAAATTTACTTTTTATTTTATTTATTTTTACTCATGTGTATGCTGGTTGTCTGCCACATGTATAGAGGTACCCACCAAAGCCAAGAGAGGGCGTCAGATCTCCAAGGAGCTGGAGTTAAGAGACATTTGTGAACCACTAGAGGTGGGTGCTAGAAACTGAATTAAGGTCCTCTGGAAAGACAGTCAGTGCTTTTAACTCTTGAGTCATCTCTCCAGTGCCCGTTCTTTTTTTTAAATTGTAAGTAGAAATTCCAGGGCCTATCAAATGACTGAGTGCGCTATGGCATTACTGTCAAACCCGATGATCTGAGTTTGATCCCCAAAGTCAGGACCCAAGGAGAGAACAGACTACTGTAAACTGTTCTCTGACCCATAGAGGCACACATACACATTGCTCAAAACATACAAACAAAATACACGAATGCAATAAATAGGAGGTCCAAAAACAATTCAAAGAAACCAAATCAGTTTGAAACTACAACAAAACCCTAAAATGGTTCAGAAGCTGAAAAACATATGCTCAGTTATATAATAAAAAGTCAGAAAGATAAGGGCTGAGAAATGGCTCAGTGGTTAAGAGTACTTGTTGCTTTTGCAGAAGACCCAGGTTTGATTCCCAGTATCCACATGGTGGCTCACAACTGTCTAACTCCAGTCCAGGGGCTCTGAAACCCTATTTTGACCTTCTCAGACACCAGGGCACACATATGATACACACACATGTAGGCAAAACATTTACACAAATAAAATGATAAATCTTAAAAATTAAAGAAAAAAGCCAGAGGTAAAACAATGTCAGACCAATCTAAAGGTGAGGGCACAAAGCCAAATCTCAAGATCTCTTGCTCTCCCAAAACTAAAACAAGCAAATAATAAAATAAAGTTACAATGCACGTTATTGCCTCCAAGTAAAAAATATAATAGCTTGCACCAAAAAGGAAAGGACAATAGGAGATGACTCCCAAGAAACAGCGACTATGCTCAAGCAGGTCTTCCTGCACTCTCCATGTGGAACGTGGAGATGAGATTAGCAAGTGAGCGAACACCTCACTAATAACCTCTAAATTGAGGGAAGAATGCATCGTGCCACAAGACATTTTCCTAAAAGTAAAAGATCTCTTCTGACCTTTCTGGAGATAGAAGCTGAGAATTTGTAATCCTGGAGTCCTGGTGGAAACCAGCCTTTAGAGAGCACAGAGTATGCACACTTTACCAACATCTATTGACTAACAATAAACACATTTTAAATGGTAGATTAAAATAGTCTTTCAAATTGTACTTCTTTGTACAAGCAGTCCTTAAAGAATAACTCACAAGGGGAAGAATAAGGAGAGATATTTTTAAAAGGTTCAACATCTGACTAAATAAACTGTGGGACATATGAACTGTGGAATTAAACCCCAATAAAGAATGCTAGTCTATCATTTCCAACAACATGGACAGAACTAGTCATCACATCATGTGAAAAGCAGTCATTCACAAACACTCTATGATCCCACAACAGAAGAGTGGCAAAGCCTGGCAAGTGTAGTAATATTTCATTTGTGTTTTAATAAATGAAGCTTCCCTGAAGATCAGAGAGTAAAACAGCTGTACTGATTAGCCTTACAGACCAGGCAGTGGTGACACACACCTTTAATCCCAAAAGCCACACAGTTTGTCATAGAAACTGGGTGGTAGTGGTGCACACCTTTAGTCCCAGCACTAGACAGGAGGAGACAGCTCCCACACACAGTCTCAATCTGAGATTCTTGGAGGCAGAATCACCATTTCGGACTGAGGTAGAGTTAAGAGACAGTGGCTGGCTGTTTTGCTTTTCGGACCTTCACGTTGAACCCCACTATCAATCTCTAGGTTTTATTAATCGTTCTACAGGAAATATGTGGAGGTGGTGGTGGTAAGACAGCTAATGGCCATAATCTATGCTCTGTGGCACAACAGGGTGACAATGCTTAACAAAAATTAGTCATAAACTTCTTTTTGGGGGTTGTGTTAGGTACTGAGGTTCAAACCCAGAAACTTGCATTCTTGGCAAGTGCTCTAACATGAACTACATCTCTAAGTTGTAACTGTTTTATTTCAAAGTAGCTGCTAAAAGACTTTGAATGTTTCCAGCATTAAAAAAAAACTGATAAATGTTTGAAGTGATAAACATGTCAATGATACGAAAAACCATTACACAATAATTGTATTTAAATGTACCACTGTACCTAATAAAAATGCAATTATGTCAACTACATATATCAAAAATAGATGGGAAGAAATTTGCAAGATATCTTATACTCATGTAAATAATATGAAACGTCTGTTTTGTATAGACTTTACATGGCAATTATGCATTAAAATAGTTTATTAATAACAAACGTACCCCCTCTGGTACAAATGTTGACGTGGAGACTGTGTATGCAGGGGCAAATTTGCATGGGAACTCTTTATTATTTCTGTGAACGAGCCTGTTGTTAGCAGTAAAATGTAATCAACATTAAAAAACCTGTCTGGATTGAGTTTAATATCTAAGCATAATAATATAAAGTTTCAGATTCTAAAAAATTCAATGAAGCCAATAAAATGAAGTCAAAGTTCAGATAAACAAGAAGATTCAGGGATACTATACCAAGCTAAAATTCTAAACATTATGGAATTGTGATGGTTTGAATAGGAATGGCCCCATGGACTCATAATTTGAGTATTTGGTCCCCAGATGGTAAAACTGGGAAAGGTTAGGAGGTGTGGCCTTGTTAAAGAGATGGCTCACTGAGAGTAGGCTTTGAGGTTTCAAAAGCTCATGTCATTCCCAGTTAGCTCTGTCTCTTGCTTATGGACAGGAATTCCTTAGTACTGTTCTAGTACCATGCCTATCTGCCACCATGCTCCCAATCATGAAAGTATGGACTGAGTTCCCAGTAAACTCTTGGATCAGTTGTCTTGATCATGGTGTCTCTTCGAGGCAACAGAAAAGTAACCAGAGTTGGTACAGAGCGGGCTATTATTGTTCTGTAAAAGCCCAATTATTGGTTTCTGGAGAAATATGGAAGACTTTAGACTAGGAAAGTAGTTGAATGCTGTAAGAAGAACTTAATGGGCCACCCTAGGAGAAGCCTGGAAGACAACAGTGCTGAGAGTCATATGGATAGGACTATGGAGGCCCAGTTCAAGAGGTCTTTGAGGCAGGCAATAACAGCACTGGCTTAGAAGACCATTCATGTGATGGTTTGGCAAAGAACGTGGCTGTTTTTGCCCTTTCCGTAAGAATCAGCCTAAGACTAAACTGAAGAGTTTAGGACTAATTTCAATGGCAGAGGAAATTTCAAGACAGGCTAATGCTGACTCTATCATGTGGTTATTAGTTACCACTCTTATGTAGGTCTACAATTTAAAGAGCACCAGGAAATGTTATGTCGGAGCCTTATATGTGCTGAAACAGACAAGGAGAAATGGAATTAAGTGAGTGAGGCTCTCAGAGCCAGACCCCACCCAGTTAATCCTGCAATTTGTAAAAAGAAATGGCTCAAGGCAGTGGTTCCCAATCTTCCCAATGCTTCAAACCCACAAAATTATTTTTGGTACTTCATAACTATAATTTTGCTACTGTTATGAATCATAATATAAATATTTGGTAGGCAGGACATCTGATGTGACTCTGTGAAAGGTTTTTTTGACCCCAAAAGGAGTGGCAACCTATAGGCTGAGAACCACTGGATTAAGGAATTACCTGTTCCAAATAACAAAGGAAAGCTTATGCAAACGTAATTCAAGGAGAGGACCAGGTTCCATCCCAAGCAGGCAGAAGAACTTGGCAGCATTGCCACATGATTCTAGCTTCAGAATCATAAAGGATACAACAGTACAGGGTTATGTGTTGTGGAATAGAATTTAACTATGTAAACAAGTGTTGCTGTTAACCTTGCCTGCCTAAGGCACTTGATTGGTCTAATAAGAAATCAAACAGCCAATGGCTAGGCAGAAGAGGGATAGACCTGGGAGTGGGGGGAGAGGAGAAGAGCTAGCAGAGAGAAAAGGGCAGCCAGCTGGGGGTCAGTCGGTCAGCTAGAAGGAAGAAAAAAAGCAGGACTGACAGTACATAGATGTGGTAAACGAGCCTCAGAGCAGCACAAAGATATATAAAAACGGATTAATTTAAGTTTAAAAAAGCTAGCTAGAAACAAATCTAAGGCCAAGCACTCTAAATGGTAAGTCTCTGTGTCATGATTTGGGAGCTGGCAGTACAAGAAAGCAGGCTACAGCTGTGGAATCTTCTTCCTTCACAGCTAACGAAAGTCACTGAGGCCAGGTAAATGGCAGAGGAATCCCTGCATGAAGGCTCAGAGAGGACACGGCATAAAGCTGTGGGGTTTCTACCAAGGACATCTATAGACAGGGAGTGAAACCACGCCAAGAGAGTGAAGTCTGCTGCAGTCAGCGAAGCTGGAAGAGAGAAGCAACCTAAGTCCTTTAGCATCAGTCAGAGATACAGGATTTGGAATTTGCATCACTGTGTCTTGCTTTGGTCCAGATTTCTTCTTTATGCCTCCTTCCTCCCCTCTGGAAAGGTTCTGATATTCTGTGCCACTTATATTGGAAGTATGTAACTTGCTTTTGGCTCAGTGGTTAAGAGCACTGCTTGTTCTTTCAAGGTTCTAAGTTCCATTCCCAGCAACCATATGTTGGCTCACAACCATCTGTAATGAGATCTGGAGCCCTCTTGAGGAAGAGATCTGGTCCTCATCAACTTAGACCATGAAACCCAATATATGGAAAGTTCAACAGAACCACCATATACAGGCTGCCCATGCATGCTTCAGCATTACCAAAGGCATAAATTTCATTTCATTTCAACTTGCATTTTGCTTTTGCTTTTACAGGAAGTTATAACTAAGAGACTGCCTGGAGTCTTCAGAAGAGACTTTAAATTTCTAAAACTGTTGAGACCTGTGAAAGAATGTTGGGACTTTTGAAGTTGGACTCAATTCATTTTGTACTGTGGTATCACAAGTCCATGTTGGCAGGGAGTGGAATGTGGTAGTTGAGTGAGAATGGTCTACACATATTTGAATGCTGGTTCCCATTCGGCAGAACTCTTTTGTGAAGGGTCAGGAAGTATGATTTTGACAGAGGTGTGTCATTGGGGGTGGGCTTTGAGTTTTCAAAAGCCCATGCTATCTCTCTCTCCTTGTGGTTGTTGTCTCAACACAGAGGGTCTCACCTACTGTTCTCGCATCACGACTGCCTGTCTGCTAATTACTAACTCTCTGAAAGTGAAGTTGAGTCCCTACTTCAATAAATTCTTTCTTCGATAAATTGCCTGGTCATGGTGTCTCTTTCATAGCAATAGAAAAGTAACTAAGACAAAAACTAATAAATAGCAAAAAAACAAAACAAAACAACAACAACAAAAAAAAAAACCCCACAAAGGTAAAAACCAAATTAAGTCCTCAAACCCTGTCTGTCACATAGGAAAGTGGCAAAAGATGAAAACAGAAAAGATAATAGCTATGTCAGACAAAACTGACGCAACAATAGGATAACTGCTTCTAGAGATGATATTAATCAGACATAACAGCTGTTTTCCTTCCTTGGGTTAAAAAATTCTTTGGGACAAAAAGTGTCTCAGAAAATACACAGCTGCATTCATCTTTGATTCATTTATGTATTTTTGTTTCATTGGGCTTTTTTGACATAGGGTCTTAAAATGTAACTTAAAATTCCCTGCTTCAAGCTTCCCTAGGGCTGTGACTACTATCTGGATTCTATTCATAATTTAAAGATTTAACCACACGAGTAACAAACACATGTATCCCTCCTTCCTTTCCCAATAAAAATGAAACACTATAGCTCTTTATCCTAATTATTTCTCCCACTTACCTTAGAAATTATCACTAAAACTTGGGACACACCCTTCTAGGAATTTTTGCAGTATAGTAAGTATGTAATTTTGTAGCTCTAATATATATACTATATATAATTTATAAGGGAAAAAATTTGACCCCTACAAGCCTTAAGTCCAAAGTTAAGGCTTTTGTTTGTTTTTTCCAGATAGGGTTTCTCTGTGTAGCCTTGGCTGTTCTGGAACTAGTTCTGAAGACCGGGGGGCCTCAAACTCAACAGACATCAACCCGCCTCTGCCTCCCAAGTGCGGGGAGAAAAGGCATGGGCCACAAGGAATGCCCAGTCTAAAGCATGGAATTCTTAAACACAGAGAGAAACAAGAATAAAACAATTAGAAATAAATAAAAGATAACCTTGGCATTTCCCTCCCTTTATTTTCTCAATAGAGGGTTTCTCTGTAACTGCCCTAGCTGTCCTTGACCTCACTTTGTAGACCCGACTGTCCTCAAACTCAGAGATCCACCTGCCTCTGCTTCCTGAGTGCTGAGATTAAAGGCACAAGCTACCACCCCTGGTAACCTTGGCTATTTAACTTTTAATAGCCTAACTCTGAAATCAACAGGTTAAATTTTATTTCTGAACAAATTTCTATCTGAATTTTTACTATTCAAGAACAGTTAGTCTTAAACAAAGGCATTGGGTCTTTTTATGTTTGTTTAAGACGAGCCTCATACTTATAGCTCATTACCCCATTTCCTTGAGAAAGGGTCTCTCTGAACCTAAAGCTAAGCTAGTAGGCTAGCAATGTTCCTGTCTTGGCCAGCACAATACTAAGATTAAAAGTGTGTGTACACCATGCCCAATATTTTATGTGAGTTCTGGGGACTTGATATTAGGCCCTCAAGCTTGCACGGCTGTGCTGTCACTCAGTACATTAAATTCTATTTTATTTATAATTTTGCAAACCATCTTAAAAAAAAAACATTCACTCACTCACCGATTCATTGTGTGTCTCCCTACTTCTCTATGTGCCATGGCGTACATATTAAGACCAAAGGACAATCTTTAGGAGTCAGTTCTCTTCTTGTACCTTATGGTTATAGGGATGGAACTCAAGTTTTCAGGCTTGGTGGCAAAGGCCCTTACTCATTAAGTTATCATACCAGCCCAAGCATAATTTCTTAATTATTAATCCTAAAACAATAAATATTCTCAAATCCCCAGGAATTGTCATCAGAACAGAAAAATATGATATGTAAATGAAAATGTAGGGTGAGAGGACAAAGAGTAAATAAAGAAGACCTTTCTTATCTTTCATATGGTGCTGTCATAAGCTACTTACCCAGCTGGGAAAGTCAGACCAAGTTGGAACTCGCTGACAAAGGTCTCGGAGAATACGTATGATAATCACACAGGACTGTAGGCCATTAGCTCTAGCCTTGAGGGCAACACAAAAACCAACTGAATTAATCTTAGAAATACCAGAAACATCCCTTGATGAAAAAAAGTTAAAATACCACTGTTCAATGGAAGCTCAGATTAAAAATAAAAATAATTACATTTAAGTTGGGGTCAATGAGCTGCCATTTACAGCAGTATTTTATGCCAGAGTTAGTATTTAAAAGCTAGTATTTAGGTCAAAGTAAACAGATTATACAAGAATAATATTTCTTGATCCCCTGTGAACCTTGACCTGTGTTCATACAAAACAGTAAACTGAAAAAAAATCTGCCTAAATTAGAAATAAAAAGGAAAAGTAAAGAGCTAAAAAGTTTGTCTAGGGACTGGAAGGTTAAGGAGATCTGTTTGGTTTCCTGTCCGTGCCTTTGCATGTCTGCAAAGTCACTAAACCAAGCAGTTGCTTCCTCACCTTTCATTCCCTACACTCATTAACTTAGAGAAAGAGGGGAAAATCTTAAAACTATACACAAAGCTTTAAACACATATTCCATTATTTAAAGCAAAGTTAATCTGCAGCCTTATGGAATATAATATATATACAAAAATACATGATCTTCCTAAAGAAGTCAACTTCAAATATAGCCACTAAAAATAAAAACCCCGGAGTACAAACATCCCCCAAGCCTGCTTATTGTCAAATTAATAGTAACTGCAAAATGCAGATCTTTATACTCAGCTTTCTAGGATACCTTATTTTCTGAGATTTAATTTAAAACAGTGTTGCTTAGGCAATCTTTTGAAATGTTTAAGCATAGTTAAACATGTACTGAACTACTCTCTCATAAGGCTACAAGAAAAAAGTAAAATGATGTTCCGAACCTGGAACCACTTAGCGTGGCGTAGAGCAGCCAGAGCGTCAAGGCATTTTTGCCTGTCCAAGACGTCCGGTGGGTCTTTCACCATACCCGAGGTTACATCTAAAATGGATTGAATTGGCAAAATGCAGTGAGGAATGGGTGTTTGACCAGGTGAGCAAGACACTTTCTTAAAGTAGCATCAGTGTCACGTGAGCCATTTGAGTTTTTCCAGTTTAATTCATCCAGGGAGTAACTTTCAACAAATTTATATAATACAATATGAAGAACAAAAGGAGAATTAAGATAAACTCTTCAGTGATACAATTTTCTGGAAATAGAAACCTTACTCACCAAAATGAAATCTAAAGGAAAGATTATTGGACACAGCGCACCAGCACAAAGAAGACAAAGACAAAAGGGAACACAAAAATCCACCTTAAATGGGAATGTACAATAAACTACCATGTTGGTCAAGTATTCTAGGTTATTCTTGGGCTAATTTAAGAAAACTTAAAATAAATATGAATATCAATATAACAATTACAAAAAACAAAACAAACAAAAAACCCCAAAAAACCAAAGGACCAAAATGAGGTTTAGTTCCATGAGAATTCAATTCTTTATGTTCAACAGGAGAATTTTAGTATGTTATAAGGAAATATGAAATGCTTTCTAAAATGAAAAGTTTTCATTAAAAGTATTCTAAACAGTAATCAGAGAGAAACAATGAGTAAAGCAGAGAAAGGCTACAGGAACTAGCACAGTAAAATACAATAAAAGTACAGAAAAGAAGCCATGAGCAGAATACTTTGATGGTAAATACGTAGGGTCTTTTTAAATTGGTTAAAATGTGTTACGTTAATAAAGCTTGAGAAAATGGGAAACTAAATTAGGACAAGAAATTAACTTTACATTAACAAAGACCAGTTTACATTAATAAATCATTCACAAAGGTGAAGATCTAAAGGCCAGCTATATGTTTATCTGAAGTATCTATAAAATGTGAAGAAGATAATAAATTTGCTGGTCAAACATATAACCAAATAGTAACTACTTCAATCTAATTCACAGTTGTTATCAACTTTATAGTATATTTTGCTTTTCTGGTTTGTCTTTAGCTCAGGCTGGCCTTGAAACCATGGTTTATCCTCTTCCCTCAGTCTCTGAGAGCTGGGATTAAGAGTATGATCCACTGTGCCTAGTTTATAGTGTGATTTTTTTTAAATACAGGAAAATTAATCTGTTTAATATAAGCAGTAACTAGAGAGCAACCATGACACATTTAGGAAACAATAATTTACTGAGTATTTCACATGACTATGAGTGAGAAAAGAAGAAATATAAACTAATAAGTTCTATAAGTCTGGGTTAAGTGCTTGATTTTTTTTTGGTCTTATAAGAATTTAGAAATCAATTTTATTAAAATTTACTTTTTAATTATGCGTTTTTGTGCGTGCCCAGTGAGTCCAGAAGGCATCAGATACCCTGGGCCAGGGCCAGGAGTCTAGTTGGTTGTGGGTTGCCAAACCCTGAGTGCTAGGAATTGAACTGGGGTCTTCTACAAGAACAACAAATGCTCTTACTCAATGAGTCATCTCTCTGGCCCAGTAATTTAGAAGTCTTAGGAGGTAAGTTGTCATTCTTATGAATAGATGAAACATGACAGTTATCTAAAAAAAATGAGATAAGGAAAAAGGACAAAGAAAGGATAGATAACTACTCTGAAAAAGAAAAAAATCCACCTCAACCACTTCCACTTTCCACAACATGAAGACTAGGCGGAAAGACCTCTGTCTACTGCTCTATTTACAGTATGTTAAAGCCAGAATGTAAACAGACGACTATGGTCAATGTAAAGTTTCTAAATCTACTGTATTTCAGAATCTTACATAATTCTTCCAATAACTTTTTGTATAAAATTGTAACTTACAATAGAAATTCAGTGATGCCAGAACACTTATTACTAGTTAAAAACAAATAAGAGGCATTAAGTAGGAAATTTTTGTTAAATTTGGAGTGTGGATTTTTGTACCCATTTTTATATTTTAAGTAGATTAACCCCTTAGATATATTGTGCTAAAATCATATTTGTTCCCTAAGAGTCAATGAAACACAACGAAAACCTGTTAATTTATTTAAAAAAATACAAATTCTTTTCCTACAAGAATGTATTTCACAAATTTTAAGGGGTTAATCACTAATTAGAAGACATGCTGTGTCCACACTATTTTATGATTAAAAGTTAATGGGGATATATTAATTTCAATTAACATTTGTTATGTAAAATGTAATTCACCCAACTATTTAAAAACTAGTGTGAACACTGCTCAATTCTAGAAAAGACAAAAGACAAACAAAATAGCCACACAAAAAGACAAAAAAAATGCCAGACTCTGCATCCAAAATCCCCCCTTCATCAAATGGCAGATGTGACACTGAGCTTTTGAAAACCTTGGTCAAAAATCCTTCCGATGTCTTGGCAGCAACCCCTGACAGGAATCAATCCCTTCTGCTAGAAGGCTTTGGACCGGGCCTGATAAGCTACAGGTAGAAAAAAAACACACACAATACTTGATTTGCTGCAGAAAAAAATTCTGTAGCAATGGTTAGAGCATTCTGAACATTTCAAGCTTAAAGTCAATTAAATGTTTACTGTATGTTAACTGTCAAACACAATACCAGAAAAGACATCTGTCGTGTGTTTAACAGTTATTTCGACAATTTAGTTATTTCTTTTATTAAATGATTTTTCATATCAAACAGGACCACTACATATTAAAGAAGCTATCACACTATGTGGAAATATAATAGTTGAATCTCATGATTTACAATGTTCTTCCGGCAAAGCCTTCCTTACACCCTGTACTAACTCCCCAAAGCAAGCTAAAGGCTTTAAATGATTTGAAGACACAGAGCACCGGGAGCTGCAGTGAGAGAGAATACATACCGATATTCTGCAGCTAGAAAGAAGCAATCTTCATGACAAAGCTAAAAACATGGGTTT
The DNA here is from genome assembly GCF_037038515.1 of Microtus pennsylvanicus. Lineage (NCBI taxonomy): Eukaryota > Metazoa > Chordata > Mammalia > Rodentia > Cricetidae > Microtus > Microtus pennsylvanicus. The sequence continues at coordinate 25,444,418 of NC_134584.1, forward strand.
ACTGCAGTCATCTGCAGCAAAAAACACTCTTAACAATGTTTCTACACTTTTGTATATCCAACTTTCCAGCTCAGTGCCTTGAAGCAAAATCTTTCAATTTCAGGCTGACCATTTTCCTCATGATCATATTTGTAAAATTCAGAACAGTAATTCTACCTCAGTCTGGGTCAGACAAAAATATAATTTTGTTTCCTTTAGAAGGCATGTTAAAAGATTTACTACAATAGGACTCTACTTATAAAATGGCTTGATAATGAACTGAGGCTAAATACACAGAAACATTCTGAAATAAAGTTAAATGGTTACATAAGCATAATTTTACATTAAATATAGCAACATTATTTTATAAAACATATGAGATTTTTAAAATCCTAAGTAAAGGATCATATGCTACATACAACTTGGCCAAATTGTCTCAAAGAACTATTTTCTTCAACAACACAGAGAGCTAGACCTTCGAGGGGAATTCATGCTCACAGCAATGATCCTTTACATAAAGTTCAAATAATTTTTTTAGGATGCAAAGCTTAAGGTACAATATTTAAAAATCCTAATATGGTATAGAAATGAAATATACAAAATCAGACATTCCTCCAAATGAAAATTTGACTAAAATAATCTTTTCTTGGGCTATGAAAAGCCCAGTTTCTTAAAAATAATCATTTTGCCTTATTAATACTTTTTCTTCTCAACCTGTACTAAAAACAGACACTGTAAAATTTAATTCCATTTCCAACAACTTAAGATGGATAAAAACAACATGAAAGGAAACAAAGTAAATTTTATCTGACCCATAAAACAAGAGAACCAACATTACTGCAGACACTGATCATGCTTTTGGCTTAAATGCTTTGGAAGCTTTGAAAATGTTACAGAATAGTCCCTAAAGCAACATTGCTGGCACCATTAAGAGTTTCATGTTCTACAAATGCAAATTCAGTTAAAAAACAAAAACAAAAACAAAACAAGACCCTGAACTGTACTGTAACTCACTTATCCACATCATTTGTTAAGAGCTCTAGGATGATACGTAGGTCAAGTGCCCAAATCTGTGTGCATTAGCATGTTCTGCACTGATAAAGTACGCAAAACTGAGCAACCTCAGAGAACTAGAAATATTTACTTCAGGACAGGCCAGATCCATGACTATATACATAACAATTTTAAGTAAGTGTTGTAGATAGTTTGCCAATTTGTGAAACTTTATTAATCAAGACAAGGCAAGACCAAGACTGTCTTAGCAAAAGTTAAATTGTGGCCCCAAGTTATTAACAAGCATTTAAACTTTTTTCTATGTATTGACTATGCAAAAAACAATTTTTTGAAGTTTTTTTCCAGAAATCTGAGGTTTGAAAGAAAAGAAAGGAAAAAAAAAATATCAAGAAAACCAATTACAGGATGTTTTCTATAACAGCACATCACTAAGAAGAGCACTCACTTTGTTAGAAATGATCTAAAGCAAAACTAATTGCTGAGTAAGTTAAATCTACCAAATTCATATGTAATGCCAGCATGTTGCCTTCTAGGGCTTAATGCCATCAAAGGATAGGTAAATGGAAAACAAAAAGTTAATACAAAAGTAGAACGTTTAATTGGCTTTCCAACCTCCTTCCCTCATGTTCTCTTCTCGAATAATTGGAGATGTCAAGGTGATAGTAACTTGCATTTTGGGCTCCACACACGAGTTCAAAATTATTGCTGCTTCAGATACAGCACATTTTATGTCATACTTCTCAGGACTTATAACCTATATAATAAAGATTATAAGAAATTAGTTGAATCTTTTGCATTAAAAGACAAATATAGCTTTATTGTGGCTTTTATTACATTTACCTTTCTACAAATATTGGATTCTATTCCCTCTAAAGAAACACGACAGACTAATTACCCAAACCATTATTAATCTCTTGCTTTTCCTTAGTTTCAGAATTCTTTGTGGAACTAATATTTTCCACTATTTTCAAACTTTTCTATTGATTAATATTTATGTTTGGTATTTTGCCTGCCTGCATGTATGTCTGTGTACCATGTGCATGTCTGGTGCCCACAGAGTAAGGAAGCGGCTCGGATCCTTTTGGAACTGTTATTACAGATGGCTGTGAATCACCATGTGGGTGTTCTTAATCAATCACCCCATTACTTTAATAGGAGTTATTTGTACATGTGTATGCATGTCTTCTTTAACCTATGAATTAAAAGAAAAAGCTGCTGCCATCATTTATCTCATATATTTACAGACTTTCAAGGGAAATAAAATATGTATGACACCTCAAGGAGTCTGATTCAACAACCATTCCCATAGTTCATTCTCTGCAACTTGTTAATTTATTGCTTACCCAGAAGCAGTCAGTAACAGATCTATTGTAATTTGGTAGGCGTGAATTTACTTCCAGTTTATATGAACAAATTAAGTCTCTATATAGACATTACAGGTGGTGCAAATATATCTCAGTTGATAAACCGCTTGGTGTGTGAAAGGCTCTGGGTTCGAACCCCAGTACCTGCCCACCCCCAACACTGAGAACAAGACAGAAACATGAAATTTTTATATATTACTATTTAGGCTCAAATTGTACATTACTTTTTACTTGTGATATCATACAAGACACAAAGTTGCTGGAGAATTAACTTAAAAAACAAAACCAAAAAACCACCACCAACTGAAAAAGACACCTCAATTTATTATGTGTGCACGCGCATGCTTACACATACCACTGTGCATGAGTGGAGCCAGAGGACGACTTGCAGTAGTTCTTTCCACCAATTGGGTCCTGGGGAGTGTGAACTCAGCCATCAGACTTGGCAGCAACTCTGAGCAACCTCACCAGCCCCCTAGATTAACTTTTTAAGTACTTAACGATACTATATAAATATTAATGACAATGATTAATTTGCTTTATTTTACTTGTTTATGCACACATAGTTAAGAGCAAGTAATCTGCAAAGTAGTTTGTTTTTCATTAACTATTAATTACTTAGCATTTTTTAATTGCTTTCTTTCTTTTTTTATTTTTGTTTATTCAAGACAGGGTTTCTCTGTGTAATAGCTCTGGCTGTCTTGAAACTCGTTTCACAGGTTAGCCTTGCCTTGAACTCAGAGATCCACCTGCCTCTGCCTTCCAAGTGCTGGGATTAAAGGCATGCACCGCCACCACCCAGCACTTCCTTTTTTAAAAAAAGATTTTATGTGTGTGAGTGTTTTGCTTGCATATTATCTGCACCACATGCACGTCTGTACTTGTGAGGTTAGAGAGGGTGTCGGATTCCCTGGAACTGGAGTTCTGGCTGGTTGTGAGCAGACAAAGGGTACTGGGACTCAAACTCAGGCCCTCTGCAAGAACGATACTCTTAACTACTAAGACATCTCAACAGCCCCTCCCTAAAAAACCACGTTGTTCTATACTGTGTTTGCATGTGTGTGATGTGAGTGCATATGGCATACACATACCACGACATGAATGAGTCGGAAGACAATGCTAGCAAATTGTCTCTTTTCTTTCCACAGCTTCTGGGAATCAGACTCCAGACATCAGGCTCTGGAGGCAAACATTTTTCCCACTGAGCTATATGGATGGCTACTTAAAAAAGTCTTTCTTTCTTTAAATAAGTGCCTTTTAGTATATCAAGTTATTACTTAAAATTTTTATGTTTTGTTTTTTCCCTCCCTAAAGCTTACTGGCCACTGTCATGCCCCACATTCCTGTCCCACTCATACCAAAACAGAAGTGAGAAGAAATTCAATGCTAATTCTACTGGCTCCTAATATTTGGAAAGATTCCTTTTAATTCTGGAAACAATGCTAATATGAAAGAAACCAAACCAAAGCAAAACACTAGGTGCCAATGCTACGTTCAATATGGCTTAAATTCAACAGGACAACTCATTGTTTTTTTTGTTTTCTATTGTTCTACTCTGGTCAAGCACAATTCTGTATTAGTAATGTAAAATCCAGGAAAATCTCAATCCCTAAATTTAAAATGTCTAATTAGATTGCAATGTTTTAGAAGACTGATTGCAAATGACTCAAGAAAACATTACTTAAACCTTGGTCATGCTTACTTTTTGAGACAAGACCTCATGCAGCCCAGGTTGGGCTCAAACTCTATAGGTAGCCAACCAACTACAACCCTGACCCGATGATCTTCCTGCCTCCCACTCCCTATGTGTTGGATTAGAGCATATTTAATTTCTGAAATCTCATCTTTAGAAAAAGTTTTGTTTTTAGAGAACCAAAAAGAGGATGCTCTATTACTTGTACTTGTGTGCTTGTGCACAGAGGTCTGAGGACAGCTCTGTGGAGTAGTCCTCTCCTCCACTGTTCATGTTATGTTCTGTTTCCAGGGTTGAAAGTACTTTTACCTTCTCTACTATCTTGCTGCCAAGACAGAGTATTTCCTACCATTATAAATAGTTAGAAAACTGAAGATACAGTAATCACCCCTTTATCTATGGTCGTATTTCCCATATTTTGTACTTATCTGTTCAATTACAATTAGAAAATATTAAATGGGAAGTCACACAAATAAGCAATTCACACATCTTGAACTGTTTGCTGACTAGAATACCATGATTAAATCTAAAGCTGTATTTCTCAATCTGACCTGCTTTGTGAATTATCCCTTTTCCAATCCACTACCTGTTCATTATTTCCTAACTGAATCGGCTGTCATGATACAGCATGTGAGTGATGATGGCACTCAGCTACAACACAGAGAACTTTAGTAAAAATGTCAAAGTTCTCGCGTTGAGGAATGATGAGCTGGGGAATGCTGCTTGGTGGTGTAGCACATGGCACACGTTTAACACACATAAGGTCTTGGGTTTATAGACAATACTCCCCTAGTGGCAGGGATGTGGACATGCTACTAAGACATATGGTAGAGAATTTTTCATTAATCTACTATGCATAATTTATTTGCACTTTATCCCAGGAAAGAGTAGAAAAAAACATGACATATATACTGTCTGAGGTTTCAGGCATCCTAGGGGCTTCAGGGAATGTCCAGACATCTTTTCAATGGTACTGAGCAACTACTGTATTAATAATAAAACCAGACAAATTCAAGTAAGATACATTCTTATTATATCAAGAGCATGCATTCAACTAAGAGATTCATAAACTAAAAAGTAAATAAGTCAAACTTGCTATATATAAGCTTTTAATTTCCTTACTATTTATTTTTTTAATTTTAATTTTGTTTTAAAAATCAGGTCAGTCAAGATAATCAATGGGTTTTAAAAGGCACTTGCTGCCAAGGCTGATAATCTGACTTGATTCCTGGAACCCACACAGTCGGAGGAGAGAACTGAAGTGTATATTGTGTCCTCTGACCACTATACACACACTAAATAAAATGGAAAAAATATATTCTTTGCTATGTCTTCTCAGCAGTCCAATTTTGGAAAAACGGGGCATATGCTGAATTTTTCCATTTAAAATAAATTAGTAAGATGGCATCCTGCCAAATTACAAGCACTGCAAAACCCCTAAAAGATGAAGAAGAAAACTATTTCATCAGTTTGCACAAATAAGAGAATGGGGGGAAAAAAGTAGCCAATCTCTTCATTATGAAAGCCAAGCCAAAAATTAAAAGCTGGCTGAGGTTTAAATTGAAGCACAGTTAGTCCTGCCAAAAACTTCTGATCTGGACAAAGGGTAAATTTAACATTTCCATGATACTTACAGCAAGCTGTTTGGGTAGGTTTTCTGCAATACGACTTAATAATGTCTTTGAAGGTTTTTCTGAGCACAGCAAAACAAGGTTGACATTTCTATCTCCTCGGAGGAGTAATCCTTTTGCCAGTACTCCCACTCGCAACACCCCTTTCAGAGCTCTGTATCAAAATCAACTTACATTAAAATATAATATTTCTCAACAAGAACTATAATTTCCTTCAAGTATAATATTAAACTAGATGACTTTTGCACTAGCGAGATTTTCTTCAAACATAGAGGAAAATAATAAACTATTTTAAACTATATATCATTTAGATAAACAACACACACTAAAAATAAAACAACATTAATAGATGGCTCAGTGATTAAGAGTGATCGTTTGTGAGGAACAGAGTGCAAATCCCAATACCCACATAGCAAGCTGTATTTGGCAGAACCGGATTATTTAGCTCCATGGGGCTAGACACCTTCTTCTGGTTTCCAATGCACATATATGCATATACTCACACAGATACAAATAAAAACATTTTTAAAAATCAAAAACTGTATCAAGGGCTAAGTTGGCAAAGAGACAACTAAAACAAATACTGTCTATCTTACAGAATCTTAAAAGAATAGCACAGGCTGGTTTCAAACTTATAATCCTCTTGCTTCTACTTTCTGTGTTCTAGGTTTTAACTGCGGGCCCAAACCCATAAGCCCCTGTGTTTTACTTTTCAAGTCAGAACTGTAAGAGAAACATTAATACAAAAAAATATTCCCAAATGGGAAAAAGAAAAATTAGAAAAATCACAAATATAAAAAGATGTTAAAGCTTTGCTAACTTAATGCTTTTGATCAATGTTTTTAAAAGATACTAAAATATAGACAAAGTGGAGACAAGATGCAACACATAAATAAAAACAGAAAAGAGAAGCTTAAAATAACTGAAAAGTTATAAGTGCTACTTTGAAACAGATTTAGTATGTTTTGTAATAAACATTTATTAAATTTTAAAAATCAACAAAAAGCCTGGTGGTGGTAGAAATGTATGTTAAGCCTTGTAGCTAAAATACAAATATAGTTAATTATTTGTGGACTAACACCAGAAACTCAGTTTCCCCGTCTCCAATTTTTATGTATATACATATGTAAATGTCTGCCATCAGTTCTGGAGCTGAAGTTACTACTGGTTGTGAGCTGCCCGATTTGAGTACCAGTAACAGAACACAGGTACTCTGAACTAGAGCAGCAAACATACTAAGCCATCTTGACAGCCCCTTAACAATCTTATTTATCTTTATAAATATAAATGCCCGTGAAAAGGAATAAGTAATTTGTAAACTCACCTGTCTTTACCTCCCTCTTTTTTATCATCTCCCTCTTTGTTCTTGTTCTTCTCGTGTTCAGACAAACTGTCTGACACAAGTTTTAAAGCACGTTCAGTGATAGAAACAATTTTCTGAACTGCTTGTAACTCTTCTTCAGTTGGATAAATGGTTGCATGCTTTGTCATTACATAACGATCATCAGATGAGTCAGGGCGACGTAAGGGCTAAAGAGAGAAAAGGTTACTTTTCTGAATAAAAGAAATTCTAATTTTTCAATTCAGATATAGTTACTAAGCTTTACAATAAGAAAGTCAATTAAACAAAATTTCACTTAAAAATCTTCTTACTTTCTCCTTTTTTAAAAAGAAGATTTATTATGTATATAGTGTTCTGTCTACAAGCCAGAAGAGGACACCATATGTCATTACAGATGGTTGTGAGTCACCATATGGTTGCTGAGATTTGCACTCAGGACCTCTGAAAGAGCAGCCAGTGTGCTAAAACTGAGCTATCTCTCCAGACCCTCTGTCCCAAACAAAACTGTTATATATAGATACAGATATGTGTGTATTATTTATTTGTATGTATGTATGTACGCATGCACACACACACACACACCAAGGCTATGAAATTGCTTCTTAAATTTTGTAGTGTTATACTCAAACTTGAGAAATAGAATACGAAGTTCTCTACTACTGACCTAATCTCTCTCCTTGTAAATGCTTTTCAGTGATCTGAAACTCACTTTGTTTTTGGTAATAGTAATAAGTTTGCTCAATAATAATAATAATAACAACAACAACAACAATAATCTGTAATGGCAAATGAGTTACCTCTGACATTAGAATTTTTTTCCAATCTAAGGAAAAATAAAGGCAGGAAGTCTCTTAAATACAAAATATTTAACAAAAATTTTAAGGATGGGTGGTGGTGACATTTGCCTTTAACTCTAACATTTGGGCAGCAGAGACATGCTGATCTCTGTGAGTTTGAGACTAGCCTGATCTATAGAGTGAGTTCCAGGACAGTCTGTCTAGAATCTATCTCGCCGCTCCCAAAGGAGCTCTGCATCTAGAATTTAGAAAGTATTGAAAATAAAGAGTACAAAGGAAACTTGACTAAGTTCTTATGCATAAAGACATTAGCATTAAGAATCTTTAAGAGAATGACTAGCTATAGTCAAGACAAAACTGATGACATTATTACTCAAAATCAGCTCACAAAACATCTTCTAATATTGAAGGAGGATTCAATTCTCATACCCATGTAAGCAAAGCAGACACTTACTGCGGGACCCTGTGGCTGGGGAGGCATGCCTGGTCGGACTCCCAAAAGACCTAATGGGCCTGGAGGACCATGAGGATAGCCTCCATCAGGCATTCGGCGGCGATCATCCCAATGATGCTGCTCTTCCTCCATTCTTCTCCAGTACATGTCCTCTTCATAACGTCTGGTGCACAAATGATACATTAAGAACAAACAAAATAATCAGCTTAAGAACTTCCATCAATTAGCAACATAAAAACCTATTTTTAAAAAGTATTCAAGCCAGCAAGACTCAGGGAGTTCCATTCCTGGGACCCAAATGAGAGAACAGATGTCCTTTGACCTCTGCTCACAGAGTGGCACACATGCTTGTAATCATCCTGACATTGGCATATATAAGAGCACAAACACAAAATGATAAACAAACAAAACAATACTCAAAATAACTTAGTACTAACTATCCTCCCTCCCCTTTTCTCCAATTTCTACTGTATTTTTTAATTGAGAGGTAAATGGAGTGAAAGAGACAACAATAAGATAAGACTTCATACCTCAAGAACAAAGTAGAACAGAAAACAGATACCTCAGCTTACTCTAATCATTTAAGGTAATGATTAGTAAATCCAAATATCTATAAGCAAAGGAACCTACCTGATAATGAATTGTGTGTGTATGTACATGTGTGTGCATGTGCCACGGTGTCCATGTGCAGGCCAGGGGACAACCTCTTGTTTGTTTGTTTTCCAAGAGAGGGCTTCTCTGTAGCTTTGGAGCCTATCCTGAAACTAGCTCTTGCAGACCATGCTGGCCTCGAATTCACAGAGATCTGCCTGTCTCTGCCTTCCACGTGCTGGGATTAAAGGCGTGCACCACCGCCTGGGCCAAAGGACAATCTTTAATATTGGGTTCCCTCCTTCCATCTTGTTTGAGACAAAGTCTATTCTTTTTTTTTCTTTTCCTGCAGAACATGCCAGACTAGCATGCCCACAACTTCTGGGAATTCTCCAGGTATGTCTCCCATTGCAGACATAGGATAGGATTACAGATATGAATCACCAGGTCCAGCTTTATATGGATTTTGGGGATTCAAACTCAAGCCCTCACCATTTGTACAATAACCACTTTATGCAAAGCTCCATCTTCTCACCTGAGTTTTTTTTAAACAGCAAAGTTCTTCATTCATGATAAAGCAGTACAAAATAAAGTATTTTTTAGCTATAAAAAAGGAACAATGGTAGCAACCCACACTTTCATCATTGGATAAATACATGGGTAGTACATGGCAGATTATAACAAGTAGAAGACAAATCTTTGGCTAGAGATAGCTGTGGTTTCTAGTAAGTATTGCCAAAAGAAATACAGGCTATATTGCCAACGTCCCTAGAATAACTGTGAAATCTTGTAAATCTGTCAATTCAGCAGAAATTACATTTACCCAAGAAAACACTTAAGTGTGCTCGCTTCAGCAGCACATCTACTAAAACTGGGACAATACAGAGAAGATAACATGGCACCTGGACAAGGATGACACGCAAATTCACAAAACATTCCCTATTAAAAACAAAAAAACACTTAATGAATTCAAAAGATGGTTATCTGGTATACAGCCTATTCACTGGTTAACATTTTCAGAATCTATTTCTGTTTTGTATTGGTCTAGGCTAGTATAATAAATTTGTCTAAAACAATAATAAAAGTGTGTGCATACTGATTGCAATTATAAAAACTACCAATATTTCCAGGTAGTGTGTTTTAAAGTCACCTGAGGATTGGGTAGAATACTTCTCTGTTACTTAGGACTTGAGAAAAAAAAGAACAAGAAACAAACAAAAAACCAGCTTAAAAGTTCAAGAAAATCATGTTTAGTCCAATGGTGTGTTTGTTACTGCTAAAAACTGTTTACATAATATAAGGGCAGGAATTTTAATTATTGTTTATAAACTCAGGCTCAGTATACGAACATTTTTCCAAACACTGAGTAAGTACTTAAGATAATCATATTTGATATATGAGACTTAACTGTATAATCTAGTCATAAAAAGAATTCCCAACACTTAACAACATAAATTTAAAGGAAATTATTTTTACCATATACATAAATTAATGTATTATCTATCACTGAAACCTAAAGGGAGCACATAATAAAGTGTGAGTAAGCAACTTTACAATAAAACATACAGGCTATGTAAACATATACATAATACAAAGATAATAAATCTTTAAGAAAAATTTAGCTTGGGTGTGTACACCTGTAATATCGGTATTGGGAGGAGATCACTGGGATTTGCTGCCCACCAAGTGTAGTTCTTGGTTCCATCAGAGTTTTGTCTTGAGGAAGTAAGTCAGGGAGTAAAAGGGCAGGCCACTTAATGTCGTACCCTGGCCTCTGCATGCATGTGCATCAACACACATAGTGCACACACACATCTTCCTACAACACACACCCATACCCAAACATCTCTGGAGACATGCATAACAAACAAAACAAAACAAAAAACAGACACAAAAGATCACTGTATAAGCTAATTATCTAAAACTGATTTCCCTTATAAAATCTATAGAATTTATAAAGATGGAAAGGAGATTAGTGACTCCATGATACTGAGATGGGACAGTAAACATGGAAGACAAACTGGGAGTGATTGTTAATGGGGCTGTGAAATTTTTTTTTTAAGGGGGAGTAAAATATCTCAAAACTGATAGTGATGATTGCTTTACAATTCTTTGTTACAACAAAATCTTACAATTAAATTATACAGTTTAAATATAAGTTTTTATTGGTTCTAAACAGAAACAGCTATCAAAAAGTATCACATTTCTTCAGGAGCTACATTTTTCAAAAACTTTATTTTAAATTATACATATTTGAATGTGCACATGTTGAGTTCAGGATCCTCTAGAGCCAACATTAGAGACAGCTACCTCAAATGCTGGAAACTGAACTTAAATGTCATCTGCAAGAGGGGCATGTGTTCTTGACCCCTGAGTTACCTCTACAATCCTCAATTTATTCATATATTTAGTATATATAATACCATTTACCACTTTTCTCATGGATCCTTGACTGGGCTGTGGGGCAACACTATATAGGCCCTACATTGTATGGTGGTCAGACTTTTAGGCCAGCTAGTACCTGACCACACAGGAGGTGGTCACCTAGCCTTTTAGACAAGATGTCGCCATCATAAACAAAAGATCAGGATATGCTAATATTTTGCTCCTTTCTTTGTAATTATGGAGATCACCTGGGAAGAGGTATTAATCCAGGCTACATGACAGCAGCCATAGTTGCAGACATGACTTTAGGCCTGATCACCTAGGAAACAGAATGCTAATAAATTTCCCCCTCAGTTTATGTTTTTTTGGAAGCTATTTGGAGAATAAACATGGGGGAATTTTCAGGATGTCAACTCAGGATTTCATGAGGGATCCCTGAGAATCTCCCTCCTGATAAAGCCATGTGAATTGTGTCTTTATTCCCATGCCTCCCCTCTGGCCCAAGAAAATAATTTATGGTCTGGGCTGGCACTGGACCCCGACCCTGGGCTTGAACTTTGGCCTTGAAATCACATGCCTTTGCTGGGATTGAAAATGTGAGCCACCACAAAACCCTTCATACCAAGGTAACAATCAAACTAAGTATAGTATACTAAGCATTCTAATGTTTATCTTTTTTGATTTGGATCTTAGTGAACACTGAAAGTACATCAAATAAATCTGAATATGGAAATTATACACAGAATAGGGTTTTTTTTTTTGTCCTTAAGGCAGAAGAACCACTAAATGCCATCAAATTAAAAGTTAAAAACACTACCTCATTTCCATCCTCCAGCGTTCCTCCTCTTCTCGTCTCCGCCAATATTCCTCCTTCTGCATTTGCTTTCTCATTTTCTCTTCTTGAATCTTTCTTGCTCGAATACTGGGCTTCACTTCTACTTGCAAATCTGGATTTACTTTTTTCTGTTAATTCCAAGAAAACATTTTTAAAAAGGAGCGGACCCCTTCAACAAACTAAATTCACTAAATGCAATTTATTTTCGTATTTATTGTCTGTGTGCACATATGCATCCGTAACAATGCATGTGTGGAGATCAGAGGATACTGTATGAGTTATATCCTCCTACCATGTTGATTCCAAAAATCAAATTCAGGTTATACAGGTACAAAGTGCCTTACCTGCTTAAAACCATTTTAAACTATACAATTTCACAGTCTTTCATCAGAGGTTTATTTATAAATTTCATGTAGCAAAAGTATATATTGGTTTCTTGTTTTCATTTGTGAGAAAGGGTTGCCTTCAAACTAAAAATTTGTAATGGTACTGTCCTTGAACTGCTGAACTCTTTCATCTGCCTCTATCCAAGTGAAATGTTGACAGTACAGCCATGTGCTACTACACCCAGTTTATCTAGTGCTGGGGATCCAACTCAGGACTATGTCAACTTAACACTCTATCAACTGAGCTAATCCCAGTCCTCGGTGCCAGAATATTGTTACAATTTCCTACTGAAGTGTACAATTAGGTTGAATCAGAAAAATCTTTTCACCCCAAACCAATGCTCTATAAAAATCCCTCTGCTGGCATGTTCATTTATTACTTAATTTGGTTGAAGCCAAACATGAGTGAACATGGCCTGGGTACATGGATTCAAGTTACTATGAATGGCATATTCCCATCCCAGTTTTAAAAGAAAAACCACATACCTATTCTACCAGTCCAGGCTTTTTTTTTTTTTAGCAACTTTTAACATGTTACTATGTGAAGGTAGGTTATGATGAATTTCTAGTATAAAATAAATAAAGAGATTTTTCAGTACTATCTACAGATTAATTTTACCAACATAAAGAAGGTAGGTGAAGTTATACTCTGTAGACTCAATGTGAAACTATTATTATACAACTTCTTGACCCAAGCAATATTTTAATTTTGCTGGATTCTTCTTTAGCTAGTTACTACAAATATAAAGAACAGGGCTACTATTATTACTTAAGTATAACTAATAAAATAAATATCTGATTCTTTCAAATTGAATGTATCATTAGGATACGCTAGTTTCAGAATGGAAGGTCTAGTGTTTTACAAAAGGACACGGGCTGGAGAGACAACTGGCTCAGAGGCTAATAGCACTGGCTGCTCTTCCAGAAGATCCTGGTTTGACTCCCAGCACAAAATATTCCCATCTATAACTCCAATTCCAGGAGAACGAATGCCTTTTCTTGTGACCTCTCTGGGCCAACAGTCAAACACGACTCAACGACATACATGCAAGCAAAATACCCATGTGCAATAAAAATAAAGTTAACAAAAATCTTGAAAGGACAACAGCTCAGTAATATTTCCTTACTTTATACTGAAGTCGATGTCTCCGCCCTTTTAAGTGCATCTCTTTAGCATTGGGGTCATTAAAGCTGCATTCACATAACTTACAATGGAAGCGAATGACTTTTCCCTCATCGTTTCGTACCTTGGTGTGAAAAAATAGAATTTCTGATCATGTTGGGAGCAAGCAGAATTTGAAGTGGGGTAAAAACAAATGAAAACATTTACAATTTTTCATTTCTGTATTTTCAATTTATTTATATTGTTTTTCATGATGGAGTCTCAAGAAGCTAAGAATGGCCTTAAACTGCTGATCCTTCTTCCTTCCCAATACTGGTGTGCACCAACATGCTGATCTAATGTTGAAATTTATTTTTAATCCCTACCTCCACCCCTCATTCAAGACAGAGTTTCACTACTGTAGCCTTGGTTAAAATGGAATTCTTCTATATGGACTAACCTGACCTTGACCTCATAGAGATCCACCAGTCTCTGCCTCCCCTCACAGGCACATGTGGGCAATGTGCCAGTTTTCACATTACTGAAGATAATGACCATTCACTTCCTCCCATCAGTCAACAAATGCCAAATCTACAAGGAGTGGCATGGTTCTGTGAGGCTCTGCACCATCCATGACTGAATGTTTAAAGCCTCCGTATTAAGGTGATCCTGTATGGGTCAACCATGCTTCCCAAATTTAGCTGGATGTCTTAAATTTACCAGTTACTGACTACCTGCTTCTTGGAAATGAGGATGATTAAAAAACAAACAAACAAACACCAATTTTGCTATACAAAATTCTCAAAGCTTAAGACTTTGATGATACATACAAAAGTCAAGATGCATTTTTTTTTTAACTGCACAGTGAGAAAAACAGACTGAGACGATACTATTAAGTAGAAATTGTGCTATTAAGGCTGGATTAGAATTAAACTGTCTAAAGATTAGATTTAATTAACCTAAAACATTAAAAATAAAAGTGCCTGAGAACACATTTTAAAAGGTAATCAAATCTTACCGTTATAAGATATATAATTAGTCATTTATAATTACTTAACTTAAATATCCTAGCTGTATACCTTATTAACAGTCAACATATTATGTATTATCTTTTGAAAGAGAAACAGAATAAGGATAAACAGTTACCCAAACATTACTCCATAACACTCACTCAATTTACTGAATTGTCACAACTTTATTGGGCAAACATCCTAATGTTATAAACATACACCAGAGCTTGGAAACTTATCCACGCTTTCCAAAGGAGTGAAAGCAAACGGTACTGTTACACTACACCACTGCACGATCTCTGTTAACGGCAACTATTTATTCAAGCCTCTGTGAGTTTCCTTTGTTCCTCTAATTACTGTACTTACCTTACCTGTAAAACAGGAAGTGTTCTAATGAGCGAGAAACCAAATGAATAATACCCATTAAATCAGCAACCTTAATTTTGTAAGTAACTGAAATCTAAACTACAACTGGCTACAGCTTGATTTTACACATAAAGTGTGCTTATAACAGAGTGACACTTTTTTTTTCTTTTGCCCAATTTCAGAGCAAGGGTTTTCTCAAATCAATACCTCTTCTACATAATCATGTCCCACGGGTTGCACATCACTCTGCAAAGCAGCAAGGGATGCAGGTGTGACTGGTTCTGATACTGCATCTTGCTTTACTTCTGGAATCTGCACAGCAGAGGCAGCAGGAGTACTTTTAACACCTTCAGTTCCTTTTAAGTCTTCAGTTTTATTTCCCGTTGACTGCAACTTATTACCACCTAGAAAAGCAAAATATTACAGTAATTTTATTTTTGTATAAATGTGTAAACCTGTTAAGATGAAAACAAATTTATCTTTATTACTGCTGGCTGAACTTTATGCAGAATAGATTAGAATTTCTAAAAAACTATTATTTTTAAAAAAATCTCATTAATGAGCCACATTTTCAAAATTTTCCCTTCTCCATCTCACAACATACACCCGTATCACAAATCCTATCTCGGTTCTCCTAACATTTAGCATCCAAACTGAACAAAAGGAATCTGAAAACAAAGGTATTAAATATAATACATGCCTGTGTTGAGTTGCCTAAGCCGTGATTAGTAAGAAATAGTATTTACCTACTCCCCATAGCGGTTTTTCTTCCTATTTGCTCTTTTCTTTGCATATCTGAGAAGGGGTTTCTCAAGCTGTAGACAAGCCAGATCTGCAATCAACTATTCTGGCAGTTCTCTCTACCTCCTAAGAGCTGGAATTTTAGGCATGTGTCACCAGTGGGTTTTGTGTGGGGACAGGGATTGAACCCAGGGCTTTGTGCATGCTAGGTTCAGCCCATGTGGGCCATAACCATATGTGAAGATCAGAGGAAAAACCTAAAGGAGTCAATTCTCTCCTACCACATGGAAACCAGGGATTGAACTGGAGTCATCATCAGGTTTGACAAGTACCTTGTACCCACCATGATCTTTCCCACCAAAATTTGTTTCTAAATTGTTAAGTGTGAATAACCTCAAAAAGGAAAATTACAAATCACTGCTTTTATTTTAATCAATTAAATTTAACATTTTACTCAAGAGAAAAGCATACTGTCACTGATCTACTCTTAAAATGCCTTCAAATATATTTTAAGAACTAGCCACAGAAATAAGACAATTAAACAAATATTGGAAACTGTCAAAGAACAACTTCAGTAAAATTTTATTAGAAAGTATAGAATAAGGTAACTGTGAGTAAGCTGTCACAATTTAAAGGAAGAGACAATATCCTGTGCTAGTAGGCATTAAGTATTGTAGGAATGAAGCAGAACAGAGTCACAAATCTTTAGTTCTTCCAGTAAGAAATGACTTCCCCAAGGGTATACCATGTGAACTGGGCTTTGAGAGAAGATTAAAAAGAATTAAACAGCCAAGAAGACAGCAGAGAATATTGTCTAACCAGGAAGCACAGCATGTATAAAAGTATAGAAACATGGACCTAAAGACTGCAGTAAACTGAAGAAAGTAATTTAGTAATCAACTACTCCCCCACGTAAAGGCAACATGAAGGTAAGAAGGTACAAGTTAATTATCAAAGCTTTTATGTGAGTCATAAATAGATGATATATAAAGGCCAATGAAGATTTTAAAAGAGATGACAAGAGTTTGATATGTGTTTTCAAAAAGTGAGTAACAAGAACACAGAGATTATGATGACGAGATTAGATAAAAGAAATTGAGCTCTAAAGAAGAAATTAAATGTCTAAAAAACAAGTCCTAACAACGAAAAGCCTTTCTACCATAGAAAAACTGCATAGATGATAGGGAAGTAACAGCAGGCAATTAGTAAGAAATATTAGTAAAGCTTTTCCTTTAGAAAAAAAAAGTAAGTCAATTTTATGACTATATTTTAGTATTCTTGTGATGGGACACAATGGAAAGGGAATATCTATTGGACAACCAGCAAGCAACCAAAATGATTCTCAAACGCAGGTGGGATTTTAAATTTCCCAGATTTTAAAGTTGCATACACTAGAATGCATAAAATCATCTAGGAATATGCTGCATAGAGATGAGACACAGATCCATAATCTTAGGAATAATCTAATTTAACAAACATATAGGTACAGAATAAAAAAAAATCAAAAAAACAATGGGTGGACATACATGCTAGAAACTAAGATGCATCTTATGTTTTGCAGTATAGGAGTTGAGGTAAAGTAGTCAATTTCAATTAAATTGAAAACTGACCACCGAATTTGGCAGGGGCTGTTTTTTCTTTTCTTTAACTGCTTGTGAAATAGTGTTTCTCCTATTAACTTAAGTTGGCCTCCTAGAACCAAACTGAGGCTAGCAGTAAGTTCCTCAGCCTCCTGTGTGGCTTTAAGTAGTTAGGTACCTGGTGAGTCCTTCAATAGGTTTCAGAAAAGGATAGCAGACTGTGGATTTTTAGGAAGTACAGAAGCAGAGAGAATAGAGGCTGCTCAGTAGTACAGTGTTTGCCTGGTTCTGGGTTCAATACCCAGCAACACAATGGAAAAGAAAAACCACTCTGACAGAGTTAGAAGGGACACAAAGAATCAATCTTTAGTACTTGCCAACAAAGTTTATTTTGGGTGTAGATGTTTTCTTGGCAGCCATATTGGTAGATACCGCTGACACTTTAGTGTTGGATGTGCTATTAAGAGACGAGTTTCCTGGAGCTGAAAGACCTTTCACTGAAGAAGTTGCAATTGATGACGTATTCAGAGTACAATTGCTTGCGCCAATACTTGAAGGAGAGGCAGTTGGTTTTGAAGCAGATACAGCTGTTGAAGAAGTAGCTTGGCTAACAACATTTGGTTCCGTTGAAGGAATAGGTTTACCAAGTTTTGTGTGTAATTTAACCACCTACAAAACAAAAAGCACACCTGTCAGGAAACTCAAATGTGTTCATTTAAAAAAAAAATTGTCTGAGTGAGACTATAATATAAAAATCAAAACTGCAATTTTCTTTCAATTATGGTTTTACAGACAAAACTCATTTTTTTTTTAAACAAAATCTCTGTGAAACAGATATGGGTCCGTAGTTTACTGATGAAAGGATTTGTCTATAGGTAAATCAGTCTGTAGTTAAGCAAGACAAATGCTTTAGTCTCAAATCGTGAAGTGGTTTAATTCAATTTAAAGGTCTCTAGTGTTTCTTTTAAGCAATGACTGTTTGATGTTACCTTGATGTATATTAACATATAAATAAGGTTTATGATATACTCAAAGGTTTCAAAAATTGAAGTCATCTTTTTTCAAATCCCTGTTGAAAAAGTGAAATAAGTAGAGTAAGACATAGGCTGTGTGTGTGAGTGGGAGGGGGACCAAAACACCTACTTTCTGATGCTTAGCACCACGAATGTGGGCAGCATATGCATCTGCTCCTGTACAAGACACATCACAGAGCTCGCAACGTAGCTGATTTTGTGTCCCGCGAGTTGAGTTGTTGCTGCTGCTGGTATTTTGAGAGGCTTTCAATGCGGCTTCTTTTTTTTTATGTTTCTGTCCTTCTAAGTGCTCTTTATAAGTCTGTTTTGAACAAAAAGTACAAATTTTCTTTCTATAACATTCTATTCAATTTTCAGATCTCTAACACTCATTTAAAAATGGGATTATAAACTGCCTTTAATCTTAGTACTCAGGAGGCAGAACAGAACTGCATTGAGTTTGAGGCTAGCCTGGTCTACATGGTAAGCTCCAGGCCAGCACGGTTACCTGGTGAGACCCTGTCTCAGAAAAAACCCCCAAAACCAAAAAACAAACAAAAAATCAAACAAACAAAAAACCAAACAGACAGATCCCCAAAGCAACAACAAAAAGAGACTGCAGTAAATGTGTGGTGGTGCAGACCTGTAATCTAAGTACTAAGCAGGCCGAAGAAGAGTATCATTGAGTTCAAGGCTGTCCTGAGCTATGTAACAATACACTGTCTCCCAAAAGGGGGGGGGGGGGAGAGATAAGAATTGCTATTTTAAAAGCACTTAAGAACGTAAGAGATTCTGTACATATGATCTGTGGTTCTCTGCAGTTTATTTAATAAAAATACTTTGCTATTTGGGTACCAAAGACTGAATTCAGGGACTGAAGTAAGCCAGACATGCATTCTACTACTGAGAACAGGATGCAGACATGTTAGTGAGTACGTGTGTTCTCAGGGAGAATACAGGGCAAGCACAATCTAGGTTTCTGTTTTGCAAGAGGTGCTTACCATTGAGACCACCCACAGAGAGTCATGATCTGTCTATTTCTGCTTTCTGAACAATGTTATAAGATCAGGCCACATCAGGCAATTGTTTTTTCTTTTACACATGACTTCTGGGGATCGAACTTATAGTGGCAGGCTTACAAAGCCAATACTTTGCTAACTGAACTATTTCCTTATTCCTTACCCAATAGGTTGAATTACAAAGCACTTTCATGTGCAGTTAAAATGTAAGATTAAACTGCTTGTAGTTTCAAGAACTTGTATCTTTTAATACTGATGTATAACATTGGGCAAAAAGAAAAAAAAAGGATAGCAAATATTCCACAAAAGAACTAAAATGAGGGGAAACTGTACCTATGTTATTAGGAGGGAAAAAAACCACTACTACATAATAAAAATTGTTTATAAAAGGCATTATTTAAAAATTTAACTTTGAAACTCTGAATGCATTTTGACACCTAACCTTCATTAGAATCTATAGGTAAATATATTACATAAGAACATATACTATGAGTACATACATTTTAATACTCTAATTAGGGGTTAGCAATTCAGACAACACAAAAAATTAAAAATATTCTGGAATTATATATTAAAAACATAACTAATCCAATAAAAAGTACATATAAGTCAAGCATAGTGGCTCAATTAGAAAGTACAAGCCAAGTATAGTGGCTCACGCCTTTAATCCCAGCACTTAGGAGGCAGAGGAAGGTAGATCTCAGTGAGTCTCAGGACATTATGTTCTACACAATGAGTTCAGGGGAAGAGGGTGGTACATAGAGAGACCATGTCTTTCAAAAATAAAATATAATTACCACCCCCAAACAAAGCATATACTGGTGGAATATAGTTAGAAAAAGAGAAATAATATGAAGAGTCTAATTTGATCTATTCTCCCGCCCAAAATGCTTTCTATATATGCCAAGCTGCTGGTGTAAAATTTTTTAAAATCTAAAAATCATTTATGCCTGGTACCCTCAAAAGCAAGAACCCTCATGTCCTCTGGAACTGTAATTATGGATGAGTAGTTATGTGAGTCAGAACACATGAGCTGGAAGCCCAGCCCAGGTCCTCCCCATGATCAAGTGCTCTTAACCACAGAGCCATTCCTCTAGCCAACACTTACATAAATTTTTATATAAAAACATTTTATTTTTAAGACAGACTTTGCAATGCAGGCCAGGCTGGCCTTGAATTTTTAATCTTCCTACTTCTGCTTTACAAGTTGGGATTACAGATGTGTACTCTATACTTGACAAAAAAATGGACTCTGTCATAGTCAAAACAAGTAAGGTTTAGGAAGGGATGACTCATTAGCAGACCATGCTTGAATTACAGATTTTAAGGTGTAGATGGCAGGATTATAACAAAAATAAAGGACTCACATTCTTCATAGGTTGATCTTATTTTTAAGTAAGTAGAGGGAGACACAGCCAAGGACGACAATGAACTTCCATTCTTTTGCATCTACTTCTCAGTACTGGGATTACAGGTGTGCAGCAACTACCATGTTTGGTCTATGCAGTTGTGGGGACTTGAGTCTATGGGTCTGTTCATCGGCCAGTATTTTACTAACTGAGATACATCCCCAGCACCATAGTTCAACTTCCTTATACCTTTCTAACTTCCAAGTTCCCAGTCCCCTCATGGACAAAGTTACAGATGTTACAATCTATAAAGCATGTACAAAACAATCTCATCAGGAATACAACCTTTAAACGTATAGGTTAATTTGAATAAAAACTTTTAGTTTTATATAAAAAGCAAAGGAGGCTTCCTAAAAAGGATGGTGTGAGGGGATTAGTTTTCTTCATTTTTCTTATATTTACAATCACTTTTACAGTCTTCTTGATTATCACACCTTTGTGTTACAATACTACTTCTAAAGAAATGTTTAGTGAAATACAGCCATCTCTCAGTGTTGTAGGAAACTGTTTACCAAATCCAAGCATGCTCAAGTTCTTTAAATAAAACAGCAAAGTTATTTGTACACAATCTATGTAGTTTACTATATATACACATTAAGATCCCTAGATTATTTATAATACCTGCTGTAAATTCTGAGTAAAGGCATATTGCATGATTTAGGAAATAATGAAAAGGAAAAAGGCAGGCATTCTACACTGATGTAGTCTTCCACATGCATATTTTTGATCTATGGGTGAATTGTTGGATGTAGAATACACAGTTATGTGAATGTGCTTTGTAGGCACAGGAGTCAGAACATCAACCCTACTCAACTATGAAAAATAACCACTGAAACTCATGGTAAATACGCAATATAAGTACCTGTGGTCCAGCACAGCTGATCTTACAAACATCACAATAGTGAATCTGGGGTGGTTTGGGAGGCTGTTTTGGTTTCAGTTGTTTATTTTGGAATGGTGTTTTTTTAGTAAAGGTGGTCCCTGTCCAGGCAGCTGTTGCTGCAGCAGCAGCAGCTGCTGCTGCTGCTTGCTTCTGTTGCTGTTGCTGCTGTTGGTAGTAGGAAGACGCAGCTGAATATACGGCTGCTTCATAACCTGAATAAGATGTACCTTACAAATAAAACGAAACAAAGATTATGTTATATGATTATAAAAGGACAAGTTAAATGTCAATTATAAGTTTAAATTCAATAAATGCTGACAAAAGGTAGACTTATACGTGCATATTTACAATATGTATATCTTATCTCAGGAAATCTCCAACATAAAACTTACCAGTCTTCTACACCATCACTAAAATATTTACTTGACACAGATGTTATGAAGGTGTAAGAAAAGTGTAATATTTAGTCCTTCACTTAAAAGATGCTTACTGTATGCTCAAAGGAAGGAATGTGTTTGACAAATATGTGTACAGAAACTACTGTCCCTCTGAACAGATCTTACAAAGCAATGGACTTGAAGAATCACAAGTAGGAAAAATTCAAAAGTACTTCATAAGTTAAGATTTAGCGATGGAGAGATGGCTCAGCCCTTAAAGGTTAGGCTCACAACCAAAACTAAAGATTTGAAAAATTAAGAGAATAATAGGTAAAATGAAAAAGATAAATATCACCAAGATTTTAAGTTCCAGTCATCAACCTATGGTTTGTACAAATGGTAGAGCAAGAAACAAACAAGCTAGTTTGGGATGCAAGATAATAAAGCTTAGTAAAAGAACAAGTTACAAGACCTTGTAAGAACTAAGAACTAATAAGGTTCTTTCTTCCAAAACTTTTATGAAAGCAGCAAGGTGTTTTCTGGTTTAATGTACACAGTAGGTCAATTTACACTGTTGGGAATCTATAGTGAATAAACATTTTATGCTAATGATTGTCCCATAAACACTGATGTTCAGTGACGCGCTGGCTTTAAAATTTGTAAAGAGTTTGACGTTTTTTATCTTCTTCAACTCCGCTGCACTGCCTATTCACCATACCCCAAGTCAGCTCCTTAAAAGAATGTAATAAATAGGTGGGCAAGAAGAGAAGGAAAACCAAGATGGCAGAACAGCACAAAACTGAAGAGAACTAGGACTGGAATTATTGCATGGCAGTAGACAGCACAAGGACATAGATTTAATCCTCAGTACAGAAAGAGAGAGGGTATGGGGAATGTTGAACTTTTTGTTCTTAAAAGCTAATCTAATATAAGCAAATGACTTCTGACCTACTTACTGCAACACATCTACACACAGAAGAAAAGATGAGTTGGAAGATGAAGCAGAGATATATGAGTAACGAGAATCATAAGAATCTCAAAATTGACAAGGCTAACAACAATAAAGAAGTTAAGTAACTTTTTGAGAAAGTATTTTTAAATTTTGTGATTATAAGATGCTTATGAAATTTCAAGATAGGAAAATGTGATAGAAGAAAACACCCAAAAGAGGAAAAACGTAGGTATACCAGTAATGACTATATGATAGAGAACTCTTGGTGTGACTGGTTTTAAGAAAGATTCTATACTTCAATGAACTTTATTAGGCATCCTATTAATATTAGCCTCTATTTAACAAACCAAAACAGAAATTCAAACTAAAATAAACAAAAAACACCAAACTAACTTCAAATCAATATAATCAAAGAACACCAGCCAAATGCTTTCAAATTTAGACAGAACCATAGTTTAAATTTTACTGTAAAAAAAAAAAAAAGAAAAACAAAAAACAAAAGAATCCCACAATAAAGCTAGCAAGATTGCTAATCGTGTCGGATAACCTGAGTTCAATTCCTGGAAAACAGGGAAGGAGAGAACCATTCCTAAATGCTTTCCTCTGACTTCCATGTGTAGCAAAAGTGTACCTGTGAATACCTATATGGAATCATGTGCGCACGCCAGTGCACAACCCCACACCCCTACACCCACCTCTCAAAACCAAAACCAAACCAAACCACCACCACCAACCTCCGCCCCCAAACAACCCATGTAACCTGTCTAAAATCAATACAGAGAGCTGGCAATTAGGGTGATATATGCATGGAGTCTCATCTACTTAAGAAGCTGAGGCAGGAATTACATTTGAACCCTGGAACTCAGGACAGTCCGACTATGCAATATGACTAGAAAATTTAGGGAGAAAATTTATATATATATCTATATATATAAAAAACAAACTAAAACACAAAACCAGTAAAGCTACTTTTATTAATTAAAACCATGATTCTCATATAAAATTATGTTTTAAAATCAATATTGGAACAGAGGGCTTCACATCTGGTAGACTTATCTTTTATACGGAATCTACAAAATTGAAACTTAGTTGACTATATGTATCTTTGGTGTGTATAAATGTGTATTTAAATTTGGGGGTCCACTATATGGAAGGCAGTGTCCCAGATACAGGGAAGTATTAGAAGACACACAGGCATATATGCAATTAAAAAAATATATTTTTAAGTTTACAGCGTAGTGGCAAGCATCTTTACTCATTGAGCCATCTTGCCGGCCCATATATTTTATTGACTCACATCGCTACTGTGTAATATTCTAGTATACAAAATAGTGTATTTATGGATATAGTGTGGCATTTCAGGTACAGGAGGAATATGTTCTAATGCTTAATATAACATAGCAGGATGACTATGGTTATTTCAAGAGAGGCAGATAATTTCAAGAGAGCTAGCAGAGATGTATCTGAGTATCTGTACATAAAGGAATGGTGTTTGAGGTGTAGGTATGCATATTATCCTGATTATCACTACACATTATACATGTGTTGAAATACCACACTGTGTATGTGTGCAAGTTATGTGCTTGTTAGCGCAAGTGCTGAGGAAACCAGAGGCATTGAATCTTTTGTAGCTGGGATCACAGGCTGTTGGTATCTACCTGACATGGGTGTTAGGAACCCCATTTGGGTCCTCTGTAAGAGAGGTACATACTCTAAACTGAGCCATCTCTCTAGCCTCCAAGCTGACAACCTGAATTTGATACCTGGGAACCACATGGCAGGGGAGAATCAACCCCCACAAGCTGTCCTTTTACATCCACACAGGTATACTGTGTGTTTGCCCCTCCTACTATACATAATAAAAAATATAAAACAGCAAAAAACATTAGAAGTGTTGTGTACACACACTTCAAAATATACTATTATCCAAAGAATAAAATACAATGAAACAGCAAGTTTCTAAGTAACAGTCACATTTATAAGAAACCTAAGGATCCTTACTGAAATGGCTGCTTGCTGAATCTAGGGCAAGAAAATCCTAAGTGCTCAATGACTAATCTGGCAATGTCCAAAAGACTCAGGAATAAAAGGATCCCACTGCTCAAATTCATGAAAATAATGTCTCAAAGAGACATGAGAGTCAATGGATTACAAGATACTATATGATAAAAGGAATCTACAGTGCTGAGGTGGAAGGGAATTCCTTAAGGATCAACATGTTAAAAACAACAAAAATTCCTACACCACCAAATAAATTTATTTACTTATACTTTCAAAACATGACAACCTGCAGTTGGTAGTTGGACAACAGGTCCATGGATTACTTAATGAGAAAAAGAAAAGGTATTTTATTAATGGAGATACCTAACAGGCAATGAACCAAAGATGGAATCATGAATTGGAAATAAGCAGGAATTATTTATTCTATGTTCCTAAAGCAATTAATTGAACAGAAAGAACATTCAAAAGTAGTTTTTCTTTTCTTAAAAAACTGGCTGAACCTAAATATATACATAAAAAGACAAAAAAATACTGCTACATCATGACAAGTGCACTCATTTTCCCCAAATAAATAAATGTACAAAAAAAGAAAGAAAATAGAAATCAACACTTGATTTGATGGTGCATACCTATGATCTCAGCACTTAAATGGACAAGGCAAAAAGATCACAGTGAATATAAAGCCTGCCGAAGCTATATCCAAATTCTATGCTAGCATTAGGAACAGAGAGACCATGTCTTAAAACCAAATCACCCAGATTGTTGAACAACAATTCAAAATTAAAACTGTCTACATTAGGAGAAAATAAACATACATTATTTACCTGGAGAAGTATAATCACTAAGATCTTAGTTTGTCTGCCAATCTCAATCATTTAATTTTACATTTTATTATAAAAAAGTTGGGGGAGGGGCTGGAGAGATGGCTCAGTGGTTAAGAGCATTGCCTGCTCTTCCAAAGGTCCTGAGTTCAATTCCCGGCAACCACATGGTGGCTCACAACCATCTGTAAAGAGGTCTGGTGTCCTCTTCCGGCACCAGAATATTGTATATAATAAATAAAAAAAAAAAAAAAAAAAAAAGTTGGGGGAAAAAAAGACTCCACCAAAGTTAACCAGAAATTTATATTTGATAGTACCCATGTTTGCTTTCCTTACTATTAAAATTGTGGTTCATTGGGTACACGTAAAAAAAAAAAGCAGTTGATATAAGAAAGTTGTCATCAGCCAGGTCATGGTGGCACATGCCTTTAATCCCAGCCCTCAGGAGGCAGAGGCAGTAGCAACTCTGTGAGTTCAAGGCCAGCCTGGTGTATAGAGTCAGTTCCAGGACAATCAGGGCCTGTCTTGAAAAACAACAACAAAGAAAGTTGTCAGTCACAACTGTGGGGTCTACAGCTAAATCTAAATCATCTGAGTTTGGTTCCTGGGATTCACATGGTGGAGAGAGCCAACTCCTACAAGTTGTCTTCCAATTTACACATACACTCTCTCTTACACACAAGCATTAATAAACTTTTAAAATAAGTTGTCATTAAAGTATACAAAGTATAGTCAAGTAACCTGAGAGGTTCTGATATTGTGGCTATGTAAAAAGAGTATCTTTATGCTTACAAAATATTTTCGGGGGGGGGGGCTGGAGAGTTGGTTCAGTGGTTAAGAGCACTGGCTGCTCTTCCAGAGGTCCTGAGTTCAATTCCCAGCAACCACATGGTGGCTCACAACCATCTGTAATGAGATCTGTCGCCCTCTTCTGGCGTGCAGGCATACATGGAGGCAGAATGTTGTAGACATAATAAATCTTTAAAATAAAATATATATTTAAAAAAATATATTTTCTGAAGAACTTAGGGCAAAATACCAGATTGCATAATTACATATTACAGACCATACGCAAGAGAGAAACTATGACCAAAGATAATGTAGACATTTAAAATATGTTCAATAATATTCCATTGCAATAATCCTGACTTCAGTTTTAACTATCAACCAACGAATGCAGCAAATAAACTTAATCAGGAAATCCTATGAGTAGAAATAACAGTATCTTGAAATTGAAAAGATTCATTCCCTAAATAGGGAAAATCCTGACTATGTCTTTACTCTTAACAAAAATGATTCTCTGCCCTAACTTCTTTTAATCAAGTCTCCATCATTCATCAATTTGGTGAGACTTCTCAGACATGACCCTTTCTTTCCTCATTCCAATCTGTTTCCACATGTTGCCAAGCAAAGACAGCAACCACATCAGTATACAAAGGCTTTGCACACATATGTATGTACAGTATAATATCACATTATGCTCTTCCCAAACTATCTGCTTTCCTGTATTCCTAGAGACAGGATAAGAAATCTGAGAAAAACAAAGATATCTTTTAAAATTCATTATCTAGGCTTCTTTCTGATAATCAGGATATAGCAAAGCAGCAAAAGGTAGGAACTAAAACTGTCTATGCCACCTTAAACCCTACACAGAAAATGATAGGGTATTAAAGAATAAAAGCAATAAACATACAACAGTACATAGTTAGGAGTCTACAAAATCATACATACAGTTTTCATCCCTGCAAAATTAACTACTCAGTCAGAAATCAAGCCATTGTTATTTAAGACAGATGTGTCATATAACTTCACCCTCATGGATGTTTATAAAAAAGTTGCCAACATTTTCAGGGACTATTTATTTCTGACAATAAATATGAAGAAATAGTTCACCAAGAACCAAAAGAAACAATAATAATCTGTCTATGGTAGTCTTCAAGTGTTAACCTTGAGTTTTCAAGTTCACTATCAGGAAACAATTCTGCAGAGGACTGTATGTTCTCTCTTCCAACTGAAAGGCTAGGTCAGAAGATTAGCTTTCAAATTCCCTCAAAGGGCAGTATACTCTGCTAAGAGCTTCTACTACCACCATCATCAACAACATTGCTTATAATATGGACCTTTTGTCATATTAGGTACAAATACTTATTTTAACAACCATGAATCGATTTTTCTCAATTCCTGCTACTATAAGTAAAATAATTACAGAGAAAAATCAGGACAGTTTCTAGCCAGGGCTTTGCAATTTGTTTACCATTTAAATACAGCTTGTCAGTCTTACCAGAATAAGTAACTGCTGTGGTACTGTAAGTAGCACTCTGAGTATAGGACGGTACCACAGTAGCCGCAGCTGCCACTGGTTGTACGGTGGAGGACACAGGATATATGGAGAAAGTAGTGGTAGCCGGACTTGGTGTGGCTGGTTTTATGGCTGTCACTTGTCGAGCTTGCTGGGCTTGAGTATACTGTGTTGCACCTTGACTATAACCTGCTTTAGGAGCTAAAGCAAGAAAGACACCAGAAAAAGAGAAGAGTAACTACAGTCATTGTAACAATATACTTAAAAAACTAAAAGCAATAGCGATCAGAAGTCCTAGTAATTTCTTCTGAGCAAACGATATGATTCTTACTACTAACTTGAATAAAATATGTTTCTTCATTTCTGGCATTACAGTTCATCAGAATTACAACCAGAAAAGCAGTACTATTTATAAATGACAGATCAAAAGTTTTTATATAACTTGTGGATATGTGAATATATAAACCAGTCTACTTGAAAGGATTAATTTTACAAACAGAACAAAGAAAGCTAAATTTGTATTTCAATTCATATTAAAAATTTCAGTGCTTAATCCTGAAACTTACTCGTATACTGTCAATGGCATTTTACTGATTTACTCACTGAATTTAACTCAAAACCACAAATGTTACTTATTCTTCATATAGCTCAAAAAAGCTATCCTTAAATGACTACTATTCATGTTTTACTAAACTGTCTTCAACACTCAAATATGAAAAATCCTATCAAATATATTTCTCATTAATTACTAGTCACTCAATGATTTCATTTCTGAGAAATGCCTAAATACACAGGAGTAAAAACTTGATACTCAGTTAAGGTAATTTTAAACTTACCTATACCTGATTCAAACAACACAAATTAAGATAGTATTAAAGAAAAACTAACTCCTAAGTAACTAAAAAGTCAGTCAATGTCATAACTTAAAAATCTTCCGACTCTTAGATAATCCAGTACTCTTAAGCACAAGACTAGCCTTGGAATAACTATGAAGCTTGTTTATTATATATACAAACAGAAAAGGGATCATAAAAAGGCCAGCCATTGCAATTTATCAACATACATACATATTCTGAGACAGGGCCTTACAACTACTAGAAAGCCCAGTCTGGTCTTAAACTCGTGCCTCCCATATGCTGGGATTATAAACATGTAGGTATCCACTTTCAAAATAGTTTTCAGGGCAATCACTCTCCCAACTTGTAAGAGATTTACAAAATCAAAACACCAGAGACACTGAAGAAATGTGGTCAACGATTTCATGTATAGATGTGTTAAAGGACAGGGATGAAAAGGGAGACGAAGGCACCTCCTACCCATGATAGAGTCAGTTTGACTTTTTTTTTTTAAACCAAGGATTCTAATCCATCTTCAAATATAAGGTATTACTCAATCTTCAGACCTCAGCCTTATTTACTTTTTGAAAGAGGGTCAAGGCTATATAGTTGAGGCTAGCCTCAAATCTGCTATGAAGCTGAAGGATAATCTTGACCTCCTGATATTCCTACTTCAACCCATTGAATGCTGGGATTACAGACATGAGTCACCATGTCTAGAGTCATATGGTGTTACGGGTTGGACCTAGGGCATCATGAATAACAGGGCAAGCACTCTTTCAAATGAGCTATATTCCTATCTCCTCAGCTTTAAAATAAAGCTCCTTAAAAATGCTTTTGTTGTTGTGATTTGTTTTGGTAAAGTTTAAGTCTATAATAAGTCTATCCTTTAAATATGGAGGCTTCTACAGACAAAAAACTTCTGCATTTGAACTATTATATGTACTGCACTTCACATTATGGATATTCAGTAGATATAGCTAGCTCAGTACTCTGGGCATAGTAGTAGACTGAAAAAGGGTTGTGGGGGAAGCTAAACAATTAGTTTTACAAACTGGGGAAGTGAAACCCATTAACAGTGGCTGGTAACAGAACCACCTGTCATTACAGATAAAAATATGAGTCCATGAAAGTACCAAATGGTTACTAAGACAGTCAGCATTATAAAATAAGTCAAGTCTGGTAAAGTCTGGACAAGTTAGTGTCATAGCTTCTTTTGTACAGTTGACTTCAGCAAGAGAGGAATCCTATGCTGTAAATCACAAACAGCATACATATCCAGAACAAAAGGACACCAACTTCTCTCCTAATCATCTCTGTGACTCAATGGCATTACAGTAGTAGAAAACAAGGACACTGATAGAATCATTGTAGATGGACTCTGCAGTTTGTTTTCATTAGAATACCCCAAATTATTACTTTTATCATTTATAATAAAGCTGTTTACATAAAGCCCACCTGTCTGATAGTAGGTTTCAGCCACAGAAGGCTGAGGCTGGGCAGCGGCAGCTACAGCAGCAGCAGTTGCTGTTGGCTGTTGGTAGTACTGCTTACTATCATAAGCTACAGCAGGGGCTGTGGATCTTACATATGAATATGAGTCCTAAAAGAAGAAATGTAAAACAAAAACAAAAGCCTTGATTTAGGTGGCAGGAAAAAAAATCCTTACTGTGTAAATATACAATAAAGGAAAAGAAAACAGAGTTAGTTATAGGCCTAGACTATGTTTCAATACAATATAACTAATCAATAAATGATTAGTTTATAAGAAAACAGAACACTAACAATGAACATAAAGATAATAAATAGTAAAAAATAAGACAATTAAGTTTCAATACAAGTAACTAATTTTGAACTTTTAAAAATAACCTCAAAATACTTCAGGTAGTGTTTGACTTCAATAATTTCAAAACATTTAAATATTACTTAATTAAATAACCCATTTTACCCCCCCCCCAAAAAACTGACTGCAATTTTGCCTTTAAAGATGAATGCTATAGTATTAGATAGAATTTCCATGGGACTAGGTAATACAGCATAAAAGCGTAAGCAAAAGGAACAGCAACTTTAAGTTTCAAGAAGAAAACATGTAATATTTATTCAATGGGGCTTACAACGATGAATTTCAAACTTCCCTTTCTTTTCTCCATAAATTTAGGGTAAGATGAAAGCATTTAAACAATAATTTGTGTAAACTTTACAAAAAAATTAAACAAACATATATATATGTGTAGTAAGGTAAAAGTAGCAAAGGAGAATATAAAATCCCACTGCAAAGATACTTAATGCTTGGATCATACCCTAGGAAATCATTCACGTCTCTCTACCACTTGGAAGTACATTTACAAGCACTGGCTTAAGCCTTCCATTATACCTGAACCAATTAAATGTGTATGTTAAAGCTACTGAAGCTAGTCGTTTTCTTACCTGGTAGTTTTGTGTAGTAGCTGGGGGTGGTGGTGGTGGTGCTTCCTGTTGCCTTTGGGTGTAACCATAGTCTGTTGCTGTGTGTGCAGTGGGGTAGCCTCCATAAGCAGCAGCTGTTGCAGCAGCTGCAACAGCTACTGGAGCAGGCCTGGCAACTGCAACTGTGGCGGCTGCTGGTGCGTAAGCAGCAGTAACTGTGTGAGCAGCTACTGGAGCTTGATGGACAGTGTAGCTAGCAACTGTGGTTGGATGAGAATAGGCTACACCCGAAGCTGGCTGCTGGCTATATTGTGAAGTAGAAGAATAAATATAATAATTTAATTTTAAAACCAAGCAGATAGTCATTTAAAATCACTTATCAACTTAAGAAACATGGGAAGTTATAATTTAATTTTTTAAAATCAAGGAATAATCTTAAAATTATCAACTAAAAGCATATTTTTCAAGTAATAGAATTACTGACTACTGAAGGGCAAGTATTTATTTGAACTCAATACGTTCTACTCAATACTATTATTAGTGTTTTTAAAATAAATTTCCATTCCTTAATTATAAATACTTTATATATTTACATATATTATGCATCAGACCACGAATCACATGTCAAAGCAAGAAAACAGAGATATAAAACAGAGGAAAAAATTTGCATCAAATTAGGAATTTAAAAAACCCTTTATATATAGTTTATTTTACACAATTTAAAATCTCAATAAAAGACCTTGTATTATACAACTTATATATGATAAATATGATAAAATTTCCAGCTTACAAGAAGCATTTCATTAAATAAGTTCTTTTAGAAATTTAATGTGTTGTTGTAAAAGGCCCTAAGGCAGATACTCTATAGTCATTCCCATTTAAGCCTCAAAAGGCAAAAGTGTTTTCCAAAAATAGTAATCAAATCAATTCCACCTAAAAATTCTTATAGAAATGTTACTTTAACTTCTAAAATGAATCTGTGCTACATAAACTCAAGTCATACAGATGTGATCATAAGACAGTATAGTTTAGTTTTCATTAAAGGCTCACTTGCTAAGGCCGTCCTACAAAGGTAACACATGCCTTCTCCAAAGCAGAGACACCCAATAGCTCAAATGTTTGGCTGACAACAAGGCTTAGTAAGAGCCAACAGTTAAGAATAGCTGGGGGTGTGTGTACTGCTGATAGCACTAATAAATTGTGAGTATGTGACTTATGGGTTATAAAGTACAGTGTATTCTATACTGGTGTGCATAGTAGCATAGGAAGGTTGTATAGAATTAATATTTTGGGCCACCATATTTAGCCTGCATTATAGAAAATACTGATCAACTAAAATTTGACCAAAGGGAATCAATAATGAAACTTACAGATAAGGATTTTATTTCATATAAAAATGGAAGATTCTAGGAAAGGTGATAGCTGTCTTCTAAAAGAAGACACTTACTCCATGCTGCTCCAGAGAACAGAACTAGAACCAACAGATGGAAGTTACAGGGTGCCAGATTTCAGTCCAATATGAAAAAGAAAACAAAAAACAAAAAACAGAAACAAAAAACTTAGAGTCCAAAGAAACTATTAATTTCTACTTGGCTGAAGCTTCCATATTTTAATATAAAACTACCCAACACTTTCTGCATAAATGACAATTAAAGAACAAGAAAGATAAGCTCACATTTTTATAATGGGAAACCTGTCTAAATAACATGTCATTTATTATGGATTATGTAACACTTAAAATTTTTATTCATCTATTATTTACTACTTTGCAGTGCTGGGAATTAAAATTAGGGCTTCACACATGCTAAGTAAAGGTTCTACTAATAAACTATATTCCCAGCCTCAATCTGACATTCTCTAAAAAAATAAAAATTGTGTGAGAGAGAAAGAGAGGGAGAGGGAAGGAGGGCGAGCAAGAGAGATGTGCGGGTATTGAGGTCAGAAGAAATTCTGTGGAGATGGTTCTTTCTACCTTTATGGTTCTGGTAATATATAATCCAGGTCACCTGTACTTTTATTCTCTCCAGGGCCCACAAATGGACATTCTTTAGAAAACATATTACCATAAATTGTGCTTTGAAGTTCACATATGCTAAAGCATATGTGCTGCACACCCCACCCAACACACAGAAATAAAGTTTTAGGTAGGCAGGCAGTGGTGACGCACACCTTTAATTCCAGCATTTTTTAAGGAGGCAGAGGCAGATGGATCTTTGTGAGTTCAAGGTCAGCCTGGTCTACAAGAGCTAGTTCCAGGACAGTTAGACAGAGAAACTGTCTCGAAAAACAAACAAACAAACAAACAAACAAAAAAATAACCCCCCCCCCACAAACAGTAAATTGTGTGTGTGTGATGGAAATGTAGCTCAGCTGGAACAGTGCTTATTTATCTAATGTTCTGAAGACTCAGAATTCCATAAAACTGGTGTGGAGACACACAACTGTAATTCAAATACTTGGGAACTGGCAGGCAGGAATCAAATATTCAAGGTCATCCTTGGTTACATGAGATATAGTCCCAAAAACTAAAATAAAAATACACCAGGTCTATGAAATTGTGTTAAACATTTAACTAGTTAAGATTTGATTTCAGGGGGCTGGAGAGATGGCTCAGTGGTTTAGAGCATTGCCTGCTCTTCCAAAGGTCTTGAGTTCAATTCCCGGCAACCACATGGTGGCTCACAACCACCTGTAGTGAGGTCTGGTGCCCTCTTCTGGCCTGCAGACATACACACAGACAGAATATTGTATACATAATAATAAATAAAATTAAAAAAAAATTCTTAAAAAAAAAGGATTTGATTTCAAGCCGGGCAGTGGTGGCGCACGCCTTTAATCCCAGCACTCGGGAGGCAGAGGCAAGGCAGATTTCTGTGAGTTCGAGACCAGCCTGGTCTACAAGAGCTAGTTCCAGGACAGGCTCCAAAAAACCACAGAGAAACCCTGTCTCGAAAAACCAAAAAAAAAAAAAAAAAAAAAGATTTGATTTCACATATACAGACAACATTGTCTAAGGACTATGGTTATGTTAAAATTCAGATATAGGCTTGGATTCTTATATAATTACTCTTTGACATCTGTAGGAGACTTATTTTTAAAATAAGATAAATAATAAGTAACAAAATCCAATGACGCTCAATTCCTTGCTTAAAGGGCACAATAAGCTTAGTGGTAGAGCTTCTTACTTGGCACACGCAAAGTCCCACACCAAAGGAATCCTTACCCAAACAAAATTTGTTATGTTTCTAAACTGGCACAGTATTTGCATATAATCTTAATACATCATACCCTAAACTGTAAATCTCATGTCCATATTATTTATACTAGTATAATTGAAATGTCATATAAATAACCACAGTTAGGAAATAATGGATGAGAAAAACCTATAATGCTCATTAATACAGGTACAATTATTCATTCTTTATCCATGATGCAGAGCCTGCACAAACACAGTCAATTGTAATTGTTTCTATTAATCCCATTATTAATTCCTTTTCAGTAGAGGCCCACATTTCTTGGCCCCAAAAGATGTTCTACAGGACAAAAAAATAGGTGGAGACACAGTGGAAACAATCAACTAGGTAGACAATTTGACTGAAGCTGCCTGGTCCTAACCCTTAAAAATGCATAACTAAGGGAGGAAGACCATATGCTCTGGTTTATGCCCACTGTCTTAGTGGAATTATTCATATTATTTCTGTCACTCTTCCAAAGTGTCTTGGTCTGAACAACAAATTACAAAGTCATCATTCTTAAGCACCTTATAAAAATGATGCCAGGGCAGTAAGCAAATGTATATGTATATACAAATATACACACATTCATTTCCAGGGCTTCCTAACGCAGTTCTGTTTCATACAGCCAGGTCCCTATCATCACCTGAACTGGAACTTCTTTCTGTTGCTGTTTTGAAACAGGCCCTGGATCCCAGACTGACTTTACATTTACCATGCAGCTGAGAATGACCTTGACGTCTTCATTCTCCTGTTTCAGTCTTTGGAGTGAAGGATCAGAGGTTTTCATCATCACCCCTAGTCCATATGTGATGGGAAATCCAACTGAAGTGCTTCCCACAGGGCAAGCACTCTCATCAACTGAGCTATATTCGCCAGGCCCGGGAAACATAACTTCTGCCAAAAACATTAGGTAGTCCCAATTCCTAGAGTAGCCAAACTGATTTTCATTCAAATTAAAGACTATTACTTAGAAGCCATCCAGATAATTCTTTCAATTTCAAACATGCCTTCCCCTGTAAGACGTTATGATACAGTGACCAAACTGGCAATCAAATACTTAGGGGAGAATAAATTTACTTTCAAAATTCAGGTTAAAGGCCAGGGTGAAGTCTAGTATTGAGAGAGGCCCTGCATTTGACCCCTAGCACTGGGGATCTGATTGCAGGAAGGATGGTTTAAGTCAATACCAAGTGCAAAATATCAAGTTAAAAACCAAGGGGATTTGCCTATTTTATAATAGTAAAATAAAAGGTGTCACCTCCCTGCATACAATATAAAATTTCACTGACCTCAATCTGTAAAGACAAGCGCTTTTGAGTAGTAATATTTGTGAATAATAAATAGAATCTAGTCAGCTTTAAATGGAGAGAAACTAAATAGAAAATCACAAAATGTAAGCTGTGTATGGTGGATCAAGCATTTAACATCAGCCCATAGGAGGTAGTAGTGAGCAGATCTCTAAGTTTGAGTCTAGCCTGGTCTACATAGCAAGCCCCAGGACAGTCAGAGACCTTGTCTCAACATTCCCCTTCAAAAACAAACAACACCCCCCCCCAACATTAATAACAGCATGTGTAAGAAAGTTTAATACAAAAGAGGCTGGAGGGCTGGAGAGATGGCTCAGAGGTTAAGAGCATTGCCTGCTCTTCCAAAGGTCCTGAGTTCAATTCCCAGCAACCACATGGTGGCTCACAACCATCTGTAATGGGGTCTGGTGCCCTCTTCTGGCCTGCAGGTATACACACAGAGTATTGTATACATAATAAATAAATAAAATATTAAAAAAAATAGAGAGGCTGGAGAGACGTCTCAGAAGTTAAGAGAGCACTTGTTACTCTTCCTGAGAACATGGGTTTTATTCCGAGCATCATCTACATGGCAGATTATAACTATCTGTAACTCAAGGGATCTGATGCCTTCTTCTGGCCTTGGAGGGCACTAGTCACACAAGTGGTACACATACATAGATGCAGGCAAAACACCCAAACAAATAAAATAAAAATTAATTAAAGGAAAAGAGAACAAAAAAAAACATTTGGGAGGCAGAGGCAGGTGGATCTCAGTGAGAGGAAGGAAGGAAGGAAGGAAGGAAGGAAGGAAGGAAGGAAGGAAGGAAGGAAGGAAGGAAGGGAAGGAAAGAAGGCAGGCAGGCTGGCTTCAGGAGTTGAACATGCTATTTCCTTCAATGTCAAAAACAGAAAAGAAACCAGGCATGGTGGTGTAGACCTGTGAAGCTAGTACTTGGGAGGTAGACGCTTCTAGACTAGCCTCAGCGAGATCAGACTCTCTCAAAAGATTAAAAAAGCAAAATAAAGTATCTAGAGAATTATTAAGGTTAAATTGTAAAATTACTCCACATTCTTAGATTTACCCTCGAAGATAATGACCAGTTTCCTACCTGCGTATCAAAAACTTAGCTAGAAGCCTTGAAATAGTTAGTTGGGGTGGTCATGGTGGCACCTGAGTTAAATCCCAGTACTTGGGAGGCAGAGACAGGAGGACCTCTTTGCTCTGAGAATTTTAGGTGAGTCTCATCTACAAAGTAACAGACAAGTCGGTGCTACATTGTAAGGCCCTGTCTCAAAGTAAGTAAGATTTTTCAGGCAGTCTTGCTGCTTTCTTCAAAAAACAAACAAAAAAACTGAAGGGTGATAGATAGGCAATTATCAGGTATTTAAAGAAAGCGTATTCTCAACTGCAAAGCAAGTTAACTCTGTCACTGCAGGAAATAAATACATCAAAGTCACACAATTTTCAAAACCCCTAATTTGTGTCATAAAACAAGAACTTTATACTACTAGTCAGGAGATGAGCCTAAAGAATATACATAAAAATAAAAATATGAAAGAAAAAGAAGTTCAATATCTAACTAGAAAGAATTCTAGAAAAAAATTAAATGAAATTATTTTCAAACTCAACCAGCAGACTATCCAAAGAACCAACATGGAGACATTTTTCAATTTTTCAACACAAAAGAAGTTCTTCAATTTTCCAGAGAGGAAAAGAATGTTACAATAAAAAAAATTAGATATAAAAAAAAATCAAAAAAAAAATCAGATACTAGTGGGACATAGACAGGAGAGTGATGTCTTCAAAATTCAAGAGAAAATAGTTATTCTGCAGAAGTCTGTGCCCAGCTTAACTATGGAGAATAAGTACTTTTTAAAGACATCTGAGGTCAACTTTTACTATTATATATGTACCCAGACAAAACAAAAAATAAACAAAGATAAGAAATTCTGCAAACCATGGAAAAAACCCAGGTCTACAGCTATGCAGCAGGCCAGAAATCAGGGTAAGGTCAAGCAAAGTACGAAACCTCTGACAGA
This sequence comes from Microtus pennsylvanicus, assembly GCF_037038515.1. Lineage (NCBI taxonomy): Eukaryota > Metazoa > Chordata > Mammalia > Rodentia > Cricetidae > Microtus > Microtus pennsylvanicus. The sequence goes on from NC_134584.1 coordinate 25,482,269, forward strand.
AAGATGAAGACAAGAAACAGAAATACTAAGATATAATCACTAGGTCTGGTGACACATGCCTATAATCCCAGTTAAGAGGTAGAGGCAAGACCATTAGTAGTTCAAAGCCACCCTTGACTACATAGTAAGTTTGAGGCCTACCAACTCTGTCATAAAAAAAAAACAAATGATAGGCAAGGCAATTAACAACAAAGGTATGATCCCGAACCATAAGAAGATCTTATAGTTGGATAGAAAGTACAATCGAAAAAAAAATCACCTTAACTTTAGAGTAGGTAGATTTTCCATTAAGTGTACAGGACTAAGTGTACAAGAGGAATATACATAAAAATAAAAATATGGAAGAGAAAGAAGTTCAATATCTAACTAGAAAGAGTTCTAGAAAAAAATAGTAAATGCAAATAGCTCCTAGTAGGATTTAGAATCATAGCTTGGTATCTGGCTCCATAGTAACTTCTTACAGTTAGAATAAGGCAAGTTTTTGTTGTTTTAAAAGTTCTAGAATCGACCTAACTTACAGAAGACAAACCAGAGAACACAACACTAGTAAAAACCATAGTACAAGAGGGTTAAGAATATATGGAAAGAGGAAAGAGGAAAAGCACAATGCTTTAAGATCATTCATTCATTCATTCATAGACAGAGCTTTTCTGTGTGCAGTCCTGGCTGTCCTGGAACTTGCTCTGTAGACCAGACAGGCTAGCCTCAAACTCACAGGGATCCGCCTGTCTCTGCCTCCCGAGTGCTGGGATTAAAGACGTGCACCACCACTGCCCGGTCACTCTGTAGACCAGGTAGGCCTTGAGCTCATAGAGTCAGTCGGGATTAAAGGCATGTGCCATCACTGCCCGATTTGTTATTTTATTATTTGATTAAAAAAAGAGAGAAGTGGGGAGATGATGTTGGTGGGAGATCTGAGAGGAGTTGGGGAAGGTAAAAAAATATTGCATGAAACAACTTAAATAACTCACATATTCAAGTTGAAACAAATTAAGGTCTAAGTACTACTCAAAGGGATTTATAGATTATTCAGTGTGATACTTATCAAAATTCCAAAGACTTTTTGTAGAAATTGAGAAATCCATTTTAAAATTCACATGAATCTTAAGGGACCCCCAAAGTCAAATAACCTTTAAAAGAGAAAAACACAGGAATAAAACACTTTGTTACTTCCCTTATCCAAGAGGATAACTATATGTTTTTCCTTGGGTTCACCTTCTTACTTAGCTTCTTTAGATTCGCTTATTGTAGACTCCGTGACCCCTATTTATGGCTAGAAACCAATTATGAGTGAGTACATCCCATGTTCATCTTTTTGGGTCTGGGATACCTCACTCAGGATAGTGTTTTCTATTTCCATCCATTTGCATGCAAAATTCGAGAAGGCATTGTTTTTTACCGCAGCGTAGTACTCTAGTGTGTATATATTCCAAGTAGACAAAATTGCCGGGGAGAAAAGTGGGATGTTGGGGGTGGGGTGGGATGGGGGTAAGGGGAGATGGGGAGAGAAAAGGTAGAAGGAAAGGAGGGGGGACTTGGGGAAACAGGAGGATCGGGATAAAGGAAGGTTGGATAGGGGAGCACGGAACCCCATTTCTTAGTTAAAGGACCCACTTTAGGATGGGCAGGAGACTTGACCCTAGAGGGGCTCCCAGGTGCCCAAGCGGAGGCCCCCAGTTAGTTCCTTGGGCAGCTGAGGATAGGGAACCTGAAATGACCCTATCCTAGAGCAATACTGACGAATATCATGCATATCATCCTAGAACTTTCATCTGGCGATGGATGGAGATAGAGACAGAGACCCACACTGGAACACTGGATAGAGCTCCCAAGGTCCCAAGGAGGAGCAGAAGGAGGGAGAACATGAGCAAAGAAGTCGGGACCACGAGGGGTGCACCCACCCACTGAGACAGTGGAGCTGATCTACTGGGAGCTCACCAAGGCCAGCTGGACTGTTACCAAAAAAAGCATGGGATAAAACTGGACCATCTGAACATGACGAACAATGAGGGCTGATGAGACGCCAAGGACAATGGCACGCGGTTTTGATCCAACGCAATGTACTGGCTTGGTGGGAGCCTAGCCAGTTTGGATGTTCACCTTCCTAGATATGGACGGAGGGGGGAGGACCTAGGACTTACCACAGGGCAGGGAACCCTGACTGCTCTTTGGACTGGAGAGGGAGGGGGAGAAAAATGGGGGGAAAGGGAGAGGGGTGGGAGGAGGGGGAGAAGAATGGGAGGAGGGGGAGGGAAATGGGAGGCTGGGAGGAGGTGGAAATTTGTTTTTTTTTCTTTCTTTTCTTTATTCTCCTTTTATCAATAAAAAAAATTTTTTAAAAAAAAATAAAAAAAATAAAACCTCTTTATTTCACATGTGAAAAAAAAACAAAAACAAAAAAAACACTTTGTTACAATTTTCAAAGCAGCAAAAGCAAATGAGGGTTTAGTATTCAGCCATAAAAATATATGGAAAATAACTAGAAATTGTACCAACACTTAAGATGTCTAGGCTGGGCAATGGTGGTGCACACCTTTAATAGCAGCACTCAGGAGGCAGAGGCAGGAGGATCTCTATAAATTCGACGACAGCCTGGTCTACAGAGCTACGTCCACTACAGGCCCCAAAGCTACAAAGAAACCCTGTCTCAAAAAACCAAAAAAGGTATCTAAACATGGAGACAAAATACTTTACAAAGCGTTATTTTTGTCAAATAAGTAAACATGCTGTAGAGAAATGAAAGGAAATTTCAGTGCTACAAGCTGTAAGCATACTAGGCTATTCTGATTCTATCTACTGTACTCCGGAGTCTGAAACCATACTACTCAAGGTAGCAGGCAGATCTTCAAACTATCATTCTTCAAGGAGGTAAAGATCTGCATACAAAATACAAATCAATGTACTGTTTCCTTCCAGAGAATTTTGCTTAAAAAACAAAATCAACCAACACCAAAAAATAGGCAAAAAAAAAAAAAATACAACCCCAAACCCCAAACTAAACAGAAACATCTACCTATCAATGAGCAGCATTTAACACCAGCTGCTAACAAGTGGTCACACAAGCCTACCACACTTTCTACCATGCTAGTTCTCAGAGAACGGCAGTTCACGAACAGTTAGAAACCAAAGACTGTTAACTTCTAGCCTCACCAGGGCTCCAAATCTCCAGGGTTGTTGTTGTTCATATCTATGTGTTTGTGGCAAATGCTGTACAAATAACATTTTCTGTACTGCAGAGACATGAAATAATTAGAAAGCTCTTTGTTTTTTTTTTTGGACAGGGTCTTATTACGGGCCTGGAACTGATCACTATGTAGACTGGGACAGCCTTGAACTCCCAGAGATCTGGTCTCTTCCTCAAAGCACTGGTGTGCCTCACCACTCTCTTTGAAGGGAGAACTGTAAAAAAAACTTTTCCTGTCTTAGTCCTAACTCTGGGTAAAGAAAACAAAAACCTTTATAAGACAACCCCTTGGAAATTACTTATGACCAAGATCTAAACAACCAGTAAGCTATCTTAGCAGAATCTTGCATTGACTTTATTTTACAGGCTACAAACTATTTCCCTTTGCAGAGATGCTGCAAATGCAAACAGAAAACCTCAAAAACAAATTATAAAGATCAAAATTATCATAAAGAAATAAGATATGATGAACAGGAGTTGGTTGAATAATAACTACATTTAAAGAAATAAAGGAGTATCAAATCTAAGATCAAAGAATAAAAAGAGATGGATCAAAAATAATTGAATAGGGTCAGGCAAGACAACACAGTGCATAGAGGTACTCCACCAGGCCTGCAAGCCTGAGTTCTAACCCTGGAAGAGAAGAACTGACTCCCATTAAGACTGTCGACATCCACACGTGCACAAATAATAATAATATGTAACTTTTAAAAAGACATTATTAAAAAAATTAGATGGCTGGGCATGGTGACATACATTTTTAATCCCAGTACTAAGGGGCAGAAACAGGAAGATCCCTGTGAAAGGCCAGCAAGGTCTAGGTATTGAGCTTCAGGATAGCCAGGACTACATAGAGACCTTGTCTCAAAAAGCCACAAGATTAAAATAAAAAATTAAAGAAAATCAGATGAAGATGGGTATGGCCATGCACTCTGCAATCCTCAGTACTCAAGTGGCTAAAGGAGGATAGCCACAAATTCAGGGCCAGCATTGGACACTGAGTTCCAAGCTGGTTTGGGAAGTTACATTATCAAGATACTGCCTCAAAAAACAAAGCAAAACCATTCAGAGATGATAAAAAGCCTCCATCAGGCAGAGAGGTCGCTCAGTGGATGCAGGTCCTTGTTACTGGAGTCTGACCACCCAAGTTCAATTCCTACAGGTGAAAGGAGAGTTCAGACTATGTCTTCCTCTGGTTCTATCAAATGTTTCAAGTTTGTAACATCTGTTTTTGTTATTTATTCATTCAAGACATGTTTACATGCCAGGCACCGCTTCTTCTCTAGTTGTATACATATTCTGCTTTAGCAGTGGATCACCAAACATGAGGATAATAACCAGATTTACACCACTCCTGGAATACTGACAGTATTCTGTTTAAGTGAGGGCTACACAAGTTTGCCTATTTTTATACGTTACCCAACTATCATATGTGAAGTTTTCTTTTACATATATGTTTCAATGGTTTTTAAAAGGTTTGTTTGTTTGAGACAAGGCTCTGTGTAGCTTTGACTGCCCTAAAACTCCCTAAGACTCTGGGATATGCCTACCTCTGCCTCCTGAATGCTAGGATTAAAGACATGCACCATCACTGCTCAACCAAAAAGTATTTAAAAATATTTTTTAAGACTTAAATTTAAAGATTTTAAGAGAATGGGTATTTTTGTCTGCATCTATGTCTTTGCACCACATTCATGCCTGGTGCCTGAAAAGGTCAGAAAAGAATGTTGGATCCCTGAAACTGGAGTTTGGCATAGTTCTAAACCACTACTATGTGGTTGCTAGGAACTGATCTCAGGTCCTCTGTAAGTACATTTAACTGCTGAGCCATCTCTCCAGCCCTGTTTTATTTACTCACTTGTGTGTGTGTGTGTGCATGCACACACACACCAGTTATGTATGTAGGATACCTAGGAAGCCAGAACAGTGTTGAATTCCTTGGAGCTGGACTTATAGGTAGTTGTGAGCCAGCTAATATGGGTCCTGAGAGCTGAACTCTGGTGTCTGAACCTTTTTTAAAGCTAGGAATGTTGTCTTACACCAGTAAGCATTTTGAAGGTTGAGGCAGCAGGTTTATCTTAAGTTATAAGGTAGCTGGACTACTTAATGAGTGCCAGGTCACCCCGGATCACAGAATGTAACTGTTTCCAAATACAGTAATACTTTTAGTCAGATCCTCCAATTTCCTATTTTGCTATTTCATGAAAAGTCAAGTGGAGAGATTGCTCATCCATTAAGAGCACCTGATGCTCACTCTTCAAAAGAACCCAGATTTGGCGCTGCTATACACACACATACTCCACTCACACGTTAATGACAGTACACATAAAAAAGTCAATGACTGTTACCATAGTGAGCCCCACAAGTAAATTCTTTGAGAGCACAAGCTCTAAAAATCAAGTACCAATATCACATGAATTATAGCCCTGGTTGTCCTGGAACTAGCTCTTGTAGACCAGGCTGGCCTTGAAGTCACAGAGATCAGCCTGCCTCTGCCTCCTGAGTACTGGGATTAAAGGAATGCACCACCAGAGTCTGGTGAATTATAGCCTTCAAATTTCTTTTAACACACAGATATTAAAACAAACAAACAAGCACATGTTTATTTTATTACCTTGATTTTTATGTGTTAAGAGCTACACTTCACTTTATCAAACATTAAATGATGCTACCTTTGAAAAATGACCTTAATCCTGTGCCCTAACAGAGTGGTGCCACAAACAATGGATATGGACTGTGTTGACCCTTCAACCTTTACTAAGTAGATTATCTACGTCATTCTAACACTAACAGTTTTTGCAATTCTAAGTAATAATGTAGCTGACTATGGAAAAAATAAACCCATACCTTTAAACATTCTATACTCTCTACATTCTAGCTCAACTATTGATAAGCATAGCACTATCTCTATAAAGTCTTAATCTAATAATCTATCTATCCTTTTATTTTTCTAAATAATAATTATTTCTTACAAGATGTTCTAACACTTTAAGGATAATCCTTGTTTCACTACAACCATTAAGATTCCTTCATCAACCGGGCGCATGGTAGCATACCCAGGAGGCAGAGACAGGTGAATCTTTTTCAGCCTGGTCTACAGAGCAAGCTCCAGGAAAGGCTCCAAAGATACAAAAAAAAAAAAAAAAAAATCAATCCTGTCTTGAAAAACAAAAGCAAAAAAACAAACACACAAAAAGATTACCGTAAAAAACTTGAGATTTCAAAAATCTCATTATAATAAGTATATTAGAGTTAATGGCTTGGATATTTAAAAACTTCATTAATATAATCTCTTTTAAGGACTATACTTTTGCTCTTTTCCCTTAATGTGTCTTGTAGATTTCATTGCTTTTACTTCTAGTCAGTTTTGGGCTCTATATAAACATGGGTAAGGCTGGGGACTTAGTTGTGGAACACTGATTTAAGTAAACAAGAGTTATTTGGCCGGGCGGTGGTGGTGCACGCCTTTAATCCCAGCACTCGGGAGGCAGAGGCAGGCGGATCTCTGTGAGTTTGAGGCCAGCCTGGTCTACAAGAGCTAGTTCCAGTACAGGAACCAAAGCTTTGGAGAAACCCTGTCTCGAAAATTAAAAAAAAAAAAAAGTTACTTGAAATTTAGTAACTTAATTCAACATTGCTACAAAATGAATGCTAATTTGTTTTGATTATTGAGACAGGATCTTCCTTTGTAGAACAGGTTTGCTTTGAATTTACTCAGAATAGCTAAAATTCTGGGATCACAAGTATACACCACCACCATATCCAACTCATGAAACTCAACTTTTTTTTTGAAAGTCAATTTTTGTATGATTTAGTTACAGAAAATTCAATGGACTCTTACTGGGTTTCATTTCTGTGTGTTAGCAGTTGGGAGACTGAAGCAGGAGGTCTGTAAGAGGCTAAGAAGGGGAATGATTACTTTGCATTACTTTGATTACACAACCTTTACAATGTCTGGAGTCAATTATTACTGATAAGAATGGTAAAAATGTTGCCAAATGATTACTTTAAATAGCAAACTTTATTGAAGGTAGAGTTAACATTCAGATATCAATGATACCTAAAGCTACATCTTGAGAAATATAACTAGTTTAAGTACCAGCTAAAGATTTAAGTTACCCAGAGAAGAGACTAAATATGAAATGACAAGAAATGTTCAAGGTTTTTCTCAAGAGTAAGTGACAAGAGCCGGGCGGTGGTGGCGCACGCCTTTAATCCCAGCACTCGGGAGGCAGAGGCAGGCGGATCTCTGTGAGTTCGACACCAGCCTGGTCTACAGAGCTAGTTCCAGGACAGGCTCCAAAGCCACAGAGAAACCCTGTCTCGAAAAACCAAAAAAAAAAAAAAAAAAAAAAAAAAAAAAGAGTAAGTGACAAGAAAATGGCTGCTTAAAATACTAAAAGAAAAGGTTATTTTTCTGTTCACTGGAGAACAGAAATTACTCTATAATAATTTTATTACATATTTGTAAATGTTGTAACCCCTTTAAAAACTCAAGTACTGCTGGAGTGGTGGTGCATGCCTTTAATCAATCCCAGCACTCAGGAGGCAGAGGCAGGCAGATCACTGTGAATTTGAGGCCAGCCTGGCCTACAAATTGAGTTCCAAGACAGCCAGGGCTACCCTGTCTCAAAAAGCAAAACAAACCAACAACAAGAAGAATAAGAAAAAAGAAAGAAAAAAAAAGAGGGTGAAAGAAAGATTTCTGTTATGAGAACATTAGGACCCTCCCCCCATTAAGAATTATCTGAGAGTTAGCAAGACAGCTCAGCAGGTTAAAGCACTTGATTCACAAGTCTGATAACCCAAGTCTGATGACCAAAATACATGATGGAGGAAGAGAATTAACTACTAAAAGTTGAAATCTCATCTCCACAGGTGTGCTGGACAAACACTTAACTGGGCATGCACATACACCCACACAGACAATATTAAATAATAAACAAAAAGCAAATGAAAAAGGCTAGCGGGATAAGGTGGGTGTGACTAATAGAAGCATACTGCTGGTTAAGGCAGGAGGATCAAAAATTTAAGGTTATGTTTCTCTACACAGTTAAGCTCAAGATTAGCTTGAGATATGTGAGACCCTGCCTCAAAAATAAATAAATGAAAATAGGAGAATCATCTTGCATTGGCAGCAATGCCTATAATCCCAACACTTGGAAAATGGAAGCAAAACCTAGAGTTCCAAGTTGAGCTTGAGGTCAACATGGTCTACATGGTGTGTGTGTATATATATGTGTTTGTGTGTGTGCATGCACATATAGATTTATGCAATATATGTTTAAGAGTGTGGCGTTTGAGTGTTTCCTCAAACAGTAATCCTCCCTAAGGTTTTTCAAAATTTTTTAAGTTTTTGTTTGCTTGTTCATTTTTCAAGACAGGTTTTTCTGTATGTAGTCTTAGCTATTCTGCAACTCATTATATAGAACGGGCTGGTCTTGAACACAGAGATCTACTGCCTCTTCCCTCCAAGTACAGGGATTAATGGTGTGTTCAACCACACCCCAGTTTATTTTTTTTTAATTTATTTTACGTGCATTGATGTTTTGCCTGCATGTATAATTGTGTGATGATGTCAGATCTCCCTGAACTATAGTTAAGAGTTTTGAGCTGTCATGTGGGTACTAGGAATTGAACCTGGGTCCTCTGGAAGAACAGATGCTGCTCTTCTACCGAGCCTTCTCTCCAGCCCCCTTTTAAGTTTAGCATGTCTAACAGTGTACCTTCTCAACACAAGAATTCTCCAACTAAGCTCACTTTCTGTCATGAAGCCATCTTAGTTATTTTCCATGGGAGAACCCGCCTTGTCTTGTGCCTCCGCCCATAAATTAAACATCTTATCAGAAATACATAAACACACACAAATTCAAATATTTTTTTCTAACAGGAAGTAAATCTTCAAAAGACATGTCATTGTTAGGGCTACCTGTCCTTAAAAAATACACACAACAGGGAAAAAAAATAGAAACTGAGACTTTGCAGCACAAAGACTGAATAAATGCTCAACACAGAAATGTTTAACATGAGCCGGGCAGTGGTAGCACATGCCTTTAATCCCAGCACTCGTGAGGCAGAGGCAGGCGGATCTCTGTGAGTTAGAGGCCAGCCTGGTCTACAAGAGCTAGTTCCAGGACAGGCTCCAAAGCTACAGAGAAACCCTGCCTTGAAAAAAAAACAAAACAAAAGAAAAAGAAGTGTATAATATGAATTATCATAAATGAAAACAATCTAAAAGCTATTTGGAACTCACATAATCTCTTTACAACACATCAAACTAACTCTTTAGTATATCATTAACAAATATCAAAGCTAAGGCTGGGGATGTAGTTTCCTGGTAGAGCAAACTGCCAAGGAGCATGAAAGACACAGGTTTCATTTCCAGCATGAAGGATAAATCTAAGGTAAATTTAGTCAAATAGATTTATTACATATAGCCGTGACTAAGAAAGCTAAGACCAGAACTGACATTTCAGAAGTTCACTCTGAATTACCTATACTCAATGCAATCAAACAGTCCATTCACATGTAAAAGACTTTAAAGAGTCCCCAGAGTTTTGAGACCTTTCAAATTAAGAAACATATACATGCAAACTAAAACTAAACTCTTTCACTTCCTAAAGTTCCATTATAACTTTAGGAATTAACTAGCCAGAATTAACATTGCTGGTATTAATTGTATTTACCCATCTTCCTCAAAACATTAAGATTATTGAATACGAATTCTTGTTTTTTAAAATACCAGTAACTTTCACATTTGCCTATGTAAAAGGCAATGAGTCTTAACAATTAGTTTGGTGATCTATGTATAGTTAACATCAAGACCAGTCTTTTCTCTTCAGACATACATACATTATCAAAACAATTCAACAAACTGGAATATTATTTTGTTAAGGCTGGGATTAAATATTCACACAATATTGATTGGATTCAAATTTTTTTACATCTATAATCCTGCACTTAAAAAAAAACCCTAAAAACTGCAACCAATTCATCAATTTTCAATATGTCAACAATTAATAATGCAAATACGTCATTCAGTGGATACTAAGAAAACATAAAAATACTGTACAAAATGCACAAAACATTTTAATGGTCAAACACAGCATCTTCTAGTACACACGGTACTTGCTCGCTAGTAGTAGGTTTACAGCCACAGATGCCATTAGCTTTCTCATTTCCCGAAAAAATAAATTGTCTTCACTATGTCCTCTTCCTTCAAAAAAGATTTTTTTTTTTTTTGGTTTTTCGAGACAGGGTTTCTCTAGTTTTGGAACCTGTCCTGGAACTAGCTCTTGTAGACCATGATGGCCTCGAACTCACAGAGATCCGCCTGCCCCTGCCTCCCAAGTGCTAGGATTAAAGGCGTGCGCCACCATCGCCTGGCCAAAAAAGATTTTTTTGAAACTTTGCTTGAACTTATAAAACAAATGACATGTTAATGTCTGAAATGTACCAAGATTTTGCTCTGACAATATAATTTCAGTCCTTTTTCTCAACACAGGCCTCAAGAAAAAGACTTGTAAAATGCCACAAAATATTAAGGCTTTCAACAATCAGAAAAATACCAATGTCAGCAATATAATACACTTACAAATTTTAACACCTCTTCAGATAAAAAAAAATTCAATGGGGGCATTATGTCTATGGATTGGCAGAGAGTCTTCTTTTTCGGCAATATACAAAATAGCACTTCTTGCAGTAAATTGTATTTTAAGATTCCATTAAATCAGGTAACTTTTTTCTCCTTTAGTAACTTTCAGCCTCCAAATATTAACCAGCAACCCATTACATGTCCCCCAAAATCAAGATGATATTGTTATTCAAATTTTGTTTTTCCAACGCGCCCCTTTTAAATACACAACTCGCCTAATGCATATGAGATGAAAAACTACCTGAGTTTAACCAGGATGAATCTAATATCTAAGATACGCAATGTAATACACGCAGAAAGACAATACTCAAGAGCTGGGCGCTTATGGCTTGAACCAAGAGACTGTCTTACTTCGATCCTGGCAAAGTACAATAAACGCATCGTTTTGTCTTTGTTTCTGCGATAAAGATGTACAAAAATTGCAGCTACTTCTGCAGTGACAGCTATCTGAAGGCAGAGGCTTCATTCCGTGCATTACAATGACTCAGTACAAAGTCATCGTTTTTCTTTTCCCCGACGGGGAGGGGGGGGGGGAGAAAAAGACCCGAAAAGAGACTCGCTGCTCCACCTAGCACCGTACTCGATGGCGAAAAAGGCTCTGCGCTAGAAACTTCGCCCACCTTTCCCAGTCTCGCAGCTAAACAATTCACAGGTGGTTGGAATATTACCATCCTCTCCGAGCAAGAAAACCACAGGGCATGGGGATGGATGCAGTGACGCTGGCAAACGGGTAGTCACTCTGAGGGACTGGTGGGGGAAAAGGGTCGGGGACTCGGGACCTAGTAAAGGTGCCCACAAAGACACGTTATCTGGGCTCCTGGGGCGTCGCGGCAGAGGCCGCTGCGCCCGAGACTCCCTGCGAGGCCCCTTCGCTCGCTCTCTCCGTTCCCCGAGCCAGAGGAGGATAAGGGGTGGGGGCTGGCAGGGCGGAGGCGGGGGAAGCCGAGGGGCCAGCGGCGGGCAGCTGGGCTTCGCTCCAAGGCCGCGGGAGGCCATTTTACCTCCGGGGCCGTCCGAGGCCCCAGCGGCCCTCCACGTCCCCAACCCTCGGTCGTCACTCCTCCCCCACCCTCGCCCCTCGGGGGCCGCTCCCCGACGTCGGCGGGACCCGGCGGGAGGGAGGGGGAGAAGGGGACAGGGAGTGGGCGGGAGCGGGGAGGGTGCGGGGCCCACCGCGCCTGGGAGCTGGGGCGGTGCGGCGGGGGCGGGGGCGGCTGCGGCCCGCGGGGCCCGAGTGCCGGCGGGGTAGGGACCGCGGGGCGCGGAGGGAGAGGCGAGGGAGAGGGCGGGGAGCCGTTACCTATACTGGGCCGCAGCCGCCGCCGCCGCCGCCCCGCTGTGGGTGAATCCAAAGTAGTTGCCGGTCGCCATTTTGGCATCTTCCCCCAGCCGGCTGGGCACTGCGGCGGGCACGGAGAGTCGGGTCCCATGGCGGGAGGGCAGCCGTGAAGGGGTCGGGATGACGAGGGAGGGCAGGGGAGAGAGAGAGGGCCGTGAGAAGCCGCCCTGGCCGGCCAGGCCGCGGCCGCACCGCCGTCCACCTCCCTCCCCGCACTCCCTCACTCACTCGCACGCCCGGGTGGCGGCCGCCGCCTCCTCCCCGGAGCTGGCCCCAACCCCCGCGCCTACCCGCCGCCCGGGGCCGGAGAAGGGCAGGGTAGAGGCCTCCACGGGCCACATTAGACTCACCATAGGTGAAAGAAACTACAGGGCATATGGGAATCATGGGGCTCGGGCTGCTGCTGCTGAACTCTGAACTCTCACCCGCTGCCTCCCTCAGCCCCACTCCTTCTCAGCGGAGAACAGACCGCCGCCTCCGGCCGCACTGCGCAAGCGCGCTAGTGCGCTGCATCCTGGGAAATGTAGTCCTCACGGCCCGGGCCAACTCACCCCCATCCCTCTACCCCCCACCCCCCCACCCCAGCGAACTGGCGCAGGGCCCCAGAGCAGCGGGTTTCTGGGGTGTGGGTGTGGGGCTCCCTCGCGGGACCACGGGCCCAATCTTCTCCCTAGTGGTGGTGACCCGCAGCCGCTGCGGGGCGGCTACAGGGCGGAGGAGGGGAGCCTCGCCCGGCCGCGGGGGAGTCGAGGAGCGTGACCAGATAGAGTGACGTCTGTTGGCCTTTTCGCCGCCTTACTTTTCCACCCGTTTCCTTTAGTTTTGCGTCTGCGTTTGTTCCCTATGCTTCAACCCTCCTCTCGCGTTTGATTTCTATTAGATTTTTTAGCTGAGCTAATTCCTGTGGATTGTCTACCTTTAGAAAGGGGGAGGGGCGGGGAAGAGGAGAGAAAAAAAGCAGAGGTCTGCTCGAAGCGCCTGCCCAGAACCCTGCCTGCTACAGGAGTCACACATCTTGCCAAGCCCTCCACCCCACCTCACATACTCCTTCAGGTTTTTCAGGGTCCTATCGGCACCCCCCACAAGATGTTGGGCGTTGCAGTGATGCTAGCGAGCAAAACAAAATCACCGTTCACGTGAAATTTTTATTCTGGGAAGGCTTATGAGAGACTAGATCCAAAGCACAGAAAATGTCGTGGGTGGTGATTGTAGCTTTAGGAAACCAAGGCAATGGAGATGAGGGGAGCCCTTGTTAGGACTACTGGGATGGAAACAACCCCCTGGGTGGATACCTGGAGGAAGGACAGTGGAGGAAAATTCAAGAGCATCAAGGAGGTCATTCTGCCTAGAAGTGAGGATCACTTCAAAGGTCTTGGCGAGTGTGTCAGATCTGCTGGGTGTGGTGGCACATACCTGTAATCCCAGCATTCAGGAGGCTGAGACAGGAGGATCTCTGAGAATTCTATGCTGCTCTACACTACAGAGGGAGATATTGTCTCCCAAAGAAAATATTCACCCATCCACCCACTCACTCCTACCCGCGGTGCCAAAAGAGTGCCTCTGGGTAGAGACCAATACTTTATAAGCAGTACTTTATTGCATGCAACCATGTCCTCCTTGCCTCTGCTTTACGGTTTTCTATTTATTTTCACCGACCATTTTCTATCATCGCCCCTCTCCCCTCTTTCCTCCTCTACTCTTGGAGACAGAGCTCAGGGCATCCTGCAAAGTACAGGCAAGCACTGTAACCTGAGCTACATCTCTCTCTTTCCTTCTTACAGTTCTATTTATTTTTTATTCTTGAGGCAGGGTCTTGCTGGCTGGTCCAATGACCTGGCACTCATTGTACTGTATCTGCTGGCCTCCATTTTCCAGTAATTTTGCATCAGTTACTGGAGTGCTGGGATTAGGAGTAGGTGCCATCTTACTGTGTGCTCAGTCCTCTCCTGAACTGTCTTTTGTCGCCTCGCCTTTTCCTTGTCTCTACAAAGCAGAAGAAGAGCGCCCTCCACCTTGACTCCTCCTTGCCTTCTGGATGCCCATCCACCAGCCCCTGCTGTTATCTCTTCTCAGAGTGAACTGCAGGGCTTCAGTCTACCTTTCTTTCAAAGGCAGAAACAATGCCTCTATTCTTATTTGTGCCAACGCCCACATCTCCTACAAAAGTACAGCTGAGAACCTGTCTGATTTGTCCTCTCACTCATTTCAAAAGAGAAAATGTAGCGCATTTGGGAAAAATCAGTGCCTTTGTTTTTCAGAACACTGATGTTTCCCAATTGTGTTGCTAGGGGAAAAAATATCTCCTACTTATAGGGGTATTAGAACTGCTTTTAAAAAGTGACTTGCCTTGAACTTTCCAGAACAATTAAGCCTCCAGACAGACTGCAGCTGCTTTCATAAACCTCACTACTCTTAAGCTATTTGCATAAAACTGGAGGAGAAAAGTCAGGTGATAATTGGTGAGATTCTGTTGAGGCTGGTTTTCTGTTTTGCTGCTCGGCAGGTCTTGAGAGAGAGGATAGAGTGTGTTGACACTTTTCAGGGAGAGAGAGCCCTGAACTGGAAAGTAGAAGATGTCTTTCTCTGGTGACTCTCCTTAGGGGTGTGGCAGTGGTGACTGGCACAACAGAGGCATAGCCCATAGGAAGTACGTTAGCTTCTCTCACCTTGAGCTTGTTTAAAAAAGATATTTTGGAAAGGACTGGGATCAAAACAGACCTGGGTCTTATTTGGGGAGCAGCTAGCGGCAGAATGTCCTGATTAAATATTATTTAACACTTTGGAGCCTCTTAAGATAGGAATAATGATAGTATCCTCTTCCTATGGCTCAGTGATGTTGCTCGGCCGGTAAAGGTGCTTGCCTGATGACCCCAGACAGGCACAAATTGTTCTTTGACCTCCACACAATTGCTCACACATGTACACAGACATACACTAAATAAATAATAAAAAATATTCTTCATAGGGCTGTGGTGGGTCCTAAATGGGGGCATCTACCTTTTTTTTTTTTAAAGGACTGGGACCCCCTGAGAAATGGCTCAGCAGGGTTACAGTGCTTGCTATGCAAACATGGAAGCTCATCTGACCTGCTGAACAGAAGGGGAAAACTGACTCCATAAGGTTGTTCTCTGACCTCTACATATGTCTATGCCACATGCACCAACATACGCACTACACACACACACACACACACACACACACACACACACACACCAAATAAGTCCAGATGTTCTTTCTAAAATCAACCTTCTAGTAAGGAAATACTCCATGACAAATATTCACCTACAACCAAAGGGCTTATGGCTCCAAGCTAGAGGAGTATGTCCCTGAATGCCCAGCCAGGCAACATGGCAGCAAACAACCCACTGGGCCAATAACAGAAAACAAGACTTAACTGGAGGAAAAACAAATAAAAAAAAAAGTTAAAAAAAAAAAAGACTTAACTGGAACTGGGATGTAACTGAATTGGTAGAGCACTTGCCTAAATTAGCATGCATGAAACCCTTTACCACATAAACTGAGCACAATGGACTACCCCTGAAATCTCAGCCCTGGGAAGGTAGAAGCAGGAGGACCAGAAGTTCATGGCCATCCTTGGCTACATAGGAAGTCTGAGACTCACCTGAGTATGTAAGATCCTGCTTCCAAACAAAACATCAGAAAACAAGCAAGTAGGCACGCCGGAGAGATGGCTCAGTCCATGACATGCCAGCATGAGGACAGAGTTTGGACCCTCAGCACCCACGTGCACTGGGAAAAGAGAGATGGATGGAAGTGGGGACAAGGCAGGAAGATCTCAGGCTCTCTGCCAAGCTAGTCAAGCCAGAAAGACGAAAGGTGAGCTTTAGTTTCTTCAGTAAAAGACCTTGTCTCCAAAAATGAGGGAGGAGAGCAACTGAGAAAGACATCTGCTGTCCATCTCTTGCTTCTGCATGCCAGCACACACATGCACATATGTGCACAGGCACCCATAACTACACACATACATAAATACACAAAGAAATGCTTGACTTGGGGAAGCTAGTCATCATATTACTTAGCATCTTCATTAGGGAATGGTTCACAATGCATGTCTGGTCAAGGTCTGTGTGCCTCTTCCTTCTTAGGACAAAGCAGAATTCTTAAGTAGACTCAAAGACTCAACATGGTCTGTCCATCCTGCCTATGCATCTCCCAACTCCACATCCTCTTCATCCCAACAACCTTGACCTCCTGCTTATCGTGGCCCACACCCCACCATAGGGCATTCCACATTCTCTTCACCTAGAATTCTTGATTCTCTTTGTCTAGTTAGTCCTCTTATGGAGGACTAAACTCAGTCAGTCCCTCTGCATTCCTCCATGATGTCCCTTCTGTGACCCCTTCAAATGATCAGATGGTTTTCATGCTCTCCGAAGACAAGGGAAGTCTGCTTAGTTGCCTCGTCACCCCTACAACCTTATACTTATTGTCTGACAGTTTGATAGATGCATACTTCCCCCATCAAACTATGATCTTTCTGGGGGCACAGAGCTACTCTTGAGTGCCTGGTGACAGGTCACCAGAAAGTACTTGAAGAATGATCAAAGCGGAGGATGCACGACTTAATCATTCTTTGATGATTCAGAAGGCAGTTCTAGATTGCCGTATTTCCCGGGGTTATAATTATGAACCTCAATTAGCATCTGAAGACAAATTAGGAAATGTTAATTGGCAGTTCTGTTAGCCACAAGGTGGTGCTAGTCTGAGAAAGCCTGTCTTCAGCTGCGCCTTTGAGTCAAGGCCTGGGGTCCTGGAAGGCCTTGTTGAATACAAGATACCACAGCTAGAAAGCAGGCCACATTAGCTGCTACATGGCAAGGATATATAAAGGTGTGCTGGGTGGCGTTTGTCAGTCTGCCACAAACCTATACATATTTGGAAAGAGAGACTCTTAGTTGAAAAAAAATGCCTCCATAAGATTGGCTTGTCTGTGGGCATATGTGTAGGTATGTCTATTGTCTTGCTTAATGACCGATGTGGATGGTCCCAGGTCTTCTGGGTGGTGCCATCCCTGGCCTGGTGGTTCTGGGTGCTTGCTGAGCAAGCCACAAGGAGCAAAGCCAGTAACCAGTGTTTTCCCCATGGTTTCTGTTTCCATTTCTGCTTCCACGTTCCTGCCTTAAGTTCTTGCCCTGATTTACCTTAGCGAAAGTCGTAAGACAAAAATAACCCTTTTGCTCCCCATGCTGCTTTGGGACATGGTGTTTAATCACATCATTAAAAACCCTAACTATAGTGAACAAGGGCAAGACGTGTGGCCAGCCTGTGCTAAAACATAATGAGTTTTAGACCAGTTTAGGCTACAGAGTGAGACTCTGTCTCAACTCACCCTCCCCAAAAGAAGGGCTCATTCCACATACTGTAAGAAACATCTTTTAATGTGTTCAATTCAGGGGAACATAAGCTATTCCCCAAGTTTTACAACCACTGCTACTATCTATCTTCAGAGTGTTTTGTCAGTGTAGTAATAAATTCTATACCCACCAACAGTCATGTGTCTTAACTTCTTCCAGCCCCTAATGGCCACACAAATAATTGTTTGGGGTATATTTTATTTGCTGTTGGTTTTTCTTCAAGTGCTAGAAATTGAATCCAGAACCTTGAATTCCAGCTCCCTTCCCCCATTTTGCTTGACTGTGTAGCCCTACCTAGGCTGGTAGTTACAATGTAGCAAAAACTAGCAATACTACTACTGCCTCGGTCTCCTGAGTTAAGGGACTGCAGGCATATACCACCAGGTCTGTCCCTAAAAATATTTTCAGTCTCTATAAATTTGTGTATTTTGGACTTATGAATGGACTTTGAGGATTTCTGCCTCTTTGGTCTAATTCTCTTCACGTAGCAAAATATTTTAAAGTCTCATTGTCCGTTTTTAAGAGAGTCTTGCTCTCTAGCCCAGGATGGAGATTTTTTCCCTTTCTTAGTCTGTCAAGGAACATTTGTTCTGGGACTGTGAATTTGTGCTACCACACTTGGCAGACCCAGAAATTCTTGGGAGGAACCTCTGTTTTCATTTCTGCTGAGACATACCTAGGAGGAGAATGTTGGTATACCTTGTTGTTGTTGGGGCAGGGTTTTAGCCTAAGCTGGTCTCAAATGTCCAATTCTCCTACCTCAGATTCTTGAGTGTTGGAATTAGAAGCCACCATGCCCTGCTTTTTATTGTTTGTTGTAGTTTGTGTTTTTTTAATTTGTTTTGTTTTTTTCAATACAGGGTTTCTCTGTGTAACATTCCTAGCTGTCCTGGAGCTCACTCTGTAGACCTTGAACTCAGAGAGACCAACCTGCCTCTGCCTCCCAAGTGCTGGGATTAAAGGCATGTGCCGCCACCACCCAGCCTTGGGGCTTTTCTTTTGTGTCTAAAATTGTCTTCTCTCCCTGCCAGCTTCTTCCCTAGTTCCTCTCTTGCCCAAGGATACCTCAACAGTCTACCTATCTTTTCCTAAGGATCAGAATCCCTAAGCCCATCTCTATAGAGAGAAAAGGAATCCAAGATTTTTTAGAACAGCAGTATGTGAACAGCTGTGAACATTACAATACATTGTCTTCATTGATTTAAAAAAAATCTATGAGATAGGTAGAGACAGAATTTAAACTAGGCTTACATATCGACTCCATCTTGCCAGGCCTCTATGATATACTGTGTCCCCGAAACCCATCTGAGGAACATCTCATTACATGTCTAAAGTAAGAAGGCATGCTTTAGATAGCAGGTCACCACAGTTACATCTGGTCCCAGTTTAAGTGCCTGTGGCTGTTTCTCATTTATGAACTTCTAGAGCATTCATTGGGGTGCTTTCCCAAAGTAGTGGAACTATTAAGAGGTGTGGCCTTGTTGGAGTAGGAGTAAAGGAAGTGTGTCACTGTAGGGGTGGGCTTTGAGGTCTCATATGCTCAAGCCATGCCTGGTGAGACAGACTACTTCCTGTTGCCTACCTATCAAGATGTAGAACTCCCCAGCACCATGTCTGCCTCCCTTCCTGCCACCGTGTGACATCATGATGATAATGGCCTAAACCTCTGAAAGTTGAAAACCATCTCATTTAAATGTTTTTCCTTTATAAGAGTTGCAGTGGTCCTGGTGTCTCTTCACAGCATAGAAACCCTAATTAAAACACTCATTATTATTATTATTATTATTATTATTATTATTATTGTTATTCCTAGTTTGGTATCTTTGTCTCCTCAGGAAAGAACATAGACTCTACATAGTCAGCAACTGTGTCTGACTACAACCATGCCTAGAATAAGTAAGCACTTAAATACTTAACAGCAATGGCTTTCTGACATATATCTTTAATACTTTTCCCCCTGGCCACACCCATTGTGATAATAGAGATATGAGAAAATGCCAACCTATTTTAGCCCTTCTATCTCCCTTGACATTCTAACTCCCGGTGTTCACTGCCAAGTCTCAATACCAAACACCGTGCTATGAAGGGTTTCATTGTGTCAGTAATACATTCTTAAGAATTTGAAGAACTTGTAGAACTCCACACAGTCTCAAGGAATAACTATTTAAAGGCATGGAAGGGCTGGGCTCCCATGGTGGCAGTAGCATGTGCATGGCTTCCATCCCAGCACTGCTAAAAATACATTAAAGTATAAAAATAAATAAAGCTCAAAGAGGAGTCTCAGCCACATTGTGCTCTCACTAAGATATTGATAGTCACATCGATAACAGACGCTAAAGGGCATGTTGATTTAGAGTCACATACTAGAGCAATGCTATCCAATGGAATCTTATTCCAATATCAGGTTATCTCTAACTGTTCAACGTGACAACCATCATTGAGTCCTTGAAATTCATCTAGTGTGTTAGAAACTATATTGATTTAAATGCAAAGATTTACATATGACTGGTGGCTATGTAAGTTCAAATCCCAGCTCTGCTAGTAGCTGACAATGACCTTTTGTGTGGGATGTGTGTGCGTTGCTGGGGATTGAACCATTGTACATACTAGGCAAGTAGTCTACCACTGAGCTTCATCTTAGCCTTGATAAAAAGAAACTATGTCCACATTCCTTAACACCCTGCATGCCCCTACCAGGAGCTCCTTGTAACCAGCTAATGAGGGTTGGTTTGATAGCTCACCAGGTGTTGAATTCCTGCCAAGGGCGATGGCCAGTGTTCTATTCCCAGGACCCCAAGATGGAAAGAGAGGGCTGACTTAGGTTGTCTTCTGGTCTCTAAGCATGCATTGTGGCATGCACATGCATGTGCACACGCACATGTTTATATATAATGTGAATATATTAAATAACTAGCAAACGAAAGTGACAAACATTTAAAAGATTGTCTACAAGCATATCATCAAAGCTAGCAACGTAATGTCTCTAAATCATTCTCTGGCTCCTGTATTCCTCTCTTGGGATCTTTTGCATCTATCTGGATAATTCAGGATCAATTCCCTGTAATAAACTTATCATACCTTCAGAGTTCCTTCACTATCAGCACTATTAACACTGGCATATAATAGTCTGGGGCCTAAAATACATGAACTATGAGTATATTTACCTCCTGTGACCTTTCTGAATCATTCATAGTTTGTCTCCCTTTTTTTCTTTTTGGCTCTATGCTATTCAATATTCCAAAGCCAAATTTAAGTCTATTAACGCACTCTCTATAATTCTAATTTGATACATGCGTATACTTTTATACAAATAGAATAATAACTTTTGGTGCTGGAGAGATGGCTCAGTAGTTAAGAGCAGTTGCTAGTCTTCCAAAGGACCTGAGTTTGGTTCCCAGCCCCCACTTCAGGTTCCTCACAATTGCCTGTAACTCCAACTTCAGGAATCTGACGTCCTCTCTTGGCCTCCTCAGACACTTATACATATGTGGCAGACATTCACACACACACACACACACACACACACACACACACACACAGAGAGAGAGAGAGAGAGAGAGAGAGAGAGAGAGAGAGAGAGAGAAGAGAGATACACATTCTTTAAAATTGTATTTCCCAGTTTAGTCTCCTTTTTCCTTTTCTTCCTATCCATCCCCTAAACTCGACCTCCTTATGAAGAATGTTAGCTACCTGGCTTTGTGCCCCTGAGTACTTCCCCTCTTAGCTTCATATACCATATATCCATAAATGATTATGCATATAAGACACATGTACACTATATACAAGTATATGAATTGTTAAAACTTTTAGCCTTATTTTCCCCCAGTTCTTGTTCAGGTGGCCAATCCACCAGTTCATGCTCATTTCTAAGTCTAGACCATGCGGTCTGCCCTTGCCCAGGAAATAAGGCTCACTCCTGTAAACCTGCCTTTGATGCTATATTTCAGGTGCTCACTTTGCAGCACATGCATTAAAATTAGAACACTGTGTCTCAGAATGTCCCCGAATGGGCCAGGCGGTGGTGGCGCATGCCTTTAATCCCAGCACTCGGGAGGCAGAGGCAGGTGGATCTCTGTGAGTTCGAGACCAGCCTGGTCTACAGAGCTAGTTCCAGGACAGGCTCCAAAGCCACAGAGAAACCCTGTCTCGAAAAACAAAAACAAAACCAAACAAACAAAAAAAGAATGTCCCCGAATGGAGCAGCAGGGTGGCAGTAATATACAGTATCAGCTCATGCCAGCATTCCTTGTGATTAGCCACTGATTCAGGTCCTTGATTTCTTCCTTGTTTGCTTCTTTTTCATAGGGAACTCTCTGGGTTATACAAAGAGCTAGAAGAAAGTACAAAGAGAAAGGAACTGTTACCAAGGGATTCTGAACTTGCTTGCTTCTTTCTCCTTTCTGTACTGGGAATTGAACCTCGGGCCTCAGATGTGCTTCTACCACTGAGCTACATCCTCTCTTTCCCTTTTCACTTTGGGACTGGTCTACCCAAATGCTTAGCTTGACCTTGACCTTGGATTCACTCCAGTATAGTGGCAATTCAATTGTATTGTAATAAACAATGCTTGCCTGAAGATCAGAGAGTAAAACAGCCACACTGGTCAACCTTACAGACCAGGTAAAAATAACACACACTATTATAATTCCAGTAGCCACACTAGTTGCCATAGAAACTGGTCAGGAATGCCTTTAATCCTAGTGGCATACACCTTTAATCCCAGCCCTAGAGAGGATTATAAAACAGGAGGGGGCAGCTTTCAGACACAGTCTCATTCTGAAAATCCTGGAGGCAGGGTCACCATTTCAGATTGAGGTCGAAGTAAGAGCCAGTGGCTGGCTGTTCTGCTTTTAGGGTCTTCAGGTTGAATCCCAATTTTTCTCCCTGAGTTTTTATTAATCGTGCTTCACTCTAGTTCAGGCAGTTCTTGGATTTGTAAACCTGCTGCTCCAGTCTTCTCAATAGCTGGGGTTGCAAGCCTACATCACCAGGCTCAGTGATTCTAGGTCATTGCTTTTAATAGTCTCCTTAGTGCCTTGTGGACTGACCCACCCTGCTATGTACACATGTATGTTTGCATGTAGGCAAGAGATTGTTTTGTTTATGCTGCACATGTTTATTTTTCTAGTTTGGAATATCAGATTACCCTTGATTTGTGGCTGGCAGTCCTCATTGTGAGAACTTGGAGTCCCTGTGGTCTCGATATGGTTTAAGTGTGCCTCCTAGTGGCTCAGTGACCAAGCAGTGCTGGGAAATAGGAACTCCAAGAGGAAGGACCTGGTGGTGATGCCTAGGTCACTGGATTGGAAGGGATGAAAGTAGCTCTCTTAGGCCCTCTCAGTTTCAAGAGCACAAGTGGTACATTGTTCTCTGGCTTTTGGCTTTGAGCTGTGATCTCTTCAACTATGTACTTCCCACAATGTGACACTGCCCACCATCACCTGCCATGACTCCCCACAATGTGACACTCCCCCCATCATCTGCCGTGACTCCCCACAATGTGACACTCCCCCCATCATCTGCCGTGACTCCCAACAATGTGACACTGCCTACCACCGGCCACGAGGTGACACTGATGTTTACTCTTGAATCTTGAGAGCTACATAAACTACATAAACATTTTTTATTCATAAACCTACCTGCCTGAGGTTTTTTGTTACAGTGATGAAGAATGAGCTCAATAGAGTTTCATACTCAATGGCTCAGTTCTTCTGGGCCCTAGAAGCTTCTTACGATGACTAGCTGTTGATAGGGATGACACAATCTGGTTCTAAAACTTTAAGGGTTCTCTGCTTGGTTTTGCTGCTGGTTTTGATAGAGGACTGAATATTTGTCCTCTGTAGAAAGTTTCAGTACTGCTGTATCCTCAGCTCATAATGTCCAGAAGCACAGCAGCTGGAACCAGAACCTGAATCTACTGCATTGCCTTTTCATGTTCTGATTCATGCTAAAACCTGGCCTTTATAGATATGGAACAATATAGCCAAATGTAGCCCGTGTTGGCTCAAAAACCCTAATGTGTCCCAAGGACTGTGCTCTGAGGCAGTGTGGGTAATGGATGCAGGTGGATGTGCGTCTCCAGAAGAGGCGTTAACTGCTGAAGCAGGCTCAGCACTCGGAAACTTCATTCAAGGGATGCTGGCTTCTCCACTGCAGTCCCAGGAGGGGTCAGATGTGGCAGCTCTGCCTGACCCGCCCACGTGGCCCCATTCTGCTGTGGGTTCTTTTACACCTGTGCCCTAATTTCAAAACTTACTGAAATTTGGCTTCAGTGAGTGCTGAAATTCTCAGCCCTTACCATTATGCTCTGGGTATGCCCCCCCCTTCTACCGCCACCATTGCTGTGACTGCATAGATGAGGTGTTTGGTTAACATAGCCACTAATGATGTCTGAAAAGCTGCTTCTTTCCTTGGTCGGGTGGTCACTTGGTTTCCCGATGCCCTATCCTTGCCCCTTCACTTCATCTCATGCTCTCAGCAACCATAGGATGAGAACCTGTAATGCCAACCCATGAAGGTTCTCTTCATGCCAGAGCAGAATGAAGCTCAGGTGCCTCTGATACACATGAGCAAGCTAATTCCATTCTTCTACTTCTGCATCCTTGAACAGACGATACATTATACAGCCCTAGTTAAGATTTGAAAAGAACACAATGGGACTGACTTAGGCTCTCTGCATGTGCGTGATAGCTGTGTAGCTTGGTCTGTTTGTGGGGCTCCTAGCAGTGGGATCAGGACCTGAGCTCACTTTTGGGAAGCCAACCCCCAAACCGAGTTGCCTTTCCTAACCTTGATGCAGGGGGAGGAGCTTGGTCCTGCTTCAACTTGATGTGTCATGCTTTGTTGCCTCCCATGGGCAACAATTCCAGGGCTTTGGAAGGGGAAGCATAGGTTGGGCAATAGATTGCAAGAGTTGTGCCTTCCCCCACTCCCGTAAGTCTTACTGGCAAAGAAGCTGGGATGCATCGTGTTGAAGCCACATTGTTCCACCTAACCTCAGTGCTTTACTTTTGGGATGAGAGCCTCTGCAGTCTGTCTTGTAGAATTTGCCAATCCATCAGCCCCTAAGCAGTGCCCTATCCTGTGTATCCAACCAGCTTCTTAGTATCGCTGGACTCCGAATGTCTTCAGAAGGGATATGAATGCTACATGGCCAGACTAGCCTTCTGCTGGTTTTGTGTAGCAAAATCTCTCAGTCCTATAGGTGACATTCTCTGTGATATGGGACCAGAAGAAAACCTTGAAATGAAGAAATAAAGCATGTGGGGCAAGCAGAGCTGTCAGGAATCTGGTAGAGATGTCAATCATTCCCTTCATTTTTGGAAAACTATTTCAAGGAATCTATTTACTAAAGTTCAGTGATGCATACATATGGCCCAGCATTTCTGCTCTCACACATTACAGATATATGTTTTTATATCTGCTAATGGATATATGCAAGAATGTTCATAGAAACAGCCTTTCAGATTAGTCCCCAGTAGGACACTACTAGTCAAATGTTCAAGTGAACTCTATTCATTAAACTGACTATTGGAGACAAGAGTGAAGGATCTACTGCCCCGTGCTGACTCTTGTATGTAACTGGGCCTTTGAACACAGAGAAGTACAGGTTCTATAGTTTTGCTGCCATCGATTTTGCGAGATAAATAATACTGGTTTCTGTTGTAAGTCTGAGTAGTTGGTGCCAAGTGATTGGGAAAGGACTAACTAGAATCTGATGAAAAGATGGATGGCATAACATTTTAATTTATTAATATATAAATTTATTAATATATAAATTGGGTTAAATATGTATGCCATAAAAAGTCATTAAATTAATTAATTAAATTAATTCATGACTTGTATAGTCTTGATGCATCTTTACTTTAACATAAAAAACTTTGTAAAAACAAAATAATTAATATTAATTGCTCCCTAGAACAGTGGTTCTTTACCAAACTCAAATGTGTTTTGTCTTCTTTTGTTTGTTGTTGCTTTGCTTTTTTGGGGGGGGGGGACAGAGGTTCATATAAACCAGGCTGGCCTTGAACTGACTATGTAGCCAAGGATGACTTTGAACTCTTGATTCTCTGGCCTTTATCCCCAGGAACTGGGATTATAGGCATGTGCCATCTGTCCAGTTTTGTATGGTGCTGGGAACCAACCCCAGGGATTCATGCATGCTGGGCAAGCATTTTACCAACCGAGTCACATAGCCAGCCCTGTTTTTTGTTTTTGAGACTGGGTCTCATGTAGTTTGGGCTATCCTTGACCTTTCTCTAGCCTAGGATGGCTTTGAACTCCCGATCCTCCTGCCTCTCTGATTTCCAAGTCCTGGAATTACAGATGTGGACCCACTGTATCCAGCTCTATGTCTCCTTTTATAACAAATATATTAAAATATCCCATTCTTTTCTGAATTATAGTTATAGATGATTTTACACAATGTATGTATAACAGCTATTAGGATATATTAATTATACACAATTATGGGTTTCACGATGAAATTGCTATGCACGCGTATAATATATTTTGATTATACTCACCTTCATTACCCTCTCTGTTCCTCCTCACATTTTTCCTGGTCCCCTCTCTCTCAGGTATATTTTTAAACTTTTCTTTTTATCTTTCTCTCCTCCCTCCCTTCTTCTTTCCCTCCCTTCCCTCTTTCCTTCAAGTCTCAATATATAGATTCGCCCAGCTGATCCGAATCTCGAATCCTCCTGATCTTCCTGCCCCTACCTCCCAGAACTGGAATTATAGATGTGTTCACCGTGGCCAGCTTAACTCGTTCATTCAGTTGTTCATTTGTTTTGTGTATATGCATGTGTGTATGCACGTACAGATATACATGTGCCATGGTGTGCGTGCAGGGGTCAGGACAACTCTCTGGAGTTGGTTTCTTCTCCCACCATGGGTTCTGGGGATTGAGCTCAGGTCATCAGGCTTGCTGGACAAGCACTTTTTACTCACTGAGCCAGCTCACTGGATCCTAAATTTGCCTTTTTTTTTTAAAAAAAAATAAAGATTTGGCCAATACCTGCAAGGCAGAGGCAGGAGTATTAGAAGTTGGAAGCCAGTCTGGGTTCCACAGCTAGGCCATGTTAGGATCTGAGTGTCAAATGTCCTGCTCATGTATTTGAGCACCTGGTCTCCAGGGGTATGTTTTGGGAGGTTGTGCCTTTTTGGGGAAATGGGACCTAGCTAGAAGAAATGGATTACTGAGAGAGGGGGAGGTTTGAGGCTTATAGTGCAACCCAGTTTCCCATCAGACCTCCCTGCTTTCTGTTCTACCTTAATACAAGGAGTCCCAGCCCCAGGCTCCTGCAGCCATGGAGCCACCTGCTGCGATGTCTTCCCTGCTGTGATGGACTAGCTCCCCTGACACCGTGAGCCCAATTCAACCCTTACCCCTTAAGTTGCCTCTTGTCAGACATTAACCATAGTCACAAGAAAAGCAACGAGTGCCCCTACTTTTACAAAAAAAAAATCTAAATAAATAAAATTGTAAATGTAATTTTATTATTAAAGATCAATATGCTATGCTGCCTTAGTGAACAGTTTTAAAAAAAAAGATGAGGTGGGGAAAGCTTTCTAATAAAGTCACACATCCCCCTGTATATTAGTTGCTGACAAATTCTCTGGAAGATACTCTCCATGTCAGAGTCTGTGCTTCTGTAAACATCTCCAGGGACACAATAGTTGCAAACGCTCACTGGACCGGGCCCTGTACTGGCTAATTAGGGCAGGATGATGCAATTCTCTGAAATGGTGAGATGGTCTGTTACAGTACCAGATAGAGTTCAGCACGACCAGCTCTTGCCGTACTCATCATAATGTTGTTCTCTAGGGGTCATGTTCAAACCGTCGGAAGTGCTCAGTGTTTATACGTTGAAGTCTGCTGGGATTCTAGGTGTGTTCAGCTCTCACAACCCTGCAAGGTAGGGATTGCTGCCAATATATCCGTGCTTCGTGTGCCTTGGCTTCATTAAGGTGCTGCTGTCCCTCCTGGTTTTGTTGATGAAACCAAGCAGAGAATCCAAATAACATTCCCAGGCTCACGTTGTTAATAAGATACAGAGCTAGACCAGGAGTCCAGGTCCCTGAATGCAAAGCTGAAGCTTTTGTCCCTTTTGACACTCTGCCTCCAGCACAGGAGAATATTCTTTTTTTAAAATTTTTATGATTCTTAATTATTCATTAATATATATTCATATTATCTTAAGGTTCATATAGCAATAATGACTATCACAGCAGCTCAAACCAGAGAATCTGCAGAAAGTCAGGCATGTATTTATAGTAACTTAATATGGTAGGTGGTTCAAGAAAGGTTTTGCAGTTATAAAAAAAAAACATAAAGCTAAAAATTTCAGGAGAGCCTGGTGGTGATGGTGCACGCCTTTAATCGCAGCACTCGGGAGGCAGAGGCAGGCGGATCTCTGTGAGTTTAAGGTTAGCCTGGTCTACAAGAGCTAGTTCCAGGACAGGCTACAAAGTCACAGAGAAACCCTGTCTCGAAAGACCAAAAAAAAAAATTCAGGAGAATATTCTTATGCAGAGAGGTTTTATGCATAGTATAGAGAACTGTATTTCTCCCTTATCTAAGTTCCTTTTGGCATCCAGAGTCCCTGGGACAGATCTGGAGACTGCCAGTGTCAGCAAGGGTGTGGAAACTCCGCCTCTTACCCCAAACCTCACCTTTCATATCACTTAATCTTTTTTTTTCCTTTTTTTTATTGATAAAAGGAGAATAAAAAAAAAACAAATTTCCACCTCCTCCCAGCCTCCCATTTCCCTCCCCCTCCTCCCATTCTTCTCCCCCTCCTCCCACTGTTCTCCCCCTCCTCCCACCCCTCTCCCCTTCCCCCCACTCCTCTCCACCTCCCTCTCCAGTCCAAAGAGCAGTCAGGGTTCCCTGCCCTGTGGTAAGTCCTAGGTCCTCCCCCCTCCATCCATATCTAGGAAGGTGAACATCCAAACTGGCTAGGCTCCCACCAAGCCAGCACATTGCGTAGGATCAAAACCGTGTGCCATTGTCCTTGGCGTCTCATCAGCCCTTATTGTTCGCCATGTTCAGAGAGTCCAGTTTTATCCCATGCTTTTTCGGTAACAGTCCAGCTGGCCTTGGTGAGCTCCCAGTAGATCAGCTCCACTGTCTCAGTGGGTGGGTGCACCCCTCGTGGTCCCGAGTCAATGGAACTGTTTGGGAAGGATTGGGAGGTGTAGTCTTGCTAGAAGAGGTGTGTCACTGTGGGTGGGCTTTGAGGTTTGAAAAGCCCATGCCAGGCTCAGTCTTGCCCTCTCTTTCAGTTTCTTGCATCCATCTTTCAGCTAGGATGTAAGCTCTAGCTACTGTTCCGGCACCATGCTTGCTTGACTGCCTACCTGCTATCATGCTTCCCACCATGATGATCATGGACTAACTCTGAAATTGTCAGCAAGCCCACAATTAAGTGCTTTATTTTGTACATTATCTCGGTCATGGTGTTTTGTCACAACAAGAGGAAAGTAACTAAGACAGTGTGTGTATACGTATGGGCACATGTGTGCCATCCATGTATGTAGGGCCAGGACTTTCAGGGAGTCAGTTCTATCCTTCCACCATGTGGGTCATGGGCATATGTGAGGCTGTTTCATCAGCCCTGCATCACTTTATCTGCATCCTTTGGAATTGATTTTATAACAAACCTATAACTAAGTTTTCATTTAAGTTCCATGAGCCTACCAAGCAAACAACTGAACACAGGGATTGGGCTGTGGGACCTATTTTTAGTTGGTTGGTAAAGCGGAGCAAGTGGCATCTAAAGTGGGATGGAGCACAGCCTTGAGACCGAGCCTGCATCCTGTGCAATCTGGCACTGTCTCCAGGTCGGTAGCATCAGAACTGAATTCAATTAGAGGACTCTCAACGGGAGCTCTCTGCCTCCTCACTGCTCGCTTGACCACTGCTGAGGATAAGCCCTGTCACCTGAGGTCACAGAAGTCTTCTGGGTTGACTGCTATGCCATGAAAGCCATGGATAAACAGACGCCGGATTTTACTAACATTGAAACTACTCATGATAGTCTGTATTTATTTATTTAATGTGGATATGTGCCTGGCTGTATATGTACCATGTATGTACAGGTGCCCATAGATGCCAGAAGAGGTTGTCAGGTCCACCGGAACTGGAGTTAAAGGTGCTTGATGTGGGTGCTGGGAACAAAACCTGAGTCCTCTAAAAGGCAGCAAATGTTTTAACCACTGACCACTTCAGCTACTCCTGTTTTAAAGAGAGAAATTGCAAGTGCTATTAAAAAGTAGGGGCTCAGATGTAGCTCACTTGGTAGCTTAGCATGTATAAATCTTGGATTTCATTGCCAGCACCACACAAACCAGGCATTGTGGTGCAGCCCCACTGTGGTGGTGTAATCCCAGCACTTGGGTAGTGGAGGCAGGAGGGTGTGAAGTTCAAGGTCATCCTTGGCTGTGTAGTGAGTTAGAGGCCAACCTGGGACACATGAAACTCCATCCTAGAAAAGAAAAAAAAAGAGGAGAGAAAAGAAAGAAGTGGAGAAAGGAGATTTAGCTAGGCATGGTGGCTCGTTCTTGTACTTTAGCACTTAGATGGTTGGAGGCTGAGCTAAGAGGCTCACATATTGGAGGTCAGCCTGGGCTTATAGGGAGAGACCTGTCTAATAAAAAATAGTCTAACCAGGTGGTGGTGGCACATGCCTTTAATCCCAGCACTTGGAAGACACAAGCAGGTGGATCCCCGAGTTCAAGACCAGTCTGGTCTGTTTTGAAAAACCAACCAACCAACCAACCAGCCAACCAGCCAACCAGTCTGATACACCTAATGCAATTAGATTCCTGGTGGTCATTCCTACCCTATCAACAGTGAAAGACTTGTTTTAAAGCTTAAATCCTCACTAGAAAGAGAGCTGAAAACTTCATATGCTACAAAGTCATCGTCCTTATTTTCCTCCTCCCACTCGGCATAATCGGCATGCATGGCCATGAAACTTGTGTGAAATCTGGTACAACACGAAGTAAACTGTCAGCTCCCTCTGGATCGCTGGCTGCAGCCCAGCCGTGATTTGGCTGGTTCTGGAGTCAGAACTTCAGCCTCAGCTGAGACTCTCCCTGCTCCAAACACAAGCCCCAAGCCAGGACTGCACATACATCGGGAGGGGCACCAAGACCCTTGAGGCCTCTGCCTTCATGGTCAGGGGTTCATAATCCACAGGAATTTATTATGTTCTTTATAAAGAGTTGGAAGAGAATCTGGAATCTGGATCTGGTGTTTCATGCACTTGGGAGGCCGAGCCATGGAGATTGTGGTGAATTTGAGACCCTGTCTCAAAAAACTCAACAACAGCACCAGCACCAGAGGAAAGGAGTTCAGTGTTTCCTAGCCCAAAGCAATGATAAAAGTTCAAGGAAGAGGAAATCATTTTTACCCTTATTTAAGCAATGCGTAATATATTTATGTATAATATATCACATACCTCATATGTATAATTATTATATGTCAACTATATACTGAAAAATGAATAAAGTACACAGTAATACCTCTGTTGTGCTTTCTCAAAGACAACACTCTCTGTGTCAGCGCTATACTAAACCGCTAGCTGAAGGTTGAAACTATACATGGGCAAATTCTTTTTTCAAAAGTATATTTATTGCCAGGCGATGGTGGCGCACGCCTTTAATCCCAGCACTCGGGAGGCAGAGGTAGGAGGATCTCTGTGAGTTCGAGACCAGCCTGGTCTACAGAGCTAGTTCCAGGACAGGCTCCAAAGCCACAGAGAAACCCTGTCTCGAAAAACCAAAAAAAAAAAAAAAAGTATATTTAGTGTGTGTGTGTGTGTGTGTGTGTGTGTGTGTGCGCGCACGCGCGTGCGCCACAGTGCAGATGTGGAGGTCAGAGGACAACCTGCGGGAGTTGGTTTCCTCCCTTCTATAGCAGTCTTCCCTAGACCACCAGTCCCCAATTAATGACAAGGAGACTTATTATTACTTATGAGAGCTTGGCCTTTAGTGTAGGCTTGTTCCCAAATAGCTCTTATAACTCAAACTAACCTGATTTTGTTAATCTATGTTTGCCACGTGGTTCTTTACCTTCCTCCACAATGTATATCTGACTTCCTCGGTGTCATGCTGGTGTCTCTTGTGCGCCTCAGATTCTTCTCCAGAACTCCTTTTTCCTAGAAGTCCTGCCTATTCTCTCCTGTCTAGCTATTGGCCATTCAGCTCTTTATTAAACCAATCAGAAGGTGCCTTTAGAACAGTGTGATCAAACATCCCACAATAGTCTTCACTGACTTAGGGGATAAGCTTGGATTCTCAAAGGTATCTTCTATTTGCTCTGTGTATAAGAACTCTGTGTCTTTTAACCATTTAGCTTGTTTTCAATTTTTTCCTTAAAATGATGTATTTATGTCTTTATTACCTGTTTCATTTTCCTCTTCGTCCTTGCATAAGCTGCACGATAGTTCAGGCTTTGCTTCTTTCCTTTTGTGTCTCTAGTGTGCAGTACCGTAGTTGGATAAGTGTGTGTTGCATGTATAAATGATTATTGCAAGGCTAGACTGTCAGGCTCATATTCTCTACAGCAGTGGTTCTCACCCTTCCAAATGCTGTGACCCTGTAACATAGTTCTTCATGTGGTGGTGACCCCAACCACAAGATTATTTCCATGCCATTTAATAACTGTAATTTTGCTATGGTTATGAATTGTAATGTAAATATCTGTGTTTTCCGATGTTCTTAGGTGACTCCTTGACCCCACAGGGGTTGCGAGCATACTCCAACCCCTCTAGAGCATGGAAGATTGTAACGGAAGTGCCATTTCCTGGCCTCTTGGCCTGGGTAGAGCCCACGGGGATAGACTTAAGCTTCAGAGATTCTTCTGGCAAGAGAACCTCATGCTTAGTGCAAAAAAATTGTCAGCTGGTCCTCAAGGATGTGAGTTACATTCAGCTAAAGGACAATACTTTGCTTTAACCTTCCCAACTGTATTCTAGAAGGAATCATCCCAGAAAGGGTTATTATGCTTATCATGTAAGTAGTGTCTTGGGTTAGTGAGGAGAATTAGTTAGGAGGTTAGTAAATGTAGCCCTGCGGAGAGCCTCAAATGATCTTCTTTAGACCCAGCTGTCTGGTTTTGGTCCTCAGGAAGGATAGTCTTGTACTGAAATTATCATAACAACAACAATTATTATAATTATTATATTTATTATTTGTAATTTATTACTACTACTAGTTTTTACTATAAATGCACCAACCTGAGAGCTCTAGGTAACAGCAGAGAGGTTCCACTTTGCGGTCTCACAGTGTATACTTGGCCAAAGGTGTTTGGATGCAGCAGCAGGCAAGAGCACTTTGCCTCCGACTGCAGAGATGAGGGAGCTGTGGCAGAGAGGATGGAGGCAGTCACAGCAGGCAGGTGTATACCTCTGCAACAGGAGCCACAGTGCTCGCCTGGTGAGGAGTGACTGTCGGAATGACACGGGAGCGTCACGATAAACACGGAGACGAGTCTAAGGAGGGCGCTGGGACTGTTATGTTCTCCCAAAATGAATCTATGTACAAAAACACACCAAAACTCAGTGGTTCACAACGTTAATATCACACATATGTATCCCACTTGTAAATGTTCAGATCTGTTGTGGCGGTTCTGTTTCAGGCTGGGGGTCCATTTCAAGGCTGCTTCACAGATTTCCCACGTCAACGCTGTCAGCCAAAACCATGCAAATATGTCGGAAAAAAACCCCCCTGCATTTCTTAATATTCCACTGACAAACACATTACATAATCAAGCACGGTATCAATGTCAATGACAGTGTCTCTGCCTACCCTAGCAAGAGATCTCAAAAAGTCACATGGCGAAGGCTGAGATACTTAATGCGATTGCAAGGAGGGGGTAAGGAAAGGAGAACAGTAATCCAATCTGCCTCAGGATGGCTCTTCAGAGGCACAAGTGAGTTACCATGGAGACACCCTGGATGAGGATAAGAGACTAAACCACGAGGGCTGGAAGCTCAACACTATTCCTTTATTACTGTCACTTCAGAAAATATGCTTGATTTTTACCCTCCTGGCTAGAATTTGAACCTCCTTGATTTTTACCTCCAGGCTAAATTTAAGTTTTAGAAAGCTGAAATGGCAAAAACGGAGGTGGAGTAGTCTGAGCACAGGGAGCTTGTAGCCTGTAGCTTTACCCCAAAGAGTCACAGGCTAATGTGGTGTAATTAGATAACCAGGGCTGTGGTGAGAAAAGAAAGCATGTTCCTACTTCAGGTTTTTGTACAATTACAGAAAAATATATAATTTTTTTGCTCTGGTTGATGTAGCAGCATTTCATTTGTATTTTAATAAATAAAGCTTGCCTGAAGATCAGAGAGCAAAACAGCCACACTGGTTAGCCTTACAGATCAGGCAGTGGTAACACACACCTTTAATCCCAGTAGTCATACTAGTTGCCACAGAAGCTGGGCAGTGCATGCCTTTAATCCCAGAACTAGAGAGGATTATAAAACTGGAGGAGGGGGGCTGGGGAGATGGCTCAGTGGTTAAGAGCACTGACTGCTCTTCCAGAGGTCGTGAGTTCAATTCCCAGCAACCATATGATGGCTCACAACCATCTGTAAT
This sequence comes from Microtus pennsylvanicus, assembly GCF_037038515.1. Lineage (NCBI taxonomy): Eukaryota > Metazoa > Chordata > Mammalia > Rodentia > Cricetidae > Microtus > Microtus pennsylvanicus. The sequence goes on from NC_134584.1 coordinate 25,516,435, forward strand.
GAGATCTGGTGCCCTTTTCTGGTGTGTGGGTATACATGGAAGCAAAATGTTGTATACATAATAAATAAATAAATCTTTAAAAAAAAAAAACTGGAGGAGGCAGCTCCCAGTCATAGTCTCATTCTGAGATTCCTGAAGGCAGGGTCGTCATTTCATATTGAGGTAGAGGCAAGAGCCAATGGGTGGCCGCTTTGCTTTTCGGGTCTTCAGGTTGAACCCCAATTTCTCCCTCTGAGTTTTTATTAATTGTGCTTCAGGTTGGGGTAAGGGTTTAAGTGTGTCTCCCAAGGTTCATGTGTACGAAGGTTGGTCTCAGGGCAGCAATGTCAAGAGAGAGTAAGAACCTTTGGAGGCAGAGCATGCAAAGCAGTCATTGCCCTCCCAAAACTGGTGTCATTTTCCTAGGACCCGGTTTTAGTGAGAATGAACTGTTATACAAGAGCAAGCCTGGACCTCTCCCAACTCTCTGACTCCTGATTTCATCATGAGGTCACCCACCATGATGTTCATACAGACACGTGATTATGGTGCCTCTGCCAGCCTTTGTCAGGGTCCGGTGCTAGCCTGGACCAGAAATTATTTCTCCGGACCAGACTCCAACATAAACTATCTCTCTTGATCAGCACGGAGGCGTGGGAATAAAGACACAACTCACATGGCTTTATCGGGAGGGAGATTCTCAGAGATCCCTCATGAAATCCTGAGTTCACATCCTGAAGAATTCCTCCACTTTATCCTCCAAACAGCCTTATACCAAAACATAAACGGAGGGGGAAATTCATTACCATTCTGTTTCCTAGGTAACCAGGTGAATGACTTTTAGTCACGTCCACATTTACCTGGGTTTGATGTCATGCCTTCCTGCTCTGTATGCTAAGCTCAGTCATGTAGGCTTGAACTAGCATCTCTGTTCAGTCATCCTCCAAATTACAGAGAAGGAGCAAAGCAACATCCTGACCCTTTGTTAGGTTAGAGACAGCCTGTCTGGAAGGTTACAGCTTACGTGACCACTTCAGGTGTGGGCTATGGTTTGAGAGCCTGGCAACCATATCATATGGAAATATGGGGGGCTGGAGAGATGGCTCAGTGGTTAAGAGCATTGCTTGCTCTTCCAAAGGTCCTGAGTTCAATTCCCAGCAACCACAAGGTGGCTCACAACCATCTGTAATGAGGTCTGGCGCCCTCTTCTGGCCTGTAGGCATACAGACAGAACATTGTATACTAAATAAATAAATATTTAAAAAAAAAAGAAATATGGGTCTACAAGCCTTCTGGACTGAGTTAAAAAAACCAAAACCCTTCTTTCTGCATTGCTCATCTTCAGGTGCTTTTGTAAAAGAAAACTGAGGAATACATTCTTCCTTGCTCTTCATTTATGAGTCTGATTCTGCAGAAATTTACTTTCATATTTAATGAATTCATTCAACACTTCACCCAATATTGTGGAGAAAAGAGGTTTGGACATAATTGATATTTTTTAGATATTAAGAATGTGCTCCTTCACTGGGCTGAGCTCCCAAAGTCCAGTTGAAGAGTGGGAGAAGTGAGAATATGAGCAAAGGAGGTCAAGACTATGATGGGGACTGATGTGGGAGTGTCATATATCAATCTGTTGATTTCATTAGCTAAGCAATAAAGAAACTGCTAGGCCCATTGGATAGGCCCACCCTTAGGTGGGTGGAGTAAACAGAACAGAATGCCGGGAGGAAGAGGAAGTGAGGTCAGACTCGACAGCTCTCCGCTGGGGAGCAGACACCTCAGAGAGAGACGCCATGCTACCTGCTCCAGGGAAGACGCACGCTATGAAGCTCTGACCCAGGATGGACTTAGGCTAGAATCTTCCCGGTAAGACCGGTGCTACACAGATGATAAGAAATGAGCTAGTCCAGGTGCGAGAGATAGCCTAGAAGAGGCTAGATAGGAATGGGCCAGAGCAGTGTTTAAATGAATACAGTGTCTGTGTAATTATTTCGGGGCATAAGCTAGCCGAGCGGGTGGCTGGGGTATTGGGGAACGCAGCCTCGCCGCAGCGCCCATATTACTACAAATGGCGCCCAACGTGGGGCTAACTAAACCCACTTAAAAAACCTGAGAAGGCTTAAAAATAAGGGAGAGAGCATTTAACACAGATTTTTGCTGTTTGTTGGTGGCGTGCTGTAGAGAGATTTCCTGATTCAGCAACAGCAGCAGAAAAAAAAGCTGCGTTATTTTAAAGTGTGGCTTCCCGGGGCTGTGCCGCCAGTGCAAACTCTGGCTTTATGTTTGTGTTCCCGCTTGGGATCGGAAGGAGAGTGCTCTGAGACCATGAAGATGACTCAGAGCTCCCCGCCTGCTCCTGGGCAGAAGGCAGAATCAGGCTTAGGCAGGCGGAAGAGCATGGCGGATTCCTGTTGCCATACAGAGACGTGTTTTCAGACTGCGCAGTGCTCTGCGTGTCAGATTTGGATGTAACTTGGATGAAAAGAATTTCTGTGCTGCACGCTCAGTCTCAGAATTAAAGTGCTGAGTGCCGCTCCTACCTAGTAGCCCCAAGAGGCTTCCTGACTCAGCTTTAGCTGCAAAACCCTGCGGCTCATTAAGAGGTCCTGCCACAAAACACTTAAACGGTGTTGATGAAAAGCTGACCGCATGCTTTTCGGTTTTCAGCCATAGCAGGAAAAAAGCTGCGCCATTTAATAATGCCGGCTTTCTGGGCCATCCTGCCAGGGCAAACTCTGACTGTTTGAGGTAGGAGGGCCGGCTACCGAGAGAGGACTTGAGGGTCGTCTGTTGTAGCTTGCTGGCTGGCAGGGACCTTGAAATGCTATAAACGTGGCTACAGCCAGTACCTCAGCCATGAGGCTGAAAAGCTAAGGAATGGGCTACATCTAGCCGTCAAAGCCACGCCTTTAGTCCTACTGAGTGAGATTGCTTGGTAAACTAAAGACTCATGTGGTCAAAAAACAGAGAGATATACAGTAAAGAGAGATTCAGAGACAAAGAAAATTTCTAAATGGTTTACAGTGTGTTAAAATATATGCAGACTAAAAGTTAAAATTCTTAAAGCAAACCTCTGTGACTTCAAGGTGTGGTAGCACACGCCTTTAATCCCAGTGCTTAGAAGGCAGAGACAAACAGATCTCTGTGAGTTCAAGGTGTAGTAGTGTACGCCTTTAACCCCAATGCCTGGGAGGCAGAGACGGGCGGATCTCCGAGAGTTCAAAGACAGCCTGGTCTACAGATGTAGCTCAAAAGCAAAAAGTTAACGTAGGAATGTCACAGCTTAGATTCTTAAGTGCCTAGTGATTTAAAGGCGCAAATCAAAAGTGCTCCTGGATAGTAAAAAATTGTAGATTCACAATAGGACAGATTCAGACCACTAAATGAGTCACACTGTTGGATGAATGTACGTAGGCTTGGGAGAGAGAAGAAAGAATACAGAGAATAAAGTTAATGGTTTAAAAAGAAAAAAGTAAAAGTAAAGTCTTTAAAGAGACAGAGTACAGATAGTTATAGATATAAATAAAAATAAGCCGCGTAAAAATGAAAAATTCACAGAGAGTCTGGATTATGTACATTGTGTTTTCTTTAAATTTTTTGACTGTGAAGGAGCTAAGTACAGAGAGATATTTCATTATATGGGCTGCCAAGCTAAACCAGAATGGATATAAGGGTTTTACGATTTCGAAATTTGGATCTAAGGACATGATGCTTTGGAAAGGAGTTTCTTGTTTTGTTTTCACAGAGGATGAGACCCTGTTCATTTCTTCAATCCCGATTTGGTATGATGGACCACGTCCTCCTGAAGGGTTGCTGTGAACATCTTCAGAAAATTGCTTTGCTCAACTGCCAACTGAGATGAAACTAGCACACAGGTTATACCATGAAAGACCTAATTAACGACGCCCCCATTCAGCAGGAAGCAGTTTGGAGAGAAAAAACTGCGCCCATGTTCCCAAAAATTGTTTATAAATGTTCTTTTACATTTAAAGGGGGATATGATATAGATATGAATAATTTGCATTAGTATAGATTTTGCTTTATTGATAGAGATTTACGGTCAATTTTGTTATATGTATAAATGTTTCTGATGTAACTTTTACTTGATAACTGTTTTGTTATATGTAATTTTGCTATGTTAAGGTTAAAGCCTTTTTTTTTGTTTAAACAGAAAAAGGGGAAGTGATGTGGGAGTGTCATATCAATCTGTTGATTTCATTAGCTAAGCAATAAAGAAACTGCTAGGCCCATTGGATAGGCCCACCCTTAGGTGGGTGGAGTAAACAGAACAGAATGCCGGGAGGAAGAGGAAGTGAGGTCAGACTCGACAGCTCTCCGCTGGGGAGCAGACACCTCAGAGAGAGACGCCATGCTACCTGCTCCAGGGAAGACACACGCTATGAAGCTCTGACCCAGGATGGACTTAGGCTAGAATCTTCCCGGTAAGACCGGTGCTACACAGATGATAAGAAATGAGCTAGTCCAGGTGCGAGAGATAGCCTAGAAGAGGCTAGATAGGAATGGGCCAGAGCAGTGTTTAAATGAATACAGTGTCTGTGTAATTATTTCGGGGCATAAGCTAGCCGAGTGGGTGGCTGGGGTATTGGGGAATGCAGCCTCGCCGCAGCGCCCATATTACTACAGGGGACACCCACTGAAACAGCTTACCTGAGCTAATGGGAGCCCACCAACTCTGGTCTGACAGTGAGGGAACCAGAATAGGACCAAACCAGGCCCTCTGAATGTGGGTGACAGTTGTATGGCTGGGGCTGACTATGGGACCACTGGCAGTGAGACCAGGATTTATCCCTAATGCTTTTACTGGGTTTTTGGGACCCATTCTCTTTGCTCATCCTAGATATAGTGGGGATGGCTTTGGTCCTACCTCAAAGTAATGTGTTTGATTTTTTCAACTCCCCATGGAAAACCTTACCCTCTCTGAGGAGTGGGTGGGGGTAAGGTGGGAGGGGAAGACGGAGGAGGAGAGGGAGTGGGAACTGGGATCGGTATGTAAAATCAGAAAAGTTAGTTTTTTTAAAATGAATAAATAAAAAAATAAATAGAAAAAAGAATGTGCTCCATCAAGTATCAAAACTTTTAAAAAATTAACCTTTTAAAAAATTAAAACAAAAAAGTTTTATTTTTATGATCTCACTGCTGATAGTTGTAGCACGATTAATAAAAACCCAGAGACAGAAATTGGGGTTCAACCTGAAGGTCAGAAAAGCAAAACAGCCAGTCACCGGCTCTTACCTCTATCTCAGTCCAAAATAGCCATCCTGCCTCCAGAAATCTCAGAATGAGACTGTGTGTAGGATCCATTCGTCCTTTGGGGCTGATCTGACCTTTAAGGGCCTAAGTATCCTTTTGCATTCTAAATTAACATTTTCAAAAGCCAGAGTGTCAATGAATACTCATCTAGCTTCTGGATCTGCCACCCCTATTTGTACAGATTTAATCTTTGCAAAAAGTCACTAAATGGTTCTCTTGGGCCTCGTATAATCTTAGTATATGATTTAATTCTTTTTCCTCGTTCTTGAATCTTGTCCCAAGCATTCAAGGCTTCTGTATGTCATAGGGATAATATGTGTCCATTGTACATAATTTGACTATCTGGATCAGTAGATAGTTGCCCTGGAGACAACGAAGGACAGATATCAGGGCCTGTTGAGGTCCATTAAAGGTTAAGAGAATGGAATCTGAGGGCTAGAGAGATGGCTCAGCGGTTAAAAGCATTGCCTGCTCTTGCAGAAGATCCAGGTTCATTTCTCAGCACCCACATGGCAACTCTATAATAACCCCAGTTCCTGAGGGTGGGCCCAATGCCCTCTTCTACATGTTGCACAAACATGCATGTAGACAAAACACCCATACATATGAGAGAGGTGTGGGGAGAGGGAGAGAGAAGGAGAGAGAGAATGAGAATGGAATTTACCTCTGATGTTGGGTGGAGAGATGATATTCTGATCTGCTGCAAAGATTACAGTCTTATCTAGTATCTTCTACTCCCTTAAGAGTCAATCCAGTTGGGCTTGTCAGTCCTCCATTCAAGACCACTTTTTAAGAAAACTGGTTCACCTAAAGCCAAGGTGAGGAGATAGGAAGAGTAATCATCCCTCTAACGAGATAATAAACAGCCTTCCAGAAACCTCTCTCCCGTGCGTGTAGAGCTCCTATCATGTCCCTCTTCAGCCTGCCCACTCTTCTGAGTTGCTCAGAGAAGGGTAGCTTTTCCTCATTCTTCTCTTTCTTTTTTTCCTTCAGATACTAAGCAAAACCTGGGCTTGCTTTCCTGGACATTCTGGGCCTTGCCACCCCCTGCCTCCTCCACTGAAACTCCCCTCTGCTGCACACATGCAGCTGTTTTGTCTGCCAAATGACTGCTTGCTGGCCTCCATACTGAACCAGTCTGCTTTCTTAAAAGCCCGTCTTTCTCTTTTCCTCTTCTCCATCTCCCTCCTTTGGGGAACTGCTGAGATTTACATGTTGCCTGTCCTGTTTTTCTCTCAAATCAACAAAACTGTCCTCATTCCAAGCCTGCTTCTAGATTCTTTATTAGCACACTAAGAACCCACGGAGGTAATGCCAGTTTCCCTGGTAACATCACGTGTGGCCTTGAACGTGTGATCCTCCAGTCTCAGCTCCCTATTGACTAGGTTTATGGGCCTGTGCCATTGGACCTGAATCTGGACTAGAATTTAAAGAAACTCACGATAGAGTTTTAATATTTTAGGAAGGAAAATGAGTCTGACAGCATAGATGAAATTAACCTGGGGGAAAGGATCCAGACGCAAAGGACAGGTATATGCATCTACTTATCTGGAGTATCTAGAACAGCTAACTCCATCTTGGCAGGAAAGTAGCCTGGGGTTGGCAGAGGCTAGCGGAAAGAGATTTTTTGTTTAGCAGATTGGAGCTTTATCCTGGAAGATGAAAGACATCCTAGAGATGGCGAGGAAGCTGACTAGTTCAAAGGATCTTTCTGTGAGGTGTGTGTGTGTGTGTATGTGTGTTTGTATTTGGACTGGCAAACTGAGGAAAGCAGATTGCCTTCATTAGAATGAGGGGAATTATCCCATCATCCTACCCCTGAGACGCCTAAAGAGAAGAAAAAGGCAGAGAGAAGGTGGATGTTCTCTCTGTCTGGGAACACATTTCTCCCTTGCTGGATATCATCAGTACATTGTTTCTCAGGCTTCCAGACTTCAGACTTACATCACCATCCCCCATTCTCCAGCTTGTGACTGACAGGAGACAGTCAGGCAGGAAATTAAGGGGTGATGGAGAGAAAGGAGCCCTTTACTGCAGAGTCTGGTTAAAGTCTCTCCAGCTGAGAGTCAGGAATTCCAGCACAATTAACAAATTGCTGTGAAGCTAGCCTTCATGGGGGCAATATCCGTTTTAGAGCTATTCCAAATGAGGTTAACTAACGTACCAATGGACCACACTTAAGGCCTAACTGTATATGATCTTTGAGTGTGATTTTGCTTTTTCCCTGGACGAAAACCTGTAATTTTCTGGGAACTTTACAGTGAGACTAAAAGTTTTGTTTATGGAAAAAGCATGTTTTGACTCCCTTGGAAAGCCCTTGTGGCCTATGGTTTTACCTTATCAGCTGTAGTTATACATCTACTACACCTCAGGAACCTTCTGTGATCTCATATGTGCCCATTAGTAGCCCTTCATGTTGTGAACTCAGAGGTCACCACATGTGCGGCTGTTGCTCTCTCTGGAGCAGCCCACACCCACACTGGTTTAAATGTTTTCCTAAGCATCTTTCTTCCTATTGACTTGTCCTAAAATTCTTTCCTGTAGACAATCTGGCTTCCTTTAATGGAAGTCTCAGAGAACTCCCCAGGCTGCTACCACCAGCAGTATGAAGCTGTGTCTCCGTCACGGGCCCTGCTGTCACTCACGACTCCTGCTTCTGCCTTGCCCAACCCTACCTCACAATGGTTCTTCTTCTTCTTTTTGTTTGTTTTTGTTTTTCAAGACAGGGTTTCTCTGTGGTTTTGGAGCCTGTCCTGGGACTAGCTCTTGCAGACCAGGCTGGTCTCGAACTCACAGAGATCCACCTGCCTCTGTCTCCTGAGTGCTGGGATTAAAGGCGTGCACCACCACCGCCCGGCTGGTTCTTCTTCTTTTTTCTTTTTTTCTTTTTTCTTTTCTTTTTTTGGCTTTCTGAGACAGGTTTCTCTGTGTAACAGTCCTGGCTGTCCTAAAACTCACTCTGTAGACCAGGCTGGCCTCAAACTCACAGAGATCCGCCTGCCTCTGCCTCCCGAGTGCCGGGATTAAAGGCATGCACCACCACTATCTGGCTAACGCACATTTATAAGTATATAATGTGTATTAATATAGAAAATGTATGATTACCAGAGATCAAGACTATGGCAAACAAGAGAGGAAGGATAGGCAGGGAAAGCCTTTGTTTCTAGTCTTGTTAGAAAGCGGTTCACTCAGCCAGTGTGGGGGTTCATGCTTGCATTCCTAGCATTTGAATTCCAGGCCAGCCTAGTTACATAGTAAAATCCTATTTCAAAAAAAGAAGAAGCAGGCACAGTTGTCATTCCATGCTGATTACCTGGAAATCACAGCCTCATCAAGAGGAGAATTAGAGTCCTACATTAAAACACATGGAAGAAAATTGTCTCCTCCTTTAGGGGCTAATATTTGATTCAACCCTGTACCTTGCAATTACTGAATTTTATTTTTGGTTCATTTATGAGCCACCCAACTGGTATCAAACTTTTTGTTTGGTTAATTTTGACGGGGTATCATGGTAGCCCAGGATAGCCTAGACCACATCTTGCAGCCCAGGATGGCCTCAGACTTGTGTCTCCCCTGTGCGGAGATTATAAAGTGTTGCTCTCGTACCTGGTTCAAATGTTTCCCCTTATGTTTTATTGTTCCTTTACTTAGTATGTATGGTGTGTATGAGTGCCTGCCCACAGAGTCCGCAGGAGGACACTGGGTTTCCTGCTCTGCCACTCTCTGCCTTATTCCCAAGACAGAGTCTCTCCCTGAACTAGTTAGGCAGCAGGCTCTCCAGATCTGCCTGTCTCCAGCTCCCAGCACTGGAGTCAAAGACAGTGCAGCCACGCCACGCCTTGCTGGGGTGCTGGGGATTTGAACTCAGGTCTTTATGCTTGCACGGCTACTGCTCTTACTCATTTCTGTCTCAGTTTTTCTCTCCTCTCATGTGTGAATGCGTGTGCATTGCATGTGCACACAGATGTGTTGGTAGATGCACCTGCGCATTCATGGAGACCAGAATGATAGAAGTGCCCTCTTGATCACTCTGCCTCCTTCCTGTGGGGTGGGACCTCTCACTGAGCTGCTCACTGTTCTGCTAGGCTGGCCGCCAGCAAAGCCCCTGGATCCTGCTGCTCTGACCTGCCTCAGTCCAGGGGTTACAGGTGTGTGTGTGTGGGACCACATCTGCCATTTTTGTGTGTGCTGGAATCTGTACTGTGGTCCTTGGGATTGCACAGCAAGTTCGGCGATTAAACCACTGAGCTATCTCTCTAGCCCTCAGACTTCTAAATCTCACTTTCCCTGTGTGTTCCTGGCCACCTCGTGCTCTGCCCTTTGATTCAGCCTCTATACTGCCTCACATAGCCCAAGCCAGCTTCTAACTTGCTGTGTAGCAGAGATGTCCTTGAACTCCTGATCTTCCTGCCTCATCCTTGAAGGTTCTGGGGTCACAGGTGTGCACACTGCACATGCGCAGAGGACATTTTCAGCCCTCTGCTCCTCTTGCTGGAGGAAGACTGTTGAGGCCTTTGCAGGGCTGAGATGCAGCAGAGTCACCCAGGAAAACTGTCCTGGCTGTTCGCCACCAGCATTGATTAGGAATCAATTGCTCCTGGATCCTGGAAAATGCCTGCTTCTCTCGGTCCTCACACTCACTCCCACTGGAACGGTGCTCAGCACACTGAGCTAATACGGTGCCTCTGCCATCTGCTCGTCCTTAAATCCTGGGCCTGCTTCGCTGTCTCATATTTTCCGCATCCTGTATTTGATTTTCAGGTCCTGAAGGACTTTCTTCTGTCTTTTCCTGGAACAGTTGGGTTTCTTCTGGAACTCCACTACTCCTGTATGAAGGCTTTGAGTTTAGCCAGCTTCTTAACCAGGTCGTTCTCTGATCTAAGCCACTCACTGCCTGCTTTTTCCCAACGCATACCTTTTTCCTGCAGGCCCAGATGTTTATTTTTCAACACTGAGGATGAAAACCCAGGACATTACATATGCTAGGCAAGAGCTTTCCCACCAAGCCACGCTCCAGCTAGCATTTGTTTTTGTAACGAAATCTTCTGCTATTTATTTTGTTCCAGAGATCAAGACATTAAATGAATGGGCTACAAGTTTTCTGAAAGCATTTTAAATAAACAACATCAGCAATAATTGAGCATTTTGTGACAGCTGTTGTATTAGTCCATTTTCTGTTGATACATCAAAATACCAGAGATTGGGTACTTTTATAAAGGAAAAGGACTTAGTTACCATAGTTCCGGGGCTTTAAGAACACACAGCAGGCGTTGATTTGGTTCTGGTTTGGCTTCAGGATAGATGACATCACAGCTGCAGTGATGTATGTAGAAGAAACCACAGAGAGAGCTGGAGGAAGGGAGGGAGGGAGAGAAGGGAGAACACCAGAGGGAGGGGAAGCTAAGAGACCATTCTTGCTCAGCTAATCAATAACTCATTTTGTGAGAGCTACCCAAGATACCAAGAAAACAGATTAGTCCTTCCCAGAGCTGATGCCCCATTCAGCACTTACAGGTTCTACCATTTCTTCCCAATAGGCTTCAGCACTTACAGGTTCTACCACCTCTCAGCATCTCTCTGTGAAAATGGGGAACAGCCACAGAAGGAACACATCCGGACCATAGCTAAGCCATAGAGTGTATTCCCTACTGAACATGCTCGGCAGGTCCAGCAAGATGGCTCAGTTAATGGGCCAAGGCACCTGCTGCTGCCTCTGACAACCAGAGTTCAATTCCCCAGGACCACATGGCAGAAGGAGAGAACTGACACTTGGAGGCTGTTTTCTGAATTCCACATGCAAGCCATGGTGTGTGTGTGTGTGTGTGTGTGTGGTGTGTGTGTAGGTTAAGTAAATCAATGTAGTGTAAATACATGTAATAACAATTTTTTTTAAAAAGTATTTGGCTGGGCTGGGGATGCAGCTCAGTTGATAGAATACATTCACGAGGCCTTGAGTCTGTCCCCAAGCACGAAAAAGAGTGAGACTGGTGGTGTATGCCTATAATCTTAGACTCAGGAGGCAGAGGCAAGAGAATCAGAAGTTCAAGGCTATCTTTGGCTACATAATGTGTCTGTTGCACATTATGTGAAAACTTGTCTCAAAAAAGTAACAAGCAAACACTTGACAAATCTTAGACTTGTTTTATTGTGATTTATCTTTAGTTTTCTCCTCTCCTAATCTCCCCTTGTGTCTCTGGGGGTATAGGGTCCCGATAGGTATAGGAAGCTTCTTGGTTTTGTTGATAAAAGAATTTACAAATGGATACAAGCCAGGCATGGTGCCTTTAAATCCAGCATTCAGCTGTCAGAGGCAAGAGCTATCTATGAGTTTGAGGCTAGCCTGGTCTACATAGAAAGTTCCAAGACAGTCAGGACTATATAGAGAGACCCTGTCTCAAAAATCCAGCCCCTCCAAAATAATGGATCCAGAAGGTAATTGAGGAGAGCTTATTGGAATTAGAAAAGATAATGGGTCAGACAAATGAGAGGTTTTGGAAGCTGAAGGGAGGAGGCGAATGAAGAGAGGAAAAGTTAAGCATTTAACAGAGTACAAACTCAAGAACACACTTTAGAGGAAGGAGATCACACAGAGGATCACTCTCTGAGTAGATAAATAGAAAGGTAGGAAGCAGCTAGAGGACTCAGTGAATAGTGGCACCTGCCACCAAGCCTGGTGACCCAAGTCCAATCCCTACAGCTCTATTGGTGAAAGGAGAGTTAGGTCTCAAACCCAGGACAAATGGTAACAGAGATGTCTATTTAAAATATCACACTGGACCTGGCAATCAGGTTCTCCTAGCATCCCTCAGTCCCTGCCTGTTACAGGCTGTGGCTGGCATATTCCACCCCCTACCCTGAATTCTCTAGGCTAGGGGCTGGGCTGCCCTTACCCCAGCTCTTCTTGCCTGTATCACCCAGCCATTTTGACTACCCCAGCTCTTCTTACCTGTATCACCCAGCCATTTTGACTACACCTGTCATTTTTATCCTTTATTTTGTACCTTTGGGGTCTTTTGGTCTCCTGGTTTCTGGCTCTCTCCTCCCCTCTCCCCTCAATGGCCCAGCTCAGGGTCATGTCCATTCTGGACTCTCCCAGGTATGTCTGCCTCTCTCTCTTTTGACATACCTTGGAGCAGCCATGTTCTCCTTTTTATTTTTACTTATTCAAGAACCAAACTGAACAAGTTTTCCTCTGACCACTCCCCAACTGCTGTAGCATGTGTGTTCATGCACATATACATACATTAATAAATAAAATCTCAAAAGAGTAGTAACATTTTGAGTCAGTTATGAGTAGCTTGGAAATTTTGTTTCTCAGCATTTGAAAAATGTCGCCTCTAAAATTTTTTAATCTCCTTATCAACCAGGGTATTAGTAACCACAGATTAGGTCATTTGTCTTAAAGAATGTAGATACATTGATTTTTTTATTAACATAATTTCCTATCCCTGCCAATTCCTCCTATGCCCCATCACGCTTCCTCTCAAATTCTTCTTATTACACACACACACACACACACACACACACACACACACACGTGTATAAATGCCACTTGAGGAGTCCACTTAATGTTACCTATATGTGTTTAGGGGTGACTGCTTGGGATTGGATACCATCAGGAGGCTTGTCCCTGGAGAAGATGGCTGGCCATCAGTTGCCTGTAAGAGCTATGGCAACTTACCTTCCAAATTGTCTTGATTCACTCTGAGGAGGCGTCTGACTGCAAAACTATCCCAGAGAAAAGTTCTCTTTGGATGTTGAATAGAAGAGACCTGAAATATAGAAACAGGAAAACCTTCCAATACTTCCGTTGTAAATTGTAGTTTACCTCCGGACCACCAGGGGGAGCATGGGTTTTGGTCAAAGACTTGGGTTGTGCAGGAGCCAGGTTGAGAAGATTACTGTCAGGTGTGTGTGTGTAGGGATGCTGGGAGAAGAGGTTGTACCACCTCTTTCTCCAGGCCCTAGGAATTAACCCTTCAGTTGGCAGAGTGGAACGTGTCTTGTCTGACTTTGGATGCTGCCCATGGCCTTTGTTCTAAACTGGATTTACAAAGAGAGGGCGTTAAGCACATGTGCTTATTCTTGGTTATTGGTGGTTTTGTTTGACCGTTTGAGCAGGTTTCTGTTGCTTTCTTCTGTGTCTACTTCCAAGCCACATCATTGATCCAGCGCAAAGCCTGCAAAAACTGAGTGGGAGAATGAGTCGCGATTCATTCTCGATTTTGCCATCAAAGACTACCTCACCGAGGCCAGACCCCTTTGCACACAGAAAGAGAAACACAAATGCCACCGAAATTCCTAGAAGCGACTTCCATCTTGTATTTGTTGCTTTTATTTGTTTTGTTTTAAGGTTGTGAGCAGATGGCCTGGCTACATCAGGAACAAAAGCAGTCAGACTGAGTAGGAAAAGAACTGGGGAGCTGGGGAGCCACGAGGGGAGGCTGACCTTACAGCCCCCCATCTCTCTGGGGCACCATTTCTTCAAATACAATCTCCCTGCTACCCACACTGAGCCACCTGGAGGGAAAAAGCCTGTAAAAATGCAGGTTTCTGGACTGCATCCCAGTGTGAACATCTGGACCACAAATCTCATTCCACTTGTATTTTGAACTGAGTCCCCCAAATGACTTCATATGGATAAACATCACCTGCGAAATGAGAGGTGAGCCTCCTGGGGTAAGTGGGAGGGGAGATGTGAGATCCAGAGGTGAGATTTTTGTTTCAGGCTTCTAGTACCTTTGCTCTGATAAAAAGGTCACACATCCTAGGGAAGCCGTCCTGTGCAAAGCAAAGTGACCAGTGTCCGGACCTGGGAGACCAGGTGGGAGAGTTTGTAAGGTGACAGAAGCTAGAGTCTGAACGCCATGAGGAGCCAGCAGAAGGATAACTGGGGCCTCTGGAAGGGACTATGAGCGCTCCCCGCTCTGTGTCATTGAAAAGCTCCCAGAACCCCAATTAACATTGAGCGATGTTGCTTGAAGCTGCAGGGCATCTGTGGGAATCTCTCTTGCTCCAGAACATCTTTCATATTGCAGCAAGCACCTTTCTTAATTTTCCCTCCTGAGCTTCACTGGTGTCAGATTCTGTCTTGTTTTTTAATCTTCTTTTCAATCGCAGATCCCCTGAGGGGAAATAAAGCTCCCATTGAGAGCTGAAGGGAATTTACATATTATTTCTTATCACAAAGTTATGATTTCTCACTCTAAGAAATACTTTCATAACTTGAGAGGAAGAGATAATTTTAGGTTTTAGTTTTTGTTTTGAAACAGGGCCTTACTGTATAGGCTTGGCTGGCCTGAACCTGCTACAAAGGCCTGGTTGGCTTTGAGCTCACCTGGCTATGACTCCTGAGTGTTGGAATTCCAGGGTACTTGAAGAAGGGCAGAGTTGGAGCACTGCTGGTCTCGAAGGCTCTAAGATCTGGTAGAATACTGGCCTGCAGAAATAAAAAGCAGCGAGTGTTATGAAAGGAATGAATCTTAGTTTCCAAACTTCAGAGCAGAAGACAAGGAACTTTGTTTCTGTATGTGTCCTGATTTTCTTTTGTGTCTCTGTTCCCACCTAGACTAGGTTGTGGAACAATGAACCTCCCCACCCCCACCCCCCGCCCTGGTTTAGTGGCTTAGCAACACAGAGGGGCCTGTGCTATCACTGGATAGAGGGTTCGGTGGGCAACTGAAGGGATGTCCAGATTCTTGCAACCTAAGCCATGAAACCAGGCAGGGGTGTGTAAATAGTAATAACGGGAGAGGAAGTTTATCAAGAAAGAATGTACTTGGATAGGCATGGTGGTACAGGACCCCCGAGGGAAAGGCAGGTACATCTCTGTCAGTTTGAGACCAGCCTGATCTACATAGTAAGTTCCAGACCAGCTGGGGCTGTATAGTAATACCCTGTCTCAAAAATGAAGCAAACAAACACAGAAGAAGAAGAGGAAGAAGAAGAAGAAGAAGAAGAGGAGGAGGAGGAGGAGGAGGAGGAGGAGGAGGAGGGTGGGGGGAGGAGGAGGGGGAAGAGGAAGAAGGGGGGAGGAGAAGGGGGAAGAGGAAGAAGGGGGGAGGAGAAGGGGGGAGGGGGGAAGAGGAGAAAGGGAGGAGGAGGAGGGGGAGAAGGAAAAAGAGGAGGAAGGGGGGAGAAGGAAGAAGAGGAGGAAGGGGGAGGAAGGAAGGAAGGAAGGAAGGAAGGAAGGAAGGAAGGAAAAGAGGGCTCCCAGAGAAGCAGGCAAGAGAGCATGTAGGCAACTGGTGTGCAAAGGACTGAGATTGCTCTAGGATGTTTGCATAGCATAGGCATTTTCTGTCCAAGCTCCGTTACCTGTGGGCACGATGCTAAGCAGGGTGGCAGTGTTCAGTTCTCCTTTCTGCCCACTGGTTTCTTTCAGATGCTAATGCACAGCCTATGTGCCTCACTTTCTCTCTATTCTCCTGCCGCACTTGCTTGGATTGTGATTGTCTCTCAGGGAGCCAGCTTGAAGAGATTACTCTCCATGCTTGCTTCCAAGGTTATTGTGGCAGGGAAAAGAAAATATGAGTAATTGCATGTAGGTTTTGTTTTAGGGTCCTCTAGAGAAACAGAACCAATAGACAGTAGGTGTGTGTGTGTGTGTGTGTGTGTGTGTGTGTGGGTGCGTGTGTGCGTGTGCGCCTGTATGTATGTATGTATTTAGCAAAAAGAGAAATACAGAGAAAGTCATAACCAAAAATTTCTTTGGCCCACGCAGATGTGGGGGTTGACAGATATGAAAGCTACAGCGTAGGCAGGCAGGAGACTGGAGACCAGGGAAGAGCTGACATCACAGCTTGAGTCTGAAGGCAGTCCCAAAGCAGAATTTCTTTCTTAGGGGGCGAAGTGCTTCTCCCTTCTGTTCTCCAAGGAATCAGATGGAGCCTATTCACATTTCAGAGGGGAACGTCTTATTCAAAGTCTACTGATGTTAATATCAAACACGTCTAGAATGGATTCGCAAAAGCATCCATTATTATTTGACCAGAAACTGAATACTATAGTCTAGTCAAAATAAGACATAAAACTGATCATTACAGGCTCTTACTTTTACTCTAGACAAGATACACCTCACTTTCGCCTAAAGGTTGTTGGCCATAATATCTTATATGGACACATGGACACAGGTAGCTTAAAGGGGACACAAAAATGCAAAACTTGCCATTTCCCATAAAGAAGCAGCCAGAATATTTGGTAATAGCCCCAAATACCTGTCACATCACATCTCACTAGGGTGGTAGGATGATGTTTTAAGCGAATTCAGAGTCCTCTTCTCCTGGGTTCCCTTTGTCAAGATCAGAGGAGGGCATCTGGACCTCATTTGCCATCTATTCAGGTTGGTACCACCACAGAGACATCTATGCAGCCCTCCATATCCCAGTTAGCAGGACTTCCTGAGAACCAGAAGTTCTCGCAATCCCATCATGACCTCCCTGGGGTAAGTAGAATTATTCTGCTTTCCCTGAGCAAATGGAACTCTTGGAGGCCAGGGTGGGAAGGACTGTCAGTTGCTCTTCAGGGTCTGTTCTCTTCTTCTAGAGAACTAGAACTCCCATTTAAAATCTGGATACATGCCCAGAGTAATTTGATTGCAAAATGTAATGATTTCGTATTCCTTGCAGAAGCATGCCCTCCTTCCTCCTACCGTCTCTCCCTTCCTCCTTTGGTAGAAGCATAAGAGTAGAGTCTGGCCATTGTTGTAGACTCACCAGACATACACCATAACCATCTCACAAGTGGTTTACTTCTCCTTTACTTCCAAATCTCTGCTGTCTGGGACACGAATGAGACGACTGGAGAATAAGTGGCCACTTTGGAGGATGAGGAGACTCTGAAAATAGAGGTCATGCCTAGCAGAGCAATGGTTAGAGTGCCACATTCACTGAGAGGAATTATAATTCTCCTTAGCTCTGACAAGCTGGACTCTGCAATAGAGGACAGATTAACCAGAGAAACACAAGCAAATATGTATAGGGTTCCTTTGATACCAAAGAAAGCTAAATGAAACGTGAATAAAGGCAGTCACTTCAACTTCTGGCTTGTCCAGCATCTTCAGCAATAAAAAGGAAATCTTTAGAGAAGGGACAAGCCAAAGAAAAGCCATTCTAGACTTGTAAAGGTGGAGAGTTGTAAGGATAAAGATATGGAGTTCAGATTAGTTTTCTTATGACGCTGGTGCCCCCACAGGCTAATGAAGTCAACGGTCATTGAAAATGTCCATCTTGCTAGGCATGGTGGCACACACCTTTAATCTCAGCACTATGGAGGCAGAGGCAAGAAAATCTCTATGAGTTTGAAGTCAGCCTGGTCTATATAGCAAGTCCAAGGCTAGCAAAAGCTACATATTGAGACCCTGTCTCAAAAAGAGAAAGAAAAAGAAAAGAAGAATCTATCCTGCTTCTGGCAAATAGAGACCTTTCCTGCACCTACTGCCTCCAGCTCCACTTTACATATCTTTCTGTGTAGAATGAGGCGGGGTTCCTTCTTTATACCTCTTGGCTACCATCTGATAGGTGAATGACACTTAACTTCCTATTTTTTTTAACACACATTCCTGGTTCTTCCTCATTTGCAGAACACAAGCTAAAGAAGCTCTGTAGGCTCTCCACCCAGCTCTCAAATAAATACACAGAGATTTATTCTTATGAATTTCCAGCCTTAGTTTGGCTTGTTTCTAGCCAGGTTCTCTTATCTTAAATTATTCCATCTATCTTTTGCTTTTTGGGGCTTTTACCTTTCTCTTCTTTATATGTCTTTCTTTACTTCTTACTTGGTTCCTGACTCTGTGACTGGGTGGCTGCCCCTGGCATCCTCTTCCACTGTTTTCTAGCTCCTTCCTCTTCTCTCTCTCCTCTTATTTATTCTCTCTACCTGCCAGTCCCACCTATTTTTCCCTCCTGCCTAGCTATTGGCCATTCAGCTCTTTATTAGTCCAATCAGGTGTTTTAAACAGGCAAAGTAACACAACTTCAGAGTTAAACAAATTCAACACATCTTTGCATCATTAAACAAGTATTCCACAGCATAAAAGAATGTAATACGCTGGGCGGTGGTGGCACATGCTTTTAATCCCAGCACTTGGGAGGCAGAGGTAGGTGGATCTCTGTGAGTTTGAGGCCATCTACAGAGTGAGTTCCAGGACAGCCAGGACTGTTACACAGAGAAACCCTGTCTCGAAAAACAAAGCAAAAATAAGGAATGTCATACATCTTTAACTAATAGTCCACGACAAAGCACAGAATGGTCTATGCGGTAGGGACCAGGTGTTTGAGTGGCAAGAAAGATAGAGAACCTGCAACTGCAGAGCTGCCTGACCCAGGACCGACCCTCCCAGAGGTGTGCAGGTGACACTCCCAGGACCGACCCTCCCAGAGGTGTGCAGGTGACACTCTCAGGACTGACCCTCCCAGAGGTAGGTGTGCAGGTGACACTCCCAGGACCGACCCTCCCAGAGGTGTGCAGGTGACACTCCCAGGACTGACCCTCCCAGAGGTGTGCAGGTGACACTCTCAGGACCGCCCCTCCCAGAGGTAGGTGTGCAGGTGACACTCTCAGGACAGACTCTCCCAGAGGTAGGTGTACAGGTGACACTCTCAGGACCGCCCCTCCCAGAGGTGTGTGTGAGGTGACACTCTCAGGACCGACCCTCCCAGAGGTAGGTGTACAGGTGACACTCTCAGGACCGACCCTCCCAGAGGTGTGTGTGAGGTGACACTCTCAGGACCGACCCTCCCAGAGGTGTGTGTGAGGTGACACTCTCAGGACCGACCCTCCCAGAGGTAGGTGTGAGGTGACACTCTCAGGACCGACCCTCCCAGAGGTGTGTGTGAGGTGACACTCTCAGGACCGCCCCTCCCAGAGGTGTGTGTGAGGTGACACTCTCAGGACCGCCCCTCCCAGAGGTGTGTGTGAGGTGACACTCTCAGGACCGACCCTCCCAGAGGTGTGAGGTGACACTCTCAGGACCGACCCTCCCAGAGGTGTGAGGTGACACTCTCAGGACCGACCCTCCCAGAGGTAGGTGTACAGGTGACACTCTCAGGACCGACCCTCCCAGAGGTGTGTGTGAGGTGACACTCTCAGGACCGCCCCTCCCAGAGGTGTGTGTGAGGTGACACTCTCAGGACCGACCCTCCCAGAGGTGTGAGGTGACACTCTCAGGACCGACCCTCCCAGAGGTGTGTGTGAGGTGACACTCTCAGGACCGACCCTCCCAGAGGTGTGAGGTAACACTCTCAGGACCGACCCTCCCAGAGGTGTGAGGTGACACTCTCAGGACCGACCCTCCCAGAGGTGTGAGGTGACACTCTCAGGACCGACCCTCCCAGAGGTGTGTGTGAGGTGACACTCTCAGGACCGCCCCTCCCAGAGGTGTGTGTGAGGTGACACTCTCAGGACCGACCCACCCAGAGGTGTGTGTGAGGTGACACTCTCAGGACCGACCCTCCCAGAGGTGTGTGTGAGGTGACACTCTCAGGACCGCCCCTCCCAGAGGTGTGTGTGAGGTGACACTCTCAGGACCGACCCTCCCAGAGGTGTGTGTGAGGTGACACTCTCAGGACCGACCCTCCCAGAGGTGTGTGTGAGGTGACACTCTCAGGACCGACCCTCCCAGAGGTGTGTGTGAGGTGACACTCTCAGGACCGACCCTCCCAGAGGTGTGTGTGAGGTGACACTCTCAGGACCGACCCTCCCAGAGGTGTGTGTGAGGTGACACTCTCAGGACCGACCCTCCCAGAGGTGTGTGTGAGGTGACACTCTCAGGACCGCCCCTCCCAGAGGTGTGTGTGAGGTGACACTCTCAGGACCGACCCTCCCAGAGGTGTGTGTGAGGTGACACTCTCAGGACCGCCCCTCCCAGAGGTGTGTGTGAGGTGACACTCTCAGGACCGACCCTCCCAGAGGTGTGTGTGAGGTGACACTCTCAGGACCGCCCCTCCCAGAGGTGTGTGTGAGGTGACACTCTCAGGACCGACCCTCCCAGAGGTGTGAGGTGACACTCTCAGGACCGACCCTCCCAGAGGTAGGTGTACAGGTGACACTCTCAGGACCGACCCTCCCAGAGGTGTGTGTGAGGTGACACTCTCAGGACCGACCCTCCCAGAGGTGTGTGTGAGGTGACACTCTCAGGACCGCCCCTCCCAGAGGTGTGTGTGAGGTGACACTCTCAGGACCGACCCTCCCAGAGGTGTGAGGTGACACTCTCAGGACCGACCCTCCCAGAGGTAGGTGTACAGGTGACACTCTCAGGACCGACCCTCCCAGAGGTGTGTGTGAGGTGACACTCTCAGGACCGCCCCTCCCAGAGGTGTGTGTGAGGTGACACTCTCAGGACCGACCCTCCCAGAGGTGTGAGGTGACACTCTCAGGACCGACCCTCCCAGAGGTGTGTGTGAGGTGACACTCTCAGGACCGACCCTCCCAGAGGTGTGAGGTGACACTCTCAGGACCGACCCTCCCAGAGGTAGGTGTGAGGTGACACTCCCAGGACCGACCCTCCCAGAGGTAGGTGTGAGGTGACACTCTCAGGACCGACCCTCCCAGAGGTGTGTGTGAGGTGACACTCTCAGGACCGCCCCTCCCAGAGGTGTGTGTGAGGTGACACTCTCAGGACCGCCCCTCCCAGAGGTAGGTGTGAGGTGACACTCCCAGGACCGACCCTCCCAGAGGTGTGCAGGTGACACTCTCAGGACCGCCCCTCCCAGAGGTGTGTGTGAGGTGACACTCTCAGGACCGACCCTCCCAGAGGTGTGAGGTGACACTCTCAGGACCGACCCTCCCAGAGGTGTGTGTGAGGTGACACTCTCAGGACCGACCCTCCCAGAGGTGTGTGTGAGGTGACACTCTCAGGACCGACCCTCCCAGAGGTGTGAGGTGACACTCTCAGGACCGACCCTCCCAGAGGTAGGTGTGAGGTGACACTCTCAGGACCGACCCTCCCAGAGGTGTGTGTGAGGTGACACTCCCAGGACCGACCCTCCCAGAGCTGTGAGGTGACACTCTCAGGACCGCCCCTCCCAGAGGTGTGTGTGAGGTGACACTCTCAGGACCGACCCTCCCAGTTGTGTGAGGTGACACTCTCAGGACCGACCCTCCCAGAGGTAGGTGTGAGGTGACACTCTCAGGA
Source organism: Microtus pennsylvanicus (assembly GCF_037038515.1). Taxonomy (NCBI): domain Eukaryota; kingdom Metazoa; phylum Chordata; class Mammalia; order Rodentia; family Cricetidae; genus Microtus; species Microtus pennsylvanicus. The sequence goes on from NC_134584.1 coordinate 25,537,817, forward strand.
CCGACCCTCCCAGAGGTAGGTGTGAGGTGACACTCCCAGGACCGACCCTCCCAGAGGTGTGAGGTGACACTCTCAGGACCGACCCTCCCAGAGGTGTGAGGTAACACTCTCAGGACCGACCCTCCCAGAGGTGTGAGGTGACACTCTCAGGACCGACCCTCCCAGAGGTAGGTGTGCAGGTGACACTCCCAGGACCGACCCTCCCAGAGGTAGGTGTGCAGGTGACACTCTCAGGACCGACCCTCCCAGAGGTGTGAGGTGACACTCTCAGGACCGACCCTCCCAGAGGTAGGTGTGCAGGTGACACTCCCAGGACCGACCCTCCCAGAGGTAGGTGTGCAGGTGACACTCTCAGGACCGACCCTCCCAGAGGTAGGTGTGCAGGTGACACTCCCAGGACCGACCCTCCCAGAGGTAGGTGTGCAGGTGACACTCTCAGGACCGCCCCTCCCAGAGGTGTGTGTGAGGTGACACTCTCAGGACCGACCCTCCCAGTTGTGTGAGGTGACACTCTCAGGACCGACCCTCCCAGAGGTAGGTGTACAGGTGACACTCTCAGGACCGACCCTCCCAGAGGTAGGTGTGAGGTGACACTCCCAGGACCGACCCTCCCAGAGGTGTGAGGTGACACTCTCAGGACCGACCCTCCCAGAGGTGTGAGGTAACACTCTCAGGACCGACCCTCCCAGAGGTGTGAGGTGACACTCTCAGGACCGACCCTCCCAGAGGTAGGTGTGAGGTGACACTCCCAGGACCGACCCTCCCAGAGGTGTGAGGTGACACTCTCAGGACCGCCCCTCCCAGAGGTGTGTGTGAGGTGACACTCTCAGGACCGCCCCTCCCAGAGGTGTGTGTGAGGTGACACTCTCAGGACCGACCCTCCCAGAGGTAGGTGTGAGGTGACACTCTCAGGACCGACCCTCCCAGAGGTAGGTGTGAGGTGACACTCCCAGGACCGACCCTCCCAGAGGTGTGAGGTGACACTCTCAGGACCGACCCTCCCAGAGGTGTGAGGTAACACTCTCAGGACCGACCCTCCCAGAGGTGTGAGGTGACACTCTCAGGACCGACCCTCCCAGAGGTAGGTGTGCAGGTGACACTCCCAGGACCGACCCTCCCAGAGGTAGGTGTGCAGGTGACACTCTCAGGACCGACCCTCCCAGAGGTAGGTGTGCAGGTGACACTCTCAGGACCGACCCTCCCAGAGGTGTGAGGTGACACTCTCAGGACCGACCCTCCCAGAGGTAGGTGTGCAGGTGACACTCCCAGGACCGACCCTCCCAGAGGTAGGTGTGCAGGTGACACTCTCAGGACCGACCCTCCCAGAGGTAGGTGTGCAGGTGACACTCCCAGGACCGACCCTCCCAGAGGTAGGTGTGCAGGTGACACTCTCAGGACCGCCCCTCCCAGAGGTGTGTGTGAGGTGACACTCTCAGGACCGACCCTCCCAGAGGTGTGAGGTGACACTCTCAGGACCGACCCTCCCAGAGGTAGGTGTACAGGTGACACTCTCAGGACCGACCCTCCCAGAGGTGTGTGTGAGGTGACACTCTCAGGACCGACCCTCCCAGAGGTGTGTGTGAGGTGACACTCTCAGGACCGCCCCTCCCAGAGGTGTGTGTGAGGTGACACTCTCAGGACCGACCCTCCCAGAGGTGTGAGGTGACACTCTCAGGACCGACCCTCCCAGAGGTGTGTGTGAGGTGACACTCTCAGGACCGCCCCTCCCAGAGGTGTGTGTGAGGTGACACTCTCAGGACCGACCCTCCCAGAGGTGTGAGGTGACACTCTCAGGACCGACCCTCCCAGAGGTAGGTGTGAGGTGACACTCCCAGGACCGACCCTCCCAGAGGTAGGTGTGAGGTGACACTCTCAGGACCGACCCTCCCAGAGGTGTGTGTGAGGTGACACTCTCAGGACCGCCCCTCCCAGAGGTGTGTGTGAGGTGACACTCTCAGGACCGACCCTCCCAGACGTAGGTGTGAGGTGACACTCCCAGGACCGACCCTCCCAGAGGTGTGAGGTGACACTCTCAGGACCGACCCTCCCAGAGGTGTGAGGTGACACTCTCAGGACCGACCCTCCCAGAGGTGTGCAGGTGACACTCTCAGGACCGCCCCTCCCAGAGGTGTGTGTGAGGTGACACTCTCAGGACCGACCCTCCCAGAGGTGTGTGTGAGGTGACACTCTCAGGACCGCCCCTCCCAGAGGTGTGTGTGAGGTGACACTCTCAGGACCGACCCTCCCAGAGGTGTGTGTGAGGTGACACTCTCAGGACCGACCCTCCCAGAGGTGTGTGTGAGGTGACACTCTCAGGACCGACCCTCCCAGAGGTGTGAGGTGACACTCTCAGGACCGACCCTCCCAGAGGTAGGTGTGAGGTGACACTCCCAGGACCGACCCTCCCAGAGGTGTGAGGTGACACTCTCAGGACCGCCCCTCCCAGAGGTGTGTGTGAGGTGACACTCTCAGGACCGCCCCTCCCAGAGGTGTGTGTGAGGTGACACTCTCAGGACCGACCCTCCCAGAGGTAGGTGTGAGGTGACACTCCCAGGATCGACCCTCCCAGAGGTGTGAGGTGACACTCTCAGGACCGACCCTCCCAGAGGTGTGAGGTAACACTCTCAGGACCGACCCTCCCAGAGGTGTGAGGTGACACTCTCAGGACCGACCCTCCCAGAGGTAGGTGTGCAGGTGACACTCCCAGGACCGACCCTCCCAGAGGTAGGTGTGCAGGTGACACTCTCAGGACCGCCCCTCCCAGAGGTGTGTGTGAGGTGACACTCTCAGGACCGACCCTCCCAGAGGTAGGTGTGCAGGTGACACTCCCAGGACCGACCCTCCCAGAGGTAGGTGTGCAGGTGACACTCTCAGGACCGACCCTCCCAGAGGTAGGTGTGCAGGTGACACTCCCAGGACCGACCCTCCCAGAGGTAGGTGTGCAGGTGACACTCTCAGGACCGACCCTCCCAGAGGTAGGTGTGCAGGTGACACTCCCAGGACCGACCCTCCCAGAGGTAGGTGTGCAGGTGACACTCTCAGGACCGACCCTCCCAGAGGTAGGTGTGCAGGTGACACTCTCAGGACCGACCCTCCCAGAGGTAGGTGTGCAGGTGACACTCTCAGGACCGACCCTCCCAGAGGTAGGTGTGCAGGTGACACTCCCAGGACCGACCCTCCCAGAGGTGTGCAGGTGACACTCCCAGGACCGACCCTCCCAGAGGTGTGCAGGTGACACTCTCAGGACCGACCCTCCCAGAGGTAGGTGTGCAGGTGACACTCTCTCACCTCCTTTCTCTCTGTTTCCTGGCACAGGTGGAGAGAAAGAAGGCCTGAACCAAGTCTAACTTGGGATATTGTACCAGCTACTAGGGAGGGAGGAGAATTTTTCTTCAACTCTAGTCCACTTAGCTAGGAATGTCTACATTAAAAAGCTCCTTGAGCCGGCCCTGGACATTATGATACGGCTTGCTGTAGCAGCTGCCATTTCCCCAGAGGCAATCCCAGGTGCAAGTAGTGTATTCGCGGGTCAAACGGAGATGTGAGAGGGAGGTTCAAGGAAATTCGATGAAGCCTGTGGTGAGTAAGTTTCCTCTGTGAGCAACAGGAGTTCTTTGGAGGGAGTGCTGAGAGTAACAGTGCGCATGATCGAGAGCTAGCTAGACTATTCCTGCTCTGGCTAAAAAAGCCGAGGACCTTGCCCGCTTATTTAGTCCCCATTGACTGGCATTGCTTCTGGAGGCATTCACTCTCCAGAACTTCCTGATTGCTCCATCTACAGGAGTCTGCTGGGACTAACAAAGCACTTTCAGGGGACTGTACTGTCCGTGGCAGGTTCAATTTGTCTTCTCTCTAATCATGTCCCCACTGTGAATAATCTGAAAAGGTGGGGAAGGGAGAGACTATTAAGGAATTGGGGGCTAGAGAGATGGCTCTGCATTTAAGAGCATGTGTTGCTCTTGCAGAGAACTCAGCTTCTGTTCCTAGCACCCACCGTGTGTTGTAGGAGACCCCTCGTCTCTGTTGTACGAGGTTGCTCGTTTGTTTCTGGCCACTTAGACCATAAATAATCACACAGAAACTATATTATTTAAATCAGTGTTTGGCCTATTAGCTCTAGCTTCTTATTGGCTAATTCTTACATCTTAATTTAACCCATTTCTATTCATCTGTGTATCATCATGTGGCTGTGGCATACTGGCAAGGTTCCGTCTGGTGTCTGTCTCTGGCGGAGCTACATGGCATCTCCCTGACTCTGCCTTCTTTCAGTTTAGTTTTCCCTGCCTAGCTCCACTCTGCCAAGCGATTGGCTGAAATCAGAGTCTTTTTTTAAAATATTTATTATTTATTTATTTATTTATGTATACAATATTCTGTCGGTATGCCTGAAGGCCAGAAGAGGGCGCCAGACCTCTTTACAGATGGTTGTGAGCCACCATGTGGTTGCTGGGAATTGAACTCAGGACCTTTGGAAGAGCAGACAATGCTCTTAACCACTGAGCCATCTCTCCAGCCCTGAAATCAGAGTCTTTATTCATTAACCAATAAAAGCAATACATAGACAGAAGGACTTCGAACACCATTTCCCCTTCCACATAACCTCCCCCTTTTTTGCTATATGCATTTTACTATGTTAAAGTTAAAACCTTCCTTTTTATTTAAACAGAAAAGGGGAAATGGTGTGGGAAACCTTCTGTATATGTGTTGCTTTTATTGGTTAATTAATAAAGAAACTTCTTTTGGCCAATGACTTAACAGAGTGTAGGCAGGCTGGAAAAGATAGAGAGAGAGTTGGAGGAGTCAAAGAGATGCCATGGAGCCGCCAGAGGAGAAAGACGTAAACCACCAACCAGAACCTTCCTGGTAGGCTACGAACCTCGTGGTAAAATATAAAATAATGGAAATGGGTTAATTCTAGCTGTAAGAGCTAGTTAGCAAAATGGTTAAGCTATTGGCCAGAGAGTATTGCAAATAATATAGTTTTTGTGTGATTATTTTGGGTCAGGGTGGCCGGGAAACAAACGAGTGGCCTCTATACCACACATGTGGTGGTTCATAACCACTGATAGTTCTTTGGAACTCAGAGGACACAGGACATGCACAGGGTGCATAGGCATACATGCAAGAAAGATACTCATACCACAAAAGTAAAAATAAGCAATTTTTTTAAAAAAGAAAGAAGTTAGCTTAACTTGAAGTGAAACATGAACTAAGTATTTGGAGTTTCTGTTTTCTGAGTTCCACACAGTAGTGTTTTAATTTACACAAGTCAGCCCAAAATGAAGACGGTTGGGTCTTAGGCAGAAACAAGACTTTCAAGCATTAACAGCAAGGCATGAATGAGGTGTGAGGTCATCCTGTGCAAACATACAGCTCATGTTCTCCGTAGCTGGCTAGCCTCTGCTCTGGGGTGTCTGGAATATTTTATGAGTGATTTAGAAGATCCCCCAGTCTTAGCTCTAGTTTTCCATGCTTCTTCCCCTCATGGACTTAATTTTTCCTCTCTGATTCCTGACACTCAGACCAAATGTCTGATCCATCTCCAGGAATCCCCAGACTGAGTGCTGTCTCTAAGAAACCTTGGAGTGAATGCTCCTGTTTCTTCCTGCCTTGCATTCCGCTCTCTGCCCAGCCATATCACTTCCAGTCCCTATTTCACTAGTGCTGGGATTAAAAGTGGGAGCCACCACCATTTGGCTCTGTTTCTCTTTTAGACTGATTCAGTCTGGTATAACCCAGGGTGGCCTTGAACTCACAGAGGCTCGTCTGCCTCTCTCTCCCAAGAGCTGGTATTAAAAGTGTGCACCTTCACTGCTTGGCCTCTAAGGCTGACTAGTGTGGATAGCTAGCTCCACACTCTGATCTTCAGGCAAGCATTATTTGTTAAAGCACAAAGAAAATATCACCACATTGGTTAATTCAAAAGAGTGTGGACATATCAAGTCGAGGGTTAGCTTATGAATCTGAATAAGAGGGTCTTGCCACCCCTGTCCCCGGTCTCTACTCTACTGCCATATCCCTATAGTGATTGTGGGAGGAGAGGGGATAAGAAGGTTCTGTGTGACTTTTGTCTACACCTAGGCTTAGAACAATGTTGAGGCATGCCACTCCCCCAAATAACAAAAACAAACCAACTCCCTCCCCCCCAAAAAAAACCTCTTGGTCTTCCATATCTCTTTTCCTTCTGCCTTGATTAGAGCCCGTTCCTTGGTGGTTTTGTACATTTTCCCATAGACTGTCGTCTCAGCATCATTTGGCAAACAGCTTTAGAAGTTGAAAGTGTTGCCCCATAGATAAGAGGGCTGCTGTTTTGTCTGATCACTATAATGTAGATAATGATTTTCTCTGAGGCAGAGGAGACCCAGGCTGGCTAGTGGCTCCCTCGTTAGCCCGTCTCACACTCAGTATTCCAAAGGGATCTCTACCTGGCCAGCTTTGGTCACACCCTCGAGGATTGAGAAGCAAGGGAACTGATGAGAACATGGGTTGTGTTGCCTGTTGGACTGTGAATGAGTAGATACATGGAACCTGCAGTTCAGGAGCTCTCTCAGCTGCAGGAGGAGCGAGTGTTTGGGGACAGCTTGACCACTTGACCTAACTCTACAGGACTCTCTGTGTTTCCTCTGAGTCAGGCACTTTTTGTGTTTTTAAATGTAGAGCTTCTTTAGTCTCGGAAGTCTCTCAACTGTTGATACTTTTCTTCCCTTGTTTTCCTTTGCTGTCATCTTGATGGAGTATCAGGTGTTGAAGGTGCTAATTATTAATGTGTGTGTTCTGACTTCTTGCAAAGCTCCATTCGTGTGTCAGTATGAACTGAAGTAATACAGGAAGACCTTTTGGAGATTGTTCACGGCCTTGTAAATATAACACAACTTTCGACTACTAAATTGCAAAGCACAATGAATCATAAGAAGGAAACGTTGGCCTGGTGGTGGTGCATGCCTGCGGTCTCAGAACATGGGGGGTAGAAGTGGGAGGGAGGATCAGGAACTCTAAGTCATCCGTGGCTGCTGCTACTATGGCTTTTGGGTCAGTGGAAGCTGCATGAGGCCATGTAGTACAGCGACACAACACACACACACACACAGACACACAGCGCAGCACGTACATACTCATGCACATGCAAACACTCGCACATACATACAGACAGCAAATACACATTTTTGCTGATTCCAGAATGTCTCCTACATGCTGCTCCAGATTTTCACCTCAGGGACTACAGAGCCTTTTAAAGATCAAAGGCTGTTTTCTTCAGGGCCACAAGAAAGCAGAGCCATGGTGTGCTCCACTGCAATCCCAGGGTCACCCCTGTGGACTGGCTCTCAGAACATCATTCCAGGAATTCCTACACACAGAGGCTAGGCAGCCGCAGCTGGCCAGACTCCTCTGCGGTTAGCATTCTGCATAAAATCATAGTCATAATGTGTTTTATGTTGCTATAACTGAATACCACAGGCAAACTTATAAAGAATAGTGTGGCTCACTATTTGAAGGCTCGAAAATTCAAGATGAGGTGACTGCTGGAACTATTCTTCTGAGTCCCAAGGTGACCCATCTTATAACAAGACAGGGCTAGCAAGCAATAGAGAACTCCCTTTTATATCAAAGCCATACTTGAAATAACTCATTCATCCAGCAAACCATCAATTACATGAATGGGCTGACCCATCCATGAAGACAGAGTACTGGTGGCCAATCACAGCTCTGCAGTCCCACCTCCTAATATGTCACCATAGCAATCGTGTTCATCAGCTTTCTGTCATGGTGACAAAATGTCTGTGGATAGCAACTTAAGAAGGAATGGCTGGCTGGTCTGGTTCCATTGCTTGGAGGCTTGGGACAAGGCGGAAACATGGTAGTGGAAGGGCGTGACACAGGAATACTGTTCCCTTGTGGCGGTCTGGAAGGTGGGATGGGGCAAACATACCTAAAGAGACCCGGTTTCTCTAACTGGGCCCTGCTCGCTAAGATCTTGTTCAGCTATGAACTTACATTGGTTACTTGTCGCTGTGACTAAATGCTGGACAAAATCAAGTTAGAGAAGGCAGGGTTTATTATTTTGGATCACAGTTTGAGAGGAAGGCAAGGCAGCCGGAGTACAAGGCGTCCACACTGTCCACAATGAGGAAGCAGAGGGAACTAAACACCAAGGTTCAACTCACCACCTCTTTCTGCTAACTCCGGAAAGCGTGGAAGACACCGCCCACGTCTGTGTGTTGCCTGTTCCGTGTGATGGAGTGGACAGTTGGCTAAGATCTAGAATGCCATGGGAGACGGTGTAGGGCATGCCTTTGGGAACTACCTTGATTAGGTTAACTGAGGCGGCTAGACCCGCCCACTGTGGGTGGAACCTTCCGCTGGCTTGGGATCTGCAGTGCAGAAAAGAGGAGAGGAGTTGAATATCGGCGTTCATCGCTCTCTGCTTCTTGGCAGTAGACGCCAGTTGTTTCAAGTTTCCAGTGTTGTGACTTCCCCACAACGATGTACTTGGTGCCAATGGAAGCCCCCCTTTCCCAAGTTGCTTCTGTTAGAATAGTTATCACAGCATCAGAAAGCAAATGAGAGACCTCTTTTCTGGACACATCCCCCTCTCCACCGCCAGAGGTGTATTTCCTGTGATGTCATGACTAGGAGGGCCTTTCAACTTTAAGATTATTCCAGAGAGGTCCAGTTTGGGTGAGGGGACATCTTCCAAGGTGAAGGATTCTGTTTTCTTTTGGAACAGCTGTGGGAGAGTCCCTGTTGCTTCATACTTGTTGGCGTGGCTGCTGCTAACTTGTATGACATGATTGTATTAATCAGAAAGGGGTACTTGAGCCGCAGCGTAGCTCAGCGTTAGAGTGTTTGCCTGGCATACAAGCACCTGAATTTGATCAGCAACACTGGAAAAGGAAACGTAGAAAATTATACCTAATTCTGCTCAAAGCATTTTAAATCCATCTGTTAAAAAGAGCGTCATTTGCATACTAATGTATTAGAATAAGACACCATCTGCTGGAAGCTGTAATAAATAAATCTAAGATGTCTACAATGTGACTAGCAAACCCTGTGAGCTATGCTTCAGTAGTGTGCAGTGCCTGTAGGCAGTAATCGTTAGAAGATGCTACCCCGCTTTTTTCCTAGTCCAAGGTTGGTTTCCTGGTTCCTTCAGAAGTGCCTCATGTCACAAATAGGTTTTAACAAATCCCTGGTACTTAGTGCTGTCATCTGCATCTGGAATGAATGTCCCCATTGATCACCAGTGTGGCAGCATTGGAACATGGCAGGAACTTTGAGAGGTAGGGCCTGTTGTTGGCAGATGTTTAGGTCTTTGGGATTTCGGTACCATGGTCTCTGCCTCATTCCTTCCCTCCTCATTCGATTAGGATAACTCTTAGGCTATTAGGTGACTCTGGGGTGCACTGTGCCGAGTTCTCCTGCTGTGATACGGTGCTTTGCTACAGACCCGAAAACAGAAGGACCGACTCACCATATGATGTTTCCAAGATCGTGAGTCAGAATAAACCTTTCTTCTTTCTATAAGTCGATTTTCCTTGTACTGATAGAAAGCTGACTTAACGCAGGGTTCCTGTCTGCCACTAACAACTGCGACACAGAAGACCAAGAAGGTGGTAGTAGTGTGTGTGTGTGGAGGAATTAAGTGAGACTTTGAGGTTTGTAGAAAACAAATAAATGTCTCAGATGAAGACCCACAGAGAGGTGATGAGATGGCTATGTCAGTTTTGTGAACTTGACACAAACCTAGACATTCTTGGGTAGAGGGAATATTTTCTTTTAAAAATTTTCTTTATCTTTTGAGATTATAACATAATTACATTACTCCTCTTCCTTCCCTTCCCTTTAACCAACCCCATAGTTGAAAGGGGTACTTTCCTGTTTTCTTTCAAATTCATGGTCTTTTTCCCATATATTTATATATATTATTTCATGTATATTATATATATGTGTGTGTACACATTTATTTCTAAATATAACCTGTTCGGTTTGTACAATGTTACTTGTTTTTAGGGCTGACCACTGGAATTGGGTAACTAATCGGTGTGCTCTTCCCTGAGAAAGTCAATTTTTCCTTCTCTCAACATTCCTTGGTTGCCTGTAGTTCTTTGTGTGGGGAGGGCTGTGGGTTTTCCGTGTGGCTTTAGCATATCTATTAGTGCCATCCTTGTTCAGCTCTCTAGGCAATCATGTTGGTGAGACTTTATGAGCATAGTTTCCGACATTCCTAGGAGATACAATCTCACAGCAAACTCCCTCGTTCTTTGGTGCTTAAAATCTTTCTGCCTCAGGAAGAGGGAACTCTTTTTTTTTTTAATTGGAAAATAGATTCTTCTCTCATACAATACATCCTGGCCACAGTTTCCCTCCCCTCCACTCCTTCCAGCTTCCCACTCCCAGCTCTCCTCTCCCCCAGAGACACTCTCTTTCCCTCTATTTCCTCTTCAGAAAAGAACAGTCCTCCAAGAGTTGACAGCCAGACCGGACAAAACAAGATACAATAAGACAAGGCAAAAGCCCCCATTTGAGACTGGACAAGGCAACCCAATAGGAGGAAAGAGTTCCAAGAGCAGGCAAAAGAGTCAGAGACACACTGCTTCTACTGTTGAGTCTCACAACACCAAGCTGACAGTCATATGTGCGCAGAGACACACTGCTTCTACTGTTGAGTCTCACAACACCAAGCTGACAGTCATATGTGTGCAGAGACACACTGCTTCTACTGTTGAGTCTCACAACACCAAGCTGACAGTCATATGTGTGCAGAGACACACTGCTTCTACTGTTGAGTCTCACAATACCAAGCTGACAGTCATATGTGTGCAGAGACACACTGATTCTATTGTTGAGTCTCACAACACCAAGCTGACAGTCATATGTGCGCAGAGGACCTTGTTCAGACCCATGAGGGCCCGTGCTAGCCACTTCAATCTCTGCGAGCCCATGTGAGCCCTGCTTAATGGATTTGGTGGGCCATCTTCTCCTGGTGTCCTCCACCCCTCTGACTTCTACAGTGTTTCCTCCCCCTCAGGAAGAGTGAATCTTAATTAATAAAATGGTTCCATAAGATTGACCTATAGGTGTGTACTGGAGAGATGGCTCCATGGTTAAGAGCACTGGCTGTTCATCCAGAGGACAGGGGTTCAAGTCCTAGCTCCCACATGACAGCTTACAACTGTCTGTAACTCCAGTTCCAGGGGATCTGATACCTTCACACCAATGCACACAAAATAGAGTTAAATAAATTATATATAAAAAGATTGGCCTATAGGCAAGTTGGTAGAACATTTTCTAGATTAATGATTGATGTGGGAAGGCCCAGTTCATTAAACATGGTGTCAACCATGGGCTGGTGGTCCTGGGTTCTATAAGAAAGCAAGCTGTGCAAGTCATAAGGAGAAAGCTAGCAAGCAGTACTCCTCCATGGCCTCTGCTTCAGTTCTTGCCTGTGTTCTTACATGACCTTCCTCATTGATGGAGTGTGACTTAAGAATTGGACTCTTTCCTCTCCAAGTAGATTTGGGTCATGGGCTTTTATCACAGCAGTGGAAAACCTAACTAGGACAATGGTTCAACAGCTGAAGGTACTTGCCACCAAGCCTGATGGATGGCCTGAGTCTGAACCCCTGATACCACACGGCATAAGGAGCCAGCCAATTGTAGAAGTTATTGACTGACCTTCATATGTACTCAGTGAAGTGCACATGGCTCCCTCCCTGAGGTAAATAAATAAATGCAATAAAAATTATATATTATTCTTACCTCTGATCAAGGTACCTATACATTGTTTACATTTTGAGGTCATTGTCCTCATTTGCTGCACATTTGTGTACAGATTATTTAATATTCTGATGTGAAATCTTAGTCCTTAAGTTATACAGGTATTAAATATTGTAGGTCAATAGTTGTTCATATTTATTATACATATAGTCATTAATTAGGTTCTTTAGATACATAGAGATTGATCTCTGTCTAGATAGGTAATCTTCAACCACTTCAAGGATCTGTGGAACATGGTATTTAAATAACTTAGGGTTCTGTTGACATGAGATATGATTGCTCCTGACAGCACCAATCTATTTCCAAGAGAATCTTGAGCACCAAAAACACTCCACTTGGAGTTTGTTTTCTTCTTGGCACTATTGGCCTTTGGACAAAGAACTGCCCATGCCTCAACCAAACCTTGCCAAGACAGGGTAAGACGGTTCTAAAAAATTCCCTGCCTCTAAAAATGGTCTGTCAGTTATGCTAGGCCTTAGCCAAAGTTGGTTGCTTCAATGTTGCAAATGAGACTTTGGGTGATTGCTCAGGTAGCTAATTGTCTCTGTCATATACTTCTGGCTTTGGAAGCTGCTTGATTGCACTTCCTGACTACTCAAGTAATATTATCTCCCTTCTCAGGCCTTTGATGGAGTTAAAGATTAGATAGTCATAGTTACCTTCCTCTCATGATTTAGCCAAGCTTATTTCTGATGCAAGACTTAGACTCTTTGAAATAGAACGTTTATTAAAACATTTATCATGTGTTCCTTGCTTAATATTGTTTATCTTGTTTGTAATTTTATACTTGATATCTGTTCTTATTGTATATAGTTCTGTATTGGGTTTGGATCGCTCTTGCTCTTGTTTGGACAAAAGGGGGCGGTGATGGGGAAACTTTGTTAGCCAATTATCTTCAAGAGGCGGGACCAAATTAGGGTGTGACTTTCTGGGAACCGGAGTAAAAAGGGCCCCTGGCCCAGGTGCTCTCTCTCTCTGTGGTTCCCTCACTGCACAACTGAGCTTGGACTTCTTCCTGTTTTGTGAGGTTTTCCCCTTATAATAAATAAAAATATAAATCGTTTATCTTTTAGCTAGCCTGGTTATTTCCCGAATCGAGCTAACTTCTACAAAGAAACAGTGTTAGAGGTGTTAGCTTCCAACCCTGGCTCTTGGGAAGCTGAAGCAGGAAGGTCTTCCTGGGTTACATAATGACATCTTGTCTCAAAATCAAACCCAAATACAGTTTCACATACATGCATGTGTGCATGCATGCGTGCACATACACAGAGTGAGCAAAGGGTTGGGAGGACACACACACACACACACACAGAGGGAGAGAGAGAGAGAGAGAGCAGGAGAGCTCGTGCTTACAGAGAGAGTCCCTTGGAAAGGATGGGTATAAGTTCCACGCAGGAGAACTACAAGTTCAACAGACGGAAGGGACAACCTGTATTTGCTTGAGAAATAGACACAATAGAGATCTGGAAATCAGCAAAAGCTTCTTCTATGCAGATTTACAACCTACCAGCTTAATGCCTTTAAAAACAAATGCCTCTGTAATCGCTCCGGTTTCTCCCTGTTTTGGAAAGTAAATATCTGTTTGATCCAGCCTACAGATGGCTTTCTGATGAAGTGCAGGCATGGGGCCTGGAAAACCTTCCTCAGAGGGTCCTGGGGGAGCCTGGAAGAGCTTCCTAAGAGGGTCCTGGGGGAGCCTGGAAGACCTTCCTCAGAGGGTTCTGGGGGAGCCTGGAAGAGCTTCCTAAGAGGGTCCTGGGGGGAGGGGGGCTGGAAGACCTTCCTCAGAGGGTCCTGGGGGAGCCTGGAAGACCTTCCTCAGAGGGTCCTGGGGGACCCTGGAAGACCTTTCTCAGAGGGTCCTGGGGGAGCCTGGAAGACCTTCCTCAGAGGGTCCTGGGGGGCCTGGAAGACCTTCCTCAGAGGATCCTGGGGGGCCTGGAAGACCTTCCTAAGAGGGTCCTGGTGAGCCGGAGACTTGGGCCTCTTCTCTGGCTTCCGGTTTTCCTTCCAGGCTTCCCAACTTTGTGTGCAGGACTCCAGTTTTGACCAGTTTAAGACAGATTGCTTTTTCCTTTGCTGGTTTTCTCTTTGCTCTCCCAACTTCCTCCCGCACTCTATGCCAAATATTTGTGGTATTAGGAGTTCTAACCTCTTGGTCTTGCATGCCAGGTGAGCACTGTACCCCCGAACCTTCTCCCTGGCCTCTCTTCCTTTCCTAACTGCTATCTAATAATTTTATCAGTTCTCAAACTTGCAGCAAAAGCCAAATGGAAGGGACCAAAGCCTTGATTTTGATGTAAAAACTATGTGCTTCTAACTTATGCTTTGCTAGTCCCTTGAAGATGGGGGAAGGGAGTGCCCTAAAAACAACAGGGAAAAATGGCCTCCTCGGTCTACCCTCCTGGCATTTACTCCTCAGCCTTGCTTGTGGGTTTCCCTTCCCCGAACTTTCAACCCTTCCCTCAGCCTGGACTGTGTACTTGCAGCTTCATCCAGGATTTTCCTGGATGAACCCAGGGCCTTGAGCCAGGAAAGTGCTGGCAAGAGAAGGCTGGCCCTGGGGGAGTGGTACAGGGAGGGATCCAAATCACTGACACATCTCAGCTTTAAAAAAAATCACTAAGAAGCCTGTCTGCACCGTTGTGTTATTTGGATCCATTTTGAATTCAACCCTGGGAGGAAGAAGGGTAAAAGAGAAAGAGGAAAGAAAAAGAAAGAAAAGAAAAGAAGAAAGAAATCTTTCCTCCTACAAATAAAATACTGCAGGTATTAACTGGAGATTACAAAAGACAGTGAAAGGAGCCAAGAAATGGTGGGAGTGTGTGTGGGGCGGAGGCGGGGGTGGTGGACCAGAATAGAGGTAGTGTGTGGAGCTGATTGTTGAGGCAGATGCTGATGGAGACTAAATTACGCACACGCACACACACACACACACACACACACACACACACGCAAGGCAAGTGCACAGAGCCCCCCACAGACAACCTGTGTCGTCCCCTCCCGACAAGCTGATTGTTGAGACAGATGCTGATGGTGACTAAATACACACACACACACACACACACACACACACACACACACACGAACGCATGTGCGCGTACACACACACACACACACACAAACCCCCACAGACAACCTGTGTCGTCCCCTCCCGATAAGCCCGGAGAACTGGGACCTACATCTAGCCACTTTCTTCCTTCAGAGGGACGTTATTTTTTCTCCTTGTTTTGGAACATGATACCCAGCTCTGCAGTATGTGGGTGTCTTTAAAAACCAAAATGAAGTGTTACTCAGGGGTGCAAAACCTGGCTCACAGCCTGAAGTATCTGTGAATTTTGCCTCCCAGGCAGCTATCCGCCCTCTACTCCCATAGCAACACTATGGTTTTGGGGGGAGGGGCGAGTTTGTTTATTCTCTGTCCATGTGATTCTGGTAAGAGGGGCTCCCACCCCTGGCAGACCTAATGCCCCTCCTCCAAGTTGAGTGTACCCGTCAATCGAAGCAATCCTTGATGCTGGAAGGTTCCTGTGATTTCTTCGACTCTTTTCACCCTGTGGTGAAAGAAAGGCTGTGGGTACCAGACATCCTGCGGTATTAGTGTAGAGCCGCCCCTGGCTGTTCCATGAGATCTTGCCTGAGAGTGAAGCCAAAGAAGAGACCCCCCTGAGTGAGGACGAGAAGGCCCCTGAGGACGGATACAGCAGTACCCCATGCGTGTGTTAGTCCCATGTTCCTGCTTCCATGCCTTTGCTTTAAATCACCCCACAATTACGCTTCCATTACTCCTTTCCAGTGTGCCCTACCTAATAACGGCGGCTTGAGAAAGCCCGAGATGTTTATCCGGGTCTCTAGACTGGGCAGAACAATTGAGAGCTGCTGCTTGCGGTCATTGCCCCAGTAGGCAGCCCGGGGACTTACATTTCCAGATCATGTTTGACTCCCAGAGTACAGCTGCCTCTGAGAGAGAGAGAGCCCCAGGCAGGAGCTGGCAGCAAGTACTCAGTTTAATAATCACCATGTTCAGTTCTGGGCTATTGTATAGCTGTGCTCTCCGAGGACACCCGTGAACAAAAACGAATGTACGTTAAGGTCGGACCAGCATTCAAGAAGCCAGGGCCTCCTCTTGTTCCCGCATGCAAAGGGATAATTGTTCTCAGACTCCCTGGAAGAGACAGCTCTTGGCTCCCTCACAGGAGCCCATGTGAATTTGTTCTTTGAATGGAGAGCGGCAGGAAGCAGCTGTTCAGGGAACGGACAATTAGAAAGGAGAGGCAGCTTTAATATTTATCCTCTGGCCAACAAGGAGGGAGTGAGTGCTTCTATTGTGGCAGGGGTGGAAACTACAATGAGGGGCAAAAACCCGTGCCCCCAAGAAGCATGTTGCTGGGTTAGGAGTGGGCGAGAAAATCCAAGCGTATACAGTGCAGGTGGTGTACCTACGTGGAAATCCAGCTTCAGAAGAATGCCCTCTACCAACGGCATTCCCCTCTCCCTTAGCTTCTAGAATGTGCCTCATCCAAGGAGGCCCGATGCCTAGGTAGGGTCAGGATGAAACATGATTTTAAGCTGGTGATACCCAAGTTTGGTTTAGGGGGAGGACTCCATCCAGTTCTGGACCCCATCCTCAGAGGTTTTGATTCAGTCACTCTAGGTAAGGGGTACAGATTTGTATTTCCAGTACATTTCAGAGTGGTGTGGATGTTTCTGGCCTGAGGATGCTTCTTAAAGCATCCTTATCCCGACACCTACTACAGTCAGTTCTCTGTAGCCTGTGGGCTTGTTTAATTGGGGGTTGCTGTCTGGGTCAAGCATTTACAGATTCTTGACATCAAAATCAAAGACCTGAAGAAGCTCATACAGAGTGCAAAGCAGCAAGGAAAAGAAAAGTGTTAGTATAGATGGGATCCATTGCCAAAGAGAGCAGAGGGCTCCCTGAGATTAGAGTCCCTAATCCGTGGGGAGGAGGGTGGGCAGACCCAGTGGGTAAAAACACTTGATGATTAGACCTGACAACATGAGTTTGGACCCTGGGTCCCACCGTAGAAAGCCGGGAAAGCCAACACTCTCATACGGTGTTTATTGGCCTCCACAGGTGAGCCCCTGTACTGAACATGCAGGGATTTATTTTTGTTTTTTTTTGTTATTATTTCCTTAATAATATAGTAACAATTTACATTGTATTAGGTATTTTAAGTTATGCAGAGATGATTTGCAGTAGACAGTAGGATATAGGTAGATTATCTGATGAAACTCTAGGGCTTGGGAACCCCCTCCGCTCAGATTCAGAGGGATCACTATGTGGTTTAGAGAAAGAACACGCCCATGTTCTGGGTGATGAAAAGAACGAGAGTCACTGGACAGCGCCAAAAAGACTTTTCCATATAGGTAAAATGCCAGGTGGGAAGGCCTTCCCTTTTACCCCGTCTGGAAAGGACGTTAGGTGCGGAGGTGCTGTTTAGAGCTGGCCTTCTGGCACATTATGTGCCCATGTGGACTTGCCAAGACCTGTTGGGGTCAGGCTTTGTATTTTCAGGGTGTGCTTTGCCAGAAGAGACTCCATTTTACAAACCGCACTTGACTCCTTCTGGGTACAGATGCTGAAGCAGACTCTGCCTTTGGTTGGCATAGAAACAACGCTATCTGCCGGCACGATGGAGAAGACAGAAAGGATCCCACTCTATACAGTACATGCTGAAATCATATCTGGGAAGCCAGGTCCACTAACTTATTGAACACACCAGACTGAAAGGGAAGGGTCAAACTCCCCCACCTGTCATCTGACCACCTGGTGTGCACATTAAGGAAGCGACAGAGAATTTCCAACTGCCTTAGGGCCTTAGCTTAGCTCAGCCACCATTGCTGATCCCGTCTGCTCACATTGCTGTCCGTGTGTCTGCCCATCTGAATATCTGGACTTGCTTTCAATCTGTCTGCGCATCTGAACCCCAGCGGGCCCTTGGCTTTTGTAGCTTCCGAAGTCTGGCAGATTGCTCCAGCAGCTCAGTTTGAGCTCCTCTCGACTCTGACCCTACAGCAGACCTCCAGTTAGGCTAGTCCTCCGACCCCCAGAAAAGACTCTCTCCCCGTCCCTGACTCCTGCCTCTCAGGCTCTAGAGCAGTGGTCCTCAACCTTACAACACTGAACTCTTTAATACTGTTCCTCATGTTGTGGTGACACCCCCAGCTATAAAATTACTTTCAGTGCTAATTCATAACTGTGACTGTGCTACTGTTAGGAATTGTAAATATCTGATATGCATGATATCTGATATGTGACTCAAGGTGGTTTAACCTTGAAGGGGTCAAGACCCAGAGGTTGAGAATCACTACTCTAAATGAACCCTTTTTCACCCCTTATGGAAGTTCTTTAACTACACACACACACACACACACACACACACACACACACACACCTCTCTCTCTCATATATATATGTATATATATGACTGATAAATATCTATATATTATTACATGGTGTGTAATGAGTGATCTGAAAGTTAATATTAGCAGTTAAAGTTGGATTAAAAGAACATGTGTTTGCCTTGGCCAGCTATCATGAAAGTTAAGATTACTTGGCAAATTGATGCCAAGAAGCCAATTTAGCCTGTGAGCATTTCGTTATTCAATAAATTCTGACATTATGGAAAGACACCAATATGTGCGTCTGTTTCTGACATGGTCTGTTCATGGCACTGACTCAATTCCCTGACATTGGTGAGGAGCTATGCAAACTTTAAGAGCCAACATCTTTAGACTCTTTGTTTCTACTTTACTCCCCCAGTGTTGGCTGTTGGAGACTGAATTGCGACCTCATCCAGGCTACAAGTTATTTTGTTATATAAAATGAATACTGTCACATGAGAACCCCGGCCCCTTGTTCTGGAGATTCAACCCAGGGCCTCACACATATTAGGCAAGCGATCTACCACTGAACTACATGTCCAGTCCCAGAAATAAATATTGTTCTTAGAGCAGAAGTTGACAGATGTGAGCCTGTGTGTCTGGAGTAGTGAGAGGCTCCCAGTGGGAAGGGACTTCTTTTCTTCCTGGCTCTTCAAAGAACAGCTCTCACGTTTGTTTTGGTCAAATGACAAACGGTGACACGTTGTAGACTTGTTAGTCGTTTCAAGTTGGCTGAACGAGGAAGGTTGAATTTATGAACACCAAGGGTTTCCTCCGTTTATAAATAACGGTTGGAACAGAGAAGGAGAAAACTATTCATTCTCCCTGTGGTGAGAAAAGGTTTTGGAGGAGGTGACGTTAGGACCAACTCAGCAGAGGTGATGGTTGAGGAGAGAGCAAAGGATGCTTGGTGCTCATGGGTTCATGTATTCTGGGGGCCTTATCTGACCTGGAGGATGATTCTTCTAGGGGAAGTGGCATGGGCAGCAGCCCAAAGGCATGGTGGTTTGATGTCTTGTGGTATGTGTTAGAGTTTGGTATGCTGACCCAGGGATGGTGTGGGTTCAACTGACCCAAGATGTGAAGAATATTGGGTGGAATCAGATTCTGCCACACTGGAAAGCAAATTCAAGGATGTCACTTAAATCAACCAAAAAGTTTGAATATCCAGGCTGAGCTTGGTGACACACACGTGTGATCACAGTGTTCAGGAGGCTGAGGCAGGAGGATCTGAGGTCCTGAGGTCAAAAAGTCTAGAAATTGTGGTGCCATGAATGGGAGTTCTGTGAGCAAATCCATGTCCATCCTGGCCGTAGAAGTAAAAGTAAGCAGCCAAACGCACTGCAGAGTGACTAAAGCCAGCCAAAGCTTCAGGTTTGGTGAAGAGAGGCCTCATTTGCGGCACCATGGGAGTCACAGCTTCTTCAGTTCCCAGGGCTGAGATTGGAAAGACACCAGATGGTGGGCACTGGTGTATTCTGAGACCTCCTTTTAGACTTTAAGAAATATGGGGATCATATTTCTGGTAACTGTACTGGAGTGTGAGCAAAGGGAGAGAGATATACTAGTAAAACATACTAGTCCTGAATTACCTGAAGATCCCTAGAGTGGCTGGGGTGGGTCTGATGACCACCACCAGGTAAAAACTAAAATTTAACCTGGTTCTGTATAAAACAGGCTCAACACCTAACACAGAGTTGATATCAGTAGCCTCAGCTGTTGGCAAACTCCAACAGACATACTGGCTATCTGACCTTGGCACATACCTGGGGTCCTTACCACTTGGATGGGAGAGGCCAGTAGCTGGGTTACACTGCACGACTTAGTCTCAAAAGCAAACGAATGCAAAGAATTGAATACAATTTCTCTAGAGAAACAACACGACTAGCTAGTAAGTACCTAAACAATTACTCAACGTCACCACCTATCAGAAAAAAGTAACCATCATAGGGTACTAGTCCAGCCCGAAGGATTTTAAAAATACAAATGACTGTCAATGGTGAAAGGTGGCCAGGATGTGGAAAAATAAAATCCTCCTACACTGCTGAAAGAAACGAGCATGTAAATGAGGCAGGCACTGGCAAACAGATTGGCAGCTCCTCAAAAAGCTTACCACAGCGTCACCGCCGTATGATTTTGAGGTATATATCCAGTTGGACTGAAAGCAAATGTCCAAGCAAAGACTCTCATGTGAATGTTCCTGACGTTCAGAGTAGCTGACGTGTGGATGCAATCAGCGCTGTCCATCAGCTGAGGGCAAACAAAACGCAGTGTCTCCAAACAGCCACGGAAGGGCACAAACCTGGCAAACGTTAAGACAAATGAAGGAAGCCAGGTGCAAAACTCCCTCGTCAACTCAGTACTGGATGGAGGTCCTGTCAGTGAGGGGAGATGGGAGACAGAAAGAGGAAGACTCAGCCTGTTGTATTGTCGGGCTCCATTTGTATTAAATTTCTGGAATTTAAAAATCCTGGAAGTGCAGGTAGATTGATTGGTGGATGCAGGGGGAGGTGGAGAATGAACGGGGATTGGTCGCTTACTAACGGATTCAGGGTTTCTCTGGAGGAGGAAGAAAATGTTTAGTGAGGGGATGCTTGTACAAGTGTGTATGAACATGATAAAGCCCACTGACAAGTAGGTATACAATTTGGGGGGAGTATTTATCTGAATGTATGTCTGTGCACCCTGCTTACCATGTGTATCTAGAGGCCAGAAGAAGGTGTCAGATTCTCTAGGACTGGAGTTACAGATGGCTGTGAGCTGCCATGTGGGTGCTGGGAATCGAACCTTGGTCTTCAGGAAGATGCTTTTAATCTTTCCTCAGTCCCCCGATGTGTACATTTTAGAAGGTGAACTTTATAATGCATACATTATGTTTCATGTGCTGCTTAATAATTCAGGTAATCATGGGTCACATATTCCAATGACAGTCCCTTAAGATTATATAACCTTGGGATAACTCCAGAGAATGGCCGTTGAGTGATGGAAAGACAGCGGTGAAAGGCGGGGGAGATGTGAAGTTTTTCTGGCAGAGGGAGAGAAAATGCATGCTAAGATGGATCCGTTTCGACAGCAGATTAGCCGTGGGAAGCAAAAAGACTCTAACTTTTCTGCTTTGGGGGATGCGATGCCTGGTTCTTCTGATAAGCAGATGAGGTGCACAAAGGAAGGAGTAGATTGTGCTGGGAAAGAAGATAGAGATTTGTTCTTGGATATGGGGATGTAGCTCTGTTGATAGAGTGCCTGCCTAGCATGCACAAAGGTCTGGGGTCAGTCTCTAGTGTTGCATAGGACTGGGTATGGTGGTGCCTCCCTGCAATTCCAGTATTCTAAAGGCAGGAGGATCAGAAGTTCAATGTTATCCTAACCTACATATCGAATTTGAGGACATCCTGTTAGAGACCCTGATTCAAAAAAGAAAGGAATAGTTTCTTTTTGTATCTGCTGAGTTTAATACCCCCACCCTAGAAGTGATCTGAGAGAGTCTCAGGGGGGAGGTTGCCCCCAATCACATTGGCCTGTGGCCATATCTGTGGGGGTATTTTCTTGATTTTTGATTGAAGAGGGTGAGTAGCTCAATCCCTGGGCAGGAGGTCCTGGGCTGTGTGAGAAAGCTAGTTCAGTAAGCTTTCTGAAAGCAGCATCCCACACAGTCTCTGCTTCAGTTCCTGTCCCAGGTTCCTGCCTTGAGATCCCTCAGGGATGGATTGTGACCTGAACGGGCAAGCCAGCTACTCATTTCCTTCCCTTCCCAATGCTCTTTTATCATAGCAACTGAAGAAGAAACCAGGACAGAGCCCCATCTCAAAATAGAGGGGGAAATCCGGTGTAATGGCTCGGTCCTTTAATCCCAGCACTCGGGAGGCAGAGGGGGGTGGATAGCTGTCAGTTGGATGCCAGCCTGGTCTATATAGAAAGTTTTAGGACAGCCAGGCCTACATTATGACACAATGTCTAAAACAACTATAATAATCAATCCAACAAGCAAACAATACCACCCTCTCCCCTCAAAACAAAAACAAAAGCAAAAACAATCCTCCAAAATAAGGTAAAGACATGATTAAGGCCGACATTCCAAAGTTAACATCTGTTCTTCATGTATGCTTACATCTGCACCACACACACACAAACATACACACACACACACTCATTGGGAGTGAATGGATCATTAGGTGGGCAAAAGGGCAGAGACGGGATCAATATTTAATAGTTAGCAGGAGGTAGCAAGGCAATTATAAAGGAGGAGGCAGACAATCTAAGGCAGTCATTCTCAGCCTTAACGCTGTGACCCTTTAACACAGTGTTGTAGTGACCCCCAACCATAAAATCATTTTCATTGCTACTTTGTATCTGTAATTTTGCTACAGTTATGAATCATAATGTAAATCTCTGTGTTTTTTTGATGGTCTCATGCAACCTGGTGGAAGGGCTGTTGAACCCCAAAAGGGATTGAGAACCACTTCTCTAAGGAGAAAGAGAGGGCAGTAACTCCACTGCTAGAACAGAGGCTGTTTGGCCCACAGGCTGGCCTTTCACCAGCACAAAGAAATGTATTACATTGTACATACACAGTGGCAAGCAGATGCGGTTCCTGGGCACACGTGTCCATACTAGATGCAGTTCCTCAATGTATCCATGGTCTGTTCTCTTTTTCTTTGACAAGGCAAGCGCTGTCCTACCACACAGCCCCATGCTCCCTGTACAGCTTTCTAAAAATCTTTTTATTTTGAAGCAGGGTCTTGTGTATTGCCCTGGAAGCGTTTCAGCCTGATGGGATTATAGGTCTGATGCCGCTGCCAGGCTCTGGGCAGCTACGCTTTTGAACAAGTGATAAGGATGTTTGTGCTGAAAACCGTGTGCAGTGCCCCACGTACTCACTGGCCGGTCGGTTTCTTGGAAGCTGTGACTCCATCTTTGAAGGCGCTGGGATACCGTTGGGTTTTCGACAAAGACTCAGAATAAAGTCCGCTGCTGATTTCCGTATCTTTTGTGAGATCTAAATCCTGCAACAGCTTGTAATGTCCGCATAAGTTCCACGGGAAGCTCTCTGACTCCTGTGTCATTTGTAATCCAGTTCTTACTATCCCGTTTATGCTGTTCTCTGAGTAATCCCACCACTCAAATTCAACAAATGCTTCCTCTCTCCTCGCCTCCTCCCCTTCACCCCTCCTCTTCTTTCTTTTTCTTTCTTCCTTTTTTAAAAAAAATACTTATCTACTGTGGATATAATGTTCTTTCCGCATGTTTGCCTGTATCCTAGAAGAGGGCATCAGATCTCATTACAGATGGTTGTGAGCCACCATGTGGTTGCTAGGAATTGAACTCAGGACCTCTGAAAGAACAGCCAGTGCTCTTAACCACTGAACCATCCCTCCAGCTCCTTGTTTTGCTTTTTTGAGACAGGATTTCTCTGTAGCCCTAGCTGTCCTGGAACTTACTCTGTAGATCAGGCTGGCCTCGAACTCACAGAAATCCACTGCCTCTGCTTCCTGAGTGCTGGAATTGAAGGCGTGCACCACCACAGCCTAGCTGGAACCTACCTCTTAAGCACCAAGCTTTCTCTCTGCCCTCAACTTCAGTTTTTTTTATTCTTGAGAGATTTCTCATGGTATATGAACTGTGAACTTTAAGAAAGTGTCTTAAAAAGTCAGTAATGTGACATATTAAAATAGTCAGGATCTTGTGCTACACAGTTTATTCAAGGAGGGGTGTGTGTAGAGCCCATGCCAAATGGAATCCCACACTGCTAAGCCATTCCTTTTGTGTGCCTGTCTCAGAGCTAGGAAAGGCATTGCGAAATAAGCTAACCAGGTTAGAAGTCTGGTGACCGTCTTGGAGAGCAATCAGTTGTAATCTTTGGAGTTACCTTATATATTGAATGGAAATCATTTGCGTATATAGCAGACATCTAACGTCACAGAATCTGGACTCTGATAATAA
Source organism: Microtus pennsylvanicus (assembly GCF_037038515.1). Taxonomy (NCBI): domain Eukaryota; kingdom Metazoa; phylum Chordata; class Mammalia; order Rodentia; family Cricetidae; genus Microtus; species Microtus pennsylvanicus. The sequence goes on from NC_134584.1 coordinate 25,561,937, forward strand.
TAAGCTAAGCCAAAGTTTATTCTCCAGGAGAACTGTGTTGGAGTGGCTTGCCACACAATGCTCAGGCATGACACAGAAAGGACATGCAATTATTTTTTTACCATAATAATCAGCTTTGGACATGAAACATCATGAGCAATTCGTTCAACTGGAGCTTGGTTTGCACATCTCTGTTACCCAAGAGCAAAGCGCTAGATGTCTGCTTCATTCCTTTGTTCCTTCAGACCATCACATTTGTCCCAGCATCCTGTCTTCAAGAGCCAGCCAGGGTTTTGCCAGAGTTCTCCCTCATTCCTTCTCAGGCAAACTGATATATGCAATCCATAGTATCAGGATGAGCAGCCTAGGGGCCACAAGACTACAGTCTTAGCCCCCAGGATGCAGAGGCAGGAGGAGCCAGAGTTTGAAGCTAGCCTGGTCTACATAAGACGCTGTTTCGAGAAGCCAAGCAGTACAGGCTAGGGACGTGGCTAAGCTGGGAGAGTACCTGCCTAGCATGCACAGAGCTCTGGCTTCCGTTCTCAGGGCATCATTCAGCAGGACTTAGCGCTACGCGCCTGTAATCTCAAGAGGTTCTGACAAGAGGAACAGGAGTTCAAGGTCATCTTTAGCTACCTAGTGAATGGAAAGCCGACCTGAAACGTGTTAGGCCCTGTCTGAAACAAAGAAGCAAATAAACAATCTAAACAACAAAGAAGATACTGTGATTGAGGCCCAAGATGTCCCTCACTCCACCAATTCCACCTCCCACCCCTCCCTGAGATGAGGATATCTGTACCAAGACACCCTGTACACCCTGTTATCTTTGCCAACTGAGTTTCCAGGCTTTTTTTTTTTTGTAGCTATACATGAAACCCCAACTGGGGATTTCCAGAAATAACTTTCCTATGGTGGGAAGGAGAATTGAAGAGAATGCAGGTGGGGGCCCAGCTCCTGCATCTAGCACGTGAGTTTTAGGGGTCTGGGCAATGTAAGCAGAAAAGGAAAGATGACCTCATCTGTACTCTGGCCAGCGAGCCCAGCTGCATGCTGGCTAGACAGGTAACAGCCATGTTCTCTCAGCTCTCTCTCCCACGAGACACCACTCTGGAAATCAGGTCTGCAGGCCAGCATCCCACACAGGCCAGGCCTCTAAATTTAGAACTTGCATTCTTCAGGTAGAGAGCTAACTTGGAGGCTGAAGCGCTAATCGGGGACTTTGGGAAGAAAGCATTTTCAAAACAAATAATGACTGCAGCCCAGCAGAGCACAGTCCCTTTAGCACATCAGAGGGGATGGCTCTGCAAGTGGCATCTTGCCAGGGAATTAACTCCAAACAAATCCCTTGCAGCCGTGAGGTACTAGAAGGGAGGTTTAGAAAGCGGCAGCTTGGGAGGGCTGTGCAAGGGCTTACGGGAATTGCTGCGTTTGCACTTTGATGTTGGCGCTCAGCTGAGCCTGTGCTGTTGGGAAAAGGCTAGCGGGATCTGACTATTACATCAGGACGGTACTGTGGAGACACTCCACCTGGAGTCCCAGGCCCAGCAAGATTAAAGCCTTTGCCCAAAGGCATGCCGCGGATTACCCAGGCCTCTTGTTTCCAGCCCTTTTTCCTGATGGATGAGGGAGGCAGGGACGTGACACCCACATGCTCAGTGACACCTACAGGCACTTGCTCCTTGGGTGACGGAGCACTATTTCTGGTGCGGAGCTGAAGCATCAGTCAGCAGATAGCAGGGTGAGATAAATGTGGTCCCTGTGCATGGGAGCAGCATGTGACAGTGTGACAAGATGTGTCAGCACAGGAACAATTAAAAGCAGTACCATGGCAACCAGCGTTCGCGCTGGGCCTAGACAGCATCGGTAATTGCGGGTGCCGTGCAAGATGGCTTCTCATCCGCTGAGAAGCTCGCACAGGAGAGGCTCTGAAGTGTACCACACCGAGAGCGCAGCCACAATCAGACTCACGGGAGAAAGAAACCCTGCAGTCCTGGGAATTCCCCAGAATTACTTTGTCTATTGTAAATGGTGGTTTTGCTTCCCCTTAGAGCAGTCCCCTGCTTCGGTGTCCCCTGAGCACTAATGTTCCTACAAGAGACTCAGAGTGAGCAGAAGGGGAAAACTCCTTCCTCCTCCTTCCCTTCCTCTTCCTTTCCCCTCTTCCCTTTTCATTATTTGAGACAGGGTCTCACGCTGTAGCCCAAGCTGGCCTGGAACTTCTATGTATCTCAGGCTGGCCTCAAACCCACAGAAATTCTCCAGCCTCAGCTTTTTTTTTTTTTGTGTTGAAATTGCGGATGTGAACACCATGTCCAGCTTGTACCTTTTTGTACATTGCAGGCTCTACCCACCACCAGCAGCAGTAAATTTATAATAACAATTAATAATTAATTAATAATACAACCAGAAGTCTCCACCATGGCAGGAGCCAGGGGAAGGTGTGGCATGGGTTCAGCTTCATGAGCAGGACTCGTTATTGGGCCATTGTGCTTGGCTGCCTTGTGCTGCCCTGATTGTAACATCAGAGTGCACACTCTTTTCTGAAGCACAGGCCACTTGCTGTCCCCAATATTTGCCCCCCCTGCTTCTCTACTGTTATTTTTAGTTTTTTTTTATTGATAAAAGGACAATAAAGAAAGAAAAAGACAAATTTCCACCTCCTCCCAGCCTCCCATTTCCCTCCCCCTCCTCCCTTTGAGTCAGGGTCTCACTGTTAAACCCAGGCTGTTCTCCAACTCAGGATCCTCCTGCTTCGCTTCCTTGAACACTGGGTTTCCAAGTGTGTACCACCAAGCCCAATCTCTCTTGCTTTATTTTTTCCTGTGAGGGGCTGACCATACTGTGAGTGAGGATGCAGCTTTAAGGCCTGCGCTCTTGGCTCCACCCTCCCCTCTGCTGGTGGAGTGACAAGTCATCTTGGGTTGAGAAGATGAAGATGACATCACAGGAATATCAAAGCAATAAGACGTGCCTTTTTTTCTTTTTAATTAAAAAATTGCTATTTATTTTGTCAGTACTTTAAAGACAAGAAAATGTGAGGCATCCATATGGCAACTAAAAGAAACCTATTTAAAAAAATGTAAAAAAAAAAAAGAAGCCTAGTTTGAGCAAAACTTTTTTTTTAAATACTCTTTTTTTAAAAAATTTATTTATTATGTATATAGTATTATGGGACGTATGCCTACGTTCCAGAAGAGGGCACCAGATCTCATTGTAGACAGTTGTAAGCTACCATGTGGTTGCTGGGAATTGAACTCTGGACCTCTGGAAGAGCAGCCAGTCATTTTAACCTCTGAGCCATCTTCCCAGTCTCCTTTTTGTTTGTTTTTTGGTGTTTTTTTTTCCTCCTGAGACATGGTTTCTCTGTAACTTTGGAGCCTGTCCTGGAACTAGCTCTTGTAGATCAGGCTGGCCTCAAACTCAGAACTCAAAGAGATCTGCCTGCCTCTGCCTCCCGAGTGCTGGGATTAAAGGCGTGCACCACCACCGCCTGGCTTAAAACTTCTTTTTTATTATACTGTGTTGGTGGTGAGACCCACTGAACCACACTGCTAGCTCCTAAAGAAAATGCTTGGAGCACTCCTGCTTACCAGCTATTTTTGTTGTTGTTGCTGTTGCCGAGTTGGGGTTCTGTCACGTATAATGGCTCACATCTGAAGTCCCAGCATGTAGGAAGCTGAGGCAGGAGGATTGCTACAAGTGTGAGGTCAGCCTACACCACACACTGAGCTTTAAGTCAGTCTGAGTTATAGAGTTAGATCCTGTCTTAGCTCCCTGCCGAAAGAGGGACATTATAAAGCAACGAAGCTTCTTAAGCAAAGGAAAACATAGAGTTTACTAAGAAAATAATGGTAGTGTACACTAAATGCAAGAGGTGGGCATGGACTCTCAAGAAGTGATCTGGGATCTTAGATAGCTCACTTTGCAAACTCATTTTAATCGAGAGGAGGATCACTCATGAGAGAAGGTAGGGAAAAAAATGGGGAATGTCAGGAATGGGCTGGGATTTTTCCCAGATTAGGCTTTGCCTCTCCTTACATAGGGTTTTCTGAATGAGCAAGGATTTGGTAGATTCATGGTGGAGAGGAGCCAGTATAATGAAACAAAGGACAGTTAGTTAATGGTTTCACAGCCACTTTGGTCCCAGCTGATTTGGGGTGTTCTTTTGTCTTCACTGTCTGAGGGGTCACATGGTGTCTTACTGTAATGTGGTCTTGTGTTGCATCAGATGCCAGCCACCGTGTAGCTTGTTCTTCTTTTCCTCTGCATATCTAGCCAAACTCATTCCTTCCCCAACCTCTGGAGAGGTCTGTCTCTTAATCTTTAGGGATGAAGAGGTCCAAAGATCCATTTTCCATAAACCCAACTGATGTTGGTCTCATGAGCTGCCTGCTGGGGGGAGTCGGGGATGCTGCAGGGCTCTGAAGCTGGGAAGCTTCGTAGGACCATCATTTAGTGTGGGACTGTTGAGGCCTAGAAGACACAATCTTTATAAGAGGGTTAAAAACATAGTCACCAAACATAAGGAGCAGAGTAGTGGTTACCAGGGGTCTAAGAAAAGTAAACTTGGTAAGGAAACTTATTACACAAATGGTGTTAGGGTCTAAGCAAATAAAAGAATTCAGAATTTTTGTCCTAAACTAAGAATAAGTATTATAAATCATGGAAGATGCTAGAATCAATTAACGTTTTTTTTCTTTTTTTTTCTTTTTTTTCGTTTTTGTTTTTTATGAAGACTGTTTGCTGGTGTCATTTTGTGTAGACTTTATAATTGCTGGTATAGTGTTGTCCTGGCTAGGCGTTTGTCAACGTGACAAAAGATAGATACTTCTGAACAGGAACCTCAGCTGAGAAAATGTCTCCTTCAGATTGCCCATAGGCAAGTCTGCTGGGCATTTTCTTGATTAATGATTACTGCGGGGGGGGGGGGGGGGACGGCAGGGATGGGGGAGGAAGTCCATTGTGGGTGGTGCTGTACCTGTGCCGGTGGTTCCTGGGTTAGCCAGGTGTACCTGTGCAGGTGGTTCCTGGGTTAGCCAAGTGGCACGCCTTTAATCCCAGCACTCAGGAGGCAGAAGCAGGCAGATCACTGTAAATTCAGGGCCAATCTGATCTACAATGCAAGTTCTAGGAAAAGCCAAGGCTACACAGTGAAACTCTGTTTTGAAAAAGAACCACAACAGCAGCAACAACAACAACAAAACAAAAAATAAATCAGGTTAAACAATTCATGTGAGTCAAGCCAGTAAGCAGTGTTCCTTCATGGCTTCTGCTTTGGCTCCTGCCTCAAGTTCCTGCCCTGACTTCCTTCACTGATGCGCTGGGACCCAGGATGTATGTGCCAAATAAACCCTTTCCTTCCCAGGTTGTTTGTGGTCATGGTGTTTATCACACTGGTAGAAACCTAAATAAGGCAAGTTCTCAGTGTCTATTTTTACATAGACTCTCACTCTTTGTATTATCACAGACTACTGCATTTGCTGGTTGTTCTTTCCTGCTGGGCATTCAAGACCATAGAGATGGACAAAATGAACCTTTGTTTTTTCAGCTATGAAGGTCAGATGAGGCTCTTTGGGGGTGACTGTTAGGGACTTAACATGGAGACTCTCGACTCCTTTACTCTTTTTCCTCTACCAGGTGTACCACCTTCTGGGGCGACTCGGGGTCTTGCTGACCAGTGCCTTCCTTTTGGAGCACCGGGAAGCATTCATTTCTGTTATTAAGAATGTGTAGTGGTTCTAGCCCAATCCAGAGCATCTACAATCAGGTCATTGACTAGAGTTGGGGCCTCATTCTAGAGAGGCTGGTTGTCCTCTGAGTTTTAGCATGCTCATAAAGGATAATGTGTGATAATCAAGGTATCCTTTCAATTATTAAATGCCCTGTGAATCACCCTTGGTTGGTGTTACAAATAGGTGTGTGGAATGAGCCCCAGTGCCAAGGAGACGTCGAATCACTGTGTGAGAGACAGTCAGCACAAGCAAAGAATACTGTGTCTATTCTGTGGAAATAGGAGCTCCTGGGAAGACACCCAGAGACACTGTGTGGATACAAAGGGCTGTCAAGTTTCAGGAAGTAGGAATCAGGAAATGAACTACCAGAATCATGGCTGTCTGATTAGCTCTCCTTTTCACACCTCACAGTTTCTTTCCTCTCTGCCTTCTCTCTCTTCTCTGTCCACATGACTGATGCCAGCCACCCTAGACGTTTGGACTCCCTTAGAGCTGGCAGTCCCTCTTTGGTGTGGCGAGGTCACACTCTCTTGTAAGTGCCACAGCCAGAGCAGCTGGACTGGTGAGGCAAGAGGCCCTCACACACCTCTCTCAGAAATGACGTAAGGGAAGGGGAAGTGGGGGCAGGCCGGGGCAGTGGTTGTGATTTGAGTCATTCATGTTAGCTGTTGGTAGTCACTTTCAGGTAGCTCATTCTACTGCTTTGCTGGGTTTGTAAGAGAGAAGAGCACCCTGTTCTCCTCAGGGAGCTCTGGCGCAGGCTCCCGTAGGGATTCAGGGATTCAGGACACTGGTGGAGCATGGGCCTGGTAACAGGACAGACCCTGCTACTGTTTGGACCTAGTAGGGCGAGTTTCTGCCCAGAAATAACAGATTGGCAAACGTGAGAGGGACATTACTCAAGGGCATGCTGCTATCTTGGTCTGTGGGCTCTCACTTCAGGAAGGAAGAGGTGCGTGACCTCTAAGAGGCCTATGCTACTCCTTGAAACTTACTTATACTGGATAAATTATCCACTTTAATGCAACAGTTCTTAGAACTTCCTTCTCTCTCTCTCTCTCTCTCTCTCTCTCTCTCTCTCTCTCTCTCTCTCTCTCTTCCTTCTTTCTTGGTTTCCCTGTGTAGCCTGCACAGTATAATTGCCCTGGAACTTGCTTTATAAACCACAATGGCCTCAAACACCAGCCTCTGCCTCCTGAGTTCTGTGACTAAAGGTGTATGCCACCAAGTCTGGCAAGTTTTAAAACTTTTTAAAATAGAAATTAGTAGAATCGCTACAACTTGAAGTTGTAGGGATCTTGAATCTAGGAATGCTGAACATGATCACTGAGAAGGTTGGGGGGTGGAAATCAAGTCACAACTCAATCATTGAGAAGGTTAGGGAGGTAGAAGTGAATTCAGTCCCTGTCCAAGTCCGGCTCTTGCTGCTGAAACTGAGCAAGGAGAAGAGAAAGATGGTGGCATGGTGGAGTGTGTCTGAGGTCCCATCACCGAGGAGACTGAGGCGGGAAGGTCATGAGTTTGATCTAACCTGGGGTATTTTTAGTGATCCTGTCTTAACATCTTAGAAAATTAGTTTTATAGCTCTGGAGGCTGAGGAGTCCACAGGGCCACATTTGGTGAGCACCTTCTGCCTGGAAGGGACTCAGCAGGGTGCCGTGTGGTGGGACTGAGAGAACTTGCTGATGGGAGTCTCAACCTAAGTAGCCACTAATCTGACCCTTAGGGCCCCACCCTCAGGAACTCATCTCGTCCTGTTTTACCTTCCCAAAGGCCTCATCCAATTATGAACCAAAAGTTCCAAATACCATTAGCACAGGACTTTGGGGACTAAGTTTCTCAGTGCATTTTGGAACAGCTAATGAGCCAGACCATAACACTACTTTTTTTTTTAATTTTAAATATTTAAAGAGTGCGGTAGTGGTAGTGATTGATTGTGGTGGTGGTGATTGATTGTGGTGGTGTTGGTGATTGTGGTGGTGTTGGTGATTGCGATGGTGGTGGTGATTGAGGTGTTGGTGATTGCGATGGTGGTGGTGATTGAGGTGGTGGTGATTGCGATGGTGGTGGTGATTGTGGTGGTGGTGGTGATTGTGATAATGGTGGTGGTGATTGTGGTGGTGGTGGTGGTGATTGTGGTAATGGTGGTGGTGATTGTGGTGGTGGTGGTGGTGATTGTGGTGGTGGTGGTGACTGTGGTAATGGTGGTGGTGATTGTGGTAATGGTGGTGGTGATTGTGGTAATGGTGGTGGTGATTGTGGTGGTGGTGGTGATTGTGGTGGTGGTGGTGATTGTGGTGGTGGTGGTGATTGAGGTAATGGTGGTGGTGATTGAGGTAATGGTGGTGGTGATTGTGGTGGTGGTGGCGATGATTGTGGCAATGGTGGTGGTGATGGTGGTGGTGATTGTGGCAATGGTGGTGGTGATGGTGGTGGTGATTGTGGTGGTGGTGGTGATGATTGTGGTAATGATGGCGGTGATTGTGGTAATGGTGGTGGTGATTGTGGTAATGGTGGTGGTGATTGTGGTAATGGTGGTGGTGATTGTGGTGGTGGTGAGTGTGGTAATGGTGGTGGTGATAGTGGTGGTGGTGATTATGGTAATGGTGGTGGTGATGGTGGTGGTGATTGAGGTAGTGTTGGTGATTGCGATGGTGGTGGTGATTGTGGTGGTGGTGGTGATTGAGGTGGTGGTGATTGTGGTGGTGGTGATTAAGGTGGTGTTGGTGATTTTGGTGACATTAGTGACTGTAGTGATTTGTGGTGGTGATGGTGCTGTTGTACTGATTGTGGTAGTGGTGGTCGTTAGTGATGGTGATGGTTATGGTGATAATTGTGTTGGCAGTAAAGGCCTATTAGGATCTTTGAGTCTTCTGTCCTTGCAGGCACCTCACAGGACTGCCCCCACATACCAGCTCATCAAGGTTGCTCCTGGGATGACCCTCATCTCTGTTAACTTGGTGCTTTGGGTTGTGTGGCCTTTCCTCGGGGTTCGATGCTATTCTGTGTCTGAGGGCAGCCCTAAAACATGTCTGCTCTAAAGCAATGCCATCCCAGAGCTGCAGCCTGGTAGAGAGGTCACCTGCCTGCCTGTCTCCAGCTCCTTTAATCTTGTTTACTTTCCCTATGCTCATACCCCCACCAAGTGGCAGTGGACACGGAATGGTGTATCTGCTGGAAAATGAGCAACAGGAAAAAGACAAAAAGCACGAAAACAATCAGTCAAGGATATTGTGCTGTGTCCATGGGAACTTCTCGTCATCTGTCCGGCACTAATTGTTAGAACTTCTGGAATCATAACCGTCTGTGGCCTTCCTAAAACCACAGCCCAAGTCGATTGTCAGGAGCATTCTGGGCAATCCTTAGGCACACTAATGCCCCAAGAGTGCCCTAGTCCCAGCTCCAGCTGAATCAATAGTGAACAGGACCTGTTCTCAAGCTGCTTTAGAGCACGCTAATGTGCACTCAAATGATGCAGGTGAATGGGGAGAACTGAGATTGCTCACGCCTGGCTGTAGTGCTGCTGTGGCTTTTGGTTGGAGGACCACGCCCGTGACGGCAAAGTCTGTGTTGATGATCTTTGCGTACCTGCAAGGCTGACTTGAGAGCTCTCAAGTTCCCGATGTCCGTGGTTTGCTTGCTCCCCACCCCATCTCACGTGTGGTCAATAAGGCTCTACTAGGGCTCATCCTGATTCCCACGTTCGTCTCCTCTACTTCACCTGTCCTCTGCTCACCGATATTCCCATACCTGGGCTTCTCATCCTGTGAATCTACTTGATCTGTAGACAAAGACTCGAATATCTGTAGATTTTGATTGGCTAATATAAGAAAGTCCTCTTTGGTCCTCCACGAAGTGGGTGTGTGAGACTTGAACAAGCACGGAAAAGTGATTAAGGACCTGGTTTTCTCCTTTGCACACCATTATAACTTCCAACCCCGTGAGCTAAGGATAAGAAAGCAAGCCCGAAGCAGAGGAACTGACCTGTAGCCCCTTTCTGATGTGGATAGTCAGTCACCAGTCATGAAAGCTCTTGTCAACCTAAATGACAGAGAATGGCTCTCCACGGGGACAGCAGCAAGCAGCAGTGCCATGGCAACTGTGGGTGCATTCAGGAGGCAGACAGAAAAGGGTTTTTAAAGGGAAAATGGGAAGGACACATAAGCTGTTTTGAGCTGAAGGGAACGTTGATTATGGGCTTATTGTGGGAACTGACGTCAGTTCAATGATGGAGAATGTACCAGGCACTTGCTCTTATGTGTTTTTGTGACTCAAGTAGCAAGGTACAGTTTGTAAAGCCCTTTGTAAAGGGTCTGATTCCAGGCCCGAGTTCTGATTAGAGCCCTTCGGGGGTCTTTGTGATGGTTCTTATCACAGCAGTGTGTGCTCAGGAGGACCCTCCCTCTCCAATCTCCTTCCTCTTTGGTTTGCTATGGGCAGCTTTCACAGTCTAATCGTGAAGCCAGCAGCAGTCAGTGGATTCAATGGCAATGAGTCCAGAAAAAGATTTCCGGTTGTGGAGTTGCTGAGTGGTGGCTTTGGTTCAGAGGGAGATCTCCCCAGCCTAGGAAGGTAGCCATAGACAGAGCTATTCCCAGGTCAGTGCCTCTCTGAACAGGGGCGTGGTTTAGTGACTCTGTAGAAAGGGCTGCTAGCATCATCTGGGGAGGGTAAGAGTGAATCTAAACCCCACCCAAGAATCTGATTCAGAAGATCCTGGTGAAGTGTATGCGTGAGTGCACAAATGCAAATGCGTAGCATTTTTTTCCTGTAAACTATATTTTAATTTATCCCCTGTGCAATTTTTCCTTAGTCATTTTGGGAAGCAATGCCTTAGCCCAACAAATGTTGAAAGCGTCTTAGTTTGGCAATTTTCTTTTCAGTTTATCAGAAAAAAACATTCTTTCACTTGGTTGATACTTACAGAACAACTACCATCTGCTACCTATGCATTGTTCTAAGCCCTGCATAGACAGTGTGAACAAGGCCGTCAGGTTCTTCACAGAACTCCAAAGTAGTTAAAGTAGTTTAGAGGGAGGAGTAGAGCTTTCTGGACCTTAAGATTCTGTTGTTGGGTTGTAAGTAGCTGTCGTAAGGCTGCTACAGAGTTCTGCGGGGAGATTGGAAACCTCTGTTCTTAGGGTCCGGGGTGGGGGTGACATAAAGCCGGCAACCGCTTTTTAGGTTTCTCATTGATGAGATGGGGACAGAGACACTGACCTCAAGTCTCATCATGGGTTGTGAAAACAAACAAAACAACAGCGACAAAACCGTGAGCATAGAAATTGTGGACTCCAGTGCTTGGCTACGCTTTACCTGTTGCTGCATGATGGGTTCCAGGTCTTTATCTTAGGTTGGGGTCAAATTAGAGAGAACACGAACAATAACCAAGAAGAAGCTCTGCACCTCCACAGGGTAAGAACTGCAGGTGCGCGGTGGGGCAGCTGCTCTGGGAGTTCCTCAAAAAGCTAAACAGAGCTCACCGTATGACCCAGTGATTCCACTTCTAGGCATGTACCCCAGGGACCTGGAAACATAAAACCTACATACAAAAGTATACATCATCAGAGCGCAAAGGCCAAAATTAGAAACAGCCCAACTCCATCTCTCTCTCTCTCTCTCTCTCTCTCTCTCTCTCTCTCAGAGAGAGAGAGAATATGGAGGAATACTACTCAGCCATGAAAAAGAACAAAGCCTTCACTATGCAACAGCATAGATAGACCTGAAAATATAAATGAAATTAGACTGAAAAAAAACCTCACATATTTATGGTGTCACTTATACAAAATGTCTAGAAGAAGACAATATGTCGAAACAGATTAGGTTAGCATGGTGTAAACAGGGTGTAGGAGGGCATACCTGTAGATCCAGTTTCAGGAGGTCCCCCAGGAGTACAGAAGGTGAAGGCTATCCTCAACTACATGGTAAGTCAGAGGCCAGCCTGAGCTACCAGAGACCCTGTCTCAAAAAGACAAATGATACATTTTATACAATCTATGAAGAGAATGCTCCCTGCCTGCCCTGCCTCAGTTGGTGCATGCATATACTGCAGAGAGAGTGCAGATGGCTTCAGGTGACAGATCTCTTTGCCTGAGACTTTCTTTTGCCTTCTGGGATGGGAAGAATGCAGCAGCACCTTTGCAAAGATGAGAGGAGGCAGCAAACAAAATAGTGCTTGTTACAACGCTACATTGTTACTTACGTTTCTATCTCTGCTGCAGAGATGGCTTGCTAGTTTTCAAATCCTCAGGTTTGCGGCTCTTAGCCTCAGTTCGACAAGCCCCACCAGGCTTTGCCTCAGTTCGACAAGCCCCACCAGGTTCTTTCATAGTGCCGGTGGGTGGCCTTGACGTGGTCTTGGGTGGTTCACTGTACCAAGACAGCTCAGCTTTGACTGCTCCAGGTTCCTGTTGGCCTCCTGTTTTCAGGAAGAGCAAAGTGATTCTGTGCTCTATGTGCAATGCGTTAGAACAGAAGGTGTTTTCAAACCTGTGAAGTGCATGCGTGGGGAGGGATGCCTGCCAGAGAGTGAATCACGCTTTGTTTCCGCCCCATTCTGGCTTCAGATTTCCTCACTGAACGGCCCTGACTATCTGCCGCCCTACAGAATGTGTCTTTGTCACTTCTGAAAGAGCGGCCACATATGCTCTCCTCACATTTGGGATTACCGTATTAGGTTTTCAAAACTGATCTTAAAAATGATTTTTTAAAGTTTGCCTTTAGCATCCTGCAGGAAGCCTGCTGAGCAGCTGTTTGTTTATACCGTCTTGTGATTGTTTTTGCACATTCTCAATGAATGGCGCGTAATTACCTCATTACCAGGAAAGCAGCGAGCTGAATTTCCCTGTAGGGTGGTTTCTAGGGGGAATGCTGTACTAGGTCTATTCATAGGCTCTGAGGAGGTTTGTGGTTAGACACTCAGTGTCTCCAGGGAGAGACGGGTCTTCCAGCTAGCTGCGAAAGCCCCACACTTCTGGTGCCCTGCAGCAGGTAGTGAACCTGAACATTTCTAAGCTCCTGGGACAGAAACTGAAACTTGCAAAGATGACCTAGTTGAACTTTTTCCTACAGCATTTCAGACCCCAGGCAGTCTTTTCTTCCTTCCCTCTATTTATTTTACTTAAAAAAAATACATATGTACAAAGTACACACGTGTATGAAGTATGAGAAATAGTCTAACAATGTACCCATGGCTTAGTGTTCAAGTCTGTCTCTCCCAGCATTATCATTTCTTTGTGATGAAAGCACTCAACATCCCTTCTTTCGGGTATATTGATTATCATCGTTTGCTGTAGATTCCCAACTGTGTAATAACACATCGGAATCTTTCTCCTACTTGTAGCCTGGTACTTCTTGATCAGCCTTTACTCATCATCCCCCCACCAATAATTCCATCACCCCTTAGCAGCCACACCATTCCCTTCGACCCTTAGTGGTTGTTAAGTTTTCTTCCTTGGCCGACAAACTGCCATGCAATATTCCAAATCACACCAGATCGGACCGGATTAGAAAAGGCCCAGGTTTAGTGGATGCCAGCGCTCCTTTCAACATTCTGAAATGGATGCAGGGGGCTGGGGTGAAGCCTCCAGCCAAACTTTCCAGACTTTTTTGGATAAGGATGTTAGGGGCTGAGGTGATGCTTCCAACCAAACAGTAGTCACTAATCTACCAGGTTTCTCTGTGGTTTTGCCTTGTCTGGATTTTTCTTTACAAGCATAGCCATATAATTATGGTCTCTTGTTCTGGCTTCTTTTACTTAGTGTAATAGTTTCAAGATCGGTGCATAGGACAACTTACACCACTGCATCCATTCATTCCTCTCTAAATAAAATGGTTAGGTAAACTACATGTCACATAAAATTTATCATCTAAATCAATCTTAACTATATGACTCAGTGTGCTTTAGTATATTTAGTATCTGCACATCATCCTCCAACCAAGCTTCAACTCTTTCATCTTGCAGAACTAAAATGATGTCTGTTAAGCTACTTCTTATATACCATGCCCTTCCCCATGAATGTGGAGGCCAGGTAGATGATGGGTGTCTATTTTTACTTTCCACCTCATTTCTTCTTCTTCTTCTTCTTCTTCTTCTTCTTCTTCTTCTTCTTCTTCTTCTTCTTCTTCTTATTATTATTATTATTATTATTATTATTATTATTATTTGAAGCTCAGTCTCTCACTGAACATGGAGCTTTGGGGCGTCAGCTAGACTGGTAGCAAGCCCCTGAGATCCACCTGTCTCTGCACTCCCAGCTCTGGATTACAGAAGCATCTGCTGAACTTGGCTTTTCTCTGGGTTCTGGGCGTTTAAGCAATCATTCTTATGCTTGCACAGTGAGGCCTTACCCAGTGAGCTATCTCCCTGGCCCATCTCCCCAGATCTCTTATCTGTTTCCATGACTATGAGTATCCTTGATGCCCCCTTCATTGCTGGTGTGTGAGTGGCCATGCCACAGTGCGTGTGCTGAGCTCACTTTACCCACTAGAGGCCTCCTCTCTTTCCAACACGTGAATCTCAGTCCATCAGGCTTGGGAGTAGGAGCCATTATCCTCTGAGCCATGGCAATGGCCTAGTTGGCTTTCTGTGACTGGCTTATTTAATGTAATATCGTGCTATCTAGGTTTTATCCATGGGTAGCACATGTTAGAATCCCCATTTTAAGGCTGAGTACTGCTTTACTATCTATATTTCAAATCAGTCCACCCATAAATACATTGGACTGCCTTTACCTTTTGGCCGCAGTGAGTAGCACGGAAGTGAAAGGGGGCTGAAGTCCCTTTCTGCAGGTCTTTCAGGTACGTACCTAGAGGTGGGATTGCTGGACGACATAGTATTTGTTTTTAATTTTGGGGAACCACCATGTTCCCAGTCAGCTGCACTATTTTGCATTCTCATCAACCGTGCATGGAGTTCCAATGTTGCCCAGCTGTCTTGAACACTTCTTATTTCCTGTTTTGTTTTGCTCTCCTAGCTAGTGTGGGATAGCATTCATTCATTCCTAATTGACATTGGACATACCGTGCTAGGTGGGTAGAGAGGGACCTGCCGATGAAGAAAGATGCCAACCAGACATTAGACACAGTCCATGCTTCAGTAGTACAGTTTGTCTCGGGAAGTCAGATCCTATTTGTGCACATGTCAAGTGCCCCGTGCTAGGCTTCAGGTTGAGCACTCAGTGTATTTCTTGCCTTCAACCCTTCCAGCATTGGCCTGTGGGGGGATAGGAGCACCATCTCCTTTAACAGGGAAGGGAAGTGGGCACTTTAGTGATTATCAAGTCTCTCTAGCCAGAGTTGTAAACTTAGCACTCTCTTACTCCAAAGCCTGGGTGTTCCTTACTAAGCATAGGATGAGACTAGCAGACATGGCAGGGTTGGAGGAGCCAGACTGGCCTTCAGAGATAAGGGACAAGCTTCCAGGGCCAGCGCCTGGAAAAGTGATCACCTGGACCATTTTTTACCCCATTATTTGGTGCAGGTGTGTCCAACCTGTGGCTCACCAGTCTCAGAAGAGCTAAGAAGGTGGACCATCAGGTCCTGTCGTAATTTCAGAAGGTTGGACACCCCTGATTTGCGTGAGAACTGAATCAGTGGAAGGAATGGAGAATTCCCATGCTTTCTCTACGTCAGTTCCATTGCTGTTTTAAGAGAAAAAAAGGGGCTTGCCATGGGCCAGGATGATTTTAAAGCTGAGGAGACCTTCCTGCCTCTACCTCTGGTGTGCTGAGATTATTGGAGTGGACTAGCATGGTCGCTTAATAACTCATACATTTAAAATAACCTTTATACTATTTCATTACCATCATTTTATTTAATCTGTAGCTATCGCTAACCTTTCTCCGAATTTGTAAATTAGAAACTCTACCATAGGGATGTATAACTCAGAAAAACAGTAAATGGATGCTGGAAAAACAAGCTGGTTTTCCTCTGTTCTCATTCCACCAGAAACATGGAAGACCTGGTGACCTCAAAAGCCCTGGGGGATTTGTCCTCAGAAGTAAGCAAACAATTCTATGGCAGTGAGCTCCAGCTGCATGTCCTACAACCTAATATAGTCCTGATGCCGTCACCTGGAATTATACCCTAAAAGGAAAAGATGGAAGACAGTAACCAGTGAGAACTGACCACCACCAGCCGTCTTCTTTCCTTTTTATGTTTTCTGTCTCCTGATAAGCTCCCTTCTCCCTTTTGTTCTTCCAGGCTTCTTGTTTGTGCCTTGCTCAACAAAGCCTTCTCCTGAGGTGAAGCAAACTAGAATATGTCACTTCACAAGTATGCCCCCTTGCCTTAAAAAAAAAAATCTATCCCTACCAAAGCGAAGTGAAAAACTCCCCCTCCCCACTCTGTGTGGTGATAGTGTACTTTCTCTTTTCCCAGATAGCTGCAGGCTCTTACCACCCCAGAGAAGAACAAAGGGTTCTACAGTCAAACCTGACCCTCTTGGTACCCTCTGCGTTCACCTCCCATGGTTCCCCACTGCTAGAAGCTGAAAAACCCCTCTTCTTTGCCTGTACTGTTTTCCTACAAATTTACTGTTTGTTTTTTGTTTTGTTTTGTTTTTGTTTTTTGAAGATGCCAGAGTTTTTAACCCCTCTTTTCACTGAGGTTTCTTCTGCGTGGCGTGTGCTGTCCACGTTAATAAGCTTGTTTAGGTTTCTTTTCATAACTGTCTTTTGTTGTGGATTGTCCAACTAAGAACACCTATAGAGAAAAATTATCTATCTTCCTGACAGAGTGAAGTTCTGTTTAATTCTCTCCGGAAATATATATTATATATATGTGTGTGTGTGTGTGTGTGTGTGTATTTGACACACATGTATATCTAAAATTCCTATTGCGATAATCTGAATTTTCCTTTGACTTTATGTATAGAAAAGAAATATGTGTTTTTCTTCTTGTAAACATATGAATACCTGAATGTTCCTTTAGCTATACATAGTAAAGAAATACATATTCTCCCTGTGAACATATTAATCTCTGTGTACACATACTTTTCTATGTCTGTGTAATTTTTTTTCTTACTCTTTGAGTCATTTTTTTTTCCTTCTTTGGTCACAGAGGCATTCAGAGATAAGTCATAGCAGCCCTTCCATTTCCCTGCAGCAGGGTTAGCCTCTGGTGGGGCCTGTGCTGGAATTACACTTTCCAAGAACGCTTTTCTGGGGAGGAAAATCAGAACCTATCAGGCGAATAGCTCATTAGGTGTGCTTTCTCTCCATGTGCCTTTGTAGGCTTGTATGAAGAGACGGAGCTGGACGCTGCAGCAGCCATCTTGTGACCACTAGTGACAAACCTAAGGACAGGAAGCTGAAAGGCTGATGAGAAGAGATGTGTATTTGATGAAATCACATGTATCAGTCCTGGAACCATTAACGTTCAAATGTTAAAAAAGAAAAACAAAACTTATTTGCTAGCAGATTTAGCTTCATTAAGAGAATACACACCCCGCTCCTCCCTGAAACTCCTGCCTCTTGTGAAGCACCTTCTCGACTGCCACCACCGTCCATGAGTGCAGGGCATTTACAAGAATTAGGGGACCTACATCGACACATCACCATCTCCCAGAATACCTTGTTTTCATTCTGCTCGACCTTGGTGCTACCCATGTGTGTATTGGACAATGCCTGAAACCGTATGTCCCACCAACACAGCATCATACAGAGACATTTCAGGGCCCTAATAATCCTGTGTTATACTGTGGCTATTATGTATCTGTCCCTAGAAACACCTAACGATTACAGATTTTTGTACTGTCTTTACAGTTTAAGGTTTTTCAGAATGTTCCAGGCTCCGTGTAGTGCCGATAACGCTGAACAACGCTTAAACTGTCATCTCCATTAGATCTGAAACGGCTTGAGGCAGGGATGCAGTCTGTAGCTTCTTTGTGTGTCGTGTACACAATACCAGCGTGCTGTCAGTTTGGCTGTGGGTGGGGCGCCCTGTAATCAGACCCTGCTGTGCAGTGAGGTGGTGGGAAGAAAGAACTATAAAGCTGGAATGGAACATACACCTTTGGCTCTCCAGGTCCAGCCTTTCTATTTCATATGGAGAAACTGGTAGCGTGCTTAGTGAAACTACCTGGAGCTAGTGAGAAGGAAACGTGGAACATGCAACAAACCCGCTTAGGAGTTTATTGGGGGGAGGGTACAGACCTGGTGAAAGTCCGTGTGCAGAGAGAGAGAGAGAGAGAGAGAGAGAGAGAGAGAGAGAGAGAGAGAGAGAGAGAGGGAGAGCGCTTGAAGATGGCACATCCAGTTTTTAAAGGCTGCCTAGTGAATGACGGAGCTCACGCATGCGTGCAAGGGCTCATGAAACTACAGCATATATAAATGATGCAACCACGGGGTCCTTTTAAGATTCCCGGGGCCATTAGTCACTTTTGCCTGAGGGCTTCTCCGCGCATGCATGGCCCTGGAACCTGGAAGTGTCAGCCATGTTGTGTGGCTGAATCATTACACTTAGTATGTATGTATTTATTTATTTATTTATTTGTGACAGTTATAGGTCCTGTCTAGCCAGCTCTCCGTTATATTGTGCTTTCTTAGCTTGGCTATTGGCTCCAACTCATGACTATTCCAGAACAGTTCCAGGTTCCTGACGTTAAAGCTTACAGTAACTTGTGACGTGGGTCCCCTTGGAGGGCCTACTCTATGCCCTGAAGTAGCAGCAACAACACACCCTGTGGGAAGAGCCCGTCCTTGTGTTACGATCATTTGGGAAGGAAACTAGGGGTTCCTGTAGAGTCGTAGTTTGAACAAGATGTGCGTGCGCGATTGCAAAGACACACAGCAGGCCAACTCTACCGTTTCTCCATGGCGGCTCTGAGTCCAGACTGCTGTACCGGTCTGTAGGGGCAGGTGCCCATATCTCAGCGTCGACTCAGATTTAGTCCTATTATTCTATTAGATGCGTTTGTAGGACTACTGGGACAGTTGATCTTAGTGCCCACCCGGTCAATTCTTAGGCTAGATAGTGCTAGGACGCTCTTGTTTTCAGATGTGATTATCATCGAAATCAGTAGACAGAGGGAAGCAGATTACCATCCGTACTGTGGGGAGGCCTCACCCAGTTTCAGAGCCCTTAAGAGGAAAGAAGCAGGGAGTTTGTCTTGCTGACCACTCTAGACTTGAGCGGCCTCATTAGCTTTTCTCTGGGTCTCCAGCCTGCTGAACCACCCTGCCAACTTGAACTGTTCGATCCTGAGCCAATATCCTATTGATTCTTTTTCTTTGGAGAACCCTAATTAATTTAACGTAAATATTGTAAAGTCCAAAGACATACAGAGCTTGCGCTCACTAAAATTTGGCAGTAAGGTAGATATTTACAGGGCACTTGAGCCCAGTCTTACAGGGACAAGGCTGCAGGAATAACCAATGGGAGGCTTAGCAGGAAACATGATGTACAAGGGCAACCCCTTTAAAAAAGTGTTAGGAATGTATACAGCCCGCCCTTAAAAAGCGCAGGTTTTAAAACCACTTCCCTTTCTTTCCAGTCATCCTTCTGCTACTATTTGCTCTGCTCACTCTCCCAGGGAGTCTACAAAACAGCAGACTCTCCGAGTTATCCTCAGGAAGACAGCCAAGGAAACAATGACATTCTCTGGGAATTTATGGGCCATCTCGGTCCTGTCCCAGAGCTAATCGCTCAGCCAGATGTACAGGAGGTGGGGGTGGGGGTGGGGGTGGGGGTGGGGGTGGGGAGAGCGGCTTTGCAGATGCTCAGAGGCCCAGCTTGAAGCAATGAAAAATTGATGCTACTGGAAAGAGAGAGCCGGGATGCAGCAGCTGTAGGCAAAACCAGCATCGGAGGGGATGGGGCTGGAGGCAGGGGAGAAGCCTGGCCCTGGCCCTGGCCCTGTGCAGAGGCAGTGTAGGACCTATTTTTTTCTGTCACTATCATGGATGTAGGTTGCACAAGAAAGGATGCCAATCACTTCCCACCTTGTTATGAGCACCTTGCGTCAGAGCATCTAATATACACCGCCATCCATTGCACTGCTGTTTTCTATAGAGAGAACAGTAACTCCTGTTATTGGGTCGCTGTGTGAAACGATTTTGTAAGTATAAACACTCATGTGTATTTTAGAAGTTCACATATGTTAGCTTTTCATTTTATGTTTACAGATAAGGTTCAGCCTTAAAAAATACTTTCTTAACTGATAGACTGTTGAAATTTCCTAAATTATACAGTTTAAAACACGACAAGTTGCGACCGTTGACATCATTTTCAGCCAATGGTGGAAGAGCGAGGGAATGTCTGCTTCGGAGTATGTGGAGGTGGGTGCTGGTGCAGAGGTCTCTGTGAGAGGCGTAGCAGGTCTCTTACCCCCAATCCTCAGTCATCAGCTTCCATATCACATATTAAAAATACAGTTGTAATATGTCTTTGGAGCTTGATCTAGGGTAGTGGGAATGAAAGGTTACTGCTCCGTGTTCAGCTCGAAGAATCCAGTTACCATCTTATTCAGAGTTCACAGGCATTCTGTGATGTTCTGGAAACTTCCCAGAACCTGAACGATGAGAATTCTTAGAAGTTGTGGCTTGGGTCAGGACTATTTCTTTACCACTTCAGGGGCGTTTGGGAATACTTGGGAGATAGTTTTTGGTTACTACTGGGATTGGAGTGGGTGGCACTGGCACCCAGTGGATGGAGACCAAGGACCCTGCCTGCCTACTATCTTATAACAGGGGCCCCCACAGCAAAGAAGGACCTGAGCCGAAGTGTGTTTGAAATGTAGAAAGAACAAGCATTCCTGTTTAGACATTGGTGCCTTTACTATTTTTCACATTCTGCTTCATTTCATGACCAAACCAGTGAAAGAGTAATGCAGGGGCATCCTCAGGATCTTGCTGGGGTGTGAAGCCTCCTAGGTTCCTCTCTTGGTCCCCAAAGAGGCTTGTTCGGAGGAATCCTGCAGGCTCACTGCAGGGAGAAACCCACTGGGAGACCTCCTTTTACCTATGCTTAAGGCTCTTGAACTTTGATGTCTTGAAATTTAACTTAGAACAAATGGTAGGAGAGACTCCAGCCTTTGTCTGAGAGTTCCCCCAGGTGAAGGGATGTCTTGCTTCATTGAAATTGTCTAGACTCAGGAATGAAGGTGCCTGCTGGGGTTATATTAAGAAGACTCATAAATTATGTAGTTTAAAATGTCCTTCCTCTGGACTGAGGATGAAGCTTCATTGCTAGAGCGTCTGTTTAACATGTAGGGAGCCCTGGAATTTGGCCACCAACCAGTCAGCCAACTGGCCAACCGACTGATGACATTTGCACCCAAAATAACTAACCAACTGAGCATCCACAAAAATCGCCTACATGTGATTTTTATCTAGTCTTAGATGTGTGGTTTTGAGCAAGGGGCTCTGTGCGTCTGTTCATCTTTAAAAGTTTCTATGCTGGCTTAAGAAATGCAGAGAATATTTGCAAAGGACTTAGGACCACATCTGACACAGAGTAGGTGACTCAAAAGGACCAGCTTTAAATTTTTTATGTGGGTCTTTTTGTTTGTTTGTCTGTTTTTGTTTTTTTTACCCAGAACCTAGCACAGAATCCTGGCACATGCTAGCCACTCTTTAATTATCATCTTTTTAGAAGACGGAAATAGAACTCATATAGCATAAGTTCGCCCTCTTAAAGAGCACGGGACTTAGAGGCTTTTAGTGTGTTTACGAAGAAGTGTCATTGCCACCACGGATCCTGGCCCAGTTTTCATCTCTGTGGAAGGAAACGTCACACCGGCAGCAGTAGCTCTGCTTTTGTTTCCGAATGGCTGGCACAGCGCCTTTCTAGGTCAGCCAAGCTCAGGAGTTATTGGCTTCATCTTATACAACTAAAGAAACGGTTCCTGTTTATTCAACAGCTAGCACGCAGCATGCAGATACAATGCATACTTTCTACCCAATAACAAACAGGCCAAACACAACAGCAGCGATGCTATTGCTGATAACGGCTATAGGTTTACAGCGCCAGCAGGACACCTTGGTAATGTCCCAAGCCTGTGGTTTGCCTCTGTAAGAGAACGCGGAAGGAAGATGGGCAAGGACAGCTGTAGTCTCCACGTCCCACCTTCTCACCTGCACCTCTTCCTCCGACCTCCCAAGCATGACAGCTGAGCACTCTGAATAGGCAGAGACTGAAGCAACCTGAAGCAACATTCAGGAAACTGCCTCGAAGGCTCCCCGAACGGATTAACATTTTGATTTCAGAAACTTTTATAAATAGCATTGTTTTGGTCACACACAAACAAGGGTGAGTCAGAGTGAAAACAGCTTAGTTCTCCTTCTTGGCTAAGAATGCCTGCTTTTCACACCTGCCACACTACACAGGGTGTGTTGTCCGGGATGGTGTTTCATGAGGTTCAGTCACAGCTGAAGAAGGAAATGCTTTTTTACCGATTGATTTTTTTTCCCCTCTAGGAGGAAATTCTGTTATTTTTATCACGCACCCTAGCAATCGCCTTCTCTTGCATTCTGGTTTTTTCCCCTTCCAATATCATGTCTTTTAATGTTATAGGAGTTATTTTTATTTTAGTATGCGTATGTCTGTGTGTGGATACGTGCGTGTAGGTGCCTGTGGAGGCGAGTGATGTGGGAAGTCCTTCTGTATATGTGGTGCTTTTATTGCTTAATGAATAAAGAATCTGCTTTGGCCTGTGATAGGACAAAAGAGTAGAGGTAGGTGGGAAAACTAAACTGAATGCTGGGAGAAAGAAGGCAGAGTCAGAGAGAAGCCATGTAGCCCTGCCGGAGACAGATGCCGGAACTTTACCGTGGCAAGCCACAGCCACTTGGCAAAACACAGATTAATGGGTTAGTTTAGGATATAAGAGTTAGTCAGAAATATGCTTAAGTTATTGGCCAAACAGTATTACAAATATTATGGGTTCTGTGTGGTTATTTCGAGTCAGGGCAGCCTCCTACAACAGGCCAGACACAGAATTGGATCTTCTGGGACTGGAATTGCAGTTGGTTATTAATGAGAGGCATAACTTGGGTCCTGGGAACTAAACTCGCGCACTTTGAAAGAGCAGCAAGTACTCTTAACCACTAAGCAATCTTTGTAGCTCCCATCTTTTAAAAACGTGGAGTGTGTGTGGAAGTCGATAATTTGTTCTCCCCTTTCCTTCATGTAGCTTCCCTGGACTGAACTCAGGTCATCAGCCATGGTGGCAAGGGCTCTTAACACTGAGCCATCTCACTGGCCCTAATTAAATTAATTAATTAATCTGGATTTTTTACCCTAATACACATACACACACATGCACGCACGCGTGCACGCACACAGCTGGATACTGCATATGGGTGAGAACGTGGTGTTTGAACTTTTGAATTTGAGTAGTACCTTGCTTAATATTATACTTTCTAAATCTACTTGTTTTCCTGCAAATTTCATTTTTCTTCACAGCTGAAGAAACTTCTCGTGTTTATATCTACCATATTTTTATTATCCATCCATCCATCCATCCATCCATCCATCCATCCATCCATTGATGGGCATCAAGACTGGTTCCACCCTCCTTGCTATTTCAAGTGAGCAGACATAAACACAGATATGCATGTATCTGTCTGATAAGGTTGTGGAGTCCCTGGGGATGCCCAAGAGTTGTATAGATAGATCAAATGGTAGCTCTATTTTCAATTTCTTTTAGAAACCTCAATATTAATTTCCTGTCAGAAGTGGGTAAGGGTTCCTCTGCTTCCTCTTTTCCACATTCTCCAAGGTGTTTGTGGTTATTCTGACTGGGATGAGGTGTTACTTTGAAATAGTTTAAATTTTTTTAATTTTTATTTATTTATTTATTTTTGAGACAGGGTTTCTCTGTAGCTTTGGAGCCTATCCTGGAACTAGCTCTTGTAGACCAGGCTGGCCTCGAACTCAGAGATCTGCCTGCCTCTGCCTCCCAAGTGCTGGGATTAAAGGCGTGTGCCACCACTGCCCATCTCTTCTTCTTCCTCCTTCTCTTCCTCCTCCTCCTCCTCTTCTTCTTCTTCTTTTTTTATGAGTAGAGCTGTTGATGAAATGTCATCATGGAAAATAATCAACTAAATCTTGACATTACCCTGCATGGTTGATGGTTTCAAAATGCTAATTGCTGTCTATACCTGTGGGGATGGTTCATTGCTCTTGTTTGTGAAATAGCCCAGTTCTAGTTGAACCACCATGGCTACAGGGGCAGTGTTCTAGCTCTCCTCTTCTTTCTGGCCTTTTTCAGTCCTCTTTGAAAGCGTGAGCTGCTGTCTGCCGGAGAAGAGCAACAACAGTACTGGCTACAGTTTCTTCCTTTGGACATTGAGATGCATTGTATTGTCATTTCAAGGAACTGCATCTAACAGCTTGTTTACTTAATTCTTGACATTCAGGTTGGTGTAACCCAGGAACAAGGATGTTTATACAGATGTTTTACTAAAGAGCAGAGCTTCATGAAGACTGAGGTACCAGCCTGTCTGTCTGTCTAGGTTCATTGATCACAGTTAAAACTACAAAACAGAAAGTGAGAAAGTCGACTGCTTTCAAGCAACAGTTACTGAAGATGAAGCACTCAAAATATGATCAAATGGCCTTGTAATACTGACCTAGCTGTCCCTTTCTGTGATTGTTGGAGTTGAGCTTCCTATCTAGCTGTGTAGAACTCACAGGAGCCCAGAGGTGTTGCTGTCCAACTTATTCTATTTAGGTTTATTAGTATAGATGTCACTCAGGTCAGTTGTCCCTGGTCACTGCATTTGCAGGCCTTGTAGCAGATCCAGTCCTTATTTCAACTGGAACCACGGCAATGTTGGCCACTGTTTCTGCTCTGGTCCTTGCTAGGGGCACAATTGGTCAATGCTAGCTTAGCGTTGGGTCCCAAGTAAGGAGAGATGAAATTGGTTGGTGTTTTCAATTGGTTCCACCAACACAACCGTGGCAACATCGTATGCATGATAAAAGTGAAGGGCTGTGACAATTCTGCAAGTCATACCACATGTAAACTTCTTCCTGGTGTCTTTTCGAGAGGTTGCATATTTATTTATTCACTGCTTCCACATGTAAACTTCTTCCTGGTGTCTTTTCGAGAGGTTGCATATTTATTCAGACACTGCTTCCACATTTGCAGTCCTTAAAAAACCCAACTCGTTAATGGGGTCTGTTAGGGGTTGTTATAAGCTCATTCTCTTAGCAATGCCTTCATTAACTTGACTGGTCTGATTTCTAGAAGATACTTTAGTGCTTTACAAGTAGTAAATGGCTTCAAAAGCTAAGCATTTCTTGTCACAGGGACACATAAAGATGATGCTTCAAGTCAACTACTTTCTCAAAGAAGAATTCTAAAAAAATTAACCTTGGCCAATGTCAGAACCATTGTGGTACTTGTATGGTCTCCAAGACGGCTCTTGAAGGAGAACGCCCCTTGAGATGTGAGTTATGGCATTACTAGAAACTGATTACACTATTTTATAGTACATTAAATAATGCAGGCACAGCTCATAAGAGGCATACACTGTTCGTCCCTCACAACGGTACACACGTGTATTTGCAGTTATAAAGTGCATTCTCCTATAAAAAGTCACACAGCATTTCTAATGAAAGCTGGAGCTAAAAAGAGCTTTAGTACTGGATTCACAAAAGTCACCTTAGGGAAAAAATGCTCAGCAGTTTGAAATTTAAGTGCTTCCTTAATATGGTTTCTGTTACTCATTGTGTATGACCTTCATAGAACACGCGTTTGTAATTATTTGTGTAAGGAGCATTAAACCGTAGGAATGAGAAGTTTTTCACATTGGACTATGAAAGTTACTTTCCAAGAGCACATAAAGAATGAACCTGTAGCAGCTTGTTTGAGAAAATTTTAATAAGTGATTCTTGGGTCTGCCTTCTGGGGAACAAAGATAGATCTTCCTTTTCCCTTCTTAGCCTCTCAAAACTGTCTCCTTTAGGCTCCAGATGAGGGACTTTGCCTGCAGCTGCTGTCAGAGTGTTGCATGAGCTTTTCCAGGCAAGGTGATCATGAGTTTACCCCAGGTATGGCAAAGGTGGCAGATTCCCCTTAAGTCTAGCTGGGTGAACCAATGAGTTAGGTTATAGTTACTAATTGGATGAGGTTGTTTTTTTTTTTTTTTACAGGAATATGGGGCAACTTCTGTGTGCTTATGCCATTGAAGAAAATGTCTCTCACCTACCCAGTATTCCCCAACTGTATAAGCATCCCGTGGGAGAAGGGGAAGTTGAAGGGGGGATGGGAGGAGTGAGGCCTCTTCCCTCCCATCCCCCAGGGACTGTTAACTGCCTATAAAACCTTTGGTCCCTTCCCCTAAAATGGAACATGGATGTGCTGTCCAGACCCTGTGCTGCTGGTAATCACAGCTTTGAGAGGTTTAAAAGGGCAATGGCCATGTCATGCCCAGAGGACATTGTTTCACAAGACAGAGCAAATGTTACTCTCTTGGTTTCTGATGGCTGCTGACTTTCTGACCTGGAAATCGTCTATCAAACCTGAACCTATGTAACACGAGGTGAACATATAGCACTTGCCGGTGTCTTCCTCCTCTGTCTCCGCTGTAATTTTCCAGTGTCTCAGCAGATGAGACAGAGCAAGTGCGGTGGTTTCACTAAGAACGTCCCCTGTTGGTGGCACTATTTGTGGAGGCGTAAGAAATACAGCCTTTTGGAGGAAATATGTCATTGGGGACAGGCTTCATGCCATTTTTAGTTCACCCTCCCTGTTTCATGCTGTTTAGGAGATGAATTCTCATTTTCTTGCTCTGGCTGCCTAATTATCTTCCAAGGGTCTTTCTTTCTTTCTTTCTTTCTTTCTTTCTTTCTTTCTTTCTTTCTTTCTTTCTTTCTTTCTTTCTGAGACAGGGTTTCTCTACGTAACAGCCCAAGCTCTCCTGGAACTGGCCTCAAACTCACAAACTCAAACTCAAACTGCCTGTCTCTGCAAGTGTTCCTGTAGTTCTGCTGAACGGGTTCCCCATAAGTTGTACCCCATTAGTTGTACACTTTTGGGTCTAAGGATCTGTCATCTGTACATTTACTGTATAATAGTTGTGGCTCCAACACTGGCTAAGCACATTTTATTTAAATTTATAATTTATGCCTGAAATCCTAAAAGTTCAATGGCCCAAAGCCAACATCTTACTCAGTGCTCTACTGTAACATGCTCACACAGTGGGGTGGGGAGGGTACGGGTCAGAAAGCAGGGGCCAAGAGGAATGCTGCTGGATCCTGTCAGCTAGAGCAGCCTCACAGTTACTGTGATGAGGGTCTGGGTCAGGTGTGTCTAGGTTCTTAGCTTCTTATTGAAGCATCGGAATAAAAATAAACACAGGTTGCGAAGCAGCAAAGAAACTGCATCCAAAACTGAAGTGACAGGACAACTCAGACAGAAATACCCTGTAAGAGCAACAGCAGACCACCTGCATGGGGACATTCATGGTTGGGGTTCAAAGGAAAGGAAAGTGTGGTTACTAGGCATCATTGGGATGGTTTTCTATTTTGATTGACATTTTTCAAGTTGTATACCCTTTACTGAGTATGTCCCTACCTGGAATGTATCTGATTTTAATTACATGCATGCTCAATTATGAATATTTATAAGGTGGTGAGTAGAGGAGTCCCTCTAAAAGGTCACTTCGATGACAGTTTTCCTTATTGCGCATAAACTCAAACCAGTTCAAACCAGATCAGCTCCCCTACCTTTATATCCAGACACAACAGGAGCACGACTGAAGAGAACATGCACAGATTTAATAGCTGTTAAGGAGAAGAAAAGCATTTCATTGCTCAGAGTAGAGTATGCTAAATGACGCAGGTGGTAGTCTTTCTTAAAGATTTATTATTTGTGTGGGTGTGTCTCACCCACATGTATGTGTACCCTGTGCATGCAGTGTGCATGGAGGCCAAAAGACGGCATCAGAGCCTGTAGTCACCATATGGGACTATGGCTGGGAGTTGAACCTGGGTCCTCTAGAAGAGCAGTCAGTACTTATAACTGCTGAGTGGTCTCTGCAGCCCACAGGTGGGAGTCTAAATTAGGTTAATGGAGATGTGCATGTTCATAGGGCGTTAAGTAAGAGACTTAAGCTGTCATATGCGTTATTAAAAGTGTGTGCATATTCCCAGCCAAGTGGAGCCCCAGGATGCTATGCTATTCCGTATGCTTACTTACCACATAGAGAGTTCTGAGACCTCTGTTCATGTGAAACAAGAATCTCAATTTATGCCACAGAAAAAGAATCTCAGAACAAATGAGTACGAAACAAACTTATACTAATAAAAGGTGGACTTGGAGAGATGGTTCAGGAGTTAAGAGTGTTTTCTATTCTTGCAGATGAGCCAAGTTCAGTTCCCAGAACCCATGGTGGGCAGCCCACAACTGAAAGCTACCTGTAATTCCATCCCCAGGGAATCTGATTCCTCTGGCCTCCACAGCCACCTGCACTCATGTGCCCATACATTCCTACCCACCCAGTTAAAAACAAAATAAAGTAAAAGGTTTCAGGAGCTGCAGAGACGGCTTAGTGGTGAAGAGCACTGACTGCTCTTCTGGAGGACCCAGGTTTGATTCCCAGCTCCACAAGTGTTTGTAATTCCAGTTCCAGGGCAGTCCAGTGCAATCTTTCTGGCCTAGAGTGGTTTTAAACTCATGGCAGCCCTCCTGCTTCAACTTCCTAAGTGATGGGATTACGTACATGAACCATCGAACTCAGAAATTTTAAGAATATTGACATTAGCTCTATACATGATTTAGGTGGATTTTGAAGTTGCATTTCTTTAAAGATTTTTATTTTATTTACTTTTTATTATTGGTGTTTTGTCTGCATGTTTGTCTGTGAAGGTGTCAGATGCCCTGGAAGTGGAGCAGTTGTGAGCTGCCATGTGGTTACTGGAATTGAATCCGGGTCCTCTGGAAGAGTGGCCAGTGCTCTTAATTATTGAGCCATTTCTCCAGCCACGAAGTTACATTTTTTTCTTTTTCTTTTGAGACAGGGTTTCTCTGTAGCTTTGGAGCCTGTCCTGGAACTAGCTCTTGTAGACCAGGCTGGTCTAAAACTCACAGAGATCCGCCTGCCTCTACCTCCCAAGTGCTGGGATTAAAGGCGTATGCCACCACTGCCCAGCGAAGTTACATTTTTCAAGGGGTTTAAAATACCAAGGGTTGGGGAGATGTTTCAGGGGTTACAGGCATGTGCTACTTTTGCACAAGAGTAGAGTTTGATTCTCAGCACCTACAATGGGTGGCTACAACCACCTGTAACTCCAGGTCGACACGGAACTCTATGCCTCTGACCTCATCAGGCACCATCAAGTTAGTGTTGACTTTTGTGTGTGTTGTGTGTGTATGTGTGGGTATACACATGTGTGCTTGCATAAGAGCTGGGGGTTGATTTTGGATGTCTTCCTCTACTGATATCCACCCTAGTTTTTAGACAGGCTCTTTTGGTGAACACGCAGCTCTCATTCAGCCAATCTGGTTGGCCATGGCACCAGGGACCCTCCTGTCTACCCCCCACATTTTCCTCCAGTGCTGTGTTTCAGACGAGAGCTGCCACACCCAGCTCGTAGGTGTAGGGCATCCCAATCAAGGTTCTCATGCTTGCACAGTGAACATTGTACCCCGGAGCTATCTCCCCAGCCCTGTAGGGCTCATTTTTATTACGACCAGATGCTAGATTCAATTTGGATTTTTGTTGCATTTTAGTTTTTCCAAGTCAAGCCATCCTGAAGAGCAGAGATGAATGCTTGCACAAGACAATGACTCAGTCTCCTCTGCTCTATGCCTTTCACTCCCTTAACATATACTGTTCTATTCCATCCCCACAGCTCCCCTTATAGTATAGCGTTCTTCTTCTGTGAGGAGGAGTGGGTGGGAGTCACAGGACTGCAGTAACTCCCTATGTAGAAGATTCCAGCGCTCCCCCAGATTTTCATCTACTGCCCTTCCCTTGCCTTCTCTGACACCTCTGGTCTGCAACAGGGCTTCTCTTCCGGGTTGTTTTCCTTCCCTTTGTTCTTCTGCACCTCTTGGATCCCTTTGACATCCCCCCTTTTGCCCCACATTCTAAATCTTAAAATTGAGAAGAGTTTGATTTACAGAATCCAAAATGATGACCTTTATCATCTCCTCTCCCCTTTGGTCTTTAGTTGTCAGCTGCTGTAAAGTTGACTTGAAAAGCAATTTCACCCAGATCGGGCTGGCCTTGAGTGAGCCATCTCAGTCTCTACAGTTGCTGCAATTGTCTTTGTGCGAGGGCACAGTTCATTGTTTTACATTTTTGTTTATTTTTTATTTTAATGTTTATCGAAGTATACCTATACAATGTAAATACAGGCCAGGCAGTGATGGTGCACGCCTTTAATCCTAGCACTTGGGAGGCAGAGGCAGGCAGATCTCTGTGAGTTCGAGACCAGCCTGGTCTACAAGAGCTAATTCCAGGACAGGCTCCAAAACCACAGAGAAACCCTGTCTCGAAAAACCAAAACCAACTAACCAACCAACCAACCAAACAAACAAACAAAAAAAACAATGTAAATACAGGCACAATTTTTTTTTGTTTTTTTTTTTTTGTTTTTTGTTTTTTCGAGACAGGGTTTCTCTGTAGCTTTGGAGCCTGTCCTGGAACTAGGTCTGTAGACCAGGCTGGTCTCGAACTCACAGAGATCCGCCTGCCTCTGCCTCCCGAGTGCTGGGATTAAAGGCGTGCACCACCACCGCCCGGTAGGCACAAATTTTAAGTGAAACTTTGTATCTGTGAATTC
Organism: Microtus pennsylvanicus; assembly: GCF_037038515.1. NCBI lineage: Eukaryota > Metazoa > Chordata > Mammalia > Rodentia > Cricetidae > Microtus > Microtus pennsylvanicus. Next base: position 25,592,389 of record NC_134584.1, read on the forward strand.
CAGTCCGGATGAAGGTATTTCAGTACCAGGCAGATCCCTCCTCACTGCCCACAGCGATCTTCTCCAGGGTAACCTGTGTGTATGTTTGCCTATGTTTAGAGCTTTGTAGACAAGGAACTCTCCCTTGTTCCTTTTATTCGACTTTGTTGCACTGCACTCAGCAGGGGAGGGCTGGGCACTTCCTCACCCTTAGTAGATAGTGTGAGTCAATACAGGGCTTGAATCATGTATTAACTTTGTAGCTGTGTAACAGGAGACAATGTTACAACTTTGGAGTATTAGGATAATCAGTATCCCTAAAATGCTTCATGGTAAACCTTTGTGATAAACAGCTCCATATTCATTGCCGACTACAATGAATTCCATGGCAGGAAACCATCAAATACACATCTTTAACAACCTGCTTGTGGAATGGATTTCGTCTGTTACTCTGTATCCGTGTGCAGACAATGGAAATGGGTGAAGATTCAGTATGGCTCCCAGATTCGGTCTCCAGTAATTCTAGGCTGGTGGTGAGGCAGAGCATCAAGTCCGGGGAACCTGTGTGGGAGAAAGCTTCTGGGAGAGAAAGGGAATACAGGACAGGGCCAGGGTAAGATGGAGCCTCCCCTCCCCCAGGATACACCCTGGCTTCCCCAACCAGGCTTTACTTACTTTTTGCCGCCTCACAATAAGGTCGTCAAATTATGACTATATCAGAGTATTAATTCACTGATCAGGGCAGAGCCCCAAGAATCCAACCTTCTGAAAAGGCCATCAGCTGACAACCAAGGTCCCCAGCACGTGAGCCCACAGAGGGCATTTGATATTCAAACCACAACGACTTTGTATACCCCCAGAACTTCATTTTAGGAATAAAGTTGCATGGCATGTGAGATCTGCAAGATTTCTGGAACCTTCTGGGATTAAATCCTGAGCCTTGAGGGCTGGCTTCCTCTGGATTTTAGCTGCCTGAGTCATGGATTAAAGGTGGAACAGAAAGATTCTTTGTGGGCAAATGGATCAACACGTTGATCTTAATCAACATAGCTCCTTCATTTCAGTACAGCGTTTATTTAGCAATCACGAAGCTTCCTCATTCATGTTTCATTTGTACCTCACTATCTTTCAGGTCAGGCCCAATCTCTATGGCATCTCACTGTGGCGCCATCTCCCTTTTTTAGGCGCATCCATTTCAGGATCGGCGGCTGTCCCTTTAAGGCCCTGGAAAGGGCCGGCTGCCGGAGAGGCCCCGCCCTCCGTGTCCTCTGTGCCATTGGGCGGAGCCAGAGTCTCTAGGTTGCCGTCACTTCCGGCTCTCTGTCAGTCCGGAGCGAGCGAGGGAGCGAGCTAGAGGCTGTTGGACGGCAGGAGCGGAGCGTGAGTGCGCGGGACCCCAGGCCCTTTCCTCGAGGCCGCTATCGGGCCGATCTTTTTCCCCGCCGGGCTGCCGCGGAGCCTTCGCTCCCCGTGCTCGTCCCGGCTGCTAGAAACGGCAGCCTTAACGGGCCTCCGCTCTTCCCCGCGCCCCCGCGCCCCGGGCCTCGTGTGGTGGCTGCTCCGGGAGCCGAACCGAGGCGGTGGGCGCCGGTGGGCGCGGGCGGGCGCGGGCGAGCGGTGGCCGCACGTACCTAGGACAATGTGGCGGGACACCGGGCGGAGGCGCGCGGACCACCGGCTCGGGAAGGCCTCGCGGACGGTGGCCCCGGGAGCCGGGGTGAGGGGCGGGGGGCGCGCCTCGGCGCACAAGGCCGGCCTCCGGGGCGGCGAGGATAAGATGGCGCTGGCGCAAGGCCCTCCTCGCCCGCACGCTCTCGGCGCCCCACGCCCCCTTCTTCAGGCTGGTTGGAGCCCCAGCCCTCGCCGCGGGGCCTAGAGGAGCTTCCGGGCGGCGACCCCCACGCGCCCCGCGCCATCCCACTCTCGAGTGCCCTGCCCCCTGCGATGTTGTCACCCCCTCCCCCCAAGTCACCGAATGATTCGTGTAAACGCTACAGTCTCCCCTTTAGTTATCATTTGCTCGGATCACGAAGCCCCCCGACCCCCAAAGAAACCAACCCAGTAAAGCTTCATGAAAGTTAAAAGTCAAAGTTTAAGGGAAGGGCGGGCTTTCGTTCCCATTACACTGTTTTCTTACTGGGTAGATTTAGGTTAGATAATGACGTGGTTCTTTGAAACAGTTTTAGTTCCCTAGACAGCTTTTCGTAATGGCAGATAAATAAGGCTGGCAGTTTACATGAAAAAATGTGTATGTTCACGTTAATAATCTTTTCAAAACAGGTTTTTGGGTAGTTGCGTGGACAACCACCTTAGGAAACTAAACTAACTTGATTTTGGCGACTAGGTTGTGAAATGGAGCAGCCAGAGGAAAAGCGAACGAAACTGGTTATGCGTCTTGCTGTTGCCTCCAGTGTTTCCTCTTAATGGGCCAGTTGTGTTTAGTATGGTCGTGCTGACTTGATTTGAGCGTTTTGGATTTAATGGTCAGGATTTGGATAGCACACTTTGGCCTTGATCTTCTGTTTTGGAACATTGAATGCCAGTTTGGTTTAGAGAGCTGGGTTACAGGTTTTTTACATTGATTGCCAGTTTAGAGAGCTGGGTTACAATTTTTTTGACGTGGGAGGGGAAATCTGAAGTCTTTCTTTTCAAAGAGTGTTGTGTTATTAGGCCTTTCAATCCATACATACTTTGGTAATTAGCTTTTTGCCACCTGGTAAAGAATCTTGGAAAGGAATTAGGACATGCCTTAGGATTCCTTGAAAATTGGGTTAGACTTAAGATAGTCTGCCCTTTGTTTTATGCTTGGGCGTTAAGTAAACAGCAAGCACTGGTCTGTGTGCCTCTCTGGTGGTTTTGCTCTGCACATAGAACCCTCAAATTTTACTTATTTACTACAGTAGAAAAAGCAGTGCAAAATGCTGTGAACTGTGTGTAACATTATGAACTCTGATGGTGCAGGCGTCAAGGTGAAAGTTAGTGTCTATAAATCAGGTAAGAGATGATTAATAATGGTGAAATTAATTAGGTATCACACTTTGATAGACATGCTGTTTTTCTTACGTTGGAGCTGGTCTTCTGTCTAATTCTACGTTAGTTCTTACCCTAGCATGAGTGGAATTGCTTACTTACATTTCTTTTGATTTTAAAGTAATTGTCAGCTGCTTTCTTGCAGTCTACCCATAAACTTTATAACCCCTCTAAAATCTATTCTTGAAAAGACTTGGAGAAAGAGGTGAAGGAATGTGCACATGGCTTTTATTTCTTTGTCCTGAGTTCAGAGTATTTGGCTGTGCTTGTTATTTGCAGTTTAGACATGGGTCCAGTGTGTGATGACTCCAGTACCACAAAATGGCAGAATGAGCCATGGAACTTTTTTTTTTGACTGGAAGAGAGCTAAGATGAAGGTAATAGAGCACGTGTAAATTATTCATGTAATGTATTTTTCTTTCAGAATGCCTAAATCAAAGGAACTTGTTTCTTCAAGCTCTTCAGGCAGTGATTCTGACAGTGAGGTTGAAAAAAAGGTAAATTTTACTGTACCAAGTAGTTTTATTGTACCAAATTTGTAGTACATTAATTCCTCTATAATGCTGGCATCCAGTTTGGAAGTGAAAAACTAGTTAGTCTTTTTAGATATGTTTTGCTACATATTCTTGACTACCTCCAACCACCTCAAATTTCCCTGAGTTCTGGATTGTGCTACCAATGCTGGGTTCAGAATGTAAGAGAGAATCTGCAAGGGTATTTTTGTAAAGGTAGATGGCAAATGGGCTGCTTGAGTGGAGTATGAGCTTCTAAACTCATTTGTAGGCCTTAACCAGGCATTAGAGGTTGTCTTTGTGCTGTTCTTGCGGTCCTAGTGCATCCAAGGCAAGTGCTCACAACTCAGCTATGTTCCTACCCCACTTTTTACTTTTTATTTAAGACAGGGTCTCAATAAGTTCTCGGAACTGACCTTGGACTCATGTCTGTATGCCTTAATCTCATGAGTAGCTGTGAGTATAGGCCCAGCTCAGACAAATCTTCTATTGAGCACCTTTAGTAACCTAAAGTCACAGGAATGTTTTTTTTAGACTCTAGAGCACTAGAATTTTAATAAGGTTGAAGACACTACTTTACCATTCAAAAATCTGCTTAGTCTAGGCTGTTGATGTGGCTCAGTGGGTAAAGAAAGGCCCTTGCCACCAAACCTGACAACCTGAGTTTGGTCCCTGTTCATCTCCAACTATACCAATAGAATCAGCTATGCCAAGTTTGCCCTCTGACCTCATATACCACATACAAGCATCACAAATTTTGTACACACAAAATAATAGTAATAAATAAAATTTCCAAAAATCTGCCTAATGTATAGATAGTAAGTCATCACTATTGGGTTGCATGACCAAAGTTTTGAATGAAAACATTTTTTGATGGCTTTCTCAGTCATTGCTCCCCCCTTATTACTGAGTTTTAGTACATTTTAAGTTTGAAAGATAATTGCTTTTAGTAAAGTCACCCAGCACAGCAAACACAAAATTATCCATTTTGTCAGAATAAGCTTTTTCTGCATTAGGTGACAGTTTTGTCAGTTTCATTCCACTTAATTGATCACATCAGTGAAGTGTAACGGAGCAGCCCATCTTGTGGTCAAGACTTCCTTCCACACATCTGTATCTTGATAGAAATTTATATCTGGGTAAACGTTCATATCCTGGAAATCGAACAAATCGCATTAGTCCTTATTTGTTTACTTGTTTTGTAGAGAAAGTAATTAGTAAATAATTAGTAGACTTATAGTTTGCAAATGTTTAAAAGCAGCAAGCAGGGACGGTGATGTAGTTCAGTTTTGGTAGATTGCTGGTCTACCACTCAGGAAGCCCTAGGTTTGATCCCCCAGCACTGCGGAGATGGAAGCAGGGGAATCAGAAGTTCAAGGTCACCTGGGATACTGGGGACACTGTCCTGTGAATTTTTTTTTTTAAATAGCTGCCCTTTTTCCTGCTTCTTTCATTTCCTTTCTTTATTTTCTTGTTTCTTAAATTTTTAACTTTTTAATTTTATCTATGTATGTATGTATATATATATGTATGTATGTATGTATCTATTTATTTATCTATCTAACTATCTATCTATCTATCTATCTATCTATCTATCTATCTATCTATCTATCTATCTATCTATCTATCTATCTAGTTTTTCTGCCTACTTTGTAGTACCTAACAGAAGGAAGTTCTTTATAGGGAAATTTGGGGAAGTTGGAGCCTATGAAAGTGATACTATTTATAAGATTAAAATGAGGAAGGGTTCAATCTTCATACATAGAGCTATTCTTGAATAAATGGTTTTAAAATTTGTATCAGTGTAACATTAAGTATGTTTATGTAAGTAATTTATAGTGACGTTATTTGCTGGGCATGCACCGGTCCACAGAATTGCCTTCTGCTTACTGAGCTGAGTTTTGTAGTTTGTTTTGAATAGTACTGTTAATTCTGTAAGCATTTATATTAAATGCATCCATGCTTTTTATTTCATAGCTTACTTAAGTGTTTTCTTAACCTAGCTTTATCAAATTTAACACAGTAAGTTTAGTAACGTTGAAATAGTAGTTTGTACTTGTCCACTAAGAAGAAACGTGTCTGCCCTCTACTGTTTGGGCTGGGAACTTACATGGCTTTTTCTCTTTTTCTTTTAATGCTTTTATGCTAGTGCTGCTTCTAAAATATAAGATTGAGTGCTAGTCTTAACATATTACTGCCTATCTTCAGTATTCTTTGTGTTGAAGTTTCTGAGTTGTTGAGCTTCAGTGCCTGACATAAAATAACTTCCCTTTCCTAAGCGTGTGTTGCAACAGTCCCTCTCCCAGCCCTCCAACATGGCTTCATTGTATAGGTCTGGGAGCCTGGAGCTTGCTGTGTAGACCAGACTGGAAGCGAAGCATACATTCTTGAGAACAGTTCAGATTCCTTTTGGAATTGACAAGAAGTTAATAAATATTCATATCTTAGTCATAGATGTGCTATTTTTTTTTTTTTTGAGACAGTCACTGTCTATAGCCTAGACTGTCCTTAATCTTCAGTTTTGCTGTCTGAACCTAAGGGTTACAGGGTGTACCACCATACTTTTTTTCTTTCTTTCTTTTTTTTTTTTTTAAAGTAAAGGAAAGCTTTTGGTAGATTTGTGGTATTCAAAAATTGTAGGCTACTTTCCAAGAAGTATTGTATAGATTCTGGTCCACAAAATCACTGTTCTAATACCTGAAGTATCTTTGGAGATTCCGAGAAGAGTTTAGAGACACAATTATTAGTTGTAATTGCAGACAAGAGTCATGTATTTTTTTCATGTATGTATTTCTTTTAATGAATCAAGAAATTTTTTGGTTTTTTAACTCTTTAAAAGTAATGAAGTCTTTTGAACTCGACATGTGTGTGTTCTTACCTTTTCTTTCAAGTTAAAGAGGAAAAAGCAAGTGGTTTCAGAAAAGCCTGTGAAGAAGCAAAAGCCTGGTGAGACTTCTAGAGCGTTGGCATCTTCCAAGCAGAGTAGCAGCAGCAGAGATGATAACATGTTTCAGGTAAAGTGGGATTGTATTTAGAGGAAACAGCTGTGCGTGAGCTGAAGAACACTAGAAATGTCTTGATCTGAAGCATATTGTAGTCTCTGTATTGTAATCCTCTTGACTAATGATGATTATTTTTATTTTTAAAAAGTTTTATTTATTCATTTTATGTATTTGAGTGCTCTGTTGACTTTTTGCCAGAAGAGGGCATCAGATCCCACCATAGATGGTCATGAGCCACCATGTGGTTGCTGGGAGTTGAACTCCAAACTTCTGGAAGAAGTAGCCAGTGCTCTTAACCACTGAGCCATCTCTCCAGTCCCAAACTAATGATTATTAACAAGCAAGTAGGAAATGAAGGCAAATTGTTCAGTTCTGGGCTATTGGTAAAGTCTAGAAGTCTTTAGTTTTGCTATATTTAAATAGTGCAAACCTAAATATTATAGAAATCCAAAAGAAGATTTAGAAGTGCACATTTGGGAAGCAGATTTGAGTAGCTTTGAGTATTTGGCTCAAAAGTATAAGTTTGATAGTATTTGAGAGAAATGGCCTAACTTATGCTTCATAAGAAAAAGAAGCCTGGGGAACAACTTACATGTAAAGTGCTTGAGTAGCATGTTTAGGCCTTGAGTAGGAGTGTCAGCTGGAAAAAGAAAAGGAAAGTGAGTTGAATGAAGAGAGATTTGAAACCACAGAAAGACCTTGTGTGACATCTTGAGTTTACTAGGTGTTTTTAGCAACTCAGCATTTGCTTCACTGTTTAAGAATTATTTGTGAGATGAGACTTTGTGAGGAAATGATGCTGTGAGATTGCTAAGGTAATTTCCAGAGGACAGACCCATGATTGAAGAGGTAGAACTGACAGTGAATGTGTTCACTTGAGGTCTTCTGGAGCACCTGGAAGGCCTAACTGGGAGTTACTCTTGTTGGAGTCTGCACATGCTTGACAAAATAGCCACCACCAAAGAAAGTGTAAACCAAAGAGAGGAGGAGGGTGACAGTGTCTGAGTAGTTTTCAGATGGTTGATGAGAGAAGAATGAGAATGCAAGATGAGATCAAATGATGAAAGAAAACTAGAAGTAAAGTAGTGGAAGCAAGAAAAAGACAAAATGTAGAATTACTGAGTTACAGGTTTAAATTTCCTGTCTTCTGTGTAATTAGAGGCAAAGTATGTTAATTTGATTGAAAACATAGGTGCAGGTATGTGATGAGGAATTAAAAAGAGACTATTACTGCTTTGAGTAGATAATAAATTATATGCTTACTGTGTTCTGTATTTCATTCAGGCTTTTCCAGGTTCTGGAAAGCAGCATGGAATGTGGTCTGTAACTTCATGGAGTTTAAGGGGACCATAATTACACACACATGCATAGTGAACATTACAATAAATCCTGAGAAGTAGTGGTCAGATTGTTTGAGAGAGTGAGTGTGAAAATCTCATTAAAAAGAAGTGTCATCTAAATCTTAAGATGTGGACGTTAAGTCAGCTATGCAAAGTATATGGACTAAGGAAGCGCCTTCAGAGAGGAAATTGAGTTACTATCTTGAAGTGGGACAGGCTTGGGTTGTGTATTATAGAGACTTTGTAGTGGAAGCCTGGAAAGTCTAGCTGAGTACCAGCTATTGGTGAAGGGAATAAAAGGCAGATCTTACAGGGCCGTGTGAGTTTTACTATTAAAAGACCTATTAAAAATGGATTTTTTTTTGTTTTTTTTTCCTTTGGGCTGGAGGGGGTGTTAGAGATGGTAGCACATTTAAGACTATTTTAACATCAAACATGGTCTGGAACTCACTGTATAGAATAGGCTGAGTTTGCAATCCTGCCTCCTTCAGGTGCTGAGATTATAGACATAGCTACCGTGTCCTGTTCATTTCTGTCCTTTTAACTTGGTTTGGACTTTCACACAGGACCTCATATTTATATGGTGGCTGGGAACTTGCTCTTGTAGCTGAGTGAGGCTTTGAATTTGTTATTCTGCCTCTCAAACTTCCAAGGTTGGGATCACAAGTGTGTGTGTGATACCACAGTTGGCTTATCTCTAGATTTTTATCTTTCCTATTCTACTTCCTAATTTTATAAAGAAACTAGTACCCACAGTTTAAAGACTGTTATTTTGTAGATTTTTTGGGGGGTGGGGTGGGGTTTATTTTTGGGGAATGATTTTCTCACTAAGGAAAATAAATCCTCATGTTGTGAATCCTAGGGTCTAGGGACATTCAACAGGTGATCTTTTGAAAGTGTATCTAGGAGGAGCCATGGTTCTTATTTTCACATTGGTTTTCAGAAGATTGCTTAGTACTAGAGAAGACCTGCATTTTTATTAGTAATAGTGGCTTGATTATTGCATTAGGAAGATAGATAAAGGATGGGGTTTTTGAAATAGGAGACAGTAAGCCCACTGTGTTTTGTTGGTTTTTATTTTGTTAAATGGCTTTATATTTTCTGTATTTTTTGTTTTTATCAAGAAAGTACATATATCCCTACAGATAAGTAATTATTTTATTATAAAGATTGCTTCTTAATACTGTGTTGTGTACTAAAATGCCCTTTCTTAGGATTATTTTGTTATTTGTTTTTCCATTTACTTTGGGTGAACAGTTTTTGAGTCTTGGGCTACTAGGAATAAAGGTTTTGTGAATATTCTTAGTACAAGTCTTTATGTATTCTTTATTGTGGGTAAAAACAATATTTGCTAAATATATATATACACATATTTATGTATATGTGTGTGTATATATATATGTATATATATATGATTTGACCTTATACAAAACCAAACTATCTTCCAAGTAAGTTGTATTATTTTACTCTATCATTGGCAGTATAAGATCACAGTTGCTGCATTGTATATCTTCTGTGTTTTTAGTCTTTTCCTTTTTATTCAGTTTAGTATTGGGAATGCAAAGTGATTTTATTATGCATTGATTTTTTTTATATATTTTTAATCGTATTCTTTGGCTATTTTTACATTCTTTTAGGATGAACTTTTGGGTTGCTTCTACTTAAATGTTACTAGTGCAGTTAAGGATATGGATGTACAAATATCTTTTGGGAGACCCCATTTCCAGTCTTTTGGATGTATGATTATCTACCTCTTCAAGTTTCAGGTAGTGATAGAGCACATTTACAATAAGGGTCCTATAGGATTGGTACCATAGTATGTAAGCTGTCTCACTAAGTACTTATTGATGTTCGCACAGGAGACTGCATTTCTCAGAATATGCCCAGTCTGTTAAGTAGTTCTTGAGAGTTATATACCCCAAAGTGGCCTTTTTGGAACATGTCATGTCTGTTTTTGTCACAGAGCATCTGTTCTATTTACTTTAGCAGTTGTGTTATTTTATTAGTAATTTCCATAAATTTAAAAGTGAGGCTGAAGGGAGAGAGCTCAGTAGGTGGAAGTACTTGTGCCAGCATGAGGATCTGAGTTTGAGTACTCAGCAGCCACATCAGGTATTTGGATTTGGTTGTAGATGCCTATATTCCCAGCACTGGGGTGCAGAGACAGGCAGATCCTGAGTACTCTGTGGCCAGCCAACTTACCTTAACAGTGAGCTTCTAGGCAAGGCAAAGAATGAGAAAGACGCCTGAAAGTCATTGTCAGGATGTCATATGTGGACAAATGTGCATGTTATTCCCCCATGTGGAAATTGGAGATTTGCTTTGTTTCCTTACGTCTTTCTAAGCAGTGATTTTTCCCTTGGTTACAGTTGAGTACTTACTCTCAGGATTATAAGTGCCATTAACCTGCAGCAAGTTGTGAATTGCTCTCTTTATGAGTTTCTTTTTCCCCTTTGCTAGATTGGGAAGATGAGATACGTCAGTGTTCGGGACTTTAAAGGAAAAATTCTAATTGATATTAGAGAATATTGGATGGACTCAGAAGGTGAAATGAAACCAGGGAGAAAAGGTAAGGTTTTTATTTCTTCAGTTTGATGTTAGTGTTGACTGCATGCAGGGTGAAGACAGGTCAATAATTGGCATTACTCAGTTGATCCTTTTAAAATGAAATGTAATGAATCCTAATTTCACTTTAAATTGATTGTTAACTTACTTTCTTTTTGATTTTACATCATTTCTGAGGCATATTAGTTATTACTTGGGAAATTTTAAATGAGAAACAGAAAAATCCTGGGTTTAGTGTTTCCCTTTGGATTTAGCTCCAACAGGCTCTTCTTGAGGACAGAATTCTTCAAGTAGGTCTCTGTCCATTTACTGTAGGTGATTTGCCCAGTCGCAAGCCTCTTAGCATGTAGAAACATTTTATTCTGTCACCAAGCAGCTAGAAAACTTTGGTTGAGCCAACTTGTATTAAGTTACTTTTCTTGTGATAAACTATGGGACAAAAGCAACACGAGGGAAAAAGGGTTTATTTTGGCTCAGTTTGAGGGCACATGGCAGCTGTCACATGGGGCCCAGTCAGGAAGTGGAGAGATGAGAGCCTGCTGCTTGGTCTCTCGCTTTTATCAAGCCTGGGGCCTTAGGTGGGATGGTGTCACCCACATTTAGGGTGGGTTCTCCTCCTTCAGTTAACCTGCCTGTCTGCAAACACCCTCCACGACACACCCAGCCGTGTGCTCATGATGGTTCTGTCAGGTTGATAGTCCAAGTTAACTTGTCACTCCTGCGCTAGGGAGCAACACTAGTGAGACCTGTTGGCAAAGGCATGCACACAGAAGTAGAAGAAAACTAGTTGGGAAGAGGAAGGTAATCAAGAGGAGTAGGAAAGGGGGTGCTAGAGAGGAGTGGGCGGTGAACACAATCAAAATACATGATTTACATGTACGGAAATGTCATAGTGAGACTTTTTGTATATTAGTATTCTAATAAACTTCTAAAAAAGATTAACCACTACACAACCTAAATTTGTGTAGTTAAGTGCTCTAGTTGATCTTGGGCCAGTAAGGTGTGGTATCTTAGCAGGTAAAGGAAGGCTTTTGTGCCAAGCCTGATGATCCCCAGGGTTCCCCAGGGCCCAGGAGGTAGAAAGGAGACAGTGGATACTACCTGTGCTGCTGTAAACTGTTGGACAGGGGGGCCACACGTGTGCACATGTGTGTACCCATGAAATAAGTGACTATTCTGCATGTGGTCAAAGGTGGCACATAGCATTTACTTCACGCTTCCTCTTTATATTTGCTGTTTAATTCCTGTCTATAGTTTTCATTCAGGATTTTTCTGGGTGGCTAATGCCAGATTTCATTTTTTCAAACATTTACTGAAGGAACTCAGCCTCAAAGCCTTTACTACATGCTGTTCATTACTGTGTTCTCCTTGCAATTTCATGGTCCCTCAGCAGTTTTCTAAAAAAATATGTTGCTTGCTTATGTATAATATAATATTGTATATTATATGTGAATATACTAAGGTTTCATTTTAATATATTATAATTACTTTTGGATATGTAAGTCTCAATTACTGATTGGGAAAGTGAGCCTAGAACATGCAGCTAGTGAAGGTAGGAATCCAGAGTGTACTCAGACCTATATCTGTATTCTGCATTCTACCATGCTTCTTATGAGTCACTCTCTAGGGAGCTTCCCAGAGTGAAATGGATACTCATGGAAGAACTCAGCGCGGTACCTAACACCTTGAGTTATGGTGGAAATATGGAACAATTGTTGACAGTCACAGGATGAAATAATGGCAGTCTCTTATGCCGAATCTGGGTCCTAACTCTTAGCCTGCACATATTTGTGAAATATCTTCAAATTATCATTAATTCCTATTCATCAGAGTGCATTATGCAGATGCACTGGATACAAACTTGAATCTGGGGTTAACAAAAGATTTTAATATTTCAATATAGATCTCTACAAGACCTCAATAGTCTAGTATTGTGCCATTCAAAATGGCAGTTTTGAGGCTGATGAAGTAGCTTAGAACTAGAGGAGGGATGTGGCATGTGTGAAGTCTGGATTCTGTCCTCAACATTAAAAAATCTACGTAAGTAAAATGTCACTTTTGATAAAGGATTTGGAAATATCAAAATCCCCAAGGCAGCTTGATTTTCACCTTATATTTCTTAAACTTTGTTTAGGTATTTCTTTAAACATGGAGCAATGGAGCCAGCTGAAGGAACAGATTTCTGACATAGATGATGCAGTAAGAAAGCTGTAAAATCTGAGCCATATCAAACTGTACTGTTGTAGTTGTTTCAATCTGTCTTTTTACATTGGCTTTTGCTTTCTAAATGTTGTTTTCCAAGCTGTTGTATATTTGGATTGCAGAACAATTTGTAAAGTGAATACTTTTTTTTAATGTGCATTATTAAAATGTTCTGAGTGAAGCTAAATGTCAACTTTATTAAAGAGGATTGCTTTGTGCCCCCCTACCTAGTGTAAAATAAAGCCAGATCGTTACAATCTTACTGTTGTAGCCTTTTTTGATCAAAAGACTAGTTATTGTTTAAGGCCAAAAGAACAACCTTCATAGGCATATTCAGAAGGATTTAATTGCATTGAGCTAGGAGGATTGCTTTGTAAAATGCATACTCAGTATCTTTTTTTTCAACCAAATTTGTTGAAGTTTGTTCTCCACAACAAAACTTTACCTTTTCTTCAGTTTCCCTAATAACGTATTATTTCATGTTCAATTTTTACATCACTCCGTATTTGGGTATATTATGCTGGTTTGGAAAGCCAAACTGTTGTTATTGCCTTCCAAGTCTACTGTGTTAATATTAGCAGATAGTTGTTTGGTAACATGACTTGTATGAGAACGTCAAGCAAGTGTATGTCATTATTCATATCTCTGTGTAGGTGTTGCTTAGACTACAGAACATAGTGACTTTGATGTCTGATGAGCTTTCACTTAGTACACTATTCACATTGGGATGGTGTCTGTAAAGTCAGCTATTAAATTAGATTAGACTTTAGTAAAACTCGTGAAACTTTATTGGCCTACTATTATATTCTAATAATGAGTGTGGATTATATGCACACGTGTCACTGAGCTTTACTGTCATGGTAAGTTATGTGTACAGTTTTTAAGACTTGGACAAGAGACTTCTACACTTCATGCTAACTAAATTTGATAGACACTGTTGATTGGTTTTCATTTAACCACAATGATAGGCAGCCATAGATTTCAGGGCTAGTGCCCCAGTGAATAGGGCAGCGTTCCTTAGGGAAAGACTGCCTACGAAGAGACTCACCACACCGAAGGGACCTGGCCTGTGATGAGATGGTAGGCACATGATATTTTGGTGACAGCAATATGACCGTGGTAGGTATAATAATCAGTAACAAGAATGGTTTAAAGACTTGTAAATACTAACTGCCAATAAGGGCTGCCATATCAGAAATGCATTATCTTATTACCAGGTTCGGTTCCCATTGTCTAAAAATTTTATAGAATTGTCAAGGATTTAATTTAAAAATCCACCTGCTGGGTCTCGCATAATTAACCTGCTCTCCCAGAGATATTCTTTAGGTAACTTTAGTATGTTAGTTACTACAAATTGATAAAGAAATCTCACTTATTTAACCTTGATAGGTACCAAAATGTTGAAGAAATATTGTATGTACCTTCCTCGTTCCTGAGGGTTACTCTTCTTATTTGGAGTATAGCGTGTGTTGCAGAAGTATTGTATCTACCTTCCTCGTTCCTGAGGTTCCTCTTATTTGGAGTATAGCGTTGCATTTCATTAACATAATTAGTTTTGTAAAGTATTTTGCCATTTAGAGAAAGGGTAGTTAGAAAATAAACTTGAGTTTTAGTGTAGATGAAGAGGGAATAATAGATAAATTTCCTAGGCCATGAATTCAGAGTATGTATGCATTTCAGCCATGCACTTTGTAGAGGTGCTGCTGTCATCTGTTATCTAGGCATTGCTGCTGCTTAGCATAATAAAATCTCCACATGGAAAACTTTCTCTGGCATAATTTGTTAGGTTTATAGCTAAATTCACTTACTAATGTTACAGAGTAGGTAGTATACCAGAGTTATTAAATTTTTTCCTTATGTGTGTAGAAAAGGAGAATTAGATTAAGAGAGTTAAAACTCATACTGAAGAGAAAGGGTACAGTCCATCTATTTTGCATTCAGATTCCTGTCTCTCCTCAGTGTCTTAGTTTTCTTTCTGTCACTGTGACAAAGTGCCCTGCCAAGAGCAGCACACAGGAGGAGGAGGATTCTGACTCACAGTCACAATGTCAGGAGCTCCATAGTCAGGAAGCAGAGAGCACAAATGCATGCTCAGTTCCTCTCCTTCTCATTCTAGTCTTTGGCTTAGCCCATGAACTGATGCCATCCACAGTGGGCAGGCAGGTCTTTCTATTTGCCACCGCCAAGGAGCCAACATAGTGCTCCAGACATACCAGGGGCCCATCTTCCGTGTGATTCTAGAGTCTGTTAAATTGGCAGTTAATACTGACCATCATAGAGTTCTCCCAGGAAGAAGGCTTGATATTTTGAGGCATAAATATCTTACTTATTTTGTAATACTGAAATAATTCGTACCTATTCTCAGGTTTTGCCCTTTACTATGCTCGGTAGCAAGGCTTCCAAATGGGTTTCCTTTCCTCCTTGCCTTTTAGAGTAAAAACAGCCTTCAGCCAATTTCCAGTGCCCTTGGCATTTCATTTAAAGAAATCACTGAAAAAGAAAAACTATTTTCCTTTGTTTGCTTCACAAATGCTAAAATCTTGGGAAATACTACCTCATTACTGAGCCAAGATCCCGTGATAACTAATCTCTTCTGCATAATATCTTAGAGACAGCAACTTAGGGAATCGTGGAGAAAAATGCATCCTGGCCTGGCTATAGGGAAGGAAAGGGGACTGAACATGTATAAGTGTTCTTGATAGGAATGTTAGCACAGTGCTTGCCATAAAAGCTTGAAAATCTTAAGAACTGTTGAGTGATATTTAGTATCTCTTCTGGAATTCTTTGTGGTTCACCTTTTATGGAAATTTAATGTAGAGAAACACTAAATTTTTTTTTTAAGAAAGGTGTTTTTCCAGATAAACTGTAGTGTAAAACATGCATATAGTAAGAAGTATGTAATTCTATAATTGTGGAATGCCTGTATTTATCCTTTGTTTGGTACATCTTCCATGGAGGTGTCAATGAACCGAATACTTCACCTGTGAATATTTTAAATGTTGAAATAAAAACAAGAAATATACCCTTTGTGTTATCCCATTTTCACACACCTGAAGATGAATGGGTAATTTTATCTGTAGAATGGGTTTTAGTAGCAGATAACCTTCCGTTGTGAGTGTTCTATAATCTGTATTAGCTTTACAGTTAAAACTGTAGGCCTCTGGGACTTGGTGTAGGCTTATTTTTTCATCCACTTGATCCAAGTGGAAAAAAAGCAAATGCCCAGGTGTACAGAGCATCAAGTTCTTTTCCTCTTGCAAATGCTTTGCAGTTTGATGCCTTGGTTTATGTCTTAGTCATTGTTCTATTGTGTGAAGAAACATAATGACCAAGGCAACTTTTATATAAGAAAGCATTTAAATGAGACTTGATTATAGTGTCAGAGGTTTAGTTATCCTCTACAAGGAAGGGAGCATGGTGGCACACAGGTAGACACGGTGCTGGTAAAATAGCTGAGAGTTACACACTACCTCCAGCAAGGCCACACCTAATCCTTCTCAAGTAGTGCCACTGCCTGATGATGAATTGTTCAAATATGAGCCTGTCGGACCATTCTCATTCAGATCACTACAGTGTACTTGTATTTTCACTGATAAATTCTCATCCTGGTCAAGTTGTATTTGTGTAGTTGTGTAGAGAGCTCATTTGAATTTCTGTTTTAAGAACTTGCTTAGGGATGGACTCATGGAGAACAACTTAGGACTTTTATGCCATTTTCAACCTCAGGGTTTAGTAAAGCATGGATGTCCAGTCAGAAGGAAAATAAGTACTAATTGAAATTTCTGTGGTATGGGTCAAAGAAGTTAATAGAATAAATGGGATTTTACAAACATGGCATAAATTGCATTTGATTATGCACCACTTAACAGTCTGTTGATGTCCATTTAGATGAATATCTTGCCACATAGGTCTTTATCCCACCCCTCCTGCCTTCTGTAAGTTCTTCAGTTCATATTCTCTAGAATTGCTCTTACACTCTTAGTCTTGGATTAATAGTGACCTGACCCTGCCTATCCCTACCTTTTACTCACAGGCTCCTTAGAGTTTGTTGCTGGGGTTCAGGTTATTTTCCTCTGACTGTTAGAGTGATGAGGCACAGAAAAAGTCTGAATCAAGAGCAAAGTTTTATTGGCAAGCAGTATAGACTTTTGAGGTTGAGAAGGGTCCTAGAGCTAGAAAATCACTGACAAGGACTAGGTTTTTATTTGGTTTCAAGTACCCACTCCGGGTGACCTCTTTCCTCTCCTCCATTCGCTGTATGGGGTTCATGTGCCCTTTCTGGCATGGGACAGGGTTCCACATTGCTGATAGGTTCTCCATTTTTGTATAGGAGCATGGAAACAGCTGCAATAGGGTTCTCATTCTCAGGGCTTGCGTACAGAGACTCCTGTTAATTAGTTGGGGTTCCCAAACCTGTTTTATTGTGTAATGGGGAGGGGAAGGGAAACGACCCATAGGAGGAAAACATACCTGGTTCTGTAGATCTGACCAAACACTAGTGGCTAGGAAGTTAATAGCCCCCAGAAATGGATGCATTACTACTATTGGGCTAAAGGGCCATAGTATCAAAGTGCCCTCTAAATTTGCTTTTCCATACCCATAAATTAGTGCAGCTCTGTTTTCATCGGAGAAGTTTTTTTGTTTTTTGGTTTTTTGAGACAGGGTCTCTCTTTGTTGCTTTGTAGCCAGTCCTGTGGAACTAGCTCTTGTAGACTAGACTGGGCCTCGAATTCACAGAGATCCGCTGTCTCTGCCTCCCTAGTGCTGGGATTAAAGGCGGGTGCCGCCACCGCCCGATTTGGAGAAGTTTTTTTTGTACAGTGGACATTGGTAAATGCAGAAACTTATAACTGATCAGTACAGAGAGTAAGCGTCTGTGGAGTACTTAGCCATAAATGGGACATCCATATAACAACTCCCTTCTGCAAGTCTCAGGGATCATCTTGGAAGAGAAGGCAGAAAGATTGTAAGAACGAGGGATTAGGGAAGGCCACTGTGAAACCTCGCCTGCACAGGACCGCCGCTCTCAGGAATTGAGCAGCTATGCTTCCCTGCACTGGTGGAGCAGGCAGCGAGCGTCCCAGCACTCGTTAGCTTTCATCCAGCAGCTTCTGGAGAGGGAGAGCCAGGTTTAAGGGTGTAACCCCTGCTGCGTCGGCCTTGCTCCCATGGATGTCCACAAAGTGGACTGGGCAGGTTACAAAATTCACGAAGACATGAATTAGGAGAAGGGGCAGATCTGGGAGAAGGTGGGGTGATAGGATAAATATATCGTATGCAATTATGAAATAAAAAGCGTTAAAAATTAAAAAGCTTCAAAGCCCTCACCCAGTGACATAATTATTCCAGCAAGGCTCCACTTCCTAAAGGCTCCGTAATCTCCCCCAGTGACACCAGCTGGGACCAAACACATGAGCCTGTGGGAGACATTTTATATTCAAACCACAACAGCTTTATTTTCCAAAAACACATTGGTAAAAGAATGGTAAGAGAACCCTCAAATCCCTCTCACTTAGATATCCGATTCAAGTTTTGTCTGCTTGGGACCAATGGCTTCTAGCAAAAGTCTCCAGTCTAGGGTCAGGGATCATGTGATTATGCCTTTCAGTCTGACAGTTCTTAAGTTTTCCTTGACTTCTACAACTGTCATATCTGAGATTCCTTAAAGTAAAGCTCACTGGGCTGATGACAGGTGGGGGAAAGGTGGAGGTTGCTCAATGAGGAAGAAAGACCGTGGCTGGATAGTTAGGCTGTGAGGTTCAGTATGGGATGTGTATGTGTATATGTAAGATGTAGAAGAGTGTGGTCAAGGGTGACACTGCCTTCTGTTTTATCACACGGTTACAGCTAGTTCTATGTTTCCTTCTGTGTTTTCCTGGTGTAACTCTGAAGTGCCACCTGAAACGTTTTATACCCCAGCTATTAAAGTATGTCCTGGGGTTCAAGTTTGAAAATAAGTCCAGAAGCCCCAAGGCTTTCTTCAGAGCTCTTAGTAACAAAGGATTTCTGGTATCCAAGCACCATAACCAGATTCGTGTTTTAACCTGTGATTCATTCCTGTTGCTTTTGAATATGAGAAATGGCTTCCCGCTCATTCTACAGCCATTGATTACTAGGCAGAGGAGGCTCTTAGAAACACTTGACGGTTTCAGCACATTTGAGCCCTTACATAAAGGTGCTTCTTGAAATACAAGCCATTTCCATCAGAAAAGCACCTTGGGAAGGTTGATGGACATATACATTAAAAATTCTAGAATTGGAACTGGAGAGATGGCTCAGTGGTTAAGAGCACTGACTGCTTTTCCAGAGGTCCTGAGTTCAATTCCCAGCAACCACATGGTGCCTCACAAACCATCTATAGTGAGATCTGGTGCCCTCTTCTGAAATAAAGTCATACATGTAGAGTAGAGCATTCATATACATAAAATAAATAAATCTTTAAAAAAATCTAAAATTGCATGCAAGACTGGATTTGCTAATTTGTTTTTATAGTTGTGTATTTATCTTTTGAGATGGGGGTCTCGCTGTATTACCCTAGCTGGCCTGGATCTCGCTATGTAGAACAGGTGGAACGAGCAGAAAGAAGCTCCCCTTGCCGCTGCCTCTGGAGTGCTGGGATTAAAAGCATGCACTGTCATGCCTGATTCACAGCTTTTTTTTTTCCTTTTATTTTTGAACTCTAGCAATAATTGGGGGTGTGTAGGAGGTTGAAATTTAAGAATACTTAGGACTCCTTCCTTTGAGCGTTAAAAAGAAGTTTAAGTAGACTTGGGCTTGACTTTTAAATTTTAGAATCACTACATTTATATAACCTACCCCTTACTGTGGAGAGCTGGTGTACATACATGAGGGTTGAGTTCTCATTTTCTGAGTACCAGGGTGGAGAAGCGTAGATAGTGGCAGGTATTGGGGATTTGTTTCTCCATTTAATTTTCATTGTTCTAGAGAAAGGAATGAACTAAACAACAGTTAGTATACAAAAACGTCGAGGTTTCCAGAGAATAACTGGCGTGGTCCAAATGGCACAAGTGGCAGGGGTGAGATTTGAACTCTGTCCAACTCCCAAACCCTAAGCCCGTATTTACTTACATGCTTGTGTAGCAGGCCCAGGAGAATGGCAGAATTCTCTGTTCATTGATTTAGCAATGGGCTTTATTGAAGTAACCCTTGCCCTAGTTTTCACTGTCTGGAATCATGAGCTAGGATTAGCATCTGACCCAGTGAATAATCTTGTTGGGTTTCTTAACAGCCATCTCTCATTTCCCCGCAGCAGCAGAAACAGCAGTTGTCCTGTCTTCCACCTCCAGCGAGCTCAGGTGAACCCTTGCTGAGCCTTTAGACCAGCAGATCTTGACTTTCCTAATGCTGTGACCCTTTAATATGGTTCCTCATGTTGTGGGGAACCCAGCCATAAAATTATTTTCATTGCTACTTCATAACTACTTTATAACATTGCTACTGTTAGGAATCGTAATGTAATTTTTTTTTTTTTTTTGAGATAAGAGGTTTGCCAAAGACATCACAGCCCACAGAGTGAGAACTGGTGCTGTAGACTAAAGGAAGAAATTTGACTAGCCCTCATCAGGTTCTGTCCCCAGGCAGAGCTAAAGAAGTGGGAACAGGAGGAACTCTGAGCATAAAGGCTGTGGTTTCCTTTTGTCCTGGTCTCTGCTGGAAGCCAGAGACCCTGTACATTGTGACTGTAAGGAGAAGTTTGACCATTCATGAAGACGATGCTGGGAAAAAGAAAAATGGAAAACCTCTGACCTTGCTGCCTCTTCCCACTGTGACACAAACAGTAGTGACTCCATCATTGGGGTTGACTCAGGCTCTTACAGTGAGTTGGGTGTCTTCTGGAACCTTTCAGATTCCCTCTTCATCCTTCATACCTGGCCAACTGCCCAGGATGAACATGGCCACACACTGCTGCTTGGCAGCTTTTCTCTGCTTCAGCCAGTGTAGAGCTCTGGTAGGAAATCGCAGAGAGGGAGGGATGTGAATTTAGACATTTGTTTCTCTGGCTTCCAACCTCCCTTCATGCCCACCTTGGCTGTCTGCGAGACTCCAAGAACGACTACCTTCTCAGTTTTCAACTTCCTTCCTTCAGCTACCCCCTTGCCTATTCTTTTGAACCTAAAATTCTCAGGAGGTCTACTTACTTAAATATTGCTTAATATTCTTCTTTGTTTAGATGGTTTCTATACAGTCCTCTCCATTGGTGAGGGTTCTCCAGAAAAACAAAAAGGAGATGAGAGGAAAGGTACCTCTTATAATTATAGAGGTCTATTTCATTTTATTTTATGTATTTTTTTTTAAAGCAGTGTCTCACTATGTAGCCCTGGCTGACCTGAAACTTGCTATGTAGATCAGGCTGCTCTTGTACTCACAGAGATCCTCCTGCCTCTGCTTGCTGGGATTAATGTCTGCCTGATTATTGAGTGCGGTGATATTTTGTTATGCTCTAGCAAATAAAGCTTGCTTGAAGATCAGAGGGTGGAACTGTCACTAGTTAACCATTAGTCTGGAGGGTCTGTACAGACAGGAAGTGCTATGGCTGAATGGAGAGAGGACTATGAGGTGGAGGAGACACGAGCTCAGCCCTTTCCCAGCTGAAAGGTTGAACTGCTTAGGCTCTCTGCAGGCTGGAGAAGCAGAGAAGCGAGGCTAACAAGGGTTGAAAGTAAAGCTTTTTGTCTAAGGCTAAAGGGCTAGGGACCTAGAGTTCTCATGTCCAAGAGCTGTTGAGCCTCAGGAGAGAAAGAGGGAGTGGGGGGAGAGAATGCTCATTCTTCCCACACACACCTTTTTGTAGTGCCTGCCCTTTTGGCCAAGAGCATCTTCCTTCTTTCTGGAAACACGGTCATGCTTAACTAGTTAAGTGAGTTTCTCTTAATCTAGGTTGACATGCGGCCAGATGGCATGACCTCTGTGGGGGAGGGGGCTGATTAAGTTTTAGACACTTCATTGGAATTTAAGGAAATAAAAAAAAATCACATAGAAATAAGAGCCAGAAACCTCTGGCGACTTTGAATTGTTCTTCCAATGGCTGCAGAGCAGTTCTGGGACCAGGTCAGAGTTGGCAAACAGTGGTTAAGGACTCCCTCTCCCACAGGGGTGGTCTGTTATGTTAAGGTAAGGGCGATGGCTGAGGGGAAGATGGATACATTTGGGCTGGGAATCCTGGACCTTTATTCCCTTCCCCCTTCCTTAGCTAGACTTATCCCAGGAACTGCCTTTGCAGGAGTAATGGGGCTTAGGAGGAAAGTCTCCAATGAAAGAAGGGACGTTAAGCTTTGTCCAGTCTGTACTGAGGAGCCTCGGCAGTTTTGAGTGCAGTGCCTCTACCAAGGCAGTCACATCACAGATGCCCCCCCCCCCATCACCACTCTAGTGTTTGTTTTTTTGAGACAGATTCTCATATAGCCCAGGCTGGACTTGAACTTGCTCTGTAGCAGAGGAGGACCTTAAGCTGAATTCTGCCTCCACTTCCAGAGTGCTGGGATTGTAGATGCGCAACATCATGTTCAATTTATGTGCTGCTGGAGATTGCCAGGCAAGCACTCTGCCAAGTGAGCTATTAATACACCCCTCCAACTCCCTACTTTTAAACTTACTAGCCACTTGGACTATTCTTTTCTTAGTTACTTTGGACTTGTTTTCACCATCATAAATTTCAAACCTACAAAAAATTCAAACTAATAATCTAGGAAACATTTCTACTCATTATTTCACAATGTTTTGTCTTTGCTGTTTGAAAATGAATTGTAGAAATACGTGTGCAAGCACAATGCTTAGATGTTTTTCCTTCCACAATTAGGAGGCAAAGTACTTTTCCAGAACTTTCTGTGATGGTTTGAATGAGAATGACCTCATAGGCTCATATGCTTGAATACTTTGTTCGTAGTTGGAGGAACTGTTTGGGAAGGATTAGGAGGTGTGGCCTTGTTGGGGAAGGTGTGTTGCTGGGGGCAGACTTTGAGGTTTCAAAAGTCTAGGCCATTTCTAGTCTCTCCACCTCCCACTTGCAGATCAAGATGTAAGCCCTCTGGGACTGTTAGGGCAGCTTGTCTGCTTGGGCTAGCTTTCCTTTTGAGACAGGTCGTCTGTGCAGCCCAGCTTCACATTCACAAGCCTCTTGCTCTGTCACCTCGGTGCTGAGCGGAGCAATTTGCACTACTACACTTTATTTTATTACTAGCTCATGGTGATGTAGACAACTTGGGAGTAGTCAAAGGGAAGGGCTCGGGGAGCATCTTTGCTGCCCCTGGGAGCTCCACCCTCCTGACACCTTATGTATTCACCAATACAGGTCGCCGATCCCCAGCACTTAGTTTGCCTTTACCGAGTGCCTCAGTTTCTTTTCCTGTTAGTGTGGTTAAGCACTCTGATGAAGCAGCTGAAGGGAGACAGGGTTTGTTTCAAGGTCACAGTTGGCAGAGTTTGCTTCTACCACATTCAGCCCACAAGCCTGGTTGCCAGATTACCAGAGCGAGCAAAGTGGAAGTTAGTGAAATGTGGAAATCTGAGTCTGGGTAAGCTTGAAATGTTGCCAGAGCAGAGATATCCAAGGTGGAAACCAGACTCCCGGTCCCCAGTGCCTAGTTGGAAACCTTAATACATGAGGTGGTGTCACGCTTGGCTGTATGTAGTCTTTCATTCTTTGCCCTGTCTGGTGCAGACTTCTTTCACAGAGGAAGAATCCATTGAAAAGGTCTTGACTGACCTTGCGCTCAGCCTAGATATAGTAGGGAGGGCCTTGGACTTTCCACAAGGCAATGTGCCTTCCCCTCTGAGGATTGGATGGGGGTCGGGTGGGAGGAGGGGAGGGAGTGGGAACTTGGATTGGTATTTTTTTAATCAAATAAATAAATAAATAAATAAAAAGGTCTTGACTGTTTATAAAAGTATCAGGATGAGGAAGTGCTTGTTACCACTCTTCAGCTGGGCTCCCCAGGATCGGAGTCTCTGTGACTGGAAAATTTGGACTTTTTGTTCGTGCTTTTTTTTTTTTTTTTGGTGGATCCAATAGAGTTTAAAGATAGGTGTGTCCTGAAGGAGCTAGAAGTACCACAGGCTGTGTATTAATACTGTACACGCACACTCGTGAGAGCTCCACGCAGGGCGTCTGGAGAGTACCTGCTATGTGACCTTGAGGCTTCTCTGGTGTGTGCCCTTCCCAGGAGCACACAAGTAACCGGGAGATGGTCCTTCAGCGCCACCTAGTGGCCAGCAAGGATTGGGACGGTGACCAGACTGGTCGAACTGGTAGAATGAAAGGTTATTTCCAATTAGCTCTGGACCAGAACTTTTGTTAAATACAACAAAAAATATT
The DNA here is from genome assembly GCF_037038515.1 of Microtus pennsylvanicus. Lineage (NCBI taxonomy): Eukaryota > Metazoa > Chordata > Mammalia > Rodentia > Cricetidae > Microtus > Microtus pennsylvanicus. Next base: position 25,616,351 of record NC_134584.1, read on the forward strand.
ATATGACAAACAAAAAGGATATAGTTTTTAGTTGTTAAATTCAGCAAGCAGCAACATTTCAATAAATAGAACATCAATAAAATAGACAAGGAGAAAGAAAACTGTGCCCATATTTTTCATAAAACTGAATGAAAAGTTGGAGTACAATGGCCACTTCTTCATATTAAATGCGCTAATGTAATTTTGAACAAGTGCCATAAATATAAATATTGCATTACTGTAACAAATGAGCTAGTTTCTTTTTTAAAGTTTATCAAATTTAGCTGATTTTGGTGGCACACACCTGTAAGCCTTAACATTTAGCAAGCTGAGATGGGGGATCATTAGTTTGAGCCAGCCTAGATTACATAGTAAGTTCCAGGCTAGCCTGAGCAACAGGAGCGAGACCTTGTTAAAAAAAAAACTGGGAAAAGAGCACACACACGTACATATATACATACATATATCACACATATATAATATATAACACACATATGTACATATACGCACCCATAATACATACCACACACATACATACATGTATTTGTTTTCAAGGCAGGATTTCTCTGTGTAACAGCCCTGGGTGTCCTGGAACTCACTCTGTAGACCAGGCTGTCCTTGAACTCACAGAGATCCTTCTGCCTCTGCCTCCCGAGTGCTGGGATTAAGTGTGTGTGCCACCGCTGCTGACTAAGATCCAATATATATTAAATTGATAGTCGATACCCATGGGGATAACATATAGCTTTACGTTGTGAGAAGATAATTGTGTAGCAGAGAAATTGGCTCACATGGTACATTTGTGAGAGCTGAAAATTCTTAGAGGGCTTCTCAGCAAACAGAATATTAATTTTAAACATTTTGTAGAGTGAGGCAAGTCAGGCTATATTTTCATGAGTTATCTCTAATCCTGGATCAACCAATTTGAATACCTTTCCATCTATTTAAATAAAGTTTATCTTTTGATAATAGAAGTAATGAATTGCAGATTCGTTTTCACTTTTGTTGATGAGAATAAAATCATAGAATAAAATCGTCACTCTCATGGACAGCTCTGAAGGGCTGTTGGTCCCACAACATAAACAAATGTAACACATCTATCCCTAGTTAAAGTAATATTCACCACATAAACAAATGTAACACATCTATCCCTAGTTAAAGTAATATTTCACCACATAAACAAATGTAACACATCTATCCCTAGTTAAAGTAATATTCCACCACATAAACAAATATAACACATCTATCCCTAGTTAAAGTAATATTCCACCACATAAACAAATGTAACACATCTATCCCTAGTTAAAGTAATATTCCACCACATAAACAAATGTAACACATCTATCCCTAGTTAAAGTAATATTCACCACATAAACAAATGTAACACAGCTATACCTAGTTAAAGTAATATTCACCACATAAACAAATGTAACACATCTATCCCTAGTTAAAGTAATATTCCACCACATAAACAAATGTAACACATCTATCCCTAGTTAAAGTAATATTCCACCACATAAACAAATGTAACACATCTATCCCTAGTTAAAGTAATATTCACCACATAAACAAATGTAACACATCTATCCCTAGTTAAAGTAATATTTCACCACATAAACAAATGTAACACATCTATCCCTAGTTAAAGTAATATTCACCACATAAACAAATGTAACACATCTATCCCTAGTTAAAGTAATATTCACCACATAAACAAATGTAACACATCTATCCCTAGTTAAAGTAATATTCCACCACATAAACAAATGTAACACATCTATCCCTAGTTAAAGTAATATTCCACGACATAAACAAATGTAACACAGCTATCCCTAGTTAAAGTAATATTCCACCACATAAACAAATGTAACACATCTATCCCTAGTTAAAGTAATATTCACCACATAAACAAATGTAACACATCTATCCCTAGTTAAAGTAATATTCACCACATAAACAAATGTAACACATCTATACCTAGTTAAAGTAATATTCCACCACATAAACAAATGTAACACATCTATCCCTAGTTAAAGTAATATTCCACGACATAAACAAATATAACACATCTATCCCTAGTTAAAGTAATATTCACCACATAAACAAATGTAACACAGCTATACCTAGTTAAAGTAATATTCCACCACATAAACAAATGTAACACAGCTATACCTAGTTAAAGTAATATTCCACAGCAATAGAAGGAAAAGTTTATTTGGATTTAGAGTTCCCAAAGCTTATACTTCATGGTGGAGGAGTAGAGCCATGGTGGCAAGCAGCAGGCATGGCAGCAGGGGCAGGATGCCAAGGGTTTATATTTTGAACCTCAAGCAGGAAACAAAGAGAGGAAACTGGGAGTGGCTTTAATCTTTAAATTCTCAAATCCTGCCCCCAGTGACATACTTTCTCCAGCTAGGCTTCACCTCCTAAACCTCTCCTACTGCACCACTGGCTAGGGACCAAGTGTTCAGACACCTTAGGCCATGGGCTGTGTCTCATTCAAACCACCACAGGCTTTATGCTGATTTGCCCAAATTGACCTAGTGTCCTAGAGGATCTTAGGCAACACTTTCATTCCTAGCAAGAACGAGATGGTGTACTACCCCGTGACAAAACTGCTGAGAAATAAAGGGAGGAAAGAGTTTAGTTCATGGTTTCAGTCCTTGGTTGGCTGGGTCCACTGCCTTTGAGTGGGGGTGGGAGGTGGGGGGGGGCGAGGCATCATGATAGAAGAACGTGGTGGAGCACAGCCTCACTTCCTGGCAGCCAGGAAGCAGGCAGAGAGGAAGGGACTGGGATTGAGATATATTCCTCAGGGGTTTTCCCCAGCCATCTACTTCTTCCTATTAGGCTATTCAACAGTGCCTGGAGCAGGAAGCAGGAGCACAGACAGCAGACAGGAAGCAGGGGAGGTTACTTTGGAGACTGACCCCCCCCCCCCCCCCCCCAGTTACATACTTTCTACAGCAAGGCTGCACATTCTACATACACCAAACACTGCCAACTGGGGGCTAATAGTAAAACAGGGACATTCTCATTCAGACCAACCCAGGGGGTCCTCCTTAAACTTTTTCTTCTGAATTTTCTGCTTTTATTTGTGGCCACCACTTTTCTTCTACTGCCACTGTTGAACACTGAGTATTAAAAACGGTTTAAAACAGAATTTTCTTAGGTGTTTGAGAAAGACTTTTCCCTGTGCTCTCTTGCCTTTTAACAAATTTTGGTTTTAGTGGTTGGTAGATGGAAGGAAAATAAATCTACACTTTAAACAAAATTATGAAAACTTGGTGTAATCAAATAGTTTAAGATGTTCGTGGGTTTTGTTGTTGTTGTTTTTTGTTTTTTTGCCAGAAGGTGGTAGCAAAGCTACAGTCAGACTTTGGATAAAATTTTAAGTGTCAGCTCTCAGTGGAAAACCAAACCCAATGGAAAACAAAACCAAAACAAAGTTTCACAAGTCCGGTTTTAATAATTCAGCATTATTTATAAAGGCTATAAAATAAGCATAATTCTTACCTCCTATACACAATAAAATGAGTTTATTAAAGTTCTTTTGACTTAAAGTTTTTATTGTATTTATTTACTGTGTGTGTGTGTGTGTGTGTGTGTGTGTGTGTGTGTGTGTGTGAGGGAGAGAGAGAGAGAGAGGGAGAGAGAGCGAGAGAGCGAGTGCATCTGCAACAGATGTATGCCCGTGCCACAGAAAGCATGTGGAGGTCGGAAGCTGGTTCCTTCCATAAATTGTTTCTCTTCTCCCACAATGCAGAGCTTGATAACGGCTTTCACCTGTTGAACCGTATCTCTGGTTTCTTGACTTTTTTTTTTAAATAAGCAAAATGACTTTATTTAATTATTTTGCGTGTTGAGAGTTTATTTGGAGGTTCTAATATCAGGGGAAAGCTACCTGAACATCTTTGTCCCTCCTCTATTGGAGAGGGTCCAACCAAGAGAGCAGGTTTGGGAGGGACACACACGGACGGAGTGGGGATGGAGGATGGGGACACCAGCCTGGCCGGCCAGATCACTCCCACATCCTATTTCATTAGGAAACACCCTCCCTCCCGAGCTATGAACGAAAGGTTCTTGAGGATGGCCCACAACATGTTGAATGATAGATTTGAAGTTGTTTTTGGTTTTTCGTTTATAGCGGGAGCACTTTCACCTGAGCAGTCACTGATACACTACACCTAGCCATGTCAATCAAGACACAATTGTGCAGCATTTGTAATCTGGAAAAGTATTTTCAGTGGAGCTGAGCATTCTCCTCCTGGTTTGTCAGCTCGGTTGTCTTGAGAGGTAATCCTGTGGCTGGGAGATGAGGATCCAAACCCCTCCTGATGTCTCTGCTAGATCAAAACCCCTGCCCCCGGCTGACATCATTTCTGCTCATTCACTTCCTGACCACCAACTCCTTCACAGGGTCACTGTACTGTGCATAAGATGGCATGGATGCTGGATGTGACGGATCAGGTCATATGTCACTACGTACAGCAACCATGGTGGTAACATACTACCCAGGGCTTCACTTCTGGCCATCGCCCCAGGGGCAGCTGGCCATGGTTCTGGCGGGAAGACAAATACAGTGGACCCAGTTATGGGCCTCCAGGGTCTGCTCCTCCTTCCGCTATTGTCCTCCTCATACTTCAGCACCAGACTTAAACTTCTTGATGTATTTCTGGTCCATTTGCTAGTCCACGAGGTCTCCAAGGACATGATGGATGCCCCACTGACGACATCAGAGCCGGTGGTGTGAGCACCGCCAATCTGCACTTTTCATTGGCCTACTCTAGTTGTAGGTGAGCTCTCACAGGTCAGACTCGGCACAGTGTGGGAAGCCCAGCACACAGAGCTCCCTGAAGAATCATGTCCCAAGTGCTCATGCATCTCCTAGGTGCTACTGTCCTTTGTCCAGACAACGATGTCCTGATTGCAGGATCAGGCATGATTCCAGAGGATTGTTAGTCATGGAACGGACCCAGACTGTTTTACACACGGCTTTCTCATGACCATTGCAATTGGCTTTGAGGATCTGCCCATACTTGAGCACACTGGAGAGACCCAATCTGAGGAGCAGGTTGCTAATTGGGTGCCACTGAGTCTATGGTCACCGTGCCCCAAGGGCAGCAGCAGGAAGGAATCCTGTGCTCGTGGGAGCTGTTCACAGGGTTGAACAAATGGTAGAGCTGCGGTGGTGGCCAGTGGCCTTTGACAGACAGCTCCAAACTGTTTCCCAACAACTCTCCTTTGGGCGGCAGACTCACCGAGTCAAAGGCTCTTTATTAAGTTAAAGTTTCCTTCAATAGTACTTCCTACTTAAGAGATGGACTTAAAAATGGAATTAATGGCCACCTGAGAGATTCCTAGTGTTCTATAAGTTTTCACAATGGTATGCCACTTTGTGTCATCATTCAACTTATTTTCCCAAAAGGAAGACATTAAGGGTTTTTTTTTAATTTTAATTGTTTTTTTATTGAGCTATATATTGTTCTCTGCTCTCCTCCCTTTTTTTCCCCTCCCCTACTACTCTCTCCCATGGTCCCCTTGCTCCCAATTTCCTCGGGAGTTCCTGTCTTTTACTATTTCCCATGTAGATTAGATCCATGTATGTCTCTCTTAGGGTTCTCATTGTTGTCTAGGTTCTCTGGGATTGTGATTTGTAGGCTGGTTTTCTTTGCTTTATGTCTAAAAGCCTCTTATGAGTGAGTACATATGCTATTTGTCTATCTGGGTCTGGGTTACCTCACTCAATATGTTTTCTAGATCCATCCATTTGCCTGCAATTTCAAGATGTCATTTTTTCCTACTGTGTAGTACTTCATTGTGTAAATGTACCACATTTTCCTTATCCATTTTTTCGGTTGAGGGACATTTAGGTTGTTTCCAGGTTCTGGCTATGACAAACAATGCTGCTATGAACATAGTTGAGCACATGTTCTTGTGGTATGATTGAGCATCCTTTGGGTATATACCCAAAAGTGGTATTGCTGGGTCTTGAGGAAGGTTGTTTCCTAATTTTCTGAGGAATCGCCATACTGATATCCAAAGGGGCTGTGCCAGTTTGTACTCCCTCCAGCAATGCAGGAGTGTTCCCTTTTCCCCACAACCTCTCCAGCATAAGTAAGACACTAAGGTTTAATGATCAAAATGATCTCTTCTGAGATTGTTATGATTGATATGAAAACTGCTGGGCTAAAGAGATGAGAAAAGCCTAAGCAAATGATGCCGTTTTGTCTCTTGTTCAGATTTTCAACATTCCTTTATGTCCTGTCACCCACCTCGTGCAATGTCCCCTCCCTCCCTTCCTTCTCTTTTAATTGAGCTCACTGTATACCAGGCTCTGTTTGAGATGCTGGTCAAGACAAATAAGGACCCTATTTTATATTCTAGAATATATTGGGGGTGTAGTGCTGCCTAGAAGAACTCTCTAAGATGCTGGAAATAAAGTACAGCCCATAACCTCCGGGGAGTAATGACGATGGTTTATTGTGCTGTCCAGTACAGTGTCCCTCAGCAAGGGCTTCAGTTCTGCTGACTGTTGGCAGGACTGGACTTGGAAGCTTTCCACTAGTTTTAAAATTCTGTAATTCTGTTTCCACAGAATAAAATTCCACAAATTCCTCTGGCAACAGAGCTTCAGTGTCCCGCGTCCCACTGGTTTGGAGTCTGGACATTTCATGGAAATACTCTGCAAATAAACTGTGGTCTGTGGCACAATTTCCAGGAGGCGCAGAGGGCACCTGGCCCGGGGATGCATGTCTCAAGGAGAATCGAGGACGAAGGATGCCTCTCTGCACCTGTGCACTTACGGTGGGGTTTCCCGGGAGGGAAGGAGAAATCGTTCACCAGAAGACTCAGGAAGCTGCACACGCTTGGTAGCTGAGTTCAGGGATGCCCCGCGGGTTTGGATGGGAAGGCATGGCTCTTGGATTTGCATTGCAATATGAGGGCCCAGTGGCTACTACAGAATCTATAACTTGCTCAGAACATTTTCATGAGACTAAACAAAATCTAACACAAATGTACTTTATATGATATTGACTAGGTCATGTAAGTTATTGAATACTGGACTGAAAATGAAAACCATAATGGTCATATACCTGAAAAACAGTTTCTATTAAATTCCTGTTTCCTCACCATTGTGAAGTTGAACCAGCACAGTTGGCGACTCTGGATGACAAACAGCTTACTAAATCAATTCACTGGGTGGTGCTATCAGCCATATCCTCACTTTCTTAGTTAATGCTGTCACATGTATTAGTCAGAGTTCTCAAAAGGAACAGAACTGATAGAATGAACACACACACAAACACACACACACATATATGCACACACAATATATAAATACACACATTTATATGCACACACATATATATGCACACACATTTCTATGCACACACACATATGAGCATGCACACACACACACACATACACACACATACATACAAGGGAGATTTACCAGAGTCCCTTCCAGGCTGTGGTCCGTCTAGTCCAACAATAGCTGTCTCCCAGTGGGAAAGTCCCAGAATCCCATGGTTAGTTGTTTAGTCCACCCGGCTGGATGTCTCAGCAGGTCTTGACTGTATGTCGAAATTCTGAAGAGGTAGGCTCTACTTGAGATTGAGGGCAAACAGGCAAAGAACAAAAACTTTTCTTCCTTGTGCTGAATAAACGAGAAGGTGTGGCCCAGATTTAGGGTGGATCTGATCACAAATGATCCAGACTCAAGGTGAGTCTTCCTACATCAATGATCCAGTTAAATAAAAATCCATGACAGATATGCTTAGTGACTTGGGTTTATATCTAGAGAATTACAGGTATAGTCAAGTTGACAACCGAGAATAGACATCACACTCATATGGCTTGTGGCTACTATATTAGATAGTAAAGGTCTATACAGCAACTCTGCAGTGTGCCATGGTGTTATTGTGTTCTCTGGATCAATAGCTCATATACTAGTATAGGTAAGAAGTCAGAGACACAAGAGCCTCCATGAGCTAGTAGACATGGAAAGAAGGAAAGTGGTGGGCCCTAAGTGTATTGTTGGGGGCTGGTCAGCTTGAAGAACTTGTGCTAAGAGGGACTGCTACTGAGCTACAGCCGAGGTGTGTGTGTGTGTGTGTGTGTGTGTGTGTGTGTGCATGTGTGTATTCATGTGTGCATGTGCATGTGGGTACCTATGCAGGTTTTTGTGGAGAATGGAGACTCATATTAGCTGTCTTCCTTTCTTGCTCTCCACTTTGTGTTTTGAGGAAAGGTCTCACTCAACCTGGCTCCCACTGATGGGCTAGAATGGCTATCCAGTGAGTCTCGGGGATCCTGTGTGTGTGTGCTTGCCCTGTGCTAGGGTTACAGATGTGTGTCATCATGCCTAGCTTTCGTTTGTGAGGACTGAGGATCCAAACTCACGTCCTCACGCTTCTGTGGCAGGAACATTGCTGAGCCATTTGTAAAGTATTTTCAAGGCACTAATATTTTCTATATAAATTATAATTCTTCTCCCCCAGTCTAACCACAGTGAAGCCCTGAGGCAGTTCATGAGTCCCCAAAGTTCAAACTGCTACTTCACCTAAAACAACTCCACTTCCATGGAAAAGCAAGGCAGTTGGAGGAATGTTAACTGCAGGAGGCCAGAGTCTGGGTTTGAGTTTCCAGAAGTGGTCAGACTAAATAAAGACATTGTGGTAAGGGAAAAACAAAACCCCAAACATCAACAACAACAGAAAAGTCAAAACTTAAATCTTATTTTAAGATTCAACGTCAATTTCCTGGGATGTTCAGAATGATAGGAAGCAATGGCAGAGTGAACCTCCAACATGGAGGATTCTCAGTCAGAGCCAGTAATTTCCCTATGACCCCAGAAAAGAAAAATCATTTTTGTGCTCCAAAGCATCCAGATGCCAGGTGCTCCCCAAGTCTTTCATGCAAAACCTCAGAATCACAGCACAGGAAAATACTGAGGTGAAAGACACTTTGCCGAGGGGAAAGTAAGTTCCAGGGACACAGCTCATCTTAGTGAGTAAACACCCATCCTGCCGTTGTATAGAATTCAGGGAACCACCCACCCAGAGCGTTTCATCTTTTGCTTGCAGTACTGGGACTCAAACCCAGGGTTTGAGCACGTGAGGCATGCACCCCTCTAGAGTGGCATCTCCAGCCCTACATTGCTATTAAATGATGAACTTATTACATAGCCAAGTCCATCCACTGGGCTGACTTATGTGGGTCAGCTACAATTGTCATGTGATCAACGACCAGTGAAGAGAACGTCCCCACTGTAGAGCTGGCATGAAGCTCAGTTCACAAGAGATTGTCAAGCAGAGATTAGACTCCAGGTACCATCTAGACAGGGCATAGCAGTGCCTTTGTGTGATCCCAGCACTGGGGAGGTAGAGGCAGGAGGATCAGATGTTCAAGGCTATTAACAACTGCAGGGGACTTTGAGGCCACCCTGGGCTACATGAGATCCTGTCTCAAAGAAGGACAACCAAACTGAAAAGAAGTCCTTTAACCTAAGAATTTAGCACTGCGAACTTGCTATTATCTTCAAGTTCATTAGCTGTTATTTTTATAGTTATTAAAACTTTATTGTAAAGAACTCACAAACAAAAACATAACAAACCAAAATCAGTCAGATCTAAAGTCGATATATCTCAATGAACTTTTATACCATTTGTATCACTATATTAAATTTATTTGTTTGTTAGTTCAAATAGTTTGAGAAAATTGGTGTATCTGCATTTTGAACCTCTGAATTATGTCTTAGTTATGACTCAGATGTTCTACTTACTGTTTTAAATTTGTTGTTTTTACAAAATTTTTGACATGATGCCAGGAATGTTAGAGGAAAAAAAAGCAGATTGAGAAACTTGAGTCAAACTGAGGCAAACATCAGCAAATTTCATCTGAATGCAAAAGGAACTTCAGTGCTCACCAGTGATTGCAACAGTCTGGATTTCTGTTTTGTTAAATTTCTTTGCAATAGCCAACATTTATTGAGTGACCATTGTGTGCCCTCAGCTAAGAAGAGCACACGTTGACATATAGGGACAAATTCTACATTCTTATTCTTTCTTTTTTGAAACAGGTTTTCGTTCTGAAACTCATTTTGTAGTCCAGGCTGGTCTCGAACTCACAGAGATCCGCCTGCCTCTGCCTCCTGAGTGCTGGGATTACAGGTGTGTGCCACCACCGCCTGGTACCACATTCTCATTCTTAACCATTCCAAGGTTGTGCATCAGAAATAGAGCCATTAGCATTTTCTCTGACCACGTTAGGAAATTAGCTTCTGTTCTCTCTCACACTCTATGAACTTTCTAATCTCTGCAATTTCCCTTTGCTATTAATTTATTTCATCTTTAGATTACTCAGGGAAACCACCTGCTCTCATTTAATATCTTTGGAGTCATTAACACTTAGCCCTGTATCATCTGGGAAGTGACGGTGTCTAACATAGTCAGTAGATGTCGGTCAGAGTCAAGATGCCCATTTGATGAGAGCTTCTGGGTGAGAAGCTTCATGTTCCCTTTCATGGGTTAGTTCCCCTCTTGGTTGGCTTTATAAGGTCTAAAGCCCGGGCGTAGCATGGACTTAGCGCAGACTTGGAGCGTTCTTTCCCTTTCATGACGTCATTGCCAGGGTCCGTGACGGCTGGCCCTCCGTGGCCTTTCAGTGCGGCGCATTGCCTCACACACTAAGAAGCCACAGTTGTCCTTCAAACCTGATTCAATGGCGTATAGCGGTATCTAACTCTGGCCTGTTGCCCTCTGGACTCAGAACTTAAGTTGTGGCCAAAATCCGCGCTCCAAAGATGGAGACAGGATCAGGTACCACATGGTCTTGAGCACAGGAGTCAGTCTGAATGTGTCCTGTCACTTGATAGCAGACAGACACTCCTCAGGAGCTACTCAGGACTCCAGGCGCCAGGAAGTAAGTTGAGGTCAGGGAGTTTGTTTTATCTACTGATTTGGAAAAATATTTAGCCTCCCTGGAACAGGGATGTACATTCCGTGAGCCTGAAGCCATGAAATTTGGCAAGTCCCGTATCAGATGCCTAACACTGTTATACAACACAGTCTAATTTAGATGGTAAGGCTGCCAGAGGGACCTAAGTCTCCCTCTGACCGAAAGTCCCCTCTGACAATTCTTTGGGCCCAACAATCAATTGCAATTAATAGTAACCATAAGAAAGGCGCCCACTGCCCAGATTTGGCCTCCAGGTCAATACACACAGCTTTGCATAGTTAGGCATCAGCATTTAGCCCAGGGGGCCATGGGAGTGACTTGTGCAATGACTTGGCTGCTCTACAAATAGCAGCAAGGGTGTCTATCTGAGTGAAAGCCTTCTGAGTTGTGCCCCTCCCGCACTGGTCCATTAGAAAATAAAAGTGAGCTTTCTTGTAATTCTTTACATGTCTCAGATAACTTATTCCAAACTGCCATGAAAATCATTTTAATTCTATCATTTAATTATGCGTATTTTCAAGGACAAGCTCTTGAAGCTGTGGCAGTAAAACAGTTTGGGACCAGCATAAAGTGGGAAGGCAAACTCAACGTAAGTGTGCAGCACACACCCTTCAAGAGCTTGTGCGAGCAGAGTTGTTGAACGAGCATAGCCTGTCCCAGAGTCGAACAGACCTGGATTCAAACTGTGGCCCAGAAGACGTCTTCGGTTTCCATTTCTGGATGCTTCATCTATGACAACGAAGTGTTCTCTCTGGAAAGCTGCTTGTGAAGAATGCGAGGAGGTCACGAGAAGGAAGGCCACTGCAGTCAGATATGTCTGGAGTTGTTCTGTTGAAGAAAACTCTCCTGGCTTTCGACTGCAGGGTTTCTCAGAGCCTTTGTATGTTAAGATTGAATGCGATGCTCAAAGAGGGGTGGATGTCTAAATTAAAGTGCAGCAAATAGCTAAACGTTGCCTAAACTTGCACAAGTATGAAACTTTTCTTTCATTGAAGTATTTCAGGGAGTTTAGGAATTCAGAGAAGCAACTATGTCTCTTAGGACTGACTCTTCAGGTCACAAGTGAGAGAGGCCAGCTACTAGCTCAGGCAAAACGTGGAAGCTGTTTGCTCTGGGAACTGAATCAAAAGCAGGACCCAGATAGGGACAGTCTTGTGGGCAACTAGAAAAGTTTATATTTATAAACTATTTTATTTGTTATGTTTATTTATGATGCATGGCATGGCACTCTTGTGGAGGTCAGAGGACAACTTGCAGGCATCAGTAATCTCCTTCCACCATGCGAGTCCTGGGGGTTGAACTCAGATCTTCAGGCTTGGTGGCAAGCACCTCTACCCGCTGGGCCCTCTTGCCTGCCCTATGACTTGTTATTTGCTGTGAGATGACCACGCATCAGGCATTGCTCAAGATGGTTTATATGCATGGATTCATCTCATCCTCACATCTCCATGAGCTAATACTGCAGTGACCATCTCTTTTACAATCAGGAAACTCGACTTCAGAGAAGGCAAGTTCCCATGGTTACATGGACACTCAGATGTCATTATGTCACTTCACATATATGCTGCTCATAGAACTTAAATGTTGTCAAAGCTCGTTGTCCTGCTACGACTCTTCGGTCTTGGTCTACTTGATTCTCTTCACCAAGCTTTTCTCATGAAGCTTTCTTCATCTTGCTCTCTCACCTCCTTCGGGAAAGTGCACCTCTTCCAACTTCTATGGAAAACATTCAGGCAATGGGCTACTCTATGATTAGCCCCTGTCTTGGGTCATGTGTCTGATTTTTGGGCCTGTTGCCAGGTTGGGGTTGAGGCCAGCACACCAATCAGCTCTACTCTTGTGCCTGGAGCGGAGGAACCCTGGGATTAGCCATATTCCCCACATCAGCATGGTCATGGTCTGTGGAGAAGAGTTAACCAAATGAGGAAGGTGTGTGTTCAAGATACAAGGTTTAGGGTGCCGGCACTCTGAACTCTAATCTTCCCTGGGACCCTTTTGTTTGTTGGTTGGTTTTTGTCTTTTTGAGACAGGGTCTCACTCACTTGTTTCTGCCCCTGGAGTATGCTGTGTTTATAGTCCACAGCATCTGGCTGTTTCTTGTGGGGTCTTTTACAATCAGATGATATATATTTGCAAAGCCACAAGCACAGTTCCTGGCACAGCAACCTGTCTCTTGTTTTATTCAGGTTGCAGATGATAGAGACCTTCCTTTTGATGTGGGGAAGCTAACCCCGGCAGGCATAAGAACTAGCTAGGAGTGGTACCTTTTATGCAGGTCTGAGAGGTAAAACGAGACCCTGAGTGCTGCACCGAAGCCTAGGTCTGAGGAGTCAACCTAAGCTGAAAGATGCGAAGACAATCCGAGAAAGGGATCGTGAGAGCCACTGTTGTCATAAAGCAGAGACATAGTCATGGAGCAGGCCAGGAGCCAACATTCAGAGGCCCAGTTTAGATGAGAGAGCGCAGGGACATACAGGCAGAGGTCCAATTTAAATCAAGGTCTGGAGGGACCCTCAGGGCCTGGAGCGAAGGTTTCCAGGTGGCTGGAAGTCAGGGGCAGCTGTCCCATGTAGAATGGGGATACTGGAGACTCCTCAGACATCGGGATAAGGAGGCTGTATGTGTATCACATTGATTCGGTGGGGAGCTAATTCCCTTTCCTAGACAGGGACGATGTCTGCCCCCAACCACACACAGTGATTTGCTTCTGCCAACTGCACCCGCGTTTGCAAGGTCACTATCAACTGCCCACAAAAGTGAAGCAAATTCTCAAACCTTGTAATAGGGTCGTGCACCAAGCATCGCAAAAGTCCCCTTGGGCTGTCTTCCTCAGCCTGTTCCCCTCCCTGTGCCGGTAAAGGACTAACTTCATTAAGCTGCAGTGGGGAGATTCACCCGAACTAGGTATCACCGTTCCCTACGCTGGGATTCTGGCCCAAATAAAGAGAAGTCTAGTTGAGCAACAGACGATTTGAGGCTACTTGCCTCAAGCTCCTGTTGCCATGATTTCCCTCTCATGAGAGGCTGTAGATGAATGTGAACCAGCACAAAGCCTTCCTTCCTTAGATTGCCTTAGTCAAGGTATTTTATGACAGCAACAGGAAGATAACCAAGCCCCCTTCTTACAAGGGTCCTTGTGATTGCATTGCGTTTACCATGCTAGTTGGCAGTGTGAACCTGGGAGAGTAGAGCCTAAAAATGAGGGGAACTAAACAGTCTCATGCAATAGCCAACTTTATTCAGAACATCAGACAGTTTATACTCTGAGGGTTAAGCGAGGCCATGAGCAAAAGTCACATGAGTTTAGGCTACATATAGTCATGAGGACAACCTGTGCTTGGGAACGTCTCTGAATAACAAAAGTAAGTCAATGGGATTTCCAAAGCAAACCCACTCCTCTCTGCTATGCCCGGGAAGGGCACAAAAGCACATTCCAGGAGTAATTCATGTGATGGAGAAACAGAGGTTACAAAATTTTTCTCACAAGCTCAGAAAAATGTCTTCATCTTGCTTCATCTCATGGACTGTGCTCCAACCACATTGGGCTTCCCATCCTTGGATGATGGAGAACAATAGTTTCTGCTCCAGGTCTTTAGTCCAACGTGAAATGATTTCGGTCATGGGAAAGGCTCACGGGCTTCAGAAGTTTGAGTATGGCCGTCTATGTTAGCATGTTTAATTTAAACTCCAAATTGACACGTACCACATCATTTACCCAGTGCTTCCGTTGCTCTGACCTAGATTTTCTAAGCATTTGTCTAGATACCCCTAGGATGGGGGCTGTCTTTCACGGGCCCTATTTTCCCTCTTTGTGGGGGAGGGTGGGCCTAGAAGGCATTTGTTGTTGCTAACGTTTTCTGTGTTAGTTGATCTTCTGTCATTATGGCAAAAACCTGAGGTAAAACAACTCAGAGGAAGGAAGGTGTGAACTCGGTTTCTGAGTTAGGTGGACCGACCATGGGGACATTGCCCATGGGGACATTGGCCTCAGCACAGATGGGCTTTGATGAGGCAGAATATCGTGGATGGCAGCTAGTGTTCTAGAATGAACTGACCCACTTCATGACAGCTGAAAAGGAGAGAGGGAGAGTGGGAAAGAGAGGCTGGGTTGGGGACAAGATTAACCTCCAAGGACCTATTTCTTCAGCTAGTGAGTCCAAATAAACCTCTTGTCTTTATAACTAGAACGTGAATTTATTGCAGTCACATGAAGCTTACACACTATAATAAGATGTTAACACTTTTGAAAAGCTCATCATGGACCACATACAGAGCCAACCCATGACTCACAATTTTCAACACCATCCCCACCAACCTAACTAATTTACCATAAAAACCAGGCTTCTCAATTAGCATGCAATTAATACGTTAGTAACTTGCCCACTTGTTTTCTCAATGGCCTGGTCAGTGGTTGCTTGTATTTTAAGTAAAATTCCTCTTGTAAAGAGGATGTGAATTTTATACCAGTACTAATTCTTACTAAAAATATTTTTTTGAGTAATTATCTCTGATAATTCCAGCATGAGCTTGCTTTTTTAGGATAAAGTCAACCATTTCAGAATATTTCCCCAGGGACTTGTGCAACAGACATCAATTTTCTATTTAGACAGAAAAAAAGATGTTTGTTGGAATCTTCTGAGGCGTACCAAATTCTGCCTTCTCTATGACAGTGCCGAAAAGTAGATATCCGAATAATGTCAGACTCTAACGTCATCAATTCTGCGTTTATGCCTTATTTGAAATATTACCGGCAATTTTAAAGCTAATTGCCATGTATACATTTGATGCAGCCTCCCTTTCTACCCCAACGCTTCATGGGCTTACCCTTCAATATCATGATGCATATAGTCTTTCTAGTTTCCTAAGACAACAAGCGTGAGGCGCCTGACGCCCTGTGGGGTAGGAGAGCTTATAATTGGAAACCAGCACTTGGTAGAGTTGAGTGGAACTGGGCTTAGGAAAGTCTTGCACAGTTCTTATGCCGACTACATGAGAACAACACAAATAATAGATCTGAGTTGTTGTTGGGTCATATAGCTCCTCCATGCAAAATTTGGAAGTTATCTCTTTCTTTGAGCTGGCATAATTCCTACTGGGCATGCTCCCTACCCCCAGGTAGGGTCTTACCTTGTAACTCTGGCTTGAATTCACTATATAAACCAGGCTGTCCTCAAACTCACAGAGATCCTCCTGTCTTAGCCACCTAAGGCCTAGTATTAAAGACGTGGGCCACTGCTGTTGGTTGGGTGTGTTATCCATGCATGGCTTTGCAATGGTTCCAATAGCATTAAAAATGAAATTCACATATAATAATTGTACTTATGTGTGAGCACATGGTGATATTTTGATATATAAATACAATGTGTGATGTATCAAACAAATAAGGGTAGTCAGGGTATCTTTCTCAATCACACTTACTGTATGCTGTGAACACTCAAAATCCTCTTTGATTGGTATCTTGAAATATACATTAAATCATGATTAGCTACAATTCCCCTGTAGTAGTGTAAAGCATCAAAATGATTTCTCCTGGCTTAAGTGTGTTTCCATACCTGATCATCTCTTTTAGGGTCCCTCACCCCTTCGCTCCCTCCTGACTCTGGCCACTTTTCTACTCTCGGCTTCTATGAGGCCAACTTATTGGACCTCCATGGATGAGTGAAAACTTGTGGGAT
Organism: Microtus pennsylvanicus; assembly: GCF_037038515.1. Classification (NCBI taxonomy): domain Eukaryota; kingdom Metazoa; phylum Chordata; class Mammalia; order Rodentia; family Cricetidae; genus Microtus; species Microtus pennsylvanicus. The sequence goes on from NC_134584.1 coordinate 25,632,967, forward strand.
TTGTCTTTCCATGTCGGAAGTCATTGTAGATTTGTATTTGGTTGCAAAAAAAATCATAGAGAGGTTCCATGTTACCAAGCTCCCTGCAATGGCAACACCTTACACAATGACATTGCAATGTCAGAACCAGGACAATGACACTGATGCAGCCAAGGTTCAGAACATTGACCACTGTGAGTTCCTTTAGTTGCCATTTGACAGCCACACCCACCTTTCTCTGCTTTTATTTAGAGCTTAGTACCTGACCTTTAGGAGTGTTCACTGCTGTTGAGTAGAACTGCCTTTAGTAAATTGGTGATCTCTCTCAATATGTGTGTATATATATATGTGTGTGTGTGTGTGTGTGTGTATACTGTATATACAATATGAATATATGTATATAAATCACACTAATCACCCTATCTGTGTCTACTTATTGACAACCCTGATTTCCATAGCAATTCCTCCAAGTCTAGCCCAACATTAGGCTCACTCGTTCCTTTCCACATCTGTACATCTCTCATGCATGGCACATCTGCCTCTTGTGCCTACATCGTTTGTTCAGCCTTCCCGCATGTAAGCAATTTCCTATCCCTTCTCCACAGAAATATTCCTTTCCTCCTGGTGCACACACTCCTAGCTGGGCTGACCTTCCACCAAGACATCTTTCTACTTCCACAGTCCCTTACTGGGTGCCTCCTTCCTCTTCAGTGCTTTGCTCCTAGATGCCAGCGGAATGTCCCTACCAGTAAACACTGTGTTCGTGGAGAACCACTGTTTTGGGCTGTCACGACTCTGATTCACTTTGATGCTGACACCTCTCTTTTCTGTTTCATCTAGAAAGTTTATCTGTAGACCCCTTAAAGACCTCAGAAGGGGTTTCTATACCAGCACACTTGCTAAGTGTGTAATTTAGTCCTCTGCAACACCACACAGTGTAAGCTGTGATCCTGTCCAGGTCCCGAAGTGCAACGCAATGTTCGTAAGCACAGCCTCTCCTCCAGCATGAGAAAGGGATGTTTCAAGGAGGAAAGAGAAGGGGAAGGGATGAAGAAGAGTTACATGTGCTTTTTAAAAATAAAGCCCCAGCCTCTCTAGATAGATGTTGAGTCATTTAGAAATAATACACTGATTGGAAGACATTCCTCACCACTAACTTCTTAAGGCATCTCTGTGTCTCCACTCAGCCCTGGTTGTTACACAACCTCTTGTGTACCTAATGTTTCTTCCCTCTGTACAGTCCCAAAGAAATAGGCTTTTCTCTGCTTCCTTATGTTTCTGGGCTTCATTGTAACAATGCTCCATAATTTCCCTACATTTTCTCTCTTAAATGCTCTCCCATTCAGTTCTCCGTGTTCTAAATCTGCCTCCTAGGGATGACTTGGATTTGCTGGAACCAAGACTCTCAGACTTTCCAAGGAGATGCGTAGCAGCGGAAGTTTGCTGCTAGAATTTCTCAGGAACTCGTGACTGGATAGAAACACATGCTCACTCCTCAGCTAACAGGTTGCTTGTTTGCTCTCGGTGTTGTTGAATTTTTAAACTTGGCATCACCCCTGGTTTATAACAGACAATGAGTGAATGTTGAGTGTACTGTAACAAGCGGTCTGGATGGGTGCCCTTCCCCGCAATGGGATGCTTGATGAGCTGAAACTGGAGAAGATATGATTTTCAGGCTCATGACTTTTTGTTTATAAAGAAGATAATTCATTTGTACCAGGAAACCAGTCACTGTAGACCTTTGGTATTGCACTGCAGAGGAAAGGCCCTCTTCTGGAACGGAGCACTGTGAGCTGAGTGTTTTCTCTGGTTGTGTACACAGGGGTCATTTCTGAGGGCAGAAGCACCTTGGTGTCTTTCCTTCAGAGGAAGTTTTTATATACTAATGCCGAGGCATGTCCTATACACTACAACCATGGAAGTCCTTGTTCCTAGAACAGGAAGCCGAGACTCCCAAGAGTCTCAAACACAAACTGTGAAGAGCATAGTTTTCTCTTTCTTTGTGCTGGAAGACAGACAGTGCCAAGAAATATTGCTCAGAGCAAAGGGACTTGGATTGGGTCGTGGTTCATCCTAAGTTGCCAAGGACTGGATAACCTGTTTGGTAAACACTTACCAATAGAGAAGTTGAGGGTCAGTGTGGACAAGGATGACACTCAAAATCTCACAGTTAGTAAATAACAAAGCTTCTGTTCAGCCCTCAACCTGGTTGGCTTCAAAGTGCATTAATTCATCCCATCACTTGGTCCCCATAAGCTTCCCTACGCTCAGACAGTCAAGTCCATGGCCTGCTGGGCACTCTGCAGAACTCTACCCATAAATTAATATCAACAAAGGCTCAAGCCATAAATTTGCTTACGTTTCTGAAATTTTCTAGTCTTTCTCATATGAGGTACTACAAAAGATGACATTTTAAAGTGAGAGACAATGCTTAAATATGTATTTTTTGTTATAACACAATTACTAATTCATTTTAAACTGTGCAAACAGATTTGCCCAGCTCCATATTATTCCAGTTTGACCAACTTCATGGGAGTTTTCACCCAGAGATATGAAATGTTGACAGAACATTTTATTCTAAATGAGTTACTATTAAAGAAAATTTCTTTAAATTTATGACCTTGGAAGTTAAGGATAATTATATTTTATTTCAGATGAAACTTAAATATTGCAGAAAGGTTTCTGTGAAGCCCGCCTTTATAAACTAAATACATTAACTGGTGGTTCTGTTAACTCACCTTTCCTAGTCAGTGTTCTATTGATGTGAAGAGACACTCTGACCATAACAATTCTTATGAAAGAAAGTATTTAGTTTGGGGTTGCTTACAGTTTCAGAGGTTTAGTTCATTATCAATATGGCGGGGAGCGTAGCAGCTTGCAGGCAGATGTGGTAGCTGAGAGATCTACATTTAGATTCGCAGGCAGCAGGAAAAGGGAGACTCTGGGCTTGGCACATGGTTCTGAAAACTCAAAGCTCACCCCTCAGTAACACACTTCCTCCAAGGTCACACCTAATTCTTTTAGACAGTGCCATTCCCTGTAACCAAGCATTCAAATCTATGAGCCTGTGGGGGCATTCTTATTCAAACTACCACATAATCCAATCAGAATCATCTTGGTATTGGAATGAATATATTTAAGGTTGCTTCCCCCCCCCAAAGGATGATATAAGAGTTATTCTCTGAAATATTCCTGGTACTATAGACAGATTTTTCTGTCCCGCCTGGTCCCATAGCCATTCTGTCCCAAAGAAGACTATTAGCTCAGGCTTATTATTAACTAACATGATCAGAATATACTGTTTGAAACAATATTACAAAAGTTTTTAAAAATAGTTATCATTGTTATACTATGAATGGGCACCTCTATTAGTCTATAATATGTTGGTTAAAAAATAAAAAAAACCAGTGGAGTTTCTTCTAGAAACAATGAAAATTTTAGCTTTTTTACAGAATTCCTACTTTTATATCACACAAGAAAGTATTTATTTATTTATTTTTTTTAACAAAGTCTTTCTTTTCAATTGTAGGTTTTCTGTTTCAGTTTATTAGATGCTACAGTTCTTCATCTAACCCAGCCTTAAAGTTTAGAATTATATTTGAATTAATTTACAAAGTCAATTCATGAGATGTCTGATTTTGTTGAGTTCATCTTTTTAGATAAAGCAAAACTTTCCCTAAGCCTTCACAACTATTTTAATTAAGAAAAAACTGTCTCCCAAATGTGCACTTACTCATAAGAGTCGCTAGAGAATGATTAGGTGTTGATTGTTATTAGTGAGTTTATCTCTCTCTCTCTCTCTCTATATATATATATATATTACGTATCTTACAACTGAAAGGGTTATTTGAATGTGGGTATGTACCATGAAGTCAATTTATGTGGTTTTTCATACCGTTTGACAGTGAAGATAAGTCATTTTACATCCAAATGTGTTAGTGGAAATAAAACACAAATGGATATACTTACAGAATCAGGAGGTTTCAAGTATTTAACAGAGACTGGCAAGAGCTGAGCAGGTGTGTTTCCTTTGTAGCTGAAGATATGCAGAACACCAGGGCATAGAATTTTTACAGCAGCCACGTGTCTAGGAACGTATAGCTCTAAATGGTTCTAATATCCTTCAGAGGGTTCCCCTTAAGAGGCTCCACACTGGTGAACCCTCCTTGTGAATGTTTCTTATTTGCACCAACGGTTCTAAGTTGATCTGAAAAATGGAATATAAGCATGTTGTAAACTGTCGGGGTGACCATTTCCTGACTGAGTCTTGCCGAGAATTTTTAAGGCCCCGATTTGCTTTTGTGTTTCCAGTTTGACATCAAGTAATACTATTCTAATTATCAGGGGCCAATAAGAAAAGGGGAGAGAGGTTGGTGAGAAGAAAAACAAAATTGAACTAAATAATGACCTGGCCCTGAAATTAGCAAGGCTCCAAGTAGACTGATGGGGTAAGCAGGTGGGCAAATGGAGTCATCACTGCACACAACGGCACAGCGAAGCCCAGTTCCCCAATGCTTGTGGTGTTGCTGTCCGTGCACCTCGATGGAAGCCCCTCACCTGTCACGTCAAGCTTATGCGAGCAATTTGAGTTGCACCATTTTTGTCACTTAGCTTGAACTGCATCTTAAAATTTATTGTGGCTTTAAATTTTATGTGTTATAAATCCAAGATAATTTCCTACCTGGTTGCACATTTATACACACTAAAATACCAGAGCAGTAAAAGGTAATTTAAGACAATACTAGATGTCTGTGAGAGTTTTTCCTTTAGATTTATTTACTTTTCCATTTATGAAGGGCTCTGTATATTTTGGGCCACTTCTTTAGGATCGTCTCTATAGTGCATTCCTTTGAATGCTTTTGGTAGTATAAACTTGGCTTCTTAGATCATGGACACATTAAAGCAACTACAACAGACATTTGGGTTTGTGTGCCCAGCACTCATAAAACCTCTTGGTTTTTAATCCCCCTGTTTTCCTTTATGGAAAGCAGTCTCGGTGACCTGTCAATCACAAACACCTCCACCCCCACCCCAGGTCCTGTCCAAGGGTAAGAGCTGGACAGGCATCCAAATGGTGTCAGTCAGACTCTCATCGGAATGTGAGGCTCGAAGGAGTGACATAAGAACTGAAAATAGTTGACGCTGATTCCTTCCAGTGGCGGCTCAGAGCTCTGCCGGGCAGCTCTTGCTACAGTGTTTTCTGGTTTTGCATGGATTCTGTCCTTTTCGAGGCATGCTGACCAACTGTTGCTTTAGGTCTATGAGCCCCTTTTCATCTTTTAGCAAATGTTTTATTTCTTATTATTTTAGCCAGGGTTGATTGATATTGCACACCACTATTGACTGAATCAGGAAGAGAAGACATCTTACAGGAAGGGTTAGTGATGATACTGTGGAACTTTGAGCCAATAAAACAGTTTGGAAACAAGGTCATAAGAACTTAAACTATGCAGCCATTTGAAGGGCTTCTCATCTCACCATTCTCCATAACAACACTGAAAGAAGCTTCAGAACCCACAGCCTAAGATCAAACAGAATGACTGAATATAACTTTGAACATGAAACATCAGCGCCTGAAATCCCAGTTGCTGTTGCTTTCCTCATAATATTGGGGAGAATAAGAGTTCAGGTGGCCATTTATGTTATTGGGTTTTGTGTTCTTGGGTTCAGGCAACTTCAGATTGAAAATATTTGGATAAAGAATGACACTGGTATTCAACATGTGTAGACTTTTTTCTTGTCATCATTTTTTAAATGATAACAATTATTCACATAAAAATGATTTTGTATTAGGTGACATAGTGATATAGAGACGATTTAATATATCTAGGAAGATGAATATAGGTGTATCAGTCAGTTTTCTTTTTTTTTTAAGATTTATTTATTATGTATACAACATTCTGCCTCCACGTATGCTGACACACCAGAAGAGGGCGCCAGATCTCATTACAGATGGTTGTCACCCACCATGTGGTTGCTGGGAATTGAACTCACGACCTGTTGAAGAACAGCCAGTCCTCTTAACCACTGAGCTATCTCTCCAGCTCCTCAGTTTTCTGTTAGTATAATAAATGCACCATGGGACCTTGAATAGGACATCTGTACAGACATGGACAAGGCTGAGGATGTTGGGGCTACACATGCTCAACTTTCTTGTCAGCAGGGGAACAAACTCCTCCTTCAGAAGACCTCTAAATAAGGACACTTGGCATTTGCCTCGTTGCTGTTGGTACCACTCACCACCTCTCCGTAATAGCGAGTCCCTGATGATGGTGCTATTACTCAGCTCTCTGCTCATGATAAGAGCCCAGATGGCTCAGGTATCAGTTGTAATGCCCAGTCTGGGAGGAGAATGCTGGTACTCAGTTTACAAGAAGTCCCTGATCAACGTGGGCAAGAGTCAAGGATGGACAATGACCTTATTAAGGGACAAGTGGAGATGGAAGAAAAAGTGATCTTGCCAAGTAGAATGTCGTCCTAAGGGAGCAGGTCTATTACGCCTTCCTCCCCACTTTTTAGTGGGTAGTAGAGGAGGAGGAGGAGGAGGAGAACGATGACATTCCATCTACCATCGATCTTTATAATAATGTAAAAGTTCTAAAGTTAGTTTCCCTTCTGGTATTTAGGTGATTCATCCAGTGAGCCCACTCACCAACACCTCCTGTCTCATACAGACCCACACATAACATGCATCCCTGACGTAAACTCCCCCCTGTGTTTTTTGTAAGGTTTGACAAATCAAATGATAGTTTCACTGTGAAGTTTTGTTTTTGGTTAATCTTGCCTAAGAACACTTCTTTGATAGTTGTGTTAATAATGTTTATTGTATTTACCGCGTTTCACTCTGGTATTTTTCAGCATTTAGAAAATGATTCCCAGGCCGCTATAACAACACTACCATCTTTAGCTATGCACAGAGGAAGTCTTGTGTGTTGCCTGCATGGCACCACTGTCTTCTGTCAGCTGACAGGTGGGAAGCAGGGCCAACAGAGAATGTTCCTCCGGAAGTAGGCATCACTAAGGGCACCCGGATCAAGACGAGTAGGAAACCATCCTAATAAACACATTTTTGATATATTTACCTCTGCCTATCTGTCTGTCTGTCTACCTACCTGCCTATTCTTCAGGCTGGCTTTCTTCACCGTTCCTTCAGCTTCTTGTTGGTTTGATGCTTCACTGTGGGGGCCTGCATGGTGCGGCTTGTCTCTTAGGGAAAGAATTCTTTCAGACATGTTTGTCTTTGAATCTAAGCAAATCCCAGGGACATTTTATAGCATTGTGTTTTTCTCCTTAAGCGTAAACACGAAGACTTCTGAGGGCCTCGCAGCCCTCTGCCGGTTCTTTTCATGGTCTCCCAGCGTGCAGCCATAACCACTCTGGGCTGGTATGCATCTGAGGTCTTTGATGGACCCCAGCCTGTGGTTCTGTGCACTGTGTGGACAATGTTTTCTTCCATAATATAGACCATCCTTGGAGTATTGTGATTTATTTTTGTTTTGATTGGCCTTTAACTGGGTCTGTATAATGTTGCTTTGTTCAAAAGAAGAAAACAATGTATCGTTTTGCCTCATTATCTCTGAACGACTGCCTGAAATGAGAGGTCCTCTGGATGTGAAATGATGAAACTATGTCGGCAGCCACCCACATGTAAATTACACATGGTGTGGGCCATTATTGGATGTGTAAGAGATGTGTAAGATAATGCCTCTCTGATCCTCACACTTTGTTCAGAAATAACTCCCACCGAGAAACAGAAGAGTGTCTGCTCCAAGAGCCGTTCCTCAGACAGTGAGTGATTTACCAGCAAAAGGTACCCCAAACATCAGAGTCTAAGGGACTAAGTGTTACAAAACTGTTTTCCTGAGAACTCTTTTTAGTAGATTGTCGAGGCTGACTTGCTTGATAAAATGCTGAGCTTAGGAGATTTGCTTTCTTTGTTGTCAAACGTCTACACACTTGAGACACAAAACAAAAATTCCTGAGGTTCTTAAAAATGTAATGAGTGGCCGGGCGGTGGTGGCGCACGCCTTTAATCCCAGCACTCCGGAGGCAGAGGCAGGCGGATCTCTGTGAGTTCGAGACCAGCCAGGTCTACAAGAGCCAGTTCCAGGACAGCCTCCAAAACCACAGAGAAACCCTGTCTCGAAAAATCAAAAAAAAAAAAATGTAATGAGTGATAACTCTGTGAGCTGCGTATTTTGAAGTGTGATGGCCCATGGAGCCTTGGTTCTTGGCCTATCTGTGTTTGGTGTCAGAGAGTGTCTGTTTAACTATGCAGGTCCCTCTTCATTTGTGAATAGATTGGACTGCTTAATTCTCCCCATTCTAAATTGTGAATAGTGTATTTGGGATTCCTCATATAACCCCTTCGATGACTCCCTTTTGAAAACAAATAGAAAACCCCACTGACTGAGACCTTTGTTGTTTATTTTGGTCTGCCAGGGTCTCAAGTCCAAGGCCTGGTGCCTGCTAGGCAAGCACCCTACCACTGAGCTACACTCCCAGACAATGTTCTTAGCAGTTTTAATAAATATAGAGCCAAGTATTTGTTTTTTTGTAATATAAGTGAAAAGCTCCTTGAAAATGGTTTTCCAAACCACAGAAGAAGAACACCCCCTTGAGCAGTAATGAGCAAGGGAGCGCGTTGTTTGGCAGGCAGATGGAGGCGTGAATTGCTCTCCAGTGCGGGAGTGACAGTTGATGCGGGAGAATTCTGTTCTAGTTTCGATTGAATTGACCCTCCTCCTCCAACCCTGTGGACCATTTTCTTAGGTAATTGGCTTTAGAGTTGGACAAGGTCCAGATCCCATCCCTGCCACAAACAGCTTGGGTGGTTACAGATAAATTATTCAGGTTGTGGGATGTTTGGCTACAGTATCTCTGAACTGGAGTTGATAGTAACTCTTGTTTCAGAAAGCAACTGTAACAACTGAATGATAATGGATACAGACTATCTCACAGGGCCTTCTGCCTAGTAAAGGAATATCTAAGAAGTAGCAGGGGCTGGAGGTATAGCTCAAGGGTAGAGAGTCTGCCTAGCACGGACAAGTTTCAGTACCAAGAAGTTTTAGGTACTCTGAAGATGCAAATTAGTTCCTTAGAGCTCAGCTTTCTGTTCTGATAATCTTGCAGGATTAGGAAAAAAACTCAAGAAAATATAAAGTCTGTTTGATAAATAAGGGAACTTGAGTGAAAGAAAAGCAAGATCCAATAACGAGAAAAGCTGAGCTGTTCTGCAAATGGAGAAAACAGATCATGGCGGGGTTTACAAGGGAGATGGAGTGTCGGCTTACAAAAACGGACATAAACCACTGTCATATTGAGAAAGAACACGGCATTTTTATTCCCTTGAAGCTTTAAACCACAGATACCTTGCTAAGCTCAGGATAGAGTTGTGAGAATCATTTTGCTGGCATCGACAGAAAGGAGCCAGATGGCTTCATTATCCTCTTGATGATGACGAAGGTTCTTGGCATGGATGGATTTTAGTTGGGCTTCTGGAGCCTCTAGGTGCCCATCTGTGCACTCTCTTGTATAATCCAGTTTTAGCAAAGAGCCCGGGTAAGTCAGAGACTCCCCTTTATGCTGATCCCTCAGGTCCCTTTTGATCTAGTTCCTAACCCCCCAGGAAATGTCTGATCACCTAGGCCCATTTTCAGCCAGATGACCGTTAGGCCAGTTTAGCCAGACTCTCCTTCTCCTGAGGTACTTCCTGTCTGTCTACACATCCCTACTCTAATCTCTGTCTGGTCTTGCATTCCTGTACCCTCTGCAATGCCTTGCATATAATTTGCCTTTCTCTGCTTTAACAAGGGCCAGTGACTATTTCTTCTATATCCACATCTAAATACTAAGGCACTAATTACATTATTTTCTGCTTGGGTATGTGCTATTTTCCTTTCCTTTTTTCTTTCATGCAGGAGTCCAACTCTTCTTTGTAACAGCTCTCAGCTGACACCCCAAGTGTTCCCTAGTGCACGGTCTTGGTGGGATATGGTATCCAGCAATCCCCTGGCAGCCAAGAGGGTCATTTTCTCTCTTCCAGTTGCACGCACATCCCGAGGCAGGCTGTGGCTTGGACTCTGCCCCTGGACATGCTGCTCAGATGCTTTTCTGTGAGGCCACTGACCCACGGGCTGAGCTCTTCCAGCATCTCTCCAGGCTTGCCTTTCCGAGTGTGCGTGGGTGGCCTGTTTTCCTCAAGCTCTTGTTACTCTCAGCATCTGAGCCACCAGTGTCCTCCCATTTTCTCAAAGAGAACATAGTGAGTTTGGTTCCTCCCAGAAAAAAATCATTTGAAGTTTATTTTGGGGTCTCTGAGAGCAGAGAAATGAGATGGTGATGAGGAGGGTAGGAAGGGTCTGATCGCGGCTCTCACTGTGGCCTTTGCAGTTAGTCTTGAAGAGAGACGCTGTAGGGACCCATAGCTTGGAGACACATCTTGCTGGAGTTGAACAGCACCAGACATGTCTGCAGTGGCTTCTGTATGTGTTGGGCTGAGGCCTGCTCCTTGGCTTGCCTACTGTTCAGCCTGTGTGGCCTCCAGTAGCGTATGTGGGCAGCCTCCTGATTTGAGCAAAGATTCTGATATTCAGCGAAGACGCAGGTTCTGGCAGTTGACTGTTGCCTGGCAACAGAGATCTGTGGGCCCGGATGACATGGTTGGGAGGGGAAGTGCCATCCACGTGGCCTGAGCTGCTTTGAGGTCCCGGAGAGCCAGAACTATAAGACATTTCATAGCAGAAATACAGGCAGGCCCGCCAGGTCCGTGACACCACACGGTGACTGCCTCTTGGCATCTCCACATTTTCCCAATGGTTTTGTTCACTTAGGCATCCCTTTTTCTAGGCTCCTGGTTGGGAGTAATAACAGACCATGTAGCTTGTGTGCTGGCTGCCAGGGCAAAGGACGGGGAAGGTTGTCTCTGATGGATGTGCGTAGTGGGAAGGGGGCACCGAATCTCTCTGGCGTCATTCTGAAGCTGGACAAGAAGAGTTTGGACACAGTAGGGGAAGCCTTGACTGTTACAGCAGTCATATTGACAGCTCATTTTTCGCTTACATTTATACTGTACAGCCAGATAAAAGGTCACATGTCCAAGATGGCTCATTCCTCCATCACTAGAAACAAATTATCCATTTCTCCTAAAGGAGGACATCCAAAGCTAAACATTTGTAAACAGTTTCTGGGTCAGTATTTCTTCGTAAGGTCATTATTTCTCTATTTTTTCTAGTGATTCTATTTCATAATTCATGAACTATATCATGAAGTTATCAATGAGAAACCAACCTTAACTACATGTATAGCTCTGTTTATTGTTGCTCTGTTCACAATAACAAGAAATTGGAAATAGCCTCGATGCCCATCAGTGGATGAGTGGGGAGTGAAAATGTGGCATGTTTATACAATAGAATTTATTAACTAGTAAAGAAAAAAAATTTCAGGAAGACAGAGGGCCTGGACATTATTACAGTGAGCAAGGTGATCCAGACTCAGAAAGACAGAAGCCACGCGCTCTCCCTGACGCGTGGCTCTTAGCTCTTACTGTTTATATATACACATGGATGTGGGTGTGAGTAAGGACAGAGGTCAGAACACTTGCAGCTCAGGTGGCTGGTGTGAACTTTTGGCTTACTGAAAAGAAAAAGGGAGGATATAGATAAGATAAAAAGGGAGATTATTGAGTCTATTTTTAAAAAGCAACTATTAGTTTTAAGTGTTTTACATTAGCTTTACTTTTGTATATTGATACAAATTTGAGGTTGATTTTGTTAAAACATGCTGCACATACGTTTCTAATCTTGTTCAAGGTATTGTAACTGTACAGCTCATTTAGCAATGTAGTGCAAATTCCTAGTCCTTGAAAATTATTATTACCAACTGTTTAGGATAATAAAGAAATATGGGCCAAAAGCTGAGCTATTTCTCTAGTTCCTCCAATATTACTGCTTTTTTTTTTAAGTTGGGGTAGAAATAATTTCTTTTAAACAATACAACCACTTATAATTTAAAGGGCATCAAAGTGGGCACACTAATTCTAAGTAGCTAAATGTAGCACAGGCCGGAAAATGCAGCTAAAGTTTGTCTGTTTTGCGAGGGCTGGGACAGCATCAGCCTAGAAATCTGATTTTTGCTTGCTCTAATTTACTGGTGTGGAGAGTTTTTGGCCCAATGCCAGATGCAAATCAAGGGCTCCATAGGTAAGCACTGAGCAACAGAATACGGGCAAAAGTTAGAACAGACACATGGCTCTAAGAAGTGGAAAAATGTTGGGGGGACGTTGAGGAGGTTTAATACTCAAATATAAAATAATTTCTGACAGTCTTAAAAGTACATAAATCCGTATAGAAGTCCATTGTGTTTAAAATACCTGTGGTGTTTCCATTTTCTGCAGCAAAACATAACCGGGGCATGGAGGAAAATCAATCTTAAAGAGGGGAAAGTTGGAAAGAAGATACACTTATTAGTTTTTATAGCTTCCAGTTTAATTATCACCCCAGAGGGCCCATGCAGTAATTGCAGTAGCCTTGGCTGTGCGTTCCGGACACCTGCAGGGGTAGAATGTGGGAAATACCATAGCTTTGTTTTCCATTTTCGGTAGAGATGAGGAGAAACTTGGCTTGAGGACCTATACATCCTAAGCTCAGTTTTCTCTTTGGGAATTGGGTGGGTGGAGACCTTGGGAAAGAATCAGGAGGTCAATTTTTATATTCGTCTCAGAAACCGGATGAACGTAGCACCTCAGGCTGCAGTAGAGACGGGAAAACGAATGCGAAACGGACAAAGAAGTCATTGCAGAGAGGAAGAGGGATTCTAGAGGAATATTTTCCTTCTTTGTGCCAAGATAGCATCTCACTTCTGTCACCAAGACGACCTGGAACTCACTATATAGTTAAGACAAAGAAATGGAAACTTAAAGCCCATGGTGGGGGATGGGGTGGCCAGAAACACCTCAAACTAGGGTTTTCATCTTCCTGCTTCCATCCTAGAGACCCGTAGTCTCAATTCCAAGGTTTTGGGTCCGAAGAAGAAATCTTTAGCGTAGATCTAACTGATATTCTCTCTTATATCTACCAACTCTAAGAAATGGCCAGCCAATGCCTCCACTCTTTCTTCCCCATTTCTGGCCTTGCCTGCCAAATCAGAGGCTAGCAAAGACGAACATGTATCTCCACTGCAGAAACTTCCATGTTTCAAAGGAGGGGCTAGCGGGTATTTTGTTTCAGGCTTATTAGAGAGGAAATTGTTTTCCAACAATGAAATCTTTCTCCAGACCCTGCCTTGGCCAGAGGATTTACAGGTTTCCTTAGTCATATGCATCCAACTTTATTATCCCTAGTTATTGATTTTGGTGACACTCTTTCGACTTGATGCTTTAGGGTTATACCTTTTCCTTAATTTTGAGTAATCAATCAATTAACTAATTACTTTTGTGTATGAATATGCCTGTGTGTGTGTCCATTTGTATATGGAGGCCAGAGGGCAATCTCAGGTGTTGTTCCTCAGGTTCCCATTTACCCGCATTTCCTCCAAGTAGCTAGCACGACTGGCTAGGAAACCCTCAGGATATCTGCCTGTCTCTGTCTCTCAGTATTGGGATTATCTGTTAGTGCTGTTTTTATGTGGATTCTGGGAATCCAATTCGGATCTTTATCCACTGAGTCATCTCTCCTGGGTTGTATCTTCGATGACTTAGGAGGCGTTCTAGTTTGTTTCTTATTGATGTGTTAGAAAGCAACTAGGGGAGGAATGAGTTTATTTCATCTTACCGGTAGCTTCTAGTCCATCCTGAGAGGGAGTCAGGGCAGGAACCACAGCAGAGGCCATGGTGGAATGTTACCTACTGGCGTGGTCTCCATGGCTTGCTCAGATGCTTTTTTATAGAACTCAGGATTACCTGACCGGGAGTGGCACCATCCACAATGGTCTGGCTCCTCACCCATCAATCATTAATCAAGAAAATGCCCCACAGATTTGCCCACAGGCAATCTTATGCAGCCATTTCCAAGTTGAGGTTCTTCTTTCCAGATAACCTTAACTTGTATAAAGTTGTCAAAAACAAAACACTAACCAGGACAGAAGGTAATTCAAAGATTATCCAGTACAACCCTCACAAAGTTGACATTTGCTTTCTGACACTGCAGGCTGTGCTCTTGTGAATTGTGCACAAAAATGCACTTATTGATTAGGAGCTATAATTGCATTTACTAAATTCCTAGGATGCAGAGAAAGAGTTAAGTTTCCTCCAGAGAAACCTGGCAGACTGTCTTAGCTTCCCAAGCTGAGTCATGTTGGTTGATTGCACACCTCAAAGCAACTTTGCAGCTTTCTTCAGAAACCCACAATTCCAATAGAGACACGAGAACATCAGGAAACTAGAAGCTGAGGAGAACTCTACAAAACACTCCACCAGTATGTCTTGAAACTGTCATGGTCGTCAAAATAAGGAAATGAGACTTGGTGACAGATAAGGGCAGCCTAAGCAGACAGGGGTGCAAAGGCCTTGTGGCACCCTGAACGGGTTCTTAGAACAGCAAAATAATCATTAGGTAGAAAATAAGGAACTCTAAGTAAGGCATGGACTTAGATTAATAATGTTGTAGAGATACAGGTTCATTCTTTGGTGAATAGTAATGTCTTCATATAGATCCATTTCTTGTACCGTGTGCCAAACCTGTGTAAGATGTTACGGTAGGAGAAATGGTGTGGGTATTGTAAGAACATTCTGTAATATACTTGTAGCTTCTCTGTAAATATGTGAAGATGCTAAAATAGAGTTTATGAAAAATGAAAGTGACCATTTAAACAGCTGGTTTAGAAGAGTCACATTCCAGTAGTGTCCCCCTGATATATTAAGTTGCCACCGTTGAGTCATTGTGGACCAGGACTTTGGTCGCGCTAACACCCTAAGAAGCGAAGCTGAGTGCCACTGAAAACCACCACACGTGACATGCCAGCCATTTCCCCTGAAGGAGGCCTGTGCCACCATTGCTCCTTTGTGCTGTTTTAAGGCTCAGGAAAAACATAATGCTTACTTATCTGACTGACTGATCAGAACACCGATCAATTATCTTGTAGAATGTTCCTCAGTCTCTAGTTTTCTTATGTTCTCGCTCGTGATTATGTTGGGGTTGTGGATTTATGAAGAAAGCTACAAAGGTACTTTTAGGTGTGTCTTCAATGGATGCAACTGACCTTGATGAGCTCTGATTGACTCCAAGGGTCCTGATCTTTAAAGCCTGGTGTGGTGAGTTCAAGGCCAGCTTGGTTTATACAGCTTCACACAGAGGCCCTATCTCAAAAAAACAAAACACAAAAATCTAAAACTGAACTAACCAGTCAATCAAACAACTCTCATCTATACAACTCCCCACCTTTTTAGTTTTAGAATAGTTCCAAGAGTAATTCAGGGAGCACTTGTATCCAGTTTTCTGAATACTAAAATTTTGTCTGACGGTGGTCCACTTGCTGAAGCTGTGAGGCTATTAACTCATCCCCGGACTTTACTTGTTTTTCAACAGTTTTCCCACCTTTCTCATCTTGGGACCCAATTCAAGATAATACATTTAGCTTAGCAGGGCTTACAGTTTTCACTTTTCTTGGTTTGTTCCATAGAACAGCTTCTATACCAATAAAACAGTGTCAGACATGGGCGACACAGGGATTTTCAGGTTAAATCTCTTTCACTGAGAAAAGCTTTCAGATATGTGTTGTGGTATGTAAACGGAGGCAGAGTTTTTCTTCTGTCCCGACCACCTGGAGGTCAACTCAGAGCCTGCATATGAATTATAAATGCTTGGCTGACAGCTCAGGCTTACTACTAACCAGCTCTTACAACTTAGCTCGTTTCTATTAATCCGTGTGCTGCCCCAGGCCCATGGTCTTTACCTCTATCCCATCTTGTATGCCCCATCCGTTCTCTGTCTGACTGACGACTCCTCCGACTCTGCCCTTCTTCCCACCATTCTCAGTTTGGCTTTCCTCCCTGACTTCCTACTGTCAGCTTTTTATTAAATCAATCACAACAACAAATCTTCACAGCGTACAAAAGGATTTTCCACAGCAATAGTTCCTGATGTAAACACTCAGATTTAGTAATGACTTTCATAGTATCTTTTTAGTTCCTTTTAAAATAAATAAATAAATAAATAAATAAAGTTCCATATAGTCACAGCAGGGTCAAAATTACTGGGTTGTTTGAAGCCCCTGATGCCCCTTCTCCTTTCCATCGTCACTCTGTCCTGGTGACTTTTCTTTTTTGTGTTTCTCCCTTGTTCACCATTGCTGTTGCCATCACTTTAGTCCATCTAGGAAAATATTATTTCATATTCTGAATATTCTAAAAAGCAAGCTTTTCCTTATGGTCAGGCTCCTTCAGCTATCAACTCACTAGTATCAGGCTGATGTTTAAAAATCATTGGTTTCATCGTTCTACCCTTTTGTTCAGAAATTGTCAGGCTCTGCTCTGTAATTTCAGAGAGAGTCAAGCTCTAAAATACTACCGAGTGCTTTCTCTATTTCCTTTAAGTTCTTTTACACAAACCAACATCTCATGACTTCCCAACAGGAACCTTTTCTCCTAATGAGTTCCATTCTTCAGTGTCCAACTAACACACCACCCCAATACAAAGCTCAATGTTATGCTAAAAACCATATTTGGAGCATGTTTTGTTCCCTAGTTTTTGTGCTTTCTCATTTCAAGCTTTGTCTGTCTTTTGAAAAATGGCTCGAGGCTTATCTGATGACTCCCTAGAGTTCATAAAGAGCATTTATGTCTAGTAATTCAGATGTCCAGTGTTTGTCCCACAGAGCCTTCGAGTGAAAAGAAAAGTTCACTCTGTGGTCTTCGTTGTGTTCCCTCCAATGTCTTCTCATTTTACTATTGCCACCGCCATTCCCACCCCTCCACTGACCCCTTGACAAGCTATGCTCTTTGTGGAGGCAAAGTTCTCTCCCCTTGCCCTCCCTGGGTACCATGAAACAATTGAAGAATTTCAAAAGACATTTCTATGTAACAAGAAAGAACAAAAGAAAGTAAACACCAAGTTTCAAGAAGCCACAAACAACCCAGTTTGTACAATACAAGTAACATCCTGTCTTCATGCATCAGTTAGGGTTAGGTTCAGATGTGTTGGCTTCCAACTCAAAGAATAGCATAAAGATCTACTAATTTATTCATCCTTGTAAAAGAAGACTGTAGATCAATCAATATGGGATCAAAGCACTTGCTTTTCTTCTGTCTGACCCCGAGCAGAGGTCTGTAATCCCACCAGGTGAGAATAGGACCACTATCATGGTTTTTGAGACAGATTTGAAGCAAATTATATTAAATTCTGGCCAAGTCTACGGATACTGACCAGGTCCATACCTGGGACTCCCAGAGTATGCTGCTGAATTTTATCAGTCAGGGCCTTATAAAGGCAAAACTCACAAGGCTATATACTTCCTGTCTTTGTCGAATCAGAGGCGAGCACACATCCTGATGTACTTCCTGCCTATGTATGGTCAAGTACATCCCATGAAGTTGAGGCAGCTAAGCCTTTATACAGAAGTGAAACCTCATGGTTTATTATCTTACATTAACTACAGCCCCCTCCCTCCAGCATCCCAGGAAGTCTTCTCTCCTCGGGCAAGTGATTACACAGAAGAGGAATTTCTGCTTCACAGATCTCTTAAGCACAGTAATTTCAATTTAAAATATAACTTTAGCCACCATGGGGCAAAAGCTTCAAGGTCATTTCAGGATATAATGTGACTGCTATGGTTCCGGCAATCACATACACATTCCAGGAAGGAAGAAGGTAAAAGAAAAAAATTACTTCTCCCAAGGCAGCTTGGAAAAAACTATGCCCATATTCCCAAATAATGTTTATAAATATTTTTTTTTACATTTAAAGGGGGATATGCTATATAGAGATTTGCATTGGTATGGATTATGGTTTATTGATACAAACTTAAGGTCAATTTTGTTATATGTTTATTTTTGCTCTTGATTAAGGTATTGTGTTTATGCAGCTCATTTAAAAATGTAATGTATAATTAATAAATATAGGTTAATGGGTAATCATCTATAATAGTCAAGCTTGTAGTCATGTTATAGGGGAACAGAGCTAGGCAGGGAAAACTAAGCTGAATGCTGAGATAAAGGGGATGGAGTCAGAAAGAAGCCATGGAGTCGCCGGAAACAGACATGCTGAACCTTTGCAGGTAGGCCATGACCTCGTGGTGATACACAGATAAATGGAGATGGGTTAAATTAAGATGTAAGAATCAACCAATAAGAAGCTAGAGCTAATAGGACAAGCAGTGATTTAAATAATAGAGTTTCTGTGTATTATTTCGGGGCTAAGTGCCGGGAACTAACTAGCAGTTTCCCTACAATAATTTCAGGATATAATATGACTGCTATCACATGCACATTCCAGGAAAGAAGAAGGTAAAAGGCCTAAAAGGCCTCGGTGACTGTAGGCCTCTCCTGATAAACATTCATTGGTTTGATTAGTCATACTTAGTATCAAGAGGGCATGTTGCTGAAGTTTGTAAGCAGAGCATATTGTTGCCCTGAGAAAAGTGGAATTGTCTTCTAGAAATGACAAGGAAGCTACACACATGATATAGCAACAATATGGCTGCCTAAATAAGACCTGAACAGTGATATCACTAATAGACACACTAACATGAAAGGTGGCAATCTCATGGTGCCCTAACCCCGCACAAAGACCAATCAGCAGTTATTGTCTGCTGAGAGAGAAAATTAGTCTTTGCCTGGGATGAGCCCCCTAATTGCTTATTCAATACTTGGAAAGGGAAAATTAGTCTTTGCCAGGGATGAGCCCCCCTAATTGGTTATTCAATACCTAGTGGTCAGTCCTGAAATCATATGGATACAAGCTATACCAAATGGACTCAGCAGGCCGTGTTTATGTACCCATGTGTTCATATGTATGCAACAATAATAATCAAAGGAAAAGCTGTGAATTTGAGAGGGAGTAAGGGGGGCATGGGGAGTGTCAGAAGGAGGGGATATGGGAGGATATGGAGGAAGGGAAGGGAAAGGAGGAAATGATGCAATTGTTTTTAATTAATTAAAAAAGTGGGATTCTGTTCAACAAGAATAAAGGGGAGAATGGATATCACCTGGATGTACAACCAGCCGTTTCTGCTAGTACAGATCATGTCTACAAGAAGCCTTGCTAAACAGATGTCTCCAGCTCTAAAACTCAGGTCCAAACTAAAACACCCACTGTCTTTTGCATTTTGAACTTTTTTGCCAGTAGCTATGTGGCTACATCACCTTAGAAACCATTACCTTGGTGACTCCCTTTTCATACCATGTGTTGTCTCAGAACAGGAAGGCCACATGTCTTTCTGGGATTGCCACCTCTGTCTTCAGTTATTGGCTTCAAACCCATGCAGTATCACTGGTGACTTACGCTAATTATGTATTTCATTGTTATGACAAAATGTGCACAGAAGTGGCTCCAGGAAAGAAGGGAGGGTTTATTGTGATGTACAGTCAGCCGGAGCCGGAGAGCATGGTGGCAGGAGGAGGCAGTGGCTAGTCACATGGTGTCCACAATCAAGAAGTGTTGTAATTGGAGCTGCGGGGCTGTGTCCCCAGCACCCCGGCCGCCTGGCTAGCTTATACCCCAAAATAATTACACGGGCACTGTATTCTTTTAAACACTGCTTGGCCCATTATATCTAGCCTCTTCTCGGCTAACTCTTGCACCTGGACTAGCCCATTTCCAATCATGTGTGTAGCACCCCAAGGTGCGCTTACCAGGAAGATTCTAGCCTACGTCCATCCTGGGTCGGAGCTGAATCGCGTGTGTCTGCCGGGGAGAGGGGAGCATTGCGTCTCTGCTCCAGAGAGCAGAGCTGTCGAGTCTGAGCTTACTTCTTCTTCCTCTCAGCATTCTGTTCTGTTTACTCTTCCCACCTATGTTTTAACCTATGAGGCCAAGCAGTTTCTTTATTACTTAACCAATGACCTTCCTCCATCATTTCCCCCTTTTCTGTTTAAACAAAAAGGAAAGGCTTTAACTTTAACATAGCAAAATTACATATAACAAAACAGTTATTAAGCAAGAATTACAGTTACAATATTTATATCTACCTTATCTCTTATCATAACAACGGAAAACTATAACTATAACTAACCATTCTTCAAGTTTATCAAAGACTCCAGAAGAATATAATATTACCTAAGTAAACAAGAAATCCAAAACTCTAGAAATGACAGAGACATCTCACTGCCTGGACAGTCACCCAAAGTTCCTCTGTACCGTTGGGGCATCTATCTTCGGCCTACAGGCCCATAGTATCCAGAGACATTTCCATGAAGCAGGAAATTTCAAGTAAGTTCAGTCACTATCTGCTATGTCCTGCAGAATGTCTCGCAGACTATTTCATGAATCAGGAACCCCGATAGATCATCTCACCTTTAGGCAAGTTCAGCAGTCCTCTCTCTATGGGTTCTCTGTGTCCAGTTTATGCAATAGTCCAGGCAAGAGCAGTTTCTTGCCCAAATGGCTATCAAACTCCATAGGGATCCTCTACGATGCCCATCTTCTTCTTGAAGTAGATTGGTGCTGCCAGGAGCAGTTGTGTCTCATTGTCATGAAAAGCCCTAAGTTATTAAAACATTTAAAATGCCATATTCTATAGTCTTTGAAAGATATGAAGAATGTCTATCTAACTGAAATGTATCTCTATATATCTAGAAAATCTAACTAACATGACTACAAGCTTGACTATTACTGATGATTATCCATTAACCTATATTTCTTAATTATACATTACATTTTTTAATGAACTACACAATCACAATATCTTAATCAATAGCAGAAATATGCATATACATATAACAAAATTGACCTTAAATCTCTATCAATAAAGCAAAATCTATACTAATACAAATTATTCATATCTATATCATATTCCCCTTTAAATGTTAAAGAACGTTTATAAACCATATTTGGGAACATGGGCACAGTTTTTTTCTCTCCAAACTGCTTCCTGCTGAATGGGGGCGTCATTAATTACGTCTTTCATGGTATAACCTGTGTGCTAGTTTCATCTCAGTTGGCAGTTGAGCGAAGCAATTTTCTGAAGATGTTCACAGTAACCCTTCAGGAGGGCGTGGTCCATCATACCATATCGGAATAGAAGAAATGAACAGGGTCTCATCCTCTGTGAAAACAAAATAAGAAACTCCTTTCCAAAGCATCATGTTCTTAGATCCAAATTTCAAAGTCAAGGCATTTTCAAAAGATCTATGTTGAATTAGTTCAGCAGCATTTATAAATAAATATCTTTTAGCAGCTGTTGCTCTTTCCTCAGCATTCAAATAATTCAAAGAGAGCATAATAGCATACAGTATCAAAATTCTCTGTGTATTTTCCATCTTTGTGCATTTTATTTTAAGCTCTATTTTGTTTATTTTTACTTTTAACTTTTTGCTTTTTGAGACAGGTTCTCTGTATTTTTGACCTGGAATAACTCTGTGGACCAGGCTGTCCTTGAACTCTCAGAGATCCGTTAGTCTCTGCCTCCCAGGCATTCGGATTAAAGGCCTGTTCTGCTACACCTTGAACTCACAGAGATCTGTTTGTCTCTGCCTTCTAGGCACTGGGATTAAAGGCATGTGCTACCACTTCAACTTTTAGCCTGCATATATTTTTAACACACAGTACACCATTTAGTATTTTTTTTGTCTTTAAATCTCTCTTTACTGTATATCTCTCTTTTTCTGACCACATGAGTTTCTGTTCTGCCCAGTTCTTGCAGTTGTTAAGTTCCAAAGAAATCACACAGAGGTCTACATTAGTTATAAACTGATTGGCCTAGTAGCTCAGACTTCTTATTAACTCTTATAACTTATATTAGCCCATTATAATGGCTCGGTACCTGTTGGAGCCCGTGTGGGTCCAACAAAGATAATTATCTTTCCTAACTGAACTGGTACGGAGTCTTGAGGAATAATCAGACACAACTTACATGGTCACAAATGGAGGGCAAGATCTCCCGAAAATCCCCCTCATTTATTATCAAAACAGCTTATATATCATCACATCAATTGAGTGGGAAATACATTAGACTCATATCCCAGGTAATCAGGTGAATGGCCTTCTGTCATGTTTGTCCGCATCTGTCCGTCCGCATCTGTCCATCCACATCTACTTGTTTGCTGAGTATGCTAGCTGTCACGTAGGCCTGAATTAGCATCTCTCTAAGATAACCTCCAAACATCCTGACCATTAAGTCATCAGCTTCAGCCAACACCTCTCCTCAGGTGATCTACAGAGGAGTAGCACATCCTGGCTATTGTTAAGCAGAGACAGCTTGTGCTATGTGACCAGCTCAGATCTGGCTTATGGCTTTTGTGCCATACAGAAATATAGGCCTACAATCCACTCTCTCTTATTAAATTTTAATAACCCCTGTGCTTCTGCAAGAGGACAGATGGGTTGGGCCTGGCTTGGGCAAAGTCCTCTTTATTTACCCAAATTTTCCCATCATTGGAAAGTGGCTTTCGCAAGATTTCCTGTCTTAGGCATTTGGGGAGAAGAAGCTTCAAACCCATCATTGACTGCTGACCTCTGTAAAGAGAAAAGATTAGTGGAGAGAAATATACTTTTCAGGCCCTGTGTATCAGCCATATCTTTTGTCAGGATGTATCAATGCTTTATGAATAATTATGCTCCCAAAGACTATATCCTCCTATCTTAAAGGAGAGTAGAATCGCCTGAGTTGAAAATGTTTCTTCCGCTGGTACAGAACATCACTCAGAGCTAACATTCTCAGCATACGTATCAACTCTCAACATTCATCGTCACAATCTCTCTTTCAGCAACTGTCAATCGCAATAATTTACAATAATGATTTTTTTCACATCATCGGTCAATACTGATCTTCAAATTTTTCATATCATAATTTCATATTTAGCTGGTCAAAACCAGCTCTCCAATTTTTATAATTTTATATTTAGCCGGTTAATACCAGCTCTCCGATTATTTATAATTTTATATTTAGCTGGTTTAAACCAGCTCTCCAATTCTTCATAATTTCATATTTAGCTGGTCAAAACCAGCTCTCCAATTATTCATAATTTCATATTTAGCTGGTCAATACCAGCTTTCCAATTATTTATAATTTTATATTTTTTCTTTACCATTATTTCATATTCTTTTTGGTCATTACCGATGTATTTAGTACCATTGGTCATTACCAGATTTTTCCCATCACCTTATATGCAGCTGTAAATATCAGGTCATTACCGTTAAGAGTATAATACCATTTGCTGTTATTAAATCCCATTTTCAGTCTCTGTGTAGCTGTTAAACCCTTAGTCTGCCCCCTTGTTAAGTGAAGAGGGGTTTTAGTCATTTTTTATTTTGCGTCTTTCTTTCCCTGAGGGGGAAGCTTAGGTCTTAGTTCTTAAGTTTAATATTTTATTCAAAATGAGTTCTGTGTCCCATAAACTGAGAACACTCAAATGTTCAGTTTGTATCTTAGTTCTGAAGCAACAGGTTTCACACCACAGCCAGCTGCAGACACTGCGGTCAGCTCATTTCAGCAGGATCTCTTTGTCCGAAGTCTCCCTGCAGCCATGCGAGTTGCAGGTCCAGGTCAGGCTCCTCTCTGTGGGCTGGATTACCAGATTCCTCCTGGAACTCTTCTCTTTTCATTCCTTCTGTTGGGCGGTTGTCAGCTAAGTTGTCCTCAGGTCCGTTGTCCTTCTGCTGGGTGCATCGATTTAGTTGCTCTGGAAGCCATCTGGCTTGATTTTCATCCTGTGAGAAAACACAGACATGCCCTCGACCCCATATTAGGATGGGATTGGGTCCTTTCCAAACTCCAGAGCAAGGATCCTTCCACCTTGCTTTAGCAAATGTGGTTTTTGTACCATTATGCCACAATCTGTCCGCAGCTGATCACTCATGGACATCTGTATTTAGAAAGTTTAGCGTAAACAATGCATGATTTAAGGCATTGTTTGGCGTCTGAGGATACAACTCCCCTGTCTTTATTTTTTGGAGTTGTGTTTTTAAGGAGCTATGGGCATGCTCCACAATTCCTTGTCCTTGAGGATTATATGGAATACCAGTTCATTGAGTACAAAATCTTTGAAAAGCTTTGTTAACATATCCGGATCCATTGTCCATCTTTATTACCTTTGGGGTTCCCATGTATGAGAAGCATTTTAAGCAATGAGTTATTACATGCTTGATAGCTTTCCCAGTTTGTGCTGTGGCCATTATGAATCCTGAGTAGATATCAATTGTCACATGCACATATCTCAATTTTCCAAACTCAGTAATGTGAGTTTGACATCCATTTGTCATATATGGTTAGGAAGCAGTCCTCGGGGATTTACCCCCAAATGAGGCACAGGTAGATATTGTGGGCATCTCTCACATTGCTTAACAATTTGTCAAGCAGCTTCTCTGGTCAGCTTAAATTGTTTTCTTAAACTTAAGCTGTTTTGATGATGCAAAGCATGTGACTGCTGTGCAAGTTCAACCTGAGATATAGCAATTATTTTTGTAAGTTCATCAGCTAGAGCATTACCTTCAGCTAATGGACCAGGAAGACTTGAATGCGCTCTGATATGTCCCACAAAACATGATAACTTTCTACATTGTATGGCTTTCTGAATCTGTTGAAACAATATTTTAACTAGTTCATTGCTAGTTCCTATATATGACACTGTTTCCAAGATTTATAATGCCTCATAAATATACCGGCTATCAGTATATCGATTAAAAGCCTTATTATCAAAATTCTTAAATATCAGAGCTACAGCCCGCAGCTCAACTATTTGAGCTGAAGCTGGTTCTGTCTGTACCACGTGTCCTTTGCCATTGACTACATAAGCAGCTTTTCCATTAGATGAGCCATCAGTGAAAATCAACAAAGCATCCTTTAAGGGATTCTTTGCTACTATTTTAGGAAAAAAATGAATGAATGCTGTTGAGTAAACTGCAGTAACTGGTCAGCTGGGAAAAGATTATTAATCTGACCTTGAAACTGAGCAAATGCAGTTGTCCATAAGTCACTATTTTGAAATAACCATTCAATTAGGTGCTTAGTGTAAGGAACATTGATTACAGCTGGTTCTTTGCCAAAATATTTTCTAGATTTCATTTTGTTCTTCTGTGCTAAGCATGTTACTGCTTCAAAATAAGGATTTAATACTTTTGCTGGTGACACAGGCAGATGCAGCCATAAGAGTGGTTCATTCTGCCATAAGACTGCTGTAGGAGCCAGTCTTGTAGGTAAAATACACGCTTGCCATGTCTGGCTATAATCAATACAGCACACCTGCTGTTCCTGTATAGCCTGCTCTATCTGTGAGAGAGTCTGTCTGGCAGCTTCTGAAAGCTGCCTGTTAGAATTTAGATCACTGTCTCCTTTAAGTATTTTATTTAAAGGCTCAAGGTCTCCTGTAGGAAATCTTAAATAAGGTCTTAGCCATTGTGTATTTCCTAATAGCCTTTGAAAGTCATTAAGAGTCTTTAAGTCATCCTTTTTTATTTTTATCTCCTTGTATAGCTTGAGCTACAAATTTCTGGCATAAAGTAGCACAAAACATTCCATTGATATCTCATCATTGGCTCTCTGAAATTAACTGAAGGAATACTAAAAGTAAACCTTTGACAATCTTGTGGCGCTAAAGGAATTGTATAAAAATAACCTTTCAAGTCTAAGATAACCTTATGCGTGCCTTTTGGTGTGGCTACTGGAGACAGCAGCCCTGGTTGTAATGCTCCCATTGGCTGTATGGTTGCATTGACCTCTCTAAATCCTGAATTAACCTCCATTTTTCCTATTTCTTTTTAATAATATATGGCTTAAAAGTTCCTTCATGGCCTTCTTCATCTTTCCAGTGCAGTTCAACACTACTCTGTCCAGAATTTCTAGTCTGACCAATTCCTTGTAACTGTGTAATAGTCGCCATTATGGACCACTTAGAAGGCCACTGGCTGGTGGCTGCGCCAGTATCCAGGAGGCCAGAAAATCTTTTTCCATTTATAAGCAAAGTGAGTTCTGGTCTCTGAGGACCTATGGTCTGTACCCAAAATGCATCAGATGAACCAAATCCATCTTCTCCTTTCTTTTCTTTTTAAGACCTCAACATAAAACCAACAATACTTAACCTCATTCAAGAAAAATTTTAAATTAACATTTAAATGGACTGGTAAAACTCTAACACAGCCTCATTGGCATATACATTGAGAGAAACAATTAATCAGATCCCTTGAACTGAGAAGCTTCTATATAGCAAAGGACATAGTCAACATGACATAATAGCCTATACAATTGGAAAATATCTTTACTAATCACTAATCCATTCCAAAAACATACAAAGAACTCAGGAAATTAGTCATCAAAAGAACAATTAATCCACTAAAAATATATATAACGGACTTAAACTGAAGACTCTCAATAGATGAACTTAAAATGACTGAAAGACATTTAAAAATGCTCAAATATAACATCCTTAACCATTGAAAAAATGCAAATCAAAACAAATTTGAGACTCCATCTTATCTTTTTAACATGACCAAGATTAAAAACACTGCTCATAACTTATGCTTAAGAGAAACTCCTCCACTGTTGTCGAATTCTCAGAAAATTAGGCAACAAATTACTTTAAAACTCAGCTATACCTCGTTTGTGCCTATATACAAAAGATGCTCAAACATATCACAAGGGCACGTGCTCAACCATGTTCACAGCAGAATTACTTTATCATACACAGAATCTGAAAACAACTCAAATGAATGTCCCCCTCATTTATTCTCTAAACAGCTTATATATCATCACATCAATTGAGTGGGAAATACATTAGACTCGTATCCTAGGTAACCAGGTGAATGGCCTTCTGTCACGTCTGCATCTACCTGTTTGCCAAGTATGCTAGCTGACACGTAGGCCTGAATTAGCATCTCTCTAAGATAACCTCCAAACATCCTGACCATTAAGTCATCAGCTTCAGCCAACACCTCTCCTCAGGTGATCTACAGAGGAGTAGCACATCCTGGCTATTGTTAAGCAGAGACAGCTTGTCTGCAGAGCTACGTGACCAGCTCAGATCTGGCTTATGGCTTTTGTGCCATACAGAAATATGGGCCTACAGGTACCTTATTTGGCGAGGCAGTCACATCTTGCTTCCTCTGAGGCTGGGTCACAACTGCAGAATGCTTTCCTCTTCCCAGAATTCTTCTGTTCTCATCACCCTACCTCTACTTCCTGCCTGGTTGTCCTGCCTATACTTTCTGTCTGGCTACTGGCCAATCAGCATTCATGAAAATACAATTGTCAGGGTACAGACCATTGTCCCACAGCTCTGACACCTTTCCATTTTGGCCGTGTGATATATTGTGGTCAATGAGACACCAGCAAGTGTCATCCCAGAGGCTTGAGAAGCACTGTGCACTGTACGTGGCCTTACTAGAGAGGTGCCACCTCTCTGTAAGAAACCAGGGGTAACCAGATGGATCAGCTGCCTGGCTGAGAGCTGAAACTCTTCAGTTATTAGTCCTAGTAGCTTCCAGGCAGTTATATGAAGCTCTCTTGAATTTTGGCTTTAGCAATCTTAGAGGAGACTCCAGAAAAATTGGACAGCTGAACTTCTTCTCCACTGAAGGCTTATAAGTAGATATAATAGATTGTTGCTATTTTAAGGTGCTACATGTTGAGGTGGTTTGTTATGCATAAATAGGAAATGGAGACATCTTGGATATTGTTCAGGGAAGTTATGGTTTGGATTAGGTTCTGGGCTAGTCATATGCCTGAGCACAAACTATGGTTTGTTGGTACAAACAGACAGTTGGCACTCTCTACTGCTGCTTCTGTACCTGTGGATTCAACCAATGACAGATAAATACATTCAGGAAAATACCGCATCCAGGTTGAATGAGTACCTACTTTTTCCTTGTCGTTATCTCCTAAACAGTGCATTGTAAAACTCTTTGCACAGCATTTACATTTTATATGCTACAAGGAATTAAGAGATGATTTAAAGTGTATGGATGTGTGAGTTAGGTCTAGTAGTACTAGACCACTTGCTATGGAGTTTGAGAAGTCCCAGAAGCCCTAATAGTGGCTATTGAGGGACCATTGTACTTAACAGCTAGCCTTTGGTTTTTCATCATTGATTTCTTTGGTTTTTTTCTTTTTAACTACTTAGGGCAATCAATTATTTAATTAGTATATGGAATTCCTTTGGCCACAGTGTATGAACAGAAAGAGGAAGCTGACCTAGTTTAGAACAATTAAAGATCAGCCCCAGGACTCAGGTTCAAATTCTCTTTTCATTGGAGCCTCAATGGTGTAGTCAGTTAGCATGTGGTGGTTACACAAAGTCTCTTTTCATCAGGATACAGACACTGGAGTTAGGAAGGATCTCAGGAGAAGGGTTCCTTCCTTTCCTTTGGTCCTGGAGACACTCTCAAATCAGAGAGTCCCTGAATTCAACATGTGGCAAATGGTCACGGAGAGCTCTGGGTGTGCAAACCGCTGTGCTTGTCTGCAGAGGAACCTGTCTGTGCTCAGTAAGACAAAGACAGATGCCCCTGGAGGAAGCAGCCAGTTTCTGATTGGAACGAAGGCTGCTCCACAGGAGGGAGAGGGAGTTCACGTCCGGGACCTTACACCTGGTTAAAAGTCAATGAGGTCATAGAGCCTAGGGAGGAAACTCCAGCTGTTGCTTTGCTAAATGGACATGTTGTGTCCATCAAATTGCTGTCTAAACAATGATGTTAGTTCCGGTAGATAGGTGTGGTTGTCAACTTTGGTAAGAGAAATTTCCTTGTCCAGGGGACAGAGGTAGCTACAGAGACCCATATCTGGTTCTATGAATAAGTGACTGTTGAATACTCAGCCTTAAATGAGGCATCCATATTGTCCTCTTCATGGCCCAGGGAATATTGTGGAAGAGAAGATGAAAACGATGCGAAGAGCCCAAGGATGGGGTGGGCTGTTGTGGATCATGGTCTTCTGGGCACGATGTGGCCTCTGCACTCTTGACAGTGGCCGTGATGATCTACACAATATAAGATTAGGCCCTTCAACACTCCATCATAGAGTTGGGAGAGGTTCTGAGATTCCATTCTTCCCTAAAGACTTACAGGCAGTTAACAGTAGACAGGCGGAGTAAGAGACCTCTCTTTTTTAGTGGTGTAACCACTGGTAAGGTGAACATGTTCTCTGGTAAATAATAACCTCTACTATACTTCTGTAATCAACCCTAATGAAACTCACATAGGTTCACTAAACAGAAAGACGTGAAAATAGAAAGGGACTAGTTGGAAAAAGAGAGGGGATTGGCAGGAGTAGGAGGGGGACAAGAGATGGTTATTGGAGCTCGAGGTGGTGGTGATGGTGGTGGTACACCTTTGCTCCAGAAAAATGTTCCAGGGAAGTCTTCATCAGGGCAGTTTTTGGTAGCAAAAAATTAATGTGGGTGTCATCTGCTGGAGAACGGATGAGTAACCTATGATAGAATGTTATGTGCTTTCCAAATAAAGATGTAGATTTTACATTGAACATTTGTGTGAAAATAAGAAATACTGCAATATAATTTTCATATCAGAATGATGCATGCAAACTGGAAGCACACCCTCTCAAGAATATTGATTGATTTGTGGCACATATTAAGCATATTTAAAAGGGAAAGGGATATAAGGAAACCGTGAATGGGAACAACAATGAAGGGAAGAAGTCAGAATAAGGCGTGGACTGTGAACCGTGGTCACAGAGGATGCTGGTAATTGCAGGTGTGGTTGATTAGGAAGTTTGTAGCTGAAATTCAAGAAGAGCCCCAAAGGGTTCTCAAGAACACAAATGGTTTGTGAACTATTTGCAATTTGAGGCAATTTGTGCCATTACATTCACTTGATCATGAGTAACTTCCCAAGCAGAGAGCGATTTACATGTCAGACTTCAAGGTAACCAAGAGTGTGCAAGGCAACAGGATTCATGTTGAACTGAATAGAAAGCAGGGCCGCTGGGTGAAGCAATTCTCTCTACTAACTCGAGGGCGAAATTCTATGTCACAACATGATTACCAAAAATATGAGAGGGCAAAGGTCAAGAATTTTCCTGATGTTTTCCTCATGGCATTCTGTTCTATTTTAGTTTCGTGTGTCAGCTATCCGTGGGTCGATGCCAAGTGGAATGTACTTGCTGGAAAGAAATAAAAAAAAAAGAATCTGAGAATATTACACATTATAGTAACAGATGGTTTCCATATTACCCCTAATTCCTGGTCAGAGCATGATAAAAGATAGTGCATAGATGAAAAAAATATGCCTTCTAACTTTTCTCATTAGTGAAGAGAGGTCAAGAGCTAAATATGAGTGATGAGGTGTTGATGGCTCCACACACTAAGACCACTTAAAGGTGATGTTTAAAATCTTTGACTTCTTATGTTATCTGCCAAATCTGAAATCCAACAGGATACTGACACAATGGTTTGAAAACTTTAATTTTAGAATTCTATGTAGTTTGTGGTATGGGAGGTAAACTCTCTCCAAATTGTCTTCTTTTCTTTAATTGCTTCATTGTTTCTCTCCAAAATCTTCTGGGTAGGGCTGCCTTTGGAGTCTTCAGGTTTGTCATTGTTAAAATGAAAATTTAAGTGCAACCCCCAAATTGTTCTTGAGTGGTTCAAGATGCAGGATTGAAGAAAAAAATTCCTATCCCTATGGAGTTTATATATTGTTGTCTTAATTCTGGTTAGTCTTGAGTATAAAATGTTTACTATTATGATACAATAATATCAGAAAAATTATTTTTATAAGGTACTTTTGAAATTTGGTAAAATTTTTGTCCTGATATTGTTAGTCTGGACCTTAGGGCATTTGACTGTTGTGATATGACTGCTTATCGTACAGATTTAAATATATATAATTTGGGTCAAATAATATCTCTAAACAAAAGCAAAACTATCTGGAAAAATAAAGCTATAGAATGCTACCGTTTTTGACATTTATTATTATTTATTTTAATAATAATTTTATATTTTTTGAAATTCTAGTATAATTATATCATTTCTCCTCTTTGCTTTCCTACTTCCAACCTCCCTCATATGTTCCACTTGCTCTCTCTCAAACTAACGGCCTTTTATTCTTTAGTCATTTTCACACACACACACACACACACACACACACACACACACAACCTGCTCAGTCTGTATAATATTACTTGTGTGTGTGTGTGCGTGTGTATGTGTGCGTGAGTGTGCATATGGTTCCGGGGCTGGTTATTTGGTATGGGATAGCAAGTTGGAGGAATTTCCCTGGGGAATACTGTTTTTCCTGCTTTTTTTAGTTACCCGGAGCTTTTGGTCTAGGGTTCTTTGGATTTTGATGGACTGTGGTTTTCTGTTGCAAGTAGAAGTTCCCTTGATGAGGGGTGGGGATTCCAGTTATCTGTGGGAATAAGGCTAAATATTTGGAATGTAGCTAAAGATGGCGCTGCTTCAGTAAAGTGGTGGCTATAGGTTCTCTTCCAAGATCTAAGGATTCTTCAGCCCCGGGGAGTTGGCTAGGCTTTCACTCTTGCTGGGCCTTATCCAGCTAGGAAGCTGTTGGTTACTGCCAGGGTGTGGAGCCACCACCGCACCCTTGGAGTTACTGTGCTGTGCAGGCAATTGTTGTGGTTCATATGCCTCTTTATTTTTTAAATCAATTTCCCGAGAATATTCACATATGAGTATTATATTTAGATCAGTTCCAATACCCATCCAACTCCTCCCATGTCCCCTCCCACTTCTTAAATTACTGACGTCATCTTCTTTAATTATTATTATTATTACACACACACACACTTTACTCAGTGGGTTTTTTAGTATTGCTTTTATAGTGTATTTGTTTCAGGCTGACCATTGAGCCATCTATGGGGGTCTCATCCCTGGAGAAGACTGAGTCTCCTTCTCTTAGAAGTCATTAATTATCACTGGGAGTGGATCCACGTGAAATTTCCCCCATGCACATTGGCAGCTTTTGTTTTATGTCCATAAGATGTGTGAAGGTGTACATTTTGCTGAATAAGAGCAAAAAGCTTGGTGCCCTAAATTTTTATAGCTTGGACATTAATACATTGAGATACATTCCAATCTTCTCTCATTATTGTTACTTAAAAATTTAAATGCATTCATTTATTTTATGTGTGTGTGTGTGTGTGTGTGTGTGTGTGTGTGTGTATTCATGTGCCTGCATGCACAGGAATGCCTTGGCATGTGTGTAGGTCTGTGGACAATTTGTGGGAGTTGTTTCCCTCCGCCATGTGTGTGCTGGGCATTGGAATCAGGTTTTCAGGCTTCAGCAGCAAATGTCTTTCTCCACTGAGATCTCGCATTATTTATTGCAATGTCTATGATGTACAAAGTAAATCCTCCCAATAAAATCTTGTTTGCATCTCGTGTAATCTCTTTCTGAACTCTTTTCCATCCTCAAAATCCTGGGCCTTGTACCTGCCCCTCCCCCTACGTTTATTGCTCTTGGTTAGTCCCTGTTTTCTCTAGTCCTTTGAATTTCTGAGGAGAGTTGCATCAGTTATAGAAAGCTGCACGGTGGAGGGCAGATGAGCTCCTTAGCAGGGATACTGAGCAAAGCTCCTGTCAAGCTTACCAGGGAATATCCGAGGTTGGGAATCCCGGGCCAATGTCAAAGTGATATTGCCAAACAGTTCTGTCCATTATAAATTAGGTCATTGGTAGCCGTGGATTATTTTAAACAAGTTACACACAGACTAGATATTTTAGAGTTTTGAACTGATTTCTTAATTTCTTCCCAAATCACCAATTAAGGCATTAAAATAGATTCATAACAAGAATGAAGGTTTAATAATTTCCAAGTGTACATCAAGACTTAATTTCTCCTTTTCCCCAATCTTACTTATACGACATCAGAATAACACCTGCATTTTAAAAGCAAGAAAATTACTGTGCATTGTGGTGCAATAGATGATCTTGAGAGGCAGAAACAGAGGAATCGAGAATCCAAGGTCATCTTTGGCTGCATAGGGAATTCACGGTCAGCCTGGGTTACAGGAGATCCCATCTCAAAGAAACAAACAAATCAAAAGCAAATGAGAAAACTGATTTAATCTGTAGAATGACAGTGTACAGGTCTGCTTGTGAGGTTTCTGAGGGCATGCTCCTCTCACAGACGATAACTATCCCGGAGAGAATCCCAGCCTCTACCTAAATAAATAGGTAGGTGGATAGCAATACAGACTAGTGTGGTCACAGACCTGTTGAGTGCTGTGGAACTCAGATAAAAGAGCTAACATCTCCAAGGGCTTAAGGAGAAGGAGGCCCTTAATCCCATTTCATATATTTACTCACTTTCTCAGAATCTTTCCCAAAGAGCACAGTATATAGCTAAAAAAGGGAAGCAACAACAAAACACAAACCAAACCAAAAACAACAGAAACCCCAACCAAATAGTCAGTGTTGCTATCTAAGAATGTAAATCAAGATACTTTCCACGTTTTTTACATTTATGTATTTTGTGTGTATGTGTGTAGGAGGGTATTGTGTGCCGTGGAACATGCGTGGAGATCATGGGGACACTTAAGAGAGACCACGCTATCCTTCCTTCCACTATGTGTGTTCGAGGGAAGTAAACTCAGCCCATCAGGTTTGGTGGCATGTACCTTTATCTGCATCTCCCTGGTCCACATACCTGTTTTTACTACATTAGACTAGTTGTCTATAAATTAATAACACTATATTGTTTGTATTTTTAATGTCAGTACTCAGGGCAAGTCACAGATGGGGGATACGGATTTCAGAAATCTTTCTACTGTCATCATGGCTCAGAACGTCTTCAGAGAAATGAAAACAATATTGTAATAGACAGAAAGGCCTGCACTTTCAAAGAAGCCCTTGGAGCCACATTTAACTATAGCTTCTAAATAAATTGAGTCATAAATTTAAATAAAAACACATACTATTATTCGTAATATTGGCAAAAAATCACAGATTTGTACAATAGAAGAAAGGGGTCAATTAATGGAGACCCCCCAGGAGAGCAGAGACCCAGAGGCAGATTTCGATTTAAGCATTTCTGTGTCCACTGATTTCTCTCTCACTTCTTGAATAGCTTCCTATAAAACACCAACTGTCTGTTAAAAAAATGAAAATCTCAGTACTTGTTAAACTACAGAAAGGTTCTCGGATTATGTGTGGTGTCCTTTCATCTTTCCTGCCTCTAGGGGGAAGTGTGTTTTCAACAATTCTGCCTCCAGAAGTATGTTCTTGTGGGTTAAGGCTTCCCTGTGGTAGTCTTTAGTGGGACTTCAGGACTGGCTGGACAAGAAGGAGGGACCTTTGAAGGTCTGCAAGGACCCTCACTTTACAGGTCTTAGCCAGGGTTCTGAGGCAGGGGGATTATAGAGAAAAAGGCCCAGGCATTTTTTTTTTTTAAAACTACATTTCCAAGAATCGTGGTAACTTCTCCACCTGGTAGTCTTTCTTGGCGATAGCTGCAACACATCTGGACAAAAATTTCACTCAACAGAACTAGAAACAAAACAGCTCTCGGATATTGACGAAAGCATTTCTAAATTCTATAAAAGCCTCCGAGTTTCCGAAATACTACATTCAACACCGACATGTTTGGGCTTTCAACTGGCCAATCTTTTTCCTTTGTTTTCTTTGACAATTGAAGTAGATAATTGAATTCTGAATGTGGAAAACCACGGCCTCCTCCCTGAAAGGAACAATATTTAAAACCTGAGTTCAAGGCTCTTTCTGTTTTCTCGCTTCCTTCCTTTCTCCCTTTCTCTTTTCCTTGTTTTGCTAGTATTTCTGTTAAAATATTACAAAGGTTATATCAAGTGCTATTATTTTCAGTTTTGCTTTTCTGGAAAGCCTGAAAATTTGTTTTTATATAAGAGTATGTGTTTGAGTGTATGTCTGTGTTTCTGTGTGTATGTGTGAATGTGTATGTGAATCTGTGTATGTGTGTGAGAGACTGTGTGTGAGAGTGTGTGTATGAAAGTGTGTGTGTGTGTGTTACTAGGCACTGAATTTATCTTAGACAAATTCCACTGAGTTGTAGCCCCAGCCCTCTTTTCTTGTCTTTTTCTTAAAACCTTTTATTTGGTGACAGTACCTTATAAAATTAAATTCTCTAGGTTGGCCCTGAATCACTCTATAGCCCAGGCAGCCTTAAAATTCGATATCCTCCAGAGGAGCTGGCCTTTCAGGCCTGGGTCACCAGGTATCAGTGTGATACCAAGAATATCACTTCCGGTGGGAATCAGCTTGGTTACCGAGCCTGTTCTACACAGTATTACAGGTGATCTTTCCTAATAAAAAATGTCCGCAGGGGACAAACAGGTATTTGAACATCATGTATGCTCTTTGGGTCATGGTTCTTCAACTGTAGAAGCAGAGATGCCTTTTCCGGCTTAAGATGGCAAAACTACGTGGTAGTTTCAGCTGGGTGCCTAAAGAACTCTTCGATGGACAGCCAACAAAATCATCCTAACACAAACCCATAGACTTGTGTTACTGTTTATAGTCTCGTTCTTGTTTGTGTTTGAAGACTTATTTATTTATTTTAACTCCCACTTCTGTTCATTTGAAACCTGCATGGATTTGTTAAGCACAAGGGCAGCAACATTGTGACCCCCTCCCCGCTGTTTCTGGGCAGTTCCACAGCTTCCTCCTGGCTGGAAGCTGAGCACTCCTACCCAAAGGCCACAGGGAGGCCATGGTCCTAGCCATGACGTAATCCTACTGCCCTGCTGCTGACCCAAGGGCGAGGCCTGAGATGCAGAGGCACTCACACGGGGTGCCACTGAAACCTCAGACTATCCTAGTCCTAGTGAGGCCACACCACACACTGCAGAATCATATCGCCGTTGGCCCGCGTTCCCCAGACACAGGGCATACCGTTTGGTAACAGGAAACCTTGGTTCTTCATGTCTCCTGGCAACCAGTTGAAATCCACTAAGACCCTTGGAATCCAGGATTTAGCTCTTGTCTTTTTTTTTCTTAAATAACTATGAGCCTATAAACAAATGTTTGCTTTCCCAAGAGTTCAGGAAGGATTTAATTGTTGTGAAGCGCTAAATATCAGTTTCCAATGTGCGTAGATAATTCTTCAGAATTAAATTTTATATAGAAGCCTCTTTTACTACTGGTTAGCAGCTCTAATTAAATTAACAAAACTTCACCCAGGATTTAGAAAGTCATACTTAGAGCAAAGTTTTAGGGACCACAGTGCAGAACTAATATCTCAATGGCTCTGGGCATGAAACGTAGTCCAGAATTACATTTTCACTTCTAGGAAGGACGGTGGAGAGAGTTTTGATGCCAGGAGTTGCCATGTCCCCGAACGCCTCAATTTGCCATTTCATAGTCACAGACGAGAGCAAAGACATTTTGGAGTCTCGGGATAAAAAAAAAAAAAAACCGCCCTGGGCAGTGAAGAATCGCGTGCAAGTTTCTGCCGAAAGAGGGCGTACGTTTTAGACTAATAGAATTCCTGCACGCACCGACGCCCAGCTAAATTAAAGAACATTTTAAACATTTTAAAATTAACTTTCATTTGCGGGATTTTAGTGTCAGAACTACCTTGTGCAACAGCCTGTTCCCATCGCAAATGTCTTTGCTGCGTGACAATGAAAAAAGGGTTCAGGCCCTTTGGACCTGCGCAGCTGCGCGGTCCTGCGCGCCGCGCCTCGGGTCTCGGACACCCCCACAAGCGTTTCCACTCCGTCTGCATCGCTGTGGTAGTTGTGACTAGTGGGAAAACTGGGTCTCCCAGGCAGGACCTTTCTGGCCATCCCAGAATCTCAGGAATTCTGGAGCAGAAGAGGCTGGATCTCCCAGCACTGGGGTTGGAGCAGACTGCTGTTCGGCACTTAGGGATTCTCTGGGGAAGATTTTCTTTTCTTCTTCTTCTTTTTTTCCCCCGTGGGGCTTAGTAAACAGAACTTTTGGGGGATGCTTTTCAAGCTCCGTGACACTTCCTGGAATGGAATCATTTACCTACCATTGGAAGCAACAAGTTTCGCTTTCCTGGCTTCGGTGACCCTGCAGAGGGGTCTGTGCCCCGAGACAAGGCGACGACTGCAGCCGCTGTGATTCTAGCATGCCCCAGCAGCCCGGAGGAAGGGGAGCCACGCCGGG
Source organism: Microtus pennsylvanicus (assembly GCF_037038515.1). NCBI lineage: Eukaryota > Metazoa > Chordata > Mammalia > Rodentia > Cricetidae > Microtus > Microtus pennsylvanicus. The sequence continues at coordinate 25,670,111 of NC_134584.1, forward strand.
TGGGGGAAGGACGGGTTCGGAAACCGCCCAGGCCAGATGGGCATACTAGGTCCGCAAAAGAATCTTCTGGCACTGGGACCTTGTTCCTTGTTCTCCGACCTTGCTCCGGGAATCTGGAAGGTCAGGTGCGGGACAGGACTGGCCGCATCCAGACAGAACGAGGCAGGAGCGAGAAAAGAGGTGAGAGCGAGTGAGACCTATGGAAATTTGCGCCGAAGCCACCAATTTGGAGACACCCCCACCCCCTTTTGCAGCGTGTGTGTCTGCGTGTGCGTTTGTGCATGTGTGCGCGCGCATTTCTTTCAAATATCTATCTATACTTTTTTTTTTTTAATGGGGGCTAGAGAGAGTGGAGCCAGAGAGAGGCGGGGACCTTAGAGTCGCGCCGCGCCGCGAAGGCTCCCGCGGGTGTAGACGTGGGCGGCTGCGGCTTTGGGCCAAAGCTGAGCACCGGCAAGGAGTGGGGCTTAGGGACCGGGCAACCGCGAGTAGGCCAGGGGTGCGGGGAGGAGCCCTGATGTAAGAATGTTAATGAGAGGCTCCCCCAGCCCAACCCCCACCCCACCCCACCCCCACCCACCCCACCCGCTGCAGAGACAAGCCCGGCCTCGGCTCGCCATGTGTGGTAACGCGCTCCGCCACTGCCACGCTATTTAAACACCGGCTATGGATCCAGGAACCCGCGCGAATCAATGGGATCAAACGCGAAGGAGGTGCACCGTCAATTACAAGCACCTGGACAAGTCTAACTTTTTTTTCTTTTACAAATAACGCCTTCAAACGCAACCTTAGCAACGCCCAAATAGAAAGCCACCTCTAAGTCTATGTGCAAAGGGAGAATCTATATATTTATAATAACTCTATATGTATATTACAGACGCACAGGTTTACATTTGGTGAACTTTTCTTTTTCTTTCTTTGCCTTTTTTTTTTTTTGAAAACCTAGGGACACTAAAGAGGAGTCTTCCTCTTTCTTTTGGCGCTTTACTCAAGGGGATATTCTGTTTTCTCGGAGCGCCCAAGGGGGCGCAGGGACAGAGAAGAGAGAAGAGTAGGGAGGAAAGAGGCAGGGTGGGCGGGGGGCAGAGGGCGAGCGGGCAGCCTAGGCGAGGGCTTGCTGGCAACACGATGCAGTCCCTGCTGCTGCTTACTTTCTCGGCGTGCGTGCTGCTGGCCCGGGCGCGGCTGACTGGCGGCCCGAGTGGTGGCGGTAGGGACAACGGGCCAGGCAGCGGGCGCCGGCAGAGAGAGGCGCTGGCGGCTCAAAAGATCGAGGTGCTTGTGCTGTTGCCCCGGGACGATTCGTACTTGTTCTCTCTGGCCCGGGTGAAGCCGGCCATCGAGTACGCTCTGCGTAGCGTGGAGGGCAACGGCACCGGGAGGAGGCTATTGCCTCCCGGCACTCGCTTCCAGGTGGCCTACGAAGATTCGGACTGTGGCAATCGTGCGCTCTTCAGCCTGGTGGATCGCGTGGCGGCGGCGCGCGGAGCCAAGCCGGACCTCATCCTGGGGCCGGTGTGCGAGTACGCGGTAGCGCCGGTGGCCCGGCTGGCGTCGCACTGGGACCTGCCGATGTTGTCTGCAGGAGCTCTGGCCGCCGGCTTCCAGCACAAGGACACGGAGTACTCGCACCTCACGCGCGTGGCGCCTGCCTATGCCAAGATGGGCGAGATGATGCTCGCCCTGTTCCGCCACCACCACTGGAGCCGAGCTGCCCTGGTCTACAGCGACGACAAACTCGAGAGGAATTGCTACTTTACCCTAGAGGGGGTCCACGAGGTTTTCCAGGAGGAGGGTTTGCACACGTCTGCCTACAATTTCGACGAGACCAAAGACTTGGACCTGGACGACATCGTGCGCTACATTCAGAGCAGTGAGCGAGGTGAGCAGGAGCGCCACCCGGGTCCTTGGCTATGTCCCAGTGGTTCTAGGTGGTTTTCCCCAAACCCCATCAACTCAGCCTTCTGCAGATCTCACCCTCCCCCGAAATCCGAGGACCCGAGGAGGCTGTACGCGGGGACTTGTTCAGGTGTGAGCTGCCTGACCCAGGGGCGGGTTGAGGGTAGCCCTTCGCGGTGGAAGGGGTGTGCCTAGAGAGTACTGGGGAAGTGGATCTGGCCGAGGGAACGTTCGAGCCTACTGCTAGCGCGGTCCGAAGTATGACAGGTGTTGTCAAACACCAAGGATTTTCCCTCTTGGACCGTTCCGGGGTCCCAAGCGTTCAAGGAACTTGTTACTCTGTCCATTGCTGCCACGCGCCCCCCTTATAGGGCGACGCCTAGCAGTGGCGCGCAGCTCATTGACTACCTGGGGGTCCCCTGGCTTCCCTGGCTGGTCTTTTCCCAGACCCCAGATCTCCTTTAAAGGCTCTTTGTGTTACTCTTCCAAGCCCCCTCTAGTCTCATATAAACAAGCTTCTGTGGTTTCCACCAAAGTGCGTCGCTGTGTCTGGACTCCGGCGACACTCACTTCCCCCGGGCGCGTTGGCTTCCCAGACTCTGAAAGAGCGCAGAGCTGGGCTTGACCCGAGCACGCGCAGGATCCTGTGCGGAGCCTCCTTCCCACGGGTCTTCTCCAGGGGCTTTTCTCCCCGAGTAACAGAGGGCTTGGAACAATAGCCAAATGAGAGAGAGAGAGAGGGGGAGAGAGAGAGAGAGAGAGAGAGAGAGAGAGAGAGAGAGAGAGAGAGAGAGAGAGAGAGAGAGAGAGAGAGAGAGAGAGAGCTCAGTATGGGGGTTGCGACCATGGCTACTGGGTGCGTGTGAAGCTACTGCCCGCCTTTCTGTTGTGTAGATAGCTGAAGGAGGCGGAATCTCCGCATAGGGCATGAGTCGGGGTGTCCTGTTTGGGGTTCACAACATTCTGGAAATCCCGCCTCTGCTTTCCCTTGGTGCGCAGGCGCTCGGAATATCCGCGGCATTTCCCCTTTCCCCCCTCCCCGCAAAGCTTCGGATGTTCCGGGTTGCTGTCCGGGTGAGACCCAAGGGGACCCGAGCCAGCAAGGCTTCAGGCTTGTCCGACGTTCGGACGCTGGGGACCTGTGCCTGCCTGTTGCGGAACAGCGCAGCATGAAGCTTGGGGACTCAGAACAGGTGAGGTGGGCAGGAAAAGCTTCCTGAGTGGCGCCACAGCGGCCTCTCTTTCCTACTTGGCCACTCTGAACTCGAGTGAGCATGCCCTGTAAAGTGAAGAGGTGTTGTAGACAGTGTGGACAGGACAAGTTTGACCATAAGAACTCCAGGCTTCTGCACAGAATCACTGTTAGGTGCCCCGGCAGGGTCCTGGTTATGTAAAAGGAAAGAAAGTTCCGTCCCGTGGTGGCAGATTTGTCCCTTCTGGGCGAGAAACCCACATCTGCTTTCCTTCCACTCTCAGTCCTCAGGCTACTGCAGCCTCTTGGGGTGCTGGCACTAAAAACCTGGAGACGACCCAGGGCAGGAGGGGAATGGGGGTGTGTCCCCTCCTGGCTAGATCCCAGGTTTGCAAACCCTGTCATTGCCTTGTTGAACCGAGTGAGGTGGTGACCTTGGCACAGTGGCCTCCTGGGATGAGAAGCCTGGCAGATCCGTCTGTCTGCTGTGTGGCCCCGGAGCTGCACTGGGCTCTAGGAGCCGTCGTGCGGGAAGGGCTAGAGAGAGAGCGCGGGCTCAGGAACTGGTGTGTCCTGGTTTAAAGGCAGCTTGCATGCTGCCCCTGTTACTGTTTTTAAATACACTCATATCTCTTCGTTTCCCTTTCCGCCATCCAGTTTAGAGGTGAAAGTTTGCTAGACAGGTGTGTGCCATCTTACAGGTGATAAGGTTATGATCATACGGAGGATTCTTTCTCTAAAACCTGTCTCCAACAGTGATATGGCAGACTTTCCAAAATACAAATAAAAATATTTTTTTTAGGCTGCGCTCCTTTCAATTTCCTACTCTTTGTAGAGAAAGTTAAGGCTGTCAGGATGTTTCCTGTGGATCTGAAGCTTTACTTCACTGGGATAGCCAAGGTGTTAAGTAGAGCTTTAGTGTATGCTGTCAGTAGAGTTTGGGGCTCAGCCACATGCTAGCTGGCAGGATTCTGGGCTGTTAATCTGTATCCCAGGCTTGTTCTTGAGGTAAAGCAGGCTTCTGTAACAGCCACATCTTGGGGATGCTGGGAAGGTTTAAGGAGCTAAGCCCCCAGAATGCACTGAAACAACACCGATCCGGGCAATAAACGTGTGGCTTCACTGTAGTGGGTGCTGTTTTCTGTATGATAACAATCGCCTTCACCCAGAAGGGGAAGCCACGTCCTGGGGTCCTGGGAAGCACTCCTGGCTGAGAAGCACAATCCTCAGGATGTAGCTCCTCCACTTTGCAAAGCACTGAATTCGGAACTTGTTTCTTCTGTGAAGCAAGGAGCTGGATGAGAATCAGGGCTTTTCCAGTTGATGTCTGAGGTCTGGAGTGTATTTACCCAAATGTAAAAACGAAGCCGATAGCATTCTGCCACAGAGCATCTTCTGTCCTTGGGAACCCTTCCCACCTCCTCTTTTGGAAAAAACATTTTAACTTTAAAATCAAATTATGGATATCTGAATATCTTCACTGTTAAAAAGTGACCTGTGCCCATTTCAGTAATATTGCAATTAATTTTTTTTTGGCTACATGATGCCCTTTAGAAAGGAAAATGAAAAACCAACCAACCAACCAACCAAACATACCCTCCCCCAATCCAAATAATTCTTATCTCCTAGGGTGTACCACCTAAATCAATAATTGAAAAACTTTAAAAAGTCTAATATACTTAAAATAGATATACCTCGGCAAGTGTGATTTAGTGTTCTTATAGCATTCACTTATACTAGTGGCTAAGGTAATGACACGGAGTCAATCTCAGCTCCCAGGCTTGAGACAATAGAAAGTTTATCAATGCTAGCTGCAGGCAGCTTCGAGAAGTAGGGAGCAGGAGATGAGATTTTACAAGGGGCTGTTTGATTATGTATTGCATTTATTACAAGATAGTGGCCAATTTTTTATATACATGGGGGGGTGGCAGAGAACACTGGACAGTAAATTTTGAATATCCAAGTCTTTTTGTAAAGTTTCTGTGTTTAATTCCAGATAAAAATTTGAGTGTAAAGGAGACATTATTGTTTTTTTTTCCACCAGAAATTCCAACAGAAACTGGACAAGATGATACATTGGGCAGGTGGCTAAGTCTTGTTAGCCTTTTCCACTCAGGATTTGTCTGTTCCAGCTACTAAGAATATTCTAAAAAACACTTTAGGAAATAGATGTTTGTGGCATAAACACACACACAGACACACACACACACATTCACATACACAAACGAGATCTTAGATGGGTGTGCAGTACATACGTGTCTGTAATCCCAGCATTCAGAAAACTGAGTCAAAAGGATTCCGAGTTCAAGGTCAACCAGGGTTACAGAATGTGCCCTGCTGTCCCAAAGTATAAACAAACAACAGACAGATGCTTTTTATTTATTACTGGGTTCATTTATGCAGCTGACTTCTGACCTCGATATATCAGATGAAATGATATACTTACTATAAAAAGGACAGAGAGAAATACATTGTTTCAAGCAATGAAAGGTTATAGTTCTTTTGTTTATGTTGTTCGGAGATGCAGAACTTGAAGTGATCTACACACAGTGGTTTTGCATGAAAACTAGTCTTAGTCTTTTAGTTATGGCTATGTTATTTATTTGGGCCTGGATAGTGAGTTCAGAGGTAGAAATAGTTAATGAATACAAGAATAACTTATTTTTAGTAGTCTGTGTAAATGACCAAATAATTTGTCAGCAGAATTTTTAAGCCAAGAACCCGTCATAAAGCTACCTCGCACACAGTAGCAGGATAGAAAAGTACTGCAGTCCACAGTGCAGAAAACACAAGAGCCCCTGGGTGGCTACAGCTTGGCAAACAGGAGAAATAAGGGTGTGGACTGTCTTTTGTAAACAGCATCCCTTGCTTTGTAATGTAGAAGCAGAAAAACCTGCCTTAGGAAGAAATTAGATTTTTATTTTCATCCAAATTAGGTACATATCTATGTAAGACCAGAAAATGACTTGTCTTATCAGGAGAAAGTCTCTTGTCACTTCCTCCCTGTCTTGGACTTACCAGAGGCCTCATTTCTGACTCTTGTGGATGTTCATAGCAATTTGACTTTGGAACTCCAAATAATAAGCTACTTTTGATTTTTTTCTTTGGTTTTAGGTTTTGTCTCTTGGAATGCCAGCGGAGAATGGCGGAGTTCTCTGCTAACATCTACTATCTGCTAACTACACATGCAAGAGTCTCCCTTGTTCATTCCTCTGATAGCATCTTGTCAGCATTTTTTGCTGAGCTCTGTAGTCAGAACTGATATTTATATTACCTTCTAAATGTTGTTCACAGTTGATCCACTTGGGGCCATGTTAAAAAAAAAAAGCCCCTTTGTTTGTTTAGTCTCCTATGGACTGACGGCTGACATCGTCTGTAAATTCTCCACTCCAGGCTCCTGACTTCTTTCGGCTTAGTCATTTTCCTGGCATCCTGTGCTATTATCCTTCTGAGCTCTCTATTTAGTGTCTTCCCAAGGCTTCCGTCACCTATCATTTTGAGCCTGGTCCCTGTGTGCCCTCCTTTCTTGATTGATGCTCTTGTTTTGGTGGACCACGTCTTCCAGGGCATTTCTGACCAAGGATGGATGAGAGATGCATTTTGAAATGTTTCACGGTTGAAATTTTATTCATTTTTGCCCTCATAGATAATGGTAAAATCCATGCTATACATAACCTTCCTCCTCAAAATTTGATAGAATGACCCCATTGTCTTCTGGGTTCTGAAGTTGCTGTTCGTTTGAATTGATTTACACTCCAGACTTAGTGTTTATAATTCCCCACCCAGGAAAATCTTAGAACCTCCTTGCTCTCCGTGGTCTAGCATTTCACCACCACACACATTGCTGTCAGTATTTTGCCTTGGGGCTTGGGAGGCCCCCTTTCCTCAGAAACTCATGTCTTTTAATCCTAAGAAAATTTCTTAAGCTATTTCTTTGATGATTTTATCCCCTTCATTTTTACTGTGCATTTTTAACTTGATGTTAAATCAGCACCTGGCTGATTCTCTATGCATCTTGTCCCCCACTTTTTGCCCCCAAATGCCTTTTTTCTGGGGATTTCTTTTGGCTGCTCTCCAAAATTACTATCACATTTAATTTTTTTAGATTTATTCCTATTATTTTATGTATATGCATTTTTGCCTGCATGTATATTGTGCATCTCATGCGTGCCTGGTGCCTTAGTGCCGAGGAGGTGATGTGCTGGGAGTCAAACCTGGGTCCTTTACAGTAATAAGTGCTCTTACCCACTGAGCCAACTCTTCAGCCCGTACCATTGCCTTTTTCAATTCTAGGATCACACTCTCAGTGAGCAGCTCATGGTGTACTCTGCCCTGCCTGCATGCGGCAGTTCCTTTCTCCTGTGTCTAAGTAGAGCCCTCCATGGAACACGGGTGTAAGAGTCAGGTGGGAATGTGGGAAATGCCCTTTTTACTGCTCCTTTAGACTAGTTGGAGAGCACGCATTTAAGATGCTGCCCAAAGGGTCTGCTCACCCTCAGCTGTAGGTAGGGACAGCCGCAAATCATAAAGAGCATCGCTCACTTGATAGTCCTCTGCCAGGAGCTGCCAACTCTTTGCCCATGTGTCTACTGTAGCCCACAGTGTGTTGTGTGCGAGTGGAGATATCTCAGAGGAGAAAGAGCCCCAGCACATCTCTCCATTTCTCCTGCTCTTCCCGACTCACCAATAAGACAATTCCAGCAAGAGAGATGGGAGTGCTAATTCATTGTAGTTGTCTAAATGGAAACCCGAGTGGGGAAAGGAGATTCCCCTAATATGTGTGTGGATACCCCTTGTCTTTCTGAATTAACATTTGAAGCCACTCCTGTACACTTAACCCCTTTGATTATAAGAACATGCTGTAATAATGAGAAAGCATTTATGGGGGACAGTGTGGCCCCGAGAAGGGAAAGGATGACACCTAATGTCACAAGTTAAAGTGGGGATAGGTTGAAAAATATGGCTACTGAGGACACTTAGCATCATATCATTATCCCCTTTTTTCTGGTTTAATATTTTGTTCTCAAATAAATATCTATGTATTAAAGTGAGGCTTGGTGGCACACCTTTAATCCCAACCCTCAGAAGGCAGAGGCAGGTGGACGTCTGTGGTTTTCAGGCCAGCCTGTGCTATACAGCGAGTTCTGGGACAGGACAGGGTCACACAGAGAGACCCTGTCTAAAACAAACAGAAAGCCAGTTAATGTTTATGTATTGAAATGCACGTTGATATCACAAAAGCTGTCTGCATTGACGTCCATTTGTGTAGGAGGATCGGCAGACCCTGTTTCTCTGTAAATCTTACCTGTTGTTGGGAGGTCCGGGGAGCTGGTAAGTTTTCCTGAGGGTGACACATGCTTCCGTACATTCCCACAGTTGTACTGAATCTGCGCATGTCACTTGTGCTTATTAACTGTGTAATTTGGTTACGGTATAAAACAATGGAATATGAGTGAAAACAGGAAACTATCTCAGAAAAGAGGAACATTTCAAGTCTTTGATAAATCATACAAAAGAAAGTTTGCTAAACGTACCCACAGTTCAGTTAGGCATGAGTGAGATAACCCTAAAAGATCGAGGAACACCCTGAAAAGCTAGGGTTCTTTATTCTAAGTGCTTTGTTGGTGGTATTAAACTCTTGCTTCGGCTTAAACTAGAACTAGATGATAACATGTGTTGTGGGTTTGGATTATCTGAGAGAAACAATGCCCCGCACCTGACCTTGGGCAAGAGGATTCCTTTTGGGAGTAAACCGTATACTCGACACAAAATGGTCAGGACTAAAAAGAACCAAAGTCTGAACAGGTGGATGAGTGTTGCTCTCTGACACACTTGCTCAGCCACAATCAGAAAAATTAATCAGAAGCAGTGGTAGAAATAGGGGGAGAAGCAAGATAAAGAGGCAAAGCAGGAATGTAAAAGCATAAGGACCGTGAAAACCAGGTCATCCGGGACTTTAGGGTGCTAATTCTTTGGCCTCAGGGTGCAGTCTCTTTTATCCTAGGTCAGGGATGGCTCTAAAAAGGATGCTTTGGGTCAACATCCAGTACCTTTGGATGCTTGAATCCCCCCACCCCCGCTTCTCCGATTCTTATTACCTCCTTTGTAGCATCCGATTGCTTATAATTTGGCTTCCCAGTTAGCATGCCTAGATGCAGGAGATATCCACACAAGTGTATTCGTGACCATTCTGGTCCCCTATGGAACTTAAGCAAACCACAGCTCTGACAATCTGTTTATAAACAACTTGTAGGCTAGGTGCCCAATGTGCCAGCAGAATCCAGTTGCTACATATGGCTATTGAGATACACTGAACTCTAAACACTGGATACAGATTGATAAGGGATCCTTAGTAGACAGCCAATCAGAGCTCCATGGACCCCCCTGGAGATACCCACTCTTGGAATCCATGCTCTTCAAACTTGCCCAGCCTTCGCCTCTTGTTGGCTATTTTACGAGATACTCGGCCTGTGATTTTTCCCATTGAAGGGGCTTGATCTACAATGAGGGCTCAAGTTAGTAATTAGGAGTTTCTTTGAGAGCTTCTTTATTGAGACATCTTGGGATTTTTCTAAAATCCCAAATGTATAATTATTTCCAAAAGAAGCAACGCCTACTGTTATGGGGTTCAGGAATTTTGCTGTGTCCCCAAACCATGTTTCCTAAGGTGCTGCTACCCTGTGCACGAAGCCTTTCTGTAGTTAGAAATGTCCATCAGAGCCTGACGCCCTGAGCTAACGCGCCTAGTGAACGGCATCAACAGGAGTCCAGGCTGCCATGCAGAATGGCAAGGCTGTTTGTGCACAGCCTGCAGCTTGTTTTATGTCTTTTAGCACCTCAGCTTTTACAAAGAGCACACATATCTCAGAGGGCTGGCACGCATCACGAGAAGGCGGTTTTTACAGTGCCCAGGCTTCTGAGGTTCTCCTCGCAGTCTGTGTAAGAGGCAAATACAGTTCTCCTGGTCAGGGGGAGGATTGGCTGGGCAGTGGCCAAGTCCCCATTCCACTGTAGCCGTGTCACCCTTAGGTCACGGGCAACCATCTCTTAAAGCTGTGTAAAGCCGCTTATATTCGACGGCGTGAGTGCAAACTGTACGACCATGAAAAGCCAATGTGTGTGTGCGCTGGGACCTTAGTCTCTGTTCCTCTGTGTGTTTGTAAATGAACACAGAAGAAGGTGTGTGCTCATGGATGATTTGCCAGAGGAATGTTCTCTCTGATCCCATCCACTGCTTTCCCCGGAGAAGGTGTTTACTGTGTTATTAAGAAAGAGAAGCAGTCATCATTGTCCCCTGTCTGTTTTCATTTGTCTGTTTTTTAGGCAGGGTTTCACAATGCAGCTCAGGTGGCCTAGAGCTCACTATGTAGCCCAGGCTGCCCTGAAACTTATGGCAATCCTCCTGCCTCAGTCTCCCATGCACTGGAATTATAGGCACAAACCACCATGCCCAGCTCTTCCTGCTGTATAGCCTTTACTTAGATTTCACCAATTGTTGATACGTTGTCTTTTTCTCTTAACATTTCATATACTTCCCTCTCTTTCCTATCTCTTCTGATTTCCGATGTATGTATGTACATATGCATGTATTAATAATCAATAAACCATCCTTCTACCCATCCATCCCTTGTCGATCTATATCTATTTGATTTTCAGATAAGGTCCCCTTATATAGCCCAAGGTAGACTTGATTTTTCGACCTTTGAGTATCTGGGATTGAACACTATTGAGATGTGTTTGTGTAAACATACATACGTACAAAATTACAAAGGCAATACAAAGATTATGTTATGAAACATTTTAGAACAATTTAACAGGACCATGCTCTGTATCACTAAACTCATTTCTTTTTTTGTTTTTTTTGAGACAAAGTCTCATTGAACGCAGTCTGGACTCAGATTTTGAGGATGGCCCACACAGTGCTGAGATTACCGGTGTACACGCTGTACCCAGTTTTGTGTGGAGCTGAGGAGCAAACCCATGGCTGTGGGCACACTAGGCAAAGACTCTACAGACAGACTCCTATCCCCAGCTTTCTCAAAACATTTAAGAACAAGGGTGTTTACATAAACAACTGCAGTAGTAGTCCTGAAAACAAGAGTCTTAATGCAAACACATCCTGCTATCTAACTACAGACCTGAAGTGAAATGTCACCTTACAGAGAGTTGTATTTTAAGGAGCGTGGGTGGGTCATGCATCCTAACATCACTTGGGTTGGATCTGTCGCTGCTCCCTCCTGACCACATGCACTTTGCCCGTTTGTGTATTTCTGGCCTTCTGTGTGTTCCATCAGGAGGCTGCTGTATCTGTGTCCTCAAAGTGATTCTGCTTCTTATCGCTTGGTTGGGGTGTTGTTTGCTAAGTTTCGCTAAGTTAAATTATTGTGCCTTTCCCTTTTACCCACGGTTTCATCTTGGAATTTAGCTACCCATAGCCATGTGGTTTGAAAACTTTAAATGAAAATTTCTGCAAGCAAACAGTTCTTAAGTTTTAAGTTACTTTTGTTGTAGTATATTGTTATAATTGTTCTGTTTTATTATTATTACTATTGTCCATCTGTCACAGTGTCTAGCTTAGAAGTTAAGTTTTGTCATAAGTTTGTATATTTAGGAAAAAAAACATGGTATGTTTTTCTACCCAACTTTTGGGAATGCTTTGGGATCTGGGAATGTACCTCCTGTGGATAAGTGGTGACCATGAATTAGGTAGTTTACAAGGAGATATTCAAGACTATATAGACCGCCCAGTCTGCATCTGCGGTCGCCTGGTTGTTTTGGCCTGTTGTCAGCCTGTTGTGTTTGGGTGACTCACACATTGTTTCTCTGCCCAGTGGTTATCATGTGTGCCAGCGGCGACACCATCCGGAGTATCATGTTGGCGGTGCACAGACACGGCATGACGAGCGGAGATTACGCCTTCTTCAACATCGAGCTCTTCAACAGTTCTTCCTACGGTAACCGCTTCTAGCTTCTCCAGCTCTGCTCAAGTGTCAGAAAGAGGAGTGAGGAAGAGTCAAAAGCTTTAGTGAGGTCCGTAGATGTGATTTCTGTTACCATGGGAACCGTATTTGATTTTGAAACTTCATGATCCTGAGCACTTCCACAGTGCCTCATAGTTTCTCAAGCTTTTCATATTTTTCCAAGAACCCAGTGGGAGCAAAAGTCGCCATGTACCGAGGGTGTCAAGGAAATTTTGTGTGGGTCAGCATAGCCCATTCCTAACTCCACAGGAACATACATGCCGGCACCAGATGTTCTTGTCAGGACAGATTGCCAGAATAATTTAAGTGTGATTTGGGATAGGATTTTAGGTAGCACGAACAGATTAGAACTATAGGATATGAATTCTATCCTATAGGCTATAGGATAGAATATGCCAAGGTGTGCTATAGTTAGCACATAGCACATAGTTATTGCGTCATAAAATTTTAGTAATCAAATAATATGTAAATATATTGTTTATTCATATTATGTGTGTGTTTCTTATAGGCTACAATAGGAAATAGAATAATGAACTCTGCAAGTTGAGACAAAAGCATTTGGAAGTCTTTGTTCCTAACCCTCCCTTCTTGTAGCTTACTGAATGTTAATCCTTTCTTAAGTAGAATTTCATGATTCACTGACATATAGGGTGAAGATATCTTCGATTCCTTATAATGGATTTAGGGAAACTCCCAAGGGCTGTGTAATAGAGGATTAATTTTTTTAAATAAAGTATCTGTATCTTGGTGTTTTGCCTGCATGCAGTCTGTGCATCACATGTGTGCAGTACCCAAAGAGGCCAACAGAGGGCATTGGATACCCTGGGAACTAGTGTTACAAACCCTTGTAAGTCATGCCGATGCTGGGTTTTGAATCTGGCTCCTCTGGAAGAGCAGCCAGGGCTCTTAACCACTGAGTCATGTCCCCAGCCCCCACATAATGGAAGGAAGCTTAAGGGGCTCATTATGAGCACAAATACAAAGCCCTTTCCTCCCACTGTAGTTAGGACAGTCTCGGAAGTTGACACTTGAGGATTTTTTTTTTTTCTACAAACATATACACTGACTGCTCAAGGCCACACAGCTCTTCTGAGAGCTTGTTGATGATGTATAGTTATTTAGATAGGATCCAAGCCTTTAAACATTCACTGTGGTTTCCTGCCCCCATTTCCTGGCTTACTTAAGCAGTGATCATTGTGTATATACAGATAATATAACACACTTCTGGGGAATAAAGAAAAGTTGATAGAAACAGAACTAACCGCTGCTTCCTGTAATGGATAGCCCTGGCCATGTGGTATTTGCTGGATAAATGCAGTATTTCATGCTACATGCTACCATTATAGTCTTTCCGTCCCTCTTTTCTGTTAAGCAGGATGTTGTTCTCACTTACTGACTTAAGTCCAGAATGTCATAATACTAGGGACTGCAATATTGAGTTCTTTAACACAGGGGTCAAAACAGCTTAAAGGGAAAACATCTACTCTGTCTTACAAGATGAAAAACGGAATTTAAGGTGATGTGTAAGAATGCATGCTATAAACAGACAAGCACACTTACATGTATTATGCACACAGTTCTAATAATAAAAGCTACTACTAGGATTCCTTTATCTACGGATAAAACTTGTGCTGCTTTCCTCTGTTATTATAATAAGTGAGCATTGCTGAAACTTTGGAAAATCTATAAAAACAACTGGAAGAAAATAAGCTAAAATTCTACCACTCAGATAAAAAGTTAAATTGCAATTTTTTAGAAAGAAAAAGAAAATACATATTTTTGTCTATTATATGTATGTATATTTCGCAAGAATATTTTTCAATAAAATGATCATATTATGGTACAACTACCTAGTACATCTTCAATTAATCTCTATTTCTTAACACTACCCCAGCCTCTTGTTATTAAGAACAGCACATTGAATAGTCTGATACGTATATACACTTATAGTCACACAGGTAGACATATATTATAATATATATATTATATATTTATATATATATTATATATTATAATATTTATATATTATATATAATTTATATATAATATAAATTCCTAGAAGTGCAAATGCTGGCTCAGTTGTTATATGTAAACATTGATGGGAATTGGCAAATTTCCTCATACAGAGGTTTTTACCAATTTATAGTTTTGGATTATGATGAAATTTTCTGTACTGGTATATCCTTTATCAATTTTGCAAGAATATCTTCATCAGAATTTATATTTTTGTTCATAAGCAAAGTTTCTGTAGTTTAATTATTAATCTATTATTCTGTGTGTGTGTACACGTGCTGTGGTGTGTGTGTACACGTGCTGTGGTGTGTGTGTGTGTACACGTGCTGTGGTGTGTGTGTGTACACGTGCTGTGGTGTGTGTGTGTGTACACGTGCTGTGGGTGTGTGTACACGTGCTGTGGTGTGTGTGTGTGTACACGTGCTGTGGTGTGCGTGTGTACACGTGCTGTGGTGTGTGTGTGTGTACACGTGCTGTGGTGTGTGTGTGTACACGTGCTGTGGTGTGTGTGTGTGTACACGTGCTGTGGGTGTGTGTACACGTGCTGTGGTGTGTGTGTGTGTACACGTGCTGTGGTGTGCGTGTGTACACGTGCTGTGGTGTGTGTGTGTGTACACGTGCTGTGGTGTGTGTGTGTACACTTGCTGTGGTGTGTGTACACTTGCTGTGGTGTGTGTGTACACGTGCTGTGGTGTGTGTGTGTACACGTGCTGTGGTGTGTGCGTGTACACGTGCTGTGGTGTGTGTGTACACGTGCTGTGGTGTGTGTGTGTACACTTGCTGTGGTGTGTGTACACGTGCTGTGGGGTGTGTGTACACGTGCTGTGGGGTGTGTGTACACGTGCTGTGGGGTGTGTGTACACGTGCTGTGGGGTGTGTGTGTGTACACGTGCTGTGGTGTGTGTGTACACGTGCTGTGGTGTGTGTGTACACGTGCTGTGGTGTGTGTGTACACGTGCTGTGGTGTGTGTGTGTACACGTGCTGTGGGGTGTGTGTACACGTGCTGTGGTGTGTGTGTGTACACGTGCTGTGGGGTGTATGTACACGTGCTGTGGGTGTGTGTACACGTGCTGTGGGGTGTGTGTACACGTGCTGTGGTGTGTGTGTGTACACGTGCTGTGGGATGTGTGTGTACACGTGCTGTGGTGTGTGTGTGTACACGTGCTGTGGGGTGTGTGTACACGTGCTGTGGGGTGTGTGTGTGTACACGTGCTGTGGGATGTGTGTGTACACGTGCTGTGGTGTGCATGTGGAGCTCAGAAGACAGTTTTATGGAGCTGTTTCTCCTTATGTGAGTTCTGGGGACTTATTTTTTTGAGACAGAGTCTCTCTAAGTATCCCTGGTTATCCTGGAACTCTCTATGTAGAGCAGGCTGGCCTTGAACCCACAGAGATCCGCTGGCTCTCTCCCAGGTGCTGCATTAAAGTGTATGATACTATGCCTGGGCAAACTGACTGCTTTAGCTTGAGCAACCAGTGACTTTTAGACTTAGAGAAAACTTGCAAAAATCATAGACTTCATGCATATCTTTATATTTAAATTACATATTTATACATTAAAACCTTAGTCTATGGATTCAAGTTTTTGTTATCTCTTTAATTTTTTTGTTTCAGATTCACGTCTTTAATGTTATGTGTGCGGGTGTGTGCCCGGCACGTGTGCATGTGCCCACAGAGGGCAGAAGGCATCTGGGTGTGAACACCCTGTGGTGCTGCGAGCCAAGCTCAGGTCCTCCACAAGAGCAGCCAGTGCTCTTAACTCCCATCTCTTTACCTCCAGTTTTGTCTTCTTTAATTGCAAAATGGTTTCACACAAATCACAATGAATTCTCGATGTTTCTGATTAAATCTGCATTATTTTACATTTTACCGTACATTTGCTCAGACTTTGAGTTCTGATCTCAGTCAGCCTGAGAGACTGACCCCTATACTGTCTTTCTACTAAGACTTAAGAGTCAACAGCTTAACTTGATCTTTGAACAGTGAGTTAACCTGCCCTCCCTTGCAGCCTTAGTCTGTTCGAATGATACACCAGGCTGAGGAACAAGTCAACACAGGAGAGAATATATGTTAAATGTCCCCCATCTTAGGAAACATAATGACTATTAAACAAATATTTGCCACTCTGATTGTTAGTCTTAGTTCGCTTGGACCACTGCGCATGGGACTTTAAAAACTGTACAGCCTTTGAACTTTTCTCTGATGCTAGTTTTATTTCGTGTGATACATTCTGCTGCTGCGGCCACCCACTCTCAGTTAATCCACCCTACAGGGCTGCATGCATTATGAATCACACCTGCGAGCGATTAGTCCCTCAACTGGAGTGGCGCAGATGTAGAGGATTCTTTGACCTGAAAGAGCTCTGGAGGAGGGAGGTTCATGCTAGGGATCTGTCAAGAAGGTCATTACTGTTAAAAGCTTCTTACTTTTCCTGTGTCCCTTTTCAATTATGGAAGATTGTGGCCGGGGCTGTAGGGGCGTGGCTTAAGGCTAGTCAAGCTAGGTCAAGGACAGCAGATATGAGATCCTTCCAGGTGACTCTGCTCTCTTTGTTGGTTTTTATATAGGGGTAGCCAATCTCAAACAACTGGAATAGCTTCCTGTTGTTTGAGAATAGCCTACCCCTGGATAAAAAACCAGGTCAAAAACTGTGTTTTCAGTTGGACTCCCCAATATCAAAACCAGTGTGAGATTCTGGAAGGGGGGAGGGATGGTGGGTGTTGTGTGGCACCTTTCTGCGTCTTCCACAGACCCTAAAGTGTCTTCTACCTCAGAGCATGAGCGACCAATGGAAACATACAGTGGACAGACTCACCTGAGCCAGCACTCCAGAGTATCATTATGAGGGTCTTCTTTGATAATTTAACCCCCCATAATCAGAGTTGTAATTCCAAAAGTTTCTACCATCTGGCTTTACAGACAGCCCCTCACACAGACTGTATACCAGTTCTAGAAAAGGGGTTCTCCATTTTCCTCAGCAGCAACCCTTTAATACTGTTCCTCATGCTGTGGGGGACCTCCAACCATAACATTGTTTCATCGCTACTTTGTAACTGTAACTTTGCTACTCTTATGAATCGTAATGCAAGTATCTAATTTGCAGATAGCTATCTAATATGTGACTTGCAGAGGGGTCGAGACACACATGTTGAGAACCTCTAGAGGCCCAGCATCCCTGGCATCCGTTTTCACTGGTACTTTTAGAAAATATAGTTGACAGCATGTCTCTTCTCTTATTAAAAGTCTCAGTCTCGCTGAGTCCTCAGAATTATCCCCAGTCTTGCCCAAATTTTATGGCCACAAGAGTTCAGCGCATAATACAACATGGGGGAATGAAAGTATTTGAAGGGATTTTTAAAAC
Organism: Microtus pennsylvanicus; assembly: GCF_037038515.1. Classification (NCBI taxonomy): domain Eukaryota; kingdom Metazoa; phylum Chordata; class Mammalia; order Rodentia; family Cricetidae; genus Microtus; species Microtus pennsylvanicus. Next base: position 25,687,558 of record NC_134584.1, read on the forward strand.
TGAACTTTAAAAAAAAACCTAGAGAGTAGGCAGTTGTTCTGCCCTACAGATATTTTTATGGCATCTACCGGCATTTCTCTCTAGTCCTATTACCCTCCTCACCACCGTCTCCAAAGGGGTAGAGTGGGAAGCTACTTGCCCAATCCCATCCGCAACTGTGGCCTCACTCACCTGGCCTTCCTGAGAACTCAGACAGCAGGAATTCAGGTGAGGCGGAGAGTCAAACACAGACATAAGAGGAGGGATTGAATTTATAACGCTTTGCCACAAACATGATATATGCACACGAAAGTGAACTTGGAGCAGAGGGAAAAGACAGGGATTCTCCTTGGCTGGAGCGGTTGCCTGGCAGCATCTCAGGACGTCTTCTCTTTTTCCTGGGCTACCATTTGCCTTTGAACCCATGTGTTGTGCTCTACAGATGCAGTCTTAAATCTTGGCGTGCCTCAGCTTTGAGGAGCCGAGCCTAGGTGGGACAGGGATCTGGGCCTGGTTTGCATTTGCTCCTGCTTCTGTGATTGATCTCCTAGTTCCTTGGTTTCCTCATCTGGAAGGGATCACCGTTCAAGGTTTTCCATAGGGTTGCTGTGAGAATAGGAGAGCGCAATGCTTCAGGCAACGCAGCTGTACCGGATGTGGACCATGCAGGTGGGGGTGTCTGGGAGCCTAGCCTCTGGCACTGTGGGACACTGGGCCTGTGTAGACTGGGTAAGGCGAGGCATGATGGGTGCTTTGCTTTCACTTACGGTCACTGGAGCTGAAGAGCTACAGCGGTTGGCAGGCAGGGTAGATGAATGACAGGCACGGGTTTCTTGGACAGATTATGGTTCCCAGATATTCCTTCATGTCAGATGACATACGTTGAAGGCCTACTGTGTGCTCAGTCCTTGGAGGTGCTGGGAGCTGCAGGATGTCACAGACTTGCTAAACACAGGCTGTCTTCTCTTTCGTACATGTTCTGGATTTTCTTCACTCAGTGCAAGCTTGAGTTTCTGTAATATTAAAATCTGTCCTTCTTCCCTTCCTCTCCCTTCCATCCCCTCCCATCCCTTTTCCTCCCCTCCCTCTGTTCTTTTCTTCTTCTCTTCCCCTCTTTCTTTTCCTGTCATGTCCCAACCCCCCTCTTTGGTACACGGTGTTGCTTAGTTGCCCAGAATGGCCTGAGACCTGCCATCTTCTAGCGCCGCTCTCTGAGTCCCAGCAGACAGAAGAGGTATATAGGTATGCACCTCCACATGGGCTTGCAATGTTGTTTTGTGTGGCCTGGGTAGTCGCTGGTCACATGCCACACCTGGCTGACTATTGAACACTTGAAATGGGGCACATGCCATGAAGGAATTGACTTTTCAGTTAATTTGGGTTTAAATGGTAACACGCACAGCCGGTGGCTGCTCCGTGGGATGATGTAGCTCTAGCATAGCCTGGGGTGGTTTCTAACTACTCCTTTCTGGAAATCTTATGCTCCCGGCTTTGAGGCCACTGTGTACTTTCTGGTTCTGTTAGTGCCTCTTTATCCCTAACTATTTCTGTTCACTAACAACAGGTTGTGCTCAGCCCTCTCCTTTTCCTCCTACACTTTCTTCTTTAGGGTAGACAGCCCCTGGGCTCCATCCCTGATCTGGGGAGACATGACACCCAATGCTTTTTCTAGCCTGTACTCCCTCTGGCTTCAGACTTGTTTCTAGCCTTAGCCTGGCAGTATCCCGTAGGCATTCTGCAGTCAGCTTGGATCTGCAGTGACATTAACACCATCGTTTCTTCCCATGCTTCTCTTCTAAGGACTGTCACTGTCTCTCTTCTTCCCTTGGCATCCTTTGAGAGACAGTTTCCTCTCTGTTGATCTCCCCTCCCTCACCACTGTAGAGTTTGGGATTCCTCTAGTACAGTTGTCTTCTTTTCATTCTCCTGGGTTCTATTTCTTTTTGTGATTATAAAAGCAGAAAAATATTTATTTTTGGAAAAAATTTACTATTGTATCAAAAATGCCAGAAAGTTAATAAAATAAAATAAAAAGATATAAGAAAAGGAAACTTCTTGTGAGCTTGACCTCCTGGAGGCATGTTTTGTGTTTCTAGCATGTGACCTGCCACACACGACCTCTCTTACCCTTTTGCTTGGTCTACTGTGGCTGCGAAAGCTGTGTCTCCCCACTCTAATCCGCTGCTATTTCCTAAGGCACGGTCCTCATCCTGTCCTTCTTCTGTTCCGCTCGTAAATCTCCAGAGGCACCTAGTTGTCTGCTGAATCAAATTTGTTCCCACTGATGGAACAGCACACCACATCGATCTTTGCTTTACTCAGGGTGTGGGAGAAGAGCTCACTCGAGAAGTTAACGGTTGTGAGCAGATACCTACTTAGGTTGGTTTGAATTTATTCAGCATTGTAATTTCTATTGCTTTATTTTAGAAAACGAAACTCTAAAGTTATTAATTTTAGGTCCTGTTTGATGGCATTATTAGACTGTGTGAAACGTGTTCTTCCTGTTTCATTTGCTGTGATAATTGTTGTTATAGTTTACATATCTTTTCTATCATAGCATAAGGCCCCACAAGGTTAATAATTTCCCTTCTTAAGTCCCTAGAGAAAATTAAACTCTTATCCATTGATGAAAAACTCTAATTCTCTTTGCCTAGAAAAATCAGTTCTTATAAGCACTCCTACTTAGCCCTCTTAAACCTAGTGTGGGGATCAAATTCAGGCACTAAGGTATGGTAGGGAAGTAGCGTTAGCAGTTAAGACTGTGTCCTACTCTTGCGGAGGATCTGAGTTAGGGTCCCAGCATTCATATTTGGCAGTTCAACAATCCCCTGTCGCTCCAGTTTGAGGAGACCAGTGCCTTCTTTTGGTCTCTTCAGGCATGGGTGTACGTACACATGCCCATAATTAAAAGGAAATAGAACTGAAAACAAGAAAATTGTTTAATAAATGCTACTTGTATGTCTGTAGGAAGCAGGTTTCTCCACGGGGACTCTTGGACTTGAGGGTCTTCCATGGCTGGCGACTGCTGTGCTCTCTGGGTCTTGGGGACTGAGAACCTGTCTGGGTTCCCCAGCATTTGACAGAAGCACAGGTCACTGGCTCTAGAGCCAGGCCTGACTTCTTTTAGGCTATGGTCTCCTAAGGAGTTGAGAGGTCACAGAAGAGGAAGAGGAGAAGGAAGTAGAGGAGGAAGAGGAGGATGACTTTTGTCAAATTTTGTTTGGTAGTTTGAAATTTTAATTTTGTGGTCATTGAGCATAGATTTGGTCTTTGACAAACTATGTTCTCAGCTCTGTTTTATTTATCTTTAGTAGCTCCCTGGGCATAGTAAGCAATTAATAATGGCTGCTATTATTAGGATTCTGATGAAACAGATGGCTTCCACAAACACATTCTCCACTTCTGCCTTTCCTCATCTTCCAGACTGAGATCCATCTTCCTGCTGGATACTATACACGTTTGCACCTTTGCCCAGTGGTGTGAGTTCTGCCAGATCCGCCTTTCCACCTTCTTCTCCACCTATTAAAATTCTATTTACACATTTAGGACCAGACTAATACCTTGTCTCCACATGTGATGGCTTCTGATTGGAGTTCGTTGCCTCTTTTCTCTGCTTTGTTTTTCTGTACCCCATCCCTATGGGTGTTTACATGGTTTAAATCTCTTTCTCAAATTTAGTCTAGACTGTTGAAGACATTTCCAGTGTTCTCTATGGCTATTGTAGAGTTGTGCATGTACCGTGCACATAGTTCAGATGCAAGGTTAATAATGAGGATTCCTTTGAAATGCAGCTGATTATCATAAGACAGAGGTCCACTTCATCTTCAAGCTATAAAGATGAAATCAAGAAAAGACAATGATACCTTCCTAGATGATTGACATTTACTATGTGAGGCAGGGACTGTGAAGCAGAAGGCTGCTCAATGTCTCTGTGCCTCCGTTTCCTTACCGGTCAAATAGAAAGGATAATATGATGATTGAGTTTATAAATAACAAGTGTTTAAGATATCTATTATCCATCCATCATCTATGTATGTATATATGTATATATTTTTATCATCTATCTTTTGTTATTTATACTCAAAATACTCATTACACTTTACACACTGATTTAGCATTGTTTTAAATGAGTAATTTTGATGATGCTGCCAATACAACACAGATATAAGCCCTCAAGTCCATGCAAACCACTTTCATCCTGGAGACAGGAAGGAAGGATCAGTAGCCTTCAACTTTTAACCATGCTAACTTAGTCTGCATGGAGTCCATCCATCCCCATGCCTTACTGCAACCTGCCATTTCAGGCCTGAGCAGCATAACAAATAGACTTGGCTCACCCCCATAGTGGAGGGTGGGGATTGAATGTAAGTATGCATGGAAAGGAACAAGAACTTCCCTTTGCTTCTGCAGGGCCACAGTTCCGGGGGCACGATGACAATTGCAGTTCCATGGTTATTCTAAGACAATTGCATCAACTGAGCTCGTCTGTCTCTCTCACATTTCAAAGGAACATGTGTCCAAAGGGACTTCTTCTCCTTTAATGATTTCGACGTTGTCACATTAGACCTAAGTGCGAAACTATGACAATGCCTCTTGCCTCAGCTGTCCAAAGTACCACATAGGGACACATCGCAGTAGAAGAGAGAGAATGGTCTCTTTATGGTGACTGGCTTGGAATTATAAATATTTTCATTTCCCCCGTAGGAGATGGCTCGTGGAGGCGGGGAGACAAACACGACTTTGAAGCTAAGCAGGCGTACTCATCCCTCCAGACAGTCACCCTACTGAGGACCGTGAAACCTGAGTTTGAGAAGTTTTCCATGGAGGTGAAAAGTTCTGTTGAGAAACAAGGGCTCAATGAGGAGGATTACGTAAGTGCTTGATTATGAGCCTCGCCCTTCAGCATCCTGAAAACAGGCTTCCAATTAAACCAGAGGCGACAAAGTATCCCATTCTGAGCCATTCAGAAATTCCAAGTTCAAGTCTGAATGTCACTGTTGCCTCGTGTGTGTGTGTGTGTGTGTGTGTGTGTGTGTGTGTGTGTGTGTGTGTGTTTTCCTGGCCGCTTCTCCTCTCCCCCACCCCCATCCCAGCATCATTCCTGCCATTCACTTACACTTCTCCTTTGCAACAGCTGCAGGATGGAAAACGGCCTTTTCCTGGGGACCTGTAACCCAGAGCGGGGTGTCTGTAGACTCCCGGCATTGACTAAGCAAGGAGGGTATTGGGAGGAGGCAGTTGAAGGCATGCCCAAGTTTTGCACGCCTAATTTGTCCAAACCTTGGTGGTAGAAATATTTTAGGTTTTGGAGGCTCTTTCTTTTGACAATCCATGTCCTCTTCTTGGTTGGTCTGCTCCTGTCTCTTTCAGGGCACTGGGGTTTTTCGTCTGTGGCAAGCTGTTTCCTACTTGGGAGTTCTAGGTCTTCCCACTCCAGTAGGGCTCATGTTGCTAATTCATTTTAAAGAAGCCAAGTCCTAGGCTAAGGGTCAAGCCCCTCCCTGGGTGCTATTGTTCAGGCAGCCTTTGGCACTTTTAACTATGTTTCTGAGCTGTCCACAGTGTCGTAATGGCGAACCCTTCCTTTCTTGGGACAAAATGAATAGCAGGTTTATGAGTTAGTGGGCTAGGGTGTGTGTGCTGGTCTGTCTTCCCTGCCAATAATGAAAACATAAAGGTATTTTATGTTTGCCTCTGTGTTATTTTACCTAATGGTCCATATTAGCTTTACGATTTGAAAACTCAGTGACAGTGTCGTTTTGTCTGGATTTCTCCCTGAAGTTGTTAAAGTTCAATTATTTCATCATATGCCATCTGACATTAATGAGACTCATTGGACAACAGTTGGCTTCTCAATATTCCTCTTGGATATTCTGGATTGTCACTCACGCTTGGTCAGAAAACTAAACCTCATTTCAATTATAGTCCAAGCAAAATCTCATTAAGGAGACACTGGTACTGCAGCGATCCTTCACATTGTCAAACCTGATTCTAGGGTTTTCTAACGTGTTTGCATCTGTGAATTATAGCACTGCCTCTCCATGCTATATTTAACTTTTAAAATAAATATAATTTATAATTAAGTAGAAATTGAGATAATTATAATAATTTATTCTAATTTTGAAGATACATTTTCCTTTTTTTTTCTGAGTCAAACCCAGGGTTTGTATGCGTGTGTGTGTATGCGTGTGTGGTGTGTGTATGTGTGTGTGTGTGTGTGTGTGTGTGTGTTCCACCACCCACCCCTCCACTTTCCTTTTTCATGTAGTGCTTTTGAGCACTAGTTGCTTCTAAGATTAAGTTGTGGGAGAGAGCAAAAGAAGCAGAGTTAGGAGGCTGGGCCCTCAAGGACTCTAGACCAGTGCCGTGGGAGATGCCTCATCAGTCTGAAGGTATCAGGCAGACCCAGCTTTCCTTCAGCTTCTCATATTTGCATTCATGGGCTATGCTATCTGTGTGTTCAGAGCCTCACTTCACAGAGCCTAGCATGGGCTCTGCAGCTCTGTCTTTATCTCTTACCTAGCAAGTTTGGTAGCCCCATTAGCTCTCTTCTGAGCTATGCTTACCCCCACAATCACGTGGCTTGGTGAACCTATTAGTTCTCATCTGCGCCATGCGTCCCCCCCACAACCGGCAATCACGTGTTCTCTGAGCAGGGTCTGATTTGTTTCCTTTCGGTGCTTCCATTACTTAATGTTTATGCTAATGTGTCCACGGCTGAATTAAAATTGTATTTAGTCGAATTAAATTATTAAATTAAGCATGGTGAATGAAAATAAAATATATTAAATTATAAGTTCTATGGCACTGGCGAGGATCCCAACATGGTCCTAAGTTGTCTGAACAGCTATAATGAAAAAACACGCAACAGATTTTTATCTGTGTTGCTACAAATGGCATCTCTTTGTCCGGCGGATGCGCAAAGCAAGGTGCTTACTATTGGGGGTTGAGAAGGTATCTAGACCGAGAAATTCTCTTTCATTTTTCTTTGGTAGCAATTTTCTGCTTTTCTTAAATGACACACTTTCTTAGGACAACTGAAGCAGAAAATGGCACTAGCGTTAAGGATTGCACTGTCCGGCGTGAGGAAAGGACTTGTGCCTTTGAAGTTTTGTCTCAGCATTGGAAGCTGAATAAAATCCCTGATCCAATTTTGTGTTTATTAGAGTCACATTCATATTAGCGTGTTGCCAGAGCCCCTGTAAAAGTTATGCTCTTTTCAAAAATGGAAATGTATGAGATTAAATTTCTTTTTAGACAAGCTGTACTTCAACATTGGAAGGACAGAATAACAATAATTTCTTTTAACAGTAAAATGATTGGACTATTTTAATGGTACAATGATTTATATTTTTGTTTACTAAACTTAGGTGGGTAAGTTCATTTTTTATGTGTATGTGTGGACATATGTGTGTTCAAGCATGTGTGCCTGTATGTATACATGTATGTTGAGGTCAGTGGTTAATGTGGGATGTGTTCCTTACTTTCCATCTTACGTCATCGAGACAGCATTTATCACGGAACCTGTCGCTTGTTGATTCAACTAGACTGGCTGGTCAGTAACTCCCAGGGGTCTTTCTGTCTCTGCCTTCTGTAATCTGGGATTATAGGTACCTGTGGCTGGATTTTCACACGGGGGCTGGAGGATGGACTTAAGTCCTAAAGCTTTTGCAGTAAGAATTCCATCAAATGAGTCATCTCCGTAGCTCCAACTAATACAACTTTGTTTTTGTAAAATTGGTCTTCATCTCTATTGCTTGCTCTTTCTTAAAAATATTAACAGTCTAATTAAGAAAAACAGGGGAAAGAGAGTTATTTCCTGTTGAGGATGTGGCCCAAAGTAGGTTTCCCATGATCCATTGGAGGACATATATATGCAGGCAGCCATAACTGGATGCAGTGGGTTATAAAAAAAGACATGCAGTTGAGAAGAAGCATGCTTGGATTCCATTTCCCAAATAGTGTGTGTGTTTGTTTGTTTTAGGGGTTAAGGGCACTGCTTGCTCTTCCAAGTTCAATTCCCAACAACCACATTTTTTGGCCCACAACCATCTGTAATGAGATCTGGTGCCCTCTTGAGGAAGAGACCTGCTCAGTCATCCTCATCAACTTAGACCATGAAACCCAATATGGACAAGTTCAACAGAATTGCCATATACGGGCTGCCCATGCAAAAATATATCTATTTACCAAAACTGAAAAAAAAACCCACTGAAACTCCAAATACTTATGGTCCTAAACATTTTAGGTAAAAGATACTCAACCTGTATAATGCTTGCCATTTTTGTTATTACTGAACTTAGAAGACATCAACCCCAACCTCTTCTCATTCAAATGGCTGATACCAAGTCTCAGGGAGGTGCGTTAGCCTTTCCCACTATATATATTAGAACAGCAGTGCTCATCAGCAATGGTTCTGTGTATTGACCTCCTTAGGAATACAAAGCTTCACTAATACTGCAGGAGATGGTGTCAGGGTGGTAAAAGGGTCCACCAAAGGCGTTCTGAAGACTCCTTGGGTTCATTAGTAACCCAGAATGACAAGTAATGTCCCATTGGAGAAGCCTTTGTGGCTCAAGGCCTTGCTCAGGCAAGGTTTTGCCAAGCTCCTGCCTGGCCTTTCCATTGGTTTGTGTTGGGTCACCTATGTGTGCAGTGGCTCTCACTCAAGGGCATTTTAATGGAGCTGCCTGGTCTCTGCTCTAGGAGTGGTTCCAATTCCAGAGTGCTGGTATTTGGTTTTAGAATGCGCTGTGTGGTGGCCAAGCAGAGATTAGTTGTGTCCCCTGCCTCCTGGGCCAGTGACTTTCTTTTTCCACTACATCAGTCTGATCCTTTTAACAACGCTGTGCCCAATAAGGAGGCAAACTTATGACCCAAAGATTAAGTGTATCAGGCCCTCTGTGAGAGCCTGCCCGGGGCCCACAAGCTGAAGCATTGCCTTCTTCTCTCTGCACCCACAATCCAAAGCACACACTTTTAACCTATCGATTTTCTTTACTCTTTCACGTTTGACAAAGTGTGGCTACCATTCGGTACCCTCTTCAGCTGCAGTCATCCTCCCCCCCCTTTTTTTTCTGAAATGTAAACCATCATTATCTCGATCATCAGAGGCTGTTTATTGAGTTCTCTGGGGAGCACAACCGTGACCCTGATCCTGAAAAATGAGTGCTCTCAGATGGAATCCCGACCCTCTAACAATTCATGAGCGAGAATAAAATATCCAGAGCCTTGAGCTCTGGAGTTCCCAGAAGAGATACCGCCTTGTGTCAGTACACAACAAATGTCATGCACCTTAGCACTGGGACATACTGATGTAACTTGCAGCGGGCTGGACAGCCTTTCCCAGAAGAACAACTGTAACCGCGTGCCCTGTCACAGGCTCTCAGGTTTCCATAAGCACATTAAAGAGATGTCGGTTTCCTGCCTTCTTGTGTTTTAACCTTTGGCAGTTGCGTATCTGACTTTGGAAGTGAACAGGGTATACATTCGGAGAGAGGAGTCAGTGTTTCATCAATGGGATCTAGGTAGAAAAAAGGTGAAAAATGACTGGGCCAGATGGTGGCTATGGCTGGTCAGTATACCATTTGTCCTGAGCCCTGTTTATTCAAATGGATAATAAGAAGAATGTTTGTGCAGGGTTACACTGAAATAAAAGTCATTTTCCCAGAAGAAAAGTGGAGAATATGCTCAAGCACTATTCTGTTGGAGAAATCCCTGGTTTTATTTCTGAGATGAGATGCTCACTCATTCCTCACTTACTCTTCATTCATTCTGGACTCCTGAGTCAGCTGCCTTCCAAGACAGCCGCTCTCACTACTGTTTCTTAGGATGGTGTGAGCCAGAGCTGCAGACGCTTCTTTGGCCCTGGCAGCGTCCCTGGGTTCTCCTTCCTGTAAATCCCTCTCCTGGCCTCAATCCATTCTTCCTATTGTGTTTGGCACTTTTGAGACCTATTCACCCGCTGGCCCTTTAACAGTTGGCTTTCTCCTTGGGTGAACTTCCCCTTCTTTCCCTGATGCTGCTGTTTAAATAAAAATAACATGTAGCTTTCCAGATTGATAGGACATGATACAACGAATGAAAAAAGTAGTGCATTTAATTAAAGATAATTTATAATACCTTAAGAATTACAGACATACAAAAATTCCCCCCATTGTTCCTCCCTTCTGTGCTTTTGACTACACAGAGATGATTATTGTTAATGTTTTTGTAATGTTGCCTGCATGCTTTTAAAATAGATTATGTTGTTCTTGACATTAAAATTTTCCTCTTATATTTTGATTCCTGAAATGGAGAAAAGATTACGTTATTTGACATACTCTTTCTCTGCTAGTATTTCCTTTTCCTTCTATACTCCCAATATTTTATGATTCAGTTTCTTGTAAAAGAGGTTTTCACAAAATAAAGTTTGAAGAAAAGCTAAAAAAACGTTATTCAGAGGCTTTTTTTCATTAAGCCCATATAAATACTTACAAAATAATCATATGTGTTTATGAGCACCTGCTGCTTCTCCAGTACCTTCCCCGGAGTTTAATGACAGTTTTCTTTTTCTTTTTTTTGGTTTTTCGAGACAGGATTTCTCCATAGCTTTTTGGTTCCTGTCCTGGAACTAGCTCTTGTAGACCAGGCTGGCCTCGAACTCACAGAGATCCGCCTGCCTCTGCCTCCCGAGTGCTGGGATTAAAGGCGTGCGCCACCACCGCCTGGCTAATGACAGTTTTCTTATTTGTTCTCATAGAGTTCTCACTGTTTTTATTGCTTCAGTAAGAGATTTTATGTAATGATATTAAACTTTTAACCTTATTTTTCTGCTCCAGTTTGTAATAATTTTTTTAAATGTCAGTTTGGAGCTGTTCTTCAGTTCTCTCTTGCATTGTGTGATCCTTTTCTTAGATATCACATCTCCTTTCTTGTTCTTAAGATTCTTTTTTGTTTTGAAGAAAGAGGGCATTAATGGTAAAAAATTTTGATACATTTCACATCACAAAACTTTTTGTGTTATAATAACAATAATAATGCATCATTTAATTGACAGTTTAGCTGGGTATAAAATAATAGTTTGAAGATTATTTTTCCCACAAGACTTTGATGCAATCATTCTGTGTTTTCTAGCTCTTATTGTTACCATTCTGATTCTTTTTTTTTTCAATGCTATTTTCTTCTTCTCCTTAGAGGCTTTTAGTATTTTCTCTGAGTGATTGATTGTATCAGTGAGGATCTAGTTAGGAAAACAGAGCCTATGTCAGGCAATTTAGCAGGAGTTGAATAGAAGGAACAGAGTTTAAGGCATTAGAAGAGCTGATATTCCAAATGGAATAGAAAAGCAAGTCAGAGATTGAAATAGGAAAAGTCACTAGAATCCCTAGTGACTAGAAGGACCAAGGAAGAGAGACTTTTAGTAGGTTCTCAAAGTTAGGACTGCCTACAAAAGCTAGGATGGAATAAATGCAGTCTTTGACAGAGGTATTACTCCAGGCAAAGAAAGAGTGAGGGAGACATGTCCTGGCTTTCTTCTTCCTCCTGGTTCTGTTCTCCTGCCTGTGTTCCATGTTGACTGAGGTATCTGGAGCCATATGACAGTGAAATGCAGCCGTAAGGAGTCATCTCTCTATGGTGTAGAGCAAAGTGAAGCAGAGGGAGGAAGGGAAGTGAATTTGAGAACAGACAAACAGAAAACCGGACTGATGGTTGATCTGGAAATTTACAATGATGGGTTCTGGGGTGAGCTTGTTTGTTTATCTATTGCTATTTTATATTTTGTTGTTTGGGGACAGAGTCTGGCATTGTATCCCTAACTGGGCTGGAACTCTCTATGAAGCTTAGACTGGTTTGGAATTTGTAGCAAGCTTACCATCTTAGCCCTCTGAGTTCTGGGGTTAGAGGTGTGAGCCACCATGCTGGGCTTGGTGTGGGTATTTTAAAATCTTGCTTCTGTGTCTTTAGCACCCTCCTCTGTTCCTCATAGAACCAAGTGTTAGCCATCTTTAGCTGGTTCTGTTATTTTCTCTCTCATCTTCTAGTACATAAGCTGTCAAAGCAAGTGTTATTTTCCAATTCTTCCTTTTCCTTTCTGAGGGGTTACCTAAATTTTATCTTCCAAACTACTGGATTCTAAAATGTCTGCTATATTTTTGATTTTCAAGGGTATTCTAGGTGGGTATGGTGGTGCAGTTCCATGATCCTAGGATTTGAGAAACCAAACAGGAGGATCACTACAAGTTCCAGGTCAGCCTGGATAACGTAGTGAGTTCTGGGCCAACCAAGACTGTGGTAAAAGACACTGTCTTCAAGAAGAAGAAAAAAAATTAGAAAAAAGAAAGACAAACTGTTAAATTGAATCTCTGGCTACTGGGAATCTGCCACTGCTAATGTAACAAGCCAATCAAATCGAATTAATAAATCCAGGTTTAATCTGAACAAAGCATTCCTGGTGGCCCCAGGGGAAGATGAGAGAACCATGAGGGGAACCCACGAGGTGGGGGCTTTTAATACCCTCTAAGGTGGAGCCACTGATGGTGGGCTTTTTCAGGGGCAGAGTTTGGACTGAGGCAACTCCCGGGAGGGGCTCGCTGCTTAGCACCCTGAGGGTGGGATCCGTAACGGTCATGCTTGAGATCCCACACATCCCAACGTTTTTGGTCAGATATGGATGCCAACAGAACTTCCACCTAAACATCCCAGACTCCTAGGGTATAGGGGTGTGGGTTCAAGTTTGACTTCTTCCTGCTGACAAGGGATTATGTGGGGAGGGGGAGACAGGAGTCAATGGGCTCACACTCAGCAGGAGGTGAGGGTAGAGAAGCATTCAGTTAACTGTCACCATAGAGACTCAGGCATCTGTTTCTTGAGGGAGCTGAGAAGGCAGGTTGCTAGGAGAAAACATGGATGGCTAACATCTGTCCTAGTTGTACTGGCAAAAGCATCCATTCTTTTCTCTTGTCTTCTGAGTGACTCTCGGATTCAAAACAGCACCTTGACTTTGATTCTTGGATAGCCAAGCTCATCTCCCTAGTATCCCTATCCCTTCCATTGATTCTAGAGCATGTGTTTTATTTATTTAGTTGTCTAAAGACGGGACTTATTTTGTAATTGATGGTCTGTCATAATTTACTAGGTAATCTAGATAAACATATTAAATGACATTCTTGCTTTTGGTTTTTCGAAACAGGGTTTCTCTATGTAGATCTGGCTTTTCTGGAACTCACTCTGTAGACCAGGCTGGCCCAGAACTCACAGAGATCCACCGGCCTCTGCCTCCCTGATATATATATCTATATATCTATATATCTATATATCTATATATCTATATATCTATATATATATATATATATATATAGTGTTTTACATTTGTTGAGATGGGATTCTTCCCGTTCTTTTCATTGTTTTAGTAACCTTATATTGCCTATTTCTTTTAGGTTCTTATCTGTTGTCATCTTATTAAACATTTATCTTTTTGTCTTCCATATCAGAAGCATTTCTTAGATGCTGTTCTGCTTCTATTTCTGAGTACCTCCTTCATCACTCCCCAGGATGTGATGTAAATATCTATCAACCTGTATAACAGTGGACTGTATTGTAGTTCCATGGAATAGCTTAGCTAGTCCAAAAAATTATCCCAAATGTTACCACTCTGGGTACATTTTTCTCTCAGGTCAGTCAATTTCATTAAAAGAATTCTCTTCTGAGCCCCTCTGGAAAGTCATTAGGCCATATTACCTTCTGGGAGCCAGGAAGGAGTGTCACCTAAGATCCCAGACTGAACAACTTTTAACATCATTCTCAGCTTGGTCCATCCCCAGCCTCCATCTGCTCCAGCACACTCTTCCACGCCTGTGTCTTCATCAGTGACACACCTGTCTTCTGCCAGGATGGGGAGGAACAGTTTCTTCCCTGTGTAAACTTGGGGAAGGATCTGATCTGTGTGTGTGTGTGTGTGTGTGTGTGTGTGCGCGCGCGCGCAGATGCAGTATATGTGCACAGCTGCATGTAAAGCCAGAGGCAAACCTGTGATATCATTCTTTAGGTGCCATCCACCTGGTATTTGGAGGCAGGGTCCCTCACTGGTCTGGAACTGGCCAAGTGGGCTAGACCGGCTAGCCAGAAAGCCCTAGAGATTTCTTTGTCTTCTGGGTCATGCTTGGCTCTTTTACGTGGATTCTTGGGATTAAACCCAAGTCCGTCTGCTTGCAAGGCAAGTGATGCACTTATTTAAAAGTTGAAAATTTGGCTAACTAAACAAACACTGCAAGCAAGTCTGATGCTTGGCAGTGTTTTGGGTTGGGGTGGAGTGGGGTGGGGTGTACTGGAGCATGCTTCCTACCCCAGGTCTCCCTCTGGTGCTCACAAATGCATTGTGGGGCTGGAGAATGGGAAGCTTATCTAGCCACAGGGTTTGAAAGAGGCAGAATTTAATAAATAATTGTTTAAAGAGGCTAGGTACGACATATTGGGACGTCCAGGATGTTGAAAAAAGTTCCACAATTTCTCTGAGGGGAAGGCCTAGCCACTGTAGTATTTGACCTGAGTTGTGTTTTGACATTGATTTCACACAGAAGCTGTGCAGGAAGGGACCTTAGCTGAAAATTTATCAGAACGTTAAAAAATCTTGACGAGACATTTCAAACTGGCCTCTTGTCTCACATCACTTAATTAGATTGAAGATTTAAAAAGTTAGGTCCTCAGCCAAACGCATGAAAGAGAAAAAAATGCAGCAGATCCAAGATATATCTGCCCCACTTCCGGCAGTGCTCTGCGCACTCAAGCCTTTCTGCAAGGTTGCATCGGACTAGAAGGGGTGCCCTAGTAGGGGTGCCCTCTTCCCTTGCTCTCACCCCTTTCTCCACAGTCAGCCAGGGAATAGTTTGTCCCAGTGAAAAGGCCTTTTCAGACACAAGAGGGCCTTGCTAATTTTATTTGTGAGAATAAAATCAAACCTCAAGGTTTTTTTTCAACAGTATAAGAATGATGAGTGTGCATGCCAGCATTTTAATAAGATTAATCTTATTAGGGAAATGTAATCAGGAGGATGGAGGCATTGTGAGGGGTTCTCTCTAGCTAAAGAAATATTGGTTGGCCTTCAAAGCCTTTAAATGAAGATATATTGAACTTTAAAAAAAATCACTTTCATTTTCTTAAAAAATTGCTTTAAATTATCTGGTCAGCTTTGAAATAGCATTGAATAACACTAATAGGCTATTTGAAGAAATTGGAATATCTGGATTGTAGTGTTTTTGAGTATAAATAAGAATTCATTTTATTGTGATTATTACACATCGGTGGCTTTCTAACTGTAAAAGGCTATTGATCTAGCATACTCTGAAAATGTTTAGCAAAGAGGCATGGGGCTTATGCAAAAGGACTTCCAAGCCAAAATCCCATTTCATCCCTTTGAAGGGCAATCTCTGTTTTGTGTTGTTGTTAGTATGTGTGGTGATTCAACTAACTTGAGCCTCAAAGACATCTTGTAGCAATGGTGACACCACCCTCAAATATTCAGAAATGGATTAGCATCAAGGTGTGTGAAACCACTTGCAACTGAAAGGCTCAAGTGAAATAACATTATGGTGTACAAAACTATTCACGCCTGAATAGGGCTAAGGAGTTTCTTCTTTTAGAAGTGTATGCCAGCTCATCTGGACAACTTCCTCACAACTAAAATACACTGTTAATTCCTTTTAAAGAAGTCTGATCACCTCAAACCCATTCTGTGGACCCAAGACGAGTTGACCTGTAGGAAGAAGTATATCAACCTGAGGAACTGAGTGTGGGAAGACTTGGAGAGAAATATTAGAGGATGAAGCTCAGCTTGTTTCTTTTTTCCTGCATTTCCCATCTTTTCTAAAGACTTTTGTGTACTCCAGGGTCTTTAACCCTTCTTCACTTGGTGAGAATTCCTTTACACCAGATGTCAGGGCTGTAGATTAGCTTCTCCAGGAGACTGCCTTTAAAGGGGGAGGGGATCTGGAAAAGGAAGGTCTGAGGCGAATGAATCCAGAGGTGGTATCGTGATGTTCTTTGAATGTCAGGGCTTCTCCCTTATGGGAGTGAACTACTTGTAGAGCTACCCAATGGCAAGAGGAATGTGGCATTTTTCTACTCAGTGTCACAGCAAAAATAACTCTGCACCTCAAATTATCTGGCAGGAGCTAGCAGGAAATGTGGAATGCCATACGTTCAGACTGTAGTAATATGGGGCGGCGGGGCTGCGTCCCCAACACCCCAGCTGCCTGCTCGGCTAGCTTATGCCCCGAAATAATTACACAGACACTGTATTCTTTTAATCACTGCTTGGCCCTTTAGCTCTGGCCCTTACTGGCTAATTCTGATATACCGATCAACTGATCTCTAATAATCTGTGAGCACCGGTCTTACCAGGAAGATTCTAGGTCGGAGCTTCATCGCGTGTGTCTGCCTGGGAGCGGGGCATGGCGTCTCTCTGAGGCATCTGCTCCGGAGAGGAGAGCTGTGGAGTCTGACCTCACTTCCTCTTCCTCCCGGCATTCTGTTCTGTTTACTCCACCTACCTATGTCCTAACCAATAAAATGGGCCAAGGCAGTTCCTTTATTAGCCAATGACCTTCCTCCATCATTCAGACTTTCAATTTGACAGGCCACATCCAACTTCTTTGGCCACTTGCCTAACAGAAGACTCTGATATTGGATGCTGACAGCATCCACAGGGTTTGTAGCGACAGGCCAAAGAGCTGGCTCATGAGGCCTAACCATTGATGCTGGTGTCTGCATGGATACATGTAGTGGGGGAGCCCACGGTTGTGGTTCCATAATGTTAGTTGACCTTGTTCAACTCCTGTTTAGATCATCATGTTTGTGAGACTTTATGCGAGTAGCTCCTAGGAGACACAGTCTCGCAGCAAACTCCCAGTGTCTCTGGCTCTTACAATCTCTCTGCCCCTTCTTCCACGATGATCCCTGAACCATGTTGACTTGGAAGAGGTTGGGGGAAATCTAGGAATCTCAACCTTATACAAAGGGTTATAGGCTCCTAAGGAATGGGGAGAGTGGGAGAAATAGTCTTCCCTAGGGAAGAGCAAACCAATTGGCTTTTCAATACCAAATGGTCAGACCTAAAAACATGCATACAAGTAACATTATACACACCAATTGGGTTGTAATTATGTATTTAGGAATACATACATACATATATGTGTAACAACAATTAATAAAAACTGAAGCCCTGGAATTGAAAAAGAGCAGGGGGTATATGGGGTGATGGAATATATTATAATCTCAAAAAACAAAAGAAATAACTTTGAGAAGTTAGTTGATGGGTGTGATGGCCATTTTTAATTGCTATTTTGACACAAGGTAGACCTACTCGAGAAGGGAGATCCAGTGAGGAATTGTCTAGGTTGGATTGGCCTCTGGGCATGCCTCTGAGGGATTGTCTTAACTGTGTCATTTGATGTGGGAAGAGCCAGCCTGAAAGTGGGCAGCACCATCCCCTAGATCCTGACTGTCTAGCTAAGAGAGGAAGCTGAGCTGAGCACAACCGTGCATGCATCCATTGCTCTCTTTTGACTGTGGACGGAACATGACCAGTTTTCTTAAGCTCCAGCCACTGTGACATCCCTGAATCTGATGAACCATTGGATCCTGGTGGACCACAATCTGGAATTCTGCATTTAACAGTCCCCCCCCCCCATTTTGCTTTTGTTAGGATATTTTTTTCTATTGTCATTTGCCTTCTTCTTTTTCTTTTTTTATTGATTTTATTGAGCTATACATTTTTCTCTTCTCCCCTCCCTTTCTCTCCCCTCCTCTTCTACCCTCTCCCAAGGTCCCCATGCTCCCAATTTACTTGGGAGATCTTGTCTTTTTCTACTTCCCATGTAGATTAGATACATGTATTTTTTTTTATTACAGTAACAGAAATGAAATTAAGACAATGGCATCAACACAGCCAATGACATAAGGGCACCTGTGTGCCAGAGACTTTAATCTGTTAAATGGATAAAATCATAATAAATTACTCTCAGAAGTTATGGAACATGATTGGAAAGGGATTTTATAACTTTAAGTGCACTGAGTGAGGGTGTCCAAAGGAAACAGCTTAGCAGCTGTAAGGAGAACATTCTGGGCCCTGCAAGCAGCATGTAGAGGCTGTTTTAAGTGACATCTTTCCTGAGATCCAGCAAGTTGTTAAACAGGAAGAAAAGAACACCATACTACTGAAGAGTCAACCCTCTTAACCAGCTTGCAATTAGACACCGGGTTGAGCCTTAGGATTACTATGAGTTAGTCTGTATGTCCCCGTCCCCCCATCGGAGTAAGCTCGTTTCATTTGATCATGTTCTAAAAATGTTGGTCCCTTGGCTGTGATTTAGAGGTAGGGATTTTATTTTTGGTATAGAAATTTGACTTTGGCTTTAATTTGAGACCTTTATCAATTACCTCTTCCACTTTGCCATCTTTGTGGGAAGTGAAGTCAAATATCTATGCTTCTATTCTTGCCTGAAGATCTTAGAGAGACTGGAATTATTTATTTAGAAGTCCAGGATCATATCAACATTTTAATTTAAGCCGTTTACTAGTATAGACCTCATTCATCTTAATCTTTGGGCATTTCTCCTTTTCTGTACTCAGAGGTAACATATATTATGACAGCCATCTGCCCCCTCCTTGAATTGGCCAGACTGAGGGCTGTCTTATTTATTGGGTGCCCTCTGAGTGCGTGTACCTTTGTAGTGACTGACCGCTTGACCTGTGCGCCACCAGGAGTATGGAGTTGAGATGTTTGTTGACTGAGCCTCCGTGAACACCCTCAAGCACTTACTTAACTCCTCATTGAGACACAGTATTGTTCTAGATCCTCTGAGGACAGCCCGGTGCCTGTGCAGGTGGCTTTTTATGGGTGAGGACCCATGAGCCTTTTAACTGAGATAAAAGGAACACAAAGTTGGAGGCAGAGATGCATTAGCCACGGCTGGGGACAATGACAACAGTTCTAGTGGAGGGCGTCCTCAGAAGAGTCATTGGGAAAGATAGCTCTCTCGTTTGGGAACTTTCTTCTGCCCTGGCTGCCCAAACTCTACAGTGTGCAAGTTTTCTAAGAAGATCTGTGTGTCAAGTCTTCTTTATGATTTTTTTTATTATTATTTGCTCCACTAATATTGCTGCTTTGCAAGTTTCTTCTTTGGGGTCTTTTCTCTCTAAACACATTGTGTGTATGATGGCAGGAAGTCTCCCTTAGTCGCTCCCTACTTTATTCTCTGAGGCAGAGTTTCTCCATTAAACCCAGAGCTTGCCTCAACAGCGAGGGCAGCCGACTGGCCAAGGTTCCTGCTTGCGTCTTCTGAGCACTGGGATTGCAGGGGAGCCACCATGCTTGCCCAGCATTCCTGTGGGGTCTGCAGATCCAGACTCCAGTCCTCATGTCTCACAGCACACACTTTATCCCCTGAGTCATCTTCTCAGCCCTAGGTAATTCATTTTTGAAATGCAAAGTGTAGATAAAGTTAAATGGAGTGATGTATGTATTAAGTGTTTCTCAAATGTAGAATTATCTTTGGCCTTTGAGCTACCCACATAGCATTCCCAAGCCACTCCCGATGTCTGCCATATCAGTGGTACGTGGGCATTGGACAAGATCCACTTTCAGGGCCTTCCTAGAATTTACTTTCGACCAGGTGGTGCTGTCCTTGCTATAGATAAGGGGGAAGAACAGTCCATGGCTGACCTCTTACTTGTTCTCCTTCCAAATTCCACTTTCCCCCATGTGATCTTCAGCGACTGAGAGGTGAGAAGGCATCTCTTTTTCCAGAGAAATTAGCACCCACAGCTTTCCTCATTTGCATTGGGAACCAACGGTTTGTGGTAAGGAAGACAGAACCACCGTGTGGCACGCTTGAGTTCAGGCGAATGCCACAAGCCAAACCCTAGGATAGTCTAGCTTGCACTCCCCTTTGGGAGCCTTCTTCCAGCTGTCTCCACCTGAGAGCTTTATGGGCTTGCTTCATGTCCAGACACTTTTTTTTTCTTCTGAGACAGGGTTTATCTGTGTGTAGCACCCTTGGCTGTCCTGGAACTCTCACTGTAGACTAGGCTGGTCTCAAACTCACAGAGATCCACATGCTTCTGCCTCCCGAGTGCTGGGATTAAAGGTGTGCGGCACTACCGCCTGGCTCAGGCACTCTGTTTTCACAGACCTCTCTCAGTGTTTGAGGCAGAGGGCATGCTTTACTTACTTGTAAGCATCCAGGAGTTCACCTGTCCACGAATTTGCCTCCCCAGAGAGAAACAGGGAAGATGGTATGCCTTATAACAGAGGGGGTGGTGTTGTGAATGCCAAGTCTATCTATGCTCTTGTGAAAACAGACAAACACGATCACTTCCATTCGGCTTTCTCCATGAGGGAATGTGGCTAGCAGCGCTGGCAGAGAGGAGGCCCTGTCATGACTTCCATGTGTACAGCCTCTCTGCGGGGGATCATGATTCTCTCTGGTGGAGATGGTGAACGGTCATGTTTTCTTAATCCAACTTGTTCATTATCTAGCCTGGGAGTGGCTGCATTTAGGAATTTAAGACCTCAGCAAGTGATGTTAAGGGAGGGTTTTCTGGCTAAAAGGACGCCATGATGTTGGGTTTTGATTGTCAGCTTGAGTGGAGCTGGAATCTCCCAGGAGACAAGCTTCCGGGCGCACCCGGGAGAGATGATTTAGATTAGGCCAGTCTCTGGACATGCCCATGAAGGATTATCTCATCGAGGTGGGCAAAGCCACACTAAAGGAGAGTGTCAGCCTCCCCGGACTTGGGCTCTGGGTTACATCCAAAGGAAGAAGCTAGCTAAAAACAAGCACCCATTGCTTTCTGCTTCCTGGGGATCTGTAATGTCACTAACGGCCTCAAGTTGCTGCTACCAGGACTTGGCCTCCATGATAAACTAACTGATTTTTTCAACTCTGAAACAAAATAAAAACTTCCTCCCCTCAATTGCTTTTGTCAGGGAATTTAAGTAACTATAACAGATGACGAACACCCAAACGGGTTGCTTAGGCAAGGGAGTCCCACTTCCTGTGATTGATAACAACAGTGTGATGTGTCACAACCAGGGCCTGGAGGTCCAAGGGTTGTTCTGTCCAGAGACAGGGAGGCAGACCAAGTGAGCTGGCTCCTTCTCTCTGGAGGTCCAAAGAAAACTGTTCCTGATACAACTTAATACTGTTCTCCCCCCTCTCCTTTTTTTCTCCTTACTTTGCACTTCCAATTTACAGCGGTTGTAATGTCCTAACGGGCTTCCCTCCCACTAAAAAAAGACACGTGTGAGAGTGAGAATGTTCTCTCGAGAAAAGACACTCTCTGGGGTTTGAGGTAGGTGCGATGAAACCTCCTCCGCAGCAGGCCAGGGTGCCGCAGCTTCAGCGGGGTCAGCATCCTCCTCCAGAGGGAGAGGGAGATACTCAGCCACTCTGACAGGGCAGGAGGTAACTGTTGTGATTCACTTGCAAATTGAGATAGTAGGAGATTTCAGACCAGAGTTTATGTCCAGAGCCTGTCTGACCTGTTTTGGCACCAAACTTGTAGAACAAAAGCAATCCAAGTTCATCCTCTTGGGTAGACAATTGTTCTTCCTGTTGTGGACAAGAGAGGATGCATCAAGAAGGAAGGGATGGGAAGGGCCAGTTAAGGCATGGTGCCTGGTAGCTTGACCAGTACTCTGAATGGCTACATCAGTATGGGGTCCCTGGGTGAGGGTTTAGAGAGGAGGACGATGAAAGAGCAGGAGGAAGATGATGACATCCACAAAGTAAGAAGGATGAGGCCCAGGGGCTCATGTCGTATTTTAAGCAGGGATGCTCTAGGAAGCATGCATTTACAGAGCATGGCATGCACGAACAAAATTCAGGAAGACTGAGCAAAAAAAATGGTCTCCCCTTTTCAGGGTTTATCAGTCCAACAATTTTATGCATATATTTAATGTATTTTGGCCACTTTCAACTACATTGTTACCCCCTCTTATTTCTCTCCCATGGATGCTAAACTCCCTTTTTACCCAATAAGTTCCTTTTCTAATTCCACATCTTTTAAAACTTGTAAGCCATTACATTTCATTAGGGTTACTTCACGAGCCTGAGAAGGACATTATTTACTGGAACAGGGGTAACTGGACAGTGGTTATGCCATTGGAGAAAATGACTCCTTCTCCTGAAGCCAACAAATTTGTAGCCAATAGCTTCAGGGAAATATGGGTACCCTAGTGCTTCCTGAAGTCACCCACATCCCCCACATGTCACAGCTATGATTCCATGACTTTCCACTGTAATGGAAACCAAGATGGTTTCTATAAAGTTATGAAAGAGAAGATAAACTTGTGGGGGAAAAATGATCATGTATTGAGAATTAATTCTAACAGCTAAAGTATACTTATTAAAATTCATCAGCATGCATGCTTTCTCGAATCATGATGACTTCATGGTCTAAGTGAAAAATTTGTATTCCTTTGGAAAATTAAATTAGCATATTCAAGGCAGGCGAAAATTATCTTTGACTGGTAGATGTTATTTCTATAGCATTCTTTGCCTAAGAAAACAGTGTTTTTGAGACTTAAGTTTAACAGCTAAAAGTAAGAACCAAGGCTTTCACGGTTTAATGTTTTAATTCATTTAAACCCCAGAAAAATCTCTGTGAGGTGGCCCAGTGCTGTGGCGAGTCTTTACAAATGAAGACTTGGAAGGCTAAGAGACTGAGGTATCTGGGTTAGGTGTGGACCGTGGATTGAACTAGTTGCTAAGTACAAGATCTCTGTGAACTTGAATCTATCCTATAGTCTGTCTTTCCCTGAGGGTTAGTGGGATAGCCCAGTCTGGACAGTGCTATTCTACTAGGCATTGTTAGGACCGTGATGGTGTAAGAGGTCTGCCTGGGGCATCAGAGTGTGAACGAGGAGCTCTGCTTTCCATCAGGTATAAAATGGGTCAATAAGATAGCTCGCTTGTTGGATGTTGCTATTCAGAATTAGAAGCTATGCAGAATTGCTGGGTTTGTAACCCCTCATCTCTGGAAAGTCGTGACAACAACAGCTGTCAAGGGATGATGGTGGCAGAAGCTGTGTGAAGCTCTTTACACTTCTCAATTCAGAGAAAACCCGATAGCAACCCGAGGAGGAAGGCACTGTCATTTCCTTCACTTTCTAGATGAGGAATCCAAGGACCAGAAGGAGGTAGGAGCACAGCTAGAGAAAGCAGAACTGGAGCCACCCAGATTCCAGTTTTGGCAAATCTGAAATACTTGTTCCCATAATGCAAAACAGGACTCAGCGAGGGTTGGGACGGGGACAAATGAAGCTGGTGTCGCCGCCCTCTGTGAGTGTGCCCTTGAAACACGTGACGCCATTTGTGTGTGCATCTTTGAACTGGGAGACACCATTTGTGACACCATACGCCCTTGATTAGGGCCATACAGAAGATCAGTGGAGGCACTCTTTCTCTGTAGAGGGACAGGGCAGGCAGTCTGCACACAAGCACTGGCCGGTATCCTCCCAGGAATCCCCAGTTGTAGTAACAAGTGCGGCGGGCTGCGTCCCTGGCACCCTGCTGCCCCCACGGCTAGCTTTACCCGAAATAACAACACACAAACTGTATTCATTTAAACACTGCTTGGCCCATTTCTATTTAGCCTCTTCTCGGCTAACTCTCGCACCTGGACTAGTCCATTTCTAATCATCTATGTATCACCGGTCTTACCGGGAAGATTCTAGCCTACGTCCATCCTAGGTTGGAGCTTCATCATGCATCTTCCCGGGAGCGGGGAGCATGGTGTCTCTCTGAGGCATCTGCTCCCGAGAGGAGAGCTGTCGAGTTTGAGCTCACTTCCTCTTCTTCCCAGCATTCTGTTCTGTTTACTCCTCCCACCTATGTTTTAACCTATGAGGGCCAGCCAAGCAGTTTCTTTATTACTTAACCAATGAAATCAACAGATTGATATATGACACTCCCATATCACTTCCCCTTTTTCTGTTTAAACAAAAAAAGGAAGGCTTTAACTTTAACATAGCAAAATTACAAATAACAAAACAGTTATCAAGCTAGCCAAGCAGGCGGCCGGGGTGCTGGGGATGCAGCCCCACCGCGCCTATTATTACACCCAGTTCTTCCTGTTGCCTTGGCTTTCTGCCATTGACTCAGACTCTTGAAAAAAAATGAGAAAATGCCATTTTGGAACACTGGGTAATTTACAAACTCTGTATTGAAGGCACAAAATATTTTCCAAGTTTCTGCTGGTTGTCCATGCTGCCGTGTTTCTCTCGCTTCAGCTGAGCAGAAGTGTTATTTTTAATGCAGTAGTGGTCAGGGTATGTCTTTGCCACGTTATTCTACCCAGAGTGTTTTCTCCAGACTTCCTCACTTCCAAACATCTGTTCAGTTTCAGAATTCAGGTCAACTTTTGCCACCACTCTTGAGCTTCTCTTTATTATTCTCCCCCAGTCTATAACACTAACTGCTCTATTTACTGTATCTGAATAAGACTCCAGGACAGTACCAAGAGCATCCTATGGCCCATAAAACAAGTTGCTGAATACTTGATACTCACTAGACACTTTATGCTGTGTTGCCATGTGATTCTTGCAATCACCCTTAAAGAAGGTTCTACACCACCTACATGGGTACAGATGAAAGAACAAAACTCAACACGATTAAACAACTTCCCTAAGTTTAGTGGCCAGTGTGTGCATTTGTGAAACTTTTCCTGAGCTAGAGATCAAATAAAATGTATAAGCTGTCAAGACTGAATCAATTTCTGTCCCTGGAGCTTGGCAGGGGACGGAAAGAGAGACAGATGTTTGTTGTCAGTGCAGGAGCAAACACTGCTGCCCACTCCCAAGGCAGGAAGAAAGTCCTGTGTCCATTCTTTGTATCTTTGTTATGTGTCTGCAGTTGGTAACAGTTTTGTTGAGCTCGAACAAATGGATACCTACATTTTTGTTTCATCTTGATCTTTTGAGATGAGGTCTTGCCATGTAGTGTAGGCTGGCCTCAAGCCCTTCACTTCTCTGCCCCAGCTTGCCCAGTTACTACTGTTCCATTTGTGTGCCCTACACTCAGAATGTAAAGGGATTACACGGGCAGTGGAATCTGGAGCAGACTTCACTGAGTGTTGGACTCATGCCACATTGAGGCTGATGGAAGATGTGGGTAGAAGGGTAATTGCATGAAAAGAGGGTCAAAGTTCCGGGAATAATTAGCCTGAACAACAGAATGGTTTCTTTGACTTCTGCAATGTCTTGTTTGCTCTGTAAATTCTAAGGAAGTGTTTTTCCTACTTAGTGCCAGGAACACATGATAAGACTCTTGGTAGTTACTTTTGATAATTCTGCCCACTTCCTCCCTTGATCTCACATCTACAGACCCAGGTTGGACCGTTTTGTTTGCTTGCATCATGGAGGAACATCAATCATCAGGTTCTCAGGCTCACTCAGTGGGTTTCCTTTGCAGGTGAACATGTTTGTTGAAGGGTTCCATGATGCCATCCTCCTCTACGTTCTGGCTTTACATGAAGTTCTCAGAGCTGGCTACAGCAAGAAGGACGGGGGGAGAATCATCCAGCAGACCTGGAACAGGACTTTTGAAGGTAGGGATTCAGTTTCCATGGCAGCGGCACTGCAGACAAGTGAGTCACTGCTTCTGTAGTTGCTATCTACTGCAACAATAGACTTGATTTTATTTCAGTTTGAAAGTATGGAGAATAAGCCAACTCACCTCACTGGCTTGTAAAAATAAGATGGAACAATGCAATGCATGCGAACATGGCGTTGAGCAGATTCTACTTCATTAAGAACCATCCTGCTCCTTGCTTATTTATATAACACTTTATATATATGTATACATGTGTGTGTGTGTGTGTGTGCGTGTGTGTAAGCTAGGGTTTCATGTCAGGTTTTATTGTTCCTCAACTTAGTTCTTGAGGTGGTCTCTCATCGATTCTGGAGCTCACTGTTTTGACTAGATTGGCTGGGCAGCGAGCCCCTGAGACCTGCCTGTTTCGGCCTCTGTCAGTACATGGGTTACAGATCCGAGTGACTGCTCAGCTTTCCACAGGGGGCTGAGAGTCAGAACTTGGGTCACCGTGCCTGTACAGTCAGCAGTTTATCCACAAACCCAGCCCTCCTGTGTACTTACACACACACACACACACACACACACACACACACACACACACTAAACACAAGCTATATTCACCACAGAACAACCAGTGTGGAAGATCTGCAGGCAGGCTTAAAGGTGTGTTAATCCAGCTGTACATCCCCACACCCACACCAGGTTGGTTTCAGTGAAATGCAGATGTTAGCCATCATATCCAACCTGGTGGTTAGAGCTGCTTAGCAGGTCCACGCCCTCTGCTTTTATTTGACTTTCGAAGTAGTGAATATTAGTTGCTTAAAAAAAAACAAAACAAGAAAACAAGACAAAACAAACAGAAAAGTCAACAAAAGCATATTATGTCATCATTCCAGCAACTGACATTGACATTTAAAAACGAGACTATTCTTGGCTTGAAAGCTTAAATGGTATAAAGATGTACAAAATAAAAAGTGAAGCCTTTGTTTTCACTGCCGTCGCCTTTCCCCAATGCAATCACTGTCAGCAATTTTCCAGATGACTCCAGAGTGTGCTATGCTTTCTGATAGCACACAATACAGAGCAAACAATGTAAAACGTTTAGAAAGCCGGATTCATTGAAAACACCATTTTTCATTTTAGTTCCATTTATAGATTTCACTCTTTTGTATGCCAGAAAATTCCATATGAGTAGATCTAACATATTTTGAAATGAGAGTTAAGTGTGATTCTGTTGTATAATAATTTCCTTTATTTTTTAAAATTATTTTCAATAATTTTGTTTATTTGTTTTGAGGAAGGGACTTACTATGTAGTCCTGACTGGCCTGAAACTTGCTTATACAGACCAGACCAGACCAGACTTAAACATGAGATTCTCCTGTCTCTGCCTCCTGAGTACTTGGATTGCAGGTTCTACCATCCCCAGCTTCTAATCTACCTTTGATTGGTGGAGGCTTCAGTTAGTTACAGTTTTTGTTATTCTGCAACACAGTGTCACAGGCCAGAGACTGTTTCTCACAGAGAACATTTGCAATGGTGAGGGATTTAGGTCTCTAGGTATGTGGATGCTTTATACAATGCATGGAATATCACCAGTCTTTTTTCTTTTGATAGGTTGTGCTGGTTCATTTACCACCAAAATGGTTTCTTTTAAATGTTTTTGGGAATTTAATTCCATTTCTCCTTTTTCTTTCTTCCTTTCCTTCAAACCCTCATATATTCTTCTTTCTGCTCTCCTTCATATTCATAGCCTCTTTTATTTCCCACCAATTATTAATTATATGCATATGTGTATATATCTATGTACCTATATGTATACACTCATGTATATTTCTGTTCAGTCAGAATAATGTTAGTTATAAGTATGTTTTCAGAGCTATTTGCCAAACATCTCATAAAAAATTCTGTGAATCTATATTTTTGTCAGTAGTGTATGTAAGAGCTGTGGCTTCCTCACCAGCACGCCAAGCTGGCATGGCTGGTTCCTAGAGCAGGCACCAGCGCTTCTGTTCACTCATCCAGTGCATTCACCAGGCTTCCGTGATAGACCAGGTACTGTCCAAGGAGCCGAGGATGAAGCCAAGAACAAAAGATGCTGTCCATATCAGTTTCTCTCATGTGCAGATGTGTGTAGGCAATAAACACCCCTCTCCCACGCCAGGAGGTGTCAAATAAAACAGGGTAGGAAGATAGAAAGCGGTGGGAAAGAACTGCTGGGTTAGAGCAGTCAACAAAAGGCCTCTGGACATGGCAGCTGGCTGGGACCTGACGGCGACAGAAGACATTGTATATGGGCGACTATGCCACAGAGATGGCAGCCACTGCAGTGAAGTCTGGGTGTATGCAATAGGAGATTGTTCCCTGAGGAGGTGGGGGGGGGGTCTCTGTGGCTGATGACTGAATATAAGGGACAGTGTGATAGGACCCAAAGCTCAAGATGCAGTGGGACCAGACCCATGGGCCTGGAAACTGCTGACATAGTTTCCATGGAGACGGTGTGCCTTACTGCTGCTCTGTAGCACATAACCTGTAGCGTGCTGGCGAGCATCTTCTGAGAACCATTAACACAGCGTGCAGACTGGGGATGCGGGAAGCAGGAGCCCGCAACCTTTAGTACCCAATTTGCTCTGTAAGGAGACTGGGTAAGCTAACTGAAAAGGGCCTTTCCAGTTCTTCATTGTGCCAACTTGTCCTGTGAGCTCTTCTGCGGATTGGAGTATGCCTGTACTTGTGTTTACATGAGTGAGACTTCTCAATGCCAAGAGCAAAGCCGAGTCAAGCTTTGAGAGAGGAGTATGGGATGGTTCCCTCTACGTTTCATGGCCTCAGCTTGTCCTCAGATATTAAAAGGGAAGGACAGAAGGGAGGAGTGGTGCTCCAGCTAGGGTTGTCTGGGTAGTAGATATGGCAGCCCAGGTAAGTTTCTTTTCTCTATGGTGGTTTCAGTGAACACCATGTTTTACCTTAGACAAAAGTGACAGCTTCCATTTTAGACAAGTAGTTGTTTGGGGGTAAACAAGCTCCCTGGATGAACTTGTTTTGGCTCTTCCTGCTTCAGCTAAGGGGCAGGAATCAAATAGGGTAATTCAGGGGGCATATTAGGACAAAGTCAAATTTCCCAGAATCTGTGCACAATGCACCGAGAAACCGGTGTGTGGGGACACAACCTTGGTCAGGCACATCCCTTTCTTAGCTATTACTCACCGCACGGTGTGGTCATTTGTTCTTGGTCTTCTGACAGCGGGACAGGAGCCAGAGTTGGGGATGCTCAAAGGCACCTCTGAGAGAGGTTGGCGAGCAAAGGGCAGGTGTCCACAATGGCTGGGACACAGCTTGATTTAGAGCTGAGACAGGCACTAACTATTCTCAGATGCCATCTTCATGGTTCCATTTTAAGGTCAGGTCTACGTGGTCAGTATGTACCAAGAGTATAAAGAATAGTATAGTTGAGTCTAAAATTAGGATCTTATGTGTCTGAAATGTAAAGACCAATGCCCAGGTGAGTTTGAATGGTTCAGAGAGCCCATGTTATTTCCTAAGCAGCAGTCCATTTGAAGGCAGCCCCTCAAAGAGCTGAAGAAAAACTCAAATCTCCCTCACATTAAAAACAATTTTAATTTTAGTGGTTGCTGTAAGTGACCATTAAGTTGTCAGGAGAAAAAAATACCCTGGATGTTATTTGACAAAATTGGATTTTACTGCCGTGAAACCTATGATCAACTCTCAAGACTTCCAATAAACGGTCCAAGGAGAGGCCGTATTTCCTCTGTGTGAGAGGTTAGAGGGGCAAGGTAAACAGGACTGTGTGTGGCTCAGGCCTGGGCAAATAGAAACCGGGTTAGAAGGACTCATTGCTGATACACAGGAAAATTCTGCTGTCACCTAACAAGTTCACCTTCTGCTCGATACTCTCAGGTGAAGTCTCACTTTGCAAAGCAGCCACCCCGAGAGTTCTCACCCCACTTCTTGGCAGAATTGCAATCACTTAAAGGTGTAATGAGGTGCAGGATTCCCAGGACCACTGCATCAGATACAATACAGTGTAAATCACTCAGGGCACACTTCCCTAACGCCGCTGGACAGATTGACAAGTGACCTCAGATAGCCACAGTGTTTTGAGAGTGAATATGTATATGTACACACACATGTATATGTATATATACACATATATGTATATGCACATTTACACATATATACATACTATATGTATATAATTTAAAGTTTTATAGCCTCTCAAGGATGCACAAGTTCATGATAGGCGCATCCTTTGTAACCTGCCTGTATTAAGAAGACAAAAAAAAAACAACAAACAAACCCCAAGATGAATGGTAACTCCATTCTGTTTCCAGCAAAGTAACCCAAAGTCTGGAAAAGTCAGTGGGCCTTCAAACCACAGCCCAAAGGACAGTAAACCCAAATGCCTGCCCTCTCCAAACCACACGAGAGGATGGAACTTTCCCTTGGGATGCTCCTCAGTGGACATTTCCCTGAGGCGGTCACTCTGTCTGGGGAGAAGCAAACAGACAGCAGCACCAAGGAAGAACAGCACAGAATTCTCCCATGAAGGAAACGAATGGCTTGTGCTGATTAGAACAGGGCTGGTGCACACATCCTGCTACTTAGTGAACCAAGATGCAAATACAGGCTGTTCAGCACCAGCCTCTGTTCTCTGGTGGCCTTTGGGGATTAGCTGCAGGGAGCACCCATCACTGCTTGTCAAAGTGGCTGGGTCCTCTGTGCCTTGGCTGCTCTGTTCCAGCCTCCCATCTCACTGGCTCTGTTCATAAACACTTCATCGGAAACTTCACGGTTCTCTGGTTCTTTCTGGCCTTAGGGTCTTTGTAAATTAAACCAGGTCAGTAACTTACACTCTTGATTGTGTTTTGAAACACAGATTTCCTCCTGTGTATGGGATTTTATAATCCCATAATCCCTGCTTTTTCTTTCTTTTTGGCTGCATTTTAACTTGTGCTGAGTCGTGCTTTGAATGGTAGATCGTGGTCAAGTACTCTCTATGATACTACAGGCACAGTAATGATAAGGAGAACTTTATAATAGCATCCTCCAGCCCCAGATCTCAAGCTCAAAATGCTCCCACCTTGGAACATTTTACATGTCAAAATGACACCATAGATGGAAACTTCCCCATAATGGATGCTTATCTCATGCAAAAAATTACAGAAAATACTGTATTAAGATTACCTTCTGGCTATGTGTGTAAGTATGTATAGAAATGTAAAAAATCTTGTGCTTAGACTTTCATCCTATCCCCAAGGTGTCTCATTATGTGTATGCAGACATTCAGAAATTTGAAAACACCTGAAATCTGAAACACATCTGGCCCTACATCCTTTGGCTAAGGGCTACTCAACCTGTAGGAATAATAACAGCAGTAGCGACAGATAGAGGAAAACAGCTGGTATTGCTTAAACATCTGTTGGTGATGCCCCACGTGTTTTATCTCAGCTCTGCTGCTTCTTGGTAGGAATATGATCTTATGCTTGTTTACGCTGGTTGTAGAGGCTGGGATTCAGGGGACCAATGCTTTGGCCACGGTGGCAGAGGTGGGAAAAGACAAAATGGCAATTCAGTATTCTTCAATAAAAAAAGAAAAGAAAAACAACCCAAAATCACACTTTAAAATTCCATTGAATTAATTATTTATTTATTTAGTGCATGTGTGCTTGAGTACGTGTGTGTGTGTGTGTGTGTGTGTGTGTGTGTTAGTCGGAGGATAACTTCTGGGAATCAGTTTGCTCTTTCTACTATGTGGGTCCCAGAGTTCAAACCTACATGACCTATGTTCAGCTTGGTGTCAAGCACACTCACCTACTTCTCTGGCCCCAACCTGTTTGTCTGATTCTACTAGGAAAAGCTGACTCCACAGTGCAGGCCCCTCCTTGAGTCCAGGCCCCTTCTGAGCTACTCTAACTCAGCCTTCCCTGCAGTGCTAACTCAGTACCAAGGAATCTTCCGGATAGTGTTTGCACAAGCAATGAATGAAGACACATCATTGGGCAATGAAGACTTGCTCTTTAGACACTGGCCTCAGGGACCCAGCAACCAAACCCCCAGGGCTCTTGCAGCCTGTATGGAGCATACTACTGAATCCTGGGTCGGAGTGATTTTCCTTATGAGAGTTGTCCAATGAGGACCCAGACCTATGTGTGATAAGACATCTTTACCTTTTTGCTACTTTTTAGAAAATAAAAAATCAAAACTCTAGAGTAAGCACATGGCCTTCAACATTAGCCTTCTTCTGTTCTTTTTTTTTTTCAGAAGTATTCCCCAAAGATCATTTCTTTTTCTTTTTTAAATGGAGAAATGTTAAGAATTTAGGAATGCAGACACAGATGAAATTACAATGTCTTTCCAAATGCCAACAAAAATGCTTCCAGTCTGATGTGATTCCCTGTGGCATGAATTTGTTTTAAAAAATCCCATCAATTCATTTTCTTGGCAGGCAGAGGTACCGTAAGTTACTAATGTAGAGTTCTTTGCCTCTCCTGCAGGTATCGCTGGGCAGGTGTCCATAGATGCCAACGGGGACCGGTATGGGGACTTCTCCGTGGTTGCCATGACAGACATTGAAGCCGGCACCCAAGAGGTGAGGAAAGGACACTTCTACATTGGTCACTCTGGCAAGTGGGGACTCTGAGGGTGTATTTGTCCTGGTGTCCAATGCGCCCTTCAAACACAAATGAGCCTTCTGGGTAGGCAAAGCTCACTGTTCACTGAGGTGGAAGGCACGCCACCATGTGAATTCTAATATTTTCCTTGCTGGCCTCATGACATCATTAGAACCATATGAGGTGAAACCTAGAAAAGTAACACATGTTCTACTGAAAAATAGTTTTTCAACAGATGATGATTGCCCTTTTTCCTTGCAAGGTCAAGGCTATCACTCTTTTTTTTAAAACCTTTCTTTTTATTTATCCTTTGTGTTTTTCACATCATGCATCTCAATTTCATTCATCTCCTTTTCCCTTTCTATCTACCCTCTGCCTTTTTACTCCCCCCAATAAAATAAAATGAAATTTAATAAAGTTTGAGAGAGAGAGAGAGAGAGAGAGAGAGAGAGAGAGAGAGAGAGAGAGAGAGAAAACAATCTTGTCATGGGAGCTGCAGTGTGGCACAGCGAGTCACACAGTAAATCCCTTGTCCATATATCTTTACTTGCAAGTGTTCATTGAAAAGAGTCATTGGTCTGGTTTGAGGTCTCTGGTCATTGCTGGGACCTCACTGGGGCTCCTCTTGGCTATCCTGTTGCTGCCCTGTGTCACAGAGGTCCTGCGGCTTTGAATCTGCAGGATGTGGCCCTTCATGTGCTCCAGCAGATCATAGATGGGGTGGTTGTTGGGGTTGGTCAACTCATAGCTCTGGTTCTGGGCTTAGATGCTTGCAGGTTTGTTCAGCCCGCCAACTCCCCCTCCCATTTCATCACCAGGGTTAGCTCTCAGACTTGCTCTATCTAGTTCACCCTATGCGGCAATGAACAAGGGGTGGGGCCGGTTCTCCTGCTTTCATGCTCTCAGGGTAGACCAGTAGGCTTACCCACACCTACACCACAGTGCTCTACTGTGCTGCCCAGGCAAGATGCATGGGCCACTCCCCTGAGTGCTGCAGCTGCTGAGGAGCAGACACAGCTCTCCCACTCTGAAGGTCAGCATCACTCCTGTTGCCTCGTGGGCGCTGGCATACGATACCTCTCCTCTCTGTGGGGTACACCTAGCCTTTGTATGGGGCGTGAGGGAGCAGGAGCCCTCTGGCTGTGTTCACCAAATGATTTTTATATCGCCCCAGATCAAGAGCTTGTCTGCAGTCTGACTTCCTCCTCTGGAGAGTTGGGGAGTGATGGTTCATCCCATCTCTTTGTGAGGCTGCACATGCAAAGCACTTGGGATAGACTCAACACATACCAGTCACTGTCGTATTTCATGAGGACCTAGAACTGGTTTTGACCCTGAGCTGATATAGCCTGTGAGAGGCTGCTGCCACTTAGTGAGGAGGGATGAGAAATATCACAGGCCACCCAGGAGGCACAAGTTTGTGCCCAGGCAAAAGTGGAGAACCCCTAGGAGCTGTGTGAGGAGGCACTGCCAGATTGGCTCATGTGACTGATCTAAGAGTTATTTAACTGGACTGTGACCCTGCAATTATATCATCTAAGGTGACAGCTAAAACAGAGTTCAGTCTGATCATGGGAGAGCACAAGAAGTGAGTTCATCAGAGATGAATGTGACCCCTAAGGACAGAGCACTGGCCAAAAGGTCAACCAAAAAGTTCTTCAAAGATACAATTTTTTAAATTACATCTATCTGTCTGTCTGTCACTATCAATCTATCTATCTATCTATCAATCTATCTATCTATCTATCTATCTATCTATCTATCTATCTATCTATCATCTATCTATCTATCGTGTATGTGTAGGTCAGAGGACAATGTGTAATGGTTATTTCATTCCAACATGTGGGTCCTGGGTATCCAATTTAGGTCTTAAGGCTTGTTGGCAAGGGCCTTTACCTCTGAAGCCCTCTTTCTATCACTCTAAATTATATTCTTTAGTATTATAATTGTATGTCGATCTGACTGGAGGGTGAGGGGGCTGTGTATCTGTCACATGCTTAACCTGAGCAGGTATGCAGTGACATTGGTTTCTGTCACATATCCCCAAGGGAAAAGGCCTCACACATGACTGACAGTGTGGACTCCTTAGTGGCTGAAGCCCAGATAGGGGCCTTGTGGAATGAGCCAGGGAAAAGGTGTGAATCTGTAGACTATTGTTTCATAGGGAAGTGAAAAGAATCCACTCTTCCCATTATGCAGTAGCAGCTGCTGGATACCTGCAGGGATAGCATTGGTAGGGTGCAGCCTCCAGTGTAGACAGGCCTCACCAGGCACTGTCTCTGTCGTGTCCATACCTTTTCAAGTCTACGTGACCCTGATTCCTTTGCTGCCTTGAGGAGCCACTGTGATAGTCCGTGTGCACAGCAGGAGAGCCCCTGACCCCTCCCGTTTCTCACGCTTTTCTGAAGCTCTTGCTGCCACTCTCCTGCAGGTGATGATGTGTAGAGGTAGCCTGTGTAGATCAGGCTGTGTTTTGGGGAGCTCATGCAAGACTATGAGCTTTGTGCCTCCTTTGGGAACTGATGTGGAATGAATAAAGCTGATTTGGCCTATGGCAGGGAAGAATATAGCTAGGCTGGAAGGGATATATAGAGAGAGTAGGTGGAGTCAGAGAGATGCCATGTAGCTGCCAAAGGAGACAGACACCTGGAACTCTACCTGGTAAGCCACAGCACTGTGGCCATACACAATGGGTTAATTTAAGATTTAGGAGCTAGCTAGAAATATGCTTGAGCCATTGGCCAGAGTGCTGTAATTAATATAATTTTCCAGGTCTGAGCAGCCAGAAAACAAACAAGCAGCCTCTGCTTGCAGGGAACAGGTAACTTTGGCTTTTCCCTTTTTATGTCTGACTTTTGCCTCTCTGTAGGTTATTGGTGATTACTTTGGAAAAGAAGGCCGGTTCAAAATGCGATCCAATGTCAAGTACCCCTGGGGCCCTTTGAAACTGAGAATAGATGAAACCAGAATTGTGGAGCATACCAATAGCTCGCCTTGCAAATCATGTAAGTTCAGAGACTTAATTCACTTTTCCTCCTCTTCTCCAGTCACATGGGGCCAGCACATGTTGCTCTCAAGGACTTGTGTTCAGAAAGCTCCCATGTCTTTTTCTGATGTCTTCAAACCCGTGGGAACAACTCAAAAATAGCCATCCCTCCTCCCTTACCAGAAGTGTCCAGCTTTCTTCCCTTTATTCTTTTCTTCCAGATGATAGTATATTCTATCTGGATTTATATCTCTTTCTACAATCTCTTAGTTATTAGAGGTTTCTACTTTGAGGAAAAATAATATTATTAACTGTCTCTTATTCATCTACTGTAACAAATCTCATTATTGATTTTAAAGTTTACAGTTGACCTCCAGATCTTCAAGATGGGACAGATAATGTTCTTAAATACCTGGCAACTTACAAAGTGGCAAATAAGCATTGAACATATTATTTATAGCCCATTTCTGGATGGAGAAAGAGAAGCAGGTGTATCTTCCTCAGAGACAGGAACATTTTTTTAAGTGATTGTCTCTGAGGGGCTTCTGAAGAGGAAGAACAAGTGGTATCAATCTTGCAGGCCAGTTGGTGATTCTAGGTGACTATATATGGTCATTGTGTCTCAGGACCATCTTTTAATGTTGAGGAATTTATACTATACACTAGTTATGAGAAAGAATTAATGGAGAAGTGTATTGACCACATAGCCTCTGGGCATGGATCCAAAGTCTTACTTTTGCTTCTTGCTTTTTTGGGCTAGGAGAGTTCCTTCAACTCACCAAGCCTCCCTTTCCCCACATGTAAAGTAAAATATACCCAGCTTTGGTCTGAGGAGCCCAGAAGGCCGTGACCTGCAGGCTTACTCTAAACTCTGCAAGGACAGGAGAGGCTGATTTTTCTAGAACTGAGTTCTTAATGGAGTGATCCAAACGATTTGCTTTTTCACAAAGCTATGTAGGCCATTTGGAGATGGGACTCTGGCTTTGGTGAGAGAACATCTAAAAACAGAATACTGACCCAGTACAATTCCCCAGACCTTCTAGCACTTAGGAGTGTCACCATCCCCCGTGAGAAACAGAAGAGCTGGGGCAGTGTCTTTGTCCGTCGACGCTGCTCTCCTTGACTTTCAGCTCAAGCAGAGTGTGGATGTGTCTGAAATCTCCAGCTTCCAGCCTCATCAAATCCTGCTCGAATCTGTGCTTCTTTCTTTATTTGTGATTCTTTCTAACCTTCCTTCCCTCCCTCTTCGTCTTCCTCTTCCTTTCCTGTTATAGATCTTGCTGTGTAGTGCAGGCTGCCTCAAACTTGTGATCCTCCTGCTCATCTTCCCAAATGCCAGGATGACGCCATTTGTCCCAGTCTCAACTTAAACTTGTTTTGCTGCTGTTCTCTTCACTGTCACATGACAATGCATTTGTCTAGTGCTTTCTGAAAAGCATGCATATATATACACACACACACACACACACACACACACACACACACACATATATATATATATATATATGTATTTCACAGAGGAAAAAAATTGTTTCAACTGGGAGATGAACACAAACCAAAGTATTTCTACTTATTTTCCCAAATGAGCTCTGACCAGTGATGTCTCTTTTTCAAGCAGGTGGCCTAGAAGAATCAGCAGTGACAGGAATTGTGGTGGGGGCCCTACTTGGTGCTGGTTTGCTAATGGCCTTCTACTTCTTCAGGTAGGGACCATTCAAGATGCTAAAATTCACTCTGCGTGTTTGGCCTTTGTCTCCTGTCTTTGCATAATACTCCCTGTGATTTGCCCACACCCTTCTCTGAGAGAAGGATGGTGGTTAAAATATCAAAGCCATTCTTTGGTGCGATCTTGGGTCTGGTGGTCATCTTGGGTTATGGATTTCTACTGTACTCTGGCCACCACGGGCCAGAGAGTTGCTGGGATCTCTGGACCACAGATCCATTCATGAGAATCCCTTCTACCTACCAAATGTAAACACGAAGAGGAAATCTGGACAAAGAATGAACCTATTCTCACACTTCCTTCAATTCAGAAATAAGTGGCCATGTTCACCTTGAAGGGCTGGAGGGAGCGCCCAGTGACCTCCCATTCAGGCTGCTGAATGTGTTCTGTGTTTGGAGAAGTCACGTGCTTAGCTGTTGCTATGGCTCAACCTCCAGGCTCATAAACTGGTGCTATGTACATGTGCTCAAGGTTTTGGTCGTTTGTTGCCGTGGTGGTCCATTCTTTAGTAATCTTCAAAGGCTGAATTCAGGGCTTATTTCTAAGGTTTCTTCATTTTCACATGGAGATGTAAGTCTGGGTGTGTGTAGCTCTCTGTGGGAACAATTGTGTCCCTGTCCCTTTGGTCACAGTACACTTAATCTGATCTTTATCTGGGAGCATATCCTGGGAGTCAAGCAGAGTTTCTGGGGCAGAAGAGATAAGACTGAACCCACACGGTCCCAGGGAAGAAGGGGAAGGCTTGTTCTACAGTACATCGGAAAGCTTGCCAATTTTCCTCCTTGAATAAGGACACGATGCCTCGGGGCACACTACTTTAATCTCTGACCACGGTTTCATATTGTGTCACTTCTAATTTATCAGACCTAACCCAGATGTCCCTGGAAGGCATTCTTTGTAAGAGGAACTGTATAATTTTGCCATCAAGTGAGGTTTTATTGTTGCATTTATTCTGCTTTTACATAGGAAGAAATACAGAATAACCATTGAGAGGCGAAATCAGCAAGAAGAGAGGAACATTGGGAAACATCGAGAGTTACGCGAAGACTCCATCAGATCTCACTTTTCGGTGGCTTAGAAGATCCCCCACTTTCGTCTGCTTGAGAGATAGATGGAAGGAAAGACATCAGGGGAGCAGAAAGGACGCTCGTGGAGAAGTCTTTGTTTTAGGCCGTAGTCATTCACTCTCCATTTCCTTTAGAAGCTCAGGAATGATTATTAATCACTATCTGCCTCCCGGCCTTTCATCTCATGGCAAACAAATCTGAGGATATAACGCCATTCTATTAGGTGTTCTGACCGCTGGAAGGGTATAGGATTAGATTTATGTTTTGAAAAATCCAGCGTTTCCGTATCTTGATGGCTTTGGGAGCCTTTCACACAAGGAAAGGTGTGGTTTTTCTGAAATTAAATGTTTTGTAGCTAGAATAAAACACTTTTTACAAGTAGAATATTCCTGGAAAGAATTCAACACCCAATAAGAGGACAATAGAATGAAAAAAATCTCAAGCCTCGGAATGCAGGGCTGCTCCCTAAAGCCAGTGGACAGGTTTGTGGTAGACAAGGGCTGCGATCGGTGTCCACGGTCAGGTCTGACCTTGTGTCTCCAGAATGATCCTCCCTGTCTCTTTCAGTGTCTCAGAAAAACTACTCTGGAAATTGTAAATATTAGTGAGTTAGGAGGATTTATATAAGAAAAACGAGTCTAAATGTTTCTTTTATGATGTAAAAAAAAGCCCTACTTCCTGCTAACATTTTATTTTTAAGTATTTTAATCTTATATTTTGGTATTAGAAATGTGTCTATTTTTTCATTTTGAAGATTAAATCTCACTTATACTCTAAAAGCACGGAGAAAGTGTGTGACAAACCCATGGTGGCAAAGGGATGGCCTCTTTCTCTGCTGTCCTCTTTCCCGCGGCTGTGGTCAAACACTAACTGCTAATGGCCGCTTTGACTGCAGATGTCTAGGAATACGTTCAGCTTGCAAACTCTAAAGGGACACATTGATTTTTAAGCCGTTTTTCATTGTGAATGGTTTTAAATTCTGGAGGGCTGCACCCCTTCTAAATTGTGGCCAACTGATTGCCCTTCAAAATCCAGAGAGGGAAGGCAGTGGAGTATAGCGGAGGATACCCAGACATGCCAATCTTTCCCTCCAGAAGAAACCGAGGGCGAGAATTTGACAGCGAAACACAGAAATGATAAATTAAAAGGAGCGCAGTTTATCGAAACGTGGTTGGAAGAGGGAGTGTTGATATCCGCTCTGTTCCCTGAGCCTAGAGAGTTTTGCAGCCACCACAAATTACCCACAGCGCGGTAGGACAGACAAGTGCATTCTGGGAACGACCAAGTCAGCTTTTGCTGGGTATCCGATTCGCACTCAGTCCTGTCTGCTGAGGATTAAATGTGGGTTCCCACTTTACCGTTTGAGGAGAGAACAAGGGTACCATCTGGTAATCATGCCTCTCTTGGTAACATTTTGAGTTCCTCAAACACCGTTTAGTGGGGAGAAATAGCATAATTCCTTGGAGGCCACATTCGCTCAGGTCTGCTGAAGAGGAAAGCTGAGTGGGGGCAAAGTTCTGGAAGCTGCTCGTGCTTGCTTCCCCGGGAAGGATGGTGTCACAGCTGGTTGCGTTCCACGTCAAAGTGAACGGGCTTTTTCTGTGTGAGGCTCACTTCTTTCTTAGGGCTCAGGAAACGGATACAAACCACGTGACGAAAGAATCAGCTGTGAACAACAAGAGCAGCTCCGTTGCGGTTCTGCATTTAGGCGGCTAAAGGAAAAGTGCCGACTTCAAAAAGAGTGGAAATAGTAGGCAAGAAAGGTAGATCTCAAAATTCTAATGCAGGACGAGAGTTTGTGAGGTAGAACGCAGGAAAGCGGTGGCCGATGGTTGGGAACTCACATTACGTTAACTGAGTGCACAGACTGCAACTGCTTCAGTTATCTGAACCCGAGAGCTCGTTTACCTCTCTTACTTTCTCAATAATCTTTTCCATATATTTCAGAGATATTCATTTTCTAAGGTTTATTTTTTGAACCTGCGTGTTAGTTACAGGAGAGGGGGTGTTGGGGAAAGTCCTCTACATGGCTATATTCTATTTGGTGTAAATATTTCTGACCGTTCTTGACATTTATATAGTGGTGCATTAATGGCAGTGTTGTTACAGAAAATACCTTTTCTTTCTACTTCAGCTAGAGGAATTGTTCCAAGTTTAATAGCATTTCCCCAGGTAGGATGTTAAAGATGAGGAGGGAGTTAGCCTTTGAAAAATGGGTGACTTTTGTCTTCTTCGGAAGATGGTGTCATTTCTTATCATGATAAAGCAATTCTAGTATGATTAAGGTCATTTACATGTCTGCTATGTAGTTTTCCTTCCTTAAACATCTTCACATGGCTAGGCAAGGTGTTCTCAATCCCAGCACTTGGGAGGCAGAGTAGGTAGATGTTTGTGGTTTCGGGCCAGCATGGTCTACATAGTGAGTTTTAGATCAGCTGTGTTTACACAGTAAGACCCTGTGCCAGAAAAAAAAAATCTTCATATGAGTTGCCCAAATGACATTAAGTTTTGAAAATACCACTGAGCTGGTAAACCTCTGCTGAATGTATAGATGTTGGTTCTGTGGTAGCCCTGGGGTAAGAACTCTCCGTATTGTATCGTGGGACTTAAATTCCTAACTGCTAAGCCACAGCTTTGACATTTGGTCATTTTTAATCTGCCAGGAGCCAACTATTACATAATAAGTTCAATGGGACTTTAGTTCTTAAGCCATTCTATACATTTTTACTCCTAAATCTAATGATTAAGATTTCAAAGAGGATATCTTATTAGTATTTTTCTCATCTAGTCAAATGTGAGTTCATAACAAGCTAAAATAAGCATATAGTTATGGTATTGGAAATAAACACAATTTTTTTTAGTCAATATTATTGTCTTGGAGTTGGGAGAGAAGACGGAGTCTATTCTGTGTGGAGTCATGCCCCTTCCTCCCAAACAGAGGTTTCACAGGGAATCCCTTCAATGTTATATTGTTTTTACAAGCCACCAGCACGGCTTTTCCTGAACCACAGATATAGTTAGTTCCACAGACCTTAAAATAGTTCTTTACCCCTCAGAACTAACTCGTGGAGGAAAGGGAGAATCCTAAGGAAGGAGAGCAGGTGGCCTTGTTTCCTCTCTCCCTTGAGAGAAAAGCTCTGGAATGCCAAGTAACTTCCCGCTTTGTTTACCAGCTTCCAGTGCTGTGCCCGAAGGTACATGCACCCTTTCTGTCCCTAGCTTACCTCTTTTCTTCTGATTGGGACTGGCTGTAGGGATGGAAGGCAAGCGGTGGGTGTAAAAGGGGAGGCCTTGTATACCTGAGACAGACAGTGAGTGGGCTCAGAAGCCAATTCTAGTGACACCATTGCTTTCTTGAAGCTGAGTGACTTGTGCAGTTCTTTTACACACACACACACACACACACACACACACACACACACACACACACACACAAATAAAAGAGAAAGAATAGTGTTTCTAAGTTGGAATATACTAGTGCCTATGTTTCTTGAGACACAAAGGACTCAGATCCCTACTGGATGCAGCTAGGAAGGCAAATGGCGATAGAAATTTGGCCCCTCTACCTACATGTCACAGGTTTTGTTTAGTTACACCCTGTGGTTCAGGACTTCAGAAGGAAGCTGGTAATGAGCTGAGTTTCTCATTCAGTGGAATAAAAAAAAAATGGTCTAGAAACCCAGGATACTTAGGGGCAGCATAGAAATAGGGAGAATGAGTTGGTGGCACCAGAGGGACCTGTCTCTCATCCAGTTGGTCTTTAGAACTGAAGAATAATGACCAGTTTAGACCTTCTGCAGTAGCCAGTCTCAGCAAGAAATGATGGGCATGCCCAGTGAAAAGAACCAGGAGCTTATTTCTCCCAAGGCGACTATGGGAAGAACTTCCCTGCTGTCTCTACTACCTTTCTTCCCTTAGCCCCACCTACTGTCAGTCATGGCTCCACAGGTGTGTGGGCATCTTTCCCCTGCAGGTCGGAATTGGTGAGGGAACCTCCACACCTACTCAGAGAAAGAGACAAAATAGCCCTGGCTGTAAGGAGGTAGCCGGCTTCTAATCAGAAAGTCTAAAGTAACTTGGCCATGGTGCCCTTGGACAGTTCAAGCCTATGATTCTCTTGCACACTAACAAGCCTGGCTTTGGTTCTCAGCATACAGATTTTTCAAATGCGTCATGCAGGCCTATGGGATGAAAGTCACTCAAAAGGTGCTGGGTTGGAGGTTGTTCAAATCTCTCATTAACCACGAATGTTAATTCATGTGAAACCTAGAGCATTCAGAACCAGCTGATGTTGGTGTTTATGTTTTAAACCACTTTAAACACAATGAAAAGGATTTCACTGAGAGCTGTATCTCAGAGGTTAAAAGTCCATATGTTACAAAAATTCTTGGTGTATCAGGTGTGAGATGGCTCTTAGTGGAGAGATTTGAACACGTAGACCTCAGAGTTAATAAAAACATGTTACGTTTATTCATAGTTAAAGACATAAATTTATATGCACAGGAACAAAGAGGTCTATTTACCAAGCATGAATCATAACAGCCTACCGAATTCATTTTTTTATTTTCTAGAACAAAGCTGTCATAGTATACAGCAAATATCAGGTAGAGAAAGTTATTTCTGCAAAGAAAGAAGCAAATGTGGATTTTGACATGAAGTATCTTATTCAGGATTTGGTGCTTGTGTCTGAAAATGTTCAGTGTGGTGTGCATAAGTCAGCAATGAAGTACCCGCAACAGGCCGGAGGTGCTGTGTTTCTGAGAATAAGAGCTTTGTTCCCTGTGCATAGTTGAAACCAGGGGGTCACGAGCTAGGCATTGCAGAAGGTTAATCCCGGAGCCCGTGTCTTTTGTGCCATATCAGTCATGGCTAATTTAAATACAGGACCACCAAACAATACAAACCTACCATGAGTCTGGTAGATAGCTGCACTAGTCACATACAGCTTACTATCTAATGTAAGTAGGACTATCTGCATATAATGTGATTTAATTTATTGTTGTTTTGTGTAGAAAATGAGAATTAATGACTGTGGACATAGCCCTGTTTTGTATAATATATTTTATTTCTGGTGCAGAACTGGTCATTTAAACAATCTACTTCATTTGGGGTTTGGATATAGATGTGTATGTGTTCTTGTAAATGTTTCTACTGAGCAAGAATACCACATATTCCAAATATAATAATGTTCTCATTAAAAATATACTCTACAGAAACAGTTGCCTGTCTATAATTTGACTAACATATATTGCATATATACAAGTTTTCTGAGAATTTCCTGTTTTCTTGAATGAGCTGAAGTAAAAGACCAACTAATGGCTATGATGGATTATAATGTTTGAATGACATTCATGAAAGGACTCAAGAATTTCTGCCCCACAAAAGGAAACTCACAGAGATAGCATGGCATCAGAGTGCCAAACCCTGAATACATAGACTCCGCAGGTACAGGAAGAAGGTGGCATGGAGAATAACCATGCTCATCGTGAGACATCATGTGTCCAACTGATGTCACGGGTTCATATTATATGCCCATCACCCACAGAGACCGTCAATTCTGTTGTCCAAAGGGCTCTTAGGTCCAGTGTACCAGGCAGAGTGACCACCCTTTGGTGTCTCTAGCTTCATCTGGGCTGAAAAAGGGCTATCTCAGCCTCTGGGAAGTCATCATAGTGATTGGCATGACTGGAACAGTGTCCCTTTGGTTCTGATACCATGGCCAGTGAGGTTCCCGAATGGTACCACAGACGCTACTCACACTGGCAGTGCATTTGAGGTAATGCTGTAGCAGGATGTTGGTTGGAGTGAGGTAGTGTGGAAAGACGTGGTAGGAGTGAAGTGCAAGCCTGGAGAAATTCTCTAGGAAACAGGGATTACTCCTGTTACTTTGGGGCCCTGGATTCTTGGACTCTTTCCCTGTATTCCTACCACTCACTCCTCTCTAAACATCATACGCAGACAGCAACTCTAGATAGACCAAGCATGCCTTCTTGGGACCATGGAGTTATGTCTTATTAAGGAGCCCCAAGGGGAGCTAAACACCACTGTTTTAGGACTGTGACCCAACCCTAAACCACGAGCATCTAGTGTTGACTTAAGTAGCAACTATTAATGTGACAAGTACCAAGGGTGGCACACCTTTAAGAAGGAGCGTCTTTCCGAATCATCTCTTAGCATCAGAATAGAGCCAAGGAAAAGAA
The DNA here is from genome assembly GCF_037038515.1 of Microtus pennsylvanicus. Taxonomy (NCBI): domain Eukaryota; kingdom Metazoa; phylum Chordata; class Mammalia; order Rodentia; family Cricetidae; genus Microtus; species Microtus pennsylvanicus. The sequence goes on from NC_134584.1 coordinate 25,731,718, forward strand.
TCGCCTTTTCAGGCCTACTGTAACTCTCCCAGTCACCAGAGGTGGAAACTCCTAAGCATCAGAGAAGAGGAAGACCAGAAGTGGGTGTGAGCAAAGACCTGTGTGCAACGCGCTCTGTGCTAGAGCTGTTGTTGGCTTCTGGGTCACTCATGTCCTTCCTGCTTCACAGCCTGGCTCAGATCTCTGAGCTGTGTGATCTTGTGGGAAAAATGAGAACAATGCTGACACCAGGTAGGTGACTTTGGACTTAGACACCTGCCTGGCATCCTGTAAGACATTCAGCAAAATTATTATATCTGTCTGTTTCCATGACATTAGGTGAAGCAGCAGTAATCTGGAAGGCTTTCAAGGCCAGGAGGGTCCTTTCTGGTAAAAGTCACCGTCAGTTTCCCTTCTTTTCAGTCTGGTTTGGTGACAAGTGGCCTCTGGGTCTTGATGGATGCGATGAACCTCTGAAGGAGGCATGGGAAAGAACTGAAAGGGGAGACTGTGATAACGAGACACTTTGAGAGGGATAGAACGCTTTCATCCAAACATGGGTTCTCCCATCAGTGTGAAAGAGCCAATGTTGAATGCTTCATCTCACCAGCCTCTCCCCACCTCCTTCTTTTCTGAGGCAGAGTCTCTTATTGAACCCAGAGCTTACTGACTTGGCGAGAGCAGTTGACCAGTGAGCCCCGGGGAATCCTTCTGTCTCTGTTGTCCCTGGGCTAGGATTATATACACCACCATGCTTGGCTTTTCGTGTGTTCTAGGGATCTGAACTTAGGTCCCTGCACTTTCAAAGCAGCTCCTCATTAACTGAACTATCTCACCAGCCCAAACACTGACATTTTAGCCAGAACTTCTAAGCAGATTCTATAACAGAACTGATCATGAATGAGCTCATTTGAATGATAGCACTAAGTAAGATACATCAGCCATCTCTACTTTGCAGGTTTTTTCAAACCACAGAACAGATGGACACATTTCTAAACTTGGCTCCTTGGCTTAAGAGTCAAAAAGAAAGTCCCCGATTCTAATTCCCTGCATATCGGAGTGGATGCTTTTTGCGTTTTCTCCTCATTTCTACCCACCCAACCTTCTCACATCCAAGAAAGTTGTGTTTCCAAGTTATTTTTTCAGAATTTCTTTGAGAATTTGTTGGTTTGGATCATACTGCCTTATGAGTACAAATGATTATAATCTTAGGAATTTTGTGAGCTGGTTAGTATTGAAATAATACCTGTAATTAAATAAGTTTTGTGAAAAGCTAAGGTAATAAAAATTCAAACCACATTGCCTTCTAATTTCCATTTTTCTATTACATTTGCTGTATGAAAGAGTCCCATCTACCAATATCTACGGTAGGAATACTAAATGACAGTACATCCCCTCCCAACTCCATGCCAGCAATATCACCTTGTTATCTCTAAAATGGCCATCATATCAATATTTATACCACAGGAATCAGCATTGAAAATCATGGCATTCCCTTCACACCTGGTCATGGGGGGATTAGCATTACTTCCGTCCATCCTTCTCCTCCTGTTACCAGCTTGACTCTGCATGCCAATGACGTCCATCTTTCAGAGACGAGGAAAGCTGTGGACTTTGATGTTTAGTGATCTGTTCATAGGCTTTCATCTGGGAAGCAGTAAATCAGGTCTCCGCCACAGAGCTTCAAAGTCCGTCTTCTGCTCAGTGAGCTGAGGAATGAGAGGTTCTTCCAACTCGGAAAAGAATCTTCAAAGTCAGAAGGAATGTCCTCGTTCTGCAATCGCTCTAAAGGGAGTTTTGTTATAGGGCTTTGCCAAGACATCAGAAATTTTGATTCTCTAAACAGATATCTTTAAACACCAAAATGCTTTTATGGCCTCAGTTAAGAGTCCCAAACTTTTGTCTTGGCAGAAGCCCTTGTTGGATAAGAAGGAGAGTAACCCGAGCTTACCTGGAAAATGACAATTGGAATGCCACTGTGGAATCATTTAGGTCTCCTACCTCTTCCTCAATCTAATGATTCCCATCTGATAGCCAATACCCCACATATAAAGTATGATTGTAAATGTGATAAAAATATAGGAAAATAAAGATTCAGAATGATTGAAGCATAGTAGGCCTTCCAAGTAAAGCCTTAGTCCTTACCACTTGAGCATTACTGTTGGGTATTTTAAATATTATGTTTATAATATATCATGAATATAAGTGCATTGTTGAGCAGAGACTTTTTTTACAGGCTTCCCTGAAATTAAGGGTAATGATTTCTTTAAAACAAAACACTTCAGCATTAGCTTCCCTCTGGAAACTTGTGAATTAACCAGCCACCATCAACCTTTCTCAAAGAGCAGAAATATTTTAAGATACTTACTTTTATTTCTATTAGATTAGTAAAATGAATATAATTGTTAACAAATTAATGATTTACCTCATATTTTTAGGTTATTATTTTGTAGTGTAGCTAATGTCCTCAAAACCTTGGCATTTTTGTTAGTATTATTAAAGAGACGTAGGCTAATGGTCCTTCCACACCTTTTCAGTGAGCAAAATAGTGCTGTCGTGTCTCTCTTCGTACACATGCTCCACTGCCTTCTGTAGATGGTTGATCCCCCCACTCATCACAGATACTGTTCTGCATCTATGCCTCTATGATGGTATTTCTGACTCAGTACACTGTATTTAAAACCCAGCTTCTCACCGCTCAAACCCTATCTTCTCTGCTTGAGCAACTCGGGCACACTGTAAATCTTTCTTTCGACAACCTTGGCATGGCTTTGGTGTTTGTCTAGATACTGTGTTACACTGCATTTAAAAAAGAACCGAGATTGTGCTGTTTGCCAAGCCATAGACTTAGGCGTTCAAATTTCAATGATTCCCCAAAGTATGAAAATGCTTTTCGGTATACACATGCAAGTCCAGGATTAGTTAAGAAAGTGAGAAGACTCCACCCTGGATCTCACTAACCATCAGGCACTTTGGCTTGCCATTCACATGTTCACACGCTTCTCCTAGCCTTACATATACACCTTACTGGACAGTATAGGAAGCTTAGCTTGTTACACTTAGCACGGAGCTTGCCTTTAAGAGAAGGCCGATACAGATAACATACGGAGGGTTTTACACAGCTGTGCTCGTCTGTCCTTTAGGAGATAAAGAGCACATGCCTGTGTCTCGAAACAATCACTTTGTTCGATGAGGCAGGTTCCACATACGACCTGGAGCTCTCTCCCGTTTAGCTTGGAGGTTCATTCTTTAAGTCCCCCTTGGGCATGTTTGGAGGGCATTCCTGCACCCGGGCGTGTTTGGGGAGTATTCCCGCAACCATGCATGTTCAGGGGTATTTCTGCAGCCAAGCATATCCGGGGGGGCATTCCTGCAGCCGGGCATGTTTGGAAGGGGGTATTCCTGCAGCTAGGCATGTTCTGGGGGGCATTCCTGCAGCCAGTCATGTTTGGGGTACATTCCTGCAGCCGGGCATGTTTGGGGGGCATTCCCACAGCCAGTCATGTTCATTCGGGGGTAATCCTGCAGCCAAGCATATCTGGGGGGCATTCCTGCAGCTGGGCATGTTGGGGGGCATTCCTGCAGCCAGTCATGTTTAGGGGGCATTCCTGCAGCCTCCTTAGGAAACTATTTCTTGAGGAACAGTCATCACATTTCTGAAAAATTACGGTGGCAGCTGGTCCAAAATCTTGGCCTTGAACTCCAGCCAATGTTTTCTTGACTCCAAAGTGTCCTGCCAAAGCAAAGGAATTGCACAGCTGACAGACCCTCTCTTGTTACCTTTGAGGAATGACCATAATTCCCAGCCATGAATGTCAGCGAGGGTCTCCCAGTGAACTCAGAGGAGCCTCTGAGGGCATTGCGGTGAGTCACCTCGGTCTAACTGCCCTTCTCCTCTTTACCCTCTCAGGGAAACATGGAATTCTTTGCTTCAGGAGGGTGAATGCCACCGATAAGGAACTCTGTTTTGCACTTAGTATGGGCTCTTTTCCCCTTGCATGTGTACCAGTTCCCTGACTTAGCAATGGTTTGCTGTCATTTCATGAGACTTCCAATTCTTCCAGCTTGCTGGCCCCAGGCTTGACACAACCATGACCCAAACTACCACTCTTGAGATTTCTTGGAGGAAAGAAATTATAGTTTGTTTCAATAAAAGGCCAACTCCTTCCTTCTAAAAGGAAGAATTAAGTGATATTTTAGAAGGAACATCCAAGACTTGGCAGGAAGCTTCTTTTAATTGCAAAGTAGATTCTAGACTATGGATTCTAGAATCTAGAATAATTTGGTATCGGCAAGGAGAACAGAAGATTTACTTCTCAACTTTCTGGGTCTGGACCAGTTGAGGAGATTTGAATATTTGTAGGTCACCAGACGCTGCCAGTGCTGGAGGGCACCAGGGCTCTCTGGAAAGTGTCACTGGGGCTTAAAGCAGCCACGCTTTCCAAAAGATAAAAGTGGCTAGGAGAAGCATCAAGGTCATCCCTCTGTATTTCCCCCATCAGGGATAGAAATCTGGGGCTGGTTCCCAGCAGGGAGCAAGATGTCATCCACAAGAGATATCCTGGCCGATTTTCTCTCGTTTCAATGTCTATCTAAGTGGAATCAGGCTGCACATGTCCTTTTATGCCTGACTTAAACTGCCACAATGCTCACAAAATTAATCCACGGGGCAGTAACTGACAGACTGTCTTCTTTCCAAAGTGATTAATCTTCATATATATACATATACATATATGTACACATATAAACCCCCAATTCTTCTCACTCTATCTTTTGCTTGGTATCTGAGCTAGTCCATCTCTGGGTTGGCATGAACGATGCAACTGTGAACACAGGTGCACTTACAGCTCCCAGACTCTTTCACTTCAGTTCTCGGGATGTATTCTCAACAATAGGATCGCTATAAGGTCGCTATAAGGGTCACGGAGCAGTTCTACTTCAGACATTTTCAGGACAACTCCTCTCTGTGGTCTATAGAGGCTGAACCTTTCTCCGTCTCTCAGACAACACACAAGAACTCCAGGTTTTCCACGTTCTTACCGCTCGTTGCTTCTATTATTGTTTCGAAGGTGGGCATCTGAGTGAGTGGGAGGTAGTGAGAGCATTCTCGCATGTCTCCATATGATCCCTGGAATTAAGGCTGTGTACAAGTAATCCAATTAGTCACCCGTGGGAGCCCTGTTCTACTTTCAAAGGCAGTGTGAGGTTCAAGTTGTACTCAGGTTGCAAAGGCATTTTGACAAATTAAAATTTTTCTGCTCAGGAGCAGAAAGCATGCAGAATATTCGAGCTTGGTTCTCTCCCAACACTGCCACTCAGCTAACATTCATCACCGAATTCCGCCTGGTTTCATTGCATAAGCCGCTGAGCTGTCCTTACACGCTTCTTATTAGCATCCCCAGCGAGGGGAAGCCCACTTCATCTCCATGTCATTTGGAGAATCATATGCCACGGTTTTCATCTCCCCAGGTTAGACCCTGAGCTCATCACTCCTGCTGGGGTAGCTAGCTTAGTTTGGGGTACACAAAGGCCATTTTTAGGGTCTTAAAGGAATGACTACAAACATTTTCATATCAAATAACTTTTTTGCTTATCTGATTTTGTTTGCATTTGACATCAAATCAAAATGTGGTATGTTTAGTTTGGTGACTTCATGTTCCCGTCAGCATCATAGAATTCCTAAGGAAGGAGAGAGGGGCATGTCTCTGGTTGTCTGGCGTTTCCAGTCAGTTCTGTGTGCTTTTCCTCTGTGTAGCTCTAAACCACGACAATCATACTTTTAGTACATTCCTCTATTTCCTCACTACCTGCTGGTCAACACAGAAAGTACAGGGTGAATGTAGACTCATGATCGATGGTAATTTTATTTTATTGGGAGAGAGCTTTTAGGCATCACAGTGGGTCACACACGCTTGACTAAAACAAGCAAATAGTTCAGTCAAATACAGCCAAATGCTCCTGATCTTGAAACTTGTTGTCTTCTGAAAATAAATTAGTATGAGCCTGTGACACTATTTGGTTACGTTAGGAGGGAAGCTGTTCTCAAAATTATGCACCCCACTGAGGCAACTGAACCTGTGAATGTTATGTGCTCGCATTTGAGAATTGCTTGAAAAAATATCCCACCATAATTAAAGCACAAAACAAAGGCACTTTAGATGACAGTTCAGTATAGTGTTGATAGGAAAATATTTTTCACTGTGACCAAAACTATAATGAACCCAATCCTGACCTTTTTAAAGGTGATGGAAGCTAAGTTTTGCTATTGTGTTTTGACATGTTAAACCTAAACAATGCATTCAGCATTTAACTGAGTTAATCACAAATTCCAAGAGTTGACCCAATCTTCCTATGTGTCACTTGAATGAAGAAGAGAGTGGGAGATTAAATTAAAGGTACATTTATTAAACCCTCTTATTGACTGGCCTTTTGACAGTTTTTTTTTCATTGGACAAGAGGGGAAAAGGCATATATATATATATTTATATTTATATATCTTTTATATTTCTAAGTAATTAATAATTTGGATATTTATAGAGTAGTTGCGAATAATTATAAATTTCAGATGAGGAGAAATTCGGTTCAATGATTTTTAAGTCCCAGGGTTTTAAGAACTCAAGATTGCCTTTTCTGTTTCTTCATTTCCAGCAGTCTCTTAAAATTCCCTTTTCTTAAGCCATCAGCCATCAAGTTACTCTTAAATCCACCCTAAGTGCTATTTAACACAGGGAACAGAAAGCCAGATTTGGTATCAGTAGACTCTTTGTTGTGGAGAGATGTCAGATCCCAAACTCACTCTGCACTGTACAGACCTGTGTACCCCAGGCGGCTTTATAGGTCAAATTCTGCTCCTCAGGGACTTATAGCAACTTGTAAATCCATGAGGAATTTTTCAGCAGAGTTCTATTTCTTAGTTTATTCATGGATTAGGCTTGTAAGAGTAGATTCATTCTGAGGCCCTAATGAGCAGGTTTTTTTCCCTCTCACACTGCAAAGAACACGTCTCTATTTCCAACATTCAGCGCACTATGGTTTGAGAATTTATGCTGTCGTTTATGTCCCCCACCGACTTTGAAATCTTACAACCCTCTTACCACAGCTCCATTGAAAGCCTTTCTTTATGCAGCATCAGGAAAAGGAGACCCACAAAACTATTTCGCAGGAGTGTGCTGCTCCGGCTTACTTCTAAGAACATTGGTTCTGCTCTTCCTGCCAGCCAGAAGGCAGGACAGCGGTCTAATAATGAAGCCATGCCTGTCATTAGGGAAGGGGCATGTGTGTGAAGTGGGATTCCACGCTCATTTTCTCAGAATTGGACTGAGGGCAGCTTTTTAAAAATTTCGCTAGAAAAAAAAAACCCAAACCCTAAAACTTGAGTTAGACGTCCTCCAACAAAAGGTTTCTTGAGAATGTTGTCTACAAAAGAAGCTTGGAAGTGCTGGCACCCCCTCTGACCACTTGGATGATAGACTAATATGGGCCTGTGGCTGTTTCCCTGGTTTCTAAGGGCTGCCCCTGTGTGCATCCTCTGACTGTCTCTCCAGAACAGACGTTTGTGTGAATCTTCAGTTCGTATTCATTTCTCTTCCATCACTTTCAGGCTAATTCCCTGCTAGCTATCAAGGGTCTCATTTTCCTTTGGAAGTAGAGAACCCTCTTGACCTGACAAGTTCCTTGGTATTTCCAGTCACAAACCCCTCATTTAACAGGTGAGGAAATTTAGGCACAGAGAAGCAAAGGGCATCACTGGACATGAAACTGCTCCATGGGATTTGCCCGGATCTCAGCTCAGCTGAGACATGATCCAGCATACTATGTCACAGGGGTAAGAACACACACATGTCTGGACAGTGTGTTCTTTTACGACATGCCCCTGTATTAGTACTCATTACTCTGCAATAATTGCCACAAACACGGTATCTTAAAACAATATATGTTTGTATCTTGTGATTTCTGAGGTTTAGAAGTCTGATCAAAACTTGTCCACGGTCTCTGGATTCAGGATGCAGCAATCAGAGTAGCAGCTGGGCTGTATTTTCATCTTGATGGTAGAGGATCCTCTTCCAGGCTTACTCACGTTGTTGGCAGAGAGTATTTCCCAGTGGCTGTAAAACTGAGTGCCCTTAGCTTCCTCCTTGCTGTTGGCTAGAGGTCACCTTCACATCCTTGCCATCTAGATTTCATAACATGCCCACTTCCTTCTTCAGAGTCAGAGAAGGAGCAAGCCCTTGGGGAGATGGAGTCTTTCCCAACTTAACTATGGGAGAGACACAGCAACGCTCCATAGAAGCCGGATTTAGGCAACACCAAAACCCAAGGAGAGAAGATGATGCGAGGATCCAGATGCTAAAAGACGAGGCTCATGGGCAATTGCTTTAGGATCTGTCCATGGGGCCCTGACAAAGGACTGAATTTTCTCACAGGAGTAAGTTCCGGCAGGTGGGTCACCGTTAGGATGAAAGTATATTCCCAGTGCTGCCTCTCAGAACTCTGTCTTCCATCCTTAGTCAGCCATCCTATGACGAGGATTCAATAGGCAAATAGTTCAAATTTTTGAATAAATGTAATCAGGGTATTAGCAAGTCATTTGGTTGCTCAGTTAGCCCGAGTTTTATTTCACTACTAATGTGAAGGGTATAGAAATTCTGAAATACAGCAAGGTGACTTTGTAGTTGAGCTTCTCTCTGTGTGAGTACTTCTGTTGAGCCAAAAGCATTCATTCGTTTTCAGAGGAAAGCACAACTATTAGACTAGAAGTGCAAAAAGGCAATGACTGACTTTTATATTCTAAATGGAAATGTTTGTGTTTATAGACTTACAAGATTTTTGCAAAAGATAGAGTTTGGTGAGAGAATTGATTCTCTAACCTTTCAGCCCCTGCTTGCCTCCCTCCGCTAGTCCAAACTGGCCATGACCGCCTTTGTAGTGGAGGGTGATCTTGAACTTCCAGTATTTCTGCCTCTCCTTTCCATGTGCTGGGATTCCAGGCATAGCCCTCACTCCTAGCTCAGAAACCCGTCCACCAGCTGAGCTTTATCTCCAGCCCTTCAGAACCGTTCTTTGTTTGGTTTTTTGTTTGTTTGTCTTTACTTTTGTGTCACACTTTGTTGCTTCTGAGAGGTTTTTTCTTCTGTTCTTTAGGCTTTTGCGCGTAAACATGTTTTAGCTGAATAGAAATTGCTTCCTTGTTTTTATGCATTTAACTCTAGAAGAAGAACTAAAGGCACTTAAAAGGAATGCTAGAGAAATAATCTTCCCTAGGGAAGAACTCGCCAGTTAGCTATTCAATACCAGTGGTTGGCCCTGAAAACCTAGACATACAGGTAACGTTATATGGACTGAGAAGGTCATATTTATGTATTTGGGACTATATGTACACATAAACATGTACATAACAACAATGAAAGAAAAAGATGTCATAAATCATACATTTCAAAGACATCTGGGTGGAGGCACATGGGAAGATCTGGAGAGAGGAAAAGAAAAAGGGGAATGATGTAATTATTATGATTTCAAAATTTAAAAAATTAAAATATAAGTAATTTTTTCAAAGCTTTATGTAGTTATATAATGCATTTTGATTATTCCCAGCTATCCTTTTTTTTTTATCTTACTGCCACCCTTATGATCTCTCTTCCTTTCTACAACTCCCTTTTCTATGTATGTTCATGGCTTTGTGTGTGTGTCTGTGTGTCTGTGTCTGTGTGTAAGTTTAACCAGGATAGTCTATATGACCAGGGTGTGGAACTATTTCCTGGAGTCTGGTAGACTCTTCAGTGCATCGATAGCCGACAGTTCCCATAGGGAGGGGCATGGCCCTTTGAGCCCCTCCCCGATCCATCACTGATTATTGAAGGAGGTCCTCTGCAGGGCAGGTGCAGCCAATTGCAGCTGCTGGGAGCTATGAACGAGGAGGCTGTGCCGTGCAGAAGATGGTGGTTCATGGTCTTTCTCCCTGTCGTCTTTTCCAAAATGTTCCCTAAGCCTTAGAGGAGATGATATGAGTACCTGTTTATCAATATAATTTAAATTACAGAGTTTCAGTATAAGTAACAAGGAAAAGAGAACTTAGTTATGATACACAGAAACCTGTGTCAAGGAGGGGAAGCTTACCACTGAAATGCCTATGGGCAGTGGAAAGGAGGAAGAAGTCAGAGCAGGATAGGGAGTGAGATTTAGAGACCCAACTGAGATAAAATTTTAGGGCTGTAGCTCTATCTGGATGGCTGCACTTGCACTGGTGGACTTGTTTCTTGGCATGGAGCTGGGAGTAACTAGCAAATGTCACAGATGCGTTTCGACACTGGTCACATCTGCAGTTTCCAACATGGCGCATCACTGCCAGGGAGGCAGATCAAGAGTCCCAGGTGCCACTCCTACCATCCCTGTGACCTCACGGATCTCCAAACCTGGGAATTCCCATGTGACCCAGGGGAGGCGCACAGATGCAGACAGCTCCTGGAGTCACAAGCGAGGTTTGGAGAGTCCTGTGATTTCAGAAAACAAGGTTGTTTTACAAGTCTGCCCCTCTTCTGTACTGTGAAGAAGTTCTTGGGTAAGGAGCACCCTGCCCCTTATGGCTCAGGTTAAGAGTCGGGCACACTGTCTGTTCACTGAGCACAGGGCCACAGACAGACTCTCCAAGCTCCTCTTTGGCCATAATGAGCCAACCTGTGTGTCCTCTGATGAATTAGAGCATGACACTTGATAATCCTATTGAGGGTTCTTTCCTAGCCCTAGGTTTCTGAACTTTGACCTGCGTCAGTCAGAAGAAGCATTAAAAGTCATCCCCCTCCCCCCACAATCATCTGGCTGTGGGGTGAGTGTGCTCTGATCGTCTTGGCTACCACCCGACTCGACCCCCACCGCACGTCCACATCCCCAGGTCTTTTCAGCCTTGTTCACATCTCTTTATAGAAGAAAACCCTTGGCCTAAGTTCTGAACTGTGCAGGAGGACTAATGCCAGCATTCTGATCATTGGCATGTCTCTTTCCTCTTTTACAAGAATATTTTGAATAGTTACTAAGGCCGGATTTGTTTTGGTTTCCTGACAGCGTGTAGTGAGTTTGTGCTGAGGCAAATGGCTGGATTCTTGAGTCCAGCCGTGGCTGACAGTGCGAAGCCTGCGTGCTTTCAGAAGAGGCGTCTACGGCTGCGTGGACATCAGGGACATAGCCCCAGGGAATAGGCCAGCATTAACCAGACAAGGTCACTTAGATTTGGAGCTCTCTTTTGCTCTTCCTGAGGTCTCAATCAGCCCACACTTTTAGCCAGTTAATATTCAGGAGAAGAAGGCTTGAAGTTCTCCAAAGGATTGGTAATTTACTCAAAAGAATGTGAGTCAGTTTCTTAAAATTTAAAAATCAGTTTTTTTTTTTTCTGAATGAAATCTGGTCACTGCAATTCTCTTCCTTGCCATGGAGAAACTAGCTGTTTCTAAAAATTGACAAAAGTCATGTTTTCTCTCCACGACTGACAATGGTGTATGCAAATCGGTGACCAGGCACTCCAGAACCAGGAGTTAGGTTAAACAAGACCTATTCCCCAGCAGCAAATGGAAGACCCCACCTTTGAGTTATAAAACAAAACATGCAAATTTATAGGACATGACTATCTGGTTTAGGAACAATTAAGGGTTGTATTAGTCAAGAGTTTTTTTTTTTTCCAATTTACAGAAACCCAGCTGGAATTAGGCAAAAAGCAAAAGGGGAATTATTTACTGGCTCTCTGAATGCAAGAACGACTAGTCTGAGGGAAGGGAAGGGAATCCACTGAGGTTTAGGGATAAGTGGGACAAAAGACACAACAGCCCTGCCTAGGGTTTCTCCACTCCGTCCCAAGTCTCACCAGTGTCTCTTTGGGTGGTCCTTCTCTCTGGGGGGTTTTAATCTCTTACTCCAGACTATTGTCTGCACAGCTCATGGTCACGGTCCTCAGCTGCTTAAGTCTCCCCTGCTCTGTGATGTGTGCTTCCGGCTGGAGAGAGGCTGTCTATACAACCGGAAAGATCTATGTGAGAATTCTAATAGGAGCCCTGGTAAGGCTTCTATAGACCTTCTCTTCTATAGTCCTGGGGAGAGGGGGGAGAGAGCTCAAAATGGGAGTTCTTAAAGTAGAATTTAAAATATAAATGGCCAAGTAGAGGGAAAGCAGAAGTAAGAGAAATCTGAGGAACATTCCAGCATGTGGAGCAGGGTCCCAGAGGGAAGGAGGTGGGACCGCATCCACATAGGCCACCCCGAGGTTCTCACTTGTCCAGGGCAATTTCTGTTCCTGCCTTGGCCACAAGGAATGGGAAGGGACAGCTCGGATCCCTGGGTGGGCTGAGGAAACCTTCAGCCTGGATGTGCCCCACTTCCATATGGGAACGGGACCAAAGCCTCAGACTCGGAGCACTGACCACCCTTTCCTGAGAGCTTTAGCTCATCACCCTTCCCGCATCCACTATCATCCACTCTCCTCGCCTCTTTGCACTGGGTGGAATACACGACATGCCAGATGCAACGTCACACACCATGCTGGCACTCATAAATATTTATCTCATAAATAGAGTCTATTTAGTGAGAATGTTTTTTGACAAAAACGACATCCTTAGTTGTATTTGATGTCCCAGAAGTGGGAGGTTTGTAGGATTTGTGTTTTACATGTACCCTTTCCCCCTTCCAGAGTGTTTTTCATATGTTAGGTCATGGATAAGAACATCAATTCTGTGGGTCACAAGCTGTGGCTTTTGTTGTGGTTGTTCTGGCTGAATCCAGGGCCTGGCACGTGCCACACAGGCTCTCAACCACCAAACCACACCCCCCCCCCAACTCAACACTGGTGCTTTTATAGGACAGGAATATGATTTAATAGAATGGAATAGGACAAATAAAGCAAAATTAATAGCATGTAGTAAGGGTGAATTGTTTCAGGCAAATACTTGTGCTTGGGTTATGTATGCAATATATATTATACCTATATAGTTTATATTATATGTGTGTGTCTTATTTTATATATAAGAATTTTTTGGTGTGCATTAGCCAGACAAATACCTGAAAAGTGTTATAGAATGATTTGGCCTCAGGCTTTTTTTTTTTTTTATTAAAAGAATCAAGGTAGTCCTCACTAGTCCAGCTTGCTGGAGGGCTCTGCTTGAGAGGAGTGGAAGCTGTTCCTATTTTCCAAGTCATCTCAGGAAACAAAACACCAACACTCGTTACTGACCCGAGGGAATCAAGTTGCTAGCGATACTCCCCCTCTATGAAAACTTGGCTCAGGCTTCGTAAGCAGCCTTGAGAATTAGAGTCACCAATCCCTATCTGCCCTCCCCAACAGCAAATGCGGATTTCCTACTGAACTTTTCCCTTTGCTGAGGGCAGAAGGCTTGTTTAAGTTAAACAAGGTTACTGTTTGAAGATGTTATCTTCCGGAAGAGAAGCGGGAGGCCCCAATGTCACTGTTGGACTCCTGAGTCCAGGGCGGGAGGGGAGACCTCAAAGGAATGCACCCGCGCTCGCTCACTGACCAACGATTACAGTTTGGGCACAAGGTGCTCATGAAAAATCTGCTCACCACAGCCACCTTATGAGTTCTGAAGAGAGGTATAGAGGATTCTTTTTCAACCAACTGAGAGGCTGGTTACAAAGGCCAACTGATTAAGTTTGAGATGAAACAGACTTTACTGGAAGTTTGCACGGACAGGTTGGAGAGTTTCTGCTCCAGAGAAACCACCCAGGATTGCAAACTGGTTGCTGGTGTCATGAGATTTGCGGAGCCTGTGCCCACCCAGATACAAACCAAACAAAACAGAAAACACTCCTCTAGCCCAGAGCCGTGCTTTGGCCAAGCTGACAAGGAGTAATGATTCACAGAATGTTCTTCGCCTTGGCTCAATGCCTAAGAGAAAGACTGTATCTTGGAGGTGGCTTCCAGGGCCTTTGTATACCTTCTCACTTCAAAAAAGACGAGAGATACCCATTTCCTTTCCTCCCGGGACAACACCCTGTGTTAGGTGTTCCCACAGGTGCGACTACATCCTGGTTACATTCCCATCATTTCCAAAGCGAAACTCTAGGAAGCAGTGAGTCAGTGAACAATTAATTCCTCAGGATTCTGAGAGTGGTCGGACTCACAATTGTTAGCAGATGTCGTAATACTACGAGACAAGAGCATTCAAACATAGCCTTGATGCTCCCTTCATGAAATTCCACACTCAGCGCCAAGTAAACGCCAAGGCTGGGGAGACAGCATGGTTCATAAAGCAGTTAGTTGTCTTGCAAGCATACAACCTAAGTTTGGTTTTACAACCCCCACAAAAGCCTGGATACAGTGGCCTGCACATATAATCCCAGCAATGGCAAGATCGGGGTACAAGCAGCAGAAGCAGGACCAACATTTGAGGGTGTACTTTGATCTTCACGCTCACTGTGTGTGCATACAGGTTCGCGCGCACACACACACACACACACACACACACACACACACACACACACACACGAAGTTATTGCTAAGTCTAGTAAGCGCCAGAGGAACTTTGGGTTAGCTGTGACATTGTGTCTCTTAGAAGCTACACCCATGAAGTCCCACCGACATGGCTGCCTAAACATGGGCTGAACAAAGTTGTTGCCAAAAGCAGGCTTGCATGGACTGGACAAACTCAAGGGGCCCCAGCTCTATATGAAGAGCTACAGGCAACTAAGGAATGCTGAGAATAAGAGACATAATCTTCTCTAGGGGAGAGCAATCGGTTATCCAATACCAAATGGTCAGCCTTGAAAACACACATAAAAGTACCATTATACAAACTGAGCAGGTTGTATTTATATATTTAGGAAGATACACACACACACATACGCACACACACGTGCATACACACAAATGTAACAACATAAAGAGGCCACAAATATGCAAGATCACGATGGGGAGGGGGAAGGGCCATGGAAGGATTTAGAGGGAGAAAAGGGAAGGTAGAAATGGTGTGATTATATCATAATTTTCCAAATAATATTAAAAAAGAAAAAAAACTGAATAAAGCATTATTAAAAAGAATAGTCAGGGAAGGCGGGGACTCTCCAGTGTTACTAGCCTTCATCTCAGATTCGGCTGTAGGAGATTCATGTTGGCTTGTTCAATCAACAAGGGTTTATTAAGGAGTAATGAAACCAAGTAGCCACAAGCAGGGTCTCAGCAGCTGCTATTTTTGGAAGATGCAGGCCACCATGATTAGCAGAGGGCACCAGGGTGCTGTGATTGAGAACCCTGACAGAGACTTGGCATAGGGAGGTTTTCAAATAGAAAGGGTTGCTTCGAAATGAATGGTTGTCTCAGATTCTCGCAGTTACAGGAATCAAATCAAATGTGATCCAAGTTTCACCGAAACAGTTTATGGACTAGAGAAGTATGTTTGGAGACACAGTTGAAGGAAATTCAGGAAAAACTATGAAATGTAAACGGAGCTTAAGAGGCCGGGGCCGGAGCTGGAGCCGGAACCATCCACCACTGTCTGTAAGGATTCCTTCCCAAGCAGTATGCTGGGAATGCCAGACTGCAGTTTTCAGTGTCTGCAAGCTTAGAGTATGCGACCCTCTGCATGCTGGAATTGCTACATATAGTGTCCCTCTCTGACTTGCTTGAGAGAATGCACATGATTTTCAGACAGTTTTGAAAAAGGAAAGGAAGGAAAACTGAGAAGAAAGGAAAGCAAAAGATGGAAGAAGGAAAAAGAAAAAAAAGGACAGATGAAAGCGAGGGAGGGAGGGGGGACAGAGGGAGGACAGAAGGATGGAGGGAGGGGGATAGAGGGAAGATGGAGGGAGGGAAGGAAGGAGGAGGGAAGGAGGAACGGAAGGAGGGAGGGAAGCAATTTGAATTAGAATCCCTCCCCCACTCTTTCCCTCCCTCTCTCTCATCTTCCCTTTTCTTCTCTGGAAGTCAGAAGTCAGTCAGGGACAGGCATCTCAGTCCTGTTCTCAGTCTGAGGCTGAGAC
The DNA here is from genome assembly GCF_037038515.1 of Microtus pennsylvanicus. Classification (NCBI taxonomy): domain Eukaryota; kingdom Metazoa; phylum Chordata; class Mammalia; order Rodentia; family Cricetidae; genus Microtus; species Microtus pennsylvanicus. The sequence goes on from NC_134584.1 coordinate 25,747,666, forward strand.
TGGCATGGTGTCCTGGGGCAGGAGAGCTCTCTGCCTGGCTTGGGGGTGAGGATGAGAGGGGGATTCTGAGAGCTCAGCACCCAGGAGCTCCTTCTGAGGACTGATCAGCTGAAGCACATCTCAGCTACGTTGGATGAGTAAGAGGAAAGCAAGCTCCCAGAGGCTCCACGTGGGGGAACAAGTTTCTTTCTGATCCACACCATTCACGATCTGTGGGTTGCACCAATATTACACACCTAAGTTTGGGCACGGCATAAAGTAAGAGCTGGTCAAACAGTTGCTAGTTGTGGTCTAGTTAGAGTCTAGGGTTGGCAGAGCATCAGGTACTAGACTCCGGTGGTTTTCAAACATGGTGCCATCTTTTAGGTCTCAGATTGATGTACAGATTATCTCAGTTTCTTTGGTGAAACTGATCCTGTAAGGATTTTCTGGCCACATGTTATTTGTCTCTTTGTTTCATTGTGATTATGACATGGGAAATGTGCTCTTTTCCCTCCGTTCCCCTCCCCTCCTCCTCCTTTCCTGTTCCCTTCTCTATTCCTCCCCTCCTTCTCTCCTTTCCTCCTCTCCCCTCCTCTCTCTTTTTTTCCTGTTTCCTCTCTTCCTCTCCTCTTCCCTTCCCTTCCCCTCCCCTCCTTCTCTCTTTTCCTCTCCTCTCCTTTCCTCCTCTCCCTCCTCTCCCTTCTTTTCCTGTTTCCTCTCTTCCTCTCCTCTTTCCTTCCCTTCCCCTCTCCTCTCCTCTCCCCTCCTCCTTTCCCCTCCTCTCCTCTCTTCCCATCTTCTCCCCTTTCCTTCCCTCCTCTCTTTTCATCTCCTCCTCTTTCCTTCCCTCTTTTCCTCTCTTCTCTTCTTTTTCCTCTTTCCCTTTCTGAATCCACAATAGAAGCAGAGGGAATTTCTTTTTTTATTATTTATTTATTTATTAAAGATTTCTGTCTCTCCCCCGCCACCACCTCCCATATTCCTCCCCCTCCCCCAGGCAACTCCCCCTCCCTCATCTGCCCGAAGAGCAATCAGGGTTCCCTGCCCTGTGGGAAGTCCAAGGACCACCCACCTCCATCCAGGTCTAGTAAGGTGAGCATCCAAACAGCCTAGGCTCCCACAAAGCCAGTACGTGCAGTAGGATCAGAAACCCATTGCCATTGTTCTTGAGTTGTCAGCAGTCCATTGTCCACTGTGTTCAGCGAGTCCGGTTTTATCCCATGCTTTTTCAGACCCAGTCCAGCTGGCCTTGGTGAGTTCCCAAAAGAACATCCCCATTGTCTCAGTGTGTGGGTGCACCCAGAGGGAATTTCTTAATGAAGAATTTACTTCTAAGGGAGTACATGGGCCTGAGCTCCTAGTAGGGCTGGAACCCCAACTGCCCCTTTCCCACCTGCTATTTCAAGACTCTCAAGTTTTTTTTCTTTCCTTTTGGTGGATCGTGACCAAGTCAGAGGCTTTGGTCATCACGGCTTCTGAAGGCAGACCACCTTTATTCCCTCCTGTCTCCTCACCGTCCTTACCCACCATTGTCACCCAGCAGGGACTGGAACCATCACGGAATGTGTGAGCTCCTGTCATTGTTTCCCACAGTCACCGAAGACCTGGCTTTCTGTCATTCCCTCACTTGCCATCTCCCCTGGAGTCTCCATGCTACCTCTGGAACCCCCCTTTTTTGTTGGGAGTCCTGCCAATGCCCACCACAGCCGGATGAGAATCAGCGAACAGAAACCCGAGCCACTGCACTCTGAAGTTCTGATCTGTAACTTGGGTGACTTTGTTCTAAAGCAAAGTTAAAAAACTGGGAGGTTTCCTGTTGTTCTTGGTGTAGTACTATCCTCCAGGCACAGCAGGAGTTGAAAAGGCATCAGGGGACAGGCTCACAATATGACCACAATGTTTCTATGGCAAATTGGATATTAGCAACCAACCTATAGAAGATCTATTAGAACAAGATACATTTTGAATGAAATTTAGTGTATCCTCACAATTTAGTATTTTGTACAAAACTCGGCTGGCTCTAACTTGCCTGAATCAGTGCCTTCCAATAAAATTTATTGAATGCATCCTATTTTGTCGGCTTTGCCCTCCCAGGTGGCTCCATGAAGAGGGAGAGAAGCAATAAAGACTGGTACTCTGGTGGTACCAACACTTTCATGGTGTTTGTAGTGGGAAGGACCTTGGGCCAACTGAACAAAACAAGAGGAAGTTCCCCAACCACTTCCAAGGGCTTGAGGCTGAAGAGCAGATGTCTTCAGGCTGCCCAGACGTCTGCCACATGGCCCAGCCATGTTACCACTGCCGAAACTCCAAGTCTACAGCTCAGGGTGGTCTGGAAGGAAAGGATTATTTTCCTGAGAGTGGTTTCAAGAATGTAACTCCTCACCTAATAAAAGGAATGTGTGATGATTAACCGGGCCTAATATTAGTATCTGCAAAATAAAGAGCAATTGGGCCTGGTATGAGAGAACACGTCCCGCCTGCACTTACTGCCAGGTAAAATCTGCTCTGTTTCAGTCATAAATCTTTCTTGGACGCCAGAGAAGAATTTCACTTCCGTTAGAAACACCGAAAGAACCAGAGAAAAAGAACATGTTGTTTGGGAGATGAAAGCAGAGTGAGTTTAGAGTTGATGTCTTTTCTGTCTGTTTTGCTGGCTTCTTTCTAACAGGGGCGCACTTGACTTGGCTGTGACTTGCACTGTTTTGCAGAGGATGGGATGTCAGTGAAGCCAGGTCAGAACGAGCTACTTGCTGCTGACTTCTGCTTCGGTTAGAGAACATGCCTTTGACACTGAACCTCCCTGTTCTCCTCGTGGGACATTGGTTAAGTCTCTTTGAACAACAAACCCTTGATAACTAATCAGGATACATTGATAGATTTCAGGTAGCTTATTCTTGGGAATACCACTGACTACAATATACAAACGGAATAGACTCCATCATGAAATAAAGTTACTGAATTGAGACTCAAATTCCTAGTAATCACTTTAGTTATATTATCTAATGAGCCAGTGGCTTCTGTGAACATCTGCCCCTCCCACGGAATCCATCAATGGTTTGCATTTTAGTAGGAAGGAGTAGGGGCAACTGGGCTGCTCCTTGATCTATGATTGGCTATCAACAGGACCAGTCTTGTGCAGGTGCTGCTGGCAGTCACTGTTACCATGACACCATGATTGCCCTGGTTACGTCATGCCAAAGGATAGCACCTACAGCTCTTCTTTCTTATCTGCAGGCTCATTCATTCTTTCCACCCCATCCTGCTCATTGTTTCTGGAGCCTTAGGGACAGTGGTATGAAGATACTACTAGGCACATGACTGTCACTTCTTCTCCGTATCTAGAGCGGCCATGCCTCTCTGCTTTTGCTGGCTTTAACTGCAAAGAGATTAAATCTGATTAAGACTGAACGTACAGAGGGATGGAGAACACCAAGGAGGCAAGCTTCTAAGCACAACAGGACCAGTGCCCAGTGAACTCAAACAGACGGGGGCAGCACGCACAGGGCCTCACTAGATCCAGCCTAGAGCAGAGAAGAGAAGTGGACACGTGCTCCCATCCCTAACCCAGAAGCTGTCTCCGATTGATAACCACGCGGAATGAAAATGTAGTTAGATTTCCAAAGTGGCTGTAAGAGTTTGCACTCCCAGCAGCAATGGGAGTGCATTCCCCTTACTCCATATCCGCACCAGCATGAGGTGTCACTTGTGTTATTGATCTCAGCCATTCTGAGAGGTATAAGATGGAATCTCAAAGTAGTTTTCATTCGCATCTCCCCGCCGGCTAAGAATGCTGAACATTTCTTAAGTGTTTCTCTGCCATTTGAGATTTCTCTATTGAGAATTCTGTTTATATCTGTACCTCATTTTTAAATTGGATTATTTGAAACCCAGTTTCTTGAGTTCTTTATATATATTAGATATTAGCCCTCTATCAGATGTGTAGCTGCTAAAAATCTTTTTCCATTCTGTAGGCTGCTACTTTGTCTGAATGATGGTGTCTTTTGCTGTGCAGAAAATTCTCAGTTTCATGAGCTCCTATTCATTAATTGCTGATCTCACAGCCTGTGCTAATGGTGTTCTCTTCAGAACGCTGTCTCCTGTGCTAATAAGTTCAAGGATATGACACAGCTGGCAAGAGAGTTTGATGGGTCATATAAAGTCAGCCTTGGGACTAGGGTCGCAGCTCAGTTGGCAGAGTGTTTGTCTAGCATGGGCAAAGCCCTGAGTTATATTCCCAGCACTGCATAAACTGGGGAGGGTGATATTTGCCTATAATCTCAGAACTCGGGTGGTGGAGCCTGAGAATCAGTCATTGGTTACACAAGGAGTTCAAAGTTAGAGACCCCGTCAAACAACAGCAACAACAACAACAATAACAACAAAAAGTTAAGTGACCTCTAAAAGAAAAAAGGAAGTAAATTGAATTCAATTAAAAAAATTTAATATAGGTGTTATTAATTTTGCACTATTTTATATTTATGAACATATAATATACTGCATACTTTAAATCTATATTTGCCAAGATGAGAACTTTCATTTTCTCTTCTTTCTTTATGAATATGGACCTTTCCATTAAGATCAACCTTAAAGGTCACATTTTAAAATACTGCTCCATGCATGACACTATTAAACAACATACCTAACATTTTAGAAATTCTTTATAAGCTGCAAAATATTTCAGACATACAAAAAGTATATAAAGTCGTATTTTAGCCTAAAGTAAAATAACTTTTCATTTTAGATGCTTATTTTCAGATAAAATACAGAAAACTTTCTCTGTTTTTTTAAACATTTTATACATTTTGATAATACTATTTCCCCTCTCCTGAACTCTTTCTAGATACTCTTCCAACTTCACTTCTCTCTCTCTCAAAAAGACAAGTAAACAAACAAAGCCAACCAAACAAACACCAGAAAAGCACACATTAACAAAATCCCGTGGAATCTGTTTGTTGGCCATTAATTCTGAGCGTGAGGTTTCGCCCTGAAGTGTGACCGATATGCCCATTGAAGTTATTTCCCAGCAGTTACCAATTGCAAATAGCTTCTCGATTGGGGGTAGGATGAGGGGTAGGAGCGTGTGCCCACCTGCCTTTCTCCAGGCTGAGATTTTGTCTGGATTGAATTAGTGCAGGTCCTGTCCCCGCTGTCACCGTCTCTGCGAGCTCACATGTGCACCAGCCTTGTATTTGGAAAGATGCAGCTTCCCGGGAGTTGTCCAGCATCCCAGGCTCTAATCTTTCCGCCTCTTCTTTGGCATAGATCCCTGAGCCCTGGAAAGAGGTGTGACAGTCTCACTCTCTGCCCGTTACGTTGTCCTGTTGTAGATCTCTATCCTCTACTGCAAGAAGAAACTTCTCTGATGTGGGCTGAGCAATGCTCTCATCTATGGGTATAGCAATAAGCTGTGAGGAGTAGCAGCATTTACAGAGCTGTGGTCTACGTGTCTTGTTGGGATTTCCTAGTGGCTATGGAAGTCATGTCTTTGAGAAAGCATTCTGTTAGCATCCATCAAGAGTCCTGAGGATGTTTCTACCTTTGCTCCAGTAATCCTTCATCTGAACAAGGAGCCTAACAACACAAGATCCCATTACATACAGCTAACTGTTCTTATGCATGTCCATCTGTTTCGCTAAACCTATACATGTTTTTGAGAAAACCCATGTATTCTTAAGCATTTATTCCTTGTGTTTGTATTGTGCATGTATGCACATGTGCAGGTCAGAGCACAGCTTGTAGGAGTTGGTTCTTTCCACCATGTGAGTCCAGGGGATCAGTTCAAATTCTCAGAGCGAGCAGCAAGTACTTTTGCCAGCTGAGTCATTCAAATGTCCCGATTGTTTTATGCTCAAATAAATTCTGCAGTAGAGGGAAGCAAAACTAGTGTTACACAGGACCACCAGTGCTAGTTGTGCAAGCCCCCCCCCACCGTGCGCTGAGATAGGCTTCATATTGAGGTCCAATGTGCTGTGGTTGCCATTCTGGAGTTTGTGCTATGTAGTGAGTCTGGTGGGAACAGAGGCTGGGCACAAGGGTTGCAACCTTGACCCACTGTGTTCTCAATCCCGTTACTGCTCTCATGTGGGTGTGCTGCCTCCCTCTCTGCTCTTATCGTCTGCCTCTCCTGGGGACATGGGAGTATGTGCAGGACAGTGTGAGGTCCAGACTGTGACCCTATATTGCTGGGTGAGGGCCCAGACACCTATGAGGGTTTCCATTTGGAGTTCCCCAATGCTCCCAAGATAAAACACACAACACCTTCATACACTGAAGAGGGAACCCCAGCAGGAGAAAAACCTTCCCTGTTGTTTTCGACAGGAACCCACATGTTTATGTTCATGCTAGGACTCATAAACTATGTAGTCACTGAGAGAAAAATGCAAGTAGATAAAATTCAGAGGCCTCAGGGGAGGACCCAACACAGCTTCATGAAGAAATTACTCTAGATAAAGTAGGAAGAAGGAAAATGCCTCCTTTTAGGTTTTAGCTCAGGCTGCAGGAATCCAGCCAGGAAGGGAGAGAATGTCCACAGAGGTCCCCAGGACAGTTTATGGCTTTTCCCACACTAGAAGAAAGCAACGTCGATTCTTGGCTCTGAGAATTATTGCCCGTCTATAGTACATTGTTGTGTGTGTGTGTTTACATGGAGGAAGGAGGAATGAAAGCCAGTGTGTGTGAGTGTATGTGTGTAGTAGGCTGTAGGAGGGAAGTATAGAGTCAATATATATGAATGTACACATTGTGTATGTGTGTGTGTGTGTGGAGGGATGGGTATAGAAGAAAGTATGGAACAGTGTGTGTAACTGTTGGGGGAGTTGTGGAAGTCAGTGTATGTGAATGTATGTGTGCACGTGCGTGTGTGTGTTTGTGTGAGAGAGTACAGGAGGAGGCACATAAGCTAGTGTGTGTGCATTATGTGTGCATGGGTTTGTGCCTGTGTACATTATGCATGCACGCGCGTGTGAAGGAGTGGGGGTAGGAGGGAGTCAGTGTTTGTCTATACATATAAGAGTGTGCATGTGTGCTTACGCTGAAGCGTAGGTATGGAATCCAGTGTTGTGGCTGGATGCATGTGTGTGTGCTTGTCCGTGTACGAGGGTGTAAGAGAAAGGCGTGGAAGTCAGTGAGTGTGTGTGTGTGTGAAAGTGTGTGGGTGTGCAAGCACACCAGTATACATGTGTGTACAGGCATGAATATGTGTATGTGAGCGTAGGGGGAAGTATAGAAGCCGGAGCTTCTGAGGTACTTTATGCAGCTTTCTCGTTTTCCTTTTGGTCTCCACTAAAAAAAAAAAAACCATCCCATCATTTGTATCAGAGTTGTGTCTGGTGAGTTTCATTTTTTTTTTTTTTAACAAAAAGGAAAAAGAAAAGAAACCTCAAAGCTTCATGAAGGAAGATTCAGCACCCCAGGCAGAACCGTCATTCTTGTGTGTGATTGGGTCTGCCATTGGTGAGTAGCCACTGGAGAGAAAAGAGCTCACCCCGTGCAGTGAATGAGTTCTTTCAGGGTGCCAGGCCTGGGGGAGGGCTGAGCCATAGCCTCCTGCCAGGAGGCATCCTAAAAGCCTGGCATAGCCTTGGCCAGCTTCGGGCCCAGGAGCACTGTGTTCCTCTGGTCATGCAGATAAAGATCTGTTTGCTCTCCATCTTCCTGGTCAGCAGGGCTGGGGGCCCTTTAGCGAGGCACTGACATCTAAACATCGGGGGTTTCGGTGACAGGAATGGGAAATGGACTCACCAAAGGCTCAGGGCACTTTTGTTTGACGTGGGAAGAGTGGGCAACGGTAGTTTCTGACGTCAAGTTGAAGGCTGATGAGGGCATTCCTTCTTCCAGCCCATCGGTCTCTGGGGCATTGGAAGTCAACTGTTTACAACAAAATGCCAACTCCTGGAAGTTTCTCCAGAATTGTTCTCGGAGATGGGAGCTGCTTTTGTCCTCCGCAACCTTGTTGCCCAGCTGCGTTAACATCTTTAGGGCTCTGCTTTCGTCCAGCAGAGTCGCTGGAGATTACTGAATTGATAAGGAAGTGGGGTTCCTGTGTTTATGCCTTCAGACAGTTAACTGAAAGAACACCAAGCTGCCTCTCCTTCCTGTTTTCCATGAACCGTCTGTTTGGGAGGCTGGAGGTTGAGTTTATGTCTTTAGCAGTGTGTGTAAGATTTGCTGTGAAGACCTCTTGACCGGAATCCCACGAGTCTAATGTGAGATGTCTTGGTGTTTTGGAGAAATCATCCAGTAATTTTTCTGAGGTGCAGACTACGATTCAAGTCTTATTCAAGATTATAAGTGGAAGAAAATGAATACAATGAGGTAAGACACAGGCTTTCTGGCAGTGTCCACGTGACAGGACAGAGTAAAATAGTCTCCTTGGAAAGAACTGAGCTCTGCAAAGGCAAACCACCGACATGAGTCCTTAATTCAGCAGAGGACGAAACTGCTGAAAAATGTTCTCAATGCACCAGCTTCCAAATCTCTTAGCAATAATCACCTTGGATTGTGGTTTTGAATGCGCTGGCTGATTCCACTTGTTTAAGTCCTCTAAGCTTTCAATCCGGAACAAACACAATCCTCCAAGGCTTCAGGAGTGAAGGAACAGATGAGAAGACTCGTTCCTGTAGATCGTCAGATACAGAAAGAACAGGGCGCTCAGGGTGGGGTGACGTCCTGAGCCAAGCGCTGCGTATATTTTTTAAGGCCTCTCTCTCAAAGAAGCCGAGAAAGCATCCAAGGGCAAGAATGCTCCTCGAGGGGAAGGGAGCATGGGGAACATCCCGAGTTGCAGCTCTTGATAGATGACCAGGAATCCGGAGCATAGATGCCCCTGGGAAACCAGCCAAATGCACTGTGGGGCCGGGTATCGTCAGTCCACAGCAACGGCTTGGACAAATTGAGTTCTTTCTCACCCCTGACCCCTCCTGGGGCCTCTCCTTGGCCAAAACTGCTCTCCTTTCCCTTCGGTGTTCTCATTTTACTCCCAAGAAGAGAGCGAACTGTTCCCATGAAGTTTTATCTTTAACTTTCTGTGGCCAGTGGGGAAAGCCCAAGGGCACGTGTCTGGGAAATAGGAGGCAGGTGTGGGGGCGAGGGCGGGGGCAGGCGGGTGGTTGGGGCGGGGGTTCCTGTTTTACAGCACCAAGAGCCTGACACTTTAATAGTCTAAAACAAACCCGAGGTCTTTGTCTAACTTGGGGAAAACGTCAGGTTTTGAAGAAGAATATTTCAGCTCTCCTCAAGCCTGTGCACCGGGATCAAATGCCAGCACTTTTTCAGGCATCATCTCAGCAGAATCAAAAGGAGACAGCAACCTACAGTAACGACTTTCCACAGCCAACCTGATGGGACAGGAATGTTTATCAAAGAACGAAATCCACATCAGGCACGGGCATGCTCCCCTGTCTCCTTTGCTGCCATGATTAATTTTGTCGCAGCTCAAGGCCCTTTTTCCAACGTTAACCATTTTGACAGCTGTTACTGTTGGACCCTGACATCCTTTGGATTCCTCGGTTTGAGCAGCATCCACACAAGAGTGGAATTTATTGGGCGTGGCTAGTACAGCCGAGGAGGAGACTAGGGAAGGTCAGGTCTTTTAGCGATCTTCAGAGAGACTGATTTATACCTGAGAAATTGAACAGAGGAAAATGGTTCCTTCTGGATGAAGCTCCCAGCTGGATGGACCCGGCCTTCTCTTCTGCTTCTTCCTCTTTTTGGTACATTTGTGCATTAGTTTTATACATATTTACCAAATACTTATTGTATATCAAGAAGAGATACCCAGTTAAGAGACTAAGGAAAATGCTGCTTATATTCTAGTGGGAAAAGACAGACAATCCATACCACACATAAATAAAATCTACATTGTGTGCGATGTTGGCAGCTGGATAATGAACTAAGAAAAGGATGTCAGGAGAGGGGGCTTGCATCTTTTCTGAGTGGTCAGAATTGCCTATATGTCATTAGTTAGGTGCCAATAAACCAATGCAAAGAGACTTGGGTGTTGCCCTTTAACCACAGAGACTGCATCCCCTGAGATCCCGAGTCTTCTTGCTTCTGAGTTTCTTGCTTCCTAAAGTGTGCCAGGGCAGAGAAGAGAGATGTGCTCCAATGGCCTTGAAATGATCAGTCAAGGTTACAAACCCCAATTTTCTTTATTTGCCTCCCCTGCTTCTTCTTCTGTCTATCAGTAAACCGTTTTAGTTCTACATTAATGACCATCTAGAACCGGCCATGGTTTCACGTCCCCTTTCCCCAGCCCCAGTAGCTTGCAGTCTTCCCTGGATTATTGCAATGAACACCGTGACTACTCAGGTGCCGAGCCCCACACATTAGCTGGGCACCTCTTTAAGATGATGTATGGCTGTGTTCAGACTCTCAACACGACACGATGCTTGCAGAATAGCAACTGGGCTTCTCTGTGGCCACTCAGATGCCCCCTCCATCTCAGTCCACATTAGCCTCTTCAGTCCTTGGCAGCAAAGGTTTTCCTGTCTTTTAGCTCTCTGCTTTATTTCATCTCCGCCTGGAGTGCTTTTCTGACACTCCCATCTCACCTTCAGCACAGGTCTCTTCTCATCAGCCTGCGTCCTTCCCCAGGCTCAGTCTCTCCTCTCCACACTCTACTCTTCCTTCCCTTCCCCCCTCCTTACACTGGCCTGCTCTCCCTTCTTTTTATTTCCATAGTGCTGGCTGTTTTCACATGGTCAACAACCTTCACTAAGCATCCACTGCTGTTACTCTGCTTCTGTTTGCTAGAACATCGACTTCCCAAGAGCGGTCACTTGTCTGTTTTGTGCACTGAAGTATCTATGTGCTTGCCTCAGAGTGGTGTTTAGTAAATAACTTTTGTAGGAATAATTAGTGTTTTCTTGTGTGAGTTTATATGCATAACATACAGCCACACACATAGACAAACAGAAACACACACAGACATATTCTCTCTCTCTCTCTCTCTCTCTCTCTCTCTCTCTCTCTCTCTCTCTCTCATGCACGCATGCACACACACACACACGCACACACACACACTCATGTGCACACTCTCATACACACACAGACTTTTCTCTCAGAACCCCTCTCCCTCACACTCCTTGGCTATAACCCAATGTGATAAATGTTTCTTTCCCAGATTTGTATGTTGAAGCTGTGAGTCATATTGTATCTGTTTTGCACATGAGGCTCTTAAAGGAATATTTAAGGTTAAATAAAGTCATAAGAAGCAACACTGTAATAAGATTAGTGTCTCTGTTAGAAGAGATGCCAGGACAAAGATCTCTCTCTCTCTCTCTCTCTCTCTCTCTCTCTCTCTCTCTCTCTCTCTCTCTCTCTCTTTCTCCTTTCTCTCTTTCTCCCTCCCCTCCCTCTCCCCCTCCTTTCTCTCTCCTCATGATGGTAACAAGGAAAAGCCAAATGAGCACAGAGTACAGAAGGCAGTCTTCTTCTAGTTAGAAAGAGGGCCTTCACCAGGACTGGAAACAGCTGACACAATTGCTCTGGTACTTGTAGCCTCCAGAACTGTGGAGAGGATACTTTTCTGCTTTTGAGGCCATTCATCCTGTGATATTTTGTCGCAGCAGCTTGAACAGACTAATACACCTACCGGGCTTCAGACTAACCTAAAATCTCTACCTTTCCCCAGGTCACTGTCAGCTGTCATCCCACAGACCCAGATTCTCTCACTCTTTACATAGTTGGGGGTGACTGCCAGCTTGCTGTCTTCCTGCTTCAGCCCCTTGACTGCTGGGATTACACGTACGTACCATGACAAAGTATTCCATTTTGTCTTTCTGCAGCACTTTTGCCTGTACAGACTTTGCCTTTAACTTGTTTAATTTGCTTGTATGTAGTCACTCCATGTAAAACATAAGCTACTGAGTGGGGGAAGAGACGGAGGCAAACGTGAGCCCACAGTGCTGGGTTCTCTTGGTGAGAGCAATAACTGCTTCATTCACAGGGAATCATCTTGCGGCCCGAGGCCACACCAAGGAAGCAATAACCAGGCCTTGAACGTGAAGCTAATCAAAACGTGATGCTGAGGAGTTCCTTCGGAAGGAAGACCTTTGTAAAGGTGTGTCTGTGACCATAGCGACTTCCTAAGGATAGCTCCCTAACACCATTAATGCAGAAAAGTCAGCAGGTTGCAGATGAGATCCGGGCTCATGGCTGTCTCATCCCTAGGTTGTCTTTCATTCTCCCACCTCCTTCATGCTATGCGATGGGGCAATGGGGCTGAGTGAGGAGGAGGAACAGGATGAGGAAGGAAGGGCTATGCAAAATGGATATAAAAATTCTATAATTGAATGAAAAGAATCTCAAAGAAAACTTGTATTTTGTGCTAATGATTAAGGGGAAAATCAGCCTGGGGGAGAAAGTAAATGCGTTGTTCTGCTGCGCTAGAATGAAATGCGGGAAGGACCGTACGCTTTGCAGAGGGTGTCTGTATGCTGCTGATTTTCACTTGGAAAAGCATGTTTATTCTCTCCTTTGACAGGAACATGCCCATTATTACCTTCCATATCTAGAACCAACAAACAGAACAATTCAGGTGTACACTGAAGAAATTTTACTTAGGTAACTGAGCAAGAAGCAGCACAGAGGAGATTCGAGGGAGCTTCACTACGTATTAAAAAGAGCTGGCTTGATATCGACCCGGAGATGCACCTGAGCAGGGAGGCGCACAGCTGAAGCCACAGCCTGTGCTGTAGCTGAGGCTACCATGCCGACTGCACGGAGACTCGGAGCTGCCTCCTGGCTCTTGAACCTCCAACACTTGACTCTCTTCGTTTCTTGACCTTTATCTCAGCGGTAGTACAAATGCAGCCTTGCTATCCCGGGACTGGTGTGAGGATGAGGTGCGGAAACGAAGAAGCTGAGAGTTAGAACAATTCACTTCCGCTGCTGCCGCGAGATGGCGGACTCGGGAGTGGGAGACAGGGACAGACAGTCACGGACTGGCTGGCTGGCTGTTGTCTGGAAGACACAAGAGGTGGAAGGTGGGATGTCGTGAGAAGGTCGCTAGAAAAATGGAGGGGGATGGTGTGTGCGTGTCTGTGCTATTCCTGCTAGACTCATGGACTGGAGGGCATCAATATCAATGCATAACAAATTTAGCAGAACTTAAACCCCTTACTCCCCCCCACCCCCATTCTCTCCCACTGAGTTAGCAGCCCAACATCTCTGAGCTACTTTTAATCTGAAAGAACTACTGAGTCGAGAATGTTAAAAAGAAATTAGGGTCACAACCCCAGGTCACCATCCCAGAGCAGAGCTTAATAAAGTACTGTGTTCATGGCCTCGGAGCAGAACCAGTCACAGCCGGGGTGCAGAGGGTGCAGCAAACAGCAAGATCTTCTCACATCCTCCCCAAAGAGAGCTCGCTCAGTTTGTGTTCAGTCGGGCCCACTCACAGTCTGCTGTCTCATATGGACCTTTCTTGTTTCTCTTTTGCTTCATGGTTATCAATTGGTCATTCAAGGGGAAGGACTATCAGAAACAGAGGGGCTTTTTCAATGTATATATATATTTTAAATGTCAGCAGCTGTCCAGATGTACTTCGGTACCTGGTCCCTCACTGAGATAGACCATTGATCACATTGAGGCTTTGCCTTTCCCTTCGTAACTCCTGCGCACCTCTGAATCATATGATCCTATCTCATTTTTTGATTTGTATAGACTCTCTCTTGAGTTACCTCATGAGTGTTAGGCTTAAACTTTCCAGTCAGCCTCGCAGAGCCTGCAGGATTTAAGGAGGGTGGCTTTCATGATCGTGTATGGTCTGAGAGGTAATTTTGAGCACTTTGCCGATATCTTAAAACCTCATTGAGAATGAACTGCAGGTTTGCTCTATGACATAATTCAGTCTTCCAGTTTTCTACAGAAACTAAAATTTATGCGAGAGAGAGAGAGAGAGAGAGAGAGAGAGAGAGAGAGAGAGAGAGAGAGAGAGAGAGGACGCATAAGAGAGCTAGAGAGAGTGGTAACTTGTGAGTTAGTGTGGCCAGCACAATTCTCTGGCAAAAGGAAGTGGAAATCATAGAGGGGCCTGAAAATACTTGTCAGGCCTGGGGAATCTTTACCTAGGGCTCTAGGGGTCAGGGTATTGGTTTCGCTCACTCTGTTGTCTGTTTGGTTGCGAGCCTAGCTGACCTTTGACAGTTGAGCCATCTCTCCGGCCCCCAAAACTTGTGCTCATAGAGTCCTCGCAGCCTAAGGCATGACACAGCTATATTGTTTCCAAAGAGAGTTAAACCCTCTGGGGTGTTGAATAGAATATCCTAAGAATCTTTTAAATCAACAACTCTGCTCTTTTGACGACGAGGAATGTGCCCTCCCCGGGGATGCCTGGAGAAGAAGGAATGTGCACCAGGAGTGGATCCTTGCCTGTCCTCCTCCTCCTCTGCTTCCCTCCTTGCATCTGCAGGGGGGACAAAGCTGAGAGGGGATCCAAACAAAGTCCTGTATCTATTCTCTTCTAGTGACCCCTCCTGCTGCCCTCCTGGTACTCAATGTGTGTCTTAGGAAGGAGGCTCCACAGCGCCTGCAGGCAGATGGCCCATTTATAGATGATTTGTCTCTACAGTCTTGCTATTTCAATCAAATCAGAAGTGCTTGCAACCATTTCGTTTCAGGATCCCAGAATCTCTTAAAAAGAACCCAGGGCCCTAGCTTCTGCAAACACAGTTTCTCATATTAGAAGCGTATTGCCTGTAGATGGGCCCACACCTGCTGATTTTGCTACAGCCTCCATTCCTTTCTCATGCCTTAGGTGGAGCAGCTTCATTCCACGATTTTCATTCTTATTGTATATCCACAGATAATTTTCTCTCTTGTAAGGTAAGGATGGGGTTAAGCATATAGAATTTATTGTGTTTGAATTTCACTCTGTGATGGGGCACATGACACAGTTCTGGGGCATCTTCTTTTTCTTATCTGTGGCATGAGGAAAATAATTCCTGTCCGTATACTTATGGCATGCAGAGTGGAACCTGGCTGATAGAAATCTCTCAGGGAAGGGTTGTCTATCTTTAATACACCAAACAGGAAACCTCTTTCAAAAAGTATCTGATGTAAAAGTGTTATCCATTTTCAACTAGTACTAGCACCCTCCCAGTGCTTGGCCCAACATAAAAACAAGCATGATTTCTAGTCATACATTCAAACAGTTTGGAATTGAATATCAGCTGCATCAATGCGGTAGGCACTGGGGAATGTTGGGTGTAATTACGGAGTCTTACTTCTCAAGAAGTTCATGATTGTGGTGGTTTGAATGAAGATGCCCCAGATAGGCTCATATATTTGAATTCTTGGTCCCTGGTTGGTGGAACTTTTGGGAGAAGGATGAGGAGGTATGACCTTGTTGGCGAAAGTGTCTCACTTGGGTTGGGCCTGGAAGTTTCCAAACCCATGCCAGGCCCCAGTTTCTTTCTCTCTCTTCCACATGCTCACAGATCAGATATCGGCTCTCAGCTACTGCTCCAGCCCATACCGGTCTGCTTGCCTGCCACTGCACTCCCTGCCATGATGATCATGGATGAACTCTCTGAAGCTGTAAACATGCACCAAATTAAACTCTGTGCGTTGCCTTGGTCATGGTATCTCTGCACAGCAACGGGAAAATAACTAACACAATGAACCCATTGAAGAATAATGTTACATTTGAACTATCCACCAGCCATATGCACATGAAGGAGGACACAATAACAAGCTACAAACAATGGCTTTCATCTGTAATTGGTATTCTATGTGTAAACTAACTCTTTGTACAGAGAAGGGCACGTCTTCACTGACTTACTGATTTCTGTAGTGTAAATACTTCCTCTAAGAAAAATTTCAAGTCTCCAATGATTTAATAGCCATCTCTTATGAATTAGAAGAAATTGTTTAATAGCCACACATTCTGCTTGTACATTAGTCGACCCTATTGGGCCCCTTCCTACAGCTCCTCCTGTTGGTGGTACAGTAAGCTGCTATTGGAATTGGCTTGACTTTCCATTAGGTTGGATCCCTATTCCTTGTCTTGAATCCATCCTTTTCCTTAGTAGTTCCTACACACTGATGGGGCAATCCTCTTGGAGCTTTCTTCAAAAGGTGTGTGGGCAGTATATTTTAAATTCTTGAGTGACCAGAAAAGTTTGAGGGGTGATTCACAAGGCCATATTTAGAAAGAGTGCTGACTCAAGCCAGAAGCCTGTTCTGTGGGGCCATGCTCACGTTCTCTGTGATCTTGGGAAAACCACAGCACTTCCTGGGACCGAGTTTCTCTTTATGAGTTGGATGGGCAGGCATACAACGCTGACCACTCAGAACTATAGTGTCTCTAGATATGACAAGGTCTTTGCACTTGTGAACTCACAGCAACTGTGATTGCCTGCACAAGACATATGAAAGTCAAGACGATAGGAATTCCAGCATGGACAGAGGAGCAGCTCATGGAGCCCCGTCCCTAGCTGAGAAGCTATTGGCAATTTAATGGCTGTTGGCAGAAGGAGACTCCCTTCTCTTAAAGGGTTTGGCCCTGGTAGGCTGCCTGAGTTCCAGCAGATGACCCTTCACACATTCATACATGGGCAGCGTTAAGTGAACTCCGTGGGTTAAAAGAAAGAGGACATAAAATTGGGAGGGAGGTGTAGTGGTAAGAGGCCTAGGAAAAGTTGGAGGCAAACTTGGGAGGGGTATACACAGTCACACTTCTCAAAGAATAAACAGAAATATATTAAAAAGGTAATGATTGAACACCAATATCTGAAAGTAGAAGATAATATTGGTAGAATCATTTTATTTTAAAATTTAAGAGTTTGAGGCAGCCTGTAGGGCAATTTATTGTCAGCAACAACAGAGGTATCCATCACAGGGTATGGTCTTTACCAGTGAAAATTGTTTCTTGTTTTTAAAATAATGTTTTATTAATTCTTTGAGAATTTCACGTGATGTATTGTAAACATATCCACCCTCCTCCTCTAACTCTCCCCACCTTTCTAACCACTCAACTCCATGATTCCCCTCACCTCTTTCTCAGATCCATTGAGCCCAGTTTGTGTTGGCTGACTACTCCAGCACATGGTACCTCACCTAGAGTATAGTCAATATACCAGCTGTTAAAGCATTAAAGAACATTGACTTTTCCTCTCCTGAGAGCAATCCAAAGCCAATAGCTCCTCAGCTAGGGGGTGGGACTTCATGGCCACTTCTCTTCCTCCAAGCTGAGATTCTCTGACTTGAGTTTGGACAGGTCTTTTGCATGGTGTCAAGATAGTTGCTGTTGATGTTGATTCAACCTGGAATCTTGAATTGTGAGAAGACAAACAGACATAAAAAGATTCACTGTATCTTTTATTAGCCACTAAGTCAGCCTCGTCTAAAGGGAATCCAAACATAAGCAGGCCATCCAAAGGAAAACTATCACATGTCTTCATTAATCTATGTAATCTTATTGGAAACACAAAATGCAATTTTTGCTTTGCCTATGAGAAAATATAAGGTCAATTATGAGCCACACAACAAAGCAGTTCATGAACGCTGAAGCAAAAAAAAAAGCATAAATTCTGTAATATCTTAATTACTTCAATGGTAATCAAAGAATATAATCCAATTAATAAATTTGATCAATGAAATGATAACTACAGAAAAGTCACTTTGGCTTTGAGATTTTCTTAGCAATAACAGAAATTTAGGATTATAATTCACCTGCTTTTCTATCATTCCCATAAAAAAATCTAGATTTTGAACTTTGAAGACAGATCACAATAGATTTATTTATGATGTAGCCATTCATCATCTTGGCACCCATTCATTTGTTCCCTTATTCACCCTGTCACCCAAGAATTAAATCTAGTATTTATCATACACCAGGCCCTCTTCCAGGTCTTAAGGAGACAGTGGTGAAGAAGTCAGAAAGAACTCCTACTATGCATAGCTTAGAGCTAAGGGACAATGAGACTGGAGCAATAGAGAGGGCAAATGCTTTGGAATGGCAGAGCTGTGAAATACAGAATCATGTCCTTGGGCTTTTAAGAACGCCCGTGAAAGGGGATTTGTTTTGAAATCACACAGGAAGAGGGTTTAGAGTGTTGTTGGTCTCTCATAGGAGGACTGTTTCTCTAGAAGGTCGGCGAAATTGGAAGCATCATTATACTCATTTTAGAAGAAAAATAAACACGTCCATCAGTTCAGGTTGGTCTTTAATTTAAAGGAAGAGCATTGGGATGGCTGTCCACTGTTGCCATGCTGGCTCAAACCTGTGACACAGAGCCAACATCAAAGAATTTAACAGGCTAAAATTAAAGTATCCTGCCCAGAAACAGGAGGAAAATATCCCTGGGTAATACATGGATGGTTACATGTGTTTAATACCAGGCAATTAATATTTTTAAATGCATTATAAAGGAACTTGGAAAGTCTTGTTAAAATTTAACTATCAGTTACATATCTTTTTTTAAAACTTGTGACTTTTGATTATATTTAACTTGGAACAAACAGACTCTTGACTCTCTCATCTTTAAAAGAAGATGAATGTCTTAAATCTGCTTTCTTGGCCAACGGTAGTGACAAAATGCCACTACTGGCTGTCAAAACCCCAAGTGAGACCAATTTCAAAATACCGAGAAATAGAGATTGAGTAACAATGAGGGATTGTATTGATTTTTATCCCCCAAACTAATTCTGCATAAAGTTTAAGACATTTTTAAATTAAAAAAAATTTAGGCAGCAAAGCAGAGATATAAGAACCATGCAAAGATAAGGGCTGTACATGATTTTCTTTAAACATGACTACCACGGTTTTCTGATACATGTGTTGGAAATAAATCTATGTTGCATGAGAAAGTCAGAAATGTCAGGATTTATGTCCCTCATGGCACTAAAATCCTAAAGCAGCCATATTAATCTAAATCTACAAGATGCCAATAGTTGGGGTTTGGAGACAGCATCACACTGCAAAGGTGGACTCTGTTGTAACCACTTATTAAAAGCAAACCAAGCCAAACTTGGGGTTTAAAAATTGAGAACAGATGAGGCTTAATAAGCGTGAAATGCTTTTGGTGTTGCAAACGAGAACCAGGTGTGTTGATAGGCAGCCTCGCGCTGAGCGGGGCCACCTACAAGCAAGACTCATCTTCCTTCCAAGCAGGGAGAACTGGTCATCGACTTCAGCCCATCTGCACCTCTGTATTCCTGTCATGAAATGCCCACCTGAGAGGTCAGAAATGGACACTAGGAGATCGGGGGCCACGGAGGAAGGTCTGAGGATGCAGCTCAGACAAAAGAGGGCTTTTCTAACAAACTTGAAACACGGTCTGAGCTGTAAAATGGCGTGAACAGAGTGTGGTGGTGAGTGCTTTTCATTCCCTTGGGGAGGTGGAGGGAGGGAGACCAGAAATTCAACGTCATCCTCAGCTACAGATTGAGTCTGAGGCCAGTTTGATGATAACTTTAGACACACGAGACCCAATCTATAAATAAATAAATAAATAAATAGAAGAGAACAAACAAAAAGAGGGAAGACCATGGAGGCCCTCACTTAAAAATGGAAATGTGTTCTGAAATTTAAGAAGCCAGTAGAAGGGAGGGAAGAGAGGAAAGAATGACCCAACAGTAAAGCAATCAGGAGACATTCTAAGTAGAGCAGGTGCTTCCCGTTTACTCTGTCACTAATGGCCTAGTTGTGACAGGTACCCAAACATCAGGCAGTTCTGGATTGGACCTAACAACCCTTTTTCTACCATTAGCGTGAGGTAAAGCGGCTGGTAGATCAGCTTGCCACTCTGAAACTTGGTTTTTATCATTTGTAAAATGTGTAAACAGAATGTTCGGATTGAAGGCTAATTTCAGCATTATGATCTCCAAGATGTGTATGTTCAAGGGAGCATTTGTCTACTTCACTTAGATGCCAAACTTTTGTCAAGCTCTTTAAAAAAATATTATTGACCCTGACTTCAAATGAGTAAGATAAACAAATCCATTGCCCAATGGGAAAAATTAATTTTTTCTTTTCCCTCTCTATTCATTAAAATCCATTTTAAGAAAAATCCTCCAAATCCAAATATCCCCCATTTATCTTCGGTGGTTCTATATTAAATAGTATACACCTGGCTTGGAATCAGTACAATGCAGAAAGTAATATGGGCTCTACTCTCAAGAGGTTGGTGATGTCATCATGTCATTATTGCCAATTTTTATTCACACAATGGCATCATCTAAGAGGCTTGTTACAACACAGATGACCGAGTCCCACCTGTGCACTTGATTTAGTAAGTCAAGCATGGATCAAGGGCTTACACTTCTGAAAAGTTCCAAGATGCTGATGCCACTCCTGGTCCATGACTTTCTCTTCATAAATTAGTGGAAGTCTTGGGGGAGGGCTGGAGGGGGCAGGAGAGAGGCAGGGAGGGGAGCAGAGAAAAATGTAGAGCTCAATAAAAATCACTTTTAAAAAAGAATTAGTGGAAAGTCAAGTATGGTGAAATATGCCTGTAATCCTGGCACTTGAGAAGCTGAGGCAGGTAGATTTTGAGTTCAAGTCTTGCCTGGACAACATAGATAGTTCCAGACCAGCCTGAGCTACAAAGCAGGACTTTGTGTCAAACACAATACAACACACACACACACACACACACACACACACACACTGTCATTCTGTTGCCGTCTTTCTCTCTCACACACACATGTGTATATATTATCCAATTTTTAAATGATAGCCACTTACTGATATTTTGAAAAACACTGTAAAATTAGCAAAAAAAAAAAAAAGGTGTGTGCAACATCTGGCCTGTGGCTCACCATTTTCTACCTCCACCTAAACAGGAGGCATGAGCTTGTACTACCTAGGCTAAGGTGAAACTGGAGAGGGGAATCAGGGTTCCAGAGAAGTTCAGCATCTGGGGTAACTAGACTGGTGGGTCCTGTCCATGGTGGAACCCATTGTCTTTATTTGAGCAAAGTCAGGGTTGAATCCTCCTCTTCACATACTCATCCTTTCATTTGAACAATACTTGGAAATTTCTGAGATGTGTCAGACGCTGGATAAACAGTGGGTGTATAAAATGGCTGTCTTCCTTGGTGGCTCAGGCTACCACAAAATGCCATAGACTGTGCGTCCTAAGAAAGTGAAATTCACATCTCAGCATCTCAGCTTGGTCATGTTCTAGGGAAGGGCCTTTTTTTCGGGCTTTCAAATAGCTGTCTCATCTGTGTGCGTACCTGGAGAGAGAGAGAGAGAGAGAGAGAGAGAGAGAGAGAGAGAGAGAGAGAGAGAGAGAGAGAAACAGAGAGAGAGAGAGAAACAGAGAGAGAGAGAGAAACAGAGAGAGAGAGAGAAACAGAGAGAGAGAGAGAGAAACAGAGAGAGAGAAAGAAAGAGAGAGAGAGAGAGAAACAGAGAGAGAGAGAGAAACAGAGACAGAGTCAGGGAGAGCCAGAGGGGCAGCGGTAGTTTATCAATACCAATCCTATCTGTGGGTTCCACTCAACTGCCACCAGAGGTCTTAATTCCCAATAACAGCGTACGGGGATTAATATGTCAACACACGCACTTCGGGAGGTTATACACATCCGGTCCACCACAGGCAGACACTGCTTTGGTCCATGTTCTCTTATTATTAACAGTACCACAGACAGGCTACGTTGAAAAGAAAAAAGGTTTACTTCAGCTCGAAGTTCTAATTCAAGGTAGAGAGGCCACATCTGGTGTTGTCCTTGATGGAAGAATTCCAAGGTGTGGGGACATTAAATGACAAGAGTTGGGAGCAGTTATGGAGGAAGGAAGAGGGGAGCAAGCCAAGGAAGGTCAGCCTGCCTTGTCAAAGCCCATTCTTTTAAGACACATTCCAGACCCGTAAGAGAATATCAGTCCCTCATGGAGTAGAACCCCCATGACCAGACCACTGTCCACTAGGCTCCACTTCTTCTTTTTTTTTTAAAGATTTATTTATTATGTATACAGTGTTTTGTCAGCACGTATGTCTGCCTTCCAGAAGAGGGCACAAGATCTCATTACAGAGGGTTGTGAGTCACCATGTGGTTGCTGGGAATTGAACTCAGGACCTCTGGAAGAGCAGCCAGTGCTCTTAACCTCTGAGCCAATTCTCCAGCCCCTAAGCCCCACTTCTTAAAGGTCCTGTTGCCTTTCACTATCTTTATATTGGGGACAAGGTTTCCATAGGAGGATCTCCAAAAGTGGGGAGGAAGGTGGAGAATACACTTAGATACTACCCACATCACGGCAGGTTGAGTGGGAAAGTCCAGATGGTGGGGCAGCATGAAGAAATCCATTAAAATTAGTGGGGGGATATTTACAGATAATATCGGGGTGGTTCCGTTTAGCTTAACAATGGACAACCAGTAGACTGGTTACAGTAGACTGTGAAGTGATTTCAACTTTAAACTTGTTTGGTCCTTGTTTAGTGTAGCCATTGGTTCTCATCGTGTAGGATAATGGAACACAAGCTTTAAGGGATGATGCATTGGAGTGTAATACATGACATGGAGCAGAAGACAGAGGGAAAAGAGCTATGATACCCTAAGTCTGAGTAATCTGCTTGGTGAGAAGAGCAGGAGTTTAACCAGCACAGTGGTAGAGGGAGGGGAGAAGGAAAGAGTCCCACAGGACATTCGGGGTGCCAGATGTGAAGTCAGGGCCAGCAAAGACGACTTTGAAGTCTTTCTCATAGTGGCAAGCTTTGTAGCCTTGGAAGGGTGTCCCCAGAGAGAATGAAGAGAGAGGGATAGAAAGCTGAGGTTTTGGCCATATTCATGGGGAGTGCATTTGTTCAGGATGCCAGGGTACCTGGGTGGAGGTAGGGACTGTGTGTCTGGAGTGGAGGCACAGGGTCTTCTCTGCTTTTCATAGAATCGGGAAGAAAAGCAGGCAGGACATCACGGAGGTTGAGAGCTGAGAAGTGGCCATTGCATTTGGCAGATAGGAACTGACTGGTGACCTCCGTGAGCCTCTATTAGCACAGGCTAATTAGTACAGTGGAGATTTTTCTTCTTTGATAGGGATGTCCTGATGTAGCCACTTCCTACCCCAAACGGTTATGTACTTGGAAATTAACACATGTTCAGTGCAGGCACATGGCAGAGCTGGTATCAAAGCACACTTATTTTCTTCTTACTCTACTCCAAAGAGATCTATAATGCTGTTATATTCAGAGTTGAAAAGCCGAATGCTGGCATCGAAATCTAAGCAAAGAGCATTAAAAATCTTTCTATTCCCCGTTGTGATCCAGAAGATCTGTACACCTGAAAGAGAGACCTAAAACATCTGTAAGGAGAGCCCTGAGGTGGGATGTCACCCAGTGTCTTCTGCAAGCTGTCTGTCAGTTAGGCATGTTTACCAGCTTTTTCAAAAGCCCCACAAAGGCATGAAGACCTAGGGCATGCAGAGAGGTTGTGTGTTTACCCAGAATTGCCATCATGGAGATTCCACTCGTGTTTAGGCCTGGCATTTGCTGCCACACAGGCAAATCCACAACGCTTGACAGTTTCGACTACAAACAACCTCTGGACTTTGCAAGCCAGGTTTTGTTCCAAACACTCTGAAAAGTGTTGATGCCCTCAAGGGCTGCCAATGGCTGCCTCAACGGAGCTGAGCTTTGTGCCAGGAGAGATGGCTCAGAGGACTTTTCATGCAGTTGGTAATTACACAGCCATGGGTAGCTTATGAATTATTTGAAACACAGAGAGGGGTGAGGAGAGGGGGCAGGCCCTTAGCGCAGGGAGAGCTCCGGTTGCATGGCTTGGCCTCATGGGCACCACCACAGTCTCTTTGGGGACAGCTTGTCGGCAGTGGCCCTGGCTGGCACCAAGTCTCCGAAGAAATGTGAGGGCAACCTGACATTTTCTTATTTGTTTATTTTAATCTCTCAGGCCCACTGAAGACAACCGGAATCTTCTGAGTTGCTGAAAGTACATAGGCTCCTTTGACGGAGCTCTTGGCCCCTGCCACCCTGAAGCCAAAGGGGTTCATTGATTACGCTGTTGAGTGACTATGCCCTCTGTGAGTTCAGGTCAGAGCAGAGGCCACTGGCTAGCGGGCAGGCAACTGTCCCTAATGCAGTCTTCACTATAGCCTCCAAGCTTGGCGTGGGAGAGTGTCCCACTGAGATCCAGGCGGCAAAGTGGGAACTATTTGGAGCCTGGATGTCTTCCTGTGGAGATGCTGGGAAAGCAAAGGCTGGAAGGTAGAAAAAATGATTCGTCATAGCTTGGGGAGACCCGAAGAGACAGCCAGGGATATGGGTCAAAGAGCAAGCCAGCCAGCCGCCATCTCCTTTTGGAATTAGAAGTAGATCAAACTGGACTTGGTGGAGTGTGAGGACTAGCTTGGCATACTCAAGCTATTTTGGGTCTTTTTTTGTTTTTGTTTTGTTTTGGATTTTCACTTGGGATGGCCGCTCAGGACAAGCTGCTAGGCTAGTGAGCCTTCTCAAACCATATCCTGCTTGTTCCTCAACACTTTTCAAAGTAGAACCAGAGACTGTCACATACCGTGAGCATCTGTCATGTTCTAATGTCAATCATGCCACGGCACTTTCGCCGCATTATTTCAGATGATGTTGCTACCCACTGTGATCTGGAAGGAAGTTGACTTGAGATTTTCTAAAATAATCACCAGGAATAAGAGAGAGAGAGAGAGAGAGAGAGAGAGAGAGAGAGAGAGAGAGAGAGAGAGAGAGAAAGGGAGAGAGAGAAAAGCGGAGAATTATGGGAGGGGAATATCATCAAAACACATTATATACATGTATAAAATATAATGAAACTCATTATTAAAATGGATTAATATATACTAATAACAAAGACAAAGTTCAAAATGAGAAGGCCAGATGAGCACTGGCATTGCTCTATAGAGATATAGGCCAGCGCCTCATGCTCCTGCCCCCACAAGCAGCAGGCTTCACCCACTGCCATGATGAACTGTACCCCCAAACTCTGAGCCAGAAGAGAACCTGCCACTCTAAAGAAATGTTCATAAGTACACACACACACACACACACACACGAAACTCTGTTAACTGGTCCTTCTAGTCCTTTCTCCTTATTAACCTCTTTTTCCATACCCTGGGAAGGTCTATTGTCTGGTACCAAGTTTTGGGACAGGCTGTATCTCAGTGTGCAATCAGCTCCCCTCTGAAGCCTGCGGAGCAGCTCACTCGGTTCAGTCTTAAGTGCTGTTGGAATGACACGAGCTAAACACTCTGTCAGTTGATGAAATAGGAAGAAGGAGAAAAGAGAACTGCAAAATGAAAAAGTAGGTGGAGATAAAGCGACAAGATAATTAGTTAAATTGTGTAGGCAAGACAGCTTCCCAAAGAGTGGAGGAAAGTCCACACAAGACAGATGAAATCAGCATGTGAATTTTCCCTTCAAGGAAACTGAAGCTAGAAATTTCAAGTGGGTAGAACTCTAATCAGAGAATTCATACTTTCCATAATATGGGAACTAGTGCCTTAACAAGTAATTTGGACTCATAACTTTGCTTGTTTTGTGGCTTTTTAATAGCTGTTTTCTTAATAGCATTAATTGGTACAATTTTTAAAATTTTGATGAAATCCAATTTATTGTATTATTATTATTATTATTATTTTTCTCTACTTGTACTTTTATTGTCATAGTTATGAAATCATTTTGAAACTCAAGGCCATGAAGATTTATCCTTATTGTTTTCAGAACTTCACAGTTCATTTTGTTGGCCTTTGGGATGTCTGCCTATAGTCCTCATTGCCAAGAGTTAGAGGCAGGAAGATCAGGAGGCTGAGGTCCTCTTTAGATACATATTGAGCTCATGAGCCAGCTTGGGCTCCATGAGACTTTGTCTCCAAAACAATATCAACTACCACAACAACAAACAAAAAATAATTTTATGGCTTTAGTTCTTATGTTTGGTCACTGATCCATTTTGAGTTAATGTCTATTAGTCTGCAAAGGTTACCCTAACAATATACGAGAGGCTGGCAAAAGGAATTTCTTCCTTTCTTACAATTTTGGGAGGTAGTCTAGTATCAAGGTGATAGTACAACCAGTTTCTTTTTTCTTTTTCTTTTATTTTTTAGATTTTCAAAAGAAAACAACCTATCTTTTTTCATTATACATACCCAGTCCAAGTTCCCACTCCCTCCCCTCCTCCATTCTCACCACTTACCCTCCCCACCCCACCCCATCCACTCCTCAGAAATGCGTAAGGCATATTGCCTTGGGGAAGGTCCAAGGCCCTTCCTACCATACCTAGGCTGAGCAAGGTATCCATCCAAAGAGAATAGGATCCCAAAAAGCCAGTACAAGCAGTAGAGATAAATCCCTCAGTCTGCCCCAGCCAGGCAACTGTCAACCACATTCAGAGGGACTAGTTTGGTCCTATGCTTGTTCCTTCCCAGTCCGGCTGGAGTTGGTGAGTTCCCATTAGCTCAGGTAGACTGTTTCAGTGGGGTGTACCCTTCACAGTCTTGACCACTTTGTTCATATTCTCACTCCTCCCACTCTTCAACTGGACATTGGGAGCTCTGTCCAGTGCTCTGATGCAGATCTCTGCCTCTGTTTCCATCATTTGCAAGATGAAGGTTCTATGGTGACATTTAAGATATTCATCAGTCTGACTTAGGACATTAAACTCTAAGTAAGACTCTTGTTTTATGTCTGTTTCCTAGATATGTAAATTTTTAAACAGTTGTATTACAACATGAGACTCTCAATTCTCAAAAAAGGAAAATGTGTTTGAAAATATCACGTGTGATTGCGGTAAGTTGCTCCAGTAAGATTTCTGAGACGTGGTTCAGAGGTTGAAAATGTATACCATATGACATGCGGGTCTCACTAAGTATAAAGGGCCTTGGAGCTTTAACAGATGGTTGGGAAAATCAGCTCTCTTGGAGGACCCAAGCCCCCAGGTATTAGTGAGCCTGTTTGATCAGAGGAATTGGAAATGGCTTAGAGAATGCTGTGCCTAGAAGTGGTGCAATTCAAGAAGGACATTTGAAAGAAATTGAGTTTTGCTAAGCTTACTTGTCTCGCTTGGAACTCCCATTTACAATCTCCTCCTGGCAGAGGCTTCCCATAGAGCAGAGGTGGAGAAGGTTTTCTTTATTCCCGGGGTTTGCAGACAGATATGATGAGTTTGACGAGCTTAGGAGGGAGTTAGCAAAAACTACATGTAGATCGTCACAGATGGATTGAGAAGGGAAATGTAAAAGGTAAGCAAGGTCACTTCTTCCCTTGGAAGGAACTCCTTGGTTAGGAGTTGTTTGGAGTACAGAAGGGGAGTTGGTGTCTCTATGACTTGCTCCCCTTGTGAAATCCTTCCTCCAGTCAGTATGGTGGCAGTCAGTGAGCAAGACATTACTCTGCCTTTAAAACTAGAAATGATGAACTGCATTCTTTCTGAACAAGAATACATGAACTTTATGTGAGTTTCTTGATTTATTAGCAAGTGGTGACAAGGCTTTGTGTCTCCTAGTGACTCAAGTTGGGAAGAGAAATGAGAACAAAGAAAATATTTGAGAAATCAAAGATCTGAAGGAATATCGATTGAATTTATATTGGAGGAGCGATCATCGGGGGATTTAAAAGTGATTTGCATGAACTGGCAGCCACTCACTTTAGAACTTATTTTTCAACAAAGAACATTTTGGAGACATATTAATCAGAGGAAGCTAGGGAGTGTTCTATGAACAGCCCAGCATCTCCGTGAGTCAGACAAAACCAGTTTTGTTTCTTGAACTTGCTTTGTACTCAATAGCCAAGGCTGAAGAAGGCTTTCAGCATTGTGACATCTGACTGTCATCTGGCCATGTAACCTTGGTTGCTATAACAGAAGAAGAGCAATTTTAAGGTCTTGCATCAACAGAGACTTCTGTCCTTGTCAGTCTCTTCATAGTCTACCATTCAATGCTGAGTCACATGACCTAATCCGCCTTCTAGGGGATAGGGAATGGAATCTGTGTGTAAGGGAGGAGCTACAAGAGTCCAGTACAAACTTCATGAAAGCAGAGAAGAAATGGAGGGGCAAAGCTGAACGTTTATCATCAGGTAAAGGACCCTGGAATGTTTCCAGTCCATCTTAGGATAAGACTAATTGCCTGGTTGATAGATATGCTTAAGCCTGGCTCCTGTCCATGTGACGTCATCCCTCATTCTTGACAACTCTTCTCACCTTTCAGATCTGTTCTGTTCTGAACAAGCACCAAGCTTATACTCCCTTCATGATCTTCCGTTTACTGCTCATTCTGCCTAGAGTGCTCTCTCATCAGACGCATTCTGTCCACACAGGATTTGGCCACCATCTTCTTAGAGAAAATGCACTTAACTTCTCAGCCCAAATAAAGCACAATTCCTAGCTCTTTCCCACCTATCCTGTATTTAAGTCTTACCTCCCTCCTTCTTCCCCTCCATTCCTTCCTTCATCTCTTTCCTTAAGGAATGGTGCTGGAGTTTGAACTTAGAGCATTGTTTATCTAGAAACGTACACTGCCACATCCTCGGTCCTCATTCTAGAACTTGTAGTGATATGACATTTCCCTATTTGTTTGTCTCTTGTGGCTGTTTTCCTTCACTGTGATCTGCTTATTTGACTAAAGATCTTCTTTGTCTACTTCATTATTGTATCCCCAGGATGCAGCAAGCATCTAAGAAATGTTTATTCAATAAATAAATCCACCAGGGGCTAACTATAGTGCTATGACATCTATAACCACCAAATGATGCCTTTCCGGATATAAATATAGGCACTTACAACATCAACAGCCATAGCAATAGAAAGATCTCTAAAACCAGGAGGAAGAAAGACCTTGAGTGTTTACACAAAACTGTAGAAAATCAAATAACTTAGGTGCTATGGCAACTTTGGATTCGATGAATAACTATCCAGAAATGTAATATTGGCATCTTGTTCACCATTGATAATGCTACTGATGTGGATCCCTTTACTCTTTGCTTCTTGCTATTCATGTGGTTCTTATAGCTCCTCACTGAATCAGAGATGGTCTGTTGTGACCAATGGAATATAGCAGAGATGATTCAAAAGTCTTGGGTCACTTGCTCTGGTGGAATCTGGCTATGATGCTCTGAGGATATTGAAGAAGGCCTGTGTAAACTTCAATATGAAGAGAAATTGGAACCAGAGGCAAAGGTCAGCACTATTTTGGCACTAAAGTGAGCAAGCTACCCATGAAAGTAGATCTTCCAGAGTTCATAAGCCTCCTGAAAGACTCTGAGCATGTATGGCCTCAGAGCTGCAGAACGTGTAAGAAATAAGAAATTGTTGTATTTTTAAGTCACTAAATTTTGGAATGATTTGTAATACAATCAGGCTAACTAGAACATTGAGATTTCTTCAAATTCTAAAAGGTTTTCTGAATTCAGGGATGCTCATTCTCATAGAGAATGGGGCTATATAGAGAAGGGAGAAAGGAAAATGTCATGGTCCTAGCCAGCCAGATAAAGCCAGACACTCTGTCTGCCAATGGGGAAAGGGACGTCTGAGACAGAAGGGCCGTTGTCTACAACTATTTTGCAAAGCTACTGCAGAGCAATGTGAAAATGATTGTTCAGTCAAACAAAGCCAAATAGCATGTTAGCTGCTGTGTCCACACAAATGACTGACTGAATTTTTGTTTTAGAGTGGATCATTGGGCTAATGCATAGCATGCTTGAAGGATTAAATTAAACGATTAAATTTAAAGCTCCAAATCACAAGACTCTCTCTCTCTCTCTTTCTCTCCACCCCCCCCCCCCCCGCTCCCGACTGGCCCAAGGACAGAATCCAAGTTTAATTGTTTCTTTCAAAGGTATATATTTTCAAAAGTATAATCTGGAAAAAGTTCTGCTAACTTTAAAGGACCTATGACAAAAAGTGTCACTGTACAATTATAAAGTGGCATTTCAATTGTCTTTCAATTGAAAAGCGGACCTGCTAGCTGGGCTTGGTGGCGTCTTCCTTTAATCCCAACATTGGGAGGCAGAGGCAGGCTCTTCTCTGTGAGCTGGAGGCCAGCCTGGTCAACAGAGTGAGTTCCAGGTCTGTTGTGCATGTCTAATCTTTGATCTTCCTGTGAAGTGATTTTCCAGTTCACAAACTATTGCTCTCCTACAAGGCTTCAAGGAATTCAAAATATGTGTTCATGTGCTTGAAATTTTAGATCTCCGTGCTCCATCTTTGATCCTTCCCACTCTTCTGTAACATGCTTTTCTTAGCGTATTTCCAAAAGCCTTTGAGATGTCAGGATGAAGGAGGAGAGTCCTTGTTCTAGTTTATATTCTGTTGCCATGACAAACGCTCGAACAAAACATCTTGGACAGCAAAGCGTTTCCTTCATATTTTAGGTTGTGGTCTATCTCTGAGGAAAGCCAGGGAAGGATCATGGAGGTGGGAACTGAAGGGGAGGACACAAGCAACACTGCTCACTGACTTCTCAGACTCATACTCACCTTTCTGTTTTATACAGCTCAGGTCCATCTTTATAGGGATGGTACTGCCCACCAGCTTCCTCTTATATATATCAGCATTCAAGGAGATAATCCCACAGACATGCCCATAGGCCAATTTGATGGGGGCTAATTCTTTCACTGATGTTTATTCTTCCCAGGAGACTCTATGTTTGTATCCACAGCTGAAGCTAACTATGTCAATCTTCCAGGGTTTACTCCTCTTACCTGTGGCTTTGTATGTGGTTTGTTATAAAGTGGTGCAGTTTTGGGCTCAGTTTTCAGAGGATCTGAAACAGATCTTGTCTCTGTTTGCATGTTCAAGACGTTGATTTTACTTCTGTGATATCTTAATGAGACCCCCCCTTTTGATTTTTACATAGCAGCTCCTTTGACCTCTTCTGGGCACCTCCATGAATACCCTGTTGGTCTTGTTCATAAAATCATTCTTTTTCCTAATATCTTGTCTAAACTTTTCCTTCCTTAGCTGAAGGCTTTTTTGTCCCCCATTTTTGAAGGTACAAGTGATCTCCTTTCCTCACCGAAGACTAAACTTTATACCTAATGGCTAGAATGTCAAACAAACATTAATCTTGTCTCCTGCTTCTCCACAGATGGAAGAATGCCCAAAAGCAATTTCATTTTAAACAGCAGAAGTATTTATTTCGTGTTCTTTCACCTCTGATTCATCTTCTCCAATCATCTTGGATTAAACTTTATTTCTCAAAGATGCCGATAGCATAAGACTCTGCGTTGAAGCTTCATAACCATCTAATATGTCTACCTTTCATTCTAAATTATGTCTCCTCAATACATAAGCTACCACTGTAAAAAGGACACTTAGAGAATTGCAAAGGACCATTATATGTCTCACCAATACATGTATCAGGTTTGAAATTTTCTCTGCATAGGTAGGGTCTACTCTAAGACTGCTTAATATGCAAAACATAATTCATACTTTCCAAAGAGCTATGTAAGGAGCAATTGTTCACATCCAGGCAAACACCCCCACTTTCCTCCACTCCAAACACTTGTACACATGAGCCACTCACACTGGAATTCCACCTTGGAGAATGTAGCCTTAGGGATAAGTAGCTCAAGAGTTTAGCGGAGGTCTTCTAGGAGGACACTGGATGCTCTTGATACATTCTTCCATGCTTTTATTACTAAACTAGAACGAACGGGTTAGAAGAAACAGGAACTAGAAAGAGAATGAGCCAATCTTCCAGTCAGCACTCATTTCTTATTCTAGACATGGATTCATTTGACCTAGTCATTATTCTTAAAAATAAATACTCATTGAAATCTTGGTTTTAAGCTAATAGGAGTTTTAATGGGGAAGATGAAACAATGAAAGGTTTGGTGTGGGGTCCTTATGATGAGCATCGGACAGTTTTCAAGTGAGCGGAAGGGCTGACCAGTAGAAGATGCTTCCTATGAAGTCAGAGAGAGAGAGTCAGGCATGCACCCTCTCTCTCAAGGGTATCATGCTTGTGATACCCTTCTTTATTCTTCTATTGCCTTTGAGGCATTTTGAAAGTGATGTTGCGGTGACTGGCTCATCTGTGTCCCTCCGAGGACAGGAAAAACAGTGCAATATTGGCTGTCACAATATGGGATAGAACTGCTGAGCTCTAGAGGCCTGGAGGAAAAGAAAGATGAATTCCATTCTGCCAGCTATACAAGGTAAAGCCAAATGAAAATTCAAATTAAATACTTCAGTCGCTAAGAGTATTTTTAGTGATGTTGACGGTAGCAGATCACAAAAACGGGATAAACCTTTTTGCTTATAGGAATGAAGCTAGCAGGGTTGAGGAACACTGCTGCAGATGCTGGGGTGCGTGTTTTATAAAGAAATAAAACAGAAGGATGTTCCAGAGACAATAAGTAAATTCAAGTGCTCTGCAGAGAGAAAGGGTGTCGATAATGGAGTATCTACTAATCATTTGTTTACAATGTTCCAGGCACCATGTTTATTCTTTGCATAACTTGTTATTTAATCTCTACAATAATTGCCCTAGAAGTAGTTGTTGTTA
This sequence comes from Microtus pennsylvanicus, assembly GCF_037038515.1. NCBI lineage: Eukaryota > Metazoa > Chordata > Mammalia > Rodentia > Cricetidae > Microtus > Microtus pennsylvanicus. The sequence goes on from NC_134584.1 coordinate 25,780,085, forward strand.
TTTTTCTGATAAAAAATATTACAATTAAGAGGGGTGAAGTCAATTGTCCATTGCAGCAGAACTACAAACTAGAAGAGACAAACCTGATTCCTGACCTGGTAACCTGAGGAAAGGAATGATTTCTTTTGATTCCTATTGAAGCAGACTTTGACAGACTGGAAAAGTCCCCATTAGAAGGATTCACCCTTTGACTATTTTTTTAATAGTTGACAATCAATACCTTCTTGTAAAATACATACAATCATTTATTTGGAGGGTGATCCCACAGAATCATGGGGACATGGAGCAGAAGAGGAGGCTAAGGGACTTCTTGGGAACTTCTTGCAGTGTGTCTGCTGGTGTTACATTTGCTGTGCTTCTGTGATGACGTATCATCACAGGTGATCCCCAAGAAGCAAGCAGAGATGTTTCTGAAAAACACTGTTAAAAGCTAAGCCTTGTTAAAGCAAGTATTAGGGGTTGGGAAGATGGTTCAGTGGGTTAAAGTGCTTGCTGGAGAAATGTGAGGACCGGAGATCCCCAGAACTCATGAAACTCTGGGCAAGTGTGTCGGCTTGCCTTTAATCCCAGCCCTTTGAAGGTGGAAAAGGAGATACCCCAAGAAATCCAGATAGTTAGACTACCCAAATTGGCACACTCTGGGTTCAAGTGAATAACTCTGCTTCAACCTTAAAACCAGAGGCCAGTCAAGGGTGACATCGACATCATCCTCCTGCCTCCACGTGCACATGTGTGTACACAGTGGCGGAGATGTGTGCCTACACACATCCACACATGCAGACAGTCATATCATATATACATGTTCACTTGTGAAAATGAGAAACAGACATGTATGGATGGTTTGTACATAGTCTTGACTTAATACAGGTCATTTCATACACTGTGTAGTAGGGAGGGTGGTGGGGAGAATTCTTACTTGTCCCAAGTCCCATTTTGTGTGTATGAGTTTAGACTTTACAAGAGGGTTTGAACACAATTAGCAGCACATAATAAAACTGGCTTTAGGTTTTCAAATATACTTTCTGATTTTTCTCTAAGGGTGATGGAATAGATCGCAGACCAAGCACTTCAACTGACTCCATGAAGTGAGAACCTTCAGGGACCACCCCTGGCTCTGCATTATCATAGCCTGGTCAGTAGGAGCAGTCTGCTGGAGGGAATGATGGGAACACTGTGCAGACAAGAGCTGGTGGGGGAAAACCATGATGTAATACTGAATTTGTCACCCACAAGAGAAAAATCACATTGAAAATACTGAAGGGTCAGAACAAGAGAACAAGTTGAACTTAATGAATCAAGGGGATGTACTTAACTTAATCTTGGAAATGCGCCAGGATAGGTGGAGTCGCCGCAAGAAAGCTCTGGAAGTTAGCAAGTTTCAAACTATAGAAAACATGATTATGGAACACAAATACACGCTGAAGCTGGGTGTGGTGGAACCCACCTGTAGTCCAACAGTGTTTTGGAGACTGAAGCAGGAGGATTGTGACTTTAAGGGCGGCCTGGACTATGCAGTTAGACTCTATCTCAGAAAAAATGCACACTGAAATACTGAGATAAAGATATAAGACACACGTGGCTTACTTTCAAATAGTTAAAAATAATCAGATAGTTACGGGCACATAGACAGGTAGCCATAGTTACAGAGAAAGGGAAAGGGAAGAGAGGGAGGAAAGGAAACAGAAAACAGACATTTAAGATAAAGGAGATAGCCGGGCGATGGTGGCGCACGCCTTTAATCCCAGCACTCGGGAGGCAGAGGCAGGCGGATCTCTGTGAGTTCGAGACCAGCCTGGTCTACAGAGCTAGTTCCAGGACAGGCTCCAAAGCCGCAGAGAAACCCTGTCTCGAAAAACCAAAAAAAAAAAAAAAAAAAAAAAAGATAAAGGAGATAGTGACAATATGTTAATGACAGGTCCATGCAGCTTTTCTAAATATTTGAAATTTAAAGTTGATAGAGGCACATACACATACAGACATTGATGAACACACACTCATAAACACACACACATTCACAGACAAATACACAGAGAGAGACAGACACACACACAGAAACAGACAGAGACAGATACACACAGACAGACAGAGACAGTGATAGAAAGAGACAGAGAGACAGACAAAGACACAGAGACAGAGACACAGAGACAGACAGGCAGACAGACAAACACACACAGAGAAACAGAGACAGGGATAGGGAGACAGACAGACAGACAGACACAAGAGACAAAGAGAAATAGATAGACAGACACATCCACATACACACAGACACACACACAGATGGAAGGCGATTCGTCCTGAGTGTTGTTGCCTGCACCGTATGACTTCTCCATTCTCTCCCACCCAGCCCTCATTCCTATATCTAGCTACTTAAAGAATGTCTTTGATATCCAATCCTTCTCACTTCCTCTAAGACATTAAGGAACATGAATCTTTTCTGTTGCTTCCCATTTTTTCCTCTGGAGGCTACAACTCCTATGACATCAGAGAACATGAATCTGGAGGGTAGAGGCTGTCGCTCTGAGCCACAGAAAACTGTCAGTGAATGTGCGGTTTGTTAAGAATTTGCTGGGACTCTGAACTTAGGTACTGATCACCCCCCACCACACACACACACACACACACACACACACACACACACACACACACACACACTTTCCTACCATGGGTCTTCTTCGCTTAGTACAAATGTTTCTGCTAGTGGATCAGAAGGTGGACATTCCTTCTGCTTTCTCTCTCTAAAGGGCAGTTTGAATGTCAGGTGGATATACCTTTTTGTATCTTTTCCAGTTTGTGAAAAAATTCGGATTTTAAGTTCTTAAATACAGATGTACTAGTTCTATTTGCTAATTGACTTGCGTATTTGCAAAGAAACCGCGAAGAATTGCAAAGAAACAATGCATCATTGTAAAATGTAACGCCACATTTAAAAGATGGAATAATTCCATGTAGTAAACCAGGAGAAGCTACAAGGCAGTGGAAAGAGTTCTAAAGAAGCTTAGAGCACAATGATAGCAGGGCCTTTCAAACTTTAACTTAGATACAATTCTCCCAAGATCTTGCTAAAATGCAGCTTGCAATTGGCGGTCTGATACAGAGCTCGAAATCCCATTCTTGTGTGTGTGTGTATGCACATGTGCCTGTGTGTTTTTTCACATGTGTGTGTACCCACACACAAATCCACATACATGTATCTGTGTTTGTATGAGAAAGCCAGAGGCTGACGTCAGATGTCTTTATCACTATCTTTATCCAGACAGGGCCTCTCTCTCTTGAACCCAGATCTGACAGGGGTGTCCTTTGTCCCTGCCCCCCGAGTGATGGCACCACAGGTGGGGTGCAGGGCTGCTCAGCATTCACGTGGGTGCTGCGGATCTGTCCTCTAAAGAGCTTCCTGGAAGAAGAGTTTCGATGAACGGAGAAAGGCTATCGAGGAGAGCTAAAGCAGACAGACCATGAAGGGAGCACTCGTGTTCAGGGGTCTGCCAATCAAACCCCCAGGGAGAGGGTGAACTTAACTTGCAGGGGACTTTGTGAAGCCTTTGCATGGTGGAGACCAGTGAATATTTAGAATGCCCTTTAATTTTTTTTAAAAATTATTTTTTTACATATGTTGCATCGACCACACTTTCCCCTACCACCACTCCTGCCTGCCCAGGTCCTTCCCTCCCCCTAGAATGGCCATTTTGAATACTTGGCTGAAGAGCATGAACTCAGCAGAGATAGGGAAAGTGTGAGGGAAGACGGTGTGACAAGATCTGCTTAGACAAGGTTCTCCCAGATGTCCACACATCCACGGCACACCATCGTCATAATGGCTTCTCCTGGGAGGGGAATATCTGGATATTGCTCAAAACTACAGAGGAGTTATTCAAGGAGATTTATCACCTAAGCATTTTCTGCTTTCATTTTTCCCCCCTCAGATCCTGCCAAATAGCTCATTTGGCGGTCAGAGGCAGTGCTTAAATGTCCTGTGCTCAAGGTACATTAGACTCAGCCTCCTGAGTTCTAGGCTTAGAGGTGGAGCCATCGTACATGACCAGCATGGTGATGTTCAAGCTGAGCTGTACTTCTCTGAAGGGTCCAGGAAGCCCCATCACGGGGCAGCAGCGGAGTGGTGGGGAGAAGCGGGAAGGCCACATGGCAGGCTTCTGTACTCCTACCAACATTCTGGAAATCATTTTAACAAACTGCTTTATCCACTGGGCACCGAAGGGTGCCAGGAGCAGGGACATTGTTTTCTGAGGGTTTGAATTTGAATGGGAATTCGATCTGAGGGGAGAGAACATTCCGGTGCCACCCCTGTGGTGCAGAATACAGTAATCTGCCTCAATTATTTTTCCCATTCTAACCAGAGTGGTCCCGGAGAGAGTAAATGCTTAGGAATGGCAGCTGCAGGAACAAGTGGCCTAGCCTCACTTGCATTTCTATAGTCTCACAAAACCAAACTCTCTCGGCCACAACCTGTTTCCTCGCTGTAGTCACCAGCTCTCCTATTAGGGTTGCAGGGAACTGAAAATGGCCAGAGGCCTGCAAACCTTCCATCCATAGCGTTTATCTGAACGGAAAGTGGTTTGTTTTATAAAATGTGGAAAGGGGACCGAAAGGGAAATTAGAGGAGGACAGCGTTGGTGTATGCATTCTGAGAAACCTGGGGTGAACCCATTAGCCAAGTGATAACGGTATCTCTTATCTCTTCGGCTCAGCTTTATCAATGTGTGTTTAAGAATTTGAAAACAACCTTTTTTGTTAGAATGCTCGTAAGAGAGGAGGTATGATAAATTCAGACAGCTGTTGATGGGGCTTTGTTGGTTTGTGTCCATTTGCTTGGTCAAATTTTCAGATAAATAGCTAACCTTCTTGGGACTGGATTGTATTTTGGCTAAACATGGACTTCTAATAAATCTTTTCACGTTTTCAATTTTTTTCACTAGATGGGAAGACATAGGTAGGATGAACATTAACTAATGTGAGGGAGTGATCTAATAACCATTAGGGAGCACCAAATCACTTAGCAAGAGGATGTCAATGTGTGGTCAAGAATAAGGTGTTACTCAAGTACCCAGGATGGACACGCCTTTGATGTATGAGTGAGATCTGTTTAGTCAGTGGCCCACATCCTTTGCAGAGACACTCTCTTCCATAGCAAGGGCACATCTGTGGAAGGCAGCTTGCATAAACAGCGCGGGGGTAGGTGGTGCTCAAGACCCAAGAACGCAGAATCTCTCAGAGTCTCTTTTCTTGCCGATCTACTTACTTGTCTTGTCACTTTCCCTGTGACTTCTGATCATACTAGACTGAGCGGATGGCCCTCTTATGACATTCACGCCCACAATGGCCTACCACAAATCCATGTTTTTTCTCTTGCCTGAAGAGTTGATAGTAGGGTTTCAGAGAACCGCTAAGACGGCTGGTATTAAATAAAATGCGTATATAAATACGGAAGCCCCATGGGTGCTATTGGTGAGGCCTAAGGTCTGTCTATTATTACATCAATGTGTTATTGCTGGAAATACTGTGGGAAAAGGCACAGAGAGAGTCAAAGGTGACAGACTTCCAAATTTGGGAGGCTTAAAAAAACTAACAACTTTGTTTTGAGTGTGTGCTTGTGTGTGTGTCTAGGTGGTGTTTGTATGTGAACATGATCTGTGGGGTGGTGGTGGTTTGTGTATATTCCTGTGTGTGTGTGTGTGTGTGTGTGTGTGTGTGTGTGTGTGTGTGAGGGTATTGAACGTCCATGTAGAGGCCAGAGGGATGGCATCTTGTCAATCATTTTCTCTTATTTTTTGAACTCTTACTGAACATGGAGCTTGAGGATCTGGCTGGCTGACCATGAGTTCCAGGAACCCTCCTGTCCCTCACCTCCTAACGACAGCAGGACAGGAACACACCGCCACACTAAACGTTTTCGTTCGTGTAGCAAGCACTTCCCTACCAAGCTGCCTCTCCTGCCCTGGGGTATTCTCTTTGTAGTTTGGCCTTACAATGAATTCGACTCTAGCCAGAAGGAATTTCAGGCGGAGGAACACTAACTCACATTGGATCTAAATAGGATGGATGGGATGTAGAGATCAACCCAACTGAATTCATCTGTTTTATGGAAGCAGAAGCGAGGGGTGCAGGAAGATGTGTGGCTTTGGCTCCCAGTCACATTGTGATGGGGCACCAGACGTCGATCCATCACTAATGTTTTACATGTGCCACCACAGGGTCCTTGGTAATATTTGGCTTTATTGAGGAACATAAAAGAGAAAAAGGATTCAAACGTCACTTATTTATGAATTATGATGCAGCTCCATTAGAGTGATGAACAATGTGAGTGGTTATTCTCTAGAGCTCTTCAGTGCATGAGATGTTCTGTTTGCAACTTGAATTCCTTTCTGTTTGAGTATTGAGGGTTGTAAGCACATAAGAAACTGTGTACTTGTGAATTGTGTACTCCAAATCCCCTGGAACACGGTTAGAAAATTCCGTAGCTAAACCAAATAAAAAATACTGTGGAAATTTGGCACAACTATGCAGCTGCGTCTTTATCATTTGATGTCTTTGTTCAACAGAAGACAGATAACTTTGTCACCAACCTGGACAGATGACCTTGGGCCAGTCAGCAGGCCTCTTTGCACGTTTAAAATCTGGCACTGTGCAGAATAGCAAAATGGGGAAATTTGCAAAGACCTGGAGGCTCTACAAGCCCTTGTTAACTTTAGAACCGACTTATGTCATAGTGGCTACAGTCTGTATAGTTTCGGATATACATTGTCCAGTTCACCCATCTTTAAGACTATCATAAAAACACGGCGGAAGCTCTGCCCAGTATCTGAACGGTGTTTTTTAGGAGGTTTGTTTGAACAGAACCAGCTCCAAGCAGTCAAGTGTCCCTCACCTTTTCCTTAGGTGTGCCTGCTGTTTTAGGGAGTACAAGCTGAACGCCGCCCGCAGGGGAAGGCAGAAAGAGCACTAGCGCCACCACCTGGATGCAGGGAGAAAGAGGCACTGCACAACCCAAGATGCTCAGTTGTCTGGGAGTGAAGCTGTCTTGCCTGATTTGTCGCCTTGCCTCTCTGTTTCATTTCTAGTCATGATGTCTTTGATTTTACTCATGCACTTTTTTATTTCCTGCACATATATTATTGTTCATTCCACTTTTAGTTACTATTTTTCTGTTTGGGAAGAGATCCAGAACATGGGGGGTGGGGCAAGCTGGGCAGAGCACGCTAAGCGAGGAAGGGAGGGAAGTGGGAATCGGCACACCCTTTGGAGGACTCATCCAGGGAGTTTTATGTCTTCATGTTTATGTGTTCTCTTGAACACATAGGAAAAAGTCATTGGTGAAATCTGGCTTCATGCTGTTTGATCTGTAAGAATCAAGTGCCATTAAATCATTACTTCTGAAATCAAGGGTATAGCGACAATTTTCTTTCTCTATAAGAAAAGAAAAACTTCATTGGCCTTGAGACAAACGAGCTATGTGGGTTTTCACGATGCGATTCGATCCCACAGACTAAGTAGGGACTCAGGGCAACAGATAACAAATGGCCCTTGGAGTAAGTACGAGACAAAAACGTCTTAAGCAGGCGTTCTTGGCCTCTGTAGAGATTTTCCCCTAGGTAGTTCCAAAGACCTCTAGCTTACTCAAGTCATTAACAATCTTTTTGATAGGTGTCAGACCCAAAAATTAAAAAAAGAATATGGGACGAGTTCTAAATTAAGGCTAGCTTTTATTTCAGTAGTCTAGATCGCCATTTATGAAGTAAAACATTTGTTTTTAGTAATTGACTCAGGCTTCCATGGATACCAGTGGTTCTCTGAAGATAACCCATGAGCCATAGGTACAGGGGAGGGCTGCTGGAGCAGTGTGCGTGTGTGTGTGTGTGTGTGTGTATGTCTCTCTGTGTGTATGTCTGTGTGAGTGTGTGTGTATGTGTGAGTATATGTGTATCTGGGTGTGTCTCCGTGTGTAGGTCTCTCTGTGTGTGTTTATGTGAGTATAGTCTCTGTGTGTCTCTGTGTTTATATGTGTGTGTGTATGTCTGTGTGAGTGTGTGTGTATGTGTGAGTATATGTGTATGTGGGTGTGTCCATGTGTATGTCTCTGTGTTTGTGTATGTGAGTATATTCTCTCTCTGTGTGTGCAGGTGAGTATATGTCTGAGTTTGTGTGTATGTCTGTATGAGTGTGTGTGTATGTGCGACTATATGTGTGTGTGGGTGTGTCTCTCAGTGTGTATGTCTCTCGGTGAGCGTGTGATGATCTACACCTCTATTTGTTATAAGTGCTTTACTTTTTACCTGCTGTCTGCAGTCATGTTCTGAGACACACTGGTTTCAGCACAAACATCTTTGAGTTGTGTAGGTACAGATAGTTAGGACTGATGGACTCCCTCCTAAAAATGATGGAGAGAGTCAAATAAAGCTGCGAGTTTGGTCCCCTGACCCAGGCTTTCATAAACAGCCTTGATTCATCTCCAGCATCCGCGGGCCTGGATCTTGTACTCTCTATGTATTTTGATTGGTTTGATTTCATTCTGACCTTAAAAAACTCACAGATTGGGTTAAGGATTAACTTCTGCTAGGCTGGGGTTTTGAAAAGGAACTTAGCTATTTTCCTTCTGGAGGGATCATTAGTAGAACTGGAAGCTGAGAGTTCTGGTTAATAGCCACATCTCAAAGCTTAGCAGAGTTGAATACAGCAGTTCTAAATGTTTCAGTGTTGACTTAGACTTCCTCTTTGAGTTCCTTATACCATCTAAGGTAAGGTTGGGTGCACTTAAGGTTAGGTGCACGTAAGGTTGGGTGCATGGCTCAAATACGGTTTGAACTGAACCTATAAATTCTAGAATTGAAAAACATTTAAATAAATAACACCAGGCACTCTGACAGTGCCCACATTTGTAGTCATGGTCTGATCATGTTTGTGTTCTGATCATGGAAAGGAGATGGCAGAGTTCTGGGGAAGCTCTCCTTCCTTCTCCCCTCCTACAGCTTCTTCAACACCTCTGTGAGAAATAACTGATCGAACTTTTGACAAACTGCCTCCTCGGCACCGAGAACTTAAAATTTTACTCTGCAAAATCATTGATTTGATTTTTGGTAACACAAAGGATAGCATGTTTGCTGAACTAAGTTTCAAATAATTTTGAAATGTATAAGATAAAAAGCAAAAGCCACCCCCTTTGAATCCTGTTCCAATGGTGTAGACACTATCTTTGCCTCGAAAAGCAGGCTTCCCTACTCTCTGTGTTTGTCGGCTTTATCAGCACTGTGACAGAATGCCTAGCAAAAATCCTAAGAGGATGGATTTCTGGGTAGACAATTTCAAAGGTCTGAGTTAATCTTCGCTGGAGAGTGTGCCAGAACAGATCACTGGATAGTAGACAGGAAGGCCCAGGGAAAGATAAAGCCTCCAGCTAGGCCCCACTTGCCATAGTTCCGCCATCCCTGCATGGTCTGTTGACGCAGCTAGCATGCTGTGGAGACCCTGTCCTGCACACAGTGCTCTGCTTTATCTCCTAGACACTTCTCCTTTTTTCTTTTATTGAAAATAGATTTTAACTCTATACTCTGTGTTTCCCCTCCCTCTATCCTCCCACCTCTCCTCCCAACCAGACCCACTTTCTGTCTTTCATTAGAAAACGAACAGGCTCCTAAGGATAATAAAATAGAACAAAATATCGTAAGGTAAAACAAAAGTTAACGTATTGGAATAGACAGTAGTGAAAAATGAACAGGAAGAAAAGAGCCCAAGAAAAGGCCCAAGAAACTGATATAGATGCAAAAACCCACTTGTCCACATACTCAGGAATTCCATAAAAGTGTAAAACTGGAAGCCATAATATATATGCAAAGGATTTGTAACATATAAAATAGAAAAAAAACAAATAAAATTTAAAAAGATAATATTGAAAAAAATTAAAAAAAGTAAAAGTCCTGATATGACAGTGTGAGCCAAGGAGCCTTCGAAGATTCCAACAAGTTTGTTTTCTGTTGGTCATTTACTGCAGGACATGGAGTCAAACCTTAAAGGTAGCTTGTTTCCCCAGGGTGACTCCCTTGGAAAAAATAAAATTAATTGTAAGTGGCTGTCAATTGGAGATATCTTCTGGGGCATGGACGGGTCATATGCCCACTCCTCAGCTCTAGGACCCCATCTGGTACAGACCTTTGTGGCCCCTGTGCATGCTGCTCCAGTCCCTGTGAGTTCCTATGTCTGTCAGTCCTGTTTGTTTAAGAGGTCTTATTTCCTTGGTGTCCTCTATCCCTGCTGGCTCCTACGTTCTTTCCTCCTTCTCTTCCACAAGGTTCCCTGAGGAGACCGATTTGATGGAGACATCCTGTTTAGAGTTGAGTGTTCCAGGGTCTCTCACTTTTTGCATATTATGTCACCTAAACCTTTCTTAATAAGATCACATTGATAATTAAGATTAATCATCCCCCCTGCCTATAAAGGAGATAACTTACAATAGGATTCTTTAGTAGAACGAAGTGGAAGTTAATAATTTGAGATAAATGTTGGCAATTACATCAAATTATATAACCTATGACCATAATTAAGATATCAACTATTATATAATCTACATACATATAATTATATAAAATTATGTAATCTACAACTATAATCAAAACATCAACTGTATCCATCATTACAAAGCATCCTCTCTGTACCTTGGTCAGTGCACTTGACACATCCTCATGGAAGCCGCACTTTGCTTTAGAACACCATAGTCTTACCGATTTTAGAATTTCAGATAAACGAATCAGACAATTGGTATACTTTATGTAAGTTTGAGAACTACCCATATTGCCATATGCATTAACAATTCATTTCTTTTAATTGCTGGTAAACAAGATGATTAACATCTTTACCAGTTGGTTTATTCACATAGCAGCTTGTGATATTTGGTCATTTTTTAGTTTGGGTTATTATGAAAAAGGCTTCAGTGACATTAGCTTAAAAGTTTCTTGGGAGGGCAGATGTGATTTGGGAAAATATGATACAGAACTGATAAACAGTTTTCCAAAGCAGAGTATGTTTCCAAACTTTTGAGAACAGGAGTTGCTCTCCCTCCTGTCAGCGCTTGTCATTGTCAGTGGTTCTAATTTTAGCCATTCTAGTAGCTTTCTATGACACTCTATTTTGTATTTCTGGCGATCAATGGTGTAAAGAATCTTTAACTAGGTTTTATTGGTCGCTTGCTTCTTCTTTTCATGTCAGTGTTCAATTCTCTCCACATCTTTATGAAGTTGACTTATTATTGAATTCAGACCTCTTCATGGAATTGATGAGATGGTTCAGTGGCTAAGTCATCAGACCTGAACGATTTCAATTTGATTTCTGGGCATCAGCTGGTGGAAGGAAAGAGCCAGCAACCACCCACGGGTTGACCTCTGACCTCCACACACGTGCTATAGCACATGCAGACCCTCCCTAAAATTAAAAATGATAGAATGAATAATGGAATGCAAGCCATTTACGAAGTACAAATACTTATAAATATTTTTGCTCAGTTTATAGTTTCTCCTTTAATTTTCTTCATTATTTCAAGAAACACTTTGAAGAGGTCTATTTTAAAGTTTCAAATGCCATATAATATATGTATATATATATATATATGTATTTAGATAGGTATTTTATATATCTTGCTGAAATTATGCTTAAGTGACTTGAGCAATCACTGCCTGATAAAATATTTTCCTTTTAGAAGTTTTATAGCTTTGGGCTTTATCATAGATTTGTGCTTCATTTTGAGCGACTGTCCACTGCGGGAGATACAGGTCAAAGTTCTTCTTAGGATAGCTGCTTGTGTGTGTATGTGTGTGTATATACGAAGTGTGAGCATAAGTGTGTGTGAGCGCAGGCACACAAGTGTCATCTCGTCTATGTAGAGGTCAGAGGGCAGCCTTGAGTACTGATCCTGACATTTTGCTTTGTCTGAGACAAGATCTCCATTTTGTTGATGATGTTGGTCTCTACAAACAGCAGGCTACCTGACCCTCTACCTTCTGGGGATACTCTTGTGTCAGCAGCTTCCTACATCACCACAGGGGCATCGGGACTGCAGACGTGTGGTCCTTGCCCTGCTTTATATGAGTTCTGGGAAATCAATCTCAGGTCCCATGATTACATAGCAAATGCTTTACCCCTGAAGCCTCTTCCCTAGAGCCAGGACATCTTTCACTTTCCAGCGCTTTTTATTGGTCATTTTTTTTTCATAGAACAATAATAATTGAAGAAAAGACCAAGAATTTAGGCAAGGGGGAATTTGAGGTGTGAGAAGGAACAAAAGAGGTATGTGTATGGTGTAGATACGGTGCTCATACAAGAAGTTCTCAAAACATAAAACATACCCAGACACTTCCCTAGTCTCTCTGGATGCACATCAAGGAGGTATGAAGAAATCTCTACCCTTCAAATAGAGTGAATTTAAAGAACATGTTCCTAACTGACCAACGGTGTTTGGGTTTATACTGGGCTGCTTATTCTGTTTTATTAATCTCTTTTTCTATTTTGGTATCAACATAATTTGATCTTAATCATTACAGTTTTATAAGTCTTCAAACTAGCTGGTGCCAACCTCCTCAATTTTCAAAACTAGGAATTGAACTCAAAGCCTTCCTTGCACATGCTCGACAGAAACAGAGTTCCACCACACCCATCTTCATTTTTACCTGGTTTTTTTTTTTTTTTTTTTAGTTTGAGACAAACTCACACTCCATCTCCTAAGGTTCCATATTCTGACAATATTACTATGGGATTAAGCGTTTAACATAGAAACCTTTGGAAGACACTTAACATCCAAACCATAGTACCTCACTATATTTGCTAGCTATACGTGCAATGCTTTAAATGTTGTATTAAAAATAAAGGTCTACAAGAGCTAGGTCCAGGACAGGCTCCAAAGCTACATAGAAACCCTGTCTGGAAAAACCAACCAACCAACCAACCAAACAAACAACCCCCCCCCCAAAACCCAAAAAAAACAAACAAAAAAGGTAAAGCTACTCTCTAGGCCATAGTTCATAGTTCCCTGAGGCACATCCCATGCCCCAGCCCCACCCACCGGAGCACCAGAGACCTGGGAGCAGCTTCCCCATACCTCAACCACCTCCCCTCCTGGCATCTGTGACTACTTAGAGCCTTGGCCTCACCCCTACCTGGAGAGATGAGTGTCTGGGTTCCCAGCTGGAGGGCCCTACCCTTTAAGTCCTAGAGCCTGGAGACACATCCCATGCTGCACCCCCACCCAGAGAAGGCCCGGAGACCTGGGAGCAGCCTCCCCACATCCCAACCATCTCCCACAGCATTTGTGAGCACTAGAACCTTGGCTCTGAATATGCCTGGAGAGGTGAGTCTGAGTCCCCAACTGGAGGACCCTACTCTTTAGGCCCTAGCCTCTGGAGGCACACTCAGCACCCTACCCTTACCCTTACCCAGTGAAGCTCCAGAGAGCTGGGAGCAGCCTACCCACACCCCTAACTATTCCCCACGGAATCTGCTACCACTGGAGCCTTGGTCCTGCCTACACCTGGAGGAGCTTCAGAGCCTTAGCAGCCTTCACCAGAAGCAGGGGCCCACCTGCCCCTGGAAAAGAGCAACCATTTAAACCACAGGCCCCTCCTGCAATAGATAATCCCACACCAACAAAACCCAAAGAAGGAAAACACACACACAACATCACCACCACCACCAAAACCAAAAATAAATAATTTAAGTAGACCTATAACACCTAAGAAAATAAAAGCAGTCATCAAAACTCTCTCCCCTCCCGCCAAAAACAAAACAAAACAAAACAAAACAAAACAAAACACCCAGAGCCAGGTGGTTTCAGCACAGAATTCTACCAGAATTTCAAAGAAAAGCTAATGCCAGTATTTCTCAAATTGTTCCACACAATAGAAACAGAAAGGACATTGCCAAATGTTTTTTACGAGGTGACAGTTACCCTGGTACCCAAATTACACAAAGATGCAACTAAGAATGAATATTACAGACCACTCTTCCTCATGAACATTGGTACTTAGTAAAATACTGGCAAATTGAATCCAAGAACATACCTGAAAAATCATCCACCATAATCAAGTATGCTTCATCCCAGAGATTTGGGATGGTTCAACATACGAAAATCTGCCGCCATATAAACAAACTAAAAGAAAAAAAATCCCACATGATCATCTCATTAGATGTGGAATAATACTTCGACAAAATCCAATAACTCTTCATGATAAAGGTCGTGGAGAGATCAGGGATACAAGGAACACACCTAAACATAATAAAAGCAATATACAGCAAGCCAACAGCCAACATTAAACTAAATGGAAAGAAACTCAAGGAATTCCACTAAAATCAGGAATTAGACAAGGCTGTCCACTCTCCTTATCTATTTAATATAGTACTCAAATTTCTAGCTAGAGCAATAAGACAACAAGAGGAGATCAAAGGGATACAAATTGGAAAGGAAGAAGTCAAGCTTTCACTATTTTCAGATGATATGATAATTTATATAAGTGACCTGACAAATCCTACCAGAGAACTTCTATAGCTGATAAACACCTTTAGTAATTTGACAGTAAACAGATTAACTAAAAAAAAATCAGTAACCCTCCTATATACAGGTGATAAATGGGCTGAGAAAGAAATCAGAGCAATATCAACCTTCACAGTAGCCACAAACAACATAAAATACTTTGTGGTAATTCTAACTAAAAAGTGAAAGACCTGTATGACAAGAACTTTAGTTAATTCTTTAAAGAAAGAAGATACCAGAAAATGGGAATACTTGGAGAGATAGAATTAATATAGAAGATGGCAAGGCAATCTTACCAAAAGCAATCTAAAAGATTTAATGCAATCCCTATCAAAATCTCAGCACAATTCTTCACAGATCTTGAAAGAACAAAACAAAATGGCAACTTACAGAATGGAAAATGGTCTTCACCAACACCACATCTGACAGAGGGCTGATTTCCAATATATACAAAAAACTCTAGAAACTAGATATCAAAATATCAAATAATCTAATTAAAAATGGGGTACAGATCTAAACTGAAAATTCTCAACAGAGGAATCTAAAATGGCTGAAAAGCACTTAAGAAACTGCTCAACATCCTTAGCAAACCAAAACAACTCTGAGTTACCATCTTAGATCTGTCAGAATAGCTAAGATCAAAAACATTGATGACAACTTATACTGAAGAGGATGTGGGGTAAGGAGAACACTCCCCCTTTGCTGATGGCAGTGCAAACTTGTACAGCCACTTTGGAAATCAGTATGGTGGTTTCTCAGAAAACTGGGAGTCAATCTACCTCAAGACTCAGCGATATTACTCTTTGGCATATACCCAAAAGATGCTCAATCATACTAGAAGAACATTTGCTCAACTATGTTTGTAGCAGCATTATTAGTAATAGCCAGAACTGGAAACAACCTAGATGCCTCCCGACAGAAGAATGGATAAGGAAAATGTGATGAATTTACACAATGGAGTACTACTCAGCGGTAAAAAATAATCACATCTTGAAATTTGCTGGCAAATGGATGGAACTAGAAGAAACCATCTTGAGTGAGATAACCCAGACACACAAAGACAAACACGGTATGTACTCACTCATAAGTGGATATTAGACATAAAGCAAAGGACAACCAGCTTACAGTGCACAACTCCAGAGAAGACTGGAAACAAGGAGAACACTAAGGGGAACATACAAGGATCGCCCGAGAAGGGGAAGTAGACAAGATCTCCTTAATAAATTGCAGTGTGGGGGGAGTGGGAAGGGTGGTATGGGAGTGGGGAGGGGAGAAAGGAAGCAGGGAGGGGAACATGAGGGATTGGGAAGGTTGAATTGGGGGAAAGACAGAGAGGGAGATAAAGGAAAGGAAAGAGATACCTTGAAGAAGGAGCCGTTTTGGGGTTAACAAGAAACCAGGTACTAGGGAAATTCCCAGGAATCCACAATGATGACCTCAGCTAAAAATCTAAGCAATAGTGGAGAGGGCACCTGAATGGGCCTTCCTCTCTAATCAATGTGGGTGACAGTTGTGCTGCTTGGGCAGTTTGTGAGGCCTCTAGCAGGGGAGCCAGTATTTATCCCTAGTGCTTGAACTGGCTCTTCGGAGCCCATTCCCTATGGAGAATACCTTGCTCAGCCTAGATACAGGGGAAAAGGCCTTGATCCTGCCTCAAGTCGTGTGACAGACTTTATTGGCTCCCTATGGAAGCCCTCAACCCCTCTGAGGAGTAGATGGGGGTTAGGGTGGGGAGAAAATGGGAGGGGAAGTGGAAGGATGGGAGGGAGAGGAAACTGGGATTGGTATATAGACTGAGATTGTTTTAAAAATTAAAAAAAATTAAAAATTGATTAAAAATAATTAAAAAGGTGAACTAATTATCAAGCCTATGTTAGAAAGTAGATCTGACATCAGGAAAAAGTACATAAAACTGGTTTACAGCATGATCTCAGCTACGGGACAACATAAAAGAAAAATATGAAGGTTATCTCCAGAATGATATCACTTTGCCCCGGCCACCCATTTCCTTTATGCGAATTTACACATATACTTTTAAAATTTCACTTTATTTATTTATTCTTTGATAATTTTATGCATGTACACAATTTGATTATATCCACCCCCTTCTTCTCTCTCCTACAACTTATATACGCATATGCAGGCCTCTCACTAAGTCCAATTGGTGCTGCAGTTAAGCACGTGGGTGTGGGGTTATCAATAGGAGTGGGTTCTACAATAAGTCAGTAAAGTTCTTACTATAAAAGTTTCAAGACAACATGGGAGAAGATAGTTCCACATTTAATTTACCCAGGAGTGATTACGCTGAAGCATAGCACTGAGAACTGGAACATGGGGTCACTTTGTAGGAAGAACAACCCTGTAACAGATGGCCTATGATCTCAGAGGGTACAGGGAAAGGCAATGTGACTTTGTGGCCAGTGATAGATTTTGCTGAAAACAATGACTAGTTTTTCTAGTAATAATATTATTGTTTCCCTGATAATATCCCTAGGTCTGCCAACAGCATTCTTCCTCACTGATAATGAGAGAAGGGAGACAGGCCTGTGGTACTGAGTATTAAGGGAAACACTTTTATATCCCATGGGAAAAAGTCTTACCTCCTTGAATCAACTCGAGAGTCTATGAATGTTTCCACAGAGTAATAGTTTGCATTTAGTTGACGTTTTATTTATAGGAGTATTTTGATTACCCTTATTTATTTTTAATAGAGTATTAGTTAATATACAGTGAAATGCAGTTCTCAGTTGTTGTTTGATGAACAGGGCTAATGAAGAATCAAAGAAGTTCTCCTGTGGCTCCTTTCTCATCAGATCCCCAGCCCCTCCTCGATCATTTTCTGATTGCGGTCACCACAGGTTGGTTTTGTTCTCATCTGCATTTTTCTGACTGAATCAGATGGTTGTGGAGAGTGATACAGCTTTGACTCCCCAACCCCCTTTGATAATTCTTGCTCTGACAATAACTCTGGGCAGCCATCAACCTCTCATGCAAGCAGGTCCTCAATAAGGACTAAACAGAAGACTAAAGTTGCCTTTTCCTTCCGACTTTTGCTCAGTTTTCTGTGATGGGAACTTCTGGCTCTTGTGGAACACTCTCAGGATGATGGGAACTGGTAGTGAACGCGGGGAGCCCTGAGCAGCATCCCTGTGTGCTCTGCGAGTTTCACACTCTTGCTCAATGAACGTAGCTGCTTCATCTTTTCCCCCTTTAGTCCTGCTAATCTCACAATGGCTCCAGCTTCCATTGCCTCCGCCCACATTGTTTCGTTAAGGATCGTCTTCCAAGAGGAACATGTGTGGTCTGATGTCCTTCTGTATGGACCCACATCTCCCTTCCCAAAGCTGTGGTTGATTCAGCTTTCTGTTCCACCTTCCACTGGTCAGGCACTGCAGCCCCAAACCAGCCGCTGCAGGAAATTATCGTGACTTGGCCATGCTGAGCATGGACTCAGTCTATTTTAACCTTCTAAGACAGTAACAAAGCTGAGACTGTGATAGTCAACAGAACTATACTGCAGGCTTGGAGGAAACAAAAGAACAACGTGAGTGGTTTTGGAACCAGGACAGATTCGGATTTTGCAGAGAGTGATGTTTGTATAGTTTGGAGACCATGTCCAAGGACAAGAATATGGAAGCATCATACCTTTGCAAATAAAAATCACATGATAATGTATACACATGGCCAGGCCTCCTCCTAGGATCTTAGTGACCCATTTTTATTTAGCTTCATGGTTTACTTACAGATGCTTCCAGAAGTTTTCAGATCTAAACTCTGACGACTCACATAACCATGTTACCGAAGTCTGGTAAGAGTTACCAAGCCCTTATCAATACCTTGTGAAATCATGTCAGCCAGTGTATCCCGCACCTGGAGTGAAAGTCCTACAATCCGCTTAGGGCAATGGGAAAGACAGTCAATCTTTTTCGTTTTCTTGACCCCTATGCATGTATTTGTGAGAGGATGTAGCTAGTGTTTCAAGTGGTTTTTCAACATAAGGGAATGCACACATAAAAAACTATTAGCACTTTTGAACTTCTGGACTTGTTAATGGCTCACTCGACAAGCTGGAGCCAAGTTCTTAATGTTCCACTCGCACAGGGTTCCCAAAGAGCTGTTTATTCCTCGCCGCCTTCCATCTGCGTGACAGGGATTTCTCCCGGGACTAAAGGAGGCCCCTCAGAGATAAAAAAGACACTTTCTTCTGAGATACCACAGCCGTTTCCAAATGTCCTCAAAGATAACTCTCTAACTTCGGAGATCTCAGCTCCAGGGTGCTCTCACGCACGCATTGTGATCCAGCTGATCACAAGGTAGTGAGAAAAGAAAATATGAACAGCGTCAGGGACTGAGTTTCGCTATCTTGAAAGACTGCAGATGTTACTATTAGACAAACAGAGCAAGACGCCGTCCAGTGGAAACGATTAAACTGCTGGCAGTTCCCTATTTCTTCTATTAGTGACCTCAGGCCAATCCGCTTTGCTATTTTATCCACCTAAAGTGAGTGAAAATAACTCAAAAGTTAGTAAAGAAGGAAAGGATAAATTTAAGGCTCCATCTTAAATTTATACTGAGTACTTTCACAGAACCAATATATTAAATACCTAAGGCAAGACTAAAAATGACTTGTAAGTGTATAAAGGTAAGAATTAAGGCAGCTAGATGACACATATAAAACAGTTTTTGCAAAATCCATAGGATATATATAACTCAATACCTTGAGAACCACTATTAGCCTACAATGTTGGCATTAGTCCCAGATCCTGTGATTTCATTAAAGGAGAAATGACTGTATTTAGTGTCTTCGCACAGGGGATAGCGTAGTGTCCAGCAATTTAAAGACTTGGCTTCTTGTGAAATAGGTTTTCTCTTTGTTTATTACCCAGTTTAAGGTCTCAGACCCAAGTCTTTCATTGACTATTGTCAAAATATTTACCAGTCTAGTTTATTCCATGACCTTTCCCACTAGGCACCTCTTTTTCTGTTGATCTCTTTAAAAAGAAAAAAAGTTAGTGGTGAATCTCCGTTTCAATTCAAGCAATAAATCCGCGAAACGCTAGACACCATGTGCTTTTTAATCTGTTAAATATGCATTAAGTTAAACAACCCTGTGAGATTTAAGAAACAACCTCCCCAAGGGAGAACAACTTCAACAAAATCACACAGAGTGCGTTACAACAAGCTCAGTCACACACTGGGTCAAAGTAATATTTGATTGACACCAGATCAGAAAAGCCGTACACAGCGTGTCCCCCGACACAAAGCAATTAAGCAAGAAATCCATGACAAAAATATATGCAAGCCTCTTAAAGCACCGCTAAAATGATAAAGCACCCTTAAAAGGGAGAAGGGGCTCTGTTGATGTTCAGCTGCCCCCACACCCCTGCTGTTTCTACTTCTGTCCAACTATTTTATTTAGAAGTGTGAAGGCAGGGCTAGCATAAAGAGGTCAAGATGAGCTGATGTCCTTGACAGGGCAAATCTTCCTGTCTTCCTCAGCGCTCAAAACCCTATGCCCTCTGCTGTTTCCGTTTGCACTCTTACTGTCCAGCACACTCTGTTGTGACCTCTTAGGAAGGAGGTCGAGCTGGTTGTTAGTATTCTGAGCATCAACTCGTGTTTGCAAGCTAGTATGGAAAGACATTGAGCCTGGGCAGAAGGTTGGGTGAAAGTAGGCACTGGATAAGAGTCACGCTTAGAATGGCCATACTTTGTAAAATTTAGCGATACACATCTGTATTCCTAGAAACAGTGACTATTCTCCCTTCAACTGAACACAGCAGGCACCTTATTTAAACATCACGGTATCTGTCTGAGGTAGGATGAGGGAGCCGAAAGGGTGGGGACCTTAAAGAACACAGACATATCATGCAACTGTGAGCATCGTGGCTTTTTGCCTTCTCACAAATTGGTCAGTACTTGTTTGATTTCTTAGAAGGAATAGGGCAGTGTCGGTGAATTTGACTGGGGGACCCCAGGGGTGGGCATAGACTAAATTTTGCCGGAGGGACATGGTTGTATATTTTTAAATTCTTTCCCACTTTTCTTCTTGATTATTTAAGATTTGTTTAAAAGGAGCGTATTGTAGTTTTCTTTTTTTCCAGAAAAAAAATAAGGAATAAAATGAAGCAGTGGTAATTCATCCTGGTTCCAGAAGCCTGCCTGTTCTTAGGACAGAATTCCACGGAGAGATTGCCAGGACGTAGCTGTACCCAGGGAGCTGAGGGTTCAGGAATATGAGTGTGGCTGTGAGAAAATAAAGGCCCCGTCTGTATTAGTAATGCTTTGTATTTCTTTAACACCTAATCTGAGTTGTCCCCAAAGCTGAATAAACAGTCGTTTATCCTCAGAGCACCCTGTGAGCTCGCTGGTGTGGTCTGGGAGGGTGTGGGGTTGAGTGGAGATAGGCCATGATTAGCTTCTACCCACACTTAGGGATTCCAGCCCCTGGAGGGAAATCACTTCAGCTCTGTGTGTGCCTCCCATCACCCTCAGCTAAAAGCATCATCGTCTTCGGAATAATTTTCAGCCTCAAAGGGATGCTATTAATTAGCCCAAATATTAAAGGGCAGGAGAATGAATGCCAGATGCTCAGGATGAATGAATGGGGAATTTTACCCAAATCCTATAGCTGGCAGCTCCCTGGGGGAGGAGGCGAGGTGACTCCTCAGCCAGTCCCAGGAGGAGGCTGGAGAGAGGGAACAGCGTGGCCACTATCCGGGTGCAACGCCCCCTCCTTTAACCGCAGCGGACCACGTTCCCTGCCTCCACTAATTAGAAATTACTTCAGCACATAAACAGGCACTTTACAATGTTTTCTTTTTACGACGGGCTGCACGCTTCTCCTCTCCAGCGGGAGAAGGAACCAGCGCTGGCTGGCCACTGTCCCCACCTCCTTCGCAGTCCCATCCCTACTTAGCCACAGAGAACGTTGCAGCCGCTCAGCCCAGCCTGGGAAGGAGCTGCTAAAAGGGCCTTCAACATAAATCTCGAATGGCATATAGGTCTCAGCTGCCACCGCAGCCTTCTCCCTCCCGTTCTTCCATCAACAGGTTCCAGAAAGTTCCTTTCATAGAAAGCCTCATTATTGATAGGACACTCTTGCTCAGAACACCCTTTGCGTACACCACTCCATCCAGCCGTGAGTGATAACAACGCTGTTTGTGTTTAATTAGCCCTTGGGTTACGGGCAGTTTGTGTTGAGGGTGTGGCTGTTTGAGTTGGTTATGGAGTTGACAGAAATATATGTGTATTGATGCGGGTCCCCTGTGTGTGCCCTCTCCGTGCTCGGGTCTGAAAGTTCAACAGGCCCTGGTTCCACTGCCTATGGAGGTAAATTACTGAAACCTTCAGGATTTGATGCCTCCATAAGATTGGAACAGCAACGCACCTTCTCAGGCTCTAAAGACCCATCAGGGTAAAGGTCCATGGTGTTTATCACCCTGTTGTTGCTCGGTTTCACGGAACTCCCCAGGTAGCTAGCTGGCCGCACGCCCTGACCCGGAATGTCATCTGTTTATTTCTCGTATTTTTAAAATCATGTCTCTCATAGGATGCATGCCATGACTTATAGTCACAAAATAACTAAAATAGAAGCATGAGTATAAAGTAGTGGATTCCTGAAGACAAACATTACAAAATGTACACTCATCTAAATCTGTGTCATCCCTTTCAAAATCATCACTTTTGAAAGTTGTACACACATTTCCAAAATGGCATTATTTGGTAACATGTTTAAGGAATTCTTCCCTGAGGCATGGTAGGTGTAGTTAAAGGAAAATGAAAGTTTTCTTAATTTAAAATGAACATGTATTCATACTTGAAGTTTTGGTGTTCTTGTTCTTCTAGTTTATATTTATAGTCAGACCTAGCATAAGCATTGCTAATGCCAAATATATATAAAATATAGAATTCACTTAAAAGCCTTCTTTCTGATCATCTTTTTTTCTCCTTGAGTTTTGTCCAGCGGAGTACTTAGTGGTGACGAATCCTCATCCCGAGGGTAATTTAGAACTTGGAATTTAATTCCATTATGTTGAATTCAGAAAGTATTCATTGACTGTCTCTACATGCAAAAAGCTGACTAAATGGAATAAGAAGATTAACAGGGTATGTTCAAATTGATTTTTTTTACAAGAATCCATTAATCCATTAGCTGATTTTTTTTTTTTTTTTGTTTTCAAGACAGGGTTTCTCTGTGGCTTCAGCGCCTGTCCTGGAACTAGCTCTTGTAGACCAGGCTGGCCTCGAACTCACAGAGATCCTCCTGATTCTGCCTCCCAAGTGCTGGGGTTACAGGCATGTGCCACCACCACCTGGCCCATTAGCTGATTCTAAAGGCAATGCAAAGGAGACTTACCAAAAATATTTGAACAATTGCAAGGCCATTGGGATAGGCATCCTCTCCCTAGGCGAGCCATGAAGGGCATAGAAGAAACAACTGTGCAAATTATTGTAGTATTAAGAAAATGAGTGCATTATACACAATACACTGTATAAAACTATTTTGTGACAACAGATAGCAGTTATCATAACTCAGAAACTAAAACTAGGTTGATGCTAAAATTAGAAAATAGATAAGCTGCTTTTATATTTCTGGTTTTCTTCTGTTGTCTTGACAGTAGTACGGATCCACCCTTTCCCCTGAAGGTATCTGGCTGGAGAATCAGCCAATGCTGATGAGGACAGGGATGGTGGTGTTGCTTCTGACTCTCTATGGGGACGTTTTTGGTCAGTAGAGCTAACCAGGCCTGTTGGTCTATTTCTTGGTCCTGTCCCCACGTCTTTCCCATTGATTAAAACACACATTTTAATTACCTCCCTCCAAAATTAAAAAAAATCAATGAAGCAATATTCAATTACAGCTTCTTATCAAAGAAAGGCAGATTAGGGCCCAGGGAAATGGCTCAGAGGGTGAGCTTGCTGTGCAGACTTGAGGACTTGACTTTCCATGCCCAGCACTCATGAAAAGCCTGTCTTAATGGTTACATGTCTGTAGCCCTAGTGCTAGGGATAGAGGAGAGGAGGAGGGCAGAGACAGGGGATAGCTGGAGCTCACTGACCAACATGTCTGCTAATTGGTGAGCTCACAAGTATTCATGGCCACACACACAGACACAGACACACAGACAGACACATAGACAGGAGAGAGAGAGAGAGAGAGAGAGAGAGAGAGAGAGAGAGAGAGAGAGAGAGAGAGAGAGAGAAGGAGAGAGAGATGCAGATTAGAATAAATACCAAAAGTAAAGTATTTCCTGAGATGGGGATTCTGTGAGGGGGTGAAATTATTATTATCATTTTGTGTCATATTTTAAGAGAAGGCTTCTCTATGTAGTCTTGGCTGTCCTGGAACTTGCTTTGTAGACCAGGCTGACCTTGAACTCAAAGATCCACCTGCTTCTGCCTGTCAAGTGCTGGGACTAAAGGTGTGAGCCACCATGCTTGGCGGAGGGAGTGAAATTATTAAGACCCCTAAGGCAGTTTGATTAAAGAACCTACATCATTTGGCATAACCAGGCTATCTGAGGTTTAACTGTGGCTTTATTATTTACCAGTAGCCAATCCTGGGAATTTACCTTTTAGTACAATGTCTCAGTCTTCCCATGAGCCAACAATCCTATTGGTGCTAACAATCCTATTTTCATAGGCTTTGTAAGTTAAGGTTTTAGTAAGCATAGAACATAACAAACTTTCTATGCTGTTTAAGTATATGTATATATTTGTACTTTGCTCATATTTGTCTCTGGGTGGTTTTATAGATTAAATGGTGTCATATCTATTATATCTAGCATAATACTGCATAAGCTTACTCCTGACCAATAACAAGGTCATTTATGAAATAGTTACAAAGAAACATTGAAAAATAGTATTACATTTATATCTAATAATTATCGAGTAGGCTTGGGAATGGATTTTTAAACCAGGTGCTATTCTAGACAGAAGGGATGAAGAAGATGTATTTCTTGCAACTCTTATTTGGAGGGAAGAAAAAAATACGAACTACCTGGTTATGATGGAAGGATATTGAGCAATAAGCTTGAGCTACTGCTTACTAAGCAGTGTTTCTCACTGGGTCGTGACCCCTGGGGTCGAATGACCCTTTCACAGAAGTCACCTAAGAGCATTGGAAAGCACCGATATTTACATTATGATTCATAAGAGTAGCAAAATTAGAGCTGGGTGGTGGTGGCACACACCTTTAACCCCAGCACTCAGGAGGCAGAGACAGGCAGATTTCTGTGAGTTCTAGGTCAGCCTGGTCTACAAGAACTAGTTCCAGGACATCTAGGACTGTTACACAGAGAAACCCTGCCTTGGAAAAAATAGAGTAGCAAAATTACAGTTATGTAGTAGCAATGAATGTAATTTTATGACTGGGGGTCACCACAACATGAGGAACTGTATTAAAGGGTCACAGCATTAGGAAGGTTGAGAACCTCTGATATAGAGGGTCAGGAGAAACCCTACTCAAGTAGCTTGGATGGAAAGGTGTGTAGAAAGCCCAGCTAAAAACAAAGCAAGGCAAAACCATGTCTAATGCCTTAGTGTGTCTAGTTTTGTCAAATACAGTCAACTTAATGTGATTATAGTAATACAGTGCTCCCATATGTATAGTCAAATTCCCTGTGGAGATGGTATGGTATCAAGAGAGGGTGGAGCAAGAGGGGATTCCTAATACATGGGTTCTTGTTTCTCTGATTTCCAAAACTTTGTGTTCATTCGTTGCTGTGGAATAATCCTTCTGTACACTGTGTAAATTATTCTGTGATTGGTTTAATAAAGAAGCTGTCTGGTCAATAGTTGGACAGGATAAGGTTAGTGGGAAAATCAGACTAAAAACTCTGGAAAGAAAATGGATAGAGGCAGAGGAGTCACCGGCAAGACACGGAGAGGAAACAGGAGGTACAAGATGAAAGAGAGGTAATCCCATGTGGCAGAATGTAGATGAATATAAATGGGCTAATTTAAGTTGTAAGAGTTAGATAGCAATAAGTCTGAGCTATTGGATGAGCATTTATAATTAATACTGAGTCTTCGAGTTGGTTAATTGGGAATTGGCAAGTGGGAAAGAAAAGTCTGTCTACAATTCATACGGTAGAAGCCCAGCCTGATACAGAGATTTCTCCTGACCCTTTATATCAGTGGTTCTCAACCTTCCTAATGCTGTGAGCTTTATACAGTTCCTCATGTCTAAAAGTGTGATTTAGACAGTGCCTTCATCTTAAAGTGTGAATGGTTCAGACAGTAGTAATGAATTAACCTAGAGCCCAGTGACTGCTAGTCAAGTCCCCCACCCCTGAGCTATATACCCCAGCCTCTGAATGTATAATTTTTATATGATCTTCCAGCAGCCAATATGTGAGCAATGAGAAATGATGCTCCCTTCTCCAAGCACTCCACTTCTTCTTGTGAATCAGCAGCATTCCAGATTTGGCCTCAACATTTAAAATACCTCCTGGATTCAAAGGTGTTCTTTAATTTTACATTCTGAGCATTTGACTGTGAGTTGTGATGAAACCTTAAATCTGGAACCCACTGTAAACTTTTGTGCATATGTCATTTTGTAGTTTGTTTAGAATTTAGTGCTAAATTCTAAATAAAGCTAAATATAGCTTTATTTGTTTTCCAGAGATAATTTTTAGAATACTTCTGGTATATCTCTATCTCTATCTCTATCTCTATCTCTATCTCTATCTCTATCTCTATCTCTATCTCTATCTCTATCTATCTATCTATCTATCTATCTATCTATCTATCTATCTATCATCTATCTCTTCTTTTGATGAGAATTATGGTGCTGGCTACCAGAGGGCTCACAATGAAACAAGAGGCCTAGTTACCACCAGTACATGGACTCTGGTGGCAGGCATCCCTTTCCTTGGCTCTGGTTTCTGTCTTTTAAATTATCATGTATTTTGATAAAAAGCTATTCTAGTCTTTAATGATCAAAGGGAGTTTATAAATAAGCAAACTAAATATGTCATGTTATCTTCATAAATCAAGATCTATCATTTATCTATCTATTAAAACCTTCTTGGACACTTTTAGTTACTATTAAAAACAACTAGTACAGCATTTATCTGTGATGGAGATAATCTCCTTGGAGATGAAGGAGAAAATGGAATAGAGATAATG
Source organism: Microtus pennsylvanicus (assembly GCF_037038515.1). Taxonomy (NCBI): domain Eukaryota; kingdom Metazoa; phylum Chordata; class Mammalia; order Rodentia; family Cricetidae; genus Microtus; species Microtus pennsylvanicus. The sequence goes on from NC_134584.1 coordinate 25,806,738, forward strand.
TCAATAATCTGAGTTGTAGCTGGCATGTAGGAGGACGCTGGAAACATGACGAACCTGCCAAATCCGTGCTAAAACCCAGTGGCCCAGCAGCAGCTTTTGTAGGTGTAGATATGCCCCACGGAGAATAGTGACCTCCTCCTCCACCCACATATTTGGACCATCATCATCCTAGAAGGAGAGGGGAAAGGTCCCAAGCCAGGAAAGGCAAACACGCATCGTTTCTACGTACATTGTATCCTCAGAGCTTGAAGCTTCAAAATACCCCCTCCCCCTTGCCCCGTAAAGCAGACCAGTTAAGGCATGCTGCATCTTGACTCTGCATGAGTCTGCCTTTCTAGACGCTAGCAGAAGTAAAGAGAACAGCCTGAGGGCTTGTGAGGCACAGAGGGATCAGACTCTATCCGGCAAAGCAGGAGAGACATAGTGAATTATAGAGAGAGTTCTTTTTAATGAAATTCAGTATTACTCTACAAGGCAATCTCCTTTAGTTAACATCCAGATCCTTCCTTTTATTATAAAATATTAATTGGGACATTAAGTGTCACATAGCGTGGAGAGGGCTCTGAAGTTGCAGGATTCAGGGTGATCTTGAAGGCTGTCTAGGAGTATTTCTGTGGAGTGGAGAAGGGAAGGGAGGCGGGCTCACACTGCCAGATGTCCCGTTTGTCCCAGGCACTTGTACTCTTCTATAGTGTTCCCATCATGGCAGCCTTTAAGGCAAGCGATAATATTCACTCACTTATCTTTTAAAAACATGAAACCCACCCATCCCCTTTCTTTCCTCCCCCTTCCCAGCACCATTTGCCCTTTTGGAAGAACAGTAGCAACTTGAAGCATAGCTTCTAAGCACTTTTTGTCCTTAATATCATTTTGATTAATATATTTTGCAACAAAGTTCCATTAAAATCTCTTTAATCAATTTTAGAGTTATTTACTCTAGTAGATCAAGTTCTGGGGGTTGGAGGCTATTTGAAAATGTAGAAAATAAAATGGAGAGTTCACCAGGATAATTTCCCATTAGAGATGAAATAGGATGCCCGACCCAGCAGCCACAGCAGCTGACATGAGTATATTAACTAATCTCCTTTATTGTAAATTATCTGTCACATCATAAATAACAAAATGACAAGCTTTCTTTTCCTTGAATATGCTAGGTAGAAAAGCTCTTACCAATGGCCGAGGGGTTTCATACCTTGCTTGCTAAAATTCCGTGTACCACCATGTGGCTGTCTGGTTTCAAAATGTGAAAATTTGTCCAAAGTATATTCCAGGCATAGAGAGCTTCTATAGCCACAGAAGCATGCCTGCCTGGGAAACCGCCAAACAGAGGGAAAGTCAGAGATGATCTTGTTCAAACTCTCACACGTGTGGGTAAGGAATTGAAACCACAAACCTGGGGGCTTATTGGGAATCCAGTTCCAGGATTCCAGTTCTTATCTGGTTTTAATAAAAAAAAAAAATGCTTTCATTGTCATTTTGGCAAAGCCTCCCTGCTCCCCCTCCAACACTCCCCACAACACATAAGCACATCTATTTCTTTTCTGGGTTGTGTATGATCTCAAAGCTTGAGGTAGTTTTGGGTGGAATCAAAAGCCCCAAACTTCATTTGGAAACGAAGGCTGCAGGAACATGAGAGGTGAAATTCCAAAAGTCACAGAGCCATCAATGAATGTCAGAGCTGGAACTGAAACCCTGCCTTTCTGACTCACAGATTTTTCCATCCTACCGAGGGTCTGTTAGCCCAGTTCTGGAGGGAACCCACTGACGTCGATCCTAAGTGTGGTAGAATCGAAAAGGGCATGACTTGAGTAACAGGAATGTGTCGCCTTTGCCTGCAGCAAGCAGGGATTAGCAGGGCTAATTTTACTTATTATTTATCAGTCCAGGATTAAAGGCTCCTCCTGGAATGCGCGATTCAGCATCAGCACAGTTACTTTGGCGTGAGCTAGACCACAAGGTCAAATAACTTCCCTTCAGGGTTACACACTATGTTACCAACTCAAACAAATCTAGAATTAAAGGCACTTTGAGTAAAATTCAACCCACAACTAAACAACAAATGTTTTCTTAATAACTGAAAGAAATTAAACATTTACTTGCATGTGTATGCACATGCAATGCACACATGGACCATGGCGTGTGTAGGACATCAGAGGACAACCCGTGGGAGTCAGTTCTCTCCTCCACCCTCCACCCAGGCTGTCAAACTCAGTAGCAAGTGTATTTAACTCCTGAGCCATTATCTGTTATTTTCTCTTCTGTCTTCCCTTTTCTTTTCCTCTGTTTTTCTTTCTCTGAATCATGGGTGTACACGAGAAAGGCTAATTCAGGAAAGTGAGGCCCAAGAAATTTGTTGCTAACAGTCTGATCAACAGTGAAAAGGCAAAATGTGCTATTGGCTTCATGGCTAACTTAACAAGGAAAAAGAGCTCTATTAGTCAGGGTCCAAACAGAAGGAACTGAATCCATCTTGCTTAAGTTAGAGACTAGGAGGGTACTGGGCAAATGGAGATGCAAGGCAAGCGACAAGCTCCAGGAAGATATTCAGGGAACACAAACAAAAGCAAGCAAAATGAAAATGAGCAAAACAAACTTGAGAAGAACTTAAGTAACAAACCAAGATGAAGCGCAATAAGCAAACAGCAGAACATCACATTCTACATGCAGTGGATATGTTTTCCCACTTGACCATCATGCTTTTCTGGAGCTAGGGGCAGCCGTCGAGAATATACATGTCTGCACAAGGCATTGTTCACAGATGTTCGTGGTAGCATTATTCATGGAAACAGCCCAATTGTCTAGCGACTGATGAAATAATTTGTATTTATGCAATAAAATACTATTTGGCAATAAAAAGAAATGCTGACACACACTGTAAAAGGGATTAGCCTTCAGAACGCTGTTGAGTTCACAGAGGTAGCTATAAAAGGCTGCATGATGACTTTACTTGTGGAAAATGTGCCGAGTCGTCAGTCCTGGGGCATAGGAAGAGAGTGAGTGGGTGCCCAAGGCTATGAGGTCTGGGAAGGAGGGGCTGGGGGTCACTGTGGAGCTGCATCTGGAGGATGGAAGGGGGTGACGGTGAAGGTTTTCACCATCCATGAGCATACTAAGAATCCACTGACCTGCGCAAAAGAGTGGCTGTCCTAGAATGTGAATTTTCTCTCAATAAAGGTGAAAAAAAAAGATGAAGAAAATTATTTCTTATAAGTGGTAACATCCCATCGTTTGAAAAAAAAAAAAGACCTGATTATACATTTTCTGTCTGAGTGTGGGAAAGGCTTCTTGGTGGCTGACTTGGGATTTATAAGAAGTCAGTAACAGACATTCTTGACTGAGGCAGGAAGTGTCTGTGTGCTTAGATTCACTTGTTCAAGAAGTCCAGAGCCCTGAGCGCCCACTATTTGTTACGTGCAGGACAAGATTATTGACTGTCGGTGATGAGTGACACAGAGCCCTTGAGTTCCTGCATGCCAGCCAGTGACAGATGACAAAAGAATAAATATATGATATGAAATCAGCATTCATGTGTCAGGGTGCCACAAAAGAAAGCAGCACTGGGGGTGATGGCACTTTTCTGGGTGTACGATGATGACTTAGTGAAGGGCATGGAAGTCCATTCAAATGGCTTCTCATTGGCAACTTCATCCTAATAACTGTGTCCACCTCCTCTAGACATCAGGACACTTCTAGCCTGCTGTTTATCAGTCATTTCTCCCTTTGGAAAGTCTCTCTGTGTCATCTCTAGGCCACCAGACAGCTTAGTTGACGTGCTCTTCAGTTTGCTGGCAATCTTTCAAGCCACCAGTTTTGGCAGCAGTAGATCATAGATCATGATTATCACTTAGAGGGAGAGTGTGATGGGTTTGTCCAAACCAGGGGTAACTGCACTAAGAGCTAAAGACTAGAGTGCAAGGCTTGCTGGGATCAAATAATCTAAAGCATTGGGTCTAATCTGTGGGTCATAACCCCCTCTAGGGGGTTAAAAGACCTTTTCACAGCATTCGCCTAAGCTCATTGGAAAACACAGATATTTGCATTATGATTCATAACTAGCAAAATTACAGTTGTGAAGTAGCAACGAAAATAATTTCATGATTGGGGGTCGCCACAACATGAGGAACTGTATTGAAGGGTCGCAGCGTTAGGAAGGACGAGAACCACCACTCTCAGACTTTGCTTCCTCAACTCTTTTTGTGAAAAAGAAAAGAAAAGAAAAGAGCTCACTCCATTAGTCAGGGTCCAAACAGAAGGAACGGAATCCATCTTGAGTATTTATAGCAAGGACTTCGATGCAGGGAACTAGCCCCGCAGTTAGTGCAGCAGAGTGGACCCTCACGACACTGGGACCAGTGAGCTAGCCCAGAGGGGAACCATTCCAGAACTCACCTGGAAGGAGGTACTGATACTAACTGAGCCTAGAGGGCCGAGATCACCTGACCGTCTGGGGTCATGGCGGCATGTTTGCTAGGCAGTGGAATCTTCAGAGGCTGCCTGAGTAACCACCAAAGGTTGAGGGGTAGGAAACACGATTTGGAATCCCCCTGAACCATCTCCTTCCAAGCTAACATAGCGCTTCCCAAGAGGGCGAAAACCAGCTCGAACCTTGGGGACATGGAAGCCTAGAGATGGTGGCCTGCCTCCAGGATCATGTGCCCTGCAATGCAGAAAGGGAGGGCCAGGGATAGATCTCAGAGCGGAGATGTTTGGAGCGATTGGCGGGACTGAAAAATGTGTTTGAATATTCTTCAGTGTGCACCACGAGCCTGGTCCCGTGTTAGGTCGTCCCTCACAATCGTTCTTACTTTGTCATAAATATCTTTCTCTGAAGGGAGGAGCAAGTATCAACTCTATAAAGGTGGAAGCCTTGGCGTCCGAAGGTTTTGGAATTCGTTCATAAGATCCTCTTGCAAGGATTCTATTAACCTTGTCTTTTTCCTGTATTCTACCTCTGGAGGTTAGGGTGTGGGCATATCTCCTCCCTACCTATTGACTTCCCCTTTTTATCTCTGCAGTCCTCAGGTAACTTGTTCATAGTGCAGGTAGAGTCTTTGTTCTCCGTCGCAAGCCTCGAGTCCATGAAAACTCAGTCTTTGATTCCAGCCTAATCTCCTGTCAGATGGAATTGTTGGAGTTGGAAGAGCAATGATGTTGAAGCATCCCTCTGAAGAAGGTGCTAGGACTGACATTTCCTCTTCTGTACTGCGAAGATGAGCACAGATGCCTCCAGACACCAAGACTGATTTTCAGGGGCGGAGGTGTTTGCTCCAGGCAATGAGGTAAGACACTAAAAGTTCCAGGGTGGGGTCTTTCCTCCCAGGATCTCAGGTGGAGCTTCCAGGTTGACAGCAAAGTCCCCCTTTCATTTATAAATGGACTGTGTTTGCTCTGGAAGAATCTGAGAGGATAAATATGGGATCCCACAGAAGCCACAATGTTATTTTTGCACTGTCTTTTCTCATTATAACCTCAGCTCCAGTCTCTTCTTTTTTCTTTCCCAGCCTCTGTTTTCTTTGGGAGGAGGGTCGCTTCTACTGTGAAATACATGTGCACATGTGACCGAGCACATGCACACACAAACACACATACTTGCTGCATGTTATGCTGGATGTTCTTTTGATGGTGTGGTCTGAAAGAATACAAAGGTGGACCTTCTGTGTAGTATTTTTTTTAACTTAAAACGGTTTTCATATAATATAATTGGATCATGCCTTTCCCCTCCTGCAACTCCTCCCAGGTCCTTGCTACCTCCTTTCCACTCAACCTAGTGTTCTCTCTCTCTCTCTCTCTCTCTCTCTCTCTCTCTCTCTCTCTCTCTCTCCCCCCCCCCATCTAAAAAAAACCCCACACAAATGAAAATCAAAACAAACCAAAAGCCAATAAGACAAAAACAGTCAAGACAGAATGAAACAAAAATTCATAAATCAATAACAACAAGCAAAATTAAAAAACAAACCCATGGGATATATTTTGTGTATTTGGGCATGGGATCTTCCCTAGAGTGTAGTTGATATACCCTGTGACCTCTATAGGGGAAAATTGATATTCCCAATAGGTAACAATTGCAAATATATTTTGGAGGTTAGGGATGGGACCCCATGTTCAATAATTTCCCATCTCAGTGTTAGGTCCCCTTCTAGTTTAAACTTATTCAGGTCTAATGTGCTGTGGCCATACCACCCTAAACATGCCCAATTGCACCTAGATAATTTTATCCCTGTGTGATGTTAGATATTTATGTCCTTAATTATTTTAAAAATCATTTGATAGCAAGTGCTCTTTTAAATTTTAGAAGGTGTGTACTAATTTTATCCCGAGAGGTATCAAAATATAATTGAATTTTGAGCAAATACACACAACCTTGGTTTCAGTTCACCTTAACGGGCTGTAACAAGCAATGTTTTAGGGACTTTTCACAGATGTAACAATAATTGCACCACAATCTTGGCATCTAAATTGGTCTCTTTAGAAGGTAAATGTTCAGTTTTTAGGGATTGAAGCTTGATTTCACATAAAACATAGCATGGGATGGGTTGAATGTATAGAGCCAGAAGGACAGAGAGGAAAATTAAAGTCATATGTGGCTAACATAGCAATGAATTTGTTGAGACGTGATTTGTTACAGGAATGGAATACTCAGATTAACATTCCTCCAATCTCAGAAACAAACCATATATTAACATATGTTTCTGGGAAAACTGTTAGAAAGTATTATAAAGAATAGTCGCTGCCCATTCAGGTTGTACAAGAACAGGGCACAACAGCTGCTGCTCTTTCAAAGGCACAAACACCTTTAAAACGGTTGATTTTAACAATTTAACCTGTATGAGTTGAGCAATGGCCTTTAACAACAGAGAAACTCCAGGTCTTAGAACAGCTGGTACAGGAGCAGTTAAATGCTCAGCATACTGAAGAATTACCCAGCCATTGGAATTCTCCTATATTTGTTATTAAAAAGAAATCTGGAAAATGGATAATGGTAACAGATGGAAGAGCTGTTAGTAAGGTGATTCAGCCAATGGGCTCTTTACAGTCTGGCATTCCTTTGCCTAAAGTACGGCTTCTTACAGTTAATGATTTAAAAGACTGTTTCTTCACCATACCTTTAGAAGAAAAAGACAGAGAAAAGTTTGCCTTCATTCTGCATACTTATAACAATTCTCAGCCTGCTAAGAGATATCAACAGAAGATTCTCCCATAGGGAATGTTAAATAGCCTTACCCTGTGCCAATATTTTGTACATCAGCTATTGGAAATAATACATAAGCAATTTCCTCAATCTATAGCTTACCATTACATGGAAGACATATTATTAGCTGATTCAAATGTAGATACTTTAGAAAGAATGTTTGAAGAAGTAAAGAAAAATTTTACCTTATTGGGGCTTACAAATTGCTCCTGGAAAAATGCAAAGAGGAGATTCTTATAATTATTTAGGTTATAAAATAGGTTTATAAAAATTTAGACTCCAAAAGGTGCAAATTAGGAAAGCTTCATTGTAGACTCTCAATGATTTTCAAAAATTGCTAGGAGACATTTCCTATCTATGGCCCACTATTGGGATAAAACCCGATGAATTGAGAAATCTGTTCAAAACCTTAGATGATGACAAGGACTTATGAAGTCCCAGGACATTATCAGCTGAAGCTGAGAGAGAATTGGCTTTGGTGGAAGAGACACTACAGAATGCTCCTGTGGATCATGTGGATCCAAAGCTTAACTGCATTCTGGTCATATGACCCTCTCAGCATTCCCCTACAGGAATTTTAAAGCAGAAGGAAGCTATTATCTCAGAATGGATCCTTTTGCCACAGAAACAGAGTAAAAATTTAAAAATTTATGTGGAAGATGTCTCCAAGTTAATTCTAAAAGAATACTGAGACTTCATCAATTAGGAGGAAGAGACCCAGTAGAAATTATAGTAACTTTTAATAATGATGAAATTGACAAATTATGGGCAGACAGTGAACCCTGGCAAAGAGTTTGCTGTAAATTTTTTGAGGACAGATTAACAACAAATATTCCAAAATCAAGAGAATTCAACTTATAAAAAAAACTAACTGGATCCTTCCCCCACATTGTATGGGAAACACCAATATCTGGAGCTCCTACATTCTATACTGATGCAAAAAAAAAAAAAACCCCATGAAAGGCCAGATACAAATCAGAAAATTTAAGTAAAGTGAATTTAAGCCCTTATGATTCTGTCCAAAAGTCAGAATTATATGTTATTCTCATGGTATTAATGGATTTTGTAGAATCTGTCAACATAGTTACTGATTTACAATATGCAGAAAGAGTTGTTTTGCATATTAAAATCACTGAATTTATACCAGATAATACAGAATTTACTTTATTATTTATTCAGCTGGAATAGGAATTATCCCATATTTATATAACACATATCTGATCCCATATGGGTCTGTCAGGCCCTCCAGAACAAGGTAAAGCAGAAATTGATCAACTATTGATTGGAAATGTTCTGGAGTAGAGGCATTAGAATTTCATTAAAAACATGTTAAGAGCAAATGTTTAATAAAAGACTTCCATCACATGGCAATAAGCCAAGGAAATTATACAGAAATGTCCTACTTGTTTTTTATACAACCAAACCTGTAGGAAATAACCCAAAAAGTACTCAAAGGAATAAAATATGGCAGTTGGATATGTTCCATTTTGTGGAATTTTGGAAACTAAAATGTGTACATCATACTATTGATACCTATTCAGGTTTTCCATGGGCAGGCAACTCCTTTGAGTTTGGGAAAGGCTTGTTTGATAATCACAATTTGCTAAAAGTTATGACCATCATGGGTATAACTGTACAAATAAAGATAGATAAAGATCCAGCATATGTTGCTAAGAAAATAAAACAGATTTTTGCTTATTATAATATAAAACATATTACAGAAATACTACACAATCTTACAGGGCAGGAAGTCATAGAAAGATCAAGTTGATCACTAAAGGATATGCTAAACAAACAGAAAGGGGTAATAAAGACCCCCAGAAATAGACTGCATAATGCTTTACTAACATGGAATTTTCTAAATGCTAATGAGAAAGGAACAGCAACTTCCAAAAGACATTGGATAATAGAAAATACTGCAGAATTAAATCAGCCTGATATACTTTAAAGATGTGTTGACCTCAGAATGGAAACCAGAACATGTGCTATGTTGGGGAAGGGGTTTTGCTTTCGTTTCCAAAAGAGAAGAGAAACTATGGATACCATCAAAATTAATCAAGATTCAATCTGAACAAGAGAGACCTGTTAATTAGAACAGATGATAGTTATTTAAGCAGCACTGCCATTTAATCTAAACTAACCTAAAAACCTAACAAATGCTTCTCATTTGTTCAGCTATAACTTGCCAAAAGGGAACCTCCCCCCAAGTTAGGGTTGGGAAGGGATTTTGTTTCTGTCTTTTCAGGAGAATAAAGGCATCTAGTTAAGGAATCTGAAGACCACTGGACAAATGAGACATCTGAAGAAAAAGGACAAATCATCCATAAAAAATGTCCCAAGGAAAAGAGTAAATTGACCTTTTGGTATATCACAATTTCAACAGAATAAGATCTTATAAATCTTCCTAAATGTTTACTTCTGTTATTCTCTACAGACATAGAATGAAAATTGTCTTTTTGTAGTTCCAGTCCAATTAAGAATCAAAGCTGGCTTTGGAGATGGAATATGGCTCTCTCCTTCTCTAAACCCAAGCATGCTTGTTAAAGAAAAACCTCAAAATCTCTGTCTCATGTCAGAAGAGCCAAAGAAAAACAAAAATTTAAGGACTATTTTATTGCCAACAATTTCATAATCCTTTGGTTTTATATTGACTTTTTAGTAAGTTTTCTTAAGGTATAAATATTTTCTCAAACTTCCATATGGATAATACATAACCTTTACCAGTTTTTTTTACTTTAATTTTTATAAAATAAACAATTTACTTCCACTTATTTTAAAAGAATCATGCTATGGAGTACCACACAAGGACAATGCCCATTCAGCTAAAGTGTTTTACTTTGAATTGTTTTAGAGCGCTGATGGTGGAGATCTTGAAGTTGTATGAAAGTAGTGTGATTTCTATTTCCATCCATTTGTATGCAAAATTCATGAAGTCCTTGTTTTTTATTGCTGAGTAGTACTCTAATATGTATAAATTCCATACTTTCTTCATCCATTCTTCCATTGAAGGGCATCTAGGTTGTTTCCAGGTTCTGGCTATCACAAACAATGCTGCTATGAACATTGTAGAGCATATACTTTTGTTGTATGATAAGGCATCTCTTGGGTATATTCCCAAGAGTGGTATTGCTGGGTCCAAGGGTAAGTTGATCCCGAATTTCCTGAGAAACCGCCATACTGCCTTCCAAAGTGGTTGCACAAGTTTGCATTCCCACCAGCAATGGATGAGTGTACCCCTTTCTCCACAACCTCTCCAACAAACCGGACTCTCTGAACATAGCGGACAATGAGGACTACTGAGAACTCAAGAACAATGGCAATGGGTTTCTGATCCTACTGCACGCACTGGCTTTGTGGGAGCCTAGGCAGGTTGGATGCTCAACTTACTAGACCTGGATGGAGGTGGGGGTTCCTTGGACTTCCCACAGGACAGGGAACCCTGATTGCTTTTCGGGCTGGGGGGAGACTTAATTGGGGGAGGGGGAGGGAAATGGGAGGCGGTGGCGGGGAAGAGACAGAAATCTTTAATAAATAAATAAATAAATAAATAAAATAAAATAAAAAAAAAGAAAGTAGTGTGATTTGCAAATCTGAGGCAGGTCATGGAAGCCCTTTATCATGGGACATCCCCAGTTTGTTCAATTTTAACATCTTCCTAGAAAAAGTAAAAAGACTCAGTGTTTAAAGTCATATTCATCCTATACAAACATCAGCGTTCACCATTGGGATGGTTTTCTTTTCCATTTAAATTATTTTTAACTGGGCCTGTGTCCTCTTCAGATGTGAAAGCTGTGAGAAGTGCTCATTTCTTGGGCAAGAATTATTCCTGTCTATTCAAGATGCTCAGAAACCATTTTCAGTCATCACCCGCCCTCATTGCTCCATGCTTATAAGATTTTTGAGATGTTTTATGCTAATCTCTGAAGACATCCAATCTCCAGGCAAGAACAGGAGTAACGTAGCAATCTTGATGTCAGGGTGCATGTTAAAACATCCCTCTGACTTAGAGAACTGGAATGCAGTTTACTATTGGGAAGAAATGATGGAAATAACCCCAAGGAAAATAAAAGAGAGAAAAGAAATACCCTTGGGACGTGTAGAGGCAGGAGATTAGATCTGAGGGGAGCTGGTGCACCTTGCAAATGTGAACATTTCTGAGAGCAACATGACAAGAATACAGCAAAACCTGCTTGATTGCATCCCTGCTCATAGTGCTCGAATCAATAATAAAAAATATCAGCATGCTATTTAGCACCCTTTCTTTCTGAACTCTGCACTATGTTCTGACTTACCTTCTGTATTTTCTGGCAGCTGCTACTTCAGTGGATGCTCCACCTGGCATTCAGATGCCAAGAAGCTATCAAAGAGAAAGGCGTGCCTCCCAAAGCCTTGCTTAATGTATGAGTCAGCAGAGCTTGTAACCATGTTTGAAAGAGAAGACTGCCAAACCCAGTCACGAAGGGACTAGCATTTCCTATTATCAGAGGCGCCAGAGGCATCACTGTGCAGGAGCGGCACACGGTGCAAAGATAGAGTGCTGGACCCAAGGTTAAAATTAGAAGCATAGACGTCTCCTGGGAGATGCAGCAGTAATAGGGGTGTCAGGTACAGCAGCCCCAGTGACAAAAAGAGACTGAGCTCGCTCAGGAAGAGAAAAGTGTTGTGTATGTGTAATTATATGACATTTTGATATTATTTACTTTTTTATAAATTATATACAATATATAAATTTAAAACTGTATCTAACTGACTATCCATGGTTTGTATCATCAAAGGAGAGCATAGATCCTTTAAAAAGAGATTCTTATTTTGGAGGCATTGTAGTGAGGAAGAAGGAGGTGAATATGATCAAATACATCATATGTGTGTATGAAATACACAAAGATTAAGTAGATAATATTACTTCTTAAAAAGGAGACTCTTAAATAGCTAAAAGCAATGTGGTGAGAAAAGGGTTTGTTTCATCTTACCCTTCCACATTATGGTCCATCATTAAGGGAAGTCAGGGCAGTAATTTGAACCAGAGCTGGAACCTGGAGGCAGGAGCTGAAGCAGAGGCTATGGATGAGTCCTGCTTACTGGCTTACCCCTCATAAATTTTTCAGTCTGCTGTCTTATAGCACCCAGGACCTCCAGCCCAGGGGTGGGAATCTCCTCCATAGTGACCTGAACCCACCACATCGATCATCAATCATCAATCAAGAAAATGCACTACAGGCTTGCCCACTGGCCAGTCTAGCAGGACTTTTTTTTTTTTTTGCTTGAAGTTTCCCTCTAGTAAATTGACTCTAGCTTGTGTCAGCTATCCGACATAGTGAGTGAGGCTCAGGAACACTCTGTACATATTGAAGAAAGGAATACCTGTGAGCAAAAGTACACAGAGGCTGGAAATGAGAAACAGAACACTGGCAGTATCTCCTACACCCAGACACAGTTTATTATCTTATCTGACATAGAATTAATAACATATCGAGTTCCATCTTATGGAAACTCAAGTAAAGAATTTGAAATAGTGATGCTTCTGGGGTGACTATGGCTTCTTAGGAAGGTGTCCTCTTCAGACACTCTTATGAGATTGCATATGCTCCCATGTGTGTGCGCGCACACACACAAATAAATCTTTAAAAAAGCAATAGAGAAAACAAAGCAAGACCTAACTGCTTGCATTTTTCCATTTTCTGGTAACACTTTCGGAAGAACATTGTGTCTATCAGCTAATAAGTAGGCACTTGGCAAAAGCAAGCATTACATTTACAACTGTGGTTTGTATTATACCCAGTAGGGTAGCAGATGTGCAAGAGGGAATTGAGGAAGAATGGGGTCCCAGACAGAGGCCATGGAAGAATCTATAGGGAACAGATGCTATGTTCTATTTTCCAGATGTGGTACTGAGGGTCTGGAACATTAGAGTCATATTATAAAGTGCTACTTGTTAGAGAGCGAGTAAGAGCAGAAACAAAGCATCTATGGAGGAGAGAGATAGGGATTCAGGTGGATCGAGTTAAACTCAGTGTAACTTCAGACACGAAGAATATGGGAGAAAGAGAATGATGGTGATTCCTATTAGCTCCCAGCCTCCACTGAGCATGATGTGAAAGCTGGAGAAGTAGAGGACTTGAGGGGAAGAGGAAAAAATGCTGTCTAGAATTATAGGTGATCAGGAAAGTGAACAAATATACCAGGCACATGCTGTAAGAATTCCTTTCCCCATAACAGCCATTTCTGTAATGTGAGATCAGTCAACACAGCTCTCCAATGGCTAGGGAAGTATTGATTTTAATCATTAATGTTTCTCATTTCTCATTTGAGCAATACTTGTCTTTGCCCATTGGCTGTTTGGATAACCTCTGGCCTTGGTGCAGAGGGAATATCCGAGCCCACTGCTGTCTAAAATCACAACCTTAGGACCATATCGCAGTTGATTAGAGACAATGGAAACAGAAGAAGGTGCCTGGAGAAAGGAGCTAAGTGTTTCTCTTAGCTTGAGAATGCTCGCTTCAAACTGAAGATAAGAGGGCTGCAGGGAGGCCTGTTTATAGGCTGAGCAGCCAGAAGGAAGGGCCTTCAGATGAATAGCCAGACCCATCTTATCCCAGACTGCAAGGCTCCATCCTTATTGACTCTGGAAACAAAATAGTTTCCTTGGTTGCTGGAGACTGTTTATTCAGTCAAGCCAAAGGAGCAAGTATGCTCACGCCATGGTGGAGATGTATCAAGCAAGACATTTCTACGATCTCCATTGTCATCACCTTCTCTTGGACACAAGTGGTATTGATGGAAAAGGGAGGCTCAGCAATGTGGGAGCCAGGGCCATGGTTTTTCCCAAGGCGTCCAGTCCATCAGGAAGCACAGTCTCCTTCTCCAGGAGATGTTGTCATGTGTTATCAGGGCAAGTCCTGTTCTGATGTGTGAAAGGTGTTGCGATTTCCTGTTTTAGCCCCATGTTGGGGGCCATCCGTGGGCACCCAGCCTCAATGCTTTTGTATATTTTAGGGTAGGGGTGTGTGAATTAGAAATGTTAGACAGAATAAACAGAGATACAAAAGAGATTCAGGGACATAGGACAGTACTGGGAGGGCAATTCAGTGAATACTGAATGTACCCATGTTTATTTCTCATGATCTTTAAAAGACCCAACCCAAAAGAGGGGAAGAAAGCAAAAGACTTTGTTTTTATCATGATAATAAGGAACAAAAAGTGATTACCATATTAAAACCCAAAACACCAAGTAACCACACCTTAGGTCAAGATGTCTTTGTTAGTAGTCACATCTTAACTTAAATCTCCTGTCAATAACCTTAAAGGATCAAGACTAGGCCTAAACTCTCTGACCTTTACTCAAGGTGAAACAGAACCGCTACTGTGGGCTTCCACAATTTTCAAAAAAAAAATGCACAATGTATTTTCAGTGAGCTCTGAATATGGGGTGTAGCAGGCATCTTTCCACTTCTTTGACTTCTACAATGTGAGGCACCTCCTCTGCATAAGAGGATCAGTTGGGGGCACTTGGTCATCACAAGTGTGTGTGTTGACTACAGAGATTATGGGGGAAAACAAAGTTCCTTGCTGCCTTCTGTGGGAGAGAAAGAGGACAGGAATCCATACAATAAAGACCATCAAGGAAGAAGCCAAAAAATAAACTGAACCCTGGAAATCACACTGGAAAGAGAAATTGTCCACAGTGCTCAATTCTTGTGCCCATCAGTTTGCTGTGTGAACACTGCTCAGTTAGAAGCCTACATCTGGAAGTTCATCACAAAGAATAAATACACCAAGGAGAACCCAGTACAGCCTGGATCTGTGATCCACTCCATCACAAAGAATAAATACACCAGGGAGAACCCAGTACAGCCTGGATCTGTGATCCACTCCATAACAATGAATAAATACACCAGGGAGAACCCAGTACAGCCTGGATTGGATCTGTGATCCACTCCATCACAATGAGTAAATACACCAGGGAGAACCCAGTACAGCCTGGATCTGTGATCCACTCCATCACAAAGAATAAATACACCAGGGAGAACCCAGTACAGCCTGGATCTGTGATCCACTCCATCACAATGAATAAATACACCAGGGAGAACCCAGTACAGCCTGGATCTGTGATCCACTCCATCACAATGAGTAAATACACCAGGGAGAACCCAGTACAGCCTGGATCTGTGATCCACTCCATTACAAAGAATAAATACACCAGGGAGAACCCAGTACAGCCTGGATCAGCGATCCACTCCATCACAATGAGTAAATACACCAGGGAGAACCCAGTACAGCCTGGATCAGCGATCCACTTTTTTTCTTTATTATGGGCCAATCCTCAATACTTAGAAAAAGTATTTATAGTTGTCTTTCAGTATTTGTGGGGGATTGGTTTCAGACCTATTCTCATTACCAAAGTGAGACTATGCCCAAGCTTTGTACATAAAATGAGGTATTATTTACGTATAATCTGTCATCTTCTTGCTTAAAGCATATACAATATCAAACAGAGTTTAAAAACTATAGAATAGTTAATATTCTCTATTGTTTAGACAATGAGAAAAATCCTTACATGTTTGATACAGATGGAAGCTTTGTAGACCTACCTACATCTCCAACCCCTCGGTGGTTGAATCTGTAGCTGTGGAAACTGTCTATATGGTGAGGTAACTGTGTATTCAAAATTCTTATGTGTTTTGTAGCACATTGTGCTTTCCTTACAGAGCCGAAGAGTGGTGCTTACAATCAAAGCAGTCAACTCAGTGAGCAGCTATGTGTTAAGGTTAGGATATTCTATTATACTTTCTAGAGGGCTTCAAACTTCATTTTACAGTTTTTTCAGGGCCTTTCCCTTTCAAAAAGATCTTATGAGTCTGAAAAGTGCAAATGCGTTGGATGATGTAAGCCTGTTCACCGTTGTTTCCCATCTACTTTCTGAGAGAGTTGCTAATGAACAATAAGATGGATCCTAAGCAGGTATTTGGAAGAGAATGAAGACAGCCAGAAATCCAGTAATGGAAAGCTGGGTAATCACCCAAAGTGAAGTAGAAATGGTCATACCTGCTTCCTACAAACTCCTGCAATACCGGTTTCTCAGGTCACTGTCAGATGGTATCCAAATAGACCATTAGCATGAGATATTCCAAAGAAAGATTCTCTCTCTCTCTCTCTCTCTCTCTCTCTCTCTCTCTCTCTCTCTCTCTCTCTGTCTCTCTCTCTCTCCCTCTCCCTCTGTCTCTCTCTGTCTCTCTGTCTCTCTCTCTCTCTCTCTCTCTCTGTGTGTGTGTCTCTCTCTGTGTCTCTCTGTCTCTCTCTGTCTCTCTCTCTCTCTCTATATATATATATGCAAGAAAGCTTCTTTATTTCTCTCTTTTCAAAAGTAAATAAACCCTATGGAATCCATATTTTCCTTATGAAATAAACACGTGACTCATCACTGGCTGTCTTTAAAGTAATTCTGACTTGGGATGTGGATCCCACCCCCATTGTCACCGTAGTATGTATTTGAGTAGAGCACTAGCATGGGGCATTCCGTCTAGTAGGTATCTAAAAACCCTGTCAATCTTTGGAGGGTCTGGCTCCTGAGACACTAGAAAAAGCACAACATTATGGCTATCTAGTTAGAAGCAGCAAAAGTGGGCTTGTTTCATCAAATTTAGAGGATCTGTTGCTTGTTTTACGTAATTGGTCCATTTGGAATTGAGCACTACTCCTAGATGACCCAGGCTGAGTGTACCAAAGACATGAGGCTGGGATGTAGAATAAAGTGACCAGAGAACAAAGCAGAAACTACACAAAAAGGTTGCAGCGAAAGAATAAATACAGGAGAGCAACACTTAATTCAGAAAACATGATTTGTTGCTAGACTTCTCATTTCATCTGAATAAAAATAACATTGAATCAACGACATAGAACCATGCTTTTCTTATTTAATCTTTCACTTGCACACTGTTTCCATTAGTAGGTTTTATATATGCTGTTATTTTGAACTATTGACTCTTGGGTAAATTAAAATAAATTTTGTTTAACATCTTTCATTTTAGTGTAAACATTGCAAGAGGAATTCTAGCTTGTCTTGCTCACTCTTCTCTTAGGTTTAAAGAGTGCCTGTTACATGGTAGGAACCCCGTAAGTATTCAATGACAGCTCCACAAATCTTGCCTTTATTATCTCTGATTCACCCTATGCATTATTACCAAATGAATATGTCTAGAACACTAATCAGATCTTGTCATTGTCCTGATGATCCACTTCAGTAGCTTGTCATCTTTCCTAAGATAGCATACCATATAAAGATTTTCCTCACCAGGTCTTTGCCTCAATCTTGTCTTCTTGGTTTCTATTAATGACTTTATCCAACAATCATTTTAAATACCTCAAGCAATTGGATGAACAGTTCTAATCAGGGACACACACTCCAGGCAGACTCAGATGTGAGGTGACATGCTGATCTCTATGACAAAGAAGAGAATGAGCAGGCACCTGCAACAGACTCGGTCAGAAAGATAAGCAAACAAACAACAAAAGTGATCACGTGAGCCAAAGGGTCACTGTACTGGCTAGTTTTGTGGCAACTTGATGTAAGTCAGAGTCACTTTAGAAGAGGAAGCCTCCGTTGAGAAAGTGTCCCCACCAGTTTGGCCTGTGCATCCCCTCTCTTCACATTCCCTTCTCCACCCACGGCCTCCCACTTCCCCCCATTATTAGTGGACGGCACGCCCCATCACAGCTGAGGAGCAGGTATTGGTATATTATTATCAACTAAAGTCCATGGTTTATATTATTCTTTCTTTGATTTGTAAGCTCTGTGTCTTTTGAAATGTGTGATGCCACAGAGTCACCGTGATCAATATCATAGTGATTATTTTTAGTACTGTTAAACCCTGCTGTGCACCACCTCTCATCTCTCTGTTATTAGAGATGCAGCTCAGTGGTAGCTACATATTTATTTAATACATACATATTTATTATATATGATAAACAACCTCACATGCAGTCTTTATCCCTGCAAAACCAATGTAATGCAAAGTCTAGCCTGCAGACTTTGGGACAGTCCTCCCAAACGCCTTTTAAAATGTTGTCTTTATTGCTTTTTAAAGCAATCTAAGAGGTCATTGATAATTTTATTTCCATCATATTTGAAAGACTGCTGTGAATTTGCTTAGTGAATTCGCTTCAATTTGGTCTCTAGGAGAGAAAAGAAAAGATTATGTAGGATCTCTTCCCCCATGAGCACTTTCCTAGAGTATTGCTGCAGCCAAGAGATAAAAGATGGCTATCCCCAAGGAAAAAGAATAAAATGGAATTATTGAGGGAAAGACCAAGAATAATAAAAAGGATTCTGATATTTTAAATAGAAAACAACAACAAAAATAACAAACAAAAGAGCCCCGCTCAAGCGAAAGGGGCTTTCATATACTTGCAGTCAGTTGTTTACAAACTCATCTGAAAAAAGGGTTAGCTAGAGCCCTAGAGCTCAGTAGTTGATTAACAAAAATTACTACTTCCAAAAAGCTATTTTATTTGTGTTTTGAACAAAGAACTAAAAGTCCCTCACATCTTGGAAACTGTCAGGGGGAAGAACACCCTAGTGCTGGGGGGGGGACACAAAAAGAAAATATTGAACTAGAGTCTTTCCATAAATCGAGTGTGTTTGCACTTACTGAAGCTCTTGAGATTTTGCAGCCTGACAGATAATTTAGAACTGTTTGTTTTAAGAGAAGAGGAGCTTGTAAGATGTCTTCAAAATAATTCCATATGTAACGTGCAAGTCCTTGGAGCCAGCGTGTTTCTGTCGCCTCAAAAGCAACCCACTGAGCAGTAGTTTCCCAAGGCATAGGATAAACAGAAACTGAGGGCAGAGCTGAACTGTTTATTTTAAACATGGAGATCTAAAGATGAATCAAAAATAAGCTAGGCAACTGGATACTTTCTTCCCACCAAGGACGAGAAGTATGCAGGTTGAAAATGAGAGTTGTGTATGAAACTCAATCTCTATTCTCCTATAGAAGGCTTTCCAAGGCATCCCGGAAAGGAAAGAACTACAGATAAAGATGCTGCAGTCAGAGAATGAGAACCAGTCTTGATCAGATCACATGTGATCAATATACTGTTTACTTTATTACCTCAGCTTAGTCTTTATGTTCGTGAAGGATCTGTGACAACATGGGCCACCCCACCTACTTGTACCATAATCTAAGACAATGCTCTTCCTTTTCTTGAGACCACAGATCAATGCATGGAAGTGTTTTTCACATTTTGAACCCTTTTAGCTATCTCTTGGAGAGGTTACCTATGAGCAACTGCTGTTACTCCAGCTTTGTGAGATGCTAAGGTTTTAAGTCACTGTGCAAAGGCCAGTACTGATAAATGCTGGTTGAAGGGCAGGTAATTATGAGTGTGATTTTGCCTTGTAGAATAAATCTGTGAGCTATTTATAGTTAAGTCATTATTTTTAGCTTATTACGTTTAATAAGAAATACTGCCATACAAGCTCTGACATCTTCCTTCCGTACCTTGGCTGTGGATTAGATACCCGCCTCTTTATGGGAACAAGGCAGTTTATCCTGTTGTTTATCAGGGAGTAACACATAACTCACAGGCAAGGCTGGAAAATAAGCAGAGTCATTAAAGGGGTAGGAGGGACTTTTGTTAAAACATCTCCTAATTATTGCAAAAGGGTCAAGTACGTAAAAGAGGGTCAACTTGGAGGGTAGAGACTAGAAGAGAAATTGCTAAGTGGCTATCAGTGAGGGACACAATGGCGTTGTAAAGAGAAAGTAAAGGTGGGGAAATTCGTGTGTCTGTGGCTCTCTCACCAGCTGAAATGCTGAAGCAAATGTCTGCTTCGTATGTGTAGCTTTTTGGACTCTCTATCAGCATCTAACTGACTGGTACTTGGGGAGCTATTGGTGACTGATGTTGTCAGTTAATCCCTTCACTAGTGAAGAAAGGGACAGTAATGACAGGCCAAATAAGAAAAGGTTTTCTTATTAATAAATACTAATATTAATAAATCTATCATATTTTTAGCAAGATTTAATGATATGAAGACAACATTCACTAGTCAATTTTATTTCTTTGTACTAGAAGCAAATAAAATAGAAATAAATACAATTTGTATTATGATAAAGTATGGAAATTGAAGGATAAATCTGATAAGAGATGTACAAGATCTGTACATTAAAAGCCATAATAATTCCAAGCTGGGGAGAAATCTGTTTTGGTTATGAATTAAGAATATAATTACTAATAATTTATGCTATTGTATACATTTAAAACAATCTTCATCAAATCCCCAGCAGGCATGCTTATAGAAATAGAGAATCAAATTCCAAAACGTATATGAAAATACAGAGGATGTAGAATAACCTTACAATGTTGAAAAAAAAGAACAGAGTTGAAAAACGTTTTTACAAGACTTTGTGACTTGATACAGTGCTGAAGTTATTCAAGACAGTGTTACTGGCATCAATATCAATAAACAGAACAATGAAACTGACTAAAAGAATCAGAAATACCCCCACCCAGGGCCAACTAATTCTTGGAAAATCTATCATATTTTTA
The DNA here is from genome assembly GCF_037038515.1 of Microtus pennsylvanicus. Taxonomy (NCBI): domain Eukaryota; kingdom Metazoa; phylum Chordata; class Mammalia; order Rodentia; family Cricetidae; genus Microtus; species Microtus pennsylvanicus. The sequence continues at coordinate 25,827,475 of NC_134584.1, forward strand.
GCAAGATTTAATGATATGAAGACAACATTCACTATGTATTTTTGTATTGATCAAGACAATTCAAAAAAGTAAATTAAAAATTTTCTAAAAAAATAATTAATTACCAGACAGTTGTGAGCTGCCTTGTAGGTACTGGTAATTGAAGAGACTAGAAAGAGAGAGAAAATTAAGGGGATGTGGGAAAGGTTAGAAGCTCCTCATGCCTGGGATTTGATTTATGTTTCTGGTTGGCTGAGAGTCAAGAACTGCAAGACCAGTGACAGAATAAAGACTACTGTGTCCATGGCCTATAGAGTGAGACAATATTCTCTCTCCTAAGAGCTATCTAAAACAAATGTTAAAAAATTTAATGAACCGTGTGTAAGGCTCAAATGTATGTGACATTCCATGTCACTATTATCATTGATGTAGTTGGAATGTGAAATGTCTCCCAAGACACTCATGTGTTTAAATACTTGGCCCCCAGCTGGTGGCACTGGCTTTGAGGGCTGAGGAACCTTAGGGAGCCTTGGTGGAGGAAGTGGGTCACTGGGGTTGGGGGTAAGCCTTGAAGTTTTATATCTAGCCCACTTCCTGCCTGTTAATGGTTTCCTGTTCCACCATGATTTAAGAGAGCAGCACACTCCTACCGCCATGGAGCTGCCTGCCACCAAGCATTTCCCTCCATGGGTGACTGTATCCACTCAAACTGCGAGCTGAAACAAACCCTTTTCTGCTGTAGGCTGTTTCTTGTCAAGAACTCGATTATATCACAGGAAAAGAAACCTAGACAGTCAATGGCTGTTGTGGGACATGGATTGGCTAGCTACTGAAAATGATGTGTTACTTTAAAAGAAGAAATGCATGAAAAAAAACCCACTAAGGCATATGATTTAAAAGGGCAAGAAAAGCTCAAAATAAGGGTGTCCATCCACCCTGGCTACAGGAAGAGCAGAGGGAGAAAAGAAACAGTGAAACACTCAGGTGTCTGATGGTGACGTTTGTGTTTCTATAATGTGCCATATACACCTTATAACAGACAAGACCTTCTGCTTTCTACGATTCTATGGGGCAGAGACTATTATCACTCATTTTGGATATTAAAAAAATTGAAGTACAGCCTGTGATGTCTCCAGAAGTGCTTTTGTTGTACAGGATTGTTTTGGCTATCCTGGATGTTTTGCTTTTTCATATGAAGTTGAGTACTGTTCTTTCGAGGGCTGTGAAGAATTTTGCTGGGATTTTGATGGGCATTGCATTGAATCTTCAGATTACTTTTTGTAAGATTGCTATTTTTACTATGTTAATTCTATCTACCCAAGAATGTGGGAGATCTTTCCATTTTCTGGTTTCTTCTGCAACTTCTTTCTTCAAAGTTTTGAAGTTCTTGGCATACGGGTCTTTTATTTGTTTGGTTAGTGTTACTTCAAGGTATTTTATGTTACAAATGACTATTGTGAAGGGTGATGTTTCTCTGATTTCTCTCTTGGCCCGCTTATCATCTGTATAAAGGAGGGCTACTGATTTTTTTGAGTTAATCTTGTATCCTGCTATATTACTGAAAGTGTTTATGAGTTGTAGGAGTTCCCTCATAGAATTTTTGAAGTCACTTATTTAAACTATCATATCATATGCAAATAGTGAGAGTTTGATTTCTTCTTTTTCAGTTTGTCTCCCCTTGATCTCCTTTTGTCATCTTATTGCTCCAGCTAAAACTTTACTCAGTGGCAGACTGCACAGCAGTAAAAAATAATGACGTCTTGAAATTTGCAGACAAATAGATATATCTAGAAATAAACCCTATTGAGTCAGTTAACCCAGACCCAGAAAGTCAAATATAATATGTATTCACTCTTAAGTGGCTTTTAGATATACAGCAAAGAAAAGCCAGTCTACAGGCCACAACCCCAGACAACCTAGACAACAAAGAGGACCCTAAGAGAGACATTCTTGTATCTACATAGGAAGGTAGAAAAAGACAACATCTCCTGAGTAAATTGGGAGCATGGGGGTCATGGGAGAGGGGAGAAGGGGAGGGGAGAGAAAGGGAGGAGAGTGGTGAAAAATGTATAGCACAATAAAAACAATAAAAAAAAGAAGAAAAAGGAAAAGAAAAACTGAAGCCAAGTGTAGTTAGGAAACAGGCCCGAGGCAACACATTAATAAATGGCAGAAGTATGGGTGACCGTGTCCTGTATCCATCCCCACGCAGACTGTGTTTCTGCTAGGTTGATGCCACAGATTTGCCCCATTTAACACTGATGAGGCAGGAGAAGGTGTTCTCATGCCCAGCGTAACATTGAATGCTAACTCCCGAGTCTCCAAAGCTTGCGTCTGTTTTTCTTAGCGGAGACGAGCAAGGCTGATGAGTCTCTAAGTTGTATCTTACAAAACAGAAAGATACTCATCAGAAGAGCAACTTTGAGGCCCTTGTTTACAAGTGCTGGGCTGAGAGAAACATTTGTACAAGGAACTGCATTTCCGTGAGACAGAACTGCCCTGTGAACTGGAATCCAGACGGTTTGGTGAATAGTGAGTTTCCATCTCGTGCAAGCTATAATAATAAGTCATCAGGTTCTCAAAACACTCAGCCAGACTCAAATGGCTTCTCAAAGACATAAATGTACAGAAAGCAAAGGTTGTGCTTGAGTTTTATTTTAGCTTCTGCCCCCCCTCACCCCACTTGTGGCATTGCATCCCTTAGTCATGAATAAAAAAGCTACTTCTCCCTCCTCCTTCAAAGGGCAGGAATCTACATTTTAATTTTGGAACATTTGGGGGTGGCATCAAATGAAATATTTTATTTACCCTTTGGACACTCTTTCCAGGAATGAAACCCATTGCTTACAGAGTTGCAGATAAAACATCATGAATCTTTGGGATACAGGGAGCACATTTGTTCTCGAGAAGGAAGAGCACAGCTGTCGGAGGCTCTAGTTTGGAACAGATTTGTAATTAAAGTATAATGGCTGCGTTTGCCTTGAATTGAACTTTCAATTAGGAACTTTATACATAAATAAGCAGGGAACGAACTCTAATAAAAATATACTCAGAGCCCTGATGTGGTAAGGAACGCTAACTGTACACACTTCATCATCCTGGTTGTTGATCTTCTAGGCAAGGTTTCATACAATTTATCATTTAAATGTACACTTTGCAACCAAAAGCAGGTGCTAATATTAATTACGTTGGGTAAGCAAGCATAAATTGGGACTGAACAAGGCAACCAGTATGAACAGTTAGCTTCAGTGTGGGCAAAACTCTCTTTTCCAGAAAGGAAACTGAATCTCTATGGAGACTAAAGGCAAAGCAAAGCATCAGGTCAAGGACCAAACAAATGAAGTGTTAGGAGGTTTTGTGTGAAGTCCATCAAACAGATCTCCAGAAGTAGAAGAGCTAGTGAGATGTCTAGAGCAAACAGGGAAGGACATAAAGGGGAGCTGAGACATTACTGTTTGCTGTGGGAGCATATTCTGCTCCTTCAGCCAATAGCCTTCAAGATACCAGCCCACTTGGGTATGGTCTCTTCTATTATAAAAGCAGTTCTTCCAGCTCCTGCTTCAGGCTGCTAGACTCTGTTCCTGTCCACGCAGAGGACTGTTATCTAGGACAGTGGTCTGTAAGTTTCCCCTTAAATAAATAACCCGTTTATTATTCATAATTCTGAACTGGTGTGGGATTATTTTGTGACTCCCATCATTAACTGTTTAGATGGAAGGTGATCCACAAATTTTGTATGTTAAATGCAAAGTTATGAACCTGGGGTGCTCTGGGAGCTGGTAGAACCTATCAGAGGTGGAGCCTCGTCAGAGGTTGGTTGAGACTGGTCTTTACTCTCTTGACATTAAACTGCCTACTCACACTCTGTTGCATGCTTCTTGTCATAAGTTCTGTCTCACCACTACCCCGAAACAACAAAGCCAACAGAATATGGACAGAGCCCCTGGCATCATGAGTTCAAATGAGCTTGTCCACGTTTTTCCCTCAGGTATTTTAGTACAGTGACAGAAACCTGACTAACAGGTTGGTTGTTCCAGTCACCTATCTATTGCTGTCACAAACACCATGACCCAAAGCAATGCGTGGGAGGAAAAGTCTTATTTTGGCTTCTATCTAGGTCACAGTCCGTAACTGAGGGGAGCCCAGGCAGACACGGAAGAAGGAACTTGAAGAAGAAACCATGTAGATATGTCTTTGCTGGCCTTCCCTAAGACGCTTTACTATTTTTTTTTCGTATGTAGCCTTGGGCACTTTGCTGAGGGCTAGTACTGCCCGTAGTGGGCTGAGCCCTCCCACATCAACTGACGATCAAGGCAATCCCCACAAACAGTTACAGGCTGATTTGACCTTGGCAGTCCCTCAGTTGGGACTTCCTCCTCAGGTGACAGCTCAAGCCCACTAGGAATGCATGAACTACACTTACTAAAATTATCTATTCCTTACTTTTAGATTATCTTCTTTCTTACCCTTTTTGAACATATAAGATCCTTCTATTTTGAATCAACTGAAAGTAATGCCAGAGAATAATGATTTTAGAAAACATGCTTTGAACTTGGAAAATTTCAAAGTAGGTATGGGGCTGTCAATCACGTTTGGTTTGGCCAATGAGATAAGGACTCTTGGCTCTAAGATGAACTATAAAAGAAAGCTCATTTAAAAATGCATATTTTAAGCTTCTTTTCTTTTCTTTGGAAGAAGAGGAAAATAATCTGCCCAAGCGCTCACATCACTGAAGTCTGCTGCTGGCCAGGGATCCCAAAGCTCCCAAAAGCTCAAGGGATTTGAAGGCGCAGCCTTTAGGCTGTTTCATGCAGCCCTTGGCTTTGCCTCTTCTTTGTAGCTTGTCTATGTTCCTTGTAAATTCCTACATGGCTTCCCAGAGCGTGGATAATTCTAATCTCGCGAACACTGGCAAGTATAGTGCTTCTCTGTTACTTTTGGGAGCAGCGAAAAAGTTGATTCCTTTTGGGGTGGGAGCTGATATAAGCCAAACTGATTTCATGTCTCTCATTTGCTTTATGTGAGTACGTCCCAGCTCTGAAACCGTTACAAAGAAGACAGGCAGCAAGCCATGCAGAAGGATGCTTCTGCTGCTGATGGAAAACTTGCCAAGAGGAGCTAATTAATTTTGTTGATGTTGTGTTTTTTTACCACCCCCCCACCAGCCTGGATCACAGAAAAGTAAGAAAAGCTACCCATAGATATTATTTTCATATTTTAGGGTAAAGGCAGCAAAAACAGTGAGTTTTTCCAAGTATATCGATGGTTGGCAAGCCCAGGCATACTTCTATTTGAAGAGGGGGGGAAAAGTAACTTTTACTTTTATAAGCCCCCATATCTATATTTTAACGTGATTGTGTTTGCAGGCATTAGTAATTAGTCTGAAGTATTTGGTCAGGATCAACTAGACTTGTGTGAACCAGCTCCCAAGAATTCATCCAGTCTAATTCAGATTTGATGATATTAAATAGCTTATGCAAAGTTGCTCATAAAAGAACAACATTAAGGATGGCTTGAGGAGATCTCATCAGACTTTAATCGCTGCAGATTGAATGTTTCCACGTTTGGCAATACCCCTGCTGGTTTGTCAAGAGGAAGATTGGTTTAGACAGGTAAATGTTTTTAGATTACTTGTGGTTGCTGGGTTGCCAGGCTCGGTTCTCAGTAAATAGAAATTCTGATTTGTGGGGCTGGCACTGCCCTGCTGGGAGGGAGGCCCTGACAGATACCGTCAACAGGTAAGTGTGTGCAAAGACTCAGAGCTGTTATGGGAATACCCCTGAGTGTTTACCTACAGAATTTTACTTGGCACTGCCAAACTGCTAGTCAGTAAGTATTTTGGGCCTGGGTGCTATGCATTTTTTTTTGGATGGTATAGCGTGGACATACAGATTTTCTCTTTCCTTGGTAAGAGGATATGGCATCAGAAAGAAATTTAGAAGCCACTTCTTAGGGGCTTATTGAAGTATTCATGATTGATAAGGTGTAAACCAGCCACAGGTTGATGGTATTTCTACAAGTAAGTTCTTTAGAAACACAATTTGACTGTGTGGTGGTTTTCACTGCTGGAGAGCGGGTGGGTGGGGAAGTCAGTCATGGAGGAAGCTCTGCCATCTAATGCTCCTGTTTATTGGACTTGTTACTCCATCCAGGAGGCAAACATAGACAAAATTGTAGGGAGCCTGAGATCTGTGTTGCACACAACAAAGAGGCAGTGAACACAGATTCATCTCCAGTTCTTCAGCCAGAGAGTCAAAGTCACCAGATGAGGTGAGGAGCAGACACCAGGCAAAGGTGAGGCTGTGCGTGTCGCAGAGAGACACAACAGGCATGGCATTTGCCTACATGGAGCGCTCGCTACTTACAGGATTTGTGCAAAAGTTTCTTCACTCTCAGAGGCTCTAAGACCATGGGTTTCATAGACTCCAAGTAACTATATGCCTTAGAGGAAGTGTGAGTCCATGTATTTTTTTCAGTCCAGGGTTCTTAGCTCCGGGACTGAGGGCAGAATGGTGGTGGCGACAGAAGTGGACGTGATGTTTATGAACCCAAATGGGAAAAATTGACCACTTTTTATTTTAACGACTTCTAACTGAAACTTCAATTTTCCTCACAGCATTACAAACCACAAGAGAACTAATAGAATTTGTATCCTTTCAGTAATAGAGATAAAATATATCTTGTTATTTTGCAGTAGGTATAGGTACCTGGAATCTCTCCTTAAACTTACTCTGCTTCCATATCACAGAACCCAGCAGACCGGCCAGCTAATTCTGTATCTGGTGAGGTAATAACAACACACTGGTTGCTATTTCCTATGACTCTGACAACTGCATTTCAATAGTCTTTCGCATATGATTTTAATGCTATCAACTATGTAGCAACAGGATATATTGACTTTGTTGTCCTATGTCTTTAGGCAACTATACTTCACCAGTATATACTCAAGTTAAAAACTCTAGTCTGTGAGCCAAATTTACTTCCCTATTAAGTTGTTAACTCATTTAAATAAAATCTTGATTTGGGGAGGGGGAGGATGGGAATAGGGTTTCTCTGTGTAGCCCTGGCTGACCAGGAACTCACTCTGTAGACCAGGCTGGCCTCGAACTCACAGAGATCCTCCTGCCTCTGCCTCCCAAGTGCTGGGATTAAAGGTCTGCATCACTACTGCCTGGCTTAAAAATTTTTTTAAAGATAGCGTCAGGTTGCAAAATACCAATATCTCACTGAACTCCACCTGTAATGATTCCTATTGTTAGGAAGACACATTTGTTACAGATAATGACCCACTGCTGACACATTGACGGTAACTGAAGTTTGTGTTCAAGGTCTCCTTCCTTAGTTTCTTCCTAGGGGCTGTCTTTTCTGTTTTAGGGTATGGTCCAGGAAACCACGTTACTCTTACTCGTCATGTTTCCTCAGACTCTTCTTGGCTGGGAACTCTGTCTTTAACTTAAACTATATAAAGTCTGTATTTGCTCCTTTTCTATTACTATGATAGAACACTCTGACCAAAGCGACTTACAGGAGAAAGGGTTCATTTGGCCTAGTGGCTCCAGAGAGTTAATTCTTCACAGCAGAGGAAGGATGGCAGCAAGTGGTGGACAGGATGCCTGAGAAGGGAGATGAGAGTTTGCTTTTTAACTGTGAGCATGAAGCAAAGATAGCAAACTGGAAATGGCGTGGGCCTTCCCCCCCTCACCGGTCACCCCTAGTGGCATACTTCCTCCAGCAAGACTGTACCCCACTCTAAACCTTCTCAAAGAGCATCACCACCTGGGGACCAAGTGTTCAAATGCCCAAGACTATGGGAGCATTCATTCATCATTCAAACCTCCAAAGTTTGATTCTCATTTTCTCCTTTCTTCATCCCCCCCCCCAAATATACACAAGGAATCACTAGAGTACTGTCACTGCCTCCCTCCTCCTTTCTCCATCTTTTCCCTGTCTCCAAAGGTTATAGAGTTAGAGCGGCAGAAGAAATAAAAGAACAAAGCCTTCCTCCTCCACTCACAGCAACACACACTATACTTTCCTTATCAATTGCTCTAAGAAAAAGACAGTCTTGATGAGTGGGTTAAATTCTATATAAATAGAATATTAAATAGGAATTAGTTCCGTTGTTGTCCAGAAAATTTGTCTGTTGAAGGCAATTCTATGCTATGTTCACTCGAACTTTCACAGAAGTGGAAAGAAAGGACTCACGTTTTAAGTCAGAGAAACATGGCTGGCGAGGACCAAAGATGGGAAGGCAGGTGCCCACCATGTACACTAACCAACTCCAGGCAGAAACTGAGTGGCAGAAGATGCATTCCTTGCCCCTAACATTTTCCCTTGTCTGCCTAGCAATCTAATTCCCCTCTTCCTTTACAGCCTACTTCTGGTGCTCATGCTTCTGAGCGCTGTGGGGTTAATGGAGCAGGAGGCGTAGAGAAAGCAGGTGACAGGAAAGAGAAAAGCAATGGAGCTAAAGGAAGGATGTAACAGTGGGGCTGGGGGTGCAGCTCAGGGGTAGACCTCTCGCCCAAGATGCACAAGGCAAGGTACAGATACTATTTCTCCCCAGTCTGGGTCCTCTTTATTTCCCCTTATAGTACATTTCATTTCTTTGCTTCTTCCTGTTCCACTTGCACCCAAGAGTACTGAAGAATCTTCCTATGCCTCCTTCCTCCAAGTAAACAGCCAAGCCACAGGAGATTGTTCCTGGATCTTGATGAAATTGCTAAAATGGGATATGTTGTAGTCAGAACACTTTTCTTGTGGACTGGGAACTGGGGAAAATTCCTCCCTTCCTTCCTACTCTGAAATGCCCATAACTTATCAGGAGATCAGGAGCACCCCTGTGTATCCACTAGTCAGGACAAAAGCTCTGTCTGGATATGTCTTCTTGGGCAGGGATATTCTTGGATGCCTTAATGGATACTTGGTGAATGTTGGGGAAAAAAAAAACACCCAAGAAAGTCCCCTCTTATGTATGCTTCCAGACACCCCCCCCCCACTTCAGGTTTTTGAAAGAGCACACAGGATTTTTATTACCCTTAATTTCAGGCTCACATATCAGGTTCACTCCTCTGTGAGTTATCCCAAGCTAGTATTTGCCAATTCTGTATTGCTTAATTGATTGGTGGCCCAATCTTTAAGGAATGCAGTGTAAGACAGAGAACACATTTGGCAAAGACTGGCTTTGCTCAGCAGGTTTGAGCTTTCAATTTTTGTTTTGTTTTAGTTTGATTTGGCTTTTAATATGAATTTGAATTATTTTGGGCAGGGCTTACATGCATGCTTGTCCGACCACAATTCTCTCTCCCTCACCTCCTTAACCCCGTAGTAGTTCCCTAAGTCCATGTGCTGTTTTCTGCTTTACTCGTGTCTGTAATCTTCCTGGCCCCTCCAGCCTTCACCTTTTAACCCACTGTGTAAGATATTGGTTGTATCATCTTTGTAATTTAATGCTTTAGAGGTTACCAAATAAATTTCCAAATCACATGCCACAAGTAAATGTCACCTATCCTGGGTTGGAAGCACAGTGAGGTTGGATACTTGGTTTATTTTTCCTGTGCGTTGTTTTCTCATCTCTAATCTAGGTGCCGAGGGTGTAAACCTTGTAAACTTTCCTTCTTGTCCCTTTAATTCCTTTACTTCCTCTCTCCCTACCGTATGCATCTACAAAGGTTCCCGCCACATAGTAGGGGCTCAGTGTAGGAGGTTTGATGAATTGTTCTTGATGATTTTTATTACAAAACATTATTGTTAAGAAAAGCTTTAGGTTCATAGAAAAATCGAAGAGTAGATATAGAGGGTTTCCATAATTCCCTATGTTGTATTTGCACAACCTTTCTTACTATCAAAGTCCTGCATTGGAGTGGTGAGCTTACACTGATCCATGGCTGTCCCTGGATCACATTGGGGTGACGGACAGTCTGTGAGTTTTAACAAATGCACACTGTCATGTGTTTACCATGATTACATCATGTGGAATAGTCGGACGGTGCTTAAAATCCTCTCTACTCTGCAAGCAAGAAACAAGATATAGCTACATGAATGTCTAATCTTTGGGTAAGAGGTGAAAAGCTTAAAACTGATAAGTTTTCCCCAAATTAATATATTTAGCATGCAATAAAATATTTTGATCAGTTACTAGTCTCTCCTTTTTCATCCAGATGTTTGGCATCAGCAACTATGGTGAGAGTTTTAAATACCAGGTACTGTGTTTGGTAAATGTGTATCAAATTAAAAATAAATTTTGTTTGTAAATCAGAAAATATCATGTTTTTGTCCAAGCAACAAAATTAGTACTATTAACTTGGGAGAAAGAAATCGCATTAAAAATGATTTTCATAAATGTAATAATCATCTTACTATATCCATAAGCTCATTATTAAAGATTTAAAAATGTATTAGTTTTGAAATTGGGGAAAGGAGAGCAAGGGAGTGCCTCTGCCTTTTTCAAGGTGTTATTCTCCAAGGAGCGTATGACTAACAGAGAAGGTATGTGGCTTTTGGGGCATCCCAGCAGGTCTGGTGAATGAGCAAATTCTTAGTGGCGTTATGACATCACCAGGGAGCATGACTTGGGTCAAGAGCTTGGCAGGAGGCTTTAGGAACAGTAGAATCAACAGTGATCATGACTGGCAACCCAACATACTGGCTACCATAAAACCAAAGAGAGAACTGATTGTGCCTCATGCACAGCAGCGGGGTTAACAGAAAGTAGACATGTTTATAGACCCAGATTTACAGCACACCTTGTAAACACCTTATTACTTAGAATCCAGTCTGCTGTCCTAGAAACTAAGAATGTGACTTTGTTGAGCAGTAGGGTTTGTTGACATAAATGTCTTGACTAAGTTTGCCATTGTGGTTAACCAAAACGCATTTACTCCTGGGAAAGTCAACACAAGCAAACAAAATGCCTCTTATACTACAATACAGTACGTTTCAAATGGACCAAACTTAATGCCGTGACATAAATATGCTTAATGTTTATGGAATTTTTTAGAAACCTTCTGCCATATTGGGCTTACCATCCTGTGTAAGTCTTACTGAATGGGAATGTGTTTTCAGAATCACATGTGATTAACAGCTTCGTCAGAAATATTCAGAAAACCTGCCATGAATACCGGAGCCGACCACGCAGCAAATAAAAGTGGGTCATGGTCTCAGACGCTAATGTGGATAAATCAGTTCTGCACCATGTAATAGCGGCACGCTGAAATGGTTACCAACAATTAAAATTAGAGAACTAATGGAAAATAATGTTGAATAAATATTATGAAACCACATGAAAATATGTTCAAGGAAGGCAGAGTATCTGGCTGAAATCCACAAACTTGAGAAAATTTCTAGGGAAGTATGAAAATTTAGACATACAGCCTAATGCCTAAAAATTCACTCCTTTAACTACAGATAAAGATTCTGGTTTGGGAGGAGATTTGAGGGCAGGTATATAAACCAGCTCACCAGAATTCCTATTCTCTCTGGCTTCTAGAGAATTCCCTGATGACCTCAAAAATGCAGTTCGTAGGAAGTTTGTCATGTTAGGTATAAAAGAGAACCCATTATTACCTAGTTTGAATACAGAGTAATCAAGCACCCTCCCATGCACCTTATATTAATATGACCCCCAAGAATTATGACGAAGAGGGTTTCTTCGTGATGGGAAGAATAAAGAGCAAACAACTATAAAGACATCGATCCACCAGATCTTATAGTCCAGGCTCTATAAATGATAAGGACCTGGAGATCTCTCTAATAGAACTGTGTGGCTGACTCCATGTGCCAAGGCAAAGGAGAATGACCACACGAAGCAAAGAAAACAATTTCACAAGTTCATAATATGGTAGCTGTGGTTCTAGAGTGGTGTGTTCAATAATGATTGAGGATTAGTTGATTAAGAGCCACACATCCCCCCAGGATCAATGCATTTAGAGGCTACATTAATGGAACAGAAGGTTCTAAGGGAGAGCTTTGATGCTTGGCAGTCAGTGTAGGAATTGTTGTTTACAGTTCTGGGGCACAAATGCATTCTGAAACGGACAAACTAAAGCCCCAAACAGGACAATTAGAATCAAGCAATTAGGTCCACACATTCTCATATTATGAGGATGCTGAAGAAACAGTCAAGAATGCCGAGCTGTAAGAAAATGTTTTCAGAGGAATATGATCATTGATTCAAATACTTATACGGAACAGAACATAGTCTGGTTAGTTTTCAGTATCAACAAAGAGAGCTTGCAAGGGAATCTCAAAAGATAAAAAATGGACTTCCTAAATCAACAGTTTAGCTTCTCATAAAGGTGGACTTTGGGAGGAGGAGCATCATGGGCCATGCTGGAAAGCAGACCCACCACCATCATGACTGGTCATTACAGATGGGACTAAAGCACCACAGAGTGGAAGCTGGGCTGTCCCACGTCATTTTTAGACATCCCAGAGGGATCTTTGACCCATCTGAACAAACAGGCAGTGTGATGCATGCATCCTATAGCTCTTACCCCATCCATGGCAGCCTCAACAGATTCTATTTTACATTTGGTGTTCTACAAAATATTTGACTAGATAAGAGGTATGTACTCTTAAGATATTGTGAACCAATAAAGAATATGATTTGTGAAGTCAGTTTTGATGCTATCGTATGATTCAGACCACATGACAGAGACAGAATTTGGTCTTTAAAACCTCACCAATTATATTGTTATGAGGCTGGAGTAGCGCTGGTTAATGGAATGCTGGGGCTCAGAAAGTCTAGCTTATCCTCCAAAAAGAAAACCAAACAGGATAGTAACTACCAAGCCTGTGATTTGGACAAGGCAGATTCACCAGCTGGGAGATTGGGAAGCCAACATCTAAATCAATAGATCAAGAGATGACAAAAAACGCAGAAAATAAAAAAGCTGCAGGCATTATGTCAAGATGCTGGGATGATTTCTAGGAGCAGATGTTGCTTATAATTATTCAGAAAAAGGAAACACCTCTGGCCACCAACGACCTGAAAATTAGTTTTTGTTTTCAGGGTAAGTGCTAATTTTGTGAGTTTCTTGCAGAAAACCCAAATCTCTTTGGACCAAGACAGGTAAGTTCAGTTTTTAGGTGTCTTAACATTCTAAGGACTCTGGGGTCATTCCAGAGACAGAGCACATTCTTCTTTGGTCAGAAATGCAGCTGATAATTTTACAGTATCTTCCCAGACATGATCTCACTTTGCCTCTCAACAATGACTAACAACGATACAAGGACATCCATTTTCATTTTTATTTCCCAGATGAGAAAACTAAAGATAGGAAACATTTAGCCATGAGCCCAAATCACACAGCGTCTCAGTGGGTTGAAGGGCTCAAGTTTCAAACTCCTTTGCAATGTCCTCAGTACGCGTTCCCTTCATCTAAGCGTCCCTGATGGAGTCCCGAGCTCTCTTAAGTATTGCATTTCTTCATCAGGCTTCCTTTCTGTGTGACAGCCAATTGCATTTTGACACAGCCAAAGCTTTGATTTGTCTCCTACTTTGACTCAAATTGGAACGTCCCTATATTAACAATCAACAGTCCTCTTGAAATAAACATGTCATTAAATATTATCTCAGTCCAATGACTCAGCAAATTGTGCTGCAATAGTTTGCAGTAATTGTGTTTTGTTTTTGTTTTCTTAAGTGCAGACAACCACCAGGCTTTGGGTGCCCTTGTTTTTATTACCTGAGAACGTCTGCCCTCCTCCCATGTCCTGAGTGTCTGATAAGTGAACTTGTCTTAATGAATCACCCTGGAATCTATTTCTAACAACAAAGGCAAAGGGGCCAATAAACAGGAAGTTTACCCTTAAAGTGGATTAATTTTCTTTTTATGTGTGCTTGGAGGCTCAGGTGCCTCCGCCATGCTGGACTGTGCAGGGTAAACAGGAAGTACCGTATTTACCATAATACTGGTGTAGCTTAAGCTTTAAGAAGCACTTACCATTTCAAAAAGCGCTCCTGGTCAAAAAATAATTACAGATATGTAATAAAGACAAACCCGATGAGTCGTAGTGTTGGATAAATGTACACAGGTTTAAAAGAGAGAGAGGAAAGAAAAGAGTATAGAGAGTCATAAAATAAAGCTAATCCTTTTAAAAAAAACGGGTAAAGTCTTTAAAGAGACAGAGTACATATAGTCATAGATTAAAAGGAATAAAAAAATAAGCCACATAAAAATGAAAAATTCACTGAGAGTCTAGATTATGTATATTGTGTTATCTTTGAATATTTTGACTATGAAGGAGCCTAGTACAGAGAGACATTTCATTGTATGGACTGCTAAGTTAAACCAACATAAAGGTATCTTTATTCCAAAATTTGAGTCTAAGGATATGTTGCTTTGGAGAAGAGGTTCTTTTGTTTTCAAAGAAGATGAGAACCTGTGAATTCATTCCAGACCAATATGGTTTCATGGACCAAGATCTCCTGAAAGGTTGCCTTAAACACCCCTCAAAAACAGCCCCATAAAGAAATACTTGGCCCTAAAAACAGCAGTAAACAGTTTGCAGAAACCACACCCATATTCCCAAATATTATTTATAAATGTTTCTTTACATTTAAAGGGGGATATGTTATAGAGACGGATACTTTGCATTGATATGGAACTTGCTTTATTGATATAAATTTAAGGTCAATTTTGTTATACTGTGTATATGTATTTCTGATCTTGATTAAGGTATTATGTTTGTATAAATCATTTGAAAATGTAATGTAATGTCTATCTCCAGCCTAGATCTAGAAAATAGTACCGTGCACGCTAGAGGCTCAGTTTTGAGCATGTCTTCCTGACAGTGAATGTCAGATGCATGGGATAGCTACTATGAACCAAGCAGTGCTGCAAAAATACTTTTCTCTTTTAAGTTGTTCTCTCAGGTATGAGGGTTAGAACTGGGCAAAATGTAACTAATGCATGTGGGAACTTGTGGGCTACAATAATTTTGAATGCCTGCCAAGGATATCCTTGAACATTTTATCTTTATATTCAGCTCTTAACAGTGGAGACAGAGACCACTACATAAATCAAATAATTTTTTCTAACTCATATTAATGAGGTATTCTGATTTTAAAATTAAAGGAGATAGCATGAAGACAAAGCAAAATAGCTTCTAATCAGAAGCACAGAGAACTGAATGAAATAGCTCACAGGTCTTTAAATAAGTATAGGTTGGGGGCTGGAGAGATGGCTCAACAGTAAAGAGCACTGGTTGCTCTTCCAGAGGACACAGATTCAGTTCCCAGTAACTGTATGGCAGCTCACAGTCATCTCTAATTCCTGTTCTAGATCCTTTGGCAGCCTCCACGGTCACCAAACATTCAAGAGATGCACAGACATACATGGTACCAAAAACAATCAAATACATAAACTAATAATTAAAAAAGCAAAAACGTGTAGGTGTGTACATGAACACCGAGCATGTGGCAGTCCAAGGTTGATGCTGGAAATTAGCGCTTAGACTCTAAGCACTGAGCATCCCCCCAGCTCCCTAGATGGGAACAACTGCCAAGTGACCAGCTGCCTGATGGTGCCCATCAATCTCTACACTAGAGGCTTGCAGGTGGATCTGAACCCCCAGATTAAAGGCAGAACCCCCCAAAAGTTTGGTTGGAAACATTTCTTACATTATTGCTTATGTGTTTTTGTAAACCTTGACTAGTTTAGAAGATGAAAACCTAAACCACCCCCACCCCAGGCTCATATAAACTAATATTTGTTTACTTAGCTAAAAATCAGATGAATTTTAATTTTCTGCTGTAATAATTATCTTCTGTTGTTAATAATAATACTAATATATCAGTACTAATAATTTCGTCCTGTGCTAATATGCTTAACGTTAGGCAATCAATTTTCAAGGAAATGCGACATAGATATCTCATATTCTGGTTGTCTTAAAATTAATTTCTTGAGCTGGGAAGGGTGTTGTTGTCTTGTAATCCTTAGTATTTAGGAGGCTGCGACAAAATCATTACCACTAGTTTGGAGCCAGCCTGGGCTATTTAGCAAATTTCTGCATTAAACAAAACAAGATGAAATAAACAAAGTAATTTTTTTTGTTTCTGACATTAGTACAATATACTCACTCAACAACATAAGTGGAAATACCGAGTAACACAGATAACTGGGTATACCCTATAGCGCTGCTGCCTAAACATGACAGTGTCTCCAGAGTTTACAGCTCACCCTGGGCTGAGAGTCAAGAAGAATTCTGTTTCCCATCAGAGAGATAAATTCACCAGTGCAGATGGCCATCCAAGAAGTACACAGGCTTGTAGGCGACCAGCTTCAGGTATACATCTTCTTCCTCGTGTCTATCGGAGGGACAGCCTGACCTTGGTGGTGAGGCCTCCTGGCAGAACCAAATACAACTTTTGAGACCCTGTACTTTCTTCCAGTAAAATCGGAAGTGGACATTTCCAGGGAAACTGGATGTGAATCTTCGTTCTTCATAAGAACAATAACTCTGATTATGTGCCATGAGAAATTCCAATCACTTTCACTTTCTCTTGTTTCATCCCCAAAAGAATCCAGAAGAAAATGATCATTTTTTTATTTTACAGATGGGAGAATTGAAACACAGAGAGGCTAAGTATATTGTTAGCGTGCTGAGATGCTGACAGCCATGTATGGATGTAAAATTTAGACCAAAGTGGTTTAGTTCCCCCAACACAGGCCTTCCCACCCTTTCTACTCTTTTTTCTGTCATCAAGGTAAATGGCTTTGCCAGACACTTATGGGAGGTTGGCTTCCACCATCTCAGCTAACCTCAGGGTAGTGCAGGGAAAATACCCAGCTTGTATGAAAAGAATTTTTTTTTTGTCTTGATTTTGGTCTAGTTCCCTGACAGGCTGGCTAAGATTTGTCTTAACATGTACATTTCCTTTGCCAAAGCACACGTGGTATGTTTGGACATATGGTCTCGTTTTCATGATCTTTTAACCTTCGCATATTTCAGATACTTCGTGGTGGGGTTCATTATTTGTGGTGACGGAGACTGGCAGCTGTCCTGGTGGGGCCACGTTTGTAATCCTCAAGGAATGAAAAGATCCATACTTTGTGGAACTCGCTTTCGAAGATAAAGAGAACAACAGAAAGAGAAACTTCTGGCACACTTGCTAGTGAGCCTCACTGTGCCATGCCTTGTGGCAAATTGGTAATTTTACTTGGAAGCGTTTGATTGCGGATGGTTTTCAGGCTGGGTTTTCTCTACTTCTGACCACTTTTTACATAGGGTGTTCTGGTTCCTCAGAAAGTGACACTTTAGCTTTTTTGTTTGATTTATTCTGACGACAGTGGAGCTGGAAGGGTTAAAGTGCTCCAAATAAGAAGAACGACTGAAATGTCTGAACCTCTCAAGCAGTAAGCACTGGCCTAGGCCCCGGGACAGTGAGATGCCTGATGGCAGAATCACGAATCCCTTCGGGAGTTTTGTCTGCAAAGTGTGAAAACTCATTGATGAGAAAACTGAAATGAGTTTGTGAGCAACAAGAGGAGCCCAATTCAGAGAACCTCAATAGCTGTATGCCAAGCTGAGCTTGTATTGCACCTACTTCAGTTGCTTAAAAAAAAAAAAAAACAGAGCCAGGAAACACTGTTTTCTTGTTGTTACTTCCTGTGACTTAGTGTTTCCCAGACGTGACAGAGCAGTTGTGTGTATGAACTCATAACAGTTGTGACAGTGTGCACAAGACTTGCACAAGCTCAAACCAGACAAAATGCCAACATGCAGCAAGGATGTATGTGTGAAGTCCCACCTTTAGTTAGGTATCTGGAAGGAGTTAGGGGAGAGTGTGAAAAGATCAAAATACATTGAATGAAATCCTCAAATAAGTAATAAAAATTAAATAAGACACTCAAATGGCCAAAGGGCATATTACATATATTTAAGACTATTAATTGTCAGGAAAATATAAATTAAAATGAAATTGTGGTATTCCCTCACACTTGTGAGAACAGCTGTTAACAAGACAACAAATAGCAAGTGTTGGCAAGGGTCAGGAAACAAAAGAGGAAAACTGATACACCCTTTTTATGAGATTGTAAGTTAGAATTGCTGTTGTGGGAAGGTATAGAATTCCCTCAAAATATTATGATCAAACAATCTCAATAGCTGGTATGTATTAAGTAAATAAAGCCTTCATACTGACAAGAGAAAAAAGCAGCAAAACAAAACCAAGACACCAGTCACCAAGCTCCTTAGGAGACTGCCTTCAGAAACAAGAAAGACAATTCCAACTCCAGTTTCCTTACACTTGATTTGTGTGGTCACACCTACAGATGTCATTCTTGAGTAACTGGATGTGTTTATCTCTCAAAAAGGAGGTGATGGTTTCTCTTGCAGAACATTTGGCAATGTCTGGAGACATTTTTGCCCATCAAAACAAAGAGGTACTGGAGATATGGCACAGTGGTTATGGACTTATCTGTGTGTGAGAAGCCAGAGGTTCAGTCCCTAGGGACATAGAAGCTACCACCACCACCACCACCACCACCACCACCACCACCACCACGCCGCTGCCACCAATGAGGACAGCAGTAGCATGAAGTGCTAGGAAATGTATGTGATTACAGAGAGTGAAGGCCAAGGCTTCTAAACAGTTAACAATGTCATGGAGTGCTCTACATGAAAAAGTTCATCAATCCTCAATTCAAGAATGTAGAGACAAAGAAATCCCACTACAAATCAAAGTCATCTCAGTTAGTTGTTAGAGACCTCAGGGATCATGGAAAAAGTCGCTTACACTGTACAGTTAAGTCAAAAGGTCAGTCTATGCCTAGGGAGGATTTCTTCTCCAGCTTCGTGAAGGATTGTTCTGAAACTTAAGTGTGAAATCTGTCTAAGCTTGTTATTAACTGTGCCAGCAAGGCCATATTTGGATTTATCTAATGAGTGTTTATTCTGTATTTAACAAGGGTAGTTTTAAAAATTGCCTGATAAAACTTCTACCATCTAACACTTAGAGTTTTAGTCTGTTGCACAGAATTTATACTCAATGTTTGGTGAATGCCATGGGTTTTACAAACTAACCACTGCAGTCCATTTTGTGCTAGGAAGCGAGAGGAAGAGGGAAATCAACTCGTGCTTTGAGAATGGCATCAACCGACCCATGAGAGGAGTCTTTGTTACCCTTAACATTGTTACAGTGACAGCTAAGTTTGAATACGACTCTTGGAGAGGATAGATGTTCAGTTATCACGGAGATTTTAAATTAAAAGCAGGTAGATTTGATTACTTTCCCTCATTTTTTTAAAATTTTTTAAAATTTTTTTTATTGATAAAAGGAGGATAAAGAAAAGAAAAAAAAAACAAATTTCCACCTCCTCCCACCAGCCTCCCATTTCCCTCCCCCTCCTCCCACTCTTCTCCCCCTCCTCCCACCCCTCTCCCCCTCCTCCCACCCCTCTCCCCTTCCCCCCACTCCTCTCCCCCTCCCTTTCCAGTCCAAAGAGCTGTCAGGGTTCCCTGCCCTGTGGTAAGTCCTAGGTCCTCCCCCCTCCATCCATATCTAGGAAGGTGAACATCCAGACTGGCTAGGCTCCCACCAAGCCAGCACATTGCGTAGGATCAAAACCGCGTGCCAATGTCCTTGGCCTCTCATCAGCCCTCATTGTTCGCCATGTTCCGAGAGTCCAGTTTTATCCCATGCTTTTTCTGGTAACAGTCCAGCTGGCCTTGGTGAGCTCCCAGTAGATCATCTCCACTGTCTCAGTGGGTGGGTGCACTCCTCGTGGTCCCGACATCTTTGCTCATGTTCTCACTCTTTCTGCTCCTCATTGGGACCTTGGGAGCTCAGTCCAGTGCTCCAGTGTGGGTCTCTGTCTCTATCTCCATCCATCGCCAGATGCAAGTTCTAGGATGATATGCAATATATTCATCAGTATTGCTCTAGGGTAGGGTCATTTCAGGTTCCCTATCCTCAGCTGCCCAGGGAACTAACTGGGGACCTCAGCTTGGGCACCCGGGAGCCCCTCTAGGGTCAAGTCTCCTGCCCACCCTAAAGTGGGTCCCTTAACTAAGAATTGTGGTTCCGTGCTCCCCTATCCAACCTTCCTTTATCCCGATCCTCCTGTTTCCCCAAGTCCCCCCTCCTTCCCTTCTACCTTTTCTCTCCCCATCTCCCCTAACCCCCATCCCACCCCACCCGTAGTCTTTCCCTCATTTTTAAATTAGTTCTTCGAGAATTTGGTACCAAATGCTTTGATCATATCAACTAGATCCACCCCCTCCCTACCTATTCAACTTCGTGTCCTTTTATTAAAAAAAGGTCAATTACAGTTGGTATTGTATTTTGAAATATATGGCCTTCTTCTGGAGATTAGTCAACTCACTAGGGGTCTCAGCCTGAAAGAGAATTGATTTACCCTTCTTCTGGCATCTTCCAGTTGTCAATAGCTCCATAGCTAGGGGTGGAGCTTGTTGTCCATCTCCTTCTCCACGATGGGATTTTGTCTAGCTTGAGCTTGCTCAGGTCTTGTACATACTGTCTCAACTGCTGTGAGTTCCTATGTGCATTGCCCTGCTGTTACTGGGAAACACTGTTTCTTTGTAGACAGCTACCACCTCTTGCTCTTACAATATTTTTGCCCATCTCCTGAGGTGATACCTCAGCCTTGGGAGGAGGGGGGTATAATATAGAGTCCTATTTAGGGCTGAGCATCTGCAACCTCTTGTTCTCGCTTCCTTGGCTTATTGTGGTCTGTATTAACCACTATCCACTATAAAAAGAAATTTCTCCGATGAGAATTGAGAAATCCTATTATCTATGGTCCTTTATCATACTAACATAGATGGATTTCTTTGAATCAAAGAGAAGTTTGAGTAGAGCCCCAGCTTTTAATATTGTAAGAGCAATTATTTGGAAATGATCCAGAAAGTAGTCTATTCTCCAACTGATTCCAAATTCTTGCACAGAGAACTTGAGTTGCGTAGAAAGAACTGTTATTTTCACAGGCCGTCACTGTCTTCTAATATTTTGCACAGAGTGACAATGGAGAAAGACTAAACACTGAGTCAATATTACAAAGGCTCCATATTAGTTGTGTTTCCAACTAATGTATGACCCTGAAGAACTGATTGCAACTGTTCTTGCATACAGATAATGTGTTGGCTAGTCTTAGGTCAACTTGACACAGACTAGAGTTATCTGAAAGGAGGGAACCTCGATTGAGAAAATGCCTCCAGAAGATTCAGCTGTAGGTATTTTATTAATTAGTGATTGATGGAGGAGAGCCCAGCCCACTGTGGGTGGTGCCAAACCTATAGGTCCTGGGTTATGAGCAAGCCATGGGAAGCAAATCAACAAGCAGCACCCCTCCAAGGCCTCTGTATCAGCTCCTGCCCCCAGGTTTCTGCCGTGTTTGAATTTCTGTCCTGACTTCCTTCAATGATGAACAGCAATAGTGCATAAGTCAAACAAACCCTTTCCTTCCCAGCTTACTTTTCAGTCATGCTGTGTCATTGCAGCAATAGAAACCCTAACTAAGGCAGATAACAATAGGGAGAGGATGTTAATCTTGGAAGTAGCCTGTAGTATTAGTTTAGAGTATGCTTCCTACAAGCCCTTGTTGGTTGCAGACTAGTTATGAAGAAAAGAGGGAGACAGAAAGAGAGGGAGAGAGAGTGGGAGAGAGAGGATTGAGAGAGATAAGCATAGAGACACAGACAGAGACACAGAGAGTCAGAGGGACATAGAGACAGAATGAATGGATTTCAACAGAGAGTCAGAGGGACATAGAGACAGAATGAATGGATTTCAAAGGGGGAAATAATAAGGAAGGGGTTTAGTCACTGTTCCATCGCTGTGATGAAACACCATGATCAAGGTAGCTCTCACAAGAGAAATCACTTAATTGGAGGGCTTACTTAAAGTTTCTGAGGTTTAGTACATTATCATCACGGCTAGGAGTTGGTGGCATGCAGGCAGGTACTGGGGCAGTAACTGAGAACCACATTCTGGAGAGAGAGAGAGAGAGAGAGAGAGAGAGAGAGAGAGAGAGAGAGAGAGAGAGGAGAGAGGAGAAACTGGGCTTCATGTGTCACCCCTAGTAACACAGTTCCTCTAACGAGACCACACCAACAGTCACATCTCCTAATCTTTTCAAACAGTTCCACTCCTTGGTATCTAAGCATTCAAACATACAAGCCTATGGGAGCCATTTCTACTCCAAGCACGAGTCTGGGGATGTGATAACAGTTGAACTCTGGTAGAATTTGGATCACTGTAAAGTATATGAATAGACAGCCACTGAGACAGTGGCTAAGACAATGCTCTGAGAAGTGCACACCATTTGGGGGACAAGGGAAGGCTCTCTAGAAAAGGAATGGTGGGAGTTGGTGGCAGAACATTCTGGGTAGAAAAAAGAGTATTTCCAAGACTGTAGCACAGAGTGGCCTTTAAACAACAGTGCGAGTTTGTGTATGACTGTAATTAGAAGGACATAATATACTCTTCAAGAACCAGCTAGGGGCTGTGAAATCCATTCATTCTCTGTCATGACTGCTAATATATGAGCTAGTCTGAAACAAAGCACCCACATGCTGTGACCCACAACTATTGCTAGTCATTATCCCATAGCAAGCAATAGTCCATCCTAGCTTTACCTTCCCTGGAGGTCTTTTATAGGACATCACAGGGCAGATGAGAACACGGCTTTGATGGGGCAAATTCCTTAGCAAAGAAAACAAGAAGTGAGGAGAGAATGCCGACCTTGCTTGGATTCCCTTATTTCCTTTCTGCCCTCGTCGCTGCATCTCCTGCAGTTGTAGCTACTCTTCTTTAGGGTCTCTCTTCCTCCTTAAAACACCACCCCCATACACCATCTTTGGCCCAAATCACAGTCCTGAAAATGTAAAACCTGCAGTTTTGGGTATGCTACCAAAGGAAACAGTTTTGCTTCAAACCTTGTTTTTGCCAAAATATTTTCAAAGTTGCTGGAGAGCTGTCAAGCCACAGTGGCCCTCAGCTGTGTTTCCTTCTAGCGTTTCTCCAGGCCCTCCCTTAGCAGCGCTCAGTAATTGGATAGCATTTGATGGTGAGGAGGAGGCTAAATGCTGCAAGAGAGAGCTTGTAGATCTAAGGATTATCCTCCAGTTTGCTGAAGACTCTAGATCCAGAGAGTCTTAGCTGCCAAACCCTGGGGCTGCCTGAGTGTACATCATTCCTAGAGGGAACTTTAGCAGGAGGCCTAGGGAGACACACTGGTAACTGTCAATATTTGGACTGTCATTCCAAAGTCTTGAGGTACTTTTCTGCCTTCAGTCATGTGACTTCAACCAAAAGAATCTATTCTAATAGAAAAGAATCGCTGAAAACAGCCTGGAATGATGTATTTGGCATAGCAGGTCCTGACAGCTTTTGCCTGTTTGCTCTTAACCTTTCTCCTGTAACCCCAGTTAGCACTCGTGGGCTCTAGGTACCAGTTTGTAGCTTTAAAAGCTGTTGGAAATTAGATAATCAACTTTTCTGCTCATCTGACAATTGTCGTCAAGGGTTTGAAGGAGATACAGAAGTGTTATTTAACAATGTATGAATTTTTAGGGTTTGCCAATTGGCTTGTGTTTGTTTTTATTTATTTGATTTACTTGATTTATTTAGTATATACATTTATCAACATGAAACTATAGTAAATGGAAGTAAGTAAATTTATAAATTTTAGAAATGATAATTTATGGTTAACATTTAATACCAAGTATAAACTGGTACCAATATTCAATGACTTACCGATGTGACCATCTTAAGGCAGTATGGCTATGTAGCCTTTATAATGTTTCACAATCAATTAATTAACTAATTACTTCTAAAGAACTTTTTCATGCTACATGGGAAGGCTCAAACATTAATATGTTAAATATATGTATATACTTTTCCCTTAGAGTTATGTAGTATGGATTTTCAAAATGAGAAAAAATCATTCTAATTAAATAAAAATTGTCTTCAGTACCTCTTTATATCTGCTCATATATCATAAGGTTATATTATATATATACATATATATAATGTATGTGTGTGTGTGTTTGACTTTTGTCATAGATTTTATATCATAGGCTAACAAACATAAATCTCAGTGCTAGGAATGGATTACCTATTTCAGAGTTGTTGACTAGCGAGGTCCCAGTAGAGTCACCAATATTGTAAACTGTTTCCTGTTTTTGGTTATCCTCCTGAATTAGACACTATGATACTATTACCGAAGACACCACATACTTGAGCATAGAACACAGAGGTCAAACTGCTAGAAGGTGCTATGCATGTTATTAGAGGATAAAAGTAATTGTCAGTCTTACCCAGCTGTGAACTCTGAAGGCTACAATAATGACACGTTGGTAAGACAAGCTCATTGCTGGGACAGTGGCATATACGTCATAGGAGTAACCAAGCTCTCTCTGGTTAGATTTAATTCCTTTTCTCCAAGTTGATACCTGTACCTGGCAGCAATATCAGGACCAAGAACCTGTGGCTAGATAGGCCATAGGTCACAAGGCAGAAGCTGCTTCTATTGCTCTGCTAAATGGGCATAGCATTCAACTATTAATGAGATCTCGACACCAATAGTACATCTCAATAGTTGATGATTAATACAGACATCCACAATGAGCCAAGGTGAAGAGAATAAAAGACTGTGGAAGACTCAGTCCAAAATCAGACAAATCTATCCCATCCCATTCTCCCAAGGCTGAAGAATTGCTGCAGAAGAGGGAGAGGAAAGATGGTAGAGTCTGACTACAAAGAAGCAACCACGTTTTCCAGACATAGCAGGCCGGTTGCACAAATGAACTCCTAGTGGTTGTGAAAGTACAAGCAAGACCTGAGCCAGCTCAAGGCAGACAAAACTCTGTCATAGATGGGGTCTTTCAGCCATTTTACATTCCTCTTTTGAGAGTGTCTGTTTAGATCTGTACCCCATTTTTTTTATAGCCAGAACCTGGAAACAACCTAAATGATTCTCGACTGAAGAATGGGTAAGGAAAATGTGGTACATTTACACAATGGAGTACTACACAGCAGAAAAAAAAATAATGACATCTTGAAATTTGCAGGCAAATGGATGGATCTAGAAAGCATCATATTGTGTGAGGTAATCCAGACCCAGAAAGACAGATCTATGTACTCACTCATAAGTGGTTTTTAGACATAAAGCAAATAAAACCAGCCTATAAATCACAATCCCAGAGAACCTAGACAGCAATGAGGACATTAAGAGAGTCATACATGGGTCTAATCTACATGATAAGTAGAAGAAGACAAGCTCTTCTAAGTAAATTGGGAACATGGGGACTTTGAGAGAGGATTGGAGGGGAAGGAAGAGGCAGGGAGGAGAGCAGAGAAAAATGTACATTTCAATAAAATAAAAATAAAAAGATGTCATTGGAAGCTAGGAAAACCACAGCCATGCCCCTTTCATAACAAAACTCGACAAAAACCTCATTAGAGTTTCTGAAATCTTGTTGGAAAAATGTTTATCCTCAGAAGAAACTATACGACATCATTGCTGAAATCTGAGCCAGAAGTGCAGATCAGAGTTCACAAACTATGAGAAAATGTCCAGAAACACTGAACTGTATGAGGATTGTATGTTTTATGAGGTCCTGGCAAATGCTCAGTCAAAGCAAGTCCCTGTCTATATTCCCACTCTATTTTTTTTAAAGGTTTTAGTATACAAGATCTTAAAAAGCTATAAGGTATGTTAAGGCTTTATCAGTCTGGAGGCCAGCAAAGTGACCTAGCTGTTGAGGAATATTTGTGGCTTTCTGTCCTCTCCTGTATTAAACAGATATCAACAAGTTGCTATAAGCTGACACTTGCTGAATGAACACTCAGTTACAGCCAATCGCAGCAGAGGGGAACCCACTGAGGATTCCTCTGAGGAAAGAATGCAGCAGTCTTCAGTCAGTAATTCCATTTCCAGCTAAAGAAACAAGGAAGTGATGAGCGCCTTTCTCAGAGGCTCACTGACACCTAAAATTCCACATTTCATGATTCTGCTCCGCAATATAAAGTTTTACCCCAAGTAAGGTCCCTTGGAAGTTCATTCTTTCTCAAAATAAAAAAAAAAAAACCTTCTCTTCCATGAAAACATGAAATTAACAGCAATATTCTTTATTTCTTGTATTTTTTATTTAAATTTTTTCTCACAATATGTTTTGAGCATGTTTGCCCCCTCCCCCAGTTCCCACCAGAACATCCACCCCTCCTCATCCACCCACTTTATGTTCTCTCTCTCTCTCAAAAAGAAAAAAAAGCTGGGTATGGTGACACATGGCTTAAATCACAGAACTTAGAAGGCCAAGGCCAGCAGCTCTCTGAGTTCAAGGCCAGCCTGGTCTACAGAGTAAGTTTCAGGACAGCCAGGGATACACAGAGAAACCCTGTCTTGAAAAACCAAAAATAAGGCAGTCACAGTCTGTGTCCCAGAGAGTTGCTGAGGTCACAGGGGAAAGTGGTGTGAACTGGCCTTTTGGAGCCTATTCTCTTTGTAGGGATTCCTTGCTTGGCCTAGGTATAGGGAAGAGGGCCTTGGTCCTGCCTCAAAGGGATGTACCAGACTTTGTTGACTCCTCATGGGAAACTTCACCCTCTCTGAGGAGTGGATATGGGTGGGGTGGGGGAGGGTGGGATGAGCAGGAGGAGGGGAGATAGAGGGGAGAGAGAGGGAACTGGGATTGTTATGTAAAATGAGAAAAGACTATTTTAAAAATAAATAAATAAAAAAGAAAAACTAAAAGTAGCAAATAAATAAATAAAATTAATAAGAATGAAAATCAGAACAAATAAATAAGCGAAAGATCAATAAGACAAAAATGCCAAAGCAAGACAATACTAAACAAAAATTCATGTTTGAACATACTCACACACACAGCCCAAAACATGGACTTCATTTTGTGTCTGCTAACTACTCCTTGGCATGGTGCCTGTCCTGGACTGTGGTGCCTGTTTGTTTCCTTAGGAAAGAGAAAATATAAATGGAAAGAAAATTAGAGACCAATGGTAGCAATGTTAGTCCAGTCCTTATGGAGAATAGTATGGAGGTTTTTTTTTTAAAAAAAAAAACCTAAAAGTAGATTTATTACATGATCCAGCTGTCCCACTCCTGAGTATATATTACAAGGAAATGAGTTTAGCATATCAAAGTGACCCACATATACTACTGCATGATTCATAACAGTTAAGACATTGATATCAAACTTGATGTCTTTTTATAGATGAATAGAGAGTGACACACACATACAGAAAGGATTGTTATTCAATACAAAAGAATGATATTCTGTTTTCTGCATGAAAATTTATGGAGTTGTACATTATATTAAACAGAATAAATCTGAGACAGAAAGACAAATACCACATGCTATTTTTCAGATGTGTATTTCAAAAGGTGGATCAGAATGTGTGACAGTCATCACCAGAACATATGGTGGGTGAGAGGAAGAGGGATGAGTGGAGGTTGGGTAATAGGTAACAAAACACAGAAGTAATAAATTCTAGTGTTCTGTTACACAGTGGGGTGACTAGAGTTCCCAGTAAACTATTACATATGTTGAGGATATTAGCTTTAAAATAAAGGACACATGTCCATAAAATAATAGTGATAGTTTGACCTGTAAGACCTGTGATATTCCCAACTGTGGGTTCTTGGCTGGATTTGCAATACCAGGGATTCATTTCCTCCTGTGGATTCAGCCTTAAGTCCAATCAGAAAGTAATGAATTGCCCCATAGCAACCATGCTGCTGTTGCACCCACTGGCATATCTCGTCATAGATGGCCCAAGGTTTTGAACTAGAACTTTAATTCAGAAATCACGTTATAGTTAGGGAACCTTGTAATTCATACATTTTCCAGTTAAAAACAGATTTTTAAGTTTTAAAAGTTAGCAGTAATAAAATAGCAATTACCTAGTATTGATCACTTTAGTCTAATTAAGACTGAAGTAGTAGAATGACTATTTATGGTATCAATAAAGAAAGTCAAAAGTACAAAACTGGGATTGGAGAGATGGATCAGTAGTTAAGAGCATTTGCTGCTCTTGCAGGGGTGCTAAATTTGATTCACAGAATCAACATGGTTGGTATCCGTAGGTCTGAGGTATATGCTGTTCTCATACTACCTCTGTAGGCACCTAAAATGTCCAGTGGCCTGAAAATGTCTAATAGCTCTCTAGTTATCTTCTGTTTTCATTTAATAGCCCATGTGACTCAACTGTAATAAATGTCTTACATAAACCTAATGTAAAACATTTTTTCCCATGTCGACTTCTTCAGGAAACCAAATACACCAACCACATGATGTTTATATATTTAGTGGATAATGCTAGACTCAGAGAATGAAGTAAATTGCAAACATTCTGCCACAATCTCTGCTCACCATCCCTTCCCTTCCTGTAGTTTCTCATTTTCCTTTCCTTTTCCACTTTCTTAATTCCCCTTTCCTCCCTGCTCTTTCTCCCTTGGTGTGGGAGGTCCTTCTGTCTATGTGTTGCTTTTATTGGTTAATGAATAAAGAACTGCTTTGAGCCTATGGCAGGGAAGAACAGAACTAGGTGGGGAAAGGTAGGCTGTATGCTGTGAGGAAGAAGGGCATAGTCAGAGAAAAGTCATGGATCTGTCGCCAGAGTCAGACATGCCAAAACTTTGCCAGTAAGGCACTGCTACGTGTTGATACACAGATTAAAAAAAAATAAGTTAAATTAATATGTAAGAGTTAACCAATAAGAAGCTAGAGCTAATGGGACAAGCAGTGATTTAATTAATATAGTTTCTGTGTGATTATTTCTGTTCTGGGCAGCTGAGACGAACAAGCAACCCCTCTCCAACACTCCATTTTTCACGCCACCTCCACAACATTCTCCTTCCAGCTTTATGTACTTCCTCTTCTTCTCTCCGAATACAGAGTTCAGTGCTAGCTGCCTATGTATAGGGCACCTCCCTTGGGGTGATACTTGTCAGTTAAGGGATTTTGAAAAAAGACTTTCGCCTTTCAGATGGTTGGTCAAACTCATGATATCAGTAACCTTAATGAGAAGAACATTGGTCATAGAGTCATAAAACTTGAGCTCAATTTCCACTTTGGCTCTGTGTCCCTGAATCTCTTATACTGAGCTTCTCGACTGTCAGTATCTAGAGGATCATATCCATTTATCAAAGCTATTTCTAAGGACCAAATCAGAAAAGACTTCAAAAATACCTAAGCTAGTTGTGTGAAGTTTCAATGAGGAGTTCACTCTTCAACAGGTGTGCTCCCACTTTGCATGGGCCAATGCTATTTGATCAGTTTGCTTCGGTGGGTGGTTCTTCTTACCAGTAGGGGGATCACTTGGAACCTGTCTTTGACTTAGAATATTTTCTGTATTAGGAAATATTTTCACTCACTGAACTTTATCGATACTTGCTGATCTTAGCTCTTCAATCCGAAAGCCACGGCTTGTGCAGTCAATGTCTTAAAGAACATCCACAGCTTCCAGTCAGAGCGCCAATATTATTATTATTACATAATATGGCATTCTCTATTATAGAAACCATCTTGCCTGTTGGAAATATTTTCCAAAATCATATTTGGTAAACCAAGAATGAAATGCATCCTTATGAAGTTATTCAATAATTTCAAAGTTTGTGTTTGAAACTCTTCACAGATTTCTTTGTAAGCTATTCATTTCACATGAAGCAAGGAAGACATGTCTAGACAAATATTTCTTAAACTATTTTGAAACTAAGCCTTTTCTGAAATAGCTATATACTATTGTGCCCTAATGTTCTACTTTAACCACTTCAGATAGTCACTTTATTGAAAGCAAGCTAGTGTTCTGAAAATTAATCAGACATCAAAGTGTTCTGATTTTTATGAACAACAAATTTTCTGAGGTATGAAAAAACCTAATTCTATTAGCAGAAAGGCATTTGCAAAGTGTCTTTGAAGACCTTTTTAAAATTCCAATAGATTTATGAGTCTATGGACATGAATGAAGGAAGAGACTATGTTCTGGTCTTAAGAAGGGACTGGGGCAATGGCTCAATGGGTAAGAATGCTTGTTTCATAAGCATGAGGACCAAGTTCAAATCCCCAGCATCCATGTGAAAAGCCAGGCATGGCTACAAATACCTGTAACCTTAGTATTGCAGGGTGGAAACAGATAGGTCACAAGCGCTTACTAGTATACCAGCTTCGCCTAAACAGCAAGCTTTCAGTTCAATGTAAGACCCTGCTTCAAAGTAAAAAATATAGGGAAAGACACCAGGCACCCTTGACTGTCTGCCTTTTCATGAATGCTTATCTGTACACTTACACACATGCACCACACACAGACACACAGACACACACACACACAGAGAGAGAGAGAGAGAGAGACAGATACAGAGAGAGACACACAGAGAGAGACAGAGACAGAGAGACAGAGAGAGGTGCCCAATATGAATATGCTGAAAATAATAACAGTTGTGATCTATGTAGCATATTTAATTACTGGCAAAGTGATCTGCCAAAACCATGGGGTTTAAAATCTTACTTGGCTTCCAGAATCTACTATGGCTTACAAAGAACTGTATTTGACCATGACATATTCCAAACAAATGTTGACGGCACAGAGAAACTGATTCAGCTGGGTTCTAGGCTGCTGGGATTGATAGACTAACACTTCTTTCTCTTCATCTGAGAGGAACTTTCAAGACAAAAGCGCCAGAGTCAGATTCAGGTGTCAGGTGTGTCTCCTGTCCAAGGATTGACACCACAGATATACACAAAACAATAGTGCTCCTGGGATTTATGGAATATATTTTATGTGATGGGGAAGAAGATTACATACAAATAAAATGAAGCTTTTAATGTTTTCGATTGTGTTAGACACAAATGTGGAAGAGGACTAGAGGGCAGATAGAACCATGGCTGGCTTAACCCCCATGGCATAAACGGTCAGTGAAACTTTTACAGAACTCAGAACCAACCCATTGCTCAAACACCGTGGCTAAGAAAAGTACAGCAACCTACAGCTTTTCCTCACATCAAGAGATTTACGGGGTAAGACACAATCTTTCCTTTCACCAGCTCCTATTATAAAATTGTTTTTTCTGAGGGTTATGTGAAGATAGTGAAGACAGGGCTATTTAGCCAGCTATTATGTGTTATTTGACAGGAAGATGCCAGTACCATCTTGGCACATTTGTTAAGCCAGGGACTACTAAAATAGATGAATGCAAATGGGTTTTGATGAAGGAGAGCAACCAAATCTGGTACCCAAGCTCCATCCCACAGAACCTATAAAGACACACCCTGGGTCTTTATTAGGAGTAATATTAGCTTAAAACTAGTGTTGGCTGATATGTGTTAGGCTAACCGGCTGGCTTAATTTGTACTTTGTTGGATTCCCAGGGCAATGCTGGCATTCATTAACTGCTACATATTAATATTAATATTTTCCATGTTGCCTTCATTAAATTTACGTACCTTAATTAAATGATTATACTGGAAGTAAATCAGATCATTGGCTGATTGTAAAATATCTCAATCCCCAACGTCTAAAAGCAACATATTAAAATCCAGTGCACACTTCATAATTGACCAAAGAAAGCTACTCATGGCACCGCAGAGAAGGTGTGATTTGCTTTTCTCTCTTTAAACTCAGGAACACGATGAACACCGGTGATGATTTTGGCCAGTTGTCCCTCCCAGGATCTGTTATTAGAATGCCTTTGGGTCAGCTACATGTTGCTTTCGTACAAACAGTGAGAAGCTCAGCTTGAAACCCCCATTACAAAAAGATTTGACGCTGGAAAATAGGACTTGGCTTATGGATGCTGCAGCTGTCCCAGCCACTGCCCCTAAATGACCTGAGTCACAGAGCAGAAGGCAGGGAAGACTCTTGCCAACAGGGCAGCCATGTTAGGAGGGCTGTTGTTGGGGGGGGGGGGAGAAAAGAGTGTTCCTTATGGCAAGGATGGGAGGCCAATGCCACCTTGGTGCTATTACAAAGACTCTCCATCTCAGTTATTGAATCTGAGAGAAAAATCGGGTGAGCAAAGGATATAATTACAAATATACACCAGAAAATCTAGAGGAAGGCCAAAGGACAATCTTAATACAATCATTAAAATAGTCTATCCATTACAGTATCAGAGATCCAAATGTAAATATGAAGTGTATAAGTACTAGGAGAGATGGATTTCTGTTATATTCTAAGAGCAAATGATAAGGCTTTTGACTTAAAATAAAATAAAGAAAATAAATAAAATAAAGAATAAAAATATACACCAAGAAAGAAACATGATTATAGCCAAAAATGATGACAATTTGGGAAGACTTGAACAATTGCGAGCAAATAGTTCATAGGAAATTGTAGCATGAGGAGGCTCTCTGAGTGTGTACATGCAGTAAATAGTCACTGCAGGAGGAGAGGCATTTTCCTCAGTGGTGTAACTACTGCTAAGTTGCTCGCGCTTTAGTAAGCAACCCCAATTAAACTAAGTGAGTCACAAGCTGACGCACGCAAAAGATATGAAAGCAGGAGGGGACTAGGAGGAAGGGGATCTGTGGCAGTGGAAGGACACAAGGAAGAATTATGCGGGTGAGTAGGACCAAAATATATACGTACATGAAAATATCAAACTGCTTTGTAGAACTAACAGATGCAAACTGTAAAAGATTTTAAAAAAGCATTCTCCCCAGCTGGGCATGCCTGCAACCTCAGGATTTGGAAGGTGGGGACAGAAAGATCAGAAGTTTAAGATCATCATAAGTGAGGTGGTGGCTAGCCTGGACTACATGTGGTCCTGTCTGAAGAAATCATCTTCTATAGTTTCCTTAACAGAAAGCTCTTTTAGAGAAAACTGGAACATCATTAGTGGCATAAATTTTGTTTTATAGCTAATTAATTGCAGTATTGTATTTAATTTTCAAAAACTGTGGTTTTCAAAAATAGATTTTTTTGGCAAAATGTCAAAATAGATGTTCTAACTTAAAACTGCTCAGTTAGGAAGACTCTCCTCTTCATCCAGAGTGTGAAACAAGGCTTTTTCTTTTAATCAAAAATTGGTATAAGGGGGTGCAGTACATTTGACTGTGAGTGAATCAATGACACGATCTTTGGTCGACCACAGAAAAATGCAAAGTACTCACAAGTCGAGAAGGTGTATGTATTTCAATCTCCAAAGATGAGAAGAGAAAAATGAACTAAGAGAGGGTAAGAAAGTTCAGGAATTTGGGATGCCTGACAGATCGCCACATTGGGTGGTCACAGAGAGGTTGGGACAAAGATGGGAGACAGCAAGGCACTGTCTGTTTTCCTCAGATGACTTTTAGCTCTTCTTTCTTGGGTAAGGTCACTTATGAGAAACCACTAGATAAAGGATGACTCCGGATTTCGGATGTACGCAAATATTAAGGATCTGTGACATGGATTCTTCATACCTCTTTTCTATATGTCCTACTCTTTAACATCCTGAAATTGGCAACATTTGTGCAATTAAGTATCAAGTATGAGTTATTAATTACCTGTGTTCCTTGACCTAGATGTAAGAGTCCACTTAAAGGAACAGTTTAGAAGTTGGAATAGCAGTTTAAGCCTGCAATTCTAGCACTCGTGGGGTTGAAGCAGGAGGATCACTGTGAGTTTGAAGCCATTTTTGGTTACATGACACCCCATCTCAAAACAAACAATCAAACAAACGAAAAACAAAAAAGCCAATGAAATAAACAAAGTAATGATAACAAACACACACAAAACTAAACAAACAAACAAACAAACAAACATAAATGGGGGCTGGAAAGGTGGTTCTATTGTGAAAGCTAACACTGTTCTCACAGAAGACCTGAGTCCTTTCCCAGGACCCACCTTTGATGGCTCAGAACCACCTGTAGCTTTAGCTCCAAGGGATCAGATGCCTCTGGCCTCCTTGGCCACCAGCACTCATGTGCACGTAACCACACAAAGATACAGACCTACACATAATCAGAACTAAGATAAATATTTTTTTAAAAAATCCATAAAACAGAAAGGAACAGTTTAAATGAACTTCAATGGATAATGCTCAAGTATACTCGGAACTGGCACAGGCTAGAACTTAGCTCTGGTATAGCATCATTCTTTGATATCCATTCACATTGCTGCAAAGTGCATGTTTCTTTTCTGTCTGCTAGTCATGTAGCCTCGGCTGGCTTTGAACTTTCTAAGAAGCCAAGGTTGGTCTTGAACAACTGATTTTGCCTCTACCTCCTGAGTGCTGAGATATGTCATGACACCTACACCATTAAGCACAATTTCCATAATTTTATCTATCAGAAGAAATTCAATCAGCTCCTCTGCTGGTAACCAAAATGTAGAAAAGGAAAAAGCTGCCTTCTACAATGGCTAATTTTCTGTTTCTGCCTGCTAAACAGATTTGCATGGCATTTGCTTCTGTGGGTGTTCTGGCAGTAGTGATGATTAGGATGTTAAACTAGTGAAGATTGTTTTCCTTTTAATAAAATAATTTAAGGCCATTTATAGTCACTAATTTCAACTAGCCATTTTTATGGCATGTTCTACATGAATATAAATTTGCTGGACCAAGGAAAACACCATGAATGTTGTATTCACCACTTTTAAAAGCTGTGTCTTCATGGCATTAAAACATAATTTTCCTGTTCTTGGTTTGGGTTTTCAACAAGTAGTTGAGGCTTGTTCATAGATTTAGCTCTGGAAGCGTGAGGCACAAGAACAGTTTCAGACAGTGTGGTTAGGAGTTCAGACAGTTAATAGATAAAATGACCACTACTTCTTAATGAACTCGTTTTTACTCCAAATTTTTGCTAAGAGTAGTTAGTAAAACACAAAGCAATCAAGACTGAATGAAGCTTGGGAAGACAATGGTGGTTGCCATGAGGTTAGCAAGACTTTGCTCCTCAGAGCTGTCTACTGCAAGGACATTGTGGATAGTGGGCATTCTTCTGACCAGGCAACCCCTCCCACCCACCCCCAAGTACACATATTTAGGTTCCCAATTCCAGACATTCTTTCTTCAGTGTTTTTTGAAGTTGATCCTGGTACCAGACCAGAAAAGATTGTGGGTTCAAGCTAGTAGGAAGCAATTAGGCGTTGATGGACTGTAAAGTCTATTGGCATGATGAGGATGAGGGCTGAGGAGCCGAGATCTTAGATTCAAAATACAGTATGGCAGACCACCCACAAGACCAGTTTTCTGACATCGTCTGGAAAATGCCTGCTACAAGATGCCATGGGCCAAGGAACAAACTCAACCAAAGATGGTTTTTTTTTGTGCTTCCATATTCTCTCTCTCTCTCTCTCTCTCTCTCTCTCTCTCTCTCTCTCTCTCTCTCTCTCTCTCCCTCCCTCCCTCCCTCCCCCTCAAAACACACTTATTTATAATTCTTTCAGTGTTGTGTATTTGATCTAAAAACTCCCAACAAACCAACGCAACACAATCTACTTATAATACTAATTTCAGAAAACAAGTTCTGCACTAGTATGGTGAAGAAAATTGTGTGTCAGAGTAAGTAAGAAAAAATAGCACGTTCATATACAGGTGTACTGTGAAAGGTACTATGTATATAATATTAAATGGAAATGAAATAATCACTTTGAAGGGAATACAAAGTGGTAAAAAAGACTCACTTACAGGTGGATGATGTGTCTATTTGGTCTTCTCATCTTTATAAATACAGAAAAGAATTTAACCTTCAACCATAGCACCTCACTTAAAACAGAGCCTTTTGTAGTTAATAACATTTGTACACAGTGTTGTCCATGAATACTTTTATTAGTTGACATCATTACTGCCATATTGGGCACTCTGTCAAGTAGAAGATATTTTATTTTTATTGGTCAACTATATTTGAATGAATGAAATAATGAAGATGCATTTGACAACTAAGAACAGGTTTCCTCTACAACTCTTGCCCCTTTCACTGAAATAGTTTAATTATCAATTGTGATTGCATATTGAAATCACCTCAACAGCCCAAGGGAGTGCCCTAACATTCTCAAGTGAGCGGATGGTGAAACACCTGAACATTAGCATTTTCCAAAGTTTTTTGGGCAATTATATCGTCCAAAGTTGAGATTCATTGCTCTAAATACACATTATGGATATAACACAAAATGAAGGGGTTCTTATTTGCTAGGCAATAATCTTGACACGTGAAAAGAGCAGCTCACCATCGTATCAGTGTGTGGGCAGATTTGGACGGTCTATGTGCAATTTACCACGTTCCATTACTGTAAAGCAACACACAGACGCTGAAGTCACAAGATGTCTCTAATGTTGAAGAGGGAATCCACAACAAAGGTAGAGACATATTCAGAGTCATAAAACCAGCGTTAGGTAGTTACTTTATGTGACTTCCTAAATTAATATGTTCAGGATCAGTTTCTGTTACTGAAGGACTTTCTAAATGTCTTAAACAATGTGTTTGTCATACTTGAACATTCTATTTAAAGTCTAGGATCCTTTACCCATACCTGAGTTTGATCTCAAAATTCTCAGCCCCCATTCTGATGACTCCATTTTTATCCACTGCAATGTGGATCAAATATGTAGTAACTTCATATAGTAGATTTATTGTCCAACCAACAAAAAAGCCACATGAAAGGAGGGAAAATCTGAGGTCTGTAATGTGGTCACTGCCAAGTCAGCCAAAACTAACTCTTTGATATCTTTATGCGCGTAACATCTGCATTTTTCGCAGTCTCCAGTGTAGCAGGAGAATTAATAGAGGAGACAGATGAGAAAAAATGGAGGAAAAACAGCCCTCCAAAAACAGTATAATAAATTATTATAATGCATCTTCATTAATCATACTCAGTCATGGTTTCAGCTGTTTAATTTTTCAGTGGAGGTTTCTGGGTGAGAGAATGAAGCTTTCTGTCAAGCTGTTTTATGATTCTTTAAAAACCTTGGGTTGGAAAAATGCTTAGACCTTAGTACTTAGATCTTAATTGAAGCCTCATTCCTGCTGGAGCACAAAAGGAAGAGTTTAGAGGGCACCCCTCTTTGGAACCTATAGATTCCTTTTCTTTGGTAAATACTGCTAGATCTCTATCTTCCCCCACAAACTAGCAGATTTATTGTTCTCTCACATTTCAAAAGTGATAATCGTCTAATGGCATACAGATGATTTAAGCTCTTCCATATAGTTGCACTTTAAAGGTAGGGATATTATCTCCCTAGCCTGTGTAATCAAGTCTCCTCACTGTAGAACCAATATGTAGAACGTATTGCAGGATCAGAGCAAATTGTTTCTTTGGTTTTCATGATTTTTGTACCAGACTTCAACCTCTGGTCACAACATGACTTAAATAGTTTAAAAATGAGCCTTCTCTCCTTTGCCAGCTGAGGATGGCCTTTTCTGAGAGCCCACAAAAGAAGGAATGTCTGAGATCTTGAAGGTCTCTCTCTCTCTCTCAGGAGGTTTAAGACAACTCCTCAAAGACATTGCCAAATTCACCAAACTTTTCATAAGTCTGACCCAAATTGTAGACTCTGCACAGGGCCAATCACCAAGCCAACCTCATCTGGTTTAAATGTGTAATTTCATTTGTTAAAGTGGCTGCCTCTTGCAAAGAGAACAGAAGTGAGCGCTGAGGTGTAGCAAGTTTGAAAAGAAGTTAAGGGTAGGCATGGACTTCGAGAACAAACTTGAGGTTGAGGAATAGCTGATGAGTTAATTCTTTTGAAAACTGCCTATTTCAGTCATTTGAGAAAAATAGAACAATTAATAATAATGAAGTTAGCACCCAAATACCTTACTGCTGCTGTGAATTGGAGCTGTGTTTCCAGAGGCTGAAACAGAGAAAGAAAAAGTAAGCACAGCCATCAACACAGCCATGGATCTCGAGGCATGGCTTTGTAAGAGGAGTGGAAAGGTGGAGATAGGAGGAGAATCTACCAGAAGCTATTGGCCTATCTTGTCTGGATTACCTGTGTAAACATACCAGAAAGAAGAGAAACGCTGCCTTAAAACAGGGTGGAAGGAGAGCACTGGTTCCTGTAGGGTGATTGTCTTCTGATTCCATAGGCATACTGTTGTGCGTGTGCACCTGGTGATTGTCTTCTGATTCCATAGGCATTTGTTGTGTGTGTGCATTTGCACTCTTGCACATGCATAACACATCCATACATACCACCAGTAATAACTACAAAAAATGTCAGTGAGGGTAGCATGTAAATGGGACCTGTGGTTTAGGACAGCAAGAACCTGGGATTCTGCTGTATCACATTTGGGGGCCATGTGTTTCCTTCATATTTTGTGATATGTAAGAAGTAACTTTCTCTCTCCTTCCTCCCTCCCTTCCTTCTCTCCCTCCTTCTCTCTATTCACCCTTTTCTTCCTCCCTCTTTCTTTACCTCCGCCCTCCTCTTCCTCTTCCTCCCTTTCTTTCTCCTCTGCCTATTTGCTCGCAGTGCTAGGACCTTCCACATGCGAGGCAAGAGCTCTGCCACTGAGCCAAAGCTCAGTCATTCTGTCTGTTATATTCTTTATTTTTAAAAGCCACATTTTTATTGATCCAAACCAAATCAAATCAAACCAAACCAAACCAAACCAAACCAAACCAAACAAGCTAATACAAAACAAGAAGCTCAATCGCTTGAGATTTACTATTACCCAGGATAACTATTCTGCATTCTTCTTTTTTTAAATCGTGACTTTGATAGTCATGGTTTTAGCTTAATACACAGAAAGGTGATTTCAGTGGGAAGCTAAAAATTGATGCTTTCTCAGGAGTAAAGAGCACCAGGCATGAAAGCACAGAACTAAAAATTAATGGTAGTAACAAATGGTTAATATAAGAAAAATGTCCCTTAAACTTAAATATCTCTAAAATTACACACAAGTTAAATCAAGGATTGTGTAAGTTATCATACTAAATTTGAGAGAAAAAAAAAACAAGAAGGATAATGGTCCAGAGCAATGGTGGGGATACTGTGATTTATTCAGCAAACACTTTTGAGACTTCGGTCCCCATCTCAAAGCATCATTGACAAGTCACACTTGAGCTACACAAAAGCAAAATTTCATCTATTGTTGAAATCCCCTTGCCCTACAGTAAATAAAAAATGTTGAATGCACCAACCCCTGATAAGCATATCGAAGCAATGGTATGCCAAGTGAAAGGCAGAACGGTATGAAAGATGGATCAGGGATCACTGTGGAGGAGTGTGTATCTAGACTGAATCACGAAGAATAAATGAGATTGTATAAAATGAAAAGGGGAGAGGTTATCTGTCTCGGAGATCATGTCCCATGTGGTAACTAACAGGGGAAATGCACAGAAGGTGTTGAGGACTAGGAAGCAGGTACAGAGATGTGTATGGCTACTGGGGTGTAAGTGAGCTCTGATTTAGAATGATTTGTAATGAGTTGAGATACTATACCAAGGACTGTTTGACATATTTTCTAAGTGAACAGAGTACTTTATAAAATTTGGAATAATTACTCATTAAGGTATGGATTTTAGTAAAACCAACTTAGTAGTAAAATAAGAGGAGTAAGAATCACACACTGGGCACCAGGTAAGGAATATTTTTTGAGTGTCTTCTCACTGGAAGGATCTGTAAAAGATGTTACAAATACACAGATGAGCAAAGTGCAGACATTTCCAAGGAAAAATTTATAGTCGGATGGAGAAAATCTATAAATGAATTTTAAAAACATTCAGTGACTTAAAAAGTTCTGCAGAAACATAGCGGCAAAAGTGTTTGATCTGAATTTGAAAGAACAGTAGATACTCTGGGGGACAGAAGGAAAGCAGGCCAAAAAAAAAAAAAAAGAGAGACACCAGCAACAATTCAGGGATAGAAATGAAAGGGTTCTCGAGGCCATGGTGGGCAGTTTTTAAAGATTCTAGCATATAGCATGGTTCAAGAGCCAGAGGTGATAAACCTGGAGAAGAAAGAAGTAAGCTTTCTTAAGTGGCTCAAGCTGATCCAAAAGGCAATAAAGATGCAGCAAGAAATTTTCAGCCATGAAGCAAGCATACAAAGACAAACAATTTAGAAAGTGTAGTGGATTAATTGGAAGTATATGAAGAGAAGTCCAAATAGATAATTGAGATAAAACAGTAAGAAATAATAAAGGATATGACCATGACAATCACATGGGAACAGAAACAAAGGGATAAACTCAAACAACATTTAGTAGTGTTTTTTTAAATGCACCCCAACAGACTCTTAGCAAATGATTAGGTGTGGTTACTAGTGGGGAAAGCAAGAGGAAAGGATGACCTAAAGATTCCTGGACTAGGACCACTGGGTGGATGATGGAGAGGAAGGACAGCCTTGGAAAGTGGGGTGGGGAACGGAGCATTGAGTTCAATTTGGGGTGTGTTACGTTTCAAGTGTCTCTGAGTCAATACAGAGAAGGGCTTTATTGGGGAGATGACACAAGTATTGGGGGAAAGGCTTGGACAGGCCCTGGGAGTCATCAATACATAGACGACTGCTGAAAACAGAGAGAATGAGGCAATCCACGAAAAGACTAAAGTGAGAAGAAAACCTTCACCTACTCCAGGCAACTAAGGCCTTCTAAGCCCAAAATAAGAAGGAAATAAGAACAGCTTTTAAAATGAAGAAAGGGGAAAACAGAGTCCAATGAAAGCACCTATAGAGTGTTGTATGAAAAGTGTTCAATTGAAGGTGGATTAATTACAACCAACACTAGAGAAAATTGGGTATGGTAATGCCTAAGTCTTCTCGGAAACATTAGCAATGTGACAGTTTTGGGTTTATTGTTGATTGGGGTATAAGGGCTGTTGTCTCTAGCAAGTGGACAACAGATTGGGAAGGTAGAGACATGTATGCTTTAGGTTATTTTCATAAGAATAGTGCTTATGGGGAGATGGCTTAGCCAATAAAATGCTTACCACAAAAGCGTGAGGCTCTCAGTTTGGTTCTCTACTCCCCACATGAGACTATGGACCAGGTGAGGAGTGTTCGTAATCTCAGCCTTGGGGAGGTGGAGCTAGGCAGAGCTCTCAGGCTGCTGCAAACCAGTCTAACCTATCAGTGAACTCCAGGTTCAGGGAGGGACCCTGTCATGAGAAGCAGGGAAAGGATTGAAAACTACACTCTGGCCTCTACAGACATGCACACACGGGCATGCATATTCTCATTCTCACTCATACATGCACATAAACAGACATGCAGATATACACACACAAAAGAACAATATTCAGGAAGGAAGGAGAAGCAATCACATATTGAGAGTGGAAGGTAGAGGACAGACTTCTTTTTAAGTTTGTATACTAGCTGCCATAAAAAAAAATCAGTTAAGAGGAGTGGAATAAGGGATATGCGGTAGAAGTAGTTTTGAGATTGAGAACTTCATGTAGAAAATTTGAAGATAAAAGTGGAAAGTAAGAGAATTACTCTTTGTCAGGTGTCTGTCTCTAAAAAGGAGGGAAGCAAGCCATTGACTAAGAGTTAAGACAGAGAGAGGAGGAGGGCACAAGGAGGACAAGAAGTTTGTGAATGGGGACTAAATGCTCAGTTTTGGCAATAGAGTGGGGTGGGGGCAATGAATTAGTTTTAACTAA
Source organism: Microtus pennsylvanicus (assembly GCF_037038515.1). Taxonomy (NCBI): domain Eukaryota; kingdom Metazoa; phylum Chordata; class Mammalia; order Rodentia; family Cricetidae; genus Microtus; species Microtus pennsylvanicus. The sequence goes on from NC_134584.1 coordinate 25,868,963, forward strand.
AAGGATATGTGGTTAGCACAGAGTACCTAGAGGATCTCAGAAGCACAGAATAACAGTAGAGTCCAGATGCACCCATTTTCCTCTTAACCTTCCACAGCCTAGCTGAGGCAGCTAAGAAGGAAGATGTTTGGTTTGATCCATGTTTAAGGACTGATGGAGCACACAGGCTAGAAAGGTGGCATTCAGAGTGCTTACAGGAACATAGACATGAAACGTGCCTCAGTGTTTCTGCTAGGGAACCCATTTGAGAGAACCAAGAGACAGACAGCTGAGCTAGACTATAAAACTTCTATTCATTCCTGGACGTGAACTAAAATATATATGACTCTACCCGACACATCCTTATTCCTCCAATTCACCCGATAAATAGTCCTAGGTAGAATACCACTTAAATGCATCTGTATTAGAAACTTACTGGAAATAATAGGAATTTATTATTTCATATTAAGATCTGGAACATAAGCTATGGTATGATGAAGTAGTGGATTGCTAGGGAAAACTAAATGAAATGAAACATATTTATAAAGGCTAACATATGGTAACTCTAAGATATAATAAATAAAAAAGAAAGGCAAAATGAACATTTGCGTTTATTTAGCAGAGTAATAGTAGTAGGATTTCCCCTTTGGTCCATGACCTACCCAGTCTCAGGTTCTTGGCCTCATTAAGAATGTCAGGTGTTGCTGGGTGGTGGTGGTGGTGCATGCCTTTAATTCCAGCTCAGGAGGTGGAGACAGGTGAATCAAATGGATCTCTGTGAATTTGAGGCCAGCCTAGTCTTCAGAGCAAGTTCCAGGACATTTAAGGTTACACAGAGTTAACTGTGTCTTGAAAAACCAAAATAAAACTAAGAGGGGGAGGAAGAGGAGGAGGAGGAGGAGAAGAAGAAGAAGGAGGAGAGGAAAAAGAAGAAAAAGCAAAAAATAAAAACCCCAACAACAAAGCAATGTCAGGTGTAGATTCCATCTTGTGGAATGGATCTTAATTTGATTTTTAAAAAGCAGTTGGTTACTCCAATGATGAAAAAAACCAAACCCATCAAAGACATGGAGTCTATTTTGTGTTGGTCATCTGCTCCTGGCCATGAGTGTGGTGATATGTTTTTGCAGTAGACAGGAATGATCAAACGTATCCACAACTGGACAATGTTCAGATAGAGAGAGACCTTGGATCTCTGTGGAAGAGGAGGAGGAAGGTTGTAAGAGGCAGAGGTGGTCAACAACTCTGAGGAAACAGCGTCACAACAGGTCTGATGCACACGTGAATCCTCAAGGGCTGTGACAGCATGTGTAAAACTTGGGTAAACTCAACAATACAAAATCCAAGTACTGGGAAGGGAAGAGGGCACTATTTGCAATGATTATGTGCTGGGAGAGAGACAATCAGTTTTCTACAATGGAGTAACATATCATCACGCTCATGATCAGGAGCAGCTGACCAACACAAAATGGACTCCTTGTCTTTTATATGTTTTTTTTCATATGGTTTGGTGTTTTCTGTCTTTTTCTTTTTGTCTTCTTGATTTTTCCTGTTATTCTGAGAGAGAATGAATATGAAGTTGAGTGGTTATGAAGGGAGGGAGTATCTGGGAGGACTGGGGGAAAGGGAAAGAATATGATCAAAATAATGTATAAAAATAAAAATGATTAAAACTGCTTGTTTTCATCTGAGTACTTCTGGAATCATCACATTAAGATATCTTAGACAAAATGAGGCATTTTTGTATATTTATTTTTATTTCTAGGATCAGAAAGACCTTTCCCTGAAGTTTAAATAAAGATGAGGCTATTGCCTCATCTTTGAAGAAGTGACTTAGGGGAAAGATATTTGAGTTGAATTGTCTTCCTGATGAATGCTCAGTTGAAGCAGCATTGCTTATAAACACAAACCTATCTTCCCCAAATCTTAGACCAAAGAACAACTTCACAGATGTGTAAACCCAATGAAAGATAAACGTAATGTTTCAAGTCACTTTTATTACTTTGAAAATTAAAACATATTCTTCTCTAATACATTACATCCTTACAACAGTTTCTCCTCCCTCTACTCTTTCCAGTCACCCTCCATTCTCCCTTCTTCCCGAGATCCACTTCTTTGTTTTCCTTCAGAAAAGAGCAGGCCGTCCCACAGGTATTCCCTGAACATGGCATAAAAACGTTGAGGGAGGCTGCTTGTTCGTCCTGGCCACCCAGAACCAAAATAATCACACAGAAACTATATTATTTAAATAACTGCTTGGCCCATTAGCTCTAGCTTCTTATTGGCTAACTCTTACATCTTAATTTAAGCCATCTCCATTAATCTGTACACCACCACGAGGTTGTGGCCCACCAGCAAAGTTTCAGCATGTCTGTCTTCAGCAGCCACTCCATGGCTTCTTCCTGACTCTGCCTCCTTTCTTCCAGTTTAGTTTTCCCCATGTACCTCTATTCCCTGTGCAGGCCCAAGACAGTCTTTTATTAACCAATGGTATTCACAGCATACAGAGGGGATTTCCACATCATAAAAACATAGAATAAGACTAGATGCAAACCCTCATATCAAGACTGAATGAGGCAACCCACTAGGAGAAAAAGGGTCCCAAGAGCAAGTAAAAGAGTCAGAGTATCATACCCCTGCTCCCACTGTTAGGAGTCACACAGGAACATCAAACTTACAACCCAATATATATGCAAAGGACCTAGTGCAGACCATACAGGCTGCACTACTGGTGCTTCAGTCTCTGTGAACCCCTTTGAGCTCTGCTTGCTTAGTTGATGCTGTAGGCTTGTTCTCCTTGTGCCCTTGACATTCTAGCTCCTATCTTCTTCCTCCCCCTCTTCAGTGAGATTCCCTGAGCTTTGTCTAATGTTTGGCTGTAGGTCTCTGCAACTGTCCCCATCTGTTGTTGAATGAAGCCTCTTTTATTATTTTTTAATTGTTTAGAAGATAAGGTTTTGATTTAAGCAATGCTGAGGGTACATTGGTTTCAAGGGAATGCGTCTTCTAAGCATTAAAGCTGCTATGGTTTCCATTATAGAATACTAGACAGGTTTTTCAATGACTCTGTGGATAGGGGCACCTACAGATCAGACTTATTCCTGAACAAAATAAATACAGTTTGGTAACTTGTATCTTCATAAGAGCCTGTGTAGAATTCAAAGGCATATTCTTTAATGGGATAACCTGAAATTTATAGAAAATTCTGGATAATAAGAGCCCTAAGATGGAGACAACATAAATATACTTGGGCATAGTCTGCAAGGAGTAGAATGTACCACACAAGTAGCTTCTGTATTGCCCAAGTCTGGTATGTGTTCACCACTCAAAGCTAACAGTACTTCCTGCCAAAGCCCACATTGTTTTCTGTGCTGATTTATACAGTGGTTGGGGTGTGGGGACAAGGAAGAGAAGGAGTGAGGGGAAAGTTAAGAGCAGGAGAGAGACCAAGCATTATACTGTGGTTGTTCTCATGTGTTCTCTTACCCTGGTTAAGGTGGAGGAAATGATCTTCAGTCACTTCTGCAGGGTCTACTGTGAGCCTCAGCATCACAGCACAGTTGTTCGACTCAGTTGTGGGCAAGAGAAGTGCTATTTTTTTCCTGTTTTTAATAACTACTTGTACACCTCCACCACTACACTGGTATGTCAGCTGTGGGATGTCACCTGACTGGGATGTCTCCTGATTGGATTGTCACCCACACCCAGTACCTGGAGAACAATACCTACTTCTGTTCAAATGTTCTTTTCTAGCGGTGCCCCTGCTTCCCCAGGAAATATTCTTTGCGTTACTCTAACTCCACATTAACAAGCTTATTATGGCACTGTCCACAGAGTTCTGCCACAGGCAGTTCACATTTTCATCTAGAATGACCAGCAACTCTTTGCCACCAGGCTATTAAGGACAGGGATCTTGCCATTTTGTCTCCCAGTTTCCCACAGGTGACAGTGATGGGTATTGGTGGAGCAATCTTGCTCAGCCACACTTTGTCCCCGGGTGATGCAGGAATAATAATTGCAGTCTTGGGGAGAGGGAAAAATTGAGAGAGATTTAAGACCAAGAAAATGCACTGGTGGAATTCTGCTCTGGGTGGTTGTATTTTGTAAGGCACCTTTTGGAATAGAGAGAATCTTCAGAAGAAAGAATGAGCCAAGCATGCAGTGAGAAACAGGATGGGGGATAGAATGGGGTTTCCCTACAGTTCCATGACTCCATGTTCAAATTTTCTGCAATACTGCTACATCCATTGGCATTTAAACAATGCTGGAGAAAGTAAACTCATTTCATCATCATTATTATTATTTAAATGATTGCTAGCTTCCAAAGAAGGAGGGTAGACAACTGCCAGTAACATCTGTATTATATTTTACTTTTACAGTGTTTGTGATTTGCTATCTTCACTGAAATATATGCAGAAATATAACACATGTCAGTTTGTTCACAGCCTAGAACATGTAAGTACCACTCCCGGTACTCCCCACACTCTCTCTTATGAACCAGGCTATGAACTTTCTAGAGAGAGGTATGTCATGATATTTTCTTTCTTCCCCCATAAATCTGAGGCTCCTGAACCAGTGCTTCACAATGGTTGTCATTTTTCAGTATCTATCAGGGTTGGGTTGGAAAGTCCTCTCATGAATATTCAAATTCACAGATGCCAAATTACCCTCTATGACATGATATAGCAGTTTTATCTAATCTGTGTATATATTTTCCCATATAGTTTAATTCCAAATTATTGTATCAATTACAGTATCAATTCTGTGTGACTAGTCATTGTAGTATATTGTATAGGGACTAACTTTAAGGCCTCAACATAAATATGTCCAATACAACTACATTCACCCCTAGTGTTTTTATCTACATATGTGGAAGGAAGGCCAACTAACTATGTTTGTTAAATCAATGAGTCCAAGCACTGCATTCTAATATAAGGTATGGGAAGAATCTAGAAGCCAATGAACTAAAAATACAAGTTTCACCATCTTCTCATCTGTACATAACTGAATAATTCAATACATATCCAAGATCAATGGCAACATGGGGGCTGATGGCATTCACACCTTCATCTACAGTCCAGACTTTTAGTGTTGGTTCCGCGCTCTCCTCCTCACTTGTCGTTGACATGTCTGTGGACATTTCTGTCTTAGCATCACCAAACACTGGTCTTCAAACATCTCAAGTACATCCTAACTCCCTCTACTATTAGGATATATTATATAGGATGACACTTACTGTACAGTGTGCCCCAATGAAAAACTGAATAATTCTTGACTCTTATTTCTTCTCTCCTCAAATAATAGGGAGGGGTATTGTGGGGGCATATGAAAGTCTTTCAGCTTAAAGACTTTGGCAAGGCTTAGATTCGAGATCTAACAGTTGTCTGACCTCAAAAACATTGCCATATTTTGGATTATTCACATTATTTATAAATTGAAACTATGGATGACACATTTAAAGCTTTCTGTAGCAACTATATATGGAGTATATAGTTTATTCTTTTAGTGCCCTATGTACGTGTTTTTGCTGTGTCACAGAATACACAGTGGCCAGTGTAGTTCTAAGTTCAGAGGAGAGAGGACTCCATTACTTCTCTTTGATCCTCTGAATTAACAGGCTAATGAATAACAACATAATTTTCCTATAAGCCTTTAAAAGTAGATGTAAATAAGAAACAGAGGAAATTACACAAGAAATGGTGCCAGAGTAAATAAGAACTATTTTCTTAGTCTTTGTCTATATGGCTTCTCTCTCTCCACTTTTCTCTGTCACCATATATACATATATGCATATACATACATACATAACATTAATATGTACATATGTGCATGAACATAACTTTTCAAAAGCATTTCCAAAAAGGTAAAAAGTATAATACGATGGGAAGAATAATCTGCCATTTTCCTAGTGGGAGAAGAGAACAAAGAAATTTAAAGAACAATCTAAATCAGACAGAAACCCATTAGACAATCAAAAACACAGCTAATATGGAATGTTTGGTCTGGCTTGCTGGGGGGACGGGCTAGTGGGAGAAGGCATGGCCAAGAATTGCATTTTAGTGACTCACGAGCTCCTACAAAAATGGGGACTTCTGAGAAATACAATTTAAAAGAAAATACCTACAATAAAATCTGTGATGCCATACCAAAAATAACATTCTCATACGGGGGGAAGCCCTTACTTTTACCAGCTAAGTAGAACTTACACAGAAATCGCAGAGAATGTTCCCAAGGGTCTCTGGAGGCTTGTGTGTGAGGGTGTTTGTTTGTTATTGGTTCCCCTGTTCACTCATTCAACAAACTGTTATGTGTTCCTACAAACTTAGGCCATGGCAGGCCATGACAGAGCTAAATTCAGGTATGTGGGGATGTGACAGTTTTACAGGAATTAAGATAGTCAGATACAGAAGAAGCAATAAGGTGTGGTATGTCCTGAGTTGAACACTGTGCTGGGGAACAGGGGGAAAAAGCAATCAACTCAGGGATCCCCTCAAGGAAGCATCATTAAGGTGAAGGAGTTAAAAGATCATCAAGCAGTAGGGATAGCATATGCAAGAATCCAGAAGAGGAAAACGAAGAAATGAGGAAAGTTAAAGTTGGGTTTGAAACAGCTCTAAGTATAAGGCGAGATATGAAAATTTCTAAGTTAAAAAATTTAATTACATTTATTTATTTGCTCATAAATACATGTGGGAACACACTTGTTGTGGTATGTGTGTGGAGGCCAGAGTGTTCATTTTGGAGGTAAGTAGACTGGGATCCCTGTAAGTTCAAATGAACTTTGACATAGCTATGCATTTGTAATCTGTACTCTAACCATGATAGAGAGCACTACCATCTGTTGGTGAGGTCTGTTAGAATCCTTGTCTAGTCTTCTGCCTTTCTTCTCCTATTATCTGATCAGGTTGAGGCATGCTCATTTGCTGTCATTAAAGATTGGTTCTGCTTGTTCTAGGACTTTATAAAAGCAGGGCATTTCAGATGAGTTTTCTTCACTGTTAGCATAATAATTGCGAGACCCCGTCATCTGTTATTGCTGGGTAGTATTTGATTTTATGATAGAATTTGTTTATTCAGTCATCTACCATAACCCATCATTACCTGGGCTGAGTCTAGTTTTTGGTTACTGGGAAACTGCTATTCAAGTATGTACCCTTTTGTAGATGTAAGTTTTTGCTTCTCATGGGTAAATGTCTAAAGGACGAATTGCTGGGTCACATGGCAAGTTAAGAAAGTCTTTTCAGAAGTACTCTCAATGCTGTCAGCATGATCATCAATGTTTAAAAGTTCTATTTCCCAGATAATGGCTACAAAAGTCTTAAAATCAAAGAAAATATAATTGTTAAACCACCACTAAATTCTACACACATGATAAGAGAAATTACAACCGAAAGACCAGGAAAATGTACTAGCTATAAAACTAGAGACTGTCTTCCTTAGAGCAATGTTTGACAGAAGAAATTCAGACACTGTCTTAAGAACAATGGTTAGGAACTCTCTGATGATACCTGCTACAATAAAAGCATCTTTGCCTCTGAAGCCACTTCCTTAGCTAGGAAATGGAATTCAGGTTATAACCATTAAGGACACACATCACTGAATTCATTTTTATTTTGGGAATGTCCAGGACAGCCTCACTGAAAAGATATTTTGTTTCCACTGCTGAAGGAAAGAGTTGAAAAGGAGGCCATGAATTTAAAACTGAGCAAGGAGGGGTATATAAGAGAGAGGACTTAGAGGGGGAAAAAGAAAGGGTAAATAATGCCCTTATAACCTCAAAAAGTAAAAGAAACAGTGAAAAACTGCCATTCCTGGGATACTGAAACAAAATAAGTTCTTGTTATGAAATACTCCCATTTGAGAGGTCAAAAAAATGGCCATTGAAGCTAAAAGCCAAAGCTTTTGGTCTGTGAGTTCAGTACATCTGGTCTAGGTCAATATGTCATACATATCAAATGAAAGATGTCCTGTGAATTTTCATGATAAACAGTTACCCAAAATAAAACACCCCATAAAATCATGTTCTGAAAGAGTACTGTTTATGTTTCTCTGTGGAAACTTTTGTCCTGCTGATAACCCAAACGCATGGCTTGCGCCATCTGCCTCTCTGCTCATGCTAAAGAGAACAGCATAAACACTGTTTTTATAGCAGTGTGATGGTGCTTTGGAAGGCTGCTGCTCCTTGTCAGCATTTTAATATGGCATAACTGAGATAGCTATGGTTGAAACTGAGACACATTTTAAAGAAGGGCACCACAGGCATCTCTTTTGCCAAGGATATAGGCTTATCCAGACAGGCACTAGGGTGGGAGCACAGGTTATCAAGAGGAGAATAAGATTCACCAACTACAAATTTCCAAATTTACTTAAGAGCTACACATAACCAGAGAAAGAATATTTCTTAACACAACATTTAGGGAGATAGAAATAGGAAGAAAAGAGAAATAAATTTCTGAAGATTCAATCCTCCTTGCCTAGTTTCAGTATAGATATTCAAGTTCTCCGAATCTTGGTTTCATAGTTCATAAAATGATCTTAAAGGACTTCCATGACTCTCTGGTATTTATATCCCAGATCCCATGCCTAGCACTTGTGAATGTGACCCCATGTGGAAAACATATTCTTACATATAGAACTAAGGATTTTGAGAAATAATCCTAGATTTTCTGAGGGCCTTGAAACTTGTGTGGATATGAGAGTAACAGAGAAGAAAAGGGTACTATAGACAAAGCCATGTGTAGACAGAAGATAGATGGAATCATTTAATTTTTACAAGGGTCACCCAGATTCAGAGGAGGCTAGAAGAAGCAAGGAAAGACCCTAATCAGAGGGCATCTCATTCTGAAGACATCTCCATGTATGTGATCCAGATCTGGAGAAACAGTTTACTGTTTTAAGCCACCAAGTTTTGATGACTTGCTATGGTAGCCTTAGAAACCAATAAAGAGACCTCAGAAAGTTCTAGTAGGAAATATCAAAGACACAGTGCATCAGTGAGTGAGCATTTAGCTAATGCTAGTTACTGTGGGAGCAATAAGTGCTCTTATAACATTTATGTTGAATGGTAGAAAAACATATACAGTGCTCTAAAACAAATTCAAGCGGTGACTAGATTTTTGAGAGTAAAAAATACTTCCATCACAGGGGCTAATTATCCAACTATTTCATCCCCAAATTCCTGGAATTTATGGATATAATGTCTTTAGTTGTTGAGTTATATGCTTGATAAGTGATATTTACTGCTATGTTATGACACTATCATCTACAAATGTGTTGGGTCATATTGAAAACTATTTTGGGGAAAATGGGGTCCCGAGACCACAGGTTGGACATAACTAGTATAAGGATAGTGTGAATCTAGCTTTCTTGACTGATGATATGGAACTCACTTGTAAGACTACATTTATTGAAGACTTCAAAAGAGTAAGCCAGTATGTGATGTTCCTTCTTGTTTTGTGAAACATCACTAGAATGGAATCAACAGAGTTAGACTTCATGAGTGCAAATGAGTTAACACCCAAGATTTTGGGGATAAAGGCAGGAGAAAGTGGCAGAACCATTCTCTCACCTTTCTATGGGAAAAATCTAAGTAACTTAATGATCTGCAGACAAATCCACTCACCACACGAAAAATGGTAAGTGGTTGCCCCAGGACCACAGGAGAAAAGAGAGGCATTTCCATGGCGCACATGTGCTGACTGTGGCTGTTCGTTCATTTCCCAGCTGCCCAGACAGAAACTATATTATTTAAATCACTGCTTGGCCAATCACTTAGGCATATTACTAGCTAGCTCTTATAACTGAAATTAACCTATTTCTATTAATCTGTGTATTGCCACATGGCTGTGGCTTACCAGGCAAAGTTTCCATGTCTGTCTCCTCCAGCTGTGGCTACATGGCATCTCCCTGACTCTGCCTTCTCTCTTTCTATATCTCTTTCAGCCTGACTTTACTCTGTTAAGTCACTGGCCGAAAAAGCAGCTTCTTCATTAACCAATGGCAATAAGACATATTCACAGCATACATCACCTCCCACATCACACATGGGAGGCATTTCTGTGATGCACAGGGGAGGTATTTTTGTGATGCACATGGGAAGCATGTCTGTGATGCACATGGGAAGCATGTCTGTGATGCACATGGGAGGCATTTCTGTGATGCACAGGGGAGGCATTTCTGTGATGCACACGGGAAGCCTTTCTCTGATGCACAGGGGAGGTATTTCTGTGATGCACATGGGAATCATTTCTGTGATGCACATGGGAGGTATTTCTGTGATGCACAGGGGAGGTATTTCTGTGTTGCACACAGGTTTGTGAGTACATAGTGTGGTAAACTGAGAAATCAGAAAACATTTTTAAAAAAATGCATTCTCCTGTTAGGTTGAAAATTTTGCCTTCGTGGTTAGACTGGTAAGTCTGGATCCTTTGGAGATGTTGAAGCATTCCAAAGAGCCTCCAATGAATTTAGAACGCCAAGAATGTGCACATATTTGGTATTTAAAATTCTAGACTTGCATTTGCTAATCCAATTAAGTCTAGCTTTGCCAGGCAGAGGGGCTGAAAGTGAATTTGAAATTATGTAGTTGAAACAGAAAGACTCAGAGGATTTGCATCAATAAAAGCTTTGCAAGTTGACAATACCTATTTCTAAAACAACTGCAAATATTAAAGTTACCTGCATTCTTTAAAAATGGTAACTACCATCTTCAAAGTCTCTCAGACATCCCCAATGAAACTGACAATTGAGGTAGGAATCTTCTGGGGTTAAGATTATTTTAAGACCACTTTATACTTCAGTTAGCATTTCTACATCCCCATTTTTCTCAGGATCACTTATCTTAAAATTTCTGCTTAATTAAATCATTCAGTTATTTGGTTCTTTTAAAAAATAATTCCACTGAAGGTTTTAACTCTCTCAAATAAGCACTGTATATATTTCATTACCTCGAGAACACTGTAGGCTGGTTAAAAGGACAACCTGTGTTAACATTTCATCTGGACACCAGAGTTGTTGTGATAGATCTTCAGTGGAGATATGCTGATTTTGATTTATTCATCTCCAATCTGGCATTTTTATACTGGCAAATATTATTTTTAAATTGCCACGTCATTTAACCAGCCGTAAATTGAATGCAGAAATTAGGGCTCCTAAAAGTGAAACCTCACATGAGAGTGGAAAGATATGTTATCTTGAAATTCTAAGTATGTCTCTTCTGGTTTTATATAGGGGACTTAGTGAACTTGAGAACTATCTCAAACCCCACTTTCAGAAGGAAGAAATTATATTGCAATGATAAACATCATAAAACAAATCATATTTAAACAGGGCAAAGCAAAACAAAATAGATAGTAAATAACAACAATATTCCCAATGTACAAGAAAAACTGAAGGTGCTTAGACATTATATACTGAACTAATAAAATTACTAAGAGGAGGTGTATTTATAGTATAGTGGAAATGGGCACAGGGAAAAGAAAAGGGGGAGAAAATTCAAGAGGAGAGCAGAAATATACAAGGTTAAGGTGTAAGAAAACAAGGCAAATGCAAAACAAAGGGACTTGAAACAAACGTCTATAATTTATTCTTGCCAAGAAGATGGAGAATATGGGTGCTTCCTTTTTCTTTTCTTCCGAGATTCTCAGTCTCCGAGGCTCATTGGGAGGGAGTAGAGAATTGTGAGAGGCACAGACAGGTCAGCCCAGAAACAGCTATATAAATGCCTTTCCTTGCTTTGCCATCCCCACCCTTAGGCATTAGTTAAGAAGAGGATCTCGGTCAGGATAAAATTATGCCAATAATCTACACACACACACACACACACACACACACACACACACACACAGTAATGCTATAAATGCAGATCTCCTCAGACTCCTCATTCTGGCCAAGCCTGAAGACCGCCCAGTTGAATGGCCCCTTGCTAAAGAGGCCCTCTGACAGTGACTGATAGGTATGGGCAATGTCAAGCAACAGCCACACTAGCTGTTTCTACCCAAAGCCTCTGGGGTTCTGAGAGCAGAGATGTTCCAAAACGAACAGTCTGCACTGGGCACTGAGCAGTCCTCCCTGTCCAGCCATCACTCTTAGACCTGCTTATGTCCTCGCTCAGGTCTCGCTGCTGTTCCCACATGGAAGCATCTTCCATACTCCACCCATAACATAGCTTGCCCTTTTCACCATATACACAGAAATCTGTGAATCTGCATCCAATTTATAACCAGTTTCCTGGACACTGATTGAGTCTCAGAGTGATAACTCAATTAGACAGTGAAGTGGAGAAGCCATTGTGACTCATGATATAAAAACATCTCCCCTGTCTTAGGATGGTTCCTCAACATGGCACCCGTGAGCAAGCGAGGAGATGAAGGGAACAAGTCACAGGTCTTTCATCTGAAGCCATGCTTCTGTAGAGAGTCAGATTCTATAGTATTCCTCGTGCTTCCCTCTTCTCTGCATTTCATGTCCCAAGAGAACCCCCTTTCTCCTCTACTCTGCTGCTAAGTACCCTAATTTATGAACCCAGAGTCCAAGCAGTGTTCATGAGCTTTACTTGATCTCCACCCACTGTTCAATATTTTGCTCCTTGACTTTCCACACTCATCCATTCTTTCTTTCTCCATAGCCTTGTACCTGATATTCTATTTTATGCTCAGAGAAATAGGAGATTGCATCTTGTGTCTCTAATCTACAATTTCCCCCTCCTTATAGTGAAGAGTAGTATTTCCTTTGATGAAATTGAAGGTGTGACTCTTACGCTAACTATATCTTGTGATAGCTCAGGCTTTTAAAATAAATGATGAGCTAGGACAGAAATTCAAAAAAGTAGGAGTATAAGTGTGAGTGAGGGGAATTTGTTTTTTGTAGATCATAGTTCCAGTGAGAGGAAGATTTCTGGGGAAGGCTGTGTGGAGGGCAGAATATTTCAGTGAGCACACTGGGAGAGGGAGATGTCAAGGCAGAGAAGAAACTGTTAGCTGACTGGAAGACGAAACATTGTTATTTTATGAAAGCTAGGAGAAGAACGATCTTATTCAATGTAGTGATGATGGGTGATTACAAATCCTGTCTAAAACTCAAGGAGAATCACCAGGAAAGTTTTGGTTTGGGATTAAGATCTTAGATATTTAAAAGAAACGCCTGAAGTACCTTAGGATATTAACGTAATTCAATACTTTCTTAACATCATGGTTTAGATGTAATTCTAACAAGTTGTGCTAGTCCAGTTCTTCATTTCTATTCTCTTCCCGTTGTCCCTTTGGAACAAAGAGTGGCACCTGTTGGGAGGTGACAGTGATCCTGTGAGAGTTGACATGGCAACCTGCACAAGGAAAGGGAGGCTGAAAGAAAAACAGAGTGGACACTGAGAAAGTGACATGGTTGGGAGTGAGGAAAAAAGAAAGGGACCCTTTGCAGTGGGAGTTAAGCATGCTAGAAAATACCTTGAGAGCAATCTATGCCAGACTTCACTATGACAGAATGTATCTATAAATATAGAAAGGGGGGTTTGTGTTAAAAAGCATTATTAGACAAATGTTGTTTCTAGGTGCTGGATTTTTAATTAAGATTATTAGGATTTTGGTAGAAATTCTTGGTTATTTTAAAATACACACACACACACACACACATCTGTAAGATACTTTTCCTTTCTCTGACTGTTGAATGCATATGTCACTAGCAACACTCCAATAGCAATGACCAAATCAAACTAGAGATACTCATTTCTAAACATCCTCCATGGAAAGGAATCAGGTCTCATGGATGCTACAGAACAATTCAGTGATTGTTTGGGGTTGAAAATAAATGACTTTGAAAGATTTGACTACAAAATAAGATTCATGTTCTCCTTTGGAAGTTGGAATACAGTGCAAAAGGGACACAGTTAATATAGCTGATGAATCTGATGTGCTCTGTTGAGTGGGCAGTTATGTTCTGACACGCTTCTCTGGATGGGTTCATTTGCTTATGAAGACATGTGTTGTTATTATTGGCAAAGCTAGACAAAACCCAAATAAATATAGTTTAATGTTAATAGTTGAAAAACTTGGGTGAGAAGTACTTCTTCATATTGTCATTATATTTTTCCATCAGAATTATTTCAGTATAAATTATGTCAAAAATTATTAGGAGAACATATTTCTTACCATAATTTTCTGGTATGTTATAACATTAATCTATATAATTATTTATGTTCACGTGCCTCCCCTTACCCCACCAGGAAACTAGTCATGTCTTCATCCAAAGTTTTAAGACATTGCTTTCAAGTAAACCAAATAAATAAATAAATGAATAATAAAACTATATTCTTAGCAAATTACATATATTTTATATATACATATATATGATTATATAAATCCTTCTCAACTTGTTTAGTCCCTAAATCTGAGAAGAAAATGTAATATAATTGCATCCAAGTTTTTATTCTCAACACACAAGTTAGATTCTTTACACACCTTCAATAGAAATATTCCAAATATTAGTGGGTATGGCCAAGAACACCTATAAATACAATAAAAATCATTATTGTTGTTATGAAAGCATGGCACTGAGTCAAAGAACCTAGTTTCAAATATCAAGAACCTAAAATACAGAAAATTATCACAGTTTTGTAGATGCCCCCAAGCCTAACACTGGTGCTGTCTAGTGGCATTTACCATGACCATAAACATTTTTTCTTCCAGAAATGCACCTTCAGTTGATCCTTGTGAAACTGCAATTCTCCAACCCAAATCAGAACCCTGTTTTGCTAACAAGGCAAACATTCACATTCAGAATGTTTTACAAAGACTTAACTGGGAAAGATCCAGGAAAGGTAACAGCATTATTCACCAGGAGATTCCCCATGTGAACACACCACCGCCCGGCTAGTGTGTTTTTTAAATTAGATTTTTATTTAATTTTCTCATACAATTTATTTAATCATATTCTCTCTTCTTCCTCAACTCCTCCTGGATTTTCCTTGTTCATTTAAGGCATCTTCAATGATGAAATGATTAAAGGCACTTTGATTGGACAATCCCTAGCACACAATGGTCCTGATGTTGATGGGGTGATGCTTTTCTGCTGAATGAAATCTAGATCATCATGGTCAATAATGACCTTTATGGTGTGGTGATAGTTGTTTAGATAAATAGCAAACCATACCATTGGACAGGTAAACAGAAACATTTTCTCTTATCCTTGGCTTTCCAGAAAGACTAGGCATTTATGGAAATGTAATCTTTGCTTCAAGAGGTACATTTTTCAAGCTGGGCGGTGGTGGCACACACCTTTAATCCCAGCACCCGGGAGACAGAGGCAGGCGGATCTCTATGAGTTTGAGGCCAACCTGGTCCACAAGAGCTAGTTCCAGGACAGGCTTCAAAGCTACAGAGAAACCCTGTCTCAAAAAAATGTTCATTTTTCTATGGCCAGTGGAAAGATCAAAAAAGCCTGAGAATCCCATTTAGCTGGCCTAAACTAGTTTCACATCCCCCAGCCACTATTGATGAGATATACTAATAAATAAAAAGCCTACACATTTATAAAAAATCCTTCAGAGGAATGGAGGCCAACATGAACTTTTTCTTGTAAATTACAGAGCAGATTCTAAGAGTAAACAATCAAGTGTTCCCCTCACCACAGTCCTCTATTTATCCCCGCAACATCAGCGTCATTAAAGCCTTATTCTCCGCTTCCAATTGCACAGGGCTCTGGGATATGTGCGCAGTTAGAAGGCCAGCTCCTGTCCTTTAGGGGTTTCAAATCTAGAACCATAAAAAAAATAGAAAACACAATCTAAGTCAAGAACACAAACCGTGTTAATAAGCAAAAGGCTATTCAGAGTCTCTCTGAATTGTTCCCATGGAGATACGGAATTTATATTGCTTTTAAAGGATATTTAGAATTTAAATAGAGGATATAGAATTTTGGCATGATGAAGAAAGGGAGAGGATTATCTCTGAGGAAGAGTGAACAAAAAATACTAACGAGGAAGGGTGAATCCATTTTGGCAATACTCACTAGAACCGTTTAACCAGAGCAGGGTTTTCTTATAGGCGAGCAGGACAAAGAAGCCAATAGGAAGGTTACAGAGGACCCCGAATTCCAGTTGAAAAGTTTGAACTTTATCCTTCACTAATGAATGTCACCAAAAGAGACACTGCATCAACAAAGGAGGAAAGCCACAGGCTGCGGAGCATTTAGGAAGGCTAATGTGATGACCTTGGACCACCCTTTTATACGACACAAATAGTTTTCTATTTCTAATTTCTCTTTCAATAGCTGCAGAATCCTGCTGTTTGTCACAGCTGGATATTGATCGAGTGACCGCTTGTGGCAAGGCCTCTTGGGCATGCCTTCTGAGCCCTCAAGTTGGTAATCTCTCAGTAGACATTCCCGACACTTTGAGGAAAACCAAAGCAGTCATAAATAGCATCGATTCAATTTGCATAGTGCCTTTCCTTCCAAATACTTCAAGTACCAAGGCGAGCCTGGCTCTTCCCGACCAGACCGTGCCAAAACTCACTGAGCAAACTGCTTAAGAGGGATAAAATCCTTGAACAAATGCATCTGTAAACTTTCTCTCTCCCTCCCTCATTACAGTATGTACAGAGTACAGCCCCAGATCCAGAAAATTGCCTGAAGCAAACTTTCTCCATGTCATGAGTAGAAACTGATAGGCAGCCTGTGGCAAGCCCTGTCCCCGAGTCTCTACCACACAACTGGGATCAGAATATGCCTCAATAACTCTTGTTTGTATTTTTGCATTTTTGGTTATATACACCCTATGTAAGAATTGATCACATGTATTTTCTCCCAGTTTATGGGTCACACCTTACCATTTTATTGTTTTTCTCGCTGGCGAAGACTTTTCAGTGTGATGTAATCCCATTTTTGCTTTGCTGCCTGTCCTTTTGGGAGTCACACCCAGAGTTTCTGACTGTTAAGCCCTCTGGCAGCACATTTAAGCAATGTTCCCTTTATAAATTGACCCGAGGATTCCATAAGGCTCTCTGCTCTTAATACACAGAAAACAAGGGTTTCATTTCAGTACCTGAAATGCATATCTATCATAGGTGTAAGAACAATCTCTAACATACAGACACTCAAATAAAGTGCACATAACAACATTTTCCTATGGAAAATATGATAATTCACAATATATCTCTTATCTGAGAAAAAATTCAAAATAAAGAAAACGCGCTTAACAATTATAATAGTGTTATAAAGCGTGTGACAGTCGGCTATGATGCAACTCTGCTGGAGAGGTGATACTTATCAAGGTGAAGTTAATAACACGCTAGCTAGAACTACTGGTTTATGGTATAAACTTCAAATACTGGCTTTAAGACATGTTATGTGATATTTTGTTTGTGTTATGACAAACCTGAAGGCTCAGAGAAGCAGGGAGCAGCCACCAGTCCCTTCCTACCTCTCCCATTCCTCAGTCCAAAAAGGCCAAGATTCTGGCTTCACCCTGCCTTATCACTTCCTGTCTCCTCTCTCTACAGATTTCCAGACCTCTATGCTTAACTTATGGCTAGCTCTACCCTCTGACTCCAAGCAAGCTTTATATGTAAGAACACAATGAAAATATCATGCAATAAGCACATAAACTCTTTCATGTGTGTGCGTGCAGTGTATGTGTCTGTGCACATGCGCTTGCAAAGTCATAGTTGTGGTTGTTGACCTGTGGAGATCAGATGCCAATAGCAGGTGCCTTCCACTTTCTTATATTCCATTTACTTGTGAGACAAGGGTCACTTGCTGAGTCCAGAGTCCACCTGTCCAGGGAGACTAGTTGTCTAACAAGCTCCTAGGATCCTCACATCTTCTTCTACCTGACGGAATAGGTACACGACACCTCTGCCCTAGGCAAATATTTGACCAACTATGCCGTCTCCTTAGCCCTTGCTACCTAAACTCTTTAAACTTGTCTCCATTTAACATTATAGTCTTATTTCGTTCCAGATGTTATCCATATCTACAGTCATAAAAAAATAGCCATTGCCATGACCTGAGATCAAGATTTAGTGCGTGATGACAGGACAATGAGTTTTGTTGATATGCAAAGCGAAAATATTAGGAGAAAGCGGAGCATACTTTTCCAGATAGACAGCAAGTAGTAGGTGACAGAGCAGGCAGATAAAAAATAATGGTTTGTGTATTGGGGGGAACTAAAGAAATCTTAGCAAATAGACATGAATACTACTCTTGTTGGAAAACTTGGTTGACTTCCCAGAACTCACCTTGGGGGACTCGACTAACAACAGATACCAGCCTGTCACTTCAGCTCTAGGGAATCCTGTGCTCTCTTCTGACCATCGACACTTATGGTCACAAGTATATAACCCCCGACACATGCAAACACACATAATTATAAAAAAATCTAAGAATAAAAATAAATTAAATATGATTGGAAAAGTATTTTTATGGTACTTGCATCCAATGAATTCAGTAGGAACACAGAATTAGACAATTCTGAAATACTGCTCCTGAGAGAAGTGTGGAGTTAATGTCTAATAAACTTCTCATACATTTTTTCGACCAAACAACACACAGCTTTGCTTTATATATGTTTCTGTTCAAATAGGTGCTGCAATTTTGTACACATTCTAGATTCATAGATGCAATAATATTTATATTCTTGATTAATTAATGTTCAACTTGTAACTAGGCTTTGCTTATCAAAAATATCCATTATCTACCTCTATCTATCTATCTATCATATATCTATCTATCATATATCTATCCATCTAACAATCTATCTATCATCATCTATAGTCTACCTATCTACTATCTATCAATCTATCACTCACCTCTCTACTCTCTAATCTATCTCTCACAACCTTTTCTACTTATGAACACTATGCAGCACAGCCACCTTAGCCTGATGACTGTTTTAAAGGGTGAAATCAGCAACATAAAAGCACAAATATATGGAAAATGTATCACAAAACTGATTGAGTATGAAAAGCACAGGTGACTTTATGAGGGAAAAATAGGAATAATATTCCAGGATCTAACCTCAGCTGGGAGCTGAGGGCACTCTCATGAGGTTATTCTTTTTTCTCTTTTACTGGTCTCTGTGTGCCCACAGATGACTGTGAGAACGCTACAAGAATTGAGAGCAATGGATTTTACTGAGTTGGCAAATTAACCAAGATGGAATTTAGGAATAATAAAGACTAATTTTTAAAATTCCTTTTTCAGCCGTGTTTATTTTATTTTTGTCTATCGGAGAAATTTTCTTCTCGTTGAAGTATCTTGACTATGCTCATGGTTTTCCTTGGAGTTGGGCATGCTCGTATGAGCAGCTGTTTGCCAAAGACATGAACTCAGCAGCAGCCTACACTCTTCCCAGACTCTTCCCACAAAATCCTTCCACCAACAAGCCTCTGTGCTCTTGCGCTTTGTTGATGTCTGGGATGGAGACAAGCCCTGGACAATCATCAGAGGCCAAAATAAATAAATAAATAAAAGTAAAAATTACCCCCAAATAGGGGGAAAAAACATCTTTTTCTGTTAAGCCACTGAGATTTAAGATGTATTTGCATTTAGCAGCCATAGCTACCTTAAGTACACTGACCAGCTGCCATTTTAAACAGTGCAAGGAGGCTCTGTGCATTCTTCTCCCATTTAATTTACTAGAAGACACACTCTGATTGCTCTGCAGGGTCTGAAGATGTCATTTTATCAAGGCCGCAATGATAAGAAGGTTCTTATTAACTACAAGTTTCCCATGCAGATTTGTGGTATATGAGTTGCCCTTTAATCGCACTAGCAAACTTAAATTTATTGAATGGATTAATTCACCAATAGTCATTGACCTGTTAGGACATATATTATTATTCATGTATCTGCTTTGGTTGACAGATAGTTTGGCCTGAAAGAGGCAGAATCCGCAGGGAAACCCACGCAGGGCAAATGGTATTGAACGCACGTAAACTCAGGAAGTGAGGAGCAAGTTACAAGTTTCCGCTCTCAGCGTTTCGGGAATGCTCTTAGCCTCTGGCTCTGGGTTCACTTTTTACTACTCTCCTCTCCTCTTTTCAGTTTTCTCTTCATAGAAACTGATATTTAAGAACCTGTTCGAAACTAGCATATAAAAGTGCTCAAAAAATGTTTGCCCCCCCTCACTTTGAGGGGAAAATTAAAGTTATTCTGCAGGCTGTCTCGTAGGCATGCTCTGTGTTCTGAAGTTACTCAACCTTTGGTTGAACCGAGAGCCTCTCTCTTGGCTAGCCTACCAACTCTCAGGGAAGTTTTGTTTTGTTTTGTTTTATCAGCAAACATCTGAAAAATTTTGTTCAGAGCCACTGTTAGATACCATGACTGACAAATGACTAGGCCTTTTTGTTCTAGACAACAAAAATTTTGAACAGCACATGAAACAAGATAATAAGCCCCAAACACAGGTGTGCACAGAGTTATGCAAAAGCACAGAAGAAAGACCAGGAAGTCTGGCACCGGGAATTCCGAATAGGGGCTGTAGTCTGAACCTAGGGCCTAGAGATGGGCAGGAATGAGTGGGACACCCAGACGGATTGAGAATAGGAGGGAAAATGGAGAAGGGCAATCATAGAGAAAATGAATAAAGTGGAAATAAGCAAACCTGAGGGATCTTCGCATAACTTGTAATATGGGCACAAGACGTGTTTTATCATCCCTCACTGTTGTGTAAGGATGGTTAAATCAGCAACTGAAGGGCCTTCATTCTCTCCCCTAAATACAGTGATGGCGGGGGGATGCATGTTCAGTATATTTGGTCTGTTATCAGATAGAGAATGGATGGAGACCGTTGGTATAAGTACAACAGTTACTGGGAGGAACCTGGGTCTTCCGGTAGGAGAGAATGAAAACGTATGCTGGAGATTTATTGAGCTGTTTGCTTGGTGGTGAATGCCTTCTCTCTCTCCCTCAGACTGTATGTAACCTCTGCATTGCTCTCATTTGATATGATGGGATCAATTCCTGCAGAAATCAAAGTCCTAAATTCACCTGGGCTTCAAGGGTTAGTTGGAGGTGAAAACAGAAGCCGTTGCTGTGAAGATCAAGTACTTAGGCTAAATTTTATCTTAAACCTTTGGCCAACCACGACCATATAGCTTTTTATATGTGGTTAGATAATCTCACATTGAGTTTTCAGGACTAATAATTCTAGATTGGAGCACATTAAATTAACTTCCGGGTTAACAGAGAGGCTAAGGTTCTTAGAAATATTTGTGTTTTCCTATCCTCTTGGCTAGCACTGCTACCCCTTAGGCTTCTGTTCATCTGTGCTTCACCACAGGATTGATTTCAAACTAATTAAATGTGGGTAGAGATGCTGGACACCACTCCCAGTTCTATTTTACCACCATTTTTCTTTCAGCCTCTTCCGCACTCTTCTCCTTGGGCAGCTGGCTGGAGGGAGGTAGCCACAGGGCTCTGTGGGAAGCTAAGTATGAAAGACAGAAGACTTTCCTTCAGTCTGGGACTTGGAACGATTGTCATTCGCTTACTAGTGCTCACTTTTTAAAGACGGGGTTTTAGATTCAGTGTGTGTGACACGCACATGTGTTCTTGCAGAGGCCAGAGAAGAGTGCAGATGCATTGAAGCTGAGGTTACAGGTGTTTGTGATGCGTGTGCTGGAAATCAAACTCAGGGTTCCTCTTCAGCAGGTGAGCCATCTCCCCTCTCCTACTGACCTCTTTATAATGGGATAGTCACATGAACAGGAAATAAACTTGCACCGAGAACACTGTACATTTTGGGTTGATTTCTAATAGCTATCAGAGTATCATAAGTAATGCAAAAAGTGACAAATGCATCAGAAACAATCCAGAAAGGTGAGATGAAAACCTGAACCGAGGAGCAACAGTGGAAACAGAAAGAAAGATTAACTAGGTATTATCACAATTAAGTTGAGACGAGGATAGCCTGTACCTAATCTGTGCAACCAGTTGTATTAAATGGCTTAGTGTAACTCATCTCAGGGATCCATTACTGAAGATGGATAATGGACTCAATACTTTTTGGCATAGCATGCTGCCATCGATTGAACATGCTTTCTGTTTCTATCCTCCACTTGCTAATTGATGGTCTTTCCCGCTTAATCAAACATTTATCATGCACTGGCCATAATAAGTTCAAAGAAAGTATGCAATTTCAAATTGATGATTTCCCCATATGTTTATTTGTTGAAGGCAAGTCAGTCATTCCTGTGTACCCCACAAATCCCTGCTGCTTTAGAGCCTCTGGCCTCAACCCGAATCTCTGTCTGCAGAGGCCGACACATTTTATAAAGAATTGGAGTGATGAATTTGGGGTGGTAAAATGTCTCTACCACACTACAATTTAAAAGCACAATTATGGATGCCAGCCAAGCCAGAATGTAGTCATTTATTCATTCCTGTCTAAAGTCCGTGTCAGTTTCGAACTAAATTCTTCTTTTTATTAAAACTTTTATGGCCATTATTCTGCCATTGTGAGTTCCTGTTTGGAACTTCAGTTACTTTCTATAAAAAAAAGTCACAAAATTTAACAAATAAATGAGGGAGCACTAATTATTGAAAACGATATAAGGAGGAGGTGTTACTGCACCACATCACCAAGCTTCTTTATGTAATGTTGGCTCTCTTCTAAGTCAAGTGGTCATGTTTTAAGTCACCTGGGTTTGACATTTGATTGATGTCTTTCCCATAAAAGCAGATAGGTAAACTAACCTGGGCTCAGAGGGGCTCACAGAGCCTGATCCGACAGCCAGGGAGCCTGCATGGGACTGACCCGGGCCCTCTGCATATATGCGACAGTTGTGTAGCTTGGTCTTCTTGTGGGACAACTAACAGTGGGAACAGGGAATAATATCTCTGTCTCTTTGGTTGATTTTTGGGATCCTACTCTTTATGCTAGGTTGCCTTGCCCAGTCTCATACAAGGGGAGGTGATTGGTCTTACTGTAACTTGATAGGCCATGTTTTGTCAATATCCATAGGAGTCCTGCCCACTCCTGAGTAGAAAGGAGGAGGAGTAGATGGGGGATGAAGGGGAGAAGGACTGGGAAATTGCAGTCTGGATGCAAAATAAGTAAGTTAATAAATAAATATTTTGAAACATAGGTGAGTAAAGACTTCAAATTCCTCTTTTAAGCAATCCAGCTGCAGAGCTGTGCTAGTCCAGAGATCTCTGTTGAAATAGTTTGCTCTGAGATGAACGCACCACCATGTTGGCCCCAACAGAATCAAGTGGGAATTTATAACCTACTCCTATGACCTCTTGGGTTGAATTTTTTTTTATCAACTTGACATAAACCAGAGACATCTGGGAAGAGGAAATCTCAATTGAGAAAAAAAAAACCCTCCATTATTGTCTATCTATCAAGCCGTAGGGATATTTTATTTATTGATGGTAGATATGGGAGGACCTAGTTCACTGTGGGCAGTACCGCCCTGAGCAGGTGGTTCTAGATCATGGAAGAAAGTAGCTCAAGTAGGTCTCTGCTTCAGTTCCTGCCTCCAAGTCCTGCCTAACTCCCCTTCCTGATGGACTGTGGTCAGGACTTATAAACCAAATAGACCTTTCTTTCACAAGTTGCCTTTGGCCACAGTGTTTATCAGTAGTAAAAAAGCAAACCATAGCACTTGCAGCAATTTGAGAATTCATAGGGGGCAGAATCTCCCCCCAAATTACCTGAAAACATCACTACATCTACAGAAAAGACTTATCATTTATTCTCTTTACTTCCAAGTGACGGAATATTGCTGTTTCTAATTAAAAGAGAAGGAACACATATATGAACTAAAATTATAAGCCATGCCGTTCTTTTTTAATTAAATAGATTTCTTGCTACAATCATCAAAATTGATGATATGTTATGTTATATTGCAGAAAATTCCTCTCTGTTTGGTGCATAGCTTAGCATAAGGAAAGACACGTCAAAAATGATCTTTCCCATGCAGCAATCTACTGTGGACCATGGCTGCTCTCCAAATTATTTAGGGGAAACAACCTTAATGAACAAACACTGGAGGAGAGCTGTTTCCATGGCAATTGAGCTATCAGAAAACACAAAGTCAGATATTCATTCTCTCACTGGTTTATGTAGTTCTATTTTTAACTTCTTGGAACTTGCAGTTGGGATCAACAGGAACTCATTTTCCAAGTGAGTGTTTACTTTTCAAAACAAGAAGACACAAATCATGGTTCAGTTATCATTTCTTAAAAATATGATCATTAATTCCCCAGAAGAAAATAGGAAAGAGGAGAGGAGTGTTTATAACAAGCTTGAGGCAAGTGGGTGATGAAGAGTGAATAGGATACAACATGGTTCTTAATTATGCTTCATAAACACACTAAATGCCTAGTATTTAGGGAATATTCTGATACATAGGATGGCTAGCTGATATCTCAAGGGATTCAGGTCTGACATATGCCACCAAGTAAAGAGAAAAATTCCCATACAGTTTTTTAAAAATCTGTGAAGTTTTATACTTAGTGTCTCAGAGCATTGAGGAATGAGTTTAAGCCCATTGACAGCAGGGTGGTGAGTTGCCAGAAGGATGAAGATCACATAGGCTTGAAAAGATGGGTCAAAGCTGAAAACGTCAGTGCAGATGGAACAGGATGCTGCAGGGATCTGGAGCCATAAGTAAGCTGAGAGAGATGCAGAGAGGTCAGCACAGGGAGTTCCAAGAAACTGATTATCTCAATGAGTGTGACCAGGTGTCAAGAGATGAGACTGGGACATAAAAAGATTCTGTGATTTGGATTGGTTCACATGAATGTCTATGAAGGACTTCAAGGTACCTTTCTTGATAAGAGTAATTTGAGAAATGACCACGAGGATTGTAGCCACCTTTTATTTTTGAAATTATGTGTGTGTGTGTGTGTGTGTGTGTCTGCATATACAACACACAGACACACATGGCTATGTAGAGATCAGAGAATAACTTGTGGGAATCAGTTCTCTCCTTCCAGTTTGTGGGTTCTGGGAATTAAACTCAGGTCATCAGAATTGTCAGCAAGCACCCAAGCACCCTTCCCACGAGCCATCTTGTAGGCCTACCGTCAATATGGTGACTTATTCTTGTGTGGTCTTTCAGGAGATGGTTGACTTTGGAGGCATACCTTTTATTCACAATAACTGGCTAAAATGGGCCTTAAGGTTATTCAAAGACAAAATGCAGCTTTGCCACCCAAAAGTTGCATACTATATCATGCATAATTATGGATTCTACTATAACAGCTATTGAAATAGTTTTACTCTTCTTTAGGCTCTTATCGACAAGCCTAGCCATTCGAGTTTGCTCCCTGGCCAGCCAGGAACTCCACACAGATCACAGAATTATGGCATTTAGATGGGTGTATATGAGTGAGTTCTCCCGAACGGACTACGAGCAGAATGAATTCCAACACTTCAGAGACATGAAAAACAGTGGGGGGCATGGGCTCTTCATTCATTCACCTTTTGGAACGAACAAATCACACAGTTACTGGACTGAGGTATTTAGTCTGCTGGGACTCTACACAGCTATGTGGCTCAGATAGCTTCTGCTAGCCTGTACTAATATGTGGAGGGAAAAAAGAGAAAAAACAAAAATGTTACTTCAAGGTTAATATGTTTACACAGCGTAGTTAATCTCAAACGAGACAGAAGCTCTGTCTAAGGAGCACAAATATTTGAATAAGAAATAATTTATTATTTTGGATTAGTTCTAAGAAATGAGTAGGCTCCCACTGAAACACTGAAATACTAATGAGATACTCATGAAATCTGGCTAAATTGGTTTAAATTCAGTAATATTTACTATAACCATACATCAAAAATGACTGTTTTTAGGTACTTGTCACCAAGCCTAGCCATCCGAGTTTGGCCTTCAGACTCACATGGTGGAGGTGATGGTGGGGAACCAACTCCCACATGTTAGCTTCTGGCACGTGCACCTAACACTCCAATAAATAAATTAATTTAAAAATGTTTAATGTCTTTTTAAAATTCAGAGTGCATAATTTCAGGGGAAACACACACACACTTAGCATATAAATATCTAAAGTAAATAAAGGTCAGTCTGCACGTAAATATTCATATACAAATTTTAATGACTGTACTGTTTAAAGTGGAAAGAAACCAATGTCCACCAGTGATTGGATAAAATGTAATCTATACATGGAATACACAGACGCACACACACATATATAAATGAATAATGTAGCATATTACAACATAGATAAAATTGCAAAGTATTATACTTAAGGGAACAAGCCATATATTGAAAGCACTTATGCCATATGTTTATGTAAAATATCCAGAAAACATATTAGAGGCTGCTATGAAGCAGAGATGAGTAAGGGAATAGGAAGCTATGAATTAATATGTATAACTGTTTCTTTTCTTTTCTCTTTTTTGCTTAAAGTTTACTTTAAGCGTTACAAATGCTGCTCACACATAATCTTTATATTTTAAGATGCTGTTTATTAGTTCCTTGAGAATTCCATACAGGGTGCTTTGATTTTGATTTAATCAGTTTAATACTATGCCCATTTAAGCCAAACAATAGTAATAGGTTCTCCCATAGGGTCCATGACCAGCTGAGCTGTAGTTTCTTGGCACAATAATGGTGCCAGAGAAGGATCTTTCTCATTAATCGGGGCTTAAATCTGATTCCACAGTTTGTATTTTTGACCTAAGGAAGCAATCAGCAGGAGTTGGAATTGAATATAAAACCAATAAAGATTTCTGCCACACCTAACTGTTGCTATGGTTTGAATGTTTGTTTCTCTAAATCCATCTGTTAAAACCTTACCATCAACATCCTGGAAACAGCCTGTAGGGAAGTGATTAGGTCACGAGGACAGAGGAATAAAGAATGGGGTGTGCTCTTCCATAAGAGGTCCCAAGGAACAGCCTTACCTATCCCTCCAAGTGAAGATATAGCTAGGAGGCATCGTCTGTGGACTCGAGTGTGGGTTCTTGCCAGACACTAAAGCTGTCAATACGTCACTATCTTGATTTTGGACTTTTCTGCCTCCTGGGCTTTGAGAAATAAATTTATGCCTCATACAGTTTGTGGTATTTGCTTTAGTTTTCCAAAAGGACTGAGCATTAAGTAAAAATAAATAAATTAATAAGAAGGAAAGAAAGAGGTTGAGGGAGGAGGGAGGAAGGGTGGAAGGAGGAAGGATCGACTACAGGCATTAATCCATTACATCATGTCTCTGGATGCTGGTTTCTAGAACATCAAATTTTGATTTTTTAAAAAATTTCTTTTAAACATTTCTAAGCATAACAGACTAGGAATGGCATATTAGGAACCATAAAGTAATTCCAGAGATTCTAGAGTACGAGTCTCCAATGCCTCAGAACATGAGTCTGGCTCCCAACCCAGAACCTACAGATGCTCATCAACATTCCTGGTCGGAAGGATGAGAAAAACATGCCTCTCTTACTCCTTACTCTCCCCGTCAGCCCTGACCAACATGTGGCTTCTCTAATTATCAAATAGACGGAACAGTTGGGCAGCTTATCCCAGGGAAGTGTGGGCTCTTATACACAGGGCTGGGGTTGTCTGAAACCATCATCTCTTGGTTCCTTAGCACAAGGGGCTGTATTCATTTGCAGACTCCAGCAACACATCCACAAGTTGGCCCCATAATTAACTAAACAGGCCCCTTCATTTAGGAGTGCCCAAGTCCTGGAGTCAGGCCTTTCAGACGCATCTCTTCGAGCCTATGCACTGGGAGGGCAGAGCTTTTTCAAATGCAAACTTATCTTTGACACGAACCAACACACTAACATGCGTTTTGAAGCAGTGTCAATGGCCCACGTTCTAGCTTCGCAGTGGCCGCCACCCTGAGACTCTCAGTCTGTACCGTTTTGTTTGTGCCCCCTTAAGGCGCTCTACTACCTGCTATCCTGGAGAATACAGCTGCTAAAGGAAATCTTTTTGCTGGTTCCCAGATCCTCAAGCCAAGAGACACGGTGAGTTAGCCCTAGTTAAAATATTTCTGCAGGAAAATATCTTAAGCATAATGTACAACTGATTTGGTGAGAGTTTGCTAATGTAGGAACGCCTTCTGCCCCTGAAGACTTTGCTATGGTGATGGGAGTGGGTCAGAGTGACATGATTCTCAATAAGAAGAATATCAGAACATTTCTTCACTTAATGCTTTTAGACTTGGTACAATCAATGTATTAAACACATGTTGATGCCTAGAGTTAGTAATGTTCATTTCTTTGCACTGGTTAAAACAAGAAAAGTGGCGCAGATGGTGCTTCCTATGCAGCAGGAAGGCAGAATCATATCATCTAAAGCAGATACCTCACAGTACACAAGGTACCTCCAAGTATGTGTGTATTTCTTCTTCTCCTCCTCCATCTACTCTTCCTCCTCCCTCTTCTTATTGTTATTGCTATTACTATTATTATTCTAAACAAAACAAAAAAACCTACCAATTCTTTTATGCATGCTTACCAGGAAAAACGTCTTTATAGAAACATCAAAGTCAGAAAATCTTGGATCACACGAAACCTCTGATTCCTAGTAGGGAACAGAGACCTTACTGTTGCAATGGAGCTGAAACGCCATCTAGCTCAGATTCATCTGGAGAGTGTGGTCAGTAAAACCCCTCGGGAGATTTTAGCACACTCCCCGAGGAAGCCATGACTCTCGGTCACAGAAGGACTATAAGGGTTCCATTCATGACCTGTGTCCTTACTTGGCTAGGATTCCAGTCTGGACTTATCAAAAAACCTCAATGTGCCTACATTTTTTAATTTGTGTCAGCCAGCCAGCTGTGTGACAGTTACCAAAACCAAACAAACAGACATAACCCTAAACACCAATAGTGAGGCCACCGTCTTCAAGGAAGGCGTAAGCACAGTAGACACTCAACCGTCTCCTACCGTTCACAGCGCTTTTCTGGAGCAACCCTCAGACCAATCCTATCAGTAGAGGAAGAGCCCACACTAATGGGGAAAGCATGAAAAATCAGATGCCTTGGTTAATGGGCAGAATAGGCTATTCCAAGGTAAGGAATTGGGAGTGTAAGATATGGAGATTGATGAAAGTCATTACCAGTCTATTTGTGATGATTTATAACTCTATATTAACTCCCTGCTGAATCCTTAGCTTAGATTCCTTAGGGGCTATCAGGCATAGGTGGCATGAACAACTTGTCTTAAGTAACACTTTTGTTACACCGCTCACAAATTTACCCAGCTGCAGATAATTGCTTACGGGCAAGGATATGAATGTGGTGTTGGTAATGCCCAGTTATTCATTTTACATATTTTCAGGTGTTAGATATCCAGGTAAGCCTGTATCCTCAGATGCGCTAAATTCTATCACAAACATTATCACAAGTTACAAATTAAATGTATAATAGTTTATTAAAAACCGCGAGCTGTTTGGACAAATAAAATAAGGAGGATTTAGTAGTCAGCATTGTAATCCATGCTGTTCCGGAGTCCAATTCTGTCCCTACCCGCACACACTGAACAGGAATAACCTGTATTGAAGAAGTGAGTTTTGTAGCAAATCCCCTTCTGCTTCTTGGAGTCAGTCATTCTGAAATAAGCCTAGCTGTCATGAGACATTCTAAATAGAGATAAACTGAGCCTGGTAGCCACGAACTACAAGGAATGCTCCAGGGGTATTCCTCTAGAAGTGGATCATCTCCCCCACTCAAGTCTTCTGACACTGCTATCTCTGCCAACTTCCTGCTGGAGACTTCATTCTAGGTTCTGAACTGATCCACAGAGACTGAGACCGTGCATGCATACTGGTGTCTGCCTCTGAGTGTGTTTGCTATTCGGGGGTAGATGACTTGAATAGGATAAGAGAAGAACTATAACAGGAGAAAGATACATAAGGTGCTCAGTGGGGGGGAACCCAATAAAGTGACACAGTGCAGAATTAAAAATAGGTGAGTGATATGGACATCTGAAGGGACTATAATCCGAGACAACAATCAAGCCCTAGAGAAGCTGGAGATATAGCTCAGAACACTTGCTAGCACGTGCAAAAACCTGAATACTGTCCCTGACACCGAGTGTAGCAGTTTAAATGAAATGCCTCCATAGACTCGTATACTTGAATGCTGGATTCCCAAGTAGCTGGAACTATTTGGAAAGGATAAGGAGATGTGGACTTGTTGAAGGAGATGTGTCTAGGGTGGGCTTTGAGATTTCAAAGACCATACTATTCCTAATAGCTCCCTTTGACTCGTGCAAGATGTAAGTTCTCATTTACTGCTCCAGGGCCATGCCTTTCTGTCTGATGCCATTTTCCCTGTCATGATGGTCATGGACCCTGACTCTTTGGAACTGTGGGTCATAAATTAAGTGCTTTCTTTTATAAGCTGTCTTGGTCATGGTGTTTTGTCACAGCAGTGGAAAAGAAACTAAGATACCAGGTGTGTGGGGGCAGGTACTAGGGAATCAGTGTGGGTGAGATCTTTTCAAAATAGCAGAGGAGGAAGTGATTTTAGAACGGCAACGGCACAAGGAAGAAGATCATAGTGAAGCCTTGGGCTTTCATCTTGGTGAGATGGGAAGATGCTAATGAGTTGTGAGCAGAAGGATTTCATGATCTGACTGCAGCTCACAGTGACTATCATGTTTAAGAATACTCTTTTTCACTGGGTAGGCACGGTAAAAACAAACAAACAAAACAAACCTACAGCCTCAACCTTCTCAACTCTAGGAGGATAAGGCAGGAATATCAAGAATATTTGAGGCCAGCCTGGCCTACAGAAACATTGTCTCAACAAACAACAACAACAATGACAAAAAAAAACACAAAAAAACTCTCAAAAGTGAAAATAAACAAAACAACTTTGTATGAATGCAATACAGCCTTTCTACAATTAGTAATTATGCAGATAAAAGTGATAACGGATAGGACTGACGTAATGAAACTGCCATTGTGGAAAAATACCAAAACCCATAGTGGGAACTATAGGTAGGGATTAGATTTTAGATTTATGAATTGTTTAATAATTGGCTCTTACTTAACTGGGGTCAAATTAGGTTGGCTAAGTTTCTGGGAACTTGAGGAGTTAGCTGGGAATTCATGAATGGATGGATGGATGATAAGAAAAATGTGATATATATATATATATATATATATATCATAAATAGTCATGCTCACAAGGAGAGGAAATCTAGACATGAAATATGGGATGATTGAGTTTTAATGCTTCTGAGAGCCAACCAGCCTAGAGCAAGATTAAGACCATGCACAGGAGATATTTCCTAAAAGCCAGCCTGGGTCTTCCAGAGGGCCTTGACAACAGCAGTTGAGTCTGATAAGAGATGACTTGGACCTGTGGAAAGTGACCACATCACTTCAGCGGGTGCCGACTCAGAGGATTTCCCCCTCCCCAAGTAGGGGGACATATATAAGGCTTACCCCTTTTTAAAATAAACTGAGCTTGTTGTTTTGACCTGTTCCTGGTGCCTGAACCATTGGCTTCATGCCTACATTTCTCTTTCCCCTGCCAGGACCCTGCTACAATGTAGTACCTGAGGTGAATTTACAGGACATTACGCTAAGGAAAAGCAGTAAGTCACAAGTGCTGATGATTCCCCTTTGTACATGGAATGTTGGATAGTTGACTTCACAGGAAAAAAGAATAGAATGATTGTTACCAGGAGCTTTTTGGGCTGTTTGGGAAGATGTTTACTACAAAACATGACTTTGTTTAGATGGGAAAAATAGGTCTAAGAGTTAAAATATTCTCCCCACATAAATGATAGCTGCATGAGGAGATATGTGCATTTATCATGCAAAATTACATTTATACAATGTGTATATTCTTCAAAACATTGAGCATAATGTTAAATAAATATCATTTCACCTGTAAAATGAAAGTGTAAGAATTTCTGAAACTTTTGACTAGTTTCTTTTTGAAGCTATCTTGAAAATAGTCTATTTATTTATTTATTTATATTGAACTTTACATTTTTTCCCACTTCCCTTCCTTCCTCCCCTCCCCCATACTACCTTTCCCCTGCCCACTACACTCCCAAATTACTCAAAAGATCTTGTGTTTTCCTCCTTCCTAAGTGAATCCATGTATGTCTTGCTTAGGTTCCTCTTTGTTGTCTAGGTTCTATGGGATTCTGGACTGCAGGCTGGTTATCCTTTGCTTTATGTCTATTATCCACTTATAAATGAATGCATATTATAGTTGTCTTTCTGGGTTTCAGTTACCTCACTCAGTATGTTTTTTTTCTAATTTCATCCATTTGCTTGCAAATTTCAAGATGTCTGTTGACTGAGTTTTCTGTCCTGCGTGGTTCCTGGAGTCATTAAGTCCCAAAGAAATCACACAGTGGTCTACATTAATTATAAACTGATTGGCCCAGTATCTCAGGCTCTTCTTAGTAACTAATTCTTATAACTTATATTAGCCCATATTTCTTATCTATGTTTGACACTTGGCTTGGTACCATTCTCAATGAGGCAATCACATCTTACTTCCTCTGTGGCTGGGTCATGACTGCAGACTGCGCTTTCCTTTTCCCAGCATTCTTGGTGTCCCATCTTTACTTCCTGCCTGACTACTGGCCAATCAGCATTTTATTAAAGATAATACAAGTGACTGGATAAAAGACCATTGTCACACAGAAGATATCATTTTTTTTTACCACTGAACAGTATTCCATTGTGTAAATGTATCACATTTCCCTTATCCATTCTTTGGTTGAGGGGCATCTGGTTGTTTCCAGGTTCTGGCTATTATGAATAATGCTGCTATGAACATAGTTGAGCAAATGTCCTTGTGGTACAATTAAAATCCTTTGGGTATATGCCCAAGAGTTGTGTTGCTGGGTCTTGGGGGTAAACTGATTCCTAATTTTCTGAGAAACAGTCATACTGATTTCCAAAGTGACTGTACCAGTTTGCACTTCCACCAGCTCCTCTTACTTTGCATCCTTGCCAGCATCAGCTGCCATTACTCTTTTTAATTTAGCTATTCTGACAGGTATAAGATGGAATCTCAGAGTCATTTTGATTTGCATTTCTCTGATGGCTATGGAAGTTGAGCATTTCCTTAAGTGTCTTTTGGCCATTTGAGATTCCTCTGTTAAGAATTTTCAGTTTAGATCTGTACCCCATTTTTAATCGGATTGTTTGATATTTTGATATCTATTTTCTAGAACTCTTTGCATATTTTGGAGATCAGTCTTCTGTCAGTTATGGGGTTGATGAAGATCTTTTTCCATTCTGTAGGCTGCCATTTTCTATTTTTGACCATGTCCTTTGCTTTACAAAAGCTTCTCAGTTTTATTAATTGTTTATTAATTTTTAATTAATTAATCATTCATTTATTAGTTATTTATTCATTGTTGCTCTCACTGACTATGCTACTGGAGTTATATTTAGGAAGTGGTCTTTTGTGCCAATTCATTTAAAACTACTTCCCATTTTGTCTTCTATGAGGTTCAGTATGGTTGGTTTTATGTTGAGGTCTTTGATCCATTTGGACTTGAGTACAAGGTGATAGGTATGGATCTATTTCCTTTCTTCTACATGTCGACATCCAGTTACGCCAGCATCATTTGTTGAAGACGTTTACTTTCTTTCACTGTATATTTTTAGCTTCTTTGTCAAAAATCAGGTGTTCGTAGGCGTGTGGATTGATACCCTATCTGGGTCCCCAATTCAGTTCCATTGGTCCTCCTGTCTGTTTTTATGCCAATATCAAGCTGTTTTCATTACTGTAGTTCTATAGTAGAGTTTGAAATCTGAGGTAGTGTTGACTCCAGAAGTTTGTTTGTTGTATAGGATTGTTTTGGCTCTCTTGGATTTTTTTGTTTTTCCATATGAAATCAAGTATTGTTCTTTCAAGTCTGAAAAGAATTTTGCTGGGATTTTGATGGGCATTGCATTGAATGTATAGAGTGATTGCTTCTGATAGGATTGCCAATTTTACTATCCTGATCTTACCTATCCAAGAGCATAAGAGATCTTTTCATTTTCTTATGTCTTCTTCAATTTCTTTCTTTAAAGATTTAAAGTGCTTGTCATACTTGTTTGGTTAGAGTTATCCCAAAGTTTTTATGTTATTTGTCGCTATTGTAAAGGGTGATGCTTCTCTGATTTCTTTCTCGATCCATTTATTGGAAACAGTCTTTTTTTAAAAAAAAATCAAGGCAAGGTTTAATACAGAGAGTGCTTGTAGACTTCAGTGGCTTATTACAAGGCAATATTTATTCTAGCATATTTCTGTAATTATAAAACCATAAAATTTATATTTTATAATTACTAGAGCATAAATATAGTATAACTTTTTATGGTGATTAAAATGAGTCAGAGAATTTCATTGATTTGAATAATATGAAGCCTAGTTACACTGTAGCAAATAACAGAGCTCCCCCATACACTCCAGGCCTGCTGTGTTTCATTAACTTACAACTTTCTAGTTGGCATCGAGTTGGCATGAGGACCAACTGGCACCAAAAGATCTCTTTTATATTGACATCTATTAAAAATTCCAGCTTCTGCTGAGGTCTTTGGGCCAAGGTGAACTTTTATTATGATTATTTTTATTTTATTTTTTTATCCATTTTACATTCCAACCACAGTTCTTTGAACCACCTTCCTCCTGCCCCTGCTCACCTCTCTCCTATCCCACCCCATCCACTCCTCCCAAAGAGTAAGGCCTCCCATGGGGAATCAACAAAACCTGGTACATTAAGTTGAGGCAGGACCAAGCCTGAGCAAGACATCCCGTCCAAGGGAATGGACTCCAAAAACATAGCTCATGTACTAGGGATAGATGCTGGTCCCACTGCTAGTGGCTCTTCAAATAGACCAAGCTACACAACTGTCTCCCACATGCAGAGGTCCTAGTTCATTCTCACGCAGGCTCTACACTGTTGGTCTAGAGTTTGTGAGTGCCCACAAGCTTGTTTTGGCTGTCTCTGTAGATTTCCCCATCATGATCTTGATGCTGCCTTGCTCATATACACAATAAGACAGATCGGACATAAAAGACCTCTACATGAGTCATAGTGTTGGATAAATGTATGTAGGCTTGGAAGAGAGAAGAAAAGGAATATAGAGAGTTATAAAAAGAAGTAAACAGTTTACGAAAAAAGAGGTAGTCTTTAAAGAGACAGTACAAACAGTCATAGATTAAAGGGAGTAAAGAAAAGATTAAGCTGCATAAAGATACAATATACATAGAGAGTCTGCACTATGTATATTATTGTGTTTTCTTTGAATTTTTGACTGTGAAGGAGCTAAGTACAGAGAGACATTTCATTGTGTGTGTGTGTGTGTATATATATATATATATATATATATATATATACATATATACAGATTATATATACAAGATTATATATAATCTTGATTCCAAAATTTGGGTCTAAGGATTTGTTGCTTTGGAAAAGAGGTTCTGCTTTTGTTTCCACAGAGGATGGGAACCAGTGGATTCATTCCAGACTAATGTAGTTTGATAGACCATGATCCCCTGAAAGGTCACTGTGAACACCCGCCCAAAAATTACTTCACCCAACTGCTGACTGAGATGAACCTAGCACTCAGGGTACATCATGAAAGACCTGATTAACAGTGACCCCAATCAGCAGGAAGTAGTCTAGAGGACTATGCCCAAATTCCCAAATATTGTTTATAAATGTTTGTTTATATTCAAAGCAGGATATACTATAGAGATTTACATTGGTATGGATCTTGCTTTATTGATACAAATTTAAGGTCAATTTTGCTCTTTGTATATTTCTGCTCTTGATTAAGATACTGTGTGCAGCTCATTTAAAAATGTCATGTATAATTAGAAATACAGTTAATAGATAATCATTTATAATAGTCAGTCTTACAGTCATGTTAGTTAGATTTTCTAGATGTATAGAGATGTATTTCAGATGGATAGGCATTCTTCAAACCTTTCAAAGACTACAGAATATGGCATTTAAAATGTTTTAATAACTTAGGACTTTTCATGACAGTGAGACACATGTGCTCCTGGCAGCACCAATTACTTCAAGAGGAAGGTGGGCATCAAAGGGGCTCCTTATGGAGTTGGTTAGGCATTTTGATTCTCATTTATTGGCTTGTTTTACATAATCTCTACATTGTCAGAACATGCAAATGTTTCTAGTTTTCCATCCTTGTACTCATATTTGTTTTAATCTCATGTATATAATAATCTACATTGAATGTTATCACCAGTCCCATTGGTAAGGTTTTTAAAGCCCTGTATTATTTTAACAAAGCCCATCCCTGAGTAGATTATTTTTGCATTGTTTTAAGATCTGGATACAAAAATTTATTGTTCTTAATTTTTTCCTAGATTTGTTTCTTAATATTTACATAGCTGTTCTTTCTTTTGTATTTTATATGTTTCAAGTAGTTTCATGACAGTCTGGTTTTTTTAACTTGTAATTCATTGGATATTTTTGAGAAAAAGTGCTTTGCAGACTTTGAAACCTACAACCTTCTCCTTGGATACTTCTCTACCCTAGCTGTTGCAGGTCCATTTTTCTGGGTTCACTAACTTTTATGACTATAGATTCAGGTCTTTTTATTTTTAAAGTTTTCTTTATCATTTAAATATTAGCCATGTCCTTGGACTTTGATGTAGGATTTGTTTTTCTTTATTGCTTATCCTCCATTTTAACCATTTTCTTTCTGTTTCTTTTGACACAGTTCTTTGTTGCTTTTCCTAATCTTTTCTGTTTGATGGGCCATAATATTATCATTTGAGTTTGTTGCCACCTGGGGATTTGGTAATCTAGTCTTCTTGCCTGATACTGTCCCTCTGTCACTTTTCTGAGCTGAGTAAATCCCTACTGAGAGTCACTGCTTTCTATTTGTCTCTCATGTTTTCACCTCTGCAAACACTTGTTCAAGAATTCTAAATCAGGTATGGGGAATTTTGTATGCCTTTTCTTCTGTTTTTGTGATGCGTTCTAGGGAGAACTTTCTATTAGGTGAAGTATTTTGATTCTGGTTTTGTTATTTTATAATACCTTTCACATAGGTACATTCACTTTTCTATAATCCAACTTGTTTATTCATAGTAGCTTACGAAATTTTTAGTTAAATGGTGCCCTCTTCTGTCGGTGTAGCAAAGGCTGGTTTTTACGAGGGAGGGGGCTGAGGAAATGGATTTTTACTTAGGAGTAAGGTTTTTAAGTTTTAACTTTTCAGTACATGAAGCATTTTCTTATGTTTTAAATATAGTTTTCACCCTAAGAGTCTATTTTATTTAGTTTCTCTTGGTGAGAATTTCAATTTTACATATATTGCCAAATTGATCTGCATAAAACCTATACTGAAGCACACTTCCCATAGCAGTATATTCACTGGGCTATTTCCTTACAGCCTTACCAACATTTATTACCAGACCTATTAATATGATCATGTTATCTAGCAATCTATGAATTAGCTGAGAAGTTTTCTTGTGCACAGGGATTTCTTATGATTACTTTTATTTTATTTATTGTTTTCTTTTCTTTTAAATATTTGGAAGCCATTACAACCTTTGCTTTAATGTGGGCCCATATTTAAATACTTATTTGAATGTGGAATTAGGGCTTGTTATGAATTTAGTTCTAGCCGTTGCCTAAAAGTACACAAAAATCAGGACAATCAGAATAGACTGAAAATTCACTGTAAGGGAAAATTTTACAGGCTGACCTAATCTAATCAAGTTCATTCACCCTCAAATTTGAACTGGCTCAAGGCTGAGTATCTGAGATAGATATTCATAGGGTCTTACGATAAAATGTTCTGTGAAACTGCATTATTAGTTTCTGTTGAAACTAGTATTTGTGATATGCTAAAACACTCATCCAGTTTGACAGTTACAAGTAAAATGGAAACCGGAGAAAGCTAATTACAAAAAGGAACGAGGAAGGACACCGAGTAACTAACAGAAATAATGGAGGCTTCAATTCTATGTAAGTTGTGAATGTTTATTTTGTTCCAGTTTTATATAGATTTTTTAATAAATGTTTTTGAGATTGTCTATTTGGAGATTTTGGAGAAAAATTGTACTTTGCATAAGCTGTGGCTTTCTTTTTCTTAATCATAATACTTTCCCTGTTAAAAGCAGTAAATTGTGCTCTTTATTATCCCATATGTGCGAGTAGAGCCAAAGTATGAAAGATCCAAGGAAATACAAAGTTTAGCTCAGTAATTTAAAGAATATACATTCTGATGTAGGCAGGTGGCTTTTTTAAAAATTGCAATTAATTCAGCACAGACTGGACACCTCCTTAGCAAAGTACAAATATCAAATAAATAGGAAATTTAGATGTTTAAATTTTTATAGTAAAAATTTAAGATTATCTTTCTAGGATCTTAAGCATTCATCACTTGCTTGTAGATGAATTGAACTTGAAAATACTTTAATTATAACAAAAATAGACATTATAGATGATTCTTCTAATACATTTTTTCCTAATACTATTATTCCAAATTACCTAGAAAAAAATTATCTAGAATTATACCAAATTATCTAGAAAATTTCCTAGTTAGAAAAGAAAAGGAGAAGTAAGAGGAGGAGTAAGGAGGAGGAAGGGGAGAGATACTGTGAGATAATGCTCTTACATATTGTAAAACTTTGCCACTTGTATTGGTTTAATAAAAATGCTGATTGGCCAGTATTCTGGCAGAAAATATAGGTGGAGTGACCAGACTAAGAAAATTCTAGGAAGAGGAAAGGCAGAGACATAGTTGCAAGCCAGAACCAGAGGAAGCAAGATGAGAATGCCTTACTGAGAAACAGTACCAAGAGACATGGCTAAACATAGATAAAAATTATGGGTTAATTTAAATTGTAGAAGCTAGTTAGTAATAAGCCTGAGTGACTGGCCAAATAGTTTGTAACTAATATTAAGCCTCAGAGTGGATTTTCTGGAACTGATGGGTGAGAAAGAAACCTCCAGCTACATAGAAACATGCTTAGCTGCACTTTGCTGTGACTAAAAACTTGGCCATGTGCTCATACCTGTCCACTGTTGGACATACACAATCTCATATGATACAAACATCAGATGAGGTATACAAACAAACAAGAGAAAAGAATCAAAGCCACTTCATAATTTTACAAAGCCTGTCACTATAAAACGCCAACCATTGATATCCCCGGGCTACTCTTGGCTGCTGCTTCTTATGAATGAGTTACCTCTCATGCTCTCCTCCATTTGCTAAAACAGAAAACCATCCCTTCTTTCTAAAAATATCCACTTTTCAAAAAATCTCTGCTCTCTTGGATTTTACTTTAAACCTCCCAGTCAAAGCTCAAATGCTATCATGGTTTCATTCTGACAATTTTGTTAAGTCTATTTAAGATGTCCTCAAAAAAAAAAAAAAAAACAGAGAGTAGATGGCATAAAGAACAGAAATGTATTTCTTGCAGCTCAGGCAGGAAGTCTGAGGCCACAATACAATATGGTGAGTTTCCTATGAGGGCTTTCTTCTTGATTTGCAGAGCTGCCTGATCGATTAGCATTCATAAAATGCCTTTTCACATGATCGGGCGTCTCTTGGGTATATTCCCAAGAGTGGTATTGCTGGGTCCGGAGGTAGGTTGATCCCTAATTTCCTGAGAAACCGAAACACTGATTTCCAAAGTTGTTGCACAAGATTGCATTCCCACCAGCAATGGATGAGTGTACCCCTTCCTCCACAACCTCTCCAGCAAAGGCTATCCTTGGTGTTTTTGACTTTAGCCATTCTGACAGGTGTAAGATGATATCTCAAAGTTGTTTTGATTTGCATTTCCCTGATTGCTAAGGAGGTTGAGCATGGCCTCAAGTGTCTTTTAGCCATTTGAACTTCTTCTGTTGAGAATTCTCTGTTCAGTTCAGTGCCCCATTTTTTAATTGGGTTAATTAGCATTTTAAAGTCTAGTTTCTTGAGTTCTCTATATATTTTGGAGATCAGACCTTTGTCTGTTGCGGGGTTGGTGAAGATCTTCTCCCAGTCAGTAGGTTGCCTTTTTGTCTTAGTGACAATGTCCTTTGCTTTAGAGAAGCTTCTCAGTTTTAGTAGGTCCCATTTATTCAATGTTGCCCTTAATGCCTGTGCTGCTGGGGTTATACCTAGGAAGCGATCCCCTGTGCCCATCTGTTGTAGGGTACTTCCCACTTTCTCTTCTATCAGGTTCAGTGTGTTCGGACTGATATTGAGGTCTTTAATCCATCTGGACTTGAGTTTTGTGCATGGTGATAGATATGGGTCTATTTTCATTCTTCTACAGGTTGACATCCAGTTGTGCCAGCACCATTTGTTGAAGATGCTTTCTTTCTTCCATTGTATACTTTTAGCTCTTTTATCGAAAATGAGGTGTTCATAGCAGTATTATTTGTAATAGCCAGAACCTGGAAACAACCTAGATGTCCTTCAATGGAAGAATGGATGAAGAAAGTGTGGAATATATACACATTAGAGTACTACGCTGCGGTAAAAAACAATGACTTCTCAAATTTTGCATGCAAATGGATGGAAATAGAAAACACTATCCTGAGTGAGGTAACCCAGACCCAAAAAGATGAACATGGGATGTACTCACTCATAATTGGTTTCTAGCCATAAATAAGGGTCATGGAGTCTACAACTGGTGAACCTAAAGAAGCTAAATAAGAAGGTGAACCCAAGGAAAAACATATAGTTATCCTCTTGCCTATGGGGAGTAGACAAAATTGCAGGGGAGAAAAGTGGGATCTTGGGGGTTGGGTGGGTTGGGGGTAAGGGGAAATTGGGAGAGAAAGGGGAGAAGGGGAGGATGGGGGGAACTTGTGGGAACAGGATGAGTGGGATAAAGGAAGGCTGGATAGGGGAGCACGGAAGCACAATTCTTAGTTAAGGGAGCCACCTTAGGGATGGCAAGAGACTTGAACCTAGAATGGCTCCCAGGAGCCCAAGGCGATGTCCCCAGTTAGTTCCTTGGGCAGATGAGGATAGGGAACCTGAAACGACCCTATCCTAGAGCAATACTGACGAATATCTTGCATATCATCATAGAACCTTCATCTAGTGATGGATGGAGATAGAGACAGAGACCCACACTGGAGCACTGGACTGAGCTCCCAAGGTCCCAATGAGGAGCAGAAGGAGGCAGAACATGAGCAAGGAAGTCAGGACCACGAGGGATGCACCCGCCCACTGAGACAGTGGGGCTGATCTATTCGGAGCTCACCAAGGCCAGCTGGACTATGACTGAAAAAGCATCGGATAAAACCGGACTCTCTGAACATGGCGAACAATGAGGGCTGATGAGAAGCCAAGGACAATGGCACGGGGTTTTGATCCTACTTCATGTTCTGGCTTTGTGGGAGCCTAGCCAGTTTGGATGTTCACCTTCCTAGACATGGACGGAGGGGGAGGACCTTGGACTTTCCACAGGGCAGGGAACCCTGACTGCTCTTTGGACTGGAGAGGGAGGGGGAGAGGAGTGGGGGAGGGGAAGAAGGGTGGGAGGAGGGGGAGGGAAATGGGAGGCTGGGAGGAGGGGGAAACGTTTTTTTCCTTTTCTCAATAAAATAAAAAAAATGCCTTTTCACAATCTGCAACTAATTTATACTCATTTTCCAATTCATCCCTTGTCCTGGAATCAATGATGGGTTGATTAAAGGGGATAAGACAACAAATTATTCATGGCTGCTTGCATTTGAGAGGAGCCTAAATGTATAAAACCAATATAACAAGCTGAGGAGATTAAATTCAGCTGACGAGCAACTTGTTTGATAAATCCCGGCTTTCTCCTTGAGCTGATGAGGTCAGCTGAGATATTGGCTTTTCCTTCGGCCCTCTTCCAAAGTTATGTCTACTGAATTCTAAGGCTAGATATTACTGAAGAGTTTTAAAGTGATGTGTTTTCCCCCATCGCTCCTGATTCTCTACTTCTAAGGATGATGGCAGGAGAGATGTTTCTTCCAAATCACTCTACCACAAAAATTGACCCTGCCTTTTAGCTTCAGATACTATTCTTGTTCTTTGCTCACTCACTATGAGAGCCTCAGGGTGCCTCTCTTTGTCCTTTTTGTTGTGTTATTGTCTTCCCAAGGAAATCCAATATTGCACAATATGTTTGGACAACTAAGAGAAAGTGTGAGTGCCTTAAAGAACAAATGTTTCTGCTTCAGATTCAACCGTTCTTACCCTTCTGGAGGGCTAACTAATGAGCAAAGAGAGGTCATGGCAATTTGTCACCTGCCATCAGCCTCATGGGATTCTTCAGGCATCTCTATTTCTATCACCGTGGAGTTGGGGTATCAACAAGCACACAACCCTCATACTTTGGCATTGGTGCTGGGTATGTTTCAATGCCATTCTGTTTTTACCATCACCATTGACAAGCTTCTCTTCCAGCTTCCGTAGTTCCTCGCCTTCAAGACGTTTGCTAACACTGAAGATAATACTGTGACTGAACAAGGGAGATGCTAAAAAATAATCCAAAGAGTACTGAGAAGACTGATTTTGCTGTTCTGGTCTTCTCAGAGCAGGTCTTGCTATGTAACTAGGCCATCGTTGAACTTTGTGTCCTTTTTCCCTTGATCCCCTGAGTTCTGAGCTCCAGGGTGTGCTGGCACAGCAGGCTGATAAAGAAGTGGCTAATACGACTGAATGTGTTTCAGAGTCTCATGCTATCTCACGTACTAGAACTGGTCTAGAGATCCTCATGAGCTGACTGAGCAATAGCAGTTAAGTCTGGCTGAAGGAATAGATTAAAAGATTAGTGACTAACTTACAGGCTGCGCAGTTATATAGTGAATGTAACCGATTCAAGGATAAATGTCTAGGGTGTGTGTTGCTTTCTTCTTGTGACTGTTGCATTGTAATACTTTTTCATCCCTTTATATAAAGTAGACTTTTTCCTAGTAGGCTGCATATGATCAGATGCTTTTGAAAATTTAGCTTGACAGACTGTCTTTTGATTGACATTATAAAATCCTCCATATTTTGCTGTAAGTGATGTGGTTGTGTTTCTGTCGTTTTGCTTTTGCTTCCATGGCTCTTGTCTCCTTTGGTCCTATGTTCTTGTTCAGACTCTTTTTTTTGTGTCAAAGCGGTATTTCCTGTATAGCAGTTCAGTAGTTCACTTTCATATGTTTGTCCACATTATCATTACTTTGTTGATATTTGCTCTATGGCTCATAATAATGAAATTTTAACTAACCAGAACCAGCATCGTATTTATATTAACTTAATTCATGTACCTCTAGCACACGAGAATGTGAAATCCTATTCCTAGTCTCTGTTTTGTGGTGTATCTGCTGCTTGTGTTATGTATGTAAGTGTTCCCCCCCAAATATCCTAAACAAGTCATTATCATTATTACTTTACAAAATCTTGTCTTTTTTAAACTTTGTAATATTATCATTTAAATAATTTTAGAAAAGTAATGGTAGCAAATGCACACTTATAGGTTTGCAGCTATTGCTGTTCTTATTTTCATGGATATCTGTGTGTTTCTGTGGGTTGCTATCCCCACTGGGAATTCTTTCTTAGCCCAATACGATTTTGCCCCAGGAGTCACCTCTGTGGAGTTATTAGCAGATGCACTGCATTTCTCGATCACCGATCAATGTAGCTTTATATGTATATTTATATCTTTTATGTATTTTGTTCTCATCAGTTTTATGAGAATAAATATGCCTTTACATACTGTGGTGGTTTAAATAAAATTGACACCTATTGACCCAAAGGGAGTGGCACTATTAGAAGGTGTGGCCTTGTAGGAGTGGGTTTGGCTTTGTTGGAGGAGGTGTGTCACTAGGGGGTGGGCTCTGAGTTCTCAGAAGCTCAAACCTGGCTAGTGTGTCATTGTTACTCCCTACTGCCTGTGGATCCAGATGTAGAACTCTCAGCTAACTCTCCAGCACTGTGTCTACCTGCTTACTGCTATGACAACAATGGACTAAACTTTGGAACTGTGAACCAGCCTCGAATAAATGTTTTCTTTTATAAGAGTTGTTATGGTCATGGGTTCTCTTCATAGCAATAAAACCCTAACATACAGTGTCACATGATTATACTTGTGCCATATGTTCTTCATTTTTTGTCTGTATTTGAATGCCTGCCCCCAGGTTAATTTGTTTCCTCAATTTTTGCTTATCTGAGAAAGTCTTTATGCTTTCATTGTTAGTAATAGTTCTGCTATAAATAGAATTCTTAGTAGACAGCTAGTTATTCCATCCCTTTCCATTCAGCACTTTGAAAATGCCACTATACCAACCTTCTGCTCAATAGCAGAATAGAGAAGTGAGCTGCTGGTCTTAT
This sequence comes from Microtus pennsylvanicus, assembly GCF_037038515.1. Classification (NCBI taxonomy): domain Eukaryota; kingdom Metazoa; phylum Chordata; class Mammalia; order Rodentia; family Cricetidae; genus Microtus; species Microtus pennsylvanicus. The sequence continues at coordinate 25,913,170 of NC_134584.1, forward strand.
GGGCTCTTTCTTTCGCTGATATCTCCGTCCCTTGGCTTTCAGGATATTTACTGTAGTGTGTCAATCACATGCTATTGGGTAATATTCGGAGCCACTTGTCCTATCTGCTTCATCTTTCCCTCTCCTGGGAGAAAATCCTTGATCCATGACTCTGGCACTGGAAATAAGGGAAATGAGTTTTCTATGTGATGCCACCTCCTGGAAGCTCAGCTGATGGAGCATAGCAGTTTAAAGGTCTCATCGATCTACCCATCTCAGCATGAAAGGCTCAGGCCATGACTGGCGTGTATTCTGGTGTGATTCTGTTTCGTGAGATTATGAATCCTTTACACTTGGGACCTTATGAGCTGACATAGGTCATTCTGGATAAGACTTTAGGACTGTAGATCAGCCCCACCTCTGGCCTCATGGTACAGTGATGGGGTTAATCTCTGAGAGCTCCTTTCATCACCTACTGAGACCTGTTGTCAACCTTTCCCACCAAGTAGACTATACTCTCTATACCATGCTCCCCCATAAATATTTCTTCCCTAAAGATAATTCTTTAAGGTGTCCATCACAGTGACAAGAAAATTAACTTATATATGGAGTAAAGGCAAACAGGATCTCTAGTATTGTCACCTAAAGATAGAATGGATTCCTCTGTATTGAAGTTAGTTGGGACTTCCCAGATATGTAGATCAATATCTTTCAAAATAACCAGTTACTATTTCATTGAATTTTTCGGCTCCTTTCTCTTCCCATTCTAGCTCTGTCATTAGGAATGGTTCCATATCTTGGCTATTATGAATAGTGTCACAATAAACGTGGGCATCTAAGTTTCTTGGTAGTAGGCTGTCATGGAGTCCCTCATGTACATACCTGGAATAAGTATAGCATTTTCCTTATGGCTAAGGATGTGGAATATTTTTATTTATTCCCTTTTATTGGAAAATACTTTTTCCATACTATATATTCTGGTCATAAATACCCTCCTCCAATACCTCCCAGGTCCTCCCACCTTCCTAACCATCCAAATCCACATCTTTTTGTGCTCTCTTTCTTATTAGAAAACAAGCAGAGATCTAAAAAATAAGTAAATAAAATAAAATAAGATAAAATGAAAACAAACAAACAAGACCAGAATAAAACAGGAATAAAAGAAGCCAAAAAACCATAAGGAAAATATACAGATGCAGAGACACACACATTTGCACACACATAAAACACAAGATTAAAAATCATGTGATATAGTTAAAAATATCCAGACAAATCATTATGAGACAAGAAATAAAACAAAACAAACCAAAAAACAAAACAAAAAAACCCCTCCAAGACCACCTGCATTGTTTTGTGTTGGCATTTACTGTTGGACATGGGGCCTGCCCTAGAGTTTGGTTTGGATACTCAGTGAGGCTCCCTTGGAGCTAACTAATCTTTCCATTGAGAGTGGGTATTAATTGGAAATACCTTGTGGGCTAGGGATAAAAGCTTGTGCCAACTTGCTCCTCAGCACTAGAGCCCAGCCTGACTTCGACCTGTGCAGGCCCCGTGCATGCTGCCACAGTCTCTGTGATTTCACATGCGTATCAGCCCTGTTAGAAGGTCTTGTTTCTTGATGTCTCCCATCTCTACTGGCTATTACAATGTTTATACTTCCTCTTTTGCAGAGCTCCCCTCAATGGAGATATCTCATTTAGGAAAGAGTGCTTCAAGATCTATCACTCTGCACTGCATGTTGTCCGACTGTGGGTCTCTGTCTCTGTTCCCATCTACTGCAGAAGGAAGCTTCTCTGACAATTGCCGAGCAAGACACTGATCTGTGAGTATAGAAGAACGTCATTTTAAGTCATTTAATCACTGCATTCCTTCAATGGAATAGTAGCATTTGGTTTTCCCCTAAGTCAATGGCCTATCTTATCTCGGGTTTGGAGTTACCAGAGCAGTGTCAGTCATGGGTTCTACCTCATGGACTTGGCCTTAAACCCAATAAAGAGTAGTTGGTTATTCCTTCAACTTTCATGCCACTTTTATTGTTTGGGATTTTCTAAGCTACCCTGTGAGTCTCTCTCTCTCTCTCTCTCTCTCTCTCTCTCTCTCTCTCTCTCTCTCTCTCTCTCTCTCTGTGTGTGTGTGTGTGTTGTGTATATGTGTATTTCCACATGAGACTGAAAATTGTCTTTTAAGGTCTATAAAGAATGGTGTTGAAATTTTGATGGAAATTGCATTGAATCTGTGGGTTGCTTTCGGTAGGCTAGCTCTTTTCACTATATAAATCCTACTAATCCATGAGCATGGGAAATCTTTCCATCTTCCAATACTTTCTTTCATTTCTTTATTCAGTGTATTAAAGTTTTATCATGAAAATCTTTTATTTACCTGTTTAGAGGCTATTGTGAAAGGTATTATTCTTTGATTTCTTTCTCAGTCCATTTGTCATTTCTGAATATAGTCTATGCATTTGCTGGTGATTTGTATTTTTCTCTGATGAGAAATTATGACAGATATTACATTACCTTCCTTTGCCCCTCTGCGCTTTGCTGAGCTGACATGCCATATTTTGTTGCTTGTGTTTAAAACACTTTGTTCAACATTGTTTACTCTTTCTTGGCTTGCACTTATCCTGATGATTGTCTTGTCTTGTTGCTCTTAGTAGGACTTTCCTCATGTCATTTCTTTGCTGAAATATATGTCCCTTCACTTGTTTATGAGAAACATTAGAGTAGAGACTCTTGAGTTGTTCTTTCCTCCGAGGCCCTTGTGGAAACTGCTGTTTCTATGTGGCTCCCAGCCTTCAGATGAGAAGCCTAATTAACAGGAATCTTCCTCCTTTGTAAATTATCCACATGTTCTATCCAGCTTTTAACAGCATTTTTCTGAAGTTTCAGGCTCTTCGAGTTTTACAGGCATGGGTCCATGTTCATGATTACTCTCAGCAGCTGTTCCTGGAATGCAGAGACCCTCCTAGTCTGCCAGCACAGGCGTCTTCGGGGGCGGGGGATTTGCAACTCAGAAAGTAGCTGCTGGAGATGCTAGAAAAATTATAACAAAAATTGTGTACCTCCCAACTAGGTATCAAAGCACTGAATAATGAAAGTTAATTCTTAAAAGACATTTTTATTAGAGGAGGAGGAGATGAAATGGGGGTAAGGAATTGAGGTACTTTGGGGGAAGTTGGGGAAATAGTGGAGGGTGACTATAATAAAAATGCATTGTATGAAGTTCTCAAAGAAGTAATAAAATATTTTTAAAGAAACATGAAAAATACAGTTTCATTAAATCAATTTTTAAATCACTTTTGTTCTCAAACGGTTTTGCATATTGAACAAGATCATGTTGCTATTTCCCCTCAGATAGGGTAAGTGAAGATTTAACCAGCAGAACACTGATTGTTATTCATTAATTATCCATCTGTGCCAAAGAGTGATGTATTATGTTTGGACATGCTCAACAATTTTAGAGCTTAGGTCTGGAATATTATAAGTAACATGCTCACAATGTACTCTGGCAACATTATCTATATTCGTACCTTGTTCCTAGTCACACAACTGGAATATACTTCCCACTCTCCTCTGAAGTTCGAAACAACCACATGGCAGAGTTACAAACAAGATAAATTCAAAGGAAGAGCTGTGTTCACTTCTTGGCTCAGCACAGAGCATCACATGAACTCTAACACTGACTGGATAATGCCCCAAAGAATGAGAGAGATACAACTTCAAGGTGGAGAAAGTCTGGCTTCTGGAAGGTGTAACCCAAAGCCCTTGAAATCTGCACTGATATATGTGAACTTGAAATAAGATTTCATTGTAGTATACCACAGAGATTTTAAAGATTTTAAATAACAACAAGAATTATTGAAGTGAGCTTTGCAGTAGCTTCTTCATAAGGTATGACATCTTCAAGATATGAACGAATCGTCTCCAGAGACTTCTTTGAATCCCACTCTAATTTTATAGATCTGAATCCACAACAGTCTCCATTTCCATATGATCTGAATGTTACCACAAGGATACGCATATACTAGTTTCACCGAATCAAGAGTTAGATAGTAGGTGGGGAGAAGAAAGAAAAGCATATAAACAACGTCCTCAAGTGAATGCTTATTAAAAGGCCAGTGAGATGAGACCAGTTCTGCCAAGAGCTGGTAGTGATGACCTACTTGACGAACACTTGAGATACCACTGTAACAGGTACACCATTGAAGAGCCAACAGGATTAAGAACTAATGTGAAAAATGAAGACATTAAGTCTTAAAAGAGTTGGATCCAAAGTATAGTATGCTTTGACTGCCTTTGCAAAGGAAGCAGAAGCCAAGGTCCAACTCAAGGGATACTTGATTGCCAATTCAAAATGATGCATTATCATAATTAAGTTGTATACAAACCAAGGGGTGGTTTCAAAATAAGAAATTAAATATGCTGAAGAAATGCAACATCTGTTTAGTATCTGAGAGGGTTCTTTTTGTCAACACGTAGGAAAGAATGTTGAAACTGAAATTATATGCAATTCTACTATTAAATCCAGTATCTAGGATATTAAAAAGTAATCCCTGAAAAGACTGTGCTTTCTACAGAGTTCAATGTAGGAAACTTTGACTTTGTGATGGAAAATATGTGCTCTGAAATGTCTTTATCGTCTTTCTCATGGAAAATGTGTGTGCTCTTGAATGCCTCTATTGTCTTTATGGTGGAAAACGTGTGCTCCCGAATGTCTCTATTGTCTTTATGGTGGAAAACGTGTGCTCCCGAATGCCTCTATTGTCTTTATGGTGGAAAACGTGTGCTCCCGAATGCCTCTATTGTCTTTATGGTGGAAAATGTGTGCTCCTGAATGCCTCTATTGTCTTTATGGTGGAAAATGTGTGCTCCTGAATGCCTCTATTGTCTTTATGGTGGAAAATGTGTGCTCCCGAATGCCTCTATTGTCTTTATGGTGGAAAATGTGTGCTCCCGAATGCCTCTATTGTCTTTATGGTGGAAAATGTGTGCTCCCGAATGCCTCTATTGTCTTTATGGTGGAAAATGTGTGCTCCCGAATGCCTCTATTGTCTTTATGGTGGAAAATGTGTGCTCCCGAATGCCTCTATTGTCTTTATGGTGGAAAATGTGTGCTCCCGAATGCCTCTATTGTCTTTATGGTGGAAAATGTGTGCTCCCGAATGCCTCTATCATCTCTGCCCCTTTACTTTCACAGCTTATCAGCCCCTAGAGAGCATCAGTTGATGCCTTTCATAAACCAAGGTTAGTCTCAGAAGTGCAGACAGCGTTTTAGCTCTGAGCTCTTCCTGCATAGCGCTGATTCAAAAACATTCACTTGACTCTCGTTCAAGATTTCTAAAGTTTAGATTTTGTCTTATACGAGGTGTCACATTACACTCTCCTAACGTACGTCCATCTGTAGCTGTTGCCGCTGGAGAAAACTAGGTTTACATTGCAAGGTGTGTCAGAGAGCTGCAGTGCATTAACATTCAAGAGCGCCATTATTTTACGAGTATGAACAGTTCAACACTGACTTAGTTACCTCACAGCTCTGATGAATCTCTGATGGTACCCAGTCTATTTAGTCCTATGAAAAATAAATGAATGGACAGAAGGCTTCTTTCTACCTTTATTCACTACCCATAAGTGAATGTCCTAATTTTTATACTTGTGTTTAGATTATGTGCGTTGTAATATAGTAAAGCATTCAGCACTGTTCTGCTTGTATGATAAACACTGAAATATTAGCATTTCTACACTTAAAAATCATTTTCATGAAAGTAATTATATATCCATTAAAATGGGCAAGTTTGGTGCTTAAAATCAATATAGTAACCTTTTGCATGGATGTAAGAGATGATTGGTGAGTTATATTAACATATGTAATAGTCGAGAAAGCTCTTAAACAAATAATATAAAATAATAATATGGTGTTTTTAGTGGCAAGAACTTGAGAATTTTCAAGGGGGATAAATAAATTCATGCATGAACATTTTAATATGTTTTGGATACTCATAAATGACCCAATGAATGGCGTGTATATGTAAGAAATTAATGCAATAGTTAAAAACCAACTGGTGGTTTTACAAAATCAACTCTAATGAGGTGGGAATTATTTTTATAACCAAGGGAAAGAACTATCTAATATTAGGCAACATGTTCATGCTGGAAAAAACATTAAGCTGCCTTTATATATTGACTAAAATTAAATGAATTATATATATATATATATATATATATATATATATATATATATATATATATATACTTTTTCAGCTTTTTAGGAAAATATAGCAACAGAACAATAGCACCGTTACAATGACTCATAGTCTTCGGTATGTACTGAGTGTTTAGGAAACTAATTGCTATGGTTTGGATCTGAGATAATTCTGTGTTTTATGTATAGTTCCCAGCCCATGATACCATTGAGGGGTGGTAGTGAAAACTTTCACAGGTAGCACTGAGGTGGAGGAAGTCAGGACATTGGGGATGCCATGGAAAGAGATCTTTAGACTGTGATTCATGCCCCCTTCCTTATTTGTCTCCTCCTACTTCTCTTTCCGGGCTGCCAGAAAGCAAGCAGCCCTTCTCCATCAGTCACTCCTAGCTTACAGTGCAGATGCTTCCCCCTGGGTATGTTCTTGAAGGCAACAGGATCAAGGAATCGTGACCCACATCCTGCAAAACTGAGTCAGAATTCATCTTTCCTTTTAGAAGGTAAATGTAGTAGGGAGGTTTCTTTGTCACACTGACATAATGTTCACTAATGCATTAGTGTTCCTAATTCCCTTTGGCTAGCAGTGTTTTCTGTCACTGCCTGGTGTGTGTGTGTGTGTGTGTGTGTGTGTGTGTGCAGCTCTTCAGACAACACAGGGCTCAAAAGGAGTCCACAGTGCTGGCGAATACTGGACTTTTCTATATGAGAGGGTTAGGGGAAAAGACACTCACACTCTGTCTTGATGGCATCCTTTTCTTTATTCTCTATTTTTCTGCATTCTGCCTACTATATACTTTTTTTTCCTACTGCTTATATACCTCAGTAAAGTTTTTCAGGCGATATAGGAATTACAATGTGGTTCCATTCTGTTTTTCAAGGGAATGATAACAATAAATACAAAGCAAACAGTATAAAACAGCATGATTTTCATATCCCTTTCATGATTAAACATTTTACATATTACAGGTGTACAAGAGCCCACATACATTCATACCCAAGCAACTTGTTTTAGGTTAACCATGTGGGCAAGTGAGATATTTTCCTTAGTTAGGTCTTTTACTCTCAGGTTTCCTTTTGCAGTTACAAAGAAAGGGCCAGTTACTTTATTGCTTATCTCTTAAAGGAATCAAAAACCTAAACTTTTATATATAAAAAAGAATCAGTCAGCTCTACTTTAAATCTTTGGGGTACATACCCACTCATCAATAGTTTCTTATATCAGGAGATTGAGGGGAAAATGTACAGAAGGAATTAATCAGCTTTGATCACCAACCAACCCTAGCAAGGAAAGAACGTCAACTAGCAACAATTGGGCTGCTTTGTATTTTTGACCTTGTAAACTTGAGATTGTTTTCCGGGGTTATTCATCTTAAAGCTATTCCCAAAGCATTTGATGTACCTTGAGGTTATTTCAAAGCTTTGTTTCAGCTAATGATGCACACTGAAACCTGTGACTTTCAGCATTAAGATGAAAGGAATCTGAGCTACAGTGGCTCCTGGGACTCAACTGATTTTCTTCATCGTTAACCCTTGCTATGGGCTATGCAACTCCTTAGATGAATTTCATGGGCCCTGGTTGTGTGGCATTTCCTTGTGTTTATTTTTGTTCATCAATACTCTGTAAAAGCTAACATTATTATTATCAGCAGACAGTACAGTGTAGGGAAGAATCGCCTTCAATTCACAGATAAAAATGCCCAGTTGAAGGGGCTATCTCCATGATATAAACACACTACATTACATCATGCCAGAGAAACATAGAGGCAACAAACGTGTAAAGGCACAGCAGAAGCAAAAGACATCTCAGCGTCTGTAGTCTTAGTCCAGGGGAGAGACTTGCCTAACCAAGACTGATCCATCAGAGGGATTCCTTCTGGTGGACTGACACCTTGAACTTCAGTTTCCACCTGCTGCACCTCTGACATGGCCAGCCACAGGTAGTTTCCCCTAAATGGACTCTTTCTGCTAAAGCTGTGCAACTCTTCATTCCATCCCAAGATGTTATCACCATTTCTCAGAAAGAAACCCCCAGACTGAGGAGAACCGAACAGTCAGCGTCTCTCTGCTATCAGTAAGTGCTCTGCAGCTGGACACCTAATTAACTAAGTAAAAGCATCCAAGGCAGTTGAATTTCTGACCAGTCAGGCTTAAAGCCATATGCTATCAATATTGCATGCTTAATTTTAGCGCTCATGTTAAATGTCTGTGTTTCCACATCCATGTCAGAAAGCAGTAACACACAGAGAAACTGTGGGGAAAATGTTTTGTTTCTACTCTGTAGTATGATTTCTTAAAATGCAAAGACAAATAAAAACACATTCCTTTGTTGTTGCTTGGCAGTGCTGGAAATTGGGGATAGGGTCACACCCATGACAAGAATTCAACCATTCAGCTATATTACTAGACTTTTAAAGTTATGTGTGTAAGAGTGTGTGTGTGTGTGTGTGTGTGTGCATGCGAGAGAGAGAGAGAGAGAGAGAGAGAGAGAGAGAGAGAGAGAGAGAGAAGAGAGAGAAAGAGAGAGAGAGAGAGAGATGCATACACAAGTGTGGAAGCCAAAGATCAATGTCAGGGTTGTTTTACATTTTAATATTTTATCCTTAATTTTTTTCCATACAATGTGTCATTATAATACCTTCATCTCCCTCAACTTCCAGACCCTTCTATCTACCCACCCAACTTCATACGTGTTTTTTCTCTCTCTCCAAAACAAGAGATGAAAATGGAAACAAGCTACAACAAAAATTATCAAAACAAAACAAAAATCTCACTAAGCCCACCAACTGATGAATGGATGATGAAAATGTGGTACTTTTATACAATGGTGTATCATTCATCTGCTAAGAAAAATGAAATTATGAAATTTGGTTAGAGCTAGAAACAATCACCCTGAGTAAGGTAATCCAGGACCCAAAGGATAAATATAGTATGTTTTCTCTTATTTATGTTAACTTCAATCTGAATAACCACTTAGGTTAGATAGATAGTAGGGGACCAGAGGAGAGGAGGGAATCTTCTAAGAAAGGGAAGCAGAACATGGTGCTATAAAGGAGAAACTGGAATAGGAGGACTAAATGGGGAAAGGGATGAGAGGGCGTGGCAAAGGAGAAAATATGGGGGTGACAACGAACACTAGAGATCATTTGAAAAGCCATATGGAAGGCCATTACTGATATATGCATATGTGGAAAGAATTTAAATGGAGTTACCATAAAATGAGGGAGAAAATGTCCCAACTAGACATCTTATGGTACTTTATTTATTTGTTTGTTCATTTATTGGTACAGGGTTTCTCTGGGTAACAGACCTGGCTGTCCTGAAACTTGCTCTGTAGGCCAGCCTGGCCTTGAACTCACAGAGCTCCACCTGCCTCTGCCACATAAGTGCTTGGATTGGATTGTGTGCCACCAACAACTGGCTATCCACTTTATTTTTAAGACAGGGTCTCTCACTGAATCTGGAGGTCACTGACTCAACTAGACTGTGAAGTTGAAGGAGCTGCTGCCTCTGTATTCCAGTGCAGGGACGGATGCTGGCGATCCGAACTCAGGTCCTTGTGCTTGTGTGGCAAGCGTTTTACCAGCCAAGCCACCTCCTCAGATCCCTGAAGTTAGTTTAAACCAGTGTTTTAATAAGCACATTTGTGGCTGATGATTTTCTATTGATCAATCATTAGAAAAAAATTTCTTTCATATTATACATTTGCTTCAATCTTAGGTTCTTTCCCCCTGTTTGTCAAATAGGACTTCCTGCCTTATTTACATTTAAGTATTTGTAATGGGAGGAAAGGTACCCAGGGAATGGAAATGCCTCAAATGGCTTCAGTTATAGCATGAGGATAAAAAGAAAACAACAAAAACCAGACCTATTGTGTAAGTCATCTGAAGAAAATGCGATAAGAAATTATTTTTGACAATTTCGTGTTAAATAACCAGCAGTTAGTAAAGGAAGGGCAGTTTAATCACAGACATTGTTAACAACACCAAAGGACTCGGTGATGTGGAAGATAGCTTTGCTACTCTAATTAATTGCTTTAAGACATGGGTCTTCCTAATAGAAGTTGGCTGTTTTGTCTGGCCATGTTTATAATATATGTGTCTCAGAAAGCAAGGCTCAAAGTATATGCAGGGTTGTTACATAACTAACTACATTGCAGTTCCAGGGAATGAAGTAAGGGGAAAACTGCCTGTGTTTTTAAATAGTAGTCTTCAAAATGATAACCCACATTTAAGTAATTAAAAAACTTTGATAGAGTCAAAATTCAAATTTTAGAATAAGAAAGATAAATTCGACCTAAAAATAGGCAGTCTCAGTTGGGAAAAAAGAAATCAAGTTTCTTCATCTTACACCCAAACTAACGAAGAGCTACAAAAAGCTAAAAATGAAGCTACAGCTAAACCAAGTGTCATTGCCCTGCGGACTTTGCCCTGAGCACTCCTGTGAGACATCGAAGTGGCCGTTCATGCATACACCCATGTGCACGAGGGCAGCACTAATTGGTCTCAGGGTATTGTAAAAAACAATATAAAATAACAGCAGGACATGGGGTTAGAAGGGCTAGGGTACTATTGAAGGAGGGTAATGAAGTAATGTAACAAAAACATGACCAAAATACATTGAAAAATGTGTAAAACTGTTTTTAAAATTTTTATTGAAATTGATTCTTTTCTCATATACTATATCCCGAGCATGGTCTCTCTTTCCTCCACCCCTCCTAGTTCCCCTTTTATCCCCCTCTTCCCAGAAACATTCCTCCTCAATGTCTTCTTCATGAAAAAGGCAGGTCTACAAGAAACAGCAGCCAGACAGGACGAAACAAGATACAATACGGCAGAGGCAAACGCCCTTCTATGGAGGTGGGGCGAAGAAACCCAATGGGAGGCAATGAGTCCTAAAAGCAGGCAAAAGAATCAGAGAGCTACGCCTGCTCTGTCTGTTAGGAGTCCCCCCAAAACACCAAACTAACAGCCATAACGAATACGCAGAAGACCCAAGGCAGACCTCTGCAGGTTCGGTGCTTGTTGCTTCAATAGCCCTGAGCACATGTGAGCCCTGCTTAGTTGATTTGGGGGGCCATGTCTTCCTGGCATCCTCCATCCTCTCTGGCTCCTACAGTCTGTCCTTTTCCTGTTCCTCGGGGTTCCCTATCTCCAAGGTAAGAGACCTGAAGGAGACCTCCAGTTTAGACATTCTCCCAGTATAGAGCCAGTTGTGGGTCTCAGCAGCTGCTCAGATCTGCTTCTCAGATGATGACCGAATCAGTCTGTAAGTGTAGCAGATCATCGTTAAGAATCTTTTCATTGACTTTTGTTGTGGGTGGGGGGCCAGTCATGTTTGGTTCTATCCTAGGTCCCTGGGTTATCCAGTCTCCGGTTTCTGACCATGCAAGCAATGAAGGACCTGGGCTCCCTCTTGTGGTATGGGCCTCCAGTTAAGCCAAATATTGGTTGGCCATTCCCCCAAGTTCTGTACCACCTTTGCTCCAGCCCATCTTGCAGGCAGGACAATTTGTAGGTTGAGGGATTTGTGGCTGAGTTGGTGTCCAAGTCTCTCTTTCCGTGGCCTGCCGAGTACCTTCTCAGGACAGACACTGGAATGTTGGAGCGAAGGCTCCTGGCCAGCACCAGCTTGACCTCTCCGCATTCAGTGAATGTATGTAAGTTGTCCTTGGCAATGAAGTCCCACTATCAATTTTCAGAAAGAAACCTTCGGTCCTAGCATCAGCCTGGGTTGTTTAGGGATCTCCAGGACCTCCTCAGCCAGCAGATTAAAAGAGTGTAACCCAGTCCCACCACTGGAAGTCTTACCTGGCTACAAAAGATGGCCAGTTCAGATTCACATCCTCCATCACCAGGAATCCTACTAATAGACAGCTAGATGCACACCGAGAAAGAAACCAGTGGTATAAATGAGTTTCTATGGTAGCAAAAGTTCGGGGGAGGTTTATTCTATTTGGAATACAGAGATAGGGAGAGGGGTCAAGGAAAAATCCCTAGAAAAGATAGCATCTAAGCTTTATCTTGCCTTTCAGAAATGAAAAGGTTTTCTACCAAGATGGAAGGAAAGGAAATACATTTAAAATAAAATTGAAGACAGTAGATTAAAAATACAGAGCTAAACATATAATTGTACCCACAGAATCTCAAGTGAAATCCAGTGTGCATTTATAAATATGTTATATTGGAAAAGATAGCAGATCTCCTCTGGCAAGTATTCAATTCATCACTAGAAAAACCAATGCTTGGTGCATCTCATCTGCCCTGAACCAACTAGAAAATGAGAAAAGAGCCAGAGAACAAAACTAAAATGGGGGGGGGGGTACCTCTAGTAACACTGAATACACCAAACAGAACCAAGAAAACTCAGTGCAGGAGAATATGCTAGAAAGCCTAGAGAGGCAACGGAGAGGGCAAAACATGAATAAGGGAAAGAAAAAAGGACCCCGGAGTTCATGGAGGGTAATGTGAGCATTCCCTCAGCCATTTGCCCTACTAAAAATAGAAACATCACCAGAGACACTTGGCAGGGCACCAGTGACCCCGAGCTCAGAGTTCAGGGAAGAATTCTCCAGTTAGAGATGTTTAGACTCAAGGGTGAATGACATGATTTTGATGAGAGATTATATGATTTAGGGGTGAAGAGGTTAGGCCCTGGAACGTGGCTGCCCTGTTTACAGGCCACTACATCTGCTTGGACTTTTGGGCAAGCTAGTTATTCTCTATCTATTTTGGTTTCTTCATTTCTAAAATAAATAGAGGAAAAAATAGTGTCTTCCTTACAGAACTGTTACATGGATTAGAGAGTTAATATATGTCGAGGGCTTAGAAGAAGCAGGTTAGAGGCAGAGGTATCAAACTTTAGGGAACTATTTTTAGATCCATTGTGAGTATTGGGAGGTTTGAAGAAGGGGCCATGAAGGAATCCCCAGGGTGGTAGGAACAGGGAACCTTTATCTTTCTATAGGAAAGAAAATCAAAGGAAGCCATTTTAATAATGTCGGGGAGCTTTGGCTTTCTGTAGGAGCTGGGGACATGAAAAAGACATTGTCACATCCAGAGATCACACCTGAAATTATATAAAGGTACTATAGCCTTGAAGAGGAGGGCCTTCATGAAGGCTAAGCAGGTAATGTTCACTCTGCCTTCACCAAGGGATTATGTGTTTCTCTACAGTGGGTCAGGCCTAGCTGGGGTGGGGTGGTAGATTAGTTCCATGAGGAACTAATTTATGATAGAGTTATTATAAATGGCATATATATATATATATATATATATATATATATATATATATATATATATATACACCCATCCTGGGTGACTTGTCCTCAATAACATTCTTCACCAACAGTTTGCCTCCCTGCCTCTCAAGCCTTGCTGAATGAACAGGTTAACACCAGGCATCACGCGGGTGGAAACAGATGTGAACTGCGAAGGTGGAAGACAAGGCCCAGGTCTCACATTCTGAGCACTGCTGCTGGTGACTTTCATCCCATTAACCCGCGCTGTAACTCATAAACTTTCACACCAAAACCTCACCTGGATTTCAGCCTTGGGAAGTTTGTAATTGGGTAAAAAGGGAATGGCCATGCAGCCTGGGGTAACGGGAATGCTGCCAGTGGGTGCCTATTGTTCCCAAGTGGTTATTAATAGCCTTCCCTCTTCTCTTCCTAAGTGCCACAGTTCAGCTAATAAATTACATGGCCTCAGTGTGTTCCACCTCACAGAGGCAGAAACGGCATGCACTCGCTGATAATGCAAAATCCCAGAATTTTATAAGCACGGTTCCATACCAATGCAAGCTGTTATCCTTTTTTTATGCAATATCCTGGTATTAGTTTTAACTATGGAAAAATGAAATAACTTAAAGGCGTTCCCTATCTTTACTTGCAGCTGGAGGGCCATCTGCTAGAGAAATCTGATATTCTCAGAACATTGACTTAGATTCCAACAGAAGGGGGCCGAGTTAAATTATCTCCGAGGTTCGTTCCGACTACAGCACCTACAAAACAAAACAAGCAGCCCCCACACTTCCTGTTTCCTAAGCAACCCCTCCTCTGACCTACGGTGATCAGAGCTCTTCAGAGGAATGGCCTCTCTCAGGATTGCCCCTTTTCTTCACCCAGCCCTTCTTGACATGTACTCTCAAGATCTCTGCTACAGGGTTTTGAGTTTGGTGATAATATTTGTTTATTTTTGTCCTTATTTCGCTTAGAGCTAGAGCTGCTTTTCTTCCTGACCTGGTAGGGTTTACTAAGACTCAGCGGTATTCAGTCTTCTTCACGTGTGTGCCTCCTGGCTTTTCTTCCCGCGATAGTTCACTGAAGAATATGTACCATGTGTGAGCTATGGCTTTCTCCAGACTGTAAGCATGTGTAGCCAAGCCTCTCCTAAGCGTCCACTCTCATTTTCCTTCTCTTCGATGGCTCCTTTTCACTATTTCTCCTTCCAACCTGGCTTTCTCTCACTGAGGGACATAATTTTGAGAACTGAGTCTCACACGTGAGGCGCTGTATAACCTGTTTCCTCAAGAACGCGTGCATTGTAAAGTATAAGGAGAGCAGCACGGACAGCATTTTTGATGTAGCTGAGGAGGGTCGGAGTAGAGTCCGGTTAGAAGAAGTGGAAGCGGTTTGGAAATTTTGGAACAACAGCGATAGAAGAGCAGAAACACGAAGATGAAAAGTGCCGAGAAGACGAGCAGCCGGCTGAAATTAGGCAAGCAGAACACAACTCCGACTATGGTTTTTATTTTTTGAGACCAGGTTTCTCTGTAGTTTTGGAACTAGCTTTTGTAGACCTGGCTGCCCCCGAACTCACAGAGATCCGCCTGCCTCTGCCTCTTGAGTGATGGGATTAAAGGCATGAGCCCGGCCACAACTCCTGCTACGTGACCCCTGGTAAGGAACAGGGAAATTTATACATCACTAACAACGCAGCTCTGACGGCTGTGGGGCGGAGCCTGACAGGACTACCCTCAGGGACAGGTTCACAGCCTTCACAAAGTTCAAATTTAGTTGCAGGTTTTGACGTAAAGTGGTGCCTCCTGCGGACTGGTCACAGGGGAACAGAATTGCATGCTTAATGTATGAAGGAAGTGACCCAGTGCCAAGTTGAGAAAGGAACTATCTTTGAACACTGACCTAGACTAGGGTACAGAGAACAGGGAACAACCAAGGTCAGGCAGCCTCAGTTTAGCCTGTGGCAGCCCCTGCTGAGGGGGAACCCGCCCCTCCTCAGAGTGCAGGACACAGCCAGATGCTGGGGAATTCCTTAATGACTGAACTCAAAGGTAATTTTACTCAAAGGTAAAATGCCAGATGGAGGCGGACAAAAGCTTATCGGTAAACATGATCGATGACATCAGAGAGGGTACAAACAGATGAGTTAAATATAGGACCTCAGAGGGAAGTCAGCAACACAGAGGAAAAGGGTCAAAGGGAAAATTCACAAAGAAATTGAACTTTTAAAAAATAGAAAGGCCAGAGAGATGTCTGGGCAGGTAAAGGAGCTCGCCATGAAATCTATTCACCCAAGGGACCTATAAGATGGAAGGAGAGAGCTGACTCCCGGAAGCTGATCTCTGACTGCTGTATGTGTGTAATGATACCTCTCCATGCACACATTTACAATAAATGAATAAATGTAACTGAAATTTTAAAAGAGAAATGTGGGGGATAAAAAGATAAATGAGCTGGGTGGTGTTGTCACATGCCTTTAATCCTGGCTGAGAGAGAGGAGAGAGAGAGAGACAGAGACAGACAGAGACAGAGAGACAGACAGAGAGAAACAAGACAGAGAGAGACAGACAGACAGAGAGAAACAGAGAGAGAGACAGACAGAGAGAGACACACAGAGACAGAGAGAAACAGAGAGAGACACACACAGAGACAGAGAGAAACAGAGAGAGACAGAGAGATACAGAGAGAGACACATAGACAGAGACAGAGAGAGAGACACATACAGAGAGAGAGACGGAGAGAGAGAGACTACTCTGACTGGCCAGTGAACCCTGGGTATTCTCCTGTTGCATCTTCCCTGTGCTGATATTACAAGTGTAAAAGCATGCCTCGCCCTTTACGCTGGTCCTGGGGATTAAGTGTGAATCTGGGTCCTCAAGCTTGTGTCTCTTTATAACCCTTTGTAGTCTGAGGCAGCCTTCCAACCATTTATTTTTGTCTGAAAATAGTCATATAAACCTGAGATAGGCAACAATAATAATGCATTGAACCTTGCCAACCCTTCCATTCTGTGACTCGAGCCCACTCTTTATTAGAAAATGCATGCACAAGAAATAATATTTTAACTTGCTTGTGTTCATTACCGTGGTTTGTCCTCTGACATGTAGTGAGAGCAACAGCGTTCTCTTCAGGGGAAATTTAGTCAGCAGGCAGCACCATCACGGCCGGCCTTCTTTTCACACCCTCATTGGCCACTCATTCCTCCAATTCATTTCCACAGAAAGTCACAGAGCGGAACAGGATTTCCTCCACACAGGGAAGCTCCTAGTTCCGTTCCCTCCCTGGCTGACTTCATGTTAGAAAGCGAGCACAGTCTATGGGAAGGTATGCATTTTCTGATCAACAGCAACAAAGACCTCCAGGTTTAAACATTTAAAACCTTCCCCCTTTCCTATCACTAGGTCCTGATACCAGGCTGGCTCACTGCACGGCCTGTGGGCTGCGACTGTGGATTCGCTGCTCTAGACCTGGGGTATCAAGCGCTTTTCTTCCTCTGTGCTTGAGGCATAAAGAGAACAAAGGGAATGATTTCCCTGAGAAAAATCCTTGAGCCTAGGACCCATAACCTTTTCTCACACTACGGATTGGGGGGGGGGGGGTGGCAGGCTGGCAAACCAACCCAGGTCCTTTGTCAGTTTTCCTGTCTTCAAAGGGCTTTGGGGCTCATAGGAATTCCTTCCCAGGCACCACTGCCCCATGAAGCTAAAATTACCCAGCAGCAGCTATAGACTCTCTTAATCTATAACCTTCAAACTCTTTCAACCTGTATCCAACTACAAGAAAACCTATGGAGAGTTTAGGAGACTGAGAATGTTATTTGTGCATCTCCTGGAGTTATTCCTCAACTGACAGCTGCATTCAGGTGCAGAATCATGTAGCTTACTCCCGGGAAGTAGTGCATATTACTGCTCCCATCTTCACTAATTGGGCATCAAATTGTCTTCCCTTGCTCTCTGAATAACTTCCCTTAGCTGACCAGTGACCTTGTCTTCTCTATTGTGCTTGCTTTCTTTGAGAACACTGGCTTTTCTGTCGCAGTATGTGGTACACTATAGAACCTAGTTAGGGAGAGCATACAAGCTTTGTATTCTCTTCAATTATGACTATAATTACTTATAAGCCATCCTGCCTTGGTTCCTTCTCCATTCTATTTCCCTTCAACATAGCAACATTGCCACACTCTTGCTACCATCCAGATCTTATCATGATCCTCTTGATTCCACTCCTCCTTTGGGTTTTTCTTCCCTAACACTAGCACCTCTTGGTCTACATCAGCCCCTGACACCGTCATGACTTTCATGGTTGTTCTCGGAACTTCACACCTTTTCCCATCTTTTCCTTGCAGTAGGTCTTGCTGTCTTTGTCTAGTGCTAACCCATCTACTCTGCAATTCTCATGCCTAGATTATTCCCCTCGAGGAAATTTATCTTTGCCTCCCACATGTTTAAGAAACTTTGCATGTACCAGAAGCATAGTTCTATTCCACTGTGCTGTTCTTTTCCTATGACTCTCTTCCTCAACATGTGTGTGGGTTCTTCCAGACCAAAGGATAAGGATGCAAAATCTGTGATTTCAAAGTTCTTCTGATGACCAGTCAGATAGTATGTAAGGTTCCCATTTGCTCTGAAAGTCTGAATAAATCACACTTCCTTTATTGTACTCATTGCCGTTTGGATAAACCAGTCTGTAGATCCAGACACTGGGTTCCTCTGAGTGGCACAGAGTAAACAGAGTTGAGATGGCGAGTCTACCAGACCTCAGAATTAATGGCTTTGTCTACATTTTAGGCCAACAGGACCACATGAGAGCCCGGTTTCCTTTTCTTTGTTTTCCAACGGTAGCTTCTCAAGTGAAAGAACTTGCATATTTTCCGAGAGTCTGACTGTTCTCAACAATGTAAGGGTTGATTATTATTTTCATCTGCTAACATTTCCTGTTGGGCTCTGAGAGGCATCTAAAAAATGAAGAAATTCTGTCTTGTGTCTCACTTAACAAAAATACACTAAATAAAATCTGAACATTGAGACGTGGAATTTTTATCAAATTTCTGTTGCTTAAATAGTTAAGGAGAAAACAAAAGGGGCAAGAGATGCTTCTCTGTGCCAAGTCAAGCTCACTCACTTGCTTTCTTTTCCACCCCCTCTCCTCTCCCTCCCTCTCTCTTCTCCTCCCTCCCTCTCTTTTTCTTCTTCCCCTCTTTCTCCTTTATTGAACTCGACATTTCTAACCTCTAGAATCAAAGGCTAATAACTCAACTTTCAAAAACAGTAGTAATCCGCAAAATGAACTTATTGACTGATGAATTGGGACTGTGGCGTTCCTTGGGAACTGCTGGACTTTAAAAGCTATCCAGGGTTGAACAAATGCAATTAATCAACTTTATTTTTTATGAATTTTAAGTCACTGATTTTGTACTATAGAGTTAAATTTAATATGAAGTCTTTTAGTAGTGTGTGGTGGTTGTTTTCTTAGATTGCTGCTGTCATTCGAGATTGGCGAAGGCTACAACTAACTACAAATTCCCTGGTATTTAACTGAAACTGTAGCTCTTTATCCTGTTCTCAGTCTTATGGGAAAGAGTCGAGTCTTTCTGAAACCACAAGACGCAATATCCATTCATTCATTGAACAAGATTATATCGAACCCTTACTGTGAATGAAGCATATTTCAAAGATGACTATGACAATTTGAGCCTGTTTTTAAATAGTCTATAAACAAAGACCCTTGAACAGACATGGAGAGCAATGCTTCACTTTTGGCAATACAGCTCGTGCCACACAAAAAAGCAAAACTTTGCAGAACATGCGGAGGGTTTCCTGGCAGAGAAGGTGCTCGACATGATACTTGGGAAATGAGTAGGAGGTTGACAGAGCTTCAAAAGAGGAGGCACTTCTAAGCAGAGAAAGCATC
Source organism: Microtus pennsylvanicus (assembly GCF_037038515.1). Classification (NCBI taxonomy): domain Eukaryota; kingdom Metazoa; phylum Chordata; class Mammalia; order Rodentia; family Cricetidae; genus Microtus; species Microtus pennsylvanicus. The sequence goes on from NC_134584.1 coordinate 25,932,494, forward strand.
AAGTACAAAGGTGATGGATGTGAGGTTTAGGGAACTTTGAGGAGCTGTGTACGGCTTTGTAACGGCAAGCTTCCGCAGAAGTGGTGGGAGCCATGCTTGGAGAGGTGATTTAGGTAGTTGATGTCTCGGATTAGCAGGGCAGTATTTTCCTCAGAGCTCTTTCCACATTACAATGTGGTGTCTTCTCTTTAGGTTTGGCTTCCTCTCAAGAAGCCATTTAAAAACCTCCAAAGCATCAATGGAAGCCCTTGGAAATGATTTTCTTCCCAGTCTTCCAGGGATACGGTGTCACCTTCTATCCTGAAGAATTTATGGTCAAATAAGGCATTCCAGAAACCAAGTTCTTAAAACACTCTTCTTTGTAATTAGAGCCCACTCTCTGCACCCCTCTGTACCTGTTCTCGTTATCATTCTTCTCATCTCTCTCATTTGTCTGCAGTAGACAGCTGGCTGGCTCCAACGATGTTCCAAGTCAACAAGAGACATTAGGGCCCTGATTGGCGGTGTTAATATTCAGAAAGGGACAAGTAGGCAACCTTTGGTAGATGTGGTGAATGTAAAAGCTTAGGCATGTACTCAGTAATAGTCTTGCTTTCACACTTTAAGTTTAGACTTTAATAAGAAAGAAATTGAGTAGAAAAGCATCCTTTACTGTTGCCATTCATACTTTATTAACCCAGGGATAGGCACCACCAGCTGCTGATTGTAGTTTATAAATGATAATCTGTAAAATCACAAATGACATGGTTTCATAAGGAAATAGCATGAAAATGCCAGGGTTTTATAAAAACAAAAATTACCCTCATTTTCCACTGAAAGTTTCAACATACACAGACACAGCCTTTGGTTCTGAACAAAGTTACCAGCTCTCTGCCATCTACAGAACAACAAAGCTGGCAGCTCCATACGTGTCTCAGCCCATACATGCCTCACCCCATACATGCCTCACCCCAAACATGCCTCACCCCAAACATGCTTCACTCCCATACATACTTCATTCTCATACATACTTCATTCCCATACATACTTCACCCACATAGGTGCATCACCCCATACATGCCTCACCCCATACATGCCTCACCCCAAACATGCTTCACCCCATACATATTTCACCCCCATACATACTTCACCCCCACACATACTTCACCCCCATACATGCTTTACCCCCATACATGCCTCACCCCTGTAATGTGGGATTCCCTTCTGTATATGTGTTGCTTTTATTAGTTAATGAATAAAGAATCTGCTTTGGCCTGTGATAAGGCAGAATAGAGCTAGGCGGGAAAACTAAACTGAATGCTGGGAGAAGGTAGGTGGAGTCAGTGAGATGCCATGTAGCCACCAGAGGAATCTTTCCATGAACTTGTGGGGATGCACATATTAATAGAAATGGATTAACTTAAGATGTAAGAGCTAGCTAGAAAGACGCCTAGAGGGTAAGCAGTGATTTAATTAATATAGTTTTCTGTATAACTATTTTGGGTCTGGGTATCCAGGAAATGAACGAGCATTCCCTGCCAACATCCCTATACATTCTTAACCAATGGTGGTCAAGAATCCTCTTTACACACTTGCCTCACCTAGCACAGCTAAATGTATTCTGTTCTTTCAGATTCCTCAGGGCTCACATGCATTACTTTCCAAGGCAAAGATGAGGTGAATCCTGAGCCTGCCCAGCAGAACAGGAATGACTAGCCTGCCTTCACTTGCTTCTGGCTTTCCTTTGATTTGGTCCACTCTGTATCTTGGGATCATCTTTCGATAGGATGGCCAAGATGCTTTAGCCAAAGACGACTATAAAAACCCCATGTCCATTTCAATATGGTTTTCATTTTAAATTCAAAACCTAGTCACTCCTGATACAGGAGTTCTGGAATTTCTGACTTGAAACTGAACATATTGTTTGTTTCCTAGAACTGAATCTCACAACATGTTCTTCTTGCCAATAGAGAATGATCACATCAGAAACCGATCCATCTTTTCTCAAGTAACAGACATTGGCAGACACACTGAATTCTGGGATTGCTTCAGTCTTTGGCTGACAGGGTTTAGATTTTATTCAAGTTATGCGTTCCAGAGATATGACTTACAAGTCCATAGCCTTGTGATGGGCCTTAATTCTTAGAACACATAAGACAAACAGAGATAAAAGTTATGGTAGATAAATGATAAGAACAAGACAGGGAAAGATGGTCTAAAGTGGTAGAGTGCCAGTGAGATGAATCAGTGTGTAGAAATACTTGCAGCAAAGGACCAACTCCCCTCAGGCTATATATGTACAGAAACACATACACAAATGCAATCTGAAGAAGATGTATAGGTCTATTTTTAATTGAAATAGAATTATATCACTTTTCCCACTCTGTCTCCTTCTTTACTTCCATCCCAGCTGCCTCCTTTAAACCCATCTCATGTCCCTGACTCTCAAGTGGATAGCCTCTTTATCTTTGGTTATTATTGTTACATATATATGTGTGTGTATGTTATTATTGTTACATATATATGTGCTTACACACACATACATATATATACATACCTATATATATATAATCTGCTGAGTATGTTTTTGTTGGTGGAATTCCAAGGCTGGCCACACTTCACTGAACAGCCAATAAGGGTGCTCATCCCTGAGAGAGAGTGAGAGTGAGAGAGAGAGAGAGAGAGAGAGAGAGAGAGAGAGAGAGAGAGAGGCTAATACTTTCTCCTAGCAGTTATTGATTACCTGTACTTCCTAGTTTAGGCGTGGGACCCTGTGAAATTTACCCCCTTCCACATTAACATGCCTATTGATTTTGCCTTTGTTCCAATCTTGTTTATGCAGCCATTTCTAGAATAAAGGGTTTCACAGCAGACTTCCTGGTATTCTGGCTCCTGCAGTCTTTCTACTCTCCTCTTCTTTTATTTATTTATTTATTTATTTATTTATTTAAGATTTCTGTCTCCTCCCTTCCACTGCCTTCCACATCCCTCCCCCTCCCCCAGTCAAGTCCCCCTCCCTCATCTGCCCGAAGAGCAGTCCGGGTTCCCTGCCTTGTGGGAAGTCCAAGGACCTCCCACCTCCTTCCAGGTCTAGTAAGGTGAGCATCCAAACTGCCTAGGCTCCTACAAAGCCAGTACGTGCAGTAGGATCAAAACCCAGTGTCATTGTTCTTGACTTCTCAGCAGTCCTCATTGTCCGCTATGATCAGAGAATCCAGTTTTATCCCATGCTTTTTCAGACCCAGTCCTGCTGGCCTTGTTGAGTTCCCGATAGATCATCCCGAATGTCTCAGTATGTGGGTGCACCTCTTGCGGTCCTGAGTTCCTTGCTCGTGCTCTCTCTCCTTCTGCTCCTGATTTGGACCTTGGGATTTCAGTCCGGTGTTTCAATTTGGGTCTCTGTCTCTGTCTGCTTTCATCGCCCGATGGAAGTTAATCTCCAGAAGGATGACTATATGTCTTTATTTGGGTTCACCTTATTTAGTTTCTCTAGGATCACGAATTATAGGCTCAATATCCTTTATTTATGGCTAGAAACCAAATATGAGTGAGTACATCCCATGTTCCTCTTTTTGGGTCTGGGTTACCTCACTCAGGATAGTGTTTTCTACTTCCGTCCATTTGCATGCAAAATTCAAGAAGTCATTCTTTTTTACTGCTGTCTACTCTCCTCTTCTATGATGTTTGCTAAGTTATAAATGCAGGACTTGTGCTGTAGATGTATCCACTGTGGCTATACTCCCAACAATCTGTTGATCTCTGCCTTGTTTCCAGCTGTGCTTTCTGTGCTGGTCTCCATCAGCTGTAGCAAGGCTTCTCTAATGAGGACTGGTAGTTACACTCATCTGTGGTACAAGTATGAGAGTTAGAAAGTAGTAAGGGTTACGTTGGCCTAGCCGAGTAGGACTAGTAGATTATTCTCTAAGGTCTGTGACCTCACTAGCCCTGGGAAGCTGGTTAGGCCCCCAGAACCAGGCATGATTTCCTTCCCCTTGAGTTGAATGGTCTTTCAATCCAATTGGCCAGTTGTTAGTTGATACCGACATGTGTGTGCCACCAGTGCCTTTATGGATATCTTGACATGCATGCTGGTAATTAGGGGGGTCCCATATGCACACACACACACACACACACACACACACACACGCATGCACACACACATGCACACACACAGATATCTATAGTGTGAGTTCTCCATTTACTCAAACCAATGTATCCAAGCTTTATTAGCTCTGAATGAGATCACAGAGTAACAGAGGTTTCACAGTTCCAGAAGGATTACAGCCTTATACTGTGGTTTATAAGGCTGCGAAAAACTAGTTGTAGAATTTATAGCAAAAAATATGACATATTTAAAGGCAGAACACTTTATTGTTCATATTGTCTTAAATTTATAGTGTTTGACATTTATCAGTGAATTTCTGAAAAGAATGAATAATTCTTGTAATAATAACCCATGCTTGGATAGATAGATTGAATTCTCTATGAGAATTACATAGACTATGTGTCATTTGGTTTAATATTTTTTTCCTGGTATGAGCTTTTTTATCTCTTTTATTGGAAATAGATTCTTTTCATATAAAATATTCTGATTATGGTTCTTCTTCTCCCTAATCGTCTCAGTTCCTCCCCGCCTTCTCTTCCATCTGGATCCACATCCCTTCTTCTTCTTAGAAAACAAACAGGCATCCAAGAAATAATAATAAAATAAGATAAAACAAGAACAAACAAATTGAAATAGGACAGACAAAACAGCCAAACAGAACAAAGAGTCACAAAACTAAAGTACAAGGAATTCATAGAGACACACATGTTCTCACATAGAGAAATCTCATAAAAACATAAAACTGAATATATATGCAATGGACCTGTAGTGTACAAAAAGAAAAGAAAAGAAAAAAAATGTCCTGTCTTAACATTATGAGACAAAGAACCTCCAAAGATGCCATTGAGTTCATTTTATGTTTGCTATCTACTGTTGGGCGTGGTGCTTACCCTTAAGAGTGGTTTGCTTCCTCAGGGACACTCCCTTGAAGAAAACCAATTTTTGTTATCAATTGGAGATAGTTTCTGGGTTAGGGATAGGTGTGTTCGTCCACTTCTCCTTTCAGCTCTAGGACCTGCTTCTGTTGCAGACCCATGAGGGCTGTTTGCAAGCTGCCTAAGTCTCTGGAAGCTCCTTTGTGCACCGGCTCTATTGCATCTAAAGACCTTTATTCCATGGTGTCCTCCACCGACTAAGGCTCTTACAATCTTTTCCCATCTTTGTAGAGTTCCTGCACCTGCTGATAGAGATTTGATGAAAACATTCCTTTTGAGGGCTAAGGGTTCTGATGTCTCCCACCCTCTGCCCATTCTCTGGTTGACCCTGCACACACTGTCTGGTTGTGGGTCTCTGAAACTTCTGATGATGTCTGAGAAAGGCACAGATCTGAGCACAACAGAAAATTTCAGGAGTCATTTTATCCCTATGTTTTTTTAGCAGAATAGTTGTGCTTGGTTTTTGTCTAGTTTCCTGGGCCTACATAGTCTCAGGTCCTTGGCCATCTTAATGCAGCATTGGTTTTGGGTGCCACGTCATGGCATGGGCCTTGACCCAAATAAGGAATTGGTGAGATGCTCTTACCAGGTTTGTGCCACGATTGTACCAGTGGACCTTGCAGGGAGGTGACCACTGTAGATCAAAGGGTTTGTAGCTGGAGTCATATTTTCTTTTCTCCTTTGGTAGCCTGCAGGATACCTTCCAGTACCATGAACACTAGTGCCTAGGGGTGAAGGCTCTGTTTAGGCACCAGCTTGACTTCTCCATGTTCAATGAGTTGTGTAGATGTTTTCAGCAATAGGCCCTTGCGATCATCAGTTTTTTGGAGGGCCACGTTGTTTTGGGATTCTCATGAGACCTCTTTGGCCAAAAACTTGATTATATGTAACCCATTCCTGGTACTGAAAGCGTCATTTGTTGACAAGAGTTGTCCAGTTGGGAATTTTATTTAGATCACCTTCATATATGAATATATTTTAGGAAGCGTCTACTGAATTAAGTTTCCAGTGATCCTTCAAATGGCCTTCAACAAGTTATCTCTGCAATTTTCTTTCTATTGTAGGAAATTTGGTCACCTCAAGACCCTAAATATTGATAGAAAGATCTGTCTTAAGCAATTAAACTGAATAAAAAGAAATATAGTCCCAGCAAGAAGATCCATGCTTATTCACTAAAAGGTGAATATTTTATATTTGCTCTTAGTCACTCTACAGGCACTCACAATAATCCTTCATTTGAATTTTATGGTAGGGCTTATTATTATTTGAATAACTCCCAGTTGCCAGGCATTGCATTGGGTACAATCTCACATTTTCCCTTAAGCCTATCATCATTCTGAATAGAAGAAGCTACCCTCAAGAGAGCATACTGTGGTACTAGGTATAGTATAGGATGCCAACTCCATTCTATACCAATGATTTCAAATAATATCCAGATCTTAAAATCATTTAAAATTTTCTTTGAAAGCTTATTAGTCCAACAGTCACCTTTGTGAAATGCTTTTTATCCTTTACTTAAAAAAAATATGACTTGAAGTGAATCCATTTCTGAGCATGCTGACTCTGCTAAACGGCTTACCACACATGCTCTGTATCATAAGATTAAAATGCATTAAACAATCTGCTCCAAATTCATCACTGGAAAGAAAAATAACTCGATGTAAATGGTGTGGTGATACCGAGACTCTCATGCCCCTTTTATCAGGACCACATTTTCAGTTTAATGCCTCGTTGTGTTCCAGCAACTTTGGAAAGCAAAATGTGTCTGACTTTTGAAACTGCCAAGGCAAAGGTAAAGGGCACGATGAGCTGAGCAGAAGCAGAGTCTGGGATATTTGAAGGTTAATGGAGGAGGAGCTCTGAAGAGCACGCCACAGGGGAAGAGTGAGGGGCAGAAATGAGCTAACAAGGACGGGCGTTGCTGAAGTGTTCATGGCCATCGGAGAAATGAATGGGTAGGGCTGAATGCATTACAGCTGTATCTCTCTGTCAGCATTATTTGGAAAAATTAACAAGCTTATTCCAAACATCCTTTACATGAATGAGACCAAACTAAGCACAGTGGATGCTCAGTATAACTCACCAGAGTTTCTGAGTATAGCCAATGCGTAACTTGCCTGGGCACCATCTGATCTAAGCCATTATTATGAGTTGGGTCTCAGGCCTCTGTTCTTTAAGTCAATAAAGGTTCTGTTTGAGTTTTAGAAAATTTTTTCTTCAGAAAGTTTAACAAAACCCATCAAGTTAAGCTCTCTCTATTTTGTGTGTGTTTCCAAAAGAGACTTTCTAGGCAATAGAGCCTTCATCTTTTCTTTAGGTGGATATTTTGTGTCTCTTCAGATCTGGTGGGTCTCAGTGAATGTTCTGAAATGAACTATGATTTTTTAAAACATTTTGATTCAGGCTTGGCACCATTTAGAATATACTCTGTTAATCCATCAAAACAATGACTCAATTTTTAGCCTCACATACCTGTGGATAAAACACCTGCAGATGTTGGCAATGCCAACTAGGTGTATTTTGTAGTATCTCTTTAAATCTTTCTTAATGTATAAAAGACATTTAAAAGCCCCCTTTTCATGGCAGTTGGCAGAGTACCTAAGACCATAACAAGTTGCTTCCCCAGTAAATGTCATTTTCCCTTAACCACAGAGCTATAATTCAAATACTGCAGGGTTCTTTCCCCCCTCATCTATGAAAAAAATAAAGTTACTGTGGAGGAGGGGACTGCTGGGAGACCAACGATTTAGAGTTAACAGCTTCCAAAATGAATTTTCAGACCAACTATCTGAGAGGAAGTGGTCTTGCAACTGTCTATGTGTAGACCCTGAGAAGAGAGGGAAACACAAGGCAAACAGTAGGAGCTTAGACTGATACAGTGGTTAAATAGCACCTTTATGCTCAGGAGATGAAGTTCAAATCAGTGCTAACTTTATAACCAAACGCAAGTGAACTTCTTCCACCTGGTTTCCCCATTATAAAATAATAGAAGTAATGATAGCCTCTGCCTGTTAGTTTTCTATTTTAGTGACAGAAATGGAGCAGCAGCAATCCGAATGGATGGTTTGTGGCTTTAAATAACACCATTGTCTTGCAGTTTCCTCGAATCGGGTACCAGTTAGGTTTTCACAGGCAGATAGCAAGGTGCTGAGCAGGTGCGTTCTGATTGGGACACTTGGCACATAGATCTGCTTCTGAGCGCCTGGTTCATTTCCTTGTCCTTGAGTAACTGTGGGATTTGCTTTCCTGTAGGTTGCAAACGAAGGTTTCGTTTTGAACCCTTAAGTGCTAAGGCCTCTCCTTGACAGGTGTTCATCACAGCGTACCAACTTGCCACATCAAGGCCAGGAAGAGAGAGTCCTTAGTATTCTCCAAGTCTCTTCTTTCACGATCGTCCCGGTCCCTTTTAACGGTGTACTTGTTTAGATCGGGCCCACACAGGAGGTATTGATTAACTCAGAGCTATATATTTATGGATGTCATGTAGATATTTCCTCCCTTTTCTTTTTCATCTTATAGAAAAACAATAACACAGGAATGGTCTTTACATCCATAAGCTTTATAAGCTCAAAGAGTAGCAGTGACAACAGTTTTAGGGATATTTTAGAGTTCTGCCTAAGTCAATTATCTCACAAGACTCCTTGAGATTAATCCTTTAGTTTTGTGAATCGCCTAGAGCCTCGGTCTGGGCAAACAGTATGTAAATTTTACCATTATTATTTTTTATAGGGTAGATCGTTTAGTCAAACAGGGTAGAGCTGTGAAATTGTTGTGGTCTGTCCAATTGGCTCTTCTTAATTTGTTCAAGGGTTGCCTTGTCATGCCTCATTCACAGGAAACTTTGGCCTAGCACAGCCAGCCTGAAAATGCTTCCTAAACGCAGCTATTTTGACAAAAAAAAAATCTGCTCCTTTTATCTAGAATATACTCGGCAGAGTCCTTCCCAGGGCTGGTGCAGTAGCTATGCCCCCTCTAGCAGGCTCCCAAGGTGAGTGCTGGTGGTACTGGGGCTTACACAAGACAAGGCTGCTGGGTTTTCTGTCTGAATCACTGCAGATGTACAGCCAGCTACAGCCAGACATGGATAATGTCTACAAGAGGCTGGTCTTTCCAAAGCCACTCCCCCCTCCACACACACACACACACACACATCACAGGTCACACTCTGATGCTGTAGGCAAGCCTGACTCTATCAGCTAGCCCACGTCAGTCAGACAAGTCAATAGAACTCCTGCACTCAGTCTGGGGAAGGAAAGTCTTTACTTTGGCTTTGTATCTGATTAGATCCAGGAGCAGGTTTTACGTTCTACAGACTGAGGCACACTTACCATGGAGAAAGAGATTTCTCCTTTGTGCCCTCCTCAGTGGCGTCCCTCTCAACAGAAGGCTAAGAAGAAGAATCAGTTATTTTTCACCTAGCTCTTCTCTCTCTTGGAAGAATATGCTGTGTAGACATGCAGGGCCAGCCCCTGGAAGGTGGAAACTGATGGGCAGAGATCTCCTGGGAGTTTGTCCTAATGTTAGTAGTAGTAAAGCCTGGGTGAAGGCAAAAGCATACTGGGGCCTTTGAGTCTGAAATCTACATGATGAGGGACTTTGAAAGCATGGACTGCTCAGTGGTAATCTTTACTGTGACTTGTGCTTGCGAGAATTGCCATCACAAGCCAGCCACGTCAATAGCAGAAGCTCGCTTTCTCCCTTCTGTGTAGAGCTTAGAAGGTCAAGGTCAAAGTAGGCACACTGATTTCTCCGTAAGCCCGAGATCTCCTTGACTTGTAGATTTTGTTTTCTCCCTGTGTTCTCATGAGGTCTTTCCTCTGTGTATGCCCTTTCCCAGCGGATCCCCTCCTCTTAGAAGGACACCAGCCACACTGGATGGCAGCCAATCCATATGACTTCATTTTATGTATTTTTTGCATGCCCTGTCTCTATAGAGTCATTAAGTTGAGGTTCTAGGAGATTAATACTTAGACACATGAATTTTAAGGGGTCATAATTTAGTCTGTAACACCAAACACGATGTCCTTAGGAAGACTCTCAAGCTCATATTTTATTATTGCAATGTAGGAATATAAACGTTGGTAGCATATTAATTGTTGATGCCCAGACCTTGGCCAGAATCGAAATGTTCTCTACCCCATGAACAAGCAACTGTGAGAACCAAAGGCAACAGTGTTTGGATGCATATGGCAGAGGGCAGGTAACTCCATTTCACTGTTCCCTGTGTCGTTTTTCCTCACTGATACATCCCTATAACTTCGAACAGTATCTGTACTGAGGAAATGTTTAATAGTTATTTGTAAATTGAAGGAAGGGTGGTTAAAATGGGTTAGGGAAACAAGATTTTGTGTTTTGTTTTTGTGGTTGGCTTTGGTTTTTTTTTGGTTTTTGTTTCGTTTTATTTTTTTTTTATTTTTAAAAAATGTTAGCTACTTTAGCATGGGCTACTGTGAAGGGATGGAGCACAGGCTGCAGGAGGCACCCTCAGCACAGCCTCGGTCCTGAGGAGCGAGACTGAATCCACTCTGTCAAATGACCCACATAGTAGCAAACTCCCCTTGTTCGAGAACAACCCCTGTAAATGTTGGAGAACGGAAACTCGAGTGCCCAGCTCCTCCTGTGACTTTATGTTTGCAATGATCCTAACTCACCCAGTTTAAAAAAAAATGAGGCAAGGATCATAAAGTCTTTAAAGAAGAGAAATTAATTGGACCCTATTTTGTTTTGTCAGCCAAAAAGAGAAAAATCCACACCCAGGTGCTTGCCTAAGACCAAAGGAATAAATTATATACACCAAGCCCCACAAATTCTAAAAATAAGACTTTATGAGGTGTCAGATCGTGAACTGACTTTCCCTAGCTGCGATCCCCACCAAATGGTTTTATGTGGCTTGTAATTCGAATGTTTAGTCTGCAGGAGTCAAGGAACAAGTGAGTTCTCCTTGAACGGAAGCCTGGCAAAGAGCTGAGTCATTTGGCTTCATGAGGCTCAGTACAGGCTGGACCTTCGCCCACGGAGAGAAAGAAAGGACAATGGATCCGAAAGTGACTGTGAGGAAGTGTAGTGCAAAGACTTCGGTGTGATCAAACCTTAGAAGTTCTCCCAAGGCCACTGGATTTCCTTTATCTGCTTAGTATAGGCGATGCTGTCAATTGAAAAGAACTGTGGTTCCGAAGCGTTTTATCGTCAAAAGGCGGGGAGGTGGAAAAAGCAAAGCTAACAAAATACCCTTGAACTGTCTTCATTCATTCAAGGAGAGAGACCTTGTGTATTCCAGGAAACATCAATGAGATCAAAAGACTGAAGGACAGAAAGGGGCCCGAGAGAGCCATTGGTCCTATGGTGTAACTCTAAACTGTCACTTGTGTAAGAGATACTTTCAGGGCTATAGATACCCGTTTTAAGCCTTAACTCAAAATTAGAATTCAAAGGAAGCCCATGTGGACCTAAGAATCTGTGTTTTAACCCTGCTTCTTCATTGTGGGTCTGGTGCTGAGTAGATGCTAGCTGAGCAGTCATGCTGGCCCAGTCCAGCTCTGTCATGTTCCTAACAAGGGAAAACTACGCCAGCGGGTTGGAACCAGGACCGAAGAAATTGTGGGGCAACAACACTAGAATTCTCTGTTTCTCTTTTCTTTGGTCAGGTCACGATGACGCAAGATACATGACTAATTATTCTAACAAGCGTTTAATAAAAGATACTTAACTTTATTAACAGAAAACAATCGCATTTTAGAAATAGTTTTCAGAAAAAAAAACGTATTCCTGTGTCCCACTTTATTATAGACAGTAGGGAATTAAGTATATAATACAGTAGTGGTGTTTGCGACTTAGATTTATGGCCTCATTTAGCCACTAACTACTTAACTTGATAAACAGAGCTCACCGAATGTGGCCGCATTGCTCTTGAACGGCAGTCCCAAACACACAATTTGTTTGTGTGATCAGGTGTGTCACCTCTGCTTTATCCAGTGAGTCCTCAGAATTTGAGATGGCACTTCCCAAAAACCGCTGCAGCTCTGGGTTTTGGGATGGTCAAATTTCTTTTCCTTTTTGAGAAACCAACACCTTAGTATTCTGCTCTCCCAATTCCCCAGTTATTTGTCAAGTACATAAGGGTTAAAAAACAAACAAACAAACAAAAAAACCAACCAAACAACCCTGATGAGTGATACTTTCAAACACTGTATAGCTTGATCCTTAGATGTAAGCAGAGCAAACATATATATACATATCCCATTTATTCCTATTTGGAAAGTGCTTGTTTTGTTTACGGTGCCTCAAAACACAAAGAAACAGGATGATTCCATTTTCCCATTCTGTCAGTTCCAGCAGAAGCGGCATGGAGATCCAAAACTGTTTAATACTGACTATCTCTTCCGTGTGAAAGTTGCTGCTGCCCACGGAGAAGGAGTGTGGTTAAGGTGCTGTTTTCATCTCATAAAGTTGTGGTTATTATTTCATATTTTTATAGAAATAATCACCACCTAAATGCACGGGGTGTTGACAATTTTTGAAACAGGGCCAAATAAATCAAATTCCCAGTCCAAAGTAGGCAGAGCCCAAATGCAGACGGAGTCCAACACCAAACCAATGACTCAAAATAAACATGGTATCGCTCAGAGGCCCTTGCGGAGTGAGAGCTGTAGAAGGGGAAGTGGTTTCCGAGTGAAGAAAGAAGGGATCCCCTTAAAGTGTGACAGAGTAATAGAAACTCGTGGAATAAATCTAGATTCTTAAGATTTACTTCTCTAAACCAGGCTTTTCTTTAAGGACTTCTACTTTCCCTGGGGAGAAAACAGATCCACTCCAGGACAACAAACTATGATGTCAAGTGTGCACATACATGTTACATCTAACTGTGGGAGCGCTGATGTCTAGACACGAAGCCACTCCATCCCTCTTAGTTATTGAGACCTGGAAAGTGTCCTCAGCTTAAGATGAAATGATGTTTTTCTCCTTAAGAAAATGGAAAGAGAGTCTCATAAAGAGTGGAAGTTCTTTGAACCTTGTTAATGAATCACTCCGTGGATACACACGAGCCCTCTGTACAGCACGATCAATCAAAAGCTACACAGGAAATGGGAATTTCACAGCAGAGCCCGGAGTCTTATCACAATTGCTTCCTGACAGAGAGAGCGGATAACAAACTCAGGACAAGGCCACGGGAATGCTGGTGGAAACCTTGTTTCACGTTGCTCTAGGTATCAAAATAGGAAGCAAACAGCTTTCAAACTGCCCTGAGAATTGCCTAGAGGAAGTGCTGTTTCCTCTCCCTGCACTTGTTCAGTTTGCTTATCTTTCCGCCTCCAGTACAGCCCTCTGCAATCTGGCTGAGACCGGTCCACAAACACCTTCTTTTCCTATCTGCCACTGACCGAAAGTCATCCAGCTACCCCAGGATGTTCCCCTTTCTCCCTAGCCAACAAAATGTGATAAGGGAAGGGAAGGCACAACCCTCACTGATTTCCATGAATGCATCTCTTATGCAGACAAGCAAAAAGACCAATTCTTGTTCACGGAAGTACCCCCACACTGTAGGGCAGAATGGGCTCCAGTACTGCTTGATCAGTTTGTCTTCCCACCCAGGCAGCATCTCAGCATGACTGAGCTACTTCATCCGGGTCCTCAGCACTAACCAATAAACAGCTCTGGGTCTCATTAGCTATTCAACCTAGTGCAAGTGCCTACCAAGAATAACATGTAAGCTTATTTTACAAGGAGCTGGGGTTTGTGTTACCACCTACTGGTGATTTTTAATACAACATCATCACCGGCCTGGCACCTGACATTCACACAAGGCTTTTCATGAATGTATACCTGCAGAACATCCAGGCACCTGGCTGTCCACATCCTGCTATGAGCCAAAGAAAGCTCATGTATTCACCCTGTTGCCTCTGCTTGGCCTTGCATATTCTGTTTCCAATTCATGTAAAGGTGTTCTGAAAGTTAAAATTCCTAGGTCATCTGATTTCATTTAACCTGAGCATTTTAATTTGAAACACAGATGTTTTAAGACGGCAACAATTCAGGAAAGGTCTAACTCATTCTGTTAGGTACCAAATCCATCTTGGTTCATGTCTTGGCCCTCAGTTTTCCAACATCTTCACAGCCATCTTTCAGATAACTGCATGGTTTAAAACTAAATGTGCTTTAAAAACAGAAAAATTTAGGTTTCTGGTGTGGGGAGTGGGGGTTAACACAAAGAAGACAAATTACTGGATACCGTATCTATTTTTAACTTTTCTTTACTAATCTAGAAAACTGTTCTTTAATTACAATTTGCTAAAAAGATCCAACTTTACCATAAACTAAATCCATCATAATTTCTCTGTAAGTTGCTTTCTTTCCCCACAAGATTGGAAGAGTATTTATATTGCTCTATAGAGATCCATGTGATTTGATAATACCTGAGGTATTGCCATTTTAGTGTTAATCAAATAAATATTAGGTTTCTGTGCACAGTGAGCTAACTGCATCTAGTATTTATTATATTAAGGAAATCATTTCAGTAAAAGCTTTATGGAGAAAATTTAAGCAAAATATATGCAAAAAATATTGGTATTATGCTTTGGTTGGAGAAATGAAAACATGTGCTAAGTAAGATTAAGTTTTATAAAAGTTGTGCTAGGGTGGAATGAAAGAATTCATCTGGGCAGACTATTTACCCTCCCATATCGCCCTATTAAGCATCAATTCCTTCTTTTCCATGTATTTATTTAATAGGAAAACATAAGAGCTTTTCTGCAGAAAAATCCACCATCCTCTTCCAGGACAACTGAACTGAGTGGACCTATAATCTGAAGAGACAGAAGGGTCTCCAGTGAGAACCACCATGGAGGCTTGGCCAGTAGAGATGTTAGCTCAGATTTTCTAACCTACTCTGAGTGAGCAGCGGCTTAGGGACACAGCAAGAGGAAAGACACGGCGACTCACAGGCCAGTGCCAAGCCTGTCGCTGCCGGATCTCCAGGCTTCTCTTCTCCAGCTGTTTCCTGCTCTTTCCTCCCATCAGTGCGATAAAGTTGTTCCTGTGACTCAGAATCTAACAAAAAAAAAAAAGAACAATGTCATATTCACTTTGTTAGATATGAAGAAGAGAAGCAAAACACCGGACTGTAATGTGATCCAGGGATTAACAAAATTGAGCAGCTGCCTCCACTCTGCACTAGAAGATCAAGTCCATAGTTTACAGTTATGAAATCTAAATTGACTCATTAATAACTATCTTGTTAGATAATGGAACCAACATGGTGATATTTACTCACTTTGCATATCATGTCTTCACATTCCTTTCTGAAGAGTAGTTCATTGTTGAAAGAGTTGGGTAGAGAGTGATTTATGAGGTGATAGATGTTCCCCTAAATGAATTAGACAACTGGTATCCATGAGTCCATGCTCCCCCAGGAGGACACCGTGGTTGCTAACAACAATGGTCTCTTTTGGGAGCTTTAATAAACCAAAGTAAAGAAATATGAAAAGTGACATGAAGTTTTTACTTATTTATTCATATTATTTGTAGTTAGTGCTAAGACTCAAATTCAGCGCCTTAGACATTGTACGATATCCCTCTACCACACAGTTACAAGCCCAGCCCCAGACAAGGGTTTTTACTTATTTCTATGAACTCAAAATACAGAGTATGGATGGGTTTTTCAATGCTTCTTAAAACTTCTCTAAAATTTCAGACCATGGTTACAAGTTCCTTTGAACTTGAGGAGATGTAATATGTATCAGTCTCTAAAGTAACAATATTGACCACTCCATTTTTGACTCTTCCAATTTGCTGTAACCCTATTATGCTAAGATTAATTACCATGCCTCATTAACTGCACAATAGGGCCAGCCAACCTCACGGACTCAATACATTTGCCATCAGTCAAACCTGCTAAGCCAGAAGTTGGATAGTCAAGACATCTTAACTTTCCATTTTAATGTATACATTTGAATCTTAATGGATTACACTGTTACAATATCATCCACCAACATAAGGTTTACAACTGGACGCCAGAGAATCCAAGTGGGATTTCTGTGTTTTCTATCCTCAGAAACTAACCTGAATTCTTGTAGTCATGCCAAATTCCAAGAGACATCACAATTAGGTCCCAGAAGAATACACTGCAGTTGAAGAGGATATCCCCTACCGAACTATGTGGGGCAAAGGCTGGCCAAAGCAATGTTCGCATTCATGCAATGATGCACTTACTTACACATGGTGAATGGAGTCGTTATAATTATGACTAAGGTCACACTAAGATTAAGCTCCCCCTACCTCAAATCATGTGCCAGAGAAATGACATAATTCTGAGCTGGCTGTCATTCAATACTTCATACCTCATTTCCTTCCGAAGCATTCGGGTGAAAGTTCATTGAAACCAAGGTTTCACCGGACTTTAAAACATAATGGGAAAATAGGCCAAGTTGAGGACAGGACAGATTTTAATCAACATTACAATACCTTCCATGACATTTAACTCACAAGCATTCAATTACGCTCACTTGTAATTTAAGTTCATGAGCTAAGCAATCTAAGGTTTAAATAAAAGAACTCGGCAGGGCACCCCTGTGGTGAAACTGTGATGTATGGGAGACTCTGAGACTTGGGAATAGGAGCAAGGAAGGAAAGAAAGTCAAGGCAAGTTTTTCTCCTACTCTGGCTTTTGCGGCAGCTATTTGTGGCATTGCTTTCCTCTCATTTGTTCTGTCTATTATCCTAATAACTTAAATTTTCAGACTGGCTAATACAAACACTTAACGGGTACCTAGTGTATATTCTAGGTCTTCTATCACATTAGATACCAGAAATTCTTGGACAATATGTAAAAATAGCAATTTTAAATATGAGAGGAGAAAATGTATATTCTTGCATACATATTTATTCTTTCAGCGTCTTTGAGAAGAAGCAGAATTTCAATCACGTATATAGTTAAAGAAATAAAATCGAATAATATTTCCATAGATGTTAATCTAATTCGATCTCATTCTGCTAGGCAAATATCTGAAATTATTTACTTCATTCAACCATCACAAGCTCAAGATACATATTTTAGTTTTTTCTTTGTATAATTAAATAACTTTCACTGTATTTCATGTAACTATTATTAGATTTATATAAGTATGTAATGATTTCTAATAAATCCTTTACATGTTTTGGGTAAATAGTTGTATTTTATATATAAAACATGGTGCTCTTGGCATAGAATAAAATAAAACATATAGTTCTGCCTATAGGAGTTTAGAAAATAAGTTTAACTTTGAAATAATATCCGATAAATTTAGTGATATTCCTAGAATATCATTTGACTGGCACCCTGAATGTGCTTACCCTATAACAAATATTCAAAACAATTACTTCAAATTTAAAACAATGGAGTGCTAATCATCAGAAACTACTGATCAATAAAGACCAAAGAAATATCTCGGGTACCAACTATGGGATTTTAATGGGCTGGATGCTTACCCTGGGTAAGAAATTTTAGTGCATATGAAAACAACCTAGAAATAAAGAAAAGGGTTCAAACAAGGTTCAACAAATGGACTTTATATGACAAGACTGTAAACTGCCAATTTAAGTAGCACACCTCCCAACTTTGCTGTGTTTCTCTACAAAACACAGCACAGGAAAATCCAAATGCTCAGTAGATAAATGGCAAGACTGCGTCAACATATTCTATTGTTCTTTCTCCACTACAACACAAAGTGCAAAATCTCAAAGTAGCTGTTGTTGCATTTTTTTTGAAAAAGCAGGTAGATTAGCTTTAATCAGACCATGTTGCTACAGACCCAATAAGAATGTTACTTTTTACAGACAAAACCAGCCAAGTGACACCCGTGTATTCTTCCCAGAAACAGTTGTCTTTAGAGATGCTGCTCTAGAAGCAGCTATAGCTCCTTTGCCAACAAGATTATGTCTTTGTCTCCATAATCCTAACAAATACATTTAGGACTAAAGATATAAATGCTGTCGTTATAGCAAATTACCAGAATCACTGGCTAAATATTAAAACTACCATCTTAGATTACATGATGTTTTTACTTTTCAATGATTCCATATGGACTTTGCCTTATTTTGGCTTTCAATACTATTATGAAAGATTGAAGACAGAATCAACCCATTTTATTGTTCTTTCTCTACTATAGCACAAAATTTGTAAGTAAAATCTCAAAGCCTCTAAGTTATTTGAGGAAAAAAATACTTCCTGGGCTCACGGACCTAGGTTTTACTTTAAACGCATGTGAGTTCAAATACAGAATTTTATCACAACAAATTAACATGAACGCCAAATCCAGGACTGCAAGTATGAAAAATTATTATGACAGGAAACAGAAAAGGCTCCTTCTTCGTGATTCTCAGAAACAATGTCTGGGAAGCCTGCGTTTCTCCCTGGACACGAATCACAACAAAGTCACACTGGCCGTAGATGCCTTTTGAAGAAGAAAGACCAAGCATTGCTCTGGGGCTTTGGTCTCCTTTTTCTCCTCCAGGATTGGATTGTTCATGGCTGCTGCTTCTCTGTGGAATTCCTTTAGTTACTTTATTTGCTTCCTTATTTGCTTTCTCTGTCTTTCCTCTGTGTAACAGTGTAGTTTTAATCAAGAGCCAATTGTAAATAAAAATGGTTAGATTCAGTATGTAAATCATCACTTCTAACAGAGTTCTTGTATTGACCCTGCCAACTAAACACAATATAACTCATGGCAAAGGACACATAGTGTACCCAGAAAGATATTTCATAATAGCCCTTAAAACTCCCATCCTGAACTTAGTTTATGCTCTTTTCTTTAATGTTTTTTTAAATTGTCTTTTAATTGATCAAACCAGATAATTTCTATCACTGTCCCTAAGAATAACTTGAATTCAACTTCCCCATGCCCAAATAAGGCACCATGCCAGGAGGCACACCTAATCCTAGTACTGGAGAGACAAAGACTGGAGAAGGCTTGGGACTCACTCACTAATAGTCAATCTAGATTAATTGGCAAGCCCTTGGTTTCAGAGAGGGAGAGAGAGAGAGAGAGAGAGAGAGAGAGAGAGAGAGAGAGAGAGAGAGCGAGAGCTTGTCTCAAAAACAAGGTAGATGGCAATCCTGAGGAACACTACCTGAGATTGGCCTCTGGCCTTCAGATAAGCACAGAGGCGCATATGCACACGAACACACATATACTCGGTTCAGGTATGCACTCATACACACAAAATCAGTACTTTCATTCAGGAACATTTTTGACAATAAATCCCAGAACAGCTGCTGCCTTTAAGACATTGACTCGATATTGTATATTAAAAAAAAAACAGTAGGAATAATGGGTAGACTGTTCTCTCAATACTTTATAATCTGATAGGAAGTCAATACTCGTGTTATTACCTGCAACACGTAGGGCTACATGGTGAAGCATCCTGGAGGTAGCTGGGCCAGTCAGCACTTTCTAAACAGTAATCTCTTGTTCATCTGTGGACAGTAGAACAATGAAAACTGTAGAATTCACTGACACAGGGAATTCAGTGACAACAGTGGAGTTAGGATAAGTCTTGAAGTTTGAATTCCAACATTCCTTCTTACTAGCAGGTTGGTCTTGGGAATCCACCTTAAAATTTACTTAACCTTCCTCTTAATTGCTACGGAGTCTATAAAATAATAACTTGAAATAGGAGGCTCTAACGTAGAGTGTCGATGCCTACACATGTGGCAGCAATCATGCTTAGCATTTAACAAATGGTGTTTGTTCTCCACACTGTAACACATTCACTGGCTAAGACCCTCTGCATATTTAATAATGTGGGCACTATCAACAGTGCCTTGTGTCGATGGGGAAAATCAAGATAAGCATCAAATAAGTGGCTTACAAAGGAAGCACCCATGTGTAACGACTAGTGTTCAGATTCACACCTCCGACATCAGAGCCTCCAAAGAGATGCGCGTGCTCAGCTCAGCAAGATTGCTGTTAGAAAGGAATAAATGTTTCATAAGTAAATAACTCTCTATCCTTGAGTGGGGACATTTCAATTTAACCTTGGAAACGGAGTGGGAAGACATGTACACCATCAAGTCCAAGTCAGAAGGGCTTTGGGATCAGTATCGTGGTTCAATGAGGTAAGAGGGTGAGTATGAAATGACAGGCAGATATTCATCTTTTTTGTTTTGTTTCTTTGTTTCTTTGAGACAGGATTTCTCTATAGCTTTGGAGCCTGCCCTGGAACTAGCTCTTGTAGACCAAGCTGGCCTCAAACTCACAGAGATCTGCCTGCCTCTGCCTCTTCCTCTCGAGTGCTGGTATTAAACATGTGTGCCACCACTGCCTGGCTAAATATTGATCACTTTTAACCCCTCTGTTAGAGTTAAGCAAGACTGTAAAACTCTTTCATAATAAAGAAATATACCAGAGAAGATTTCACAATTAAAGACTAAACCTCTTGCATTTTCCTTTAGTTTTTAACATGGGTAAAAGATTTGCTTTTTACCTATCTATCACAACACTATTTAATGTCTATTTCTATGTATGGGTATTTGGCTGACATAAAAATATATGTACTATGTGTGTGTAATGCCTGCAGAGACCTAAAAAGGGCGTAGGGTTCTTGGAACTAGAGTTACAGGTGATTGTTAACCCCCATGGGGGCTCTGGGAATTGTACCTGGGTCCTCTGGAAGAGCAGCCAGTCATCTTCATCATTGAGCCATCTCTCCAGCCCCACAACACTATTTTATTACTTAAATATTGGGACTAAAAGGACCAAAATACTTTTTTTTTCCAGACAGTGTTTCTCTGTGTAGCTCTGGCTGTCTGAAACTTGCTCTGTAGACCATACTAACCTTGAACTCACAGAGATCCGCTTGCCTCTGCCTCCCTGAGTACTGGGATTAAAGGCGTGCGCCACCACAGCCAGGCCCACAATTCTTATACTAACTTGATATAGAACATTCTTGGCTTGCAACACATGTGAAAGAAATGACTTTTAATACAGAAACTTGCAGAGAACAAAGTAGCATTTGTAAAATATGCATTCTTTTTTCCATTTTACATTTTTTGCTTGTCAAAAATCAAGTGTTCGTAGGTGTGTGGGTTAATAGCCGTGTCTTCAATTAGATTCCATTGGTCCTCCTGTTGGTTTTTATGCCAATACCAGGCTGTTTTCAGTACTGTAGCTCTGTAGTAGAGTTTGAAATCAGGGATTGTGATGCCTCCAGAACTTCCTTTGTTGTACAGAATTGTTTTGGCTATCCTGGGTTTTTGGTTTTTCTATATGAAGCTGAGTATTTTTGTTTTGAGGTCTGTGAAGAATTTTGTTGGGATTTTGATGGGCATTGCATTCAATCCTTAGATTGCTTTGGTAAAACTGCCATTTTTACTATGTTAATCATTTAACTTTTTAGTTTAAAAAGTCAGTTATAGGAAGATTGAGAACCACTTCATCTTCCATCAGATGAAGCAGACGTTAATTGGTTTGCCCGTCTAAGCAATTTCTTTCTTCCTTATTTGCATTCTTGATTCAATTTAAATCTCCTGTCATGGTTTAACAGTAAACAAGAGACACTGTAACTAAAGTGCAGGCTATGGTACAGTATCTACACTCTCTTTCCCTTCAGGACAGGCCCACCAATTGTCCCCATCTGTCCAGTTTTCATCCTGTGACTGCCTCTCTTTCTGGACATGGTCATTGGCTAAGGAAAAACACCTTGATGGAAGTCATGCTTCTTTCTCTCCTGGCTCAGCACACACCATGTGACTAGCTGGTGCCCCACCTACCCCAAATTCAGGTCATCCCAGCTCCAAAGATCCTGCTGCCAGGAGATTATTTTCTGGGCATGACAGAACTATGCCAATACTCAATACTGCTTCCTCACTTCCCTTAAGGGGTCGATTATTCACTTCTTCCCCAAGAGTTCCACCTGTGACAACTCTCTGCTGTTTAAAGTTTAATATAGGAACTAAGTTTAATATATGAACATTTCATAAATGAGAAATGTAATAGAAATGAAAATTCCAAAGCTCTGACATTGATGTAGCATTATCAACCAAAGTCCCATGCCAGATGCTGTCTATTGTCCTAATATTACTTGTTGCAGCAAATTTATTTTCCTTTTTTCATAATTAAATTTCTAATTCCAAAACAATATATTGTATTCACTTGTCAAGCCAGCTTATTCTAAATGGATTTTCTATAGTGCTTTTCTTGATGTGGGCGTTTTTTAAGGACACGGATGAATTATTCTGTAGACTGGCCTCCAGTGTGAATCTGTCTTTCCGCAGAGTTAAAGCTAGCATTGCTTCCTTGTGAGTCATGAGTTCAGCAATACTGCCCTAATCCTGGAACTTATACAACTGATTCTAAAAGGTCTGAAAGGTTTTGTCATCTTTAATTGAATTGCTCGGCATATGATAAGCAATCTCCTCCATAATAATGAGAAATGATGAAGTAAATTGCAGAAGCACGATGGGATCCTTTTGAGAATATATAAAGCAATAACTTGTTACCTAAATGCAAGGTTGTGCCATCACTGAAAAGCACTTAGTGGAGGCATGAACTAAGTGAGTACTTATCTTCTCGGCTCATTCTCTGAAGTTCACCAACTTCCATTTGACAGTAATAAAAGACACGTTCTGAATTTGAGAATATTGAGAGGTGGAGTCAACGCTAAGTCGCCTATGACCGAGTCATGTGCTGGCCATGTATATGCTTTATTATTTCACTTTACTTAGCCTTCATGGGTACTTTATGACATTTTAAAAGATTCATTCTAATTTTAATTTTGTGTGTGTGTGTGTGTGTGTGTGTGTGTGTGTGTGTAGGTACTGTGGAGTTCAGAAAAGGGGATTGAATCCTCTAGGCGTGGAATTATACACAGTTGTGACCCACCTAATGTAGGCACTGGGACTGAACTGCAGAAACAGAAAGAACTCTTAACGACTGAGTCATCTCTCCAGCCCTATAATAATGGTAACTTTACTAATATCACATTTTACTGATGAGAAAACTCAGGCTTTTGTACGGTGCCTTTTGAAAGATGATGTAATAGGCAAAAAGAAAGACGTGAAATCCGTTGTGAACTTTTCTTAATAGGAGTTTTATGGTTCATATTCAAACCTATTATCTCTAAAGATATTACCTTTACTATATCTTGATAAACATTCCTTAAATACTAACTGAAGACCTAGAGCTGGGTTAAAAATTTTAAAAGATAGAGAAAAAAGATGATAGAAATATACCAGATATCAAGATACCATCTCAGCTAGAAGGCTTCTTACACTGGTAAAGTCTCCAACTGCATTCTAAATACTTTGTTTTTATGCCCATGGATAAGTGTAGTTCTCATGCCCAAGTCAAATGAGTTTCTTTTCATAGCAAGTAACAACTATTTCAAAAATTCACAGCTGCTCAAGAGGTAAAGAAAAGAAAAGGATGGGGTATCAAATCCTAGCTGAAACATTTGTATATAAGAAGAAAAAAGAAGATGAGATATCAAACCCTCGCTGAAACATCTGTATATGACTCCTATATCTCAAACACAGGCAATAGTGCGAAAGAGAAGGCAGAAAGATTTTAAGAGCTTAAGAGTTATCTCCTGTGAGAGTGTCTTCTTTATACAAAAGGGATTCTATGCTTATGATATCTCGAAAATATGGTTGCCTAAACAATACACAATGCCAACAGGAATGGGGGAAATCTTACACAGTCTTACCCCTAGATGAAGAGCAACAGGTTATTAGCGGCTGCAGAAAGAGGGAGAATCAACCATACCTACGATGAGCCCCTGATAGATTAGGTAACCTGTCCTAAGTAGCCAAACATGAGCACATTCAGAGATATGGGCAACATTAAGTGGACTCAGTAGATTTTCACACACACACACACACACACACACACACACACACACACACACACACACCTTCATACACATACACAATACTTATATACACACATATATGTGTATATTATATATAATAGTTTTTAAAGGAGAAATAATAATAATAAAAGTTTTGATCATCAGTTTGAGAGAGAGTTGAGAGACACAGGAGGAGCTGCAGAGTGGAAATGATGCAATCATAGCACTCATGCATGAAATCCTAAAAAAAAAAAATGTTTAAAAAAGAATGAGTCAGTCCTGCCTATGTTTGACCTTTAGTTTCTACTGAACAGATTTCTTTTGTTTAAATAATTTAGCTCATGATAACCTGTTACTGAACTCAGAGAACAGATGCCTCATCTAGCTCAGATGATTCTAAGTCCAATGTGTGTGTGAGTGTGGTATGGGCAGCTCCAAAATATTTACTCAAGGACTTTCCCCCAGACAAATTCCAACCAGACAATAATGTCTAACACTGTCTGGTAAATCGGAAAATATCCTGAATGAAATCAGAGATTTCAATAGCCCAAAAGGGATAAAGTGAATCATCACCACGTCCTGCGAATGGAAGAAAAAAAACTACTCGGAGAAAACACGTGGACCAAATGACACCAATGTGGACCAAGCAGGGAGGCTCAGGTGCCAATGACGGCTGTTCTGTAAACCCCAGAATAGAAATCTCTACTTTTGCCTTTTTCTTTATCTGAACATATGGACTGGTTGTTTTTACTGCTCTATGGTATTTATTTACTCCTTTTGCTTGTGGCTTGATTTCGTGATCTAAAAGTCTTTTCAATTAAAAATAATTTTAAAAGAAAATCGCCTATAACATTGTACCTTTTGTTCAGAATTAATACTTAACTTAGTGTGATGTTTTAAGGCACATTTTGCATTAAAGAAATAATGCATCATGCCCATAAATAAATTAACAAATTTGGAAGAATTTTTGACCTGGGGAACGAACATTTTACCCAACTAAGGTCCGTTGCTTCAACTAGTATCTGATCATAATCTACATCAAAACCTTGTGTCACACACTCGTCTGTCCTGTAACCCATCCCTATTTTGGTTCCAACACTATTTTTCTGCCACACAGACAAGGGTGTTCCCTTTTCTGCTTAAAAAGTAAGATACTTTCCCACCATCTATTGACCAAAGCCAAGTGTTGTCGCTAATCTGGCCGCGTCTTTCTGGCCTAAACCCAGACTTCAATATCTACTTCCCTACAGTCCACCATTGGACACCTCATTTGGAAACAAAACAAGACAAAAAAACAATCAACTTGGCCATGTTCTATTCCCCAAGCACTGCGTCTGCATCACTGCAGGCATCCCATTATCCCTGCCTGTTTTGTGTGTGGAATGTAGCAGATTTCACACGTCATTGTTACCACCTGGCGGCTTTTCCACTGTTCCATGTTCCCGGTGACAGTGCACAGGGGTGGGAATGTGGTCAGATCCACCCACTCAGAGAGGTTTTCGCAGACTTCCCTCCCTAAGAGAGGAGCTCTTTCTTTGTGCCCCATTCTGACCTCCCCAGCAGCTTTATTTTTCCTCTTAGCACTTATCAACATCAAACAGGCAACACATATACTTACATATATACATATTTTAGAGTATATTATCTTTCTTCTGACTTTAAAGTACTTAAATCTCAAAGACACATAAACTTTGGCCCATTCATTTTTCTAGCCTCTGGCTAGATTTTTTTTTGTCATATCACAGACACTCATTCAAAACCCTTTTTGGATTAGAGAATGTATTTAGTCAACATTTATCAACAGCTTGATATGTGCAATGAAATATTATAGATACTATATACCAAGAGTCAATAAAGCAAGATCCTTTCTCTCATAGAACTCAATATGAACTAGATGGAGACAATAAATAAAGCAGAGGTCTGGTGTTACTCAATTTCAGATGGTGATAACGGGGGCTTATTCACTGTTTCCTCACTTGGTTTGAATTTATATTGATTTCAGGCTTCACAGTATTTTGGGAGAAACATGTTTCTTCAGGAATGGCCATATTTTAGCAAAATTTGAGTAGCATCTGAGTTGATTTATTTTTGGCAAAATAAGCACAGAAAGGAACAAATGATGAAAAAGAAAGCATTGTAATATCATATATAAGGAAAGCTTTGTTGTTTTATAAGAGATAATTTTTAAATTTATTTCCTAAAACAAAAGACTCTATGGTTAACATCATGCAAAAGAAAGATGCGGGAGAGCAGTTGATGGAATGTTTTCAACATGACCAATACAAAATGATGAAGTGGAGAATTCATATAATACACATCATCATTGATTAATCAGAATGATAATTGGCTTAGATGCTGCTTAGAAACCCATTACTGCAGATGGCCTGAGAGAATCTCCCGATTCCCCTTCAGGCTGTTCGCTCAGCTCTTACCCATGCTCTACAGTACGTCATGCCATTTACCTATGGTACAAACTCCATAAGAAAGCGTTTGACACTTGTTTCTTTGAGGCTGGTTTGTTTTGCTTGACATAATGACCTTGAGTTTCACCCATTTCTGTCAAACAACAGCATCTTGTTCTCACGTGTGGCTGGTTACCCCACTGTGTATATTCATACCCCATTTTCTTGATCTGGTCACACACTGGTGCCACCTAAGCTGATTTTATAACTTTGCTGTTGTGAGTAGTGACGTGCTGAACATTTGAGGTGTAATTTGGGTCTTAAGTGCCTCCCACACCAGACACCAATTCTGAAGGAGTGCTCACTCTCATGCAAGGCTACTTTGATTACCCTTAGGAGTTCGCTTCTAGAAGGAGGAAATTCAGTCATTTGAAGCATACCTTTTAATCTCTTTGGAACTTCAGCCCCTTCTTGTCACCCTCTTTGCTTCTCAGCTGCCATGAAATGTAGAGGCCTTTCTGCCATATGCTTTGGTGATGATACATTGTGTTGTGAGTGTTCCAAAGCAATAGATACAAGAAGTCATTGTAAAACCTCTGAAACCATGAGCCACCTTCAAACTTCCCTTATTTAAAGTTCATTACCTCAATACTTTTATCACAATAATGGAACTCTGACTAACGGAACTCCTAAGCCAGCAAGTCCACGGACAAAAGTAACTCAGATTGAGTAGATAAGGAAATGGGGTTGACAAGGAGTCCTTCTATGTTAACCAAGTAGCCCTGACATTAGTTTTTCACATGAGTAATCCCAGTACTTGTTTTGTTTATGTGAATAAGAAGTGTCAAGAACCTCAGAATCCTTTGTGTTTATGTAGTAGATAATAACCTAGTTATCCAGAATGCCAGGACATTATTAAATTAAATCATCCAGTGCATCTATACAGGAGAGTGCTGTACAATTTGAACAGATGCACAAGAGATGATACTCAAGTTGCAAATTAGTTGGACTGAAAGATCTCTGTAAATGTGTGTTTGAAACAACAGTTTCCAATACCCACTCAAGTGATTTGAGCAATACTCTATGTACAATTCTGACCACAATACTTTCCTACCAAGTCAAAGAGAGCTAGAATTGTAGCTAGATTTTATGGAAAATAAAAACATTTCAGAATATAGTCCAGTCCATAGGGATGCCTGAAGGCCAGAAGCCCTTCTTTTAGCAAACTATGTAAAACCAGGATTAAGAAAGTTACTATAGGGACAGGCAGATAATCTCTGACTTCATTGCAACTTTGACTACTCTCTAATTGTCCTTCTCCAGTGCCATGGCAATATATAATTGCCGCAACGTCTGGAAAGAACTGTAAAAGGAATGATAAAAAGGCAGCACCCATTTCTCGTAAAATCATGGCCCAGTCCTAGAAAAAACATGAGCATCTTTCCTTTGTTAACCTATCCCCCTTCAGTTCTTTTCCCCAGACCTATAATGGGAAGACATTGATTCTCAGACTTTGATGGTCAAGACATTGATTCTCAAGCCATCCACTTTTCACTTTTTGTGATCAAGAATAAAATTCTTTTTCCTACAGCCAATGGAGATTTAGTTACATTATATTTTAATATTTAATGGGAAAATGCTCTAACATGACCTCGTAAAATGAACAATTCTACTTCTAATAGGGTCATCTCAAAGTAAAGGTATATGATGTGGCCTGGTCCTTTAGATCTGAATCTCACTGACACTTTAGGCTCCCTCAGGAGAAAGGGAAGTAGTTAGGGATTATTAGGAGCTAAGATCCTAGAGAATCTCTTCCATCAAATATAAAAGATGAGATTACACAAGGGTAAATTCTCAAATTTTCATTGCTATAGCAAAGTAATCAGGCCTGTTTCCCTTATAAAGAGAAGAGGTCACTATCTTGCAATGGATCAGTGGGTTGTGTGAGTGCGCATACATACAGATCAGAAGTCAATTCCTCAGAAGCCATTCCCCTTCAGACAGGGTCTCTCGCTGGATCACAGAGCCCATCAGTGAGGCTAGGCTGGCTAGCCAGTGAACCACAGGGATCCTCCTGCTTCTGCTTCCCCAGTACTGGAATTATAAGCACACACCAACACATTTGGCCGTTTATGTGAGTGCTGGGTGTTGAATTCAATTTCTTGGGCTTGCAAAGCAAGCACTTTACCAACAGAGAGGACTCCCTAGGTCTCAGTTTGCATTTGCTCAAATGTTATCTCGAGAGATTTCTTTTTCAAACAATGATAGCGATTAATGAATAATAATAAGTTAATATTTTGAATTAAATCTGGCAAGTATTCTGATAATGTATATTTTAGTACTTTTGATACTTTCATTAGCTATAATTTTTCTCTTTCTTTCCATCTCTCTGCTACCTTTCTGTTCAAACAGATAAAAAAAATTCACAGAATTAACTAGCATCTTCACATGAAAGCCCAAAAGATCAACCTGAGAACTGTAGCTATAAAAAAGAACCATCTGAGATGAGAAGGTAAAGCCCAAGGTTCTTCTACTTGTTTCCAACGTCTAGTTGCCTCTAGTCCTTAATAATGTGATTCCCACTACAGAAGAATGTTCACTGGCACAACATCTATTAATGTTCCCCATAAACACCACAAGTACCACAGGAATCCAGGCTCCTCACCCCTCCTACCACCTTACCTAAGAAATACATTTATGAAGGGACTATCCAGGAGGCTCACCCTGCCTATTTTTCTAGTCCTTTCCATCACCCCTCTCCTACATGTGCACACCCACTCAACACACCCTTGGCTAGTAGCGCAGTTGTTTTTATTTCAACGGTAAGACATGATTCAGGACAGGAAATGAGAATTCTGTTAGACGAGAAGAGCGGCCATCTCATCCCAATAGTGGAGGCACTGCCTTTTCGTTTCCTATGACTCATGATTCTTTCTTTCTGGCTTCTTGTAAGAGGGAGGCAAGGAGGGACAACCTTGTGTTTTGACAAAGAAAGAGAAAAGTGCACTATGAAAAACAATTGTAAGAACTGCAAAATCTTTAAGTAATGCATAGAGTTGTGTAAGGCCCTGGTCTGAAAATCTAGTTCATCTTAATTAGTCAATTAATTAAATGAACCATTAGTTCGTAGAATTCTTGTTTGCATTTTTAAAGTGACGGTTCCAAGATCTGTGACTTGAACCCACTAAACAGCAGGCTTCAAAGACGAAAGCAAATGTAATGTTTCAGAGGTAGCATTATGAAGATGATACTGTCCTAGGATTCATTTGTAATGGATAAACAAAGTCATTTAGTCTGTTAAAAACCGTGACCTGATAAGAATTGCTAATGAACAGCTATACATATATACAGATACAGTCTTAGATGAGGAGAGGGTGTGATTGTACAAAAGCATGTGTAGCAGGCAGCAGAGGATGAAAGTTTGAGTTTTGGAATAGAGGAATTTGCCAGTTGGAGCTCCTTCACTCATTCAAGAACAAACTAACTCCTTCTGCGCTCTATACACCAGACCAGGGTGCAGTTTTACAACGATGGGATTTACAATTAATAAAAGCTGGGTACCAAGCTCTTGGCACTGAAAGTGTAGCAGAGAAGACAATTTACAAATTTTATGGAATAGTGTAAATAAAAAGAAGAGATAAGGAAAAACATTACTGGAGATCGCTACTTTAGGTTGGGTTCTGAGAAAGTACTCTGTGGGAAATGTTTTATAAACTGAGATCTCAAGGATGATAATGAAAGAATTGGTAGACGACAAGGTCAAGTTCATGAAGTACACTTGCTTTGAGGGACCTAGCATAGTGAGTCAATAGTATGAAGGAAGAAAAAAGGGTTAAGACTCAAGAGACACAGGCGATACAGACCTTTGTCTTTATGTTATGAGAAAACAAAATACTCAGATCAGTCTGCATAGGTCAGAATGATCGGATTTTTAAAATATGCCTTTGGATTCTGAGTAGAGACACTACTGAAGAAAGAACAAGAGAAGAGGGAGGAAGAGAAGGCTAAGAAGTAGGAGATGAAGATTGGCTTAGTCTAGAAGGGCGAGAGTAGCTTAGAAGGTAACAAGTAAAATGATTGATGACAGTTTTGAAAGTGGAACAGATTATATTTAGGGACAGGCAGATGCTAATATTAAGCACGAGGAACAGAAAGGGCAACCAGAGATTTTGGTATGATATATACATTGACGGAGTTGTTATTTACTGATGAGAAGAAATAAGAACCGAAGATATGAGTGAGACATAAAATTCAGTATCCGGTCTGTGAAGTTTAAGATGCCTGGGAGGAATTACAGATATGAGTTCAGGAAAATTTTGTTTGCTAGAGACCTGGATCTAGAGTTCCAAATGAAGAAGGTGTTGAAGAAAGACCAGGAGAGAGCCTTTGATGTATAAGCTGCAGTAAAATCTTTAGTAATAGATGCAAACAGTGAGGTTAATGATCTGCCATTCCTTATCAGGATATATTGTCCAAATGACGGCTGACATTCCTTATCCAGGTAGTAACTCCTGCAGATATTTGGAGAGAAAGTCAGGGACATGAAAAGTCAAATGGAACTACCCAGAACTGTTGCGGGAGGTCCTCCCACTCCTCCAACCTATCGCCGCTGAGATACCAGCCCCTTGGGGCGTGGTCTCTCTCCCTTTAAAAAAGCGGCCACTTCCCTCTCCTCTCTCTCTTCACTTCCTGCTCCGCCGGCGACTAGACTCCTGGTCGCGTAGAGGGCTGTTGCCTGGGACAGTGATCTGTAAGTTTTTCCCTTTTAAATAAATATCTCCCTATTAATCATAATCCCAACTTGGTGTGGCATTGTTTGTGACTTACGCCTTCATTTGGCACCCAACGTTTGGTTTTAGAACCTCTCCCGGCTCGCAGCCGCGAGTTCGGCTTGGCAGCCGGAAGTTCGGCTTGGCGGCCGCAAGTTCGGCTTGGCGGCCGCAAGTTCGGCTTGGCGGCCGCAAGTTCGGCTTGGCGGGAGCCCTTGCTTCCCTCAGCCGCTGCCTGTGCCTTGCAGCGGCGGCCTTGGCCTCCCGTGGTTTGCTCTTTTCTGAATTGTTTTTAAATCTCTCTTGTAAGCACAGCTCTTAAAGTGGCGCGAACCAGAGCACGCGGTTGCTGAAAGCTGCAACCCCTCAGGGTGACTCTGTCACGTGGAGGCATAAGCAGCTTCCAGATTGCTCTTCTCTACCCCTGGATTCTGGGTTTCTGGTTCCGTCTCTGGAATTGATTTAATTACATTTACTTTGTTGAGAAACTTGCGTTTTCCAGTTTTTAACATCTACTAAGGCACTGAAACAGGACCATGTTTTCATCGCGATTCTGCAACAGCGCCACCTGCTGGACAATAGGTAATATGGCAATTTTCGTTTCTAACGCAAATTTTACTGCTTTGTTTTCACTAATACAATGGATTAGTAATTTTATATTTACTAATACAATGAATTACATCATACAAGGTTTATATGAGTATGGGAATACCTTAATTTGCTTGTTACTAGGCTTCAGTTTTCTTTTCCATATTCTATCATTAAGGAAGAATATGGCACTCCTAAGAATGATTGAATCTTTACATACTAATAATGAACAGAAAAATATGGCACTCCTAAGAATGATAGAATCTTTACAAACTAATAATGAACAGAAGAATATGGCACTCCTAAGAATGATAGAATCTTTACGAACTAATAATGAACAACTAATTGACAGGATTAAAATTATTGAAAATCAGAAGTTATCTGAACAAGTGGATACTATGACA
Source organism: Microtus pennsylvanicus (assembly GCF_037038515.1). Classification (NCBI taxonomy): domain Eukaryota; kingdom Metazoa; phylum Chordata; class Mammalia; order Rodentia; family Cricetidae; genus Microtus; species Microtus pennsylvanicus. The sequence goes on from NC_134584.1 coordinate 25,964,495, forward strand.
GACAAAATTGATTCCATATCCAAGGGTATTAGAAAGTTACCTGAAAGGGTTCAGGCTGTTGAATTTGACCTTCAGAGTTTATCACAAAGTTTTGATAAGGTAACAGACAGAATGTACCTCCAAGATGGGAATCTACATGATATACAAGAAAAGTTTAAGGAGGACATGTTATCTTTGAAGGAAAAAATTAAAGCTTTGGAATCACAGGTGCAGAATGGGGACCAAAAAATTGATACCTCAGTGAAATCACTGGAAATATATACAGGTCAGGAGATTCAGGATTTAAGAGAGACAATGATAAAAAGGTTTGAAAAGATTGGAGAAATTATTGCAGCTGATGAACAGAGTAAGGAGGCACAAGGACAGGATACAATGCCTCCACCAGCTATTAGAACTGGCTTACCCAGGGTTCTAGCGACATACCCTGTACTTAATTCTGACAAAGCGTCAACTTCTAAAGGCTCAAAGGGAGTCAGAGAAGCTAGATGGACACCAATAGCAATGAATGATCTGAAAGAAATTAAGCAAGCTGTTGTTAATTTTGGCTTGCACAATGCATATGTAAAGGAAATGATAAAGACTTGGGCTTCTAATGCTAGAGCTATCCCCCATGATTTCCATCAGTTAGTGTCTGCAGTTTTAGATAAGGGACCTTCCTTGATGTTTGGAATTTATTTCAGAGAAGAATCCAAACATATGGAACAGCAAGGAAGAGCAAAAGGTATTGAGGTTTCCCAAGATCAAATTCTTGGTGCAGGAGAATATGCTGATCCACAGGTCCAAGCTCTTTATGACGATGAAGTACTGTGTCTATGTCACCAAGCAGCTTTAAATGCTTTGAATAGGATACAAGATCCAGCAAAAAGGGTTGAATCATATACCAGAATTAGGCAGGGACAGAGAGAACCCTTTATTGACTTTTTGCAAAGATTGATTAAGGCTCTGGACATAGGGGTAACAGACCCAGAATCTAGACGAATACTTCTTGAATCTCTAGCTTTTGAGAATGCAAACATAGAATGCAAAAAGATAATTGGGCCTTTAAAGTCTAGATCAGCACCTATGGATGAATGGATTCAGCATACGATGAATGTTGAGACGTTTAGCTATAATGATGAATCTTGGGTAGGAGAAGTGATTTCCAAAGCAATGAGGAGACATCAAACTGCCAGGTGTTTTAATTGTGGTAAATTAGGACATTTACAAAGGGATTGCAGGCAAAGAATTTCTAGGAATAATATCTCTTCTGGGAATGACAAAAATAGGAGACCTCGGCCTTCAGGTATATGTAGGAGATGTGGTAAAGGCAGGCATTGGTCCAACGAATGTAGGTCAACAACAGATAGACGGGGCAATCCGATATCATCGGGAAACTCCATGGGGGGCCTCTCGCAGGCCCCCAAGCCAACAGTGGCCCAGTCATTCCCAGTCACAGTGGAGAACGTGCCTCACCAAGAAAATTAAAAGCTCCAATTTCTGCTGTAAAAAGTAATACTGGTCTAAATGATGAATTACGTGTGGAGGATGAGTCAAAAAACCCAGTAGGACAGAGTAAACGTATATTTTGGCAGACTTCTATTAATGATCAAAGACCAAAGCTAAGAGTCTGTATAAATGGCACTTTTATTGAAGGCTTATTAGACACAGGTGCGGATGTAAGTATCATTACGCCAGAATCTTGGCATCCGAATTGGCCTCTTCAAGAGGTAGATGTTCAGTTCCTAGGAATTGGAACCCTATCTCGTGTAAAACAAAGCACAAGATGGGTTGAATGCATAGGGCCCGAAGGGCAAATAGGAAGACTAAGGCCATATATAGCCAATATTGCCATAAATTTATGGGGCCGTGACCTGCTACAGCAATGGAATACCCAGATTAACATTCCTGTATTTCCAGGAATTCATAATTCTGGGAAGGATATGATGAGGTATTATGGAAAAAGGTCACCAGCCATTCAGGCTGTACAAGAACATACAGCAAATACCAAACCTTTAGAGGTACCAACAGCCCTACCTTTAAAATGGCTAACTGAGAAGCCAATATGGATCAAACAGTGGCCTCTAGCTGAAGATAAACTACAGGCATTGGAACAGCTGGTGCAAGAGCAACTAGATGCTCACCATATTGAAGAATCAACCAGCCCTTGGAATTCTCCTGTGTTTGTTGTAAAAAAGAAATCTGGTAAATGGAGAATGGTGACAGATCTAAGAGCTGTCAACAAAGTAATTCAACCTATGGGCCCACTACAGTCTGGAATTCCTTTGCCTTCTCTGTTACCAAAAGGATGGCCTCTTATAGTTATTGATTTGAAAGATTGTTTTTTCACTATACCGTTACAAGAAAAGGATAGAGAAAAATTTGCCTTCACAGTGCCTACTTATAATAATTCTCAGCCTAATAAGAGATATCAGTGGACTGTCCTCCCACAGGGTATGCTCAATAGTCCTACACTGTGCCAATATTTTGTAAGTAAGCCATTGGAAATAATTCGTAAACAATTCCCCAAGTCCATCATTTATCATTACATGGATGACATCTTGTTATCTGATTCAAATAAAGATACTTTAGAAAGGATGTTTGAAGAAGTAAAGAAAGTCTTGCCTAGGTGGGGATTACAAATTGCCCCTGAAAAGATTCAAAGAGGAAACTCTATTAATTACCTAGGTTACAGAATAGGGTTAGAGAAAATTAAAACGCAAAAGGCACAAATTAGGAGAGACCGCTTAAAGACTCTTAATGACTTCCAAAGATTGTTAGGAGACATTTCCAGTCTACGACCAGCTGTTGGGATAACACCTGATCTAGTAGTTCATTTAAACAAAACCTTAGATGGTGATAAAGATTTGAATAGTCCAAGAGAACTGACAGCTGAAGCAGAAAAGGAACTGACAATGATTGAGGAAAAATTACAGGAGGCACATGTGGATAGGGTGAACCCAAATCTTAGCTGCATCCTAGTCATATTGCCTTCCAGAATTTCTCCTACAGGGATTCTAATGCAGAGGGAAGATATTATTTTAGAGTGGATATTTATACCTAATAAACCAAGTAAAAAATTAAAAACTTATGTGGAAAAAGTCTCTGAATTAATTATAAAAGGTAAGCTGAGACTTCGTCAACTAGCAGGTATAGACCCAGCAGAAATTATAGTGCCTTTTACTACTGAAGAAATAAAAAAGTTATGGGAAGACAATGAACCGTGGCAAAGAGCTTGTGCTAATTTTTTGGGAGAAATTAATAGCAACTATCCCAAAAGTGGTAGACTTAACCTCATAAAAAGAACTTCTTGGATTCTTCCTAGAATTGTACGTGATGCTCCAATAACTGGAGCCCGTACTTTCTATACTGATGCAAATAAATCAGGGAAAGCAGGTTACAAGTCAGATGAATTGAGTAAGGTGGAACAAAGCCCTTATAATTCTGTCCAGAAGGCAGAATTATATGCCATTCTTATGGTGCTAAGGGATTTTAAAGAACCTCTTAATATAGTTACAGACTCACAATATGCAGAAAGAGTTATCTTGCATATTGAGACAGCTGAATTTATACCAGATGACACAGAGTTGACTTCATTGTTTATCCAGGTACAAGACATAATCAGGAACAGGCTTTGTCCGATGTACATAACACACATCCGGTCCCATACAGGTCTGCCTGGTCCTCTAGCCCAAGGCAATGCTGAGATTGATCAATTATTGATTGGAAGTGTGTTGCAGGCCTCAGAATTTCATAAGAAGCATCATGTCAATAGTAAAGGCCTAAAGAAAGAATTTTCCATTACTTGGCAACAAGCTAAAGACATTATAAAGAGATGTCCTACTTGTTCTTTCTATAATCAAACACCGTTGCCTGCAGGGAGTAACCCAAAGGGTACTAAGAGAAATGAAATCTGGCAGATGGATGTGTTCCACTTTATGGAATTTGGTAAATTAAAATATGTACACCACACCATAGACACGTATTCAGGTTTTCAATGGGCTACTGCCCTGAGCTCAGAAAAGGCTGATTCAGTAATCACACATTTATTGGAAGTTATGGCCATCATGGGTATACCTGCGCAAATAAAGACAGATAATGGTCCAGCATATGTATCTAAGAAAATGAAATGCTTTTTTGATTATTATAATATAAAACACATTACAGGTATACCAAACAATCCTACAGGTCAGGCAGTTATAGAAAGATCAAATCGTACTATAAAGGATATGCTGAACAAACAGAAAGGGACTGAAAATACCCCCAGAAATAGATTACATAATGCTTTATTAACCTTGAATTTTCTTAACGCTAATGAGAAAGGAACGACAGCAGCAGAGAGACATTGGATAATGGAAAAGTCTGCTGAACTAAATCAACCGATTTATTTCAAAGATGTGCTGACCTCTCAGTGGAAGCCAGGAGATGTGCTACGTTGGGGAAGGGGTTTTGCTCTTGTTTCCACAGGAGAAGAAAAATTGTGGATACCATCAAAATTAATAAAGTTTCGATTTGAAGAGGAGAAACCTCTTGGAAAGGAGAAATGACAACTCATCCACAATGATGATATTCATACAGGTGGTAAGAAAAACATATAGAATGGGGGCAGGGTTCTGTTCTTATCTCCACAGGAAAACACTCATCTTTGAAAAATTCAAGGGACCCTGGATATTTGGATACTGACAGATGGAAAAATACCTGCCCAATAGGAAATATCAAGAAAACTGAAAGGGTTGTGTAAGTAATATTAAACCATATTTCTAAATTTATAAAGCTGGTTTTGAAGTTGGACTCTGGCTCAGTCCTTCTCCAATTCCAAGCCTGTTAGTAAGAGAAAAACCCAGAGTTTCTGGAGTTTCTGTCTCATGTCAAGAGCCATGATATGGGACAGAAAGAAATATGAGTTTAGAAAACATCTTTGCTTTTCTTCATATCTATCATGTCTTTCATTGAATATATATATATATATATATGTCTATATGATTAATGCTTAAGTTTTTCATAATGAACAATGAGTTTTTCCTGAAGTGACATTTGAAGTTTCCAGGAAGAAGATGGGGCCCCATAACAACAACTCCACCTGGTTGATATGACGTCATGATACTGATAGCGCTACTACAAGACCTGCTTTGGGTACCAGCTGCACAAGACAGTTCCAACTTGGTTAGCTGAAATGGTGCACATCTTATACAACATTTTGGCCAGACCTGCACAAAATACTCAGAGACTATTGGCAATTTTAAAAGACATTGATCTTGAAATTTAACCATCATTTTACTTTCACAGGATCCCCCAGAAAGAACGTCGCCCCTATGACAGCTGGAAGTAATTTTAGAGGACGACGTCCCCTCTCCCAGTAAAGTTCGCCCTTGGGTTTAGGGACATCATTTAGGGGTTGATTATAATTAGTATACGATTGAGGGTTGGGGGAGGAATTTTATAAGCTCAGGGATCATTTTGAAAAAAAAAAAAAAAAAAAAAAAAAAAGAGGGATGATGGGATAATAGATTTGTAATTGTGAGTTACTGTTGTTAGACAAATATATTGATATAGATTCTTGTATATTGATACAAAGTTAAATTGTATTGACTATTGTATGCATTCATGTTTCTACCTCTGTTTAAAACATTTTTTATGTATTGACATATATTGTATTGATATATATATGTATATTGTATATATTTACCATATTGCAGTGTACATTTCTACCTCTGATTAAGATACTTATATAATGTTTGTGTATTGATATATATTTACCTACTGCAATGTATATTTGTACATTGTTTATATTTGGAGGTCATTGTCCTCATTTGTTTCACAGTCGTTTATTGTCTTAGTCTTTAAGTTAGATAGATATTGAGAATTATATAGACTAATAGTCATCTAAGTTTGTCATTTATAATTAGACTAATCAGGTTCTTTAGATATATAGAGATTATACTCAGTATAGATAGATAATCTTCAACTTCTTCAAAGAGCTGTAGAAAATGGCCTTTAATCTAACTCAGAGTTTTGTGGTAGTGAGACACAATTGCTCCTGGCAACACCACTCTATTCCCGAGAGAATGTTGAGCACCAAAGACACTCCACCTGGAGCATTTCTTTTTGGCAGAACTGGCCTTGGGGCAAAGAAATGCCCATACCTCAACCACTGACAAAGATACAGAGCATGCATCAATGGATAAAACAGGGCTGTCTTATCCTGCCAAGACAGGGTAAGATAGTTTTGAAAGTTGCTTGCCTTTGAAAATGGTATGTCAGTTATGTTAGGCCTTAGCCAAAGTTGGTTGCTTCAACGCTGCTAATGTGACTTTGGGTGATTGCCTAGGTAGCTAGTTGTCTCTGTGATTTGTTGCATGTTTTGGAAGTTGTTTTACTGAACTTCCTAATTACCCAGGTAACATTATTTCCCTTCTCAGATCTTTGATGGGGTTGAAGACTATATAAATGTAGTTACTTTCTCTCATGACTTGGCCAAGTTATTTATTATACAAGACCTAAGCTAGTTAGAATAGGATATTTGTACTTATTGTATATAATTTCATAGTAGGTGTAGAACTCTCTTATTTAAACAGAAGGGGGAGGTGTTGCGGGAGGTCCTCCCACTCCTCCAACCTATCGCCGCTGAGATACCAGCCCCTTGGGGCGTGGTCTCTCTCCCTTTAAAAAAGCGGCCACTTCCCTCTCCTCTCTCTCTTCACTTCCTGCTCCGCCGGCGACTAGACTCCTGGTCGCGTAGAGGGCTGTTGCCTGGGACAGTGATCTGTAAGTTTTTCCCTTTTAAATAAATATCTCCCTATTAATCATAATCCCAACTTGGTGTGGCATTGTTTGTGACTTACGCCTTCACAGAACTAAATACAGAGGATAAAAAGGGAATATGCTCAGTGATTTGAGGAATATAGTAACTAGACTATGGCTATATGAAGCTGGAGTCCTACAAGAAGACAGAAACATACAGAGCATTATCTGAAAAGACAGAGATAGACATCACCAAAACTGATGGACCATCTCTAGGACCAAAATTCTCCCAAGTTCCAAGTAGTTTTAAAAAGATAGGCAAAATAAATATTACAGAAAAGGTACACAAAATAAAGAAAAATAAGACAGTTCCTGAAAGATTGCTTTTAAAGGAAGAAAAAAAAACCTAACTGACAGTTTTCTTCTTCATGCAAAAGCAGAAAATAAAAAAATCCATGGTAAGAGACTGTCCAGGTTCTTAATAAAAATAATTCAGTCTAGGATCTACTCAACAAATGAATGATCGCAATAAAAGGGAAAATACAGTTTTTATTTAGACAAAAAAATTAAAATAATAGCAGGTAGGTTGGAGGTCAGAAGATGAGGCTTGGCTACTTCTGAAGGCCTTTTATAGTCTGAGGCTAGCAGTGTTGATTAATACTAGGTGCAAGAAGCACGGGTTTCAAACTACATCTCTAGGGAAGCCCCTAGAATACTGGTGAATGTGATTGCAGGTGGCTCTCACCTGGAAGCCCAGCAACTGGGAAACTGAGACAGGAATACAGCAAGTTAGAGTCTGTTGCATATTTAGCATTACCATGTCTAACTAAAAAAAAAGTAAGTAGAGAGATGGAAATAATGTCAGCGGTGAGAATAAGCCTGTAGCTGTGTACCTTACAGTCACTGAAAGCCTACGGCGGACACATTCTGAACTAACTGTGCCAAGGGCTTAGAAAAATGCCAAGTGAGTAAACTCCAAAAACTACAAACCCTTACAAAACTGAATCAAAACAAGAAAAGTTGGATACTAAGACATTTAAATAAACTGAATTCATAAAAAATAATCTTCTCCATATTTACCGCAAATAAATTCTAGACTTCACCAGAAATTTGTACCAAAAAGCCAAGGAAATCTTGATTATCTATTTTACAGAAAATATTATATTTTTTTTTAAAAAAGCAGAGACCAATTCAATAATTTAATTTTATAAATTCGACACATTATTCTGCAAAATTAGTCACAAGTTTCTGAAAAACATTACAGGAAAGGAGACTGTAGGCTACTCTAAGTCATAAAAACACACAAAAATTCTAATAAGTGGTCTAACAATGTAATTCAGCAATTTATAAACAGGAAAATAGATTAGGACTAAATTAAATTTATTTCAGGAATGCAAAATTGATATAATTTAATATAATTTTCACTGTAGAATCTAGTGAGGCAGGCATGACAGTGGGAATGCGAGGCAGAAACTGCGGGCATGAGAGGAAGGTGCTCCTGTCATACCTGTAGTAAGGGTGCAGAGCTGGACAGGAAGTGGAGTGGCCCTGTAAAACCTCAAGACATGCCTCTGACAATGCCAGTTCCCTGTGCATTCCTCCATGACTCCACAGCCTTCCAAAGTAGCACTGCCATTTGGGGATCAAATGTTCAAACACAGCAGCCTATGTGGGACATTTCACATTTGAGCCTCAGTAATATGCAATAGAATAATATGCATACGTGCATGTGCATGCACACACACACACACGTACACACACAAATAACATGCACATACACACATGCATACACATACATACACATACAAATAGAGTGTGTACACACACATACACATGCACAGCAAGTACATAAACGAGAAATGAGTGTCATTGCCAGTGTCATTGCCAGATGACAAGATAGTATTGCAAAAGAATCTACAGATATTTAGAATATACCAGTACTAAACAGAAAGTAAAATCCACAGAAGACTCATTTCTTATCTGTTATTGGGCCAACTCCTGAATTAAAAAAGTCTTGTTGTGTTTCTTTTGCATTCCATATAGTCGTAAGAAGAGTACCATGGATGGAGTTCGATCCTTGATGAATAAATGACACCAAGAATCACCATGTTTGTGGCATCAGAGAATGAGAAGCCAGTGCCTGGTGTTCATCTCTGCTTTTTTCGTCCACTCGCTCCCTCTCTTGGGACATTGACTACTGCAGTTTCCTGATTTTCCGGTTCTCATTTCTTGCCTCTCCAAGTATGCCTTCCTTACAATTTGTATTTTTTTTTTGCAATTTGTATTTTTTATAAAGTGCACACTATTTTCTTAGTCTGTACGCTTCATCTCCTACTGGGTATAGGCAAGCTCCCACATCAGAAGTTGAAACTTCTCACATTCTGATCATCTTCTCCCACTCCCTGCCTGCTCTAGCCTCCCTCCGCCACTTATACAAATTCTCTGTAATGCCAGAAACCAGGCTCTTTCCTAAAGCCAGAAGCCTTTTTTCTTCCCTGGATTTCTGCTAGTGTGGGGTTGCCTTCCACAGAGTCAGTGTGATTTCTCTCACAACTTGACATTGAACGTCGATGGAAAAGCCAAACCTCAAACCCCAGTATAAATCTTCAGGTCAGAGATTGTACTATAAACTCCTGAAGCTTTGTATACTCACAGTTCAACGCTTCTCAGAGTGGTTTACTTTCTGCATTACATGTGTCCGTGTATATGTAGGGTCTCTCAAGTACTTTCCCAGGGTGAAAAAGAAAACAGTATTTTTTGAAATCAAAATAATTTCACTTGTCAGTAGTTATGATGTCCTTAGCCTTTGAAGAGATTTGTGAGACAAATTTATTTCCATAAGATGAGTGACAAGTGCACCACTATAGAAAATCTCTTTCAAAGACAGAGTCTAGCAACAGACTTACACGAGCTGAATGCGCAAGAGCTAAATGGATAGAAAGCTGTTATCTGTAGTTAACTTAGAAACTGGGCTCATCCACCCTTGGCTTAGGTCTTCAGAGAACTGGCATGTGCTACTACAATTAAATGTCTGTTTCTCAAAATATATGGAAAAAAACAGACAATAAAAATAAGTGCAAGAAAACACCAGATTATCATTACCTTCTGAGAACGGATCATGATATCCCCATGACGCCAAGGCTTGCGTTTAGTCTGCTTTAAGCAATATGTAAGAGAATTCTTTTTTGTTTAGTTTCCTGCATCCCTTCCAAGACTTTTTTTCAAAGTACAAGAAGACTAACTGGCTGGAACAAAGCAAGGATGGGCCCATTCTTCCCATTACTTCAAAAGTTTCCTTGTGCAGAGTGCTGAAAAGTTAATACCTCTAGAGAAAACTAATCAGAAGCCTGTCTGTTCGACAGGAATGAGATGCTCTGGAAATCAGAGACCCGAGAATGACAGCAGCCAGAAAATTATGAATGGTTTTCCAATGGATCACTGCTTGGAAGTGAGGCCAAGAACATTCAGTGTAACAATCAAATCAATGTGCCATGTCACATGTGACATTAGGACCCTGCAATGATGTAACCTCGCTGGTGAGGAATTAGGACTGGGTCCTGGAAGTACTGGCTTGTCATTGTGGGGTTAAGTGTTGACAAAACGCGAAGCTAGCTGTCACTATTTCTCTTTTGTAAGAAGCAGGTGACAGTGATCGCTGAGACTTACCTAAGAGTAAAGCTAAAGCCCTGCCCTAGGGATCGTTAAGTGAACTGACAACATTCTTACTTTCTTCCCAGTCTGATTCTGATCAGAGTTTCATAGCCCACACATAATCAAGTATGATGAGGGTGGGTCTGTGGAGATAACCCCACGGGGCCATCTAGCCAAACACAGCTGCAGAAAACAAGTCGTGCCGTCTGGAAAAATTCGTGATGGACAGGGAATGGGAAAGGCTGCCAAGAAAAATGGTGGATTCCTCATCAGGAACGCTTGCTCCAGGGGCCACTCCAGCACAGGGCAGAGCAAAGCAGCGATGACTGGTGCAGCCTGTCCTTGAGGACTGGTCCCTGTTGGGAAGATGAGCCATCAGAGCCATATAATTATTTCCATGGATTTATCTCTGTGCATTTTTTAAAAATGAGTTTTCGTGACACGAAATTGGCCTCACATGAGTGCTGTGCGTGTCAGCACAGTTCAAGGTCTGGAAAGTGGGGAGGATCGGGCTGCTCACATCCAGCCCTGGCCTCGGTTCACATCAGAGCAGCGGCAAATAGCCTTTCATTTTCCCTTCCAGGAAAGCCATGAGTTCTTTTCATTTCATCCATGGAGAGAGAAAAATGAAGATCACCAAAGCAAAAGTGTCACCATGCACCTCGCCAAGAGCAAGTGTGAGAAACAGGATAGTTGCTACAAAGTTGTCACAGGAAGCCCTGAGTGTCTGTGACTTATTGACGCTTTAATAACACTGATAACAAGGGCCATTTGCCAAGACAAAGACATAATTTGCTTGGTCAAGATTTCGTTTGGCGTAGAGACTATAAATGGCGTAATTATACATATCTGAAAAGGTATTCTTCAGAGTAGAAAGGAGAGTCCATTAGAGGGATAAAAGGCTGACATTCTAATTTTTGAAATTGCAAATAAAATCTTAATTTTACTAATATTGACACCTGTGAAAGGAATGGACTGAGGAATAATGAGAAGGCCAAAAGTGGAAGGTGCCTAAATCTGAAAATAGAACATGGTCAATCTATTTAATGTTACTTTCATGTATGTGAGTTCAGGGTTGACCGCTTGGTATTGGATACTCAATTAGGGGTCTCATCCCTGGAGAAGACATTTTCTCCCACTCTCAGCAATTTTCTGGATGTTTTTATCTCTGGGTAAGACCCAGAGTTCTTCCTTACATGTTAACTTGTCTGTTGGTGTCGTAGTTGTTCAGGTTGTGCGTAAGCAGCTATGCTATCGAGACATTCTGGATACCAGCTGGTCAGTTCAGAGTTAATCACAAAATTACACTAAGAACATCACCAAGGCCTGACGTACCAAATTTATTCAAGTAGTAACCATAGAGGAAGCTGGAGAGGAAGAGTTAAAGGTGGGAGATGGTATAACTGAGGAGGGAAGACCCACCTGGATGCAGGCATTGTCCCATGATGTGGAACACAGACTGAGCATAAGGAAAAAAGAGAAAGTGAGCTGAGCACCAGCACTTACCTTTCTGTATCCCCTGATTCTGGCTGCCATCTCAGAATCCTGCCACACTGCCCCACCCACCAAATACTGACTGTATGCTCTCAGACTGTGAGCCAAAATAAATCTCCCCTTAGGTTGTTTTGTCAGGCATCCATCCGGTCATAACAATGTGCAAAGTAAATGTTCATGGATTGGACCAAAGGCAACAGGTTAATTTACCAGAACAGAAAGTAATTTGAAATTTGAGACTTATGGTCACAAGTTTTAGGTTAAGACTATGCATCTTTAGACAAGTTAATTTTGATGTGAAGTAATTTCTTTCCCCGTTCTTTGATAAATATTTCAGACATGTTTTAAAAGGCTAATATGGAGACTTAGAGTTAAGTATATGAAAGCAGTAGATAAAGTGTGGTTTACCATACCCAATACCATTATGTAAAAATAAGCTATTAGAATTATTGAAGAATTATATTTTGAAACATTAAAGCAAAAATAACATTTATTTTGCATAAGACTTTAATTGTTTAAATCCTTATTAACTTAAGAATAAATTATTTCTATACTTTCAGATGAAATCGGGCACATGCAGGTTGGTTTATCTATAGATATTTCCATAGCTTTGAATTAAAGATTCCTTTACAAGTCAACATACTACCTCAGTGGTTTCTAACAGGTATTTTGCATAAGCCCAACAATGTTCTAAGTGGCAGCTGTGAATAGCAAGAACCAATTAAGAACACAGAGCTCCCGAATTGCCACCCAGACTTCAACCAGTGTAAATCTTGTAAATGCATGCTGTGGAATAGAATATTTGTAAAGATGTGCTGCATTTGTTTATGTGACATTTGCTTAATTATGTAAGGGCGTGGTGCTTTTGTTTATGATGAATTTGTTTAAATATGTAAAGATGTGTTGCTGTTTCACCTTGCCTGCCTAAGACACCTGATTGGTCTAGTAAAAAGCTGAATGGCCAATACCTAGGCAGGAAAGGTATATGCAGGACTGACAAGCAGAAAGAAAAGCAGAGCCAGTCATCCAGGGGCAGAGAGCCAACCAGCAGGGGCCAGCCAGTTAGACAGAGAGGAGGCAGGAAAGCTGGATGAACAGTACATAGATGAGTTAAGTGAGCTGGAAACAAGCCTAAGCTAAGGTTGAGCATTCATAATTAATAATAAGACCTCATGTCATGATTTGGGGCCTGGTGGTCCAAGAAAATCTGTTACAAATGTGGACTTCAAACTTAGGAACATTCAGAACAAATGACTTCAGCTCACTTGGAGCTGTGTATCTCTATCCTGCTTATGAATACCATCCTAACCCCAGAATTTTGGTTGTTGTTGTTCACAGTAGTTAAATTTTAAGGGTAATGATGGCTGATGTTACTTTCTAACAAACATTCTAATTCTCAGATAAGTCATGTGAAGAACATACATTTTGAAACATCTCAAAACTTTATAGAAAACCTTTGACTTGCGCTAGTTCAACTTTTGAAGGTGGGGAAGTTTATCCATACAACTATTTTTTTAATTTTAATTGCAGGATTCAAGGGATTATATGAGACGTTCAACACTTTGTTACCAAATAGGATTTATGTTAGGAGATTTTGCCCAGCTGCATGCTAACATAAACACAGTCAGCACATTTAAGTTAGAGTACCCTAAATTATGATAGTCAAAAGGGTAGGTGTGTTCGATGCATTTTAAACTTACAGTTAGTAGTATATTAGGAGGGAGCCCCAATTAAGTAAAGAGATTGTACTTTAACTCAAGATTTAAAGGCAATTTCCCTCTGGAAAAATCTGTTGTATGACAAATGGAAGGCCTTTCGTGGCTCCACTCCATCTTGGTACCTGCTAATGTACATACATAAGGGCAAGTGGCCAACCAGAAAGAAAAACAGAATAGTGGGGAAAGCCTTGGATTGGCAGTCAGTTTTGGAATCAAGTCAAAATACATACTGAAAATGTTTTAGACTTGTAGATCTTTTTGAGGAAATGTAGAGAAGATTCTCTCTGTTTCTTTGTTTGCAGGCATTGTAGAGCCTATGTGTTACTGACCTTAGTTGAGGAGTTGCCTAGAAGACTCTAGAAGACTCTGGCTAATGCAAAGTTTCATTATCTCATATGTGCTGCGGATCTAACACATAAAATATGTTAACAGTTCTTGGGATTAGAGAAATATATTGGTGATTGACTCAAAGATCTGTCACGATGGCTATAACTTTCTGTGTTAAAATTTTCTTAGGATGTGATGCACACCTCTTTTTACAGAGTTCTTAAGAACACTTTATATTTTTTAATGAAAATTGATTTCATTAAGAAAACTATGAGATAATGTTCCTGGTCACCAAATTTTTCATGTCAAAAATATACATAGATTAGAATATGGCATCTCTTTGATTTGACCCACAGCATTTCGCTGAAAATTAAATGTACTATAGAAGACATCTGAAAATACAGAGATTGGCTTAGACTCCTCAAGGGCTATGAACCCAAACTAAACTCTGCAATCTTTATAAATAGAGACTCTGCCCTTCTACGTTCTTTATCTTGGCCCCAAAATAAAAATCCTTTCATCTATTTATAGTTGCGCTCCTTCTATCTTGTTGTTTATTTAGATGTTGATAAAAGAGCCCTTTACATGCTTGTGACTATCATCGCTCACCATTTAAAAACCCAAAATGCTATGAGAAACTCAAACTTCACCCACTCATTAATCTCTGTGTCCCTTCCTGGGGGATCAGTGTTCAGTCACACACTTCAGTTCTGTGTGACTTGCAATATCTACATCTCCTCAATATGACCTAAATGACTCTGTCTTGGAAATCAACAGAAGGAGGTCATCTGGCTTTATAAAATTTACTGTGTGTTCTGAAGGTAGTCTTTATGGTAAATACCAATCCAGCAAGCAAGAACAAACATTGACTTTTATATTTTTTCTGCTAGTACTACAGACACAACTATGAAAGAAAGAAGTATATCTGTCTGCCAAGAACACTTGAGACAGTCACTTTTTATTATAAGAGAACACTCCTCAGTGCCTGTCACTAATATTTTTTTCAATCTTTTCAGTTGAGAATATTCAGGGCACAACACGTTTCCCTTAAAAACTGAAATGCCAAAGAGGAAGACAGGTTGGGGAGACTGCTCCATTGTTAAAAAACCATGACAAACAATCACAAATTAATACAACCCATCCTTCGTTCTGTCAAAGGTCGGCCCTCTTCAAGCAGCTCTCTCTGCAAAGAATGCCAACCTGTGTGCATTCAAAGAACCCTGAATTTCTACATCAGAAATCAGCAGGAAATTCTTAAATAAAAGGTGTTGGAGACATTTTATTTTCTCCTAATAAATAATAAATATAAATATTGTTATAAACTCCTAGAAGAAAGAAACTGTTACCATTTTGTGTAGGCAATGGAAGACATAGGCACTGTTTCTTCTGTTGTGTCTCCACACAGATGAGAAACGAGAATGACACAGGAACAGCGCTGTGAGCTAATCCCCGAGGAACTGGCTTCTTTGTGGCAGCTCTACCATCACAAGCTACGTGAAGGAAATCGGTTTCTATCCTATATGTGTTTCAATCACCTTGGCACAATTAGAGTTAGTAATAGGGCGTATAGATAGATTCCTCACATATTGATGCTTATATATACACGTCGAGCAGATATGAGGACAATGTTCAGTTTCCATTATCCTCCCCCACCAAAATATCCATGGTAGAATTATATTATATGAATTATATTTAAACTATAACATATAATAGGCACTCAATCACTCTATTTATTTGTAATACATTTTAGCTCTTTCTTTTTCTAATCATAAAGAACATTTCAATAAACATCTACATCTATTTTATTGTTAGAGAATTTAATAAATTCATACAATGTTTCTTGACCAAATCTACCCCCTTCCCTCTACTCCAAGTCTTCTTCTACCCACTATCATTTTTCCTTTGCAACTTCATGTGCTCTTTAAAACTACAGCAATACTGAGTCCACTTAGTGCTCCTGTATGTGAGTGTAGGATCACCTACTGCCATGTGGGCAGTCCTGAAATATGCAGGATGCTGTTTCCCCATCATCCCACCAAGTGACTATAGCTCCTCAGCTCAGGATGGGACTTCGTGAGCACCTCCCTGTCCATGCTGGAATCCGATGCCTTGATCTTGTGCAGGTTCTGTGCATGCAATGCCAACCATTGTGAGTTCATGTGTAAAATAAGCATTCTTATCATACCTGTAAAACACTGGCTTAATACAAGCATCTTATAATACATCCCGAACACAAGTTCCTCTTACACTAATGCAAAATAAATAAAATTTTAAAAATGAAGTCAACTAGAATCAACAAGATTGCTAAGTGAAAATATGTTTATTTCCCAGGTGAATAAATATTTCTAGATTTTTTTCCATAATAATCTACTCACAGTTACAGTGTGTTTGTTGCCCAGTGTTATTCTATACATAGGAAAATAAATGGCCAAAGCAGACAAAACTTTTATCTTAATGCAATGTAAAATTGCTGACAAGACAATACACAATCAATCAATTATCCATGCAATGGTATTTCAGATGAAGATAAATAAAGACCAGAAAGGGAAAGAAATGGAGTGTATCTCTGAAAAGAGGGTGAAATTTCAAATAGAATCATCAAGGAAGGCTTCATTCTGAGTGTAATTAGAAACAAGTGCAATGTCTAAGGTGAACACATATGAGCTTCTCAAAGAACATCAGTGACCCTGTGTTAGGAGCCGGAGCATGGCAGAAGACTAGTTACAAGAGTGAGGTAGGGTAGGTAGGACAGTGTTATGGAAACTCACCATCCCATACCTCTTGGCTCCTACAAGCATATCTGGTCATTCCTAGGTAATCTCTGGAGATTGGTGCCAGGACACATCTCCTCAATATCAGAATTTGTGGATGTCCAAATTCCCTTACATTGAATGGCATAGCATTTACATGTAACACAAACTCACTCTGCTACATACATAGGCGTTCCCTTCCAGGTCCTTCACTCCCCAAGATCATCTCTCCTCTTCTCTCTTACTGTGGTGTTAGAGATCAAACCAATGACCCAGTGAAGTTAACCAGTTACTCTACTAACAAACCATATTCCCCAGCACTCTGCATGTCTTAAATCATGCTCGGTTAAATCTAAGGATGTGGAAGCTGTGTATACAAAGCATGAGCTGGGCTTTCGGGACTTTTGTGTGTTCCTGTGTGTGAATTGCTCCTCAGGGTGAAGCCACATATAAAGACACATGACCCACGCATTGTCCTTATAGGAAACTAATGAAGCAGTCTCCTGTGAGGCTGCTAAGAGAATGAGAAACAAAATATACATCTTTAGAAAAAGGCTGATTCATGAATTTATGTTAATAGTAGTAGGCTGGGGACGGGAGCACACTGAGACATGCATAGAATCCCAGAGTAAGGAATGCTGAAGATAGAGAGAGAGTTGCAGAGTTGACCTGAAGACACTAAAACCAGGAGAGTCAAACCTCTTTTTCAAAATGTTTCATAAGATCAACTCTTATAAAAATGGCAACCTTCACTATTGAAGGCGACTGTTCTGAATAACTGTAACAATTGCTTTCTGCTGTGCCAGCCTTATTTGGGTAATCAATGAAGACGGGGGAAATGTCACAAGGTCCCATCTCTCAATATACATTAAGCAACACTACAGGGATTCAGCATGGGGGGGGGGGGTGCGCGTGCGTGTGTATGGGTGCATGTGAGTGTGTGTGTGTGTGTGTGTGTGTGTATAATAATTGAAGGATAAGAGGTGGGTAGTTTGAGACAGAGCGGCAACTATGGAAGGGGCTGGAGGGGAGTTAACATGATGTAAACACAGCACTCACATAGGACATTCTTTTAAAAAAAAATTTAAACAAAAATTGTTTCCAAAGGAATTCCCACAAGCCATCTTTGCTCACAGTGAAATCCTGCTATAGTTAGAAATGTCGTCGGGTTTTATAGAACAAATGCCCCTTTGCTGTCAGCTATAGCTCAGAAAATACTCACTTTGTGAGGAAAGTCCTCGATGAAAGCTCGGAGGTCAAGGACCTCTGTCTGCTACCGTTCTTCCAGACTCAACCCAGTAGGTGCAGCAGTAAGTTTCACAGCTTATCTGAGGACTCTCTTCAGTTTTCAGAGAGCAGCATTTATGCCCCTGAGTCAATTCAACAAGGCTGTATTGTTGGACGGTGTCTCGACTTCTGACATCTTCAGACCCCTGAGGTTGAAGTCAAATTTTTAAACAGAACAGCTCTATTCAACTCATCCTGAGGCTTAACTAGCATTTTTTCTCCAAAGCAAAAGATATTTGCTATCCTTTCTAACCCTGTCATTAACATTTTAACCTACTGCAGGCAGAAGACCTCTTGACCAGCCCCTATTCAATGGGCTCTTCTGTTGAACCCTTATCAGGGGGCCTCTTTGGAAACCAAAAGCCTAAGGACTCTCCTGCCATCTCTAGTGATCATTAGGTGCTGAAACTATACCATATTGTTCTAAAGAGAATGTCACTTCCTGGAAATGACCTGGACTGGGTGCTAACATACGAAAATGTATGCAAGCAGACCTTCTAAAATCACTGAATAAGGTATTTCACCTAAAATAATTGCTTACACGATTTAAGCTGGAACAATATGTCTTTGAAACACCCATCTCAGGCTGGGAGGCAGAGACAGGTGGAGCTTTGTGAGTTCGAGACCAGCCTGGTCTACAAGAGCTAGTTCCAGGGCAGGCTCCAAAGCTGCTGAGAAACCCTGTCTTGAAAAACCAAAAAAAAAGAAAAAAAGAAAAGAAACACCCATCTCCATCCTGTACTACTTTAAAGTTCATCAGAGAGTATGATACTCTTAAAACTTAGTTACTGCTCGGTTCTCTTTAATATAGTCTATGAATAAACTGGCTTAAAACACACATAGCACATCTAAAGCTATGAATGAAAAAGGAAAGTTTGAATGATCAAGATCTGATAACTCATATGTTCAACCTAAGAAATATGGCTGAATACAAAGGTCTGTATTTAGGCTTAAAGCATCCATTGGAAATATGGAAACTAGACAAAAGTCTAATTTAATATGCTTCTTAGGAGAAAGGGAAGTAGAGTAATTAATTACAAACTTATTTTATGACACAAATAGTCCTCAGAAAAAAACACTTGTTGACTGAAAAAAATTAATAATAGATCCCCAGCCTATTTTATATGAACTGACCATGTGTGCTTGTTTTAGGAGAAAGAAAACTTTGTGGATCATGCTAACCAGCTTCAGACTTGCAGGAGTGTAAAATTCTACCCAGTTTCAGAAGATCATTTAGTATGAATGAGTAGACACCGCAGGAGGTTGGTTTCTGCCCAGAGTTTGACTAGAACTTTTACAAATGGAATACTTCCCATGGAGGAGAATGTTGGCTTTGAGCAGGCTGTCCAAGGGCAGCTTGACTATATTTTCTGGGTATATTTGATTAGATTAAAAAAAAATCTAAGATTCCATCACCATTCTAACAGCCTTTCATTTTAAAATAAACATTTAGCAAACAATTCAACTGATTCCAAGAACCACTTAGTTAGGCATTAACTGATGTACAAGAGGAACGCAGGCTAAGCCCACAGATATTAACCATAGGAAACAATACTACAGATTGGTACCAAAGTGCATAAACATAACTAGAAAAAAAAGCTCACTGCTATTTCAAGCTGTCATCAAAGTTACAGAAATCTGATAAAAAACCTTAAAGCAACAGACAACAGAAAACAATGATCCCTTCCTACTCTAAGCCCTGGCACAAAGGCAGAACAACTTAAGAGGACTAGAATACCAACCTGGATCAAGTATATTACAGTTCTTTTACTGCCCAAGAATAGCCATCATGCCCAATGAAGGAAAACTCAATAAATCACTTTTAGAAAGAGCAACTGAATCACCCAAGGAGCTCCTCACTGCTACCAGAAAGATCAGAAAGAGTTATTATTAGCAACTTGGGAAAGGCACATTAAAAACCACAGCAAAGGCCTTGAATGTTTAAAGACTCACATAGTTTCCATCTGCGTTTAAAGCTGTAACTAAATGTGTCTAAACACTGGACACAGTGAGGCAAGAGACAAACCAGACACAAGAATAGGATATACATGGGAAGTAAAAGACACCGAGCTCAGAACACTCTTATACTGAATGTTGCACAGTTCACATGTTGCTGAGCTATGTGTAAATTTCCACATTTTACACAGACATAAAAGAACATCCTTGGCAAATAATGAAGGAGCTTAAACACAAAACAGACATTTTCAAAACATAGATTTTGGAAACATCCTTGAAAGTTGGTGGAACTTTTATCTGGAGCTGTTGGTTGAGCCTCGGGCTCTCTTTGAGAGCTTGTCTCTGTCTTCAGTGGTATGGCCTTGTTATCAAGTCTCAAGGTGTCTCTAAATGTCAGAAGTCCCCATACCACCTGAGAAGGTCTGTATGTCTGTATGCATGCATGTCTGTCCTCCCCCAACTGCCTGTTCCAAAGCCCAGTCAATATCTCCTCCCCATCACAGTGGAGAGAGTAAATGAGAGGCTCCATCTGAGAGGCAAGGCCATAGTCAGACCTCACTGCTCTTCCCTGGAGAACAAATTGAGAATCATTTACCTGAAAACATTCTGGGATTCGAGTTGGTGTCCCCAAGCACACCACAATCATGATATAGGCTTGGAGTATTGCCATTAACATACTTTTTAAAATTACTTCTGAAATCCTTCGAAATAAAATCTTTTCAAATACAAAGCTTCCTCTTCTTCAGATTGTTTCTGGATTTTGTTGCAAAAGTTGGTCTCAAATTTTTAACAAGTTCTCCATAATCAAAAGTAATATTCGTGAGTTAGAACACGCATGCTTTGACAATTTATTTTCCCATTGTTGAAATGGCAAACTTTCCCAACTCATCTAAATACTTCTCCTAGCCTGGGCTCTCTTTAGCATTAATAGTATATATCTGTAATATATCTGTAAGATAACCGGCCCCAAGAAAAGTCCTAATTTGGGTCAAAAATGGTCTTTCCCCTCCAATCAATATAGCTAGCCTCTAGGATACCTCATACTCAATTATATGAATCAATTTTTTAAATCCTAACTTTTCTTGCAGTAGCAGTGTTACCATTGGGTAAAAGAGTCTCTTCAACAGTAAGTCTCCTGCCTCTGCTATTCCGGTCACACATATCTAATGATCTTGCAGAAAACCAGGAGGAAAATAAGGGTAAGGTAGGCAAAACACGCAAAATTTTGTGTCTGCTTAAAGAATGCTTTCTACTATTGTGAAACACATTTCTTTTAGGGCTTGGTTGCTTTTTAAATCTTTTATTATGGAGTTTGGAGTGTGCCTTAAAATATAAATATTTATAGTAAAGAAAAGCAAAGCCATATAGTTTTACTGGCAAACTCCTCTCGGACATTCCAGGCTTATTTATTTGTTGCAAGTGGTTTTTTTTATGGTAGGGAAAGCCTGAAACACATCATTAAAATATCTAGGAATACATAGGCTAGCTCTGTATCACATTCACAGCCAGCTAGCATTGTTGCTCAGGGACATCCAACTCTCCATGCGCAGTTCGTTAACCAGTGACATATCGTGACTTTTTCAGAACTCTGTAGACCCCCAAACTAAATTAAGATCCCAAGCCAGTTAAGCCTAAGATGGAAACTACAAGCGAATGAACTCTATCTGAACTCCAGAGTGGCAGCTCCTTGACTCTCTCACTCCGAGATGGGCTTTACCCATTGCCTTTGGCCACTGCCAAAGCTGTTAAGTTAAACTTACAGCCTCTCGACAACCTCATTCCCCGAGCGACAAGCCTGGACAACTGTATCCTGTTCTGCCTCAGTAACCTCAGCTTTCAGTATAACTAGCAAGCCATTAAACTGCTCTAATATCTCTTTGGGGGCCGAGTCCAGGCTGCAAAGCAGTGTAAAGCCAGTCTACTGGAAAGAGCTGCGCACTGAAAAATGCAAAACAACTCCAGGTGAAAGAAAAAGGACAGATAGTGAGGCCGACAAAAAGCAGCGTGGTGACATGCACTTAACATCTTTTGCAGTTCTTTCCAGCTTCTTCCTTCAAAATTGCAAAGAACCACGTTATAAAATAATTCAAACTATGTTTCCCTTCCCCTTTCATGTATAGCTATAACCCCATACAGTCAGAAACTATGACGTATTTATGAAATGCAAGAGAAATATCACACTTCAGATGTCTGAGACATTGCAGGTAAGTAGATGTACAGATAACAGATATTAATGTATATTGAGTTTCCCTTGTGAAAATGCTTTAAACCAGAAGTGTTTTGGATTGTGCAGTATTTTGAGCATACGTAATGATATATACATTGGGGGTGACGACACAGTATAAATGGGAAAATAATTTGTTACAGCTATACCATACATGCACAACATGCAAGAAATCTGTCATATTTCAACCAATCACATTTGTTTAGTTGCAGAATTCTCCAACATGACATCATGTTGATCCTTGAAATGTATCTCAGATTTTAAAATTGGTTAGATTTCATATTTCATATGTTTGTACTGGGGTCTCAACTTGTACACCATAGATATCAATGATATATAACAGTAATATATAAAAATGTATATCAATATCAATAGATGTGAAATTACTTGGAAGGGGAAATGTCACAGGTCCCACCCCTAGAGAAAACTCGTGACTGCTAAGAGAGTGAAAAAAAATCAGTCTTTCCCAGAGATTAGCACCATAGTTGGTTATCCAGTACCAAATGGTCAGGCATGAGAACGTATATGCAATGCAACACTAAACATATTCATTTATTCATTTATATGAGAATGTAAAAATTATAATTAAAGAAAAAGAGGCCATAAATTTAAGAGTAAGTGGGAAAGTGACACGGTAAAAGTAAAATGGAGGGGGGACATCAAGGAGGAGTTGGAGGAAGGAAAGAGAAAGGAGGGAAGTGATATAACTATATTTTAATTAGAATTCAAATTCAAAATATACTTTAATGTCAAATATATTTTAAGACATCTCATAGGCAAAAGCTACATTTTACATGGTTCATCAAGACAAAAAGGAACGTCTTCATGACAGACTTATCAAATATATAAATTACAGACTCCCACTAAGCCAAAGCTAAAAGTAAGTGGATATAAGCTGAAAAACATCAGAGGGTTTTCCACTTTTCAAACAAATGTTATCTTATGAAGACAGAACTGAAATTCTGTATCCTTCTTGAAGAATGGAGAATACAAAATGCCCCTGAAATAGAAAACACTTAATAGTTATAATCCGAATTCACCGTCCTGTTTCCTCTTGTTCTGTATACTTTGTCCATCACTGTGAAGACTGACCCTATGAAGCAATTATGTTTGAATGTCCTCTTTGTGGTTCCCAATTTAAGATATAAACTTTTCAGATATTTTCTCAGGGTAAAAAAAATCTTTTTTTGGACCATCTTTCTCTCTAGTACCCCAAACCCGAGTTAAAGGCAAGTTTATTCATGTTAAAAGAGTTTGGAATGTTAATAATGGATGAGGGGTGAGCAAGAACATGATATACCATCTTCACAGGTTTTCTGTAAGCTTAAAAATTATTCCAAAATAAAAAATATATTGAATTGAAAAATATTGATCACATATTGGTCCACTATTATCAAGCTATAATGAGAAGTTGCTTTTTAAAAATTGCTTTGACATAAAGATATACAGCCTGTAAAACTTTCACTGTGAAAGACTTATTAACGATGTATTATTGTGAGCAAATATTACTTAACAACCCCTTGATGTGTTAAAAATACGGCATAGTAAAGTGTTTTGTAGAAATATATTTAGTGGTTTAGAGCAACCTCGCCAGGCAGAACCAGAGCGATCATGATGACGAAGAGCTGGGTTCAACAGGAAAATGCCCCCGTTTCCATAAATAACATTAGGATTGATATTTCCATGATCAGAAATCTCCTTTTCCCTCCAAGATGGACATAGTTTATTCTCCAATATGAAAGCACATGAAGCTGCGGGAGGCAATGCTTTCTCTAATGTCTCAAATTAGGTGATACTTCCCTGGCTCTCTTCAGTGTTGAATGTGTGGGTTAGGTTGCCACTAAGGTTCTTGTGAGTAGCAGCCAGTGATACTGTGTTCTCAGGGTTTTTTATGTCCAAACCCAAGGTTGGTGGGGCTCTGGATTTCACCCATTTTACGGCAGAGTTAGAAACCATCTCAAGCAATCTCTGTTAGAGACACAGTATGTCATCCCAAACAAACAAAATAAAAACAATGGTGCCTACTAGGCCACCACTAAAAACCAAAATCTTTGGAATTCTGGGAACTTCGTAGTATTACTCATGAACTCACTTTCACTCCCTTTGGGGGAAGAGCATATGCTCCTCAGTCTTTGCATCTTGGTTGAAGCATTAAACACACTCTTAAAAGAGAGTGTTCCTCTCCCTTCACAGCTAGGTTAAATGTTTCACACCTCAATCCTCATCTTACAGAAACTCTCCTGTCCAGCAATTATCAGTCCTAAATGTACTTTTGTCTTTATCTGCATGACTATTGAGTTGGTATTTCAGTCTCTCCTTCTCAACTCCGCTAGAGTAAAGGCCACCACTATCTTTTTTATTTTCCTTCCATATTAGGGATTAAATGTAGGTTCTCAGACGCTCTACGCTAATGGTTCTCAACCTGTGGGTCATGACACACAACTGGTTCACAACTGGTTCACGAGGGTTCCTAAGACCATTGGAAAACACAGATACTTATATTACAATTCATAACAGTAGCAAAATTACAGTTATGTAGGAGAAAGGAAAATAATTTTATGATTGGGGGTCACCCCAACATATGGAACTGTATTAAACGGTTGCGGCATTAGGAATGTTGAAAGCTACTGCCCTAGGCAAATGTCTAACAATGAGCTATGACACCTATCTTCCTATCTTCTAAGGCGTGTATTCCACATTTGCAGTGAAGGTCTAGACCTAGCAGTTTCTTTCAACTGCCTTAAAATTTCTGCTCAAGCATGACCTTCGCAGGAGTCTTTCCTGACCACCTCCTGTCAACAGTAGCTCCACCCCTTCACCCTTGCTCTGGCTTTAGTTTCTTTCCAAGGCATTTAATTATAATGTATTATTTATCTTAACAGGTTTTAATCACTCAAGCCTCCATGAAATTAGAATTTGTGTGATTTTTGTTCCTAAGAACCTACATAAGTCTCAATAGATATTGAATATTCAAAAATAGCTTGCTCTTGGCCAAAATAGGCAAAGTATACTAAAGATGAGGAGTTACTTTTAGAATTCTTGTACAAAGTATGATGAGCAGACACAGGATTTAGTTTAATTTTACACACATATGCTAGCATGCCTCCAAATACATATTTGCTTTCTTCAAGGTCCCCAGCTTAGGTATGCATCTACTGATTCTCAGGAAGTCTTCAATTTTTCAGAACTCTATTTTATTATCTATGCTGGAAGAAATTATTTCGAATTGTTTCAAGAGCGCCAAGTGATCACCTTCTGAATTTGATCTTCAGTACCTCAAAAGAATCACGTGGAGAAAGTGATGGCAGATGAAGCAGATGTGCAGGCTGAGTGAATCCAGTTCCGGTCAAATCCTCAAGATGAGCACAAGAAAAGAACTCAGTGCTTCAAAATCTGGCTCCGAATGCTATCATCCTGGAAGTGTTTGTTCACAGTGAACATAGCCCCTGACAAATGTGCCATCTTCTAGAAACTACTCGGAGGGAAAACTGCCATTTACTGCAGACACTGACTTATCCTGAGTTTATTGCCTCCATTTCGGATGTACAGATTTTCTTCTGTAAAGGGTCAGAGAAAGTCCAAAATAAGTTCATGTGAATTTCGTACCCTTTGAGCTCTTAGTGTTTTAAAGAGTACATCCTCACCCTGTATGCTCAGTTCACCAGACATGGCTCCTTTTCCTTTTCCCTAGAATCCCAAAGCTCTGTCAGGGGACTCGTGACTAGGTACTGCATTGGGAACCGGTTAGAAGAGAACGTGTCCAATAAAATGTTCCCCTTTGTTTATAGCAATTCACAGTTTGCACAGAAACTTATAAAATGAACTAAAGGAGATGTTTCCTGGCTCTCTATGTTTCTGGGAAATATCAGAACTTGAGTTAAAGAAAAGTCAAATGAGACAACTCAGCTGGTCACAAATACACCCTGTGTGGGTCTCAAAAGTTTAAACGAAGACATGGCTGGCCTTTGGTGTGAGGAAACCCCCTGGAGATGACATCCACACTTCTTGGTTTATGAGGGCCTGCAAATAATACTAGTAATGCTTCCAAATGGCAAACACATGATATTAAGATGTCACTTGGTCCCTTTGCCTCAGGTTTTACCACCAAATACAAACAATTTATGAAGGATTTGGTCTGTAAAAGTTTCCTGTAAAGGGGATACTTTTGAAAATTGGCCTTTTGGGGTTTGTGGTAAACTTTGTAATGTTCCCAGATAGCAAGTGCTAATCCCTGGGACTTGTAAATGCTGCTTTATAAGTGTTGGGTTAAGGAAGCACAAGGCCATTGCAGTGAGAATGCCCTTCTAGGTCATAGGCTAACAAGCTACAACCAAACTCAGCACTACACAAACAACACTTAAATTAGGCATTTGTTTTCTAACAGTCAGCTGAGCTTCGGCCAATCACAAACAAACTTCAGTCAACTGCAGTCAATCTGCTGATCAGAAGACATGCAGACCTGCAAGGCAAGTAACTTTCTGAAGGCCTGCTGGTTCTGGGTGCTGCTGCATTCAGGAATCACCACAGCACAGATAAACTGTTAATCGGACATAAAGACTTTATTTTAAAATTAGGAGACAGTATCTCGACATATGTGATTGTGTTAAAGATTTTAAGATGGAAGGGTTCTCTTTGTGTTCTCTCAAGAAAAGCATGTGTATCATTGGAAGAATGAAGAGAGGGAGATTTGTGGGGAAAGTGACTGCGGAAGCAGAGAAGACTGGAGAATCGCAACCGTGAGCCACGGGAGGGTCCCTGACAGTCTCCAGACACTGACGCTGAAGACAGAAATACAAGGAATAGACCTATGGACAGAGTGCAGCCCTGTTAGCCTCTCTCCACTGTGCCACAATCTCCATTAGGCAACTTTACTTTGCAGTTCTTTTTGTCTGCACAGGGTCTTACCATGTATTCCACAACGGTGTCTTAGCACAGTGACGGAAGGGTGACGAAGGTAAAATGTTGGCTACAGTGCCTCACAGATGAACTCGCCCCTGAGGAGCAGTAAGGTCAAACAAACACTTCCTCCTGTAAGTTTCCTTGGCCATTGTGCTTTATTAGAACACAAAGTAACGAACGCCAGAGAGTTTGTTGGCTTCTGATGGGTTTCCCAAAAGTTGGGGCAAAGCTCTCAGCAAAAGACAAAAAGGAACTGCCTGACAAGTCTGAAAAGGAAACAAAACTACTTCTAAGCAGAAGACAGCTAATAAGGGTGTGTGTGTGAAGGTCCCAGGAGCTGCTGTCTCTTGGCTTCTTCATTGATTTAGGGAATGTGGTCAGCAATTGGAGAAGAGGTATAGGGACGTTAGAGGATATGAGCTCCGCATGAGAGAAAATGCTGAACAGTAAAACTAAAATATAGCAGCTATATACATTCAGGAGCTGTTTGCTGAGAAATCACAAAACACAGATGGAAAAAAGCAAAAGAAAGCCTAGAGGAATGTAGAGATAATGAGTGAAAGACAAGGTTGTTAACCTGACATTTCGTACCAGACTGAACTATTGCTTCAGTGCAACCCTAATAAATATACCATAACAATTTTCCATAAATCTAAAAGGGCAGTGGCTTTAGATCTCCAAAGTCCTAGAAAAAAATCCCCCAAAACCTTAAATTGAGGAATTTACAGTACTTTATTTCAAAGTTTTAATGCTAAAGTAGTCCAAATGTTGCAGCCTTTCTAAAAGAAAAAAAAAAAACAAGCAAACAAAACCAAAGGGATTGAGAACCTGGAAATATTTCTGCACAAATGTGTCTAATTGAATGTCGACAAGGTGCAAAAGCTATTCAGTGCATAAAAGAATCATCAGTTTTCTTCCCACAAATGGGTCTGTAAATAAAAACAAAGCAAACATTGACTTAAGCCTTATTTCTTATACAAAAATTGACTGTAAAGGCATCATATATGTGAATGTAAAACACAAAGCTACCAAAATTTAAAAGAATACTTAAGAGAAAATGTTTGTCTTACTGAGTTAGGCAGAAGTTCTTAGAACAGTAGAATCTGCTTTAAAATCTGTGATAAATTAGACTTCACCAAACTTTAATATTCAACATTAAGAAATGTTCAGTCCCAAACACACAACCTATGTTTCTTGTGTACGCAAGTACATGTGTATGTGTTTATGTAACATCTATAATGAAAGGAAGAGATTATCAACTTGTGACTGTGGGGGCATGAGAGGGACTCAAGGAAAGGTAACTGGGACGAGCTAGAGGGAGAAAGTGAGAGGTATTTCCATTTCAATTTAAAAAATAAAATAAATAAAAATAATTTAAAAAAACTTTAAAATGGCATCAGAGATGGCAAAATGCCTGAGCAGATGAAATCACTTTTTCTTCAAGCTAATAACCCGAGGCCTGTCTGGAACCCAGGCTTGAAAGCTGAATGAAGTGGCAGACATCTGTGATTCCAGAACCTTCTACAGCAAAATGGGAAATGGAGGCAAGAGAACCCTCTAGATGTCTGTGCTAGCTAGCCCAGAGCACATGTAATAGTAGAAACAAAAGAGCCACGCCAACGCGAAAGGAGAGAATTGACTATCCCAAATTGTTTCTGCACAGAGGTTACAGTGCCTTCCTACAACAGCACACACATGCAGTAAATATTAAAAAAAAAAACCACACCAGAAACAGAAAGGAAAAGGAAAACTGATGAATGAATGAGGTACAGCCATGCAGCTGAGCATTGCTTAACAGTAAAGAACAACAAAGCATATATTTACACAGTCACAATGGGTCATTTGTATCTTGGATGCAGTATGCTAAATGAAAAAGAAAAACTTAAAAAAGTTTACAACTCGTATTATATTCTTTGATTCTTTTTAATATTACAGTCTGGTGAAGGCACAAACATAAGAATGAAGAGCTGAGACCGGGCAGTGATGGCACACGCCTTTAATCCCAACACTTGGGAGGCAGAGGCAGGCGGATCTCTATGAGTTCGAGGTCAGCCTGGTCTAAAAGAGCTAGTTCCAGGACAGCCTCCAAAATTACAAAGAAACCCTGTCTCAAAAAACCAAAAAAAAAAAAAAAAAAAAAAAAATAGCAGATCAGAGGTTGCTAGGACTTTGCTGTGGAGAGTGAGCAAAACGGAGTTTGAGGGGGAAGATAGGTGACGGGATAACATTCTGTATTTTACAGTTGAGAGTGGACATGTTTGCCAAACCTCGCAGAAGTACACATACATGCCCACGTGCACACACATGGAGAGAGATACATGCAGAGACAGAGAGACACACACAGAGAGAGGATTGTGCTGTATGGGGAAGTTTCTCTCTGGCACTGTAGAAGCACTAAGGGGATTATTGGTGGCTCTGGGTGTCTTCTCGAGTCCACTGACCTATGCAGCGCTTCAAGTCAGATTGCCGTGGTTGTTATGTTGCCTAAGAACACTAGTTAGCAACAAGGCTATAGCTCTGGTTTTCATTTTCCCCGTGAAATTAAAGTGGTTGACATGGCACCGTGAAAAGCCTGTGTTCTTTTGCTTTATCTTAAACAAAAGCTGATGAAACATAACGGTTTCCACGGCAATGACATTTTTTTATTCAACATCTAGACAAATAGTTGGATAAAAATGCACAGTCAGATGGCGCGGAAACCTTGAGTTCCAGGACTAAATCAGGCCCCTAGCCAAAGAATTGGCCACTTGAAAATCATTCCTGTGTTTTTCTGACAGCTAAGTTGGTGTCTCTAGCTTTCATATTTCTCATGGTAGGGAGGAGAGCCTGAAGGTCTTTCTCTAGCTCTCATCACTGAGAACATGTATAGGGGAGGGGAAAAGCCACCTAAACAGCTGGTACTGTGGAGTCCTTCAGTACACATGTCTTGGCATTGAATGTGTATGTATGGTTTGCATGTGAATGGTTTCGTTCTTGGGGTCAAAGTAGAAGGCTTTTAAAGATAAGGTTTGTTCTATTTGTCTTTAAGCTGTTTCATATAAACTTGGCACCACACGGGCTCTTAAAGAGCACTTAATTGAACTCTTTGTTTCAGACATAAAAAAGAAATGGTCCAAGAAGTGATCATACAACAGAGCTATGTGCCAAAACCACACCTAAAATCCCAGTCCTCTCTCCTGTGCTATTTTCCCAGGGCCAGCTTCACAAGCATGTGACCCATGAGATCTCAGAAGACCAGGTCCTTTAAGACAGTCTTGCTCTTGGTTTAATGTTCTGCTGTTCCTACCTTAAAATTATTCCCATTTTTCAACAAGGAGGCATCCCATTTTTATTTTTAACTGGATCCATAAAATATGTAATTCATTCTAATCCTATTACAAAGATTTCCAATGAAATAAAATTCTGTACTCCAACCAACTAGGATGAAGAATTTGAAAAATAAGGAAATGAAAATTTTTTAGACAAAATTTATGAAGATGTCTTGTGTATCTGAGAGAATATCAGGCAGCAGGGGCCAGAAAAATTGCATCATGGGAAACAATAAAGAGCTAAATCTAAAGCGTTTCACTAGAGTCCAAGCCCAACTGCTGTGGGACAATGGTCTGTACCATGTCACTTGTATTTTAAATAAATGCTGATTGGCCAGTAGCCAGGCGGGAAGTGTGGGGGGGGGGATGACCAGGCAAGAAGTAGAGGTGGAACAATGAGAATTGGGAAGAGGGAAATTTCAGTCTGCAGATATCACCCAGACACAGAGGAAGCAAGATGTGACTGCCTCGCCAAAAAAGGTACCAAGCCACTTGGCTAACACAGACAAGAATAATGGGTTAATGTAAGATGTAAGAATTAAGTAATAAGAAGCCTGAGTTACTAGGCCAACCAGTTTATAATTAATATAAACCTCTATGTGTTTATTTGGGACCTCATGGGACAGAAATCTCTGTCAACACCCATCCTCAAACAATGAACTATATGTAATGACTAACTGGGAGGAAGGTGGGGCTCATGGTTTTCACTTGTATAGTTTACTTGAATGTTATCCAACTAAAAAAGCCTCAAGGAATCTGATAATATCTCATCATTGGGGGAGAGAATATCTGGATAAGAGAAGTTTGTACATACTTTCCATTTGAGGATTTTGGGGTGTCTGATTGTTAGAAATATTAGCATTGGACAATAATGCCTGTAAGTACATTGGGGAAACTGAATCTTTCTGTTCAATAGTGGTAACAGCCAGGAGTATTTGCATTTGGAGTTGGGGTTAGGTATAAAGAGCTGCAGATCATTCATTCTGTCCTTTCAGCAAATGTTTCATTGACAGTGACTTCTAGGAGCCTTAAAACACTCAGCTCCAATTCCCAGTTTCCCATTCCGTAGAGTCACGATGAGCTTCTCACTAATTCTTCTCACACCTCAGTCACTGCATCTGTAAAAATCAAGACCAAACATCCCTGGGTTTCAGTGAAAAGGAATCAAAAGTACAACTGTATTTATTTAGACTAAATAGCTATGAACAATTCCAGGTTCCGATACTGGTTCTGCTGCTGTGTGACTTTGTTTAGTTTTAACCTTTCCGTGCCTCTGCAAAAAGGGTACGATGGTGTTGACATGAAAAAGAACAAGATTCTATACCATTGTAAAAGTGAGGGGTTGTAAAAAGACTTCAGGGCTTCTGGGTTCCAGTCCAGTATGTAGAAAGACTGAAGTATCATTCCCATGAAGGAAAATGATAAACAAAGTGGAAAAGAAAACAGACAGACAGAACAACAACCCAGGCTTCCTTAGATCCATCAGAGAACTGGATCACAACGCATACTGCTTGCACAAAGCTTTCAGACACAGTCAGGCAGTTGCTCAGAACCACATGTTGTGGCAGAAGCAACTAAGAAGCAGAAACCTTTGAGAGAATTGGGGTGTCAGAGTGTTAAAATAAAAATCATAATCAGTGAGCTGCTAAAGACAGTGTGGACAATTTGAAAATGAAAAAAAAAATAGGGAAGAATGGAGAAGATATGACCAGCCCCAGGTCCCTTTAGACTTTAATGGCCTTTAACGTGAAGAGATAAGTAGGCAACTACATTCCCTTCTAAGTGTTGCTGGAGAAGCAATAGACTTGAAGAACTTAGTACTATGCTTTTAGTAAAACTTATAGCATATCTAACTGACTTTTATATACCTGTCTTTAGGCCCACAGAATAGTGCAATTCTCACCCCTTCCAGAGAAGCTTCTTTTGTAGTGTGTGTGTGTGGGTGTGTGTGTGTGTGTGTCTGTTTGTGTGTGTGTGTAGTGGGGGGTATTAAAGAGAACCACAACAGGTCAAAATGCAGAGACTAGTAATTGTGGAATGGAATGCCCATCCCCAATCTGTATATCAACAGCATATTCTCTTATTCTTTTTAACTCTCAATCATTTTTAGTTTTTATTTATTATTCTCTCATATAACACATCCCAACAGCAACTCTTAGTCTTATTAAGAGATCTTAAATACATTGGGTAGCATTCCTTAGTAAGATATGCTTCAGAAATATTTTCTAGCTATCTTTGAATTGTCTTCTCACACTCTTTTTTTGAGTTCCTACTGCCCTAGTCAGCTTTAGCTGTCAACAGTGTAGAGTTACCTGAGAAGTGAGTATGAAAACACACATACAAACACCAGTATACAGACTAAGCAGGTTATATTTATGAATATGTATGTATGTACAGATAAACTCATGTAACAGTAAGTAATGAAAAAAAGAGGCTATGAATTTGAAAGAGAGCAAGGTGGAATACTGAAAGGGTTTAGAGGGAGGAAGGAAATGGAGAGATGTCATAATTCTATCATACTCTCAACAGGAAAAAGAAAGAAGTCAGCATACAAAAAAAATAAAAAGATGATTGTCTCTGAGAGTAGTTACACAGTTTACCACACAGACGGGTTCTATTCCAAACCAAACTTTTTTTTTTTTGCAGTACACAGCGCATAAAACTAAAAATAACAGCAGGGGAGAGAACTTAACTACCATTTAAACAGAAAGGGATTAGCTGGCAGACAAAAGGAGGGTGGTGATTGGGAGGAGACAGAGTTCAAAGAGACCTGCCCATGTTGTCACATGTAATCAGAACCACATGGTGACGTTCTCCTATTGTTTAAACTGTACATTTGTTTCGGAGGCTCTTGGCTTGCTTTTAACAAAGTCTCTTAATTAGGTGGGACCAGCTTCCAATTTGCAATCCTCCTGTCTCAGCTTCTTAAGCAGTAGGATCACAGGAGATAATACCACAGCATCTGACGTCTGGTATATCATATGCGTTCTATTTGTTTCTTGAAATCTTTTTTTGTTTGTTTGTTTGGCAGCTTTATATATTTATACAATGGATTTTTGTAGCTTTCACCCCTATTTCTCTCCCTCATCCCATTTTCTTTCCTCCTGGAACCCTTCTTCATGGGTCCCCTTCCTACTTTTATGTCTCCTTCTGCATGACACACACTAAATTTAATTAGAGTTACTTGCCCGTGCATGGGTGGAAGGCTATGGAGCAAAGAGAATTTACCTATGACCACACCTCTGAAGAAAATAGGATTTCAACCTTCAGCTGCAGCTAATTGCCAATAGTCTCTTCGGGAAGGATGGAGCCTCAGGGGCTCTTCTTCCTTCCTATTTGAAACGATAAAGAGCCCAATCTTGTGAGGTTATTACATGGAAAATCACAGCTGCAGAGAGCCCATGAGTGCAGCCGTCACATCATGTCTAGAGCGCAGCTTTCTGTTCACATCTCCACAATTTCTGCTCTTTCATTCTTTCCTTTTCCATCCTAGGATGTTCTCTGAGCCTTGGAGTAAGCGGCAGAATACTCTATCATCACTTATGCTTGCTATTCTGACCAGTTCAGGTGATAAAGCAAATGGCAGATGAAACTCTGAGTTACGGATTGATGGTTTGTATTTTTCCTATCATATAAACCTTGTTATTGGGGTGCAAAACAGAAGAGCCTAGAACCTTGGGATACAGCCAAGTTCACTAATCCTCCAAAGAGCTCTCACGTGCCCGTCATCCGGGAAATCACTGCTTCCTTCTTTGCTCTCAGGGAAGCCCACGTCTACACTTCTCCTTGGAAGCTGCCAATGGCCTTACACCTTTCATCTGTTGGTTTTTAGCCTTTCATGTCTGTGTTTTGTCTTCCAGCTCATGGCCTGGCACACAACAGCCCTTTGCTCATATTTATTCATATTTATTCATATAGGGTTTTATGTAAATCCACATTAAAACATGTTAAAGCAATGCTCCAGTATTTATTATCATCTTTTCCTGAGTGGGCATAGGCAGTTTCTTTTTAAGTGCTGGAATCAAACCTGAATGTGTATGTTAGGTAAGAGCTCTACCACAGCCATGTGTATCTCCAGTCATACTGAACCATCATTTTCAAACACCCTTTTTTGGTCCAGTTCTGAGTGTCAAACATTCATAAAACATAGTTATTTATTTTCACTTCCTTGTGAGAAATGAATTTAATTCTGAAGAAAAATTAATTCCTATTATGAATTAATTTTGCAGCTTCCATTTAAACCACAAGATTCAATTATTATTTCAACAAGTATTGTTAGAGCCTACCACAAACATATTGCCATGCCATTGCCATGACTTAATGTTCATTTTTCTCCTTGCCAAGCATATTCTCAGTTATAAGAACCATTCGGAGGGTAGAATTATGTAACTCATTAATTAATATAAAAAATCCTTCTCTTTGAAATAGGTTGCAAGAAAAATTGCTAGGTAGAATTGCTAGCTTCAACATTGCAAGGTGAAGGCCCAGACCAAACTACAAATATTCAAAGTAAATATTTACAGTTTGTTTATCATTCTGAAATCCCTCATTGGAGGAAAATGCTTCCTTGTGATGTGGGATTCCCCTCTGTATGCTGTGAATATCATTGGTTAATAAAGGAACTGCTTTGGGCATATAGCAGAGCTATAGGGAAACAGAGCTAGGTGGGGAAAACTAAACTGAATGCTGGGAGAAAGGAGGTAGAGTCAGAGAGAAGCCGTGTAGCCCTGCCAGAGACAGATGCTGGAACTTTAGCCGGTGAGCCACAGCCATGTGGCAATACATAGATTAATAGAAATGGGTTAAATTAAGATATAAGTGTTAGCCAATAAAAGTTGGAGTGAATGGCCCAAGCAGTGAATTAAATAATATAGTTTCTGTGTGATTATTTTAGTTCTGGGTGGCCGGGACAAACAAGTAGTCTCCCCCCAACATCCTTGTTTAAAACAAACAAACAAACAAAAAGCTGAAAATACTAAACAAGTCAAACCAAAATAGGGACCCTTGTCAACAGACTTAGAAAAACTTGTACATTCTTGGTCCTTTTCTTTCAGAGTTATATGCTGAGGTGCCAGGCATCCTGCGGTGACTCCGGCAATGGTGGCACATGTCTGAAATCACAGTTCTGAAGAGACCAAGGCAGGAAGATAATAAGTTTGATGCCAGGCTATATAGTGATTACAAAGTAAATAGTGATAACCCTATGCAAAATAAAACACAGAAACGTGACTTAGACACATGGTATTCTTTATTTAACTGTGTATTTCCAAACTTAACTGACTGAAATTCCCAGCTCTCCTATACCAACACACCCCTCACAAAGATACATTTTGGTAGGCAATGGTGACGGAATTCAATCCCTCCAAGGGAAGAGGTTGCAATAGGCGGAGGTGAAATGGCTGAATACAAACAGTTGATTTGCTGAAGAGCCAGATGTGGTCCCCAGTTTCCTTGTCTTCTATTCCTCCAGACAGGAGTTTGTCCTGCTTCTTTTTTGCCTTAACTCCAGGAACCAAGAGTTCTTGGTGAGTCTACAGTGACGCCCTGGTGCAAATCACACCTAAGATCACACATTTGCTGCTCTCACTGACGCCCACCGTTCATCTGCAGTCTCTGAGGATGGGACTTCGCCAATGCACCAGCTCCCTTTGAAAAGTTTAGTAGAAACTACAAAGACAAATTCATAATTTTACCAAAAAAAAAAAAATCCAAGAGTTTTGTATCCACCAAACTGCCTAATAGTACATCTATGAATGATTAACAACTACTTTCTAATGAATTTATCAAAATAAAAGGTTAAGTTAATTTACTTAAAGAAAAAAGGTCAGAAAAACACATTTGGTTAGTTGAAAGACATCTGGGTAGTTCGTCTCCGTAAAATAACCCAGAAATAGGTACTGTGGATGTAAAGGCACTTCACCAATGATTTCAGCCTTTGATTATAACACCTCATATTTTTAGTGTTTCGTGACTCAAAAACAGCCTGTGTCTATTACCTCATCGAAAATTCCCCAATCAGTGTCATTTTTTAAGGTATAACATAATCATGAAATGACACGATAAGCGTTATAAAAGACAGCATATGCTCAGAGGTCACCCAGAAACACATGTTTCAAATGGAAATTGATCAGAAGTTTCAAAACAGAAATAAACTAAAATTGTAAAATAAAAATCTCCAGAACAGAATCCTGTGTACTAGCCAAGGGCACTGTTTATTTCTGAATACTGTGCTGTAAAATTTTAATATATGGTGTTGTCAACACACTGTGTCCAGACAAAGGTTACAGGGATGAGGTATGGAAGTCTTCTGAAATGACAAATGAGACGACATGAATGCTGAGCCTGTGAAGGAGGACATGTCCAGTCTGCCACCATTAGAAGTCGTTAGATTCCACGTCTGTCAGGTGTAAAAGTGGCAGTCAGTGACACTGCGGTGTCGTGAGAACAGACCCTGTACAACGTACTGAAGATGGAAATAACCAGCAGAAGGTCACAGAGAACCTTCTCATTCCCACCTCTCCCACATTCTCAGCCTTCTAGGCTGTTCGACATAAAGAAAAATCCCTAAGAAAAGAAACTATTGAATGAGAGACTAGGCTATTTGGGAACTAAACAAAAATCAAAAGAGATCTGCTGCCATCCTCCTCAGGAACTTTGAAAGAGATTTACATTGGTGAGGTCAATTAAGCAGCCTCAGCAAATCCTTGAGCTTTGAAGAATCAATGAGTTCATCTTCTGAGAACAGGCCATGATATATTGATTAAACTTTATTTATGTGATCAACTTTCTCGCTCACAGTAGCAAGATTATTAAATATAAAGTCTGCTAAAATATGTGTAAGCAAAAATCCAGCATAAACTGACCAGCATTGAACACACCCAGTACCTAGAACAGCACCAGGCCTGCAGCAGGAACTGCACATGGGTGGTTCAACGTGTGATACAATTGTACGAAAGCTGTTCGATTCCTTTACACATATCACATATCAGCTCTTTTGAGACTTAAACAACCGGAGAAACACCAGGTAGCTTGCTATACCTATTTTACACACTGTTTTGCCCTCGCTTACAATGCTTTTCAACTTAATGTTATAGCCTTAAATTTTATCAAATGATATCTTAGATAAGCTATGATTGAAACCATTGCGTCCCTTATGCAAGAAATGTGTTAAATCTCTCCTGCAGTTAATGTCAGGGGAAATTCTTTCATCTTTGTCTTCTTCTGCCTGCTCTGCCTTCTTTCCCTTCATCCCTACCTCCCTTTCCTTTCTTGAGCAAGATAATGGTAACTGTAAAAAAACTTAGTTCCTGTCTTCCCAGAAGTGCTTAGGTAACCCTGTATTCTAACATTGACATCCCAAATCGCTCTGCTTCCCCAGTCTTATAGCAAATCAAGACTTAAAACCATGGTTTTGTATGCAATGGATAGTTGGGTTGAAATATATATATTAAAACACATTGAATAAACATAATGTAATTACATGAATATAGTATATAATATATGAATATAATATAGGATAAAATATATAAAGAAAACTGTTCCCTTGATATGCAAAGCAATACAGCTATTAAGAAAATAACTCAGAGCCTTTCTAGTCAAACCTCTGTAAATTCCCGCCCTGAGTGGCCCTAGATACCAAAATCATCCAGTAGTTGTCATTTAAAAACTGCTCCTCATATTTGTTTTTAATTTTAGGTCATGAGTTCATGAGATACATGATAAGCACCCATTTTAAATAGTTTAGCTTGTTTTCGTTGTCTATGGCATGGAAACAACCAGTGCTGGGCATATGAAAAGTGTGTTATTCCCACACATGCTTATACATGGGATGTTGGAAACAGGAAGGCATTAGGTAGCCAGCAGGTGGAATCAACACGAGAATTGAAGACGGACTTTAGACTCAAGAATATTTAGGTTAATGCCCGAGCTGCAATGCATAAATGTATAAATAGCTATGAAAATCATCTATGTGTGAAATATTTCTTTAGAAAAATGTGTAAACATATCTACATGGTCCTTGAGACATGATATGTATTTACTCCCATCGTCACTGCTTTTTGCCTCTGATTACTCCCGCTTTAATGCTGTTACAAACAGACTTTTAATATTCTTCCAGGGAAGTATGTACCTGGAAAACATCGGGACCCCAGAAAGCATTGGAAAACCAGTATAAAATGAGACTGCACAAGAGGAACAGCTGGACTGGCTCTTGCAACTCACTGTGGAGACATAAGCGCCCCTGACAAACTCTATGTACAAAAGAAATCAAGTCATCATGAAAGGCTAAAAATAAGTCCCGAATTGAGATCAAAAGAAGCAGTGAAAGACTTGCCACTAATCCAGTCACCATCTCGTCAAATAGACACAGAGTTATGTTCCAGTCATCTAACTTTCAAAGACACACGTTAAATTGCTGGTATGTGAATAACTAGGACTGCAGCAGAGCCCTTGGGGAAAACGTTGAAGCGCATTTATTGGTCCAGCCATGCAAAACTGTCCTCCAGCTCCTCAGTCAGACCATCCAACAGGAAATCTTTAAGGCAATGTTTTAGCTCCACTCTTGACATCTCCTTACAAATGGATGTGATCTTTGGCATGGACGGCTGTTTATTTAGGTGTGTGAAGGTTCTGGCTGTTAACTTGGAAGGAAAGTTATTTCTCTGCCTCCCTTAGAGACTGTCCAAGTATTTGTTTGACAGAGTGAACACCCATGACACAGAAGAGAGGGCCTGGGCCAGACTTCTACAGGACTTAGTGCTGAATTTGTCCTGACACTTCTCCCCCCACCCCCTCCCCGCCTCTTTGGCGGGGGAGCGGCATCCCCTGCTTTAGCTGTCCTCCTGGAAGAATATAAGCATCCATCCTGATTTTTCTCTGCCAGCATTTTGTGGTCACCTCTAACAGTTGGCATCCTCTTTCTTTCCGTCATTCTTTCAAGTAAAGTCAAGCGGATACAGTTCCCAAGGAATGGTTGTATCTCATTTTGTTGCTCTTTATGAACATGGAAAGTTTTTCCAAGTATAAAGGAAAGAAACTGGACTGGTAGAATGGGTTCGATTGTGCTGTTCATAGGTTCACGTAAGTAAATTATGCATAAAAGTGATCATACCTTATATCCAAGACTGACCTTGGAGAAATGATCATTTCCTTCCATCCACTGGGAACAAAGAAATTGTATAACATATAATATTTGCCATCTATCTAATATGCTCTCTGTAAGATGACTAGGAGGTGAGTGTGTGTTTGGGGGTGGGGAACAAAGAGACAGAAACCGAAAGACACAAAGAGAGAGGTACATCTAAACCCAGTAAGTTTTCTTAAACTATTCAATGGATACAATTTGAAAGTCATAAAACTTGAAATTCTTTCTATGATCATCATATTTTGCCTGGCTGAAGCATCATTCTGTTCTGCCTCCTAATGCTGCTATCTGCATTAACATACCTTCCCAACATAAATCTCCCAGACATCCAGGTGACCTCCACAGAACAGGCCTGAAACTCCCAGAAATCAAGCTGATAGCACAAGTTCCCAGAAACAGAAAGGCACTGTTCTTATTTGTCCCATCCTAAAAATGCAAACTTCCCCAAGAATCACAGGCACGGACCATATACACCAGGACTAGCTTCATAGACACCATGGCTATAAATGTGTACCATTCAAGTTTAGCAGAGGAAAGGGTTTGCTGAAAAAAGACAATGAGATGTTGTGGAGAACTTGGATAAATGGAACGAAGGCAGAATATGAAAAAGAAAAGCACATAGGGCATTTAGATGGATAGAAAAATGGGAAATTTCAAATCCTTAATATGTAACTATGACAAGGAGGTAATGGTGGGTATATTTTAAAGCTTGCAAGTACAGGATCAAGTGATAAGTTCTGTGGAGCTGAAGGACAGGCCAATCAGTCAGTCTTATATTTACCTCCTCTGCACCCTCCTCAGCACTAGCAATGAACGATAAGTTACAGAGTGTTTACACTGTCAGGGAAAGTGAAAGGGCTTGGTCTGTTGTTGCTTGTTTGTTTTACTTTGTTACATGCTAATACAAACACAAATTCTTCCCTCGGAAGCAGGTCAGAAGGAAAAATTTGCACTATTGTTAACACCTGTAAGGACATAGACTGTGTCTCTGTGGACACAGAGAATGTAATCTGTGTTTGAACAAAAAGTTTTTGGTCTCTCTACATTCCTCATCCCTTCCAGGACACACTGAAATCTGGCCCAAAGATAGATAATCACACAGTAGAATTTGACACAGATAGTTTGTCTGTGTACAGGACCAAATGGAGAGTGAAGAAGCCTGAGGGCTGGGTGTAAGTACATGCTGGTGAAAGACCCTCAGAGAGGACCTTTCCTCTCTGATGAAGACCCCAGAACCAGGACACTCCGAGACCAGGCCACAGGATGCAATTAGCAAGAGGTTTATTGAGTAAACACAGGTACCTGCGGGCAGCAAGTCTTTCGGAGGACTTGCGCGCCTGCAGACTGGGGGGAGGTCTTTTTATAGGGAAGAGCAAAAAGCAAGTTTACAGAAGCAAAAGCGTGGTTATTGGTCGACCAGAATGAGGCAGGGGCATGAATGGTTTCCTCTCTCAGCAAGGGTGTCAGCAAAAAGCAAGCTTACAGAAGCAAAAGCGTGGTTATCGGTTGACCGGAATGAGGCGGGGGCATGAATGGTTTCCTCTCTCAGCATGGATGCCTGGTAACAGTCATCCTGTTCCTATCTTATAGCTAACCTGCTTTGTTGATATCCTATCTTATTGACATCTTGCCTTGCAGTCTTTCTATCTCTATCTCCTGCTCTCTCAGGCACATGGGATGTTCTTACGGGAGCAGGCTAGCTGCTGATCTGGAGAGTTTTTTTAAAGCAAACAGGACATTCCCCCTGGAGCATGCTAGCTGCGGGTTTTGAGGAGAGGGTCTGTAGGGTCTTTCACTGGTAGATTATAGACACTCGGTGTGCACAACAGTTGTTTGCCGGTCCACTCAGACCTCAGCACACTAGTTTCTGTTTGTTTGTTTTTGTTTGTTATAAAGAAACAATGAGAGAGAGAGAGACAGAGAGACAGAGAGCTCCAGAGTTGCATGAGAACTGAGCTTTGAAACAAAGCTGGATAAAGGAAATCAGTTCAGAAAAAAGTGGGGTTATCACTAATGCCTTGTTTTTTTTCCTGTTTATTATGAGCTGAGCTCAGTCACCAGGATAGAAATGGTTGTCTTCTGTTGAACTAATAAAAGCATGCCTTACTTACACAAACCATATCTAATTCTAGCAGGTGTCTTAATTTAGTGTGCTTTGCACTTAGTGAACTGATTACTATTAAGTATCTATATGATTATTTGTGGTAAAAAAAAAAGTCATACCTCAGTCTATAACTTTTTTGGGACTACCATGGTGAGAAAAATTCTATTTCTCATATAAAAGACAAAATGGTCATATCTCCTTATGAAAAGTTGTGAAACACAAATTTTTGAGTTATGATCTCATTTAACTCAGCTCTGTTTTATTTAAGCCCTCCAAATTCATCAAAATGATATATTTTTGAAAGCTATAATGAGCTCAATAAAATTGGGTCAGTAATTACATCCAAGAAACATCTATCAAGAGTTTTTACAAAATTCAAATTCTTATCTCCAGTTTATCTGACATAGTTGACAGGCAGTTCAGTTGGTGTTTTGTTTTTTTTCTGTTCCTCTGAGACTTCAGTAAGTCCCACAGTGTGGTATGGACATGGAAGGAGAGGTTGAATTTCCTTAGTGTAAGATGGCTCTGACTTTACTCATAGAAAGTAATATATAAGGAAGCCCCTATGTATAGTTTATGGGGCAAGCACTCTATGGCATATGCACCATTTAAGTGGCTTTTCTGTAATTTTTGAGACCAGGACACGTAGAGGTGAGAAGCTTTTACCCTTGAAGAAAGAGCTTGGGGCTTTGTTAGCCCTACCCTGGACTCTGCTGCAGTTCAGCTTCTGTAATGTACACTAAACAACAGTGTAGCTTGATGATTCCTTGCATCAAATACAGGTGTATGGGTTGGAAGAAAAGCTCAGTGTTTAAGAGCACTTGCTTCTCTTCTAGAAGACCCAGGTTCTATTCCCAGCATCTCCATGGCCTGTAACTCCAGTTCTGGGGAATCTGAGCTCTTCTGGGCTCTTCAGACATTGAATGCATGATGTACACAGATATAAACGAGGTGTCATCATGAGATACTCATTCACATAAAATAAGTAAAAATTGACCAGGTTTATTATTTTCGACTATAGTTAAGACGAAGGCAAAATCTTTCGAGTATGTAATCTGGGAAGATGTGTGCCATTTGAAGGCTGGAGGCCAATATACAAGTGTAACTTGATAAGAGCAGCCTACAGCATGGGAAAAGATCTTCACCAACCCCACATTGGACAGAGAGCTGATCTCAAAAATATACAGAGAACTCAAGAAATTGGTCATCAAAAGAACATATAATCCAATAAAATATGGGATACAGACCTAAATGGAGAACTCTTAATAGAGGATTCTAAAAGGCGGAAAAACACTTAAGGAAATGCTCAATATCCTTAGCCATCAGAGAAATGTAAATCAAAACAACTCTCAGATTCCATCTTACACCTCTAAGAATGGCCAAGATTAAAAACACTGATGACAATTTATGCTGGAGAGGATGTGGGGTAAAGGGGACACTCCTGCATTGCTGGTGGGAGTACAGCTGCTTTGGATATCAGTATGGTGATTTCTCAGAAAATTAGAAAACAACCTACCTCAAAACCCAGCAATACCACTTTTGGGTATATGCC
Organism: Microtus pennsylvanicus; assembly: GCF_037038515.1. Classification (NCBI taxonomy): domain Eukaryota; kingdom Metazoa; phylum Chordata; class Mammalia; order Rodentia; family Cricetidae; genus Microtus; species Microtus pennsylvanicus. The sequence continues at coordinate 26,007,624 of NC_134584.1, forward strand.
CAAAGGATGCTCAATCATACCACAAGAACAGGTGCTCAACTATGCTCATAGCATTGTTTGTCATAGCCAGAACCTGGAAACAAACTAAATGCTCCTTGATTGAAGAATGGATAAAGAAGATGCAGTACATTTACTCAATGGAGTACTACACAGCAGGAAAAAAATGACATCTTGAAATTTGCAGGCAAATGAACAGATCTAGAAAACATCATATTGAGTGAGGTAACCCAAACCTAAAAAGACAATTATCATATGTACTCACTCATAAGTGGTTTTTAAACATAAAGCAAAGAAAAACCAGCCCACAAATCACAATCCCAGAGAACCTAGACAACAATGAGGACCCTAAAAGAGACATACATGGATCGAATGTACATAGGAAGTAGAAAAAGACAAGATTTCCTGAGCAAAATTGGGAGTGTGGGGATCTTGGGAGAAGGTAGAAGGGAAAGAAAGGGAGGGAAGCGGAGAAAAAAACATATAGCTCAATAAAAACAACAAAAGATTTAAAAAATTGAAGAGTGATTGAGGAAGAGAAAAAAAGCAAGTATAACTTGATGATAAACGAAGTTTAAATAGCAACAAAAAAAGTATCCCTAGATAACCACAATCGGGAAATGTACAGAGGACTTACTTTGAATAGCTCATGCATGTCAACGGTGATCAGGGGAGAAAAGGCATTGGAAATACTGAAAGTGCATGTTTCTCCTAATGCAAATAGTGTTTATGACCCTATTTATAAGCTTTTAAAGCAGTTGTTAGCACTGGGCACCAAGTCGGTTTCTAGCCAGGGCCTGGCAACAGAGTAATTCTCGCAGTTAATAAAATGCAGAGTGAGAACAGGATATGAATTTATGCCTCCTGAGAATTACTGGCCTCAGAAACGATCCCGTTGGCATGGGAGTTTGGGGCACCTCCAAGGACAGAGAGCACCTGGAGGCTAGTTTAACACAGGAAGAAGGCGCAGAAGCAGATAAACCACACAGGTGATAGACACATGCTGCCTTCTTGGGAAAGCCAAAGGACCCTGAAGGGAGGTGGATACGCTCCAGATGCCATGAAGTCAAGTGGAAAAGGAAGGTGGGGTGTTTTTGGTTTTTTTTAGGAGAAAATTGCAGTTTTAGGTTGTCACATAAAATATATAAATGAAACAGACCCAAAAGAACAATATAAATGAGGAATTTTCCCTCATTTTTAAGTGAGTAACATCATAAACTCTTTTCCTGTCCTTTTCAGTGTCCCTAGAGGTGACAGAGGTGTCAAGAACCATAAATTTTCACATTTTCTTGCCGTGCATTTTCTCTTGAGCTGATTGTGTCAGGTATTAATCTAGGATAAGTCAGTGAGAAAGGGTGGGGAAACCAACAAACCCCTCCGCCAAAGGGCAATTAACACTGAAGGAAACAAAAGCTCTAGAAGAAAGAGAAAAGACATATAGATTGAAGAACTTGTGGATGAGAAATCTTTACATAGTTACAGAAATACTAAATGTCATACTATTGGCAGGATGGAAAGCGCAAGAAAGAGAAATTCCCAGTTCAGTTTAGTCTGCAACACAGATGCCATACCGAATTATACCAATGAAAGCTTTGCATTTAAAAAATATGGAAGTGACAGAAACACCTAGAATATTGAAAAAGAATCACCAATTGAGGAGTGGGAACCCGAGGTGGAAATGGAACGCAACATGAAGGCAATTTCTTCTCATTACAAGCCTTGGAGAATTATGTCATCCTCAAAGGGTTTCTTTGGGTTTTTATTTCACAATGCTTTTAATAAAACACAATTTTAAGAACATGCATTGAAAGTTTAGCCACCATGAAACAAGACAGACAAACACGTTGGGAAACCATAATGACCGTATTAAAAACAGTTGCTGTAAGAGATAATTAGCTGCCAATGTGCAATTGAGAAGAAGAAAACACATTTCTTGAAATGCTGCATAGAGAGAGACATAATCATTTCTCTATGTACGGATGTTTGGCATTCATCATGCCTGTGAGACAGCTGTGTGCTTGGTGCCCAGGGAGGCCAGCACAGGGTGTTAGATCCCTGAAACTGGAGTTACAGGCAGTTATGAGCCATCATGTGGGGCCTGGCAGTTGGAGCTGTGTCTTCTTGAAGAGCAAAGCCGATGTTCTTAACAGCTTTACCATCTCTCCAGCCCCACTGCACAGAGACGTCAGCGGGAAATAATGGAAGTGTGTAGAGATGGAAGGTAGAAAGAAAACTCTAATGTATGCCTAACAGGACCTAATACAGCTCACTAAGCCTCTTAAAGGACATGTACGTGACTTTCCAAGAAGAGCTATACCGCAGACATCAAAGAAACAAGTGTGGGTCAAAGAGGGACGCCCCGGAAGTGTCACCATGGCAAAACTGGCAGAGTCTACACGGTCACCCAGTACTGTTGGCATTGTGGACAAGTGAGTTGAGGCCCAGCTTCTGAGAGAATCAGTGTGCAGGCTGAGCATGGTCTGAAATGACTTCCTGAAACAGGGAAAGGAAAACACAAACCAAAGAGAGAGGGACCTGGGTCCCACTGAAGTACCAGCTGTTCCACCCAGAGAAGCGTGCGCGTGAGAGCTAAGAGGGAGGAGCTCATTCCCTGCCAATTCGTGGTGTGAGAGATGAAAATCAAAGGCCTCAGTTTTTAAAGTATTTTTCTTTTCTTTATTAAAGATTTGTTTATCTTTATTGGGTGTGCAGGTGTGTTCTGCCTGCATGTATATATGTGCACCTGGAGCCTTAGAGTCAGAAGAGGACTTCGGCCCCATTCCCTGGAACTGGAGTTAGAGACAGTTGTGGGCCACTGTGTGGGTGCTGGAAACCAAAGCCAAGTCCTCTGCAATAGCAGCCAGTGCTTCTGAGTCATCTCCCTAACCCCCAAAATGTTTTTCTTAATTAGTTTGAACTGTTGTGTCTTCTCCCCACTCAAAAAAGAAATGCTTAAAAAAGAAAGAAAACCAGGTGTGTGACAGCAGAAAGAACGGAGTCATGACCCATGCAAGAGTGAAGAGCTGTCAACGTGTAAAAAGAAAAACAGATTATGGAAGAGAGGTAGTCCAAAGACAGCGTCAACATCTTTCCAGGCTTCCCTGTCCAAACTGCTGAGTTTGAGTCTGTACTGTTCACATCAAAGTATACATATGTTTCTAAAGCTTTGCAAAGCATCCTTCTGAAATACCACTGGGTGGAAACCATGGTAGACACCTGTAATCCCAGCACTTTAAAAACTGAGACAAGAAAAATCACAAATTTAAATCTAGAATGGGCTACATATGAAGACCCTGTTTCAGAAATAAACAAAAGAGTAAATAAGAATTAGGGAGAAATAGAGAGAGAGAGGAAGGAAAGAAGGAAGGAAGGAAGGAAGGAAGGAAGGAAGGAAGGAAGGAAGGAAAAAAGGGAGGGAAGGAGGGAAGGAAGGAAGGAGGAAAGGAAGAAGAGAAAGGAAGGAAGGAAGGAGGGAAGGAAGGAAGGAAGGAAGGAAGGAAGGAGGGAAGGAAGGAAGGAGGAAAGGAAGAAGAGAAAGGAAGGAAGGAAGGAAGGAAGGAAGGAAGGAAGGAAGGAAGGAAGGAAGGAAGGAAGGAAGAAAGGAAGGAAGACCACTAAGACCATGTAGGGCTTCTATGGATTTAAGTCCCCATAGTCTTGGCTGTTATGAAATAGCACTGAAGTCCAGGTTAGGAATCTAAGACTGAGGCCAGTTCTCAGCCATATGTTCTCCATATGACATGAGCAAATTCCCGTGGATCCTGAGTGGGGTTTTGTTTCCCTCCTTGTAAATTCACATAACAATATTATGTAACAACATACCTCCTTCATCACAAGCTTGCATGGATGAAGCAGCCATTTACCATGCCAGAGAAACTGAGTGAAATGCTTAGAATGTCACCTGCTTAGAATTTCATAACTCTAGACAGTAGGATTTTAATCAGCCCTAGTATCTAAATGAAGGGAATTCTGAATTCATCAACACACTGAGTAAGAAAATTAAACTTTTTAATTTAAAATTTAAGCAAATCAAATTTCTCTCTAATAACTCTATCAGAAAAGTATGATGGCATAGAGTAAGAAACTAAAATACTAATTTCTTCATAACAAAACGAAGACAATCCAGTTATGAATGTTTGCAATACTCAGCCTACAGAATGTTAAGAAAAATTAAGGTACCTTTTTTTTTTTAAAAAAAAAGTGAAACCATAAAGATCTAAAACCTGTTCCCATCATCGCATTCAAACCGTTTAGTCAAGGGAGCACTAGCGAATGTGCAAGAGAACCGAAAGGCTGCATGCAACGCATCCTGGGAGGACTGTTCTAAGGGGGAAAGATCCCCAAGCACTTACAAAAATGTTTCCCTTGGTTGGGTAATGAATGTCTACAGCACTGAGTGTTTGCCAGCATAGCTTTCCTTACACAATGGCTTTGTGAACGTTTGTTAAACGAATGGTCAAACTGGTGCTGTGGAAGCTCTGGAACCACAAGATGAACACGCAGTAGCATTCTTACACAGGACTTCATGAACATTTCCAGATTTGATTGCCATAAGTCACAAATTCCAGAGGCCTAATCCTTATCCCTACCACAGTGCAGTTAGACTTCACAGGTCTCTGCAGAGAGATAGAGAATCAATTCTTTGCACACTTTAGGAATCAAGCCATCAGCTTAGGCAAGTAAGACATGAAGACAAGTTTGGTACCTGAATAGAATAATGAGAAAGAGCTGCATGCAAACCTGCCATCCACGGTCACGAATAAATCTGACAGTGATTCTGAAGGACGGTCTTGCAAAACAGGAAGAGCACTACTGTGGCCATTCATATTTTCACCTAAGATGGAATTTTTAAAGCAAACTGCTTCCAACAGACTTTACAATATAATAATTCTTTTGGTGGACGCCAAGGAAAAAGTTGAGCCAATTAAAAACATAGGTTTCGATGCTGACGTGTGTCATTGTTTCTAAACTTTTCCTCAAGAGAGGTTTAGGTGTTTTTTTTTTTAATTTCCTATGGAAAAAAGCAAATTAAAGGGACTACTCATGCCTCGCACTTCAAAGAACTGTCAAAGAAAATTCTTAAGGAAAAATAAAGTTAAGGAAAAGCATGTCCGTGTGAGGAGACTATAGCCTTCAAACCTGAAGCATGGTTTGAGCAAGAGGAGCAAGTATTGAAAGGCCGGTCAAGCAGCCGGATGCTGCAGTGTGGTGGGCTTTACTGGCTGTGACCCATGACAGTCTCAGAGCGTGTCTCAAAACCTGATCGCACTCGCTTATTTTAAAATGTCCAGCACAATCTCAAGTGTTGAAACCTGAACTTGGTTGTAGTGTTCTTCTGAGGGATGTGGAGCCTTAAAAGAGGTGGGGTCTAGCTGCTAGATGCAAGGAGGTCTCATGTTAGTTTACACGGCTTTCCCATCTGCTACCATGTGAACCCCTGCTCAACAGCTGCTCCTGGCACCATGGACAGATGCACTCAGGCACCCTTGTCCACTATGGTGACTGTGCCTCTCTGAAACCACAAGCTAAAATAAAATTCTCCCTTCTTAAGTTATGTCAGGTATTCCTCTGCTTGTAGCCCTATCTTGCCTTATACAATGGCTTTGTGAACATGTTTTCTTTAACTAACGCCGATTCTAGGCAAGAGCTGGAACCACCAAAAAAAAAAAAAAAAGGACTGAATGACTAGTCCCAAATTTAATTGCTACGAGTCAAAAATTCCAAAGGCCTAATCCTTATTGCTACCATGGTGCAGTTAGATTTCAAAGGACCCCGAAAAAAAAGAATTAATGCTTTGCAAACTTTAGAAAAAGTGAACACAAAAAACGGGTATCAGAGAAGTAGGGTGTGCTGGTTTGAATGAGAAAGTCCCCCAGCACCCCGGCCGCCTGCTAGCTTATGCCCTGAAATAATTACACGGACACTGTATTCTTTTAAACACTGCTTGGCCCTTTAGCTCTAGCCCTTACTGGCTAATTCTGATATCCCGATCAACCCATCTCTAATCATCTGTGTAGCACCGGTCTTATGAGGAAGATTCTAGCCTACGTCCATCCTGGGTCAGAGCTTCATCATGTGCATCTTCCCAGGAGCGGGGAGCATGGCGTCTCTGCTCCAGAGAGCAGAGCTGTCGAGTCTGAGCTCACTTCCTCTTCCTCCCAGCATTCTGTTCTGTTTACTCCTCCCACCTATGTTTTAACCTATGAGGGCCAAGCAGTTTCTTTATTGCTTAACCAATGAAATCAACAGATTGATATATGACACTCCCACATCACTCATGTGTTTGAATACCCAGTCTCCAATTGGTGGAACAGTTTGGGAAGGATTAAGAAGTATAGCCTTGTTGGGGAAGATGTGACACTGGGCAAAGAGGAATGTGTCAGGTGGGGGGGGATGAAAATAAAAGACTCCCACACTAGCTCCTAATATGGTATAATAAGGGGCTCTTTATTAAAAGAACTCACAGATCACAATGAGGAACAGGAATGGAGTTCAACATCCAGGTGTAGTGAGTGGGGAACAAAAGAGCGAGTGGGTGGTTCCACGGAGCTTTTTGGTACCCAAAACCACACCCAACCTGGTCCAGCCTCTCAAAGGCCATTGGCTAAAGGAGGTTACCCATCAACTGGGGGCAGGTTTTGAGGTTTCAAAAGACTCATACCCTTCCCAGCATGCCTGTCTCCTGTTCTCGCAGATCAAGATGTGATCTCTCAGCTCTTCCTTGACACCACATCTTTGTTCCACTATCATTGACTCTAACCCTCTGAAACCGGAAGCCCAATTAAACACTTTCTTTTGTAAGTTTCCTCAGTCATGGTGTTTTTATCACAGTGATAGATGATTCATCTCACTATGTACTTCACGAACACAAGGGACTGCTCCGCGGATGCATGTGCAAATGTCTTAGATGAGAGCAGAATGCCTGTGAGAATACCAGCAACACAATATATTCAAATTATCAGTTAGAAACAGAATGAGGCATGGAGATGCAGGGTCTGAAGCTTGTCCACATAGTTTTTGAACTTCCTGTGGTCCAGTATTTGCTTGCTATTCTCCCTCTCCTCCCTTTTGGAATAGTAATGAAGAGTCTGTGCCATTGCATGTTGGGAGTATTTGATCTTTTTTATTTTAATTTCATAAGGGATGCAGTTAAGAGATTGCCTTGAGACTCAGAAGGGACATTGAATTCTGGGCTTTTAAACAGTGTTGAGACTGTTATAGACTATGGGGACTTTTAAAGTTGGACTGAATGCATTTTTTTCATTATGATATGGCTACAAGCATATGGGGGCCTGGGAGTGGAATGTGATGGTTTAAATAAGAATGGCCCCCATAGGCTCACACATTCTGATGCTTGGGGAGAGGCACTATTTGAAAGTATTAGTAGGTGTGGCCTTGTTGGAGGAAGCATGTCACTGGGGGTGCACTCTGAGGTTTCAAGTCCCAGCCAGGCCCAATGTCTCTATCTCTTTTCTTGCTGCCTTCAGATCTGGCTGTAGAACTCTCAGTTACCAAGTCTGCCTGTGGGCCACCACACTCCCCACTATGAGGATAATGGATTAGACCCCTAAAGTGGTAAGCAAGCCCCAATTAAATGCTTTCTTTTATAAAAGACGCCAGGGTCACAATGTCTCTTCACAGCAACAGAACACTGACAAAGACAGGGAGTCTTTGAATAGGCTCTGTGTAGTACACTGGAGGTAAAATTGCTGCAGAGATATCCAGATGCTGGATAAGCAAGAAAAATGGGACAATTGTTGAAGTAATATATAGGCCCTTAGTTAAACCAACTCAAATAACATGCCACATGTGGTGAAAATTATAAAACTAAAGACAAGAGGGTGCCTAGTCCGTGTGGGAGTTCATATGATAGCAACCCTTCCCCTAAAAGGGAAAGAGCTTCAGGGCTTGCTGTTTTTCCTCCTAGGTTTTTGCATTGGTTTTGTCCATTATTCCCTTTCAGAATAAAAATGTTTATTTTGTGCTATTCATAGTGGAAGTATGTAACTTTTTATTTTATAAGCTCATCGATAATAGATTGCTTTGAGTTTCAGTAGAGACTGTAAAGTTTTAACCACTCTTGGCAATGTTAAGATTTGGGGGATTCTTTTTTTTTTTTTAACATTTTTTTATTGATAACAGAAGAATAAAGAAAAAAAAACAAATTTCCACCTCCTCCCAGCCTCCCCTTTCCCTCCCCCTCCTCCCACTCTTCTCCCCCTCCTCCCACCCCTCTCCCCTTCCCCCCACTCCTCTCCCCCTCTCTCTCCAGTCCAAAGAGCAGTCAGGGTTCCCTGCCCTGTGGTAAGTCCTAGGTCCTCCCCCCTCCGTCCATATCTAGGAAGGTGAACATCCAAACTGGCTAGGCTCCCACCAAGCCAGCAGATTGCGTAGGATCAAAACTGCGTGCCATTGTCCTTGGCGTCTCATCAGCCCTCACTGTTCGTCATGATCAGAGAGTCCAGTTTTATCCCATGCTTTTTTTGGTAATAGTCCAGCTGGCCTTGGTGAGCTCCCAGTAGATCAGCTCCACTGTCTCAGTGGGTGGGTGCACCCCTCGTGGTCCCGACTTCTTTGCTCATGTTCTCCCTCCTTCTGCTCCTCATTGGGACCTTGGGAGCTCAGTCCAGTGCTCCAGTGTGGGTCTCTGTCTCTATCTCCATCCCTTGCCAGATGAAAGTTCTAAGATGATATGCAATATATTCGTCAGTATTGCGCTAGGATGGGGTCATTTCAGGTTCCCTATCCTCAGCTGCCCAAGGAACTAACTGGGGACCTCAGCTTGGGCACCTGGGAGCCGATTTGGGGGATTCTTGAAGTTTAACTAAATGCCTTTGGCCATGAGTCTCTGTGAGAATGGGATTAGAACATCATGGTTTAAATCTGAAAAGCCCCCATGGGTTTATAGTTTGAACTCTTTAGGACTCTTGGTCCCCACCTTCTGTCAAGTACTTGGAAGAGCACAGAGATTAAGAAATGGTCGGGTTAGAAACAATGAATCAATCAAATAAACAAACAAAGAAACAGACTCCTAGGTCAGCTTTTGAAAATTAGGCCTTTCCCTTGTGCTAACCTATTTCCTTTGTCTGTATCTATTTCCTTCCTGGTCTATGATGTGAACAGCCTCTCCGCCTCATGCTTTCATTGCCAAAGATAGAGACAATCTGCCATGCTTTCCTCATTGGGATAGACAGTGGAGTGCAGCCCTCTGATACCATGAAGCAAAACAAACTTTTCCTCCCCTATATTAAAGTATCACAGAAACTGAATGAATAAATAAACCAATCAATAAAATCAATGGTACTCTTTGCTGTCTTATAATATCATCTGCTCATTTACATCAAGCCCTCAATCTTTTTTTGCATGTATTCATATCTACACAAGAGAATTTGCAGTTCTAAATATAAAACCCTATGTTTATCTTCGTGGAGTTTTGTCCTGTTAAACTTAAATCCTAAAATGTCAAAAGTGATTTGTATTAGTTCTGAGAGAGAGACTGACCCAGCTTTTATAGCCCAAAGAGATTTTGCTTTACTTCTCCCTCTGCAGTTTTGACCAATGATGTTCCAGATAGCGGTTACTTTGCCAGGACAGATCCCAGACTACGGACAATGTTGTGATGCAGTAAAGCCTTCTGATGGCCCATAGTGGCTAAAGAGTGAGAACATGCATTCATCTCCCATTGGAAGCTTTGGTGCGGCTAATCGCTACAGTCTAGCCTAGCAATGAATTAATGCTGGGCTACAAGTTTTATGGCAACTGACACACTAGGTACAGCATGCCAGCTTGAGGACTCCTTCTCTCATAGATAATTATAACGCTAAATGACAAAGAATTTCTTCCCTAGTCCCATAGTTTGTTGGAACAAACACTATGGGCACTTGCTTTAACCTACCACTTCCACTCCAAAGGAACTGGTTTTAAAGCCAAAGATCAAGCTTTAAAGATAGAGGTACACCATTGTTCTCAAAAGAACCTATTACAGCAACACGTAAGCATCCAGATATTCAATTTAGTTGTAAGTTATGTTATTTTGTTCTCAAAAGGCCATCACCACACAAGAAAGTCCTGTGTTGTACTCTCTTGTGGGTGGCTAGGGTGGGATCACAGTATTGGAAAAAGAAGGGGAACGTTCAAATAAAAATTACAGTTGGAATTTCTAGTATGTGGTAGGATGAATTTGGCTTATGGTCAAGTAGCAAGTCCAGAAACATACCAGAATAGTGATTTAATTAAACAACTGTATTAAGAGCACAGGATGGACTTCTCCAGCTCTTAAAACTCAGTTCTTTGCCCATATAATGATTGCATGGAACAGCATATCATTAGCCATTGTTTATTGACTTTTAGCTTGTTGCATATTTCTATAATTTTTCTTGAGAGGATAGTAATTAAGAAGCAAAACTTTCTTAAGTTTCATTTAAGCCAACTACCTCTCCTGGCAACACTTAGTCTATGTGGAATGTACTCAACTGATGTCCTTTAAAGCACATTTTAAGGAGAATTTTGTCAACATCAACTAATTTACAACATAATTAACTAAAATGCCACCACATCTAAAGAAAATGTTAATGAAACCAAACTTTTCAAACGCTCTAAAGATGGAGTTATATATTTATACTTGTAACTTTTCAAAGTAGCTCTCAGTGGTGCTTGTTTTTATCACTATTGTTTACTTCAGCTTCCTTTATGAGAACGATCATGTCACATATTAAAATTAATGCATTATTCTCTAATATTGGTAAAAATGAAAGTTTTGATACATTTAAATCAACTTTACCTGTGTCCAGAGACTATTCAAAAATATTTTAGATGTCATCAAAATTAGGCTATCTGGCATTTTTGTTCATAGGCTCTAAGAGAAATGTTATTTCCCTTTGTATTCCAATATCACTTGAATCATTATTTTCCTTTTCCCAACTATCTAGCTAGAAATAACTTTTTAAAAAATATCAAAGACACACCAGCTAACAGCCTCCGCTGTATCTGTGACCACTGGAGCCTTGGCCCAGACTGCCCCCAGAGAGGTAAGCATCTAGGCTCCCTGTTGGAGGGCTTGGCTCTCCAGGCCCTTGCCCTGGGAGGAACATCCCGTTGCCCCACCCCCACTCACCAAGCCCTGGAGACCCCAAGCAGCCTCCGCATAATCCTTACCATCCTCCACCACATCTGTGACCACCAGAGCATTGGCCCAGATGGCCCCTAGACAAAGCCTTGTACAAGACTGCCCCTGGAGAAGAACCACAGATCCTATCAGCATCCGCTGGGGCACGTACCCATCTACACCTGGATGAAGAGCAACCACCTAAGCCACAGGCCCTATCTTCACAGATTGGAGGAAGAGAAACTCCCTAGAGCACAGGCCCCACCTGCTCTTGCTGGAGGAAGAGATGGGCAGACGGCAGTGTAAGAACACATTCAACAACATAAAGACCAATATGGCACCACTAGAACCTAGTGATCCTACAATAGGAAGACATGAACATCCTAACCCAACAGAAGCAGAAAAAAATGACATTCAATTTAACTTTATGAAGATAATAGAGACCCTTAAAGAGAAAATAAAAATTCCCTTAAAGAAATCGAAGAAAAGACAAACAAGAAATTGAAAGAAATCAATAAATCTCTTTTAAAAACCCAAGGAAAAACAATCAAACAAGTGAAACAAACAGCACAGACAGTTTGAGGTTTGAAAATTGAAATAGAGGCAATAAAGAAAACACAAAGCGGGGGAATTCTGGATATGGAAAATCTGGGTAAAGAAGAGGAACTACAGATGCAAGCATAACCAACAGATTACAAGAGATGGAAGAGAGAATCTCAGGAGTTGAAGATTTGAAGATATGGTAGAAGAATTAGATTCATTGGTCAAAGAAAATGTTAAATTCAACAAAGTCTTAACACAAACATCCAGGAATTCTAGGACACCAAGAAAAGAACAAACCTAAAATTAAAAGGGATAGAAGAAGGAGAACTTTAGCTCAAAGTCACAAAAAATATATTGAAAAAAATCATAGAATAAAACTTTCCCAAAGAAGAATATGTCTATGAAGGTACAAAAAGCTTACAGAACACCAAATAGACTGAACCAGAAAAGAAAGTCTCCTCGCTATATAATAGTTAAAACACTAAACGTACAGAATAAATAAAAAATATTAAGAGCTGCAAGGAAAAAGACCAAGTAACATATAAAGGCAGACCCATCAGATTACATTCGGCTTCTCAAAGGAACCTCTGAAAATCCAAAGGTCCTGGTCAGATATGCTACATACACTAAGAGATAATGGATGCAAGCCTAGACTACTATACACAGTAAAGCTTTCAATTACCATAGACGGAGAAATCAAGGTATTCCATGACAAAACCAAATTTAAACATTACCTATCACAAACCCAGCATTACAATAAGTACTAGAAGGAAAACTCCAACCCAAGGAAGTTAGCTGCACCCACAAAAACACAGGCAACAAGTAACCTCACACCTCACACTAGCAAACCCTAAAGAAGGGAAACACACAAACACTGCCACCAAAAAATAATCATTGGTCATTAATATCTCTTAATATCAATGGACTCAGTTCCCCTATAAAAAAAGACACAGATTAATAGAATGGATATGAAAACAGGGTCTATCCTTCTGTTGCATACAAGAAACACACCTCAACCTCAAAGACAAGCATTACCTCAGAGTAAAAGGTTGGGAAAAGATTTTCCAATCAAATGAACCTAAGAAACAAACAGGTGTAGTTATTCTAATATCTAACAAAATAGACTACAAACTAAAGTCAATCAAAAGAGATGAAGAAGGATGCTTTATATTCAGCACATGAAAAATTCATCAAGACAAAGTTTCAATTCTGAGCATCTATGCTCCAAATACAAGAGTACCTACATATATAAAAAAATATTACTAAAGCTTAAATTGCATATCAAACCCCACACACTAATAGTAGGAGACTTCAACACCCCACTCTCACCAATGGACATGTCTGTCAGGCAGAAACTTAGAGAAATAAGAGAACTAACAGAAGTCATGACTCAAATGGACTTAACAAACATCTACAGAACATTTTACCCATACACAAAAGAATACATCTTCTTCTCAGCACCTCATGGAATCTTCTCTAAAACTGACCACATGCTTGGTCACAAAAAACCTCAACAGATAAAAAAAAATAGAATAACAACCGGTATCTTATCAGATCACCATGGTTTAAAGTTAGATTCAACAGCAAGACTAATTTCTGAAAGCCTACAAATTCATGGAAATTGAACAATGCTCAACTGAATCACCCTCGAGTCAAGGTAGAAATAAGAAATTAAAGAATTCCTAGAATTCAATGAAAATGAATGCATAACATACCCAAACTTATGGGACACTGTGAAAACAGTGCTAAGAGGAAGTTCATAGCACTAACTGCCTACATAAGTAACCTGCAGAAATCTCACATAAGTGACTTAACAGCACATCTGAAAGCTCTAGAACAAAAAGAAGCAAACTCTCCCAGGAGAAGCAGATGACTGGAAATAGTCAAAATGAGGCTGAAATAAAAAAAAATAGAAACAAAGAAAGCAATATAAAGAATCAAAGAGACAAAGAGTTGGTTCTTTGGGAAAATCAACAAGATAGACAAATTCTCACCCAAATTAAGCAAAGGGCAGAGAGGGAATATTCAAATTAACAAAAGCAGAAATGAAAAGGTGGACATAACAATAGGCACAGAGGAAATTCAGAGAATCATTAGGTTATACTTCAAAAACTTGTACTCCACAAAATTGGAAAACTTAAAGGAAATAACCAGTTTTCTCTATAGGTACCACTTACCAAAGTTAAATCAAGAACAGATAAACAATGTCAATAGACTCATAATCCCTAAGGAAATAGAAGTAGTCAATCAAAAGTCTCCCAACCAAAAAGAACCAAGGGCTAGATGGTTTCAACATGGAATTCTACCAGAATTTCAAAGAAGAGTTAATACCAATACTACTCAAATGGTTCAACACAATAGAAACAGAAGAGACATTGCCAAACCTTTTTTATGAGGCAGCAGTTGCTCTGGTACCAAAACCACACAAGAATGCAACTAAGAAAGAGAATTACAGACCAATCTCCCTCATGAGTATTGATGCAAAAATGCTCAATAAAATACTGGCAAACCAAATCCAAGAACACACCAAAAAAAAAAAAAATCATTCACCATGATAAAGTTAGTTTCATCACAGTGATGCAGGGAGGGTTCAATACATGAAAAAAAATCTATCAATGTAATCTACCATATAAATAAACTGAAAGACAGAATTTCTCATTGGAGTGGAGCTAGCCACGAAGGTGAGGCTGGGTAGCCAGCAAATCTGAGAGATCCTCCTGTCTCTGTCTACCCAGAATGGGATTGCAAGAACTTGCCTCCTCATTTGTCTGTTGTTAATAGGTTCTGGGGATCAAGCTTACAACAAGTATTTAAACAACTGTTATATATCCATTCTTTAAAACATGTTATCAATAGTCTTTGTTATGGCTTAAGTATGAAAGGCACTCCAGAGATGCAAACAGTTGATCTTCAGCTGGTGGCACCATTTTGAGCCATTAGGACGTAGAGCTGGCTGGCAGATATCAGCAGGGGATGTCCTCTGAACGCTATACCCAGCCCTGGTTCTGAGATCACACTCAGCTTCTCAGCTTCCTAGTCCACTGCCTTATCACCTATTCCAACCACTGTGGGTGGAGTGCTCCCCAGACCAACCCATGATCTCCCCATCATAATAGACTAAACTTCTCAAAGTTTGAGTCAAGAGACAAAAGAGAAAAAAATAATGATATAGAATGGTGAATATTTTAAAGAGAAGGTAAAAATGGAACCAGAGTTTCTCTCCTGTATTGTAGTCTCTTTTATTTTATTGAGATAAGATTTTAGACGACCTTGTTCTCTTGATCACATTTGGGACTGCAGGCGTGTATCACCATGGTGATTTTCTGAATCTAAGATTCTTTAAAAGTGGGTCAAAGATATAATAGTGAGTTGGTTCTTTAACCTCCTGCTAGTATCTGCCTCCTTTCACCAAATTGTATCATTCAGGGAAGCCTGTAATGCATCCCACACAAAAAGCAAAGCTGCTCTACATGTTTCTACTGCCATGTGTCATGCTAAGGTGCTTCTGAGTTTCAACATTACAAATATATCTCCCTGAGGAGAATGCTGGGCCCGAAGTAGGCAGCTGCCATGGTAGATCCCCTGGCTCCCAGATGGCGGCCTTCTTTTATCAGTGAGTCTTTTCCTAAAGCAAATAAGCAAAGAAAGAAATCCCACAGAAACTAAGAACAACGTGGGGCCTTAGGGAATCCAGGGACTACTCAACTTTATCCAGACAAACTAAAACACACTCCAAGGAAGAGATAAGGTTTGTGAAAAGGAAACCAACACAATCACTTAAGAGAATTTCAGAACTCAATCACTCAAACCAGGTCACAGGGAGGTAGCCACAACATCCAAGGTCAACCCTAAAGGAAATTCACAGGAACTGGTGCCTTGATTTGCCTCTTTTGTTTCTCTGTGGCCTGAGGTCAGTCTCTCTCAAGTCATCATGTGTGGGAAGTGGCAGCAGGTACCGGTCACAGCCCACGGTTCTCCTGGCATTGAGCTCTGCAGCGCCTCAGCAATCTGAGAGGGAGTCCTTATAAATTAATAAATGTGGGGCTTTAAATATCAGATAGAGTAGCCAATTCAACAAAGTCACCAGATGAAAAGAAACACAGTATCTTTCTTAATTTCAGATAAACCTGCATTTCAGACAAACAACAAATATTTTGAATATAAGTATGTTCCGAGTACAAGCATTCAGTATGTATCTGAAATTAGAATTTAATTGAGCATCCTGTATCTGATTCCTTCAGTCTGGAAGTCCTGCTCTTGGCATTGTGGTCAGCCATACTACTCAGACCAAAACTACTTTTAAAGACTCTCCTTGAGAATGGATTCAAAAGATGAAGAACATTCCTTCCCCTAGTCTCTGCAGGGTTAAGTATTCAAACTTGTAGATTTGATGACATTCCTGGAAAACTGCCAGGAATGTAAAAATAAATGAGGGCAAATGACCGCGCAGAGCATCTCCACTGGAGATCACATGACTTGTGGTTCTGTGTTAATGGGACCAGTTTTCTTGTATCACTCATTTTCCTTGCCCTCTGCCTTTGCCCACAAACTGAATTTTCAGTTTTGAAAATATAATGTACTGCATACAAGACATCCACATAAACTTATGTGTCTAGCGTTGGGTTTTTATCTCATTCTGTAGACACAGAAGACTACTTATCAAGGAATCCTTTTGTATGACTCCTTGCATTTTAACCTCTATCTCAAAAGCCCTTTCCAGCCCTACTCACTTGACACAAGGTCTTCCAAAACTCAGCACACATGCTACATCCTCAAAAGCTGTCTCGAGCCCTTTCTGAAATAGATGGCCGGCAGACTGAATAACTGATGGATGTGTTGATGAACGTATTATTATCAAATTACTTTATAAAATGTTCTGGTCTCCATTTTTAACTTCCAAGAAGTAACTTTAGAGCATGGGTTTTAGAATAAAGCAGACCCATCCCTCTAAATTAAGTACTAATTCTGTGATTGAGTAGAGATGTAGGTGTGACCTTGGGCAAGACATGTAACACAAGTGAACTCCAGCCCTTCGTTGCTGAAACTGAGACCGCATAGCCCATTTCCCAAAGGGGTTAAATGAATGGTTAATCAGAGCACCAAAAGCGAAAGTCAGAGTGAATATTTGATAAACTGGAGCTTTTATCTGTTCAGTATTATTCCTTTCTTTGTGTCCTCTCAGTAGCCCTATATTAGAGCAATCAAACCTCTTTGCTGTATGTAATTGCTTAGATTCTTCCAAGACAAGGGTTATATATTGCTGTATATTATAGATAGACTTAACAAAGTATATCAAATCATCTCCATTTAAGGATCTGTATGTATAGTTCAGCCATAGGGCACATGGTTAGATTGTGGAGACTCTAAGGTCAATTCTCAGCACATAGATAGATGATAGTTAGATAGATAGATAGATAGATAGATAGATAGATAGATAGATAGATAGATAGACAGTTGAGATAGAGATGAGATAGATCTGGAAGGAATAGAGAGAGAGAGATAGGAAGAAAGCTCCATGATTCTTTCACAGTTCCAAGGCAGCTTATGAAGAAGCCAAGTTCATCTTTAGACCTGTGTGGAAGAAGAACCACACACACCATAGGGTTTCTTTGCTCCATTTCAAGCCCTTGCCAAGGTCAAAGTGATTAACTCCAGGTGTGAGGAGAAGTGGCAGGTGAATCGGATACTGTGATAGGAGCAAGGGGACCTTGCAAAGAGGTGGCTCTGGAGCAGCGGCTCTCAGCCTTCCTAATGCTGTGACCTTTAATACTGGTCCCTTAGCTTGAAGACAACCCTCACTGAAAAATTACAGAAAGGCAAATGACATGGATAGTCCCTACTCTCAGAGCTCTGGAAAAGCCGAGTAAAGAAAGCAATGTGGCTGGTGAAACAAGCCTGGCGTTGAAGTCAGAGGTTGTGGATTTAGAATCTAAGGCTTCCTCTCACTAGTGCTGGCAGCTCTTTGCACAGCCTGGCTTTGCTCTCCAGTCCCACGTTAAAGCAAGGCTTCCTTGTCCTCTAAAGGTGCAAAGGTGTCACGGGACTAGTTCTTCTCAATGCATCGTGGGAACAGCTGCATGTTATTTCAAGTCAACCATGCATTGGTGGAATGACATCAGGGATGTTGTTTCCCCTGGGATGGCCACACTTGTTCCGCAGGCTGGATCCTAATTGCAGCAGCTGGCCTCTTCCCTGACTCAGCATGAAGGTGTGACACAGCAAGACACAAACCTGTGTTTTCATCTGTGTGTGTGTGTGTGTGTATAACCGCTACACAATGCCGCCTATCAAATAGGAGGATTTGCTTTATTGTTTTCAGCAAGTACTTGACCTCTTTGGGTGAGTTTCTCACATTTACAATAGGGATGTACTCTTTCTTTTTCCCAGGGTGGTAAGAATTTCCGACAATCTCAGTAAACCACTCCACCGTTCGCCGTTCTTCGCGCACATTTGGTCCTCAGGCAATCTCATTAAAACAAGAAAGAAAGGCCAAGGGAAGCAGGATATCCTTAACCAAATAAACAGTGTGCAGACTCCATTCAGCCAGTCACCTAGGCCCACAGGCAGGAGGATGAAAGACGGCCACATCTACCTTCGGTCACATACTCACTCCCTCTTCCCACAGTCAGAAGCGCACCCCCTGCAGGGCAGACACTATTCGAACACTGGAAATTCACAACAGTCCTCCAGACTCACCTAACACATTTGATTGACAACAGTCTTTGGGTTCTTTAACTGCATCCTCGCAGAGAATAAAGAAATAACGAGCTTAGACTCTGACACAACCTGTTTTAGCTCTGGTCACTCCCTGGGAAAGTTTGTGCATACACTAAAATACTTAATTCCTAATGTATTCTTGCAAAGGAGGGATTGTTGTTCCTGTTTATAGTCATAGGTAGGAAACTCAGGACTGGGGAAAGTTCTTTTTTATTTTATTAGCATTCAGCTACTTGGTGGCATTGACAGACCCAGAATCTGAACTCAGACATTCTTTTTTCAAGGTACCGGGTTTTCAGACTTTGAGGATTTTGTTTCCTCTAACTGCCATTTGGCAAAAAAAGACCCTAGTCACCATTTTACCTGGGTAAGTCTGCTGTGGAAACGCAACAGCCTCCTGGGAATAAAATCGTGTTGTGACAGCCACACAAGGAAGGGGATGGGCAGGCAACGAGACAGGGCTTCACCAACACTACTCCGACATCGCTGCTCTGTAATTCTGTGTGCAGAGACTTGTAAGCATGAGTAGTGCGGCATCTGATTATCCGGACACAGTATGTGATAGGAAAAGACCAATCAGGTCATAGCTGGCTGGCTAGGATTCTACTGGAGAGAGTCTCCTAGAAAGCTGGGCCATATCTACCTCTTTGCCATTCAGTCTTACTGTCTAAGCCACCTCTTAAAGTTGAACAATAAGAACCAGTTCAAAAGTCTTTCTTTTGTGAAAACGTCCTCAGATGTCCTGTTAAAAATGACCTCCTTCTTTGTCTTGTTTGTTTATTAATTTGCTATATCCCGTCATCTGAAGTCTTACTCTCACAGCATGGAAACCCCAGCCTGTGAAAAGATAAAAGATGAAAAAAAATATAGGTAAACCATGGAGAACCCAAAATGCCAGAGCAAAATTTGACTTTTGCTCTGTAGCCAAGAGTGGCTACTGGAAAACTTAAGAGAATTTACAGAATAAATTCATGAGGTGAGTTACCAAAAAAAAAAAAGAAAAAAAAGAAAAGAAAAGAAAATGTAGACTAAAAACACATGCTTGACATGTGAAATGGCAGGTAATCTGATCTGTTATTTTTTCTTTCTGGCAGATAATTTTAGCTTCTCAGTTGACTAGTTAGATTTACTTCAAACCCCCAAATCAAGCTGCACTCTCTCTGCCTACATGAAATCATCTTTGCAGTATCACTACCTACAAAATCCTTCAGAAATTCTTCTAAGTTCTTACATTCATGGAAGATAAATCCTCTGCTCCTGTAAATAAAAATACTCTGCAATTTGTAGTTCTCTTCCCACAGCGAAGTCTATTGGATCAAATACATACAGGAATCTGAATTCTACTTCAGCTCTCCTTTCTGTAGCCAAGAGACTCTGGGTCTCATTGGTTAGCAAAGCCAATATTCATTACACCCAACTAACAGCATCCTTTTCCCAAGTGGCATGTGAAATTTGGAGGGGTTCTCAACATGGTCTGCGAGGTGGAGACTGTTCTGTGGGGGCTGAACCACAAGGGTCAGGAACGACTTTAAGTATCTTCAGAATGAGATCACAGTTCTTTCCTAGAGCCGTCCTGACTCCAACTCACTGACTGAGCTTGGCCACGACTTCCATGTTCCACCTGCCTGGAAATCTGCTGTCCTAAGCCAATGTGATGTCAGTTAATTCAGACAGCTCTTTGTAGACCAGAACTCCTAGAGAAAAAGCCACCATCTCTTCTAATTCATCTCTTCATATATTATTGACTAGAACCATGACGATTTTACAGCCATGCATTTGAAAATAAGTAAAAACCACTTCCTTAACTTATATAAAACATAGCTTTTTTAAAAAAAAATTATCCTCAACAAATGTGCCCAAATTAAATATATCTTCATGGTTTTTTAATCACCCTATAAAAGTTTTCTACAAAAAATATTTATGATAAGTATTTGTTTCTAAGTTCTTGTATACATAATTATTTTTTGTATATAATTTATCTTAGAATAAAAAAGTCATTACAAATGTGAACAGTACATAAATGTGTTAAACAATATATATATATTGCCATTTAGTAAGCAATTAGTAAATATGAGGGTAAATTTTTATTGAACATACATTTTTGCTTAATTAGTTATCTGACAATTTCATGCATGTATATAATGCAGCCTAGTTACTTTTTCCCCTAATTTTCTCTTTTCTCCCTCCTATTTTTTCAACCTCCCTCCTGTCCATCTGTCTTATCATTCTCCAGGACTATGACTTTTGGTTATTTTATGACCCATTTGGGTTCACTAGAGTCATCTTTGTGACCAATGAATTGCATTCATCGCAATTCACTGGAGAGAAGTCTCTCTGATTGAGGCCAAGTGGCTATTGTCTAGGGGGGTAAACACAAAGATTTAGAAGGCACTGGGATATGCTGATTTAGCTAAGTGACAGAAAGAAGTTTTCTCCTAGAACCCAAGAACTCTCTCACCACAAACTCTTGATGAAGCTTAAAGCACCAGGCATGGATTCTCTCATGGGGAGGGGTCCTCCAGTTCAACCAGAGGGCAGTTGCTTACCCCAGTACAGTCATGCTCCTATTGCCCTAGTGGGCACATTGTGCCTGGCAGGCTGATGCTGTAGTTCATAGGGTTCACAGCTGGACCAGATCACCCATGTCTCTTCTTCCCCAGCAGCCTGCATAGCACTTTCCGGAACTATGAAAGCTAGCTGTCCGGGTAGAAGGGTACCATGTAGCTGTTAATAAAAGGAGCTTATTAAATAATAGTTATCATTTTAGTAAAATTGGAAATAAATTTTAGTCCTGTATTTTTTCATTTTCATAAATGCAATGATAGAAAAAGCAACTGTGTAAATGCGTATAGTAGAAATTCTATTATACTAATAAAATCAAATTATCTAAATTTTGGGGGTTATATAACAAAATTTTTATGATCATCAATAATTTATCCACTGACTATTTTTGCTGAAAGGAGGGAACTGGCAACAGACCATCCGAAGTAATGATTTTTTTTAATCTGTCAGATTCATCTACATTCTCAAGTCTGGGCAGCACAATAAGAAAAGTATTATTCAGAGCAAGCAAATGATTAATATTCTTCTCCAAATTTTAGGAAATTTAAAAGGTCTGAGAAAGTCAAAATAACGCTGACTCAAAACTGTATTTCTATATATCACTTAAATAGATTTTATATTCCTTTAGGTTTTAAATGCAGATTCCATTCCGTTAAGAATTGGAAACATCTGTCATAAGCAACTTGGCAAAGCTTTACCTTGTCCAATTAAGTCAACTGAGTGAGACTATTTTCTATTTAAGTTGTTAATATTATCACTTATATACTCTAAATGTGAGAAGGAAAAAGGAAGAGAGGAGAGGGGGATTAAAGAAGAAAAAAATCTTCTCTATGGCTACTATCATCTTTAACATTTACCCATTCAGAGGGTAGGCAGCACTGAGCAGTACCAGAGTACTCAGTACCAGAGTCTAGCTTCTGAATATAGAAACACCTAAACCAGGTCCTTGATAGGAAGTATTTCAAAAGAGATGGAAATTTTGGTGGTTTGAATGAGAATGGCCTCTACAGACTCATCTATCTGAATGCTTAGGCACCAAGGAGTTTGGGAAGGATTAGGAGGTATAATCTTGTTGGAGGAGGTAAGCCACAGGGAGTGTGTGGAGGGGTGTTCAAAAGTCCACACTATCCCCATCCTCTGCTCACCCACCCACCACTTGCAAATCAAGATGTAAATCACTCAGCTACTGCTCTAGCGACATGCCTGTCTGTTTCCCACCATGATGATCATGAACTAATTGTCTAAAACTGTAAGCCCCAATTTGATGCATTCCATGGTAAGAGTTACTTTGGTAATAGTGTCTCTTCACAGCAATAGAATAGTAATTAAGACAGAGATTATAGGTAAGGTAGATTTAGGAAGAAAAGTGAATTATATTTTGGATAGGTTTTTTTTTTTTGAAATACCTTTTAGACATTCAAGGGAATCAAACAATACCCACCTGAATTCTAGAGTCTCAGAAAAAAACTCGGTGTTGATTTGTAGATATGGAAATTGTTCTGGATGGAATCAAGGGATGAATATCCACAGGAAAGACTAAGAGACTGATGAAGTGTGGTGAGTGAGTTAAAAGAAAACATATGATAATGATAATTAGACGGAAAGACTCCAGATAGTGGTGTTTTCTACTTATGCTACAGATTTCAAGTTCAAGTGGACAATGGTCAATGTCACTGTTGTATTAAATCAATAGAGGATCAGAGAGGCTTTGACAAGAGTAACTTCAGATGATGAATGGGATTCGTTCAGAGTTTTCTACCCCCACCGATGACAACAGAAACTAGAAAGTTTCCTGGCTTTTCTTCTCACACCTGCTCTGAAGTATACCATAGCTGACTGATTTTCCTCTAAAAGTAACCGTGCTTCCATCCCCAGGGGCTCTTGCTGAACCTGGAAAGAAGTGATGATGTCCTTGTCCTTGTCCTTGAAGATGCAGAGTCCTAAGAGGAATTTCCATCATCTATTCTAAGTCATCCCCAGTTTACCAGCCTGGAACATATATTCATTATCTAACCATAATTCTGTGTTGCTGTCCAAAAATATACATCTGTCCCTGTTACTTTAGGCCTTCATTCCTAAGACCTATAAATCTTTAAAACAGTATTTACATTTGTATATTCTTTATTATAGAGATCATGGCATAACCAATCAAAGATTCTACATTTTTTTCTCCCTCATATAGTGAAAAATTTACTAGAGTTAGATTTAAGAGAATGAGAGAAAAAACTGGAGTCAATAAATGAAGACAGTTCCCCAAGAAGTCTTATCATAAAAGGGAATGGAAGAATGGGGTAGAGCCCAGTAAGAAATGAAGAATTCAGAGAAGTGTGTTTTAGTGTTTGTGGTATCAGAAATAGAAGTTTGGTTAGAAACAGATTGGGATTAGTTGAGCAGGAGTTGAAAACTGGATATCCTGGACAAAAGAGCAAATTCTATCTTTGAGAATATGATCTTTGCATAGACTGAACAGTGGGATCTAGTGCACACATGGAAACTCTGGCTCTTCATCTGGGTGTAGAGACTTAATAGTGGTGATAGGATGGTGAAACATACAGAAAACCAATGTCAGTAGATATCTCCACAGTGAAATAGTGAAAGGTTATGAAAAGTCGCTTACCAATCCCGTCATTGTTTCTCTGTGGGAACAAGGAAGACACCTCTGGTTTGAAGACCAAGTGAAAGGACGAAACAGTCACTTGGGAGAGTGAGATTTTGAAGAGACTAGGAAAATGTGAACTGTGTGTCAAGAAGCCTAAAGGCAACACTAGAAACTCAGGGCTTGAATTGATAGTGATTCCTCTAAGCAAGAGTGTGTCTTTTCCTACCATGTTAGCCAATTTGATATAAGCACAGCGTAAAGCAGAGTTAGCAGCAGTAGAGATCTTGATTGCTATTTAAAAGGAGAGAACCTAGACAAAAGACAAGTCCCCATGAGAAACATACATGGATCTAAACTACACAAGACGTAGAAAAAGACAAGATCTCCTGAGTAAATTGGGAGCACGGGGACCATGGGAGAGGGTAGAAGGGGAGGGGAGGGGAAGAGAGGGGAGCAGAGAAAAATATATAGCTCAATAATAACAACAAAAAGTGATAAAAAGGAGACAGAATGAGGGAGAAGTTGATAATACAAAATGGAGTAAAATGACTGTGGGCCGCAAAACTTAGATAGTTAAATGGTAACATGTTCATCATTTAGATGAATATTTCCTTGTGTCTCGCCCTCAGTGCTTTGCTCTCACTTAATTGTGCCTAGAGAAGAATGGTAAGACTGTTCTTCCCACCCACATGGCCACATAATTAGAAGCAAATCATTTCAAATGGGTCCAAAAACTCAGCTCTAGCCTCATAGTTTATTGTTCTATTTCACAAAAGTCACAGAAAGAAATAAGGCGAAATCTACAGAACAGAAATCCAGTCAGTAGTTGGCAGGAATTAAGAGAGAGGCTTGACTGCAAAGGGCAAGAAAGAGAAAGCATTTTGACATAGCAGACACGTTACACACTTTATAATTATGACTGCTCCCCAACATAGAAATTTTTCAAAATTTATTGGGCTGTACAGTAAGAGTGATAATATTTATTGAATGTGTAATATGTGCACATAGAACATCTCAGTAACCATGAAAAGAAAATAACTCCAAACTCATTAAAGTTAATAAAGATTTATTGGCAGCTGGTCTAAACAAGAGCTTCAAATGGTTTTTTGAATTTTCTGAATGCCATGTACAAAGAAGCAGACAAAGAGAGAAATAAGCAGTTGCTGGAGCCCAGGCTGTGCAGGCATTTGGCTAGGTACGCTCTCATACGGCCTGACTTCAGTCCCGACAATAATTCCAAGACGAACAGGACGCATATAAGAGCTCCTTACAACAAAGACATTCAAATGTTACTTATTTTTAGGCTTTATTGAAATGAAATTTGTCTTAGCCTCACTTCAAATGGTTGAAAGTCAGCCACTACTTAATTCCTTCCCCTTCCCAAAGCAATGTCCAACTTCCATACAAAGTTCTATGTGGTGGCTTCTTGTATAGGAACACTAATGTGCAAAGAAATGCAATTCCTGTGTGGACTTGGAGCATAGAATACTAGTGCTGCATAAAGAGAGTGAGAGGATGTATCAGAGAAAGGCAAAAAGTATCACCTTTTAGTCTTACATCTTTCTGTAGTAATAAGAACAAGAGTCAAATCTCAAAAAAAATTGTGCAGTTGTATAGGCAACTCTTACCTATATTTTAGAGGTTAAAAAATCTAAAATTTGGGCCAGACCTGCTGGTCTCTTTCTCCCAGGCAAATTTCATTGAGTTTCAGGACAGTCAGGTCCACATAGTGAGTTCTAGAACAGCCAGGACTCTGTAGAGAGACCTTATGTCAAAACAAAACACACACAAACCGAAAAACAAGCCAGGAAGTGGTGGTGCACAACTGTAATCCCAGCACTCAGGAGGCAGAGGCAGGTGGATCTCTGTGAGTTCAATGCTAGCCTGGTCTACAGATCTAGTTCCAGGACAGCTAGGGCTGTCTCAAAAAAAGAAAAGAAAAGAAACAAACAAACAAAAACAGCAAAAAGCACAACCAAACTAAAATCCAAGGAGAGGAAGTCATTCCAAGGAAAGGAAGCTGTTTGACCAAAGACACATTGGTTGACTGGTGCATGTTGTATGTGCTCAGAATTAGGTAAAGACTGTGTTTACCCCAGATACAGCTAGAAGAAGTGGAAATGGATATCTCAGAGCAGGGTCAGTGGATGCAAAGGTATTAAAGAACATTTCAGGGAAGATGAGGATTTCAGCTAAAGTGAGCTAACAAGATTTTTACTGAAGATAGACAAGCACATATATCCCCAGGGGGTAAAAGTGGATGAGGAACCTAATCAGCATTGAAGGAGATCAGTAATCAAAGCTAACAAGTTTTGCTATGCTAAATAAGGCTCTTTGGTAAACCTATTACAAAGATGCACATAGATAAGCCTAGTAGGCGGTTCAGACATCTCACTAGATTTTGGCCTAGCGAGGAGTTTTTGTCAATTTCTTTTCCTATTAGTTCCCTTACACCAACCAACAAGATGAAGAAGCAGCCAACGAAACGAGAATACCAAATGAGTAGCTGAACTCAAGTCAGAATTGTGCACCAAACTGCCTTCCAGCTCCACTGTGCAGAGAGATAAGCTGACCGTTGTTCAGTGCTGCAACGTAGGACTGTGTATACAATCACATGTTGTTGATTTTTGCTAGGCCAACAGAACAACAGAAAGCTCTTGAATACCATGACAACCAAGAGTCAGGAATTGCAGCAATTTATATGAACTTGCTCCAGGTTTTAAAACTACAGTAATTAGGCGTGGAAATGAAAGCATGCTTGCTCTGAGTTCTCAATAGCTGTCACACACGAGGTTAGATGGGTAAGGCAGACAGACCCTCTATGTGGAGGTCAGTATCTATGGTCCTTAAAAATAAATACCCCAAGGAGTTGTAGGGGGTGGGAAGAGAGTGCTACACAAAGATGGAGTAGGGGTTCAAGAGACAGGTGTCCATACCAGTGTGCTATGACCCAAGTAATTTTTTCACCTCCAGAGTTCACGGTGAAATTCAACATCCCCCTTCCCTACTGTGGTATCAAGAAGTGAGGCCGCCATGCTGATGAGACCTTATGTATATAGCTTCTCTGAACAACACCAATGGAAAAGATATGCAAACATGGGAAATGGCCTCAACCCCAGACAAAGAGCTACAAGGAACTAAGGAATGCCGAGAACAGGAGAAATAGTTTTCCCCAGGTGTAGTGAGCCGGACAGGATCGCCATTACAAGATGGCGCCGACATCCTGTCTTGTTGGAAATAAACAACTCCATATTTGGCTATGCCTTTGAGAGCTGTTGGTGGCAGCCAATCACAGGGCGACCCGTGTGCCAATTCCCTATTTAAGCAGCTGCCTAAGTGCCCTTTGCCCCTTCGTTTTATGCTCTCTCTCACTTTCCCCCCTTCGCTTCCTGCTGTCTCTCCCCTTAGCTTCCTGCCCTTCTCTTCCTCTCCCTCGTTTTCCTGCCCCTCTCGTTTCCTGCTCCCCATCAATCAAGGGCACTCCAGTAAAGCGTGATCTGAGTAGAATCCTGATGTGGTGGTGGTTCTTTCTCTCCAGTCGAGAAGCCCGCCACACCCAGGGAAAAGCTTCACAAGTAGTCAGCCCTGAAATCATATGTATATAAATAGCTTTCTATAGACTGTGCAGGTTTATGTACATACTTAGGAATACACAGACACACACACACACACACACACACACACACACACACACACATCAACAGCTGAAAAAAAAAAGAGTCCATGAATTTGAGAGCAAGGCAGGGTACATGGGAAGTCTTGAAGGGAGGAAAGAGAAGGGGCAAAATTTATGTAATTATTTTTTTAAGTTTTAAAAGAGACAAAGTCTTTTGATAAAATGATTACACCATAGATTGCTCCTTCATGAACTGATTTTCTCACACCAAGGCAAGATGGACCACGATTGGGCTATTTTGTCCTCCTACATCTCCCATTGCAAGTAGATCTAGGTGACACAGTGACGACCAGGAGAGGAGCAACATCCTATTCGCAGTACCATTTTGGAGTCAGAGCCTGAAGCCCTCATCACCTGCTAGCACCTTGATCATGGTTTTCCCACCCTCTGTATTTTGCAATTAGCTCAGTCTGTGGACCTTTGTGTGTAGCGACACACAGTGGTGTGCCCACTGGTACAATAGGGGCAAGACTGTTTATGCATGTAACCAACCTCTCTTGATTGTATCTAAGCCCAAACCCACAGGAGGGACTTCTGTCTGTTGCTGCACACATGGCCAAATGTGTGAGTAGGGAACTATCAGGCCCAAGGTGAGAGCCTGTTGGTGGTGTTTTTCTAAATGAACATATTGTCATTTATGTCTATGTCCACAGAGCTGTGCTGTTTCCAGCCTCATCAGAGAAGGTCTGACGGTGGTGAGTAGTGGCTAATGCAGTGATGATTGTTATTAATATTCAGGGTGCTGATGCAATCAACCATGAGGACTCAGTTACAGATAAAACACCTGTATTAACTACTACTGCCACCCCAAGGCTCAGGCAGCATCACGGCAGAGGGGGCAGAAGGAATGTAAGAGCTGGGGAAGGTGGCAAGAAGAGCTCTGAAACTCTGTCCTCTGGGTGTGATGTGACTATTTCAAACATGAACTCGCAGTATCTGGGGTTACACACAAAATCAAGCCCGTTAAAAATGTCAGCATGGAGGAGGGCGGGCTTGCTGAGGTTCTACCCCTAGCTGAGGTAGCTGAAGGCAGCTGGGAAAAATACAGTCACTTTTCTTTCCCTGTGTGGACAAAGTTTCCCCAGGCCCCAGTGGGTGATCCCACACCCATAAGCATAGGACAGTACTGCTTGCTCTCAGCAGATTAAATGTATTGAGAGATATGACGTTGGGAAAGAGATGTGGTTGCCTGGTCCTGGGGAATTGGAATGGGGAGTGAAGAGAAGTTATGATAAAGGGCATCGTATGCATATCTGGAATTTTCAAAGAATACATTTTTTTTAAAGTAAAAATCAGCAAAACGCGTATTCGCTAAAGAAGGACTCAGTAAAGGCAGTATGGAAGAGAAAGCTGCAAGTGAATAGTAACCTCAATTTAGAAGGTGATCCCTTCCATAGACAGTATACTCTCAGACCTACTTAGAGAAGATCTCATTACCTAGGCCCGGTAGAGTAAGCCGAACAAAAAACCATGTCAGAATATAATACAGTAGCATGTGCCATGCACAATATAGACAAGAAAGCAGGAGGCGTTGGGAAGGAAAGCCAGCATGCAAGAGAAAGCAATCTTCCAGTCTTTGCCCATTGCATCTTATACCTGCTGTGCCAAATCTCTCTCTCTACTCTTTCCACTGTTAAAATTCTAGTTTGTGCTGATGCCATTCTATTGCATTTCTGAAGTTCTTTCCATGGTTATCTCCATTAAATTACTGTAGTCATTTATCTTCATAATAACCATATTTAAGAGAGGGGGAACTTAACCTAGGCCATGACATACAGTACCAGCAGTACCTAGGGCAGGTTGCATAACGCGGGCTCCCCATGCTCTCCGACTCCCACTTTACGTTCCACCCCTGCCCACTACACTGATATTTGAAAATTAGTGAAATAATTTTAAGTTTCCCACAGTGATGGATGCATCTAAACTTTGCTTCATGTCCTTGATTTGGAAGGCTAAGAACAATTTCCATAAGTTCATGGAAATTCAGCAACAGAAAACGGCATCCCAGAGGGAAGAATGCTTTTAAACCCCTGTGTCCTCAGTTCCTGGCATGCTGCAAGTACTCAGTGAAAGCGTGGACTCAAAATGGGTTGGATGGGTCAATTATGGTTGGAATATTCACAGATTAGTTATATCCAGTACTTTCTTGTATTCTTCCATAGGGTTGAGTGAGCTTGGCAAGGAGCAGGTTGATCCAAACTCTCCAACTCTTCTTCAATATTATGAATTTTTTAAAACCCCAATGCATTCCTACATGGCAGTCTTTGGGCTGTTTGCATTTAGAGACAGGGTCTCAGGCTGACTTCAGATTCGTGCATGATCCTCCTGCCTCAGCGCATGCTGGTGCTACAGGAGTAGGCTACCGTATCTGGCTCCTCCCTCAAAGTCTGATCTTGCATTCTTTTTTTTTTTTAAATCACAATGAATATACAGCAAAGTTGAATTCTTGCTGCAGGTCTGCTGTTATTTCACTTCCTGCAAATGCCAGTACCATCTAATGTTTGCAAAGGTTTTGTGTAATAAAATCATAGCAGAGAATTCCAATCCACCCTTACACATACTCAAGGTGCAAAACCAGCCTGGATTGAGACTACATAGATGACAATGTCCAGAATAGGAATCCTCATGGATGGTCCAGGAAAATGAATAAGACATTGTAACCCCCACACTCCCGACCCGTCTATCTCTATTTCCTTATTATTTGAGACATGTCACTTCATTTGTCTGGGCTGAGGGACCCTGTTTCTGCTCTAGGTGAGCTGGCTCTTTAATTTGGATCATTAAGTTCCTTTAGACTTCAGCATTCTGTGGTTTTACAAGTTTCCTTACAGATTCTCAGGCTCTATTCTTTGGCATCCCGCCTCCTGTGTCCCTGCCTTGCCTCATGGCCTGTCAGTTGTACAACAATAAATAACTGGTTGGTTGCAAGAGAAGCATGTGTTGGATCAAGCTGATGTGTCTGCTCTCTGGCCCCCAGAGAGGACAGAGAAGGCTTTGATGTCTGAATGAGTTCCATGTTTTGACCTAGGGACCTCCCAATTCCACGTAGACACCCTTGCCAAGTATATGAAACAATTATTTACAATTAAAGAAGCATTCCATACCTCTTTCAAAACTTCCGCAATTGTTTTTTTTAAAGGGGGAAGTGTAAGCGCGCATATTCTATTTCTAATCCTGAAACATAGAAGGGGGAGAAGGGGCTGTATTGGGACCTATTCTTCATATACAGATGCTGTTTAAAGACAGGAAAGGAACATGCTGAGTGAGCTGATTTACATGTTAATGTGGAGCTAAATGGACCCTTGTTTGCACATGGAGGAAGCCACGATGCCAGACTAAGAACACTCACACAATACTCAGCAGCCTGCTCAAACCAACCATCCCTGGGTAAGAGCTTTACGGTGGCCCATGAGAGTGGATGCCTAGAGGACACAGAATAATCTTTGTTCCATGAGATTTATTACTTTTCTTTCCTAATACTTTGTCAATGATTTCCATAGGTCTGACTTCTCCCACTTCTTCCTTACTTCTTTCTTACTTACTTCAACATGTTTTCTGCAACTCTAACCTTGACAAATACATCATTTCCTTACAGATTCTGAGGCTCTATTCTTTGGCATCAAGCCTCCCTCTATGCTAAAGAGTTGATATGCTACAAAATATTTCTTCAGTCAGTTCACTCAGCATAAAAAAGGCTTTGCAAGGTCCTGCTCAGGGTAAGGGTTCACACTGCCAGGGCTTAGATGTGATTTATCTTCCAAGTGTTCGTGTACTAAGAGACCATTGGCATGGTGGTACATACCTATGATCCCAGTACTTGGGAGGCTAGGATAAGAAAACTGCCTTAAGTTCAGGGCCAACCTGGGCTACACAGTAGTTCCAGGCCAATCTGAGCAATAGTGTGAGACCCTGAAAAAAAAAAGCAACAAAAGAAGAACAGAACAGAATACGTGAAAATTTCAAAAAGAAAGGTTAAAATGGTAGAACTTCTAAAAGAAGGCTCTTCATAGAAGGAAATTCAACCTGGGTCATCATTCTCAGAAGAAATTAGTATAGTCCTCTTAGAACCCTGATTACTTTCCACAAGAGTAGTTTGGTTAAATGAGATCAGCTGAGTTCCACAAACCCTCTCTTTCCTGTCTCACTATTTGATCTCTCTCTCCCTCTCCCTCTCCCCTCTCTCTCTTTCTCTCATGCAACCATAAACCTATCCTCTGTCTGTGATGTAGCCAGCAGGGCTCATCAGAGGCTGAACAGATGTGGCTATTTCATCTGGGACTCCAGCCTCAAAAATTGTGAGTTAAGTCAGTCTATTTAGCTGTATGCAGAGTCTGCTATTTTGCTGTAACAACAGAAAATGAATTGTTTTTATTTTCTTTTATTATTTTATGTGTGTGTTTTCCCTGCATGTATGTTAGTACACATATGTGCCTGCTCCCCACAGAGGCCAGAAGAGGGTGTCAGATTCCATGGAAACAGAGTTACAAAAGATTGTGAGCCACCCATGTGGGTGCTGAGGGTCAAACCTGGATCCTAAGGAAGAGCAGCCAAATCTGTTGACTGCTGAGACATTGTAGATGGAAGTTTCTGTTCCACCTAGTCCTGCAGCCATTCAGTACCAAAGAAACACAAAGAGGCTGATATTAATTATAAACTGTTTGACACTGCTCAGGCTTATTATTAATTAGCTCTTACAATTTAAATTAACCCATAATTCTTGCCTTTGTTTAGCCATGTGACTTGGTACCTTTTCTCAGTGAGGCATTCTCATCTTGCTTCCTCTGTGTCTAGCTGGTGACTGACTCTCTGCCTTTCCTCTTCCCAGAATTCTCTTAGCCTGGTTTCCCTGCCTATACTTTCGCCTGGCTACTCTCCAGTCAGAGTTTCATTAAGCCAATATGAGTGAGAAGTCTTTGCAGGGTGCATAAGCATTATCCCACAGCAAGCCATCTATAGCACCCAGAAAATGGATTAATACAGCCAGAAGGAGCAAAACTTTTGGAACCCAAGGTTCATCGGATGCCATGTTCATGTTCCCTAGTCTCAGACATCCTTCCTGATTTCTTTTGCCCTCTGTCACAATCACCAGTTAACCATTAGTTCTCCTCCTCTGAAGAACAATAGCTCTTTATTGCATTTGCTTCTAACTTGAAATTCCACTTTAATGTTAGAGAAGCATAAAAGTGTGTTTTATTATTTTGAATCTTGCCTGTTTTAATTTTATGTATACTGGCATGAACAAAATCCTGGTTTCCCAGTCTTCATCTAACACAGACCTGTTACACGAGGGTAACCTATAGGTGTTTGATGTATGATTCAAACAGGTCAGTCATTTTAAGAACTAGCAGCTTTCAAATGTCTGCACCATCATATGCAAAAACAACAGATCTTCGGTCATGTTTTTTTTTTAGTCCGATGCTCGAAGCTAGAGTCTAGAAAATAAAAACAGGAGACGTGGGCACACCATTTGTCTCCGCACTTGTCTTTGCTAACTAGACAAGCCCAGAGAAACTGCATAGCATCACCCTTTCATCCTCACATCTGGAACTGGGTTTCAGACATTCATGCCACTCATTTACTGCAATTAACTTTGACTTCATTGGAAAATATCAGTTTCAAGGAAGTTGCTATAGTGTGATCATATGGCACCAAGATGAATAGCATTTGTAGGCCCAGTGTGGTGTTATAGGGTTTGATGCTAAAAATGTATTGCCTAAAATGATTATTCTTTTCATTGAATATTCTAATTATGTTTTAAACTTACAAAATAAGTGTTATAAACAGATGATTACTTTTCAAAGTATTTTAATCCCATTAAATGTCACTAATATCAGTTTTCTTCAGGGACAAGTTCCCAGATAGGTTATCCAATCCAACATGGTTATCCCTAAACATATATACATATTAGCCACGTCAAATGTAGGTGATTTGTGTATATGTGTGTGAGTGTACAACTACAGAAGAAGAGGTCATTTATTTGAGGGGGAACATGGGAGGAGTTGGGGGTAAAGAGGGATAGAAATAATGTGAATACAATATTCAGGTGAAATTCTCTTTTAAAAGTATAAACATCACTAATATGGACATTACAGTGCTGAGGAAATTAGGTCTGGTTTTGAAAGCCATGACAAACAAGTAAAACAATGAATGTTCAATTTTAAGTCCTCTGGGCATAGAAGAAGAAAAAAATCGAAGTATTTGTTATCAGTAGGGATTTGAATCAACCAGTAAATATTCATGCATTGGTCTCTTCTTTGCATCCAATTCCCGGCCATGAAGCAGATCATATGTCAAGTGGAAGCGTAGGTAAATTACAAATGTAGTTAGGAGTAGAGGCAGAGCAGTGAAGTTTAAAGCTACCTTTGTTCTACCCACATCCCCACAGTTCCTGCAATAGTTTCTCTCTCTAGCCCAGGCTAACCTTGAACTCACTATGTAGCCCAAGCTAGCCTTCAATTCAAGGTCCTTCTGCTCTGCCCCCTGAAAAACTCGGATTACACGTAGGTACATCACAGCTAATTCTGTATATTTTCCCCATTAGAAACATAAAACCTAGAAAAGTCAGCCAAGTGACAGAATCAAAGGCTTCTACCTTTTAAATAAAGCCTCAGCCAAAGCATGTGACCTGACTCCCAGTCAATAGCTTTGTCCAATATGAAATATTCACTAACTGACAAATGCTGTTACTATTCAAAGCGAAAGGGAACCTGGTAGAAGAGTTATGAGCAAACATGGAAAAGGAGGGAGTGAAACCTCCCATAAAAGAACACAGACGGCCTCAGGGAAGGGTCTGGAGGGTCATGCTTGTATCTTTCCTAGGGTCTGGCGCCAGCTGGGAGTTGACATGAGAAGAGACCAACTTGAGATGTACCTGATAAAAACCAGCAATGAAATCCCTGCACGGAAAGAATACACATTGGATTTGAGACCATTTTTAAAATCAACCTGAGGAATCCCAGACCTCTTCCATGGGTACCATTCTGACTTTGCTCGTCATTCTTAAACTACAGAATTCTCCTCTGACCCAGGAAAGACCCTTGGGAGAGATCTTGCTAGAGACAAAAGACATGCCCAAGTCCTTAGCCACCATGAAACTGTCTAGTCTCAAAAAGAATCATATTTATGATGTAATTATGAACTCCCACGTAAAAGTCCTAGGAACAGAAACAATGATTGACAAATGAATGGAATTTAAGTTTTTAACCACAGTGCCTCCCTTTGCCTTTGACCTTAAATATAAAAATGGACCTGGTTCATATCCAGTCATCTAAACATTCTCTTTCTATCAGAGATAAATTTGATGTCGGTGATATATTTGTGTGGATATGTCATATGAAACAACAAGTAAGTAAACTTAAAACACTCAAATTTCTTTAAAAGCCTGAAAGAAATCCATTGACAGATTTTCTTAGGAAGGAGCAGAGAGCAGGAAGTTCGAAGGCATTGTTAGCTTCTCAGGAAGATTGCCTAGGAGAGAGAGGTTGGGGTGGAACCTGCCCTGGGCTATGTATACGTGACTATACCTGGGTTGTGGCATTGCTAGGATTTTTGTGGTAGAGGACAAGCACACAAACGTGGATTCTAGTAGAAAATAAATGAAAACTGAAGAAATTGTTCGATGCTCTGGATGAGGTTTATAAAAATCCCCCAAATCTACACAGTCAGACTTAACCCACCAGCACTGTCCACACAATCATTTCCATTGCAAGTCAAACTTGGTGTCTCCCACTTTCTCAGCCTTTTCCATGACGCCACAATGTTAAATATACCGTGAATGTGTTCTAAAATGTTCTCCGAATACCAACTGTTTAACTTTCCCCACTGTAGCCAAACTTTACTTGTATGAAATCATTTAGAGAGAGAAAAGGAAGGTCACAAACCTGGAGGTGATAAGATCTGGTCCCTAACCCTAGGGACCCCAGGGACTCATATCCGAGTCAAGGGAAGAAAGAGGGGCTCTAGGAGACACAGTGACTGACAGTTTGGGTGAGAAAATATGGCACAAAGCATGGGAGCGGGGCCCTCTCCCCTCTTCATGAGGCACCCCTCCATCCCTGGGAGGATGCTAGGAAGAGTGTGGGGAGGGGGCACCCTGTGTAGCCCAACAGAATTCCAGACAAAAAGAACAGATTGATTTTGGTTAGTATTCTGTGACCTCAAAGGTATATGCATAGTGATGCAAACATGTGTGGGTGAGGGCTGGAAGAAAACCATAAAAGCAGAAACAGTGGTTATTTATGGCAGTAAGATGAACTGTGTTTTATGTAATTTCATGGGATGTTATCTATTTTCCAAATGTTGTAGAGTGAATATGTATGAAAACTTTTTTTTTTTCAGAGACAAGGAGTTTGTAGTCACCCTGTCGCCGATTGGTTCTGGACGGCGTGGATCCTCCGTGGAAATGTTGAGTCTGTACTCGATCTACAAGTGCACTTGATGATCACCAGGCCGAAATCATACACTGAAACGAAACCTGTTTTTAATTAGCAACTAAAGGGTCTTGTTTCTTGTTGCCAAGCCTGAGGACCAGAGTTACATCTCTGGGACCTACAGTGTGGATGAACAAAACTGATCTCGGCTCTTCACTGTGCCATGCATATACCTAAGCATGCTCCCGTAAGTGGCACACATATGCAACACACACATAATCAACATGCATGCACACACATGTGTGTATACATATCTAAATAACTAAAAGTAGAACAAATGAGTTTTAAAAGCAGAAGAGATGAGTTGACAAATGTCTCTGTTACTGGTATATTATTACAACGTTTATCTTTTGTTCTTTCCAAAAAAGTCAGTTTTTCCAGAAATGACAAACAAGACCATAATTATCACTCTCTGGGACTAATCATTAAAATTGGCGTGGTATTTTCCTAGAATATCCATTCTAACTCAATAAGTAGATAATTGATCAACTCTCCAGACAATTGGGGGGTTTTCAAATGTCACATATTTTGCGCTAGTGTCTCTAGAGAGGGGTGAAATGGTTTACACGTGTAGCCTGCTGTCCCTCATGTGTGCTCTCTACTTCATCTGCAAGAGGTTCCCCTTGAGACAGCTGGCCTTCAAAAATTTAATCTAATCCCCGTGTAATCCTGTATCTTAATCACATATATTTAATTGACTGTCCTAGAGCACTATAACTCAACCTAGTATCTGAAATGTAATATGGTTTCCCATCAGTTGGACCCAATTACAGCAAGAAAAGGATTCATTTTTCTAGAAACAATATAGGAAGATGATATTCAAACCCAAGAGGCATGTGGGCCTCAGTGTTAGACAAATGACTAAAGCGTGGAGACACACAAACTCTGAGGGGCCAGGCTTGGAAGTAGGTAAAAACAAAAGCATGGTAGAGGATGTCAGATGCAAGCACTTCTGGAAATAAGAGTCTGCAAATGTGTGATGCTCGGAAGGAAGATGGATACCTAGGAAAGTGCTGCCCCCAGGGCATCACTAAGCCGAATATGTCCTGATGAGTGTGATGTTAGCAGCAACGGTGCTTTGTATTACTACTCCCACAGAATAAATTACAGATATGGGTTTCATTGAATCATAACAACAGTTCATTCAAAGGACATTCAGAATTTGATAAGTTTTCTTACCCATCCAATGTCCCACCAAAGTGACCCCTGATGGAGGAAGGTCATTGGTTAAGTAATAAAGAAACTGCTTGGCCTCATAGGTTAAAACATAGGTGGGAGGAGTAAACAGAACAGAATGCTGGGAGGAAGAGGAAGTGCGCTCAGAGGCCATGCTCCCCTCTCCCGGGCAGACTCACGCGATGAAGCAAGCCGCCAGGTCAGACATGCTGAATCTTCCCGGTAAGACCGGTGCTACACAGATTATTAGAGATGGGTTGATCGGGATATGAGAATTAGCCTGTAAGGGCTAGAGTTAATGGGCCAAGCAGTGTTTAAAAGAATACAGTTTGTGTGTTGTTATTTCTGGTGTAAAGCTAGCCGTGCGGGAGCCGGGCTGGACGAAAAGCAGGCCCGCAGCTCTCACAACAGACCCCAGTCTAAAACTCAGGGAAGGCTTTAGAAGTCGAATGATTTCATCATGAAGATGCCATACAAGTCTCCATCAGAGACATTCGTATATAGGTGTGCATGGTTTTAACCTGGAAACCCAGCACTTGGCATGTATGTATACCATTCAGATATGATTGATTAAGAGGTAACCACTAAACTGAAAAAGTTCAAATTTCTTAGGTCAAGTTCATTGGGAATCTCTGAAACTTAAAAAAAAAATAACTACATTTTTGCTTTAGGACCATGTTTTTCTTTCTGATGCCCTCTGTCCAGGTGGCCAGAGAAATCTAAGAGGAAAATTTTGCAAAAGCCCCTACATCATAGAAAATCTCGACACCGAAAATATGGACAACTAACTCTCTAGTCAATTATGTTCCTGGTTGATCTCAGTCTACCCTGGGAAACAGGCAACACCAGCTGGAAGACAGAGAGAACAAAGCAGCGAGTGTCTCCTCGTTGGTGGAGAAAAACCAACTGAGATTGTGAATATACTTGTCTCATCAAATTAATGGTTCTGCCTGAGTAATGACCCAGCAATCTTGTAAAAATGAATTCACTTTCCCCATTATAAACATTATCCAACCAAAGATAAAGCCCGTCAGAGTTTGTCAAATCTCAAAGGAGGATGGGAATGGCAGTCATGAATCACTATGATTCTCCATCACTGCTACCTCCCCAGGCTTTCTCACTGTTTCCATTTGCAAACACTGCTCTTTAATTTCATTGCCTGGAAGGATAGTGGCAACAGGAAGTAAGTGCCTTGAGGTTTTGATTTGTTTTGTTTTCTAAGAAAGCGATAGGGAAGGAGAGAAGGAGAGAAACAGAAAGAGTCAAGTGACATAGAGAGAGGCAAGCACAAATACACACACACACACACACACACAAGAGAGAGAGAGAGAGAGAGAGAGAGAGAGAGAGAGAGAGAGAAAGAGAAAGAGAGAGAAGAGAGAGAGAGAGAGAACCCTGAACAGTTTTGCTTTCAAAGGAAGTAAATAAAGTGAAAAGGTTACTAAGTACATTTGGAAAATAGGAAAGTCCAAATCCTACTTTAAGGTAAAATGAGTTGAAGTAAAATAGTACATTGTTTTCAAAGTGATTTTGACCCATATGATCAAGATAATCAAAGAAACATCTGTAAAATTTGTTCCTTGAGAAAATATTTTCACTTTTAATTTATAGCACTTGCCAATGGGGTGATAAAATTATCATTACATTTCCTAGTGTTCTTCTGGAAGTCCTTAGATAGAAAGTCAAGTTTCATGCACAGAGAACACAGCCTGAGGCAGACAGAATGGACGCCAA
The DNA here is from genome assembly GCF_037038515.1 of Microtus pennsylvanicus. NCBI lineage: Eukaryota > Metazoa > Chordata > Mammalia > Rodentia > Cricetidae > Microtus > Microtus pennsylvanicus. The sequence continues at coordinate 26,046,161 of NC_134584.1, forward strand.
AGCACAGCTCTGTGTGTACTGTATATCTTTAAGTGGGTTAATTCATCTCTCTGAGCTTTGTCTTCATCACCACTAATCAAATCTTTCTAAGGCCATGACCTCTTAAAACATTTCCTTATGCTGTAGTGACTCCTAACCGTAGAATTATTTTTGTTGCTACTTCATAACTGTAATTTTGCTACTCTTACAGATCATAATGTAAATATCTGATATGTAGGATATCCGATAAACTACCCTTGTGAAAGGATCATTTGACCCCCCAAAGAGGCTGAGACAGGAGGGTTATGGGTTTCAGACCGTCATGGGCTGTACAGTAAAACTCTGTCTCAAAAAAAACAAAGAATGAAGTAAGTTTGCCAATTTCCACAGTAAAGAATTTTTTTGAAGTATTGATATTATGATTACTCTCGTTTTTATGCACAGTGACTTAGAATCACCATGTAAACTGGTGAGGGGGGACTTTCATTCTCCGTGTCAAATTTCTTCCCAAATTCTTAACTATGCTGAGAGAACAATGAGTAGCAACAACTTTCAGGAAGAATGTTTGCAGGGAGAGTGGGACTCCCATATATAATATTTTTCTCATATGCATTGTCTTTAGGTTCAAAATGAATTTACTAAAAATCATACATTATCACTGGCTCATCACAAAAATAGTATCTCAAAAATTATCCTGAAAACCAAACAAAACCATGGCCGGATTATCCTCAACACGTCTTGTTCTGTCTGAGCTCAGTTTTCTTTGAAGTTATTGAAATAGAAAGATAGGGGACCCCCCCCCCCGAGGGGTTCTGCACCTGACTCAAAGTTCACCCACAGCCTCTGGGCTCTCCCAAATTCTCACTGAAGGAATCTGTTAAAAGTGGAAGAGTGCGGACAAACCGGACTCTAAAAGTTAAAGTTTTTCAGAAAGGCACTTAAAATGAGACAGCACGTCCCCTCCACTACGCCCTAAAACTGGAGAAACCTGTACAAGCTGACTTCGAGGTGTCACTGTGTTCTGTTGGCATCTCCTACCAGAACACACTTTATAGTAAAATGAAAAGGTGAAAGCAAACGGTACAGACACCTGGCTGCTTATTTCTGAGGCAGAAACAAGCAACATGGGAATAAACATTAGACATTTCCTCCAGAGACCTCGGCTGTCCTTTCTTCCCTTTGGCCGAGTCACCTTAGATATTATTTCACTCAAACGGGAAACTTTTACAAATGTACAACTTTTCCATCCGGTCATTGAACTTCAGAGACAGAATGCTAGGTTGTGAATTAGAGTCGGAACGAGGAGTCAGAAGGTTTAGAGCTCCTTGCTGTTTTGATTCGTTAACATTTCATTTCTTTCCTGAATGCCTCTGGGATTGAGCAGAAATGTAAGATTTAAGACATGGTTTTACAACTGCATTAGAGAAGCCTGACAAGACTTACAATGAAAATACATCACCTGAACACAATAAACAGGACCAATGACCCAATAAGGTAATCAGAGTAATTGGGGCCCAGGAATCGTGTTTCCCAGTAATGGGCAGGTAAACATGAAATTCCTACACTAAAAGAATGCACACTTTCTGCGTATTTATTGACTCCAATTCCATTAACTATTTTGCAAAGCACGTGGTTGACTTAAGGGGATACAGAAATTCAATCAGGATGCACGTGTGCACACATGATCGTGACCTTGCCGTGCTCCCTCCCTGAAACCAACTGAGAGCTTTCTGTACCGAGCAACTTACATTGTGCGAAAGAATCTGGTCACGGAGAGGATGAAAGAAAGAGGGAGAAAGTTTCAATGCCAGATGACATAAAAAGGAAAACAGTTGAGTGGACTAACAATTAATCTGCACCCCAGTGTAGTCTCCCTTCGGGTCCTGGCCTCCCTCGTGCTGCAACTGAGTAGGGCAAGCGAGACGGAAGGGATGGAACACAAAAGCTAGTCCCTCAGATTCATAAAGCCCCACGTAGCTGGAGAGCAGCGTTCTTAGATGCGCTAATGAACAATCATGGCTGCGTCTCAGTGTTGTTTCAGAGGTGGCTCCAATTTTATCACCTGTGGGAAAATGTCTGATTTCTGTTGTGGGGTATCCACCAGAGAAGATGGCTTGGCCACATAGAAAGTCTTTGCCAGCTGTCTGGTGACTACCTTATGTGTTCAGAACCCCCAGAGTACCCCCAAGTTTTTCTCAGGATGAGCTTTTAAGACTAAAAAACCATGTCAAGAGTTGACATGTCAAGAGCTGAACTACAGAACCCAAAAAGCAAGGTTAGTACATTTAGAGACTTTCCCGGAACTACTTTAATGGAGATTGTTTCCTTGTGGCTGGAGGTGCTATCTACACCCTGAGTTTTACACCCCGAATGGCACTCCTACCACAGAGTCAGTTGGATGAAGGCCTGGGGGCCTACTAAGGTCTGGGGACTGTTCCAGTTTCACCATCCATGAAGAAGTTAACTAGATGGAAACCACCACGTCTGGTAGGTCAAGTCTGTAATCTCAAAACACAGGAAGTGAAGGCAAGAGGATCATTGTGAGAGTTCAAGGTCAGCCTAAGTTATGTAGTAAGTTCGGGGTCAGTCCAGGCCAAAAATTGGGGCCATTTCTCAGCCGACAGAAGAAAGGAAGGAAGAAAGGAAAAGAGGGAGGGAGGAAGGGGGAGGGAGGAAGAAGGAAAGAAGGAAGGAAGGAAGGAAGGAAGGAAGGAAAGAAGGAAGAAAGGAAGGAAAGAAGGAAGGAAGGAAGGAAGGAAGGAAGGAAGGAAGGAAGGAAGGAAGGAAGGAAGGAAGGGAGGCCTCATGGATTCCCATGAAGTTCTTGTATTCTCTCACCTCTTCAGCTGTGAGCCCTTCGGTTTTCTAAGCTCATCTTGACAGGGTGGAATTTCCCGGGAGGATGGGCGCACACCCTTTCTCTCCGCCATCTCTTTGACTCCTCCAATTATACAGCACTGTGCAGTTCCTGCAGCCCACTCTTCACATAGCACCTGCAAACATCAATGTTCTTTTCCATCTCCTAGGACAACAAAGCCAGTATTAACACTCATCATTTATATTGCATGATCCATCCTCAGTTCCACTGTGGGAAAAGAATGATCGTCAATTTTCACTTGTATGCCTTGTCTAAACGACTCTCTCATATAAGCAGAGCTTCCTGCTTTAGACACGAAAGCTTCATTTAAACCATTTTGTATAAAATCCTTCTCAATAAGAACTTACATATCACAAAAGACAGAGAGTATAGATGCATGTATTCTTAAACGTGCCTTCACTAACAGGGTTGTAATGATAATATCTGTTATCTTTAAATGATATAGTATAGTTCTGTTGTTTTGAGTCTAGAAAATCCTCCCCCTGTTCTTACCTGTGATCACTTCTGTCTCTTGATCCTATTACTATCTTGGATTCCTTCATACCACTAAATTACTATCAACCAAAAAGTTATTCACTCATATTTATTAAGAAATAGTTGCTAAATAAGGCTGCTGAGAGGACATAAAAACTAATGTTAAGTAGTTTGATACAGAAATCCTACAAAAGTTATTTCCTTTCTCAAAGAAAGCCCCTTCCAATTTTCTCTCCATGACTGTGTTCTAGGAAAACTGAAAGTGGCTGAAGTCTGGAGTTCAGATTAGCCAGGGGGTCTGTGAATTTCAACGTCTGTCATCCAGTTTCTAACAGCTTCAACTGTAAGGAAAAGCTGTAACCCATGAGTAATATTATTTTTGTAACCAGAATTTTTACTGTTAATATTACTTTATTTCATTCATCAATTATTTCATTCATTCGTTGTTTCATTCATTTGAGTGATGCTTTTGTTTGTTTGAGATTTTGTCATGTATCCCACTCTGCTTTCAATCTGGCAATTCTCCTACCTCCGCCTTTGGAGTGTTGGGATTACAAACGTGAGCCACCATGCCCACCTGTATAGTCTCTTAAGTCACAGATATTTTGAATAGTACCTTCCCAAATTACTGAGGGGAAAAAGGTACAATTTTCACATTTCAAAACTTACACACAGAAAAATCTTTTCCAAGCATCATTCCTTTAAAGAGAGATCAACCCAGGGAATACCAAAGTTTATGTTGACACTAACTAGCTATGGGCACTAAAAGTCACTTGATTTACCTAATCCAACTAGCACGTTTTCTAACAATTAATTCGTAGCACTGGGGGAAAAAAACCAAACTCATCAGGTATTTTACCCTTTACTGGAAGACAGCAAAATTATCTGTGACAAGGGTGCCATCTAGTGGTCGCTCTATTAACCAACGGCCTGACTGACGACCATCACTAAATCCATTGTATGGTTAGTTACTGCTACTATAGGCACACACTCAGGGTTTTACACTAAGCAGTATCTGGGGTAGCTAGTCTAAACTTCTGTATTAGTTTTCTTCCTGTGACTGTGATAAACCCTAACCAAAATCAAAAACTTGTGGAAGAAAGGGTTTGATTTGGTTCACAATCACCGGCCATGGATGAGGGAAGTCCGGAAAAAACTCAGGTGGAAGCAGGAACCATGGAGGAATGCCGTTTTCTGGCTTTCTCTCCAAGGCTTGCTTAGTCTGCTGTCTTATACACCCGAGGACCACCTGCCTAGCGGTGATCTGGATCCTTCCACGTTCATCATTAATCAAGAAAATAGCCCACAAGTTTACTTGCGGGCCAATCGGATTGGGGCAGTGAAGGTTCCCGTCTGATTCTTGCTTCTGTCCATTTGATAAAACAAACAAACCAGCCGACAAGATCCAGCACACCTTCTTGGTTTGCACTTGAGAACACTGAGAACCGATGCGACAAATACCCTGACTTAATGTCGTGCTCCTAAAAGTTACTCCGTTGATTGACTCGAAAGCAAGCACGTTTGATGTTTATATTTTCTAGCTCCTCATAAAAGACACACACACGCAACACAACACACATCATTTTCAAAAGCACAAATGCGATACCTGAGTTATTCTTGAATTCCTCTGATAGCTTAGAAGATACAGTTCCTGGTTCAGAAACTGAATGGGTTTTGCTACGTTCTGTGTTGTGATATTTTTACTGTAAGTATACTGTGAGCTCCCTTAAAGCAGAAATTACAGAGTAGCCTGGGACAAAGCATTAGCAAATGTTTGTTAATTTAAAGCCACGGCTCTGCCTAACTATCCATAATAAAGACAAGGAATGTCTCGATTAAATGAAACAAACAACAGGAGGGAGAATCAAACAACCGGCAGAGTCCCGGCCGTGATCGCTCCCCTTCAGCTAGCTCAGAGTTTCCCCCAAATTTGATCTACTAAAATGGCAGCAATCAGGGAAGTTATGTGACCTCTGGGTAAAGATTATGTTCCTAAGTCCCATTAGCAACCAAAGTTGACAAAGAAGGCACACAGTGACTATGGGCCACTTCAGAGTCTGGGACTTCAAATGTTTGGGATGTGAAATTCTACTGTGGTTTTCTCTTCCGTTGCAAGACAAAACGCAAACGCCAGCTACCGAAGTATAGCCGCTCAGGTGACTACTCTGTTCGTGAGTCAAGAAGGACCCATAACCCCACACTTGGGGTGGGGGTCAGAGAAGACAGACAGAGACCAGCTACTTTTTTAAAATGAAGTTTTATTGGCACGCTGTTATGTTCATTTCATTTCCCCGGTTATAGCTGCCTGTGCCCTACAGCAGCTGAGTACTTATAGTCTGTGTTATCCTGGAACTCTACAATATTTATTTGTACCTCAGAAAGGACTTGCCAACCCCTTCACCCTGAACTACATAGAAGGTAGCACAGGAAGAAAGAGGAAATCAGGTTGCTAAAGCGATCATTTTTGTTAATGATAAGAAAAAAAAGCCTAGGTGTCTACATTAGTAGATTTAGAAACCTCTTTCCTATGCCAAGTAAGCCTTTGCCTGTTATATTTTATGATTTGGATTTCTGTGTGCCTTTTATCTCTTTGACTAGGTGTTAATTGATGGCGGGCGAGGCGGGGATGGGAGAGAAAGCAAGAATGTAGACCCACTAGTGTTGTTGGGGTCAGGGTAAATTTCACCAGCAGAGGGCTTCACTTGACCTTTAATTTGCCTCCCATTAACAAATTCCACCAACAACCTGCAGCCTGGATCAGCATCATTGTCTCCACCATAGTCCCACTGTCAACTTTGCTGAGATTAGTTCTCAAGGATGCAAATAATTAGAGGTAATACAAAGTCAGCGTGGATGAGAGGGGTGGGGTGGGGCGTGAAGGTTAATTCATGTGTCTGTTTGACTAGAGAAAGGACCCCCATACTATGGGGGTGCTCCCCTCTGGACCCCAGATTAGACCACACCCAAACACAGATTCCAAGCGCAAACTCAATGCAAAAAGATCCTTTGTTAAGTAAGGCGGAGAGAGAAGGTGGCTGAATACATCCAGGCAGAAACAGCTGCAAATAGTTTTGCAAAAGATGTGGAAAAAAGACAAAGGGGGAAGTTTGTGTTAAAGTGAGCTAGAACGTGTTGGTAAGTTATGATTGAATATTTTAATTAGGTTAGTCAAAATAATTAATTTTGATTGCTAGATCTTGATGTTTTGATAGTTGAACCTCTGTGATCAATCTCAGGAAGTGGCCAAATAAGGGAATAGGCCTTGGTGGCTAGCTTTAGGAATGCAATTTATTGATTTAGCAAGGGGCAGAAGGGTAAAAGGCAAAATCTATTGGTGCCATGTTTGCCACACTTAGGTCTGTTTGCCATACTCAGGCCTGCTACAGCCTTCAACTGTGCCATAAATTCTCTGAAATTTTATCAACAATTTTTCAGGGTGTGCTTGCTTATAGATGACAGCAGGTAGGTAAAGGAATGGAAATTGCCTCCCCTAATGTGAATGGGCTTCATCCAATCAATGGAAGATCCCTAGTGGGAAAAAAAAAAAGGATGATCGCTAGACAGGAGGTATAGACAGGACTTCCAGGCAAAGAGAGAGAAACTGGGAGGGGGAATCCAGGCATACAATTTCTCCAGCAGACTCTGAGCAAGTCAGATGTAAACCAAGCCACATGGCAGAACATTGATTAAAAAATTATTAATTAATTAAATTATAAAAGCTAGCTGGGGAAAAGCCTAAACTAAGGCCAAACTTTCATAATTAATAATGTCTCTGGGGCATTACTTCAGGCTGGTGGTCCAAAGATAGCCTGACAAGAATGTTTGCTACACCAATTCCTTATATTAATCTCTCACCATGCATGTCATACATTGCATGTAATACATAACATATTACATATAGTGTAAACTTTTAACTGTATATACATGCATAAAATATAAGTGCACATAATTATATATGTCTGAATACATGCATTATATGTTCACAAAAAAACACAGCTCCTATCTCAAAGGGAATAAAATTTATTCTGTATGAGTGACCGCAGCTCAGAAACAATAATTGAGGGTACCCCAAATATCATGTTTTGAAGTTCTTAACAAGACAGTTTCATGAAGATTCTATAAAAGAGCAAAGAAGAGCATAAATCAAAATACTTCAAAATGTGTTGGTGGAAGCATCTGTTAGACTGGACACTGCCAGACTGCTTGATCTCTATTGCAGACCCAGATGGCATCTAATGGCCTTCTTCAGCTTTGGGCTGAGTCTGTTTGCACGTCGCAAAAACAGACGGACAAACAAGCCATTTTACCTGAAAGTCACAAGAATGGACAGGACAAACAGATAATAAATAATGCTCTATCCAGAAGCTAAAGACAGCCCAAGATAACTCGGCTCCGGGCCTGCAGCCCCCCAGCACTGTAAAATCATCATGTTTGAGTCAAACATTCAGCCTTGTAGGGTGTTTAATACAGAGAGCCTACTGGCGTCCTGAGGAATTCTCCCTTAAGCCCAGTTTTGTAGTAGACTACCTTCTGTCTCCTCTTCTTGCTCTCTGTGCCCACCCCCAGGGATCTAAGCAGTTCCTCTTCCAGAGTCTTCTTCTTCACCTTTATCTCTTTATCTTTATTCCACAGGCCAAACACTGTCTCAGGAAAACCCTCAGGTCACGCTAGCTAGGGAATCAGGTCCTCCTTGAAGACTCAGTTTTCTGCCCTCATGTAACCTCTAACCCTCCTGCTTTCTAGCTCAATCTCCATTCCTAAGTGTCAGCCCCCAAAACCTAGAAACAAGTTCTACCTGGGATCCCCAGTGGTCACACTTCTTGGCAAGGACTTAGAGGCAGTCCCTACCAGGTAACCCACAGCCACCCCATACTTCTAAGATCCAGCAAAGACAACAGAAACCAAGGACTGGCGAACCCACCCTGCAAAGAAAAGACCAGATATCAACACCAAGAGTTACAATCACCCTAAACCCAGATGCCTAAACATCAGACATAAATATACACACCAATGTACACCAGATTTTTTATAGAGAAATTAGACATGCACAATAAAGATAGCATTTTCAACAAATGGTGCTAGTCAAATTGGATGACTATAAATAGAAAAACGCAAATAGATCCATATTTATCACCAAGCAAAAATTCATTCCAAGTGATCAAAGGCCTCAACAAAGGCCAGATACAATACATCTGATAGAAGAAAAAGTGGGCAGTAATCTTGAACTTATTGGCACAAGAAAGGACTTTCTTTGGATAACATTGTTGGAACCTGTCTCTAAGTTTGATAGTTAGCACTCACAAACCCTAAAAGGAAGCGTGTAAACCCTACCAATCCCCTGCCTTGTTGCAGCCTGTCTACCTGGTGATCCCCTGGGCAGCTAGGAATAGAGATTGTTCATAACTTTCTTTGTTTGCCTAACACACATAGGTCCCCGGGCTTGATCCCCAACATGAAATAAAAATAAAATTCACGTAACTTTCCCATGGTAGGACATTTCATTAGGTGTATCTTGCACCCACTTTCTTGGGGCATTGTCATTCCTACTTGATGCAAAATGAAGTATCTCATTTCCTTAAAGTAGTTATTTTAGGTCAACATTAATAACTCACTCATTTGGGGGCTGGAGCAATTGCTCAGCAGTTAAGAGCCCTGGCTACTCTTCGAGAAGAACTGGGTTTGAAGCCCAGCACTTACATGGCAGCTCAAAATTGTCTGTAACTCTAATTCCTGGGGATCCAACTCTCTCTTTTGGCCCCCACATATACAAGCAAAACAGCAATGTTCATATAAATAAGAAAAAAAAGTAAAGATTTAAAAAAAATCACTCATGTATTGTATGTGGATTAGGACAACATTTACATTTTCATTGATAACTATAAGTGATTCTAAGTACACGAGTAAGTACTCGGAATCAGTGGGTGCAGGCCGACTTGCCAGGAGAGAAAATGATCTGACCATGCAGAGAAAACTGGGTCCTTCTTTACCAGCAGTCACTCAGGGCATTTCTAGTCCAGTCTTCCTTTGATGATGCCTGAAGACTGGATGTCTGGAAGTTAGTCCTTTACACTCTGTTCTCGGCTGTGAGTCACTGTTGGCCCAGTGAGACATTAGGTAACGGCTATTGGCATATTCTGTTATCACATTGGGACAAAGAAGGTATTGACTCCGAGTGGGTTGGAGCTGGAAGACTATTTCAGCACAGAGAGTTGCACAGAGAATAGTCTACCACACACATATAGTTATTATCTAAATATCAATAGTGCTGAATTGGGAAAACTCTAACCATAGGCTTTGGGGACGTAGGTGAAACAACATATTTAAGTCTAGTTGTCACTTATTTAGTGAAAATAAGGTCTGAGGCTTTCCTGAACGCTGGTTTTCATAGAGACCAGTAGGTGGAGAAGAATCGGGGCATGCTGGTACCTTCAGAAACGGCAAAGGTAGCCTTCTGAAAAAATGGGAGAAGAGGGACAAATGCAGGATTTTACAAATGTACAACAGACGGGGCTAGTATGTTCCTTGGAAATGAGAAGCTACTCATTGAAGTTACTCAGAAAGTATTTGCCATAGGCAAGTGGATCTCTGTGAGTTTGAGGTCAGCCTTGTCTACATAGTTCCAGGGCAGCTAGGCTACATAGTGAGACCCTGCCTCCCCCACCCTCCTCCGCCAAATGTAGTGGTGGTGGTTTAGGGTGGACATGGATGGTGGCAAACGCCTTTAATCCCAGAATTAGGGTGGCTATCGCAGTAGGCTCCCAGATCAGTCAGTTCTACATTGCAAGTTCGAGGCTATCCCTGATTAAATAGCGAGACAAACAACAAACCAAGTAGTGGTTGCTATTAGGACAAGCGGTCTAACTATAAAGTACAGATGCTTAAATAAGGGGAAGCTAATTTCGAGCCCCCCGAGATACAAATGACTTTCACGTGGATCAGAAGTTATTTCCTAAAATAAAATGCTGACTGTATTTGTGTGCCTTCTTTGGAAAAGCTCCGTGATGCACTGAGGAATGACTGAGGAACGTTGCTTGTCCCCCAAACCAAATCGGTCCCGTTCCTATGAGGAAGACTTGAGTCACCGCTTCAGACTGTCCTTGTCACCCAACAGGCCACGAAGAGTGCACCTGAAATAAGTTAAAGCGCCAGAGACCACATCCAGTTTGCCCATTACTTGAGAGAAACTCGGTCCAAGCCGCTCGTCTTCGCTACGGTGGCCGCCAAGGCCCTAGAGGTGACAGAAAGTCAGATGAACAGGAGGGCGCTTGCGCGCTTCACTTGTAGTCTGGAACTGAGTTAAGGGATTTCCTAGAAAGGCTCGTCACTCCTCCAGCTATCCTATTGGCTGAGAAAAGGGAGAGCCCGCCTCTGTGAGTGTCCTATTGGCCGCGCGCCCAAGGCAGCAGGAACGGGCCTGGCGCCCCATTGCATCAGCTGGTTCCTGCTAGGCCACGTGGCGCACGCGCAGTGTCGAATTGCTCGTTCTCTCCGCCGGCTCAGGCTCTTCTCTGGGGTCTAGTTCTCGGGTTTTGTCTCTCGGCGGTCCTTCGATGTCGGAGGAGAAGGCCAGCAGCCCTTCGGGGAAGATGGACGGCGAGAAGCCGGTGAGCAGGCGCGGTGGCTGGGCGTGTCCTGGGAGCCGACTCTGCCCGGCGGGAAAGTAGCGAGGACCTGCCGGTATTGGGGAGTCCCAGCAGGCAGGAGGGGTTCGGGGGTCATCCTCGTCCAAGAGATCTGTGAACTCAGACTGAGTGACTTGCTCAGAGCTAGACAGTGACCATGCGGGGCTTGGACTCCCACGCTTGTATTTTTGTGTTTTTAAATAGGCGGAAAGAACATGGCAGAACTTTGAAGATCGTAAATCTTTGTGGAGCAGAAAGCTCTAGTTTAGGAAGGAAAAGCCAGTCCCCGAGATCAGATCCAATTTGCCAAAGATTGGGTGCTTTATGATAAGCAAATGGTGAAGGCTGGATGGCTCCATTTGACAGACTGCTTGGAAATTAGTCAGGGGCAGGAAGCGTCCTAGGTAACTTCACACACGTCCCCCCCCCCCCCCCCCTTAAAGCCAACAAATGTTCCGTGTATTTATTTGTTCTGGCACTTAGCCAGACAGCGCAGGTGGCAACAGGAGTAAGACGGGGGGGGGGGGGGGGGGTCCGCAGACTGGAAAATCGAAGTTTTGTGTGATCAGCTCAGTTGAATTACAGGTGAAGCACCGTCAGACTGTTTTATTGGTTTTGAAAAAATGAGGTCAGGTAACCCAGGCAGGGCAGGGCTGCCCAGGTACAGAGAGGGTGAGTTGTGTCCCAGCTGTATTGGAAAAGACAGGAAATACAGCAATCGAAGACATCAGTGTTCTCCACATGCAGGATTTTAAGCAAGGATTGTATTGTCAAAACTGATCTGGCACTGGGGTTTGAGGAGAGGAGAGGCCATGTAACAGGCTGTTTCAATAGTCCAGGGGAGCGAAGGTCCTCATGAAGAGGAGTGTTCATCCTGATTGGACAGATCACTAAAATATTTATGTATACATTCTAAACTACAAATTTAAGGTATTGAGTATTGACTACACATAGATTTTCTTTCTATTTTCGTGTTGTTTCCTTTAAAAAATTGTGTTTTACCGTTTCAGCTTGGTTACCCCTCTGCTTCTTTCCCAGCTGTCCTTCCCTCCTACTCTTAAACCGACCCCTGTTAGGACAGGACCTCCGGGGTTCTTAAGATTTATGTAAGGCTAGACATTAGCCAAGATAGTAGCTCCTGAGCAGGTGTCTAGTAAAACATTAGATAGAGATTTGGTGAATGAACGACTTGTAAAATGTGATATTGTTGCCTCTGTAATAATCAGGTATCGTAAATTGTGGAAAGCTGACTCAGTGGGATACAGACCTAACCCACAAGTCCTTTTGTCCCCAGCCCCACAGGCTCAAACCTTTATTCCTTTCACATTTCGTCTTCACAACAAGGTTGTTGTGAAGGGCATAATTACACCCAGTTCACAAGACAAAAACAGCCTAGAAGAAGTGAACGGAAGTGCATGGTCACCCAGTCCACTTGGTTTCCTTGGAGGTAGCCTGTGGGCCGTTAGGTAGGTAGGGAGATAATTACACCCCACACACTCACACCGAAGTGACTCTTATTGAATAGGTTGCATTCTTTCTTGTTGCTCTGTGTTTCATACAGGTCCGAGTCTGAAGGGAAAGTTATAGGAGCTTTGAGGACGTGTACATTGGTAAATGGCCTTCTACTTTTTTAGGGCTTGTTTTTCTTGCAACTTGTCTAACTTGTCTTTACCAGAGAAGGAATTTCCAATCTTTCAAAATAAGATTGTCCTTAAAAAAAAAAAATTCTCTTTAGGTATAGCTTTCATAGCTACAATTTTGGAAAAGATGTCAAATAGGGCTGAAAGATGAGAACCTCTCTTCTGTTCTGCTTCTTTAGGTGGATGCCAGTGAGGAGAAGCGAAAGGAAGGAGGCAAGAAGAAGAACAAAGATGGAGGTGGAGACGGAGGTCGAGCAGAGGTAATATAAGTGACCCCGTCATTGCTTGGGTTTCAAAGGCTGATGGGGAACTGTCCCAGACTTAACCTCGATGAGGAGAGAGAGAGAGTGAGTGTGTGAGTGTGTGTGTATGTGTGTATCCATAGCATGTCACACATGTGGAAGCTAGAGAACAACTTGCAGGCATTCCTTCTCCACTTTTCCTCCTGGGATGGAGTTCAGATGTTAGGCCTGGTGGCCCCTGTGTAAAGATTCTGATGGTCACTGCAGGTGGTGTGGTAGCACAGGTTGGAAAACCTAGGGAGAAGATTAAGAAGGAGCCCGCGGGGGAAGAAGGGTTTGCAGGCAGTTGACAGTGCAAAGGGCCAAGTGTATTATTTGCAAGATGACCTCGCGGTGGATTTACACAGAATCACAAGGATAGAAGTGTAGAGGAAGGGCTGTGGTTGTCACTGGGCTGCCAAGACTGGACACTGACTTCTCTTTCTTTAAATGAGGTGTTAAGGGATGGGGGCCCCGTGCTGGGTTTCTGTAAGCACATAAGGAACCAAACAGAATCCAGTTCCTTGATTTCTTTCTTGTTGCTTGGATCTGCTTCTGGGATCTGGTTTACTTACATCTGGAGAATTATTCAGTTCATAGGCTCAGTGACATAGAACTGCAGTTCAAAGCCATCCCAGAATGCACTTGGTTCCTGGTGCGTGAGGTGGTTCTGCGTGTTGTTCTGCTGGTTTGGAGTTTGAACTCCTGTAAACTGTGCTTTGCTTTTTTGCATTTAGTCATTGCAGTTTTATTGGAGACCTTGGAAAGCTGCTGGGATGTAGGAACACAAAAGACTAAGCGTTTTTGAAGTAACTCAATAAACGGACTTTTAAGAGCTGGGTATAAAGCTGGAATAGCGATGAACACACTTCCTTAGTCCTGGCGTTTCGGAGCTAGAGGAGGAGAATTGAGTTCTAGACCAACCTAGGATACATAGTGAGACCTGTCTTAGAAAAACAAAACACAAACCCTGCTTCTATAATGCTGATTAAGCTTAGAACCATTTCTGTTCGTAAAGGTTTTGCAGGTGATGTGGGATGGTGTTAGCTATGTTCTTCCTGTCCCTGCTCATTTTAAGCCAGTGTGATTGTGGGAGGAATCGCTGATAGTGAACCTTAAGATTTGCAGGGAAAGAGTTATATGTGAGTCTCTTCATTTCCTTGTTATACTTTGGATGGAATTGTGTGGTGAGTATTAGTGATTACTTACCACTTCGTTTGTTTGTTTACAGTTGAATCCTTGGCCAGAGTATATCAACACACGCCTTGATATGTATAACAAGCTAAAAGCAGAGCATGATTCTCTCCTGGCTGAGAAGGCAGCAAACGATAGCAAGCCAATTAAAGTCACTCTGCCCGATGGCAAGCAGGTGGACGCAGAGTCCTGGAAAACCACACCGTACCAGATTGCGTGTGGAATTAGGTAAGCAGTACACCTCCTTTGGCCTTCCACGGTTTATAATGTAACTAAGTGTTCATTTGTTGTCTCGCCAGGTGTATCCTGATAATATTCTTACGTTTCTGCTCAAGGCGTTTAATTTACTTATTGAGATCTTTGAAAATCAAGGGGATGTGAGCTTTGTAGTCAAGACTCAGTGTTAGTTTCTGAAGGCTTAGGAAGCCATGTATTTGTTTTTCTGTGAGGATCATATTTCTGAAGGGCCAGGACAGTGTTCAGCTTTTACTTAAGTGTCTCAGTTTTGAGCTGATTTATGAAGGTAGGTCACATAACAGGGAAAGTTAAAAAAAAAACAAAAACTGGTATATGTTCTGTGTTTATAAATTCAAGAAGAAAACTGTATATAGTTTGTCTTAAAGCCTATTGGTTTAGAAGAAATTATGAATAACATTTTTTCACATACTTTGTGACAGGAAAAGCTTTCTTAATCTTATTAATCTTATTTTTTAATGATTTATGTATTTACTTTATTTATTTTACTCATGTTTTGCCTGCATCCATAGCTGTGTGAAGGTGTCAGATTCCCTGAAATTGGAGTTACTGGCAGTTATGAGCCGCCATGTGGGTGCTAGGAATTGAACCCCGGTCCTCTGGAAGAGCACTGGCTGCCATCTCTCCAGCCCTAACTTTCTTATTCTTGATCAGATTGATAGGTGGTCACTTTATCTGGATAGGGTCAAATGTCACACACCTTTGACCAGTTGTCAGCAAACTATGGTGGCAGCCAGAAGCCTTACATTTAAATGGTTGGAATAAAGCAAGACAGCTAGGAAGAATGTATACTATAAAGCTTATGTGCCCTCACCAAATAGGGTTGAAGTCTGTCTTGAATTTGACACAGACTGACTTGAAATATGTAAAAAATACTACTGGCTAATTTTCTATTTGTAGAGCCATGGAGTGCTGTGCTGTATTTAATACCTACATCACCTGGGTAGCTTGAGAAGCAAGTGTTTAATGTGGACGCCACTGTTTCTGCATCATTGTTTCATTCTCTCTGAAAAAACAATAGTTTTTAATAGCTAGTCTTGCCAGATAACCACCTGGGTTGTTTTCTGTTTGAAGTCAAGGCCTGGCCTACAACACCGTTGTCGCGAAAGTGAACAAAGTTGTCTGGGACCTGGACCGCCCGCTGGAGACAGACTGCACTTTGGAGCTTCTCAAGTTTGAAGATGAGGAAGCGCAGGCAGTAAGTTTCTGTCTAGCGTTTATCGGATTTACAGTAAAGCCTGACCACAAGCTGCAGAAGGGGGGTGTCAGTGTGTCCTTGTGTGGATCAGGGGTTCTCGGGGGTGACCTGGAGGCCACAGCTGGTTATGGACATCTCACTATTCCTTTGGGGCCTCTATTCACGATGGGAACCTTGCTTTGGGTGTGTTCCCATTCGTGTCTGTCCAACAGTATCTCATCATGTATCTGCCCAGACTAACGCCATCCCCTTCTTTACATTTTCAGGTGTATTGGCACTCCAGTGCCCACATAATGGGTGAAGCCATGGAAAGAGTCTATGGTGGATGCTTATGTTATGGCCCACCAATAGAAAATGGGTTCTATTACGATATGTACCTTGAAGAAGGGTAAGTGAAGGCCCTGGATGAAGGGGAAATCTGAGTATACATAGGTGTAACTTTTAAAGCATTGTCAATGAAGGCGACAAATTTATAGCGCTGAGTATAAGGCTGCTAGCTCCAGTTACTGACAGAAGTTGAAGTAATGAGAGTTACATGTAGGGAAATCTCTGGGATTGGTGGAAGTATGCATGTTGGGAGATGAAATGGACTCTCATTTTCCTTATGATGGAGCGTGGAGAGATGTCACTTGTGAGAAAGTTCTCCACAATAGCAGAGTTAGAAGCCCATGAAACTACAAGTATAATTTATGAAAAATATAAATTAAATTCTAGTATATGATGCAAGACTCTATTTCACAGTAGTAGAGAAAAATCCCTGTATTGATTCAAATGGAATATGGAAAGATGGCTTTTTTTCTCCTGCAGGGGAGTGTCCAGCAATGACTTCTCTTCTCTGGAAGCTTTGTGTAAGAAAATCATCAAAGAGAAGCAAACTTTTGAAAGATTGGAAGTGAGAAAGGAGACGTTACTAGAAATGTTTAAGGTAAACTGAGCCTTAAGCACTTCTTTTTTATCAGCCAATCCTTGAAGTGGTACACCTCTGGAAAAACATGAAGTGCTGGGGTGCTCTGAAAAGTGTGATTTGACTCATATTTAGAGATAAACACGAGAGGCCATGGTGATGTCTCATTTCTCATTTTCAGTACAACAAGTTCAAGTGCCGGATATTGAACGAGAAGGTGAATACTCCGACCACGACCGTCTATAGGTGAGAATATTAAATGCTGTTGCACGCAGCTGGTGTGTTACTCTGCCTTTGCTAAACTGCCTTTTCCTTCATCTTTAGATGTGGCCCTCTGATAGATCTCTGCCGGGGTCCTCATGTCAGACACACTGGCAAGATCAAGACTTTAAAAATACACAAGGTAAAGCCTGCTGCGGATTGTCGAGGGTCCTTACACCTCCCTTTCCATCGCTGCCTCCTTCCTAACGGCTTGTTTCTCATCGGTATACAGAGGGTCACAGGTTTTGTTTTCAATGCTGTGTACTGTATTGTATTGTATGTGTCATTTGTATCCCAGTACTCATTACCAGGGCCACCATATGGGGACGGGTTTGAAGGAGTCACAGAATCCAGCAGTCACAGGCCACCGTGGCTTCCAAAGCTTTGAGGCTCGGTGTTGGGGTTTGGCTAGTGACCACCCAAGTGGCTCTTTCTCATACAGCTCATCCTCTCAGTTGTAGGCCGGCTTAAATGCTGGAATGTTGGAGTCCCCAGTCCTGGGAATAATCATGTCAGTTGCAGGTGCCTTCCATCATTTGCATGGCTTCCTCTCTGCTTTGACAGTGGTTTTGGGGGAGGAGCCCTGTGCTCATGGGGCTGTGATCCGGGGAAAGAGCCTTCTTAATAAAAGCAAGTAGAGGACTCTGCTGTGGAATGAGTCCACCCACCTGGGGTAGAGATGTTACTAGGACTTTGTTGTCTGGAGTCTCCTTGTCAAAGAAATTAGTATGGATTTACTTTTTAAGGCCATTGTGAGAAATAATATACAATTAATGAGGAATGTTTACAGTTAAGTGTTGTGTCATCGTTGCTCCTTGCTTTTAGAATTCCTCCACATACTGGGAAGGCAAGGCAGACATGGAAACCCTGCAGAGGATTTACGGCATTTCATTCCCCGACCCCAAGCTGCTGAAAGAGTGGGAGAAGTTCCAAGAGGAAGCCAAGAACCGAGATCATAGGAAAATTGGAAGGGTACGTTACAGTGCTGTCTAGTTTGAGCTTTCCTCCAGTTCATTTGACTTGTGCCTACTCAGCACTAAGTTTGGTTTTGAAGACGGTCTTAGATTTCAGGTTCCCTGGTCTGGGAGCCAGTCGTGTCCACAGTGTCCTTTGGAAACATTCAGAGTCTGTTACTGTGACTGAGGACAGTGCTGAGGACCCACACTTCCTGGAAACAGCACTTCAGAGCGGGCAGAAGTAGACTGGGAACCCATCTCATGGGTTCCTTGTGACGCTGTGGAGTCTGAGTCTGAGAGATCAGTCTAGCTGTTTCTCCAGGGATATGGCTGGTCACCAGTGGATTCCGTGCTGTCTTTTCCTTACTGCCCAGCTGCTTCTGACCCTCCTCCTGTCGGAGTTACATTTGATTCTTTAAAACTTTTTCCTCTATAAAATGACGTTTACTTGGCTTGGCTGCTAGGTCTGCCCTCTGACTCCTGGAAATAAATGACTTGCAATGAGGAAGCTGGCAGTGATGGGCGGGTTTCTCCCCAAGGGCTTTTAGCCACTTTTCTGTCCTTCATCATCAGGTGTTTTTCTTTTTTCTTTCTTGCTGTTCGTATAAATGCAAAGAGCAAAATCTCAGCGCTCTGGGGACTTCTGTCCCACATCACTGTTTCCTAGCATTGATTGGACTGAGGACTGTCAGGGAGGTGACTGATTGGCACTAAGCTGTTCATCATATGCAATTCTATACCATTAAATTGTGCCCAAGAAACAGTGACGTTTTCTTTTCTTTTATATTGGCACAGTTAAAGCTTGGAACGCAGTGGCAGATTTGTGAACCGAGGAACACCAATCATTTATAAACAATTTTCTGCTCTTTTATCCAGGACCAAGAACTATATTTCTTCCATGAACTCAGCCCTGGAAGTTGCTTTTTCCTACCCAAAGGAGCCTACATTTACAATACGCTTATGGAATTTATCAGGGTAAGCTTTATTTGTTACTGTCTTCTGAAGAGTTGGGATATAAGATAATTTTATTAGCTAGGGTCTGCTAAAAGAAAGATAAATCTGTATCGGAGGGGAAAAATCTATTATTTTTTTAAGTTGAAGTCTGACTTCAGAGATGTTTGGTGGTTAGAGTGATTGCTGCCCTTCTAAAGGACCCAAATTCATTTCCCCAGCACCCATATCAAGTGCCTCCCTTAAGCTCCAAAGGATCTGATGCCTTCTGCTGGCCTCTGCAGGCACCTGCATACACACAGCATTCACTCAATAAACACAAACACACATATAAACATAATTTTTTAAGAAGTTGCGTCTGGAGAGATGTCTCAGTGGTAATTACTGCTCTTCAGAAGACCTGAGTTTGGATGGCAGCTTCCAGTTTTGCAGCTCCCAACCGTGTATAGCTCCAGCTCCAGAGGATCTGATGCCCTCTTCTGGTCACCATAGGTACCCACACTCAGGTGGCACACATTCACATGGACACGCACACATGCACACAAATGTATCTTTTTTAGTGTTAATAGTCTCATAAATTATTTAGAGTCATTCTAATGTTTGATTTTTGTCATGGAAACGGCAGAAGAGCCCCGCTCAGCACGAAGCAGAGAACAGCTGCTGAGCTTGAGGGGTCGGTGGCCTTTCACCGGGGAGTGTGTTGTGTCTCTTGGATCATTTGTGTTTTCTTTTTAAATTATGAACTATTTCAAGTATACATTTAAAGAAAAGTGTTAGGTTTGCTTGCCACCAGATTTAACATATTTGCATTGGGCTATATTTGTCCACAGTTTTTGTAAAAAGAGTACATGCTGTTTTATTTTTAAGACCCCTTTAAACTGTTGTGTGGTTGGTGTGGCTCCTCGCCCATGTGTTTTACACCTCCATATATATGCATCTGCCGTATTTTGTGCTTGTGTGTCCCTCAGCTCACATGTAGGTCTGGTGTATGTGTGTTAGATAACATACTCCCGGCTTGTTTGTGTCCACTTGTCCCATGCTGTATTCGTCCATGACCGCTGTGGAGAGCGTCTTCCTCCCACAGTAGCTTGTGCACTTACCAATGCCCAGTGACACACGTTCTGTGCTCCTGTCCTGCTAGCCATGCCAAGGCAGTTGTATTTCTGAGTTTTGGTGCACCACATCCAGATGGAACTTCTGAGTCATGATATACGTGCCTGTGGTTTCACTCTGTAGTATTAAATTGCTCTGTAGTTCTTTTCTCCCTCCGTTGACTTCCCTGTGTGTGTGTTCTGCTCTAACAGAGCGAATACAGGAGAAGAGGATTCCAGGAGGTCGTGACTCCCAACATCTTCAATAGCCGCCTCTGGATGACCTCTGGCCACTGGCAGCACTACAGCGAGAACATGTTCTCCTTTGAGGTGGAGAAGGAGCAGTTCGCCCTGAAGCCCATGAACTGTCCGGGACACTGGTATCGAGCAGCTTTGTGTTTTCTTTCTTTTTAGTGAATTTACCTCTGTGTGTCTGCACTGAGTCTATGGGTTCCTGAGAGCCTGGGTGAAGGGGTCGGAGCTGCTGGGGTTAGTGGTTGTGAGCTGCCCCCTGTGGGTGCAGGAATTGCACCCGAGTGCTGTGAAGAGCAGCATGGCTCTTAACCCTCAAGCCGTCTCTCCATCCTGCAGCTGTGCATGGCATTGCTGTTTAGAGTTCTTTGTTCCAGATTCCTGTGGCATCTTTGACAGATGCCAGTGTAGAAAGGAGACTAAGAGAGGAAAGAGGTCTGAGGGGAGCCAGGGGAGAACATACGGGTCATAGCATATCTGTGCCGTGGAAGCAGAGAGGAAAGAGGTCTTAGGGGAGGCAGGGGAGAACATACGGGTCATAGCATATCTGTGCCGTGGAAGCAGAGAGGAAAGAGGTCTTAGGGGAGGCAGGGGAGAACATGCGGGTCATAGAATATCTGTGCCGTGGAAGCAGAGAGGAAAGAGGTCTGGGGGGAGGCGGGTGAGGGCGGAGGGGATGCGACCAAGAACAAAACATGAGGCTCTCCCAGTTTGAAAGTGTCAGAGGAAGCCCAGTGCATCTGCTAACAACAACAGGAAAATCAGTGATCGGAAGAAGACTGGAATACAACATTTCACACCGATTAGATCCCACCCTTTATAGACATTCGGGGTGGTCCTGGGGTTATAGCAGCAAACAGGCAGAGAAGACTGCAGAGGGGGCTGAATGTGGGGTGGAGCGGGAGACCAGTGTTCCTACCTTTTCTTCCTCCTGTGGAAAGAAAATGCGTTTTAGCAGAACCCATTGCTGATGAGTTAATATTCCTGGGAAATCCTTCCCTGTGCCTCTGCCTCGAATTGTGAAAGGGGGGTGAAGAGTGACTTCTGGGAGGCCCAAGAGTGACACACATGTAGATAGTCTGTCCATGTGTGCAGCTCCGGAGGAAGGGGACTCAGAAAGAGCCACTGAGAGGATAACACCTTTCAGAAATGGGGCCTTACACATCAGAGAAACAGTGTTCAGTTTCCGAAGCACTTTGCGTTTGACTAGAGCAGGTCTGGTCCTGATTTCCAGTGTAGAAGTAATTTGTATGCAACTAAAAATATTTCTTCATTATGAGCCTTTCATTAAACCTTTGCGTTATTTGAATATAGTGTTCATATTAATGGAAGTGCTGAGCACGGGGATTTGGCCTAAAGCCCCGGGACTACATCACTTTATTCTCTCTTAGCCACAGTTAATTGCGCTGTAAGCCACTTGTCACTTTATATTCATGCGAGTGCTTCTGTTGCCGTGTGAAGCTTGGGCCTTGATAAAAATGTTGGTTGTGGCAAACTAGAATCAGCGACTTTTTGACAGCCTTTCATGTTACTAAATAATATTTGAGGACTTTTTTTCTTGTGAATATTTTAAGTTGTTCTCTTTGTTGTTTCTTGATTCTCCCGAGGCCTCACAAGTGCTAGGCAGGCCCTCTGCTGCGGGACTGCGTCCTTCACCGTGTGCAGTTATCCATGGCTTTTGCTTTGCTTTCTCCTTCAGCCTTATGTTCGATCATCGGCCAAGGTCCTGGCGAGAGCTGCCTCTGCGGCTGGCTGATTTTGGCGTGCTTCATAGGAATGAACTCTCCGGGGCTCTCACAGGACTCACGCGGGTCCGAAGATTCCAGCAGGATGACGCGCACATATTCTGTGCCATGGACCAGGTATAACCCTGGAGGGCAAAATCCTCTTGACAGACAAACTTAACAGTGAGAAAAATAACTGCTGTTTTTTTTCTTCCTTAAGATTGAGGATGAAATCAAAGGTTGTTTGGATTTTCTTCGCACAGTATATAATGTCTTTGGATTTTCATTTAAATTGAATCTTTCTACTCGCCCAGAAAAATTCCTTGGAGATATTGAAATATGGAACCAAGCCGAGAAAGTAAGTGATCCCCCCCCCCCAGGAAGTCTTAAGTGGCTATAAGCAAAAGAAAATGGCAGTGTTTCTGGTGTTGAAGTGGGCTGATTTTCTGGTCTTCAGGTGCTTCAGAGTTGCTGGATGTTTTCATACTCGGTCAGTTACTAAGACGTAGCTTTAAAGGGGCCTTTGGTTCAATAGGAGGATGCCCTTAGCCCGACACAGTTACACAGCAGACAGCAGGGTCAGGAAAGCAGCCTGGAGACTTTTACATCTAAATTAAGTGGAAGGAACATTGCGGATGAATAAAATGTCAAATTGTTTCTGCTTTGTAGCAACTTGAAAACAGTTTGAATGAGTTTGGCGAGAAGTGGGAGCTGAATCCTGGTGACGGAGCTTTCTATGGTCCAAAGGTCAGTCCCCTAGAATATTCGGGTAGCGTGAATCCCCTTTAGTTGTGGGTAAAGAAGCATCCCTTTAAATGGGAAACAAAATTAAAAGCCTCTTATTATAACTCAATGTTTGCTTTTCAGATTGACATACAGATCAAAGATGCAATCGGCCGCTACCACCAGTGTGCGACCATCCAGCTGGATTTCCAGTTGCCCATCAGATTTAATCTTACTTACGTAAGGTGAGCTTCTGGTATCTGCTCTGAGCTTCAGGCCATACAGAGGACAACATAAATAATAAGATACAGCAAATCCCTCTTTTCTGTAGCCACGACGGTGATGACAAGACAAGGCCTGTGATCGTTCACCGAGCCATCCTGGGGTCGGTGGAAAGGATGATTGCCATTCTCACAGAAAACTACGGGGGCAAATGGTGAGGCCCTTCTGTTTGTTCCCATTAAATTGTGCGGGTGGAACGTCTGACGTTCACGGAATGGGGAAGGAGGCCAATGAGCGCACACTAGAGGGAGCCAGACTCTGGCCCGGGTTTTAGGATGAGTACTCTTTCCTTCTACACTCACTGCTGTGGTTTCTTCCGCAGGCCTTTCTGGCTCTCTCCTCGCCAGGTCATGGTTGTTCCCGTGGGGCCAACATGTGATGAATATGCCCAGAAGGTAATCCTTAAGTAGGGTCTGCTTTACCTCTAAGGCTGTTTTTAAGCTTTTTGCCTTGGGATTCTTATTGTATAGTCCCCGGTGTCCTGGGTCTCAGCTTCCTGTCCTAGCCCTGAGTGGTTGGGTTGCCAGCGTGCACCAGCACACCCATCCCGGTGACTGTGTTTTTAAGCTTTCAGGTTGGTGAGCCATGGATTCTTGTCAGATCAAGGGGCTCGCTACACCAGAGATGTTGTCCTTTAGAGCTTTTCCTTAATGGTTCCGTGACCACATGTATTCACGTATTGTTTCAGCTATATTTTAGTGTGATGTTATAAAGAAATGAATTAGCAAACACAGCCTAAGCTGTATTATTGCGTGTCCCACTGAGGTGCCTGATATTTGCTGATTTGTTCATTTGCTGATGCAACTTTCCTCAGTGGCTTGAAATTCTTCTCATCTCACAGCGGCAAGGCAGTGTCCGCCCCTCTAGCAAACATGTGAACAGTCCTGTGAACTTTGCACCTGAAAGAGTAGTCTGTTCTGTTGTGGTGATTGCTCCGTGCTGTAAAGACTGTACATGCTTAGCTCAGTCAGGAAAAAGGCCGGTGTGGTGGTGAGCCTGCATCCCAGTAGCCGGGTGTGGTGGTGAGCCTGCACCCCAGTAGCCGGGTGTGGTGGTGAGCCTGCACCCCAGTAGCCGGGTGTGGTGGTGAGCCTGCATCCCAGTAGCTGGGTGTGGTGGTGAGCCTGCACCCCAGTAGCTGGGTGTGGTGGTGAGCCTGTACCCCAGTAGCCGGGTGTGGTGGTGAGCCTGCACCCCAGTAGCCGGGTGTGGTGGTGAGCCTGTACCCCAGTAGCCGGGTGTGGTGGTGAGCCTGTACCCCAGTAGCCGGGTGTGGTGGTGAGCCTGTACCCCAGTAGCCGGGTGTGGTGGTGAGCCTGTACCCCAGTAGCCGGGTGTGGTGGTGAGCCTGCACCCCAGTAGCCGGGTGGGTGAAACAGGAGTGCACAGGTTTGAGCCAGCCTGGATGATAGAAGGAGACTGTCTTAAAAACAGTAGGGTGGGTAAGCCTTGGCAGGACGGCTCAGAGGCTTACAGTGCTTGCTGAACAAGCTTAACAATACGAACTTGTTTTCTAAAATATTTATTTTATAAGAGGAAATGTCCCTTTTTGTTCAAATGCTGGGGATCAAACTCATGCATGTTGAGCACTACAGCTGTGTTGCACCCCCAGCTCCAAAATGTAAATCAAGTCATCGTTTTGTGTTCGCAACTTCAGTATTTATATTATCATTTCCTTCCATAAATAAAGTAATGAAATATGTTAAATTCTGTAACAGAATAAACTGATTCTCATTTGACTCTAAATTGTTACTAGGTGCGGCAACAATTCCATGATGCCAAGTTCATGGCGGACACGGACCTGGATCCAGGCTGCACCTTGAATAAGAAGATCAGAAATGCCCAGCTGGCACAGTATAACTTCATCCTGGGTAAGAAGCGAAGTTCCCACCGTGCAGGGAAAGCCACTGAGATCTCGAGACTTGAGCTCAGTGGATCTTGGTTATGCATAACCTCTCTTCCTGCCGTAGTCACTGTTCTGTTAGTGTGAGGAGGCGCCATGACTGGGCCAACTCAGAAAAGAAAGCCGTTAATTGGGGCTTACAGTTTGAGAGGGTGGGCCCGTGACCGTCAGGGCAGGGAGCAGCAGTAAGATCAGAGGCAACCCCTGGTGATACATCTCCAAGGCCACATCTCCTAAGCCTTCCTAAAGTTTCACTAACTGGGAAGCATGCATTCAAACACATTCTCATTCAAACCCCACAGTTCCCTCTTTGGTTTTTCTTACTTTTCTGTGATCCTGGGAATTGGACCCAGCATGTGCTAGGCTCCTGTAAGCATGATTCTCAATATTCAGTGTGCTCTGTTCGCTAGCAAGGAAGTTTAAGGGCTAGAAAACTCCCAAAGGGTTGTTCACAGAATGTCTGCCTTCATGGAATTGCTGTTATATCCTTTTTTTTAATTAAGTTCACTGGATTTAGTGACTCAGGATGAAAGTTTTAAAAACCTAAAAGTTTGTAGGTCCTTTTTTAACTACAGACTTTTATAACCCTAACGGACATGGTCACCTGCCCATCTGAGTGTATCTTCAGTTCCGGGGTGATTTCTGCTGTCAAGACAAACCCCAGAGTCTGTGTCTTATGTTCTAGTTGTTGGTGAGAAGGAGAAAGCCAGCGGCACGGTGAACATCCGCACCAGAGACAACAAGGTCCACGGGGAGCGCACCGTCCAGGAGACGGTGGAGCGGCTGCAGCAGCTCAAGCGGTCCCGCAGCAAGCAGGCAGAGGAGGAATTTTAACAGGAACGTGGCCAGCACTGGCTCAGCCTCAAGGAGGACCAGTGCTCCATCGTGTAACCTTGTACACTGGGAAACGTGGGTTTATCATGAACGTGGAATAGCTCTGCAGTCTGCATGAATCAGTCGTTTTGATCTGGACAAGTCTTAGAGAATGTGTTAGATGGACATCAATAAAAGAATTGTTAAAATTGTTTTATTCATTAAATGTCTCAGCAATGGAAAAATGGGGGAGACATGTTTCAATTTAACAGGCTTATTTTGTATGAATTCAATCAATTAAAAATAAAGAATTTAAAAATTTGCTTAAAGAACAGCCAGGATTGAATTATGGTGTTAAAAATTAAAATTTCCTACTACAGATATCAAGACCTGGCAATCCTCGTGTTTCTCAGATTGTGTGTCTCAGTGTCCAGCAGGCAGTGCGGGAGCGGCTCTGAGAGTGTGTGGGAGGGCAGGTCACAGGTCACAGCGTGTGCCGATCCCAACCGGGATGAGGTGAGCACTGTTTGCGATGACACTTATTTCTTTCTGGGTAGAGAGCTTTAACGTAGCTGAGAAATAACTAGAGAGCTGGTGTGCCCAAGAGCACTCTGGAGATAGATCTGACCAATGACATAAAAGTAGAAGCCCCTATGTAGACATTTTTACATTTTTATTTCTTATTTTTGTATGCTCTAAGTATGCGTTGTTGGTACAGTTTTAGCTCTGCCAAGAGAATACAGATTTACTAATGGAACCGTTGACATTTAATTTCTTCGGTGTTCTCAGGTTTTAAATACACTTACTTGATATAATTATTCATAGACCTGAACTCAACCAGAAGCAACCACCAATGTCTAGGATTCTAATATATAGTAAGGACACTTGCATTTATTAGTTTAGATCCACATGTGACTCCATAGCATAATCCCATCCATTCGATTACTGCTTGTGGCTGCTTACCCACTTGTCTAAGTCTGACAGACTGGATGTGTCAAGTCTGCGTGTTTACTATCTGGTGTGGGAGATGTGGTGAAGGGAAGGAATTTGTCCTTTCCCTGCTGGTCTTGCTGCCTTACGTTTTGCATAGAAAGCAGTCTGGCTGACTTCTTGCGGTCTTGAAGTGGCTGCGAGAACGAAAAGCGTGTATTGATTAATATAGTGACCAAATAGAGGAGCGGGGGTCAGCTGTGTGCAGTGGCACATGCGCAGGCGTGGTCCCAGATATAGGGAAGGGCAGGAGGACCCCACAAGCTTGAGGCCCATGTGGGCAGCAGTGAGATCCCGAAAACAAGGCACTTAGATCATGTGATGGACCTAATGAACTTGTCTGGGCTACCTAGCACCTACCTCTGGACGGGGGTAGAGGGGCGTAAGAGAATTCATCATTTGATTAAATTACTACGGCCAGATTTCTGATTGTGGTCAGATGAAGTAGGAAGAATTAGATCCACTCCCTGCTGGTGAGTTCTACTCCCAACTGCTCCTAATTTGACTGCACAGGTGTAGCTCAAGGCCCTCCATAAGGAGTATGTCTTTCAAGTCTGTCTTAGCTTGTGTTTGGGCTTCTGGAAAGCGCAGGACTTAGAGTATTTCCAGCTGCCTCTTCACACTCCATGTGCTCAGCCACCTGACTGCGAGCTCCTTCTACTTTCTTAAATGTAGCTCACACGGGTGCCACTGTCCCTCTGAATGATGTCTTCCTCTTAAAGCCAACCATTCTAAAGCTCCTGGGCTTATGATATGGACTCACAGGTATGATCTGTGGGGTCAGAAAGGTGGATTGGTATTCTAACTGCAACTTCCGGTTGAACAACCTTGGGCAAATGTAACTTCTCTGAGCCTCTTGCTGCTTGTCAGATGCGTGTGCTATATCTTGTGCGCAACTGTTATGA
This sequence comes from Microtus pennsylvanicus, assembly GCF_037038515.1. NCBI lineage: Eukaryota > Metazoa > Chordata > Mammalia > Rodentia > Cricetidae > Microtus > Microtus pennsylvanicus. Next base: position 26,073,437 of record NC_134584.1, read on the forward strand.
CAAGTCGGTTTTGTTTCATGTAAGAAAGTATTGATATTCTCATCTGCTCCTGCCCCAATAGTTACCCTTGCTATGTCATCTTCTCAATGGCCTCAGACCTCTCAAACTAAAAGTGTCATTGTCTTTTCTCTTGTACTGTATGTATTCCATGCTCCTCAGTGCTGACTTCAACTCCCACAGAACCAAAGCGTGGTTTCCAACGAGCAAAAAGTGCTCTTGGTTGCACTCAGAACTCAAATTTTAATGACAGAATTAGTCTAGGGAGTGAGTGGATGGGAAGTGATCTTTGCTCATCTGGCAAGAGAAAAAAAAAATCCAAAACACTTGCAGTCTCAAGGCCTAGTTGGCAGAAGGGAGCATTGGGTGTGTTAGGAGTGCGGTGGCAGCAGAAGCCTGTAGGAAGGGCTGTAGAGAATGGACTGACAGAAAAGGTATCCTCAGGAGGGGGGCCTGGACCAGTGGAAGAGAACCAGCAACGGGGTAATGATGGATGCTCAGACTGAGCCAAAGAATGAAGAGTTTAGTAAAAGAAAAGATGCCGTTTAGAGCAGCTTCACAAGGGCCTGAATGTGTGTTGTTATGGAAACAGGAAGTGGTTTACCTGAAGCTTCCTTAAAGCTTCCCAAGGGATGATTTTCGAAGCTTTCAACTTCTCCAAGTGCATTATGTATATGACGTAACACTAAGTTTTAATTTAAGTTAAGGCTACTGACATCCATCTGGTGAAGTCTGAACTCTGGACATAACTAGGTATGAGAAATATAACTAGATAAATAAATGTAAAGCTTCCTTTCAGACAGCAGAGGGCAGCCTTACCCTCTTTATCCAGATAGACGCAGGCACAAAACAAGGTTGGAGCAACCAGTTAAATTACCTTAAGGTTAGCTTGAACTAACTTGAATTGCATTGTTCCCTCCCAAGAGAGGAGTAATGGACTCCAGCAACATCAGTGAATCATACTTATAACTTGAAACGGGGCTTTCCCTGGCCATTTTCAGTAGCCTCTGGGGGAACAGCACTAGGGGAATAACCAATATTGGAAAGTACACAAGAGGCAACAAAGGGACTGGTAAGGGCATTGGGACCGTTCCTGTCGCCTCTAATGCGAGGAGGATGAAGGAGAAGTGTCGGGTCCAGAGAGACAGTGGAGTGATGTCTGTTTTGTAAACAGAGAAGCAAATGTTTATGCAGAATAAACCCCTGTGCTCAGTGCATCGGAACAAAGCTGCTGCAGAATGTGGAGCTGTAACAGTTAACAGTGACGCCTGTCAAGAGAAAGGATCCCAAGGAGAGGAAGGACTCTTGTCATTCCTCTTGGAAATAGTCCAGCAGAGGTGTATTCTCGGAAGCCTGTGGAGTCTAACAGTGTTTTCAGGATCCCATCCATCAGATCACTTGCGGGGCAGGTTGCTGTGGAAATGTAGGCGCCTACACTGAACCAGTCTGATGCGAAGCCCAGAGGTCTTCGTTCTCCACCGGAATAAACAGCCTAGTAATTCTTCTGCCTTCCTCGCACAAATTGGGAGCAGGATTAGATGGAAGCTAGCATCTCTTGCAAACTACATGTACACCAGTGAGCCACTCTCCAGCCCTCTTTTTACTTTTTGCTCTGAGATAGGCTTTCATTGATTTGTGGAGGCTGGCCTTGAACTCACTGTATACTCTAGGCAGGTCTTGAACTTGTGATCTTCCAACCTCAGCCTCCTTCCAAGTAACATAAGCATGCTTAGGTTTCAGACTAAACTTAAAAAAAAAAAAAAAACACTGTTTTCAGGGTCCCTGTAAGCTGTAGGTGATTGACTGAGGTTGGACTCTGGCTCACTACAGGTTACTATAGGCTAGCAGGAGGGCAGAACTCTTGGTGAATATACATAGGTTTGAGTTTTTTAAAATAGCTGCATGAAATTCTATTTTGTGGCTTTATTACAGTTTAATTCGGGAACTATTAGGAACTTCAAGTTGTCACTTTTTTTTGCTCTGTTTTTGTTTATTTTATTTTTGTTGCTATACAAACTATGCTTCAAAAACAGTTATTTACCTGCATTGCTATGTAATGCTCCTTCCTCACTAATAAAGAAGAGTTTCTCAGAAGTGGGATTCAAGTTCAGAAAGTCTTCCTATCTCTTTGACTTTGTAATTACTGTCTTAGCTGGTTTAGTGGTGTGAATAAGAATGGCCCTCATATATTTTAATGCATAGTCATCAGGAGGGCCACTGAGATCAGGAGGTATGGCCTTGTTGGAGGAAGTGTGTCGTATGAGGCCACTTGTTCATTTCTCGGCTGCCCAGATTCCCTAAATAATCACACAGAAACTATATTATTTAAATTACTGCTTGGCCAATCACTTAAGCATATTGCTAGCTAGCTCCTACATCTAGAATTAACCCATTTCCATTATTTTATATTTTACCATGAGGTTCGTGGCTGACTGGCAAGGTTCCACCTTCCAGCATGCGTCTTTCTCCTCTGGCAGCTCCATGGCTTCTCTCTGACTCTGCCTTCTTTTTCCCAGCATTCAGTCTAGTTTTCCCGCCTAGTTCTATTTCTGTTAAGCCACTGACTGAAACAGATTTATTCTTTAAACAATAAAAGCAACAGAGAGACAGAAGGACTTCCCACACCAGAAGTGGGCCACTGGGGGCGGACTTTGAGCTCGCAGAAGCCCACACTAAGCTTGGTAGGGCTCTCTCTGCCTGCAAATCAGGATGTGGCTCTCAGCTACCATTCCAGCATTGGGAGTACACTCTGCCCCCACCACACTGATAATGGACTAACTCACTGAAACTGTAAGCAAGCCCACGGTTAAATTCTAAGAGTTGCCTTGATCATGTTGTTTCTTAGTGACTCAAACAGATGGTCTAATAAATCCATGCCAGACTGCTTTGTTCCTCTTTCTCACAAACACTAGTAATGGATCATTTCTCAAACAAAAACTACTTTCCCAATCAGGACTAAAAGGTAGCAAAAAACAATAAAAATTATTTTATTAATTTTTCTAATTCTGTGACATAAGACAAACCTGTTGGGTGACAGAAATGTATACATTACTCCATTCAGAGGAGAAAAATCACAATAATTTTGTTTAAAGATTCTAGCTTTACTTTCCATCTAGAATTGGCAACAGTTCATTCCAAAAAAAAGATGATAACTAAGACAAGGAGAAAAGTTTGAGTAGACAGACAAAAGCTGAAAAAGAAAACAACGCTCATTTTGAAGATCCGTTCCTCATGGGGCCAGCAGAGGAGACAGAACAGAAGAAAGCACTGAGGGTTATCCTTTCTGGGAAGGATTCAGATGGCGATGGGAACTCGGTTATTCTGACATCTATCTCTGGTCTGTTTAGGAAATCTAGCTGCTACCTCATAATCCTGACTTTCTCCATGGTCAGTGTCCTAGTTAGGGTTTCTACTGCTGTGAAGAGACACCATGACCATGGCAACTCTTATAAAGGAAAACATTTAATGGAGTGGCTTACGTTTTCAAAGGTTTAGTCCATTATCATCATGATGAGACACAGCAGCACGCAGGCAGAGAAGTAGCTGAAAGTCCTACATCTTGCAGGTCACAGGAAAGTGAGCCCAGATATTAGTTGTTATTTTAAGCATATGTGAGACCTCAAAGCCCACTTCCACAGTGACACACTTTTTTCAATAAGGCTTCACCTACTCCAACAAAGCCACACCTCTTAATAGTGCCACTTCCTTGTTGGGGGCATCTTCTTTTAAACCACCACATTCTAAACCCTAGCCCCCCCCCCCCCGTGACTTGTAACAATATCATAATGGAAAAGTGCATTCAGTCCAACTTCAAAAGTCCCCATTGTCTACAACAATCTCAAACTTATTTAAAAGTCTCGAGTTCAAAGTCTCTTCAGAGATTTATGCAATCTCTTAAATTGTAATCTCCTGTAAAATCAAAACCAAACAGAAGATTACATACTTCCAATATATAATGACATAGGATATACAATACCATTAGGGAAGGGAGCATAGTGAGGAAAAACTGGACCAAAACAGGATCTAAATGAGCTGGAAAACTCTGAGCTCTGCATCTACATGTCTGACATCAAAGCGCTCTTCAGATCTCTTACTCCTTTCAGCTTAATGACTGCAGCACACTTCTTTCTCTTGGGCTAGTTCCACTCCCTGATAGCCACTCCCTTTAGGAGACATTTTCTTTCAAACCACGGCAGCCTGTACTCACACTGGGGTACACCTTACTTTCTCCCACCCACTAAGAAGCCTAAACTCATGCTCTCAAACATCTCTTACCTTCTTCTGAGAATCTCTCTTCCTTGTAACCTTCATGCTTAAACCTACATTAAAATATTGTTAATACAATTTCCAGTCATGTTTCCCTATACTGGATAGCCCTACAGTTCATTTCAACTTTGAAGCCACCAATCCTGCTTTGGCAGGATAAATAAATACATAATTTTTCAAAGAAAAGGGGGGGGGGAGATTGCAATCTGTAGGAGGTGTTTGAAGCCAGACAGAGAAGTTATGAAAGCAGCAGCAGCTCCCAATGGCAGACCCTTGGCCCTGCTAATGCTGTCCATGGAATCAGGCACCTCTCCATCAGCATCTCCCTTTCTGTTTGCTGCCTGGGTTCTCGTGGTCTTTCCTCATCCATGAAAATCTCACCCTACATGTTATGGCTTTGAGGGAAGTTGGGAGAGGGTTACCACCTGATGACATAGTAGCTCCCACTTCTTTCTGTTGAGGTCACTGGTACAGAGACACTCTGGTTCATTGTAGCACACACTCTTCTGGGTGAAGATGTCAGTGCTAATGAGACCTGCGATGGGAAACCTGTAACAGAGCATGCCAGAGAAAGCCAGTGCTACACGTGAGTCAGAAAGCTCGCCTTGCATGATGTAAAAATCCTCCTCACCTGTCGTACAGCGTGTGCTATTTGAACTGCTGAACAACTCACTTCCTCCTTTGCAAGTGCATCGTTCCCTAGCACAGTCTTTGGCTTCTGTTTCTACCTACTGTCTTAGTCCAGTTCCTTGTTCAGGGACCCAAGAATCTGGACTCCTCCAGAGGGGCCCACCAAACCCAGCATCTCCTGATGTCAATAGTTACCACGTCCTGATGAATAGTGGGCACAAGGCATGCCCACAGCCACTTTTACTCTACTCTTCGTCACTCAAACATCTGGCAGATGAAGTTTTGACGAGGTCTCACCATGTTCTCGAGGCTGGCTTTGCACGTGTGACCTTCCCACCTTAGTCTCCCAAGTAGCAGGAATTACAAGCATGTGACATTTTGCTCAGCTTCCAGGACACTGAAATTCAATGCACCACTGAATGACCTGTGTTCCACAGCATGGGTCAGAGGGCCATCCTAATTAATTTGTCATCAAAGATCTCCTAATGATATCTTTCCAAAAATATAACCTGGAAAGGAAAATTGCTGCTTTGGCCATGGCTGTGAGGATGAGCATAGTATCCAATTGGTCACTGACTATGAATTCAGTTGGGATTTTCTTGGGATGGAAAAAGGGAGATGACCACGAAAAGCTTCTGAAATGTTTTTCAAGTGTTGGCCCTTTAAATCACCATATCCAGATCACCTTATATTCCTGTTCAAATTCTAGGCTGATCTTTGACATAGCAGATTAACAACTGGAAGAGAATACTGAACAGTGTATTTTAACAAGGCCCTTACGTGATTTCTCCCATCCACTGAAGCGGGAAAAAAAAAACCTATTCCCACTGTTGACATTGGAAATACAAATGCCACGGCTCACAGATTCTACACTGAAACCTTTTTCTTTGATGAGGACATTTGAATTTCATGCCTAGCATTTCCTCATAGTCATTTAGGCTCATTTTTTTTTCTAGGCAAATGACTGCAGTCGGAACCCAGCCTTTTATTTAAGCTATTAAATCAATGCCTTTCTAGATCTGAAAACGGAGATTGCTTCCCAACTTCTGGACTTTAGCCTCTAGTTGGCATTTATTTCTTTTTAATTTTTTTTTACTTTTGAAAATAGCATACTAAACACAATGAAATATAATAATATCTATGATCCTATCCCTTGTTTTCCCCTTCAGTTCTCCCCATATCCCTGTCACACCTCTCCCAACTTCATGTGTTTTCACTCATTTATTTAATAGCCCACCGAGTCACTGCTGCACACATGGGCCGGCCAGCGAAGCAGGAAAACCTACCAATGGCCACGCCCTCAATAAGGAATGATTTGCCCTCCCCCAGAAACTACCTACAGCCAACAGTTCCTCAGTATGGGGTGGAGCCGCAGGGTCACTTATCTTATCTATTACATTTTTTTCCTTGAAACTTATAAGTCACCCTTCTTCAAGAAAATATTCCTTCAACTTTTTCCACTAGGCAATCTTTTTTTTTCCCGTTTATTTATTTATTAAAGATTTCTGTCTCTTCCCCGCCACCTCCTCCCATTTCCCTCCCCCTCCCCCAATCAAGTTCCCCTCCCTTGTCAGCCCATAGAGCTATCAGGGTTCCCTGCTCAGTGGGAAGTCCAAGGACCACCCACCTCCATCCAGGTCTAGTAAGGTGAGCATCCAAACTGCCTAGGCTCCCACAAAGCCAGTACGTGCAGTAGGATCAAAAACCCACTGCCATTGTTCTTGAGTTCTCAGTAGTCCTCATTGTCCACTATGTTCAGCGAGTCCGGTTTTATCCCAGATTTTTTCAGACCCAGGCCAGCTGGCCTTGGTGAATTCCCTATAGAACATCCCCATTGTCTCAGTGTGTGGGTGCACCCCTCGCGGTCCTGAGTTCCTTGCTCGTGCTCTCTCTCCTTCTGCCCCTGATTTGGACCTTGAGATTTCTGTCCGGTGCTCCAAATTGGGTCTCTGTCTCTGTCTCCTTTCATCGCCTGATGAAGATTAATATTCAGGAGGATCCACTAGGCAATCTTTAAAAATACCCTTGCTTTAAGTTTTTTGAGCACGAGGCTCTTGCAAAGGCTGCTAATCTAGAGCTTTGATGTGGAGTGGGCATCTTGACTTTACTTACTTTCCCAGTAGGTAGAGCGGCAGGACCCACCTACCCTTCAAACTCACCTGGACCGTCCTAGCTCTTCAAAGAGTGATTATCCTTCTACCATAATCATGGTGAGGACAATTTGATTGAGTAAGAAAGATTGGGTTGAATTAGCCAGGCCATGAAGAACGCAGACTTGTCGGGTAATCAAAATACTGTATCCAGATGGACAGAAACTCCAGGGTGTGCAGCTGCACTGGCTGAGCTGGGGAGATGGTGCAATGGCTGCTCTTCTTTCTGAATGCCTACTTGCTCACTGTTAGCCAGGGCTCTCTAAAGTAACAGAGCTTAAAGAATGAGCTAATTTATTTGTGCATAGAAAAGGGATTTATTAGAATGATTTATAGGCTGTGGTCCTGCTAATCCACCAATGGCTGGCTGTGAATGACACGTTCAAGAATACAGGAGTTGCTCAGTCCATGAGGCTGGATGTCTCAGCTGGTCTTCAGTCTGTGCTGGAATCTCAAAGATGTAGGCTCTAATGCCAGTGGAAAAAAATGGGCTTGCTAGCAAGGTGAGGGCAAGCTGGCAATGAGCTACTTCTTCCATGTCCTTATATAGGCTTCCAGCAGAAGGTGTGGCCCAGATTAAAAGTGTGTCTTTCCACCTCAAGGCCCAGATTAAAGGCGTGTACCCCCCCCCCCCGCATGTTTGGATTTTAGTTAATTCCAGACCTAGTAAAGTTGACAACCAAGGACAGCCATTGCACTCACTTGCCACTGAAAAATGCCCTGCTGATTAAAAGGAGTAGGAATCTTATAACCTTTAGCCCAGAGGTAGAAGGAAAATTTTCAAAAGATCGCCATTTGTTCTACAAAGACAGAGACACAGTAACGTATCTGTGATATGGTCAGTTAATTGTAGCTAGCAAAACAATGAGGCTAATTAACAGAAAAACAGTAGAAAAAGGCGCTTTCAGCTTCCTGAATTTGTCATTTAGAAGACAGGCTTGGCTTGTAATTAGCCTTTATTTCTAGAAAGTTCCTCCTTAAAGTGATGTGCTCCGTGAGAAGAGAATAACAGGTCTCTTTAATCCTTTAGCTTATTCTTGTGGCTTAAGTAGACAGGACTTAAAGATCGGGATATTGTCTCCAAATGACGAAGCAGATAAAGAGAAAGATGGGTTTACTTCGTTAAGCATCTCATAAAATGGATCCTGGGCTAGAAATAGAAAGTTGTCAAAGCTGCTTCTGCAAAAGCAAGGAGACAGATGGGATCCTGGCTAAGCGTGCATAGCCCCACTGTGATACGCTCCTGGATCTGGATTATGACCTATAGCCTACGGGTTAAATGCTTGTCTCCAGTGTGGTTCAGTGTTGGAGCCTTTAAATGATGACAGCAAGTAGAAATCTTAGGTCACTAAGGACATGCCTTAGGAAGAGGTTAGGGAATATCATTAATAGTCTCTTTGGCTCTCTCCTTTTTACTTCTTATCGGCCGCTGAAGTAAGCAGCTTCCTCCGTCACGAACTCCTACCATGAGGTACTTACTGCCAAACTACAGTCTCTAAACCAAGAGGGCTAACTGATGCTGGAACCTCCAGAGCTATGAACCCGAATAGACCATTTTCTTTATTACCTTAATAATCTCAGATGTTTGTTACAATAACAGAAGACCTACTAGCCCATGAAGGTAGCTCTCTGACCTTCTCACAAACTCTTGGGGTCACCTTGGCTCCATGCTGATGTAGAGGTGACTTGAGAGCTGGCTGAAGGTGGGGGATTGACACTCTTGACTCTTGACCTGCTATGTCTAGATTTTGATAAAAGCTCCGAGAACTGAGCTACAGGCATTGCACCCAGAGCACCCACTTCTCTGTTTTCTAGACAGGATCTTCCTTCAGGAGCTAGAATCAGGGAACTTCCGGCTCAGATCTGATATTAGCGACACTGGGCAGTGCTTAGGTCACACACCAAACTACAGGGAAAAAGTCTATAGCCCTTTGGCATGAAGAACTGCAGGCTTACGCCATTCATTTGTCCCAGCTTAAGTAAAGTCTCTTTAAAACAGCGTGGCAAGGGTCTTTGTAAAGTCACCTTTATGCTAACCAGAATATTGGCCTCTTAAGTACATCCATGATCTAGGACTTACAGCAGCCTGGGAATATGTTAGATTACATAGCCAGCTGTTGAACGGCTGACATTAAGACAAGGGGATTACCCCAGTTTATCCAGGTGAGCTCATTAAAAATGATCGCTCTATTAAAGGTTCAAGAAGGAGGCAAAAGAGAATCAGAATGATGATGTGAGAAGGGGATCCAGAGCCAAGGAATGGAGGCAGTCTCGAAGGGGTCAACATTAAAGGGGGCAGAGACTCACTCAGAACCAAGAGAAACACAGGCCTACTGCTACACTGATGTTAATCTAGAACAGCCTATAGCGCCATAAGAAAACAAATGTGCTGTTTTACACACACACACACACACACACACACACACACACAAATGTGCATACAGAAAGACAATCTAAGACAAGCTTCCAGAAAGGAAATCCAGCAAGATTTTTTTCTTTTTACTTTTCCTCTTTTTTGTTTTGTAGCTCCAACACCAGCTGTTAGCTTGTGCGGCATTTGGCTGGGTGCCACAATCATTGTGTTGCCTCTTCTTCTGAGTACAGAGTGGGAGAGTTACCATGAGGAATACTCAGGAACTACAAACATAAAGGAACTCATTTCAGCATATCTGCATTGTATCTCAGCACACTCATAGGCCACGGGGAGTTGCAGCCATCTGCACTGACTTACTGTCTTCCTTTGGAATTGTACAACATGGATGTTGGGTCCTGGGGCTCTGGCTTGAAATGAAACATCTCGGTTAACTGTCAACTGGTGTTAATTAAGCAAACCAGTGGAAAATGCTCAGACAAAAGCAGTAAGCATATGTTTTGACAATAGGCTGTGCACAGTCTTTCATCACCAGCAACAGAAATAGGACTTCAACATAATGACAGGGCCAGAGAGTATCAGTGGCAAAGGCTTTTCATCCCCTTCACACTGAAGTCCCAGCAGAGACGAGCCTCCCAATGCCATTGGTCAACATCATGGTTCCAGTTGGCCCCTCAGAGCTTTCTTTTCTTAGATAGATATGTGGTCACCACTCCTCTGCTCTGAAGAATGCTGGGAAGCGATGACCTCCTCATAGAGAGTCCAGGATCACAGCTATGTTTGGCACTAGGGAAGCAGCCGCACAGGGCTGGCTTCTATTCATCTGAAGTGAAGATAACGATCGCTTCATTGAGAAGCCGCTTGCTGCTGTCACTGCTTCTCTGTTCACATCAGATCTGACTGAGAGGAAGAGCTCAGCTTCCCACCAGCTGTTCATTCATTAATTAATTCAAGAGATGTTTATTATATGCCAGGAAGCCGTCTATGCCCCGAGGAATGAGAGAGAGCAGGGCCATTGGCATTCTGAGTCCCCGTTCCAGTGGGGAGAACTGACAAGTAGGAAAGAATATGTGCCTTGAAAAAAAAAAACACGACAGAAGGGTTACAGCTTCCTTGGGGGGTGGTCAAGCTTACAGTTTTAAGTAAGGTAGTGACAGAGACCTCACTGCAAAGGCCAGATGCCAATAAAATCAGAGGGAATGATAAAGGGAGCCAAGAGGAGATACTGTGTCCATGTCTAGGGAAAATGCCTTCCTGAGAGAGGGAACAGAGCTTTCAACAATCCATTCATCACCAACTAGGGATTGTTTACATCCTTTCCTCGCCTGCTCTCTATGCACAGGGCTACTCTTTGAAAGCATCTTTTCTTTTGGAGTTTGGACCACGTAGGTAACGTTTTCCTGCCTTGTCCTCCTGCTCCCGAATAACTAGCAGCCGCTTCCCATATACCTGACTCTGAGACTTAGTCTACCATTTCTGCCCCTTAGTTCCTGTTGCAGTTTGAATATTGTTAAAATATGGTCCACAAGGGTTTATGTGTTGAAATCATTCCTGCTGCGATGTAGGCGGAGGGTGGGAATTTAACCCGCCTGTGGAGTTTAGAAGGGTTTGGATGCTGATAAGGAGTATAGTCATCCGCGTATGTTACCCCCAGTGGACTAAAGAAAGAAGATCACTGGAGTCATCCACATGTGGCTCAGCCATTCGCCATGTGCTGTCCCGGACCATCTGTCTTTGCCAGGCAAAAGGCCATCACTTGAAGCCTCCAGTGTTTGAGGGTGGTAATGAAAAACAGTTCAGTGTATGTCCCCAATATCAGATATCCATCCATTTGTTAGTGCCCGGGACATTAGACTCTGCCGTATAAAATTATCAATATGCAGCATTTTTTTTTCTTTTAAAAGTAGCCATTTCATATGGTTCAAAAAATGGACCTTGTTTGGCACAGCTATAGGACATGCCGGTACCATGCATACCTTGGGAAAAGGATTTGATACATGTTAGCTCTCTCTTTTCCTCTCACTCCTGAGTTTTAGCAGCTGAACCTTTCCCACACGATGTAGGGAACTCATATTTGACCCTTCTCAGTAAGTGGCCTTTGTTGATGGTCAACTTATCATGAACTGAAGGGAAAGACACTCTCTGGGGACAAAGAAGGCAGGGAAGTCTTAAGACTTCTCAAAGGACTTGAGTAAGAAAGCAGGACAGTCTTGAGACTTCTCAAAGGGCTGGAGTAAGAAGGCAGGGAAGTCTTGAGACTTCTCAAAGGGCTGGAGTAAGAAGGCAGGGAAGTCTTGAGACTTCTCAAAGGGCTGGAGTAAGAAGGCAGGGAAGTCTTGAGACTTCTCAAAGGACTTGAGTAAGAAAGCAGGACAGTCTTGAGACTTCTCAAAGGGCTGGAGTAAGAAGGCAGGGAAGTCTTGAAACTCCTCAAAGGGCTGGAGTAAGAAGGAAGGGCAGTCTTGAGACTTCTCAAAGGGCTGGAGTAAGAAGGCAGGGAAGTCTTGAAACTCCTCAAAGGGCTGGAGTGCCTCCAGGTGGAATGGTTTTCTGCTGTTGCCCTAAACGTGGTGTTGGATGCTTTTCCTCCTGTTGATGCATGGGTGCTGGGTACATACCTACCGATGGGAGTGGGGTTTTCACTTACAGGTCAACTATCAGTGTAATAGAACTGGCTCAAAGAGTGGGACCCAAACGGGAGCAGTGATTGAAGTCACGGGGAAGCTATATCTAATGTCTCAATTTTTCTGTCTATGTCACTGTGGCATTACAGCCAAGATCATGCATATGAACTGTGGATAGCAGTTGCCATCAGATGTTAACCTTGCCAAAGCTGTTGGTTGGACTGCATGTTCGTTTCTGCTGTGTCAGAAACACAAACACATGTATGTGTGTCTTTCCACAATGTCAGAATTTATCAAATAATTAATTCACAATGGTAGTAATTTGTCAGATACTCCCACTTTGCTTCATAATCCTGGCCAAATCATACACAGGTTCTTTTATTCCAATGTGAGTTGATAATAATGTCTCTATTACTAACTAATATTGACACATATATGTAAAGGTGCATGCGTGTTGCCATGGCACATGTGTGGTGGTCAGAGGACAATTGCAGGAATTAGGTTGTTTTTTTTTTCACCCCTATGGGCTTCAATGATCAAACTCAGCTCAGCAGGCTTGGTGGCAAGTGACCTTACACAGTGAGCAACCTCACTGCCCTCCCCTTTTGTGAGACAGGATTCCAAATAAACCCAGCTGACCTCAAACTCACCATGTAGCTGAAATTGGCTTAACCCTCTCCCGGCTTAGCCTCCCAGTGATAGGAATGCAAATATGACCAATAGCATTCAGATTTCATTTTCTCAAACTACAAATACCCCTTGTCTTCTTCCAGACCGCTGAGAGGTTTTGGGCCAATTGACTTACTGGGTCAAGGATTTGGGAGTCGAGAGCCTCTCTTCATCCTTAGAGCATTGGTAGAAATATTTCTTACAAAGTTTGAGGTGTTCTCCAGACCTGAGCCAAGCACTGGCACTTGGGCAAAAAAACACTGCAATTTATGCAAGTCTCCCCATGTAACTTATTCAAATTCAGTGCTGAGAGCCGAGGACTGGAAGTTTGCGTCATTAAACCTCCCCTTAGGAAAATTGCAAGCGATAATGAAAAAGAGTCTAAGTAGACAAAAGGGCAATGGCCAGACGCTATGACTTTGACCCACTGTCTCCAACCTGACCAGAAGACCAAGCCTAGAATAAACAAACAACTGATGTGGGAGTGTCATATATCAATCTGTTGATTTCATTGGCTAAGCAATAAAGGAACTGCCTCGGCCCATTTCATTGGTTAGAAGATAGGTGGGAGGAGTAGACAGAACAGAATGCCAGGAGGAAGAGGAAGTGAGGTCAGACTCCACAGCTCTCCGCTGGGGAGCAGACACCTCAGGAGAGACGCCATGCTACCTGCTCCAGGGAAGACGCACACCATGCCCCAGCTCCGACCCAGGATGGACTTAGGCTAGAATCTTCCCGGTAAGCGCACCTAGGGGCGCTACACAGATGATTAGAAATGGGCTAAATTAATATGTGAGAATTAGCCTAGAAGAGGCTAGATAGAAATGGGCCAGAGCAGTGTTTAAAAGAATACAGTGTCCGTGTAATTATTTCGGGGCATAAGCTAGCCGAGCCAGGCAGGCGGCTGGGGTGTTTGGGGACGCAACCCTGCCGCCGCTCCCCTTATTACAACAAATGGCGCCCAACGTGGGGCTCATATTACTACAAATGACGCCCAGACGTGTGGCTAACTGAGTCCACAGAAAGCCTGAGAAAGCTTGGGAAAGAGTAAAGCATATTTTCTTGATTGTGACAATTTCTCTGGTCTACTCTGCTTGCCAGAGGCAAGCAAGCGCCTCATCTAAGAGAGGCTTCCTGACTCAGAGCTCCCCGCCTGCTCCTGGGCAGAAGGCAGAATCAGGCTTAGGCAGGCGGAAGAGCATGGCGGATTCCTGCCGCCATACAGGGACGTGTTTTCAGACTGCGCAGTGCTCTGCATGTCAGATTTGGATGTAACTTGGATGGAAAGAATTTCTGTGCTGCACGCTCAGTCTCAGAATTAAAGTGCTGAGTGCTGCTCCTACCTGGTAGCCCCAGAGCTAGCACAAAATGGTACGTCCTCCATTTTGAAATTTTCCTGACTCAGCTTCAGCTGCAAATCCCTGAAGCTCATTAAGAGGTCCTGCCACGAAACACTTAAACGGTGTTGATGAAAAGCTGAACACATGCTTTTCGGTTTTCAGCCGTAGCAGGAAAAAAGCTGCGCGTTTAAAAATGCCGGCTTTCTGGGCCATCCTGCCAGGGCAAACTTTGACTGTTTGAGGCAGGAGGGCTGGCTACCGAGAGAGGACTTGAGTGTTGTCTGTTGTAGCTTGCTGGCTGGCAGGGACCTTGAAATGCTATAAACGTGGCTACAGCCAGTACCTCCGCCACGAGGCTGGAAAGTTAAGGAATGGACTGGATCTAGCTGGCAAAGCCACGCCTTTAGTCCTACTGAGATTGCTTGGTAAATTAAAGGCTCTTGTGGTCAGAAAAAGAGAGATATACAGTAAAGAGAGATTCAAAGACAGAGAAAATTTCTGAATGGTTTAAAGTGTGTTAAAAATATATGCAAGCTGAAAGTTAAAGTTCTTAAAGCAAAAAACAAAAAAAGGAAGAGAGTTGTTGTGTGTCTTAGTACACACCTTTAATCCCAACACTTGGGAGGCAGAGGGAGATAGACCTCTGTGACTTCAAGGTGTGGTAGCACACGCCTTTAATCCCAGTGCCTAGAAGGCAGAGACGAACAGATCTCTGTGAGTTCAAGGTGTAGTAGCAAACACCTTTAATCCCAATGCCTGGGAGGCAGAGACAGGCGGATCTCTGAGAGTTCAAAGACAGCCTGGTCCACAGATATACGCTCAAAAAGCAAAAAGTTAACTTAGGAATGTCTCAGCTTAGATTCTTAAGCGCCTAATGATTTAAAGGCGCAAATCAAAAGTGCTCCTGGATAGTAAAAAATTGCAGATTCACAATAGGACAGATTCAGACCACTGAATGAGTCACACTGTTGGATGAATGTACGTAGGCTTGGGAGAGAGAAGAAAAAGAATATAGAGAATAAAGTTAATGGTTAAAAAAAAAAGTAAAAGTAAAGTCTTTAAAGAGACAGAATAAAGTAAAGTGATAGAGTAAAAATAAGCCGCGTAAAGATGAAAAATTCACAGAGAGTCTGGATTCTTTGTATTATTGTGTTTTCTTTAAAATTTTTGACTGTGAAGGAGCTAAGTACAGAGAGACATTTCATTACATGGGCTGCCAAGCTAAACCAGAATGGATATAAGGGTATTACGATTTCAGAATTTGGGTCTAAGGATATGATGCTTTGGAGAGAGTCTTCTTTTGTTTTCACAGAGGATGAGACTCTATGGATTTCTTCTATTCCGATTTGGTATGATGGACCACGTCCTCCTGAAGGGTTGCTGTGAACATCTTCAGAAAATTGCTTTGCTCAACTGCCAACTGAGATGAAACCTGGCACACAGGTTACACCCTAAAATCATTAACGACGCCCCCATTCAGCAGGAAGCAGTTTGGAGAGAAATAACTGCGCCCATGTTCCCAAATATGGTTTATAAATGTTCTTTTACATTTAAAGGGGGATATGATATAGATATGAATAATTTGCATTAGTATAGATTTTGCTTTATTGATAGAGATTTACTGTCAATTTTGTTATATGTATAAATGTTTCTGATGTAACTTTTACTTGATAACTGTTTTGTTATATGTAATTTTGCTATGTTAAAGTTAAAGCCTTCCTTTTTTGTTTAAACAGAAAAAGGGGAAGTGATGTGGGAGTGTCATATATCAATCTGTTGATTTCATTGGCTAAGCAATAAAGGAACTGCCTCGGCCCATTTCATTGGTTAGAAGATAGGTGGGAGGAGTAGACAGAACAGAATGCCAGGAGGAAGAGGAAGTGAGGTCAGACTCCACAGCTCTCCGCTGGGGAGCAGACACCTCAGGAGAGACGCCATGCTACCTGCTCCAGGGAAGACGCACACCATGCCCCAGCTCCGACCCAGGATGGACTTAGGCTAGAATCTTCCCGGTAAGCGCACCTAGGGGCGCTACACAGATGATTAGAAATGGGCTAAATTAATATGTGAGAATTAGCCTAGAAGAGGCTAGATAGAAATGGGCCAGAGCAGTGTTTAAAAGAATACAGTGTCCGTGTAATTATTTCGGGGCATAAGCTAGCCGAGCCAGGCAGGCGGCTGGGGTGTTTGGGGACGCAACCCTGCCGCCGCTCCCCTTATTACAACAAACAACCCAGAAAATCATCTTCCTGTAAGACAAGATTGTAGGAAGCCAACATCAAAATAAATAAACTATTCTTTACTAACCTTTTTTTTTTCTCATTTAGTTGGTGGTTTCTGTTTATGTCTGTAGAACAAGACTGGA
The DNA here is from genome assembly GCF_037038515.1 of Microtus pennsylvanicus. Taxonomy (NCBI): domain Eukaryota; kingdom Metazoa; phylum Chordata; class Mammalia; order Rodentia; family Cricetidae; genus Microtus; species Microtus pennsylvanicus. Next base: position 26,089,849 of record NC_134584.1, read on the forward strand.
TCAGAAACTAAAGGTCTGGATTAATGTGGGAGAACAACAGAGCGTTTAGCTCTTGTTACTCAAGATGACAGCAATAGTTGGCGAGACGGCACAACTCTGGGGGAGTCAGCCTCCTGTGACAGCTGACTGGCAGGGTGTGCACTTTAGGCCAAGCATCTTTACCAGACCCTGCCTCATGCATCGGTCTGGATGGGAATAAAGAGGCTCTCCTGGAGGTCAAATACTGTCAGGACCATCTTACCAGCTGAGACATAGATAATAGGTGCCCATGGCTCCTGGGTCTGCGTGCCCTCCTTGGCATCCCATTTCTGGTAACCATTCAGATGGAAAGGAAGCGGCAAATTCCCACACACTTGATTTTGTTGATCTTTCAGTCCTCAAATCTGCACATCATGCTTGGTGATTTGATACGGAGATACTGATTGAGTTGGGCTTCCTATGGTGAAATATGAAATATGAAAGGTATTTGTGAGGAAATGATTCCTGATAACCTATAACTGGGATGAGAATGAGCTTCTTTGTTTAAGTACAGAGGAAAGCTAATTGGTACTGTAGTTAGGTTTTTCCCACATATTGCCTGGCCTGCATCCTTTGCTTCTGGGATTTTGATGAGTCACATTCTTGGCAGTGAGCAGAGCTGGAGGCAGGAATGGAGGCCGAGGGCCATGAGGTAGGTTGAGAGCATAAGTCAAAGTCTGAGTTGAAGATACATTTTTTTCTCATTCACTGATCTCATTACAGCCAGTAACAGCCATGGTTTTACAGCATGACTCCTTGAATGGCCTTTGAAACCCTTGACTGCCATGTTTACTGAGGTACCAGTTTTCCAGACGTTTTTATAGTCCAGTGGTTCTTAAACTGTGGATCAAACTTTTTTTGGAGGGGTTAAATGACCCTTTCACAGGGATTACATAGCAGATGTCTACATGTCAGATATTTACATTATGATTCATAACAGTGGCTAAATTACGGTTAGGAAGTAGCAATGGAAATAATTTTATGGTGGGGGGTCACCACAACATGAAGAACTGTATTAAAAGGTCGCAGTGCACAACATGAAGAATTACATGAAAGGGTTGTAGCATTAGGGAGGTTGAGAACCGCTGATCTAGTCTGTATTCAAGGTGAGCCTGGATCCTATTCGACTACAGGTTTTGACTCCCATAACAGATCTCTTCACGGTTAGAAGTTCTCATGATCTACACTGGTCCTGAAACCAGAGCAAAGCAACAGAGGCCTCTGTTCTGCACTTATTTTAGAAACATGGAAATACAAACATCTGTGGTTTAGTGAGAGCTTTGTAATCAACGGAATAAACACGAATGATTGAAGTGGAGTATACACACTTGGCTCCTCAGGCTAGAGAAGGGTGTGGCCGGGAGCCTTTAAGTACAGTGCGGAGAATTGGGACCGAAAAAAATAAATCAAAGAAAGTGTTGCTCAATGGTCCTTGAGGGGCCTGTCACATCAGATGCCTGGACAACTGTGTGCTCCCCTCATTCTGCCCCAGTGTGGTGGATGATTTCCATTGTCTGTTTGACTGGAACTGGAATCAGCCAAGAGATAAAAGTCTGGGCACATCTGCTCCAGGAGGGATTTTCTTGATTAGGTTCATTGAAGTATGAAAACATGATAATGTGAGCTCACATCAAAATGTGAGTGGTACCTAGCATGATGTGGTCCAGGGGGAAACGTTTGCCTTTTCCCTGACTGAGTTGGTGATTCAATGATGAGTTCTAGCCTGTTCTTTCATTAGTTCATCTACCCTGCTGCGGTTGCCACCACTCCCACAGCTGTCATCCTTCACTGACCCCCAAAATTCAGATTTTCCAGGTTTCCAACGTGGAGTGAAGACCTATGGCTCTCTAGGACTCTGCCAAGCCTTCGCCATCAGAATGGGAATGCTGAGAGCCTCCTGGACCAAACCGCTACTGGGTCCCAGCCTCCCCAGGTGGAGACAGGCATTGCTGTACTCTCCAAACCATGCTGTGTAAGATAATCTAATAAATTCCTTTTTAGTTTATATTAATTCTGTGGTATGGTTCCAGTCCTCTACAGAGCCTAACACACCATGTGACATGGTTCTGGAAAGTTTTGAGAACTGTAGTAAATTATGAATTAGAATGGGGAAGCACAGAGCCAATGAGCTAACTTGTTGAGCTCCATAAAACGCTCAGCTAGGCGAATTTCCATCATGCATCTGGATCTAGTCACCACACAGGAATCCCGAGCCTGTCCACCAGGTTCTCATAGGCAGGGCTGGCTTGTTCAGCCTGTCAATCACAAGGGGCACTCTTTAAGGAAGATGTAGGTGATGCTGGACAGGAACAGGGAGAAGGCCTGGGACCTAGGCTATTTTATGACTGAAATCCTCAGCATATATGGACCTTCTGTATCCTCTTACCCTTAGCCTCACAACTGCCAGAGCAGTATGGAGCAAGTATTGTTCAAACATCAGAATAGGCAGAGGAATAGCTGTTGGGGGGGGGGGGATGCTTGTTCATTTCCCGGCCACCCAGACTCCAGAAAAAAAATCACACAGAAACCTGTATTAACTGTAATACTGTTTGGCCAATAGCTTATTTATAGCTAGCTCTTATATCCTAAACTAACCCATTCACATTAATCTGTGCATTACCACGAGGTCGTGGCCTACCGGCAAAGTTTCACTGGGCTCCATCAGAGGCATCTGTCTCCTACAGGTGGCTACATGGCTTCGCCCTGACTCTGCCTATTCTCTCTCTCTATATCTCTCCCAGCCTGGCTATATTCTGTTACGCCATTGGCCAAAAGCAGCTTCTTTATTAACCATTAAAAATAACACATATACAGAAGGACCAGATATCAACTTCTTGGAGGCATAGTAAGCACCTTTAGAAAAGGTTGGAACATTCCTTTCTGGACTCCCTAGGCCACACAAGGCTGGGATTTACAAAGAGCAGGGCTCAAGCTACTGCAGGCCCAAGGCAGACGAACCCATTCTAGTCCACTCAGCTGAGAAGCTGTTGTGTCCTCAATCTCTGGTGCTGGTGGCTGGACACATCAGGACTCTGGACCAGTGCTCTTTCGTGTCTCTGGTACTTTGTCCCCCAATCTCAGTCTTAACACATAGCCCTACTACCATTCCTATAACCGTATCCTCCATCACAGATGGGCTGCTCTCTCGTTGCTAAGTACGAACCCCTACTACCATTCCTATAACTGTATCCTCCATCACAGAAGGGTTACTCTCTCGTTGCTAAGTGCGAACCCCTACTACCATTCCTATAACTGTATCCTCCATCACAGAAGGGTTACTCTCTCGTTGCTAAGTGCGAACCCCTACTACCATTCCTATAACTGCATCCTCCATCACAGAAGGGTTACTCTCTCGTTGCTAAGGATGAACCCCTACTACCATGCCTACAACCGCATCCTCAATCACAGATGGATTGCTCTCGTTGCTAAGGACGACCTCTGCATTCTCTCTTTTACCTTTTCCTCTTGTCTGCCCTAGCCCATTATGAACGTTGTCTCTCCCTCCTTTGTGTTCCATCTCAGTGTACTTGACTGCATTAATAACTCCGCCTATTTTTAATACATCAGCTGCCCAAGGAATAACCTACCAAATGATCTTTTGGTGAAGGTGGACCTTGGAGTTGTGCCATGAAAATACATAAATATAAGCATAAGACTGCATTGCATGAATTAATAGCTGGGTTTTAATTTGATATTTGTCTAAAGAAGTAAAATCCTCACGAGGGAGGCATACAGTTATAACAGGTTCATTTCAGATTTCTCCCCTCTCAGGAATCTGAGGATTTAGTTTAAAGGTAACCCTTCTTTATTCCAGAGTTAGGTCTCCCTGAAGTAGGAGAGGAGGCAATGGTTGTAGTATAGGATTTAGACATAGAATTGGAATATGTGCTTAGAAAAAGATCCTATGTTTGATTCTCAGTACTATTAAAACACACACACACACACACACATTGCAGAGAGATGTATTAATATGTTTGTCATCTTATTTTAACCAGTCTTCTTTTCTGAGGCTCAGTGCCCATTGAAGCAACCACCAGACACACGCAAGCACAGGTTATGTTCCTCAGTGGTTCTCAAAACATTGCAATAAAAGAGCTGATTTCTGGGGCTGTGTAACACATCTGTTTCCCAATCCACATGGGTTAAGGGAAGCTAATTTAATCTCCCGATTCATTAGTTCACCTATTGTCTGTAATCTAAAACAGATGAAGACAATCAGCAGAGGACAAGCTGCCGTGCTATGCAGCCTCTCTATGGAGCCCCACGGCTCCATCTATTTCTTTGATTCTTAGCTATCCTCACCAAGCTGGAGAGGGGTGTTCCTGCTCATTAGGTATCAGTGCTGCCATTGTTCACCACTCTAATTCTTTTTCACAGGGGTTTCTTTTCCTCTTGAGACTTGACGTTGATTTGAAATGAGAAATGCCAGGGGAGCAGGTTATCTCTTCAAGGTAGCCACCTGGTTGCAGGCGACTCATGATAGTCAGGTTCAAGTTTGCAGCCAAGACTAGGACTATGGTGGGTGCCATGTGTCACTAGGTAATTTGCTGAAGTTCTACATGACGCTAAACCGGAAGAGGCCCCATGTAGAAGCCGTGGGTGTTTCTCTTGCTGGTCCCAGCTCAGGTACCAGTGTATCAGAGGACCTGCAGAGGATTCCAGCTAGCAGGAGCTCAGACCACTGGAGCTTACCAAAAAAAAAAAGTCAGACATTATTAAAGACAAGCAAAGTTGGTCCCAAAGAATGTAGAAATGGATTTTCAAGGCTGTTGCAAAAGGCGAGAGACCCCATTGTAATCTGCATTCAGCTGTGCTTTGTGTAGGATTTACTGGATGTTTTAAGGAGGGAAAGTGAGGTAATAGGGAGGGGGGATATGTGAGGACTTGGAAGAATTAAGAAAGCAATAAAAATTATAAGGAGCAGGTGGAGGAATGGTCCCTATGAACTGCTGTGTGTACTTGCTGGCTGGCATTTATCAAATTATGAATTGTGCTCTCTTCCAGGAACTGAAGGACTTGAGCCCTATCCCTCTAGGTGATTACATTTAAAAGGAATGATTTTTAGGCCCCTGGGACTCCTGGGCTGTAAGAGATATTCTTTCCAAAGACAAAATGGAAGAATTTATAGTTGTAAGTTTTTAGTAAATGCTATAAGAAAAGGGTCACAAGCCTATGCTAACTGTTCTTTAGAATAAGTAATAAATTCTCTAGCAACCTTGAACTTTACCAAACAGTAATTTGGGCGCAAAGGGGTGTGTCACTATACAGTCTTTGGCTTCTAGAAACCACTCTGGAGTTTGATTATAACGAGCAGTGTGGAGGTTTGAATGAAGTTACTTGTTTGGTCTTTTCACACTGGTTTGATTGGAACCCTTGGGAATCTTCCTGCCTTAGGCTCCTTAGAGCTGGCACAGCAGATGTGTGCCAACATCCCTAACTTTGCTGGAGTGATCTTCATCAAGACTCTTTACCATTTTCAATATCATGGAAGAGAAATAAGCTGCCACTCTGTGCTCTCAAGTCCTGCCTGACTGAATATACATCCATATAAAGTAGTAGTTCCTACATTATGTTGGGGGGTAGTTTGTAATGTGTAGTACTTGCCACATAGGTTTTCTGAGCACAAATCAGCCTGTTAAGTAGCTGAGATATTATGTCTCTGGAGCCCTAGCCTGAATAATATTCAGTGACATGGGTTCAAACGGGAAGATTCCTTCTTTTATGCTTGAAACTCTGCGTATGGCTTAGCCCTAAGATGGTGCTGGGTAGTGAGATCAGGGGTCTTCAAGCAGGAAAATCATGAGCCATCAAAGCTGTATCAACTATACAGGGGAAAACTCAATTAGCTAACAGCTTCCTGAGGGGGTTGTGGTAGGAAACTATACAGTAGAGAAGGGTTAGCGGCAGTCAGTAGTGGGCTTCTCCCACTGGCTAGACTCTAAGAAGTCATGCCACAGAATGTCAGCAGACCAGACCTCAGAGAGCCCTGAATTCAGCCTTAATAATTTCCACCCAAGAAGCCTAAGGCAGAGGAGACACGGTTTTGATGTGGATAGTCTCCATGATTGAGGAAATGCTGTAAAGTTTTGTATTTTAAAATGCATGCTCCAAACTCCAATGGCTTAAAACCGTTTCTCTCAACATTGAATCCCGTTAATGAATCAGAACTGCTTTCTGTTCTCTTTTCTCCTTGCTTTCCACATCCCTTGTATGCGAGCAGAGTCATCCTACCTGCATTTCTCAAGGTCACTAGGCATCCTCCACTGGCCTGCTGTGGCATTAAAAACAAAAGAGCAAATCCCTGCTATAGAATTGCCCAAAGTCCATAGTTTTCTGGGGGTAGAGCTGAGACCACTGCTCATTTCTCTGCTGCTAGTTCAGACAAAATAGGCCATTTCCTTCCCTAGCACTCAATGTCTCCTTCAAGCACCGGAGAGAACTCAGGGAAATTATTAGTATCAGACATTAGCTGAGAGAACACAGGGCTCCTCGGGCTCATCTGACGGATCCCATGTGAGTGGGCACCTCCAGGATCATTTTGTTCCTAAATAATACTGGCTTCTGAAATTTGTGTGCCTGTTTCTGGAACTTGCAATAAATTGTGCTAGCTATGAGAGTTTTAGCTCTATGTCTTGGGTCCGAGTGACTCATAAACTTTAGCTTCCAAAATACTATCTCTCATAGGTTAAAACAAGGTCACCTGTTCTTGCTCCTTAGCTTGGAATTCACTATTTAATTAATATGTTTTATTATAACATTTCTTTACTTTTGAAATTTTCATATATGTTTACAATGTAATAAGATCATACAATCCCCCCACTCTTTTCTCCCAAGTCTCCCTAGACTTCTCTCCAACATGTCCCCCTCCTAACTTCCTGTCTTTTTTTTTTTCCTAAAAATAAAATTAAAAAAGAAATCCGTGAAGTTCCATTTAGTGCTGCCCATATGTGCCATGAGCTGTGAGGTCATGCACTAGAACATAGGAAACACACCAGTTGGAACACTCTCAAGAATGGTTCTCCCTCCCCTGTAGCTATCATATGCCAGCAGCTCTTCAGTAAGACGTGTGAGACCTGGAGAGCGCCTCCGCCAGATAACACGGAAATTTAGATTGGTTTGGTGGTTTGAATAGAAAATGTTCCTTTACAGTCTTGGGCATTTGAACACTTAGTCCCCAGCAGGTAGCGCTGTTTGGGGAGACTTGGGTATTGCCAACTTGTTGGAGGAAGTATGACACGGGGTGGGGGTGGGCTTTGAGATAAAAATATCGTGTCTACTTCCGGTTTGCCCTCTCTGTTTTGTGATTGACATTTAGGATGTGAACTCTCAGCTGCCCGTTTCTGCCATTATGCCTGGTGTCCGCTGCCATGCTGCCGCCACGACTGTGGCCTCTGGAACCGTAAGCTTGGTCGCTGTGCCACATCACAGCACTAAAGCAATGAATCCAACAGCCTGGAGAGAACCTTACTATCCTATGCAAGCCAGCCAACAGAGAGGAGTCAATTAGAGATTGATTTCTCTGCATCCTGTAGTCAAAGTATGGGGTGTATTCAGCAACAAGGACTTACCATCTAGTTATGGTGGAAAACCTGGGTAATGGCAATAGCCTGTGTTGTTTTGGAGACCTCTGGAGACACCCTGACTAACAGCTTGTAGTGAGGTATTCTGATCTTAGCACCGAGATTTTCATTTAATAAGCCTCATCTTCTGGGAGAGGGCTTCTCCATCTATGCAGGGTAATTCTGTTTGAATGTTTGTTTATTTTGGAATTAGATTACTAGCTGGAAAATTTCAACAAGGCTTTTCTATACATGCTTGGTTTTAGTTAGCCTACCCGCTACTCCCTTCTCTACCCTGACCCTGTTCAATACACTCTTCTTTCATATAATACGTATTCTACTATCCCTGTAGCTACTCTTGACTAGAGTCTACTATATGCTTCTTAATTGAGTTGTGATGTAGTAGCCTTCCATATTGCTTCTATATACTCTTCCTTTAAATTAGCCCCACCCATTCCCCCCATTTCTCCTGTACACCCACAACACTCCCTGTTTAAACCTCTTTCTCCAGTACCTTAGCTCTCTGGTTTTGTTTGACCTATAATCTACATCTTATCTTACTTAATGAAGTCCTATATTCTTATAAAGTATTACTGTGTGTCAGTCAGGTGACTAGGCAAGGACATAAGAACTATGTCTGCTGGCTGAGGTTAATAGGCCATGTCCTCCATTTTTCCCTTCCCCCCACTCCTCTTTCCCAACTCAGTGCCCCACTACAGGGAAACTTTTGCTTCAGCTACCCTGCTGCTTGGTATGGAGGGTGGAGATGTGGAAGGTAGGAAACCTTTTGCCTCAGCAGCCCACACATACTCTTCAAGCCAATGTCCCTATTAGGAAAGCTGGTATTTTGATCTGACTAATTATGTGTACTTTCTGTTGATTAGAGACCTCAGTTGGAAGAAGATGATTAATTCAAACCCTTTAGCATATCATTGTTCCACGATTTTGCTTTTAGCTTATTGCTCTGAGTTTAAAATTGAGATACCGCAGTTCCTAGGCTAGCCCATGGAATCCGGGGTTAGCTTATGATCACAGTTACCTTCCAATGTCAAGATGTATTTTTCTTTTTAAAACATAGTGGTTTTACTATATTTTTTTTTAGAATTTAAAACAAAACATACTCACAGTGTATTTTGGTTATAGTTATGCCCAACTCCTCCCCCTTAGCTCCACTTCATACTTCTGGACCTTCTCAATTTTATGTCCTTTTTTTTCATATAAACCCCTGATTCTAATTTGCACTTCCCATATGCTTTCCATCAGCCCAATGTGCTTTAAATCCATATGCAGTTTCTTTTGAGGTCTTTTGATCTATTTTAACAATCCTTTCCCAGGGTTCTAAACCTTACAGTAAGCTCATTTTTATTTAACTCCATGCCCGGTTACCATCCCAAGGTGATAATTGCTTTAGCACAGGTCTTTTCCAACCTCAAAACAAATGATATTTTGAACCAAACAAAAAGGGAGGTAGCCATACTGTGGAGTGCCCAGCAGCAGCTCTGGCCTCCACTGATTGGATGGCAGTGACCAGGATTCCTCTATTCCCACTTGTCAAAACCCAGGACATTCCAGACGATTCCATGTGTCTCCTGAGGAAAACAATCTCTCCTGAGATTTTAAGAGTGCAAAATGTGTAAACTGTGCAGGACACAGCCAGAGTGGAAGCAGGCGTTACTCTTCCTAACAGGACCAGGGTGGGCTTCCTTAGGTCAGAGACATTCGACCAGAATTTTGAAGGGTAAGAAAGAGTTATCTGGTGGTCATAGAATAGTTTTAAAGGTACAAACAGGGAGGTGTCCCTGTGATTTGGCACTGACCAAACTCATATTTCCTATCATCCTCAAAAATTCTAGGGGTCACCTACCCAGTCCAGCTGGCTCCCTTTCAATGCTTTTGAAAACAATCAATGCTTATATGATTAGTGGACTCCTTCTCCATGGCAACTCCTTTGCTGCCTGAACTTGGCTCTGCACTGTCTTTGAGAAAGGATTGGCTTGCTTGTGCACACTCTGCTAAATGTGACTTTCTTTCTTTTAAGCATTCTGCCACTTAGGATATCAAGAGAGGAAGTCATAATGTAAGCTGAGGGTCTGACTCCGCCAGATTCAGGATTGTGAGGTATTTGAGGCATCACTTCAGATGATCCTTTTTTTTTTTTAGTTGTTGTATGTGGTTGTATGAATGAAAATAGCTCCCATAGCCCCATAGAGTGGCAGTATTAGGTGCTATGACCTTTTTGGAGTAGGTGTGACTTTGTTGGAGAAAGTGTGTCCCCGGGAATGCTCATGCTAGGCCAAGTCAGTCTCTCTCTCTCTCTCTCTCTCTCTCTCTCTCTCTCTCTCTCTCTCTCTCTCTCCTTCTGCCTGTTGCTCCAGATGTAGATCTCTCAGTGACCTCCCCAAGACCATTTCTGCCTGCATGTCCCCGAGCTTCCCACCCTGATGATAATGGACTAAACCTCTGGACTGTAACCCATCCCCAATTAAATGCTTTCTTTTATAAGAGTTGCCAGATCATGGTGTCTCTTCACAGCAAGAGAAGCCCTAACTAAGACGCTGCACATTCATGAGTTAGGTTCGACTCACCTAGGGTATGATTCATTGGGTAATGTACTTGTCTAGGGGTGGGGAAGGAAGAAGTCTGGGACGAATGTAGGAGGAAAAAATTGATAGCAATTTCTTCCATTGCAAAACTCCATGGTAACACCGCAGTGGGTGGTGAAAGCCTCACAGTAGGAGTCAATGAATCACAAGGGAACCTCAATGAGTTTGACCATTTATTGATGCCACACAAAGACAAGCTATAATTACAATCTGATTTTAATACCGAGGTACTCATCCGGTACATAAGGAGTGGGGGAGCATAGGAACAGAGAAGACAATGAATTAGTCATGTATGTCATACCACCGTTTGGGAGGGCAATAATAGGTAGAAAGACATTTCCCCTACCACATTACTTTTACTGACACAACTTAAAATAAAAATACTTGAATTAAAAAACATATTTTACTTAGCAACAAGAGTATATCAAATATATTGGATAGGTTATAGCACCAGGAATCTCATGACATGTGGCCTTTCCCTGGGAAAGCGGATCACTGTGGATTGAGCACCAGATAGCCTGTCCCAGAGCTTCATCTTGAAGTGAGAAAGGAGAAAGCCAAGACTTGTACTCTCTAGGCTTGCAACACGTAGCTTTCAGAGAACTTCAGCTAGCTAGGTGGAAAGTTAGGGTCTGAAATACTATAAGCCTCAAATTGTGTTTCAGATTCTTGATGGAGGTTGTTCAAAACAGATTCCCTGAAAACATTGCATTGGAATGCCAGTGGAGACATAGTTGTCTCAGGAGAACAGGAGAAGGTGTGTGTGTGTGTGCTCTTGCTTTAGAAAACGTATGACTGAACAGTTATTCCTACACAAGAAAGCAATCCTTTGTTATGGGACATGATTCATGACTTGAACAAAGTAGTCACGATGACGTTTCCAGGAAATATTGTACTCTTATGACACAATACTGTTTTGATGTGCAAGAATTAAATAGACTATAACTTTTTGGAGAAGAACTAAGTCTACCACTCTGAAAAGCAATGTAAACCCGAAGTGATGTATTTAAGCACAAGGTCCTGAGGTGGACCTCTCTGGCTCATGGTAAGCGTGTATCCAGTGTCTCTTGTTCAACTTCTTGCTCACACCTTCAAGAGGTTACTGAAGAAGGACATGGATGAAATAAACCAAGGCTTCATATTTGACCCTGTGAAGACACTACCAGTTCTTGCTGTCAGAGTCATCCTAACAACCAAGGTTCTTCTAGCATCTCAAGCATCAAGGTTCTGTGGGAACACCGATAGCCCATGGTTGAGCAGGTGACAACTGAACAGCACGCACAAATGACACACACCATAGGAGCCCCACTCTGCTAGAAGAAAGGGATAGCCAGGATTGTATTTGAGAAACTGGAGAAAGATCTGGAACAGAGCACCTGGCCAGACCCTCTCCACGGGCTTTTGATGTTCTCTACCACATGGGCAACAAATGACATGGTTTATTTTTTGTATTGAGCAATCTGGCCTAGTTTAACTTGCTGAGGTCAGTAGGAATCCAGGTTTGTTCCTGAGTTCTGTAAGCCTGGTCACACCCAGGACTCTGACGGATTGTACTTTACCCTGTGCTAGAACAGTACCAGGTTAAGCTAAATTCATATGGTTTACTAAATTATCCCATCCGAAAGCCTAGACTACTAGTCTTTGCAAATTTTCTCATTAGAAAAAGTCAGGTTCTCCTCTGCTTCTCCATTCATGCCACTGATAAAATAATGCAAGTATGTCTCTGAAATTTCCATTTCATCAGAGCGTGTCATTGACCAGCAATGTTTATATTTACAGAGTATAAGAAAGTATGCTTACCTACACATAATTTCCCTGGCAAATATGTACTTTCTCCTATTTCTGGTATTCCTTTGAATCTTATCCAAAGCCCAGTGTTTTGTTTTCCACAGGAACTGACTAGAATAATACATACCAGTGACTTGGAAAGGAGTTTGAAAGTGCTGGGTGGTAGCAGTGCGTGCCTTTAATCCTAGTATTCAGGAGGCAGCGACAGGCAGAGCTTTGTGGGTTGGAGGTCAGCATGTCTACAGAGTGAGTTCTAGGACAGCCAGGGCTACCCAGAGAAACCCTTTCTCAAAAAGCCAAAAAAAAAAAGAGTTTAAAAACACATAATATATAATGTTATGTTCATGGTCTCAGAGTAAGTAAAATTGGCTTTAGCCTGCAGCACCATCTCACACAAAGCAGAAGATGTCTATCTGGAAGTTCATATATACTTATTCATATGACTACGAGCTAATGTCTCTGTTACCTCCGCCACCATCTAGGTATTAGCACCAGGTTCAATAGCACCACTCTGCTGAGTGAGTAGCTGGCTCCAGGGAGATGTGGGAGGCTGTACTCCAGAATGAAGATGATACATATTGGTGCATAAGCCTGCCACTATGTGATCCATCACACATAGGCATACATCGCTTCAAACCCGAGCTCTTTCTCTGGGGCTTATCTGTCTGGACACACCCATCTGTCTAGCTTCAGTCCATTGGCACACCTGGAAATTCGCTCTGAGTTCTAATCATGGCCTACCCTGCCTTCAGTAGAAGGCAGTGTCTGGAATAAGCGCTTTAACTTCTCTTTCAGTGTTCCGGACCCTCTTGACTTGTCTGGTCACCACAAGGTAGCTTAGCCTTTGTTTCTGTGTGTATGCATATAAACATGCATGTGTGTTGCTAGAGATCAAACCTACATACTTGCACATGCTAAATATGAATTCTACCCCAGCTCTCTCTAGAGGCAAGAGAGTTTTAAAAATCGCTAATGGGTACACTAAATAAATCATCTCTCTTACTTTTTAGATCCTTCTACCTAAACTATAAATTTCTACTAAATTCCTACACTTAGTATAATTTATCTGAATCTTTGAAGTGGTTTAACCTGTAACCTCACTTTTCCTCTCTGGAGAGATAGGTTGATTGACAGCCATCACTCTAGTTTTAGGAGTTTTTGTGCATGATCCCTTTGCACTGGGAGGATGGTAGGACCTGAGGTCATGACCCAGACAGAAAGAAGAAGGACAGGAGAGAGAATGGCAGTCATCTGTTCTGTGGAAGCCAAGAAAATTCAGAGAAAAAAAAAAGGTTGCATTTTCTTTCTTATGCTAGCAAGAAGTTGATCTGTGTTCATTTGCAGTTGTAGGACTTTCAATAGAAACTGAGCTGAAGTCAGAGGTGACTTCTGAATCACTGCATCTTCTCAATCTCAAATCTCCACGGTCTCTCCCAAGATTTGAGACTTCCAGTTGTGAAGTCCTGCTGGGATGGGGGGAAGACTGAGGGCCAGCTGGCACGTCTTCCTGTCCTTAGTAACTATTGAGTGAATGTCCCTAAAAATTGCCCTGGTGGCTACCCAAGGCAGCCAAGGAGGATATATACATGAAGACAAATTAAAAGGATTATCTCTTCCCTGGGTAAGTGTGGCTCTGCTTCTTGATACTATTGAGGTAGTTTGGGAAAAACCTGTTCTCTACTTTTATCTTTAAAGGGGAGAAGACATCTTTTTCACAGACTTGCCGAATTTGGTACTTTCCCAGGAACTCATCTCAGTTGCTGCAGAATTCTCTCAAATACCTTGTCTTCCTATCAGAGAGCAGCTAGCACCAAGCTTTCTGTGAAGAATATTTTGTGGCTAGACAAGCATGCTGCATTTTGTTATGACCCAAAGTTGAACCTAGAATGTGTAAAGTGATATATTAATGAAGTGACCTTCTGGACCATGTTCTTGGGCAGCGGGCTGGGAAGGTTGATGATGGTGGCTTCATTCTAGAGGGGGCCATGAGTTTGGAGCAACTGCTGTTTTCTCTGCCTCTGCGTGTGGACGCTCTGTGTCTGCGGACAGGAGAGGCAGCACTGGGCTCTCACTGAGGGCACAGAGCATTTCCCCATGGATTTCAGCGTCTGGCAGAAGCTGGTGGAAAGCCTGTCCTTTGTGCATGTTAAATCTGTGGGAGATGAAAACAATAAGAAACGAATCAACAGCGGCAGTTAACAGAGACCCTTCCCTGGTCATCGCACGGCGAATGAGAGGCTGTGAAGTGCTCAGCCCTAAACAGGCCCTACATCTCACAGCCCTCCCCACAAGGCTCAGGGATGTCTGAGGAAGGGAAGGGAGTTTTTAGGAGCCAGACGGGGTGGAAAACATGAAGGAAACAGTGCTTTCTAGAAGCAGCAGGGCCATGGCACATTTGAGCTCACAGCATTGTAAGAGCATCACAAGATCTGAGCAAGCTCCAGCCAGAGCAAAAAACCCAGACTAGAAAAAGGAAATGGGCATGAAATCCCACCACCGGCTGAGGGGTGATTGACCTTAATAGCTGCTAGGAACGAGTCAATTTTCATTAATGATGTGATCCCTGTTTGTTTGTCCACACAATTGGGCAGGTTCCCACACCCAAAACTAGATAAACAGCAGGCCTCTGAAGGGTTCATCAAGGATAAAATTTAATTCAAGGGCAATTTGGGGGCAACCTGATAGCTAGAAGGAACGTGCCTGTAGGTGCAGCTTTTGGGGGAAGTATGTTGTCAGGGTAGCTCTGACCCCTTGTGACCTTGAAAGTTCTAGATAAGGCCCGACCATCCCTGCTCTGTCCTTTAAATACACAAACTAGAAAGCAAAATTGGTCTCTTTTCTCAATAAGAGTAAGTCATCCTTCATGATTCGGCTTGTGGAAAGTTTTCTGGCTCCTCTGCTGAAGAGGCTAGGCAGGAACTCCACCTCCGCAGCCCTGCCCCACCTGAGCAACCAGTCACCTACCAGCGCTCATCTTGCAGGCTTGCTGGTTGCATTTTTGGAATTCTGGGGGTCTGAGTTCATGGTCACAGAGGCACTGGTGATCTTCAGTTGTACTGTTTTTTGAGGGGATACAGCGAACAGTCCTCTTCTGAGAGCCACTGCCACAGGAAGTGGTACACTGAAAGAGACACAGAAAGAGTCACAGTTCCTTCCAAACACTACCAAGGGAGCATCTCTAACCACACCACAATCAACTGAGATAATGTCTAAATTACCAAGAGCCCTTTGGAGCTAGGCCCACTGTGAGATCAAGTTGTAATAAACACTGCGCCACCATAGTTGAAATCCAAATCAATCCAAGCTGTGAGTTTGGGAAGAGCCCAGTACTAGAGGCTGTTGAAATGACTTTAACTCAGGGTGCTAGTGGGTTCTCTGTAGAATGAGTTCCTCTTTCCCACATCTGAGAATGCCCTGCTGGTCCTATCACACAGCTACAATATTGGGTCCAGCTACCCATGCTAGTACCATGGGACCATGCCAACTCTACCATATTTGACTCACCCAGGAAAAAATACTTGAGTCAATGTGGGTCAGCTGGTCACTTCCTCGGCAATTTGTAACAGACATGGAAAGAAATTCAATTTTAGTGTGAATGGTGCAAGAGTGAGTGTCGTTGGTGGCCACACTTCCTGCCAAGAAGCAGGAGCATAAGAAACCGGAAGTTAGAAACCGTGAGTGGGATGGAGCACAACTTTGAGGAGGAAGGAGAATGAACGACGGTTTGTAGGGTACAGTCTTGACTCTGACTAAAACTCTCAACACCAACGCTCATTTTGACATTGATATATGACAGACATTCATCTTGATATTATCAATATGTGATGTGAAACAAAAGGAGAAAGGCTGAACTGGAAGGAAATAGAAGGAAATCTCACTGTTTAGGACATGGTGTTTTCCAGTTTCTCGGGTCAAGTACTGATTTGGGGCTAGAGGTCAAGCACGGGAAGAAGGGGTGACGCTATTAGGAAGATGAGAGTAGTGTGTGAAAAGGGGGAGCCGGAGAGAAACAATGGACAATGGACATTGGGCTGAATAAAGACTGCAGTGCGTATAGGGCAGACATGGGTCTACAGGGCTTTGAATCTCAGTCTTGCTGGACCATGATTGCTCTCCAGCCCCATTGACATAGAAACCACTGCAATGGCAGGATTGGGCTCCCGCAGCAGTGGCTGAATCTCCGGTTTATGGAAGCAACTTCCTTGAGGCAATTCCTAAGAATGTAATAAATTATGACTATTTTCTTATTTTATTTGTGGTAAAATATAAAGAGGATCCATAAAATATTCTATTTTAAGCTTGCACACACACACACACCCTTTTCTGTTTTGTTTTTGAGATAGCGTCTTGTTGCATCGCTCAGCTGGCCTTCAATTCGTGGTCATCCGGCTTCCCAGTGCTGGTGTTCCAGGTGCATGCCACTGCACCACGCTCCACTTTAAGTCTTGTTAGGTACACAGTGCAGCAGCCTTGAGAACATTCTCGGTGTACACCAAGCATCTAGTGAGCTTTTTCATCTTATCAAACTGAAACTGCATTTTAAAACAACTTATCATCTTTCATCTCTACCCCAGCTCCTGAAGAACACCTTTCTATCTTTTTAATCTCCTTTGATCACTGTAGGAATCTCACTGAGTAGAATAAGACAGTTGCCTGTTTATGACCAACTTATTTCAATTAGCATAATTAATTCTAGTTCATCTGTGCCACAGTGTGTAGATTTCCTTTCTAAGTTGACACAATGCCCCATTTATGTCCATCCCACATTGCTTTTACATTCATTCATCGAGGGACATTTGTGCTGTGGCTTCTGTGATGTACATACACACTTACAGTTTTTTATTTTACACTACGATTTGTTATTTTTTAGACTTATCTTTTTTATACGAACAAAACTTCCCTGAACAGAATCAAGTTCCCCATTCTCCACGCTTTACAGCAATCAGTATGATTTCCAATGAATATTCACTGTCTAAGTGGCTCAAAAGGTGGCTGAAGAGAAAAGTCATTACGCTGAGAAGAGTCTATTTGCCACTTGAGGTATCATTGGAGGCCCAGAACACTAGATAAGACAATTTCCAGATGGAGACACCACCAATCAGCTCTGAAGGCGGCTCACAAAAGCTCATTTCTCGCTGAGACCTCTTAGATAGGTGACAGGTGACAAATGGGACTTTTCTTAATGTCTACACCTCTATTTTATTTTACTGTATATAAAGCATGAAGCATAATAGCGATCAGCATGGGATCTCATGGTTGAATTAGAGAGAGTTTTCTGTGACTAAATCTAAAGATAATTTTAGTCAGTCAGTTCACCTCAAATATCCCACAGGTATTGGCAAGAAAGAATGAAATAACTACTCAGATAAAACATGCAGGATCAATAAAAGTCTGTAAGAAAGGTCAGAAAGAAGAAAGATTGAAAATAATTAAGCCAGATTCTGGAAGAGTCCTGGACTAGGGCTTTGGGGAATTGGGATTTCTGGCTATTTATCATCCTGGATAATTTAATCCTCCTTTCTTTTTCTTCATCTGTATGATCAGATAGTTTCATAGGGACCAAGTGTAGTCATTTGGTTTCCTATTTCCATGATAAACACTGACCAAAACCATCTTGTGTGTGTGTGTGTGTGTGTGTGTGTGTGTGTGTGTGTGTGTGTGTGTATAGGAGGGTTTGTTTGTCTTACAGTTACATCCATCATCCAGGGAAGCCAGGGCAGGAACCTGGAGGCAGAAAGTGAAGCAGAAGCCATGGAGGAATGATGCTTACTGGATTTCTCTGAAGCTTGCTCAGTTTGCTTTCTTACACAACCAAGGACTGCCTGCCCAGGAGTGGCATCATCCATAGTAGGCTGAGCTTTCTCACATTAATCATGAATCTATTTACTATAGAACTCAGTCAGGTAGGACAAGTCACACTAACAGCAGAATTTTCCTCTGGGATAGGGAACTTCATTCCTCCCTATCATTAATGAGACAGTGTTATTTATGCAGCCAATAAACTTTGGGAGGCTAATAAATCTTGCTGTCAGCTACAGTTTAATTATTTTGTTTACTTCTCTATCAAAGAGGCTGGCCATCTGGCAAATGCTTTGTGGGACAGAAGAAAGGTCCAAACTTACAAAGTCAGACTAAACATAAAGCTTCAAGACATAAGAGACTGTATTCATGTCTAAAAAAAATGATAGTGAACCCAAGGACTTGGGACCCAAAATAACCTCTCCTTGGGACTGTGCTTCTGGAACATTTGCTATTTGATCTTTTCTCTTTAGAAAGTATTTGATATTCTTGTCTCTTCTAAACTCCAGATAATGAACACGGACTCACAGCAGCTATGAGACAACTTTCATCAGACCTGGAAGTGGTACTTAAGGCATGAGCAATGAACATGGAACGCATGGAAACACGTCACAGACCAGTGAGTATGGTGAATATCCATAAATCCAAGAGAAATTAATGTTGAATCTAAGGTAGAATGGTCAGAGAGGTGATTCAGAGGTTATGGTACTTTCTGCTCTTCCAAAAGACTCAAGTTCAGGGCCCACCATCCACACCAGGTGCTTACAACCCCCTGTAACTCCAGCTCTGGGGTATTCCATATATCTACCCTCCAAGGGCATTGCACTCAGGCATGTACACCCACCTGTATGTAGACACTCATGCAGATGCATAAATAAAAAAATAAGGCACAGTTGCTATGAAGGGGAAAATGGGAAAAATGGTTGGGAGAGATTTACCTGGGGATCAGGGAGGGAGGGCAACCCAGAGGGTTGGGGAAGAGGCGGGGATAAATAACATTAAAGATGTTTGGAAGTGACATAGACAATCATAGTATTTTGTGTTTACATAATAAATAAACACACACACACATATACACACACATATATATATATAATTGAAACTGCCCCTTGGGGTAACAGTGATCCCTTCAAAACTATACTGTCTAACAAAAACCTCAGTTCTAGACAAGTCAGGGGAGTGCAAGGGATCCTCTCAAACAATATACATTATTGCTGTTGCCCTGGATGTCTTCCAGAAAAAGAAGGTAGGATCCTATTGCTGAAGACATCACATATTTTGGACAGAGGACTTGGAAGAAAATGTCTGGACCTGACCTGGAAGCCTCCTGGCTGAGGACTAGCCCCATTTCAGAGGAGCTCTTCAAGCTGACAAGAGAGAAAAGTGGTCAGGAGTCCTATGTGGATGTAAATCTTATGGACCACAGCAATGACCAGCATGGCAGAGATTCTGAAAGGATTCTGATATTCTGGGGGTAACCAACAGCTGTGCAGTTGGACTTAAGACCCGATCGATAGGAGGGGATTTATGCTTGGCACTGTAAATATAATCAAGCATTGGCTGGAAGGCACTGGGCTCTAGGTGATAACCCACTGTCGCCACTTTCCTAAGCAATATTATGACTCACTACAGTTATCCTTATGTCTACACACCAGTGTAGCTCTCGTCCCTCAACAAAGAAGCAGTAGAATGAGGTCATTACAGAAAGCTGCAACTGAACAAAATGCAGAGCTCAGCTGGTGGTAGCATGCCTGCCCCCAATTAATGCAATTATAGCATAATCCTATGCCTAAGGCTCAGGGAACACTGTAGAGAGGAGGTGGTAAGATCGTAAGGGCCAGAGGACCAGGAATTCTGCTCTGAGACAGTCTCTCCCAGGAAAGTACAGAGAGGATGAGGTATGGCGGAGTAGGGAAGAGGGTTTGAATCCGAGAGGAGCTGGGGAAGTGTCAAGAGCAAATATAATCGTGATACATTGTATGAAAATCTCAAAGAATTAATACAGAACTAAAAACATTTCAAATCTCCATAAAAATATTAAATGTGCCCCCTTTTCATTCAGTTCTACAATCTCCAATCTTTTTTGTTTGTTTGTTTTGTTTTGTTTGTTTGTTTTTTGAGACAGGGTTTCTCTGTAGCTTTCAAGCCTGTCCTGGAACTAGCTCTTGTAGAACAGGCTGGCCTTGAACTCCCAGAGATCCCCTGCCCGCCTCTGCCTCCCAAGTGCTGGGATCAAAGGTGTGTGCCACCACTGCCTAGCTCAATCTCCAATCTTATCAGCAAATTTTCATGTAAAGGGATCTGTAAATTTAGAAATTTCTTAAAATGTGCTATAAAGTTTCTTTGTGGTGATAACAATAATAATAATAAACACTGAATGTATAGTCAAGGCAGAACAAGGCACCTATAACCAACTCTTACCAGGTCCCAGTCCCCTGTGGACCACTGGCAGCAAAGGTGACTGTTGCAGGGCCTAGTGGATGCAGGCCTTTTTGTCCAGTCACAGAGGTCTCCTGGGCAAGACACTTCTCTCTCCTGAACACCTCCTCTACAGGACCTAGAGCACTGGCATATAACACAGAGAGGCAGAGAACTGAGGCGGTGGAAAAGTCAACGATAAGAGCAAACTTTTTGGCGTCATTTTGGCTGCA
Organism: Microtus pennsylvanicus; assembly: GCF_037038515.1. NCBI lineage: Eukaryota > Metazoa > Chordata > Mammalia > Rodentia > Cricetidae > Microtus > Microtus pennsylvanicus. Next base: position 26,110,267 of record NC_134584.1, read on the forward strand.
TGCTAAAGAACTTACTAACGGCATTAGAACCTGGAGCCTCCTCACATACCCCTTAAAGGACTGGTCTTTCAGAAGAGATGCAAGGCTATCTCCCCGGCACAGAACAGACTGGATGTTATCTAGTGCAAGTTTTTGGTAACAAAAGTGGAAATTTTAGAATTTCAAATTTGTGATGATGGGACTGGAGAGACGGCAGAGCAGTTAAGAGCACTGACTTTTCTTCCAGAGGAATCAGGTTCGATTCCCAGCACCCACACAGTGGCTCAAACTGTCCGTGCCTCAAGTTCCAGGGAATACAATGTCCTCTTTTGGCCTCTGCAACCCATGGTATAGAGATATGCATGCAGACAAAATACCTATCCACACAAATACAAAGTTTTTATATTTATTTTTATAAATTTATTAATTTTCCCTGCTCAATCATAGTTTCCCCTCCCCTCTTTCTCTCCCCCTCCTTCCTTTCCTTCCTCCCTCCCTCCTCAACCCCACCCCCATTCACTCCTCCTCCTTTCTCTTTAGAAAAGGGCAGGCCTCCCATGTATATCAGTCAGTCATGGTATATCAAGTTGCAGAAAATTTTAAACATATATTATTAGCTCTGCCACCCTGCAAGGGTGACAGAAAAATGGGACAGTCTTCCTTTCCCGCTATATAAAGTTTTAGAATGGAAGCTTCTTTTAGTAAAGTTGATGGGCTTGGTGAAGACTGTGATACCTGGATAGTAATACTCAGAAGATAAATTCAAGAGAGCAAGATGGATTTCTGGAGGGACACATGTCTAAAAATGTCAGATTGTTGCTTATCAGAATGATTTTACATGATACATTGTCTTGGTTGCATGATGCTTCCGAGAGGAAATAATTCACTAATAATCTTTGAAAAAAGATAGTGCAAAACCACCTTGAAGATGCCTAGCTATGACACAGTAACAACAATAACAAACGTGGTTGTCTTATCAATGTCAAGTACATCTCTTGAGGCACTATGTGTATGGTGGTATCACAGAAAATAGGAAAATTATATACAATTAGCCACATAGCCCCCCCCCAAAGACCTAACAGGTTGTCTTCAGAAAATTCCAGCTTCGAGAATCAACCTATATTCCTGCCCCGGATTTATTCAATCTGTTTGTAACCATATGTGAGGAGCAAAGTAGAATTCAATCTTTGGGTTCTTGTGGCTCTGCATGTATGCAGATGGATTCAGGGCCACATGGCCATATAGAAGGAAAAGATGATAAATATTACCGTAACTCGGTGGCTCTCAGATTAGCAGTATCAGCATCTCTCCTAGAGGAGATATAGATTCAGAGTGTCCCACCCGAGAGCCCTAATTGGACCCCGTGGGCATCATCCTGACCAGAGGATTTTGAAGCATGCTAACAATTGACTAGCACGGATGTAGAGATGTTGTTATAGCTAAAACACACCAGTCCTTTAGTTAGTTTGCAATGGCTGACATTTCCCAAATGGGCCCCAAATATTCTCACGATGGCAAGCCATTAAATGACGACCGGCGAGTGTAAGCATCTAAAGTTGTATAATCTCTAAACTGCTCCGGGAGTTACATCTCTTTTCTCTGTCGTATCTTCAAAGAGAAATTTTCCAACTTCATGCTTTTCTAAGAATGAAGACATTTAGAAAGGTTGGTGGTAGGAGGTCTTTGGGGAACAGGTTGATAATGGGGATCCCCAGCCACTGAGGAAATACAAAGACAATCTTTTACATAATAGATAAGACCTGACTGGTAGATTATCATTGTAGAAGTGTTGCGTCAAGGTCTCGCTATATAGACTTGGCAGGCTGGTGGCTCCATTAGCTCAGTATGTAAACCAGGCTGGCCTCCAATTCATAGAGATCTGCCTTCCTCTGCCTCCCAGGTGCTGAGCTTAAAGGCATGCGCTACCATTCCTGACTTCTGACTACCCATTAAAGGCATGTGTTACTACTTCTGACCTCCGAGTACTCATTTCTGATTGCCTGAAAATGCTACTTCTCTTGACTTGGAAATCTCAACTTCCCTGTAAATTTTTTCCCCAGCATTTGAAACATTTACCTGAACAGGTCCAGGCTATACTTAGCATAAGGGAGGAACTTGGAGGCCTAGTTCCATGCATGGGAGCCGCAGGTGCTCCATGTACTCTAGAGTTGAGTAACGAAGGGAAGGAAGGAAAATAGAGGACCATGTCCCACACCACCCCAGGAAACACCACATAGTGGTTCTGAGACCTAGGAGTCAACTTGAGTTAGTGGACAAGCATGAAGTAGGAAGTCCCAGGGGAATCAACTTTCTGGGCTAAGTCTGTGTCTTCAGGCTGTGAAGCTCCCTGTTCTCTTTCTCCGTACATAGCAGGTATTCCTAAAGAAAGTTAAAGCTTCAGTCTTTGTCCCCAGTTCACTCATCTCTCACTGAGCCAAGTTTTACAGAGAGGTAGGCACAGACACTAGCTAGAGTCTGCCTTACATTTGAATAAATACTTTATCATTTATTTTCTAGTTGTGTAACCTCAAGTATATTTTTCAGCCTTGCTTAGTTAAAAGTTCTTTATCTATAAAATGGAATGAATAAGGGGTACTGCCCATATCTCTGTGAGGTAACAGATAAAATACACTATGGACACACTCACATGACATTATAATCTTGGCTTCTCATCTTTGTCCTGTGCATGGGTATACTTAAAAGTATTATCTTAGCTATTGATTTATTTATCTACTGGGAAATGAAAAAAATAACCTTTTCCCCATAGTCTAGACACCAGAATCCAGCAGGGACAATCCTCTCATTAAAGAGGCACACACAGTCTCTTTTCTTGATGCAAACAATCATCTGGGTATTTAACTGAGATAGGAATCTAAAACTATGTGGTGGGGGAAGGACCTCACCGTCACTCTCAGGTTGACTGAAGAAGGCTCAGACTCGGGTGCGAGGCTTTTATAAACAGCTCATCAAAGTAGTCTGTTTTGAATCATTTCATTGTGTTCCTATCCCCAGCAGGGTCCCCAATTATCCAATATATCCATTGTGAGAGTGAGTTCTTATAAAACCCTGCACTGTCACAGCTGAAACCATACCTATCATTTCCCAGTGGATTTCTTTCAGCTCCTGTGAGGGTTTGACCTGCTGTTTCTCCCATACTGTGTCAGATCACTAAATGGAACTGAATCTCTGGCATGATTCCAGTGTGGTCCTCTGCAACTTCCAGACTTGTGTTAGTAGGGCAACTCATGACCTATTGGACACAAACTTGGGGACGCTGCAGATGCCGTATAATACGCTGTGTAAGGCACCCTTTGGGTGCATTACCTGGCTCCAGGGCTCCACGTGCCATTCTTCACAAGGCTTCAGGTTACAGCTCATACTCAGCGGAGGAGGAAGGCCGGCCAGGAACTGGCAGTGAAAGGGCCTCAGGCTCCGGTGGTGGTCCAGGCTGTCCATGCACTGGATCTCACGGATCTTGAAGCCTCCACTGCAGTTTCGGGAGCACTGAATGGAGAATAGAAGCAAAGACAGAACCTGAGTCCTTGGCATTAGGGCTCCATACCCCATCGCTGTTCAAGTTTCAGGCTCCTGGGGTGGACAGGTCATGACTAGTCTGCACAGACTCTGTTTTCTTTCATATTCATAGAGAGGCAATAACATGAGCAGATCTTCTGCTTAGGGTATCCTGGTGTAAAAAAAAAAAACCATGTTTAGATGCATAAGAGTTTGGACATCTGTCAACAGTGGGTGAGGATCCCAGTTTCGTCTCTCACTGTTTATGAGCCTCTGTTGACTTTGTCATTGAGCCCAAGATGACGTATTTATAAACTGGGATGTGTAACTGCCACCTCACAGGTTGCTAGAAGAATTGTGAACTTGTGGCAATGGAGAACCTGCCCTGTCAGCACAGGATACAGCCTGTCCCAGAGGGTGGCCATCCCTGCTGAATATCTGCATTCACTTCAAGCAAGAAAGCACCCAATGCCTCCTGGGATGGGGCATTTTGGTCCTAATGGAAGGACCACTCTCACCAACCACTTTTACTTCTTCCTCAGAACTCCACTAGAAACCAGTTTTATCTATGTCTCAGAACACAGCATATCCTGTCTCTTAGGAAGGGCTTATATTAGAGAACTGAGCTGAATAACTGTTCAGTGTCCTGACTCCCAGGAGTGGGCAAAGCTGTCATTACCTGCCTCAATCATGGATTGTTTGTCTGACGGGCACATGTCCACAGAAAGCCCATACACAGGCCTATTAGTAGCCCTCTTCCTCCAGCTCCAACCCCGTGATGCAGTCCCTGCATCCTGCTCTGCATCAGGACATCACAGGGTTCACCTGCTGGATTTTCATGTCATTCGGACCAGGACAGCACTGGTAGCTTAGGCTGCCCGTGGTCAAGACTGTCTCCCTTCTGCTTTTGATTGGATTCTAGGGCTTTCCAGATCCCTTTGGTTTCTGCATTTGCCATGTGTTTGGACTTGAAGTGGGAGGACGGGAGGCAGATGCCGACACTCGCCAGGAGACTCTCCTGAGCTCAACAGTGTGCCCTTGTGGTCCTTATATCCTAAAAGTCCCTTGCTTCACTTTCTGAAGTGTCAGATAAAACAAGAGCACCAAAAGCACTTCCCTTACCATAGCATGTGCACATGGCTATGTCATTTCCCACATCTTGTGAGTACGGTTACGCACGTGGCAGTGTAGGTTTGTCGCTGTGGCACAACTGTGGAGATCAGAGGACAACCCTGTGGAGCTGATTCTCTCCCTCCAGCTCAGATGGGCTTTGGGGCTAGAACTCGGGTCATCAGGCTTGTGAGGCGATCACCCCTTCCCACCGAGCCATCTCATTCATTACTTTTTAGAATAGAGGTTTTCCTTAAATAAACTGCCTCCTATTATTGATTTCCATTCCTCTGTAGCACAGCACTTGAAATGCAAAAGCTCTCATTTATTTTGCCCATGGGTTCTGTCAACTGTCACTGCCATGGCAGAGGGACCCTATCTACCCCGTCACCATCACTGCCGTGGCGGAGGGACCCTATCTACCCGTCCAGCACAGCATCGCCAGTGCTTAGCATGGGGCCAGGCACAGTAAGAATGGTCAGTATGGATTTGTTTTTTTTCAAAGTGGTCATCAAAATGGTCAGTATGGATTTGTTTTTTTTTAAAGTGGTCATCAGTAATTTTTCAAAGATTTATTTATTTATTATGTATACAACATTCTGCTTTAAACAAACAAACAAATAAATAAATAAACAAACAAACATTCTGCCTCGATGTATGCCCGTACGCCAGAGGAGGGTGCCAGATCTCAGTACAGATGGTTGTGAGCCACCATGTGGTTGCTGGGAATTGAACTCAGGACCTCTGGAAGAGCAGCCAGTTCTCTTAACCTCTGAGCCATCTTTCCAGCCCCCTCAGTATGGATTTGTTGAGTCTAGAAAAGGAATTCTGAGAAACTGAAAGTTGGACCTTCAAAGGGTAAACCAAGCTTCGCATCGCCACCAGATAAAGAGAATTGCCCTACTTTCCTCTTTCCTCCCTTCCCCTCCTTTCCCCTTATCTTCTTTCTCTCTATCCTTCTTTTCTATTCCTTCTTCTCCATCTCTTTCCTTCTATTTTCCTGTGTTCATTTTTTTTTAAAGATAGGGCATCTTGCTACATGGCCCAGATCAGTCTGACACTCGTGAACCTCCTCCTACCTCAGCTTCCTGAGTGCTAGGACGGCAGATATGTGCCTCTGTGCCCAGCAATAGTGTGTTGTTATCCTCTCAATTCTTGAGAAAACGTGCCGCCGAGAAAGGGATGTATTCCTGGAGGATGGCTATACATTACCCTTTGATTCTGCTCTCTAATTAGGAAACATCATGCTCTCCTGGCTTTCATAGAAATCATCAGTGGAGGACTATGACTGAGCAGAAAATTGTCCCTCAAACCCTTTCGGTAGAAGATTCCCAAAATACTGCTCAATCTTCCCCCACTGTCCGGGAAGATTCACCAAGGTACCTGGGAAAACCTTGGCCTGCGTCGTAGTTTGCTTTCTGTTGCTATGATAAAAATGTCCTGCGAAAAGCAACGGAATCAAGAGAGAGTTTCTTTTGGCTATAGTTGTAGATTCCAGCCCACGTAACAGGACTCCCAGTGACAGGATTCCGAGGGAGCTGGTCGCACCCCATGCTCGAGAAGCAGGGAGGAATGCTTGTGTTCAGTTAACTTTCTCTTGTTCTGCGGTCCAGAAGCCACCCTAGGGAAAGGTGCCACCCACAATAGAAGGGTCTTCCCAACTCAGTTAAGTTAATTGTGATAACCTCACAGGCATGCCTAAGAGGCTCTCTCCCAGGTGATTCTAGACTCTCTCAAGCCATCAGCACTAAACACCACAGCCTGTAACCTAGGAAGACATGGACCCTCATGACAGACAGATGCTCTCATGCCTCCAGAAATCAAGTATGGTCAACACTAGCTGGACACCTTCAACAAAACACACATTTAAAACTTTATCTTCTTTTATGCGTTATTCAAAATAAATAAAAGTAAAAAAAAGTAGTTGCTACTTTAAAGTTAATTAGTTAGTTTATTGTTTATTTATTTATCAATTTTTGATTTTTTGAGACAGTATTTCTCTGTAGCTTTGGAGCCTGTCCTGAAACTTGCTCTGTAGACCAGGCTGGCTTTGAACTCACAGAGATCTGCCTGCCTCTGCCTGCCTAAGTGCTGGGATGAAAGGTGTATGCCATCACTGACTGGATAAAATTAGCTTTATCAAGAAAAGGAAATTTCACAAGAAACAAGTATAAAATGGGCTTTTATTTTCTTACGGACTATTTTTGCTACAAATCACTGTTACCAAATACAATTTCCAAATTATCATGCTTCTGTTGTCGAGAGCATATGCACACAGTTAATAGGAAATGAAATTTACTAACAAGCTACAGGCAGTCACAAGGAAGACCCTCACGGACTCTACGCCTCTGTTTAGTTTTCAAGGGGCGTCACTTTCTATTAGGAAGGCAGAAGTGGCAGTGTATTGACGTCACTTCCCTCCTCAAGCCATTCTGCTTCTGTATGCAGAAGGCCAATTGCTACATTCCTAATACAGAGCCTGTGGGACAACTGAGGATGGGAGTCAGGCTCAGCCGAACAGAAAAGCTGGCTAACGCTCTGTCAAAATCAAGTAAGCCTGATGGTTTTCCAGTTACAATGTCAGGTGCTTTCACTGAAGTGTTTTGCAAACCAAATCAAGTTACAATCAAGCAACCAACAACAACAAAAAACAAACAAAGAACAGCAACATCATCAAAATTATTCTCTTTTTGCATGGATGTTTGGGTTTCGTGGTGGATAAATGCATAAAGTACATTGGGTACAGAAAACGTGAAATTTAATCCAAGACTCCAGAGCTTCTGTTCAAATGCCTGACCTAACTATAGAAGCTCATTGAGCTGTATAGACTTTGGGTCTGGCTAATTTTAGTGTGTGATGTTTTTATTTATTTGCATTTCTTGTAATGAGTTTATGAAACTAAAGAGAATAAAAATACCTTTATTATTGGACTCATTGATAGAAATAAAATGGAATGTCCACCTCTCCTTTTGGGGTAGTTTTTGTTACCTCCCACCAGCTGACCAGGCAGCGGGGTGAAGGAGGGGAGCAGCTGCAGCTTACATCATAACTGCCTCCGGGTATAAAGCCTTTCCACTGTCACTATGGCCTGTGTGCTTCCCTGAACGACACATGCACCCCTCAATAGTGTTCAGCTGTTACAATTCTTTCTCTTGTTCTCTTGCCTGTTCTGTCTGTCCGCCTCTCTTATGTCCCCACTCCAACATGACCTTTTGTCCCACCCCCAGTAAATCCCTTGCCCCAGACCCTTGGCGTGTAGCATGTTGTCTCAGTGGCAACCTTGGCAGGGCCTGCCAGAGGAACCCATTTCACAGTTTAGCATTACGGTTTTGATTTGTGTCATCTTCTTCACATTGGATTTGTATCATCTTCAGAGACATATAATAAGGAAGTTAGGGAGTACAGGGTCAGGAGGTCACCAAGGAGCATTTCATTATGACTCTGGCACCAAGTGGCTGCATGAGTGTGGATGAATAACTTCTCTAAGACACTGTTTCTCCACGGATGTCAAAATAAGGATAAGCTAGTGGTTAAATGGTACTAACATTCCCAAGCGTCAGAAAGAAGCATGGATCACTACAGTTGTATTTGAGAACCCAAAGTTCCTTTAAAAGAACGTCTTCCTTTTTATTTTTTTTCTTTTGCTAAACACCTTCACAAGACCTTTAAAATCAAGTAGTGATTGAATGACATACATTGAACTTGACAGATTCTACAAACATGAAGACACACAGTTGGGTTGGTAGAGAAGAGGAACATGTATCTGGGAGGAGTCAGGTGGTCAATATGATCAGAATATAATGTATGAGTTTCTCAAATAATTAATAAAACCATTCCTAAAATTTTCATCATCCCTTCCTCTGTTCCCCCACTTCCTTTCTTCCCTTTTATTAAACAGTTAGCATGTTCCAAGCTCTGCATCTCTAATGCAAGTGCTTTGTAATGGTGTGCTGAAGAGATTCACATCAAAAAAGAGTAGATCGTATTCCATAAGTATCCAAGACCTCATGATGTTGCAAAGAAGGGGTGGTCAGCGTCACCCCACAAACGGAGGAAAGGCTGTAATAAAGGAGGGGAGCTTGGGCTAAATCTTCAAAGTAGGTGTTGAAGGCAAAGTAGAGTGGGGGCACAGAAGTGGAGAGCGTGCCAGGCACAGAGGCCCACACTGCCATGCAGCAAGACTCGTCTGTGAGCAGCAGGCTGGTCAGAATGTGAGACGAGGGTGAGGGAGGCAGAGAGATAGTCAGAGGCCACTGTGGAGGGTCTTGTGGTCTGTACATCAGTAGTCCTGGGGTGAAGCTTTCTGTGGCCCTAATTGCACGAGATGACTAGATTTGTATTCTGTTGCTTCCAGCTATTTTTTTTCTTAGTCATCTCTAAATTTAATATGCTTAGTGGTGTAAAAGACGTCATGCTTTAAAAACAGAATAAATTATTAATATATCCAGGGTCAAATAAATGCATATATTTTCAGTGTATCATCCACTTTCTTGCCACTCAGTTTTGCTTCCTGGGGATGAAAATGCCTCTCTGATATATAATTCTACATGTCGGCTTTTATGCATTAAATTTTAATATAAGTTTCTAGGAAAGTGGTTTGGATGGAAAAAGGCATCTATTTGTATTTATTAAGGCAAAGGCTATAGCCCATCTTATGCATTTGTAAAACATTCAGCTCTATAAAACGTAGCAAATACCACAGAAACCCTGCAACTCAAAAGATGTGCGAACCTGAACCAGAATAAGACCGAGTCATTAACAATCTATGAGGCCGGATGCTTCCAGGTTAGGCTGCAGTCTCCTCTCATTTTTAGCAAAACTCCAGATGATGAAGTCAGCTATTGCTAAAAGAAAATTGCCCCGAGGGGCCGGGGAGGGGGGAAGATGGTAATCTGTTTGATTTAATTCCAAAGAGGACAATGCTTAATTCAAGAAACACAGCAGGGCGACTGTCAAGTCAGCGGTTGGCAGAAAGGAAGCAACACTGTCAGGAAGTGTGTGGGACTGCAAACCACAGGTGCATTGGGTGTCAGCCCCACCGGAGGGGTCTTCGGGAGCATCTTTGGAGCGTGTTGCATTACTCTCAATGTTTCCATGTCCCTCAGAATTCATTCTGTTACACAGCTGCTGTACGTATTTATTACGCGGTGTTTCCTCCCATCTACAATGCTAGGATTGTTTCTCAGAACTGAGACTATACAGAATGAGGTTCATAACCAAGTGGGTTAGGAGAGGAAAGACTCCAAACCTCAGTTTCCTCCAAAACCTCAACGGAGATTATAAATTCTTTGTTAAGTTAGTAACACAATGGTTTTTGAAAGCTCCAGCACCAAGCGCCTGAGGGTCTTGGTGAGTGCTGGCATCTGCAGGTGACCGAAAGCTCATGGAAGTTCATGGAAAGTCGAGCACTTGGCTTAGCACTGGGCAAACAGCTTCTCTAGTCAGTACTCCTAGGACAGGATTCACCTGTCCATCGGCCTCTTGCTCCAAGTCCAGGAAGTCAGATGTTAACAAACACCTAACAGTCACTTCCGGACCTTCACTACCTTAGTCTTGCCTAGAGCTTTTCAATTTTGAATAGGCTCTTAGCATTTATTGTTTTGCTCACTGTTTGAATCTAGGATATTTCTCAAAGGTACATGTGGGAAAACCTCGTTCCTCAGCATGGTGCTATTTGGAGGTGGCAGAAATTTTAAGGAGTGGGAAGTCTCCTGGTTGCTGGCAGCTGCCCTTGAAAGGGATGTCACTTGTCTTTTCTGTATTTTGCCTCCCCAACACCAGGGGGCGGCATTGCTTCACCGCATGCTTCCTACCATGGCTGCCATAGCCCTTCAATTCCTTAGACCCGAGGCTATGGTGCTGTCCTTCCTGTGCCGACAATTTAGGCTATAACTCAGGATGACTTTTAACACATGATTCTATTCTCTTGGCTCCGCATGTGCCGAGATTACAGATATGTACTATCATGTCTAATCTTGGGATATACTTTTTAATGTCCAGATTTGTAAATGGAGATTTCCCTTTGTTTCCCCACCACCCAGACCCAAGTAATCACACAGAAACTATATCAATTACAACACTGCTTAGTCAATGGTTCAGATGTATTCCTAGCTAATTCTTACATCTTAAATTAGCCTATCTCTATTAATCTGTGTAATGCCATGAGGCTGTGGCTTACTGGTAAGGTTCTGGCATCTTTCTCCTTTGGCAGCTACATGGCATCTGCCTGACTCTGCCTTCTTTCTCCTTGTGAATATTTAGTTTTCCCACCTCCCTATATTCTGCTCAGCCATAGGCCAAAATGGATTCTTTATTAACCAATGGTAATAAAATATATTCACAGCATACAGAGGGCAATCCCATATCACAGATTATTATTTAAACCATTGTCATCATCATGAGTAGTAGTAGTATTTGCCATGTGTATGTATGTGCATGTATGAAGGCTTGAAGGCATCAGCTCCCCAGGAGCTGGAACTACAGATGTGGATGCCAGGAGTTAGACTCAATTCCTCTGTATGAACGGAAATCACTCTTAACTGCTGAACCATATCTCTCGCCTCTCTCTAGATTATTTTTGATGCTTTCTTTCCATTTTAGCCAAATAAAACTGTTTTGCAAAGAGCCATTGAGCCATGAATTAATTATATGTGTGGCGAGGGGTAATTTTTCATTGTACAATTATAATTTTCATACAATTGCAAAATTAAAATAATAGAGAAATATGGTGCTGCATGTTGGAGAAAGCAACTAATTTTGAAAACTTAATGCTTTGTCCCAGCTTATCTCATGGCAGTAGGACACACAGGTAAAAATCTGTGGGTTAATACAAGTCTGTATAACTTAGAGTAAGCTGATGTCTGGTAGCACCTGTGCTTCTTAAAAGAGGCAGAAGGGAGCAGACCTTGACCAAGGAAACACCTTTAGCAAGTGTTTATGCAAGACCCAGCCCTTCCCCTGGAAACACAGCCTCATAGGTTACCTTGCTCCAGTTGCCCACTCGCCAGCCAGCACAGGGGCGGAGGTGGCACTTCTTGGCAGGGTCTGGCCTCTGAATGGCTGCGCAGTCAGCCTTCATCCCGGTGCTACACTCCACGCTCCTCCAGTAGGCCCCCAGCCCGCAGGTGGTGGAGCACTGCAGCAGGAAGGAAGCAAGAAGGTAAATGGAAAAACTTTGTTCATGTGTACTCATCACCCGGACCCTGGAGTCAAGGGTTTCCTGTCCCCAGAAGCTAAGGTTGTCCTGGATGTGGGTTACACACACAATCGAATGTCTGGCTGAGTGGTTTAAAATGCATACCTTTAACGCACAGATGCAGTTGGGGTTCACCCAGCTGTATATAAAAGAAAAGCCCCATGCAAATCAGAATGTGCTTTTGCTTGATCAGGTGACTGACACAAACACCTGGGCGGTACACATATTGCTATATTTCATACCACTCCAGTCCAGCATGGATGTCAAATGTGAGCACACTACAGAGCATCTCATCTGTAATGTGGCAATGACTTTTATCCACTTTCTTTCAGAGGTGTCAATTAGTATTATTATGGGATAGACAAAGAAGCTTAATGCTGCCTTGTCCATGGAGGATGAGGGGGCATTCTTCCTCCACACTTTATGTGGTACATTCTGGTGGTGCCTCTCAAACTCCACCATCTCTAGGTAGCATCCAGAAACCCTGATAAACGCAGATTCTCATCAGTCAGTATCCGCGCTAGCACTGCGATGCTGCATTTTTACCAAGTTCCCAGAAGATGCTGATGCTGTTGCCTCTCAGACCACAGCTGGAGCTGGAGAGAAGTGACAAAATGCTGCTTGCCACTTCTTGCTCCGCCGGCAGGGAACAAGGAGTCACCGTTTCCATAGGTAGAGCGCCTTTGTCTCAAGCTGTTCCCAGTCATTGATAGTTCTTCAGTATCACACGTTTAGCTCGTGTTCACCTTGAAGATTACACAGTTTCCCCTTGTTGGTCCTTTTCTCTCCTTGCATCCTCTTTCCTGTTTACCCTTGGGGAAGGGTTTTTTCTGAATCCATAAAACACAGCTCTGAACATATTTATAGGAGAGTTTCTTTTGATAAATTATATAAATCAAGAGCAGCCTTATGTTTCCTTGGCTACACATTTGCCCTCCATATAATTTTGTGCTTCATCTGGTGCACATTTTGGTATTATATAGTGCACACACACACACACACACACACACACATTCACATTTAAATCTTAGATGAAATGTAGAATCACAGAAAGGGAAAAGTAGAACACACCAAATGTCATAATCTTATTTCAATTTATTTATAGAGGAACTCTCTCCTCATCCTTAAAATTCTTTAGGGCTTGATCTCTATCTTTCCTGTTTCTCTTTGAACATCACCGCACATCTCTACAGTAGAGACAACGGCATCTGATGTGTAATTACCATCTCATGGATGAAGTCCAGCAACGTTCCCCGCCATTCACACTCACACTCTCTTAGTTTCTCTCACCAAGAGATGGAATGGCTTTTTTTCAGCCATTAAATAAAAGCCACTCTTGTGACTTCTTTTGGCTAATATGGAGGTTCATGACATGCTAGTTACTGTGTTTTGCTTCCCGCTCCTGCTGCAGACTCTGCTTTTGCCGTGAACATGTGCCTGGGCTGCACATCAGAGGATGAGAGCTAACAGGAAAGAGAACTAGATGACACAGCTGAAGCTCCCCCAGGCCGGCTTTCAACTGACCTCCGGCAGGAACCCGAGAGGACAAGCTGAGGTGGAAGGAACCTCCTGGCGAGGGTAAAACTATGTGGTGAACAATCACAGTTCTGCTGTTTGCCAACTGTGGGAGTCTTTGCCAATTCGGCGAGCCCAGAAAACAACAGTAGGATCCCCCTCACGTTGGGTTGCTCTGAGGAATGGAAATTACTCATACATACCACCTTGCAAAGGTCACACAGACAGAAAGTATGCTGTGTTATTAACTTAATAATGTGACATAGAAGGAAAAATAAAAGTTAGGCAAGCCTAGGAAAGTTGTTAATGAGATCACACTGCCAGGCTAGTAATGATCTCATTAAATCTCCAGAGATGGCCATAGTTTCTTGGGCCATATTTATGCTACAAATTATATATATATATATATATATATATATATATATATATATATATATATAATTTCTCGAGCTTGGAGTTTGGTCCTCCTCACCAGAATTGGCTTAATTCTCTTTGACAGTTTCTATTTGGGTCTCCTGCTACAGTCCAAAAGTAAAGCAGACAAGAGGAAATCCACAGTCTGTAGAAAAAGCAAAGCAAAAACCACATTCTGTCAACTAGACGTTTCCCAATATTGAATTACTTCCAAATAGGAAGTAGGAGATGAGGGGAAGCAAGAGGACTTTGAGGAAGTGAGGGGTAACTTCATTCTGCCCTGTGGCCCCTGCAGCAGCTGAGCGATCCGGTCTAGGAACAAAGGCGGGGTGCTAGAACTGGAGCAGACACTGAGGGTCAGGTCAGCAGCGTTTGGAAGAAAAAAGCTCTGAAAAGCTGTGGAAAATTGCTCTGTCACTTTCATTCTCTTGACTCCATGAGCCTACATTAAACCACCTGGCCCAAGGGATCTGACTGCAAAAGAAAGCAAATCAGTGAGATGAGGGATTCTGACAAAATAAGAGTCACAGCAATGCACAGTACACAACGCTTAATGTTTCTGTTACATGAGTGCGGGTGGAAAAACGCCCCTGCTCCTTGCTATGTACCTGGTATCCTTTGATCTCAGATCAACCTTAGGAGTCAGATCTGATGATCTCCTCCTCAGAGATGAGGAGACTGAGGGAATGACAGGATGCACCTGCTCTGGGTTCAAGGCCAGCAGCTGCATTTTCAAACTGCATGTCTTTTTATAGGGTCAACTTCATTTTTTTGCATCAATTATTAATTCTGAAACCTGAATTAGTAAAAGAGATGTGTTAAGTACAGTGAAGGCCTCGGGCAATCATTTAATGCAAGAGAGAGGCTGAGGGTACATCCTAAGAGAGACTTCAGATCAGATCTTGTTTGTTTTGTTTTTCGAGACAGGGTTTCTCTGTGGTTTTGGAGCCTGTTCTGGAACTAGCTCTGTAGACCAGGCTGGTCTCGAACTCACAGAGATCTGCCTGCCTCTGCCTCCCAAGTGCTGGGATTAAAGGCGTGTGCCACCATTGCCCGGCCCAGATCAGATCTTTAGAAACATTAGAAATTGTTTCTGGTTTAGGAATTAGAAAACTTTAGGGAGAGGAGGCTTAAAATGACCCCAAAGAACAGGAAGGATGTGAGGGCAGAGTGGGAGGGGTAGGAGAACCCAGGCAGAGGAACAGCATGGATGAGACCCTGGACAGGGACAGGCAGAGAATAAAGAAGATTGGGCACTTGAGAGTTTTGAGACCCAAATGGATGCTGAAAAGCAGTAAGACGAGAAAGTCAGCTTATGTAAGGTTGCAGTGCCAATTGGATGTTTGATTAGATTTTCTTTGTTTTCCATTTCCCTCCCTTTTATTATTGGCAGAGTACATTTTCTCTGATTTGTATGCATTGAAAAGACAGGTATTTGTAAGAAGGACACTGTAGTGGTTAGAACAGCCCTATTAAGTCTCTTGCAGTGGTGTGAGGAAAAGTTTGGAGAAGGGAAAGAAGCCCTCGGACCAGTGGTGAGGCAGAGGCAGGTGTTCTGGGCAAAGCTATGCCCTGAGGGTCCTGCATCCCTAACTACTGAGCTACTTTGGGCTGGGGGATCCTTCCTTATTAAGGACTTCCCTGATCACTGTAGGCATTTTTGTAATTGCTGGTTCTCAGATATTAAATATGATCATTACTTAATAACAAACAAAACCAGGCCCATTAACTTCCAAAGACTAGAAACTTCGAGGCCTTCAATTAGCAGGAAAGAAAAAGGGAATGACAGAATTGATGAGTTTATCCGACTTCAAACAGTATTAGAGCTTGTTTTCATGGGGGAGAGGAAGATTAGTTTCAGTGGTGATTCTCTGGTTTCTGAGATAATGTAATCGAGAGACAACCAAAAGAAACAGTATCAGAAGTGGGCTCAGGGACCACTGGATGCTCAAAACCCAAGGCTTCCATCCTGAAGTCAGACTTTCTCTGGCAAACAAATACATGAAACATTTTATCTGAAAAATTCATAAAAGACGTAGTTCCTAAGCCCTGCCATGTAAGGGACCCCTGCCAAGTAGAGATCTCTAGTTCTCATTTATATTCTTGCTGCTACCACGATTCAGTTCCTCTTCTGGAGCCAAACTGCTTACAATCAGCAGCTCTGGTGACGGGAACACTGTTATCAATCTGTTGGTGAACAATTATTTTTGTCAAAGTCTAATAACATTTGAGTCTAAATGAATCGTGCCTTGATTTACTATAATCAAAATGTCTTAACCTGTAGGATCAAAAGTCATTATAGTTTGTGTCTACTCCATCATGCTTTAGTTTTCTTAGATATAGTCATTTCTTATTGAATTAATTAACGCTCGTCAGCTGAATAGCATCTATTGACTTCTAATACCAACACGACAAATCACTGCAAGACATTTCAATTTAGCAATTACACAGCTGCCTTGCGATTTGAGGCTGGATAAAAACATAAGATTGGTCATCCTGAAACAGGTACTTAGTCACATGATATCCCAGGATGACCCAGAACTTGCTATGAAGCCCAAGAGGGCTTTGAATTCACAATCTTCCTGCCTCTGCCTCATGAGTGCTAGAATCACAGGCACCTTTGTTTGTCTGTGTTTGTTTCTCAAGAGAGAGTTTCTCTGTGTAGTCCCGCCTGTCCCGGAATGTGCTCTGTAGGCCAGGCTGGCCTCAGACTTAGAAACCTGCCTGTCTCTGTCTCCCAAGTGCTGGGACTAAAGGCATGAGCCACCACCGCCCGGCCACAGGCATCTTTTAAATAAAACTTTCTTATTATTTCTGGATGAGGAGGGCTGTCCATCCTTACTAATAATCCTAGTGTAGGGCTCTCCTCAGTTACTGGGTTAGCTTTCTAAGGGGTCATCCCTCGTAATGCAACTTCCATGTAAGTACTAAGCCTGTCCTCCCCAATGTCATCCATGACCTGCCAATGACCAAGTAGACTCACTCCTAATTATAAACAGTGCCACAAATCTTCGAGTAAGTCTTACATAACAGATTATTCCTTACCAGACTCGGGTCTTTAAAATATGACTGTTCTCTAGGGTGTCACTCCTGGGTCACAGGTCTTTACAGTGTACAGGTAGTTTTGGGGTAACCTCACACATTTTCAAGGCTCTAACTATCACCCCATCGATCATGGTTGCCAATTTTCTCTCTAGCTATTACTTTCTTCAAGAACCCCAAACCCATACACACAAAAGCACCCTAGTTATACTTGGACATCTCAGAGGCACCCCTAACTAAATTCCATCAGCTCAAGCCACACCCACAGAATTGCTTTGGCACAGGAAGATGGCAGCCTCTGTCTTTGTTACTTGGGGTATGGCATGATTTTAGAAAGAAAGACACATTTTGAGAAAGGTATTTTGAAAGAGATGATTCTAAGAAACCTTGAGAATGTCAAACTTACTTGAAAATTTCCACACTGGATCAATGGTAGTGATATTGTGGGGGCCGTTTGTGGTTTTGTTGTTGTTGCTGTTTGTTTTTTACTCCAAAAGTAACCAAAAGGTGCCCTCTATGTTATTACAAAATTCTTGTGGAATATATTATTTTATCATCTGTTAACTTAAGGTTATCACATAACCGCCATTGCTTGCATATGTCATACGAGCAAAGGCACAACAAATAAAACTAAGGGCATAGAGGCTGCGAGTGTTTTCTCATTTGCAAAGGAGGGATTTTCGGTTCTCAACCATCCACCCGAGTTCAAATCCCTGTTCCTTAACTTGGTGGGTATGATTTTAGTTACTTCACCTCCCTCAGCCTCGCCTCTAGTTTGTCATTAATCTATTCGGGCTGCAGGAAGTATTGTAGTAGATAACTCAGGCTAATTAGCTTAAAATTATACTTCTAACACACCTTCGCCCTTTGTTTTCACGGTCAGCTCTTGTGCTTACAGTCCTCTAGAACTTATCAGACAGGACTGTGAGTAAAACACTTGGCTTAGGAGACGCATCTTTTCCCTTCAATAAATTAGATTACTACGAGTACAAATACCTTTTTATCTCTGAAGCTTGGCTTTTGTGAATAGAGATAAGCGGTTGAGTCATGAGGGGAAAATGTGATAACTCACTTTAGAAACAGACACACATCCATGGGAAAACACAGTTCAAATGCCAAGAATTACAGATTTGGTACAGAAACTTCGGGAGTTTTGAGTTTACCCATATGCTGCTGGTAAAGTCAGCACCGTGACCCATGGAGGCTCGTAAATTTACACAAAAGGACGCTATGCCCTTAGTTTGTGAGTTGGTGCTAGAATTCGGCATAGAGAAAGGAGGTTAGAGTGAAAAAGACAGTTCATCATCACGTTGAAAAGTGAGGCCTTTAGCTAGTAGTATCTTATGTTTCCTATTTGTAAATCAGCATATATCGAAAGGACAGCATCCACTATCTAGGACAGCCAAAGGGAAAACAATAAGAGACCGTACATGAGAATGTTCTAGAAATTAGCATGCCTTGTAAATTGCTGTTACTATATTTTTGTTCTTATAGTAACAGCTATTATGTACTAGATATTCATAATGAACTGCTCTAGCTTGGCTCCCTCTAGAAAAGAAAATAACACATAAATTATTTGAACTTGTGTTTACATTATCTTATAAGTTCACATACTAAACTTTTATTGAATTTCAAAAATTAAAATAGGTAAAATAGATAAAAAATGACTTTGGTGCCTCAGAAGGATGTTACTAGTTGTAGAAATAAAACAAACAAGCAAACAAATATTTAGTCAAATATCTAAAGCATGAAAATCGGTTCCAAAATTTACTACAATGTTTATTTATTCTTAGATATAGTGAATGTTTTAAAGAGGCCACTCAAAGAAAGATAATCAGATAATGAAGTGGGTGCCTAGCTCTGTCAATAGTCAGGTAATGCTTGTGATATGTAATTATATATTAATAAAGCAGTTTAAGTGTATCGCAGGTAGAAAAGGGACCTTTTGGTAGATATTTCCTCTCAAGCTTGTTTTGACCACACAAATAAAAGATATTAAATATTCATCTAAAATCAAAGGATATTGATCCCTTGATACTAGAATAGTACTTGGATATAAAAAATTGTTGACATAGTAAGCTCTATAATTTTTGTAGAGAGTTTGTCTCAGATTTCCATTCCAATTATGATTACGTCATCAGTTCAAACAAAGTCTGAGCATTAGCTGTCTGGTGGAATTTGAGGACAGGTCCTTACAGCTGTCCCTCATCAGAGACCTCTGGAGTGCACAGCTGGAAGGGACACCAGAAATCTCCATCCTAGGCTTATCGGTCTGCAACTTGAGCACCAGGTACAGGAAGAGACTGGATTCTCCACGCTCACACCCATCCTCCCTCCTCCTCCTCTATTCTTTGCACTCTTTCTTTTTCTTTCTCTTTTCTTTCACCAGATCTTATGTAACTAAGCTGGCTTTCAAGTCTGCCCTGCCGCCCAGGTTGCCGTTCAACTCACAATCCGCCCGTCTCAGCCTCTCAGGAGCCGGGACTATAAAGCAAGCCTCTATGCCCAATTAGACAACATTTTTATGTAAGTTCTTTTCAGAATGTGCGCAATGTACCATTTCTAGATATTTTCCATATAGAATCAGGCCTGGAAAAGGAAACCGGATCTCTTACTTTACTCCAGTTTCCGACAATCCAGTATGCAGGGCTGTGGTCCTTCATCAGCTGCTTGTAGTTGGAAGCATTTAGCAGAAATCCCTCAGCAATCAGACTAGATGCATCTTCCTCAGTCAGGACAGGCCCAGAGCCTTGGGCTGGATTTGTATCATTTGGCAATGCCAAGTGGTCATGGTTTTCTAATTTTTCTGAGGGTGTTGGCTCGTGGCCTCCTCCAAGAGGGAGTGAAATGTTTCTTGGTTTTTCAGTGACTACCCCCTCAGCTCTAGGTGTCTCATTTTTAAGGGACCAGTCAAGTAGCAAGCCTTCCGTCATTGTACTGAAGGGAGGCCATGAGGTCTCTTCGCCGACATAAGATGTTGGTGGAGGTCCAAGTGGTACTTCTGCCTTCCTCTCCATGGGTGACTCATGTTCAGGTGCTCTGACCTTGTTCCATATTACAGAGTGGTTTTCATCCTTGTTCATAGACTGGTCACTGTCTTCCCCTGAGCCGCTGTGTATCTCCACTTCTGGATCTGGGGTCAAGGTATCATAAAATGGAGTTACTTGCCAAGTCACAGCACGGCTAGATGATAAACCAGAATCACTCGTGGTTGTCCCAAGGTCTCCCTCTGAAGTAGGACCTGTAGCTGAGCTAGACACATTTTCATCCTCTGGCTGGATACTCATAGACCAGGATGTGAGGGGAGTCTGGGAAGGACTTCCAGAGGAAGTAGGGAAGTAGGAGTCATCTTTAGTCTCGGTTGAACTCTGCCATGCTGTCTCATCTGGTTTTTCAGGTGCTACAGTGGGGCTGTGGCTGCTGATTGCTGGGGTGCTTCTGCTGACAGACTCAGGCACCGTGGATGTGGACAGTGGCGTGGGCCTGGGCGTAGGTGCCGGGATGGGCCTGAAGGGGTCGTCCTCTGATATTGGTTGGCCTTTCCCACCGGGACCTACATCTTTCTTGAGTTTCAGAACTCTGCGGCTGGATGGGCACTGCTGCAGGCCACACAGAGCTCGGCTGTTGGGTTTCCGTGTCTTGTCACAAGGTTCGTTATTGTTCTTGGCACATGTGACGCTGCGCGTCCGCACTCCACCACCACAGGAAACAGAGCACTGGAGAAGAGAGACAGGCGTTAGTTTAGTGGGGAAAGATGCCTGTCTTCTATGGTAATGCCCAGTGGTGATGAATTGTGCAACTAATGTTCTATCTCCATTTGGCTTCTTTGCTTTTAGGTTTACAACTTCTTCTGGAGATCAGCCATCCCATGACCAGCCTGAACAAAAACCATGACACAGGCAAACTGAGGGCTCTTTGAGTTTTAAAGCCTGGGCACTACAATCTACAAAGAGTGCAATGAGCTACATCATTCACAGGGTCTCTTTAAGAGCAGGGAAGATTATTACTTCTTTCTCAGGGCTATGATGCTATTAAATAAAAACAAAATGTTGTTAGATTTGCAGGATTGTACTAAACGAGTTATATCAAAGCTTTTATATTTAGAAAATAATAATTAGAATTCATATAGTGTCTCCCAGGTGTCACAATCATTTATCTATGGCAGATAATTACATGAAAAGATAGATAATCACCATTCTCAAATACACTTATATTCTAAGTTTTTTTCTGAACTTGAAAAATGAGAAGTTAATCAAAGGTACAAAATATCCTTTCTCAAAGAATTAGGTCCTTCCATCAGTGTGATATTAATTCGCACACTGAGAATGTGGCATATCTCCCACCCCAGTTTCGTTTTACATTTCTGAAGGTTTGCTGAAGCACAAGTATCTTTATTGCCTTTTTGGGGATTTGGACAGGGTGCTCCATCCTCAGAGTTTAGTGTAAAACCTGTTTCATCCAGCTCTACAGCTGCTAAGCATACATAGTTTTTATGTAACATAGGAAAATGATGTACTTTGAAAGATCCATACTTTTACCAAACTGCTTCATTTTTGCTTTTCCTAATGACATATTTTTTTTTTCAACCAACAAGTTCCTGTCGCTAGTACAGGAACATGGGCTACTCAAGTCCCTTTGCCGTCCATTTTACATTGATTGATATTCTCTATCTTGTGTCCTTGAAGTCAAAGCAGATTTCCTCAGGGTATGCCTGCACAATACTCCGTGGATTTCACAGAGCCTCATAGCCATTATTCTGTGTGATATTTGCAACATCTCTGCAAGATTTACAAGGCAGGGGTGATTCTTTCTCCCTCTGGAGGAGAGGAGCCAAAGGCTCCAGAGCTCACTTGGAAGGCTGCAGGTCAGCCTCTGTAAAAGTCACGTGTATTAGCATGCTTTCTCTTTTTGCACCAAAGCCCAGGGCAACACAGACATAGACTTTGCTTAGTGGCCTGCCCACTTTTAATGTTAGAAGAATAACTGAAAGGCTGGGTGTTTCTTTTTCATACTTATATGCCCAGAGAATTCTTAAGATATTTGATCACTGTATGCACTTGTTAAGTGTTTATTAGGTGGTGGAAAAACAGGAATGGGGAAATTGTTACCTATAGGCTTATGCATTCTTTGTTTTCTTTCCAACAATCATTAGAATATATAACAATATAAGGGGTTTCTTCTGTGTTGTCCCTAACCTTTGGGTTATTTTGGTTTGTAAGATGAGTTCTAATGTGTGTGGGGGCTTGAAAATGCAAAATGCACTTCATTTTTTTTAACTGAAAAAAAAACCCGTTGAAGTGTGTGTGTGCCCTGTTTTCACCATATTGAATTATGGGAAAAAGAAATAACTGCAAAAAATTGTTACCTATAAGCTTAAGCATATTTTTTTTTTTAGCTTAAGTTCCTTGCTTCCTTAAACACTATCGGGGTAAAAAAATCTCTTACTCTATTTTGTTTCAATCAAACACAAGCACATACATTTTTGATCTACTCCATCTTAAAATATCAAAATCAATATGTAAAAAAATAGAAGAGTGGTGAACATTTTTTATTGCTTTTATTGAGCTATATATTTTCTCTACTCAATTCCCTTCCTTTCAAATCCCCTTCTATGTTCTTCCAAGGTCCCCATGCTCCCAATTTACTCAGGAAATCTTGTCTTTTTCTACTTCCCATGTAGATTAGATCCATGTATGTCACTCTTAGTGTCTTCTTTGTTGTTTAGGTTCTCTAAGATTGTGAATTGTTGGCTGGCTTCTCTTTGCTTTATGACTAATAGCCACTTATGACTGAGTACATATTTGTCTTTCTGAGTCTGGATTACCTCACTCAACATGATGTTTTCTAGATCCATCCATTTGCCTGCAAATTTCAAGATGTCATTTTTTTTCCCACGGTGTAGTACTCCATTGTGTACCACACTTTCTTTATCCATTTGTTGATCAAGGGGTATTTAGGTTGTTTCCAGGTTTTGGATATGACAAACAATGCTGCTATGAACAGAGTTGAGCACATGCCCTTGTGGTACGATTGAGCAACCTTTAAGTATATACCCAAAAGTGGTAATACTGGGACTTGAGGAAGGCTGTTTCCTAATTTTCTGAGAAATCATCACAATGACATCCAAAGGGGTTGTACCAGTTTGCATTCCCACTAGCAATGCAAAAGTGTTTCCTTTATCCCAAATCCTTTCCAGCATAGGCTGTTATCAGTGTTTTTGATTTTGGCCATTCTGACAGGTATACATGGAATCTCAGAGTTGTTTTGATTTTCATTTCTCTGATGGCTAAGGATGTTGAGCATTTCCTTAAGTGTCTTTCAGCCATTTTTAGATCCATCTGTCGCGAGTTCTCTGTTTAGGTCTGTACCCTGTTTTTTTTATTGAATTATTTGTGTTTTTTTGATGACCAATTTCTTGAGTTCTTTGTATATTTTGGAGATCAGCCCTCTGTCTGATGTGGGGGTTGGTGAAGATTTTTCCCATCCTGTAGGCTGTCATTTTGTCTTTTGACTGTGTTATTTGCTTTACAGAAGCTTCCCAGTTTCAGGAAGTCCCATTTAGAAATTGTTTCTCTCAGTGTCTATGCCACTGGGTTATATTTAGGAAGTGATCTCCTGTGCCAATGCGTTCAAGTGTACTTCCCTCTTTCTCTTCTATGAGGTTCAGTGTGGTCAGTTTTATGTTGAGGTCTTCAATCCATTTGGATTTAAGTTTTGTACATGGTGATAGATATAGGTCTATTTTCATTCTTCTACATGTTGATATCCAGTTATGCCCACACCATTTGTTAAATATGCTTTTTTTCCATTTGCTTTTTATTGCTTCTTTGTCAAAAATCAGGTGTTTGAAGATTTGTGGATTAATATCTGGGTCTTCGATTTGGTTGGTCCTCCTGTCTGTTTTTATGCCAATACCAGGCTGTTTTCAGTACTGTAGCTTTGTAGTAGAGTTTGAAGTCAGGAATTGTGATACCTCCAGAAGTTCCTTTATTGTACAGGACTGTTTTGGCTATCCTGGGATTTTTGCTTTTCCATAAGAAGTTGAGTACCGTTCTTTCGAGGTCTGTGAAGAATTTTGCTGGGATAAAGTTTTGTCTAAATTGTTGATTTCAGCTCTCAATTTGATTATTTCCTGCCATCTAGTTCTCCTTGATGAGTTTGCTTCTTTTTGTTCTAAAGTTCTCAAATGTTCTGTTAATTAACTAGTGTGAGATTTTTCCAGCTTCTTTATGTAGGCATTTAGGGCTATGAACTTTCCTCTTAACACTGTTTTCATTGTGTCCCATAAATTTAGGTATGTTGTATGGTTGTTTTCATTGAATTTTAGGAAGTCTTTAATTTCTTTCTTTATTTCTCCTTGACCTATTGGTGACTCAGGTGAGCACTGATTAATTTCCATGTGTTTGTGGGCTTTCTGTAATTAGTATTGCTGTTGACTTCTAGTTTTAAACCAGGTGATCTGATAAGATACATGGGGCTATTCCAATTTTTTTTTTGTATCCGTTGAGGTTTGCTTTGCTACCTAGTATGTGGTCAATTTTTGAGAAGGTTCCATGAGGTGCTGAGAAAAAGGTATATTCTTTTATGTTTGGATGGAATATTCTATAGATGTCTGTTAAGTCCATTTGAATAATAACATCTGTTAGTTCCTTTATTTCTATGTTAAATTTCTGTCTGACTGACCTGTCCAGTGGTGAGAGTGGGATGTTGAAGTCTCCCACTATTAGTGTGTGGGATTTAATATGTGATTTAAAGCTTCAACAGCTGAAACCTTACATATGAGGGTGTCCTTGTATCCAGGGCATAGATGTTCAGTATTGAGATTTCCTCTTGGTGGATTTTTCCTGTGACACGTGTGAAATGTCCTTATTTGTCTCTTTTGATTGATTTTAGTTTGAAGGCTATTTTGTTAGATATTAAAATAGCTATGCCCGCTTGTTTCTTAGGTCCACTTGATTGGATTTTTTTCCCCAAGCCTTCACCCTGAGGTGATGTCTGTCTTTGAGGTTGAGGTGTGTTTCTTGTATGTAGCAGAAAAATGAACTATATTTTCTTATCCATCTGTTAGTCTTTTTATAGGTGAGTTGAGTCCATTTATATTAAGAGATATTAAAGACCAGTGATTGCTAGTTCCTGTTATTTTAGTTTTTGCTGTTGGTGATGTTATTGTGTATGTTTTCCCCTTCTTTGGGATTTGCTTCTGTGAGATCATCTATTATCCATGTTGTTGTGGATATTGCTAAATTCCATGGGTTGGAGTTTTCCTTTTAGTACTTTGTGTATGGCTGAATTTGGGACTAGGTATTGGTTGAATCTGGTTCTGCCATGAAATATCTTGTGTTGTTCATCTATGGTGATTGTAAATTAGGCTGGGTATAGTAGTCTGGGCTGGCATCTGTGGTCTCTTAATGTCTGCATAATTCTTTACCAGGACTTCTGGCTATTATTGTTTCCATTGAGAAATCAAGTGTAATTCTGAGAGATCTTCCTTTATATGTTACTTGGCATTTTCCTTTGTAGTTCTTAATGCTCTTTCTAAATTCTTTATGTTTAGCATTTTGATTATTATTTGGCAAGTGGACTTTTTTTTTTGGTCCAGTCTATTTGGTTTTCTGTAAGATTCTGTGTCTTCATATGCATATTTTTCTTTAGGTTGGAAAAGTTTTCTTCTATGATTTTGTTGAATATATTTTCTGTGCTTTTAAGTTGGACTTCTTTTCATTCTTCTATTTTTTATTATTCTTGGATTTGGTCTTTTCATGGTGTCCCATATTTCCTGGATATTTTGTGTTAAGCTTTTTTTTTGGATTTAACATTTTCTTTGACCAATGAGTCTATTTTCTCTATTATATCTTCAATGCTTGAGCTTCTCTCTTCCATCTCTTTTATTCTTGTGTTTTTGCCTGCATTTATGGTTCCCATATTTTGTTTCTAGAATTCCCTTGGTTTGTCTTTTCTTTATTGTCTCTATTTTAGTTTTCAAGCCTTGAATCATTTCTTTCACCTGTTTGATTGCCTTCTTCTTGGTTTTCTTTAAGGGATTTGTTGATTTATACTAATTTTTTGTTTGTCTTTTCCTCCATTTCTTTTTTTTTCTTTTTTCTTTTTGGTTTTTCGAGACAGGGTTTCTCTGTGGTTTTGGAGCCTCTCCTGAAACTAGCTCTTGTAGACCAGGCTGGTCTCGAACTCACAGAGATCCACCTGCCTCTGCTTCCCGAGTGCTGGGATTAAAGGCGTGCGCCACCACCGCCCGGCTTCCTCCATTTCTTTGAGAGAATTTTTCATTTCCTCCTTAAGGGTCTCAAACATTCCCCTAAAGTTATTTTTTAGTTCACTTACTTCTGCTTCATCTGTGTTGAGGTGTTCAAGTCTTTCTGTTTTAGAGCCACTAGTTTCTGTGGGTGTTGTGTTGCTCTTTGTGGTATTGAGTGTGTTCTTACCTTGTCTACCCATCTATTCCTCTGATTGATGTAGTTGCGGCCATTTCTCTGGTAATCACTCTTCCAGGTGCCAGTGGATCCAAGGTTCAGATGATTGTTCCTCATGTTGGTGTCAGGGCCATGGTTCCAGTCACTCTGGAGGTCCCTTGGTGCTCCTGGAGGTCACTCTGTACTCCCAGAAGTTGTTTGGGCCTGTTCCCATGGAGGATGCTTGCTCGGGCCAGCTTCTGTAAATGTCGCTGGCTCAGGCCTGGTCCTGCCAAGGCAGTTTGCTTAGGTCTGCTCCCATGGAAGTTGCTGGCCCGGACCTGCTTCAGAGGAGATTGCTGGCTTGGTCCTGGTCCTGTGGCGGCTGCTGAATCGGGCCTGCTGTGTTGGAGGTTGCTGCTTGGAACTGTTCCCATGGCTGTCTCCATCTGTGGCCTATTCCCACAGAGGTCACTGGCCTGGGTCTGGTCCCACAGAGGTCACTGGCTTGGGCCTGCTCTGCTGGAGGTTTGTGGTAAACATTTTAAAAGCTAGAATTTTGATTCCAGATTTTTGATTATGCTTGAAAAGCCAGATGATCATCACCCATTGGTTTCATTCCCAGTGAGCTCAAAAATCCAGTCATGGAAACCCAGGCTTGTGATGAACACATGTGTTCTCTGGCATACCCACATGTACCTTCCTTACCCAGGAGATACCTACTCTTCCAAGTGCCCTGCAGTGGCCTTCCTCAGCCAGCCTTAGCACAGGGCATGTTGTAGCCAACAGGATGCTATCTACAAAGTACACTGAGTCCAAACAGGGAGTTGTCTTTTCTCTCAGCCGCCAGAACAAACAGTGCCTCTTTGTATTCAGCCTGGAGCTCCTTCTAACAGTGTTTATCTCCTCAGGAGATGTCAAGCCCTTCAGATGAGATAAATGCAACTGCGTGGTACATACTTAAACTGCATCTCAATTGGTACTTTCAGAATTCTCACAACAAATCTCAGCTATGATTATCATATGCTCCGACCTTATAATTTTGAACCCTGTACCAGGCAAGTAGCTTGCTGTTCATTCTATTTGTGTCCTCTCTGGGAGTTATCCTGCCCTTCCGAGTTACCACTCCTGGATTAAAGCCTTGAGAAAGCCTGTGAGAAAGAGGTCTGCTGCTAAGCTGACCAACTCCACCCACCCGAGGTACACAGGGGCCAGGGGAGCTCAGTGGTGGCACAGAGGTCTGGCACTGAGAGAGTCCCATTCAAAGACACAGCAGGAACTTATCAGAGGCTGTGTGCCAAAGGGGCTTAGTGAGAAACAGCTAATATTTTGTACATAAAACATTTCTCCATGTCTTATGAAGTTATAAGTGAATGAGTGGGCTGCATACCAAAATTATGTTTGAACATAAACTAAAACATTACATGTAATGATTTAACATGTGTTCCTTCTCCTGTCTACAAGTAGACACATCAGAGTGTAATTGGCTTCTATCTCAGAATGTGATCTAATTTAGAGACAGTTTTTAAAAAAATTGAAATAAACTTAAAATGAGGTTTTTAAAGAGTGGGTGCTAACCCTGTATAATCAGTGTTCTGATACAAGGGGAAATTTTCAACAGAGGAACATCTTGTAGGAAGACTACCGTGAGAAGGTAAAGGTAGGATGTTCTGGTTCATTTACAAGTCAAGGGAGCTCAAAGATTTCTAGGAAACTTACATTTTTCCTTTTGATTTTACAATTATTTGGTGAGACAAAGTCATTTCATTCTGAGAGACTCAGATCTCATAATCATTATGTATCTTGTGAATTCCAGCAAAGTGAGAAAGATGACTCTCAAATTGTTTCCAAACAGAATATGTTTCTTATGAATTCGAGGAACTGCCATATTGCTTCATTTCACAGACTCCTGAATGTGTGGCACTGCTCAAAGTGGAATCAGCTGTAGCTGCCTGCATTCACAGACTGCCTCATCACTTGGCAGCGGGGTGACTTGAACATGTTGGTAAGCATCTCTATGCTGCAGTTTCTTCACCTGAAAAATGAGGCTGTTTTGTTACTAACATACATATGGTTGACTTCCAATATTCTTTTGAGTTTTTGAAAGTAACACATTTATTTGTTTTTAAATCTCAAGCACTTGTGTGGAGTTTTGAAACACTGGAAGGGGTTATGTAAGCATGTTTATAATGCTTTATGAATTAAGGTGGATCTGAACTAAGGGATGAAGTAGTTTAAGATGACCATAGGTCAGTTCCTTTGGGGGCTCTGGATACCCCTGATGGACAAAGGTAGGAAAACTAGTGTCACCCAGAAAGCCAGCCTTGTCTTGTCAGACAGTGGCACCTCCTTTAGTGGCACACACTATTTTTTAGCTAATATAGTATTTACATGATTTATTTTATTCAATCCTTACAATAATAGAAATGAAGAAAAGAGTTAATATTATGTCAAGATCACACAATTAGAGATTGCTAGGGTAGAAAAAAAAACTAGAAAATCACCATCCTATGAAGTCTTTCTAACAGGAGAATAAATATACTGGGTTATAGTTATTGAAACTGAGGCCTATGAAGTGAAAGAATTACCTAAGATCATACTGTGACTTTATGCAATACAGAGTCTGAGTGGTTCTTTGGGGGTCTTTTCTGCTTCCTTTCTTGTTTGAGATTCATAAAGACAGATACATTTATTAATTATATGATGTTTCAAGGGGTTTGTTTCCTATCTATCCATCCATCTACCCATCCACTCATTCATACACTCATCTTTCCATCCATCCATCCATCCATCCATCCATCCATCCATCCATCCATCCATCTACCTAGCCACCTATCCATCCACCCATTCATACACCCATCTGCCCATCCATCCATCCATCCATCCATCTATATAAAATGATGCCACAACTTTCCACAGAATCTATGAATGAACCATTCTCTGTATCTTGGATCCAAGACTAAAATCCTGTCAAAAGATGAGTGTGGTGAAGTACACCTTATTCCCAGATACTCAAGAAGGTGGTATAAGAAGATCAAAAATCAGCATCTAGCTTGGGTAACCTAGCAAGAATTAATTTTCAAATGCATTTAAAAGTTTTGGAGATGTTTGCTTAGCAGGAGAGGCCTTGCTTCACAGTGAAACAGACAGAAACCCACATCTAACTTTGGCGATTATTTGCCATAGGGATGCCTCTTGCAGAAGACATGTGCCTCATCTATCCCCTAGAAAGAATGTGGCACCTACTATGTTGTTTTAAGTGCATAATGCTTGGGACTACACTGAAAACCACAAAACAGTAACCATGTGGGTTTCATTCATGCTTAGATCGTGGTCTCTGTTTCTAGTTATGACCATAATTTTTATTTCACCACCACAATGTGTAGAGTCTTTTACTGTAAATAACTGAAAATTTTTCTGAAGAGAGACTCTTTAGACATACACCTACATGTGGCTTAAAGAAATGCCATTTTTGCTGTGTGTACATCTATATTAAATGAAATGAATAGCAGTGACAGCCATCCATCAACCCATATTAAAACCAGGCTGAATAAACAGGAGGGAACTGCTCACTTAGGCAGAGTGTACATAAATCACATAGGAAAGTGGTTTAAAAGTGAACCTAGTATTGACCAAAATAAATCTTTACTCTTCTACCACTCAGAGATTGCCTTCACATTAGAGATGGATGTGACTTTCAACTTATCATTTGTTGAACTCTTGTGTAAGAAACAACTTATATTTTGAGTTTTCAAGTTGCAAAATGAAAGTTAATGAACTTCTATCAACTGTTAGAGTTATTTTAAGGGTTAAACAAGATAGCCCGCATAGTCAGGGAAAGCATTTGGCAAATGACAGGTGGCATTATGGGTGTGTCCATTCCTCGGCCTTGTGCAAAATGCCTAGCCAGTGTTTTCCTCTGTAGCATTTTTGTTAGGACCTGTGCTAGCAAGAACTTGGAAATACAAATCCATCTATGCTCAGAGAAAGCATAAAAACCTTAACTGTTGCTATGTTATGGGTAGTGAGAACATGGCAGAGAAAATGAGAATAAACCTGACACACGGTAGAGCCAAGATTTAAAGCAAGGGAGCCTTGACCTAGCAACCACAAACCTATTACTAGCCTGACTGCCTCTCACATGGCAAGCCACTGTGAGCAAAAAATGGGAGTTACAGAAGCTTAGTTAATTTCTCTCTCTCTCTCTCTCTCTCTCTCTCTCTCTCTCTCTCTCTCTCTCTCTCTTACAATAAATAGAATTGCCAGTTTTTGAGCTAAAAAAAAAACTGGGCTGAGAAAAAGCAGGACAAGGTTCTTGGCGAAGGTTGAGATTAAGGTGGTTGTTGAGAGAATGAATTTAGGTTGGGGAGGAGTGGGAAACAGTGGCTGGAGAGAACAGGAAACAAGGGTTTCTTAGGGTGAACAGAGAGGAGAAGCCCCCTCCAGACCACTCACTGTTTCTCAGAGTTGATAGTATTGGCCTGTCAGGGCAGAACCTACTTTCCCTTTATAATAGGAGGAACCTTGCTTGGGTATCTCACGGATTTTGCACTGAGGACCATTCAACAGAAAACTAGGGGTTCTCAGTTCTGGGATCTTTTGGCCAAGTCATCTCATACTTCAGCAAATCCACAGGTCAGTGCAGACCAAGGTAAATCTAGAGCACTTCTCGGTTTCACACAATGTAGGCAGCAAGGTGAAGTTCTAAGGACAGTGCTGTGTGCCAAGAAATACAATTATCATCACTTTTATGGGGGATGGAAACGAATTTTATCAAAATATACTCTGTATAAAATATTCTTAATGGATATATTGCTATGCTCTAGATCAGTGCATCACTCAGCCCTCATCGGGGAAGCGTCTTCTTACAGTAGATAATAATTAACACAGAGACCCACAGCTGGGCAGTGTGTGGAGTGAGAGCACTTAGCCCTAAATGGAATATATTTATCAAATCCTTCCTCTAAAAGTTCAAGGATATACGGCAAAAAGGAGGTAGCAATTGCCAGAGGTGGTGGAGAGCTCCAACAAGCCAGGGTCTTCTAGGCATAATGGGACTGATAACTGTATGAACTGCCAGAGACTGGCAGCACACACAAGATCTGCCTAGGTTCAAATCAGCAAAAATCTCAGAACTGAGAAGGGGAAGCAGACACAAGACCCACACTTACTCAAGAAGTTGTGCGCAATTGATCCCTGCTGGGAAAGGGAAATCAGTTCTCCCCAGTGGGGCATCTGGGTATATCAACCACACTCTAGGCAAGGCTTTACACCCAGGAGTAGTTGGTTAACCCAAAGCACACTCCACATTTTTCTGTGTGCGCTGTTTGATTTTTTTTTTTTGCCTTACTGGGTTTTTGTTGGTTTGTTTTGATCTTTGCTTTTGTTTTATGATTATTTGGGGGAGAGGAAGAGAGCAAGAACATGAGTTGGGTAGGTAGGGAGGTGGGGAGGATCTGGGAGTTGGGGGAGGGGAAATATGATCAAAATATATGGTTCTGTTTGTTGTGTTCTATTCTGGTTTGTTTTTATTTTACTTTATTTTTAGGTGCCTGTTTGTCTTTTAAGGAGAAAGGGTATAGATCTGGGGGGGGGGAGGGGACAAGGATGTGGGGGGAATTGAGGAAGAGGAAACTGTGAACAGAGTATATGGTATGGAAAAAGATTCTATTTCTAATGAGCAAGAAAGTTAGATGAGCTATGTAAGTAAACTTCTAATAAAAATATATACACATAAAATTGCACAAAGGTATCTTGGCATAGTTAGAATGTGAAAGACTTATTTTTTCTCTATCTCAACAAAGCTCATTGAGGGTTGTTATCCAGACAACCAAAGGAGGAAAGAAAACCTACCCAATGAATCTGCGGATGCTGATTTACCTACAGGCACTTTGCCTACATCTTCTAATGAAGGTGCCAGCTTGACTCCTGCTCAGCGCTGCAAGAGGAAGCTGGAAACTGGAATCCACATGCACTGTCAATCAGCTACACAATGACCTGTTTTGGGAACCACAGACACTAGCGCTTGTCATCTCATGCCAACTCCTTTGGTCTCTTGCTCTCCAGCTAAGTCAGGTTATTATGTGCTACACACATGGGCGCAGGAAGGTCTCCTCAGCCAAATCTGTAATTACAGTCTTTTGAGAAAGCCCTGGGATTCTGGCAATTAGCAAATTCTACATGACAAGAATTATTAAGTGTTTTGGATGCAGCCAACACATTTTTTTGGTAAACAAATTTAATGGGTCCATCACAATACCCCATTCAAGCCTTATTTGACAACACTGTAATTTATAACAGTCTAGGTTGGTGGTGAACAGGTCAGGCCAAACACATGCTACAATTCCTCCTTCCCAAGAATAGAAGGGGGGATATTCTGACTTGCAGATGAACCCGTGCACAAATCCATAACACGTCTGCATTAACTGCTAGACATATCATTACATGCACCCTCCATGCCCGTTCTCAACTGCCCACCTCCCCTCTACTGCCCCAACTTTCCTTTGTCTCCCATTTGATAGGGAGTTTTCACACTCTAAGGACCATGAATTCTGGCTCTTTACTTTAGCCCACATACCTACTAGAACACCTTGCACAGAACTAGAAGTTAAATGATCCCAATTATGATTGTAAGTTAAGGAAACTGTCTTGGAAGATTATCAAAGATGTTCTGTTCACACAAGTACTCTGCTTTCAAATAAGCATCTTCAGAAATGGTAATTTTATTGATGCAAAATCGAGACTCCTTCTTTAGATAATGTTTTCAGAGCATCTTTATAAACTACACAAGAAATATTTATTCATAATAAAACACATTTTAAACACAAATGCTTTATCTCAGTTTAGTCCATTGCTTATTTAATCATCAGTGTCCATTCTAGTTATCTTTCTTTTTTCTTTTCTTTTCTTTTTTGTTTTTTTGAGACAGAGTTTTCCTGTGTAGTAGTCCTAGCTGTTCTGGAACTAGCTCTTGTAGACCAGGCTGGCCTCGAACTCACAGGGATTCACCTGCCTCTGCCTCCCAAGTGCTGGGATTAAAGGTGTGTCCACCATGCCCAGCCTAGTTATTTTTCTATAATGTCTCCTGTGCCAAATATTTTCCACTTCCCAAGATAAATCCTCTAGAAAACTTCTGAAAAATTCTGACCATTATTATAGGAAGTTTTCAGCATCTTGAGAATTTGCACAGGGGCCCTTGGGCTGTCAAGGCGCTTGCTACCAAACCTAATGACCTGAGTTTGATCCCTGGAACCTACATGATGGAAAAATAGAACGGATGCTGCTCACAGTTGCTCCATGTCCTGCACAAGCGTGTCATGGCACGTGTGCACACACGTACAATAAATAAGTGCAGAAAGGTTTGCTTAAAGCACATACAGTGAGATCAGTATTGTTCTTAAAATTCTGGTGTGTTCATTTCTAAAGGTTATTGGTGGTCTGGCTGTTTCTTAGGTCATAAGAGAAATGCATGCAGGAAAACAGAAATAAGGCCTTAGAGACACCTGGTGTCGCCAAAGAAAGAATAACTTGCCTCTCCCCAGTCACCTCGGTGCACAGCAAGGCCTTAGGGACCCAGATTCCACAGTGACACATAACCTTTAAGCCCTTTGATTTCTAATTATACCCACAGAATTAGATGAATTAATTTGTGGAAAATGCAATGCTAATTTGAGTTTAGGATCTGCTAACAGATACTCCAAATGCATGCTGAGTAGATGGATGCTGTGAACAGTTTCTGAGTCAAGTGCATTTCCCATTTTGCTGCCAGAGTAACCCTCCTTTGGGTTTAGTTAACTACAGCACTAAACTGCCAACTGCTTTTACAGACTGGCTTTGGGGGCTGTAGTATGTGTGTGTGGCTTTGGTTTGTTACAATAACCTAGCAACAGGTCAGTGGATATCGCAATAAGACTCCATTAGCTGCCATGAGCCTGTATCAGTGAGATTCACCTAATCCCTGGTAGATAGCTGTCCACTCAGTGAGGGAGGCTATGCTCTTGTAAGGCTGGAAACAGGAAATGTGGTAAGCAAGTCAGATGTAATGGATACTATACAGTAGGCAATTTTATGCCAAGTCAATGTGAAGGAATGAGTAAGAGGCTGATGAAGCAGGGATAACACCACCGTCCCTTCAGCCTCGGAGCTTACCTCACTCCAGTTGCCCACCGTCCAGTCTGATGGACACAGAATGTCTCTGTTGCAGGAAACCAGGGCCTTGGGCTTCAGCAGGTGCTTGCAGTCTGTTGCTGGGAGAGCCTGCTCATCAGAGCCCATGGTCTGGATACACAGCACTGGTCTCTTTTTCTCCCCATAGGGCCCACATGTTGTCGAGCAGGCTTCCCACTCCCCTGCCCACCACCTGCAGGCAGACATGGACATGGAAGGAGATCACCAAAAGTAGATGTTCATTCGTTCAACCACTGGGAGAGAAACTAGGCAGACATATGTTACAAAGCTGGGAGATTCCTGGAGATGATGCGGGCTCTGTGGGTGTTTTCTGCAGACAGGGTCACTGTGACTTGTTCAATTATAAACCCCAAAGCCCTGCAGAGATCCTGGAATGGGAAATTATATTTGAGTTGGTTGGAAGATGGCTCAGTATTTCAGAGCACTTGCTGCTCCTTCCGAGAAGCTGGGTTCAATTGTCAGCACCCATATGCTAATTCACAATTATCTGTAACTTTGGTTCCAGATGACCTAATGCCATATTCTAACCTCCAAGGACACAAGGCACAGGAGTGCTGTATATACATCCTAGCGTGCAAATCATTTATGCATATAAGATTTAAATTTTACTTTAAAAGAATGCTGTCTTTTAATGGGAATACATGCTTGTATTTTAAGTCAAGGAAATTGAGGTCCAAGGTTCTGCTGTGCAGCTTCGACCAACTTTAAGCTTGACTTTGTCATCTGTTTAGCGAGGTTACTATAGCAACCTCATCAGTACGATGGATTGAATGAAATACCACTTCATGCAGAGTGAAGAGCACAGAACCCCCCACTCCCTACAGTCACTGGTGATGCATTGGTATTTTGACTGTAGACATGGAGTTATCATATCCAATCTTTCTCTAGGTCTCGTGGCTCTGAGTTGAATGCCACTGCGAGACAGATGTGAGTGCACCCCATTTATGACTTAGGTGATGTGGAATCTAACCATTGCCTTCACGTTGCCCCTGATCTCCTGTAAGCTGCTTCTTCACAGTCTCACGCACTTGACAAAGGAGAGAAATAACTTAAATCAGATCATTTCTTCCATCTCAGCAGTTCCTATGAAGCTGAGAGGTCAGGTAAATCAATGTTTTGGGTTCTCTGAGGACAAGTTAATGGGGAAGTTCTTTGTTTATGAGTGATTAATTGAAAGTTCCAGAACGGAACCAATGGCTACAATGAAGTACTGTGGAAAACAGCAGGGGTCCCTACTAGAACCCTCTCTCTTCTTCCACCTCCATCATGATGCAAACCTTCTTCAACACAGAAAAGAGAACTAGTCTCTTCTCCTGGTGGAGCTGGGGTCCACCATTGGCCTGTGGACACACAATTCTTCTATATAAGGTCCCATGCAGCAATTAAAGGAGACGCTTCTATCTTTCACAGGAAAACAGCACATTATGGGAAGCCCTGCAAACTTGACCTGGAGGAGGCCTTCTGGCCTTAAGATGGTATTCAGTTTTGGTAATCGTGAAGATGATGAAGTTCTGTTCTGTTACTTTTATTTACCGCTCTTAATTTTTGTATGGGTATTGGTTTTCATACATTTTTATCTCAAGTTAAGATTTGGAGAAGAAAGCTCTTTCTCGATTCTATTAGTTTCTTCACTTAGCATGTAATTAAGATCACCCATTTATTCTTTGGGCTTTAGTTCTGGTTGCCTCGTATGAATAAAGAGCTAATATTTGACAGTGTGATGTGAAAGCAAATTAATGCCCACTGTATTAATCTAATTACTTTGCCCTACCTCTGACATTACCAAGGGAGGCAAGGCAGTTTGCTGAATATATAAAATGTCATTCTGGAAAGGCCCTAATCTGAGCTGATGGAAAGCCTAATTTATCTAATTACTTGCTACAGGGCTTTCAGTTGTATTATAACAGAGCGATAATGGCCCATTGTGTATTCCCTTTCTGGAGCATCCTCCATAGTCCTCAAGGAGTGACCGTGGGCTGGTGCTGTGATTAAAATCTGTTGCCTAAAGCTCACAAGTTAGAAACTAAGTCTCCAGTGCACCAGCGTTGGGAGGTCAGGCCTAACGGGAGTGTTTGGGTCATGCGGACAGAGTGCTCATGCATGGATGAACGCTACTACACACTGTGCCTGTGGGAGGAGGCTTGCTCTCCCTCACTGTTCTACTGTGTGGGGTCCATGTCCTCTCTCTTATCCTCTCAGCTGATGTGGGAAGCTACAACAAGTGCTGATGCCTTGATCCTGAATTTCAGTTTCTAAAATAACTAGAAGTATTATTCTGTTCTTTATAAGTTGCCAGGTCTGTGGTATTCTGTGGCAGCAGGGCAGGCGAGACTAAGGTATCTCGTCAGCTTGAAATGAGGACTGTCTACATTTTGGTTTTCCTGCCAAGGTCTTCCAGGCTCAAGCTTTTCCCCAGCTCTTAATCCCCCAATGTTGGTTAGTTCTTGTTAGCATGACATAAACTATAGTCACCTGGGAGAGGGACCTCCATCATATTGCCCTGTGGGCAAGTGTGGAGGGAATTTTCTCTATTAACAATTGCTGTTGGAGGGTCTCAAATACAGTGTTACCCATCCTCGGGCAAGGGGTCCCAAGCCATATAATAAAGCAGGATGATCAAGTAAGCCATGGTGGGGAATCCAGTAAGAATCCCTCCCCCATGGTCTCTGCTTCAGTTCCTGCCTTCAGTTTCCTGCCTTGGCTTCTTGAATGATGCGCCATGATATGAAAGTGTAAAATGAAATAAATCCTTTCTTCTCAGTGGCACTGACAAGGACAAGACTCTGCTTGACTCAACGCTGGGTACTGCCTTGTGCCCTCCATTTTTAACAGGGAAGTCTGTAAAGTCCGTTTAAGAAAGTCCACTCAAATTAGCAATTATTGTTGATATTTGATTGGGTTCTTGGGCCTCCATGGTCCCCCAGGTGATATCTGTTCATCCTGACATCTCTTGAGAAAGACTACTGCCAGATCAGCTTAGCCCCAGAACTTTTTACTCCTACTTTTTTCTGTTAGTATCTCCCAATCCATTGACCTCACCCTGATACTCAGATACAGACTCCCACTTGTCAATATTATGTTTGGTGCTGAGACAAATATCTTCTCCTCGGTAAATTCCTATTGCCGTGGTCCCCATGCTTGTCATGTTGTTGAATAAATAAAGGGTATGTTACTTTATTTTAACAAGTATCATTGAATGATTTTTTTAAATAACAACTGGTCAATGAGAAGCATCATGT
The DNA here is from genome assembly GCF_037038515.1 of Microtus pennsylvanicus. Taxonomy (NCBI): domain Eukaryota; kingdom Metazoa; phylum Chordata; class Mammalia; order Rodentia; family Cricetidae; genus Microtus; species Microtus pennsylvanicus. The sequence goes on from NC_134584.1 coordinate 26,147,868, forward strand.
GTAGTGTTCTTTAATAACAAAATGTTAGTTGATCCCTTACCTTTATGATGCAAAAATTCTAAGGACTGGGTCTATATCACAAATTATTACTGTGTCAACATTTGGGGAGCATTAGGAAAGTGTTACTATCCCTATCTGAATCACTTGTAAGGAGGACCAGGAAACCAAGGCCTTGTAATAAACACCCAGTGAATTATCTCATCAGGACTGGAAACGGCTGGTGTTCTCAATGCCGAATAAATGGATATAAATTCTCATCTGTAAATTTTGCCTGAAATAATGGACTCTGTTGTTTTTCTATGAGTTACAAATAATGTAGAAGTTTATGTCAAAGTGTGTGTGAGAGAGACAGAGAAAGATAGAGATAGACAAAGCCACAGACAGACACAGAGAGACTGTGTATGACTTAAAGAGTCCTTAGTTTTCCTGGAATACTTATCTATGGTTTGGAAGGGGTCCCACTTTGATGGGGAAACCTCCGAGCCCCTCTCTTACCTGTAGCTTATTTATGTAATTATTTATTCAACCTATTTCCAGTGCTCGCTAGGGTAGCTCTCACTGCTATGAGCCAGGTTACCTCACCAACTCTCAGACAACTGAGATCAGAACTTCCAGGAAATTACCTATAACCACGCAGGCGAAAATCCTGAACAACAGAGTAATCCAGCCCGAAAACTCAAAAGTGCTGATGGAGGGATGAAAGTCCCATGCTGCTCTTTCATGCAGCAAAACCGCACAGCTGCCAGAGTTGAATGAGTAGCTGTGATGTTTATTGAATACTAAGGATAGGCATGGTCATAGCCGTAACCTTGCAGAACTTTGATTTGCCAACAAAACAGAGTCAAGAGAAGTCAACTGCGGGGGAGGAACACAAATGACCTCTCCCTGCAGTCAGATCTTCCAAAGAATTGCTTTCTTGGCAGTTCTGGTCTTGAATCATTGGCTGCATCATATTTATTCTAAGGTTTGGATAATTTGACACTTTTATCAGATCTTAAAACGTCTGTCTTGGACACTCCTTGGAGGAAGATCAACAAATGCTGAATTTGGATTTAAAGCCTGAGACCTTGATGAAGAAAAACTGTCTCAAGAAAAAGAGTGAAACCATTTCGGAGGGAGAAAGGGCAGTTCTGGGTAATGTATGTGAGCTTCTCAAACATCATGGCAATCAGATGACCAAGGAAGATGCACGAGAACTGCACGTCCCGAGAAAATCTGAACTTGGAGGGCGCATTTTCTCTGGCTGGGATTGCACAGTAGCTGTCTGGCACCCGGCAACCGTGTGAGTACATCATCCCTGCCCCTCTAACTGCCATAGCTGCATGACTGTCTGTGTGGGAGGAAGCTATGCAGCTGGACCATTTCTAACTTTTGCTGTGGATTGAAAGTTCCATCTGTAAACTCAGCTTTAGAAGCACAGCAGGAGAAAAGAATATCCTTTACTGTATTCTGGCACGCTTCTCTCAAACCCAAGGGATGATGAAATACTAGTCCATGATAAAGCCTCAGGGATAGGAGGGGATTTGTGGACGGTAGCTAGGAGAACAAGGCCTGGGCAAAGCGCTTGACCACAGCCCCAGCCCAGACAACAGCCTGTTTGCTAAGTCCCCTCTTTGGGGAAGCCTGAAGAGTGGACATAGTCAGTTCAGTGTACCAGTATGAGAATGTTCTAGATTCAATGGGGACATGCCCTTGGGAAACCAAGCCCGGTAGTTAATCAACTTCTGGATGAATGCTGTGTACATTATCTTCAACAGTTTGAGATTAAGTCTTAGCAAAGAAAAACATACAATGCATCAACTTTGTAAGAAGAATTGCTCGCTGGAAAGAAAACATTTCCACAGCTTGCCACAGGCTGACAGCACAGCCACAAAACCGTTCACAGCTTTGCTTTAGCAACACAGCCCACAATTACCATGGAGCGCGGGAGCCCTGTTAAGTCAGCTGTCTGGGCAGGGGACTCACAGAGGCTCAGCTGCCTGGTATCAAGGGTTACCTGGGTGGACAATCCTTCTCATAGCACTTCTTCTGTCTGCTACTGGGCTGTGTTTCTGGGTTACAGAAGGTGGCTTTCACTATCCCATGGCCCTTCTTAACACAGTGGGCAGTCTGGCGGCGGATACCTGGGGAAAGAAGCACACATCTTGAATTCTGAATCCATGCTAATGTTACTGTACAAAAAGCCAATGTCCTTGAAGAGGCCCTAGAGAGAGAATGGCATTGATACTTCCAGCCAAAGTTGAACTTCCAGATGGTTCCAGCTTTCAGATATTTGAGCTGGCTTCTACCGAATCACTGCAATCACTTGAGTCTTCCTAGTGGAGAGGCCAAACAGATTATAAATTTTCCAACCTTTGTGTGCCTTGTACAAATGTCTGTCTCACCAATCTGTTAATGTGATGAGGTACTGGCGCTTACTACATTAAATGGAGAATGGTTTCTCATATTGAAGAGACAACTATACAGGCTGAATGAGCGCCAGCTCTCTTCCCTTCTCCAGTCAAGACCAATTCAGCTTAGATTCCTGAGTTTACAGAGCACGGGCTCTGTTGATTTCTTTCATCTGTCTGTCTTACACTCTTGTCCTTTCTTCCTTCCACACCTGCTCTGTTCTTCTGAGGTCCCTGCGCTGAACTGGTGGAAATAGTCCTACGGATGACTGTCATTTCCATTGGAGGTCTAGAAATTGGGGTGCTATCTTTTGTCTAACTGCTCCTCCTAATTCTTATAATCTAGGGATAGTAGCCTTGCTTCCCTCCCCTTCCAAGTGTTCATGGGCATCATTTACCTTCTTTGATTTCTCTAAACCCCATCGAGACCTGTGAACGTAGCCACGGTAGTGAGCTCCAGTGTGACAACTGTTTCCTGCTGGGGTCTCTGAGTGACATGATCTCCTCTCCAATAATGAACTTGGCAGTTTAGAGAAAACTAAACCCTCAGACTGTTACTCTTCAGTGATATGCTTATCAGTCTGGAATCCAACTTTGGAACAGTGGCGGCTCTCTTTAACATGGGGATTGTAACAGCTCTAGTGGAGAGGTTAGAATCGGGTCATGCTTTTAAGAGTGATTACTATTATGTAACATTGTAAATTCAGAGAGCATGAGCTTAGACTGTAGCTAAATGACCATGATTTTTTCTATGAAAATAAAATCCACGGCTTGTCGTTTGTTCTTTTTTTTTTTAAACTGGACACGGCCCCCAAAGAAATTTTACTAAGTAAGGATGCCAATTAACCTGTGCGATGCCATAGCGCTACGTTATTTCTAATCTGAAGACATTTACTTGAAACTTCTAAGGTGGAAATCAGCCCCATGTGATGGTTCGCCAGGCTGGGGCTTTTATAGCTAATCCCAACAGCTTGAGCCTGATTTCTGAGCCCAGAACAAGTAATGAGGGAACTGACTCTTGTCAGGTGTTCTCTGACCACCAATTACCCACACTGGCATCTGTGTGCCTGCACATACACACACACACACACACACACACACACACACACACACACACACACACACACACACTGCTGTTTCCAGAAGACTGCAAATCCCTTCACAAATACTAATCATACTGGATATTAGTGGTATAATGCCAGTTAAGTGCCTTGACTTTAAACCTGTAACCCACGTTTTACAACTTGTTCCCTTGGAAGGAAATGTGCCCCAAAAGCAGGAAATGTCAAGTTACTCATGAACAAAAAGGCGGCACAATTTGTTACAGTCTCAACGTAACATTGGGATTTTTAAAATAGAGTCTGTGATTCAGTTAGTTTATTCACAATGTTTTTTTTTATCCAAAATTCAGTCTAGGATGACTGAGATAAAATAACTGAACTTTGCAACTGAACAACTTAGCTTTGCAAACAAGAGTAAAGCAATCCCAAAGTGTCATAACTTAAAAGATCAAAGAGGCTTCAGGCAGTGACTCAGAACATCATCTGAGCAGACTCGAAGTTGTACCAACTCAGCCTTTGAAGTACTAAATATGATCTCTTTCTTCACACCAACTCGTGATGATAATATCAGTACAAGATAAAGTTCACATTGTCACATAAATTATAATCCTAGTACTATATAAAATGATGTTAATGAGGTGAAATTCTAACAATTTTGAGAATCAATAGATTTATCACTAAAAAGTACTTCATAAATATCAGCACACAGAAATAATACTAACTCCAAATGAGAAGGAAATGGTGAAGATTGGATAACCATTTATATTATTCATAAGTACAACTTATTCTGCCAACTTTCAACTTCAATTCCCATGGAATATTGGTCTCATTTATTTTCTTGACTCTCCTAGCTCCTTTGGCTCTGTTTTTTTTTTTTTTTGACCAATGAATCCATATTTACTCACTAAAACACTAAACTCAGTCAAGGAAACCTTGGATCCCACCACTACTAGTGTACGTGTGTGTGTGTGTGTGTGTGTGTGTGTTTGTGTATGTGTGTGTGTAATTATTCCCACAGCACTCTCTATTATAATATATATGTATGTATATACATATGACAGTATGCACTCTCTATATACTACTATATATTATATAACACGTATTCATGGGGTATCAATTCCCTGTGAAGACACTCTGCTTACTGCAAGTTTTAAGACCAAGGTTGAACACACACTCTAAGATTGGGATAAAGAGAGGTTTTAATTTATCCAGTCCACTCAAACCTGCTTCCATCCCCCATAATTCAATTTTCTTCCTTTAGATGATTGAAGCCTCAATTCCACAATTCATCTTTTCCAGCTCAGAAACTTCACTGACTTATTACTGACTTCAACTATTGATTAGATATAAATGAATACGCTTGATTTTATCCTTAGTTATTGCTAACACACTTACATGTTCTATCAGTGAGTCTCAAAGCCAATACCATTTTCCCCACTGGAATCCAGGAACATGGTTATAAATTAATTAATATAATTAATACATAAATAATATAATTAATTAATATGATTATAAATTAATTGTTATGTTAGAGGAAACTTTGGGGGAAAAGTGTGAAAATTTGTTCAAGTGAAAGAATTGACTATGTTTGAAGAGTGTTTAATAATAGTGTTGAATAATAGAAACAGGGGTGTTTCTGCCCTGTGAAGGAACCATTGACAAAATGAAGCAAAGTTGTTTTTCTAACTCGATTGTGACTCCCTTCCTGTAGCCACTACGTGTAAGTCAGGTGAAGCGCACAGTCAAAGAAAACAAGAAAAGCCTAAAAGGTCCCACAACTCGCAGGGTGGTGGTGGCATACGCCTTTAATCCCAGAACTTGGGAGGCAGAAGCAGGCAGATCTCTGGGAGTTCAAGGCCAGCCTGGTCTACAAGAGCTAGTTCTGGGACAGGCACCAAAGCTACAGAGAAACACTGTCTCAAAAAAAAAAAGTTCCATAACTCTTAACAACCACCAGGTAGAGCAGCCCTTCAGCATCTCAAGGAACGCACTGACCAAGCATGGCACCACCCGAGAAACTGCACACAGCTGTAACATCAGAGAAGAAATCCGGAGACTTTCAAATAAGAGAGGGCCTAATCTTTGCAGGCTACAGAGGGTTAAAAAAAAAAAAGCAATGGCTCTTAGGAGAGCAGCAGAATAAGAGACCAGTAGATACGCCACCGGGGCGGTGATGTACAGCTGAAAGCGGCTAGGTCTCCACTTTCCTCCTTTGTGCGTGTGGTAAACTATAGCTCGCATATGCTAAACCTGCCCTGATGAATAGTTTTATTATCCGTATGAAGTCTTACATTAAAAAGTGTCTTAAAGGTTTTGTTTGAACAGGATGCAACAACACATTCTCCAATTTTAACTAACCAACCACTGTTTCTACTTGGGAGACGCCACCCTAAGAGACCTCGGGGAGGCTGTTAGATTACATTTCTGGTGTATCCACGCCACCCTGTTTTGTTGGCTCCACTACCACCTTTTGGTCCCTTGTGCGTTCCATTCTTTTCCTGTTTTATTCTCTATTTTTATAACATGGAAATTTTGAGCTTAAAGATAATAACAAGCAGCCACTGAATGGTTCAGAGTCCTGTCTCCTGTCTTTGTATTTTACAATGTGTGAAATGTGTGAATGTCAGTGTCTCATCCTCCGCATCTCTCGGATACTACAGTAGAGAGCTCTGGAACTGCAATAGGCCATATGGTGAATCTACACGGCCACTGTGAAAATCCCACTGAGGTTTTATAATCGGAATGACGTTTACCCATTCAGGCAGGGGTGGTGATGAAGGATGAAGCTGTAACGAAACCAAATGACTCAGGGACATCGGCGAAGCATGTTCTAGTCCCTACCTAACTTCAGGTGTAGCTTTATGTTCACAGTAAAATCCAGCCACTTAGTTCTTTGTCCCTGATGCTCTGAAATCCTGAGCCTGAGCTGGTTATATCTTGAAACAGAAGAGAGTGGTGGAGGCTCTGCTTCTCTGTGTAAAGTTTAAACATGAGCTTCCCTGAGAGCTGAGAATAAGATAGAATCACAGGTTGAACATATACTTGGAACTATATTCACAGTGACTTCATTTTTCTCATGAATGATCCTTGAGGAATGAGTTTTCTATCCCCATTTATTTCCTGCTAAAATTGCCTTTGCTTCTCTGGGAGCCTGGCCCACCCTGGGCCACAGGCCAGGGGCAATGCTAGAGGCAGTCATGGGAATCAAGGATGGATTATCTACGAACAACCATGTAACAGTTGCCAGGTACTGCCATTGGTCTAAACTGATTTCTGGTTTAACAGTTTCCAAACCTTATATATGTATACATGCATGATCAAAATACATCATATACATGCATGGAGTTCTCAAGGAGTAAATAAAATATAGTAAAAATGAATGTTTCAGAGGCTAGAGAGATGGCTCAGCCCTGCATGTACTGCTCTTGCAGACAAGCCAAGTTCAGCTTTCTGCACCTACATCAGGTGGCTCACAACTGCCCTATGACTCCAGTCTCTGAGATCCAACACCCATGGCTTCTGTAGGCGCTTGCACAAACATGCATATACACCATTTACACACACACACACACACACACATACACAATTAAAAATAAATATATTTTTAAAGTAGACATTTTATTCTTATGACCTCTAAAAACTATACCTAGTTTACCACGCTAAATTGGGGAAAGGAAGAATTGCTTATGAGCTAGACTATGCATGACCCAATTTTCTGAGTCTAGACCCTATTCTGTGACTGCTTCTTCAGGGTAGGGAAGCAAGGAAAGAGGCCAGGTTAGAGCAATGAGGAAGCCTATGGAGGAGAAGAATGGCTTCCTGGAGCATTCTGTCCCTCCCTGGATTTCTCCTGCTACACCACACACCTTGAATGTCTGCTACACAGGTGCTCTGGTCTTATAGACATTAGATCCAGGAAGGAGGCAAGAAGTTCCCCAACAGACTCCAGTTTGGTCAAAGACAGTCACGGAAATAAAGCTCCCACATAGGACATTATTTTAAAGTTCCTGAAATGAGTGGGAGCCCACACACCAACGGGCCTGGCGTCTGCCTTCACTGGCCTGAGCAAAGTTCATCTATCGCTGAGACCATGTCTAGGCTTTCCCCACGTCCTCCTGCGTCTTCATATTTCCCAGTCTCCCTTTGTGGTGGGGTGGTACCCACGTGACAGAAGCAGACCAATGAGATGTAAGCAGAATACCCATTCCTTTAAGCCACACCCCTCACAGCCATTGCTCAAAGGGATCACTGGGATGCGTCTGTGAGAGTCTGAAGATGGGCAGGCAAAGAACGGAAACCACAGACTCAGATAATCTCTTTGACCTACTCGGAAGCTGGTGGGGTTTGTAAGAGACAGCAGTTGTTCCTCACCTGTCCCACACGTCACACTGCATTCGGTCCAGCGGCCAAACTGCCAGAAGTACAGAAACTTCTCCACGTCATTGTCAAGGCCATCTTTCCGGACTGTGTACTCATACTTGATACCGGGGTTAGTCACCTGGAAGAGGAGCTAAAATGCAAGAGAAGAGCCACGTTAAACCGTCATGAGTATGGACTGTAAAGAGGTCATTTTAAAATGCTACCCAGAAGTTAGGGAGATGGAGAAGCAGGTAAAGTGCCTACTGTGTACCCATGTAAAAAGCCAGGCAGGCATGATGCAAGCATGCACCAATAATCCCAGCACCACAGAAGCAGGCTTTAGGGTTTGCAGGCCAGCCAGTCTAATTGAATCAGCAGGTTCCAGGTTTAGCAGGAGACTTGTCTCAAAAAAGTCAAATACAATAAGGCAGGTCATTGATCAAACTGACACTGATCTCTGGGATATTTGCACCCCTGCACATACATATTGTTGTAAATCTGCTGACCTGGCCTGTCGCCTGGGTACTCTGTTCCTTTAAGAGACAAGCCCCACCCACTCCCAATCTCCTCCTTCCCACCAAGGCAAGGGGATCTCCAGCCTCCTGTCTAGTCCTTGCACTCTTTCTGTCTGAAGAGGCAGCTTCTGCCTCTCTCCCGTCCCTTTCTTCCACTTCCTTCTCTTCTGACCCCCCTTCTCTCTCCCCTTCTCTCCCTCCCCAATAACCCTTACTCTTACGCAGTTCCCAAATACCCACTAAATAAACTCTATACCCAAGCTCTCTCGGCATGGCATATCTATCTGCCTCCCACCTGCCAAGGGACCCTCACAGCCTCGGGTCACCCACCACCACCCCTCATAGGACCTGCCTCAGGTCACCCGCGTCATGAATGATAACACATATACATGCATGAACACATGCACATAAAACCTTACAGACTGTCTCTCATTTAGCAGTAGCTATAGAAGTATGTGTTGCTGTGGGTGGTTTTCCACCTATGTCTCTCTGTATTTGTCGATCACATCTACTTTTGCTGTCTATATTTATATCGTCTATATTTATACAATTGTTTATTGGCTGAAATATAGAAATTTCCATCCATGTAAATAAGGAATTTTAATCATATGGACATTTCACTGTGGGATTCAGCCAATGCATCACCCTATGCCCTGTGTACTTACAATCTTCAAAACAACCTATGAAGCACCTATGATGGAGTTTGCATAAGGGTTAAAGCAAACCCATCTACACACACAGATTATTATATGACATGAAGTTAGCACTCAGATATTAACTTGTATTACAGTTGTTGTCTTAATGAAGTTCCTTCTCTAGCTCTTGGTGGAGGACTAACTTTAATGTATAGTAGTTCTAGGACAAAATATGTTGCTAGAAACATTGTCCTCCATCTTCCAAGAGTCTTCTGTCTTCTGGCTCTGAATCGACCTCCTTCTGGTTTTAGGATGTGACTAAATCTGACTCAGTTGGACCATCTCTCATTCCCGAGCTACTTTCACCTACTCAGCACAGCCATCCCATTTTCTACAGTTCCCATTTTGTCTAACAAAGACAAAACCTTTGATGCAATACTATAATGTAAGCCCTCCTTGTGGCACCTCAGTTCATCCACTGCTGGGAAGCCAACCTGGGACACTTTAGACACACAAGGAAGAGATCAGCCTGAGAACTAAGTTCAAACCTCCTGATGGATGGCTTTAAGATCTTGAATTTTGTTCCTAAGGTTTCAGCAGTTCTAAAGAACAAAGAAGAAACAGCACAAATATCTTTCTTCCTCCCTGCTCTTTGTTAAGGCAACTAATGACTCACTGTTAATGTCCTCCATTAAATGGTGTGGGAAGGAAATGAGAAGGATACCAGCAAACACACTGGTCAGCGGCTCCCTTGTTTCTCTTCAGAGTTACCTGAATCCACACTGACTCATTGGTGGGGCCTGGAGCCATCAGCTTCTCCAGATCGCCTTTCCTGTCGTACTGGAAGACAGTCCCTGCCAGTTTATAGTTCCCATTCCACTGGATAATAAACCCTCCATTGAGGTAATACTTTTCTGGATCTTCACTTCTAATGGCCAGGAAATTTCCAGCTGCCTTGATTTCCATTACCCTTATATCCCTCGCCCCTTTGGGAATAAGTCCGATGTCAACATAACCTAAGGACAAAAGAGACAATAATGAAGGAGGCATACTCGCTTCTCAGCTAGTACAGCCTGTTATCCTCTTCTGGGCATCTCCAGCCTTTGGTGCCCATGCTACATGGCCACTGGGATGGGAAGAATCACCAACTGTGTTGAATTGGAAAGAGACTTCGCAGGAGCAGAATTCTCAGGTGCTTCGTGACTTAGCAAGTCAACAACTCAGTAACAGTAGGTGAGTAATACAGATGGGACTCTGAGAATTTATGGTTGACCCAACATTTATTTCTCTGTGACTCTATAAGAATGGTTCAAAATGTCTGAGCTCCATGTTAGCTTCCTACTGGCATTGCTCCCGCCCCCTTTTATTGTCATCATCAGATCAGCTCCCCCAAGCAATTCACTGGCTACACACATACGTTCCTTCTTCACCATCACCATCACGTCAAAAATAGATTCTTAGATATAATTTAACCCAAGCTGCCATTCATTAAGAACTTCCGGAAGGAACTTTGAATTGATTGCCACCTGGTTTGCTTCAATCAGCCCATGATGAAAACTTAAGTTCTGCGCTTTGCTTTCTATTACCATTGCACAATCCTGTTCATTAGGAAGCCTTCCCTTCTCATTTCCTCCTAAATTACAGACTTATAACTTATTTCCGGTGCTCTGATCTGGCTTTCTGGAAAAAAAAACACATATCTATTTTAAAGTATAGGTCAACTCCAGTGGCAATCCTCTGTTCAATGGTTGCCATGGTAGGAGGCACACTGGGGAGAGAAGAAATGAACACGTAGTGGTTGCCTCTGTTCACTTGCTCGCTACACTCCCATGTTTATGCTTCCCTGGAGCCCCGAGGGTTTTAAGATGGCCTTGTGTTCCAGTTTATACATTATCTCTATGAATTGCATCAGTTCATCTACCTCTTTTCAGTTCATTTAACTCTTTTGAATTCATCTGTACAAACAATAGGAACTGAAGGATGATGGGTAAGGATTCTCTCAGATCTACCATTCAAAGATTACATTTTCTCTAAGTGGTTTTAAGGCACTAGTCATCTTGTTAATTCTTCGTGAGAGCTTGTGTGCGGCGTGCATGCATGTGTGTGTGTGTGTGTGTGTGTGTACAGGCTAATGTATTAGCTGATAGGGTCAGGGAAGCGTTTGGATCCTAAGAGCTCTAACCTAATCTGATGGCATTATCAGGCTGCAATAAAAAGTAGGAGGTAGGGGCTAGCTAGAGCCAGGAGACCACAGTGAGTGTCCTCTGGAAATCTGATTGTCATGTGATTGATAGTTTCTGCCACATGCTCCTGTTGCCATGACATTCTGCCATTTAGGACCCAGAAACAGTGCAGTCTGCCAAGAATGGATTGAAATCTCTAAAACCCTGTGTCAAAATCATTTTTTCCACCCTTAAGTAGTTTCCTCTCGGGTGTCCGTAATCACATCGCAAAGGAACCCAGTGACAATGACCAGGAACCCAGTGTGCCAGTGAATCAAATACTTCTTTTTCCCTCTGCGGACTGCAAGGGTTCCTTGTCATTGTCACTTCTGAGAAGCAGGTGCTCAGAAAGCAGTCACGTGACTAAGTCTGCATAAATTTCCTCCAATGATGTCTGCTAGTGGCAACCCAAACAATGTTCACTAGTGGCCTAATGCTCACAACGTATGTGAGGAACTTCCTGAGAAAACGTTCAATTTATTAAATCCATCTTCTGGTTCCTCACAGGAGCGCAGTAGCCTGTAGGTGTCTGGCTCAGATACAGCTCTGTCTTTAACATAAGTCACAGAATGAAAAAGAACTATATAAAAATTAATGTTCTAAAAAGTGGGGAGGGGAGAGGCAGGGAGGGGAGCAGAGAAAAATGTAGAGGTCAATAAAAACATAAAAAAAAAACCCAACAAATGAGCAGTCTATGTTAACAGTCATGTTAGGTAGAAGAGCTCCCCTGAGACTCATAAGGTACAACTGTTCATACGCTGGAGATCCGAAGGACTGCTGTCCTTCCTTCCCTTTGACCATGAAGCTACATTTCAGTACTGCTGCCTTCCCACCTGTTCCATCCTGGCTTCCCCATCCTCAAATACAGAACCCATCTTCTGAGTATGTTCTTCACCAATAGCTTTTGACCTCATCTCTCCCCTGGTTTTTGGTTTAATACAATGTCATTGTCTTTCTCCTGCTACTCTTAATGATGCATATTTTGAAGAAGGATGCCCTCCTAGAGACCACACTGTTATCGATTCCCTTGAGCAGCCACGAGCCCGAAGGTCAGTGTGACACTTCTTGTATTTTCTTAGCAACCAATGTTTTTCCTGTAACTGCCAAAGGGAGCTGATTCCTTAGTGGTGAGAAATATATTCTATTTTGAAGTTTTTACAAGCTATTTTTAAAATAAAAACAAGGAAATTAATTTTTTTTCTTTTTGGCTTTCCAAAGTCCCTAGATACTTCAGTTGGCTGGGTTTGTGTATTACCGGATCCTTCCTTCTGTCTAAACAGCTTCTTCACAGTCTGGCAGGCAGATCCATCTCCAAGGCACACACCACAGCGATCTTCAGTAGCATTAGAATCAATCTCATAGTCACAGCCGACCCTCTGTGGGGAAGAAAAGGTTGGGATGAATGACGTGACTAGGAGACGTTATACCTAACTCTACCTTAACTTCTCATCTCCCACATTATTAATCATAAACTGGGGTGCTTGTTTTCTTTTCCTGGTGGCAGGCACAGGAATAACCAAAGTGCCCTACTATTGACAAAAAAAAAAATAGAATCATCCCTCAACAGTCATGGGGGGGGGTTGGCCTCAAGACAATCAACATTTCAGATGCTCGAATCCCTTATACAAAGGGCATGATGTTTGCATATAACATATTCTTTAAATCATCTGTAAGCTAAGCATAACAGTCAATGCAGAGGCCATACCTACCAGAAAACCAGGTAGACTGCAGACCTTCTCTCTCTCTGTTCCCTCAGATCAAATCTCCAAGTCTAGTTCCTAGTGCTGCAACAGAACACCAACTATAGCCTTCCCTTACCCCTGCCCACATATCCTGTAGATCCCACAAGTCATCCCCTCCTAACCTCTCTCTCCCCACTTTCCAGACCCTAACTCCAGCAGGCAACACCTGTTAACCCAAGCATAGCTCCTCCCAGGATGATAAGTAGACCCGAAGGCAGATCCACACCTCTCGTACTGCTCCTGAAATCCAATCCTCCAAGTCTCATCCCGAGTTCTATAGTAGAAAACCTGCTGTGGTCTTCCTTTCCTCAATGACCCCATCCCCTATGGATCACAGAGGCATTCTCTCCAATCTTCCTTCCCCAAACTCATCCCAGTTACTCAGCCCCCAACAGCAGCAGGCAATCCCTGTGAACACACCAGCAGAACATGCCAGGAGAGCAGGTAACACACAGCCATTCCACTCTCTAAAAATCCAGAGAGGAAACAGAAACCAAGGAGCAAAACACTCACCCAACAAAGATAAATCTAAAAATCAGCAACTAGACCTATAACTATCTCAAATCTAGATGCTGAGATGCCAGTGTCACAACACAATCAAAACCAGTCAGGGCAGTATGTCTCCACTAGAGCCCAGCTATCCTAGCACAGAAGGCCCTAAATACTCTAACATTGTTGAAGCATAATACAAAGACCTTAAAACAGCCTTTATGAATATGATCAAGGTTCTTAAAGAAGAAATGAATAGATCCACTGAAGGAATACAAGAAAACACAAACAATGAGGAATAAATAAACAGTAAGGAAGAAAAAAAATGTTCAAGACTTGAAACTGAAAATAGAATCAGTAAAGAAAACCCAAAGGGAGGGAATTCTGGAAATGAGGGGAGGGGAAGAGAAGAGGAGCTGGGCTCAGTCAAGGGAGAGGAAACTATAATCAGGATATTTTATATGAGAAAACAATCTATTTTCAATAAAAGAGAAACAATTTAAAAAATACCCAATACAATGAACTCCATATACTCAGTTGTTTTACTACATTATATATGTTATAACATATATAGCTATACTATAAGATATATTTTCCAAGGAACAAGAAAAAGGTCTCTACATGATTATTTCAGGCATTTTTCCTCAAATGTTTTTGATCTAAGAGCCATTGAATCCTTGACTAAAGCACCCATAAAGACAAAGTGTAACTGACCTTGCTTAGGAAGGGGACAAGCAGACAGTTACTGCAGCTTCAAGTTCCCCTTGTCAGAGTTAGAACTGAACACAACGTGAAACACCCAACTGCAACAACCATTTTAGAACTGGAGTTGGTGGAGCAGCAAGTCTGTGTAGAAGACACCTGTATAGTCTCCTTCTCACCCCAGGGATGATGCAGCTGCGCAGTCCCTTCATTTTCTCACTAGAGTTAGTCTTTTTGGTTCTTGACTAGGGGTAGCAGGCAGATCAGCAAATGTTGGAGGACTCTAGCCTGTTGCTGAGATGACACCAGACCAAGAATTGATGAAATCTTTAACCTTGGAACCATCATCAGGCCCTTCAGAGCCCCCCAGTGCACCTCACCCTTGTCAGTATCCAACCTATTCTGTGTCCTTCCCTCCCCCACCTTTGGAGAGAGAATTAGCTGTTCCCCCTCTTTACTAAACCCAAGTTTGTTCCTGTGCTCTGGATCCAGTCCATCCTGTGTTCTGGGTCCAGTCTATCCCATGTTCTGGATCCAGCCCATCCCATGTTCTGGGTTCAGTTCATTCTGTGTTCTGAATCAAGTCCATTCTGTGTTCTAGATATAGTCCATTCTGTGTTCTGGATCCAGTCCATTCTGTGTTCTGGATCCAGCCCACTCTATGTTCTGGATCCAGCCCACCCCATGTTCTGGATTCAGTCCATCCCATGTTCTGGATCCAGCCCACTCCATGTTCTGGATTCAGTCCATTCCATATTCTGGATCTAGTCCATCTTGTGTTGTGGATGCAGGCCATTCCATGTTCTGGACCCAGCCTATCTGTTTTCTAGATCCAGTTCATTCCATGCTCTGGATTCAGTCCATTCCGTGTCCTGGATCCAGTCCATTCTGTGTTCTGCACAGTGGTCCTTCTGAATCATCTTTGCTTCACTTCTGATTTATTTTTGTTAACATGGTTAACAAAATATTTGTTAAGAAATCTTTTTCATTCTAAAATCCCCAGAATGGAAAGAGGGTATGATGAAACTTCAAGTTTTCCATGGCTCAAAACAAACCCCTGAAATCAGGCTATCAATCTGAAAATTTATGTAACAGGTGAATTTCAAATAAACTTTTCTGGTTCAGGCTGCATGAGAATGTGTGGGAAACCACCATAGTCCTTAATTTCCTTTCATGTTGGGTATAAGAAATCCACCTCAAAAAAAGGTTTGAGGCTTTATCCTCTTGATCAGCAGAGCCTCATGGAAACCCACTGACATCAAATTCTCAGGTTAGTCACTTCCAATTACCTTGTAGGTGCAAAAACTATCTGCTACCTGATTTAGTTGGTGAACTGATGGAGGAAGGTCATTGGTTAAATAAAAAGAAACTGTTTGGCCCTCATTGGTTAGAAGATAGGTGGGAGGAGTAAACAGAACAAAACGCTGGGAGGAAGAGGAAGTGAGCTCAGACTCCACAGCTCTCCTCTCGGGAGCAGATGCCGCAGAGAGACACCATGCTCCCCGCTCCAGGGAAGATGCACACGAGAGAAGCTCCGACCCAGGATGGACATAGGCTAGAATCTTCCGGGTAAGCGCACCTAGGGGCGCTACACAGATGATCAGATATGGGCTAGTCCAGGTGCGAGAGTTAGCCGAGAAGAGGCTAGATAGAAATGGGACAAGCAGTGATTAAATGAATACAGTTTGTGTGTTGTTATTTCGGGCATAAGCTAGCCGTGCAGGTGGCTGGGGTGTTGGGGACGCAGCCCCGCCGCCCTTATTACTACAGTGAACAAAAAACACTAAGAGATTTTTATGAAAATCAAAACTCAATTATACAAGTCACAATGGAAAGAAGAGTGTGTGAACTAGATGTTTGCACTAGCTAGAAATAAAATTCCAGCCCTCACACAAGTGCCACACTTATACCAACCTTGTGTACTCTCTAATAGGCTGGCCTTTATAAATCACATTCTCGGTATTCGTCCACTAACTTGGAGTAAGGCAGAGAAGCATATTCTGAGACATGTTGATTTTGAAGTATTTTTTTTAATCTCTACCAGCAGAGGAATGCTTTTAATGTGGACAGTAAGGCAAACCAAAAATTAAACACAAATCTCTCAAGTCCATTCCTTTCTACTTGGAGTGGGTGATCATGTTTCTCCAGCAATATCAGCACACATATCTAGCGGCAAGAGTTGGAGAGAAGAGACCTGAATATTTTCCTAGTATATTTTGTCATGGAACTCTAGATTACTGAGGAGACAGACCTTCCTTTCTTAGTTAGTTACAGATGTCAACTTGACACAGCCCAGAGTCATTTGAGGTTGTCTCATTTGGGAACTGCACCCATTAGATTGACTGGTGGGCATGTCTGTAGAACATTTTCTTAAATGTTAATTGATGTAGGAGGACCCAGGCCAATGAGGGCAGAGCTAGCTTTTGTGCTACTGAGGTGTAGAAAAATGTTGGACTGTAACCTGTAAGTTGAAATAAACCTTTTCCTCCCCAGGTTGTGTTTAGTCATGGTGTTTATCATAGCAAAAGAAAGCAAACAAGAACGCTCCCCCAAGAGTTAAAAACTAAACGAAGTGTCTAATAGGTCAGTCCTCCCTGCTGCGGATAAGGGAGGACTCTGAAGAGAAAGAAATACATTTGAATCTGACCGCATGTGCTTTGCCTACAGGGACCTTTCGAATGCCCTTTCTGCCGTCAGTGGAATGTGCCGCTGTGGATGTGATCTTACGGAGGACAGAGGATCATTGCAGATATAATCAAAAGAGGAAGAGGTCACGCAGGATTACAGAGGTTCTAAACTCAATAACCGGTGCCTAGATGAACAGTTCTGCAGACACAGACACATGGAGTGAAGACTGCCCTAATAAAGACAGATAGAGACAGAAAGTGAGGCAGCTAAAGGTTAGAAGTGACATGGGGTGTCAAAGTCTTCACTAAGCCTTCAGAGGGAACGTGGCTATGCCCACACTTCATTTAAGACTTCTAGCTTGAAGAATTCTAAGACAATATGTTTCTTTGGTCTTAAATCACCAAGCTAATAGGAAGCAGTTTCTGATGGCCCTGCTATAGTTTTATTTTTCCTGTTTAAGCTGTAGAAAGTAGTTCAGAGTGGCTAAGTCGTTTCCCCAGTCACATTTGAAGCTCTTAGGGCACCTTGCATCTTGGCTCTTTGATAGCTCACCATTGCTGTGAGCCCAAACCCTTACTGCGGGGTCCATGACCCCACCACACCCATGGCTGTAACTCCAGGCTCACTGTGCGTCTCTCCCTTCTGCTCCTCACACTGCCTCCAACACTCTCTCCCACGGTTAATTTGTTCTCTCACTCAAGACACTCTGAGGGGATACTTCTTGGGAACTTGCATCAAACTGTCACTGGGAAAGGCATTCTCAGACCACCTAGATTGAAAATTTCCAGAACAATCTCTCTGGCTCTTTGCCAGAGTCTCCTCCAGCTACACTGTAACCACCTTTTACTGAGTGGCTGACATTATCTGTGTTCCCAAAGCTTGAATTTGAACACAGACTTCTTGGTGGCAGAACTTGTTTTGAAATGGTGGTTTGTTGTTTTCTGCTAAGGAGGAGTCAGAGCTTATTTTTTGTATCTGAAACTTGGTTGATAGCTAATTCAGAGAATATAGCAATAGAATAAGGAGACTAGATACGCTAGAAGATTCCTACAACCTAGATCTTGGGAGGATAATTTATATCTAGGCTATTATGTATATTTTTTGACATAAGTTTTTGAACTTAAAAATTTAGTGTGGATCTACAGAAAGTAGCCAGTTGTCGCTCCTAAAAAAGATCTTAACTGACATCTAGAAAAGAGGAGAATGCCAACTGAGAGAAATTGGCTTATTCTATTAAGTTCATTTAATGGATTTCAGTAGATAGCTAGAACTCTTCATATTTTGCTCAAAACACTAGTTTTCATATACAAAATAAAATAGTATCTTTATACATGCAAATTTTCTCAGGTCTAAAAGTCAGTTTTAGCATTACCTTTCTGGTGACTACAGTTCTCAGCTCTGTCTGCATACTAATTGTGTTGGAAGCTTTTAAAATATCACTGTCCCTGTCACAGGATTCTGAATTAACAAGTTTGAGACATAGCGCAGAAATCAGTGATTTTTTAAAGGCTGTCCAAATGCTCTAAAATATAGCTAGGATATCCATGTCAGCCAGAATTACTTCTTTAGAGTAAGCTGGAGCTGTTGGGTCCTGAAATACGTAAACTGGTCTAACCCAAAATACATGTTTCGGGCTTTTTTGTAGCTGCCATAAGAATTAATTGACTTAACAGAAAATTTTGGTTGAATGATTTTAAAATTAAAATCTAATCATGGCTGGAACCATTAAAACCTGGAAATAACTATCTTGCCTCTTGTGTTTTGGTCTCCATTCAGGTAAAGACAAAAGCAGTTTCAAGAGGGAAAATACACCATTCAGGAACACTAAACATTTATGCAATAATTTTTCACTTTGCTCAGTTGAAAACATTGCCATACATTTTTACAAAGCAAAATGTATTGAGCTTATTGTGTATTTCAGTCAGCGCTATTTTTGTAACAGCTTAGGGACTATGATCTTATAAAAATATTTGGCAATCCCTATTAAGTAGACCTATTAAAATCCTAATTTAAAAATCACATTTTTATTATTCTTTGGGAAGTTCCTACATGCATACAATATAACATCCTCATTTTTATTATTAGTCGTTCAATACCCAGGCTGTTGCCATTTCCTGGTTATTTCCCATAGAGCAATAGTGAACATCAATGATCAATTACGTCTATTAGCTGCATCACGTGGTGGATCTATTTCTAGCTTTTTGAGGGCCCTTTACAGGGATTTCCATAGGGGATGCATCAGTTCCCACCCCCACCAACAGTGAGCAAGCCTTCCCTCTTACCACACCCATGGCAGCCAGCCAGCAGTTAGCACCACTGTATTTCACTTTTATTTCTTTAAACAAACTTGTTCACTTGCTTTTGATCTTAGACCTTCTGATTGGGATAAAATGAAATATCAAAGTGCTTTTCATTTGTATGTCTCTGATAGCTAAGGATGTTGACATTTTAAAAATGTTTCTTGACTTTTGTATTTCATCCTTTGAGAACCCTCTAAAGTATAGTACATTTACGCAATGGAATATTATTGAACTGTGAAGGTGAACAAAATTATAAAAATTTCCAGTAAATGGATGGAACGGGAAATAATCATTACAGGCAACACAGACTCAGAACGGCAAACAGTGCTTGGTTTCCTCTCATTTGTAGATGCTAGTTTTGAATCTTTGGATATGTGTATTCTGCTTGGAATCCCCACAGATATCAGAAAATTGGTAAGAAGCCATGAGAAGTTCAAAAGAAGGGAAACAGAGGACAGAGGGCAGTGGTGTCAAGCTAAAGCATACTAATGAATACAAGAGGGTTAAGTGGGTGGGGGAAACAGAAGGGTAAAGTAGGGAACAGAAGGAGCAAAAACTAACCTTAAAGACAGTTTTGAATAAATCGTATGGAAACTACTACTATATATTCCTCCAAAAATAAATGTACACTTATATAAAAAGAGTTAAAAGGAAGCTACCCTATAAAAGGGCAACAATGCCTCTACTAGTTACCAGAGGCCAACAAATAAAAGACCCTGTACCAGGAATGGCTTATCTCTATTAGAGTTGTTGGTCAGTAAATTCCCATAGATCCTGCAAACATTACAAACTATTATCAGTTCTCTTGGCAACCTCACGTTGCTAAAGATACCACATACTTAGATCGTAGAGCTTAGAGAAGTAAAGCTGTTGCTCACTCAAAAGCTTCATCTCTAATGGCTAGCTTTCCGAGTGTTTAAAGGTGCAACCACACCTCTAGAAGAGAAAAGTGAACATCACTCTTATCCAGATCTGAAACCTGTGAGCTTTGACTGACCTGAAAGACTGGGGCACTGGGGGCAATAGTGACATGGATGTCTTGAAAGTAACCACTTTCTGATTGGATATGAGGCTTGCTCCACAAATTGAACTTCATTCCTAACACTGTTATTAGGGTCAAGAATGTGTGGCTAGACAGGCATAGTATTAAAAATCCTCCTAATTATCTATACCCATGGAGTGGTGTATCTCCCAACCCTTATCAGAGAAACTTATTTTTAAAGAAGATTGATAACAGAGATGCTCACAGCTGGTTATCATGCAGAGAATAAGAGATTGCAGGGTACTTAGGCTTACATGAGACATCTATATCATATTCTCTCCTTCCAGGATTCAGGAATCACTGCAGAAGAGGGGGCCTAAAGGTTGTAAGAGCCTGAGGCAGCAGATGACTACAAGGAAATGGTAATTTCCAGACACAGCAAGGCCATTGCATCCATGCCCAGGCAGAAGTTGTGACAGCACACAGAAAACCTGAACAATTCAAGCGAAATAAACAACAACAACAAAAATATCTCATCATGAAGCTATTGGCAACTGATAGCTGGTAGAAGAAGGAGAATCAGATTTTCTTAAGGGCCTCTGGCAGGCTGGCAGACTTTAGAGCAAAGCCACTTATTTAAGAGTACAAGGGCAACAGAAATGATGCTTGATGGGAAGAAAAAGAGATACACAGCTGGGCGGGTAGGGAACTGGGAGTTGGATTGGGGAGGAAGGTGAATATGACTAAAATACATTGTATGAAAATTGCAAAGAAATAATAAAAACGAGAAGAAATAATATCCTCATATTATGACAGAAAGCTGATTCTTGCAGAAAGATGTCCAAGATGGTTTACAGTTGGTAAGTGATGGTGTGGAATGAGCTCCCAATCTTGAGCATGAAGCCTAAAACATTGCCTTATTAACAGTACATTAGGTGTCATGGTGCCTTTTTCCTTTCACTAACTAAAAGCGCCTTCTCTTTAATCAGATTTATGGCTAGACTTTGGATCACAAGACGTATTCTTCCATTTCTTGAAAAATTAAATCCAAGCAACAAGAAGTAATTTTTAATGACTTTACTCTTAGCATTAACAAACAGGTCTAAGCAGGTAAAGTTTGAATTGATTACCAGGGTGAGTCTAGAAAACACTTAAAAATCAAAAGCCTGTGTTATTGCTTCCCGTCGTGTACTCTCCTTCTGAGACACTTATGTTGACAATGGAGACGCTTTAGAGAAAACAGTGTTAAGATGAGTTTGTTTTTCAAATTTAATATTCTTGAAAGAGTCAAGGTTGCCTTTTCCTATAATGTGTCTTTAATTGGGCTCTTCAGTTTGGTTCTGCTTAAAGTCTGAAATAGCATCCTTGTGGCCAATCAAGACATAAAGTATCAGTTGAAAAAATTATTCAAAACCTACTGTCTTCAATGAGTTTTGAGAGGTCTTACCTTCTTGTGTAGCTGACCATTTATTAATAAAGAAATCAGATACATGCAAATGCCATAAAAGAATAAGCTTACAACTTCTGACTTCATAAGTTTAAAACCCACCATTTTGTAAAGTTGTAGATGAAGGAAACATACCCAATACCTTACATATGCCATTAATACAGACATTTCTGCTGCTGCCACCTTCAAAGCAAGGGGTGCCGTCGATGACAGCATCCAGCATTTTCTCGGAAAACTGCTCATCTATAGGTCTGCAGTACAGCTCACAAGGATGTGCTGAAGTGAGAAAAAGACAAAGCTGTGAGGTAACTCTACAGCTCAGACCCTTTCCTGAGATTCCTGTGTACTCATACCTACAAGTACCATTTAAGAACCCATCTCTTGCCTTCCTAAGACACATACTAAAATGTAGGCAGTTTTGTTCCTCTTTTTGTCAACAAAAACCTTATAATGAATTGTATTTGTAAGACTAGTTGAAAATTCTGTATGCCCTTTGTTGTAAATGATCAATCCTACACTGAACTGTATACCTAAAAATAAGAAAGCCTGGGGCATTTAGTGTTAACCTAGGAAATCTGTAATCATAATAGGTAATGCAGGATCTAGACAAGTCTGACACTTGCTCTTTGTAGCAAAGTGAGCCAAGTTCTAGGGGGAAGGCAGTCCCTTCCCGTGGCACCAACATCAGCACCATCACCTTAACACCTCCAATGAGTAATCATATTTCACAAACTCTAAAACGTGCTTCGATACAAATTGACAACTACATAGAAGCAAAGAATACAATATTCTGCAAACTGGAACCCAATATAATTATCACAGGAGCCCATCACTTTACCGTGGAAGTCATTCTAAGATTCAGCTTTTCACTGCCTTGGGAATAAAGACAGGAACATCAAAGAAACACACCTACCTATATCTGCACACACAATACTCAGAAAAATAAAAGACTTAAAGCATAGGTGCCTCAAATTTCTAATAGATAATATATAAAGTAGTATTTTTCTTTTGAATGCTATATTTTGAATGTTACATTTCATTGCAGTGCTAAAAATTGAATTTGATGCCACCCACACACTAGGCAAACACTCTACCATGGAGCTATACCCCAAGCCCACACTTTTTACTTTAGGTGAGAATTTGAGGATGTCTTCTTCAGAAATCCCTATGGGAAGCTCCCCTAAATCTGTGTGTTATGGGCAGAGCTGGTGGCCTCTTGATGCTGAGACAAGCCTTATCCTGCATGGATAAACATCAGAGGCAAAACTAAGGAGCCAGCACTAACTATGTTAGTGTAAGGATGTGATGATCCATCTCACAAAAGTGAAAGTCTAAAACTCGAGCAAGCACAGTCAATCAAGAGCTAAGAGTCTGGTCACTAAATATTAAGTTCTCTGGACAAACTGGAGACAGAGGTCAGTTACATCATTATAAACCCAAAGGAAGGAAATATGAAAATAAAGAATGCCAAAGATTTCATAGTTGCATGAGAAGATGGACAAAGTCAGAATATGCCAAAGAGATTTTTCTGCAAAGGGCCATGGTCAGGACCATAGAATGGAGGACGAAACAGAAACTAGAATTACTGTCAACTTCTTTTCCTGGCAGTCAGATTAACACTATCACTGACCAACCTGAAGTAGAAGTGCTTAGGGGCAGCCACCCAGGAGTGATCATGCTTTCTCAGGGATGAGAACATCCATTCGTCTGTTCAAGCTAGGGAACCACTTCCTAAGACATTGATCTGAGTTTGAGAAACCAGACTCATAATTTTGTATTTGGACACACGCAGAAAAGGAAAGTTTTCCTCAAAAAATTACAGAGATTCCCTTTAAAAAGTTGTGCAGCGGCCAGGTGTGCTGGTATACACCTTTAACCCCAGAACCCAGGAAGCCGAAGCACAAGAGTCTCTGTGAGTTAGAGGCCAGCCTAGTCTATATAAGAAATTCCAGGACAGCCAAGGCTGCCTGGTGAGACTCTATCTCAAACTAAATAATATGCTTATCTACTTCAAAGCTGTGGGGAAGAATCAGGTATGAAGTAGGGCGGATATTAAGGAGGTACTTAATCTTCCATCACATAACTGTGTTTTTATAGTGAATAACCCCCCATCCATGTTAAGCACTACACCAAGTTCTGAGTGGTGAAGTCCCAATGCTTGTTATATGTTTGTGGGTCCGTGCTGTGTGACATCCCTCCTGAATAATAAAATACACAAAGAGATTTTTGTTAGTCTTGTTTACACAGTAAATTAAAAGAAAGTTGACTTACTGAAATTAGCAGGTAATACTTTATTAAACTTTATTTCTGGACTTCGTTTTCATTTATACAGGTTATCTCCTTTCATAATTCCTATGCAGTTAGTACTTTTATCACCTATATCAACATTTAGTAAACGTAGATATAAGAGATATAAGTCCTGTGATCTTCCAGTATGAACGGCAAAGCTAATCCACCAGACCGATTGAGTTCAGGGTCCAAAGTACTACCCCCTACGATGTGTCATTTAAACGTCGTAACCCCACAAGAATGTCTTTGATGAGATCTTTAACGAGTCCACATTTTGCACCATTACACAAACTCGGTGACACACCAACTGGACTCCATTTTAACTTAATATACATTATCTCATGGTGCACTTATGTGGAGAAAGTGCTAGATCCTGGAATAATAATTTCTACCGAGAACAGCTGAAATAGTTTCAGTTAATGAAAATCTAATATCATCATGGGAAAATGACTTACTCTTTCTGTGCTTCAGCTGTATGCTAAATACTCGGCCCTGTGCTGTAGACACACAATAAGGGCTCCGCTAATGATGGTCATTATTTCTATATCCTCACCGTTAACTTAAGGTTTTCGAAAGCTCATTAAAAGTGGCATTGACATCTTGTGACTTTCATTCCAATTTTTTCAAATAGTGAAGAGATTAGTAACTGCTGCTCAGTTCTCATGACGAACAAAAACAACAACAAAACAGACACAAAATACCTCTGCAGATTATTAATTATTAACCAAGCTTGCATTAAGTTCATACTTCATTTGCATATTTTCTAAATGACTGGAGGTTTGCCCATTTATTATAAAGAATATAAATCTTGTTCAGACAGACAGGTATCTCCAGACTTTCTTTACCGTAACTGTGGACGTCATCACCCAAGACTGCTTGGGTCTTAACTACAGAGGTCCTCTTGTCTACAGTTCTAAGGCTGTGGATTTGAAGTGTGCTCAACAGCCATGTTCTTAGGGACATTCAGGTCTAGTATATGTTGATTAGCTACTGACAGCCAGTAGAGGCTGGGAAGGAATATATGCTCAATAAGATGAAGAAAGAAGTTCAGGATTGAAGATTCTCCTTCACCCAGCACTGAGTTTGTGATATTGGGGCCCAAATTTTATTCCCAGATCAAAGTTTTAAGAGGTTAGGCTGCACAGAGGGAATTCTTTGAAAGACGGTATTGTAAGCATTGACACATTAACCTCTCCCAGAGTGATTACTATTGAACATTATTGCAAAAGACGTCTGATTTATCCTTGCCAACTAAATGCATTATCAATATTATTTGTGAAAATATTCTGTATGGATCAACACGGAATGTCATTTTAATCATGAGACAATATTAGCTCAGACTGTAATAAAAATAACTATTATCCTTAGTGAGAGAAGTCAAGAGGATTTGCACAGCAGTGGAATGCTTATCCAGAGACAAATGTACACATCAACTAAGTTCAGTTTCTGTAATGGGAAGCTGTGCAATTAACTGAGAGGAATATGTGAACTTTCATTCTATGATCTACACTTAGGGAATCAAGAAAGCTTCAAAATTGACAAGGACAATCTATTCTTGTGCAAACAAAGAATGTGCTATTAACAATGATTACTTCCTGGGAACAGATTGAATGCGATGATATAATGAGAGTGCATTTTTCTTCCATTCGATTTGGAACATTTACAGTTTATAAAACACATATAATCCTTTCTACAGCAATGCCTCAGCTCTGAAACAATAGAAATTGAATACTCTCCTTTATTTCATGGTTATCACAACGTATTTCCATGATGAGAGGCCTTTATTTCAAAACTACCCTCTGCTCTGTCTTCTCAGTATAGGATTGACACACCCTTTAATGTTAGACCATGCAAACATATTAAGTATGCTGCACACACAAAACACAAATGTCTGTTGAATGTAAGTGTGTGGTTTGCTAGCCTCAGAAATATCTGTTGAGTGATAGTTTGAGTTTATTCTGAAAATAAAGCTTGCTTTGAGTCAGAGGGTGGAGCTAGCCACTAGTTGAGCAAAATTGACTTAGGGGTATGGAGGACTGTGGACAGATAGGAGACAGAAAGGAATAAGGCGGGTCTGAGAGAGAATCTCGGCCTTTTTGGAGGAAGATCAGAAGAGGTAGGAAGTCACTGGTGGCTACTCTCCTGCTTCTCTGATCTTTCAGGTTCTTATCCCAGTATCTGACTCCTGATTATTTTATTGGTAAAGAACAATTAGATAAATGCTTCAAATATCCTTAGATATCTATGGCAAAAACAATAGCAGGCAGTATGGAGATCAACCACTGTTTTTAATTTATCTTTAAAATTAGCATATAATACACTACATAACATCATGACATTTTCAAAGTCATTTCAAAGTGTGTCTTATCTTAGTAGATTTCCCTCTCCCCTGCCTCAACTACCCTCTTACCCCTACTATACCCCCATTATAACCCCCCACTTCTACGTCCACTAGACCAACTGCTTTTATCCCTTCAGAGTTTACCTATGCTTTAGACCAGGGAGAACCCTGATTGAAGAAGGCAATGAAAACGGGAGGTTTAGTGTCCCTTAAACAGTTTATAATGCTGAGTCAAAAGTCCTGTATGTGTCCCGGCCCCACTTCTCCAGCCTCTCTTTCATGGTACTTTGGGTGAGTCTGTAGGTATCCATCTTGTCACAAGGGGTTCTACATAAGGAGGCAAGGGTGGCAATGGATGGTTTTCATTCTCGCCGGTCCTCATGTGGACCAGAGATTCACCGACTCAGATGTGGGCCACAGAGTCTAAAACCTCTCATGCTGAATTCATTGCCTCACATCTATTCACCTGCCCTGCTGTATCCTTTCGTCTGGGTCATGTGATGTTTTCCCTCTAGCTTTCAATAGCATTTGTAATTTGGCTAAGTGAAAGCTCTAAAATCACTTTGCAGGTGAACTCTTGCCCTCAAACTGCCTGATTAACCTTTCCAGCAAGCTGGTGTGGCTAGGAAAATGTACCGAGTCAGAGTTTGCACTTTCAGTTCTGCAGAAATGTAGTCACTGAATACTTTTTCTCAGTGACCCTAAAAGTGAGCGTTAGCTATAAAAATGCAAAAATTAAATAAAACTTGTTTTTAATAGATGAATCTTACCCTCGCACTGTGTGATTCATCTGCTCTCCCAAAACAGCTCATGTAACTGGATGTAATTACTGAATCAAAGGTTGCGTTTTTGATCCTGCTAAAACAGGATGGCTCGGCCTTCAGGGTTAATAATCTTAAGAAGTGACCATTAGAAGTAGAAACATCAAACTTGAAATGAAGGATAAAAATATTTAAGACGGGGAAAAGTTTTGATGCATTTTGTGTGGCTTGGGAGAAAGAGCAGCTGTTCAGAAGGGGGGAAAACACTAGGCTGGAGGATTGATGCTTCCATCACAGATAAACAACTCAGCCATCATATCCAATTCCAGTGATAAATGCAAACCAGTCACTCCAAAGCATACAAAAGCTTTGCCTGCTCTTATGACTGTCATTTCTTTAGTACCCACAGCCATACTAAGCAAAAAGTAGGCACATGATAATTGCTTATAAATCAATGAAAAGCCAAATTGAATCAACCCTTTTTATGTCAAGTCAAGCTATTTGAACTATCAGTATTCAATACTCTCTAGTCCAATTCTGCCCCCTTGGGAAGGGTATGGGATACAACTGAGCACCCATAAGACCAACGAACCTGTTTTTGTTTGTTAGTCCTAGAAAGCTACTCATTCAGTCCACAAATTCAGTGACCCCAACACTTTCAACAAAATATGCAGGACATAGACACAGATAGCACTGACTAAATGTTCCTTTCTCATTACTTGTTTGGGAGCCCGCGAGGATACACATTTGTTTTCCTAAAAGCGAATGTTTTGATTGCACCAATACCTGATTGCTTCACTCACATAAAGCAAGAACTGGGGACAAGGAAAAATGATAGCTAACAAGATGCTTTGGAGACTCAATATGGGCAGAGCTCTGAAGAGCTTTTGACTAGAGCTGTTGAGTAGAATTGTGCTAGAAGCCAACTGGGAGATTCTTGCATCTGTGGCTCCTCACGACTCTCAGCACATTGGAATTTCAGGAATCTAATCATCATAGGAAAGTTAGATTAGCTATTCTTTTTACTCCCTTGCCTCAAATAGCCTTAAGTTAGGGAGATCTTTCTTGTTTTATTCCTCGTTCAAGTAATAATGATTAGCATAGATGAAGGATTGCTGACTTCATGCTCAGGAAAGAATCTAGAGCTATATCTGACAGTGTGGTCAACACGGTAGTTACAATCTTACTTACATCTTAGTCATAAATACATCTTAGTCAATTTTCCATCCCTTGACGCTCATCCTTGAGATCTTTGATTTTACTTTTGAATCTTCTTGTGCTATGCTTCACACATGGAATGTTGATCTCAGGCCCAGCATTCATTTCTGATGAAGTCATTTTTATGATCTTGACTTTTTTGAACTGTTCTCCATATGAAATGACTTTTTTCAATGCCTTACTTTTTCTTTCCTTCACAGAAAGACCCATTATACCTAAACTCATCAACTGCATTTAAATTATTCCTGCCCCATCTGTCCTGAATATCTACCGAAATCACTTTCCGTTCCATGGGACCACCCACAAGCAATGAGTATTCTAAATTCATGTCTCATTTATGCAAGCGAGGCACTATGTTTGAAGGACATCACTTTCATCTCCTACAGGGAAGAATAGGGCATACTCAGCCTTCAACATTTAGAGGTCAGCTTGAGCCAGTTAGTATAATTGTCTTCTACAATTAAGAACCCCGGATGAGCGTTGTAGAGCTTCTGAGAAACTCCGGACCTGAGATTCATGTTGAAGGCCCCTTACCTTGATTAAACACTGGGAACCAGTGATAGAATGCGTTTTTGTAGGGGACAGTGTCAAATTCACTGCACTGCATCTGCCGGAAAGTCGGAGTATCTGAGCGGCAGGGACGGACGTTGCATAAGCGATAGCGTTTTCTTTCTCCAGTGCAGTATTTCCCGCCAAACTTTGGTCTACAGATAAAACAGACAAGCTGTTCTTTAAGTTTCCTGAGAAGCCCACAATTTCCTGTTAAAATCCTTTGCCACCTAGCCATGACTGTTCCTTGTCAAGCCATGTCAGTTTCTGACCTGAAGAAACAGATAAAGCCTTCCAATTCTATGTGTTATGAGCTGCAGCCGATTTGCAGCCCTGAGAAGCAATCCCTCAAGTCTAGTTGTGTTCTTATTCTCTGTGAAAGCCATGAGACGTAGTCTACTCCCCCTTCCCCATCTTTCTTAGTGCAAGCTGAGCTCGGGTAGCTCACACGGCAGACTCTTCCTTCGTCTCTTCCGTGAGGAGGTAACACGAATTGTCCTTAAGTTCTGAGGTCACACAAGTCTCCATTCATTTACAGGGACTCTGTGACTTGGCACCTGTCTTTCTCATTTCCAAGTGACAAATATTACCAAGAAGAGCTCCTTAGGAGCCAAACTGTGCCAGTATTTCACTGTCCCTGTAATGGTCTCACTTGACCAGTAATGAGGATAAGGTCAGGAAAAGAACCCAGGGAAAAATAAGGTTTTTAGGCCATTGCATATCAACTGTGATCAAAGAAAGCTACAGCCTTACAGCATAAGTGGGTCTAGTTGGCTCACACACTCTGTGACAGGAATCACAGAGGCCTTTATACAACCTGTTCCCATTGACAGAGGTCTCAAGAAAATCAAGAAAATGAGTTATGGGGTCAGGTGTCATCAAAATTGCAGCCTTGGTGATGGGCATGAGAAAACATTGTCCTCTAACTCTGGGTTGGGAATCATTTTGCGGTGCCTCAGCTAGGCCATATACCTTCTCTGAGGAGCATGTGTTGCTAAACATCTTCCCCAGGAAGATGTGGTGGCTGAATCCATACAAATCTCAGAGAAAATTGCCTCTATTTCTTGTCTCTAAAGGTACATCTCTGACCAACTTGACAAGTATTTTGACTAGAAATAATGTACTGTATATGACAGTCCTGCTGTTGAATTTTTGAAGTAATGGAGTTTTATCGAGAGGCAATATTTTAACACAATTGCATTGTTAATTCCTCAAGCAAATCCTTACATTTGTAAGTGATGACCTCACAATTACCACTTATTTGTAATTTATTATATAATAGGTAATATATTAAACTACAGATATTAAAATCTAATCCTCTGAAAAAAACACACTTTAGCCAACCCTAAAATGGCTTCCTTAATATAGATATCTTCTTTCCTGCTCTAGAGGGGATTCCAGGTGTCCACGGGGATGTCCCGAGCTAGTTCCTTGGGCAGCAGAGGAGAGGGTGCCTGAACTGTCCTTGCCCCACTATCACACTGATGATTATCTCGAATATTACCATAGAATCTTTGTCCAGCGACAGATGGAGATAGAAACAGAGACACTCGGCAGAGCAACGGACTGAGCTCCCAAGGTCCAGTTGAAGAGCAGAAGGAGGGAGAAGAGGAGCAAGGAAGTCAGGACTGCGAGTGGTTGGTGTACCCCCTGAGGCAGTGTGCCTGTTCTAATGGGAGCTCACCAAATCCAGCTGGACTGGGTCTGAATGAGCATGTGATCAAACCAGACTCTCTGAATGTGGCTGACAATGGGGGCTGACTAAGAAGCCATTGATAAAGGCACTGGGACTTGTTTCTACTGCATTTACTGGCTTTTAGGGACCCTAGTCTATTTGGATGCACAGCTTCCTAGGCCTGGATATAGTGGGGTGGGCCTTGGACTTCCCACAGGACAGGGTTTCCTGCCCTCTCTTAAGGAGGGAGGGGGAGGGAGGAGGGTGAGTGGAGGGGCAGGAGGGGAATGGGAGGAGTGGAGGAAATGTAAATTTTGAATGTAAAAATAAAATACTTATTTGTCATTTGCAAAAAACCCACACTTTATATATAACAAATTGTATGTATATGTAGCACATGTCCATATACAGTTTATAAACAGTATTATGTTAATTAAGAAAAGGAGAAGTTTAAGATTTGGAACTTAGATACTGAGAGGCTTTGTAACCACTTTTATCACTTGCTTTAAAAAAAATACATGGCTCTTATTCTGCAATAAGGCAAATCTAGGAAAAAGAAGCATAGTCTAGTTTCCACTTCTAGGAAGAAGCAAATGTATCCTTAAAAAAATGTATACTTAGAAACTTGTATATGAGGAAATAATGAAATCAAGAATGCAATATTTTTAAAATTATGACAATTTAAACTTAACTTATATACACATAGTAACATTGTAAGTTTATTATATGAAAAAATTAGATTAAAAATTAAAAAGTGAATTATGAAATTCTTTATAGGTCATTATGGAATCCTAAAATGCATAGAAATATGTTGTTAGAATATTAGTGATAATTAACTTCAGAAATGTGTGTGCCCATTTTATTACTTACATGAGGGATGAACACTTTGATGTAATTGTATATTCGTTGTGATTGAAAGCTACCTATAATCATATCAACAAAACTGAGTTTAATGAATCTATTTCTTAGAAGAGAGTGTAAGTTATCTGGAAGGATTTAATTGCATAAGCTCCTGGAGACTTCCACATAGATAACATGTTTGAAAGAAAATTGTGTATGTATTTAAAAGAAGTTTGCTTTCTTTAACTCAAGTGATGGAATAAGATTACTTGTGTTTTGAGACTCAGAAGTCAAGTTAAAACCTATCAAAACAGAAGTGCTTTGTTTCACATGTGTGAATCATCTGGGTCTTTCTGTCTTTGGGAATTATCTGGGTCTTTCTGTCTTTGGGAATTAGTCTAGTTTTCTCCAAACACCTTCAAGAATGGTGTCGTGCCATTTGAGAATAGCCTCCCAGCACACGCAGAAGTGAGGAGAGCAAGTGTTCACGCCAGGCCTTACTCGGGGTTGTTGCAGAGCCTCTCGGCACTCTGTACTCCTGCCCCGCAGGTCCTGGAGCAGTGGGACCAGGATGACCAGCGTCCCCAGCCTCCAGGGATGCTCTCTGGTTTCTTCCCCACTGTGATACACTTTCCAGCTATACACCACTGCAAAGAGATGTGAGGGGGTGGGGACACATATGTCAGGAAGATTCTAAAGCAAGCAGGCCAAAGAATTTGTAAGTCTAAACCCAATTCTTTCCAAGCCAAAAGACGTCAGGAGTCACACAGAAAAGGGCTCACAGAGCTTCCTCAGATAAGCTTAGCTTCTAGTATCAGTTTTATACTGTGTCTATAAACTCAGAGATGGAGGATACCAAGCTCAAGCTATATCAAGACACCCACTAAACTCCTAAGCCATAGACAATAAGCCCACTTGCTTAGTAGTTCACCATCCCCTTGGGCAGTCTGGAAGAGACCTACTGTCTGAGTTGTGGCTGTAGGACTTTCCTGCTTCAGAAAGTGGGCAGAACTCTAAGACAATCAGTCATGCCAGACAATGAGAAGCAAGATTATTAATGACCCCAATCTGATGTTTATGAAAAGAAGAAGCAACTCCCCTATGCTTCCCAGTCTTCAATCTGAGGGAGAAATATCAAAAACTAAAGTGAGTAGCAAGCTCAGAAGAGACCGGAAACTCCACATACGTTTATCAGGGGAAGTGGGGCCAATGCTCTAAAAGTCAACTTTCGAACTGTGCTCAGCCCTTTCTCACAGACCACTGGGGCCCAGCAAAAGCTGGAAAGAGCGACAGAAGTGGAATCCTTTCCCACGTCTGTTCTGTCTCTGTGAGAGGCACTGGGTGCTCCTCATGCCCTCTAGAGCCTTCTGTGTCTGGTCCGACTGTGTGAGTGACATTGGGTGCCCCTCACGCCCTCCAGGGCCTTCTTTCCACCTCTTTCCAAGAACTCCAGGACAGCTGCCCTCCCACGTTTCTTCCTCAGGCCAATGACACATCACCTTCTTTTCACCACAGCGTGTCCCATCTGCAGCAGCATCCAGCTTTGAGCGGCAGAAGCCTTTCACAGAGCACCACAGTGTCTGGCAAACATTCTGGAAAACAAACATGAAAAGTGTTGCATGGAAGCATATCTGGAAAAAAAAAACCCTACTAATTTAGAAGGTAAGAAACTAACAGGTACCAAGGATTGACAAATGGGATTACATGAAGTTAAAAAGTTTCTCCATGGCAAAAGAAGCTATGAGCAAAGTGAAGAAGAAACATGCATAATGGGAGAAAACTTTTGCCAGCTATACTTCAGACAGGAGGTTCCTATTTATCTATCTATCTATCTGTCTGTCTTCTATCTATCTGTCTGCCTATCTATCTATCTATCTATCTATCTATCATCTAACTATCTATCTACCTATCATCTATATATCTATCTATCCATCCATCCATCTATCTATCTACCTACCTATCTACCTATCATCTATCTATCTATCTATCTATCTATCTATCTATCTATCTACCTACCTATCATCTATCTATCTGTCTGTCCGTCCGTCCGTCCATCCGTCTATCTATCTATCTATCTATCTATCTATCTATCTATCTATCTATCATCTATCTAATATAAATAAAGTATTTCAAAACTGTAGGGTTGGCTGAGTCCAAATTATAAAAGAATGTGAACAAGGAGTTGGGATTGTACCCAATGGTTAGTGGTGACTCCAAGAAAAGAATAGACACATGGTTAGATTTGTGCTTTTAAAATAATGGCAATAGCACTTTGGATAGTAGATAGACAGGGTAGGTAGTTAGAGTATCAAGAGGAGAGCAGCAGAATTGAGACAGCAGTGGTAATGGAGAAGGCCGGACTGAGATGTTAATTATTTAAGAGCACAACATCAAGACTTGAAAATAACGAAGAAGCAGAGTGGTAGGAGATGAGTCTTCTTTCTATGCTGTGATCTTATGACATTCTTCAACCAAGGTGACATTTAGGAAAGGAGCTATTTTAAGGATTAGGCTGACAGCTATAGCATTTATTGGGTTAAATGCTGTGAACTCTGGAAACCACCATGCATGGAACTGCCTTCAAGTTGCATAGGACTCCACAGAGCTCCAAGAAAGTTGGGTCTGAGAATGTCAGTGATCCCCATTGTAAGTGTCTGGTTTACATACACATGAGTATATTTAAAAGCAAGCTTTCATTTCTGGGCTCAGGCCTGACGTTTCCAAGGTTTTTCTGGTGCCTCCTTCACAACGCTGCAGATCTCAAACCCTGCCCCCTCCCACCAGAGCACCAGGAAACCAAGTGCTTACTTCCACTTCCTGGCAGAATGTAGCATTTGGGCCATATTGGAGCTGGCACTGGTGGTGGACATCATAGATCACTCCAGGAGCAATGACATTGGACTTCAAGCCTTTCTTCTTGGGAACATCATCAAGACAGAATCCCCTGCCCCGGCTGCAAACAAGTCAACAAACACCAGAGCAACTGCTCCCAACTCTTTCCAGTCATCCAATAGACATTTACATCACAAGGATTCATTCCTTGTCCTTCCTGACAGCCTTATTCTTACAAGCAAGAGAACCCCGGGGGCCTTAGAAGAAAGTTAATCAAAGGAAGTGCAAATCCCATCTGACAGAATATGTTTAGTTGTATCTAGGAAATACAAATTGTATTTGTTCTAGTTAAGGGCTAAAGACTATGACCCAAAGCAACCTCCTCTTCCTTATGGCCCTTTCCTTCTTCGTATATACGTACACACACACACACACACACACACACACACACACACACCACATACACCACACACACACACACACACACACAGCTTGGGACAGTATCAACAAGGAAGAATCAGGTTGCTCACTTGCCTGTAGATAGGGGACTTAGTCAGAGAGCAGAAGGGGCATCCACTCCTGTGGTGCCACTGCGATACTGAGGACTGGAAAATGAAACCAAGTCTTTCCCAGGCATTAACTCCTCTATGGAAGACTCATTATGACTTCCAACTTAAGAGAGCCCGGTGAGACTGCCCGGAATGGAGCTGCACTTACTCCAGGAAGCGGGTGATGTAGTCTTTGCTGCATTTTGACCATGTCAGTGGGGTGGGATCGTACTGAATTTGCTGGGACATGATGTATGGGTGCCTGCCCACAGGCTCACAGTCATTTTCTTTTCCATCATGCTGGATGCCAAAGCTGACACAAAACACAAGAACAGAAAGCAGACAGGCATTAAACAGGAGAAACTCACAGGTTCGCCACCATGATTAAAACCCACAGGAAGCCACTTTTGTTCCAAAGGGGGCTATTTATGAAGTGAGACTTTGAAGTTGGAAGGACATAGCTAATTTTGGACTCAGAAGTTCAGGGACGACTATAGACATGCCCTTAACCTCAGCTACATAACCACGGCAGCCATATGGAGAATTAAAACAAACCTCTGCTTGGCAGAAAGCCGAGCGTGCTCAGCCTGGCTCCCTGTTTGGCAGAAAGCCAAGAGTGCTCAACCTGGCTCCCTGTATTCTGAAGTCAGAAGAGCAAAGCATGTCCCAGTACACCTGTCTTCTCTTTGAAGCAAGTCCAGTATAAGCAAATCCAAGAGAACCAAGAAAGCAGTCTAAGGGAGTCTCTGGTGGAGGCCCAGGCACTGACGAATGGATTTTTTTTACCCCATTCCAACAGATCTTCAATGCCCACACAATGGGGAGACCTCACAGTTCAGTGGTTGAGAGCAGAGGTTATGAAGATAGACAGTCTGGATTGAATTTGAGCTCTGTGGTTTGATGAAATTTGAGTTACTGCAAGTTACTTTCTCTTCTAGAAAATGGGCAGTCACCATAGTGCTAGGAAGAGATCTGAAGGAAGAAAGACCCAAAAGCCACTGAGCAAGGCCCGGTCTAGATCAAAAGTCGCATAAGCAACAGAAATTTAATTGGGAAGTGGTGGTGCACGCCTTTAATCCCAGCACTCAGGAGGTAGAGGCAAGCGGATCTCTGTACATTTGAGGCCTACAAGAGCTAGTTCCAGGACAGGCTCCAAAGCTACAGAGAAATTCTGCCTCAAAAAACAAAAAACAAAATAAAATTTCCCTTGGACGATGACTCAGCAAATCAAATTCAGCAAACTCAAGTTCTGTCCCCTAGAACCCATGTAAAAAGCCAGCATCTATGATTCCAGTGTGGAGAAGGCGGTTGGTGCCTGCCGTCCGACAAGCCTGGCCTTCTGGGTGAGTTCAAGACCAGTGAGAGACCCTGTCTCAGATAATAAAATGCAGAACAGACGAGGAAGACACCGTCAACCCAACGCTGACCTCTGGCCTCTGTGCACGTGTGCATACAAGTACACACACATACATATATACACATTTGCATAGCTATGTGCACACATGTGTATACACAACAGATATTAATTGTCGAGATTAATTTCCTTCTTTTAGAGAATAATTTTACAGGTCAAAAGCCATCCATCCTGTTGGAGGCAAATGTGGTCTCCAATAGAGATCTTGTGTTTTGAACTCATTTGTGTGTCTGTCCCATGGTCTCTTTCTGTTATGGCAGGCCAGGAAAGCAGTTCTGAAGGACTATAATATTTAACTGCCTGCCATGCCAGAGGTGCTTAGGAAATAACTGACCCAGAGTTGTCGTTCTACAACTAATATCCTTAGGATTCTCCAAAGATACCTGAGGTTCCTACAACAATCTGTTCCCATGGAGATTTGGGCCAGTTAGATCCTAGAGATGTTGGCTTAAGTTTTTCAGAACAGAATACAGAAAAGTATGATTTTTAAAATTTTTTTCCCCACTCCTCTGAGTAAGAAACTCACATTTCACTTTAATGGATCTGGTCAGCGTTAGCAGCTCATGCACAGAATAGACTTTGGAATTTAGAGATTGTCTTGTGTTTTATGTATTGCATTATTAGCAACTTACTTGCAAACTTTAATCACAGTCCATGAATATAAAAGTCACAAGGAAACATCAAGAATAAGTCTGCAGATTTAATCATCTACTTACAAAGAAAGTGGTAGAGTAGAAACCTCTTGTAAGGCTTCCCCGGGCTGCTGCCCGTCAGCCCCACCCTGTTCATTACGCGTTTACTGCACAATGTCATATATTCAGCAGCTAGAAAAGGTCTTGCACTGGGAGCAAGTCTCAAAAAAAATTCACAAAGAAGATATTTCTGAGACAGGGTCTTATGAAGCTCAGGTTGGCCCCTAACTTGCTATGTAGCTGAGGATGGTCTTGAACTTGTGATTCAAGTACCTCCACCACCCAGGTGCTGCAATTCCAGGTGTGTGTCCTCCTGTTTGGTTCATAAAGTACTAGGGTCAAATTCCAGGCTTCATGCATGCTGATGAAGCATTCTATCAAATGAGCAACAACCCCAGTCCCAAACGATGATCTTTTCAGTGGAGGGTATTCTAACATACACATCTGTGTGCTTGAGGTTGACTTTTTCATGTTTTCTTAGTACTGAAGGCTGAATCTAGGTTCTTGCGCTTGCTAGGAAAGCACTCAACCATGGAACTACATCTTAAGTCTTTAGTCTTTTGAAATAGAATTTTGCTATTGCAGCCTGGTCTAACTGGAACGTATGGTCCACTTGCTTCTATCCCCGTGAGACAATCCGTGTGTATCACAATGTTCCTGGTTACTGGTCATTCTATACTCAAAATATAGAAGCTCACCAAGATCTCATTTTTGTTTTCCTACATTTTTAGTGCATTGCAGAACCTTTTCCTCAAGCTCTATTCTTGTTTTAAGAAGAAAAAGGTGCTATGAAACAAAGGCACTGTCTGCTTGCACTAAGCTGGTGGAGGAGTCACATGGGAGGAGTAAGTCAGGAACAGTGAAGGATGAGAATGCATGGGGCTGGAATGGCAAAGGGTCTGTCTCCAAAAGATGTCTTCTACCCCTTGGGGAGAATCCAAGCAGTAGTTTGGAGCAGGCACCTTGTATTGCTGTATCAATCCCAGGGGTTTCTTGGCCAACCTGTTTTCTGGGTCTTCGT
The DNA here is from genome assembly GCF_037038515.1 of Microtus pennsylvanicus. Classification (NCBI taxonomy): domain Eukaryota; kingdom Metazoa; phylum Chordata; class Mammalia; order Rodentia; family Cricetidae; genus Microtus; species Microtus pennsylvanicus. The sequence goes on from NC_134584.1 coordinate 26,185,520, forward strand.
TGTTTCAATTCCTTTAAAGTGGGTTTACTAAATTACAAGCTGAAGTAGTAGCTTAAGTAAATTCCTTGCCTTCAGTAACACTTTGTGGGGGTATATCTGCTCTTTACCTCATAGTGTTTATTCATCTTATGGTTCTGTGAAACTTGCAGAGAACAAGAACCATGAAAATGGGAATATGAGCTTTTCCAAATCTTTCAGAGAATACCAGGTTTGAACAGACGGGGAGAAAAGCTCAATAAATGAAACAGCACAATCTGGAAGCTGGGGTGATGATATTGAGCCAATGTGTACACTCAATATAACCATGGTGCTTTCATTACGAAGAGCAAAGTAATTTTATATATTCTAATTTACATACACATAGCCAAGTTTCAAATCTTGCACCTACAGGTGAGAGCGAGCAGTCAGCATTTCTCTGTGTGTGTCTGAGTTGCCTCACTCTGAGTTAGTATTACTAGCTCCATCTATTTACCTCTAAATTTCATTTTTTCTTTGCAGCTAAATATTATGCTGTATGCATATATATTTTCATTATCTATTCAGTAGTTCATAAATATTTAGGTTGAATACCCATAGAAGTCAATGAACTAGTAAGAAGTTATGGTTGATTTCAAGAGAAGGTAGAGAGAATACCAGTGTAATGAGGCAAAAAGAGGAATGAAAGCCTGGCGGAGGTGGCACACGCCTTTAATCCCAGCACTCGGGAGGCAGAGGCAGGCGGATCTCTGTGAGTTCGAGGCCTGCCTGGTCTACAAAGGGAGTTCCAGGACAGGCTCCAAAGCTACAGAGAAACCCTGTCTCAAAAAACAAAAAATAAAAAAATAAAAAAAAAAGAGGAATGAAGAAACAGGAAAGCTTTAATGGGGCAAGGTGGGAGGGCAGGGATGAGGCGAGAGTATGAAGAGGGATGAGGAACACCAAACACCTTTGAAAATTCTACGTGGAAATGTATTATTGTAGGACCTTCCGGAAATATGTACATATATAAAAAGAAATGAGACATGGTTATTCTATAACAGAGGAACAACACCTCTCTCAGACAGTTATAACCACCAAATAAAAAGCTCAGTGCTGAGTATGGGCTACCTCTTGACGAATCATTGGTCAATGGAGTCTCTTAGATTACCCCAAATTATGGGCTATTACCCCTGTTCTTGAATACCCTTTAGAATGGGATGGTAAGACTCTCCTGCTGAAGACACCACACACTAAAATCATAGGACATAAAAATCTCAACCTGGTCCTAACCTGGAAGCTTTATTCCTACCAGAAAACTTTCATGGTTTGAGAGGTTCTGTTTACATTATCAGGGTTATAAAGTGTTGAGCAGTTTTACCTAACTGTGAGCCCTAAAGACTACAATAACAACTGGCCTGGCAAGATACATCACTGGTGCAATAGTGGATATACAGGCATAACCAATACTCGTTCTGATTGGATTTAAAACCTGCTCTACACAGCAGAACTTATGCTAGTACCATTAACTGGGCCCAAACCCTGTAGCTGGCTAGGGTCATAGATCCTAGGGGAGAACCTAAGTTCTTGTTATTATATCTATAAATTAATGCACCTTTCCGCTTTCGTCCAGGAAGCTTCCTTCTGCAGTAGATGGAATGGCAGTTCACAAATCCACAACAGGCCAACGTACAGAGAAGACAAGACTGGAATACTCAGCTCAAGATGGAACATTCTTCTTTTTAAAAATCAATTCTAAAAATTGGGGTTAGAGATACGACTCAGCAGTTAAGAACACTAGCTGCTCTTCCAGAGGACCCAGGTTAGGTTCCTAGCACCAACATGGCAGCTCACAACGGTATAATTCCAGTTGAACGAGGTCTAATGCCCTCTTCTGGCCCTTATGGGACTGAGCATGCCTGTGGTACACAGAAATACATGCAGGCAAAACACCTGTATATGTCAAATAAAACAAAATATCGATTTAAAAAGAATGGGAATTGATACCCGAGTTGTAAAGAAGAGATTCTTGCTAATAGCAGGCCTGGGAGCCAGTGAAAATGCCCATTGTCCACAAGGCCTGCCTGCACTTCTACCACAGGGCTGGGCCGGGGAACACTCCTACTGCCCTTCACGGATCAAAGTCTCCAGGAGTCTATGAGGCCTTTGCGGCACCACCCAAGTGCTGGGTACTAACTGCTTCATGAGCCTCATCCCCCTACGTAGCAGGATTGAGGAGGTCTATATGTTTGTACATGAGAATATCTTTCATTTTGCTAAGACTAACAATCACTGCTTGTTTTTGCCAGGGCTAACATTTTGGTGTAGCTCATCCACATTGACAATCATGGTTTAATTACAAAAAGTCACCTATGTTCTCTATCTCTGAATTTTTGACAACCAAAGATATTAAAAGATATCACACTTGTCATCGGGGCTGTGTTGTGAGGATTCAATAAATCACAGCACCTAAGAATTTGCCTGGTGCCACCCACTCATTTAACAGATAAAATTAAGTATAGCAAGATCAACGGAACCATCTAGGAGCATACTACTGACTGATGGAAAAGTCAGAGCAAGTGTTTACTTTACCCAGTCATGGGGCAATGTTCCAGCCTTGTCACATAGGTAAAATTACTTTGCATGGTTGCAAGCTTTATGGTGAGTGAGCCCGGACTGAAGAGGTCTCACACAATACAGTCTCCGGGGTTCTTCTCAACTCTTACTCTTCTCTAGTGCTTTACTGAGTGTGCCTGGTGTTTGTTCTTTATAGAGAGGAGAAGAAACAATGGTGGGGGCAGGCTCCCAGGATGCAGTATGGGTAGATTAATTGTTCATGGGACTCCTCACTCTGAATCTCCTGTTAGAAAAAGCTCTTTCATTTGTGGTTACACTGACAAGCAAAGCCCAATAGGCTAAGATCTTTACTGAGGGGAACCCTTGATGTCTGGCAAATCCAGAATCTTTATCAAACCTCCACTCAAACATTCTGACATCTGACTTCAATAATACATCTAGCTAAAGCATATATTTAAATAACTTGAATGCTCTACTAATTGGTGTGTAAATGGTCTCTGAAAGCTTATAGAAGTTTTCGATTTTTTTCTTAATTTTGTCGTTTAATGTATACATATAAGATCTAAGCTAACAATAGTGTCTAGTTCATAGACTGTTGAGAGCAGTCATTACACAATGAAAAGTCTAATGGCATAAGTAGAAGGTCAAGAGTGTTAATTTTGTATATTTTTAGTGACCTTAATTTTGTCATTCCACAGCCATACCAACTAAAATCAGATTTAAAGACTTTCATGTCTTTCCTAACCAGGAGCAATATTTTCTCTGGTTTAAGGTCCAGGCAGAACTTCAGCCTCTAGTCAGTAAATTGCTTAGTAAAGGCTTTAAAGCTTCCTTCCAGTTACCCTGTAATATATCCTACTACTGGCCATTAAAGTTAGTTCTCAAAATGATATCCCAAGACCTCTTCGCAACTACAGTGGCCATTTATTTTTCAGATAATATATAGCTAAATCTCTGGAAAACATTTATTTTACTCATTGCTTTTAGACCTCCACCCTCTGGAAAGATGGGGCGTGTTGATCAGTGTTGTGAAATAATATTTTAACTATGCAAAAATGCATTACATTTATGTTGCAGAATATTACTTTAACAATGTAAAAGTGTGTTATGTTTGTTGCTGCTGCTTTTGTTAACTTTGTTAACAGATGTAAAGATGTGTTACATTTTTTACTATTGCCTTTTTAACTTTGTTAAAGATGTAAAGCTATGTTACATTTTTTTATTGCTCTCTTTGTTAACGATGTAAAGATGTGTTACATTTCTTATTGCTCTCTTTGTTAAGGATGCAAATATGTGTTACATTTGTTTTACCTTGCCTGCCTAAGGCATCTGATTGGTCTAATAAAAAGCTGACTGTCAGAAGAAGGAAGGATAAGCAGGGCTGGCAGGCAGACAGAACAAGTGGGAGGAGAAATCTAGGCTTGAGGAAGAAGAAGGAGCAGAGAACAAGGGAGAAAGACAGGGAAATGCTCTGGGCCAGGCAGGAGTAGGACACACAGAAGGAAAGAAAGGAAAAAGTCCTGAGGAAAAACGTAGATGGAGAGAAACAGGTTAAGTGGTAAGAGCTAGCAAGAAATAAACATAAGGTAAGGCCAAGCACTCAAAACTAATAAGTGTCTGTGTCACGGTTTGGGAGCCAGTTAGTGGCCTAAAAGAAAGCACACTACAGATCAGATTCTAAAGTTGTCCATTAAGATGTTTTTCAAGAAGTTTCATCTTACCTGGAAGAAAACATTAGCAATAAGCCATCCTTAGGACACGCCTGCCTGTCTGTCTGTCTTTCTTTTCTGTTGCTGTAATAAAATGCCCTGACAGAAACAAGTCAAAGAGAAGGGGATTTACCTGGTTCGTGAGGGAACAGGTCATCCTACCAGGGAGATCAAAGTGACAGGAGCCTGAGGCAGGGGCATCACTGCATTATTACCCTCCCCTGCTCCACTGCGGGTAAGGTGATTAGGAAGGTCTGAGCAACATTATGATGATTTTACTCATTACCATGGCAAGATACCTGACGGGAATACTTGGAAGGCAAGGGGTTTACTTTGAGTCATAGCTTGACTATCATGGTGGTCAAGGCATGGTTGCTGGAGCATCAGGCATCTGGTCACTTACATCTGCATCCATGACATAGAGATAAATGGATCTTGGGATTCATCTCACTTTATCCTTCTCATTCAGTCACAAAGACTATGGGATTGTAAGACTAAGTGGGTCTTCCCTCTTGAATGAAACCTCTGGAAACATCTCACTGGCACACCCAGAGATATGTTACCATGGTGATTTTACATCCAATCATGTTGACAATGAAGATTAACATCACAGCATATCATCCCTAAGTATTGTTTGATCCTTTGTAATTGGACATGGCTGTTAGTGTGGAATTATACAAGGACTGGAGATAATTTGGATCTCCATTTGTTGTCAAAGGGCCTTTAACCAATAAAGGGAAGTGATATTACTAAACTTAAAAAATATTACCATTTCAAGATGAATATAAAGACTCATGCCTATAATCCTAGCAGTTGGGAGTTTGAGGTGGGAGAATTGTAATGAATTAAAGGCTGGCCTGAGCTATATTATAAGTTTCAGGCCAGCATGGGAGACTGTGTCTTAAACAAAACCCAAACAAACAAACATTGCCTTTTGAAGCAAGTCTCACTGACTCTAATATATAATTGTTATAAGTGGTGAAGACAGAGTAGATGAAGGTTGGGAAATACGGCATTCTCTCTGCTTCTCAGAAGAAGTTACAGAGATCAGGGGGTGAACCTGTGCCACATGCAAACCGAATCTTGTGATACTCAGTTTTAACTGCTTTCCACTCCCTTCAGTGCTAGGGATACATGACCATGGCAAGCGCATCTCTGCTGCTTGAACTCTTTACCTGTGCCCGAGCTCGTGGGCAATGGTGAAAGCCAGGGGTAGGCCAGAATCTTCATTGATGTTGCAGCTCCTGTGAGGCTGGCACATTCCTGATAGTTGCGACAGCCCCAGGGTCTCACAAGGGCGATTGACACCAGCACAGATGTCCTTTCTGAAAGGAGAGACCAGAGATGCTTAAACACCCAAAGAAATGCTTGAACAAGCTTCCTGCAAAGCTACATCAGTATACACTACTATGGTTGGTATCTTCAAAGCATGTTTTACAATAAAGCCCACGTGAGAACAGGACTTTGAATCTATCGGACCCATTCTGATCTTATCTCTTAATTAATTCAATTTCCCAAACTTTACAATGTTGGGAGAATTGAAAGCATTTTATTTTGAGTGGTTTTTGCACATCATCTCAGGGGATGAGTATGATTAGGCTAACAAAATAGTGCACTGGAAATAAAAGTTAAACATTGAATAAGGAAGAGGTGATTAGCAGTTTTCTTTTTAGACATGAAACCCCCTCTTGGGTTTTCTGAGTTCTGTTTTCAAAACTCAGCTGGGGCTTGTTTGTTTGTTTTGTCTTATGAAAAATGCAGTTTCTCTCACTATCCCACAGAGATGAAATCAATTATCTATCTAGTCAGACTACACTAATAAAACTTATACATGAATACTGTGTGTTTGCATAACCCATGAACACTGTGACACCTCATCTCTCCTTTTCATCGGAAATTAGCTAGAAAAAAGGGAAGGAAAGCCTCAGAGAACTTCAGAAAACACTGCAGCTTTTCAAACAAAAGCAGGCCTTCATATCCTGATAGATTATTTCAGTCGTTGACAAGAGTTTTCAGAGTCATTAATTAGTCACTAGACTTTCTTCAAGCACAAGAGGAACTTTTGGTTAGCACAAGCGCTGGTGGTGATTCCAGACTTCAGTTGCAAAGGTTTGTGTGGGCCTCGTCTGCAGCAACAAATGGTTACTTGCTTTCTGCATCCTTTGGGAAAAGGAAAGGACCCACACCTGGAGAAACTGTGAGTTCAGTTCTCCCAGTGGGTAGTGCTAAGGAGTGTGAGAAACAGCCCCCTTTCATAAGCAACGTAGACGTGAATCATATGTTGACTGTTGGCAGCTGTTGGAGGGCTGAGAGTTAGATCATACAGTCTCCAGCCAGATTCATCCCAGCCTTGACTGCAGGATGCATGTTTTAATAGTTAGTCTAAAAGTACAGTTCTTCAGGGACTTGCTGGGGAAAAGGTATGACACCCATTGCTAATCTATTAACTCTTTCAGTTTGATTATGGCATTTACATGTATCTGATTTCTTTATTAACAAATGGTCAGATACACAAGAAGGTACCTACTAACAGCTTAGCATCAAAGAGCAGGAAAGAGGAGACAGCAAAGGAATTGTAGGAATATAATTTTCTGAGACAAGGAATTTTGGATTTCAAAAGGAGGCTGACTTTATCTCTCTCAGATACTGAAGACACACACAAGAAACTCTGCCTCGGAAGTTCTGCACAAGGGGAACATGAGTGTAGTCTATTCTCACACATCTGTGCTCCACAAGAGCAATTCTATCGGGCACTGCCAATGTGAGTCTGGGAAAAGCTCCTCGGTCACAGTGTTTAGTTTCACATTCATTTCCTCTTCATCTCTTCTTTATTTCACACCAACATTTTCCAGTATGGGTTGGAGTAGGGTGAGGAGTGGAAATTGATCTTGACCTTACTTCTTTCCTAAGGGACTTTTTATAATGTCTGGAAATAGTTTGGGGTTTTACAAGTCGTTTGGGGTACTAGTCTCATAAGTGAAAATTAGAAGGTAGATAGCTACCTCTATCTACAGGAACAGCTTCCAAAACAAAGAATTATCAAGCCCTAGATAACGAGTCCTAAGGTCAAAAACCTAAGGTCCTGGGTACGTGATTGGTCCTGTGAAAAACAGGCCATTAAGATCAGAACAGCCGTATCATTTTGATAGCATTAACTTAATATAAAGGATGATAATGAATCCCATGTGATGCATACGTCTGTCCTACCCGCATCTGAAATTTCAATCATCAGAGTCCTGCTTTTGAGTGAAAGTCCTAAAACCTGGTTATATGGAAGTCTGTTCCAAGAGAAGCTTTTGGTATAAACCTAAAGCAGTGGGTTTCTAGAATGTACTGTACCTTAGGTAGACCAGTAGTCCCCGTGGAGTAGGTTTGTGCAGATGAGGAACATTAAGCACAAAGGCTCTGGTTCTCCCTAGCAGAAGAGGCCTCTTTTAGTACACATCCTTAGATTTCTGGATGTCTGTAAATTTGCATAAGCTACAACTAACCTCACCTTTTTATTATATGAGCCCTTATTATTATAAAGAACATAGTAGGAAGTCAATACATGTTTACTCAGCCAGTGGAAAAAAATCAGATTTCAAAGAGCCTTGGATTGATTAGGAAAGCTCATTAGCTTTTCATAGTCTGGATACTGAAAGTTTTGATGTTTTTTTTTTAAGTAGTACCATAGGATCCATCTGTTCTTACAACAAAATCATATCTTTTTTTAAAAAAAATTATTTATTTATTTATTACGTATACAGTGTTCTGTCTGCATGTATTACTCCAAACCAGAAGAGGGCACCAGATCTCATTACAGATGGTTGTGAGCCACCATGTGGTTGCTGGAAATTGTACTCGGGACCTCTGGAAAAGCAGTCAGTGCTCTTAACCTCTGAGCCATCTCTCCAGCCCCACAAAATCATATCTTTGCAATGATGTGACCTGAACCCAGGGCCTAAGCAATTCTAGGCAAGTGACCTACGTCTACACTATACCTCATGTTAAACATGAAGGTGAAAAGGAGAAAGGTACATTTACATCACCTAGTTTACTCAGGAAAGGATGTGTGCACTGTATCCTAGTCATCAGCCTAGAGTGGGTTAGAACAGCTAAGTCCCTAGATAATTGTGTCTTATAAATTGAAAAGGGGAGACTAAATAGAAATATAAAGTTCAGAAAGTCCACCAGCTGAGGGTTATAGAAGTCTTCAATCAAGGGTTTGAAAATATATTTCTTGGAGCAAAGAAGACAATTTTAAAGGCAAAATCTTTGTTATTATAGGAAAAGAGACTTGTTTGCCAACAGACATAGTTTATAAGAAACAAGCTTGCTAAATGCCCTCTCCATGGTATCAGCCAGCAAGGGGCTCACAGGCCACAGCTGTTGCTGTCACAAATGACCAAGAAATGAAAAGGAAGGTGAGAATCCCTTCCAGTACATATGACCAGACTTTCAGCCACTAGCCTTTCTTGGCTGGTTACCCTCCTTTGCACATCGACTTGAGGTACCTGGTGATAAGAACAGCCACATCATGATGGACAGGGTTGAGGTCGCTCTTGGGATTGATGCTTTTCTGCCACTTGCAGAAGCTGGACAGTGTCTTCTCTGCATGATGAACTATCTTCAATCCTTGCTGGAAAAAGGAGAGAAAAGACATGTATGAGTAGGCTCTTTGTGATCCAGTTTACTGTATTAGACAGTAGTCCTCAGGAGCACTTCAGAGATGATGCTCCAGGCACTTAGAAGATATTTGGCAGAGGCAAATGTATTCCCTTTGGACTGACTCTCTGCTCTGAGAGTCACCCACCCATGCCCTGACATTATTAAAAAGACTTAAAGGAGGAACCTCAGGATAGAAACTGTCACCACATCAAGTAGCCCTTAAAAATAAATTGGAAATATAACAAAGACTCACATTACTTGAAGTTTTTTTTCTAGTGGGCTGATACATTCTAAGATAGTAAAGTTCCAAGCAGCTTTTTATTTTATTTTTTCATTTCTCATGAGAAACGAATGAGTCTTCCACAAGAAGCCTCCTTCGCTGGGAAGGCAGCTGTGATGCTGGCTGCTGGGTCCTTGCACACTGCGTCATCTAATTTCCTCGCCATCTACTCAGCATTGCTGGCAATGAAACATCATTATGTTCATTTTATAATTAAAGGAAATTAAATCTGAGAGATGGGAAGAACTAGATGAAGGTCTCTCAGCTCAGAAGCTTCGAGGTTCCTGGTAAAGATGTGCTAGATATTAGTCATCACCCTAACTGGGAAGTCGACTTGTCTCTGCTTCCTTTATGCAGAAAGCTTGATTATCAGACAAAACACCAACTGTGACCAGGTTGCTTTCAGGTCTAGTTTTAACTATATGCTTCTATTTCTTGGGGGAGAGGGTATCCCTAAGAGAATACCTATTACATTTAAAAAATTCACATTAAAATTTATAATTATTTAAAAATAGTGAAGTATTCAGAAATGAAACTAACAGCCATGTGCAGAATCTGTAGTCTGGAAATGTCCGAGTGCTGATAAAGGAAATTAGAGAGGTAAAGAAGAGAACTGACGCTACATTTATGGGTTCAAAGGTTCAGTCTAGTGAGGATTCTACCCCTCGAATTGATTTGTAGCTCTATTGTAATTCATGTTAAATGCTTGGCTGGGTCTTTTCTAGACATATTCAAGCTCATCATAAAATATGCATGCTTAATCACGGTCCTTATATTGGTTAAAATAAGTCTCAGAATAGAAACATAAGATCTGACAATTAATTGAATCCAATTCTAAGGTTTACTACGTTGGTTCACAGCCATGACAGTGTGATAGGGTGCTTGTGTGGGTCAATAGACAGAGATCCAAAAGTAGACCCACGAAAACACGCTTGAGTGGTTTTTTGTGGGGGGAGGCAAAGGTAAAAATGCAATTCATTGAAGGGAAAATAAACTTTTCAATTAGTCATGCTAGATAGCAAAAAGAGAACTCAATTAAAAATGGGAAAGAAGAAACCATGAATAGGCATTTCTCAAAAAATGACACACAATGGCCAATAAGCATACTAAAAATACTCAAGGTTGGGTATTTGACACACACTTATAATTCCAGAGTTGGGCAACTGAGGCAGAAAGAAGGTCTTGAAATGAGGCCAGCCTGTGCTACATAGGTGAGTTTCAGACCAACCTGGACTACATACTGAGACAGGGAAAGAAGAATTTCAAAAGGAGAAAGTGGATGCTAATTAAAACTATAACGCCCTATTGCCACATGTCAGTTAGAACAGTTACTGACAAATAGACAAATGATAACAGGCATTGGTCAGAATGTAAGGCAGAAACTTCTGAACAGTTTGTAGAAATTTAGGCTAGTATAGTCTTGATTAAAAACAGCATGTAAGTTTCTCAATAAATAAAAGCAGAACTACTATTTGATCTAGCAATCCCTCTAGTGAGGATATACACAAAGTTATGAATTCTGTATGCTGCAGATCCCCATTCACCCTGCTGGATTTTTCAAAACAGCCAAGATATAAAATCAACTTAATATTCATGGATACAATAATTTTGATTTTTTTTTGCTTTCTGAAAACAATGAAACAGTTTTCAGACTAACAAATGAAGGAAATTCTGCCATTTTTGAGAGCATGGAAGAACCTGGAAGACATCATATCAAGTGGACTAAGCCAGGCACAGAAAGACCAATAATACATGATCTCACCTACATGAGGACTCTGAAAACATAGAACTGAGAAATAAACAAAAAGGGACACAGGTAGAGGTATATAAATAGGTTGGTGAAAGGATTCATATCTCAATTTAGGTAAGAGGAATAAGTTCCAGAGCTCTACTACATGACATGGTGACCATGGTCAATAACAATACATTATTTATTATATGTGAGAATCATGAGAAGAACAGACAGATGTTAAGTGTCCTCACTATGGGGAAAATATGAGGTGAGGCACATCTTTATTTCCCTGATTCATCCATTCCACGTGCTTATATGTTTTAAAATATTATATTGTGCATAGTGCATATATACAATGGTTATCAGCGTAATAAATAAAATTGCATGCATGGGAGAGAGAGGGAGAGGAAGGTGGGGAGAGAAGGGAGGGAGTGAGGGAAGGAGAAGGGAGGGGGTTAGGGAAAACTTATAGTCAAAAGCCAAGAAGAAAGCACACCAAATTCAAGAGGCATATTCCAGGTGCTAGTTCCAGAGTTTCCAGCTTTCTCTGAGTTCCACTAAGATACTGAATTTTAAAACTCCCCCTTGGGCTGCAGAGATGGTTCAGTGGCCAAAAGCCCATACTTCTCTTAAGAGGATTAAAAGATGGTTCCCAGCTCCCAGGTCTGACGGCTCACAACTGTCTGTAACTCTAACTCCAGGGGAAACTTACGCCCTCTCTAGTCTCTGCTGGCACCAGCACTTCTGCGCACATGCTCACACAGAGACATGTATTCCTAATTAAAAGTAATATAAAACAATCCACCCACATTATAGCATATACAGGATCATAGACTACATCTTGATACTTCACTCAACTTGCTTTTGTAAACTAATGTGAGGTAGTTTGGAGTTCATTGACTCATCTACAACTGAGAAGAATTTTACTGTAGGAATTGGAGTTGGTAGCAATAGTTTTCAAATGGCAAAGCCACAGATTGATCTGAAGATTCCCTTGCTTCCCAATGCTCACACTAGAAATAGCATTCAAATGACATTATTGTGACTATTTCTTTTTTCTTGTTTTTTATTGTGCTATACATTTTTCTCTTCTCCCCCTCCTTCCTTCCTTTCTTCTTCTACCTTCTCCTGTGATCTGCATGCTCCCAATTTTCTCAAGAGCTCTTGTGTTTTCCTCCTTCCTACTTAGATTCATGTATGTCTCTCTTAAGGTCCTCTTTGTTGTCTAGGTTCTCTGGGCTTGTGGACCGTAAGCTGGTTTTTCTTTGTTTTATGTCTAAAAGCCACTTATGAGTGAGTGTATATTATATTTGTCTTTCTGTGTCTGGGTTACCTCACTCTAATATTTTTTCTAGGTGAATCCAATAGTTCCGGGTTACTGATTACAATAGTGGTTGTAAGTACAGTATTGTTTTGGATGCTTTGGCTTCTCATGGATCTTCCAGTATTTTATAATCCCAATGAGAACTCTATTTTCTCAGTAACTTCTTGTTTGCCTTAGTGGGCAGATAAATAGCCAAACCTTGCTACTGAGTAAACAGACTGAAAACTTACCAAGGTCTTTTTGGATGTCCAATGATGCTTAGCAGTGAACACCTGTGCTCCCTATGAGTCACAGCTCATGCTAAACCGTGACACTATCTTCTAAAGACAGAGGACTAAAAGTCTCACCAGCTCAAGACCATATTCTCTTGGCAGCTGTCATTTAAATTAGAGTGGCAGTAAACAATTGTAGAAATGTCAAACTCAATCTATTAAGGCAAGAGAGAAGGTTCAAAGGGAAGTCTTCAGATAGCTTTTAAGTTTGCAGAAGGCCTTTGCAGAAGTTCTCAACATATTAACACTATACTGTTGCTCACTCTACTGTTTCTCTGGTCTCAAATATCTTTCCCTATTAGCATTTGTTCTATTGCACTTGGGATGCTTGGAAGTGAAGCCAGAATGACAAACTCTCAATTGCGGGACCATGAGATAAATAAAACATGTGTTTGGAGATTTAGTGAGCTGTGTCGTGATGTCTGGAAGAGGCCTGGCATCTGTTTCAGCTTAGAGCTTTTTGTCATGGTGACCATGATTTGTTTCACAGTTATAGAAGCCCTGGAGGGTTTTAACAAAGTAACTATAAGGTTTGCTCTGCTTTCTTGCCCCATAGATCAATCTCTAGTGATCAGACTTGTGGCTTTGCCATTGATTACACAAGGGAGCCCAAGGCTAAATAGTTCAATTCAGCAATAATCCAAGTTCTCCAGGTTTCTTTTTTGTTGTTGTTATTTTAAGAGATAGAGACTCAGCTAACTCAAAATAAAATATAGACAGGCTAAACCAATAATGAAATGTAGATATTAATAGGCATAAAGTAAATTAATAGATTTTATAATAGTTTCATAATAGAAAATCAATTATCTGAAGGTAATTGTTATAATTAGTTGGTATTATAAGCTTTGAAACATAAAAAATAAATATATCTGTGTTCAGATAATGACAATGCTTTTTCAGCTCTTACTGTTATTATGATTACTTCTAAAATTATCCACCAAAAATAACAATCTTTCCTCTTCCCATCTCTACTGTTCAGTTCTTGCTCATTTGACATTAGTTCACATTTTGTAGCCTAGGGTAGCCTGATCCGTGTGATTCTCTTGCCTTAGCCTCTAGAGTGCTAGGATTACGAGTGTGTATCACCACACTTGGTTCCATCCATCCACAACATTTTCTTTATTAGTTGTAGAAACCACATTATCTAATTTCAAGAAATCATCTGACAATGTTTGGCATTGCCAATGGGCAGCTCTCACCCAGCCAAATTCAACCAGGGACACTTTCTGATCAGTCATGTGCCACAGGTTCAAGTCCCGGCATCACAATGGATGTGTAACTGTATTACATATGCTATGGTCAATGCCTCAATCTGAGAAAACGTTCCATTTGTGTAGTGCTCTGCTTTGTTCTGGTCAACATAGAGCGTTTGAGCTTTGTTAGTCAAAATAATGTTACATTTATTCAACAAACAACTGAATGTCAGAAGGTAAGACAGTGGAAATTGTGATGGAATAAGGGGATGAAGAAAGAAGGTCTTTTGAAGAAGATATATGGATGGAAGCCTATTACTGTGGAAGCATAAACATACATACATATACATACATATGAAATAAGAAACCATATATATATACATATATACACATATATAGTTTTAATGAAATTATCCTACAATGGAGGAATGATACTCCAATTAGACACTGCATGCTAGCAAAAGAAAGAGAGAGAAGGAAGAAAGAAAGGAAGGGAGGGAGGGAGGGAGGAAGGAAGGAAGGAAGGAAGGAAGGAAGGAAGGAAGGAAGGAAGAAGAAACAGTGCTTCCTTCTTTGTGAGCGGTTTGCCAGTGGGGCCCCACAGCCTACCAAGCATTGTAGGCTATTGCTAGCTTTCTCGGTTACCATCCAGAACTTGATCCTAAGATCTTCCTTCTGAAGACACCACATAACTTGAATCATAGAACATGGAATGCCAAGCTGATACTGACCTAGAAGCTTCATTTCTACTGCCTAGCTTTCCCAATGCTGGAAGGTGTTTTCCAAGCTAATGAGGGAGAAAAGCAACCATCAATATCACCCAATATAAAGCCGTGTGAGCTACAACCTGACAAAATATGCCCATGGGTGCGACAGGACATAGTTATAATGGGAGTAATACGATCCATCTTCTGATTGGATCTAAGGCCTTCTCCATGAGCTGGAATGCATACTTGGCACTGTTAATGGTGCTAAGTACCTGTGACCAGGTAGATTATGGGCCCTAGGGGAGAACATGATACTATTAGTTTGCTAGATGGACATAGTATTAAAATGACTCCAAATGATTTATTGCTATATTTATAGATAATGCAATTCTCAACTCTCATCAGAGATGCTCCTTCTTGCTGTAGATGGCAATTGATATGTAGACCTTCAACTGGTTCTGTGCAGAGAATGAGAAATTGTGGACTATTCAGCCCCAGATGGAATTTACATATCACACTCCTCACCACAAAGCTCGGGATTTTCACTGAAGAAGAGGTGAAAAGACTGTTAAGAACAAAAAGTGGCAGATACTTTTGTGGCCCCTGATAGATCAAGCACTATCCAGGAGTTGGCCCCACTCTCAGGAGTAGGGCTATAAAAACTGACTTGATAGGTCCTTCTTTTTAAAAAGGGGAAAATTCAAAGTTGTCTGGGTAGGGAAGTGAGGGCAGAAAGGATGGATCTGGAAGGAGTTGTGGAGCTAAGTGTGATCAAAACATATTGTGTTTAATTCTCAAGGAATGAATAAGAATAGTAACTTAAAAGAAATAGTAAAAATTTATAACTCATTGTTAGACCGTTATTTGCACTTAGGAAAGGTAAATAAACAGTACAAAAACAGCTGCATAGACATAAGCAAAACAAACAAACAAAAAAACCCAAAGGCAAAAAGTACCTTTCTCTTTTAACTTCAATCTATTGCAAAAATAATACAGTAAATACAAAATGTAAAATTATGAAATTTGGAGAACAGGATCAGACATGGCAACATATGCCTTTAACCTCAGCGCCGAGGAGACAAAAGCAGGGGGATTACTGTGAGTTTGAGGCCAGCCATGTCTACACAGTGAGATCCTATTTCAAACAAAACAAAGAACAAAATGGCAGGAGAAAATCTTGGAGGCCTGCAGGAAGCTGTTCCTTTATATCTGTGACATTACAGTAACATTAAGTTGCTTGTTTCAGCGTTCTTCCAAAACACACTTTTAACTTTTAAAATTCCCTTTCTTTAAAAGGTTTCCTCTTCCTAAGATGCTTTTCACTGCCCTTTTCATCTGCTTGAACCTATCCTATCTCCAACCTTCCTTTTTTTTTTTTTTTTTTTTTGGTTTTTTCGAGACAGGGTTTCTCTGTGGTTTTGGAGCCTGTCCTGGAACTAGCTCTTGTAGACCAGGCTGGTCTCGAACTCACAGAGATCCGCCTGCCTCTGCCTCCCGAGTGCTGGGATTAAAGGCGTGCGCCACCACCGCCCGGCCTCCAACCTTCCTTTAATAGGACATTTGCAGAAGGTCTTCTGTTTCCCTTTTGAGAAGCGGTTCCTGCCCATAGGACTCAGTTACCCATGGTGTGATTTACCTGCTGTGTCAGGTGAAGCGCAGCAGATTCTGCGCCTGTTTTCCTCCGCATGTGTCTGGGATTAGGGACTTGCGCCTCTCATTTCTCAGCCATTTTGTGTACCCTAATACCCATCAGCTGGATTGTAAAAACCAGGAATATGTATCATTTCTATTAAGTAATGAAGAAAAGGTAGAGTCAGGCAAATGCAGGCTTGTTGGTGAAAGGTTTGTGGTAAGGTAAGCAACTTGTTGGCGAGAGGGTTTGTGGTAAAGCAAGGGAGAGACTAGCTCTGCCGAGTAGAGGAGAGGAAGAAGCAAGGCACTGGCATTTGAAAGCAAAGCAGAAAATCTGTAACAACTTCTCTCATGGACTAGGAATTACTGGGATATGATTCTCTGTGGCCAATGCTTCCACCAATCATTTGAGCAAGGGCAACAAAAGCTTTGTTCTTCTCAAGGAGGTTACATGAAGCTGTGCTGTTCTGATTTCATTGGGGCATTTTGCATGGTCATGTGCGTACATGTTTATGAATGTCCACATGTGTATGGGTACGTGTGTGTCAGGATGTGTGCACATATGTGTGCATCTGTGTGAAGACTTGATGTTTGCCCTAGATCACTCTCCACCTAGAAGAAGTCAGTCACAAAGATGGCTCCAAGTGGGAGACAGGAAAAGGTTTTGCAAGAGCATGGCTTTTGTTACCAATTGTTCTCTTTCTTTCTGAGCTATCCTCTAATGAAGAAACAATCTTCCGTTAATCTCCCTGGGGATGCCTGGTAGCAGCTTTTGATGTGCTGTAGTCTGGCCACACTCTGCTAAGGACGCTTATGCTGAGCAAACAGATAACAGAAAAAGAAGAGACAAGTGGATAGAAAGTAAAACTGGAATACCTCACGTGCATAAGAAATAAATCACATTATATCAGAGAAAAACTACTGCTCTAAAAGAAACGGCTCTAAAATTATTTGTCAATATCATTGACATTTAAAATGAAAAAAAATTATAGATTATTATAAATCCACACAACCACTAACTGAAATTTTTAAGAGTCAACAAGCTGTTGGTGCCACACTGAGTCCAACACTAAGTCACTCAGGAGATCAAGAGAAAATTCTCTTTCCTGGAGAAGTCTAGCAGATACCCTTATGTGCTAATGAAAGTCTTATGTACTTGTAGAAGAATTTGCATTAAATAAACACACAGAATTACAGCTATGGCAGTTTCTGCCGAGAAAAACTGCAGTGCTGTGAGAGTCAGTAATGGAAGGTTCTCTCAGCAGATGGATACCTGTGCCAAAGCCATCTGAGCTGCAATAAGAAAACAGAATTGAAAGGAACATAACTGCTTCTAAGTGGGCCATAAGTACATTCCTACAGCCTTAAACCCAGAAACAGAGAGTCAGGTAGAGATGGTGACATCCAAGCTAAGAAAGCATCACCTGATGGTGGGCTAACTGGCTATGGGAGGGAGAAACACACACGTCACGGTGGCTTCTACATCTCTAACTTCTTTACTTGGAGGGTCATGATGTCATAGACAGAAATAGGCAGCAGGAGAACAAGCCCATGTGAGTGGAAATGGGTGGGTTTTCTTCTTTTGTTAATTGATTTGTTGTTTGATTTAGTGTGATATATATGTTTGAGCATATGTGTATATGTACATGTTTTAGAGAATAGAGGTCTCTGATGAGCAGGTTTTCATTTGATACCTTCTTCCTCACCTTCATTATTATTGTTTGTGTTCTGTTACAGTAAGATGCTTGATCTTCATTTGTGGTCCAGTATCAGGAATGTGCTCATTACTCTCAGATGATAGTAACAGGTTAAACACTAAAGGAAGTGCTCACCTAGGTCCTTTCATGTGGAATATCCTCTCTGAATGCCTAATTCCTTTGTGCCCTCTAAAACCCCATTTAGAAATCCAAATATCCTCCCACACCGCTGATACATACATATTTAACCTTTTGGTAATTTCAATTTGAAATTTTTATGTTTGTTCTTTTGACAGGAGACTCTGAATTCCTCAGGGTCAGGAAAAGGAATTTGTATTCATATTTATCTCATCAGTGAATAACACAGCACTTGTCATATGGTTGATGGAACATGGCAAAATGATGTGACATTTTAAGGACTGTGTGCTGAAAGCTAGCACAGCCCAGTCACTCACTCTGTCCTTTCTCCCGTGTCTGCCTGCCACCCTGATTTTAGGTAGGTATCGAAATCCACGGCTGTCAACGCTGTTTAAGTTGCTTCTTAGTAAAAGATGTGAAGAATAATTTGAACAATTTTCTGTGAATCAGGAAAAATGGGAATAGTGAATTGAAATTTGGTGTTAAGTTTTGAACTTTGTCCGACTTAGAGATTTTATAAAACCTTGCACAGGTATCACCAGAGAGAATTGTTGCAATAGACAGCCAGTAACAAACAGATCCATAAAGTAAGAGACACTGGAAGACTCAGTCCTAAATGGGATGTCTGCATCAACCACCTCCTCTCAAGGCCAACACATCTATGTGGAAGAGGAGGCAGGAAGATTGCAGGAGCCAGAGATGGTGGATGACTCCAAAGAAGTGGTTTCTTCCACACACCACAGAACTGATGCATATATGAACTCACAGAGATTATTGACAGTATATAGAGAAACTGTACAGGTTCAAACCAGACAAAATCCTAGCGGTGGAAAGGGAAGTCAACTTTCCTAACCAAATTTCATATCGACCCAAGAAGCTATTTGCAATTGATATATATCGGGGAAAGGAAAATCAGTTTTCTTCAATGGAATGTCACTGGTATATCAACCATACTCCAGTGCAGGCCCCATGGCCAAGAGGAGTTGGTCAATACAAAACAGACTCCATGGTGTGTGTGTGTGTGTGTGTGTTTGCTTTTTGTTACTATTTTTGTATTCCTGGTTTTCTTTCTTTTTAGTATGTTTGTCTATTTTGATTTCCAATTTTTTCTTTTTGTTGTTTTCTTTTGAGAGAGATAGAGAGAGAGAACATGGAGATGATCTGGGAGGAGCTGAGGGAGGGGAATGAATCCAATCAATGCGTTGTATTAAAATGATTAGATTAACAACAACAACAACAAAAGCTTGCATAAGGACATTTGGCAGTGACAAGGGTAGAGGGCCACACTGCAGCAAACCATTTCTTGTGCATTCGCAAAATCAGAATTAGAAAGGGAAAACAATGCAATTGTAACTAATACAACGATGTAATGGTCCATAATATTCCCCTGAACAATGTCACTGGTGGCAAAGCAGCCAGCATTCAGTTGTTCTGATGATGCTCTTTCCTGCCTGTGCCTGGATCCTTGATCCTCATAGTAATATTTTAAAGTGCTGTCTGCAGTTCTGCTGGGACTATGTAGGATAAACTTTTCCCTTCTCACACATAGACCAACCTTCCTTGTATTGATTTGAAAATCCTTGGCTACTCTGCACAACTGTATTCAAGTATGCCCACCAACTCAACCACTGTGAAGTAGTGAACATTAGTACTCCAAAATATCAAACCATAAATTTCAAAAAGTTAAAAGCAGAATTCTGTTTGCTTGTTGAGACAAGCCTAGGTCTTGCACCTATGGCAATCCTTCTTCCTCCACTAGTGTTAGGATTGAAGGCATGAGCTACAGTGTCTGGTTAAACATAATTCTTTTATGAATATATATTAGCATGTGTGAAAGACTCATTTAACTGACTGATGAAGAGACAAGCAAGATGGTAAAACTGGTAGAAAGACAGAGGCAAGAAAACAAACTAACACAGCTCCAGCAAGTGGAAAACATACTAGGGTGAGATTGTTAAACTATGTACAAGGTCAGTTAATGCCTCACAAGCCAATAGAATCTCAGTAGGCTTAAGGTCGTCTTTGGTGGACATATATCCTTCTGGACAGAAGCCGTTTGTACATCCCGTCACTTTTCTACAAACCAGTATCTAACTTCACCACATCTGAATCCTCATCAATAGCCAGTCACAACCAAAGTTCCGTTCACCGAGGATCAGATGGACATTAGTAGGTATTTTTGCCTGCTTCCCAAGTTTTGAATAAATTTTATTAACAAAAGGATGACAGAAGAAGAAATATTATAGCAATGGAATTCCATGATGCTCCAAACATGCCCCAAGTAATGAAAAGAAATGGGGCTGGCTGGGAAGAGAGGGGAAAGGAACTTAGGCTTCAAAGACAGTTTTTAAAATATCTTTTTAATGGATGGTGGAGACTTGCAGTGTTAAGAAAATAACTGCCTTTTCTGGCATTTGGAGCCACATCTCTTGCTGGAGATGTAAATAGGGTCCTTCTTATGTGTGTCAATATGCTTAAAAGGCATTTCATCAATTTGGCTGTTTCCTTCACTTACTGAATTTCACTTTGTACATTTACTCATGTTCCATTCACTGTGTTAGGTACTGGGGATGTCGCAGAATAAAAAAACACCGTTTCTGCTTGCACACTGCTACCTTCTCTAATAGTTGAGATACACAAAGTAGCAAATAAACACAAAGAACCATAGTGAATGGCACAAGTGCTATCATCCCATGAAGAAGAAATAGGAAGAGGGGCCAGTTTTGAGTGGGTTGGACATTGAGAATTCCCTGAGGAGTTAGTACTCAAACAAAGGCTTACATGATGAGAAGTTGCCAGTCATGCGCAGAATCAAGGGAGGGATTTTTGAGATATTAGGATCGATAAGTACACAGCCTATGGTGCCAAAAAAAAAACATGCCTTGCATATTCTAGAACTCATTCAAGAGCTGGAAACAAGGGAGTGAACAGCATAAGGAAAAACTGAAAAGATGGAAGGATTAAGACCATAAAAGAACTCTGTAGATCAAAGAAATCAGAATTGATGCTTTTTAAAAATGAAGTCTTGGGGGTTGAAGTTATTGTTTGAACTTGTATTTAAAATCATCCATTATAGTTATATATAAAACGATTTTCCCAGAGAATATATTATGGGCAATTTGAGAATTCACAGTAGTGATCCAGGCAACATAAAATAAGACTTGAATCAACTTAATGATTGCAGAAATGGTGAGCGCTGGATATTTTTTGAACTCTACTTTGGAGGTGGGACCACTATGGGCTTTGTTGTTGGATTTCAATAATACAATAAACAAATAAATAGATAAATAAATAAATAGATAGACAAATAGCGAGGTCAGATATGATGGCACACATACTTAGGAGGCAGACACACAGGTTTGTATGTACATATATGCTTATATGTACATTAGCAACAACAGTTAAAGAATAGGGGATTATGAATATGGGGGTAGGAAGTGGACATGGAAGGGCAGGAGGGAAGAGAGATGAGGAGCAGAGAAATAATGTAATTATATCTTTCATTGTAAGATGGAAAAGAAAAAAATAAAACAAGGAAAAACCCATTAGTAGTAATGATAACTACCACCACAGGTGAGAAGAACTTAAATAGTTTTGAAACTCTTCCCCATCTCCCACTAAGGACTGCTCAAGTCCCAGGGAAAGAACTCAGAAATACTGTTTTCCTTCCCTTCGGATTGCAGAAAGACTATGTGCTTATCAAGAACTGTCGTAAAAGAGAGGGTGGAAACGGGACGGCTACAGCAAGAATGGGAGGAAGCCCTTCCTTACCTCCTCTTCTTCAAGCAGAATGAGTCGAACCACAACAATGTGGACTGCATTGCCAATGCTTGGGTTATGAAACAACCCCGTCACCTGGAGTCAGAAACAGAAAGTCATTTAGTGTCGCCTGCACGTATGTGTTTGCAGGGCTGGTCCTTGGTGTCGGATAGCTAAGGTGGGGGTCTAATCCTTGATAAGATTAATTTCCTTCTTTCAGCAACTGTAATTTGTCTATTGCTCTTCATGGCTGATAGTTAAAACCTCCCAACCACAAGTGTCTCAGCAGGACAGGTCGCCTGCCCGGGAAGTAAAGCACAGCAATAATAAAAAAAAGGAAGCGTGACACTTGGTGCTGCAGTAGAGACTTATTCCGGTTCTAGCTCTAACTACCTTGAGGAAACCATGGTCAATTTCTTTGCCTGAGTTTTCTCATAGACTAAGACTAGCAGAAACGGAAGATGCAAAGCCATCCTAAAAATACCAAGTCACTTGGCAAATAACAATAATCAGATATATGCAAGTGATGAATTATAAGTTTTCCCAGGGAAATTTTCCCAAGCACATTTTTAAAGAACAGACTAATTGTATGAAAGTCCATTACTATATAATGGGGCAAGCAATAGCTTTGTTCAAGAGTATGCATGCCAACACGTGTGTGTGTGCGCGCGCGTGCATGTGTGTGTATGTATGTGTTTGTGTGAGTGGTGTATTATAAGAAGCAACAACAAAATCTCTTCTTATTTTTTTTTATCATTTTGAGACAGTTTATCACTACCTAGCCTAAGCTACCCTCAGACTTGCAATCCCCCATCCCTGGCCTACCAGATTTGGAGACTGCAGGTTTGTATGACCATGCCTGACAGTACTATTCCTTGATGAGGAAAGAGCATTTCTAAGGACATCTCCTTTGTCAGGCACTGTCCCCTCGTGCAGGCTGACATACCATATTCATGATGGTGAGGATGTAGGACTCCACGTTCTCACTTCCGTGGTACTCAACCATCTTCGTGTCAGCCACCACGAGTGTCTCCACCCATCTGTCCTTGCTTATGGAGCGCCGGGAGAGGCTTCTTCGTGGCCAGTTTTTTCTCTCCCACTTCTCTCGCTGTAGCTCTAGCTTCTCAGAGTTACCTAGACTGTCTGAACATTAAAACAGAAGGCATAGTTAGTAACCAAATTATGTAAATCTAATGTGTATTGTATGTAAAAACATTATTCACTTGTATTTGCCACAACACAAGGCTGTGTGTTTAATGTCTGCCTAATGACATGCGAGTGCAATGTTCTTGTGTGTGTGTGGGTGTGTGAAACGAACATAAGATCAATTTAAATGAACTTGAACACAATTTCTCAAATTGGAATCTTATAGACACATTCAAGAAGTATTTCTTTTAAAATGTCATGGTTCATTTCAGTGAATAAGTCTTTCACTAATAAAAACATATTACAGGGATTTGTGGTGGGCACATCTGTAATCCCAGTTCCTTCAGAAGTTAAAATAGAAGAATGGCAAATTCAAGGATATCTTGGGCTATCAAAGGGAGTACCTATTTCAATATAAAGTGTTAAAAGGCCAGGAGTATACTCAGTGATCAAATACTGTCCTAATGTGTGATGCTCTGAGTTGAGTGTGTGAATATCCTCTCTCTCTCTCTCTCTCTCTCTCTCTCTCTCTCTCTCTCTCTCTCTCTCTCTCTCTCATGGGAGCTTTCTCTTTTGTGTCCTTTTTCTCTAAATTATTCATTGTCTACCATAGGCAAATCAGTAAGTATATACTAGGACTAAAGTGTTGAATTTTAGCTTCATATATATTTGATGTACATATCCCTCTTTCCATTTTACAAGTGAGAAAGCTGATTCACAGAATACATACTAATATATTCCCCAAATTACTAAGCCCATTCAGTCAGTAGGCAACCAGGATTTTCTGTCTCACATTAATGCACTTTCATGTCTATTACAATATTCCTGTGAACATTGAAAAACACATAAGACTAGAGAAGATGCAAACTAGAAAAAATTCAGAAGGCTCAGGGCATCCTGACTCAAGAAACTGGAAATAACCCAAAGGATGACAGTCAAGTTATCAAGGTGATAGGCCTCCATATGAGAAACATTTGGTACGTGAGGTTCATGGCTTGGAAAGCTCAATCTAAATGATGCTCTAGAGTAACAAGGTTAGTTGGAAAGAAGCTGTGTGCACTCACCCTTGAATGCCAGGATGCTGTAACATAAGCAAGGATCACATAACTTGAGAGAGGTCTACAGAAAATCAGAATGGAATAAAATCACTGCTTCACCCACTGGGAAGTGAATGCTCAGCCCGAAATAGTCAAGTCTAAGAGCTGCAGTGGACTCCGGCTTGTGGAGGCAATTGAGGAGAGGGCTTGATAGAGGAACTGAGCAAAAGGGGCTGTGCCAAAGGAAAGCTAACATCCGGGTGTCTTAGTTAGGGCTTCTGATGTGATGAAGCACCATGTCCAAAGCAACCTGGGAAGGAAAAGGGTTTATACTTCCACATTGTAGTTCATCATGGAGGAAGTGAGGGCAGGAACTCAAACTGGACAGGGGCCTGGAGGCAGGAGCTGATGCCGAGGCCATGGAGGAGTGCTGCTTACTGGATTGATCAACATGGCTTGCTCAGCCTGCTTTCTTATAGAACTCAAGATCACCATACCAGGGACTCCAATGGGCTGGGCCCTTCCCTATCAATCACTAATTAAAAATTGCCTTACAGGATTGTATACAGACTAATCTTACAGAGGTTCCCTCCTCTTAGATGACTTAGATATCAAGTTGATATAAAGCTATCTAGCACAACAGCCTTGGGTGATTCCTTTCAGGAATCCAGTATTATCCATCTCTTGCCTGTCCCTTACCGATACCCTATCGCCCTTGAAGTAGCTGAACATGAGGGTTAAGAGGCAAACTTCATCTTCCCATCCTAATCTCTGTTAATCCATGCAGACTTAACCAGAGCACTCCCAGTGTATGAGAAGGTACTCACAGGCTCAGGGTATCCTGATTTTCTGGAAGATTCTCTCCTGTCCTGAACTAAAAGCTGCTTCTCTTAAATTTCTACTCATTAGTGTTTAGAAGCATCTAGCACAAGCTGTTCCCTGAGGCTCTGCCTCAGACCTTTAGCCATTTCAAACCTACTCCTCTGTCTTCTTGCCAGTGCCCAGGAGCCTGGAGAAAACCCCTTAGTTTTACTGTCTATATGAAAGTGGCAAATATTAAACAATAGTGACGAAAGAAATGAAGACCACATAGGTCTGGGTCAAGCCAAATTCTTTAATTTTGGGTTTTGATTAAAAATACTGAAGTTGTACTCTTGGAAAAACAATCCCGGGCTATGTAAACATTAAAGGAAGTCCTGTGGGAGTTTAAAAACAGGGAGATGGTTAAATTCTCATCTGTGGTAGAATAATTTTCTACTTTCCTTCTCCAATTACATTACATGGTGAAGTATGAATTTCCAAAGAAACCTCCGTATAATCATGACTCCTAAACTTCTTCCCCTTCTCATGGGACTGTTCAAACTGCTGTTGTCAAGTGTGTGGAGCCCAGGCAGTCCACCACACAAGCTCCCAGGTTTTGGAAGAGGCTTTAGGGGGCTTGGTTAAGTACAGGAATCCTACCCACTTTATTAGATGTAGCCCCTCTTTCTCTTGATTCTCTGCATCTTGAGAATGTGCTCCTCAAAACTGTAAGAATGCCCAGTGCTTTCCACCGAGCTCAAGTATTGGGCTGACCAATACAGGAGATTCTTTTAGTTAGCATTTTTATTAGAATTAATTAGTTATATACAGTGAGCTTAATTAGGAACTTTTTATGCGTGTATGTAGTTATTTTGATCCTATTTACCCTCAAAATGACTTGTTTCTATCCCCCCTACTGGTCCACTTCTGCTTTCTAATTGGCTCCTCATCCTCTTTTTTTCTTTTCTTCTTTTTTCTTTATCAGACACCCCCCTTCATTATTCTCATCCTTCTAGGGAATAAGAATTAACACATGGTCTTCTGGGGATTATGCCACCGTTAAACTCTTGCTCTTCCACTTCCTTGGTGGATTTCCTTAATAACAAGTTTTTTTTTGGTTTGTTTGTTTGTTTTGGTTCCAATAGAACCTCCACAAAGAAAAGGAAAAAACCCAAGGAGGAAGCATGAGCTCCTTGAGAAACAGGTCATAGATGTCTCCTTCCTGTCCATAAATAAGGCATCACCTCCATTTCCATATAGCTCTCTCATCGAGAGCAGGCATCTGTAATCTAAAGAAACATAGCAGTGACTTAGAACACTCCCCTTCTTAGGCTGTTATGTCTGGAAAGTTGCATTTCCCCTAATGAAGCGCCATGCAGCACAGCATTGCTAGCTCTAAAACCAAAGCAAGTCTCAGTGTCAAGAGAAGAGTGTACTCAGGTACCAACATGGGTTTCTTGCACATACTGACAACTCTGTATTCCATACGAAAGGTAATTTGCAGAATTAAGCCCTTTTTGTGAACATGTTCAGCAGAAGAAACTCACTGGTGAGAACCAAGAGACCATAGGAAGCTTCTCATATTGTTATGGGTGAGGTGTGAAAGTCTTCATTACTCAACAATTCTTCAGTCACGGAGCTACAGGCAGACTGTCGACAGTGTTCGGTCCATGGTTAAGCATGTGGGATTCATTACCCACTCTGTTGACTATTTAGCTTTTTGTCTTTCTGCCGCCCCCAGCTGCCTTCTCCGCATCTGGTCTTCATTGTGAGAAATGCGTCAGCGCATTTCTATAAGAGGGAGAGGGTAGGAGAGGGGAAAACACATTTGGGGCTAGATATCGCATCAGTTGGATTACTTTTCCTGACCAGAGTTGGCAATGAATGAGATGGGCAATTTATCAAACAATAATGTATCCAATCGTCCCATATTCTCATCTCATTCTGATCACTGACTATCTGAAGGGATCTTAAAATGTCTCTTTTGTTTGTGTTCTATTTAAAGATGGTGTTTATGAAGCTTTACAATGTCCATGATCTCCTTCTTCCTCTATGATGTATTCTCAGTGAAGGACAGTGGCAATCAGGGCTCTGGAGATGGATATTTCATTGGATTTTTTTTTTCTAGCGCTTTTACGTTCTGCTCCCACCTTAGCCTGGAGGGAGGGTATTTATTTAGGATGTCTATGAACTACCAATGTTTAGGCTTAGGCTGCCTCTCTTGTTTATCTTCAGACAGCTGTGTTCACTTCAAAGATGACCAGTTCAGAGGGCCAGATAGCAAATTACCTAAGGCTAAAAACATTTTTGAGCCACAGCGAGTGAAGCAAACTTTCTCTGGAATGAAAATGAGCATCCTATAGGAGGCACCTGGAAGGATGGCCCGAGCCAGCTTGAAGAGATCAATACCACTAGCTGTGTAGCGGATGCACACACTAGCACTACTGGAACTCTGCTACAAAAGGCCACGGTCTACTTCCTGCCAGGAAGATGGTTGGCAAGCGTGTGCCACAGCATAAAACTGAGGACTGCACATGGGCAGAGGAAACCTTTGTTTGCTCAGCTCAGAGAACACGAGAGCTGGTAGCAGCCTCAAGGATATGTCATGTAGTGATTTAAAACTGTGCTCCTTTGTGGAGTCTCCCTGGATGCTACCCACCATCTCATGACCATGGATGTTGTCAAATAATGAATTAGCACTATGTTCCTCTGTGGAGTCCCCCTGGATTCTATCCACCATCTCCTGATCATGACAGCTTTGGAGATCTTTTGATGATCCTTCCTTTTAAAGGGAGGGCTAAAGCAAACATTTAAAGGAGAAATTAAATCTCATGTCCTTATTACACAGAGAAAACAATGAGAAAACAACCAAGGTTGAGGGACTTCTAGGGGTCAGGATTTACCAATGCTGCAGGATATGCTTACAGGGATGGGGAGGGTTTAATAGCAGGTACAGAAATGTAAAATCAGCTCCCACAAACCCTGGACACCCTTCTTTTATTCTTTTACCCTAAGAATATAGAGCCCTCTTCTCACTCCCAAACATGGGACCAGGGCAACTTCTCTGAGGAGTACTTGTCTTGGCTCTAGGATGTTGTCCCTACAGATTTACCACTAAAGGAACATTAGTTACTTATTGAGCTGCCCAGCCAGATGACCTACAGGCATGCATGGGATGGCGTGGATCAAGCGGGCTGAGACACGGTTGTTTCTTACTCCGGTTCCTTCCTTGGGCAATTGTGAACCAATTATTTTAACTCTTTACACTGTAATTTGAGGAGAGGTGATGCACTGTTAAATCCACTCTCATCTCCAGGCCAGTAACAAAATGGAACTCACTATGGATCAGCTAGTGTCAGCTCTGAGACTTATTTTCTATGTCGTGAGAACCATCCAGAAGCCTCAGAGGCCAGGCTGCCGCCATCTTTGTTAGAGCATTTGACCTTATCTATCCCCCGCTCTCTCTTCCCTTCCTCCTCCCCCTTCCTCAGAACCTCATCACTATTTTACTATCTGTATCATAAGAGGTTTATTTTAATATTTTATATTATTGACTTAAGTATTTTGCATATGTCTGTGTATGACACAGTAATCATATGGAAGTCAGAGGAAGGTTCTCTCCTTCCACGTGGACAAATTATCAAACTCATGTTGATAGTCTTGTCAAAAAGCACCTTTCTTGCTTGGCTACCTCATCATAATCAAGTACTTCATTTTTTAAAATGTTCTTTGCCCAGAATTCTTAGGTTTCCCATACTAAAGTAATTGTCAGATACTACAAAATATCTAGTCGGCAATATTTTGTGTCATTTTTCACAATGTTTCACCATGTTTATAAAATTGTATGTTTACTTTACAAAACATTATTGTGACATCAGATATGAGAGAGAGAGCTGGGTGGTGGTGGTGCATGCCTTTAATCCCAGGACTTGGAAGGCAGAGGCAGGCGGATCTCTGTGAGTTCAAGGCCAGCCTGGTCTATAAGAGTTTGTTCCAGGACAGGCTGCAATGCTACACATAGAAACCCTGTCTCAAAAAAACAAAAAAAAAAGAAAAAGAAAGAAAGAAAGAAAGAACGAAAGAAAGAAAGAAAGAAAGAAAGAAAGAAAGGTAGAGAGCACAATATAATTTGTTGGCATATTTTCTAAGCAGTCTAGAGGTCCTGAGCATAGTTGTTTAAGCCCTCTGGAATACCACAGATCTGACAAGGGAAGTCAGAGAAAGGGGAACAGAGAAGGTTCAAATAATAATACTCAGGAACATTATGTTCTCAGCATTTATGGGTTATTTTTATTTGGGAATATAAGAGCTTCCTTGTCCCTCAGGAGAAAAGAAGTCCTGCAGTTGGTTTCCATGTAGTAAAGGTCAAAATGATGCTATAACCAAAAACTATATGACTCTTTACAAAGCAAAGGTAGGCTTTTCTCTACTACTAAACACGGTAAATATAGTTGCTTTGCCACTGTTAACTTCTTTACTTCAATACTCTGTGGTTCACATATTGCTCTTCGGTTTGGATCAGTTCACTGGTGTAGACTCAGCATCCTCCCTTGAGGAAAGACTTCACCCAAGAACTGGATCATGTCTCAGGGACTTGTGTAACTCAAGACTCAGCACAGGACCTGGACGCTTTTGAGTACCACAGCACACTCATTAATTTGTAAATCCCAAGTCAGTTAAACAGCTGTGCTCAGACAATGATAACAACCGGGGGGACAGGACATTAGACCCAGCAGAGTTCTCTGGCTGGTTTCAAAGAGACACCAAGTCTCCCTCACAAAGGCCAGATCAGCCTGGGGACCAGAGGCTGATGGAGAGCTATGGCTGTTGCCTAGCAATTTCCTCTGAGCGAAAACATTGTACATTAGAGGGAAGACACTCATGACTCATGGTGTTCAGGAGGGAGGTGAAGTGCTCCATCCTGAAGCGAAGTTCCTTAAAACTCAGGAAACAGGCTGGGCAGTGGTGGCACATGCCTTTAATCCCAGCACTCGGGAAGCAGAGTCAGGCAGAACTTGGTGAGTTCGAGGCCAGCCTGGTCTACAAGAGCTAGTTCAGAACAGGCTCCAAAGCACAAACACTGTCTCAAAAAACAAAAACCTCAGGAAGTAAGCAACTCAAAAGCTTCAAGATGTTCCTGAAACTTACCAGATGTACGAAGCCTTTCTGTACCCAAGGTAGTAAGGACAGCAGGAAGATACTCTCAGAGCATCTGAGCTGCCTGAAGAGGTGCTCTGCAACGTGTCTAGCCGCCTAAAAGCTACGCAGTGACCTCTGGCTTTGCAGCTTTCATGAGCTGTCATCCATGCAGGAGTGAACTTTCAGAAATGCAGCAGCCTTTGAATTAATTCTTGTCCTCTAAGTAATCCAAAGAAACTCATTGGCTCACCAAGCAGGACTTTGATGGCATCCTTACTTTGTCCTGTTGTCCATTCCCTATTGGGGTGAACAATTGTTCATGTGGCCCTAGGAATAGTGTCACATGATACATGTCAGCACTGGGCATGCCCTGAGACTTCCTTCTCCTTGTCTCTCCACCTCTATCTGTGGAGGAGTAGCCAAGATAAGAGAGCTTATCTCCCTGTCAATGAACAGAAGAGAAGCAGTAATCTGGGCAATCCTCTATAAATGTCTTGTTCCAGGAGAAAATCACCCAAAGAGACAACGAGCCACACTATGTTGAGTAGATCAACCATCCGGGTGAGCTCAAGCTAACAGTCAGGGGTCAGCTATGATAGGAATCTGGATCCCACAGACACTGAACAGACCCATCTTCAACTGTCCTGGAAGACCCCTTGCTCACTCAGGAATATTAATTCAACATATGGATTTGCTGTTCTAAGTGTTCTCATGGTGATTCATCCGCTGCTCCTTCCTAAAATTAGGTTTTCCATGGCCATCTACTTCCCCAAGACCCAGTCCCACAGGAGAGTACTGGTAACAAAATCAAAGGCCCACAAAATCCCAGGTCAAAGTCAAACAAATTCTGTGTCCTAAAGCGAATGATATTCCATAAGATATGTTCCTGGACAAGAGTAACTTTGGGAGTGATTAGAACTAGATGAGCAAACTGGTATAAAGAATCTCCAAAAAACAAAGAACTCCCCAGAAGAAAATAATCAAAAGATATGAAGAGAACATATGACATACCAGAAAAGCATGCAGAAAGATATTTTGAGTGTGTGTGTGTGTGTGTGTGTGTGTGTGTGTGTGTGTGTGTGTGGTGCTGTGCACAGCGAACATTAATATCAAAGAAACACAGGCTATCAACTTGAGAGTGGGAAAAAGACCATGGGAGAGATTGGAGGGAAGAAAGAGAAGGAGAAGATGATGAAATTGTATTCAACTAAAGCATATATAAAGGAAAAAGCAGAATGAGGTATTACTACAATTTACCAGCAAGGCTAGAAACAAAGAGAAAGACCCAACACCAGTACTATTGAGGATGTGGGAGCTGGGGTCTCTCACATGCTTCGACTACACAGTTATTCTGGAAAACAATTCAGCAACACCTTATAAAACTCCACATTCAATTGCCATATGGGCCAGAGTCTAGTGGGCATTTCTCCCAGAGAAATAGACATGTACATTAATGTAAGAGAATATATTGGTGACTATAGCAGCTTCCAGCATGACAATCACAACCTGAGGTGTGGTTTTAAACCATTATAGTGCAAGGAAGACTCAGCAACAGAAAGTAGAACTACCCTTCAGAAAATTATTATTACTGAAGCAAGTCACTCCTTGAAGGGTTACTTTAAAATGAGTGGTTTCCAGAAGTTAAGACATAGAAATAGAAAGCCATAGCAAGAAGGCTCATATGACTTTCAATAGCAGCCTCATCAGGGTAGAGTTCAGTATATGGACTGTTTATGCACAAAACTACTCATTGGACCAAACTACAGAGGACTAGTTGACAAACACCAAAGGACTAAACTAGAAGACTGCACATGTTCTCGGTGGCTTCTGTTAGGGTCAGTGTCCCGATGACTTGAGACTGCACTATAGTTTCATAAGATGCCGGCAGTGGGATAAACTGAGTGGAAGATTCATGAGATTTCTTTATTGTATTGACTACTGTTTATGAATCTATAATTAGTTAAATAGCATTTTCATTAAGCAATGTCCAAGCTCATACAAAAACTATCTATAACTGTCCTAATATCTAATCCAGAGCCAATGGCTCTCAGCACTACCACTGAGACCTGGAGAGTCCTAACCTTGGATTTGTCTTTCTTATTTGAGTGGGCTGAGAGCCAAGAACATCAGCCTCAGGACTGAAGATGTGATACACCAAGTAGCATGACAAAATCACCATACAAAATATAATTCCAGGTCTGGAAAAACATTTATATAATGCACTGATCATTTGAAACAAGATAAGTTTAACTAATACTGTTTGGTTACAACATGTCCTGGCTGTATTTCATCTGTGAGGCAATTTTTCCTAGGATCTATTTCCCAACATCTGGCTCTTAGAACCTACATCCTCTTCTGGATATTGCAGTGGGAGGAGACTGCAACTCCTTTCCAAAATCTCTATCTTCCTTCCATCCAATTTGAGCTGTGGCTGACTGCAACTTTTTTTCAGTAAATGCGATCTGATGACCTCCACATCTCTACATAAAGAGTAGATCACAGATCACATCCTCTGGGCACTAACAACTGATCCCCACAACCTAGCCCAATTCCAGGATCAGTTATGATAATCCGTTCAATTCTTAATATTTAGAGTTACTGGAAGGCTCTCCTTGGACCTTAAATATTCAAAATGTAACTTAAAACCAAAGAAAATAAAGCTCACCCAGGCCAGGGTAAAGGCATTTTAAGATTGCCATATACCATGGAAGCAAACATCATACATGACGAGACCTTTCAGATAACCACAGTCAGAGGTGGACCTCCTCACCCAGGCCCTTTGCAAACTAGAAATGAACTTGTGGGGACTCAGGTGGAAGACACAAAGCACATGAGACTGGCAGCACAGCTCCCTGCCACATACCTTAAGCCATCTGAAATGAAGATGGAGAAATCTCCTCAGCCACAAATCCTAAAAATCCCTGTCACCTTGCCTTTCCCAGGTTTCCGATAAATGTCAACTTGAAGAAAAACACTGGCGGCAACCTTCAGGGACTCTCGTGCCTGCATTGGCTCCAGCGGATTTTCTGAGCAATCACAGACGGTTAAAAACCTCAAGTCTCCCCTACTTATTTCACAGAGGAACCACTATTAACAGGACACTAGATGACAAGTAGAGCCTTAAAAAGCATGCCGGTTCTAGGAGGACACAACCAGAAGCCATCTGTCCCTTTCCTCCTTAGGAGAGAAAGAAAACTGACCAAATGGGAAACGTATTTATTTACATGAAACAATGTTGAGCTTCTAGAATCAGTCCAGCTTCTACAGTTTGCCATAAGATTTTCTATTGTTGATCATGGTTCTAAGGATGCAAAGACTGACAAATGTCATCTCAACCACCAAAGAAACCTGCATATCTTTCTAAGCTGTCTTATGGGATATTTCCCATCATCTTCTGGGGTTTTAAATGACAAGGATATAGGATGGCACGGACAAGGAAGAGTCTAAATTAAACATGAGTGTAAATTAACTGTCACTTTGTGCAGATGATGTGATAGTATACATAAGTAACTCCAAAAGCTCTATTCGGGAACTCCTACAACTGATAAACACCTTCAGTAATGTGGCAGGATACAAGATTAACTAAAAAAAAAATAGTAGTCCTCCTACACACAAATGATAAATGGGCCTAGAAATAAATCAGAGAAACATCACCTTTACAATGACCACATATATAAAATATCTTGGGGTAACCAAACAAGGGAAAGACCTTTATGACAAGAACTTTAAGTTTCCAAAGAAAGAAACTGAAGAAGACATCATAAAATGGAAAGATCTCTCATGCTCTTTGATAGATGGGATTAACATAATAAAAATGGTAAATAATCTATAGTTTCAATGCAATCCCCATCAAAATCCCAACACAATGTTTCACAGACATTAAAATAACATTACTCAACTTCATATGGAAAACAAAAAAGTAGCTAAAACAATCCTGTACAATAAAGAAACTACTGGAGGCATCACCATCCCTTACCTCAAGCTCTACTATAGAGCTATAGTAATAAAAACAGTTTGATATTGGCATAAAAACAGACACGTGGATCAATGGAATCAAATTGAAGATCCTGACATTAATCTATGTACATATGGGCACCTGTTTCTTGATAAATACGCCAAAAAGGTACAATGGAAAAAGAAAAACATCTTCAACAAATGGTTCTGATAGAACTGGATGTTAACATGTAGAAGACTGCAAATAGATCCATAACTATTATTGCCTTGCACAAAACTCAAGTCCAAGTGGATCAAGGTCCTCAACATAAAGCCAGTTACACTGAGCCTGATAGAAGAGAAAGTGGGAAGTAGCCTTGAACACATCAGCACAGGATACTACTTCCTAAACAGAACACCAGTAGCACAGACACTGAGAACAACTATCAGCAAATGGAACCTCCTGAAACTGAGAAGCTTCTGTAAGGCAAAAGACATGGAAAATAAGATAAAATGACAGCCTACAGAATGGGAAAAGAGCTTCACCAACCTCACATATGACAGAAAGCTAATCTCCAATATACATACACACACACACACACACACACACACACACACACACACGAAATTAGACAACAAAATAACAAATAATCTAATTTAGAATGGGGTGGAGAACTAAGCAGAGAATTCTCAACAGAAGAAACTCAAATGGCCAAAAGACATTTAATGAATTGCTCAGCATCCTTAATCATCAGGGAAATACAAACCAAACTACACTGAGATACCATCTTACACCTGTCAGAATGACTAAGATTAAATTTACAAAGGACAGCTTATGCTGGAGAGGATGCAGAGTCTGAATATCACGTATTTTTAAGCACAGAGTTCATCAAGGACTATCTCATGGAACTCTACAGTTAGTAAGCCATGACATCAGTACCCATCTAGCACAAAAAGAGCTGGAATCAGCCATTTCAGATGATGTTAAAATGTGACTTAAGTTTTCTATCTGTAAACTGAGGTTAGTAAGATATGTCTATGTCTAAAATAGAACCCTGTATAAAATAAATGTCAATCTATAACATCCCCAAAGCCTAATGCTCCTTTAAACTAACCCTGCCTTCTACCTACCCAATGTCTCAGCCCTACCACCTCTCTCTCTTCCTCAGTCCCTTGTCTATTTATTTTTATTTCTTGACTATTTCTATATGCTGTTCATTCTGCATGAAATTCCCCTCCTTCCCATTCATTTTATTAATTTCCGGTCTCTTATTACTTGCCTGATCAATGCTTGGCAGATTTCTCTCCTGTGAAGTTGCCATTGTCAAATTATAATTAGTGGACACTTCATGGGAAGACACTGACATTATTAAATTATTGAAAGCTCTTGTTTCTCATTATTTATCTTATACATTTATCTCAGTAAACATGGTTGGTTCTTGCTTTAAAACTACAGCTTTGCCAAATAGTGATTTTTTTATTTCTACTATTTTATTCAAATTTTAATAGGAATCCCACTGGGAGGAATAATTGTCTTTTCGTCATCATTCTTTAAATGATGAACTTGTAAAATATGGATATTTATTTCTATATTAATTTTATTGGATAGAGTATAACCCAGTGTTATCACTCTATTTCAAGGTTCAAGTGGCTGAGCTTTGGCTACTGAGGACTCACTTAATTTGGCCCGCAACACTTTTACTGTCTGGTTCCATATTCATTTTGTATTTCCTGAGCCATCCATGAATTCATCCACTTATCTCATAAAGCCTGTTTCCTTTCCTAGAGAAAGGAAGTGTTATTCTCTTGTCTCTGCCCCTTCAACATGCCCCACTCCTCTGCACCAGCACAATTGGCAAGAGGGGTGTAAGAAACTGAGTTCTGTGTGCTGGATATGCTCATATTACTGGATGGCATTCTTTTTTACTCTCCCAAGAGAAATCTAGGTAATATACGTACATACATAATACATACATACATGCATGAATACATACATATGTGTATATACCACAAAGTGATCTGGAAACAGCAGCTTCATGTGATATTATAATATGACTTCCATTTTTCTCTCTGCAGAATGAGATTGGCAAGGTATGTCTAGCAAACACACCTTGGTGTGTCAAGAACCCAGCACACAATAATAAATACTAAATAAATGCCAACTCCTTGCTATGGCAAAGCCTACACTCTTCTTTAAACTATCTCTGTCTCTTGCCTTTTCAACTCCCCAGCCCTGCCTCAAATGAGTGTGTGTGCAAATATACTAACTAGTCTGTACTTCTCTATATAACTCTCTCTATATATGAGTTCATGCTGATATATATGAATTATGTAGACACCCCTGATTCTAATCCATCACCAAACAGTTTATGTAATACTTCCTCATTTCTTTGTATTTCTTTTCTCAGCTTTTGCAAACCTTATTTCTGCAGCCTACAATATATTTACGTTTTTCCTTATTCCTTCAACACATTAGGGTTGAGAATTACTAACATTTAGAATTACTGACTTCTGACACCTCTGCACAAGATCAAGTTCACTAACTGGAGAACACTATTTCTATACAACCTTTCTGTTAGCTTCACAACGTGGTCAGAACTGCTGCATGAACCTAAGTGAATTTGTTACTGCTGTGTGTTAATGTGATTTATCTGTGGTGCAATTAGATGTATCTGCTCCTATTTGTTTTCTGACTTCATTCAAACTGTATCTTGATGTGTTTTAATTGCTTGAGAATTTAAAAAAATAACTGTATAGTATTGAACTAAAAACTTATCCATAAACATAGAATTATACTCAAAAGAGGAAAAGGATTGTATGCTAATTTAGCAAGACGTCTGTGTAGAAACTTAAGCTATGTTGCAATTAAACTACCATGAAAACAATATATAAGACAAGTATTTTCTGAAGGGTAAGAAAGGATAGAGTGAGAGAGTCACACAAATCAAGACTTAGAGTATAATACTTGCCATTGATGCTAAGAAAATCCTGTAACCTCTCAAAAGATAATTTCTAACTTCTAAATGGAGTTAAATTTTGTGCTTTTCTCTTTCTAACAGATATGACTACATCATGAAAAGCTTCACGTACACGTGGGGAATTTAGAAACAGAATCAGATGGATCCTTGGTGATTTGTGGGGGAAGAATAGAAACCACTGATATCCCAAACAGCCAGTCGAGTCAATGCTCACATGAAGTCTCTCTAACAGGGAAAGAAATGTGTACCGTCCTGTGTGTTCAGTTGACACTGAATGTCGTTACTGTAACTGGAGTAGCGGATGAAGGAGGTCCAAATCATAAAAAGGCCTCTTTTACAAGTCATTCTAGAAGAGCATCATGCCTCTATTTTCTATTCCCAAATAAATAAATCTTTCTTGACTTTTTATTAACTTTAACATAGTTATTAACACCTTATGAATAAGATTTGATATTTATTAACACAAATATCTTATTAAGCTTTCATTATGAGCTAGTCATCCTGCTGGTGATGGAAGGGCCGCAGCAAACAAATAATGACATGGTCCTTTGACCATGACCTTGACCCTAAATGGAAAGATTTAGGTTAATGAGATGGTTCATTTGGCAAAATGCTTGCTTTGCAAACCTGAGGATCTGCATTCCTAACCCCAGCCACCACATAAAAAGTCAGTCTTGCCAATGCATGCCTGAAATTCCTTCACTAAAAGTATAGAGACAAGATCTCTGGAATATGTTCGTCAGCAAGTATAGCTGAATCAGTGAGATACATGTTTATTGAGAGACCTTATATCAAAAAAATAAGGTAGGGGGGTGACTGAAAAGGTACCTGACATTGACATCTGGCCTACACATGTGTGCATACTCATGTGCACATATATCACCCATACACACACATGCACAGAATAGTCACTTAAAAACAAGTGAGAAAAGTCAGTCATAAATTAGAGGCTGGTATATGCACTATAAAAGACAAAAACTTAACTGCTTGAATAAATAACTATAAGGGGGAAATGCATCTTCAACAGTGGATCAGGAAAAAACACTGTTGAGTGAGTGGTATTTAAGCTGAGATCGAGATGATGGCCCCATGTGTAAAACCAGAGAATCCTCCTACAGCAGGGTAGAACATCTTGGGTAGAACACAGCTTCGTCTGTCCTAGAAACTATTGGGAAGATTGCCCTGCATATAGGGCATGTGGGCAAGCAGACTAAGAGCCTAGCTAGGATAGACAACCAGAGATAGAAGACTCAGCTAGGGCAAACACAAAAGAGAACAGTATGTTAGAAATGGTGTGGCCACTTCTTCCTCTTCTTTCTGGCTACAACTGTTATCTCCCCCACTTTCAAGTGCTGTCTCCTGCCCCCAGTGATGGGACCCAGATGGAAACTTGCACACCCACATCCTCGCCTGGAGAGTAACTGGTTGGCCCATTTAATGTGTCCCCAGAACATTGAGAGTGACCCCTTTCCAAGCACACCCTAATTTCCCCGTCCAAATGAACACGGAACTTTCCAAGATATTATGTTACTGACTCCTCCCAGGGGTAACAATCTTCGGTGACCTGGCCCTGCTGCTAGATAGCATAGACGTTTTTATAGCTGACTAGCCAGTTTTGCTTCCTTTTCAAACACATGGGAACGATTTTGGAGCCACAGATGGCTTAGGATGCTCTAAATTAAAGTCCTTGGTGAGCTGCAGCTGGCCCATCCGGGACCCTAGACTCTAGGGTCTGTGTAGCAGCTTTCCAAGTCCACTGTAGGCTTTAAACACCACTCTCTACTGCTACTCTCCTGAAGAACAGGACTGTGTCCACAAATACAAACGCATATCCTTCCACATATGAAAACTGTATGACAGAAGCCAACAATACAACCAGGGCCTCCCTCGTCCGGCATCTCTCCTGAACACGTCTGCAGCCTTAGCTTTGCTGCCCCATCATCATTACCCTCAAAGATGCAATTGCTACTCAATACAGAGAATGCAATGGGTCCTAGAGGGCTAAAGTGATGACAAGGATGCATGCAGCAGGGAGACGGCAATCTTCATCGCCATTTTGTTGATTAGCATTCCCTAGTAAATCCTAAATTACCTCTGGATATTCTCTTGAACTATTATTTTGCCCTGTCTCAGTCTCCTCATGTATCAGGACAATGTATCAGGATTCATTTTTCTGGAATCTTTTCAAGTTTAGTTTTTTTAATTTAAAATTTCTTCCAACAATAGATTTTAATTATATTTTTCCCCTTTACCAACTCCTCTCAGATCCTAGCCAACCAACTTCATTCCCTCTCTGTGTGTCTCTCTGCCTCTGTCTGTCTCTAGCTCTCTCTGTCCCTCTCAACAACATCAAAAAAGAAAACTGCAACAGGCAAAACCACAATAAGACAAAAAGAACAATAACAACAAAAATGCACATGCAAAAATAACCAAGTCCATTTTGTGTTTGTCAGCTACTCGTGAGCATGGAGCCTGAGAGGGATTTCTAGACTCCACACAGCTCAGTCTAGTCTTTTGCGGGGAATGAGTAAGAGGGTTTCGAGACAGGGTTTCTCTGTATAGCCCTGGCTGTCTTGAAACTTTCTCTGTAGACCAGACTGGTTTCCCGGGTGCTGGAATTAAAGGCATATACCTCTCTCTACCAGTGGGCTCAGTCTTACTGTTAATATAAACTCAAGGCTTGGTAATGACTTGTATCTTGGTTTTAAACAACTTCTAGCAAAAACCAACCAACAAACCAAACAAACAAAGCAACAAACTCCAAACTGGAGCTGTAGACAAAGGCTCAGAATCTGAAGCTGTAAGCGCCGAACTGATGCTTCTCAAACTAGGGAACGGGTTCCTCATTTCCTCAGTTTGCTTCCTAATGGGAATCGCAGCAAAGGGAACAATCAGCATACCAAAAGAGCCAATCATGAGCTATGATTACACCCTTTAGCACATATTGTCTTATCAAGATTGATTGCATATAGGTGTCCAGTCAGCAATAGCTGTGAGCACTATTAGCTGCTTGCTGGGGAATTCAAACTCCGGAGAAACAAAAGCAGAACTTGGTAAACAGAAAGCCACTGAGTCTTCATTAGTTCTCAAGTTTGAACGAGAGATTTTAAAAATACACACTATCCCCAACATGACAAGTTTCCAAGTTCACATTATTGCAAAGCACACCCACAGGACTATTCTGTTTTGTGTTCGGAACAGTATTCAATAAATTAAGTGAGCAAGTCAACCCCATGTTCTGTTAGATGGCTTTGCTAGCACAAATATGTAGACCATGTTTGCGGCAGAAAGGATGAGCTATGGTCGTCAATAGGTTTGGTGCATTCAAAGTCTTCTCAACTTAAGACATCTTCAAAGTGCTATGTGTTTCCTGGAGCACTGCTCCATCCCAAGGTGAGGAGTGTGACCCAGCTGCAACTTTGACCTGCTCTTCCTGGGGGAAGAAACTGTGAGTGCGGAGCTTCATACCTGATCAATGTGCTGACAAAATATGACCCGTGAGTGCCCGGTTCTACATGGTATCTCTACCACCTCCTCTGGAGTATGGGGCAGGAAGAATGTGAGGCTAGTGGACAGGAAGGAGAGCTGCAGAACACTGTCTTCTGGATGTGAGCTAGGCCATGCACCCATAAGATAGGGGGTGGGGAAGGCAAGGGTTAGCTATCCTGGGCAATTAGCATTCAAAGTATGTATCTGAATAATCTAGTCTGGTCACTATCTCTACTTCAGATGAGAATATGGTAGCCTCTACTAAACACCTGCTCCCCAGGAAGGGAAAACATGAACAAGGGTTGCCAAAATGGCATGGCTATATATACATTCCAAATGATTAAATCATTAGTCTCCTGGGTGTTTTGATTTCCTGCAAACAGCTTCACAAATGGAAGACCACAGGCAGGGGTCAAAATAACAGCCTACAGCCAACTATATGTTATGTCTGAAGAGTGGGAAAGAGCTGTTGTGGCATCTAAAATGAGTGTTTATTCACGTTCATGATGTTGTCTTTTCAAGATAAGAGCCTAAGTTTAGAAAAAATGTCATTGACAGGGCATTCAAAAGTATAACATTTCTTTAGTACTTACTATATGTAGCCAAATACCAACAAGTCAAATTACTTCTTTATCTTGCTGGTGTTTTTGTATGCTGTCATGCAGGAAAGATGCTGGAATGGCCAGGCTCTGTCTGCATGGTCTGTGTTACTTAACTGAGCTAACAGTGTTGTTGGAGTTTCTCTCATTATGGGTCAAATGGTCAAATTGTGGAAAGAAATCACTCATCTTTTGCACAAGTAAGTTCCTATTAATAGCAGTTGCTAGTACATTTGTAAAGGTGATTTTAGCATAAACGTTACAGTAGTCTCAATATGTTGATGTCATTGTCATATGCTAACATTAGTAGTCCTGTAGGATGTCAGTTATTGTTATCAATACAAACGCTTCAACGATGGTTCACCCTGTATTATACATGGCCCTGGGATTTGCTATGGCTCCACTATCCAGTTTAGTTTTGTAAAGTTATTGTAATATACCAGGGGAGTGTTTTACTCCTACTCTTACAACGGTGGACATCATATCTGGTTGGACTTCCTCTACAATGGTTTCTGGTTTTCTTTCAGGCGTGGTCAAAGCTTCTGCTAGACA
Source organism: Microtus pennsylvanicus (assembly GCF_037038515.1). Taxonomy (NCBI): domain Eukaryota; kingdom Metazoa; phylum Chordata; class Mammalia; order Rodentia; family Cricetidae; genus Microtus; species Microtus pennsylvanicus. The sequence continues at coordinate 26,226,819 of NC_134584.1, forward strand.
AAACTGCATCTTTAGACAGGAAAGATCTAAGAGTTTGAATAGCAACAACTCTACTATGTATACTTGACTACTTTAGCTAGACAAATGGTCACATATGACATTGGTTGGGCAGAACTCATACTGGGCCAGGACCAGATGGGCCATTCTTATATCAGAAGAAGAACTGATTTAGAAATTGACTGACTTAGACTTCAACCGGACAGAAATGAACTATGTGGGAACAAATGGAATCAGGAAATCAATCAAACTTGGTTATTTGAAAGTATATACTTTGAGAATAAAGCTTACTAAAATATTATATTTTGTGATTAGCTTCTAAAAATCCTCTTCTCTTTGTCCTTGATCCATGTTGGTAATCAGGCTTTTGCACACTGAAATGATGCATTATGAAGTGGCAATTTGTTCCGATAGCTCAGAATTCTAAAATAACTAGTTTTGTGCATATTATTCTTACTTTGTATTGCACAATAGCTAACTTACATTTGCTCAGAGTTCCAACTTTTTATGGAGTTATAATTGGATAAATTGATTTCAAACCCTAGGCAAACATGAAATATTATCATTCAGTTGAATCACTTTTTATTCAGTATGATGTTATTAAATCCGTTAAAGAACAAAGGTTGGGAAAGGTTAGGAAGCGATGTTTACAAACCCATGATGGCAAACAGGCACCTAGTCCATAGCTTACAGGACTTCAGAGTTAGAGTCAATAGAGAAGAGAATTTCCTGTCCCTAAGGAGAGGAGAATTCACATGGACTCTGACCATGAAGAAAGTGAAGAGTGAACAGCCTTTTCAGAACTCAGTGTCTTGCAGATGTTGACATGGACATGGCCTTTGGCATAGTAACTACTTTTCTAGAAATTTGCTTTTAAAATCACTGTATAGATAATTAGATACCAACAATACAGCCACTGGTCAGCCATCTGTGTGTGCATAAGTTATGTTATTTTTACTGACTGAAAGTCAGATGATCTTTTGGACAGTATGAAAAGAGGAAATATTGCCAGTTAACTTAAAAGAAATTCCTACAGGGGCTGGAGAGATGGCTTAGCAGGGAAGAGCACTTGCTGTTCTTCTAAAGGGTTTGGGCTCAGTTTCTAGAACACATGTGATGATTCTTTCTGGATCTAAAGTCCTTTTCATTTCTAAGGGCACAAAGCACTCAAGTGGCACACAAATTTAGATGGAGGGGAAACACTTACACACATAGAACAGGTAAGTATTTTAAAGGCTTTTATTCATAAACATATAAAAATAATTACTAAAATCATTGAAAATTGAAAGTCAAAGGAATACTTGTGGAGAGCTGAAAAAAGGAGGGTTAAATTAAGTCCTGATGTGTGTCTACTTTAAATGTCAAAACACTATCTGTTCACTGCTTATATAGTGACCTTGGTCATCTGTGTCTGTAACCTCAAACCCAATACCTTCATTAAACACAGTTACCAAACATTTCACAATCAAATATGCTGCTTATAAAAATATGCAAACAAACATCCATAGTGGAAGCTAGCCAGAGGCTCCTACAATTATAAATAATCCTCACAAGTGAGAATTGAAGAGATTTTAATGTACAGATTAAAGCAGAAAAGATTTTTCTGGCATCAATATATAGACTTTTGAACAGGCTCTTCTAAGCTTCTATTCCCTATCATAATCAAAAATAAATAAACAAATAGACTCTCAGTTCTAAATAGATTTTACTTACTTTCCAACTCCATTAAGTGTTTCCTTCTGGAATCAGAACTATGTTTTCAAAATATATTCCAAGTTCATTGAAAAGTAGGTCATCATAATTTGGCTCTTATTGGCCACTATCAACAGAGCATGTGGAACAGGATTCTTATTAACTTTTTTCAGTGCCAGAAACAGCACAGTGTAAACATGCTTCTCGGGAGTCATCTGTTTATATCGGTGAAAATGGGATATCTCAAGGAAAAAAAAAACTGAGATATGTTTTGTCAGTCAATCGCGGTATAGACCATAACAATATTACCTCTGCTTTGAAAATCATCTTATATCATGTCTTTGCAGTGCATTTGGATGGTCTTACTGTGTGTGAACATTCTATATGTAGTCCTCTCATCCTGGTCCTAGAATTAAGGGAGAAAGGTTTACATAGAGAACAAGCAGAACACTAATGCAGTTCTGATAAGAGTGCACACAGATGAAACCATTTTGCAGACTAACCAAAGTCAACTAAAGCTGAACATACGCTACTGCAAGAGATACATGTGTTTATCTTCCAAATGTGTGTGTGTGTGTCCTCATAAAGATGTATAATAGAACACAGACACCTCAGCCTGCCTCTGACATAAATTAAACTGGTTTTCTCTCAGTGGTCTTTGGAGTCTCCAAAGGTGCAAAACCAAGAGCTGTGGTCTCCGTTCACAGAGATCTGAGCCTGGGATTTCATTACATAAACAAGCGACAGAATCAGTAGGTGAATAGTGTTCTTTTCATTCTGCTGGCAGTAGGACAAGATTTCTCCTGTGTCCTGGCTTCAGTAAAACTTTCCCTTATAATGAGATGAAAGCCCTTTCCTGGCCACAGTGCTTCCCCTGGGGAAGAACACAAAGCTGTAACATGGCTAATCCTGCAACCAGATTTCCACCAGGCCTAGGTAACACATTTTTTTTTTTAATGTATGAACTTAAAGAAGTTTTATTATAATCAAGAAGAGTGTGCAACTCTCTCTGATACATCCAATAATTACCCATATTAGCTTTATGGCCCTTTTGTTCTTAACCTAACAGGATAGAACAGAGACAAAAGCAGCTATTTTTAAGTCAGATGATCTTTGGTATTCACACTGGCCTTATCGGTTTAAACCCCTGTGACACTGTGTAGGTCTCTTCATCTCTGGCCTGGAATTCTCTCCTCTTGGACTGGGAGTTCAAAGCAGCACAAGAAGTGTGAAGTCCATGAGACCCTGAATCCTGGGGCAGGAGGGGAAATAATTAGCACTTGTCAATGTTTCATGAGCTACAACTTTGTGAGGCCCAGGGGACTGATGGAACCGTTTGTTCATCCACCTCCTTTCCTACTTTCCCCCTCATTTGAAGATGACGTTTTAGATGGTAAAGACGGAGGACAGATGTGATGTGAGAAAGACAGGCACCTTTACTAGCCAGGGTTGCTGAGATTTTGGTGGTGATCTATGGCTGTCTTTCCTCTGCCTCCCCCAGAGCCTGAGACATGGAGCTGGACTCTGCCTTCCTAAAACACCCTTCCTTTTTAATGACCAACAGTCAGATTGTGGGCTGCTCTTGTGGACTCCAGTGTGCAAGCCTGGAGTGGTCAGCGCCTTCTGAATTCAGAGGTAAGGACTAAAGGCAAGTAATAAGACTCAGGCAAACTTTGCAAAGAAGAAATCTTACAACACCGAATAACGTTCTACCACACATGAACTTTTTTGAACAATGAATGCACACAGACTTTGGAGAGTACCTTGTTGGTGAATCAGATATTAGGCCTGAGGATCACAAAGCTATCTAGTTGCAGGAACTCCCATTACTAAGCCCGAGCTGGGGGTGTAACTGGTAATTCTCCTATTAATGGTCAGTGTCATATGTTAACGCTATGGTATGTGTATGTTTGGTGGGACAATCAATGTTATCACATAAAGGCTGACTCACAGTGTGGGTACATATGCCTGAATTAAAGCTATGGCAAGTTCGAGAATGGCTAACAGAACTGAAATGAGGGTAGTTAAGGCAGGTGTGGCTCTTATTGATGTTAAGCTGATCGAGCCCTCCCAACTAAACGCATAAGCAGATGACTGGATTTCTCTGTCGTCATGGATTTTAAGACCATTTTTACTCTATTCTTTCTCAGAGTTAAGGTTTCAGTGTCTTTAATATACTATTTAGGAATTTCATAATGCATATATGGGATTTTAATCAAGTTCACCCCTATCCTGAATCCTCCAACACGTCCCATATACCCCATCGCCATCATTTGCTCTCCAAACCTCACATACTCTTTTTAAACCCACTGAGGTCTACTTAATGCTGCCAGTGTCTGCACAGAAAGAGCCACTGGGGCATGGGCAGTCTATCAGGACTGCATTCCTGAAGAAGCTGGCATTCTCCCTCTCCCAAGAGACCTCAGGTGCCAGAAACTCTTCACTTAGGGTTGAGACCTCACAAGCCCCTCCCCGTTCACACTGGGATTTTGACTGGTTTGATTATTGTCGGGTCTTCTGCATGGAGCCCTAGATAATTTGCACATCCAACAGCCCTGTCAGAGCAGGAAACGCCATTTCACTATAGTTCCATCGAGACTGTTTTATAATATGAGACCCACTCATACCATAAAACCTGAAGTAGGAAATAGAGAAACCTGAGGACGCTCCAGCTACTAGGGAGGCTGAGGAGGGCAGGGGCTCGTGGCCAACTTTCCCCTTCAGCTGCTGCAAACAGAAGTCAATAAGCCTCCATAATTTCTTTATACCAGATAAAACTGGGAATAAGTATACTTTTCTATTGCTATTTTAAATATTTCGGGCCAAGCAAGAGTGCAACAGCTGAACTTTCTGCCATGTGTCACCGGAAGCCATGCTTGATAAATAAAGAGTTTAGTTATCACAGCTGGGCACTTGTTTATCAAAACTTAATTTTAGCCCTTCACTTTGCCGAGCCCACCAAAACGGAGCCACCGTAGTACCAAAAACTCTTTGCGACTCAAACCGTTTCCACACTTAGAACCTTGACATCACCCAGCCCAGGCTAAAGCCCCATCACTACCTTCCAACTCTATTATGGGATGCTTCTGAGATCCACTGACCACCACATTCTCTCTAGATTGCAGCACATCGTATCAACTCAACTTTATTTGGTCAGTGTGAATTCTTGCTGTCCTTTAGAGGGGCTAATTACTGGTACCCCAGAAACAGTTATGGCTGTGTTCCTATAAAAACCATGCCTTTAACACCCAGAGTCAGAAGCTTCTAAAGCAGTGGTTCTCAACCTGTGGGTTATGATCCTTCCACAGGGGTCACATACCAGATATCCTGCATATCAGATATTTGCATTATGATTCTCAACAGTAGCAAAATTACAGTTATGAGGTAGCAACTAAAATAACATGAGGAACTGTATAAAAAGTCAAAGCACTGGGAAGACTGAGAATCATGGCTCTAAAGCTTCATTCACTTTACCATTCAACCTTTAAACCCACCCTCCGGTCTTTCTAATTCATCCTTTCTGTGGCCTGACTCTTTTAGACACAGTTTCTTGTTCTTCGGTGGTTTATTTTTTTATTTTATTTTTTTATTTTTTTTAATTAATTAATTTATTTAAGGATTTCTGCCTCCTCTCTGCTACCGCCTCCCATTTCCCTCCCCCTCCCCCTATCAAGTCCCCCTCCCTCATCAGCTCGAAGAGCAATCAGGGTTCCCTGTACACCCACACACTGAGACAATGGGGATGTTCTATTGGGAACTCACCAAGGCCAGCTTGCCTGGGTCTGAAAAAGCATGGGATAAAACCGGACTAGCTGAACATAGCGGACAATGAGGACTACTGAGAACTCAAGAACTTCGGTGGTTTAAGGCCAAATATTTATTAAAAGCTGTTCATGCAAGACTTATCCCTTTTTCCTCTGACTTATCTCCAAAAAGATTCTCTCATTATATGGAAATGTCATGTACATTGTCAAATGTCTGCCTTCCCAGAGCTGAGAAACTCTCTGAAATGCATATAGCTTTGCTTTATAAAGCTTGCCAAATGAGAGGAAGAAAAGGAGGTGGCTGAGGAGAGGCATTAAAAAGTGTCTAAATGTACACATATCAACCAAACAACAGAGTCAAGGACAGGTGCAAGTTAGAGTCCCCAAGGAAGAAGGCCCACAGCTGCAGCTATGAATGACTTTGCCAGATGGGTCACTGAACAAGCCCGGCTTTGTCAAGTTTGCCAAAACTGTTACAGCTCACTTTGAGCACACCCTTAGGAACAGCCTTTCTGAGAGTGGGCTTAAGGAGCAACGGCAGCAGCTTCCCCTGGGACCTTATTAGAAATACAAATTATTGTGTTCCTTTCCAGACCTATTGAGCCAGACACTGCAGTGCTGGTGATGGGGGAGAACGCCTGGCAGCGCATGTTTTAACAAGCTCTCTGCGGGATGTTGATCCAGGTGCAAGTTCAAGGACCACTGCTGCTTTAGAAAACACACCCTTCACTCTCTTATTCTGCAGATGAGGAAACAACACAAGCACAGACAGCTTGGGCCACTTGCTCAGACCACACAGCTCATAAGTGTCAGGGAGAGGCTTTGAACCTGAATCCTGTGTCTTAGTATAGGTGATGTTCCATTCTGTGACCTGAGACATGACTGGGAGGTAGCCTGGAGTGCACAGGGGTCAGTGGGAAGCATCCAGAGGCAAGCACCTGTGGGCAGGGGGAGGTAGAAAGGAGAAGTAAGTATGCCTGGAACTTCAGGGCACCCATACTTCATGAGCTCACCATTCCATTCACACCACAGACATTCTGGGGGAGACGAGGGCAGAGGATTACAGATATGGGCTCCTTCAATGGCTGACTCTATAATCCAGAGGCAGAGACAGAATGTCTTGTAAATTGAATATCGATGAACAAAAACAAGTATCTGTGTTTATTCCAGTCTCCTGATGAGATATGTAGGTCTCTGAATGAATGGTGTCCATCAGTTTCACACTCAACCCTTGACCTTGAGTGAAGCTACCCAACAAATATCTGCAGACAAAGCCACAACTTCACGACTGATGATCCCCTTAGACTTTCCAAAGAAAGAAAACTATGCTGAACAAAAAATGGCTCCAAGTTCTAGTGTGTGCGCAGGTAGCAATTAAGTGAGTCCTGGACATTTCATTTCCCTCCCGGACAGCTCTGAGGTGGTGCCATCCCCCCAAAAGAGACTGGATGTCTTGGCTGCTGCAGATCCTCTATGGCAGGAGAACTTACTCCCTCCACCCCCCCCCCAGACATGTTTCCTACACAGCAGAGTCTAGCTGAAAACCCACAGGCTAAGAGAGAAGCAGAAGGCAGGGAGAAGCAAAAGCAGAGCAAAGTGCTGGCTATAGAAAGGGCACCCAGCAGTAGCCTGGAAAAGTGGCCCCTGCTGGTACTGTGTGCCTTGGGATAAAACTGGAGACTCTAGACTCAGGGAGAGTTACGAACTCCTTCTGTCTGTCAGTCCTGACTTCTGCCCTGACCCGTCTGCGTGATTCTCACACGTTCACAAAGCCTCTGACTGGTGGTCTTTATCACCTCCATTTCAGGTCTCTTGTCACAGTGTGTGGCCAGTAAACATGTCCGAGAATTTCTCTGCCAAGTCCGTTTGCCCTTTATGTCCTCCCTTCCCACAGAGGGAGATGGTGCCCCCGCTGTTAGACTCAGCTCTGAAGTCTCTCATAAAACCTGCTGTCACCCCAGGCTGTGAAGGCCAGTTCTTCCCCGGAGAGGGCTTCCACGGGATACAAGAGGAAAAGGCCAGGCAGAACTGGAACTGGAAAGATTTCTGCATCAGCCGTGACTGAAAATATCGTTTAAGACCTTCATGGTGATATCACTTATAACATATTACACTACAGGGTAGCATGTATGCTATGCCTCTATGCATGCATACAAACTTACACACATAAGTGAGTGTACCTTATGTGTACGTTATGCAGAAAACAGGTGAGCACCGAGTATAGATGCGAACAGCCTCAGTTCTGTATGAAAGGTTATACGAGTAATTCATATTCTTTGTATGTGTATGGCATTTCCAAATGTTATGTCATGCGGACAGTACAATTGTTAAAGCATTGGTTTACACACACAGCAAACCATGATCCAGGCAGGACCTAGCCAGAGAGATTTGGGAAGTTTATAGGAGAAACACAGGGACGGGCTTTGATTAAGTGAACCAACAAGTCACACAGAGAAATTACTTTTCTTATTTGATCTGCCCTGCTAGAAAGTTGGTAGTTATATTTTGTTATTTGTTTAAATCTGGTTGGTTGAGTCTAGGTTCTGTTTTGCTCTAATACAAGTATCTATGAGAAGTGACTCCCATTAAATTTCACTTCTGTTTTCAATGTAAGTAATTCTCTCTCTCTCTCTCTCTCTCTCTCTCTCTCTCTCTCTCTCTCTCTCTCTCGGTTTTTCGAGACAGGGTTTCTCTGTAGCTTCTGGAGCCTGTCCTGGAACTAGCTCTCGTAGACCAGGTTGGCCTCGAACTCACAGAGATCCGCCTGCTTCTGCCTCCCGAGTGCTGGGATTAAAGGCGTGCGCCACCACTGCCCAGCACTCAGTGTAAGGAATATGGAAGGTTTTCTTTCCAAGGCCTATCTGGCTTTTTCTATTTGCTTTAACTAGAATAGGCCCTAATCTGGTTTGTGCTGGTGTAGCAGGCTCCCGAGAGATGGCAATTTGTAAAAATTATACATTTATTTCTTACTGTTCTAGAATCTACAAGACTAGAGCACAAGGGGTCACACGGGAAAGTGCCTCTCTGCTGTCCCACCACCCCAACACCCCCAGATTAAAAGGCAAGCGAGAAAGAGGTGAGGCTTGTAGCCTCATGCCCTATCTCAATCAGCACACATGTGAGAGTCGATCCCTGCTGACTGTAAACACCTCCTTCCGTTAAATTCTGCCTCCCGGAACTGCTGCTTAGGGATTAGATTTCCAGCCTATGCTTTTGGGTCAACATGTTCAAATCATAACAGTCAGGAGACGAGTTGAGGAGAAAAATCACTTTCAGCCATGGACAACAGAGGGTAGAGAAAATGCCCAGTGGGAATCAGAGTCAGGTGTGGTGTGAAGACTCTGAAGCAGGAATGTCTGGGGCAGCAGGGAGCAAGACAGGAAGCTGGTGCCTATTGGAGCATGGAGAGGTAGCCCCAAATTCCCTGAAGAAAGAAAGAAAGAAAGAAAGAAAGAAAGAAAGAAAGAAAGAAAGAAAGAAAGAAAGAAAAACTGGTAATGTTTCAGGCCTTAGAACAATAAAGCTCAAGACCAATGTGAGTGTATGAATTATGAGCCCCTGTGAAAAAAGTAGGTCTTTAATAATACATTTAAATATTCAAATGTGGTAGTTAATTTTGATTGTCATCTTCATAGGACCCAGCGTCACATGGGAGGCCATGGGCAAGTCTGCGAGTTTCTAGTTTCCTTTGAGGTGAGAAAACTAACTCTGAAAGTGGGTAACAATATTCTATGGGCAGACATCCTAGACTGAAGAAGGAGAAAGTAGGCTAAACTCAATGATTGTTCATTGGACAGTGCTTCTTGATTGTGGCCACAAGGTGTCTAGATGCCTCATGTTCCTGCTGCCATCCTTTTCCTTCACAGTCAAGTAGATGATAAAAGCCATGGTCATGTACAAAGCGCAGAGGCTACTCCTATCTTATCCCGTAATCCCAATCTTCAACCAGATGTGTTTAGACATGGTCCTTCCCCTCCCTCACCCAACAATCCCGACCTTGATCCAGATGTGTTTAGACATGGTCCTTTTCAAGTGCCTCAGAAAGATATGCAAGATACTGAAGCAGGATGGCCCACCTCAGGAAAGAAAATACTAGAATGCTGTAGGCTGGAACATAGAGTTTTTAGTGACTCAGCCCTTTGTCATTTTTATAGTGTAAATTTGGGCGATTTATTTAACTTCTCTAAGCCTTGGTTTTCTTAGCTGTAATATGGTGATAATAATAGTGTCTATCCATAAGGTAGCTATGCATCCTACTTAAGAGATTTAGTGGATGTAGCAAGCCTGGTACAGAGGAGAGAGGAGAGATTCAAAGACTGATAAGTACCTAGACAAAAAAAAAAAAAGAAAAACCAAAACAAACAAATAAAACCCTGACAATTGACCTAGAATAGACTCAACCAGTGGGCATGGCTGTGGCACCCTTAGGTCTTTACACTCCAGACAAAAACCAACATGGCCATGCACTGTAGAAGTCTATTTGGCTTTGCCATTGGCAGCTAGCATCCTTGTGAGTAAGTCCAGGCTTGAGAAATACCCTGGAGGAGTCTGGCTGAAGGAGGACCCGAGGCTTCCTAATGAACCAAGCCCAGTTTTTACAGCAGCATGTCTAATGTTTTCTTGAGCTTGCAACCTTGCTGTAAAATGTCTCTGTTCTTCCTAAAACCCATTTCTTGTGGTTTTTCTAAGTTCTAGCTGACTGTAAACTTCACTTGAAATTTTTTAATTAACACATGGTAATGTTAAATATTTGTAGGTTCTATTTCAACATATGTATACAGTGTGTAGTTAAAAAATCAGCATAGTCTATACTTCCACTTGTGTGGGACAGTTGCAATCCACTCTGATAGTTTAAACATACAAAATACTAACTAGAGTGACCCTTACTGTTCTATAAAAGTCATAGTATATAAAATGCACTCTTCCTTCCTAAGTGTATTTTTGTAGCATTTAGCCAATGTTCTTTTTATATGGTTTCCCAAACAATAACAAATCTGAAATAACAATAGCTCCCGTACATTGCAGATTTATTTAATGTGTTTTTACTATTTTAGTTCTTTAATTCTCACAAACCTTTAGTGATAAGAAACTCAAACACAGAGAGGGAAGTGCCTTTCCCCAGGCCTATTTTTGTTAATGAATAATGGATGAAATGATTAGACTATGTGTCTAGTTCATTGGCTCTTAAAACTTCAGCATGCAATGCAAGTGTTGAGAGAATTAGTTAAAACAAAATTCTAGGAGCCACTCCCAGGGTTTTTGATTGGGTGTACTGGGGATGGATGTGTCTTGAGGATCTGCTCTCAAGTGGTTGCTGGCGTCTTTGGACAAGGGACCACATCTGAAAAACCAATGGTTTAGTCTAGGGTTCAGAAAGCTTGTTGTTAATAAGTAGTAAACATTTATTTTTTCTGTCTTTAGGCTCTGCAGACTGAGTGGCAAAATTGATGATATATGTCCTAGTGCAACAAGTTAAAGGGGAGCTGTCTTAGTCACCGTTCTAGTGTCGTGAAGAAACACCATGACCATAGCAACTCTTACAAAGGAAAACCTTTAATTAGAGATGGCTTACATGTTCAAAGATTTAATCTATTATTATCATGGTGGGAAGCATGGTGGCATTCACAGACATGGTGCAGGAGAGAGAGCTGAGATTTCTACATCTGGATCCACAGGCACAGGCAGAGTGAGACACTGGACCTGACTTGAGCATTTGAAACTCCAAAGTCAACCCGCAGTGATGCGGTTCTTCCAATAAGGCCACATTTCCTAGTTTCTGTCAAGTAGTGCTACTCCCTAATGATAAAACATTCAAATATAAAAGCCTATGGGTGCCATTCCTATTCAAACCACCACAGGATCCACTTAAAAATATAAAATTCACTCTTAGCTATAAGACTGTATAAAACAAACACCCAGCAGAATTCAGCTGACTCCCGATTCAGGCGCTAGATATTTTCAGTCTTGGTTCCAACTAGTCCCAACCAAAAGCCTATTTTCTGTTCCTCTGAAGTATATACTTACCTACCAGCCAAATCACTATAGCTGCCTGCTATTAGGAGGTCATCCTGTATCAAGTACAGGCTGTGGAATACAAGAAGAGTGGTGGGGATGCTGCCAGGAGAAGGGGAGCTCCTCAAAAGCACACCCTGTACTTCAGAAATCCAGTGGCATCCTTGCCACTATGAATTTCAAATGTTCCATACAGTTTGATGATGTTGGAAACTGTTGGTTTTTTACACTCAGGAACATTAAACATTATCAGCTTAGCTCAAAGTCCTTCTACAAAAGTCAGATGAAGATACAACTGGAAAAGGGAACAGTAGACCAACATCCAATGAACACAGATACAAAATTTCTCAACAAGTTCCTAGCAAACCAAATACAGGAACATATCAAACACATAGTCCACCATGCAAGTTGGCATTATCTCAGAAATGTAGGATGGCTCAACATATGCAAATCCATGAGTATAATAAATCATATGAATATAGACAGAAATCACATGGTCATCTTGTAGATACAAGAAAAGGCCTTTGACAGAACACAATATCCCTTCATGAAAATGTCCTAGCAAAAATGGGACTGAAGGGAATATACCTCAATATAATAGAGTCAGAATATCACATATCTATAGCCAATATCATCATAAAAGAATAAAAATCTTTAAGTAACAAGGTCAACAACTGACAAATGAGACGTCATAAAACTAAAAAGTACCTGTTCTTTAAATTAAACAGTTAATTGAGTGAAAAGGAAGCCCACAGAATGAGAGAAAATCTTTGTATAATATCTAGATTCATAAATTCATAAAGAAATTCTTTTAAAAAACCAATACATCAAGTAAAACAGCAACTCAATCAAAATTTGGTTTACAGATCTGAACAGAGAGAAGAAACATATAAGAAAAAGAGTCCACCAATTTGAGTGGGAGTTGGGAGAAGTTGGCATGGGAGAGGCTAGAGGGAGGGAACATCCTATATACACAATAGATAGGAAATAGAATCTGCCTAGATGTCAGTCAACTAACAAAGAGTAAAGAAGCTATGGCACATAAATACAACAGGATTTAACTTGGCTATAAATAAAAATGAAATTATAAAATGTGCACCACAGAAACAGGGGTAGGAAGGTAGTCTCTTTCCAAGGTCATCAAGCTAGTATGGATTTGAAGCTGTTTGGTTCCACTGCTAAGCCATTGGGTCAAGCTACAGTGAACACTCACGCAATTAGAGGTCCTTTGAGATCTGAAGAGAGCATCCCAGAAGTTATATCTCAGTCTGGGAGCTAGTGGAAGTTGTGTAGAATGGGTCCCTTTCGGTTTTGAAAATGGTCTTGCCCCTTTGGAAGATGCTAATTCTGTTGTGCTATCTTTGAGCAGTGTTCTTAGCCTGAATCATGAGGAAAAACATAAAACAAACAAACAAAAAACAAAACAAAGAAACAAACTTCTGCTCTGTCTCTAGCAGACCTGTTCTTTGATCTTTCAGGTACTAAAGTTTAAAGATGAAAATCTCTTCAGCCCAGAGGCTGGGGCAAGCTTTAGTCTCCCTTCTCTCTGAAGCAGATATTGGCTTTCCATTTGAGCTGTTTCCACAGAGCTCAGTGTGTAACTGAAAAGGTACTTGGGTGCGGGTTGTACATGACCTGGACTTGGAACTAAAGAGAACTAAAGCTTGTGAGAGCACAGGAGAGCACTTTAGCTTCTCACCTCTCAAGTCCTCGGCAGTCTGCCCTGCCTTTTAGTTCTGGATGGTCCTGCATTCCAGATGTATTCATCAAAATCCTGCATTCATGGCTGCCTGTCACCCACACACTAATTAACATCAAGGAAACCTGCTAGGCAGTCAGTTTTACTTCACAGCATGCACCTGGATCGAGAAACATAAAGCCAAATCCTGGGGAGCTAAGGGCTACCGATCCAGTTAGGAAGAGCTACTCAAAAGCAAGAGTTAAGGTTCTAGAGGAGCTGGCAACAAGGGACAGAGTGGGGAGGAGGGAGCTCCCTGACAATAGGGCCTCTGCTCCTTTCTCTTGTCTGTTCAGCAGCAGCGAATCTTCAACAGCTGCAGGCCAGGCCTGACGGCTGCTGGTAAGTTGACCTTGGCACTTGTTGTAACACAATTCTTCAGCCAGGGAAAGCCTTTCTTTTTGAGAGATTTGGACTCTCTCTGCCCTGTGATATTAAACAAAGAACTCCTGTGTCAACTGGGAGAACACATGAGGCTCTCAACATGATGCATTTAAACAGAATGGAAAGAAGTCCCATAAAACCCAGAATCATCACAGCTGAGCAAGCCTCCTTTGCCTGCGGGAGCCACTGGTGTGGGATATGATATGCTTTTAAATGCAGGCACACCCTCCACATCAGAATGTAGACAGGCATGCACATACACCACAGATATTTAAATTTAAACATATAAATACATACAACATGCATGGATGTACATACCACATATAAACACACAAACACACATGTTGCACTAGAATGAGCAAAGAATATCAAGACTTTGTTTCTAGTCACTACAGAGTAAAACCAGAAAGTCATGATTTATCACATTTCTTAAATACTTTACCTTAAATGTAACAAGGAAACTTTCCTCACTCCGAAGAAAGAGTTTCATGATGGAGACTGCCAGCTACTCCCCGGAATGGGATTGTGTGGGGCTAGAAACTTTCCTCAAACACTGTCATTAATCAAACTGTGAGATAAGCACACAGATAACATTAATTTCTGACAAGAGACCACTTTTGCCTTGACTCAGGGACCCAGAGCGATCGTGTAATGTTTGGCCCCAGCTCAGGTATGATCTCTCTATTCACACCTGCAGCATCCCACTGCACACACAGACCCACCAGTCATCTGGTGAGCAAACATGTATCAAAGACACAAACATTAAGTGGGAGACCATACTCGGAGTACAATGATGTATCCCATGGTGGAAACCAAATCCAAGTTCAGAGGAACAAATCACTAGTACAGTATGATTTACCCACCCATTCTCTCATTTGTCTAGCATTTACCAGGTACTTAGAAGGGCAGGTTTTGTCCCATGGCTTACAATAATGCAGAGGACAAAAATCAAAGTAGTATTCTCCCACACCAAACTAAATTCTAGATAGCAGAAGGCCACATGATTAAAGAGCATTGGATTATAACTAGAAATAGTAATTATAATATTTTAATATAATAATTATAATAAATATAATAGAAATAGTAAACAATCAAGTGTGCACAAAGGGATGGAGGCAAAACTATCTTGGGTGGTGATCAAGGAAGGTTTCTCTGGCTGGGTGGTATTAAGAAGGGGCCTGGGTAGCATAAGAGTATGAAGGAGTCTGCAGGAAAAATTTTCCAAGGCAGACAAAGCGGCCTAGTGCAAGATGAACACTACAGAGGCAATGAAGGAAAGGGGGAAGCAACAGGAGCTAAGGGAGAAGGCAACCAGAGGTCTCATCATAATGCAGAAGATGTTGATGCAGGGCCAGCAGCAGTCCCCCCAGGTAATCTTGGGTAAAGGGAAATCGCAGGGGACAATATCTGAACGGGACTAGAAGCATGCCACGAAGATAATCGCAGGGGCAGATGGAGATGAGACTCTGTCTTTTTTGGCCCACGGGAAACTGATGGCTGTGTGTATTCTAGGTTCAGAGGTCATTACCGTTCTATAAGGTTGTGACCAACTGCTCAGCCATGAGGTCCTCAATTCCAGTTCATCTTCTATTTGACACAAATAGTTTTCAAGCTAGAACCATGAAGCAAGTATGGTGCAGCCTCTGGCTTTCTGAGTTGCTAAAGTCACAGCCATGGACTTTATTATTCTAACAAAACCACCAGAGTTAAGATTCAATCTGCTTATTATGAAGTAAAGTCAATAATATTATTATTATGAGTTCATGAATTAAATATTTCTTTCAGTGTTCTCATTGCTTTTGTTAATACAAACCCAAAGTGTTTTCCTGCAAACTCCTATTAATTCATAAAACAGATCACATGTGTGAATGTACATGCACCTGCCATTCTACAGACTAAAAATAATAAAAAGATAAAAAATAAATAAATATAACACAGCAGCTCTCTTTCACCCATGATAGTGATCCCTTAGGAGAGCAAACACATGAGCTACCGTGGATCCCTTTCCAATGAGGCTGTCAACGGCTCAAGAAATCCAAGACAAGTGAAGAAATTTTGCTGTCAAACAAGGTAAACTAATTGTGCTGCCCACCGAGAATATTTAGAGTAGAAACAGAATACAGGTCATTTAGTGTCTTCGGCTCACAGCATATCAACTAAATCATAACAAAAGTATAGACGTGCCCACATGTAAAAGTTTGCTCTGGTTTATCAGAATACTGAACCTATATGCTGAATAATCTAATGATCTACTGTTAATGCCACACTAGGTATCACCTGTTGGTAAATATTTAATAGTATCTGTGTAATGTGGGATTTCCCCACATATGCTGTGAATACCATTGGTTAATAAACTGTTTTGGGCCTGCAAAGGGAATAGAGGTAGGCAGGGTAAACTAAGCTGAATGCTGGGAGAAAGAAGGAAGAGTTGGAAGCCATGTAGCCCTGCCAGAGACAGATGCCAGAACTTTAGCAGGTAAGCCACAGTCATATGGGCGATACACAGATTAACAGAAATGGGTTAAATTAATATGTAATAATTAGCCAATAAGAAGCTAGAGCTAACTGGCCAAGCACAGATTCAATTAATATAGTTTCTGTGTGGTTATTTCGAGGCTGAGCAGCCAGGAATGAATCAAACAGCCTCATTCGAAATCTAGGAAAATCACTTGGGAAAAAAAACATAAACACTTCCAAGTAATTCCCTGAGACTCTAATCTCTCGCACCAATGTGGGCTTGATAGCCTGAAAACTCCCCCAGTATTAAGCACCTCACAACAACCACAAAAAAAAAAACCCACATGAAAACAAGGAAAAATTTCCAGATATCAAAAGTAGGACAGAAAAAAAAATACCAATCTATAAAAGAGAACACAAAAGATGCAGTAATGTCGTTCATATCACCATGGCTAGGCATTGTCCCCAGTTCATATCACCATGGCTAGGCATTGTCCCCAGTTCATATCACCATGGCTAGGCATTGTCCCCAGTTCATATCACCATGGCTAGGCATTGTCCCCAGTTCATATCACCATGGCTAGGCATTGTCCCCAGTTCATATCACCATGGCGAGGCATTGTCCCCAGTTCATATCACCATGGCTAGGCATTGTCCCCAGTTCATATCACCATGGCGAGGCATTGTCCCCAGTTCATATCACCATGGCTAGGCATTGTCCCCAGTTCATATCACCATGGCTAGGCATTGTCCCCAGCGCTGCCATCAAGCATCATGCTGGGTGTTGCTGTGAAGGCTTTTGCAGACATGAATAAGATCCATAATCAGTTAACTCTAAGTAAAGACCATTATCCTAAATAACCTAGTGATGTACTCCAACCAGTTGAAAGACCTCATAAATAAATAGACCCACAGCTTCTCAAGGGAGACATTCTGCATATGGACAGCTGTTCTAGGCTGGACACGGCAGTCCCACCATGGCCTTTCCGGGTGGCCTGTTCATAGATCAGACATTTGCAAGACTCACCTCTAACTGTTGCTAAAGTCATTTCTCTGCAGTGAGTATCTCAAAATACATTTCCTGCTGGCTGTTTCTCTGGTTAAATCCTGACTGATCCAGGGCAGTAGCAGCTAAGCTGGGTCTGTTGCTGCGTACTTCTACCCTAGGGACACGGGACATGTTTAAGGCAGACATAGGTAGAAAGTCATATTAGGGACTACATGAAAAGTGAACATGAAAATACACAAATACTTGGCCATCTGGGTCATTGTTCTTAGTACAGGCAAGAAAACTATTGAGTTGCTCTATAGAGTGGTTCTCAACCCTCTTAATGCTGTGACCCTTTAGTTCCTTCTGTTGTGGCGACCCCCAACCATAAAATTATTTTCATTATGACTTCATACCTGCAATTTTGCTACTGCTGTGAATCGTCATGTAGATTATCTGTGTTTTCTAATCATTCTGGGGTGTTCAAACCCATAGGTTGAGAACCACTCTTCTTGTGTGTGCATGTCCCAAGTTCAAAGCAGCTTTTGTGCAACTTTAAAATGAAGCACTTCCTGTCCAGCAGAGGGACAAAATCCAAAAGGCAGAGTACCATGAATCAGACAGGCTGCAGAACAAGAGACTGTCTCAGCCATGCTCTTGAGCATCAGCCATAGAAGGCAATAAAGGATCAGCTGGTGAAGCCTTAGATCTGGATACTCTGTGTGTTCGATTTCATTCTCCTTAGTAGTATAATAAACTCACAGAACTGATGTGGGAGTGTCATATATCAATCTGTTGATTTCATTGGTTAAGTAATAAAGAAAACTGCTTGGCCCTCATAGGTTAAAACATAGGTGGGTGGAGTAAACAGAACAGAATGCTGGGAGGAAGAGGAAGTGAGCTCAGACTCGACAGCTCTGCTCTCTGGAGCAGAGGCCATGCTCCCCTCTCCCGGGCAGACACGATTGATGGAGCTCCGACCCAGGATGGACGTAGGCTAGAATCTTTCCAGTAAGCACACCTTACTTATTAGAAATGGGCTAGTCCAGGTGCGAGAGTTAGCCGAGAAGAGGCTAGATATAATGGGCCAAGTAGTGTTTAAAAGAATACAGTTTCCGTGTAATTATTTCGGGTATAAAGCTAGCCGTGCAGGTGGCTGGGTGCCAGGAACATAGCCCGCCGCTCATATTACAACACAGAACACCTGTAGGTGAGGTGAAATCCCCACAAACCTACACTAGGAAACAGGGACAAGAATGGTCTATGCCACACAATGATATAGAATGTCAGAACCTGGAAGCAGTTTGCAAACACTATGTAGATGGAGGACTCGGCATCAGAATAAATAAATGATAGTTAGATAGATAGATAGATAGATAGATAGATAGATAGATAGATAGATAGATAGATAGATAGACAGACAGACAGATGGTGGCTGACTGTTCTGGCACAAACATAACACACAGTAACAAAAACCCAGTCCATGTCCTAATATCCCTCATCTCTTCATGATCTTGCCATACATTATAAAGGCAAGGCCAGGCCTGGATGCCTACTAATTCATATCTTTTATCCAAGTTTTCAGCTTTATACCAGGAGCCATATACTATTCACAACTGTATCCACAGAGCCCTGGAAAGCGTTTGGCGTAATGGAGATACCCAGCAGACATTTGCTGGATGAGCGGATGAACTGGAAAACAAGCCTGCATGCCAGGGACAAGCTTAGGTGTTGCCAGCCTGGAATCCTGACGAGCGAAATCTCAGACTCTGATCTTATCTGCCAGGATGCTTTCCTGCCGCTTGCAACCCTATAACCACTGCCATCCTGCCGCAACTGCCAAATTACAACTTCTCCAGCTTCCAGACTTCTCCACCCATCAGGCACTCAGTGTGACCACATCTCGTCAATAACCTGAAGACAAAGAAGCTCATCTTGACTGACTGAAAAAAAAAGCATAAATCTTGCATATTTCCCATAATTTAGCATTGGTTCCAGAAAGTTGATCTTAGAGAAAGTAAGAAACCAGCGGGACACAGCAAACAATCAGGATATCAGACAACTCTGGCACAGCAGATTAAGGAAAGTGTTAAAGTGATTAAGTCAAAGCAGGCCACTGTCACATTAAAATACTGAGACAGCTGCAAAAGCCCCTATACATTTATGTGTGGGAAATAAGAATAAGGGAAGGGTCAGACTTTAGGGGAGAGGGGTTCATCCATTTTTCTAATGAAGCATATTAGAAAGCCAGACACTCTGCACGGGGCCAGGGTGGTCAGTGCTCACAGCACTAATTCAGCCTTGCAGCATCTGTTGGCCTAAGTGTAAAGTGTGTTTTAATATCAGCCAAGGACACCACTGCCCACGGTTAACTCCTGCAGGGTGGCATAGAATAAGAACACTATTCAGCAACACCCAGTACGTTTCACTCTACCAAGATCATAAAAGTCCTCAGGTACCCATAGTTTGAGAATATTCATGAGCTCATTAGATATTCTCAAGTCACTTTAGGTATCATTTAAACAGTATGGTTTTGCGGAAAAAGATGGTTCAGACAACTGATACTTCTTCAATATCTAGGAAGGCTCGTTTGTTTTCTTTTTTCTATTAGTGTTACTTAGAGTGCAAACTGATACACTCTGGCTTCTTCTTGGCTACAAAGTGCTGTCTGTATCAGTTTCATTCCAGTGACTGATCTGTTGTTCATACACACTTGCCTGTATGCATTCTAAGAGGACTGTGGGGAATATTTGATGAAACATGATCAATACTGAAAGAAGACCTAAGAAGTACCTAAGTAGCTTCAAGCCTAGGGTGTAATAACACTGTGGCTTGTGAACTTGACTGTGTGCTGATTCTCACCAGTCTCATGCTTTTGAGCATTGCCTTCCTTCTCTGAGCCACAGCTGCTGCCTTGCTGGAAGAAGCTTCACTGGGCACGGTCTATGTTCCCAAGAGCACAGTTGATCGATTAGAGTTCGAAGGCGGAAACAAAGTATCGTTTATAGACCTTTAGAGTATCCTTAGAGAAAACCACACTAGGAAGATCATTCTAATGAAGGAGTAGCCAGGGGAGGACTGAGAAGTGCCAAGTTTTAAGGTCTTCCTAGAAACACAATATAAAATCATTTGACGAGTATTATAATTATACTATTGTATGATATAATCGTGACTATGATATTGTAAACCCTATTCTTTTCCTATCTTTTTTTCTGTCTGTATGACTAAACATTTGATATAATCAGCTTACTGTTAAAAAGATTCATTTTTCTTTTTTTATTTTATGTGTATGAGTGTTTTGCATGTATATATGTATATCACATGTAGAGGCCAGCTGAGGACATAGCATCCCTGGCGTCGGAGGTTTGGACAGTTCTAAGCTGCCATGTGAGTGCTGGGGGTTGAATCTGGGAGCTCTACAAGAGCAGCAAATACCCTACATGCCGAGCCATCTCTCCAGGCCCTCTGTGCCTTTGTTATCAGTCCAGTTCTCAACAGGGGGTCCAAGTGTTCGAGGGGGGTAGGTGAGAAACAGTCTTAACTCTTTCCATGAAACAACCGTCCAGACAAATTCACTTATTGCCCTAGTAATTCCAGCTATGCTGGCAACCTAAACCTGGGAGTCTCCCTTAAAGCCAGAAAGTCACACACACCACACAGACTCCATTACCCGAAGCATAATAGGAACGGGGTAATTACCCAGTGATTGGGTTTCTGACAAACAGCACCCTAAATTTTACATTGAGATTATGTGGATTGGCACTTTTGGCAATCCAATCAGCCAGATGATTGGTGTCTTCCTTTCTTGTCACGCTTGCTACAAGCTTTAGGCAGCAAATTATATAATGTAGAACTCAGTTGCAATCACTTACTAGGGTTAAAGAATTAAAGCAGTCATTTGATTTTAAGTACATAAACCATTGCACATTTGAGAGTTTCCTATTGCTTACAATCACTGCTGAGACTATATGGAGCGAAGTCCCGGGAATGTTTCTATTGAGCATGCTCACGTGCCCCCTTGTCCTTCCACACTCTGACTGCAAAGCAGCTGTCCTCAGTGGCTCTGCCCTGAAGCTACTGCTTTAACTCCTTCCTCATTCCTTTCCCCTGTGAGACTGCCAGATTCTTAAGACAAAATAATACTGTTTCTTTTGTTCTTTTGGTCTTTCTGACACTGGTAGCTTCTCTCTGAAGAAATGGACAATAGAATATCTAAGGAAATATTCTGATTTTGAGTAGCCCTTTAGACATAGTTTTTATATTCCCTACACATTAAAGAAAATGTGAGGTTGTGATGAAATTAGTTGGGTCAGTTTATCTGTGAAATCCATTTTATTGTTTATTGTTTGAAAGTGGAAAGAATAAAATCATCCTTTTTCCATTGAAATTTTTTTCATGCAATATATTTTGACCATGGTTTTTTCTTCTCCTAACTCCTCCAAGATCCTAACTACCCAAGGCAAGAAAGAAAGGAACAGCTCAGATCATGCCTGAGAACAGGGAAGGGGACAAGAGGGCAGAAGAGCAGAAAAGCAGAGAGACAGGGAGGCAGGAGCACAGGGGCCAGCAGGGCAGGGGGCAGGAGAGCAGGGGGCAGAGGGACAGAGACAGAAAGGCAGGGTACAGGAGGACAGGGGAACAGGGGGCAGGAGATAAAGGGGACACAGGTGGCAGGTAGAGGGAAGCAGGCCCAGGGAGCAGGGAATATGGCTCAGCCAACATCAGACACAAAACAGTGTAGCCAGAAACATTGCTAAATTCGTCATCTAACAATGTGTAGATGAGCTTTTTGGTTCATCTTCACACATCATTATCAAGCATTTGAATCTGCCCTCCATATGCAAGCTCGAAGAGCTGCCAGCTGTTTGCCAATAGGCTACACTAACACTGATGTAGTATCATATTGTTAATGTT
Source organism: Microtus pennsylvanicus (assembly GCF_037038515.1). Classification (NCBI taxonomy): domain Eukaryota; kingdom Metazoa; phylum Chordata; class Mammalia; order Rodentia; family Cricetidae; genus Microtus; species Microtus pennsylvanicus. Next base: position 26,248,765 of record NC_134584.1, read on the forward strand.
TAAAAGCATTAGTTCTCCATGCTATTTCTTTCTAGGATATTCTGGAGAGAGATTTTTGTTTTGTTTGGTTTTTTAATGCAGGATAGGTCTGGCCACGAAGCTGACTTTGACTTTAAGGGTCCTCATGCCCCAGCCTTCTAAATCTTTGGGTTTTACAGTCACACCTATTAGAGCTGGCTGAAGAAGTCATGCTTAAATAAATAACAAAGCAGAACACTCTTTATCTGTGAAGATGCTGAAGTCACAATACCCTTTAATCCGCAGGTGGGATCCTTTGTCTCTGGACTCCTGTACACGACGTGAGGGTGGTACCCTTCCTCAGTCAGCGGATGCTTTTTAACAGGCTCAATGAAAAAGTCTCCATGTGGTAGGTGGAAAACTCCAGTCTGTAAATATATTCAATAAGAGGGTTTATTTGAATCAACTCAGCAAAGAAAATTACTAAAATGAAACATTACGTCGCCCTTGGTAATCTCTGGAAATCCCCAAACCGGTGTTCTCACACTCTGATTCACACAAATAATTGGATCAAATGTCTTTTTAATCATAAGTGTTAAATGGTTGGTCATGGATGCCTGTGAGATGCTAATGAGTATATCCACATGTCTACATGAATCCAAAATGTCACATGCAGTTGTTCAGGCTCCTGGATCTTCCTTAGAACAAATGCTGGACATCTATGAGCCAGCCAGTGCCGCTGCATGCCCCCAAGGAGTCCATACCCATGCCCTCAACCCCTTGATAACAGAACATTTTTCCGTGGGTGATAATATGACCATACAGTCACCCTGTTGCTTTCCTGGATGTGTCTAATTCCTTACTCAGGCAACAAAATACACTGTTGAGTGTTTGCTCCAGCAGATAGCCCTCTGCCATGTTCCAAGCAAAGAGGCTGTTCTTATTCATGGATATGGGGCTCAGTTCTATAACTCAGAATGCTGGCCCATGAGAAATTCAATTGATCTGAAAGTGCAATTCTTTCTACTCGCTTTCTCTCAGGAAAACTTCTTAGCACCCATTTGAGGTCCTTAGCAAAGTCCTTGCCAGTCAGGTGTGGTGAAACATGCCAGTTATACTTAGCATATACTCATATGCCTGAGTTTGATGTCATCTGGGCTACAAAACACTCAGGATTCCAATCCCATCATGTGTAAAACAAAGAGTTCGCCCCTGAGTGATCTGTTTTAAAGTTTTATTCCAAAATTATCAGAACAGTAGACCATGGAGTGAAGCTGGGCTCAATCTGAACTGGTTCTCCACTTATGATCTCAGGTAAATGATATTCTCAGTTTCTCAGATCTCAGCTAAAACATGGGGATGGCTACAGGTTATTGTAAAAGGCAAAGGAGTTTGTCTCTACAGGACTTCTGGGGTGGTGGTGCAGGGTCTTCCCTTGTGTTATGCTCTTTCCAGACTCTGACAATGTGGTTTTACTGTAGTGTTAGGGTTATAAACCTGGAGACTTGAGGGAAACTGGGAAAGGCCTTCAGGTTCCAGCTTCTCACTCCACCCATCTCAGCCTCACGCCATTCAACTCGACAGACAAGACCAGTTGACCAGCCCAGGCAAACGGGAGGCAAGGTAGACTCGTCTCCATTTGGGTGTCCCTCTAAGTTCCTCTTTCTCTTCTACTACATATCAGTATAGACAGGAATATAGCCAGACCACAACACTAATCTTGCCATTGGTTTTCTATTTTGATGCTAACCTCAAAATATTCTTAGTATGAAGAATGATATTGCGGAAATAGCCTACAAGATGATTTACCTCTAACCTCGGGTTTGTTTTCAGTCTGACATCTTCTAAGAGATATGACAATTTTTTTTCTCTGTAGCTTTGTCTGAGAAGAACTTGTGTGACAGAAATGACTGACAAGGGCCAGAGAACAGCAGCAAGTAATTGCGATAAGATAGTGGCAACAGGCTCCATGCATTATGGAGATTTGGTTCCATTTCTGCCCTGAGTCAGAGACCAGCAAGAGAGAGGAGAGCCTGCCTCTTGCTAATGAGGCTCATTTGTGTCATAGAAACACAGCAGAATCCAGGGCTCCTCAGGGAGCCTGGGCCCTGTGGTCATTTGTGCACTGTTATCAACCTAATACTAATGTCCCTGAAGGAAACAATTACAGAACCACCAAGGAAGGCTAATCAAGAATTCTTCAGACTCCAACTTTGGATCAAATAGTGGAGAAGAAACAAACAGAACTCCACCTGATAGCCTGACTGTCCTAAGAGCAATAGGACCAAGAATGCCTGATGGTCACATATTTTCCTAAAAGCGGCCTTACATTTGCATTCCTCCATGGGGTCATCCTTGCAAGCATGCAGACACGCAGACACACACACACAGACACACACACAGACACACACACAGAAATACACACAGACACACACACAGACACACAAACAGACATGCACACAGAAACACACAAACATACACAGACACACACAGACATACACAAATACAGACACAAACAGGCATACACATACACACACAGACACACACAGACACATACAGACACAGACATACACAAATACAGACACAAACACAGGCATACACATACACACACAGACACACACAGACATACACAAATACAGACACACACACAGGCATACACACACATACACAGACACACACAGACATACACAAATACAGACACAAACACAGGCATACACACACATACACACACAGACACACACAGACATACACAAATACAGACACAAACACAGACATACACAAATACAGACACACACACAGGCACACACATACACACACAGACACAGACACACACAGACATACACAAATACAGACACACACACAGGCATACACACACAGACACAGACACACACAGACATACACAAATACAGACACACACACAGGCATACACATACACACACAGACACAGACACACACAGACATACACAAATACAGACACAAACACAGGCATACACACACACACACACACAGACACACACAGACATACACAAATACAGACACACACAGACATACACAAATACAGACACAAACACAGACATACACAAATACAGACACACACACAGGCACACACATACACACACAGACACAGACACACACAGACATACACAAATACAGACACACACACAGGCATACACACACATACACAGACACACACAGACATACACAAATACAGACACAAACACAGGCATACACACACATACACACACAGACACACACAGACATACACAAATACAGACACACACACAGGCATACACAGACACACACAGACACAGACATACACAAATACAGACACACACACAGGCATACACACACACAGGCATACACACACAGACACAGACACACACAGACATACACAAATACAGACACAAACACAGGCATACACATACACACAGGCGTACACATACACACACACATCATCATCTCATCTGTCTCAATAGTTCACAGAGGCTGGAAGGAGCCTCTGGAGGGCCACTAATTCCCCAGGGGAGGGGAGTAAAGGACACGTGAGTGTGTAAGTGGGGCTGCTAGCCACATGACCCACTGAACAGGATCGTGGAGAAGGGACAGGCAGGAGAGAGTACGAAGACACATCCGTGGTACATAGAGTAGAGTGGGGGTGTTCTCAGGCTAGGTTGTGCACTGTGTCTTCCAAATCACAAATACACACATGTGTCTGTAATGCCCAGGGAGTCCAGTGCCCCCAGTGTATTGGTCTCTTCTTAGTAGAAGTCAGGCCAAGGTGGCGAAAACTACAGTTTGCTCCCAGTGGGAGGGCTGGCTTCACACTCTGCCTGAAGCAGGCTATCGCGGAAAATCATCTATTTTCAGCTGACTCTGAATGAACAAAGCCACCTGCATCCCCGTCTCCCTACAGTTCATTCCCTTCTCCTACATTTCAAGGGAATTGTGGGAACAAGTGACACGACACATGAATTACTGGTCAGAGGAATCTATGCAGAATGAGGCCCTGGCTGCAGCCCACAGCAGATTAATTCTCCTTCCCTTCTCTGTCATGTTTTCCTCTTCCTTCTTTGTCTTCCAGCCTCGGGACACTACTAACTCACTTGTGGAAATCAACTCATCTGCTTTAACTAACTTAGAAATATCTGTGGATGCTTCCAAACACCGCGGCCCTTTAAAGGTAATTTAAAATAAGATTTAAATATGGAAAGATGTGCACGAACCATAACTGGCAAGGCACCGTATATCTTTCCTAAAGGGAGCAATCACATGAAGGAAAAGATGATTATCATCAGCTAAGAAGTTCCCTGTCCCCTTTGTCATCAACAGCATCCTCAAAGGACCCTATTAACATGTCTGACAGTAATCCTACACTTAATTTCAAACCACAGCTCAGATTCAGACATCGGTGAGACAGGGATAACGTAATGGCCCTTATAACCCATACCCCGGATGTACAGCATTGTCAAATCTAAATGACTCTCTCCACACATCTGGAAGCGACATTTTTCTGATCTTCTTTGTTCACCATGGAAAAAAAAAACCCTTCCTAGAGGACTAAGACAAGGCAGGACCAGAGACACCACACTGACTGGTGGATCATCCCTGCAGACTGGACACAACAGAACGGCTGCAAAAGTCCCAGCGGAGCAGAAATGATAAAAGCCTGAGTCTTCCTCTCTGCTAGGGCCTTCCCGCAGGAGCTCCTCTCTAGTCTTCAGCACAGGGCAGGAGGCAGACTTTTAGGCCATGTCTTAGGAACAAGCAAGAGCAGTTTCTAAGCTGAGATCTCTTCCAAAAAAAAAAAAAAAAAGACTGGTATTATCAGTTAGTTTTCCAGGCTCCAGGTCCACCAAGCCATAGCCTCCTCTTCTTTGCTATTAAATATACATTCTGTTTTTTTTTTTCCCACTTAAAAAAGCCAGACTTTGGGGACAAACAGACTTGAGTTCACCATTCAACTCCAGCAGGAAAAAGTAATACACCTTTTTACAAGTAATTTGGGTCCTTCTGAGTCTCTGATCTCATCTGTCAAGTTAGGATGGTGGCATGCTTTCTGCTGAGCAGTTACACTAAGGAACTAATGAGGTAACGCATGAAAAGTTTCTCTAAATCATGTCTGGACTTCAGTAAATGTTTCTCTGCAGATTTTCTCACACTGATAGCACCTCCTCCATGACTAAGTCATTCATTTCCTCATCCTGGGATATGTGTGACACTGCTATTTATTTTTGGAGACAGTGTTTGGTTCTAGAAAGAAAAATACCCTGCTTGTAAAAAGGTAGAAGAGCTAGCTATCTCTAAAAGATCTTTGTTTCTTACTTGGTAATACATGGAATTAAGTGTATTTGTCCTGTCATGATTCTTGAGCACTCTTCCCATAGGTTCACTATTGTTCGTTCATAAGAGGGAAAACTGGCATGGATTTCAAAATGAAATAACAACAAAAAAAAACAAAAAGCCACCCATTCAGTCACTGAAGTGGGTCTTCAAAGGCTAAGAATGCAATCAGAAGAAGACATCAGGAGATGCTCTGGTCTGGGCTTCTTGAATCTTAGTATGCTAGAGAATATTATGGAAAAACTTATTTAAAATGTGCATGTGGGGCTGAGAAGATGACTGTTTAAGAACATTTGTTAATCCTACAGAGGACCAAATTCTATCCCCATCATCCACTTGGTAGCTCACAACCATGTATAACTTCAATTCAAGGGAATCTAGTTCCTTCTTTTGTCTTCCATGGGCCCCAACAACACTTGTGGTAGTAATACATACATGCAAATAGAATACATATTCATAAAGTAAAATTGAATAAATATTCTTTAAAAACGTATGGGCCCTTAAGCCCATCCCAGGACTCAGTAGATGTGGTAGAACACCCAGGGTCCACAGAGCAAGCATCTGATATATATAAACCATGTATTAGCCAGGTGGTTGTGGTGCATGCCTTTAATCCCAGCACTTGGGAGGCAAAGGTGGGCAAATCTCTGCAAGTTTGAGGTCAGCTTGGTCTACAAGAGCTAGTTCCAGGAAATGCTCCAAAGCTACAAAGAAACCCTGTCTTGAAAAACAAAATAAAACAAAACAAAAAAAACAAAGAAACAAGCAACAACAACAACAAATAAACATGTACCACAGTTTGGAAAACACTGTACTCTTCCATTATGTGGTGTTTGATTGTTTTTTATCTCTTTTACTTATATCTGGTATAAAAGCAAGGATGTGTGTAAAAACTAGTTTGTTGTGCTTTCAATCAAAAATATCTGAAATCCACCCTCAACCGCAGGCTTGTGTTTTTGAACACCTGTTCCCCAGCTAGAGGCAACTATTGCGAGAGGGTATGGAACTTTGGGAGGTGGGACATAGCTAGTGGAGATAAATCACTAGGGGTGGGTCTTTGGTGGCTATATCCAACCTTGGTTATTGTCACTATCTCTTTGCTTGCTGGTCCATCTTGGTATGCATAGCCTCTGTACAAACTCCCACCAAGATAAACTGACTGCTCCACTATGCCTTCTAAGCCATGATAGACAGAAACCTGGAATCTCTCTCTCTCTCTCTCTCTCTCTCTCTCTCTCTCTCTCTCTCTCTCTCTCTGTCTCTCTCTGTGTGTGTGTGTGTGTGTGTGTGTGTGTGTGTGTGTGTGTGTGTGGTGACTAACCTTGGTTATCAACTTTACACATCTGGGAAGAGGGATTCTCAACTGAAGAACTGCATTGCCTCCATCAGACTGGCCTCTGGGCATGTCTATTGGGGTCATATTAAGTGATCAAAGAGCCCATGCTACTGGGGCAGGACGATCCCTAGGCAGATGGGTCTAAGAAGGTCGTTGAACGTGAGCCTGGGACAATGACATTAACAGAATTCCTCCATGGATTCTCTGTCAGTTTCTGTATCCAGGTTTCTGTGTTGACTTCTGTAAAACCATAAACCTATTTGTGCACTATGTTGCCTTTGGTCGTGATACTTAGCACAGTCAACAGAAACAAAACTAGGACCGTGTGCATGTATTTGTGTGTGTGTGTTGTGTGTTTCCTCCATTATGTTGGTTGTGTTAGGCATTCTGTCACAATAATATGAAATTAACAAGTGCCATAGTAATAGCTCAATTAAAACCTTAGTTTGCCTCAATCCCAAGAAATATCAAGTATGACAGTGGCTAAATACAAGTTATAAAAAACACTCCACAGCTGCAAGTCCACAAAGCAGAGCCACAGCGTCTCTGTAGGTGAAGACTGTTGACAGAGTCACTTGTTCGTTTCCCGGTCACCAAGACACGAATAATAGCACAGAAACTATATTAATCACAACACTGTTTGGCCCGTAGCTTAGGCATATTTTTAGCTAACTCTTACATCTTATATTAACCCATTTCTATTAATCTGTGTATCGGCACGGGGCTGCTGCCTACCTACAGGTAAGGATCTATCTCATTCGGCATCTACCTCCTTCGGCAGCTACATGGTATCTTCTTGACTCTGTCTACTCTCTCTCTGGATTTCTCTCCAGATTTCCCACCTGCCTTTGCTCTTCTAAGCCATTGACTAAAACAGCTTGATTTATTAACCAATGATAATAAAACATATTCACAGCATATAGACGGAAATCCCATATCAGAAGATAGTGCAAAGGTCTTCCCCAAAAGTCTGAAAATATTCTGGCAAATAGATGTCCTAGCTGACTAAGCATTGCGGATTTGAAATATGAAACCATTTTGTTTAGAGAAGAAAATGAGAATTCTGAAGGAACTCTGCACATAAATGAGGAAGTGCCCGCTTGAAGTCACCGTTACATTTTTTAAAGGACTTTTTTATTAGATTGCAAACTGCATTCCTAGGTAAGCTAAGAAAAGAATTATTAGCCAAAAGTCACTGTAGAAATGGCTAAAATCTTTATAGAACTGCTCTTAAACCGTCCTCCGGTGGAGGTGGGACCCTCACAGGTGGCTCCACCCTTACAAAACAGTCTTCCTTGTTCTGAACAAAAGATGATGCCAGAGAGTTAGAGTCATCCAGACACACCCTCTTCTCCCAATAAATAATCCAACGAAAAGGCTTCTGCATCTATGAATTTCTCCATGTCGAATTTTATTTTTAAACAATATCAATTAGTCATCTGTTTGCCATAGCTCCCCAGAAAAATGAGGAGCCCAACAAAAGCAAAGGCAGAAAAATTGCTGGCACACCGGAAGCCATGGAAAGGGTTATTAGAAAACAATGGGAGGAAGCCGTGAACTAAAAGCACTTTCTCTCCTGCGGGGATCAGAAAGCCACTAGGTGATTTCAGCCTCATGACACAGCAGGTCATCATTTTCCAACCAGAAGCCACCCTTACTGCAAGAACACAAAGTTCTCCCTGAGATATGAAGAAAATATCCCTGCTCTGTCTTCCCACCCCTGCAGAGAAGAACACAACAGCCCGAAAGGCAGCGACTGTGACAGACGAACACCCCCTCGCTCATGGTGACACCAGAGACACTGCATTCCAGAAGGTTTAATGATGGCCCTGGCAAAGGGGATGGCCTCTGATGGCCTAGTGATGGGCACAAGCTAACCCCGAGGGGCTCCGGTGGCACATTCAACTTCACCATCACAGAGGTGATGAGTGGCGGTAATAAAGAAGTAGTCTAATGTACAACATTAAAGTCCTGAATTCGCTCGTTAACAAATATGTATATCCATATAGTAGCTGTAAAAACAGAAGACAGGAAAACGCCTTTGAAGAGTTCTTTGCTTAGAGGAAAATCCCATATACAATTTCCAGAGCCCACTCCTGTCACAGCTGTGCGAGAACAAGTGTGGCATAGTTAGATGCCACCCTCCGTGACCTTAAGGAGAGATAGATTTAAGAAATTATAATGTTTTTTATTTCTCAATAAGCACAAATGAAATCATTCCACTTGGGTCTTATATTTTTAAGCCCGTGAAGAGAAGATTAAAGTACTGAAGGTAAGGTAAACAGCAACTGGGGAGATCTTGAATTGCTAAGGGGCTCCAAACCAATCCAGGTGCAGTCAATCCGGCAGCAGGCTATAAAGACATTGGAGAAGGGGTAGAAGGAGGTAGAAGGTAAAAGGCACTCACTAAGGCCAAAATAAAAGACCCGAGATCTTTCCGTTGAGGGATGGTTTAAGATATGCAGTATAAACCCTTTATTTGTTCACCCGTAGAGTCGTCAGTGAAGTACATATTGCTTTCTTGATATTGGGTTGGTGGTACCCAATCTTAAGTCAAGAATACAATGAGTAGTAAACAGAGGAAAATAGCTGAAGCAACACACAATAAGAACCTTTCTCTCTTTGAGAAGGTACGATAATCTTCTTGATCTAACAGACGCCTCTGTGTCTTAACTTTTCGCTTCCCATTGTTGTGATCAATTACCCCAGCAAAAGCAACAGAAGAAAGACAGGGTTTAACTGGCTCACACTTCCATGTTACAATCCACCATTGAGGTTAAATCCAGATAGCAGGAACATGAAACAATAAGTCACATTACATCCGTGGTAAAGAGCAGAGAACAGTGAATTGTTGCATACATGCTTGAGATCCTGACTAGAGATTGGCGCCACCCTTGGTGGTAAGTTTACTCCCCTCAAATAAGCAACCAAGATACCCCCTTCCCCCGCATTCGTGCACAGAAATTCCAACCTGATCTAGATAATCCCGCACTGAGATTCACTTCCTAGGTGTTTCAAGATTGTGTCATTATCAATGAAAGCTAACCATATCTGGAAGAGTGTCCTGAGCTCAGAAGGAAGGGGCCCAGCTTTTCATGGAGCTGGACTAAAGGCTTAGCTAAGACAAAGCAAGCCCATGGGGAGGATGAAGAGCAAATTCAGAGCAAGTGGTGGTTGGGAATGGGAATATTAGGATTGACATTAGTGCCTGAATAAAATGGAGGAAAGATTTCCTCTACTCCACTGTCTCAGAGGAATTCAGTTAATCACTGCAGGGAAGACTCTGTCAAGGATCTCAGTTCACGGTGGTAGGATCACGTGACAGAGGCTGTTCACATAAGAAAGTGGGAACCAAGAACCGGTTTATAACCTTCACAGGCCCTGCCTCATAAAGGATCTACAGCCTTCGAAAATAACCTCAGCAGTAGGGAACACATGCTAAAAATGAATCTGTGGAGAGAATTTCAGATTAAACCCTAACAGTGTTTAATCCGTGGTAAAAAGCAGAGAGCGGTAAATTAATGCATACATGCTTGAAGATCCACTCTTACAGGGTTCACAGGTCCCCTACCTAGACTATGATGCCACCCACTGTGCTAAGTTTACAAACTTTACAGAATTTGCAACACAGGTCTGGTGTTTAGGATGAATACAGTTCCACTAAGATGTGACATCCTATTCCCCCAAACCTGCAAATGTTACTTTACATAGCATTAGGGAGTAGTTGGCTGGTATAATTAGATAAGGACCTATCCGCGACAGAGAAATTGCCCTGGATTATCAAGCACTGAGCTCTGATCTGAGTACACTTGAAAAGAGGGCAGGCAGGTCAAAGTGCACACTTGGAGACACAATGACAGAAGAGAGGAGAGTAAGTTTCTGCTGTTCTGCCTCAGTGTTAGTGGTAATTTAATATAGCACCCTAGGAAAGTAAACAGGTGAGCAAAGTCACACAAAGGGAAGCCTGGAAGGGTAAGGGTCCAGAAGGACAGGACACTCACTGGTCATGACCCACAAAGATGCTCTTCACATTGAAATCCCAGCACTCACAAGAAAGTGTTCTAGGGTAATATATTAAAGTTTTCCTATGTTGAAGACATTAAATCCTATGTTACTCTCCATCAATTGTTCTCCTCTATCTCTCTCTCCTCTCTCTCTCTCTCTCTCTCTCTCTCTCTCTCTCTCTCTCTCTCTCTCTCTCTCTCCCCCTCTCTTTCTGCAGCACTGAGGATACAAGGCAGGGCCTTACTTGTGCTAGCTAAGAACTCTACCACCGAGCTACATGTTCAGTCCACGCCCCATCTATTTGGAATTCTGATTCCAACACACTAACAACCTGCAGATTCAAAATCGTCAATATAGTGAATGCTGAGAGCTTGTGTTTTAGAATTAAATATACATTTACATTCTTATCGTGCTGCTGTGCCGTCTTGCTGCGTGTCCTTGGTCATACCAGGGGACAGGGTGGAAGCACGCTGGAGCAACTGTTAAGAGTGAATTGCGCATTAAAAAGAAGCACGTATGTCAGTGCCTGACACTTAGCATAGATTCAGAAACAATACCTAGTTCTTATGAAGTCAGAAAAGCTTAGTTAGCATTGCTTGAATTTCAAAGGCTCCATCTGGCGGCTGTTAGGGACCTTTCTCCTCACCTCCATTCACCCACAGGCCTGAGGGCACGTCCAGTGAAGACCCACACTGTCTGAAGTCATCCATTCCTGCTAAATTGTCCTAATTGCTAGAAGCCTCTGTCTGTTATGGCATGAGATTCTGTTGCCCTATGACTTCCACTCATCATCTTAGTCCTGCCCTCTGGAGTGACACCAGAATGTGCCCATTATATTATCTGTAACATCAATTTAAATTCATTGTATGCACTGCATGTGCCTCCCAGAGTTCTCTCTTCGGTCTCAAGACCTCCATTTCCTTTGACACTTTGTCATTGGTCATGGAGTTAATTCTTTAGCAGCCTTGTTCTTCTCTGCAGAACATCTACAGAACATATCACAGCTTGTCAATAACTCTTTCAAAATAGCACCAGGTTTGGAGATGGGGAGGCCAACATACCAAAGCCATCAGTAAATTAAATTGTGGAGTGTGCGTGTGTGTGTGTGTGTGTGTGTGTGTGTGTGTGTGTGTGTGTGTTTCTCCTTCACAGAAATAAAATTCTTCAGGGAAAAATCTGAGATAAAAACAATTTGATTTAGTCAGGAGGACTTACTTTATCCCCTAACAACAACCAAAACTGATCTATCATCTGTTTTCTTCACCATACAACCTGGGATCCAGGAAACGAACTTGAGGATTGGAGAAAGGAGATGCTGGCAGCATTCAGGGTGAAAAGTCTCACACTCCCTGAAGCTTAATGCTTTTTTTCCCTTAAGATTGCAAATTCATTAACATTCATTGGAGTTTAACTGTCACGCTATTCCTAGTGTCCTGTCAGTGTCGAAGTGGGGACACTGGACAGTGACAGCAGGACCATCTGGATTGTGAGCAGTACCACAGAATAGCCCACTGCACAACAGTTATATCTCTCTGCACGCAGGGTATGAGTTCCACATACATCAATTTGAGGGGGCATGGAAGGAGTTGAGGGAAAGGGGACTTGTGAGAAGCAGGGTAAGAGGGGAATGGAAATAGAAAAGACTAAAAATCATATAACTGTATAAACTGTTGATAGAAAACATTTTTTTAGATTACCTAAACCTAGATAAAGCTAGTATCCAGCCTTTGTTGGCCAGGGAACAGGCCAACTTTGTCCCCTGGAAATTTTAGCTACATGAACTAGTTCAAATGTTTGAAAGAACTGAAGATGAAGCCATGTGTTTCCCTGTAACAACCAGAAACAATGACATTTTTGAGTTTGTCTTAGTAAGGGCTTCTATTGCTGGGCTTAAATCATGACCAAATGCAACTTGGGGAGGAAAGGGGAAAGGGTTTATTTTATCTTACAGATGGTAGTTATCATCTAAGAAAGTTTGAGCAGGAACTTAGGGCAGGACCCTGGAGGCAGGAACCGGTGCAGAGGCCATGGAGAGTTCTGCTTACTGACATTTTCCTTATGGATTGCTTTCTTATAGCACTGAAGAGCAGCGTCCCAGAAGTAGGACTGTATACAGCAAGCTGAGACCTCCCAGACCAATCATCAATTATGAAAATGAACCACAGACTTGCCCACAACTGGTTGGGGCTTTCTCCTTAGTTGAGGTTCCCTTTTCCAAAATGTCAAGTTGACAAAAGCTAGCCAACATAGAATTCATCTCAAACCCAAGAATTTTGCCAAAGTCATTACAGTAACTACTAAGAGGAAATTACCAAGATAGCCAATACTGAAGAACAGTTCTTAATTTCTGGGAAGCAGAGTAAAGATAGGAAGCCCTGGGATAGTTGATTCCGTATCATTAGTGGACTTGAGGGATGGAAAGAAGTTGTGCAATGGGGTTATGCAGAGGACTGTTCTAGTATGGGCCTTTCACATGTTTTCAGTCCCCTTGGGTCCTAGGCTTGTAACTGAACGCTGCAAATGGGAAAACCTCTCCTACTGTAGGGTATTTATCTTGCTCTCTTCACGTGACTCTATATTGTGGCATTGCACTCTCTGTTATGTATCTTGGACTCTCTTACCAACCAACATCCTTGGTTTTCTAGGGTATCATTCACTGATTTATTCAATTCTTCAAACTTTCTGTTATATTTCTCATCCATTTCTATAAGGGCGTTTTTTACATGCTGTTTAAGGGCGTCAATCACTTTCATGAAGTCAAACTTTTCTCCTTCTTGATTAAGGTGTTCATGACCTTCCGTTGTGAGGTCGCTGGATTCTGGTGGCTTCATGTTGCTTTTCAGTTTGTTGGGCGAATTCTTGCCTTGGCGTCTGCCCATCTCTTCTTCCAAATACTCCCTTATGGGTCTTCTTTTACCAGATCAGGTCTCCTTGCCTACCCAACGCGGCCTCACCAATGTTGGCTCTCCTGGCACCAAGGGATCAGGTCTCCGTGCCCAACCCTGGCTCGTCCCAACGCTGGTTCTCCCCAATGCTGGTTCTCCCCAACGCTGGTTCTCCTGGGCCGAGAGATCAGGCCTCCGTGCTGGTTGGGCAGCTCGCAAACAAAGCGCCTACTCTCCTTGGTGCAGGCAGGCCACAGAAACAAAGGCAGTGGAGCCCGCCCGGGCGCCGGGAGGACTGGGACCCAACTCCCAATGCCTCGCACCAAAAGAGGGCGGGGGGCCCAAGTGGGGAGGGCTCTGGACGGAAGCTGGGTGGGCCAGGAAGAAAGAGGCAGTAACCCGGGAATAGAGGTCCTGCAGAGAGCCCAAGAAAGAGAGGAGGCCAAGGGACCCCCGAGATCCCTGTCCCTGGCTGGCGCCGTGGGCCAGAAACTCACCCCAACGCTGGTTCTCCTGGGGCGGAGAGATCAGGCCTCCGTGCTGGATGGGCAGCTCGCAAACAAAGCGCCTACCCTCCTTGGTGCAGGCAGGCCACAGAAACAAAGGCAGTGGAGCCCGCCCGGGCGCCGGGAGGACTGGGACCCAACTCCCAATGCCTTGCGCCAAAAGAGGGCGGGGGGCCCAAGTGGGGAGGGCTCTGGACGGAAGCTGGGTGGGCCAGGAAGAAAGAGGCAGTAACCAGGGAATAGAGGTCCTGCAGAGAGCCCAAGAAAGAAAGGAGGCCAGGGGACCCCCGAGATCCCCGTCCCTGGCTGGCGCCCTGGGCCAGAAACTCACCCCAACGCTGGTTCTCCTGGGGCGGAGAGATCAGGCCTCTGTGCTGGATGGGCAGCTCGCAAACAAAGCGCCTACCCTCCTTGGTGCAGACAGGCCACAGAAACAAAGGCAGTGGAGCCCGCCCGGGCGCTGGGAGGACTGGGACCCAACTCCCAATGCCTCGCGCCAAAAGAGGGCGGGGGGCCCAAGTGGGGAGGGCTCTGGACGGAAGCTGGGTGGGCCAGGAAGAAAGAGGCAGTAACCAGGGAATAGAGGTCCTGCAGAGAGCCCAAGAAAGACAGGAGGCCAGGGGACCCCCGAGATCCCCGTCCCTGGCTGGCGCCGTGGGCCAGAAACTCACCCCAACGCTGGTTCTCCTGGTGCGGAGAGATCAGGCCTCCGTGCTGGATGGGCAGCTCGCAAACAAAGCGCCTACCCTCCTTGGTGCAGGCAGGCCACAGAAACAAAGGCAGTGGAGCCCGCCCGGGCGCCGGGAGGACTCACCAACCAACATCTAACACCCTTACCCACACCCACACATCTCACAGTCATTCCCCCAGCCACAACAAGCAGTCTGGGCAATACATATATGCATCGGGTAATACATACATGCATCAGGCAATACATACATGCATTGGGCAATAAATACATTCATCTACAAGTAATGTATGTGTGTATCCCCCTTCCTTTTAGCTCGACAGTCACAACAATGTATTTCTCACAAGTCACATTACGCTCCAGTAAGAGTTTCCCCTCAAATAATCACATCCATTGGGAGTGGCAGACAATCGCTTTTTTTATGCTATGACAACCATCTGACAAATTCTCATCATGGACAGCATGATCCATCATTACAAAGATTCCAGAGGGACCTTTCCAGAACATTCTGGCTGGCCTCAAGGGCATTAAGAGGAAATGCCTTGTGTGACAGGCCTTGCCTTGATTGTTTCCAAGTTTGAACTAAGGACAGGAAAACTTGAAATTCCTTGGGAAACATGAAATCCCATTTAGATCAAGTCAGAGCCTTCCTTGAGCCTCCCAGGAGACCGTGGGGGTTGAGAGGCTGTGCGCAACCTTTCCTAGACATTTAGGAGTAACTTCTCCTCTGCTCTCTGGGCAGGGAGGATTCCTCAGAACCTGTGATTTGCTTTGTCTGAGGACACATAGAGAACTCCAGCCCTCATGATTATGTGCCCACAGCTTTCTGGAGCTTTAGATATATATAGAGAGATGTGTGTAAAACATCCTTTTCAAACCTATCTGGTCTCTGCAAAGAATCTTCCTTCTACTGGTCCAGGAGATGATGTGGAAAATGGCATTTCAAGTTCCTACTCACATTCTCCCATCTTCTTCCTGCACATTTGATGTTACCTTAAAAAGGAAACAGTGGTCCCACCTGGGGACCCCTTCTGTCATGGCCTCTTTTCCTCTCCATTGGAGCACTTATTACAGTGTATAGAGTGCGTGTGTTTGCCAGAACAGTCTCGGTTAATGCTGCTCTAGGGGCAGAATTTCAGTGCCGTGGCGGATGTTTTCATCTATTTGTTCAGTGTTATCTCTGCATTGCTTAGCAACCGTCCCAACACATTGTAGGTCCTCAGTACACGCTGATGCTGACTAAATGGCCCTTAAAATACTAATTATAATTTAATCCCCGATCTTAGAGGAAATAAGGAATTTGAAACTAAGGCCTTGGGACAGTATCACACTATGGTATTCAATATGAGGGAGTGGGTGGATCCTGGTCACTGCCTGGTGGCACACCTTGATAAACCAGAGGAAAAGGAGCTCGGGGCCTCAGTGACCAAGTAGAGAAGGGTTCCCAAGGAAATTAATCTCTCCAATCTGCCCAAAGATTTCCTTCTTTTTTTATTTTTTTTAATATTCTAAATATCCTAAAATAATGAGTTTGCACTATCCAAGAATTTAGTTTAAAAAAGAAATATTCACCTGGTAAAAACAGGGACATGGTTTAACGGGTACAATGCTTCAGTTGTGAAAGATGAAGGGCATGGGAGTGGATAGAGATCACAGAAGCACAGAAAAGTGAACGGCTAACCTAGACCAAAGATGGAAAAGGTGTGGCCCTCACAGCCACCTGCCCCGTTGCCACAGCGCCTACTGCATCGTGGAAAGTGAGGTTATGCATTCCTGGCATCACCCCACATTTTTTTACTCCACGTTTTCAACCCACATCTCTGCCCACCTCACAGTCCATCTCTACAAGAAGACTGGGAAGCCTCCTCTACTTCCCCAAGATTGGCCATGTGAGATGAAAACCCTTGACCCCTGCGATCCAGACATAGCTTCTTAGCACGTGTCAGCTACACCTGAGCTGGGAGCCTGTCTTGGGTATTG
The DNA here is from genome assembly GCF_037038515.1 of Microtus pennsylvanicus. Taxonomy (NCBI): domain Eukaryota; kingdom Metazoa; phylum Chordata; class Mammalia; order Rodentia; family Cricetidae; genus Microtus; species Microtus pennsylvanicus. Next base: position 26,265,463 of record NC_134584.1, read on the forward strand.
CTGTGAGGATACACCATGACCAGAAAGCAAGCTGGAGAGGAATGGGTTTGTTTGGCTTACTCTTCCATCTCAAGGAAGGCTCTGATTTGAGCTGAATGGGATCGCATGTTTCCCAAGGGATTTCAAGTTTTCCTATCCTTAGCACATTGGGGAAGAAAGGGGTTGTTTGTTTGTTTGTTCGTTCGTTTGGCTGGCTCTTCCACATCATAACCCATCATTGAAGGAAGCCAGGACAGGAACTCCAACAGGGCAGGATCCTGGAGGCAGGAGCTGATGCAGAGACTATGGAGACGAGCTGCTTACTGGCTTCCTTCAGGTGACTTGCTCAGCCTGCTTTCTTACAGCACCCAGGACCTCCAGTCCAGGAATGGCGTCACCCACCAGGGACTGGGCCCTCCCCCACTGATCACTAATGGAGAAAATGCCTTACAGCTGTATCTCATGGAAGCATTTCCTCAGTTGAGGCTCCTTCCTCTCTGCCATCTCTAGCTTGGGTCAAGTTGACAGACAAAACCAGACAGTACAGAGCTGAAAGACTGGGCAACAATATAGGTTATAGAATCAACCTGGACTCACAATAACACATGGTTGTACAAAGAAAAATGTGATGAATATATGGATACCATTCAGCCTTCAACATAAAACACTGAGACCTACAGCAAAATCAGCGGGGGTATTACTAAGTAAAATGACAGCTGTAGAAAGAGAAATGTTCCGTGATCCCTCTTATATGAGGGTGTTTTGTAAAGTAAGAGAACACAATAGTGATTACTAGAGTCTGGGAAAGGTTGGGAAAGAGGGGAGTTGGATACATTGATACCAGAACCTCATTAGAGAAAACAAAAATGGTCTAACATTCTACAGAACATTAGAGTGTACAGTTAGACTAACCTATAATAATTTTATAAAAAGCTAAAAGAGAGATGCCCAAATGCTCTCAACTCAAAGTAATAACGAGATAGAAATGTTAATTATCCTAATTTGGCTAGTACATACTGTATTTGTGTATTGAAACACTGAAGCAGAGTCCACAAATACCTCCAGCTGTGTGCTAGTGAAAACAGTCTCCAATGCTTAAGGAGACAAAAATGCTCTCTTTATTTCATCACCACAGATTATACATATATATAGTATATATATGTAATATATATATATATATATTACACTGTGTCTCATTCATTGATACAATTGCGATTTTCTTTTTCAAATGGTGAGATAAGAAGAGATAGAGACAGGTTTTTTTAAAGGACCTTTTGTGCACATGACAAAACACATTCCTGACTGAAAAATGAGATCATTCTATTCTGGGAATCCCCAAACTGTGACTGGAGGACCTTGGGCGTAGTATGAGTTCTGTGTCAATGACAGGTCTGCCCCACTGCTAGGAACGGAGCTCAACCTATTAAAATTTTCATTGGATTTAATTTAATTCATTTTGAGCACCAGCTACTTACAGCACATTAAAGATAGGCCTGCTATATGAAAGGCTTGAGTTCTGCTTTTTACATGCACTAATGAATAACCCTAAAGCAAAATGGACAGTGAGGAGCAGAGCCCTAGCTGAGGATATCTCTAGGAGACAGATTTTAGTTCTCTCCAGGTAGGCATCCTAGCTAGAGTTCCTATTGCTTCTAAGAAACACCATAACCAAAAGGCAAGTTGGGGGAGATGGGGTTTGTTTGGCTTACACTTTCATATTGCCATTCATCTTTAAAGGAAGTTAGGAAAAGAACTCACACAGGGCAGAAACCCGGAGGCAGGAACTGATGCACAAGCCACAAAGGTATGTTACCTACTGGCTTGCTCAATCTCTTTCTTTGTCTTTTTGTTTGTTTGTTTGTTTGTTTTTCAAGACAGGGTTTTTCTATAGCTTTGGAGCTTGTCCTAGAACTTGCTTTTGTAGACCAGACTGGCCTCTATCTCACAGAGATCCACCTGCCTCTGCCTACCGAGTGCTGGGATTAAAGGCGTGCACCACCATCACCCAGTGGGACGGTTTTCTTTTAGAACCCAGGACCACCAGCACAGGGATGGAACCACCCACAAATGACTGGGCCCTCCCCCATCAATCACCAATTAAGGAAATTCTCTACAGCTTCCAATAGAATAGATTGAAAGATGTTTAAAGAGAAGCCATCAAAGGTGAAAGAGCATCTGAGATTCCCGGACACAAGAGCTGGTCTAGGTTAAATCTTCACCAACTAGTCTTCCTTTTTCTTCTAAGGGCAGTGTTTGCGACTTGTATTTTTATGTGATAACTTTTCAGGATTAAGGACTTGTCCCTTCCTGAATACAGCACAGGAACCCTTGGCTACTCCTCAGTAATTGCTCTACTTGACACTACCACAGACTATATTCTTGACATTTTAGTAAAGCACGGTTTTCATTTTCAGCTTTAAGAATCATGGTCCCTTTAATTTTCTTTCTCCCCACTCAAGAAATTTAATGTGAGAAAATTAGGAAAATAATAATAATAATAATAATAATAATAAATAACAGTGTTGGTACCTAAACAGTTTTTTTTATGAAGTGGAAACCCACTGTCCGACAGCTTATGGACAGACATGTGGTCTAGGTGCACATGAGTTTTCTCTAGAGCCTCTTCCATAGCTTACTATGGCTTCAGAATCCTGGCAGTCAGGTTTTTTCTACCCTGTGGACTCACAGTCAGTAGAAAGAATATTACACTGACTCACATGACAGCATAGTTCTAAGCGTGTGCCTAGAATTGGAAGAAGAGAGGTGTCATGAGCCACTCTCCTTTGTCTCCCTTCCCTTTTTGTCCTGTCTATACCCAAGCAGGTCTTGGTGATACTCAAAGATTTCCCTCTAGACGCCTACTCTAACAATGGCATTGCAACGACCTTCAATCCTCCCAGCAGGGCTGGCCATTCACTGCAAGAAGCATGGACAAGCTGAGCACCAAGCATTTCCAGCAGCAGCTGCCCCTTGCTCTGAATCCACCACCTGGACTTGTATTTCCCTGCAGACTCACCTGCTCTGAGATCTCTGTCATTCACCCACAAAGAAATACTAAACTATGGGTGCTTGCCATACGCCAGGCTCTCTCCAGCGCTCTGAAAACACAGAGGTGAAAAGTCCCAGCACTTCTGCTCTCATGAGGCTTACAGTCTTAGCAGAAATAGAGACTTAAACAAGAAATTAACATATCAGCATTGGGGACTGGAAAGATGACTCAGTGGTTAAGAACTCTGGCTGCCCTGAGTTCAATTCCCAGCACCCACATGGCAGTTCATAGCTGCCTGTAGCTACAATCACAGGGGATCCAACATCTCCTTTTGGCCTCTGAAGGTGCTTCATGTACACAGTACATAAACATACATGCAGACAAAACACTCATATAAAATAAATACAAATAAAATATAAAAATATCAACATTGCTCTTTCTATCAAAGTCCTGGGATGCTATGAATGGTCCCAAGTGGAACTGATATCTAAGCTAATTTGATGTCAGAATCATATTGGGATTTTTTTTTTCTTTTCTCCTGCATGTGAAGTAGACTCACTTTTTGAGTATGGCTACACCTGGTGCTGTGAAACCAGTTCCAGAATGTTGGGATAAGGTAGAAGAACAAAATCCCACCCTTTGGGCTTCACTCTAGAACAGTGTCTAACATACCCAATGAAAGGTGTCTGACTCCCTAGGTTCTCCTGTCTGAGTTACAACTTACTCTTAAGGAGACACCAGACTGTGGAGTTACAGATAATTAGCAGAAGGTGGAAGGTTAAATATTTTTATTAAGTAGAAATGCAAATGGTTACTGTTCAAGAGCAAAGGAACTTGCTTTGTGCGGGGTTACATGCTTGCCCTGGGCATGCTCTCCTGGCATTCTCTAGTTGTGCTGCACTAACCATGCTGATGTGCGGGGTTACATGCTTGCCCTGGGCATGCTCTCCTGGCATTCTCTAGTTGTGCTGCACTAACCATGCTGATGTGCGGGGTTACATGCTTGCCCTGGGCATGCTCTCCTGGCATTCTCTAGTTGTGCTGCACTAACCATGCTGATGTTCTTCTTTTTTAAACAGGCTTTACTTTGCTGGCCATTCAATCTTTAATGGGTTGGCTAATTTTCCTTTCTTTTTTCAAGAGAATCATGTTTTCCAATTTTTGGGGGTTATTTATTTATTTATTTATTTATTTATTTATGATTTCTGCCTCCTCCCCGCCACCACCTCCCATTTCCCTCCCCCTCCCCCAGTCAAATCCCCCTCCCTCATCAGCCCAAAGAGCAATCAGGGTTCCCTGCCCTGTGGGAAGTCCAAAGACCACCCACCTTCATCCAGGTCTAGTATGGTGAGCATCCAAACAGCCTAGGCTCCCACAAAGCCAGTATGTGCAGTAGGATCAAAAACCCATTGCCATTGTTCTTGAGTTCTCATTAGTCCTCATTGTCCACTATGTTCAGCAAGTCCGGTTTTATCCCATGCTTTTTCAGACCCAGGCCAGCTGGCCTTGGTGAATTCCCGATAGAACATTCCCATTGTCTCAGTGTGTGGGTGCACCTCTCGCGGTCCTGAGTTCCTTGCTCGTGCTCTCTCTTCTTCTGCTCCTGATTTGGACCTTGAGATTTCAGTCCAGTGCTCCAATGTGGGTCTCTATCTCTGTCTCCTTTCATCACCTGATGAAGGTTAATATTCAGGAGGATGCCTATATGTTTTTCTTTGGGTTCACCTTTTTATTTATTTAACTAAGAGACCATGGATGTTTTCCAATTTTTGAAAACACTCTCTGTCAGTGAAAAACACTGGAGAGGAGGAAAAGAGATGTCGTAACAAAAAAAAAAATCTACTCTTTGTCTCTAGTTAAAATTTCCATCTGAAATAATCCATTAAGAATAGCGTGTGTTTCCTTGGATTATATGAATAGCCACAGGTATGAATTTGGGGGATTTGACCACCAAGGTCAGAAGGGAAGTCTTATTGCACATACACACACACACACACACATTTATACATCTACACAAAATATATATACACTCATAATATATACACACTCATAATAAACTCACTGATCCTAAATATCCGGGTGGGCCTGTAAGTCTGCATTTTCAGCAATCCCCCAGGGAATGCCACATGACAAACTTCGGAACACACGGAGTAGCACAATCAGTATAAGCTGAAGGAAGGACCAGAGCAGAGGAAAGGGACTAGCTGCCAATCCTTTAGTGAAAACAAGCCAACAGAGCAGCAGCAGCAGCCACGTGTCTGAGAACAAACTCTGAGGGGACACTGGGGGCCAGAGACTGCAGTAGGAGGCTATGCAAGAGCTCTGACCTGATTGCTTTCGCCTTCTTCCTTGTCTGCTGGTAAACTCCTACACAACGATCAGAGACTTGCTAAATGATGGCTTCCAATCGATACTGCTAAATTTGTTTGGATTATCTCTGCTTGAATCCATAGCAAGAAATGAAAATGTGAATTGATCAACAGAAAACATAGCTTGCATTTCTGTCTTCCAAATGCTTTTAAACACACCACACATACCATATGTAAGAAGCCGTTGTACAGATGGGGCAAGAAGAAATGGAATCACACTGAGGCAAACGTATGTACTGAAAAGTCGTAAGCAAAACTAATTTGATAATAGGGCTTTACATCAACACAGAAAATTAAGTGACAGATTAAAAATTGTTTCTGGGGAAGGAGCAATGACTCGGTGGGTTAAAAGTGCTTGCTATCCAAGCATTGAGCCCTGAATTCCAATCCCTAGACCTACATAAAAGCCAGGTGTAGCTGCACTCATAACTCCAGGGTTGTAGATGGAGACAGGGAGGTCACTGGGCTTTGGTGGTCACCAGGCTAGTTCAGTTAAATATACTCTTGAGAAAGAAAAGAGGAGAGCCATAGTGTAGGATATCCAGTGTCCTCCTGTGATCTCAGGTCACACATACCTGTACAAACGCAAGTACACTACACACACACACACACACACACATTTTAATAAATAAGATAATAAAAATAGGTGGGAAACAAAAAGTACATGAGACATTAAGAACACATGGATTTTAAGGGAGCTGGGAAAGAAAAATATTGGCAGAATATAAACGATAATGAAACAGGAGGGACTATTGAGGGGAGGGAAGAAAACTAGAAGAGAGCCACATGCAGGCACAAATGCTGTAGGATGATCCAGTGGGCAGACTCTGAAACCACTGTAGTCCAGAAACTATTTCTGGTCTGCATCGGCTGTCCATGCCCCACCATCATATCTTAGACCCTGGAGGACCTCAGGCGTTCATCATTACAGATGAGGTTCCCAAGTGGAAAAAGAAGTGACCCTCCCAACCCCCAGCATTTTAAAAAGGTCAAGCAAAGAAGGATAAAAAAGAGAAATTTTCTTCTTTTTTTATTGATTGAATTGAACTATGCATTTTTCGCTGCTCTCCTTCCCTCTCCCTTCTTCTCCAGCCCTCTCCAATGGTCCCTATGCTCCCAATTTACTCAGGAGATCTTGTCTTTTTCTACTTCCCATGTACATTAGATATATGTGTGTCTCTCTTAGGGTCCTCATTGTTGTCTAGGTCTTCTGGAATTGTGATTTGTAGACTGGGTTGCTTTGCTTTATGTTTAAAAATTACCTACGAGTGAGTACATGGGATAATTGTCTTTCTGAGTCTGGGTTACCTCACTTAATATGATGTTTTCTAGCTCTATCCATTTGCCTGCAATTTCAAGATGTCATTATTTTTTTCTGCTGTGTAGTACTCCATTGTGTAAATGTACCACATTTTCCTTATCCATTTTTCAGTCGAGAGGCATTTAGGTTGTTTCCAGGTTATGGCTATGGCAAACAGTGTTGTTATGAACATACTTGATAACATGTCTTTGTGGTACAATTGAGCATCCTTTGGATATATACCCAAAAGTGGTATTGCTGGGTCTTGAGGAATGTTGTTTCCTAATTTTCTGAGAAATCGCCACACTGACATCCAAAGGGGCTGTACCAGCTTGCATTCCCACTAGCAATGTAGGAGTGTTCTCTTTTCCCCACAACCTCTCCAGCATAAGTTGTCATCAGTGTTTTTGATCTTGGCCATTCTTACAGGTGTAAGATGGAATCTCAGAGTTGTTTTGATTTGCATTTCTCTGATGGCTAAGGATGTTGAGCATTTCCTTAAGTGTCTTTCAACCATTTTAGATTCCTCTGTTGATAGCTCTCTGTTTAGGTCTGTATCTCATTTTTTTATTAGATTATTTGTTCTTTTGATTGCCAGTTTCTTGAGTTCTTTGTATATTTTGGAGATCAGCCCTCTGTCTGATGTGGGGTTGGTAAAGATCTTTTCCCATGCTGTAGACTGTCGTTTTGTCTTGTTGACCATGTCCTTTGCTTTACAGAAGCTTTTCAGTTTCAGGAGGTCCCATTTATTAATTGTTTTCTCAGTTTCTGCACTACTGATGCTTTATTTAGGAAGTGGTCTCCTGTGCCAATTTTTTCAAGTGTACTTCCCACTTTCTCTTCTATGAGGTTCAGACACTGAAAGAGAAGGATCACCAGGCAGTGATGGCTCAGGCCTTTAATCCCAGCACTTGGGAGGCAGAGGCAGGCGGATCTCTGAGTTTGCGGCCAGCCTGGTCTACAGAGCAATTTTCTTCTATTTACACTGAATATGTGCTGGTCATCTATCTTGCTTGAGGGGAGTGTTCAGGATGCAGCAACACTGCCCAAACATTTGGTTCCCGAGAGCCCAGAAGCAGCCCTAATGAAGAAGTGGATAGAAATGTATTAACCTCCTTTGCCCCACAGATTCATAAGCAGCACACTCCTGGGGCCTTGATTTTATAAGGGAAAAACCAGGGGAGGAGTTGGTAGCCTCCCTCCCTGCGGTCTCAAGGCAGGAAAGTGAAAATGAATAACTCTGTCCAGGCAGGAGGGAATTTGACAGTGGCTAAGAAGAGTCTATTGGTGGTGCTCCCAGCAGATGGGAGAACAGAGGGCTGAGTAGTAACAACTCTATTTTCATAGCTGCACACACAATGCTGACGGCAGTTGCTCAGTCACTTCAGAGCTCTCTGTGTCTTGGTGTGGAAATGACTTGATTTCCCAGTTGATCGAGACAGAGACAAATGAAAGGGTCTCACCCACAGGACCGTCTAGTCTGTCATGGGAGGGAAAGACAACTGGAGTGTGGCTTCTCCCTTCTCACCAGATACCACAGTTAGTTCAAACCCCCATGCCATGCCTTCCCTTGGGCTCAGACTTTTTAATAAATTCCAACAATCATGCCATTGTTATTGTACCCTCTACTGCAGCACGGATCTCTTCAAAATGTAATCAGTTTTAAAACATAACCACAATGTTACTATTATCCCTAGTGGTTACAGAATAGAGTTTCAGAGTTTCCTTTTCATAAACTTCTCTTTATGTTCGTTTATTTAAAGTAGATGAAACCAAGAACCACACATGGTCTTTAGGTGTATTTTCTCTTCTGTTTCCTTTCTCCTGCAGCAGACATCTTTCTTCCACTACCACTGGCTTAGCAAATCAACATGAGAAGCAGGAAGAGGACAGCATGGAGGATTAGGGTTTCTGCTTCACCATGGAGGTCTTGGGAATCAAACTCAGGTCAGGCTTGGCAGCACCTTTACTTACTGGGCTACAGTGATGGTTCTGCCCTAATTTCTTATACCTGGGTCACAGTTTCTCACAGGCACAACTTACCCTAACGTCTAGCTCTCAGCAAGATCCATTTTCTGGTAGTTATTGCATTAAAATAATCCACAGATTAGAATCAGGCTCAGAGTAAAAAAGCATCCAAATAAGACAACATGAACAACATTGGAAAGCTTGCAAAGTCAGAAATTCTAAATCTCAGCACCACACACACTACCATACCACACACACATGCACACACACACACATGCACACACACACATGCATACAATACTATACACCACACACATTATTACAACACATATACTACCACAACACACACATACATGCACAAACACACGCACAAGCACACACTACTATACCCATACACACACTACCATTCCACACCAGACACACACGTACACACACTACCACAACACACATGCTACCACACCATACCACACCACATACACAACCACAACACACACTACCACAGCACATGCTACCACAACACACATCAGTAGCCTTAGCCAAGTAACCAAATGATTTTAATCTCCAACTCTAAAATAAGGAAGTCATTCTGACTTCTTGCAGTCCTAACCCCATGTAGCTTTTTACTAAGCTTTTATACATACAACCTTGTTATGTCTAGACACCTTAAAAATAAATGTTTCAAACCTCCAAACCAACAGAAGAGAAAACCACAAGTACTGTTGAATGAAGCAACCACAAGGAATGTCCACCTCAGCAACTTGGATTTTCTTCTTCTGGGAATTAGACATCTGCACTTCTGTGCACAATGACTAAGCCCAGAGCAGCTGGGCTACTTTAGTAAAAATTACCTGGAGAAAATGTTCTCAAGCACCACTGTCTTAGCCCCCAGAATTTCTCAATCACCATTTGTTATGTTTCTGCTCTCCTGGGATGCTCCAGTTGGTCCTTCAAATAAATTCCTTTCCCTTTTGACTTAGGATAGCCATGTTTCTGTCCTGAGTTAACAAAAAAACTTGTACGAATATACCAGCTGCCTCCACCACCCTGCCCCGGGCACATTGTTAACCAACCCCCTCCCCACCCCGTAGCTTTCATTACTGGTGTGCCGGTGTTGGCAGCCTCTGGGTAGGCAAGCATCTAGGCACACACCTGAGCATTTGCCTCCCTCTGTATCTGCAAGAGTCAGGCTGGTGAGAGACAGGGTTCAGTGCTCAAGGGGAGAGGGAAGAAGCAAGGCAATTTCCAGCACCGCGAGTCACATTTCAAGAAAAAAAAAATACTCTATCAGCAGCTGGACATAAATCTTCAAAGGGCTGCTATTTAGCCATGTCCTTTTCTTTAAAGAGGCACGATAATTTGCATCTTTTAAAAAACCAATTACAAAGTTATAAATGCCTTCTTAAGACACTAGAAAAGCTTAATTTCAAACAGCTGGTGACGAGAAGCGACTTGAGTGCTCAGAGGAGCTGGGATGTTATTTGGAATCTAAAAATGCACGAAATTCCGGACAGAGTTGAGGGTCTCCAGCATAGGACTAACTGGCTAAGGGTGCTGTTGATGGAATATGAAAACATCTGCTCTCATACCTGGGCTACTTGCACATGCCACCACCTTGGCACTAAATGGGTGGAGCTCACTGGCCAGCAAAGTCATCTACTGGAAATGTCTCAGGAGATGACAGTCCACCGAGTCAACCAGCAGTCACAGTAGGAGCAAAATAAAAAGTGTATCCCGGGCTGGAGAGATGGCTCAGAGGTTAAGAGCATTGCTTGCTCTTCCAAAGGTCCTGAGTTCAATTCCGAGCAACCACATGGTGGCTCACAACCATCTGTAATGGGGTCTGGTGCCCTCTTCTGGACTGCAGGCATACACACAGACAGAATGTTGTATTGTATAAATAAATATTTTTAAAAAAAGTGTATCCCTATCAGATGTACCGAGGTAGAGAACACGAAACACCCAAGAAATAGCTGGTAAAGATGGGGACAGAAAGCTTTTAAGGTTAGCAAACTCAGAGCTGGAGAGTTTCGAGATCAAATCATGGGCTGCTTAGAGCCTGGAAGGATGATAATCAACAGATCTCTCAGGCAATCAAGGACATTGGAATTATGCTGTAAAGTATTTCAGGCTAGTCAGTATGATATTATATGCAACAGCAGGCAAAGTTCGGATTCTAACATCAGCCAAGTGATGACACAATGTTAGGGGCAGCACAAGCACTAAATGAAAAAGAGCCACACTCGGGCATGGCTTCCGTGAATTATACAACTATCCGAGTCAATAGCAATAGCACACACTTTGCCAATTAGCATAATGGATTAAAACAAGTAGGGTCTTGTTAGTCAATCAAATGAATATCAGAAATTCTATCTCACGGACAAAATCAAGGATGTTCAAGGTACATTGGATGCTAAGTCAATGGGACAACTCTCCACGTGTCAAGAACAGAAGTTAAGAGTATAGCAAAGCTGGACCTGTGCGGACCACCTGCGGCTCCATCCGCCTTTGGATCTATAGCTCACAATGGTTTGGATTAGGAGGAACATTGACTGCACTACATCCTGCCTTCTGATGTGGCTTTGTCAGCAGCAAATAAGCAGTTTCGTACAGAGCAGGGTCAGAACACCCAGGAGGAGAGACAGAAGAGAGTTCATTGGGGGCTCCCACAGCAGCGAGCTATGCACTGCTTGGTGCCTGCCTTGCTAACCAGAGCAGCGAGCTATACACTGCTTGGTGCCTGCCTTGCTAATAAATGTTTGTGAACTAATGCTGCATGAGTGGCAGACAAAAGAGGCTGTGCACAAGCTCTTAAGAGTCTTTTTCTAATGCAAAGAGGAAAAGTAACTTGAATTGTATTCTGCTGCAAACTGGGAAATAAATATAAACCCCTGCATTAGGCGATTTTGATCATTTTAAATATGATTAACTAATATTAGAAGAACTCATGCTTTAGAACTATATACATTCTATTCCTTCCATCCACCATTTAGAGACATTTTGTGAATTTCAGCTTACTCAACAGGAGGATGTAAAACTTTGTGAAAACAGGAAAAAAAACTCTGCCATTTCTTTTTCTTAAATTATTATTTACAGCTGTGAGTGTTTTAGCTGGATTTATGATTTATGTCTGTACGCTATGTTTAAGCCTGACGCCCACAGAGGCCAGAAGAAGGTAACAAATCCTCTGGAACTGAAGTTACAAACAGTTGTGAGCCACTGTGTGGGTCCTGGGCATGGAACTCTGGTCCTCTAAAGTGCTCTTAACCACTGAGCCATCTCTTCAGCCCAGCACTGTATTTTCAGTAAACATTAGTTTCCTTCCATCCTTTCTCTTCTCGTTTCCCACGTGCACACATCCCTCATGAGCCTAGAGAAGCATTCAGTCTGCACACAACCACTGGAAGCACAGCCCAAAGGATAGCAACATCATCCAGGAGGGGCTTCTGCTCAGTTAGCGGTCTGCATACAGTGGGATGGTGCTAGCCTGTTACAGCAGAAATGGTTGTCAAGGATAGTGTCAGTAACTACAGCTGATTTGTTTGCTGGAATCTAAGTCTTGGAAATGTGGTCTTGTGATGGAACATGTAAACATTTATTTTCTGCATCCTTCTTGCCAAGAGAACATCACAGATGTTTTGGCAAAAATTTAGGACTTTCACATTCTAACCAGTTTTTAAAAGAAACTTAGGGTGGGTGTGGTGGTGTGTGCCTTTAATTCCAGTACCTGGGAGGCAGAGACAGGCAGATCTCTGTAGGTTCAAAGCCAGACTGATCTACGTAGAGAGTTCCAGGCCAGACAGCGCTATATGGTGAGACACTGTCTTGAAATCAAACAAACAGAAAGAACTCAGTTTGTAGAGGGTAAGGAAGAAGGCCTGAGTTTGATCCCCAGAATGCTATTTACCAAGAACAGTGGTGCATACCAATGATCCTAGCACTTCGGGGTGAAAAATGAAGATCAGGACTTCTGGGTCATCTTCGGCTACATAGTGAACTAGGGGCCAACCTGGGCTACATGAAACTCTAAAGAAATGGGGGGAAGAGGAGAGGAGAGGAGAATGGGAGAGAGGAAGAGAGGCAGAGAAAGAGGAATGGGAAGACGGAAGGAAGGATAGGGAAAGGGAAGTAAAGAAGAAAGTTCAGTTTTTAAAATATGTAACATCTGGATTTCTAGCTTCAGAAAATGCTAATAGCCATAGAATTAAAAAAAGAAGAAATCATGCATTTTTTAAAAAAAATTAACACTTTTACATTGCCCACCTCCATTATGTACTATTAATCTGGAGCCTTTGTGACCTTGGTCAAGTCATACCCTGGTGTGTGACCTTGGTCAAGTCATACCCTGGTGTGTGGCCTCGGTCAAGTCATACCCTGGTGTGTGGCCTTGGTCAAGTCATATCCTGGTTGGTCAAGTCATACCCTGGTGTGTGGCCTTGGTCAAGTCATATCCTGGTGTAAACTCTGCATTTCCCCCAAGCAATGGCAGCTGACAGAATCTTGCGACTTTGTCGTTTGGTGGAAGGAAAGCTGCCTAGCATCAGGAAACCAGGCTCACTCCTGAATTTCTGATACTTCACTTAACACGGCTTGACCTTGATAAATAGGTGATTCCTTCCTAATTTCCAACAAAACGAACTGATCAATGCCATACCTAATATACCTTCTATCATGAACATGACCTAAGAATTAACTCGGTAAAATATAAGGCTGGGAATGTCAAATGTCTGATGCACAAACATGAAGACCTAACAGACCTAACTTTGGGTCTTAGGACATGGATAAACCAGGGCTGTCCTTGCTTGACTTCCTCACAGCCCCTTGGGACAGCAGGCTGCTTATTCCTAGCCAGTTCTGACATTCTATGTCTGCTTGCTCACTTGCTCCATTTTCCTTTGTGACTCAATTAAGTTCCGGCCACCCCTTTCGCTCTTTGGCCTCTTTCTTTGCTGAACCCCTTCCAGATCTTATCAGCTGCCAAATGGGGTGATATGTTGCAGCACAAACAGCACTGATTAGCCTCAGAATCAACTCTTAAAAACCAAGGCACAATTCTTTTTTGTTATTATAAATAGGTTTTTCATACAATATATTTAATTATGCTTTTCCTCCTCCAACTCCTCCCAGATCTTCTCTACCTTCCTACTCAATCAACTTTATGTTCTCTCTTTTCCTCTCTCAAACACAGACACACACAAAATGAAAATCAAAACAAACAAACAACAAAACACCAGTAAGATTAAAAAATGCCAAAGCAAAACAAACTGAAACAAAAAATCTACACACAAACATGGAGTTAGTTTTATGTTAGCCAACTATTCTTGGGCCTGGGACCTGTCATGGAGTGTGGCTTGTATACTCAATGAAAACCCACTGGAAAAGCTGATTTTCCCCTTTGCCAGCAGTTAGCAATTGCCAAGAGCTTCTTGGCAATAGGTGGGACCTGTGTGCATTTCCCCGTCTTAGTACTGGGAGCCATCGGCTTGAAACTGCGAAGCAGGATTCTTGGCACTGTCCTGTGCTTGTTGCTACACTTTAGCCACTCAGCGCCATAGCATCTACTCCAGCAAAACTCCCGAGGTTAAACTAAGCTTAGAGATGGGAAGTTGGATCTGGGACCAGCCCACCTTGAGTTCCTCAAGCCTTAAACAATTTCAGAAACTCTCTGCAAAAGAGAAAGATTGATAAACATAAGAAAAACAAGAAAATGATGTAGATTGTCACAAGCCAGAAACAGTTACTGAATTTCAAAGCATGACGGGAGAACAAGAGAAAGACGCTTTTAAGTAGGGTGGTGAGCACTTCGCTCGCGTTTTTTTTTTGGTTACCTCATATCCTGCCCACTCTTTGTCAGTGGGACGGGTCTTGGTAGTTTCCTTCTGGAATAGATAGAGGCTTTTCAAAAGTCATGCTTGCAGCCGGACGATGGTGGCGCACGCCTTTAATCCCAGCACTCGGGAGGCAGAGGCATGTGGATCTCTGTGAGTTCGAGACCAGCCTGGTCTACAAGAGCTAGTTCCAGGACAGGTTCCAAAGCCACAGAGAAACCCTGTCTTGAAAAACAAATAATAAAAAAAAAAAGGTCATGCTTGCCCACAGCATAGTCTGTGGTAGTCAGATACAAGAATGCGTGGTAAGGACAACATGCCTTGCGTATGTTGCGGGTGGCAGCTTAATGGGAGCCAGTTGTAGCCTGATTTTCCTGTCTTGCCTCTTACCTGGTCAGCTTGGCTGCCACTTAACACCCAGCTACCAGCCCTCCTTGTCCTGCCTTGATGTTTTCATCCTAACAAACTCTTTCACTTTAACTAAAGCAAGAGACACAGATGAAAGTGCCCACCCCCTCCAGATTCCCCATGCTCTTTGCTAGAATCAAAACAAATAGGCAGGCTTGTTAATTCAGGCAAATAAGCAATTTATCAATCAGTCAGTTGAGAAACATACTTTTACTTTATTACTTATCTTTGTATATGCACGTGTGTATATGCACATGTGTGCCTGTGGAAACCAGGTGTTGGAGCCCCTGGAGCTGGAGTTACAGGCATTTGTGAGCCCAGTGAATATGCCAGGAACCAAACTTAGGTCCTCTGGGAGAGCAATGACTGTCCTTAACCCACTGAGCCACCTCCTAAATCAAGAAATATTATGCTGGGTGGGGCATCCCTCTCTAATCTCTAGACTCCCGAGGAGTTGGAGTTCCTATTTTTCCAATAAGTATTCTGATGGAAGCCTTTATTCTGAAAAATGTCAAGTGTTACAGAGTAGAAGAGCATCTAGAACTCTCTATGCCTACCTTTTTTCCAGGATTATCAATTCTTAGATAATTCCATTTAAACTAAGCCCAAACACATCCCTCTCTTACTGGATATTATTTTATATATGTTATATATGTGTGTGTGTATGTATATAATATTTTATTATATATTATAAAACTAAAGAACAGAATATAAGATAAAAACCTGAGGTGGGTCACAAGTTACCACAGAAAAACACCGCCACGGCAGCTTTCTGGCTGGAAAAGCCGCGGGACCTCTCTGGCTGCCGCTCCTCTCAGGTCACTCTTTCTCTTCTCAGTTCTCCAAGACTCTGGTGCATCCTGGTCAAATGAATGGACACCCCACCTCTGTTCAATTGAACTGCAGACCAGCAACATAAATAGAAGCTCCTCAACATCCCTCAAGCCATGTCCTGGGGTAATTTTGTGTCAAATCACAGATAATTTCATCAGATAATATTTCGGAATGCACCTCCAAAAATGCAAATTATTTTTAAAATACAACTACAACATTATCTTCATACCTTATAAAACTGACCAAGTTTTTAAACGATTATGAGATATAGCCAGTGTTCAGATACCCCTAGAGTTGTCTCTTTGTGTTCTAAATATATCATGTCTTCTCTGCTTTGTTTTTGACACATTGTGCCATGGAAATTATTTCATGATAGCATATGGAGAAATTTAAGAGAACATTCTAATATAAATGAATTATTGAGGCTTTCACATGTTACAGGAAGGTGTAGTTGATTTGCCCCACAGAGAATCTACTCCGATGAACAGGAAAGAGAGGCCCTAGGCACACCAAAGACAGAAGAACTACCTCATCTCATGCCAAAGTTGCTAGGGAAGTCTTCTGCTCAACACAGACAGGAAGGGCAGTGGGAAAGGCGAGGGAGAGAGACCAGGGGAGGTAGTTGCTCTCGGTAGCCACCTACAGCTGGAAGCAAGGCTGGAAGGAAAAGGCACATTCAGCATTACTATTCCCTGGCTGCCGTTTTTGTATTTCTATATATGCCATATTTTGTATTTCTATATATGCCGTATTTGTAATTCTCTAGGTACGATTCCCTTCCCTTCTAGTGACTAGGTACTCCAGAGGCGAGTCTCATCAGTAATAGTTTCAGGCATGATTAACTGTGTTCTTAGAGAAATCACTTTATTTCTCTGGGTTTTGATTGTAACATCCGTAAATAAAGTCTGGGATGTATGCTTTCAAAAAGTCCTTCAAACTCTAAAGGTACTTACATATTTTGATGCTTTTGCCAAAAAGAGCTGGAGTGGACAGAATTACGTGCGAGTGTCTGATGTTTGAGTGCTTGGGGGAATTTCATTACCTTCAAAACCAAGAGAAGTGGATTTGAATTGAAAATAAGCAAATTGCTCGTGATACTTGAGCTGCCGAGCTATGTTACAATATGCCAAACATGACTGCATGGGCTGTTTACTCTTAAGACCACTCCATATAAGGGCTGTCTGGCTTCTTAAAGACTTTATATGGAGTTTTTAAAAAAAATATGTTTATTAAATTATTATTCTGAGATCTTAGAATAAATTCCTTAATTGGTAAGATACATGACAAAGTGACCTACAAACAGTTGAAGTGAAGATAATTTCAAATCAGAAAGTTAATTTCAGATTGCTTGAGGGACTGGGAAACTAGGGGTTTTTTTTAGGTATTAGATTATAAATTTCTAATAGTAAAGCATAAAGAAAATTCAGAAAACATGGATTAAGCAAACAATGATACATGTTCGCAACTTGTAATGAGCATTAATAGAAATCCTATGAAGTTTATACTTAAAATTATAGTACATTTATACTTATAATGCTTTTAAATTTTGAATAATAACATTATTTTTCGCTTTTGACAGCAAAACCAATTCCTTCCTTTCTCAACAAAAAAAAAAAAATCTTCCAAAACACTAAGAATGGTGACATCATTATGCCCCACATAGGGAAACTGCACAGAGGTCGCTTCCACTTCACGTTTTTCTATATGATAAGCAATGCTGTAACCATGCCAGGAGCTGAATCTTAAAGCAAACACTGGGAATGGAGCTGTTACATCTTGGGGCATATACACTTTCATATTATGTTTTGATCTACATTAACTAGCATCCCTCTGCGTACATGCACCGCAATCCATTGTGACCAGTGTGAGTGTGTGAGTGTGTGTGTGAGTGTGTGAGTGTGTGTGTGTGTGTGTGTGTGTGCGTGCGTGCAGGTGCCTGTGTAAGAGAGAAAGAAGGGGTGGGGGGAGTCCTGTCCCCACCACTGTCAAGGTTCTTCATCAAGGTTATGTTAATGAAATATGACTACAAAGGACATATAGTATGCAACATTTTAAACACAAAATGTATCAGTCCTTCGGCTTTGCCTCTCATGTTTTCCTCAAATGCACGAAAGTGCTTTCTTCCATCCCCTCATCTGAACTTGACTTGCAGATCTCATCACCCACATATATCCTTTAACCCCTTTAAGAGGAGCTTCAGCTATCATGGCGTTTCTCTGCCACTGAGCTCTTGAGGATTGTTGAATTATATATTTACTGGAACTCTCTACACTCTATGTAGGCTAAGATGGCAAAACTCACTTCTCTGAAAGTGTTTAGGCAAGATGTAAGAGTTCTTTTTTTGTTTGTTTGTTTGTTTGTTTTTCAAGAGGGGGTTTCTCTGTAGCTTTGGAGCTTGTCCTGGAACTAGACCAGGCTGACCTCGAACTCAGAGATCCGCCAGCCTCTGCCTCCTAAGTGCTGGGATTAAAGACGTGCGCCACCATCGCCCAACTGATGTAGGAGTTCTTGATGTAGGAGTTCTTAAGCCATGTTGTTTTACATTGTAAAATAATAAGTTTACAATTATTCTCTGCAACATTTTTATGGGGAATATTGGTTTTACTTCATAGCCCCTTCCCTTGGTTTCCTTTGATTGTAGAATACCCTGTTTCCCATGACCCTCTAATTCTTCTATGATGTGCTTGTGTTGTACCCTGCAACTGTCCTCACCCTAATACTTGGAGAGTGAAGAGGCACATGATGTCTCAATAGAGTTGATTACCTGGGTGGTAAATTCACTTTCTAAAGCGCTACAAGGTGGCAAACCTCATCCTGGGGACATACAATGGTGCAGGGGGCAGATCTCATCCTGGGGAAATACAATTGCCTGGGTGAGTAGTCAGAGCACGCAGGCCCTGCCGCAGAGGGCAGTCTCTGTCCCTGCTCTAGTTCTGTAATTCTACTCACTTTTTAAATGAGTCTCAGCTGCAAATGGGGAAATTGAATTATGTTCTCTACAAAACCTCTTTCATCTCTATAGCCTTCTTCCGAAGCCTCCAAATTCCCCATGAGAAGGGAATTTCAACACATCGCGTATTCTCCTGCTTCTCACTGAACCTGTGTGGCTGAATTTAATATTTTTTCAAGTTCTTGTGCACATATATATTTCCTTGGCCCATGAATCAAGACATTGGAACTCTTGCTGTTGTCATGCAAGGGTCCTGCAAAATTAGCTGATTCTTGAAAGGAGGACTCTTCTTGATATTATTTAAATCAATAGCAATAAATCAAAGATTTAAAACAAAAATAGAGAGATGCCGATGTGCAACCATCAAACATAACAGAGAAAAATCACAAGTCCTCCTTCAGACTGTCCAAATTATTGACCAAACTGTCTTTCCTGGTTATGAACAGGTGCCAAGTTCAATTGCCTTCAGAGTAAAACTGGAAGCCTAAATAAATGAAGCGTGCTGACTCGCACTCTGTCAAAGCTGGAACATCCTTTATACTTAGACACGTGCATGTTCTTCACCTTCATGAAGAATTTCACCCCCTCCCATTTTCACAAGATATTTAACACCACGAGTGGATCCTCTTGTCCTCTCTCCTGTTTACAGAAGTAGCTGCAGTACAAAAGAAATTCTCCAATGATTAGAAAGTGCTGACCGCCTATGACCCATCATATGAGATACAGTTCATGAAGTGGCACAGGGCGCCACGCACTGGACAGGAGCTGGCACTGTGACTGGGGGACATTTGGGCCACATTGATGTTGGCCTCATAGACATGCAAGCCTGTGCAATGAGGATTTCTGGTTTGTTACTGGTAAGAATCAGTGTTGTTGTTTATTTAAGAAAACAGCTGGGGAGAGAATCACGCCATACAATAAGCCTCACAGGAGAGGCTTATTGGAAGAGGAGACAGAAGAGGGGACAGAGAAGGGGGCAGAAAGAGGGGCAGAGACTGGTCCTTGAGGATAAGAAGAGAGAGAGAGAGAGAGAGAGAGAGAGAGAGAGAGAGAGAGAGAATATGAGAGCTAGAAAGAGAGAGTGTGAGAAAGAGAAAAAAGAAGAGACATGGGTAGGCAAGGCCGGCCTCTTATTTTGTTTTTGTTTTGTTTTGTTTTTTTGTTATTGTTTGGGTTTTTTTTTCGAGACAAGGCCCACCTTTTAAAAGTGAACATAGCAAATGTGCACAAGAGGTGCTCTTAGTGGCTGTAGTTGAGTATTGTTTTGATTGATCGTGATTGATTACTAAGGGTAGTCAATAGGAAAAGGTGAAACAGAACAAATTTATACCAAACTGGTAAGGCTGTCTCCTGAGAAGAGAAGGAAAAGTGACAGGGGAAAGATCACCAGAGCCAAATGGGAAGAGGAGTCAAGTAAGTGAAAAGAAAGGGAGAACCAGTGTGCGCTGAACAAGAGGAAGCTGGCTCCCTCACCTGACCTGCACAGTGCAGCAAACAGACGGAACCTTTAGAGGGGGAGAGCAGACAAGCACAGACATGGATTGTAGCAACGAAAAAGGAAAGACAGTGGGGAATTCTTTCTCATTTCCCCAATTCTCTGGTCCAGAGATATTGAGGTTGGATTTAATTTAAAAGGGCTGCGCTAGAAAAAGAAGCCTCACACCCAGGGGCAGGGTCAGAGGTGGGCAGCCCCATCAGAGACTCAATTGCCAGTATTGAATGGAAGATGAAGCCACCAGTGAACAAGAAAGCAGATTTGCATGTGGAAGACAGCAGATCAGAAAGCAATACCTAATGGGTATTTGGGCCAGATCTAAATGTAAAGGCTATGGGCACTGAGCACAAAAGTCTGAGGTTTTCCAACAGACATCCCAGTGGGGAGCTTGGAGCTCTAGACTATAACACAGTTCCCATGAGAGAGTCAGAGAAGTAAGACCCAAGGGTCTGCAATCCTAGAGTCCCAGGAATTCAAAGAGGATCAAAGGATTAAGTAGGCAAAGGCTGTCCTGTGTGTTGTCATGCAAGAACAGGGGCCAAGGGCTCTGAGGCTGAGAGAGACACAGTCACCTGTGTCTTCAAGGAAAGTCATACAACAAGGAGAAAACTGTGCTCAAGAAATGAAGCCTCACATCCAGGGAAGTGGTCAGAGGTGTAGCCCCACCAGAGACCCAGCTGTTAGCACTAAATGGAAGGCAAAGCTGCCCAGAGAACTAGAAAGCAGATTTGTTGCAAGTGGAAGACAGCAGATCTGTTGAGGGTAGAACAGGAGGATAGGGTCCCAACATAAAGTGATTACCTTTAAGTGGGCTCTGCCACTAAGCAAACAAGCCACACATAACAGAGTTAGTGTAAGAGGTCTATTGGGGGAGGGGGAAAGAGGAAGAGGGGAAGAGCGAAAGGGTGATACCTTCTTCCATCTATTGGAACTCTGGCAGAATGTTGCAAAAGTCTCCTAAAATATTGGGATATAGAGCGCCAGGAAGTAGCCATTTGGATTGCTATCTAAGGAGTACCGAGACCAGGTCTGACTGCAAAGGTGGATGCAGTTCCCATGAGTGAGGCAAAGAAGTAAGACCCATGGGTCTATAACTCCTAGTGTCTCAGGAGATCAGAGTGGATGAGATTAGTAGGCACAGACTACCCTGTACATCATCACACAAAGAAAAGGGGCCAATGGCTATGATCCCGAGAGAGCCAAGGTTGCCTGGTAATAGGACTTAACAAGGTAAAAGGCAAGAAATCACGCTCAAGAGACAATCCTCAATCATGGAAAATGGCCAGAGGTGAAGAAGGGGGGGGCTCACCAATCATGAAGAAGGTGTTAGATGGAGTGGCCCAGGGATCCATTAGTTGGAGAAACAAGGCTGTCACAGGCGTGCTTCAGGGCTCTGGGAGGGCCTGCTGAATCTCATGGCACCAATGTTACAGTTTTAAAAACACTGAAAGAGAGAGTCACACCATACAGCAGGGTTCACATAGGAGGTTTATTTGAAGAAGAGAGAGAAGGGGCAGAAAAGGGGACAGAGAAGGGCTCAAAGAAGGGGCCAGGGAGGCAGGTGGGCAGAGACCAGACTCTGGGGGCATGAGTAGCAGGAGAGCGAGAGCGAGAGCGAGAGCGAGAGAGAGAGAGAGAGAGAGAGAGAGAGAGAGAGAGAGAGAGAGAAGAGGAGAGGACAGAGGTGGGAAGGGGAGAAGAGAGGAGAGAGAAGGGGAGAGAGGAGGAGGGGAAGAAGGAGGGAGGGAGAGAGAGGAGGTGAGCAAGGCCCACCCTTTAAAAGGAAACATAGCAAATGTGCACAGGAGGTGCTCTTAGTGGTTGCAGCCAAGGACACGTACTGTAAAGGCCCCCCAAGGCCAGGCCAGTACAGATGCTAACACTTTTAGATTGATAGTCTGGATTCTTTATTACCTGGCTTATTTTCATGAAATACTGATAAGGTATGTTACAGCTCTTGTGGGACCGTTTGGGAACAGAATCTCGAGATAAAGTCAATGAGAAGAATGAGAATGATTCGTGTGCCCGAGGCAGTGGCCGTATCTTAGAATCAAAAGGTAAGAGTGGATTGAGAAGGAGGAGAAAGATCGTAACAATAACAAGGCAATGAATATCATTGAATAATTTGATGATGGCATTTATCATGTGCATATATATCAAATAATCCTGTATATTTTAAATACACATAAATTTTCTTTTCAATTACACTTTAATAAAACTGAAGAAAATAGCTTGAAATTATTAAGTATCTTCAAAGGCATCATATTTATAAGCCAGTTCTCTCCCTGAGGATAGTCTCTCCTCAATTGTAGATAAGGAGAAGGACCAGTAGGGACCAAGAATTGTATCGCATAGATTAGATAAAGTTAATGTAGTTTATTTCCCTTAACATAGCATATCCTGACTTAAACTCAAAACATTATTGCTATACTCCCATGAAGCCGCTTGACAAGGAAGGGGCAAAATGGAGTGATTTGTGGGTACATAGCAGCCCCAAATCATCCTTGAAGGCAGACCTCCTTCCATAACAAAAGACTGCTTGACTACTTCCTTTAGAGGTCTACATTAATCGTAAACTGGTTGGCCTAGTAGCTCAGGCTTCTTCTTAATTAATTCTTACATCTTACATGAACCCATTATTCTTGTCTGTGTTAGCCACGTGGCTTGGTACCTTTGTCAGAGAGGGATTCTCATCTTGCTTCCTCTACTACTGGGTAAAGATTACCTACTGACCCTTCCTTTTCCCAAAATTCTCCTGTTCTCATTGCCCAGCCTCCACTTCTTGCATGGTGGCCCCACCCATACTTCCTGCCTGGCTACTGGCCAATCAGCATTTTATTAAAATACAATTAGAGGGTACAGACCATTGTCCCACAGCACATATACTATTTATATCATCTGAAGTAATAAATAACTATGAGGGCTGGAGGATGGTTTAGCAATTAAGAGCCTTTGGGCTGTTGTAGAGGGCCCAAGTATAAATGACTCACAACCACCTGTAACTCCATCTCCAGGGAATGCAACATTTTTTTCTGGCCTTTACATACACCCACACATTTGAATACACACACACAATTTTAAAAGTATATAGGCTAGAGAGGCTGCTTAGGGGTCTCTTAGCAGCGTTTGCTGCTCTTCTAAAGGACCCAGGTTCAATTTCCAGCACCCATGTGTGGATCACAACCATCTCTAAGTGCAGTTCCAGGGGATCTGATGCTCTCTTCTGAACTCTGTGGGCACCAGGCACATACACAGCATTTAGACATTCATGAAAGCAAATACTCATGCAAAAAAAACATACTCATACACATAAAATAAATTCAAACAGTATTTTAGTATTCATTATTTAAAATAATGAATGAGTAAAGAAATGATCATGAAAAAGAAAACACATGAAGAAGTAGCCTGGATGTCTCAGTGATCATAATGAAGAGACCCAATTTTAGGATGTGAACAGGAGATCTGGGCATGATGTAAGTGGGCAGTAAATTCTATTGATTAGCTGCTAAGATTTGTCAACTAACCTAGGCTCAGTAGCTCACCGTTATAATGTTCACATTGAAGAGGCTGAGGGAAGAAGATGGTGGATTGAGGCCAGAGGGCGATACATTGGAAATAAGGACAGAAAGACAGAAGGACAGGAGAAAGGGAGGGACAAGGGGAGGAATAAAGGGAGGGAAGGAGGGAGGGAAGAAGGAGAGACAGAGAGACAGATGCTAGTTTATAGGCGAATGTTGTGAATTTCCCAGGAAACTGGAAGTTTCCTCCATGCCATCCTGCTCTTTTCTGTTCTCCAAATGTTCTTAGCATATTACTAAGAAGCCCAGCTAAGACTCCACAAAACTTTCTGAAAATTCCCTCCTCTGTATAATAAATCAGGTCACTTCCTGAAATGACAGAGCAGCACTCCTGGCCACACAATTACAGACTAGAGAATGTAACCAAAAAGCATCCAGAATTTTGCTGATACCACTGGGTGCATTGGGGACTCAACTTCATTAGCTGCAAACATCATTTCACTAGACTAGAGCTTAGGGCAATAGTCAAACCTTTATGACTGTAAGCAGTGAACAACCAGGACATCTGCTGCCAAAGCTCCTGCCAAGAGCAAAGATGGGATTTGTCTTTCAGGTGCCACACAACCCCAAAAGAAACTCTGAGTTCATTCAAGGCTCTAAGCTAAAATACAAAATAATTATATTGATATGAGAGACTTGAAATTATTTTCTGCTAAGAAGGGATCAGATATTTTGCCTTGAATAATTCTACCACAAATGGGTTTTGCTCTACTTACTGAGGAAGGTATAACGCTCAATTATGTACAGATTTCTTGGAAGTAGAAAAGTTACCAGCAAACTGGAAGCCATTCCTTCCTGCACAAGCCTATTCTCCTTTCTTCCACAGATATCTCGCCAGCAGCCCCGTTCTCATGTAGGTGCTCAATTTCATAGCCAGGAAAAAAGGGGCTCCAAACTAAAATCAGACTTAGCATAGACTTGAGGATGTGCCAGGTCACTTTAGTAAATTGGATTTAGAAAACGCACTGGGTTGCTCCCTCCCTCGACATAGTCGAATGGTCTAGACATATCATTTGACTCCGTTGTCTCAACTGCAGCTAGGTGCTAAAAATCAAAACAGAAGTGGTTGGGTAAACAAGGCAGATGAAAGTGCACTATGTCCGCACCTTGACACTCCTACATGATTTGCAGGTGATAAGAGTTGGAGCCATCTGCAAGGGAAGTCAAGAAATAAATTGGTTTTCTACTTCTCTGCTTTAAAAGTTTATATTCGATTTCTGCCTTTTGATGAGGCTACAACAGTGTGCTTACAAAAATAAATGAACTGTCCTTCTTCAGTCATAGAGCTTAAACTTTGTTTGGGGCATTTTTGTTTGTTTGTTGTTGTTTTTTCCAAGACAGGGTCTCACTTTGTAGCCCTAGCTACCCTGGAACTCACCATGTAGACTAGCCTACCCTTGAATTCATAGAGATCTACCTGCCTCTTCCTTCTGAGGGCTAGGATTAAAGGTGTGCACCACTATTCTCAACTTAAGCATTTTTTTAAGGCAAACTAATTATGAAGCAAAATAGCCAAAGGCTTACAGCTTGCCAATCTATTTTCTTTTGTTTATCTTCATGGGAAACATGGTACCAATAGTACTGGTAGATTTGAATGACTGTTGTCATCTAGCCAGAAAAAAGTGACTCCAAACTGGAATCAGATTTAGTATAGACTTGTGGTACACAAAGCTCTGAGCAATAACACAAGAGCACCTCAATTAATATACAAATACATTCATGCTTCATATGTTCATATGAGTATATTTGTACATATATATAAAAGTCTAATTATTTGAAAATATGTTTAAGACTATCCTGATCAAAAGGTGAACCACAACACATTAGGTGATTAACTATGCAATAAATGACAAACTAAATTAATGAGTCTACAATAGTAATTTGTAATTAATAAAATAATAATAGCAACAAATAAAAAGGAACAGCTTGAAACCATAAAGTAGTGAGGACAAATTAGTAGGATGCTTTTGAGAACACGTTGTGGAATGGCATCAACCATGGGTTTGGATGACTGGTGGAACCTCAATGATGATGCCAGACATTACAGGGCATCTAAACATCTAAGGAAAATACCAAATTAACATTTATAATAAGTTCTAGTAATGTACAAATTGTAGTATAGAGACAGAAAGGATTAATGATCCTTAACTCACATGATAAGTTGCTATTAAATAATTCTGATTCATATTCAGAAAGAACAATTTATAGAATCATTTGCCTGATTTGTCTCATAATGACCTAGCCTCTTTCTTGGCCCAGGACAGGACTACTTAAGGCTGACAAGGGGACCTGGAATAGTACTTTAAGATTCAGCCCTGATCACACCACAATCTGGAGCATCATTAACCAGGGTCAGATGTTTTGGGGAGGTAGGAGAGGAAGAAATGTCAGTGTAGGGTGAAAAGGACAGTCAAAGAAACCCACCTTGGCCCTGAAACCAGAGTCAGTGAAAGAAACACACCCTGTGTTTGAAACTTGAGTCAATGGAAGAAAAACTTTATCTCTGAACCCAGAACCTAAGAAACACACCCTGACTCTCAAACCAGAGCCGAAGAAACAGACTTTAGCCCTGGAACCAGAGCCAGTGAAAGAAATATGCCATGGCTCCAAAACTAGAGCTAAAACCCGCCAGTAAGAACTGGACCCTAAGGGTCTACTGGAAAAGTGAATGCTAGGTTTTCTGCTTTCTTTCATGACCTTGGATAAATTATATAAGACTATTAGACATTAGATTAGTCATTTTTAAAAGTGGGATGATAATAGTTTCTATCTATGGGGTTCTCTTTGTGGGCATGAATTCCTGCCAATAATAATAATAAAAAAACCTGGAAGGTTGCTTGATGGATAAAGTGCTTATTGTGAAAGCATGGGGACCCCAGTGTGGGTCTCCAATATCCATGCAGAGGCAAGGCATGGTGGCACGCATCCGTCATCCCAGATCTAAGAGAATGCAGGAAGACGGATAGCTGGCACTTGTCGGCCAGCCAATCTAGCTGAATAGTGAGCTTCAAGTTCAGTAAGAGATCCTGTCTCAAAAATAAGAGGTAGAGAGTAGTACAGAAGGATTCCCATCATCAAACTCTGCCTTCTACCCGTGTACACATAGGCATGCATACTTTTCCACACATGTGCACATACCAGACTTAAATACAAACCACACACACTTTGTAATAAAAAAATAGAGTTTTTTTATTGAATGCATGGCAAAAAGCCTAAAGAAACACTAGACTACCTTGTGTATGCAAACCTGTAGGTACTCCTAAAGCTGTTTACAAATATCAATAGAAAATGTGAAGTTTGGTTGCTCACACACAAACGCAACTGATAGCAATAGCATAAGGCAACTAAATTCCTAATATTCCTCCTACATAAATAGAAATTCCCATATGGCTCCTCAAGTTAAGTCTCACTTCTTGGTAGTCTTTTCTTTTCCTTGCCTTATGGATTGCATTCACGTTTAAAGCGACTGCTTTGCAGAAACAGCGATGGGCAGATGGAACACTTGTTTGACAGTTCTTGATGGTGGACTTGGAGGGAAAATTGCAGCATCTCCAGCAGGATCTATCTTCCGCACAGTTAGGTAGATGCATTGTTGATTGTGAGCCAAGGACAACACCAGCATGATACCATGCAGGACAACACTGGGTGCCCTGAAGTTGAGGAAAACAGCCCTAGGCCAACGGGACTAAGGAAACACAGATTAACAGATATTCTTAAAGCCAGTGGTGAAAGACATTAACTCCATCCTGAAAAGAAAAATGCACTTGCTAGACTTGGCAGGCTATGGGGAAAGGATGAGACAGCCCGACACAGTCAAGGCATCCACAAGAACATGATGTTTTGTTTTGTTTTGGTTTGGTTTTTTGTGGCATTTGGAACACTGGCTTCAGCTAGATAAGATGAAATTGCTTCTTCTTTAGCAAGAATTGCTGGCTGCTCATTACATCCAAGCCAGTGTCAGGCTTGTCATGACTCATACTATGTTATATTTACTCACAGACCAAGTCAAGATGAAAAGGGGTATGAGTTCTCTGCAGGGTTGGAGTTTTGACATGAGCACAACAAAACAAATATATCTGAAACTCTTGCCTATAGCTCATGGATACTGAGACAGACAATTATTTTTTCCATGGGGGTCATAGAGTACAAAGACTTCCAATAAGGTTCCCAAAATTTCAGTCCTAACACTTGCACATCTGCTCTCTTAGTCATGGGAACTCTAGTCTAGGTGGTGCTGTGCAGGATTTTAATCTAATTAAAGTTGCAAACCAGCCTACTTTAAAGTAAGTGATCAAGAAGTCAAGAAGATTATGACCTCTTCCTGTGTGCCCTTCCTACTGCTGGTCACAGAGGAAGATATCAGCAACCAGAAGCAGGTCAAGGTCTGAAACATTAGTGCACACCGGGAGGTAGACTGGAACCATGCAACAAAGATTTCAGGTCGCTTTCTGGAGGCCGATATTGTTCCTGGCTTGCTTTTTCAAGGAAATAGGAAACATTACTACAGCCCTAAGGAGCTGAATTCAGATGCAGATTCAACTCTAGAGTTTCCAGAGGACCCAATCCAGCTAAGTAAGAGCTTCGTTTTTTGAGCTATCCACATTTTACCAGATTTCTAATCTCCAGAATGATGACCAACTTTGTAGGTTCAAAGTTGCTCAAATTGGCAATGATTTATTGCACAGCAATGGAAAACGATCATCAAAGCAAATTTTCTCTCATCTTCACTCTCCTGTCATGCCCCTTTACCCAACGGCTCAGCTGTTCTTGTCATTGAATTTGGATATGACCTTGGAAATATGTGTTTGCTCTTGCTTTGTGTGAATGAAATCTCATAAATAGTGTGGTCCCACAAATGGCCTGTTTTTACACACAGATACAGCTTTTAACAACTGTCTTCTTACAGTGGGTTTTTTTGCACCTTTCACATTTCCCCATACATATGTCTGGGGACATTTGTATACTTGCCCAGTTTTAATCTTCTCCATGTTATAAATGCCTAAACACTTCTGTTTCAACCAACCACTGTGAGAATGGCAGGCATGGATGGAGACTAGACACTGCCAGCAACAATGACTCAAGATCTCATTCAAAGAAAGGAGGAAAAGAAAGGCTCTGTCTTGGTAGAGACTCTTATCAATGTCTTCTTTGGCCCCTTTATTGCCATCATTAGCCCATACTGTGTGTTCTCTCAAAGACAACAATCCCTTGAAACCTGGCAAGTGAGGAGGGGGTTCTGGCACCGGCGTTAAATCACTGCTGTGGGTGAGTTTCACTGTACCACATGCTCACTTTATTTTAAGTTCTTTTCCATCACGAACTTGATTGCGTTAATGAGAGAAACATTACAGCGCATTATCTCTCATGCTATAAGGACGGGAAAGAACTTACTAAAGGTTTCACTCATCAGCCGTGCCTTCTCCTCCAGGAGCAGAAGAGAAGGAAAGACAGTGGAACTTCGGTAGGGGTGTCACTGAGCCACAAGCCAGGGCCTAGGTTTGAGGCTGAAACTGTATATACTTGAACTCATTACTCTTTTATGAAGGCTTGAGGGTAGGTTCTTGAGTCGTCCTCTCTCGGACAGGATGTTTCTTCCCACCCTCCCAAAACAGCACAATCTATCTGTTTCCTATGACTGCACCCTTCAGCTTCTAATGATCCCCAGATGGCTTCCCAGGAAGGGCATGAGAAGAGCATCTGGCTGCCAGCCTTGGCACTGCCCCTGCCTAGTTTAACCCCTGTGGGTCTTAATAAATAATTCTACTAGAGGAACATTGCTTCACTGGACTCTTTATTCTTTTGAACTCATTCACTATAAGTAATTTCCCTTTACATCTAAGAATAGATTCTGCTGAACTGAGTAGCTGTGGTCAAAAAGAACAAAGACTTGGTTCTACTAACGTCAATCTACTTTTTTTTTTAATTTTCAAAACATTCAAGCTCTCGTTACTAAGGCTCATCCTTTTGGCATCAGTGATGGAAACCCTAACCCTTGTAGCAAGTATAAATAGTCTTAGTCAACGTATATGTCTTATTCTATAAAAAAATGTTAGAATTCAGTCCCAGTGAAATAGCTCAATTATTGAGCATGCTTGTCACCAAGGCTGCCAACTCGAGTTTGATACTCAGATCCTTTAGATCCATGTGGTAGAAGGAAAGAACCAACTTCTCTTGACAGGCATGCAGTGACATGTTCCTGTACATGCACACACACATGCACACACATGTACACAATACAACCTCAGTGTATAAAGTGGAAAGGTGTGCTGAATAGTTTTATGTCAGCTTGACACAGGCTAGAGTGACTGAGGAGGGAGCCTTAAAAGAGAAAAATCCCTCAATAACATTGGGCCATAGGCAGGTGTGTAGGGCATTTTCTTAATTAGTGATTGATGGGGAAAGGTCCAGGCCATGGTATGTGGTGCCATCCCTGGGCTGGTGGTCATGGGTTCTATCAGGAAGAAGGCTGAAAAAGTCAAGAGAAGCAAGCCAGTAAGCAGCACCCTTCCATGGCATTTGTATTTGTTCCCACATACAGGTTCTGGCCCTGTTTGAGTTCCTATCCTGACTTCTTCAATGGTGGATTAAGATGTGTAAGCATAAGTCAAATAAACCCTTTCCTCTTCAACTTGCTTTCCGATCATGGTGTTTCATTGCAACAGTAGAAACCCAAACTAAGACACAAGAAAAGTCAGAGTAGAAGGCAGGGCAAAGTCATTAGACATTACTCAAATCCAGGTCCGAAATGGGATTACCATGTCTAGTTACCCTGCAGGATTGAGGTTCTGATTGATTAAAGAACAAAGATCAGGATGGCTTTGGAAGAATATGTGGTGTATATGAGGGTGGTTAAATTACCCAGTGAAAGCTCCTAAGATCCATGCAGCCAGATCCCCCAGGAAAATATGAAGATATGAAGGATTAGTTGTAGAAAGGGACAAAGAAAATTGAGATGCAGATTTGAGTCATATTTCAATTTTACATAGAGATTAATGAATACTTAGGCATATAGTCAACAGAGATGTTGAGAAAAAGTGACCTTACCAAGAAAGTGTCTGGTTGCTATGCAACATAGAAACAAGTCAGAGAATCCTAAACACATGAAAACCACTTGTTATAGGACTCTGATTTTCTTTTTGGCTTCCACAAAAGAGATCCCATAGCTATAGAGCTGTTGGCTGGTTTAATAATTCGATTTAAGAAATGATTTTCATTGTGCCTGTGTTAAAGACAGACTCTTAATTTATGAAGTATATCCTCACACATGAATACACATTTAAATCAATATGGAACACTGAGGAAGAAATAGGAAAATGTAACAATAATACAGAATAATAGGAAATAACTACTATGCACCAGACATTCTTCTGAGCAATATATAATGTACTTACTGAGCCCATACCTTATAAAATAGCTACTACCATTTGGATCCATAGAAATGTAGTCACCAAGGCATGTCCAGATTAAAGATCACATCCGAAGTCACACAATGAAAAAAAGGGCAAAACTCATAATGAAGTCTAAAATTGTCTGGTGTTTAAAAGTTGTCCATCAATACAGAACCCTGCAATGCTGCCTCACAAGTTATGGTGATTACCTGCCTGAAAAAAAAAAGATACAGTGACCTGAAGTCTAGCTTTCCTGTGAAAGGCTCCTCACTAACTCAAACATCAATGTGGCTACCAAAGGCAAAATTTAGCTTCACCTTCTGTATTTCAAGAACTACAAAGCATGAGGTATATGCTGCTTCCATCGAAGGGCATTGCTTTTACCTTTCAGTTGAGCCACATCCCAGAATATTCTTACTCTTAAAACCACAAAGCCACACAACCACAAAACCCTCCCGAGCAAAGACTTGCTGCAGTCCACCTTCACTATGTTGCTAATTACTCAAAGGATGGTCAGTAGAATTCAGCTGGCCTCTTAGTTATCTCTTCTTTTTCTAGATACTTCTGTACTTACTATCCTTCCTGATCTCAAAGGAAAGAAAATATATTGACAAGAAAACTGATTGTCTCTCTGATGTTACAACTCTTCCAGTGGAGCAGCAGTCATGAAAGCCTTGCTCCGTAGCCAAGGCCATGGAGCCTTGGTATACAAGCATTCCTGATCCCTGTGGAGTGTCTTGCTTGGAATGGTGAAACAGGAGTTACCACTAGGGCCCACCCATGGGTGCTAAGATCTTGAAGGGAGTGATATTTTCTTGAGGTTTCAACATCACGTGGATCACTGTCATTCCTGATAGTTGTTTAATCGACTCAGAAGATTTAAATGGAGGAAATAAAAATTGTATCTGAAACTAGATATACAAAAGCAAACCCAGAGACTTTGTGGGAGGGACATATAGGTTAGTTAGTGGAAGACTTAGATATCCATTTTCAAGTGTGGTCCTGACTCAGTGTGTTTTTATTGAACTCTCCCTACCTACCAGGCCTCAGTTTCAGTACCTTGGCTACACTATATGAGCATTTCCTATCTCACTATTTGCCTTGGAAAGATGGTAACACAGTAAATCAAAGAACAATTTTCTGAGACAAACAATAATAATTTCAAGTATGGATGCCATAAATGCATTCAACATAACCATATATAAACCCAAAACAACCAATACAACTAGAATTTCCTCAAGCATATAAAATAGAATTTGATCTCTGAGCCAATGTGGTGAGCTTTATAACCCTGCAATGCAAATTATATGTCCAATTTCCAGCCATTGTTATGGCCCACACTCAGAAAGAATTCCCACTCGGCCTTGGAGGATTGGCAGGGTTTCCCTTGTGATGGTTTGGTTTAGGGACACTGGCACAACATTGGAATGATGCTTACAAAAAAAGATGGAAAAAGATGGATTTTTCTGTTTTTTAACTGTAGTCTGTACTTGGCCTCCACTGTATCAAATACATAGAAGGCTAATTCTGATTCTCATACATGCACAACAGACAACCACAGGAGACAGAGACCAGACTGAAAAATTGGCCTGAGGTCATAAAACAAGGGGAGAATAAACACTGGGTTGTCTTTCATCTTCTGAATTTAATTCTTATAGTGCAGTCAACAGAGTCCCTCTTACCAGCACACATTCTAAGGGGACCCTTGTCTCTCTCTAGCAACTGATCAGAAGAACAAATGAGTAAGTCACCATGAAATAAAAGCAAAAGATGTGACTCTCCACCCTCGTCCTTTTATAAAGACATGTGGAATTAGCATGTGACAGCAGCAATGAATGACTAGCATGGTAGAAGACAGGCAGAGAGAAAATTTGCATTCAAGTTCCAGTAAATTCCAAGTCTTCTTCAGGCTGCATAGGATCACTTGCTTTATGTACAAACTGACTTCTTTGGATTTAAAATCAAAGATTATAATCTGACAAGCATTTCTGATTTGTAGGCAAGAACACACAAGGTCACACAAGAACACACAAGGTCAAGGTCACACTCACAGCAATCTGAATTCTCAGTCTCCACAGAAGAGCTCCAGGACTCTTGCCATCTGCATTATCTCTGTTTTCTTTCCGAAACAAAGAGCGTTCATTGCTCAAATGTATAAATTGCATTTGATTCTGTGTGAAAACTGGGTGCCTTACCGTGGAAAGCAGAGTCAACCTAGGAAGATGGGCAGTTTGGATGAGAATGGCCCCTATAGGCTCATATATTAGAATACTTGGTTCCCAGTTAGTAGAACTGTTTGGGAAGGATTAGGAGGTGTGGCCTTGTTGGAGAAGGCCGTTCACTGGGGTAGACTTAGAGCTTTCAAAAAGCCTATATTGATCCCAGTTCTCTGTCCCTCTGTCTGTCTCTGTTTCTCTCTCTCTCTCTCTCTCTCTCTCTCTCTCTCTCTCTCTCTCTCTCCTACTTGGAGTTAAGGATGTAAGCTCTCAGCTACTTCTCCACCATCATGCCCACCTTCCTGTTGCCATGCTCCCTGTCACAAGGGCCATGGACACTAACCCTCTGGAACTATAAGCCCCCAATAAGCTTTTATGTCTGTAAGTTTCCTTGATCATGGTGTCTGTTGAAAGCACCAGAGAATAAACTAAGACAAAAGAAAAGAATTCTCTCTACAATATTCCTCATGGGTGAGCACTCCCCTTCAGGATGTCAAGCTTAGATAAATAGTCACACAGATGGTGACAAAGCCATTTAGTCAAGCTTTTGGAAGCCAGAAAAATTCATTTGTAAAAATAAAATTGACAGCATGGGAAAAATCTTAGAATAAAATAATAAATAAGGATAGACTTCAAAACCATACATACAGAATGATATGGTTACATGAGCTGGGAAGAAACAGGAGCATATAGCCTGCTAGTACTGTCATAACATATTGCCACCGATAGAAATTTATTTTTATTTTTTACAGTTCTGGAGGCTGCGAGTCTGAGATCAGAGTGTATATCAGTCCCTTGGCTTAGCATTAGCTTTCTTATGCCTTATATTATATTCCCCTTTGCCTGTGCCCAAATTTCTTTTTCTTATGGGTCTTTTCTTATGGGTATAAGTTTCTTTTCTCAGAAGCTCAGAGCGGGTAATGAGTAAGCTAAGAACTGAGGGACAAGAATGTTCTAGACAATGAAGCTAGAGTGGAAAAGAGTCTGGCCAGGAGATGCTGAGCCGTGAAGTAGAACTAGCCTGCAGCATAGGAATGTCAAAGTGTGTAGAGGGGACTATGTCTACCTCCTGAAAGAGGACTGTAAATGAAAACAGGGAATGGGACAGCTTAAGCACACCAGCTCTGCCCACTGACGCATCTTCAAAAAGGTCTCTCTCTACCTGTTCTGAGTAGAAAGAATGAGGCCAGGTCAGAGAAAGTGTCATGAACTAGAGCTGAGGAGTGTACAGTGGGGTGGTAGGTGAAAAAGAACTTGGAATTTGGAGACAGAATCAGTATGAGGACAGATAGACTAAGCTCTGACAGAGAAAGAAGCATGTATTGCTTCTCCTACATTAGGCTCGTCTTGTGTGTATTATGTCTTTCCACAACCTATTTCAGTCACATATTAGAAGAAAGCCATTGTCAAATTGCTGCTAGACACATCTGCACAAATAACTTTCTTTGATAGTCAATGACTTCAGCCCACAAAGAGATTCTAGAAAAGCATCCATGTCTTTTTGGAATCAGATCCCCTGGGGCAGGAATGCCTTGGTGTCCCACTGAATTGGGTTTCTTAGCTCCCTTTTTCACATCCTGATTCCTCCGTGGCATGCAGCAGCTTTTCTGGGTGGTACTTCTTGGGTGTGAATGTTTAGAAGTCTGTGTGGGTTAAATCCAGAAGAAAACCAAGGAGTCAAGTCAGTGCGACAAGTCCAAAGGTTGAGGTAGTTACTAGTAAATATTTCTGACAACTGGAATACTGGTGAAAAAATAACGTGAAAAAAAATCTTATTTGTAGCGTATTACATTTTTGATTGTGAGCCTCGCCTTTAACAGTTGAGCCACCTCTCTAGCCCTGCAGTGTATTGTAAAGAGTAGTCAAGGCCAGCCTTAGTGAATACATGATCTTGAGGAATTTAAAATATGTGGACAATAAAGAGCCCAATATAGAAAACTATCATTTCCTAGGGATATTAAAATGTCATAATTAAATTAAATCTGTTTTGTAGTTCATCTTAGCAACTCACACTTTTTTTTAACTAGGGACACATAGACCCACAAAAATCCTTACCAAGGAACTTTAATATTTCCTCATATAGACCTATATAGAGAGCCAGCTTCCATAAAGAGCAATGCTATGCAAACTTTGTGAACATGAAGTATTGGGGAAATTTTTAAATTGTAAGAACCATAGTACTTAATTAGTTTCTCAGAACCACAGTACCAAAATAATCACAGTCAAAAAAGTATTGTGTGAGAGAACAAAGAAGAGCCCAGATGAGGGAACTGTAGGTCAAGGTTGGTGGACATGTCCATAACACCAGTCCTTGGAAGGCCAAGGCAAGAAAGTTTCAAGTTTGAGGCCCAAAGGTAGAATTAACATCAAGTGAGAGCATGAAGAGAAAGAGAAGAAAGGAAGGGAGAAAAGAGGAAGAAAACCCAGTGTGAATGGAAAGAACCTGGCAAGGTGAGAGACCAGGCAGGAGAATGTGGGACGGGGAGCAGGAGAGACGAGCAGTCTCCCTGGAGAATAAGTCCGGTCATTAATAACAGTGTATGTGCCTTAGCCTAGACAATGTACTGTAATACTTAGAAACATCCTTTGGGTAAAAATCCACTGGATTGGAATGTTCCACCTGCAGCACTAATCTGAGATGTCACTCACATCTGTGTCCAACCTCCCTCTACCGCAATTCCTCATCTGTAAAGCAAAGCTCCTAGAACAAATCTCATTGGAGTCTGTAGAAACTGAAAATGAGAAAAGCCAGTGTTGAGATTATGAGTCTATAAACGCAGAGTAGCATCTTCCTTCATTCCCTTTTCCTCTCCAGACACTATTCCTTGTGGTGCCTCAACTCCCTGATCTCTACGTAGGAGGGAGGTAAGAATATCTGCCATTGAGTTTTAACAAAGAGACGGAGTGAATCAGAAGACCAAAGTGATGGGAGTAGTCTAAGCTAGACTCAGCAGAGATCTTTGTCCCTGACTCCAAGTGTCCTCCATAGGTTAACCGCCATATGGAATAATGGGATAACCACATTTGGTATCAGAATTTTACTGTATGTTATCACCCAGCATTTTGTAATCATGCTAATTGGCATGCATGTGCTTTTCCTATATCTCTATATTATTGAATCACACTGAGCCAAGTATTTATCCAGGCTTCCAAGTTAACCTCCCTTACTGTTTGGCTGTTTGATGGTCTCTCTGCTCTGGCTGCAGTCTGAACAGAGAAGGAGGTCTGCTCTCCAGCCGAAGGAAGTAGACTAAAGAGTCAAAGCCATTGTCCCCACCAAATTCAAGTATCTTGCCTTCTAGGTTTGACTGGCCACTTCAAAGTTCCTTTGGAAAACATTGTGCTGTCTCTAGCCTTCCGTCCCGTCTGCCACCTTCCCCATCCCACGCCCACTGAAACAAAAACACAGCGTGCTTCTTTACTCAAATACCTCAGCCTCTTTCCCCTGTTTTTATCTAAGCTGTCTTATTACAGTGTGTTGCTTCATAATTTCATGAAATAGAAAAAGGGACGTTCTGTGTTTTCAGGGAGGGGAATCAAATGACTAGCTGGAAGAAAAAGACATGACACAAAGAAGATGGCTCAGCCATTTAAGAAACTAAGGCTATTCTCCCAAATGTGTTTGGCTGAAAAGGTGAGTAATTCTAAGCACACCCTCTGATTTTCATTCTCTGCCATTCCTTGACAAAGCCTCGCTGGGCTCAATCTGCAGAAAGATGCTAAACTTCAAGGAAGAAGTAAGCGCTCTAGAGGCATGTTCACAATCAAATGCTTTCCCCCTCTGGCTCTGTAAATGCAACCCAGTCTAGGGCTAGGACTCAAAGATTAGATTGTGTGTTTTATTCCTTTTATAAAATCCTTCATCTCCCTTTTATAACAGCCTAGGGAGTGACATAGCTGTGTTTTTCGGGACCCACTACACTGTGTATATCTAAAGTCTCTCTTCACCAGCCAAGAGTCAAGCAAGGTTCTGAGATATGTGCACCTCCCTCACCTCCATCCCACTCTTGAAGGAGCAAAGGCTAGAGTTAGCATCTTGGTGAAGAACAAGTCAAGGCCCCATGGCCTCCGATTGTATTGAGTCTTATAAGGCACAGGTCTAACCTTCATCGGTTCACTTGGCGTCTCGGTGCCCTGTTTCTTCTTCTGACTTTCAAGGCTGATCATGAAGGTTATACAAAATAAAAGAAGAACACCTATGCTTTTCTTGGGCATGAAAACAAATACTCATGCTAATAACACTGATAGGTGTAAGACTGAAAGTATACAATGCTATGTCCAAGACCTTATTACGGCCTTGGTTTGCCACTGTATGAAATCCTGGATTTCCAAGGTCATCCTGGAGGAGCCAGGATAATCTTCGGCATGTACCGTACCTCAGCTCCCATTCGGTGTGGAATCAGTCAGTCAATCTCTCACCCTTAAACCCCTCCAGTAGTGGTCGTGTCCAAGGCATTGACATATGAATATAGACCCTTCCATGCTTATCCACCTGAGCTACCCCCGACCCCAATTCAGCAGAGTCTCTAGGTTCATATAAAAACACTGCTGAGTTCTTTCTTTGCGCCCTAGTCTACTCAGCCAGGGCACGATGTCCACATTCTAGACAAGCAAAGCATGACCAGAGCTCCATCTACCTCTCTACTGCCATATTCATGGTTTTCTACAACAAACCATGTTCATTTCATCATTATTCTTCATGTGGAGTTCCTAAGTCTTCCTAAGGCAAAGTCTTAAATCTAGTGAAAGGTCCTATCTCAAAAAAAAAAAAGGCACCTGTGGAATGACAATTAAGATTGACCTCTGACCTAACCTACACACACACACACACACACACACACACACACACACACACACACACAACTATTGTATTGGAAGTTTTGTTAAATGTATAAACTTTAGCTGTTGTCAGGCACATAAAAAGTAGCTACATGAGATGCTGGATATTTTAATTTGCTTCCTATTTGGATACATAGACAGACATAGATAGATGTATTTACATTTATACCTGTAACATCATATTGTCAACTTCAACTATTCATAATAAAAGGTATTTAAAGCTAGGTGGGCAGAGGACTCTGTGAGAATGGAATGCATCCTCTTCTCCTTGGCTGTCTGAACCAGGATGACATAAGGTATATGTTATAGAGCTGTCTCCTACTCGCTTTCTTCTCCCTGCTAACCATGACACTTCCCTCTGGGACCTCTTCATTGTCCCCTTGCATGCACCCTTCCATTCTTCCTCAGACAAATGGCAGTAGTATGTCAGTGTTCTCCTTAACTAGCTCTTGCCAGTTCTTCCTGATCTCTGGAACAAAAGCACTGCGATGATATTTTATGAGACTACCTAGGCAGAAAGGAACAATAGGAGATGGGAAACGTTCATCTGTGGCTCACAGGAGAAAGAAAACGTGGAGATCCATACAAGATCTTGAGCTTTTTAGTCTTCATGCTGTAGATGGAGCTAAACCCATTTTTCCTTCCTAACTTTTATACAAATCCAGAAATGAAACTTTGCTTGGGGATATCTTTCAAGTCAAATTACAGCTGAGTACGTGGCAAGATAGAACTTGCTATAGGGATGGCCCTGCTGAAAGCAAGCTTACCAGGCTACAGCAACCCAGCAAGGGCGAATTAATGACAGCATAAATCCACCCTGGCACAAAGCTCTTTAAAACCAAAGAAATTTTAAACAAGAGTTGTCCACGCTGCACTTTTTGTGCCGAAATTAGCAAGAGTTTATTTGATATCTATAGTGCCGCAGAAAGCACTGTTGAGAAAACACCAGGGGCAGCTGTAAAAACACAGGGAAGTCAAGGGGAGGCAGGCACCGCTCCAGGTACCTGGGCAGCCTTTCCATCTCTGCCTGCTAACAGTTAGAGAAGGGACCCTAAAAGTAACTCACAGAAGGAGGCCCCAGGACACCAGAAAAGTCGGCATCACACCAAAGTCATGGCCACAGCAGGCTGTGGGCACAGAGACAGAAAATTAATGCAGTGGCAGCTACCGTAAGCCAGGCTTGGTGAACACCAAAGCCCAGCTAAGTATTTAGTTATAGAAGGACAGGGTCATAGGCTGTCTGCACTGGAGGAGCCTCTGGTGATCGCCTGGACAAACACGGTGTCCTCTCTGACCCTAACCTCCCATCCTAAACAGCTCAGTCTTAACTTCCTAAGTAGAACAAGAGGAAGAACACACATATATGAGCTGGAATAGGGAAGTTGAAATGGAGGCGAGCTAAGGCAGAATTCAGCAGTGCCTCCGGACACACATGAGGAAGTAGTGTCATCCTGAGTTTCAGAGCGTTTAGGGAGGGATTGAAAACTCCCACAAGGAAACAGTGTAGCCTGGGAATCAAATTCCCATGGTCTTGAACTGGTACAGAACCCAAACTGGGTAAAGAGGGGAAATACAGGAGCCATCCTGGGACGGTCTGTACTACACGCAGGAACCCATCTGTGTTGTGAGGAGGTCATGGCAGCGA
This sequence comes from Microtus pennsylvanicus, assembly GCF_037038515.1. NCBI lineage: Eukaryota > Metazoa > Chordata > Mammalia > Rodentia > Cricetidae > Microtus > Microtus pennsylvanicus. Next base: position 26,305,246 of record NC_134584.1, read on the forward strand.
TAACGGGATACTAGCTTTAAACAGGAGAACCCATCAAAATCTAGAATGAATGAGCATCCTTGGTGTCAGAGGAAACACTTTCGTCCCTATGGAAAAAGAGGAAGTGGATCCTCTGGTGGATTCGAATTAAAGGTAGCTACATAAACCCACAACTTCCTATTTGTATAAATGTGGGATGTGGGAAGGAGGCAAGAGCGGGGCAGGAGCGAGAGGAACCAGCATGCTTTATACACGCGTTTGAAATTGTCAAAGAGCAAACTTCATGTTTAAAAGACTGTCCCGTAATCCGCAGAAGGATCAGTAGGAGCAAAATACTGAGGACTTTGGGTAGAATTAAGAGCCTGCTAGTTTGACAACCAAACGCATCTAATAAGTCTAGATTCCTTTTTTTTTCTATAAATCACATGATAAAACAGCAAATTTTTATGGAGCCTGAAAGTTAGAGAGTAGAAACACATCACTTGTAACCTGGTCTGACGGTTGACAGTTGTTTTTATGGGAGACTTCCCTTGTTTGTATGAAATACATGCTCAATTACTGATTTTGATTTCCAGTTACCATGCACAATTTCCAATGCTTACAAGATGCTCTGTGGATTTGTTGAACTGGTTTCATCGAGACCTAAAATAAACAACCACTAAACACCAAGCTTCAACTATGACTCATCCTTCCCTCTGTCTCTCCACTCTCAAAATGAAACCAAATATTGAAATGTTGTCCTAGCCCCACAGCTAGTAAAACAATTGAGTTTGAAAGCCTGTTGTTTTCTTTCATCTTTCTGCTCATTTTTCCTAAGTATGGCTCAAATTATATCTTCTAGAAAAAAATATAGCCTTACTTAATGCTCCAGACCTCACGTTTATCCCTCCCTTCAACATCTAAACAACAATTAGAGCTGGGTGGTGGTGGTTGTGCATGCCTTTAATCCCAGCACTCAAAAGGCAGATGCTGGCGGATCTCTGTAAGTTCGAGGCCAGCCTGCCTGGTCTACAAGACCTAGTTCCAGGACAGACTCCAAAATTACAGAGAAACCTGTCTCAAAAAACAAAAAACAAACAAAAAAGAAAAAGAAAGAAAGAAAAGAGAAAAGAAAAGAAGAAAGAATAAAAAGAAATGAACAATTAGTAACATCACTAAATCCAGCCATTCAGAAGATTGCCACATAAAGATTTGCGAACAAAGCTAGATTATCTTGACAGAAGTAGGGAAGCTAGGAAGCTACATATTAGTTATATCTCTGTGTGCCTCTAAAAGCAGCTAACACCAGCTGGGCGGTGGTGGCGCACGCCTTTAATCCCAGCACTCGGGAGGCAGAGGCAGGCGGATCTCTGGGAGTTCGAGGCCAGCCTGGTCTACAAGAGCTAGTTCCAGGACGGGCATCAAAGCTACAGAGAAACCCTGTCTCGAAAAACCAAAAAAAAAAAAAAATCAGCTAACACCATTCAGAATATGCAGGAGAACCCAATAACTACTTCTTGACAGGTTCCAAGAACTATAGTCTGTTTAAGGAACTGTCTGAATACCAAAGTTAAAAGGCTTTTGGACAGAGTCATGGAATGGTGAGTTCTACAAAAATAATAAAATAAAATTTACTCCACTCAGCTCATTTGGAATCCAGAGGCCACACTCTTACCCTTTGCAAAGCCGAGCCAACATTCCTCTTTTATTCTGAGGAACTTCATTACCGACAGTAGCCTCTCTTGGCTACCAGGGTTACCTTGCTCTTTACTGTCCCCATGTGCTACTCTCCCAGGAAGGATACCAGCCAACAGCTGTGTCTGATCATGTTCCAGAGACTAAAAACAAACATCTCTTCAGAGGAGTTCTGTTCTACAACGGGACTCCCATCTTGGCTCTGTGGGTCACTAGTCGTGGAGGCTTCATCCCACACAAAGAGACCCGAGAAGAGGGAAACTACATAGTGCTCATTTCATACAGAGGTATAGAAGTCTTCAAACTTCCATAAGGATTTTCCACTTACGTCTGAATTTGTGGCTGCCTTCTCTTAGAGAATGGTAAGGCCACATGCCGACCATCCTAAGCTTGTACAAAATAACTGAGATAGTTTTGAGGATTAGATCAAAGTTAGCATGATACAGTCAAAGGCCACTTGAGGATGACTCAGAAGCTAGAGAAAGTGCGAGTGGTGTATGAGCTGAGACTCATAACCTAGGAGAGATGTCCGAAGGAAACCGGTTGCCTGGAATGGACAGGTAGAGTCCAAGATGAACAGTGGAGAAAATTGTTTCCTAGACTTTTCAGAGAAAATCACCATCTCTTGGAAGACTGTCTCCCCTCTTCTATGAAGGACGAAGCAAGGGATACATGGATACACCTAAGAGTGTCTCCTCTCAGTCCGACTCACGTAGCTGGAGTAGAGGTCGCCACTCACAAGGAGTGAGAATGAGGACATAGGAAGTAGAGATGACGAGAAAGGGTGATGCAGTGTGAGACACAAGTGAAGGGATTCCAAAAGGGTCTGTGGGAGTTAAGAAAAGAGTATTGTCTGTGGACTTTGAGAACATTTTCTACGTGAAGTTTCCGAGGAGGTGAAAGTTCATATCAGAGCAACAGTGCTTTGAAATCTTAGAAAGTCAAGTTTGTATTTCCCCTCATTGGGATTGATTACAAAAATGGAAGCTTGGGCACCCCACGTTTCATAGACTTTCCGCAGCTGTTGGGCTTGTTAATATACGCTCCGAGCCATGTACTAATGAGATGCTAAGGGAGAGTCAGCCCAGGTTCTTCTACTCTTAGGAGTGTTTGCAGCATCTGTCACCCAGAGTACCTGCAAAGCTACAGACCGAAATATAGATCTGTAGGGCAGGTCTTGGAGCAGCAAACAGAAAAGCTGATGCTAAAAATTAGATCATCTCATATTCTTCCCAGCGTCTCTCTAGAATCCTTCAGTCGGAATCTCCAAAGGCAGAGTTGAAAAACCCTAAGCTAGCTTTTGCAAGTTCCTCCAAAGGACTAGGAAGTCTGACCGGCCTTCATCCCGCCTATAGATCTAAGAAGGTGGGTGACTTTTCTAGGTTAGTAGTGACACCTGTTCTCAAAGCCAAGACAGCTGCTAGGCTGGAATAATCTCAAGGTCCTAATCATTACACTCGCTCCTATCCCAAATGGCATGTATGTGGTGATGTAATACTAACAGCTAGATACAATCACGTCGTTATAACATAGATGTTTGTTAGTGGTAGCACCAAGGTGTACTTCATGTCGGCATGAGTGCAGAGGAGCAGACGTTTAGGAAACACACAGGGCACCTGTAGACGATGGCCCAGGGGTTCTTTCATTGTGTCTGGCTGTTGATATTAATCCTCTAAAGCAAGATATAATCACGGGAAGACTTAAAATGTAAGTCTTCTGGTTCCAAGTTTACCGACTGGCCCTTGGGCGTCACTAGATTTCAAGGTGCCTTGTTCCTTAAGCAATTTCTACAGTTCCTAGAGACACTAAGGTGTTGTTGTTGTTGTTGTTGTTTTATGAGCATTGGTGTTTTGCTTGGATGTATGTCTGTGTGAGGGTGTCAGCTCTTGGAATCACAGACAGTTGTAAACTGTCATATGGGTGCTGGGAATTGAACCCAGGTCCTCTGGAAGAGTAGTTAGTGCTCTTGCCCCCTGAGTTATCTCTCCAGCCTACTGACACCAAGGTTTTTAAACTCTATAATCATATCTCTTTTCTGTGTTTCTCCTTTTCTCTATGCATTTTAACATGTTAATTTAAATTGTGTGTTGGTGTGTGTGTGTGTGTGTGTGTGTATGTGTGTGTATGTGTGTGTATGTGTATATGCACATGAGTACAATACCTGCAGGGCCTAGAAAAGAACATCAGATCTTCTTAAGCTGAGGTTACAAGTACATATAAGCCACCATGGGTGCTGAAAACTGAATTCCAGTTCAGTCCCAGAGCAGTGCTCACTTTTAACTGTTGGACAAAACAATTGCTTCTGACTCTTGTCTGTGACAAACAGATTTTGCTACAAAACTGTGACTCATCATCGCCATGAAGGCCAAGGTGTCCAAGAGAAAAGCAGTCCCCACTCTCTCAGGAACCACCTGCAGACTGGCAAGAGCCAGGGAAGGGAGACTTCCTGAGCCAGGATGCCTCATCCTGACAGATGCCTCTAAATTTCAGACAGTGCCAAGCTGTGAGTTTTACCAGGATGTGGGGTGGGTCAATCAGAGCTCAGGAAGAGCTACTTACAAAGGAAGAGCTACCTACCAAGACTTCTGGGAACAGTGCTGTTGCTTTTCGTCAGAGTTAGTGCAGTACCATGCTATGGCACACACGAATCCCACACACAATGAACATGTGACAGGCACTATCAGCCCACTCTCCAATTCTAGGACAATTTGCCCAAAGTCACATTGCTAATGACTAAAGCCTATGCAGCAGACTCTTTACACTGTACATCCCTTCTCTCAAAGTTGCCATTTCATCACGGGAAAGATCTGCACGCTGACATCATCATCCCACCACCCACTCCTGTGCACAGCGAAGGAAACGTCATAGTGAAGGCAGGCACCCCATGCCTCTGTGTGAGATGGGCTATTATATCTCACTATGCCTCTGCACTCTCAATTTTCAGAGTGCTCTTACCCACACAAAAGTAAAACCATGACAACCATGTAGCCGTTTTTACACTCATCCTCACATGAGAGGAAAGGCCAGCATGGCAGTTGCTGAGTTCTATGAGATCTTAGAAATCACTCAGCCTTGACTTCACAGACACAGATGCTGGAACCATGAGTGTTCAGACGTTTCCTTCAGAACTCTCATCTAGCTGGGAACATTCACAATTCCAAGAAAATCGCAAAATAGCCAGGGATATGTATCCTAAGCCTAAACCACAGCAGGCCAATGTAGAAATAAGGAACAAAAGTTTACTTTTAAAATTGAAATTTTTTTAATTAATTAATTTATTTATTTATTAAAGATTTCTGTCTCTTCTCCGCCACTGCCTCCCATTTCCCTCCCCCTCCCCTAATCAAGTCCCCCTCCCTCGTCAGCCCAAAGAGAAATCAGGGTTCCCTGTTAAAATTGAATTTTTTATTAAAACAATTTAACGAATAGGATTAACTTAAAATAGAGTGTAGTAGGAGCTGCGGGCCTGCATTCCGTCACCCAGCTCCCGCCACTGGCTAACTTTACCCGAAATAACAACACACAAACTGTATTCATTTAAACACTGCTTGGCCCATTATATCTGGCCTCTTCTTGGCTAACTCTCGCACCTGGACTAGCTCATTTCTAATAATGTGTGTAGCACCCCAAGGTGTGCTTACTGGGAATATTCTAGCCTACGTCCATCCTGGGTCTGAGCTTCATCGCGTGTGCCTCAGAGAGCAGAGCTATCACATCTGCCCGGGAGAGGGGAGCATGGCGTTTCTGAGCTCACTTCCTCTTCCTCCCAGCATTCTGTTCTGTTTACTCCACCCACCTATGTTCTAACCTATCAGGGCAAGCAGCTTCTTTATTTAATTAACCAATGACCTTCCTCCATCAATAGAGAAAATCCTTGCCAGAGAAAACATGCAAATGTGAACCAACACATCTCAAGTTTTCATCACCAAGGCTACAGTTTTTCAGTCATGACAGCCTTTCAAAGAGAAAAGACTGTCTACAGAGAAAGGGAGGGAGGGATAGAGGGAGGGACATGAGAGACAGAGGAGATAATATCCCAGAAAGGAAGCTGGACCATTGCCCATTCCCCCTCCGCCTTTGTCCATCTCTCAAGTTCAGATGAATACTTTGCTCCAAAACAATTTCAAATAGATGTGTTATAGAGCGAGGTAAAACTCTTCCTGTAGGCTTTGTCTACACCAGTCTAGCCCTCCCTCTGCTCCCAGTACACATCACACTAGCAGCTCAATGGGAAGTAACCACTGTGTACATAGTCATGAGAAAGACTTGTACTGAGTCGTTGCTAGAGTGGACAGTCTGCCTTAAGTGACTTCCTTCTAATCGAGCTATGCAGAGGCTGGAGGGAAAAAATAAGAAGTGATTGACTAGCTCTAAGATCTATTGTGACCTCTCAACCACCTATATTTCTTTTACAAATTGTTAAGATGAAAAGGGATAAAAATTAAAGCAGAGGAAAGCAAGAGAACAAGAAAGTAGAAAGTTAGAAAAATCACAACTGGAGAGAGGGGTGATCCTGTCCTTTCCGTTCTTAAAGACTAGAAGATACATAATGGAGGGAGTGGGGACTCGGAAGAGGAAACTCCAGGTGCAGAGTCAAATTGAAAGAACATTCTAGGAGAAACCAAAGAAAGAGTGAGTACTTAGAAGAAAGACGGGGTGCCTCATGACCCAGGAAGAGATGATGGATGCTGTTAAGTGGGACCATTTAGTATTAAATCCTTTTCATCACTGATAACATTGTTTCTCAAAACACTGTTTCCTTAGTCAATGTAGCTACAGGATTATGAAGGAATGTAAAAATGGGAATATACAATCTGATAGCTGAGAGAACTAAGTCTGGCTGGAATTATTAATATATTAAACAAATGCTTGGAATATCTAAAGATGGAAAATGATAAAGCCCAGCAATACATACCATTCAGAAAAGTCAGATAAAATCATGCCTTATTCTGTGCTATTTCACAGGATTTTTTTTGTGCCTTTCTGAAAAGTCTTAAAAGAAAATAACCAGACAAGCTAATTGAGAGAAGACAGACAAGGCAGCTGTGGAATTAACACATGATTTATGAAGACATGGAAAGGGAGACAGAGTCTTGCCTTCCCTTGATCCTCCACTCATTTAGCGAGGGATAGAGCTAAGGTGACGTGAGGTAGCCACACTCATGAGCAGAGCGCTTGACCGCGGTCCTCAGTGCCTATCAGCTGTGCTGTGATTGGTAGTCCAGTCTACAAGGGGAGTCTGTCTGAAAGAAGTCTGACTCTCTGTTTGTCACCCCTATTATACCCAGACTTTAATTACCACCTTGGACAGCCCCACACGTGCACTGTTAAGACCTTATTTGCAGCACCAGCATCTCCCCATCCTCAACCCAAGTTTAACATCAAGACCATCCCTGGGGGTGAGAACGAAAATGGAAACAGTGCCAACTGTCACTGTGTGTCCCAGAAAGCCTGTCTCTTCTTAACAGCTAGATGAAGACAACAAAACAGCATCATAGCTTGGCACACCCACCAGATAGTTGAGAATAAAAGAATCTAAGAAGGGCCAGCAGCTGTTCTGTTCAAGTTTGTGCACATAACAAAATGGCATGGTGAGCAGAAAAGGACTGCGATGAGATATATTTGGTCACTATAACCACTCCTATTTGGGTGTACAATGTCCATAGGTCTCCTCAGTCTGAATATATATCACACATGAGCTCATCGTGTTCCTGTGCACATGCATAAAGAAGTCAGAGGTCAATGCTGCGTATCTTCATGGTTTACTCTCTAACTTATTTTGGGAGGACTATGTCTTTCATTGAGCCTGTGGCTTTCCAGTTCAGCTAGCATCTCTTGCCATCAAGCCCTGTGATCACTATGTCTCTACCTCCCCAGCGCCAGGATTAAAGGTATACTACCCCATATCTATAGTAGGAGCTGCAGGCCTCTTCCCACAGCCCAGCTCCTGGCCATTTGGCTAGCTTATACTCCGAAATAACAACACACAAATTGTATTCTTTGAAACACTGCTTGGCCCATTAACTCTAGCCCTTACAGGCTAATTCTCATATCCCGATCAACCCATCTCTAATAATCTGTGTAGCATCAGTCTTACTGGGAAAGATTCAGCATGTCTGACCTGGCAGCTTGCTTCATGGCGTCTGCCCGGGAGAGGGGAGCATGGCCTCTGAGCTCACTTCCTCTTCCTCCCAGCATTCTGTTCTGCCTACTCCACCCACCTAAGGGATGGCCTATCAAAATGGGCCAAGGCAGTTTGTTTATTACCAATGACCTTCCTCCATCACATATCCATTTTCTACATGGGTGCCAGGGATCCAAACTCCAGTCCTCCTGCTTGCATGGCAAGTTCTTTACCAGTTGAGCCATCACCCCAGCCCCTTGGATCTTTATCTGAATCTCGCTAAATCACTGAGATTCTTCTGTTATGGTTTGCATTTTAAATCTCTCTTGAAGACTCAAGTGCTAAAGCCTTTGCTGTCCATTCACCCCCACAAAAACACCCAAGACAAACCATTTAAAGGAAGGACTTGTCATTTTAGCTACTCTTTCAGTTCAAGGCCAGCTTTGGGTCTGAGGCAAAGTAGACTAGGTGGTAGAAACACAAGGTGGAAGAGCTTTCTCTGATCGCGCTGGCCAAAAAGATAGGCCCCACCTCCTCAGAGCCCACTCATGTATGGAACCGTCCGTCAATGAATTCATCCATGAACGAGGTGCTGACCCTCATGGTCCAATACCTCCCGCAGGCCCATGTGCTGATGATCTGGTCCCCTTCTGAGGTGCTCCTTGAATGGTGCATTTCATTTCCAGAATAACAGGCTTGGTTTTCGGGCAATGGCACATTGGGGGCACATTTAGGAAACAGAACCTTGCGGAGGAAGCTAGGTTACCAGGATCATACTCCCAGAAGCTTTTTGAAAACATCCCTTCCTCTCTCTGCTTCCCAGTTAGTTTTGCATAGCATAAGTAATTTTTTCCCCCACCATGATATTCTGCTTAGCCAGAGGCCCAAAACAACAAACATGATCAGAGATTGAAATTTCTATTCCTACTTAGACTGTTCATCCCAGGTCACATCAAAATATACTGTTCGGGGAGGGCTCCTGACTCCAGGACCCAGGCAGTGGATAAAATAACGCTGCATCTCCAAGTACAGGTATTGTTGGTCTCTCTCCGTGCCACTTCCAATCCATCATTATGGGAATGTATTAGGTAGAAACAATTTGATATGCTTGACTTTGTTGACTCACCCTGGGAGGCTTTATCCTTTCTGAGAAATGGACGCGGGGGGGGGGGGGGGGCTAATGGAAGGAAGGTTGGGAGGGAGGGCAGGAGAAGGGGGGAAGGAGGAAAAACTGTGGTTGGTGGCATGCAAATTGAAAAAAAGAACTTTTAAATAAAAAGAGAAAGCCTAAAGAAAGGTATTAAAAAGACAAAAGGGAGGTGGGGGCCCACTGTGTTTAAGAGCCCACCCCCACTAAGCATGCAAAGAGTCAGGAGGTAATCTACCAGTCGGAGCTTCCATCTAATGTCTCACATCTGAGTCAGTGTGGGTTGAACAGCCACCCCAAAGGTCAGAAGTCAGGGGAAATTCCTCATCTTGAAACAGAGGCAGGAGATAAACAGAGCATTTGTTTTCCTTCCCCTAGAAAGGAAGAATGACCCCTGATCTCAGGCAACCAACCGCCATGCAGATGAGTCCTTCCTACAAATGAGCCCCACATTCGTGATTGGGAAGCAGGCAGGAAGCCCGAGGGGCGGGCGAGTTTTCCCACATAGCTGGCCAGTGGGTTGGACTTCTCAGCTACAACAGCAGACTTCATCTGGAGTTCCAGAGTAAGAGCTCAGAAACAGTTGCATTCTTTCTGTGTGTGGTAAAGGAACCAGCAGGGCTTTCCAACTGGCCCGGCACTGGACCGCCTCTGAGGCTGTTCATGGCCTGAAACATACCTCCCCTAGCGATGCCATCTATCACAGGATACATTTAAATGCCACTAATCCTCGCTCCTAGCACGAGCACAGCAAGACAATACTTAATCCTTGCTGTCGGGGAAATTAGAATCTAACAAGTTTAAAGCGTTCAAAATGTAACAGCATAGCCTACCTAATTGAAAGCTTGTTCATTAGAACCTGCTAGACTGTTCCACAGCTCCAGGGCCTCCGGTGTCACAGGGAAAGGGGCGGGGGGGGGGGGGGCTACATTTCTTTTCAGAGCACACATTTCATTCGTTTCCATGACAAAAACAGAAGTCTTTCTTTATCTCAGAACGACTTGGCAGACCAGGAGACAAGGGCTGTTTTCCTAAGTGACTCTCGAGCACGTATTTCAGCAGGAATGTGTCACTGCCTCAGAAGCTTGGGACGATCCACAAAGGACTTTGCTCCAGAAGCTCACACAATGGGATCTTTTATGTAACTGCTCCAAGTCGTTATTTAAGAAGGCTCGGAAATAAAGAGCCCAACACTTCAGGAAATAAACAGACTTCCTCTTTACCTCGAAGTCAATGAGCTATTGGGAGGATGACCTGGTGAGGATTTTTGTCAGCACACGGGGAAAAGTCTATTTGATTAATGCACACACACACACACACACACACACACTACATACGCATCTCCTCTTCCTCCTCACACTAGTATTTAAAAATGAATAACTCAGGCTTTGGAAAACATGATCACAATGGACTATTATGTCATCAGGTGATTATCACCCCAGATCCACAAAGCTGGGACAAACACTGTGGAGGAAAAAGCTCAGGGGGTGTGACAGTAAGTATTTATTTTACAAGAAAGCACTGGGGGCAAGGGACAGGTAGAGGACAATTTAAAGGTGAATTTTATAAAGCCCCCCCATCTAGGATGACAATCACTTTAATCAAAGGTGTTTGATTAGAGGTTTCTTTCCCTCTGGTAGGCAGAACTTGATTTCAAGCGCAGGCATGGCTTGTGTCAGCTAGCTGACCTAGAGCTAGGGTTCAGCCCCCTCTACTCTTTGAGGAAGCATCTCTGCAGGTCCACATTGTCCACACTGCACAGCGAGACCTGGAGCCTGATCTTGGGGGTTCCCTTGAAGCAAAGGTCCCTTGGGAAAAAATGTAACACCAGGAAGAACTGAAAACAAAGATGGCCTGACATCAATAGTTGGTAGACAAACTGATATTTCCTCCATTCTCAAAGGCTTCATGGTTGGGTTTAGGACTCAGGAGAGAAATATGTGTTGCATGCATCCTTTAACAGGGAGAGATCTGGCCAGCAACCCTCTCAGAGCTAGACTCAAGGCACAGCCTGAAAGCTGAGCACAGGCAGAATGAGTGCACTGTGTGTGGGGGTGTTGTATTTTCCTTCTGTTTATGTGAAAACCTCTTTAAAATTCTTTCTGAAGTTTGTAGTTAAGACTCTGAGGTTCTTTGCAGGGAAGGGTTGGACCAGTCTCAGAACTGCAAAGGTAGTAAGTATCCTTTCCTGAAGTCATCAAGGCCAGCACGACAGTAGACCGGATGCACAGTGCTCTTAAAGCCATGAACTAAGACCAAAGAGCAGCTGCAACAGCCCGATGCTACCATGACTACCAGATGTGGCTCGGGGACCAGTCTGCACTATGAGAGTGAACTATGAATACCAAGCCACTATTTTCGTAGACAGGTAGTGTGATCTGATTTGGAAACAATGCCTGGGAAGGTCTGTCATAGAAAGGCTCATCCATCCAACCATAAGTTATGGAACATCCATCATGGAACATAATGTGAACAAGACAAGGTAAAGGAAAAAGTAATGTAGAATGAAGTAAAATATCAGGATCCATAAGGGTTTTTAGGGCCAGGGAGATGACTTGATGAATATAGTCTTACTCATGATATTCTGGGTTTAATGCTTAGATCCTACAAAGAGGTGGGAGAAAATGGATTCCTGAGAGTACTCCTCTGACCTTAAGAACACCATGTACACATACACACACAAGCATAAACACATGTATACACATGAAGTAAATAAACAAACAAATAAAAATGGCAAGTTTGTAAGAAAGAAAGAGTGAATAGGAAAAAAACTGGAATAAGCAGTGTGCTTGAATACCAGAGAGTCCTTTGTAGTTTGGGTTAGAAAAAAGACTTTAAGCTAAAGATCTAAAGATAAGGAAATAAACTAAATAGAAATCAGAGCTTGGGAGTGGCAGGGGCTCTAGGTAGAAAGAACAGCAGACCCAAAGGCCACGAGACGAGTCATTTGAGAAGCAGAGAAAAGACATAGTTCTGAAGGAGAGTATATTGGACAGAAGGCTGGCGGTGGGCAGTGCCAAGCCAGAGAGAGAACACCCTGGAAACCCGAACAAAAGATTCAGCTTTCTCTCTTCTTTGATGTACAGTGAGCAGTAGACTTTAACAGATGAGTGTTGCTGCGTGCAGACATGAAGACCAGGCTGGCCGCCATGAGCAATGGCTTCAAGGAATTAGGAGAAGAAATGGAGGGAACTACTGGGAAGGTCAAAGCAGCATCCAGATGGCAGAAGGCAATGAGGACTAAGCAAGGGTTTCTCAGCCTCAAGATTACTGAGATCTTGGACCACCGGTTTCCTATTGTGAAAGTATCACACTTGGCCTCTTTTCACCAGATGGCATTCCCTCCTCCCCAGTCACAGCAATCAAAAAAGTTCTCCAGATATTCCCAAACATACCCTGGAGAGTCAAACTGTCCCTGCTGAGAATAAACGGGCTGACGTATTCGTCGCACTGGTGACAAGACTGCAGATTCTGAACATATTTTAAAGACAGAGCCGATGGGATTTGCTGCCAAGAACAGATGCAGAGTATGAGAGAAAGAGAGATGTTAGTGATAAGATATCCCAGGGGGCTTGATGCTGGGCCACTGAAGAGTGGAGGTGACAAGCATAGGAATGAGAAAACTGGAGCTTAGAGTGTGTGGGGTTTGGGGTCCATATGAGGTTTCTATGCACCAAGGGAAATTAACTGTTGAAGTTCCAAGGAGGTAACAGGGTTGCATGCTGGACTTCAAAACTATGCATACATCCATATAGAAATAGACGTAGAGCTATATATTATATATATAATAAATATATATATATATAAATATGATCCATACGTAGGTGACAGATGGAGGTCATCTGAGCATATAAGACTAGAGAATAGTAATCACAGAGGGTACTTCTTCTGCAAAGTGTACGGAAAGAAGCAAAGGACACAGACACAACCGGAGACAAATAATGATGAGCCAGCACTTTTAAACAAAGGGAAAATGTATTTCAATGAACAATAATTAACTGTGATTGGAGCAGAGAGATCTCCTGTTTGATGAGAACAAAGGAGCGCCCACTAGCAAGACAAAGCTCATCAGAAACTTTTCAGAAGCAGACTTAGTGTAGTGTGCCAATAATCTGGATAAAGACACCCAACTACTGTTCATAAGCCAATTAATGAACCAAAGTACTGAATATTTATGTATATAATGAATATGAATATTACATATAATTAATATGAATATTTGTATATAATAAATATGAATATATATATCTTTTGTAGTCTGTTGATCTTTCTCTTTAGTTTGAACCTTTTGGTTTTATAGTCTTGTGTAGCTCTTTTGTTGCCTGTGATTTTAGTGCTGTACATAAATAATCAAATAACATTACTATGCAGATCAGTGCCAGAAAGGAACTTCAGGCTTCACTACCACCACTTTAATTCTCTGAGGTAATGCACTGAGTGAGTTGTTTCTCCTCCCTCTGTCATATGTTTGATCCACAGAGGCTCGAGGACTTCTACTTCTGTCTGTCCGTGAAATCTTTCTAGATTTTCTAGTTGAACCAAAGGCTTTGAAATCTTTGGTCCTCTATTCCCTACCATGCTGGGAGGATGACATCAAGTGGTGGCAAGCATGTGGAAAAAGTGACCTTGTACCTGTTTATACTGCTGATGGGAGTGTAACTTAGAACAGTCACTTCAAGAATGGTATGGAGATTTTTCAAAAAGTGAAGTATAATTACTCTGTGATTCACCAATCCTGTTCCTGAGTCTGTAACCGAGGAATTGAAATCACAATTCAGAACATTCACTATAGAGAGACAACCCAAATGCCCAAACATGGGTAATACATCAGTCATCCCTTGGTATACAAGAACCCTCTCTGGGCACTCAGAGATCACAAGAATATGATGCCCTGCTCTATCACATACAGTTACTATATAAACTAAATACATATATATGACTAAAATGTCGAAAACTACACAAAGCTGCTAGAAAAAAAAAACAATGGATGATCTTAATAGGTATGAAAATACCATTCAGTTCCAGAAAAAGTCAACACAGCCTGGATATAATTTCTCCCCAAGTTCATATATAGGTTCAGAATAATTCCTATCAAGATTTCATCAAGTTTTGGTTGACAGGATTATTTAAAAATGTCTACGGGAAGTCAGGAGAACTAGAATCGCTAAAACAGTTCAGAGAAAGGAGACAAGAGCGGAGCGATCGGTCCACTGCCTTCAAAGCTAATTACAAGCTGGGTAATGAAAGGTGCAGGCTATTAGAGCTGAACCGAAACTCAGAACTAGACTCAAAAACTTGACCGGGGCATTTTTATAAAAGCACGAAAGCAATTTAAGAGAGGAAATACGGACTTTCAATAAATGGCTCTGGAGAAATTAAGCAAATAAAGAAGGGAAGAGTTAGGTGGGGGGGGAGGGAAAGCGTGGGGGAGAGGAAAGGGGGAAGAAAAAGGAGGGGAGGTGGACAGGAAGGGAGGAAGAAGTAAGGGGAAGGAATCTCTGCTTAAGTATCATATATCACACTAAAAGGAATTGGAGGGGATACTGAACTTAATGTAAACATCAAAGGGCACATGGGTGGGATGGGAGGAGGAGAGCCAAGGGGACCGACTTAATAAGGCAGGAAAAATGGTTGCAGCTACAAGGGACTGAGGGAATTCTTGTGATGGACATGCTTGACATGTTGACTGCACCAATGTCAAAATTCTGCTTGTTATCATACAGTGATTTTGCAAGACTGTGGCCATTAGAGGAAAATGGGCAAAGGGTACACGGCGTTTATTTTTTTTCTGGATTCTTGCAACTACATATGAATCCATAACTAACTCAAAATTAAAATTTTGACTTAAAAAAAAACCCTAGGAAAATAATGGCTTCCAATTTTAGTACACATTTGAATCTAAACGATGAAGCAACTCTCAGCGTTCCTAAAGAGAAAAGAAAGCAGAAGGCCAGAAGTGAATAAAAGTCAGGGCTGGGTGGCCCTAAGAAGACCCACAATCATCTCTTCCTCGTCAAGGGCTGGAATCCAGGCAAGAGTTGGCAAGCCAAGACCAGCATTCATTTTAAAAAGACTGTGTAAGAAAGGCTGGGACCAGGAAAAAAAAGTGTTTACTGACCAGGATACTCAGTGAAGAAGGTGACTAAACAAAGGTATTGGTAGAAGTAGAGTACCCATGAAATCACAAGCCTGGCTCTGTGTGGGGTGGGAGTACGGAGTCTAACTTTTGTACTACCCCTCCAGTGCATAAATGTGAACTGAAATACAACAGACTCACTTGGAACCAATCCCTTAAGGCCCCTACCAGCAGCAAACCCCAGACCATACCCACTGGGATTCTAACTCTTTCTGAGGCTGCAACCAGAATATAAGTCATTGAAGGCTTTGCTGTCTCCATCAAACAGCTTAGACGAGAACAAATCCACGAGGCTTTCAAACGAAACAAACTCCACCATTTCAAATGTATGAACATCTTGTGGAGATGGGATGATGAGCATGCTAGACAGGTACTATGCAGCGGAGGATGGGGTTACCCAGCCTGGAGGGAGCTTCCATGGTGATGGGGACCTGAGCTATGAGAGAGGGTGTTAATTGAAGAAAGCTGTTCCACAGCTTTGTAGGAGCCGTTTCCCATGGATCTTCACTTTGAAACTCTTTAGCCCTGCTCCAGAGCAGATTAGGAAACCTCATAGACAACTTTAAGAAGAAGAAGAAGAAGAAAAGACCACACCTGAGCAAAGAATACATGATCGCTGAGCCCCGGAAGTGAGAAGTAGATGTTCCGGTTTCCGCATTCAGTTTCTGTTACTATGATAAAACAATGACCCAAATCAACTTGGAGAAGAAATGGTTTCCCACATCACAGGCTGTCATCAGGGGAAGCCAGGACAGGAGTCAGGATCCTAGAGGCATGCTTCAGTAACAGACACAGAGACCATGGTAAAACAATTCTTAATGGATTGCTCTGACTTCCTATCCAGAGGTGACATCACCAGCAGTGAACAGAGCCCACCCCCCTCCCCCCAGTAATCAACAATCAAGAAAATGCCCTCACAGAAATCCCCATAGGCCAGTCTGATGGGAGCACTTCTGTCATTGAGGTTCTGCCTACCCTTGGACCCTTAGTTTGTGTCAAGTTGAAGGAAACTAACTAGCACACCATGAACGTGTGTGTGCCATTCCTCCAAAAGGCTTCCCAAATGCTCTCGGGGTGAGGTCATGCCTGGGTGAAAAAGAGCATGAACGTTCCAAAGGTCAGATTCCAGTCATGTAGTCAAGCAAAGTCAGATGCAAGTCCCTCCACCAACTTCTGACCAGGACCACTCTAAGTGGGCATTGACCATTTTGGTACCGTAGCTAACAAATTAACAGCAGGCAGCTATGAGCTTACCAAACGGAAAAACTTATTTGGCTTCTGGTAGCATTTTAGGTCACCTGGAATTTCTAAATCATATGTGAGAATACACACACGCACACACAATGCCATTGAAGTATTTCTAACAAAAATGATCCAGATGATTTGGCTCTAAGAGTTAAAATTTTTGTTATCTTGACTACCCCTGTGACTTCCTGTATTTAGTATGACACTGAAATCTGATTCTGAAAATGCCCGCGTGGTAGTGCTCCTTGAACACGTGGAAGCTGAAGAGATCCTAGCGTTCTATCCCTAAGGCAAAAGTAAGGCTCCTAAGCAATTTCCCTTGAAAAGAGAACTTCCTGCCCCCCAGCTGCCTCTTAGGATCCCCAGGAAGAACAGCTGCTGTGTTGCTGGCCAGAGGCTAATTAGACCCCTCTTCCTGGTAACATTGATTGGCCACATTCACCTGGGAAGCTTAAGGAAAGACAGGTGCCTGACTCCACTATCAGACCAATTAAATCTCAGCACCTCAGACATAAGATACCAGGCAATGGACACACACTTCATTAATATTTGGTTACCACACAAAGAAATGGGGTGTGTTGTGACATTTTCATTCAGATCTTAAGACCTCTCAGGCGATCCTAATGCGGATCAGAACAAATGTTCCAGGCCAGGCTTCTCGGACGTCCATGAACGTGAGTCCCAGAGACCAGGTTTGTGATACATTTCAAGCAAGCAAATCTGTGGTGTATTGGTTAGTTGACATGTTGCTTGGCCAAACCATGCAGATAGAGCATTCTAAGCCATGCAGATTGGGAATTCTCAGGGAAAGAAAGTGAGGGAAGAGAGTACAAATGCTTTCTGCAAGAATGGTGATGTCCGAGTGACTTTTGGCAAGCTTCAGAGCAACCGTAACCCTCAGGATTCTGAAACATCTTCCTTTATGAAGAAGCTTCAGGACATAGCAGGTCACCACAGTGTGCTATTCTCTGCTCTGAACCTGGTTTATCATCGTCTCCAAAAGAAGAGGAGGGGGGAGAGGAGGGGCAGGAGGATCTACCAACAGCCCAGGTTCTGATGACCACCAGCACAGGTAGTCAGCCAGGCTTATACTGTGAGGGCAGGTGGCCCCTCCTTTCAACTTGAGGGGAACCTCAGCAAACCTCAGCCTAGCTCCTAAGCCCTTTCCCATGCAGTAGCTGAAGAGCTGTCACAGTGGAGGCTACTAGAAGTAAAGAATGGAGGAATCAATCTTTTACATTCTTGCTTTTGTCTACCACTGTTAGAGACTGAACTAGAGTCTTCAAAGACGCTAGTCGAGTATTGCACCATGGAACCCACAGCTTCACCAATGCATAAACATGGGTGAAACCTTTGAAAAGCAAATGTTGTTATACTTTGAGAGGCGGTGTATAGTAGTGGAAATGTACACTGACATTAACCAGTACAAGAAAACTAGTCGTGTCTAAGCTTCCTCACGTGTTTGCTGAAAAAGAAAAAAGAAAGAAAGAAAAGAAAAGAAAGGTGGGAGGGAGAGGGACTTCACACAAGCCACATCAAGGGCCATGCATTTTAGAAATGTTAAAAGAAGAGAGGAGGGAGATGACATTCATTAAATATGGTTATGTACTAAACACCCCCTAAGGCTTAGCTGCGGATTGATGCCCTTAATCCCTAGGCACACATCACAGCAACAGTCAGGGGACTTCTTCCATGGAAGCCTGAGAGCATTTTCAGCTTTCAGAGCCATAAGCAGACTCCATCCGAGTTGCTCAGTTCTGCTGTGCCTCCTGAAAGGGGCCACGGGTTCCATGTAAATCTCTGTATACAAATGTGTTTCAGTAAAACTTTATTCAAACAACAGATGGCCACATTGTTTTCAACCCTTCTCTGAGCCTGTTTTCTCATTGCCTCTGTTTTACAGATGGAAAAAGAAAAGGAAACAAAAGAAACACAAGACCAACAAAATCTCCTGACAGTTCAGGGTCCTCCAGGAAGTCTGAGGACCAAGTGCAAATCCTCAACTGTTACAACCTAACAGCCACAGTCAGTATTGGCAACATTCTTCCTCAGTCCAAATCAGAGTTTCCTAATTCAAGGCAAAACAGAGAGTCAATCAGCAGGTGGCCCTTAGGGCTGCCCCAGGGAGGAAAGAGATACTCAAATTCCCCTGCAGTTTTTCCAGCTTTGTTCCAAGCTGTTCTCTCTCTGCCTTCTTAGAATCACTATCCCTCCTACCTTTATTCTTTGCTCCTCAAAATTGATTATATTTAATCACTATCTACATTCTTTCAATTCCTTTGGAAGCCAGGATTGCCCCAACCACAGGGCGCAATTGTCGTAGAACCAGTCCCCTGTGAACCTGTTAATATAGGGTTTACAGGCTAAGATATAGAGCAGAAAGGGGACATAACGGGGGGGGGGGGGGGAGTACTCACCAGTCCTTGGCAGGCACTGAGGGCTGCTGTCCCGATCGTGGTGCCCTGCTGCAGAACTGTGCCCCTGAGATGGCAGGGTGAGCCTGAGGAAGTCACCATCGTAACCTGGGAAAGGTTCCCATATCGCCTCTCCACAACGTAGCCATTGGACATAAACTCCCTGTTGACTGTCAAATTGAAAAACAGGTCCTTTTCTTCGTGTGAAATTCTATAGTACACCTGGTCCTCAGAGCCACCCGCAGCTCTTTTTCTCCTGCCACTGGTGACAGGATGGTGCAGTCCATAAGACAGAAAATGCCCGCTGGCGTCTACTTGGACTGGTCCCACCACATGGTATTCTGGCAGGGCCTTGATAAAATGTTCTGTAGGAAACAAAAACAGAGTAAAATTCAGAGATCCAAACTGAGTACAACAAGCAAGACAAACCCACTCCCATTTGGGACTGAGATTGCTGCCGCTTGCTGATTGCAAAACTACCACTGACTTAAAGCTCAGAGAATGTTTCCCCCACATTAACACTGTCCCCTGAAGCCCTCTGAGCAATGAACATGTGCACAGCATCTGTCTTCAATGGTGTGCAGCAGTCAGTCCGAGCTGACCTACAATAGACCTTTGGGTACCAGCTATTTTATCACAGTCCACTGAAGATGAGATTTAATTCATGAGGAATACTGCAAGGAAAGAAGCAGGATCAGTATGCCAAAGAGGACATTGCCAGGTTAGGATCCACTAATATGAACTACAGATCTCCAGTTTATGGCATGGTGCTTCAGTCCTCAAGAATGTCTTCCTATATCAGACTATAGGGGAAAAAAGTCTAACCACATGGCGAACTCATCATACATAGTCCGTGTTTACCTCAACAAAACCTCACACCTGTGACAGCATCAGAGTGACCCACGATGTAGCAGGGTACTTAAGTGGGCTTGGGATTTGAAATATACTCAATAAAAATGATGAGGACACATTTTTGAATCTAAGGCATTGGCTCAAATGATGAAAACTGCTGCTCTGGAAATGCATTTTGCTGAGTCATTGGAGGTTTGGTTTACTTACTCTAAAACCCAGAAGGACAATCCATTACTAATTAGATCCATTGTTAGTTAAGAACATAAAGTACTAAGATGTACAGGGATTCTAATGGGGACAGGTGGTCCTGCAATGCACCAGAATACTCATTTTGACTCACCCAAATTTGACCTTCTGCAAAAGATGTAGGGGAAGAGAGGAAATGGAGAGGGCAAGGAAATAGGAACCATTGAAAGAAGGGGAGGGGAGGGAAAGGGGAAAGAAGGGGAGGGAAAGGGAAAAGTAGGGGAGGGGAGGGAGAGGAGAAAGAAGGGGGGAAGTATCTACCAGATACTTTCTAGTATGTACTACATTGTTCACAGAATTCTCACAATTATAGTCTTTGCATTCGGTCAGAATCTCATCTATGCTTTAAGATAAAAGGGTGAAATTCATAGTGGCACTGCAGAGACTAAAATAGAAGATCAAGAATTTGAGTCCAATCTGAATTAAACAGTGAGACCTCCCCCTCAAAAGACAGAAGAAAACCAGAGTTCCATTCTCCTAACATCCCCAGACAACTGAAGTTCTAGCTCTTTCTACTGAGGGCTCATGTTTGTACTTTCCAGGATGGCTTTACTTCACACTGCCTTTGATGTACAATATTACATATTCCTGATACTTTCAGAGGCAGAATCTCAGCACCACAGGCTGTATGTCATCACCACAGGCTGAACGCCATCATGGGCTGTATGTTCTCATAGGTTGTGTGTCATTACAGGTTGTATGTCATCATGATTATATGTCATCATAGGCTTTATGTTGTCACAGGATGTATGTCATCATTGGCTGTATATCATCATGGGTTGTATGTTATCACAGGTTGTATGTCATTACAGGCTGTATATAATCATTGGCTGTATGCCATCATGGGCTATATGTCATCCTGGGTTGTATGTTCTCATAGGTTATGTGTCATTACAGGCTGTATGTCATCATGACTGTATGTCACCGTAGGATTTATGCTATCACAAGATGTATGTCGTCATGGGCTGTATGTCTTCACAGGCTGTAAGTTGTCATGGGTTTTATGTAGTCACAGGCTGTATGTCATATATATATATATATATATATATATATATATATATATATGTCATAAATCAGTAAAAATTCATGATGATGGTCTTTGAAGGAACTGGACTTAAGGGAAGACAAGAAGGTGCTTTTCCTCATAAGCAACTTCCTTCAATCCTAATTTTTTGGACCCATTCTTCTCAGGCTTCAGTGAAATATGGGGCAGAGGACAGTGTCCACTTTCAGGCACTAACAAAGAATCTTATTAAACATAAAATATCCATGCCTGTTAGAACTGCAACATTTAGGCACAAACCACATAGGGATAAATCTTACAAAGAGTGTTTAATGAGAAGAATTTAATAATAATCTAATAAGCAATGTTTAATGAAAAGTAAGAAGAAAAATCCAAACAGGGCTACTGGTATTACAGGAAAACACACACACACCTATACACACACACATACAATTAAGTTTTCCAAAACACTACATATGGAACTCATTTGAAAGGGTTTCCATGGGGAATTATGACCAAAAAGCATCAATAACTAAAAAAAATAAAACAAAACAAAAGTTATCAATGAACTGAAGACAATGGTGTTCTGTGAACTGAGGAGTATAACCAACTAGCCCCTCACACATTTACTTCCCATTCACTCCTCCAGAAATCTGGACCAACCCCAGGATGGGCACTTCCTGTCCCTCCACACTCAGACCCGAGTTAAGAGCAGAGCAGTCAGCTACAGCGGTGGAGACATAGTTCCCTTCTGCAGCCTTCCCATCGTGCCCTTAATTACTGTTACTTCAACAGAGGCTGGAGCAGCGGAGGAACAACACAGGCAAAAAAGGTCTTATTCTGCGGGGTGAGTGCTCAGATATGGTTACTCTAAAGACTCGGACTACTTTTCTCAAGAGAAGTTCTCTTGGGGAGGGGCACTATGGAGATAGCTCAGTAAAGTGTGTGAAATCCGAGTTCAGACTCCAGCATCTGAGTAAAACCACAGAGATGGGGATGTCCACGACCAATCCTAGCACTGGGGAGGAAGAGGATCCTGTGGGTTTCTCTGTAAACCTTAAGTGACATTGCTAGAGTTAGATAAACTCTTTTCCGCATATGTCAGCCGTCTCAGGTGTTTTGCGATATAAACAGAAAATAAACTAATGAATTTTTCTTGGCTTCTATTCTGATCTCAGACAGAAAGAGAGGTTTCAGTCACACCTGTGAAAACTGAACTCAGAGCTCACTTCTGTGTTCTGTTCTGACTGCCTCTGGAGGTTCCACTACAGACAACCAAATGTCCACTTGGCATCCTTAAGCCTGGGAGAAGGACAAGGGGCTGAGACAGAAAAACTATACAAAAGGCTACATTGGCATTTGTGGAAACAAATGAGAAGCCTGGATGGAAACTATATTTGAAAACCTAAACCACAGGTTTTAATTACTTGAAACCTGTAGAAAAGAAACTTCATGAGAAGTTCTAGGAGCAACTGTGAGTACACAGCATTTTGAAAAGACAAAACACCAGGCCATCATTGGCCTTCATCTTAAGAAGAAGAGCGGAGGATGAGAGACTGATGATCTGTTCCCATGCTCCAGTAAGATCTATATGTTATGGTTGCAAAACTAACCCATGAGTCAGGTCATTGACTCTGCTCAGCAGCCATGCTCACCTTTTCTGTATAACTCTAATTTTGGTGTGACTTCTGCCAAAGAGGGAGCATCTATATTTGTTATTAATTATTTTTAGTAGTAGTAGTTGAATTTTGTAGACTCTATATTTAAGAGTTGTTGTTACTAACATAGAAGTTTATTTCCATAATAATCTTCCACAGGTTGTTCTCACTGTGCAACCATTTTATTATAGAAGTCAATAAAATTGATTGGCTTTTTTTTCCTAAAAAAAAAAAGTTTGGCTTTGCTTCCTAACCATTTAATAATTATCTGCTGACCAGATAATTTATTATAAATACCACAAAATAACATAATTGTGAAATCTCTTCTTACAATAAAAAAATGCTAGAATAATTTTCTTCAAGTAGATTTGTTTCCAATTAGGAGAAATGAAAGATTAGACTTCCCCCATGATCTTCTATGAGACTGTGTAGCCAGAGCCCATCTCTGAAATGAGATAAAGTGATTGTCCTATGGCTATCACAGAGTCACCAAGTGCAAAATGGAACGCAGAAGTTACCAGTGCCTTGTAGACAGCATAGGTGGCTTTGGAACTACAGTGGCCTAAGTTCTGGTCTTCTCACTCTATAATGTCCCAAGAGCAGCAATTAATTTTGCATTTTGCTCTTTTCTTGGATTAGAGGTGTTGGGTGTGTCACTCTTGCAATGCCGGGAAGCAGGAGTGAGATGAAGAAGGCATTCGGCCACACAGTCACAAAAGTGACCAGCGGGCTCTGCAGAACAGTGCACTAAGATGTGGTGTGGTGTAAGATGAGTGTGTTAGGGGGTATCTCCGACAACACTGTTTGTAGCTGCTGATGGGCTTTTAGCAAGTAACCACATCACTTGTCAGGAAGCATCTGTACAGAGAAAATTAAATCCAGAGACCAATGCTGGATATAGAGGAGAGGAAGCATGTTGTATGCAAAGCCAGGAATCTTATTCTTTTGCTATTTGGTTGTAAATCAAGAAAGTCTAGAGAGGTGTAACACATACTTTCACCAACTATCTGATGTAGGAAGGGGGTTCTACAGAATTAGCCTGATCTGTCCTGGGAAGGATTAGATTCATCACCATACTTGTTCTGCGGACCAAAACCTTCATATATTTACATCTTTGTGGTGCTGGAGATGGGACGTAGGGTCTGGCGCTAAGTAAGTGCCCTGGGACCCAACGATAACCCAGCCCAGAACTGAAACTGGGATTCTGTGCAAACCTGAGAACTAGAGAGAATGAGCAAGGTTAACTAGTGTGTAGACCCCTTTCCAGCTGCTCTGTGACTCTCTCCAATGCCCTAGCTAAAGAGCATTTCATAAGTGTTCAATACCTACATGCAAACAAAGTCAATTTGTAAAAGTAAAAATGGGTGGGATGATCTCTGGGTTTGCAGCTTTGAATATTTGGAATTTAGGTGCAACTCAAAAATCCTGATAGAGTAGAAATAGAAGGGTCAAATCCAGGTCTAGTCCCAGGAAGCTTTAGAATGTCTTGTCCTTACTCCTCTCTTGCTCTCACCCCTCCTATCTCTCCTCTCTTCTCCTTTCTCTCCTCTTCCCTCCTTTCCTCTCCCTTCCCCTCCTCTCCTCTCCTTTTTTGCCCTCCTCTATTACTCTCCTACCCTCCTCTTCCCTCCCCTCCCTTTCTCTCTCCTCCCCTTTCTCCACTCTTTTCTTCTCTCCATCTCTCTCTCCTCTCCCCTCCTCTTTCCCTCTGCTCTCACCTCCTCTCCTCTCCCCTCTTTCTCCCCTCCTCTATTGCTCTCCTCCTTTCCCCTCCCCTCCTTTTCTCTTCTTTCTTGCTCTCCTCTCTCCTCCCCTTCCCCTCTCTCCTCTCCCCTCCTCTTTCTCCTGTTCTCTCTTGCTCTTCTCCCTCTCCCCCTCAGTTCTAATAAAAATCCACTAGGAAATTTCTTCTTAGCACAAAGAATTAATTACTTATCAATGCATTAATGAAGACTGATGAAAAGATCAACGCTCTTAAAAACTGAAAGCATTCTTAAAATCTAAATATATTTGCATCATTAATACACATAGTGAACTTTAGAGCTACTTCTGAATATCAAATATTCTCAGCATACCCCAAAGGTCACCAGGGAAAAGAGTCATATCCCACTTTCCAGAGAACAAGACAGGCCCAGCAGTCTCTGCTGTACACCAAGATGAATTTTCCCTTACAAACATGCAAAGCAAGCAGAGTTGGACGCTAACCCAGGAGAATGTCTTTGAAGGAAATCATCTCCGCATGCCCTGGGAAGTGCTGGCGGGCTCTGTTTGGGCTCCCCCAGAACAGGGACCTTTCACAAAGGCCCTGGTTTTCAAAGAACAACAAAAGCTGCTATTTTAAACTTGGGGGCTTGAGATGGTATCTGGACGGTTTACACAGGCAAGTGTGGGCTGATTGACATCTAACCCCAGTGTTTGCCCACTCAGGCTTCCAAGTAAAGCAAAGGGAGGGAGTGATTTGCATCTGGCCGCTCTCTAAGCCGCCACAGAGGAATTCTCCAGCAGCATTTGACTTTGCAACGTGGGCAGAAAACACTGGCTAGCAATACCTTAAACACGGACAAGTGCGTACGTGTGTGCGTGCATGCGTGCGTGCGTGTGCCTGTTTTCCCTGCTATTGCCGTGATCATGGATACCTGCTTCAAAACCGTGTTCCACTGTTACGAAGTTCATAAAGTCTTCAAGTTCCAGTTTCCCCATTTGTAAACCAGGCATGGTAGCACCGGAACTCCAGAAGAGCATCGTGAGTAATAGGAGGGGCTTACAGGCAATCTCTGTGCTGGGACACTGCCCGCCCCCAATTCCCTGCCACCGTAGAAGCCCTCTCTCGATAGCAAACTCTTCTAAGTTCAATAAAAACAGAAGCAACAGCACCACTTTTCCCCGGGCATTAGGCTTAAAATAACAACAACAACAGTAATAATAATAGCAATAATCTGCAAATTATCTTCAGAGTGATCACAAAATTTAGAAAGAGAAAAAGCTTTCAAAGCAGGACAGAGAACCGCGAGGCCCCAGGACATAATTTTTTCCCCAATAGAGGTGTCATTTGAAAAAACAAAACCCTAAATCTTTCCAGGAAACCCAAACACAGCCAAGTGTGCTCGCTCAGCAGGGGACCGGAATAAAATTTCTACCTTCCAGATCCGGAGTTTTAAACTGAGGAAACACTGCCATGACTGCCTGTGACCAGCTGGATCTTTTTAATAAAAATAAATTTCCATGTCAGAATCTGCAATGGGGGGGGGAGCTGAAAATGGGAGATAGGGGATAGGTCGGGCATGGGGGTGGGGGAGACTGGTCGGAGAGCTTGCTTGCTCTCGGGTCTTTCATAGCAAGGGTGTCTGTCACCCCTCAGTGGGTAGGGAAATATCCAAATATCCATAAGTCCTATGTCAGAAGAAAGCCGGAGAGTGAACCTACAGCCCAGTTTTCCTTAGATGGGACAGAAGACAGAGTTCAGCTCTGCCTGGCGGGGGAAGGGGTAGAGGACAGAGGACGGACCAAGTTCCACTGTCCTACCAGCACCGCTTGAAAGACAAATAAAGAAAAGCCACTAACCTTGCCTCGGGTCTGGGAAGCGAACCGGGCCTGGCAGAGCTTGTCTCCCATGGCCAAAAGCCCCAAAGTTAAGAAGCTGAGCCACCATCGAGAGCTTTGCCAGCCAGCTTCTCTGAGCACATGGCATGGTTCAGTTGTTGGGGAGAAGAAAAGTCAAAAAAGTTTTAGCTCTTAGCTGCAGATAGCAAGTCCTCGCCTGTGGCCGCGCCAGAGGACGCAGCGGGGCATGGTCCAGGCGTGGGAAGGGAGCGGCCAGCAGGCTGCCCGCGAGCTCTAGGGGCTTTTTTGAAGCAGAAGAGGGTCAGAGAGCTTTTATTCTCTGCCTTTCCTGAACGGCAGTGAATGAGCTGGGAGCTTCTGCTCTCCGCAGGCCAGAGCGTGGACTGGGTCAGAGCCAAGGGGCGCAGCCCACCGCAGGTCCCCACCCCTCTGCTTTCCCCACCCGCCGGCCTTCAGTCAGCTCGCACATCTTCCTTAGGGACGCCCTCCTCCCCCAAGCTCCTCCCTCCAGGCTCAGAGCCTGGGCCCGCGAGCCAAATAGGGGAGACCCCAGACAGCTGGCCAGGAAGGCCCTAGAATAAGAGCCAGCCAGAGGCTCCTAGGAAACACCCCCCAGAGAGAGGGAGGGAGGGAGGGAGGGAGGGAGGGAGGGAGGGAGAGAGAGAGAGAGAGAGAGAGAGAGAGAGAGAGAGAGAGAGAGAGAGAGAGAGTGAAATGTATGCATAAATAATGAGTTATGGGCCAGAGGGGACCCCACTTCCCAGACCCTGAATTTACCCCATTCTGTCAAGACTCCCACCCACTACTAACCCTCTGGGATTGTTCTTTCAGTACAGGCTAAGTTTTCCACTTAACAATTAATAGGCAATTTTTCTCTTTGCCAAGTCACACAGGAAATGATCCAGGCGAATCTGCTACCTTGACCCTGGACAACTCTGTTCATCTGCAGGATGGGGTGACTGGAGCAAACTTCTGGGAGGTGGTCTGAGGCTGCAGGCCAGTGCCTGCTTTTCCATTTCCAAAACCCATCCCTCTTCCTTCACCTGCACCAGCAGACAACCATGCACGGAGAGAGGAGTCAGCCCTAGCAGATCTTGAGGGATTATGCAGTTTACCAACAAAGGCTCCTCACACAAAGTGTGTGTGTGTGTGTGTGTGTGTGTGTGTGTGTGTGTGTGTGTGTGTGTGGTGTGGTGTGGAGTGGATGGTCTGTGGGTACATGTGGTGGTGTGGTGTGTGGTATGTGTGTGGTGTGCATGTGTGTGTGGTGTCCGTGTATGGTGTATGTGGCATGTGTGTCTGTGTTGTGGTGTGGTAATATGTGTGTGGTGTGGTGTGTGTGTGTGCTGTATGTGTCAGTATGTGTCAGTGTGTGGTGTGTGTGTGGTGTGGTGTGTGTGTGCTGAGTCTGTGTCTCTCTGTGTGTGGTGTGTGTGTGTGGTGTATGTGTCAGTGTGTGGTGTATGTGTGTGGTGTGTGTGTGGTATATGTAACATGTGTATCTCTGTGTCTGGTGTGGTGTATGTGCGTGTGTGGTGTGGTGTATGTGCGTGTGTGGTGTGGTGTATGTGCGTGTGTGGTGTGGTGTATGTGCGTGTGTGGTGTGGTGTATGTGTGTGTGTGGTGTGGTGTATGTGTGTGTGTGTAGTGTGGGGTGGTGTGTGTGTGTGTGTGTGGTGTGTGTGTGTGTGTGTGTGTGTGTGTGTGTGTGTGTGTAGGGGTGGTGTCCATTCAGATACTCAGACTTTCTCATCAGTGAGAGAATGCCACAAAGCAGGAGCTGCCAGGCATCTTGAGAATTTACTAGGATAACCCAGCCAAAATTCTTTACCTCTGGGTTAAAACAGACCTCCTTACTCCATTCAGAAGGAATTTGGCCTCCTATATGGAGGTCTCTTTGGCTGACAGCCAATCACATGCTTTCAGCAAGATGTCTGGGATGTCAGTTCACCCCTGGCCTTGCACTGGGACAGGACAGCCAAGAGGTCCCTAGGGCCCAGAATGCAAGGCCTGAGCTGGGAGGTCCAAAGACCTCATTCTGGGAAGCAGAACTATGGAGACTTTCTGAAGAAGTCAGCTTTCTCCTTTTCGCTCATGCAAATTTTCAAATGCATTGTCTTAAAACAACACAGATTTCTTGTCTTCATTTCTGGAGCTCTGAAACAGAATTCACTGGGCTAAAACCAAGGTGTAACATTCCTGTCTGGAAGTCTTAGAGGGAGTCTATTTTCTGACCTCCTTTAGCTTCCAGCTCCTGGAATTCTCTAGCGCCTAGCTCTCCTCCCCCATCTTCATCCTCAGTGGTGGTCTGAGTCTTGCCCATGTAGTCTTTCTCTGACTCTCTTCTGTTTTTCCACTCATTACCCTTTCTGAGTATACATTGGGTATCACCGTCATCGTCATCTCCTTGAGCGGACTGGTGTGCTAATTTCACCTGCAACCTCAAGTTCCCCTTGCCATGTAGTATAGCATGCTATGGCATGATAAGGGAGCAGGGGAACGGTGTCGCCAGGTCTCTGCTCATGTATGCAGGAGGCAACAAGGTCACATCCTGAGTCAAAATAGATGGAATTTAGTAGGCACCCAGGCCTGCCAGATAAGCATTTACAAGGGCACTAAAAAAATACTTTGAGCTGAACTTTTATGCATATTCTTTTAATTCTTTACTCCCCACCCCTGGCCTTGTGCTCCTCCTTCTCCTCCTCCTTCTTTTAAGAGCAAGCAGATGTTTTTTGAAGACCCAGATCTCCTCTGGCTCCCATGCCCTGGAAGGAGATCTGTTTCTTAAACAAGAAGTTAAAGAACTCTGTGGTGCTTCCTCCCTTCCCCTCCCCGTCAAGGATGAGCCGCTGAACTCTGGCTTTGCAGATTAATTTCCTCAGCTCTGATACTATCCTCCTGACCCTCTTCCCCACCTACTTTCATGCTAAGTTTGAGTGTGCACAGTGTCCCCCAAAGGCCCATGGGTTAAAATAAACCTTCTCCCTAATTTCTAGGGTAGCAGTCTTGGAAGGTACTGTGAACATTCATGAGATGGAACCTTGTGTAAGATCTTCAGTCATTTGGGGTAGGGTATCAAAGAAAATCACGTGACCCTCCTAGTCTCCGAGTTTCTGTGTCCTAACTTGGAACATGACGCCTTTGTTCAGACATCTGCTTTTTACTCTGTCACCTGGCGACCTCACCACAGGTCTAGAGCCACGAACTGTGGTCCATAGCATGAATGCTTGGACTGAAATCTCAAATAAACCTTTCTCTTGATAATTTTAATTGCCCCAAGGAGTTCACTGAAGCAAGACAACAAATGCAGACCCTAACTAGGAACTTCATTTAGAAGTCATCCAAGACTAAAAACTTCAAACACAAAATCCCACTAAAGCCTTTTATTCCGTCAGCCTGTTCAACCCTGTGTAGTCGGTGCCCTGGTCCTTAAGGCGGTATAGACTTTCTCATCTTGGTCTCTCCATCCTAAGTTTTCCAACACTCATAAGCTATGCCTGGTTCATTTCCCTTTTGTCCAGTGACAACTCTATGACCTACTTCTTCGAACAAGTACCTTTAAGAGTTCACATTTTCCTTATCAAGATGCACCCTTGTTCCACCAACTGCTGATTTCCTCTGCCCTTTGTTGAAAAGACCCTCATCAATGCCCACAATGGTGCAATCAGCAGTTTATTTCTCCAGCCCTCAAGACATGGCTCAGAACAAGCATGGATTCTATCAGCAAGTTCCTTCCACTCTCTCAGAATTTATAAAATTCCTCTGGCCTTTCAAGTTTTCTCAGAGAAAACCTAATCCTTCTCAACTTCTCCTCTGCTCAGTGGTGACTTCTGTTCAAGTTTCTTTATTTGTTCGTTTGTTTTTCCAGACAGGATCTTTCTGTGTAGCTCTGACTGTCCTGGAACTCACACTGTAAACCAGGCTCGTCTCAAATTCATAGAGATCCACCTGCCTCTGCCTCCCAAGTGCTGGAATCAAAGGTGTGCACCACTATCTGCTGTATTCAAGTTTCTGTTGCTATGACAAAGACCTTTTTTTTTTGCCATAGAATGCGTTCAATAGCCAACTGTCTTTCACAGCCACTAGAGAGAACAGAACTGTGGATCACTGCATAATCTCTAAAGCATCCTTGAGAGGATGTAAGGTGCTGCCTTGAGGGCAAACTACAAAAACATGCATAGCCCCAGAGTGGAAGGACCGCTAAGAGCAGAGAGCCCCCACTGATGCTGACCATACTTGGTCTTGTGCTAACAACTCTATCTACATCACTTTTTTCAATCACTACAAGAAGCCCTACTAGGTGGATACTATTGGCATCCTCATGCTGCAGGGAAACTAAAAGCCCTACTAGGTGGACACTATTAGCATCCTCACGCTGCAGGGAAACTAAAAGCCCTACTAGGTGGGTACTATTAGCATCCTCATGCCGCAGGGAAACTAAAAGCCCTACTAGGTGGGTACTATTGACATCTTCATGCCGCAGGGAAACTAAAAGCCCTACTAGGTGGGTACTATTGACATCTTCATGCCACAGGGAAACTAAAAGCCCTACTAGGTGGGTACTATTGACATCTTCATGCTGCAGGGGAGCAGACACTGAAACGTTAA
This sequence comes from Microtus pennsylvanicus, assembly GCF_037038515.1. NCBI lineage: Eukaryota > Metazoa > Chordata > Mammalia > Rodentia > Cricetidae > Microtus > Microtus pennsylvanicus. The sequence continues at coordinate 26,335,893 of NC_134584.1, forward strand.
GCACCTTGCCTCGATGACCAGGAAATGAATATGCAGGCTGAAACAGTACAGTCAAGACATTAAGAGACTTAATCATGTCACTACCTGGATCCAAAGGCAGCTCCATTTTTACCAAGGAAAATGGCCTCTTGGAATGTTTCTACTCAAAAGGCAGTCTTACTAGTTAAGACTAGTAAGGCATGCTTCGATATCATCAGAGTGCCTTGGGTGGTGTCCTAGCTTGCTTTCTGTTGCTATGACAAAGACCATTATAAAATCAATCTGGGGGAAAAAGCTAATCTCTCTCTCTGTCTCTCTGTCTCTCTCTGTCTCTCTGTCTCTCTCTCTTTGGCTTACACATCCTGACCACAGTTCAGCAGGAATACAACAATGAGGAACCTGGAAACAAGAACTAAAGCAGAGCCCAAGGATGCTTACTGACTTTATCTCGTGGCTCACTGGGCTTGATTTAAACACACACACACACACACACACACACACACACACACACACACACACCCAGGATTATCTCCTGAGGAGTAGCACCACCTGCAGTGAGCTGGGCCCTCTCACATCATTGATTAATAAAATGCCCCATATGCTTATCAACAGGCCATCCTCACCATTGAGGGTCACTCTTCGCAGGTGACTCCAGCTGAGTCAATTTGACAAAAGCTAACCACACGGGTAGTAGTTTAAGTCATCACATTAAAGTGGTTTCCACATAAACACATGAATTGTGACTAAAGATTTAGGATACCTTTCAAAAATCCCCTATGTTCACAGTTTCTTTCTTTCTTTCTTTCTTTCTTTCTTTCTTTCTTTTTTTTTTTTTTTTTGGTTTTTCGAGACAGGGTTTCTCTGTGGCTTTTGGAGCCTGTCCTGGAACTAGCTCTGTAGACCAGGCTGGTCTCAAACTCACAGAGATCCGCCTACCTCTGCCTCCCGAGTGCTGGGATTAAAGGCGTGCGCCACCATCGCCCGGCCACAGTTTTCTAATAGTACAAGATAGGGTTGAAGGGCAAGAAAAATTAGCTCACTGTATCTTTCATATTTGTTATTGTCCTTGACATTGGTAAGATAAAGGAAACTGATATGCAGACATAGGTGCACGCGCGCGCGCACACACGCGCGCACACACACACACACACACACACACACACGCACGCACACCATGACTTAGCCCCAAGAACTGAAAATGATTACTGCCACAAAAAGACATTTCCCATTTGCTGACTCTGTTTAAACACCGCAAACACTATCTCAATTACTATTTTCTTTTAAACATCTCTGTAGTCCTTGGAACAAGATAGAGATTGATCTGTGTGGCCTTCAGGAATGTCAATTTACTTTTATTCCTCCAACCAATTGTTTTAAATGAGTAGGTGGGTCAATAACCAACAGAAACCCCTTTGCACATGCCCAGTCGCAAAGATTTTCTCTTCCCAAACCAGCTTAAAGGCCCTGTTTCCTATCTGTTACAGGGTATATAAAGCTTCCTGGATTTGCAGTCAAGTGGTGTCACTCTGTCGATCATTCTTCTGACGCTATAATTAAACAGCTTAGTGACTGAAGCAATGTCATAGCAATGCCGTCGAAAGCCACGGCTAAAAGGTCTTTGGAACCCTGATTAAAACATACTGTTGGATTCGGGGAAACAGCACACCTCAAGCAGAATGTGTAGCACTAGGTAACAATGCTGCTGAATACTGAAACCTGTGTCTTCTTACACATTAGTTAAGCCTTAAAAAAAGGAAATGTAGCCAGACAGATGATAACGCACAGGGGAAACTGATTATTTAATCAAGGTTACTGTTGCTGTGATGAAACACCATGCCCACAGCAACTTGGGGAGGGAACGGCTTATTTGGATTACGCTCCCAATAACACTGTTCATCATTGAAGGAAAAAGCCAATGAACCTTAAAGATGTGATGATGTTAGTAGGGCAGAGGGACCAGTGTGAAACGGATGCCATTTGTCAAGTATCAGCCAAAAACTTCTCACAGCAATTAAGAGTTAACTGTATAATAAAAAGGTAACTCACAGTCTATACTGATCCAAGTACACAAGTAAATAGGAGAGCTGTTGAAGATTAGAAACTTCATATAATATTAAATATATCCTCTCAGACATTTATTAATTATAAAAGCCAAGAGCATATTGTGGGGTAAATCTAGCAGACATCACCTCGAGCATATTAATAACACAAGCAGTAATGCAGGCAGTTGAAGCTATGTGCTATCCGCTGGGTTGTAGTGATCAGCATCGCTTACACAACATCACTGCCAAAGATACATGACCGAAATCTAACAAGGCAGAAACACTAAATGTGCCAAAATTGCAGGAGATTGCACAAAATCACTGGCCTTTTACTTTACAGGCCATAAAAGTCAAAGGGAAGCAAGGGAAGAGGGCATCAAGGAGATTCCAGAGGCTTTAGGTATTACCCTGAACAAGTCTGAAGACCACTGGGGATTTGTAACAGATGGTTGACAAGGAATGGTAGAGGAATCTCTTTGGCTAACGGGTTGGGAATGGCTGAGGGAAGCAAAGCCATTAAAAATAAACAACACATTTGACAGATAATTAAAGTAACCTAGGTAGGAAACAATGTTGCGTTAGACAAGGGTTTTTGGAAAAGGCATAGTGAGAGCTGGACAGATTCTAGATTGTGTTTAAAGACTTAACCATTAAGATTTTTAATAAATCAGGATGAGACTGTGTGTTGAGAGCTGTGTTCTCCTGTTTTATAATCCTCCCTAGGGCTGGGATTCAAGGTGTATACCACCGTCATTAAAGGCATGCACCGCCCAGTTTCTATGGCAATTAGTGTGGCCACTGGGATTAAAGGTGTGTGTTACCATAACCTAGTCTGTAAGGCTAACCAGTGGGACTGTTATACTCTCAGATCTTCAGGCAGTCTTTATTAAAATACAATTGAAATGCCACTACAAATGGGTTACTCAGAAGTTCTAATTTCCATTGGTCTTTTCTCATTGGGCACTATTTTTGAGAGGTGTGAATGTTGTGCATTGTTCTTTCTGATTCTCAAGTTGTATTCCACTATATGGCTGTATCACAATTAGTCAACTGAGTCTCCTCATCACCAAATATAGAAATGATAGAACATGGGGCCTAAAACCAGGTAGAGACGTTTGTGCTGCTGATGCAGGTCAGAGATCTTTCTCTGGAACTGAGGAGACAACTGTCCCACATACCGATATGATGAGTTTCCACGGACAGTATGTTTCTTCTCAGAATAATATAGCAAAAAATATTGACCTTGAGATTAATACTAGATTAAGACTAAATATTTCTTTATAATTTTTGCTGAATTTCGACATTGCTCGCCCACATTGCTGGAGAGACATATGAGTAATCTCCATGGCCACGAGACAAGCATTGTGTCACCCTGATTTTTCACAGCATGGAAAGTCAGGCTGTGTTCTTCAGCATCCTTTCCTGAGGCCCATGAGACAGCTGTGGAGGGCTAAGATCCATCTTGAAGCCTGACAGCCTCCATGGCAGCGGGAGACTCCGTTGTTGCTTTATAATCCCCGTCTGTGGCAGATAACACTGACCCGCACTCTCCGTTATTTGTTTGGCTGTCACACAAAATCCCGACCGGGCCACCTGAGAGGCCTCCAGATCAAAGAGTGGTGTTGATTCAGCCACTGTTTCCTAGCGTAAAGCTGTATCTATGACCAGATGAATGTGCCGCGATTCATCTTTAAAGGTGAGAGCGTTGATCTGCCTGTGAACAGACTGGGCGTGTCTTTGAAACCGAGTGTGAGAAAATCAGAAGTGCAGGCTATGCAGACTCAACACACAGACTGATATGGAAGAGCAGGGGAAGTCTGCGAACACAGAGAGGTGATGACTCACTTGGTAGTGAGTTGGGATGTGGGCAACTGAACTGTGTCTCTTGCAGAAAGACTCTTGTTAATTGGGTGGTTTGGATTGGCTTCTCACTTGATTCTGAGCAGCGGGCGTGGGGACCATGTTTTATTCATTTCTGCAGAGCTCTCAAAGATGAACCTGCTAAATATTTGATCAGAGGATGGATATATGGATGAATAACTTAGTGAGTAACAGTATGAGAAATTATTGAGACTGATAGACACACTCTTGTGCTGAAAAGATTTGGATTTTTCTCCTAACTCCCACCTGACCTTGGAAGACAAGCCCTGGCTTAAATATTCCACACTTCCCACCTTCCTTTGCTCACAGGAATAAGTATTCTCCTTCGGAGATCCACTAAAAGCAGAAGAGGCTGCCTCCGTGTTCACATGCACATGCACGTACTACATTCCTACGGGAGGCATAGTATGTACTCAAGCAGTGGATGGAGCATTGGTCTCTTCAAAGGGCCACCATAGTGCCATTTCTACACATGCTCTAACCTCTAATCTTGGGGCACACGCACGAAAGAAAAACCAGAAGTTGTTGTTCTGCTGGTGAGGTTTGGAAACTGAGGCCCATCACATGTCCCCCGAAGTTTTCTTGGGGGGATAGGGTGGTGTTTTCTATTTGCTTCCCAATATTTTATTATCGGTACTGGTATATATTATTTACACTCTTAGAAATGAGCACTAATCTTGAGAAGACTGGATAGCACGTTGTCAAAATCTCACACTGCAGCAGCAACTTGAAGTACCTCAGCAATCTTTCTCTCTAGCAGCACCAGATGTTGCTTATTTAGATGGCTGGTGACATGTGGCTTGATGAAGATACTGTGAAGACACTCGCCAACCTCGTATAGACAGAGTCTAAATATCTAGCAAAAGGGATGTGCATCTTGAACACCGACAGAGTTACCAGAAGTACAATCCTGTCTTCCTTTGTAAGCAAGTAAAGTGAAGGGGGTGGCGACGTTGAGAAAATAAATGAAAAGAGAGATACTGTGGCTATCTTAAGGTCAAGAGAAACTTTCTGGATACTATGCAGATGATTGGATGGGCTTCTGACAGTTCACTGATCTGTCACTGGGGTGAGAGTCAAGAACCGGAGCTGGTCCCAAGGTCCCAATGAGGAGCAGAAGGAGGGAGAACATGAGCAAAGAAGTCGGGACCACTAGGGGTGCACCCACCCACTGAGACAGTGGAGCTGATCTACTGGGAGCTCACCAAGGCCAGCTGGACTGCTACCAAAAAAGCATGGGATAAAACTGGACTCTCTGAACATGGCGAACAATGAGGGCTGATGAGACGCCAAAGACAATGGCACGTGGTTTTGATCCTACGCAATCTGCTGGCTTGGTGGGAGCCTAGCCAGTTTGGATGTTCACCTTCCTAGATATGGACGGAGGGGGGAGGACCTAGGACTTACCACAGGACAGGGAACCCTGACTGCTCTTTGGACTGGAGAGGGAGGGGGAGAGGAGTGGGAGGAAGGGGAGAGGGGTGGGAGGAGGGGGAGAACAGTGGGAGGAGGGGGAGAAGAGTGGGAGGAGGGGGAGGGAAATGGGAGGCTGGGAGGAGGTGGAAATTTGTTTTTTTTCTTTCTTTATTGTCCTTTTATCAATAAAAAAAAAACACTAAAAAAAAAAAAAAGAACCGGAGCTGGCCAAAATGGCAAGGAGTTTAGAGGAAAGGCTGCAGGAGAGGAAGGGCCTACTAGGAGGGAAAAGAGGTAAGGTAGAAAGCTCTAGAAATTAATAGAGGATTCATCCTCACCCTCTTTATCAAATTCTAACCATCCCATGCATGTAATAAAATTACCCAAAGCAAGATGAGAAAGAAAATGTTCACATGAACAGTGCGAGCAATTTCATGTAGCTGAGAATTCTAAGTGTTACAGCTCTGAGGGGGAAGGAGGGGGAGAAGGATGAGAGGATAGTAAGTGTGAAATGACTAAAATTCATTTTATATATATAGTCAAAGAATAAAAAAATATTCAAAGGAATATCAAAGGAGCTGTTATCTTATAAGGTGAAGTTTCTCATATGTATTATCTAATTAAAAATACTATTTCAGAAGTTGGGGGTTTAGTTCAGTGCTAGAGCACTTGCCTAGCAAGCACAAGGCCTCAGCTTTGCTGGGTTTGGTCCTCAGCTCTGGAAAAAAAAAAACAGACAAAACAATAACACCAAAACTTACTTCAAAGAAGCAATTATGGACCTGAGTTCTGTCCTCAGCTCTGAAAAAAAGAGACAAAACAATAACAACAGCAATTACTTCAAAGAAATGAGGAGAAACAGACCCAGAAATGATATTGTTGATAATTATTAGTAAAGAAGGATAATTTTGGATTTAAGTGACTAGATTATTTAGGAAAAAGGCAAAGAAAGTATAGGCATGATAAAAAAAAGACTTGAGAGATGAAAAGAACAAGTCAAACTTCTAGAGATTAAAAAAACAATGTCTGTATTACATTGATGTGAGATCCCCCTCTGTATGCTATGAATATGTTTTATTGCCAATGGTTTATAAAGAAGCTGCTTTGGCCTATGGCAGGGAAGAATATAGCAAGGCAGGAAATCCAAGCAGAGATAGAGGAAGAAAGAAGGTAGAATGAGAAAGACACCATGTAGTTGTCAAAGCAGAAAGACACCAGAACCTCACCGGTAGGTCAGAGTCTCATGGTGATACACAGATTACTAAAAATGGGTTAATTTAAGATGTAAGAGCTATCTAGGAATACATCTAAGTTATTGGCCAAACAGTATTATAATTAATATAGTTTCTGTGTGATTATTTGGGAATGGGCAGTCGGGAAATGAAGGAGCAGTCTCTATTTACATGGTATTGTTAATTAATTAGACACTGCACATTGAAACCCAAATGCTGAGAACAAGTACAAAATATGAAATCTAGTTTGTAATCAGAAAAATAGGGTAAGGCATTCCACATGTGAGCACAAAGGAGAACGAGACAAATTTTCATACAAAGCAAAGCAAGCCAGAAGACATTGAGCAACGTCTCTAAAATCCTGAAAGACAAGGGGAAAACTACCAATCAACAGAAAGCATCCTGCAGGCTGGGAGTGTGAAATCAGGGCCTCAGACGATCCGCTGTCTGCTGAGTATCTGCTTTCTACTCTATTTGGACAGTGTTATTCTTTTTCCTCACATAGGGAGTCAGGCTCTAGGGTCTCCATACCTTTTCAGAAGATTGAAATTCCAAAGACTTCATCTACTGACAACATCCATTTTGAATTTCAATTTATAAAAATGTAGAAGGGTAGAAACATTTAAGCATCTTGAAAACAGCTACCAGTTTCTTAAAATTATAACTACTTTACCATGACTTAACCCATTCCATTCTTTGGCACTAGCCCAATAAAAATGAAAGCAATTACGTATCCACCCAAAGATATAAGCACTATCATTGTCTTAGTTAGGGTTTCAATTGTTGTAAAGAGACACCATGACCACAATAACTTTTAGAAATGAAAACTTTTAATTGGGGTGGCTTATAGTTTCAGAGGTTTAGTTTATATCATCATGGTGTGTCATCATGGTAGGACATGGTGGCATGTAGGCAGACATGGTGCTGGAGAAGTAGTCAAGTATTCTATGTCTTGACTATGGCAACAGGAAGTAATCTTAGATACTAGGCATGGCTTGAGCATATATGAGCTTTCAAAGTCCACCTCCACTGTGACACACTTCCTCCAACAAGACCACACCTCCTAATAGTCCCCCTCCCTTTAAGGACCACTTTCTTTCAAACCACCAGATTCCACTCCCTGGCCCCCAAAAGCTTGTAACAGTATCATAATGTAAAATTATTTAGTCCCACTTCAACAATCCCCATAGTCTATCACAGTCTCAACAATGTTTAAAAGTCCAAAGTTCAAAGTCTCTTTTGAGATTCATGCAATCTCTTAATTATAATCTCCTAAAATCAAAAAACAGATCACATATTTCCAACAGATAATGCCACAGCATATACATTACCATGCCAAAACATAGGAAAGGGATCATAGTGAGGAAATATGAGCCAATAGAGTCACTCCCTATGAGCTTATGGGAGTCATTATATTTGAACTACCACAATCATCTACAGCAGTGATTTCCATGAAAACCCAACTGGCAATAATCCAAATCTGTCATAAGTAAACTTTATACACATCTTGTAGAATAATACTCAGCAATAAAAAGAGCAACTCCACTTGGAAGTGCAAATAAAACCATTCAGAGCTAAGAAGCCAGACCCTCTCCTCCTCATGTATCAACAAGCAGGATGCAATGTGAGCTTGCACTGATAAACACTTCTAGGGAAATCAAACTACTCTGTAGTGACAGAGGCACACCAGAGTGAGCAATTTAAAAAAGGGATCAATTACAAAGGGGATGAGAGGAAGCTTTTGGATGTGTTAGATTCTGATGCCATAAGTGTCGACTACATCAGTTTTAAACATGCTTCTGTAAGAGACTCTAATAAGTCCTTCCTTTTTTTTCTATTGTTAAATGGATGTTGGTGGTCAGGAAAGAACTGGAATTCAAGACTCATTTGTGGGTTCAAGCTTCACATAGCTTTCCAGGCCCCTTGTCAAGAGCTGAGGATACAAAAATGGATGAGACATGACTACAGTACTCAAGATGCATTCATTTCAGAGGACTGTATTGTTGTGCTTTAGTGAGAATAAGCACACTAGCAGATGTTCACACAAAGTCCTATGGGAACATAGAAAGAGTGATCGCTTCTCTTTTGGGAGCACTGAGAATTACAATATCCTCCAAAGAAGAAATAACGTAGGAGTTGAATCTTCAAGACAAATTATTAGTTCAAAGTCAAAGTGTTGAGAATACCTGACTATGGAGTGCTCAGTCCTACATGGGACATCTCTATCAATTCCCCACCCCCAACCCCAGCTTGGGGAACATCAAGGAAGATGGGCAGAAAGAACGTAAGAGCCAGAAGATGCACAAGAGTGTTGGGAAACACCAGACGCTGTGGTCTCAGCTGTGGTTACAAACTGTGAAAGACTGGACCAATCACCATTTCATTTTGCATAGGGAAGGAATTCAAAACATTCTCCAATACCCACTGAGGGACTTTGGGCAGCTAATGGTTACTAGTCCCTCAGCCCCTCTTCAGTGGAAACGTCACTGATAAGTTGCCAGTGTTCTGGGAAAAAGCACCCAAGTCATGCTCACACAAGTAATTGCAGCTAAACTCAGTGTGGGGTGGGGGTGGGGGGCTGGAAGTAGGAGCAAGGGAAGGAGAGAGACAGGGATAAAAGAAGGGAATGGGGATAGAAAAGACAAAAAAAATCCTTATACATGTGTATATAGTTTTCAAAAGAAATTTAAAGCTGACAGTGACAACAATATCTCTAAGAAAGAGAACTTATAGTTCGGACAACAGAGACGAGCTAGAAATTCCCACCTGGGTGAAGAGAATGTATGTGGTAGACAAAGCAAAGGAGCGAGGTTGCTGTGGCATGTGGTGAATGGGAGCTCTAATGACAAGATAATACACAACACTGTGAAGATCCATGTTTGTATTGAAGTGAGGTGTGCCATGATGGACATCAGAGGCTTCCAAGAAGCACACATATTCTTACCTACCTATCAGCTATCCTCTTTCCCAGGACCTGAGCAACTCTATTCTCAGATGCTCTGGCCTCCTCCTGAGACCTCTCTACGAATGATGGAGGAGGGTCATCTTTCTATCTGTTGATTTCATTGGTTGAGCAATAAAGAAACTGCTTGGCCCTCATAGGTTAAAACATAGGTGGGAGGAGAAAACAGAACAGAATGCTGGGAGAAAGAAGCTGAGTTAGGAGTCACCATGATTCTCCCACTCCAGGCAGATACAGGTTAAGATCATTCCTGGTAAGCCAGCTCGTGAGCTACAGCAGATTATTAGAAATGGGCTAGTCCAGGTGCGAGAGCTAGCCTAGAAGAGGCTAGATATAATGGGCCAAGCGGTGTTTAAAAGAATACAGTTTCTGTGTAATCATTTTGGGGCATAGAGCTAGCCATGTGGGCGGCCGGGTGCCGGGGATGCAGCCCCGCTGCTCCTATTTCAACATACGAATACCTCTACAACATAGCAGTAAGGAAGCCAATCCCTAATGCAACTGAGGCTCTGCCCGTGTTTCTCTGTTCCTAACTTCTGAATATAATTTATTGGTCTTCTAGTATCTTGAGTTGGAAGCTTAGATCATTAATGTTAAACCTTTCTTTTTAAAAACACATTTTGTGCTTATGAACTTCAGGAATGGTCACATACATCTTCTCTGCAGGAAAAAAATTGTATAGAAAGCCACAGAATCTGTTATGTGGGATGTGTGCCCGAAGAGAAGAACTGACGAGGTCGGAAAGATGCCTGCTTTTCAGTGAGTTAGGGAACCTCTCTCAAAATGGTAGCATTTTTGTCTGCATTTGAAGCTTATGTGAGACAAATATTTTGACATGGAAAAAGAGAAGAAACATTTGCAAAGCCGTCTTTAACAAAGGCAGTGCCAGCCAAGGAAAACAATTTGACATGTGAACGCCCACGGTGGCAAAACTTAATAATCAAAATAATGGACTGGAAGTGAAGAAGGGGCCATGGCTGGCTTAAAATCAAACTGCTGAAAAAAAAAACAGCCTCTCTTTTCATTTTTCTGCAAGGTTTATGCTCTTGAACAATATCAACAAATTATATATTGTTCAATGTTCATTGGGAGGTTTTCATTTTCAAGGGAGGGATTCAAAGGGCAAATCATATGATTGGTGTTGTTTTTAGCAGCACACCTAATGACATTTCACCCTGACAGGCTTTTCTCACCCGAGTCTGTATGTGCTGGCTGAGCAAAATAGGCTCAACACTGTTCAGAAAAATGGTCGAAAGTTGAGCTTTCTCTGACTGTGAATTTCTTTGAAAAGGGAATTTGCCCTTCCATAATTCAAACCTAGTCAAACACAACTGCAAGTTTGTACACATTATCTGTGATTCATTTGGAAAAATAGACTAAGAAATGAAGAGCTTTCTAGGCATGCTGGCACTTTGGCAACACTGTGGAAGTGCACGTGGGGACAGCCATCTCTGAGGGTTCAGGCTGAGTCCTGTATTAACTAGTTCTCGTAGCTACTCTGCAGCACAAGACCCTTTCAGACTGACGGGGCTTAACCGTGACATTAAGAGAATGTGACAAAGCCTTTTCCATATCTCTGTCACCTCTTACCAAGCCAAGTGTGCAATAAAGTGGCATGATCTGCCTCGAGGTTGAGAGCTTGCCTCCAAGTTAGTAGAGAGGTACAAACTTGAGAAAAATTAGAGTTGCCTGACAGAATGTCAAATTGTAAACCTCTGGGCTTTTTTCCAACCCCTTTGAGAGTCCGAATCTCTGGAATTGGCGTGGGATGTGGAAAGGTCTGTAATCTGATTTTTAACAAGCTCCCCAGTAACTTTCTTGCTGCATGCCCAGCATCCACCTCAGGCTATTCCTGAGTGCCAGTTACTTCCTTACACGGGAGTCTGAGACTAGAAGCATCCCTTGACTGTAGAATGGAATCATTAGCTGATTGCTTGGGGTCAGCCCCAAGATCACTCATTTCCAAGCAAGAGCGGCAGAGCTGTAGACTTCTCTTCCGTATTCAAATATCTACTAACTTGTAATGCCCGTTACAAGGAGGAGTCTAACCTGAAACTTCACTGGGAGGCATCTAAGAATAAGATTGCAAAGACAAACATTTGCCTTTTGTTCTTTCCTTTGCTTCCAAAATGGGCTGTGCATATCTAGCAGCAGGGTACCCCCGGCTTTGTTTACAACCCCTGGGTGACCTGAAAGAGCTCTCAGCTTAACAATAATGGAAATAGAATCAGGGGAATCAACTGCCTCACTACAGATGGGGCCTGGTTTTCCCAAACTTTTCTTGTATTCAGTTAAGGCCCGGCGTTTCAGCTATCATGTTTGAACCAGAGCTTCTGGCTTCCTGGGAAAATCTCCCAGTTTAATCAACAATCTGATAGAATGCCTTTAATAGGATTATCAACTCCATTTAGTTAAATTGAGGAGCATTAAGATGAGAGACAAGGCTCTCTAGTTGGAAAAGATCTATTCCATCAACGCTGAGACTGGTACGTATGTAGCCTAAGAGAGTATACCATGGTATTTTTCTGTATACAGTCTTTCACCTGAAAGCAAGGCCCTATGAATTATTTTCCTAGCAATGGGAATGGGGTCCCAAGGACTTTTCTGGACCCTGTACACCACTCTTCTACCATAATCTGTCCTGAGAGTCACAGTTTCTTAAACATAGAGGAGAAGGGAATGTTTGTTCCAGGTAATACCTGGCCACGTACACAGGCATTTCAGGAGGAAGAGATATTACTGCTGTCTAGTAGAGACAGGTCAGGAGTGCTGGTCACCCTCCCAAAACAACGAATTACCAGTCTCAGAATGTCCAAGTTTTCCAGAGTTGAGACATTGTAATTGAACAACACAAACTGAGGACCCGGGAGGCCAAACTTGTGACTTCTTTCTTTCTTTTTGGCAGTTGTTTAGGTGAATCTTTGAGTCTATACCATAGATCTCCAAAGAGCAAAATACTAGTCAGCATCTCTAAATTCTCTCTAGTTCCCTTGGCTCCACTTCTTTAGTGGCCAGAAGTCACTGAGACTCTTCTTAGTAACATTAGTAGCCCCTTTGCCCAGCATCTGCATCATTAGACACAGCCTCTTCTTTCCTCTTACATTTATGTTTCTTGCCTTCCATGTCACATGGTCTCAACCTTCTCCCTTATTTTACCTGTTACCGTCAAATCCAGACCTACTGTTTTCTTTGGTTATTTTGATTCTCAGACTTCCAACAGACAACATGAAACCTGTGATTTTCAGCTCTGCTTTTAACTCACAAAGTTTTATCTTAGATCTAGAGTTCAGAGTTACAGACTCATATTCCCAACTATCCCCCAATTTCTCATTGATAGTGTTATAAGCACTTGCAGTCTCATTTGTCCTAACTGAATTTGTCATGTTTCCATCAATTCTTCTCCTCAGTATCCTTCCCTACCCAGGGGCAGAGTAGATTCCCAAGGGCTTTTGTCTCTTGATCACTTGCAACCCTTGCAGGCCGCCCATCAAGGGCCCAGAAGTCAGTTTTCAAAGCATCTATGTAAACTTCATTGGTTCTTCTCCATCACAGGTTGAACTACAGCCACTTCTGTCATGCGTCTTGCTTTAGCTTTTTAATTGGTTAAATGTTCCTCTGTGTTCCTTCCATCCAACCCACCACACAGCTAAAGGGATGGTTTGGATGCAAAGCTGATCTTGCTGCTTCCTTTCTGAATTTTTCCTCTCATTGTTCTGCTGTTGAGGACCACAGTTCTTGGGCTAGACATTACCTGACTCAGCAGACCTCGCCAGTCCCACTTGCTGGGCTTGTGTCCAGGAGTTTAGTCCCCTTTCTGGCCAACAAAAGCCACCTATTCACCACCAGCTGCTGTCTTCACCCACAACATCCCTTCTGCCTAAATGATCTTTCTTTTCCTGTGGAAAGGGAGGAGCCTTTCCATAGTTTCTGAATTTTCTTCCCTTAAGACATAGTTTCCAATGCATGCCATTTATTAATAGTTTTCTAGAGAGGAAAACCTTTATTTCATTAGATAATCCTACAGTGATTGAAAATTGTTATTGATTTTAAAATGTTTAATTTGAAGAGTTGCTAAATAGATAGGATCAGAAAGTTCAAAGTTCCTTATAGATGGTTTATAATTCGTTTTACTTTGTTTTCTTTCCTGAAATTGCAATCACATAACTTCTGAATATGTGTATCAGCTCTCTGAATATGCACTTTAACAGACTGTATTTACCACAAAGTCTTCTAGGCCTGGACCAATACCGGACACAAAGCAATATTAAATAAGTATTTGTTGAATGAGTAAAAAATATTAATTATGAAACATTATTAAAATAATAGTAAATAAAATAATGAAAGGAAATGATATGCTTAATCCAGAATTGTCCTAGCAATTGTGCCCCAACAAACTGTCACAAATGTAGTGCCTTAAAACAAAGCAAACCAGTCTCTCCTGGGACTCAGAAGTCCCAAATCTGTCCAGAGACAATCAAGGCGCTGGGGGTGCTCCTGCATTCTGGAGGCCCTGGGAGAGGGTTCACCACCTGCCTCTTTTCACCCTTCAGTGGCTCAACTTGTGCCCCTTTTCTATCTCAAAGTAGAGCCTCTTGCTTCTGCTTCACTGTCACGCTGACTTCTCTGATCTCCACGTCTTGTGCTGCCCTTCATGAGGGCTTTTGTGAGTGTCTCAGGTCTGTCTTGATAGTCAACGAACATCTCTCTCATCTCACGACCTTCAGTCACTTCCGTCTGATCCTTATGTCCACATAAGATAATATCCGAGGGCCCAGAGTTTAAGATGCATATATTTTGGAGAAAATATTACCTACTTTGTCGTTGAAAGCTCTGGGACAGTTAGATTCAACTTGGGAAGAAAAGAATGATACAGAAATGCATTACATGAAAGTCAGGACAATTATGGCTTAACCCTAGCAGAGCGACTTGGGAAAATGAGCTCTTAGTAAATCCCTTCACCTCTTCAGGCCTCCCTTGCACAGCATCGGGGCTACACTCCATGATTCTAGGTGTGCAGAGCTACATAACTCCAGTATGTGTGGTGCCTCTGTCCTCACTCAGGATGTTGCGTGGCCCACATAAGTTCAGATATGCAACCCAGCTCAATAAAAAAAAAAAGGTATCAAGATCCCATATCCAGCCTCTCTGGAGGAAAATGGGCTTCTTGATGCTAACGTCTTTCTCTGTAGGTTTTCCCCTTATGTGGCTTATCCAAATTTAAACCCCCAAATAACCTCCCAGCCCAAATCTAAGCAACTGCCCATAATAGTACAGTAAGCTACTTATTACCTACCCACTTCCTAAAGTACAGGAAAGAGCTGAAATTATTGTCCAGGCATCTGTTGCAAGTCTATTGTATTCCGGATAACTTAATCACACGTAAGCCTAAACAAAAACTTTAGCCACAGTGCTCCTAAACTGCACATTCATTTAGACTGAGTTCCAGTCTAAATAATAAAGTCTAATAAAGGACTTAGGTCATGGTTGCGTTTCTCTCAACGTAGCTCAGAGCCCAGCCAAATGTAGGAGATGGCATGAATCTCCTGCATAAGCTTCATCAAGCGTGTGGCTGCTTTATGGTACTGGGGGCATATCAAAAATTCATGGATGAGACTGGAAGCACAGAGACAACGAAGGTATTTGTGTGGCTTCGGGAGTATTGATATGAACACACTGAAAATTTAACTGCAGAGGGCTTTTGGTATTGCCACAGGCTTTCTTGTTTTTCGATAGCTTTTGAAATATGAACAAAACAAAAGAAAAAAAATGATAGAGAAAAGAAAAACTTTTTAAAAATGAAAAAGTGATCTTGAAGACGGCTATAAAGCAGGGATGCCAAGAGACACGAGTGTCCACAGTTGCACTTCAGATGAGAACGCAACAACTGCTGTTTTGTTTGATTTTTACTAAAGCTCTGGCGGCCTCTATTGGTAAAATAGAGAATTGCAGCGTCTGCAGTGAAGTGACCTTTTCAGGTGTGCTTTGGAATTAAGAC
Source organism: Microtus pennsylvanicus (assembly GCF_037038515.1). Taxonomy (NCBI): domain Eukaryota; kingdom Metazoa; phylum Chordata; class Mammalia; order Rodentia; family Cricetidae; genus Microtus; species Microtus pennsylvanicus. The sequence goes on from NC_134584.1 coordinate 26,351,400, forward strand.
GTTAAACTTCCTAAGGCTGTTGCGTATCTCTTGCCTTTCTTGTTGTTTCTTTGTTTGGCCAAATGTCTTTACTTCTTCCATTCCATCCCATGTTACATCCCTCAATTGCTGTTTTTAAAGTCAGGAACCCTTTATTATCCCAGAAATTAGGTCAATTTCTGCATTCTTAGCATACTTGGATTTCAGCTTAATTCTTCGGTAAAACAAATACCCCAAATTCATTAGGCCCTTCTTTAAAAGTGTAGTTTACACCAGAGCAGCTAGTCTGGCATTTAAATATACTGAAATTCTGAGATGTATCTCCCACAGTATCCCCACAGTTTCGGTTTTCAAAATAAACCCAATTCCAGGCAAACACCAACCTTGAAATTCTGTCACAGGCAAACACCAACCCTTGGAATTCTGCTAATCTGCTAATTTAAGGGGAGATGGAGCTCAGCTTTGAGTATTCGAAAAGGATTGATTGTCATTTAGTTTAAAGAAAAAAAAGGTGTCACTATTGGGTTGACTGAATGATTTCAATATCAACGTGAAAGGGAGAATGGCGGGGGCGGGGGGGGAGCCTGAATAAGAAGGAAAGAAAGCATACTCACTCCGGCCATAAGAGAAAATAATAGGTCAAGACCGCTCCTTCTGCAACTGGGGAGAAGAAAAGAGGGCGTTAACTCTTGGAAGCTGCCTCCCCCTGGGTGGCGCGCGGGGTTCAGCACCTCGGAAAGCACCCCCTTCTACATGGGGATTACGCATGCTCTTTGGGGCTCTCCGCAAAGGCTCTGTGAGTGCGAACGTAACTCCAGTAACTCTGTTAAGTCACTTGCGGGTGACAATATCGGACAAATAGAAAACACCAACGGAGCTCCAGGCAGTGACGGCGTGAATCAACCTCCAGGCAGTCAGAGTGAGACGCGGATGTTCCCGATCTCTGTTTTTCTCTAAAAGGAGAGAATTTCGTCCGGGCAACAGCAGAAGCCGACAAAGGTACTGGGAAGAGAAGCGGTAGGAGACCTGTGCTCTTGAGCAGGGGTGTGTGTCTAAGTGACAACGGGGAAAAGGAAGACCCTTGATCCGGGCCACTTTCCTGGAACTGCCCTCCGTTAAGACCTGATGCTGAGCTCAGACAACCCTTGAGCCCAAGGCGGTTCTGGGTGCGAGGATTTGGCTCAGCATCCTCTTTCCAGGTGTTGTCTTCAGTGGCTTCTTAGAAAGCTCCTTGGACCCCTTGGGTACCACACCCGGAGCGAGCGGTGCCTCTCGGATAGTTGGCCCGCAGAACATGACCCAGAGGCACCTGCGCGCGCAGGTGGCTTCTGCAACCACAGCCGCCACCATGAGTAAGGCTGCTGCGGGTGATGAGCTTTCAGAATTCTTCAGCCTCACCCCAGACTTGCTGGAGGTTGCCAACACGAGCAATAACGCGTCACAGCAGCTTCCCGACTTGTGGTGGGAGCTGGGGCTGGAGTTGCCTGATGGTGCGGCGCCCGGGCATCCCCCGGGCAGCGGCGGGGCAGAGAGCGCAGACACTGAGGCCCGGGTACGGATTCTCATCAGTGCGGTTTACTGGGTAGTTTGTGCCCTGGGACTGGCCGGCAACCTGCTGGTTCTCTACCTGATGAAGAGCAAGCAGGGCTGGCGCAAATCTTCCATCAACCTCTTCGTCACTAACCTGGCGCTCACTGACTTTCAATTCGTGCTCACTTTGCCCTTCTGGGCAGTGGAGAACGCTCTAGACTTCAAGTGGCCCTTCGGCAAGGCCATGTGTAAGATAGTGTCCATGGTGACGTCCATGAACATGTACGCTAGCGTCTTCTTTCTCACTGCTATGAGCGTGGCGCGCTACCACTCTGTGGCCTCCGCTCTGAAGAGCCATCGGACCCGAGGGCTTGGCCGTGGCGACTGCTGCGGCCAGAGCTTAAGGGACAGTTGCTGTTTCTCAGCCAAGTTGTTGTGTGGATTGATATGGGCTTCTGCCATGTTAGCCTCGCTGCCCAATGTCATCTTTTCTACCACCATCAGGGTGATGGGCGAGGAGCTGTGCCTCATGCATTTCCCCGACAAGCTGCTAGGATGGGACAGGCAGTTCTGGCTGGGTTTGTACCACCTGCAGAAGGTGTTGCTGGGCTTCCTGCTACCGCTGAGTATCATCATTCTGTGTTACCTGTTGCTAGTGCGCTTCATCTCGGACCGCCGCGTAGTGGGGACGACGGATGCAGCCGGAGTCGCAGCGGCTGGGGGAGGCCTGAGTGCAGCCAGCGCTCGGAGGCGGTCCAAGGTCACCAAGTCAGTGACCATCGTAGTCCTGTCCTTTTTCCTGTGTTGGCTGCCCAACCAGGCGCTCACCACCTGGAGTATCCTCATCAAGTTCAACGCGGTGCCCTTCAGCCAGGAGTACTTTCTGTGCCAGGTGTACGCGTTCCCAGTCAGCGTGTGCCTAGCACACTCTAACAGCTGCCTCAACCCGATCCTCTACTGCTTAGTGCGCCGAGAGTTCCGAAAGGCGCTCAAGAACCTGCTGTGGCGCATCGCGTCGCCTTCGCTCACCAGCATGCGCCCCTTCACCGCCACCACCAAGCCAGAGCCGGAGGACCACGGGCTGCAGGCCCTGGCGCCGCTTAACGCCGCTGCAGAACCTGACCTGCTCTACTATCCGCCCGGTGTAGTGGTCTACAGTGGGGGACGCTACGACCTGCTGCCTAGCAGTTCGGCCTACTGAGACCTGCCAAGGCTCAAGAGGGCCTTCCACCGACAAGGAGAGGGGAGAGCAGTTTGCGGGCTGGAAGAGCGGGATTGAAGGAAAAAAGTAGGAAAGGAATGTTGCTGGAAAGGGCAGACTGTGAAAAGGCCAAAGGACGTTCTCAGCAGAAATCAGGTTAAGGGAGAAACATCCTCACCTGGTAGAGCCAGCAGCCTTGGCTCAGGCTCCCCACTACCCTGTCCCTTACTCCAGCTCCCACTCCCCTACCCGGCCTGTTGATCGCTGTGGGACACCTAGGAGCCATGGGAAGTGGAAACAGCACTGGGAAGCAGAGAGACTGGGTTGCTCAGGAGCTGGGCTTAGCTAAATTATGTCCAGACCAGGGATCATTTGGCCCAGAGACTTTTATGGAGAACTTTATGGGGCCTCAAAAGCAAAATTCCACAGGGTAAGTTGCCCACAAAGCCCGCCTAAATGCCCTTTGATCTGCTAGACTGTCCCAAGCAAAGATCTAACTTGTCGTGACTGTCTGGAAAACGGAAAATGAGAACTAGAATCTTTTATCCTTTATCATCCTGGACAGGACTAACATGCACAAGCTGACCCTCATCTCTCTGCTGTGCCTCTGAGCACAAATGTCACCCGTGCCATTGGGAGTCTCTAGGAAGGGGTACAAGAGATAGTGCTGTGGTTAGAAGGAATGATATAGAGAAGCTTTTTCATGATGCAGCCCCTAAAAAAGGGGGGGGGAGACTAGATACAGAGTGGGAAGTGTAGTGTCTCCTCTGAAAGCCTGGGTACCCAGAATCTGTTGAGGACAGTATGGATACCTGGCGCTTTGGTCTATTGCTGCAGGTGAGGCAGCATGCACCCTGAACGATCTTCTGAGAGTAGGGGTGCTTTAGCAACCCCCACCCCCACTCTTTCTGAATGGACTGACAGATGAGAAACTACCTAAGTAGCAGAGAGAGGGATGGCTCGGTGCTGTTTGGGACTTAGAAGAGCAGGAAATGTTGTCCAGTTGTCTTCTAGAAATTGGGGTTTGATCTTTCCAAGGGGGAGGGAGGATTCAAGTAAAATCTATCCTAAAGAGAAAGAAGGGACCGTTTCCAACAGCCAAATGTACGAGTGAAGCTGTGTAGTTGACAGAAGAAAAGACTTGGAATTTGAGTAGAAGACTGGCTAACCAAGTTCCAGGTACTCTTGTGTGTTTTGTTCATTGTGCATGCAGGCCAGCCAGAGGGCTGTCTTGAAGGAGTGAGTAGACTCCTCAGTTCTAGTCACAGGGTAAGAGACTGCTCTGAGAACTGAGATCAACCCCTTCCTCAACCAGGGTCAATAGAGGGTCTCCCTTTCTATTTGCCTTGGTCTGGGGTTAAGGGGTCAGTAGAGCAGGCACCTCACACTGTGGTGTGGTCACTTTCTGAAGTCTCACTAGAAAACCACAGCTGCTTAAATGGCCTCCTGAATGATAAGACTGCTTGGTAATTTTGTCAACATTGTACTCTTATATGTGAGACTTAAAGCTTAGTCTATGGGATCTGTGTGCCTGCCATCAAAACCACATTTTCTGCAACACAGCTCCAGGCACTCAGATACCTTCCCACAAAAAGAACAAAAGCAAAGCAAGCCCTGAGGCCTTGTTCTGAAGCAGTCACACCAGGCCTCCTTGGCATGGCGGCATTATTAATGCTGGCATTATTGACTAGCAACCAGGCTGGCACCTGTTGGAATGTGAGCCCCCAGGGCTCTGTGCTGGCTAATTTTATGTCACTTTGACACAAATTAAAGCTGACTGAAAGGGGAGAACTGCAATTGAGAAAAATGACGGTGTAAGATCCAGCTGTAAGACATCTTCTTAATTAGCCATTGATAGGGAAGGTCCCAACCCATTGTTGACTGATTCTATCCCTAGACGGGTGGTCCTGGGCTCTTTAAGAGAGCAGGCTGAGAAAACCATGTGGAGCAAGCCAGGAAGCTGCACCACTCCATGGCCTCTACATCAGCCCCTGCCTCCAGGATTCTGCCCTCTTTGAATTCCTATTTTGGCTTCCTTTAATGATGAACTACAATGGCAAATAAACCCTTTTCTCTCCAACTTGCTTTTTGGAGTGTTTCATTGCAGCAATAGAAACCCTAACTAACACATGTTCCAATTTGCAAAATAAATAAAAGGGCCAACATAAGAGGAAACAGACAATACCACGTCCACGTACAGCATCGGTATTAGATTGTTCCTGGAAGATTAACGTCACTTGCTGTTCTAATTTTGAGAGTGCTATTGTTTGTGGATAGCTCTGAATTCTTAAGCAAAAGTACTGATGTGTTTGTTTCTGCTGTGGGCATTACAGAAAGAGAAGATACTGAGCTGGGGCTAGGACTTCATGCAAATCTCTGTAAAAGGAGCCACTCTGTTCAAATCCAAGGCTGAGGGCTTCAGAGAACACCACAGGGAGAGTGAAAGACTATGAATTCTGTCCACTCAAAGACAGAACAGCAGGAGGTGGCTGGGCAGCCCCTCTGTGTGCCTGTGGTTAGGGCAAAACCCAGCACAGCCCAGACTTCACAGTTAGAACAGACAGCCAGAGAGTCAAGCAAGACAATGCTTAGAACAATGATTTGGACATTACATTGAGGCTACAATAAAAGAAAGGGGTATGAGAATCCAGGAAGAAAAGACAGATTTTGCTCAAAATAATATTTGAGCCGGGTCTAGGTAATGTGGATGCAATGTTGACAAAGATGCTGAGGGTGGTGGGGGAAGGGGAAGCAGAAAGCAAACAGTGGACCTTCCCTTTGTCTGTTAGGAGTTTCCTGGATTACTACTGAAAATGTTTACACTCCTACATTAATTTTGTCTAAAGTTAAGATGCTTTTTGGTCAGAATGAATTTCATTTGTCAAAGAAAATAAAAATTGGGGTTTTCAGAGGTGGTTAAAGGCTTTTAAAAATTGGATTATGTCCACTCATGCAAACTTAATGGAACTGAGTTCGATGGGTAAAGTATTTATATGTGTGTATGTGTGTGTGTATGTGTGTGTGTGTGTGTGTGTGGAGAGAGAGAGAGAGAGAGAGAGAGAGAGAGAGAGAGAGATATTGCTGATTGCTCTAGGTCCTTACCCTAGCTCAGTACTCTATCAAATGTTGCCAAATCAACATTGTACATTGATATAGTAATATTTATTGCTTCTTGTGTTAGCCTTTTTTCTCCAAACAATGATTCATTGATGTTTGGTCACTTGTAATAAAGTCCATGTCTTGTGACTGATCAGTGGTGACCTTGTTTGACTTCTTTAAGGTCCAAGTAGCATGGCCCTCAAATGAAGGACATTCCCAGCTGACCCATTCATTCATTCCCAAGCCTTCAAAGACCAAAACATGTCCCTGGAATTACACTTAAGGATGACATGGAACTCTCCAGGTTCCATATAAACCTTGTAGAGGTGAGCATATGTAGTCTGAGTTTTCCTGTCTCAACCCCCTGTTCCCAAACAACCAGCAGCCACTTTTCAAATAACTGACTCAGAGACTTAATATAATTTATAAATGCTCGGTTGATAGCTCATGCTTGTTGCCACCTAACTCCTACATTTAAATTAACCAATAATTCTTAACTATGTTTTGCCACATGGCTCATGGCTTGCTACCTCACTTTCTATACATCTGGCTTCCTTGGTGGCTGTCTGGGGTCCCCTCTGACTCTGTGCTTCCTTATCCCAACATTCTCAGTTTGGCTTTCTTGCCTAACTTTATCCTGTTCAGCTATTGACCAATCAGCTTGTTTATTAAGCTGATCACAGTGACATATATTTACACGATGTACAGGAGGGTTATTCCACAGAAGGTATAAGTAGGAAGAGTGATGGCTTGGTCTGCTTCTTTTATGAGGATAACGGACCCAGGACCTCTTAGAAGCTGCTTGTCACTGCCTCACGCCACAGAGTTCAGAGGAGGTGCTGCTTCCCAGGGTTACATGTCTAGTCTGTCAAGTTTTCAGTTCTCCAGCATAGATCATGGTGGTTGGGATAAAAGCTAGGACAGTTGGGGTGACTTTATGTATGTCCCCTAAGAAGATGAGATGATTTCCTCACGGGCCAGGTACATTTGGAGTTGTACAGATGATACCTAACAAGGGCCGCAGAAAACCTAAGAAGGGGCGTGGTGAGGAGGGCTTGCCAGCAATGGCCAGGGCATTCACTGAGCACTGATCACATGCCAGCTGTCTACTTGTGCTTGCTCTTCCCTGGAAGCAGGAGAGTCAAGGCCCTGGATCCAAAGCCCAGCTCTGTCACTTGTGAGTTGGGGGGCTTCAGATGAGCTACCTCATGGCTTTTTGCCTCTGTTTCCTCATCTAAAAGTGAAGAACAGCCAAAGTACCCATGGTCAAAAGTGCTGTATCAACCAAGTTTAAATCTTTGCAACCATGGGAAGGACTCCCCAAGTGTTAGGCGCCAATTGTTACAAAGTTTTGAGAATGGAATTCATCATACCAAATGCATACATGAGCATGTGTGGTTTGGGGATATTAAGTACGTTGCCACTGAGTACAAAAGAAAGGATCAAAACTAGGAGGGCTCTAAAGTTCATGATTAGTTTTCCTATTAAATAATGTGGTCTCTCAGTATGGTATCAATGCAATCTCTTCAGGCTGCTAAAAAATTCCCCACATGGGAGCCCACTGAGGGGTTTAACTAAAGAAAAGGTGCTTAGTTGGGGTGGGACAGAATATCTTAGGAGGAACCCAGAAATTGTTTCTTGAAAAGACTCAAGAAAAATGTGTTTACTGCATCAATGAAACAGATGAACACTCTTAAGTTGCACAGCTTCCAGAAGGAAACACTCCAAGCACATCTGATAAGAGTGTCATACATTAACCGGAACTAATTTTGAGCAAATTAAATGTGAATAAATCAACACCATAAAACAATCAGCAATATTTAAGTATTTCTGAATTTGTTGAAGTATGTGATTTCCAGTGATATACAGACTGCTTTTTAAAAATCAGATTTTAACACCACAGGTAGGATTGATTTGCTCCTCAGATGTTATCCAGGCCGGATATGACCTTGAGAAATGGAAGCTGACTTTCCCCATCCCTGCATCTAAAAGCAGGTGGCAAGGAAGATGCAGTGAGGTGGGCAATCCTACCACACTCACCTTTCCCATGTGTGCATGCAAAGTGAGATTGCAGTGTGGGATATACAGTTCCTCAAGCCGTAAAGTCCAAGAACATACTGGTTTCTTGCCACAAGCCTCACCTCCTCGTTTGTCCGAGGTTTGAGCCGATGTCTCTTTTTAAACCTAATCTACATATCTAACAAAGAGAGCCACAAAGCAACAGCCTATCAGTGCCACTGCAGAGGCTGTGATCACCACCACAATGACACTCCCAGCCATGTTGACCAGGAAGCCCAGACCAACTCCAACCAAGATCTGAGCCAGCTGCACCATGGAGGTGAGGGCAGCACAGTCCACACCTTTGCCTCTTCCACTCTTGTCAGGTGCTCCTGGGGCTCCCCGCTGCTTCTGCAAGAGAAACACAGGGACAGATGTTGATCTACAAGGCACTGTCACAGGGGGGGTCAAGGGTCAACTTACTTTTCCTGGGAAAATTCCAATGGTAAGTACCTTTGTGTTTCATGGGATCTTGGTTGGAACTGACTGTGAGCTCACAAATCAAGAACAAGTTCACGTAAGAACAAACTACATTCCAATGCAACCTTATTAGATTCCGTGCCATTTTTATACATCACAAAACAGCATCCTTCTTTGAATTTATTTCAATCTTTTAAAAACTTAAAAGGGATTGTCATCTTATAAACTATTTGAAAACAAACAGTAGGCTGTGCTTGACCAGCAGGCCATAGTTTTCTAATTCCTGATTGAGGGACTCCAGGGAACTCCATTGTTGCTGTCTTCCTTATTTACAAGGAAGCCTTTTCCTCCAACTTTAATGAGCATACGGCTCAAACATGAACGTGGTCAGGATTCTCTTTGTAAGAAGTGCATGAATACAATGTTGCAGAAACTCAACAAAGTGTCCATTCAAATATTTTTGTCTACCTTGGTGTTAAAAAAGGCAAGTGGTTTCAAAAGAATGCTAAATTACTTTTAAACATAGGAGAAACAAGTTTCAACCACTTCTCAGCATGGTTATTTGGTTAATATGTTAACACTTGGTATATATTTGGCCCCTGTCCATTCACATTGCCATTGGGTGTCTCTTACATACATGCAAGGCCTTGCCCAAGGCTGTGTTGCAGTTGGGACCTTATTTTGTTATTAGCATTCACCTAGAGCAGATGTTGCTGTCACTGTCTCCAGGACAATAACTCTAGCTGTCATTTTTGGAGTTCTGTGAGGTATTAACTAGGTATTATGCTGAGCACAGTACACACACACACACACACACACACACACACACACACACACACACGTATATAATCTTTAGTGTCCCACTCACTTTAGGAAGTGAATGTTACTAATCTCTTGACTGATAAGGGTATCTGGTGTCTGAATGATCATTCCCTTTACTTGTGAGCAAAATAAGCCTTGGTAATGAGATAGTTAGGAGTCACAATCATGGTCCTAAAACTCAAAAAGTGCTCCACGGTTCACAGCAAGGAGGAGGGAAGAACTCAGCTAGGCTGGTTGTCATGTCTGCATGATGATAATAGTTTATGCAGTCTTCTTCCAAATTCTCCCCTCCCCCGCCCCATTCCTCAGGTAAATTCTCTTTGCTACCCACCTCCTTCTCCTCCTCAAGGTGGTACTCGGCAATGAGGTTAAAGGGCACAGTGTACAATGTACTGGACATCACACCAAACATAGAACAGAGGGCCAGGGTAGAGTAGACATTCGGAAAGAGTCCTATGAATCCTGTTCCCAGGCCAAAGAGCAAATATCCAATGAAATAAAGGCCCTTTAATCCGATGTAGGAAACCAAAGCTTTATGAAAGTCTGTTGAGAGAATAAATAGGAAAAATTACAGCTGGCAGGTGCCTCACAATATCTAATAATTTCAGATAATCCTTTCTTTTGAAGATGCATTTTTTTAGACAGCTTCCTTTGATAATAAGTCAGGAGCAAAACACTTCCTTATCTGTGTGCAAGAAACAGCTGGGTTTGGCGATCAATTTTAAAGCCTTTGCATAAAAGGCAGCATAAAATTGCCTTGCTGGTTTATTGTCCATAGAAGAGAACCAGGTACTTTTTAGCAGTCAGCCAAATATCAAAAGAATATGAAAAAGAAGAGGCACAAAAGCAGACCTTGGTGATGGGACCCAGAGGATGAAAGACACAGAGGAAGAGTCATGTCCATTCTGATGAGAGGGTTCTGGTCCCAGTGGACCCAATGGAGCATGTGTGCCTATCCTGACCCTACCGCCCAAAGTCAGGTTGGGAAAACAATCAGGTTTTGCAGAACCATTCAAATCATTCTTAGTTTCTTAATCCCAATCTGAAGGCAGTCTGCACAGGTAAGAAAGTTGTGAGGTTCTCTGCAGACATTTTCCCCACCCTGTCAATCACACAAAGGCTGTGAAAGGGTTCCTACAGTTCCCCCATGATGGAGACAAGTTTCTTATTTGCTCATCATCTCATCTTTCTTACCTAAAACAATGGAAGTAAAATGTTAGTTGGAATCAAATGAGGTGAAATATATGAAAAATCACCCAGTCCACTATAGGACACATAGAAGATATTCAGTTCATGTGACCAACTGCAGGGTGGGCCAAAGATAGCTAACTTTGGACTTGGCATACACTTTGCACATACAAATATAAAAAATACAGAGGCTGGGCTATCCCTCTTCTACTTTAGTCTATTGGTCCACATTAGCCAGAGAATAAATAATAGATTCTTGAGATGCGCCTATTAAGAATAAAATGTTGCTCAGCCACTGGAATTATTATTGAACTTATGCTTCACAGACAGGAAACAAATCTGTATCATATTTGAATCAGTTACAAAACAAAACACTGTCTTGGGTCACTGGATGAAAGACAAGCTGCAGAAATGGCAAGCAGACAACATTACTTCCCCTATCAGATGCAATCCATGTCTGGAGCACTGTTGCTAAGGCTTGAGAATGGAAGCAGTGCAAAGCTAGGTCAATTTCAGAATAACCCCAGACAAGCCTGTTTGTTTAATGGTTTATATTTATGCAGAAAATGTAGTCTAAGGTGTCTCAGTGCTCAAAAGATAACAGCAATGCATAGCACCTGTCTAGGTGTGTACAGCAAGTCAAAGAGAAGCAAAGAAAGATAAAGAAATACTTGAACATATCTATAACAACAGCTCAAAGGTTGAAAGTCTGGCTTACAGTGCTTTATTCATGAAAAGAAGTCAATGCATCACAGGGACAAAATTCCCTTGCCTCTAATGCCTATGATACCAGGGTGGGCCACATCCTCAACAGTACTGCCTTTGTAGTGGGAAGAAATGACTGAGTTTAACATTAGTCATGAGCATTAGTATAGGATAGGGCAGGCAGCTACGTCTCCGCGCTCAGTTCTTGCAGTAACTGCTAGAAGGCTGTCTCTTGGCTGTGTGGATGGAGATGAGAACAAGTCCAGTTCTCTGTCACCACCCCACCCAGGGATCCAGGTTGACCTGTGGAGCTCTGTGGAGCTGGAGACGCTGGAGAGCTACAGATTTGCTAATTCACCTATGAAATCCACAAAATATCTATGGAATCACGAGGGGTCTTGCTCCAGCAGAACATGGAGCTGCTGGAATTCACATCTCACCTGTCCAGTATCTCACCATCTTACTCACAGAATCCCCTTTTGTTTTCTAAAAAAATATTCCCCAGAAACCCACTGATTACAAGCACAATTCAAGGGCAATGACTCCTAGACTGACTATGGAAAATGACACTGCACATGATCCTCTCTACAGGAATAGTTTTTCCATATTTCCTAAACATTATCAAGAGTCTAATAAAAAGAAGAAAAGAGATTCTGAAGTATAAAATCTGGGTCCTGCTGCCAGCCTGTGGAAGGCTTTCTTAGGAAAAGAACTTACACGAATAAAGTGAAGAGAACAGGGAGTTGATGCACAAGCCCCAGCATCCAATCTCAACTCCTCTCTCATAGATGAGGAACTCTGTGGAGTTGTGGGAACTGTAGGGATCCCCATGGTACACAATCTGAAAGAGAGGGGCCAGCAGTTGAGTAAGGAGCGCAGGATGCACAGCACTTCTCGTGCTCCTAAACCCTTGGAGAAAGGAGCCCTTCATCCGGTGCGGAGTCCAATCAGACACCACCGGGTCACTGTATTCATCTACTATGCCTCCTTCAAGGGCCTTCATGATAAATAGTTATGCATCAAATATAAATAACATTTCTTTGGGGTGATCTTTAATGGTCCTCCCTCTCATCCTAACTCCTGGCCCCACCTGACTTAATCCCATTCTCTAGTATAGCTAACAGACTTCCTACTCACCTCTGCCTATAGTAGGGAGTCCACTTCTTTGTTCCCAGCTGCTCAGCCCCAAAACAACCACACAGAAACTGTACTAATTAAATCACTGCTTGGCCTATTAGCTTATGCATATTTATAGATTACTCTTATATCTTAAATTAACCCATTTCTACTATTTTATATTTTACCACAAGGCTCATGGCCTACCAGCAAGCTTCCAGCTAGCAGCTCACATCTTTCCCCTCTGGTGGCTACATGGCATCTCTTGACTCTGCCTTCTTTCTCCCAACATTCAGTTTAGTTTTCCCCACCTAGCTCTCCTCTGCCCTATCACAGGCCAAGCCAGATTCTTTATTCATTAGCCAATAAAAGCAACACATATACAGAAGAACCTCCCATACCATCTGCCCACACCCTTCCTATTCCCACTTAGAATTCTTTCTTGTCCTGTTTTATCTCTGAAACTCTGAGCCATCCCTCAAGGCCGGGATCATGCCATATATCTCTTTTATGAAGCTTGACATGAGCTCTGAAGATCATACTTACTCTTGTCTAGTTGTTATATTTGACCACACAGTGGTAGACCTCAGAGTATTTAGTTTTACAGGGTGTAGAAGCCTACTTCTAGAATATATCTGTAAACCAGTCCTCGAAGGCACCCTTGGCTGTATCTATTCCAAAGGCCTGACAGAAGAAGCTCCCAATGAATGTGTAAACATAAGACACAAGTTTACCTGTCCCATGAAATCTGTGAAGAAGAGCATGTTTGACAGGAAGGCTGTCCATCCAATGAGGTGGCTGATGCAAAGGCAGCGATAATGGGAAGGCATGTTCACTAACGTCCTCAGAAGTGACTTCATCGACATTGCCCTCTGACTCTGGAAAAAAGCATGAGTCTTCAGCATAGGTGCCCAGGCAGCAGAAGGAGTCAGAGCAAGTACCATGTGACATCTCTGTCACTTGTCTATCATATGACATCACATGTAGGTTTCCACAGGACAAACTTATTGATAATGTGATATGGGAGTATCATATATCAATCTGTTGATTTCATTGGTTAAGCAATAAAAAAACTGCTTGGTCCTGATAGGTTAAAACATAGGTGGGAGGAGTATACAGAACAGAATGCTGGGAGGAAGAGGAAGTGAGCTCAGAGACGCCATGCTCCCCGCTTCCGGGCAGATGCACGCGATGAAGCAAGCCGCCAGGTCAGACATGCTGAATCTTTCCCAGTAAGACCGGTGCTACAGTTTATTAGAAATGGGTTGATCGGGATATCAGAATTAGCCAGTACGGGCTAGAGCTAATGGGCCAAGCAGTGTTTAAAAAATTACAATTTGTGTGTTGTTATTTCGGGGCATAAGCTAGCAGGCAGCCGGGGTGCTGGGGACGCAGCCCCGAGCTCCTATTACTACAATAATGTGCTGTTAAAAATGAATGACTGCTTAGCAGTTACAGGTCCATAAATAACGTTTAAAACCTAAGGCTGGAGAGTTCAGGGATGGAGCTCCACTCAGTGCAAGGCATAAGTGACAGCTGACACTCTGTCTTTAAATGGTATTCCTGCAAGAGGACAAAGCCCATGGGCCTAAACTGTCCCTTAGATAATTACTACTCTTAGAACCTGGTAGGCTAATTCAAGGTGAAGTTCATGATCTCTTGTCTAGATGGTAGCTACAATTATGTTTTCTTACATGTAAAAAATGGATCTGGAAAATATGCTTAAGGTTACTAGTTAGTGGACCCTGAGGGAATTAACAGACAGTTACCTGGTTAATACTAGCTGAATCATACAAGTCCTCAGAAAACAGAGAGTTGTTTTTGTACCAGCTGGGAACAGAAGCAGAATTCTGAGCAACTTCAAGCATGAGGGTTGAAAACAGAAAGGGTCACATGGAAAGGAGCTTGAGAGGAGCCCTTCACAGCTTCACAGTTCCTGGCCAATGATCCACAAGAAAATAGGGACCTTACTCTCACCCCAAAAGGAACAGGGCTCTGCCAATGACCTGAATGAGCTGGAAGACAGGTTCTGTGCAGCTGAAGCTCCAGATGAGAACACTACACTGTTGACATCATGACTGCAGGGATGTAGGACACTGAGCAGAAAACAAAACCACCAACACTTCTGACCTACGAAACTGTTCTAAGCTGCTACATTTGCAGCGATGTAAACTAGGAAGTTAACAGAGAGCCAGTCAGTTCCCTTTGCTAGGTAGGTTCCCGCTCTCAGGTCACTTCTCTGTCTCTTGCCAATGATGGGCAGGTGTAAGTGAGCTTTACGGTGCGTTAAAATGGGAACAGTATAAACACACACACATATAAAACATGAGTACTCATGACCCAGATTCCTCACTTTAGGTTTATGCATTAACAGCAGGGGCTGTAATTATTATTATTATTTGGTTCCCACAAGCTTGAGAGAGCTGGAATTGATACCACTGATGATGTAAAAAGTCTTTAACATCTTGTCATATAAGAGAAGAAAGAATTAAGCAGTCAGCCTCGCTGAGGACATCAAGTGAGGTGGGTTGGTGGCTCTTTCTTCTTGAGTTTTTTAAAATTCTGGGTCTTGACATAATGAAATTGAAACCTAATTAGTAGAATTAAAGGTCTCCTGAGATTGTCTGTTTTCTTTATAATAACATATTGTCCTAAAGCTCCTTTTATCATCTATTGTCATATAGTACTGTATTATGGAATATGTCTTTTTACATAATTGGAAATATGAGGAAAGGATCAATTTATGGTAAGATAGCCATTCACTCTGTTATGTTAAATGTCACATTCTTGGTTATTTTCTGCACATGAGACTTCTTTCTTGGCCTTGTTCTGTTCTAGAACTCTTTTAAAAATAATTTATTATTTTTTATTTTATGTGCATAAATATTGGTATTCAGTCTGTATGCATGTCTATATGAAGATGTCTGATTTCCGAGAACTGGAGTTACTGAGTTGTGAGCTGCCAAGTGGGTGCTGGGATTGGAACCCATGTCCTCTGGAAGAGCAGACAGCGCTCTTAACCACTGAGCCATCTCTTCAGCCCCCTGTTTTATAACTCTTAAACTTATCTGATACCTCTTCCTATTTCTATGTTGAAAATATTAGATTTATCAATTCTGGGCTCATCATAAGGTTGATACCTTCAGTTTCATCACCTTGTTTGCATTTTGTATGTTGAGACAGGATCTCACATAGCTCAGGCTGGCTTTGAATTTTCCAGGTCCCTGAGGGTGAGAGAATGACCTTGAACTGCCAGTCCCCTCCTAAGTGCTGGGATTATAGATGTGCACCATCGCACCCAGCTAACTCCACTCATCTTGTAGTATTTAACCCACTGGTGGGGACTATGCTAATTTTCTTATACATACACACATACATACACACACACACACACACATAGCACTCTCTTACATACAAGAATATAGAACCTAAAATAAAAGATTACTGTAACAAACATGTAGAATTACTTATTCTTCTTCCCAGGGAAAGGTGGCTATTGTCCAGGGAAGGGCAGCTGACCTTCACGCTTTTAACCAAGCACTTTCTCTTCATTTTGTTTCTCCTTTCACCCAAAAAGCACACGCTCGGGAAAATCAGTCTGGCAAGCAAGCATTCTGCCTTAGTCCAAATATTAATGGATCTTTCTTCTTTCCACATAATTTTCAGCCTTCTCCATTGTTAACCTAATTTCTCCTTCCTTCCAAAAGTAAATGTGAGCCTTCAAATTGAGCTTAGCATTTCTGTAAAAGCTGGAAATATAAATATTCAGTTTTTAACTCAGAATAAAAAAAAATCTAGCTGGCATCTTACTTCTGACCCATTGGTTCCCTGAGCAAAGCCCTTCAATGGCTTGGAGGCCCTAGGAGTTGTCTTTGAGAGGGCCGGGGAGCCAGGCAAGGACCACGACTGGCCCTGCTCGTAGCCCTCCAAGACCAGGCCTTGGTTTCAGTTTACTGGAACCAGCTGGAGCTGAGAAAGCAGTTCTCTGGGTAAACCACATCACAGGGGCAGCCAATCAGCAGGCAACCCATAGCCTTCTGCTAGCTCAGCAGAGAACTATAGCCTCCTGCTAGCTAAAGGGAGCTTTCCCTTCCCTGCTGCTGCAAAGTTCCTAACCATCAGGGCCGCCCACAGATCAACCCCAAGACGAATATCTCCTCTCTAGAAACCCCAACCCATCTTAAAAGGGGCCCTGCAAGCCTCTCCAGCTGTCACTGTTTGCCACCCCAACACGCTGGCAGGTTTTTATTATTATTATTAATAAACGTTTTTGCTGAATGTATACGTGACTGGCGGTTTTTTATGGAACTTCTCTCGGATCTTAACAGTTTTATTGCGCAGACTCTACACCATCCATCGGCTGGTGACTGGAGAGTGGTGGATTTGCAAGTGAACTCGCTTCAGGGTCCTCAGGAGGAAGACACACCAAGGCCTTCCCTGATGGAGGAAACGCAAATGTTGAGAAGATAAACAGTTTTGGCATGCAGGGATGGGAGATGGGTTTTTATAGGATCTAGTTTGAATTCCAAAACAGGTCAGGACTCTTTCTATTCAGAATTATAGTTCTAAATTATGCAGCCACCCTTGGTTTGGAATCAAGGACTGTGAGAAAGCTCGCTAACTTTGACCTTGGCTTTGATCTAGGCCCTGACGTGCACAGCTGGAGCATCCCTAGAAGATCATGGAGAAGGGAAATGCATGGAGAAGGAAGGCTTCCATAGGAGCCCACGATGCCTTCTCTGCTACTTCTTCGTTAGTTTCTTTTACAATACTTTTTTTTTTTAGCTTTGCCCACTTTGGTGTATTTTTTTTATTTGTCTTGGAATAGGTCTTATTTACAGAATCCCTGCCTGGCCTGGAACGGGTACATAGACCTGTGCAGATCTGATCTCACAGCAATCCAGCTTCCTCTGCCTCCTGAGCGCTGGGGTTAAAGACACGGGTCACCACACCTGGTCTAGCTTGTCTCTTAAGCCAAACAACAAAAACCGTTCAGATTCTGAAGCTTGTATGTGAACACACTGCTGTTATTTGCCTCATTTTTTTTCTTGTTATTCAACTGAAGAACATTGTTTGACGTGTACTGCACGATGATTGGGAATATGAATACACCATGGAATAACTGGAGAGGATTAAGTGACCTGCCTCGTTGACGGCATTTATCTTTTGTTTTCCCTCTCCCTCTTGCTTCCTCCCCTTTCCATGTTTCTGCTTCTCTCTCTCTCTCTTTCTTTCTCTCTCTCAGAATGAAAACAAAACAAAAAAATGAAAATCAAAACCAACATATCAAACAATAGGATAAAAAATAACAAAGCAAAACAAAATAAAAAAAAAAAAACCTTGCACACACACTAACCCCAACCAAAACAGTAACAAAAACCACGGAGCCCCTCATTTGATGAGTTCCTTTTGGATGGTAATTGATTATCAGAGTATAGAGTTTACAGGCTTTTTTTCTCATCTGGCACCTCGCCTGCTCCTGCTGCTGACTGTATCCTTTGCTGCGCAGAGATCTTTTAGCATCATGCAGGCCCATGTTCCTCTCCTGATTTTGTACTTTGGGATGATAACTAATGAAGAGTCTCTGTTCCCAGACAAAGGTCCCATTGTTTTCCCTGCTGTCTTCTTCTAATGGTTTTACAGTTTGGGGCTTATGTTTAAGTCTTTGATCCCTTCTCATTGGCTTTCAACATAGGATGTTATTGTGATCTCGCTTCATTCTTTCATGTGTGCATATACAGATTTTCCAACACTTTTTATTGAAAACTATCTTTTTTTTCCTAATGTTTATCTTGGCTAGTTTTTGTCATAGATCAAATATGAGGATTAATTCTTGGTTGTCTGCTCTGTTCCATTGGTGTTCATGCCTTATCATGCTTTGTTAATTATATAGCTTCACAGTAAAGTACTTAATGCCTCTAGCTTTGTGCTTTTTGTTCAAGCTTTGGATATCTGTGGTCTTCATGATTTTATATAGTACTAGATATTTTTTCTATTTCTGTGAAAAAAGTTACTAGAATTTTGATAGTGAGGATATTGAATATTTAGATTGTTTTGAGTAATATGGATATTTAATAATGTTAATTATCCTCATTTCCAATTAATTGTGTTTTTTAATATTTTTCACCATTGCTTCATAGTTTTTAATTACAGATATTTTTAAGTATTTTTGTAGCTGCTGTATATTGTTTTTAGTGTATTGATTTTAGTTCTAGATAGTATCCTGGTTTACTTTCTATTGTTGTGTAAAAACACCATGACCAAAAGTTACTAGGTGTGTTGGCAGCTTTTGTGTCAAGTTGACACAAGCTGGAGTCATCCGAAAGGAGGAAACCTCAGTGAGAAAATGAGTCTTTAAGATCCAGCTATAGGACATTTTCTTGATTAGTGGTTGATGCAGGAGGACTCAACCCATAATGGGTGGTGCTATCCTTGGGCTAGTGTGGGCCTGGGTTCTATATGCTGAGTAAGCTATGATGAGCAAGTCAATAAGTAGCACCCCTCCATGGTTTCTGCAGCAGCTCCTGCCTCCAGGTTCCTGCCCTATTGGAGTCTGGTCCTGACTTCCTTCAGTGATAGATTATGAAATGGAAGTGGAAGTCAAATAAACCCTTTCTTCCCCAACTTGCTTTCGGTCATGGTGTTTCATCATAGCGATAGTACCCTCACTAGGAACACTTGTGGAGGAGAGGGCTTATTTGACTTTCACATCCCAGTCACACACCGTCATGAAGAGAAGTCACAGGCACTCAAGGCCAAACCTAGAGGAAAGAATGAAGTAGAAACAATGGAACAAGGCTGCTTACTGACTTGTTCCCCTTCTTTCTTATACAATCCAGGCCCATCTACTTGGGGTGGTACCACCCAAAGTGGGTTGGGCTGTCCCACATTAACTGTTGCTCCAGAAAATGTCTTCCACAGACTTGCTCACAGGCCAATGTGATGGAAGCATTTCCTCAGTTATGGTTCCTCTTCCCAGACGACCCTAGCTTGAGAGAAGTTGCACAGATAGCCTGCTGGAAATATTTGCCAGTGTACTAACTTTTGAATATCCTCACCTCTACTTAATTCATGGTCTGGTTCTAACAGATTTTGGGTTGTGTTACTAGTCTTATGAATATAACAATCTATCCTCCACAAACAGAGACAATTTATGCTCTTTGTTTCCACATGGACACTTTCTTTTTTTTTGACCTTTTCTATTTCCTTGTCTTCACTGATTGCTCCACTACTATGTTACATAGAACTGACAGTGGGTATCCTTAGCACAATTTATTAAGAATTTTAAATCATTAAATGATGTCGAATGTTGTCTAATGCCATTTCCACATTTCTTCCCTTAATCACAGTGTTAACCCTTTGTTATATAAATGTGATACACTATGCCACATTTATAAGGAAAAAAATTTTGCTTGATCATAGTAAATATCCATTTGGGTGTGTTGCTATATTTGGGTGTGCTAGTATTTTGTTGAGGTCTCAACATCAGAGTTTATTAAGAACATCGGCCTGTGAATCTCCTTTCGCTGCTCTCTCTTTGGTATTGGCATAGGAATGATTTCCCCGAAGCATTCAGAAGTTTCCGCTCTTTTGGATTCCTTTAAAAGACTCTGAGAAGAATTGGCACCAGCTATTTACACGCTTGGCGGACTCCAATAGGAGCTCATTCGGCTGTAAACATGGCATGGGATACCGTCACGTTTCTCTTGAAACCTCTCCTGGGACCCACGGGCTGCTTACAAGAATGTTGCTTCATTTCAATATGTCTGTGAATAATCTTGTGTTATTCACTCCTAGTTTTACACTACTCTAGTTGTGAAAGGCCCTCAGTCTGGGGGGGATTCTAATTATTTTTTTAATTATAGGTTTAATTTAAATTTGTAATAAAATATTTAATTTCCCTCTTTTTTCTTTCTTTTTTAATTGTTTTTATTGAGCTATACATTTTTTTCCTGCTCTCCTTCCTTCCTTCCATTTCCTGTTCTAGCTTCCCTCTGCACCCACCCCCATGCTTCCAATTTACCCAGGAGATCTTGTCTTTCTCTCTTTCCTAAGTGGATTCATGTATGTCTCTCTTAGGGTTCTTTTTGTTGTAGACTGTAGGCTGATTATCCTTTGCTTTAGGTCTTCAAATCCGCTTCCGAGTGAGTACATACTATATTTATCATTCTGGGTCTGGGTTACCTTACTCAGTATGTTTTTTTTTTTCTAGTTTCGTCCATTTACTTGTCTATTTCAAGATGTCATTATTTTTTTTTACTGCTAAGTAGTATTCCATTGTGTAAATGTACCACATTTTCCTTATCCATTGTTTGGTTGAGAAGCATCCAGGTTGTTTCCAGATTCTGGTTATTACAAATAATGCTGCTACGAACAATAGTTGAGCACATGTCCTTGTGGTATGATTGAGCATCCTTTGAGTATATGCCCAAAAGTGGTATTTCTGGGTCTTGAGGTATATCGATTCCTAATTTCCTGAGAAATTGTCATACTGATTTGCTAAGTGACTGGACAAATTTGTACTCCCACCAGCCTGTGGGGCTCGCCCAACATGCCTGGCTCACCCTCGCCCCTCAGTATAATTTTAATCTTAAATTCCTAGGGAAATTTTCTGTTCTGTTCAATTGAGAAAAACATAGATTCTAATGCTACTGGTTAGGTTCACATGGTATAAAGTGTGGTTCTAAGCCCATGTGTCCTTGCCGATTTTGTCTGGATGATCTGTCTACTGCTGTGGAATTTACACCGTGTGGCTAGATGTTGCTGGGATGGTTTCATAAAGAAGCTGACTGGTCAACAGCTGGACAGGATAAGGTTCCGCAGGACAGTCAGACTAGGAGAACAGTGGGAGAAGGGAGGGTGGACTCTGGAGTCACCAGCCAGAAAGAGAATGAGTGAGACACTCCAAATGGGATAGAGGTGAGAGCAATGAGCCTTGGGGCAGCACATAGATTAATAGAAATGGATTAAGTAGTCATTCATTTAACAACAGGCCTGAGCTATTGATCGAGCATTAATAAGTAACCTTAAGTCTCCGTTTGGTTATTTGGGAGCAGGCGGTCAGGACATGAAAACCCTGCCTACAACCTACCACTGTGGGTATTGTCCGTGGTCTCTACTGCATTGCACCTCCCTCCAGATCTGTCAGTCATGGATGCTAAAGCTGATGGAGTCCTGCATAGTTATAAAGTTTATCTTTCTGTAACATTGATCTGTTTATCACTAATACCCTTCGACGCCTTTTAAAATTTGTTTTTGTGGAGCTGGGGACCAACCCAAGTCTTGCACATGCTAGACACATTCTCTACCAGGAAGTCCTACCCTTGGCTCTGGTTTTATGGATTTGACTGAAACTCTGTTTTATCTAAGACTGGCCAATGTGAAATTGTTACTGCATTCCCATACACACTAAGGGGGTTTTTGAATTTTTTTTTGATTTGTTTGAACTCTATAGCTCCTTTTTTCTCTACCATGAGCATTCTCCCCAAATCTCTACCTCAAATCCTGACCATCATGCAAAGCACCACTCTGGGATGATCTTGTTTTCTTCATCCATGATGTCTTACTCTATTTACTTAACAACAATTTCAACATTTTGCAAAATCAATTATATTTGAACGCATGAATGAGTGACAGTCAAAGTGCCGTCTCTCTAGATTTACCACACATTCTTGACAATGGCCAAGCAAGATGTAAGGTTCTGGTGCCAGCCTCTTCTGGGTTTGGCTGGGGGTGAGGGGAGACTTCCTGCTCCGCCCGTGTCCTGCGCTGCCTATGCCCCTTCCCTTTCACAGGTGTTTGCCTTTTATCTTGACAGGAAGATACCACTTCCTGCTTCTTCCCTTTGTCTTTGTGGCATCACCCCTGAGAATCTCTTGAATATGTAATTCTACCCAAACACCTGCTGTTTAGAAAATCTTAGAGGATACATTGCTTTTATAGCGTTTTCTGCTTTGTGCCTTATTGTGAAGGCATAAATGGCTCATGCTCATTTATAATTTCCCAGGCATAGAGGCTGGCTTATAGATTCCTCAGCACAGGGTCTGGGCAACAGTCAATGTAATAGTCTCCAAATACCTAGTACAGTGCTGTGCACACGCTCAGTTTCCAAAGCAGTTTGTTAAATTAATAATAATGATAAACAATAGGCTTAGATACTTAATGTCAAGTCTAAGAAACACCTTTATATCTCTATACTAGTTGCAAAATACAATAATTCTGGCAAATCGGCTAAGTCAACAGGAGAAGCCAACCTCACAGAGAGCGGTGACTCACTGGGCTGGTTATATATCGTTTGCTTAGATAGCATCCCCTGATTGTCTCAGAGCACTCAGCAGTCTCACAGATTCATTAGAACAATGCCTAAAGTTACCACCTAGCTCTCCAGGGGGAACCATCCTGAGTGACTTACACAGATCATTCCATGTGAACTGCACAATGCCCTTGCTGGTAGATAGAATTACTTTCCCATTTCATAGAAATGGAAATGCCCAAGGTCATACATCTTCAAAGTTGGCAGTGCCAGAATTTGGCCATGCTCTAAACCTCGAGGCTATTCTAAAGCCACCCTGTCTGCTGAAGAATAATGAAGGTCAGTCATGTATAAGGCTTAGATGTCTGTGCTAATAAGATGATCCTTTATACTAGAGCCCCAAAGAATGGCTATTTAAGGGCAGCTGATGGAAGAATGCGGTTCATGCACCAATGTTGTCCAATCTGACACTTTATAATAATAAAGAAGCTCTACACTTGGCATGCTTGGGTCAGCGGTACTGGTCCCATGTGGCTCTGAGCTTAATTGCAATTTAAGTAGTTATGTAGGGTTAGTGGCCTTCATAACTACTCAACATGATTCTAATTTCTTCTCCGATCTGACCATTTCCTCTCAAACTTGATCCATTTCTCTGGCGTGCAATTGAGGGTTTTGCTGTTGTTGTTGTGGTTGTTGTGGTTTGTTGTTGTTTTGGTGTTTGGTGTTGTTATTGTTTGTTTTTATTTTAAAGTTGAAGCTAATGAGCCTGTTGCCCAGCCAAATCATGCTATGCAAATTTTGTGTGTCCAATCCAGTCATCAACTCAATGACATTCTCACTCGGAGAAACAAAGTTATAGATGATAGTTCTTATAGAAGAGACTGTTTTCTGAGGCCAGAGGATGGCTGGAGAGCTCTCATATGGTCTAAGCTTTGACAGTGCCATCACCTTCCCTGATCTGATGTTTTGAAAGGAGTAAGAGGCAAGAGAACCACAGAGGCACAAAATTCTCATTCTGAAGGCTAATGGCTGATTGAGGTTTTGATTCAAATAGCATTCACAAAAGTCTTCACATCAGACCAGCAAACAAGTTCTCACAAAGAAGACCATGAAGACTATTTCCCCCATTGAAGAAAAAGAAAAAGATTACACATATGTACCTGTTCAAAGGCTTTTTTGTTTGTCCCTTCCTTTAACAGCTCTGTGTCTGCATCATCGGGGTTAACTTTCTCAATAGAACCATATTCGTGAATTGCATCTGCCGACAACGATGGGCTCTGAGGGACCTGGTAAGTGGGAGGGTCTTCGGCAGCGTCTCTGAGCGGGGCTTCAGGGATACTGCACAGGTGGACGAGAAAGCACAAAGTGAGCACCAGGCCAGAGAAGAAGAACATGACCTGGAACTCGGTGCCCAGCAGCCTTCCCAGTTCCAGATGCATCCAGTCTATGGCACCCAAAAGGTAGCCAAGGGCGCCACCAAAACCTGAAAAGCAAAGGAAAGAGCGAGAGATGAGTTGCTATAGTCAGCTAATCACGCTGGTTCCCCACCATGCACAGGCCCTCCTCTTCTGGGAAAAAACTTCCTGAGGAGACCAGAGAAAGCCTGGTAATTATGAAGAGACAATGTAGCAAGAAACTAAGACATCTCTGGTGGAGTAGTGTGGGTTTAAACCCCAGCTCTGGTGTTTACTTGCTGTGACCATGGTCTTGCTCATCAGTTATGCAGCAATAACTGAAGGTCATGATTGGAAAATGACGGGTGCTCGGCACAGCACCAGATATACAGCAGGTGCTTGGTAAATTACCACTATAGATACCATAGACCTGAAGTACCATGCTTAGCTACTCTGGGTCCCTTTAGATAACAAACTCTCCCATAGGGGGCACACAAGTGTGACATACAAGGCACCAGATATACCATTCAAAGATGTCTATTTACTCAGCAGTAAAAAACAAGGACTTCTTGAATTTTGCATACAAATGGATGGAAATAGAAAACACTATCCTGAGTGAGGTAAGCCAGACCCAAAAAGAGGAACATGGGATGTACTCAATCATATTTGGTTTCTAGCCATAAATAAAGGACATTGAGCTTATAATGCATGTTCCTAGAGAAGCTAAATAAGAAGGTGAACCCAAAGACAAACACATAGGCATCCTCATGAATATTAACCTTCATCAGGCGATGAAAGGAGACAGAGACAGAGGAGCACGGGACAGAAATCTCAAGGTCCAAATCAGGAGCAGAAGGAGACGAAGCACGAGCAAGGAACTCAGGACCGCGAGGGGTGCACCCACACACTGAGACAATGGGGATGTTCTATCGGGAACTCACCAAGGCCAGCTGGCCTGGGTCTGAAAAAGCATGGGATAAAACTGGACTCGCTGAACATAGAGGACAATGAGGAATACTGAGAACTCAAGAACAATCGCAGTGGGTTTTTGATCCTACTGCTCGTACTGGCTTTGGGGGACCCTAGGCAGTTTGGATGCTCACCTTAGGAGACCTGGATAGAGGTGGGAGGTCCTTGGGCTTCCCACAGGTCAGGGAACCCTGATTGCTCTTCGAGCAGATGAGGGAGGGTGACTTGATCAGGGAAGGGGGAGGGAAATGGGAGGCGGTTGCGGGGAGGAGGCAGAAATCCTTAATAAATAAATAAATTTAAAAAAAAGATGTCTATTTATAAAACACGAGACTCAAAACAAGAACGCAGAATTTCACCTTATTTAAAGACACTATTCTTACTACATTCTATCTATTACTCAAATGGCAATGTGTGAACTTCCTGACTCAAATATCTTCAACTCTGTAGAGGTCCTCCATGCAGACACTGGCTTTGGTATCACACATAAAATTCTGGTGTGGACAAACGCGTGCATGTGTGTGTGTGTGGACTGCAACAATAATAAGCATCTCGATTGTATTTTATCTTTCTGTTAGGATGCGAGGAATCCCAGGTATGGAGAGTTAGCAGCTCAGAGCTTATCTTACCATCACTGAAGAAGAGCAGATGGCCTGGGGGAAGCTGAGCATCTGTGTCCGTGTTCTGAGGGAGCCTTGTACGGGGAGTGGCAGATGATTCAGTGGTGCCTGTTCAACCTGACCACTAGGATGTGGTGGGGCAGTGAGCACCCTCATAAATGTGGCTGGGGCAGATGTCGCTCAACCTAAGTGCTTCCCCTCCCACACCTTTGCTTTCTATACCACTAACGCGTGGATGCAATCTCTGAGGAAAGAAATGGAAACCATTCCAATCTGATTGAAGCCATGTTCCCCTGTCCTGTGGCAAGGCCCTTATTGTAGAAGCAACTGAACTGTTGGCCTTTGCAGGTTCACAACCATTTTAGACATAAGTTTTCATCCAATGTCATCCTTTGCTGGATGATATCTATACAGCAGACTAGAAAATTTTCAGCAAACCATTGTCAAAATCACAATGTTCTTATTCAACCAAATAAATTCTGATAGCGTGCCAACTGCATTTGCCCAAAATTGCGTATTCTCTGAGATCAGATTTTTTTTTCACACTGGAAGTTTCTAATTTTTGCTAACATGCCTAATACAATAATGGTTCATGCAAAAACATCAACTGTAATTACCTCGCCATTTTTCTAGAAATGAATTTCTCAGTTTCAGCACAGAAAATGGCTCACCAGCCTAGTTCAGAAACTTCCCATTTTCTGATTGGACTCATAAAATCTGACTTCTGTTTCTTTTCGTGACTAAGGATTAGAAATGAGTATATTTTCAGCTCATTAATTGATCTGGTTCTTGAGCCATTTGTCACTATTTACAGTTAATTTTTCAAGTCTACAGAACTGAGACTTATAACACTTGCGTATTTAGGCATCAACGGGGTGAAGGCCTTTGAAAATGCACTAGCGCCATCTAGTGGCGACTAAGAAGAACGGAGTACAGATGTTAGAGATAATGCGCTGAGGGAAAATCCTTTTGAACCACGCTGCAAATCTCAGCCTAATTCCCTCTTGCTCCAGCAGCGGCTGTGGTGAGTTTTACAAAGCCAAGCAGGTGCATCTGGACCTCCCTTCACCTCAGGGAACCACACACATCTTGGAACAACCTTGGGTTAGTGGAGTGATTCTTCCATCCTTCATCCTCCGAGATAAAGAGTTCTGAGACACACTTTACAAGGCTTGTCAGGGAGCATGGAGAGATGGAAGGTAGAAGCCAACTCCATAATGCCTGGTCAGCACATCCAATAATAAGTCCCTCCTTCCCTATGGAATTAATACCCAAATAAACTGTGTGTCTATATTCCCAGGTCTCAACTTGTACCGTAATCCAAATGAAAACAGACACCACATCTTCAGTTAGGTGTTGGCTTTTACCCCTCCCCAACACCCAGTCAGGTGGCTTGGGTTAGTCACTTTAACTCCCAACAACACAACACAACCATTGTGAAAATTGAGGATGTTAAAATAGAATATTCATCACGCCAACAGTTTCTGAGGCCCTTCCATATTCTATGCACTGTTGAAAGCACTGGTCATAAAGCAATGAAAAGACAGTTCCTGCCGGTGGGGGATGAGGAAGCAAACAAAGAAACCACAAATGAATCAATGAATACTAAGAGATCACATGTGAGCATAGGATCTGGAAGGAGAACAAGGAGGCAAAGAGGGCTGTTGGCATCAAGGGGCATTGTGCTAAGTGGCAAAGCTCTCCCAGGGACATCGTGTTAAGTGACAAAGGCAAGCAGGAAAGTATACATAGTGGGTGGAAGCAGAAAGAGCTTGAGCACATAGAAGAAGAGCATAGAGGCACAGCACAGAGGCACAGCACAGAGGCACAGCACAGAGGTAGAGCACAGAGGTAGAGCATAGAGGCAGAGCACAGAGGTAGAGCACAGAGAAAGAACGCAGAGGCACAGCACAGGGACAGAACGCAGAGGCACAGCACGGAGGTAGAACATAGAAGAGTAGTCGGTTCATGGAAGCAACAATGGTGAAAGGGGCAGGGCTGGTGATGGCCCTCACTGCTGTGCACTGTACACAGGCATTGACGACATTATCACACCGAACCCTGTAAATAGAGATGGCACGTGCTGAGTTTGAAACTAAGCTAATTAAAGAGAGGTGGGGGGATGTCTATAGTTTCCACGCTGGCTGTGTCTCTGCCAGGGTGCCAGAGGAAGATGTGAAAGTCCCCCACAGGCACGAACTTCAAAAGCAATCCAGTTGATGAAACAAAACCACTCATCCCACAATTATTCATGAGTGAGAAAAAGTGAAGATAGCCCCAAACATGAAAGACAGTTCTTCAAGAAAAGAAAGAAAGAAAGAAAGAAAGAAAGAAAGAAAGAAAGAAAGAAAGTTCTTCCAAACCGAATCAAAAGTTTGGTTAAATGGGGCTCTATCTGAAATTTATTTTTAGCTTTCCTCTTGGTCTTTTATTTTCTAAGCAGAACATCTTATTTTTACATGTTAGTATTTTGTGCCCACGTTGAAGTACTTTTTTGAAGTTAGGAGAAGCCAAGCCCACTGAGTTTCTTCCCTTTCTTCTGCAGGAATACACAGGGTTAGTTTCTCCTTTACATTCATTCCTTTACAAATACTACTTTTTCAGAAGGGAGCATAGCGAAGCCAAGTGAGCAACAGCTCTGGCCTTCGACCCTGGGCACGTCTCTTTATTCTGTGCGTGGGTCCTTTTGCCAGTTTGTTTGCAACTAACATCATAGGCTCACAGGCTTGGGGACAGGGGACACAAAGTTCAGACCTCCTGAGCCAGCACTGCTGCAAAGGGGAGGCAGGGTTTCCCAGCCTGCCAGCTGCAAGTTTGCCACCCACAGATAGATCTCACTGCCCAGAACAGCACAGTCTGCAATTCAGTTTAGCACAGATACACTGGGTTAGGAACTCTCAACACAAAGCCACTTTCTCCCTCTAAGCATGGGTTTGGTGGCTCACTGGGCTGATCTCCACAGTGACTGATGTGCATACGGAGAGGCTGAGAGTTTGTCCACCAAACCCATCACAGCTCCTGCTGAGCCGGGGCCGGAGAGATGATGGCTACTTTTTAGTGGGAGAGACAAAAGGCCAAATAAAATAGCTTTCTAGGGGACAGTAGAAAAATTCCTCTAACACATTCCACATACACACAAATACTCACGCATACACGCACGCATGCGTGCACACACACTGAATGTGCCGGCTTACATACACAGAACAAGGAATGCTGCATTTTACGAATGGCCTAGCTGTCACTGTCATGGATAATGCAGAGTGCCATCATCAAGTAGTCCGAGACCTTCGAAACAAAGCTCTAAATTGGATGGGGCTACAGACTACTACTCTGGAAGGGAGGAGCTTGATCCTGCTCTTCTCTTGAGAAATGGACTTGCTAGAAGCTAGCCACACACAGTGACCTCCCACAGGCCCTGGAGACACTGACTGACATCTGCAGCTTGGTGCTTACCATGAGACCAAACAAAGGAAAACCTAGAAATCAAATGTCTCATAAGTGCAATTAGGACTATATTTTTTTAACTATTGAATTTCTTTTCTTTAGTAATGCCCCTTCTTCTGTGCTAATGGATCCCAGTTTGCTCCAGGGAAGTGCCACTGTCCCTAAAAATTAAAAGCTAAGCAAACCTTCACTTTTTAACTTCAAGTGCCTAGTAAACGATCTAATTGTGCTCAGTGAGAAACAATAAATGTCTGGGGGGAGCAGAAAGCTCTTGCTTTCCTCGTTTAAACAGATGATGCAGGTTCTTTCCCCAGCTTCCTCCCTGACTCTGCTCTCCATTCCTCCTGTCTAGAGACAAACATGATGGCACTATAGCAACCATCCCGTATCCAAGAGTAACCAATGAAAGTTCAGTTGGTGCTGATGTGGACAACTGACCAAAAGCCACCATGTATTCACTCCCGGGCTTCTTGTTATTTTAAAAATAAAAGTACACCAATACAGGCGTTTAAGCAACTGTTGTGTGAACATTGTTAAGATCAAGTCCTTCCCTAAACGATGCGTTCCTTGAACACCTGCCACGAGAGGGTGGGAGGCATCAGTAAAGCACAGTGACTCCAGCAGGACAGGAAGTGGCTCACTCATCTGCACAGAAGGCTGATAGCTCTGCCACATCTTCCTCACCTTCTTGCTCATTAACACACACTTCTGTGGATAGTTCCTTCTTTGGCAAAATGTGTGGTATTACTGGGGTGACTAGAAATGTCCTAAAAATAGGAGATAAAACAATACCAAAGGCCATGAGGATTATATAAAAATCTCCCGTTGAGGACAGCCTGGTCTTTTAAACTGAGAAGCCCTGGATTGTTTCCTCACAGCTGGACCCAACTTTCTCTTGTCACCAACTGCTCTCCCACCAGAACCAGGGGCTGCAGGTACTTTAGGAGACCTTAAAAGAAGCATCGTGTGGAAGGACCCGAGAACTGCAGGAATGAGACCTAGTAGTCGTGGTCTTTAGACCACGAGCATAAAAATGTAGAACATTAAAAACAAATCTCTTTATAAAGAACTTTTGTGCTCTTATGGTTATTCAAAAAAAAAAGAGAGAATATCTCCAGTATGCTGAAAAGGACAATGAAAGGGATTGGGGGAGGGAGCGAGAAAAACGGGTATGCTCAATCAATATGCCATCTTTTCTTCGAAGGGGAGCTGGGCTCAGGGTCAACGGCCACTGTATGGCCTAGAGTGCACCTGTTCTCACATTCATGCCCTGACATCCTAAACCCTAGTGTGACTGTGTTTGCATGGGGTCTTTAAGAGGTGCTCACAGTTAAATGAGACCTGGAGTCACCCTAGTCTATCAGACTGGTTTTCCTGTATAAGAAACACCCCTGGGGGCAGGGAGAGTGAGGTGGGAGGCACTTGAACAGCAGCGAGGTCACCTGAGGACTCAAGACTGATGTCTGCAAGCCAGGAAGAGGCTTTGGCAGAACCCACCTCCGCAGACATGACCTTAGATTGCAGCCTCTATAAAACTGTGCGGATAGCCTTCCTGCTGTTCAAGCCAGTCAGGCAGCAGTCCTGGGGCACAGCAGTCAGGCTGACCAGAGAACCCCCGGGGTGCTGCACTGAAGGATGAATGCTGAACTTCAGCCCGTCTCTCCACGCTGGAGCCAGCCACCAGATCCCCTGTGTATCCACTCAATAAACTCTGTGTTTTGATTATTTTCTGGATAAAAAAAATCAATCAGATATTAAGTCTAATTGCAATTTAGAAGAGAGGAAGAGGTGGGAATTCCAGACCATTTTTGATTTCTAAAAAGATCTGAGAGCCAAGACCTTGAACCCAGAGAAGAAAAGAGAGAGGGCCTGGAAGGAGTTGGGGGAAGGAAATAAATATGACCAAAATATATTGTTTGAAATTCTCAAAGAATACATAAAGGCATTATTAAAATAAAAAAACGAAGAAGTGTTAGGTTGGAATTTATTTTGAGCATTGGCAATTTGACTGCTGGTGGCCAAAGAGCCCGGGGAAGTGTAAATGAAACAGACTTGATGTCTGTGCTGGAAACATGCTGAGAATTATTCGGGGCACAGAGAATATGGAGGGGCCCCTAAGACATAAGGCTTGAGATGCAGAATGAAAATAGCATGTGGGCCCGGTGGCGGGACGGGGGGATGACTTAGCTGAGAGTGAGGATGCTGAGCAATAGAAGGAAAGATGAGGCAGGAGTTTTCCCAAACTCCAGCTGTGTTCTGCAGCATTTAGACCTCCAGAGGCATGGAGGTCAGGCGCCACTGACACACAGGATTGCACCTCTGGCCTTGTACTTTCACCCAGTGTGGCAGGAACAGCTGACTGGACTGGGGCCGCCTCACCCCTTCCTAGATTCACTACTCAAATATTTGCCAAAACAACAAAACCAGACTTCACGGATTCCACATGCAGGAACTAGTCTTGGCTCTGGAGGTAGGACCCTACATGGCCAGGGAAGGAGACAGGGTGCTTCAAAAATTAACGTGCATTCGGCTTGACTATGAAGACAGTAGAATAAAGCAGCCTGATAGAGTCTCCCTGCTGGATATAAAAATCCCCGGGCTCAGGGTCCTGCCTTCACTTGACAGGCTAACAGGGACTAGATCAAGGATGCCTGGTGTGCTACCAAGAACTGCTTGGGAAACGGCCTAGTGGCAATGGAAGGAGGCCGGCAACAGCCCCCTAGGAATGGCGAGAGCCCTCCCTGCCCAACCAACAAGGACATTTTAAGTGAGCAGGTTGATTTCTTTATATAATTAAGAATTCTTGAAGATGGTGAGGGCTCACTTGCTTTCTCAATTCTAGTTTGAGATTTCAATGAGAGTGAGACCGGCCACACTCTCTGGGGTTCTTATTCAAATCAAAGGCAAATTCCCGAGCCCCACCTGGAATTCACCGAATCAGCATAACTGGAGAAAGACCCCAGAAACCTGCAGTTTCAACACATCCCTAGGCAAGGCTGATGCAGCATGATGAACGCCTGAGGCTCTCTGCTTTAAAGAGAAGGGTCAGTGCACAGGGCTCCTTTTCACTTCCGCTGCACGTGTTTCCACAGCATTCTGAAGAAACCTCTTGCGTGAACATCCTTTTCAAGAACTCAAACCCCAGTCATGAGCTTACTTTGTTCAGGGAAACCAATGGAGACAGGGCGGAGCGCGTGATAGGTGCTTCCTGTCAACTGATCCATTCATTCAAAAGACGCCAAGTGCAGAGACTCTGGCTGCCTTCCACTGAAGTTTCTCCCCATCTGTGAAGCCGAAGGAGAAACTTTCCGGAATGGTCCCTACCTGTGAAGAGGGCGTGGTAGTGGAGACCCTTCTCCTTGTCCTTGTGGGAGCAGACGTCGAACAAGTAGGCTTTGATAGGCCCGTCAATGAAGTCAGCCGAAAAATCGAAGAGAACCACACCTGTCATGGTGATGCTTACGGCCCAAACCAGCTTCCTCCTTGGGTTAGCGACCAAAGCTAAAACAGAAACAAACATCGGTCCTCTGCAGTATGTCTATAGCAACCCATATATTTTTATTTCACTTAAACTGCTGTCAAGTCATCCCTTTTCGGTTATGTAGTTTTATTTTTACATCTAAAAATGACTTTTTTTTTTCACGTTTAAAAAGTATGCAACTGGATGCCCAGGAAAGACAGATCTATGGACAGGAAGTAAATTGGTGATTGCCTGGTACCTGGTGCCTGGGAGAAAAAAAGGGAGTGTCTGCCAGTGGGGAGTGGCTTTCTTTGGAGAGGGACATGAAACTATCCCATATGGGCACAGGGGTGACGGTTGCTCAATCTCATGACTATTCTAAAAAGCTCTGGGTTATATACTTTATCTGAATACTCTGGGGTTTTAATGACACCTCTTTACATCAAAAATAATAACGATATGAAATAACCCAAAGAAAATCTCTTAAATCCTAGGTCCAGTAACAGCTTTGATATGGGGCTTCCCTTTTTGCACGTGCAGACATGCAGTTCTACAGAGGGGCCAAACACAGGACTTCTCAGACCCTGGAGAGCCTGACTGCCATCGGAACCACTTTGTCGAAGCACAGATTGCTGGCACCATTTCCCAAGGCTCTGATTGGGCAGGGGTAAGGGGACGAGTATGACAGCTGGTAACTCTACAGCCCCTTGATACACAATTTTGGGCAACCCAGGCAAATGAGATCATGGAATATAAACATGTCTATCCTCAACCAACTCCCTGATCCCTGATTTAGAAAGCCACTGTATGCTTTTAGCACTTGAGTAGAGTCCATTCCACAAGCTCTACTCATCCTTCAGATCTGCCGAGAGGCATATACTGTTGTGTCCTTTGCTTATTGTTTGTTAAGCTAAAGACAGTGTGCAATATGGAAATGTATTTGAAACATTCCAGTAGAAAAGTAAGTGAAAATGAATTGACCCTCTGTTTCTTACCTCAAATTTCCTAGTTATAACCTACGTTTCCTTATCTATATATCCTTCTAAATCAGTGGTTCACAACCTGTGGGTGGCGACTCCTTTGGGGGGGTCACATATCAGATATCCTGCATATCAGATATTTACAATTCATAACCATAGCAAAATTACAGTTACTGAAATAGCAAGAAATAATTGTATGGTTGCGGTTCACCCCAACATGAGGAAATGTATTTAAGGATCACAGCGTTAGGAAGGTTGGGAACCACTGTTATAAATATATACAAATATTACCTACTTATCTTGTATCATAATCACTTATTCTACTGGCATAAATGGTCTAAAACTATGTGCTTCCTCATGATTTCTTTTTCAATGTGCTGCCAACGAGTACTTAGGAATTGGTAGCTGGTTTCTAACTAGAAACAATGCTTTAACACCAATTTTTTTTTCAGAATTCACAATACAAAGATGTCTTAAGAGCTGGCAGATCTGTGCTCGGTTCCAATTAAAATGTCATAGACCCAGAATCAACTCCTATTTGTATACAGCAGAAGGTGCTTTGTTACAAATGCTCAGAGCTGGACAATTTGACAAAGTATTCCACGAGACATGATATGCTACAAAGCCCTTCAACTGAAAAAAAAAAAGCAAGAATATTTAGTTTGGACAAATGGATAAACTTTCAATCCATTTGAAAACCTTATAATAATAGAAACATTGTTGTAATGTTTCTAGAAGTAAAGGCTCCTCAGCCACAGGTTTGGAAGTCATTCTACTGTAGAAGGAAGTTTACCCCATACTAGGAGAGACCACTGATTGTAACCAGTTTCTGGCAGGCACTAAAAAGTATTTTACCTTAATACTTAACTATTCGGCCCGTGCCCACCACTTACCTGATACAACAGCATCTCCATTGAGGTACAGGGCCATCCCCAAGAGCATCATGATGGCCAGTGTCAGGATGTAGGGTCTCCGGCGGCCCCACCTGGCCCTACAGTGATCACTGATGGATCCCACCACAGGCTGCAGAAGGAATCCCAAGATGGGGCTGAGGAGCCACACCATGCTGTACAAACTTTTAGGCAGGCCCACGCTGAGCAGAACCGGAGTCACGTAAGCGGCCTCCACAGCGTAGCAAAACTCTCGGCCAAACATGGCCATGCTGTGCATGATGAGCCTCCCTGTGGATCTCTTGGGTTGCTCCACAGATCCAAATGGGCAGTCCTCCGAGAGGGATTGATAGGTGTGGGTGTCAGTCTGTCCATGGCTGCCACTCATGACCGCAGAGGTAATAACTTTCCTGCGTGCTACTCAGGTTTGGACTCCAAACCGGCTCTGACATGGAGCCTGTCTGAGCAGAGATGGGCAGGCTGGAGGAGGGGCTGGAATTCTTTCATTCCTCCAAGATCACAAGTTATGATGAGAAGCAAAGGGGGTGCTGGCACTTGGAAGCGTGACAAAGATTAGCTGTTGCAAGCCCTCTGGCTCCTTAGAATGCTGGTGTTTGTCTAAAGTCTCTCTCTCTCTCTCTCTCTCTCTCTCTCTCTCTCTCTCTCTCTCTCTCTCTCTCTCTCACACACACACACACACACACACACACACACACATACACAATTGTACACATTGATTCCATTTTCAAATCATAAAGGCTCCTAAACAGAAACTAATAAAATGTAAATAAATGTAATAATTTCTATAAACTTCTTTCTATCGAGCTGGATATTCTTTTTCCCTGAATTCACATTTTCTACACACAGCTTAAAAGATAAATTAACTAGACTTAAAATGGTGGGTGGGGGTGTCACCCTTCACCCAACTCATTGTCACCTAAGTCCCTGAACGGTTTTCTCACTGCCCTCAATACATTTTCAAATGAGATAATTCAGACAGTTTGTTATATCCTTTGTTATTTCCTTAATATATCCTTTGATTAGCCTTGATCTCCAGGACAGAGATCAGGTTGATTTATGGTATCCCCAGCATGTAGCCTGGCACCTCTTAGGTCTCCCAAAATATTTGCTAATAAATACAATGAATTTGAATGAACAGAGTATAATAAGTCCGTTTTGTGCCCTTCACTGCCTACTTTGCTTAGATCTTGGGACTACCTTTCCCAGGTTCCTTTGTTCTTTGGCTTCTGGGTATATTTGCCCAACAGCAAGCTTTGGTGAAAAGCTAGGGAGGAAGGGAAAACATGTATAATCCAATTTTCTTCATACCAAGGTATTTTTGGCATTGACTGTACACCCACCGTGAACCTACCTTCTAACAGCCACACTGGACCGCTGGAT
Source organism: Microtus pennsylvanicus (assembly GCF_037038515.1). NCBI lineage: Eukaryota > Metazoa > Chordata > Mammalia > Rodentia > Cricetidae > Microtus > Microtus pennsylvanicus. The sequence continues at coordinate 26,386,928 of NC_134584.1, forward strand.
TTCCTTAACTCCCCAAAGCCATTGTTCCCACAGCCCTAGATGTGACCCTGGCTCCTTGATTCTGCTCATATTGGGGTGGCCTCACTATCTCTGTTCTTTATCGCCAATGTAATCCTCTAATTAAATTTACTGTTTTAAAGACTAACTTCAAGTAGGTCACATTTTCCTTACTGGACCCTAATAAAAATCCTTGGTAGGAAAAGTATCTTAGAAGTCCCTGATCTCCAGAAAAAGGGAAGCACACATCACTAACAGGCTACTAACATTACTTTTATACATTTATTCTTTAAATTCACAACCTACCAAAAACAACGTCTCTTTCACTTTGTGTAATCACCTAAACTCAGAAATCAGCGTCAAAGCCAGCTCCTCTGATTAGCCACAGATCTTAACCAATTTGCATTTATCTTTTCCCTAACCACTCCACTGAACAGATTTTTTTTTTCTGAGAACATATGCTAACAATAACAATGGTTTTAAAAAGACTTGTTTGGTTTATATCTCTTAGAACAATGCCACTTGTAATGGTCAGTCCGTCTTTTTATGTATGTGGGTGTTTTTCCTGCATGTCTGTCTGTGCACTACATGCATACCTGGTAATGATGGAAGCCAAAAGAGAGTGGTGGAGCCTCTTGACCTCAACCCTGTTGAGGGCTGCCATGTGGGTGCCGGTTCCTCTGAGCCATCTCTCCACCCCAGCAATTGCTAATCATGATTGCCAACAGGACTGAGTTTAGAAGTCCCCAGGAGACTAGTGAAGCATATTTCTGGGTGTGCTGGTGAGGACATTTGCATACGGGATTAGATCATGAGGACTTTCACCTGAATGGTTTAACCCCCTGGTGGACTGATAATATGGATAGCCAGCCTCTTGGGAGGCAGTGGAGCTGTGGAAATGGAGCCTGATTGGAGATGTTTGGTTGCTGGTGTAGGAAGGCCTCCTGGGGGGGGGGGGTTACTTCATGCCTTGGCCCCTCCTATTGTCGCTCCATCTGCCCCTGCATGCCATAATCCTTGCCTTGCCTTGATGGTCTGAAACTTAGCAAAAGTAAACCTTCTCCGGTATTACCTGTCTCAAGTATTGTGGTCACAATAGTAAGCAAAAGCATCAGAAATTAAGCAAGGTGAAGCCTTTGAGTTGTACATTACATACAACTACTTGGATGCTTTCTAGAAATGCAAATGTGTAGGTATCACCCTTGGCCCACCGTATCAACTTTCTGGGAGCAGGGCTCAGATTCTGTGTTGGCAGATTCCATAAATGGTGTCTTTGAACTAGATATAAATACTACAGTCATTACCCCAGGCGATCATGGCTTAGTGAACAACTTGTAAGCCATAATAAAAAGTAATTTCTATGCTTGGACACAAAAGCAGAGTACATTGGGAACAGAGCAAGGGCCCTAACAGAAAGAATGAACAACTTCTGAGCTTTTACAATATGTCAAGTACTTCCAAAGTATTGAATCAGACATCACATGGGAGAGTAAAATTTGAGCACATGACCTTTCTGACATTATAGCTCACATTCACTGTGCAAAACCATCCTAGGGTTGAGAAGGGAGGAAGTTGGACAAAGAAGGCTGCATTTGAGTCAACATGGCTTTGCTGACCAAGCGGCAGGAACAAAAGGTGTATTGTTTGTCCCAGAAAATGATGCAGTGCACGGAAGCAAGAGATACAACATGCAGACATTTGAGTTGGTCCAAATGGCTGCAGAGCAGGAGCTAAGGATGGGATTGGTGACCTAGGCAGCTTTTGTTGTTGATTACTGTTATTCCTGCTATTAAGATTATATTTTACCCCATAGGAGAAAAATGCACTATTGCAAAATTTTGCATGCCTAAAAGGCTAGTCTTGCATCAATTACCAATACGGTGATATGACAGAAATAAGAGCGAAGTAGTGGTATCAGAAGTGGAGACAAATAGACAAACAGCAGTCACCTGTTGGGAGGGAGTTCTGTTGAGGTGGGGGTTGGAGGGGGGAATGAGGGGTAGATATGCTCAAGATACACTGTTTATGCAAATAAAAATTTCAAAGGATAAATACATTTTTTTAAGAAAAAGAGCATTTTAAAGGAGTTGGGACGCCATTAAGTGATGGAGGGGGTGTTAAGCCGCTATAGAAATGTGAACTCTAGCACTGAGCAAGGAAAACCACGATGCTCTGACCCAAGACCAAGGCTGACAAAGCCATGAGCATCTTTTGAAGTTGTAATAGAGATGCCCAAAGATGAGGTGCCCACTTTGCTCCTGAAGTTTATCTTAGTCATGGCTCTCACTGAGGGGCAGGTCAGCGTTAGGATGTCTTCTTTGCACTGATTGGTCTCCATGTTGTCTGTGGAATACCTCCTGACTTGCCTGCTTAATTAAAGCTGCTTATTGTGATTTTCGAGAGGATAAGCAGAAGGACTTCTGGGGCAGACAGAGACATGATCAGTTCAGAGGCAGACACTGGTGGGAGGAGCTTAGCAGACTTTCATTGGATACAGGGCAGTTAATTGCCAGGTGATGGAGAAGGCCACCCGGCTACCCCCACACAGCCCAGCATCCAGCACACTGATCTGAAGCAGGGTTTTATGAAGAAAACTTAAGACCATTTGCTAACATCTGAGTTCAAAGACAAGGAGGGAATGAAAAGCCTATTAAAGGGTATGCGTTTTTTTAACAATAGTGTCCCAATATTTCAATGCGCCAGAAAATTCTATTTAATGACATTTAAAGGGCTTCCTAGAACGCTTTTACAACTTAAAAACACTGTTCACATCCAGGTGAAAAAAAAAGCTTTATTTATTAAAATTATATTAATCCATTTAAAATATACCAGTTATATTTCTATAAGAGCATTAATACCAATGAATCATGTTATCAAGTAAATTGAAAGGCAGAAAAGCCATGACAAGTTAATATTGGTACACACACAAAAATATTCCTCAATCAGAGGCTCTGGAGCGCGGCTTCAGAATGCAATCGTTACTCTGTAATCAGCCTTCAGCTGTGTCTTGATTGGAATACTCAGATCACTTCATTGCTATTCATCCGCATTTCCACGCACACCATGGGTGTCATTCTCCAGTGTAACAGCGTTCAGATTCCCTGGAGCCATGCAAGTCAGAGGCGGGCTTTGGGCTTCGTATTCCCAATGACTCCATCTGAGCACAGCTGCTTGATCTCATCTGGACTGAACCCAAACTCTCTGAGAACCTCTTCGGTGTGCTCTCCTACAAAAGCGTCCCTTTTGGCAGAAGGGACGCCTGGGGTTCTGGACAGGAGAGGCGCAGGGCGGGGGCTTGTGTGCTGCTCCTCGTCCCTGACAAATGAGGCGCGCTCCCTGTTGTGACTGTGGTGGACGGCCTCCTTAACCGACAGCACCGGGGTCACACAGGCGTCTGTCCCGTCAAAGATCTGGCACCACTCGGCCCTGGTCTTCTTTGCAAACACATCTGCAAATTTCTTCTTCATTTCCGGCCAATCAGCCATGCTCATCTGGTTGGGGAGTTCATCAGACTGGAGTCCAAGTCCTGAAGGGAAATGCAATGTCTTAGGTTATTAGGCTCTGGGCGCAGCAATAGTCAGTGAGTCCACCATGACAACCTAAATCAGAGTTTCTCAAAGGACTGGCAAGGAAAAAACTAACCAGTTTGAAGCTGGAGCCAATGGCTGCAGTAGGCAGGGATGGGGCAGTGACAGCTCAAAGCAAGCCCATCATTGTCAAGAGTTTTTACCGACAATTTCAGAAAGGGAGTCTGTTTTCAATGATCTAGTTTCCAGAAATTGACATCTTTCCTGAGTAGATTTTTTTAAAAAAGAAATTTCCTCAGGATAGCTTTATCTGTCTAGTTGAATTAAGGTAACACGATACTTCATATAAAAATACAATTTTAAATATTATACCTGACTATCACTGCTAACAAGAAAATAGGCTCAGGATAAGTGGTAAGCACAGGGCTGGGCTGTAGCTTTGTAAGTAATATTCCTTTCTCTTCACCTTAAACTAAAAGCTCAAAGGTTTTTAAGGTAGCCAAAGTCTAGGTGAAGGTTTTTAGACCTCACATTGGTGTGAAAATTTGCCAAACAACTATTATTTCTCATTGTCGGTGTTCAATAAATTATATGGAATATTCAACAGCTTATTATTTTTAAAAAGCCATGGGTTCGAGGAGTTTCCCAACTGTATAGTCTCATGTAAGTGTTCGGAGCCCATTAAGCTTCGCTGTTCAGCAGACACATCCGATGCATCTTTGTGAGTTTGTCTACAACACTGCCCCAAGTGAAGGAAGAGCCACTTTACAATCTCACTTTCCTTCTTAAAAGTGAGGTTTTACAGCTGGGCGATGGAGTGCAAGCCTTTAATCCCAGCACTTGGGAGGCAGAGGCAGGCAGATCTCTGTGAGTTCGAGGCCAACCTGGTCTACAAGAGCTAGTTCCAGGACAGGCACCAAAAAAGATATAAAGAAACCCTGTCTCAAAAAAAAAAAAAAGGTGAGATTTTACCTAGCTTAGCTGAGCACTAAGCTAACTGGGCAGACTTCAGTGGTTACACTTACAAGTAACACAGATTAAGTTAATGAAATTCATTAGAAACAACAAACCCGCAGAGGAACAGAATGCCATATTAATAAAGAGAAATGAACAGACTTCTAAGACACCACCAAATATATTTACAAAGGCATTAACAGGGCCATACAAAGACAGGAAAGAAAGGTCAGAAGAAAACAATTGAATAAATATCTTAAAAGTTTCAAAATTTGATGAAAACCCCTAACCCACATGTGTAAGAAACTACTCATCAAAGAAGGAATTCAAACTACAGAGCATCACTGAGATTACAAGGCAAGTAGCCCAGGTAGACAGACTGGGAAGCTTAATGTGGTTAAAGACAGTAATATCCTCAGATCAGAGCTTACCCTCAACAGAACCTCGGTCAAAACCTCAGCTATGGGTTGGAGAGATGTCTCAGTGGTCAAGTGTTGCCACAGAAGCAGGGAGAGCTGATTTCAAATCCCTGGGACCCACATACAGCCACGGAGTAGTGATATCTGGCTAATCCCGGAGCTCCTACAGTGAGATGAAAGGCCTGAGGATCCCTAACTGTGTCAGCCAGTCTGGCATTTGCGGCAGCGAACAATGAGAGAGACTCTGTCTCAAGCAAGGTCTAAGGCCAACACTGGCCCCCAAGGCTGTCCTTTGAACTCCTCACAAGTGCCAATGCCCACACTGCCCCCCACATGCCCACACTGCCCCCCACAAATGCCCACACTGCCCCCCACAAATGCCCACACTGCCCCCCACAAATGCCCACACTGCCCTCCACAAAATGCCCACACTGCCCCCCACAAATGCCCACACTGCCCCCCACAAATGCCCCACTGCCCCCACAAATGCACGTGCACACATATATCATGCACGCAAGCACATTTAAGAAAAAGCAAATACCTTGTTTGCTGAAATTGACAAACTGATCCTAAACTTTACATGGAAATCCCAACAGCCAAGACAATGCTGAAGAACACACACCTCTCAGTTTCGAACCTACTACAATAATCAAGACACAGTGACATAAAGACAGACAATGCAACAGAACTGAAAGTTAGGAGTAGAGTACTCTCCTACCATGTGGGAAGACCTGTGCTCTAACCCCAGTTCTGTCAAATGAAAAGAGGAGAAATAAACCCTTACATGTATGGTCACCTGACTTTAAGAAGGATGCAAATATTATTCTATGCAGAAAGAACTGTCTTTACTGGGGAAACTACAGATCCCAATGCAAAAAAAAAAAAAAAAGGAGTTAAATCCTAACTCACCTTGACCGTAGACATTAATTCAAACTGCACAAAGGCGAAATGTGAGAACCATCCACCAACGCAGCCTTCATAAGAAACCCCGGGTGAGACTGAATAACTGGGAGTTTTCTGTACTGATTTCTGTGCAGTGTTTACCAGAGGATAAGGGGAAATGTACCAAGACGGCTTTCAGTGAAGTTACTAGTGCTCAAGAGAAGCTGTGATTGTTTAAGAGTTCAGCTTTTTCACTGAAAATATCTTCACTTTGAAATGTGGATGTTGATGAGAAACAACAGACTAAAATTTACTTAGCCATTTAACGGTATTTTCTGTAGACGATACATATATTATATACACATGGCTGTTATGTGATGTAAAGGCCTCCGTGCTGTACCCTTGCTGCTTTTTCAGGGCTCTGTGGACAAGACATTATGCACTGACCACTGACCCTTCTTCATCTAGCATTACTCAGTCTAAAATTCTGAAGTAAGCCTTTAAACATAGTTTCAATTTCTGCTCTATATTTTTATCGACTATACTTGAGTGTAAGTTAATAATATGAATATAAAATGCTTTGGGATGTCTATAAAGGCAACCAGGACAGGTACATACAGATCATATGTAGCAGTGTCCTGCATTTAGAGAGCCACTAACAAGGAAATAATGGTACTGCATCGGCTTTTTACACAACTGAAAAATCCCCAAACAGACATTAATTCCACTTTTAAAGGACTGGCACCCATAAAGTGTTGTTCTTCAAAGATGGGAAGAACAGCATGTTTAAGTTCTTTTCTGTGACTAACTCAACACATTGGGCTGTGGGGGGTGTGTCACTCAGCCCTCATTCGAGATGGTAATTAACAGACAGTAGACAGTGACCTCACTGTCTCTCAGCCCTGCCTGGGATGGATGTCCTTATCAAATGTCTCCCCTCAAAGCTCAGGGGGCAGTGCTAAAGGTGAGGCAGAAAGACTGTAAGAGCCGGGGGGGAGGGGGGGCTGGTGGCTCCAGCGAAAATGGCGTCTTCCAGATACGACAGGGTGATGTACGTGTGAACTCACAGAGACTGTACTGGACAAAATTCCAGCACTGAGAAGGGGAAGCCAACACAGGTCCCACTGCCCTGAACCAAGAAGGTAAACCTGTGACTGATACCTGCTGGAGAGGGAAAAGCAGTTTTCTCTAAGGAAGTGGCACTGGGTATATGCACTACAGGGCAAGTCCCATGTCCAGGGGGGTAGTTGTCCAACACGAAACAAACTCGGTGGTGTGTGTGTGTGTGTGTGTGTGTGTGTGTGTGTGTGTGTGTGTGAGCATGTGTGTGCGTTGGTTTTTGTTAGTTTTGTTTTATTTTTGAAACAAAAAAGAACAAAAAGGTGGTTGGGAGAGATGGTGGGGAGAAACTGAGAGGACTTGAGAGAGGGAAAAGAATATGATCAAAATATAAATATGCTGTATAAAAATTTTTAAATAGTAAAATAATTTTTAAGTAATAAAAAAGACATACAAAATAAAACGGAGAACAAATGAAGAAAGCACTGAACCTGAGCCTCTAGTCTCTGCATGCGTTTACCTATGGTACCACGTCTGAACCTGAGCCTCTAGTCTCTGCATGCGTTTACCTATGGTACCACGTCTGGCCTGGTGTTTCCATGCCTTCACATGCCTGTCTCTACTTCCTGAGTTGCTGGGGTTACAGGTATCTGCTATCATGGTCAGTTTTACTTCAGAGTATATCTAAAACCACTTAATGAGTCGTAGTTGGACCTTTAAACTGAAACAGTTCACATAACTGAATAATTCCAGTTCAATTATTTCACAAGGGAAGAAGCAATCCCAAATTCCCCCAAATAGTGGGTGACATGCCACAAAGATAGGATCTCACAATAAAGGGAAATTTCCAAGATATCAAGGGACAGTGACATTGTTCAGCTGCATCTCACTCACCAAAATCTCTCTGTGCTCAGGTGACTTTACCACACCTTAGTAAAGTGATATCAATCAAGGAACAGAAGCCAAGAGAACCAACATACCTCTTCCAGGAAGGATAAGGAAGGTCTGGGTACATGAGGAGGATACACATCCATCCAGTGTCATGAGCAGCTGAGGCATCAGCTCTCCCATTAAACGGATTGTTAATGTTTCTTAAGTCCTGAGTTATTTTATAGAGTAGTAAAATTATCTGTCAATTTAAGAAATTGACAGGGAAAATGCCCCCACAACACGTTGATGGCTATGGTTACATTAACTAGAAAGTTGGACGTAAAAAGAACAATAACAAAAAGACATCATGGAATTCAAAAGGTCTCACAATCAAGACTAAAGAACTCACAGTAAAGGGGGAACAGGAGGCCCCTTACCTTTGACCAGCAGCTGATAGAACTGAGGCTCTATTGCACCAACAGCCATGAACTCCCCGTCTGCTGTCTTGTAGGTTGTGTAGAAAGGGGACCCACCATCTAACAGGTTTTGTCCTCGAGGCTGTCCCCACAGCATCGTGTGCTGAGTCTTCCACAGGAAAGAACTTAAGTAGGCTGTTCCTTCCACCTTTAAAGAAGCAAGACACTTTAGGTTGCAGATGCTTAGGGAAGTATAAAGGAAGGATGATTTAGGGTTTTCAATATTTATGTATCTGCCTATTTTACAAGGCATGGCAATTATATCTAACCATACGATTTCACTGATATTTCTGGAGGTTTCTTTGTGCTACTGGGGCTTCAGGGCAGTTCTGGAGTGGACCTAGGGCCTTGCACGAGCTCAGCAATTACTCTCCCCTAAGCTATGCCCTCAGCTCTCTGTTTATTTTTAACTTTGGACAAGGTCTCACTAAGTTGCTCAGGTTGACATGATTGCAGCCCAGTCACAGCTGCTATTCTCCTGCCTCACCTTCCTGAGCAGCTGGGTTACCTGTGCTATCTGGCCTTATAGTCTAAAAGTTTTAGAGTTCTAATGATGCCAGTGGCCGAGGAAGAGCCTCTTACCCTGAGGTTACCCACAGAGGGTTCCTTTCCAGCAGTGAGCATGGAATTCCTCATCTGCTGGCCATGAAACAAATGCAAAACAGTCTCTGGATACAGTCCAGTTTTCCCTTCCAGCTTAAACTCTCAGATGCACCGAATCATGGCAGTGGCGTTTGTCATTGCCAAACACAGTCCTCCTATAGCCAAATGATAAGGGCTACTTATGCTCATGTAACCAGCCTAGCCACAGGCGATGCTTCTGTGGGGTTAGGTCAGCATTCTCATATTTGTATGAGGACATTAATGAATGGCACATCGATATACATATGCACATAAGTATGTCACTGCTTTAACTGAACTTTATGTTTATCATTTAATGCTTTAATCCCAAGAAATCAGAGACCGAGTCACACTCATTACAAAAGCTTTTCCCTCTCCTTTTGCATAAATTTGAGCTTGTTATTAAAACACTCTAAAGGAAAACTACTGTTCTACACAGATCTTAATTTGGGCTTGCTCATACCAAACCCACTACAAAAAGGGCCGGCTTTCTCCTCAGGCCTCACACCTGACAGACGGTTAGTGGAGCAAATACTAAGCAAACTGGGTTACCTGAGCGGTGGCACTAGCAGTTCTCGTGGGAAGTTCAGAATACTGATCATCTGACTTTCATATTCAGGCCAAAGAGGGCGAAAAGTTTTCAGGTTCCAGACTGAACCAACCTTGTAACAAAGTCTTTCCGCTGGGCTTCCTTGTAAGTGAGACACACTTAGCATCACAGGAGGCCGCAGGAAGAGACCTAGCGCCAGCGATCCTCATCGTATGGTGAGGCCCAGCAGTGGCTACCCCAGCATGTGTCCCCTACTCGCTTTCTCACATGCCACGCAAGCTGCTCAGACAAGAGCCTAGGGCACAGAGAAGGGCAGCCCCGACTACCACCACTGTCATCATGTGGGCCAGCAGTCCACAGGCGGTGCACAACGCCAAGGTCAGGTGCACTCCAAACAGAGAGCCGATACAACAAAATCGACCTTTGCCACAGTTATATTAACCCCACGGGTTTTAGGGCAAAGCACTGTGAAAAAAATAAAAAACAGGCCCCATTTCACTTCAAGTCCTCTGGGACCAAGCATTCTGTTGCCCAACAAGGAGCTACTGGCCTGTCGGGAAAAGATATCTGGCTTACCTTAGTCAGTGTCTACAAATCTTACAGGGCTGAGGACATGATAAATGAGGTTTACTCAACCCGTTGCCTTCAGTCATTAACCAACAATTATGATTGCCTAATGTAAGTACGAATCCCAAGGAAAGTTTGTACTTACTTGGACCGCACCATTGTCTAATAATTAGGGAAGTCTAATTAGATACATTCTGATGAAAAGCGAAAGCATCTTCTACTTACAGTTAACTATAAACAGTCAATTACATGCAGCAAACTATGATCCCCTATAATCCTAAGGCCACATGTTTGTTCTTGGTCCATTCCTTTTGGATGGCACGCACTGTGCCCGCGGCGGGCAGTAGAGGAAAGCTTTTGAAAGCCTGTCTTGGGTTAAATTGTGCTATGGTTCTGTCTCTGAATCTTTCTAGCCAGCCTTCAAAGAATAGTATCTGGAGCCTTCAAATTTTCAATAGCCAATGGGAATGAGCCTATCGCCCTTGGGTTGTGCGGCTCCCAGAGAGGTAGCCACATGGCACTCAGTGATACAATATGAACTGTTTGCCGCTGTTGCTAGCTCATGTTGAGGCTGTGTGATGACGGGGCCAGGAGCCAGGGTTAAACGGTAAACTTCACATTATGCCTCCCAAAATACACAACAGAGGGACCAAAAGGACAAGATGAGCTGTGCCCATGACAGAATCACAAAAAATAGGCATAGTGCAGGGCTGGATATGATACACCCACGGGGAGAAGAAAGCAGTCAACCAAGGCTTCAAGGTGAGGAGGTGCAGTGGACATGGACTCTGTAAAGGTCACCTAGTGACCCAATCCAATTTACATTGTTCAATCATTAAAACCTGAGGTGCTCACAGGCCTTCCTTTGACCCTCTGGCCATTAGTGTTCTCTGGGCACTGTCTGACTTTGGTCTCCATGACAATAGTCCCTTCTTGTTCTAGACTTACCCTTCCTCCACCATTGTCTCTCCTCTTCTGCCTACACACTGCAGACAGAACAGCAGTTTGTCCCCTCCCCAAGGGACCATGGACTCTCCCACTTCATTCCCAAATGACTGCAAATCTGTCACTAGCCCCTACTTGGGTATTCCCCCTGGACATCAAAAAAAACTCCTTCAAGCTTTAAATGCACAAAACTAAATTCATTTTCCTGTAGAGGGCGGGAAGAGACAATCACAGATCCTTAGAGAGTCAACTGGGGGCACCGCTGACACACCACACAGTGATGAACTAACCCCCAGGCAACTCTGACAAGTTGACATGTTATTCCTTGACATGGTTGGAATGTGACCATCCAAGAGGCCTGCAGAGCTAGGAGGAAAGAAGTCAACTGCCAGCCTGGGCTCTGCTGCTTCGTGCCATCAGAGGGCACAACAAAGGAGGGCACAGGGTCTCCAAGCTGCCCTCTGACCTCCAGATGTACTCTGACACACTCACACAAAACAATTAAATGAACGAATAGGTTTAAAGTGCTGGCACCATAGGCAGCTTCGAGATAGCATTCTAAAGCATACGGCGGGTGGGAGGGGGCATTTGAAAGAAAAAGATACCTTGTTAGGCATGGTGGCACACACCTTTAATTCCTGCATGTAGGAGACAGAGGTAGGTGGAACCCCATGAGAAAAAGGGAAAAAAAAACCCTCTTTGGTCCCTTGAATATTAAACTTTATTTATTCCTTGTCTTATTCGGAGAGTTTCTGAGGCAATCATACATCACAGGGCAGCCCCACCATCACCAGCCCACCACCCAGTTAATACTCACCATGTTCGCATCAATGACCTGACCCTGGCCAGAACGTGTGCGTTCCAAGAGAGCGAGCACAATGCCCAGTGTGCACATGAGGCCACCACCACCAAAGTCAGCCAGGAGATTCAACGGTGGGTATGGGTTCTCCCCACTTTGGCCAATCTTTGACAGAACACCTGCGCCATGGACAACAAATTGAATGCCCCTTTTAAATAAACACACGAGCATCTTCGAGGGATAACCGATTTTTATAATCATCGACCTAAGTGAAAATGGTACACGGTGCTCTTCAAACTATGAATCCATTTGGCTTTACTTTTCCTCTGCTAAACTGTCCTAGAGTCAGGCGGGGTGGCACAGCCCCGCAAACCCCGCATTCAGGTGACTGAGGCAAGCAGATCTAGATTTTTAGCCTGGGCTATACAGCAAACTCCCCCAGCAAAATACATAAATGAGTAAAAACAAGAAAATCACTGCAACTGACATTTTTAATATCTTATTAAGGTTCTCACTAAGTTTAAGAGAAAAAAAATTACTGTCAATTTGTTTCCTGGCTTTAAAGCAGTACAATACACTTTCATGTTTTATCAAAAAAAGATGTAAGAAAAACAGAGTCTGGCCATTCTAACACATGTTCTCACAGGCATGGATTCCAATGGAGTGATGGAGAGACCTGAAAACTGTGGGCTTTTCACAGAAGTCTGAAATGGTGGCTCAAAAGGATTCTTGGTGAGGGAATATAAGAATCAAGCTTCACCAACTTTCCCAAAATGTAGAACGGGCATCCATCTTATTACCTTGTTCCTCACCCCTCGTAGGTGCCTTTCTGAAAACTGACTTCCCAATCGTAGAAAACAGGTGTTACTAGTGATTATCACCCATCAAATGAGCTGTGTGGGGGGGGGGCACGGGTAAAGCTTTAAAATGACAGTTCTAGGAACTCAAATCAACCTGTTTTCAACAACCACGTTCTCTTTTGTCAACAAGTATTTCTATCTTTACACTTTAAAGTTCTTGCTAATCAGGGCTGGGGGCTAGAGAGATGGCTCAGCCATTCAGAGTGTGTGCTGCTCCAGTAGAGGACTCCAGTTCAGTGCCCAGCACCCACACAGAAGGGCTCACAACAGAGATCTGTGACCCTAGGTCCAGATGCTCCAGGACCCTTTTCTGGCGTCCAGAGGCATGTACGCTCACACTCATATATCCACATGCATACAGACAATGAAAAAAATAACGAATAGTTTTTAAACCCTTGTCAATCAACGGAACTGCACTTCCTGATGTTGAAGCCAATCCCAAGGGTTTTCAAAAAGCAGTTCCCACATACCTGACAAAGCCAAATAGTTGATGTCATGGCCAGCTGCCTTGGAGAAACTTCCCGACTGGCCAAATCCACTCAGTCTGGCATAGATGAGCTTTGGATTGTCTTTCAGTAGGGTTTCTGGCCCAAGCTGAAGCTTCTCCATGACACCTTTAGAGAAAAGTCATCAATTGTTTGGGGGGTTTTGTTTTTAAAGAGAGCACGAGACAGAGATAATCCCTTCTACAGGGAAAACTAAAAGTGTGCTCATGCAAGTAACACTAACAAGAGCTGCTGTAATTTTGATTAAAGCTGTCATAATTAAGAGTCATTTGGACCACCCTCATCTTCAAATGGGGCACTTTAATGCTATGATATAATCCTAAATGTTACCGTTACTGTCCTCAGATATGCCTGTGAAGACTAAAAGTTGTTACATATAAATACACCTGGTGCCCCGTCCCCACTCCGTTCATTGTCCATCTTCCACCAGGCAGTGTCACTAAGAGTGTTTAGCAAGAGTGGCTAAATCCGGGATCGATGGAAACACAGGTGCATGGGATACTCTGGACTAATAATACAGGAGGAAAGACCATTTTTAAATGGATGGAGAAAGACTTGACTCGGTTTGTGACAGTTGCAAATGCCTGTGGACAGCCAGATGGGGGTGTACGTCACCAAGTATGCAAGTCTACAGCTCGAAAATGGTGTCTGTAGAGCATTCAAACAGTGTCTTTGCAAGGCCCAAAGTAAATGAAGTGATCTTGAAGTCGGAGTTTAGGAATATCATCATTCAGGGAAAGGTAAGCACGGACTGTGGACAGCTTTAGAGCACATAGGCATACCAACATGTCAAAGGGTCAGTGGCAATATTCCAATGAGTTGGAGTCTCAAACGGTTCAAGGCCCCCAGAGAATAAGGGCAGATGTAGAAGAGCTTTTAGAGTCCAAAAAAAAAAAAAATTAAGCAAATTAAAAGGCTAAGGAACCAGAGAGGCTCAGAGTAAGGAGCCAGGAGAGAACTCGCGGCGCGGCTCACCGCAGCGGAAGGGCTCCAGCAGCACGTCCGCGCTTGCGCACAAGCGCCGCAACACGGCGGCTCCGCGCGGCTGCTTCAGGTCCAGCACGAGCGAGCGCTTGCCCCGGGCCAGGAGGCTCACGTCCCCCCCGGACCCCGGCCGGTCGACGCGCACCACCTGAGCTCCGAAGTCCGCCAGGATCATCCCGCAGAACGGCCCGGGGGCCAGGCCCGCCAGCTCCAAAACCCTGATGCCACGCAGCACCATGGCCAGTCCCGCGGCGACTGCCGAGCGCCCCGGAGTCCCACCCGCCCTGTATCATCTCTGACCCCGCACCCCGCCTCCCTCACGCGCCTGCGCGGGGGCGCCCGAAAGGCTGTGCGCTTGCGCACTTCCCGCCTACCCGCGGTAGACCCAGGCTAAACTTTAGCCTGTGGTTTCATTTAATGGTTTAATTCGGGTGCCAAAGTTAAGTCCTTGACCTTGAACTCTGGCTTCCGCCAAACCTACCTGGAATCCCTGCTCCCATCCCCCACAAGTGACTAAAGGTACTTTAAGCCCTTCATTATTTAGAGCAATATAAGAAGGCAAGCACATATCCTTCCATACGCCACAGGGTGTCTCCCTTGCTGTCCTGAAAACTGTTTCCTTCCAATAACAGTTTGAAAACCCCTCCTAGACACCCTAAGATTTAAAGGGAAGGCCTGGGGGTGTAGTTCAGTTGGTAGACTGAGTGCCTAGCATGCATAAAGACCAGCGCCGCTTAAAATACCCATGGTGTGGACTCCTATAACCCCAGCATTTAGGAGTCTGGGATATCAGAAGTATTGTTCAACCGGGGCTGAGTGAGAGCCTTAAAAATGGTTTTGGTTTGTCAGCTGTCGGTTTTATGGACAACTACAAGTTCGAGTTAGAAACTCTTTTTTCAACCTTTAAAAAAGTACGGCAAACTATCAAATACCCTACCCACATTTACGGGTCTTATTACCAGTAGTGGTGGAGACTGCGTGTAGGTGGCCAAATGCAGTTTCTTTTTTTTTTTTTAATTTATTTATTTATTAAAGATTTCTGTCTCTTCCCCGCCACCGCCTCCCCTTTCCCTCTCCCTCCCCCAATCAAGTTCCCCTCCCTCATCAGCCCAAAGAGCAATCAGGTTTCCCTGCCCTGTGGGAAGTCCAAGGAACCCCCACCTCTATCCAGGTCTAGTAAGGTGAGCATCCAAACTGCCTAGGCTCCCACAAAGCCAGTACGTGCAGTAGGATCAAAAACCCATTGCTATTGTTCTTGAGTTCTCAGTAGTCCTCATTGTCCACTATGTTCAGCGAGTCCGGTTTTATCCCAGGCTTTTTCAGACCCAGGCCAGCTGGCCTTGGTGAGTTCCCAATAGAACATCCCCATTGTCTCAGTGTGTGGGTGCACCCCTCGCGGTCCTGAGTTCCTTGCTCGTGCTCTCTCTCCTTCTGCTCCTGATTTGGACCTTGAGATTTCTGTCCGGTGCTCCAATGTGGGTCTCTGTCTCTGTCTCCTTTTATCGCCTGATGAAGGTTAATATTCAGGAGGATGCCTATATGTTTTTCTTTGGGTTCTCCTTATTTAGCTTCTCTAGGATCACTAATTATAGGCTCAATGTCCTTTGTTTATGGCTAGAAACCAAATATGAGTGAGTACATCCCATGTTCCTCTTTTTGGGTCTGGCTTACCTCAAATGAGCTCTAGGAAACTGAATAAAGCAAGAGAGACACAAATTCTATAAAACTCTGGCACCTATTCTTAGCAAGTGAGGTAGAAAAGAAAAGCAAAGGCGAAATGCTACATAATTGTAGCCAAAACTCTTTTAACCAGCTGCTGAATTTTAAGATACTTCTGGGCAGGGGGATCTGTGCTCTCCCAGAGTGAGCTGCCTCCTGCCTAGGGCAGGCATCCTCTGCATGATCTCCAATGCTTCCCTCTGGTCAGTTGCTGTTTCGCGTGTCTACCTTTGTTCCAGACTAAAGTTTCCTATTATCGCCGCTTACTTTCTGTTCATTTTGAAAAACTGGAAAGGAAAGAGAGAATTGCAAACCCTGGTATGGCTGGCTTCCACACGGAGATAGTAGCATTTTATTGGAGTTGCTTCTGTTCTGTTTTTCTGAAAAACCTGGTACAGATGTGGCTTGAGCTTACATACAGAATCAGAGTCACATGAATTGAAGGTCTTAACCAGTACCATACTTTACAAATCATTTCAAAGTACTGAGTTATCCAGAGGCCCAGACAATGTACTAAGAAATCTCAACCCTCCAGATCTTTCCTCTGGCACAAACTGTCTTCACAAAGTTAATCAGAGGAAACAATAATCTAAAATTTTTGGTATGGTGTCAAACAGCTGTCATCCCAGCACTTGGGAAGTAAAAGCAGAACTATCAGAAATTCAAAGTCATCCTTGACTATATATAGCAAGTTCAAAGCCAGGCTGGGCTACATGAGACCCTGTTTCAAATCAACCACAACAACAATAAATAAACAAATAAAATATAGATGCAAACAAAAAACCTCCTAAATCAAAAAGATTAAATATTTAAGAATTTTATACTTTTTTATTGGTATGGATGTTTTGCCTGCATGTATGTCTGTGCACCATGGGCAAGCCTGTTACCTGCAGGGCCAGAAGAGGGTGCTGTATCTGAGGATACAACAGTTCCCTGAGAAACTGGAGTTACTGGTGGCTGTAAGGTGCCACATAAGCACTAGGTATCAAACCTCTAAAAACAAAAAGAAACAAACAAACAAACAAAAAAACCCTCTTTGTGGGAGCCTAGAGGGTTTTTTGTTGTTGTTGTTGTTGTTTGTTTTTAGCAAATGGGAATTCTCTGTTGGGTCAAGATAGGAAAATATGTAGAAAACTTGTCAAATGATGTGTCTTATTACTGTGTTTGAAAATAAAAGTGTAAGTCTATGGTTGTTGGTTAGTCATAGAGTGTTCGTGCTTAAGGTGATGGGCTTGAAACCCTAAACAATGAAACAATAATAAAGCCACAAATGCATACAGAAAAGGATCTGGCCCCTTGCGGTCTGTGGCTGTTGGAATCTGCTTCACACCATGTTCCCAATTACTTTTAGCCTACTGTGCTCTGTTGAAAACTCAGAGAAGGCAGACGGAATGGCTGAGTAGCACGTGTCTTGCAATGGTAGATGTTTACCAGCTGTAGCCTTGTCCTTTGGGATTTACATTCTCATTGGAATACACATTTATTTTGGTTTAACTTTACTTTTTTTTCCAGTCATGTGATTGAGCCTAGTGCCTTGTCTATGCTAGGTAAGCACTCTACCTGGGCTATATCTCTATATCTCTATTATATCTTTATTTTCTAGATTGATTCAGGATCTTGCCAAGTTGCCCAAGCAGTATGGAACTTGTGATCCTCCTGCCTCAGACTGACAAGTAACTGGGATTACAGACTTACACAATCCAGTATTGCTTTTTTATTTAGACTTCAACTCTTTCTCATAATGCACTCCCTTATTTTCTTTTACTATTTCAAATAATGCAAATAGCATCTGAGAATGTTCTTAATACATAAGCTCAAATCCTAGAATACTGCATGTGTGCGCAAGTGCACATTGAGTGTGAATATTTATTTCCATATATGCTTATGAAGTGTTTCTTGCACCAGTTTTACCTAAGGATAGCTCAAAATCTTCTTCCAAAATACTTTCTAGGTTAGTGGGTACTCTTTTTCCTCCATACACTTAGTAGTATGTATGTTGATGGAATTTTTCTTATAATTCATGAGTGTGTTTTTTCCCCATTATACTATTCACTTACGGTTGTGGCTTTAACTTACACAGTTTGAAGTCGAGCATCAAAACTGGCCCCAGCTTTTTCCTCCTTCACACTGCCACAGGCGGATGTTACTGTCATCCTAGCAGCCTCGCTATGTGATTTTGTTCTCTCTTTCCTTTTTAAACACAGAGCTTTCCCCTTTTCACTCAAGGGGAGTGCTTCATGGCTTCTCTGTGGCATGCCCAGCTTGTCAATAGCACGGCTTTGTGTTTATTGCCATCGTTGAGCAAAATAGGTGTTTTTTGAACTCAGGAGCTGAGATGTGAGATATAACCATGACAGACACTAAGCGACAAACAGGCTGGCAACATACATAGTGTGGATATGCACAGCAGATGTTCCTATCTTGTGGTGAAGGAGTAGAGAGCATGAACCCCATTAGTCTACTCGGAATGGCATACAATTCAGATCTTATTATGAATGTCTAGGGTGTCCTACTTAGAATCTTCAGACCTCAGTTAACCACATGTATTTGAAACTTGCAGAAGACATCACCTCAGGGAAGTAACCACTGTGTATTTAGTCCATGAGCTGTAGAACCATTATTGATAAGTACTTTGATCTTCCAGTTCCCTCACGAATCACCTTCCTTTACCTACTGGTACTCTTTTGCAAGCGAGGTAATTTCATCCTCCACAACCAAATCCATGTACAGCTCTGATAGGATGAAAATTAAGATTAAATTGTGACATGAACATAAAAAGATTGTAGGTGTATGATGAAGACTCATCCACTCAGAGATACTCAATTCTTAAAAGGGAACTGGTACCCACAGATGTCTTAAAGGGGTGATGATATGGAGTAACTGGAAGTGGAGTCTTGTGGTGACAAGTGACCCTGCGGTTTGCACATCTCTGAGTTGCATGACTGGTAACAATGACAGGAAAATATTATTGCTTTACATTAGCCACATGAGTTACAATTATATCACAATTGTGCTTATTAAGAACAATTACAAAACAAACATGATCACCAAAAGTTTGTTTATTTCCACATATGCTTATGCAATTTTTCTTGCTACAATTTCATCTAAAACTATGCCAGAATCTTCCTGCAAGACAGGAAGTAGTAGGTAGTGGATACTCTTCAGATATGAAATTCCTTTGGTCATTATGTCCAATATCTTATGCACTTCTGTGAGATGTTGGTGGCATTTAATTGCAGTAAAGCTTAACTTTGTGACCCCATATGCTCTGAGCATAGAACCACACACTAAATCACAAAAATACTGTCTGAGAAAGCAAATAATGACAAATAGCCTTTCACTTTAAAAGAGTGTTATATGCAGATTCACAAAGAGGTTAAACAAGTTTGTGGGTGAAAAGTATAGGGTCAAAGGTTGAACTGAACCTGGCCACCAATGAATTAGGCAATAGGACAGCCTCACTTGACTTTCATTGTCTCTAGCTGTAGGGTGATAACTTGAAGGAAATCTGTGGTTTAAATGCCTTTGCATAAGTTTAAATTGTTGTAGAAAATAAATTAAGGGTTCATTACTTTAAAGAGAATTGATGATATGGTATTTTTCATATAAGAATCTCATTAGTTCATTTTATATAGGATTTAACACCAGGGTAAACACTTTGAAGTGCTGAGCTTCAAGGAAACAAACTTGGGTGCTGAAGATGTAGCTTGGTAGAAGAGCACATGCCTAGCATGTGCAAGGCTTCAACAATACACACACACAAACAAACACACACGTATGCATACTTATGTATATGTGGTACTATCTGTGAGTGCTAGCTTATGGCACATTCTATGAAGGTGTTTTGATGACAATTTTAACCCTTTTCTGATAGATTCTGGGGTGGTGAAAGTTAGTCAAAAGCAAGCAAGCACCATCTGTAACATATTACTGTTTTGTGAACGTTAGTCAAGTATGATAATAAAGAAAATATTACTTTTATTGCAAACATTTAAGATGTGTTATTTTGTGTCTCTTAAATGGAATACTCTTATATTTTGCATCCATTAGTCTGCCTGTATATAATTAAGTTAATAAGTCTTTCAACATAACATGGCATACATAAAATATAAATATTTTGGGATAGTTCTCAAATTTAAAAAATGTGATAACATCTGCACTATATCAGCTTAATCTTACCTCAGCTGGTTGTACAGAGTCAAGAGAGCTCTACTGTGGTCCAAGTAATGCCATAGCAAAGATGAGATCTGGCAAGCCAGATGTGATAAGCCCAGTTCTGGATTATAAGAAAATTTTATATCTGGAAATCTAAACCATTAGAACTCAATATTAATTTGCATGTTTGTTTATGTTCTTAACAAGGAGCCAATTATTTGTGGGCATTGGAAATAATTTTACTATTTAAAAGTTATCTGAAATAACTAAAGCTTTCTTATAATTTATTCATGAACATAAGAACACAAATCTATAAAACCAAATGTTATTTCGCAGTGTAGACTTTGCAAGAATTTCTCCACATAGGCTCTGGTAAAATAGGCTCTAATTCTCGCCCTAGTCCTGCTGTAATCAGGCTGTTCTCTTTAATGTGAAGAACAGTGAACTAGAACTTGTTTGGCTCCAAAGCTGATACTACATTTAAACAGAGCACCAAAACTCTTTGCAGATGCTTTCTTTGAGGGGAACACTTATTCCCAACCTGTATCAGGTGACAATTCCTTTAGACAGGTAGGGAAGAGTGATGAAGATGCTGAGTGTCTCCCAAGGTCATCTGGGAAGGTTACCTTGTGGTCTATTCTTCTGAGTCTCTGAAGCATCCAGCATTATTGGTATACCAGTAGAACAAGTAGCAATGTGACCAATACAACAGTTAAATATTCCATATAGATCCCCCAATTAAACTCCTTTCCACTCATAACATTCCAAGCTCAGCTACAAGTCTCCCCCAACGTGGAACTATCCTATCCTTCCTGTCACTTAGTCTCAAAGAGCAGGAAGCCTGCGAAGGTAGAGAAGCGCTGGTGGTCCCCATGGAGGGCACCGTTGCCCATTCTCAGCCAGACTTCATCCCCTTTGGCCAGTTTGAGCACTGCGTGGTTGCTGGATGTGTCTGACTTCCCCTTTGTTTCGTAGCTGGAAATAAAGAGAGGGACACACTACTTAGTCTTCACCATGCAAACCCAGCCCTTGAACCCATTATGTCTCTACTTTCTCCTACGCTTTAGGTAGAGTCGTGTGTTAAGTTCTCTAAGTGGCATGCAAAAGGGAATAGCATAAATCACTTTTAGACCTGTCCAGTAGGATTACTATATAGAAGAGAGTTCCTTATCCCTATCAGACTAGAAACTTACACCCAGCATTATCTTACCAAACCTCCCTGGACTGTTAGGTGAGAAAAAAGAACAGTTCTGCTATCTTTGAATATTTACATGTAATTTTTTTTACAATGATTTATTTTCTTCTTGACAATCTGGAATTTGGTATTCAAGGAAGGTACTTTTGACCACCAAGATGAAAATGCACTTGCTAACAGCCAGGCAGGAGGCAATGTAGAAATAAATTCTGTGTACTGAAAAGATAAACGCTGGTGTGTGGCGGTTTGAATGGGAATGGCCCCTATCGGTTTATGTATCTGAATAGTTAGTCCCCAGTTGGTGGACTGTCTAGGAAAAATTGGGGGTGTGGCCTGATTGGAAGAGTTGTGTCATTGGGGGGCTGTCTTTGGGGATTCTAAAGCTCATGATGCGCCCAGTCAGTCTTATATTCTCATATTCATATATATTCTCTCTGTGTTTCTCTGTCTCTTTCCTGCCAAAATGTATATCAGGATATTCGCTCCCAGATACTGCTCCAGTGGCCATGCCTACTGCCGTTCCCACCACCATGATCTTTAAGAGCTCAGCCTCTGAAACTGTAAGCAAACCTCCAGCTAAATGCTTTATTTTATAAGTTGCCTTGGTCCTGGTGTCTCTTCACAGCAATAGAACAATAACTGAGACCCCATGTTATGCTTGGGAGATATTTGAAAAAAGTAGGGTAACATAGACCTGGTATACAGTCACCACTTAAGATAAAGGATTTCAAAGAGGTAAATATTCTTTGCAGATTTATGATGTTTCTTTAAAAAGATGAGTTTGGAGAAGAGCAGACATGCTTGAAAGATAAATAGAGTCTAGACAATCAAGGCTCTAACAAGGTTGGGAAAAAACAAACAAATAAAAAAAAAGGTGCTTGTATTTCTGAAGAGCCAGGACAAAGCTGATGTGTTCCCATTAGAAACTTACACTCAGAGTCACATGCCACTTATTTCCTCTTGGCAATAATGACTGCATTTAGAAAAGGGCAAAACAATGAAGAGCCACAAGAGTAACCGGCTGTCTAGAAGGTGTATTGGCTATCATTCACTAACACGTTCCTGACTGTGAGCCAAGAGAGCAAAGACCTGATATGTTCTATAGAAATCCTTGCCGAAGACCCAGCCTGGGTTAAAAAGACTTGGGATATCTGGCTAGTTCTCAGGTTTCCACTGCCTGGAAGTGGAACATGAAAAACTCTAAGACAGAACGACTTACGCTTTAGATGTGACCTTGGATAAAAGTGACAAAGAAGACCCTTCAAAAGATAGAATCAGAAGCCAAAGAGAAAATCAGCTGAAAACTGTCTTAAGAAAAGGATTGTTCATCTCTGAGTTCTGCGTTTGAACTAGTTTACACTATCTCCCACGAAGACCAAGACAGAGAAGTGTGTTTTACGGAAGGAGGAAGAGCTGGGTGGATGTTTGGGAATAAGGAGCCCGAAAGTGTCTGGCTTTTACCAGAATTCATTGTCTCCTTGTTATGGATTTGATAGAAAATGTCCCGCACCAGCTCATGTGTTTGAACACTTGGTCCCCAGCCAGGAGAATGCTTTTGAAGGTTGTGGAACCCTTGGAAAATGGAGGCTGGCTGGAGAAAGTAGGTTGTAACAATGCTTTCTTGAGTGGGTGTTTTTGTCACTTGGTGTAATTGCTGTGTTCTTCTACAGTCTGGCATCAGTAAGAAAGGGGAAGGATGAGTTAACTGGTAACAGCATTGTTAAGACATCCAGAACACACCATCTGAGACATCAGAACCCTGAGCTTTCCTTGTTCCTTGTCCACTGAGGTGTGAGGGGCCCTGCCACACCAGGCTTCTGGAGAACTCTCCCATGCTGTCTTTGCTGTATGAACTGAGCCCTCTCAATAAACCCTCCCTTAAGTTGCTTCTTTCGGTGATGATCACAGAGATGAGAAAAGCAGTGAACGCCCTCCTACACAAGAACTGTACTAGTTCATGCTGTCCTCGGGTTGGTTAGGTAGAGCTTGGATCAGGGGGATTGAATTCTCTGAATTGAATGACAAACAAAAGTGTTCACTGTCTGTTCTTTCCTCCTCCTGACTCTGGAAAGGACCGTGATCAGTGAGAATTTAGGAGTCAGTTTTATAGATGTCTAAGTTGCTTCATCAGCCAACATCCCTGAAAATAAAAACAAATGCAAAACTGGAGAACAGCCCCCACCCACACTGCTTTACAATGTTCTCTTCTTCCCTACCTGCCAGCCTATGTTCCCCTTTCTGGAACCCCTGCCCTGGTTGCTCAAGGTTCCGATATGACAATGTGTGCTGGATGGCTAACAGCTCTGTTACCTGTTTTAACTCTTTCCCTTTCTTACAGGTGCCAGACTCTAGAAGAACACAGAAATCACAAGTGAGAAAAAAAATACAGGGGAAAAAAATAAGAGACCAAAAGTGTTTCCCTTAATTACGGGGTGGGGGTTGGAGGGTGCTGGCTGTCTGCATGTCCTAGCAGCAGAGCATGATATGGTGCTGTCTAAAGCATTATTCCCCAAGGAACTCCAGGGCCAAGGTGATGAGTATCAAAGTAATACACATCATTAGACATAAGGACCTATTCTGCCTTCCTCATCAGCAGTGAAGGCTGTGAAGACCTTCAGGCAAAGCGGGAGTGGGGAAGCAGAAGAAACCAAAGGGAAGCGAGGAGTTAAAGAAAGGATCTGAGTGGTGATGGTGAGGAGTGCTGCTGGCCATTTGCCCAAGGCCCCTTTACTTGATAAGTTCATTACTGCTCTTCCCAAACAGGAGTGATAACCTGACCAAATAGAAGAGAACAAACCTGCTAGAGTAGGCTCTGTGAGTGCCTAAGCGCTCCCTGTGATCAAGACGGCACGTACCTGTACATGCTGAAGACAGTATTGCCATTGTGCATAAGGTACACGTACACCTCCTCTACGTCCTCATGCTTCATCATGCTGAAGGTGAAGAAATACACACCTGGAAAGGACAAGGGTTTACTCATTCACTCATCCGTAGAAGATGAGTCAAGCGATTGCACACATGGCTTTGTTTTATCTGTGTATTGTCTAGTTTCATGATCTCTTCATATGAATATACTTTTGTTTGCTCCCTTAAAAAGTGCTTAGTTTTTTTTGGGGGGGGGCGGATTTTGAAACAGGGTTTATGTGTGTAACAGTCTTGGTTGTCCTAGAACCCACTTGTAGACCAGACTGGCCTCTCTAACTCACTGAGATCCACCTGCCTCTGCCTCCCAAGTGCTGGGATTTCAGGCATGTGCCAACACCGCCTTGTACTTCTATTATTTTTAACTCAATGTACTTCCTGTTTATACTTAGTAAGATGACAAAATAATTAATAAAATTAGTCAAATATGTACTTAAAATGTACAACTACATTCCCCAAATGTAGCAAAGGCTACATATTAGAACACAAGTAAATGTTTCATAGTTCTAAAAAAATGGTTTGGGTCATTTCTCACATGACCCATTGTAAATCAGTAACTCTGCCACAACACCTTGTTGCTAAAAGTATATTCCTACTGATTTCCATGTTACAACTTTTGAACTACTAGCTATACAAAAGAAAAGTCCAGAAATATCTATAGGAAAAAAACTAAAGCAGTGGAGCAGTCATATTTCTTTTCAAACACTTATTTCTTTCCTATGAGGATATTAGCTATAAGGATCCCTCTGATGTTGAGCCAACTCACAGAGGAAGATTATGCTTTGTTAAATGTTAGGAATGTGTATTTGATGGCAATCTGTGATGCCCGTTCAGATACCAAGAGATTGGTTCAGAGAGGAAAAGTAAGAACAGATGAAAATTAAAGTTCTTCAAGAAACAGTTTGTATGTATCTAGTGTTTTACATTTTATAGAATTTCATTTTATACACACATAACAATTATCAATGCCTGCAGAAAATAAATTTATAATCAAAATGGCAGGTAAGTACCTTAGCCTTCCTTTAAAAATGTACTGTAAATAAAAATAGATGCAGAAACACTTTAGAAAGAGCAGGCTATGAAACCAGACGGTAAATAATGGAACTCTTAGGATTAGAATTGCAGAAGCAAGCCTGTATAGTACGCACATGGGGCTCTCTCTACCAGAATGTGGTTTGGCATACTTGTGCTCTGGTTTTCAGGTCTTTGAGCAGGAACTGCAAACATCAGTATTCTCTGGCTTATCAACTTTAAAGGCGGGAAAGATGATCATTAGTGTGAAACCACTGGGAAGGTTAAAAAATAAACAGTAAGTAAACGGATTTAAATTACTATTATCAGAATGGTGTCCAACCAAGGGAGCACAAAAATTTAATTATGGAGTCATTGAACTCAATGGGACCATTGATCCAAGATATCTAGACTCTTATCTGTGGCACTGGTCATGAGTTGCAAAAATTTTCACATGAAACTTAAAGCCCTCAGAGCAAAAAGATCACAAAACTGACATGGAGTGAAGTATGATGGAAAGACTGTCTGGAGTTGCATGAGTTAGGCCATTCTTACTTTAACAGGGCGAAGTAAACCAAAGCACACATTAAAAGCATATGTGTAAGTTTAACACAGCCAGCGCATTCTTAGAATACTTTCCCTGTGTATACCATGGAGGGGAACAAGGAAAGAAAACTGAAAAGCAGAAATTGAAAAACTGTCAGATTTCTGCAAAACTACGACACTGATGGAAATCAATACACTTCAAGTATGTAAAGGTGCTGCCCAACGCAGCAGGAAGCTGGACAGGGCTTCTAGGAGCAGCAGATATCAGCCCTGCCAGGAAAAAATATTCTCCCTGATGGAGAAAGGCCATTCTCAACTGTTGAAAGACAGTTCTGGGATCAGGCCTAAGAGGGCAGTTTTCTAGGAAAAAACACAGACTACAAAAGTATTTCTTTAGTAGCCATTACCAGGATTTGCCAGCAATAACAAGATTCCTGAAAATCAGGGAGTTTCAACGCTGCTTCAGAAGTCTTTCTCAGGAAGTATGAGGAGGAACTGTTGCCACAAGGGATGAAAACGCGGAGGAGCTCTGCTTAAGAATCTTGTGCGAAAAATCCCTGGGAGGCCTGCTCTTTCTGCAGGGAAATAGAAGAGCAGTGGACTGGGGGAGTTGGGGGAGGTAGGACTTGGAGGAGTGGAGGGAGGGGAAAAAATACAGGTGGGATGTATTGAGATCCCTGGCAACAAGGAGAGGCATGGAAATGCCACAAGATCAAGGATGCCTGGGTCCATTCCCAGCAATCTTTAACAAACAGCTGGTCAAGGTGAGCCAGTCATTCAGCCATCAGCTGCCTTTTAAAGGCAGAAAAAACAACAAAAATTATACAATGGATGATTAGTCCCAAAGGACATGTTGTCATATACCCAATGGGTGATATTGCCGAATATGTACACCACTGGGAAAACCTGGCTGTAGTAATTATTTTCTCAATAGTTGTGACCAAATGCCTGACAAGAAGCAAGTCAATGGAAGAATGGGTAATATTAAGAAATGTTCTTAATATCCTCAACTGTGATCACAAGTGCAAGACTGATTCTTCTGGAATCAAGGTATTCTCTTGACTGTGAGTCTCTGCACAGGTCAAAACCATACTGTATACTTCCACCATAGTGACACAGAGTAAATATTCCCATTCTAAAAGGAAGGAATGGGAGCAAAACCAAAACCTACAAGGGTAAGCACCAACCCTACAGCTCCCAGTCTGGGATCTGGGGTCTGTGACAGCATTATTTGGCTCTAAAGGGCCTTGTCTGGCCTACCCATCCAAGTCAGCTACCTGTAGCATATAGAGCTTCTCTCTCAGGTCAGATCCACTCTATGGCTGCAGATTGCCTCCCTGGAAAATCCCAACGTTCGTTCAAAGTCCAGCATCTCCAACATTCTAGGGTCCCCGCTGTGCCTTGACTTCTTCACCTTCATAGCTTCATAGCAGACTCTCAAGTCCTCTTTGTAGGGGCTCTGACCCTGCACCCATCAGATGGCCCCAGAGGCTCTCCGAACCCTTGGTACCAGACTGCAAAAGACTCCACAAACCCGTGCATCTTACATCATTAATGTCTCCAAAATCAATACCATCAGAACGATGCTGCCAACTTCTAATGCCAGCTCAAAATGTAGCCTGGCCCACTTTGCATCACAGCTGCAAAAGCCTCTCTGTGCCTTTTTCACCTTGGAAAAACACTTCCCTGGGTGGTCTTTAACCCCCCTGTATTCTCTGCATTCCTGTGAGCGCTCTGGCTTCCAAGTTGCCATCAGAAGCTTCCACTAAGATCGGCTCGCAGTATCCTAGGGTTTTTCTAGTCTGAAGTTCCAAACACTTCCACATTCCTCCTGCAAACCAACTCCAAGTATTTGAGAACCACATGGTCAGGCGGACGACAACAATGGCCCCACTGTCCCATACCGGTTTTCTGTATCACTTTTTTCATTGCTCTGACCTCCTGCTTGTAAGGAATCAAGTTAAAGGAGGAGGGTTTACTTTGTCTTGCAGCTTAGGAAAGGACATGGTCCATTACTGCTGGGGAAGCTTGGCATCAGCAGTATGAGGCAGAGATCCCATTACCACTGAAGTCAGGAAGCATGCATCACAGATAAGTGAAGCCAGACTAAAGGCTCAAGACCCGTCTTCAGTGACCCTCTTCCTTCATCAAGATCCGTCTTCTAAAGGTCCCACCACCTTGCAAAACAGGGTCACCAGTGGGGGCCAAGTGCTCAAACATACAAGCCTATGGTGGACATTTCACATTCAAACCACAACGCTACTGAATTCCTAATAAATTCCAAAATCAGTGGCAGTGTTGTGCCCAGTGGATTCCTTCATTTTGGTAATCAGATTTTAGTTCTAGTAAACGCAAACTTCGGAGAAAACACACTAGAGTGAGCACAAAACTTTGGCAATCTTTTTGTAACTCTTCTGTCAGTCTAAATCACTTTTTGTTTAGTTTTTAGTTGGCCAACTGTCCAGACATTTCAAAGATTTTGCTGATGGCATTATAGATAAATGAGTGTTTCCCTATCCTAGTAAGAGGAAGAGACGGCTACAAGCCTTACAACCTTGCAGAGCTGGTCAAACTCATAAAGAAGTTCTGTCTATGTGTTGCTTTTATTAGTTAATAAAGAAGCTGCTTTCAGCCAATGGCTTAACAGAGTAAAGCCAGGCTGAAATAGATAGAGAGAGAGAGCAAAGTCAGGGAGAAGTCATGTAGCCACCAGAGAAGGAAAACACAAGCCATAAACTGGAAACTTTGCCAGTAGGCCACGGCCTCATGATGATGTACAGATTAATGGAGATGGGTTAGTTTAGGATGTAAGAGCTAGTTAGAAATATGCTTAGGTGATTGGCTATGCAGTGTTTTAATTAATACAGTTTTGTGTAATTATTTCGGGTCTGAGCAGCCGGGAATGAGCAAACAGCCTCAGCTTACAAGAGTTTGTCTTTGCTTCCGTGATTCCGTTCCTGGTACTTGAGCCTACAGATATAACTGTATGTGTTCAATTATAAACTGACATAGGAAAACTACTGACAGAAGGCTTACAAAATGTGGAAACAGCCCAAAGGGCCAATAACAAGGAAATCAGTAGGTACATTTTCATGTTAATTATAAAAGAAAGTCATTACAAGGGAATATTTTTAAACATTATGGCAAGTCTTTCTTTAAAAACAAACTATATTTAAAATATAGAGTATGCTAACTTTTATATAAGATTAAATGTTTTCTTAAATAAACTTCAAAAGTTGGATTATTTACTCAATTTTCAGTCTTAAAAATAGAACAGGTATTCCTTGGGGGCAATGATGAAGGAACACAGTTATCACACAGTAAAACTGTGAGAATTATGTTCCGGGGACTTTGAACATCAGAGGTGTCTGTACCACCTCAGGGACATCAGATCACTCTCGGTTCTTCCCTCCCTCCATTCCTTCCTTCTTTGTTCTCAGCAATCCTCCTTCCCACCTCTCCTTCCATCTTCCCTTCCTCTCTCTGCCTTTCATCCACTTCCTTTTCCTTCCCGTGTGTCTTCTTCCTCCTTCCTTCTTTTCCTTCTGACCTTTCTTTTCCCTTCCATCTTCCCATCATTTCTTCTTTCTCTCCCTCCTTCCTCTTTCCTTAATGGCTTCATTCATGGATGTGCAAATCTCACCTGATACAGGAGCCCCAAATCTACCAGTCATAACATCAAAGAAGTTTCCAATGTTGGTCTCAACACTGCTGAAGATGATGCCACTGTTCTGATTGCTGAAGTGAGTTGCTAGAGAAGCCATGAATGCGATCTAAGGAGAAAGCTGGTGGTCAGTGCAAATTTGTCTTAAAGAAAAACATCTCTATACAGGTAATTTTCTTTCAGCGTTATTTGTAATGGAAAACTTGAATACAATAAGTACTAAACAATAAACAAAGAAGTAAATAAATGATAATAATTTAATGTATTTATTCCATATAGATATAGTCTACATTAACAATTCTGAATGTATTTAAAAAACTACTAGTCCTTAAAAGATACTTTTTTAAATATTAAGATTGTGTTATCAAGTAAAACTGAAAAAAATTGGATAAAGTTCTTGGGCTGTAATATTAGATGCATATTTGTATATTAAATGATTAGAGAAACTTACAGTTGAACTTCTTACTTTTGTTAACCCTAGGTAAATGTCTTTTAATGCATTAATTAAAAAGGCAACACAAGATTATTGTGACTTAATATTAGACTTCATTAAGTGTTCTATTTAAGTGGAGTTGTTCTGTAGTCAAACTGAGAAAAATATCTTCAAGAATATCCATAAGTGGATAGCAAGATGATTGAGCAGGTAAAGGTACTTACTGTTGGGTTCAGAGACCTGAGTTTGATCCCCAGGACCTATACTGTGGGCAAAGAGAACCAACTCCCCAAAAGTTGTCCTGTCCTATTTATTTTACAATGAAAGGGTATTGTATGAATTACCTTAACAGGCAAAAGAGAGATTTGCAGTTATCCAAAACATAGCAAAAGTGGTTAAAGAAAATCAGAAATCTATTTGACTATTGGAAAAGAAAATTTTCTGAGCTTAATTCTGCATAAAATAAATATCAAACAAATTGAGGCCAGAAAATTCAAGAGAACCAGAAAATCGGTTACTGTGAGCAGCCCCACCTGTAATTTAAGACTAATCCCTTACGTTTAGGAAACCTTGAGAGCCTCAGCTTAATTCATGGAAGCTGAGTAGCAACAGTTACTCTGAGAAACCTGTTCCATGATCCAACCACGAGATCCTATGGATTGGGGAATAATCTATCTATTTGGGTCCTGTCTTAGGGTTTCTACTGCTAAGAAGAGACGCCATGACCATGGGAACTCTTATAAAGGAAAATATTTGATTAGGGCCGCTAACAGTTTCAGAGGTTCAGTCCGTTATCATCATGGCAGGGAGCGTGGCAGCGTGCTGACAGACATGGTGCTGGCTACATCTTGATCAGAAGACAACAGGAAGTGGACAGGGCTTGGCTCGGGCATATATGAGTCCACCCCACAGTGACATACTTCCTCCCACAAGGCCATACCTACTCCAACAAAGGCACACTTTCTAATAGTGCCACACCCTGTGAGCTTATGGGTGCTAGTTACATTCAAACTACCACAGGTCTGAAGATACATGATTGAGACTCAGCTTAAATCTGAGCCTCAAATATCCATGTCCCTTAAGTTGAGAATGAGGCACCATTATTGCTCTTTTATGGGTACTGCCGTTGTTACTGCTAGTAGTGTTCTAAACTAGAATTTGAATAATTAAAAGAGCATTAGAACAATTGTCTCTATCAAGAAATGATTTCACTTGATAACAATGTTGGAGGAGATTTGAAAGTCAATGACAATCCCTTAAAAATAAGCAGAAGTAAGAATAATAAATTCTTTAACATGTAATGGATGTTAATCCCCCTTCTTCATAAGTTTTTGTAATTTTTTTAATTTTAAAATTAAAATATGAAATTAAAACCTTCTACTTCCTTTTAAAATTCATGGCGTATTTTCTAATATTTTGTTATTTTTGTTTGTTTGTTTGCTTTTTGAGACAAGGTTTCCCTATGTAACAGTTCTAGCTGTCCTGGAACTCAGCTTTGTAATGAGATGGCTTTGAATTGACAGATATTAGTCTAATTCTTCCTTCTAAATTCTGGGATTAGAGATGTACACCACCGAGCCCAACCTGTGTCCTCTTTGTAAGAAATTAGTATTGTTATATATACAAATGCACAAAAACATAGATATAACCTGCTGAGTCCATTCAGTGTTGCATATATATGCATATATGTGTGCATATATAAATATAAACACACATTTTCAGGACTGAACACTTGGTATTGAGTAACCAATTAGGGGACTCATCCCTGACGAAAACTAAACCACCGTCTCTCAGTGCTTAATTGGCTGTATCTCTTTGTTTAGAAGTGGGGTCTAAGAGATTCCTTTCATCCATGTTAGCATGTCTGTTGGTGCTGTCGTTGTTCAGAGAGCCATGTGGTTGACGATTCGTGAATGTATGATTCCTGTTATTGCTAGGAGACAATCTCACAGCCGACTTCCTGTTCCTCCAGCTCTGACGATGTCGTTCTGCCTCCTCTGCTTTGATGTTCCCTGAGGCTCAGCTGTGGGGCTGGGTTGTAGATGTATCAACTACAGCTGGCCACTTCACAATCTCTGCATTTTGAGCAGTTTTTTCCACAAACTTAAGTCTTCCATGAATGTGTGAAAGAGTCATCTCTACATTTTTTTTGCTAGTTTTCATACATCTCTAGACCATCATAGAAATTACCTTAGCCTAGCTAGACAACCTCCCAGCCCACTTGTTAATTTATATTGACATACGAATCCCATCATGCTGAAAGTATTAAACAGAATTAAGAAGTTGCCGCCAAGCCCCTCAAAAGTCAGTTCTGGTAACACACAGGACATCTTATTTTACACTTGAAAAACAGGAGCCCAAGAGAATGGTGCAGTGTGCCCAAGAGTAAACAGCATGACTGCTGCTCAAATAAGCAGCAGTTTCCTCTCATCTTGCAAACAAGAACGGCTTTGTATACCCGTTCTCAGAAAGTCTCTCTTGTTCCAGAATTTTCTCCCAAATACTTATTTCTAACCACAAATTGCTCTTTGAGGAAGACAAATTAGCGAGACACAACCTGAACAACAACAACAACAAAAAATCCATTTTTAAATATTAACAAAAACTAATATAGAGTTAATCATTTTTCTGGATGACCTAACTTCAATATTTACAAATTTTAGTTGTTGCAATAAGAATTATAAAGATGAGTTCAAAGAGAACTAAAGAATGCATCCAACTATAAAGGGGTGATGGCCATATAAATAGATTTTAAAGCTTCATGTAGAGATGAACATAGCCTGATCTACCAAATGGAATAACTCAAAAAGTAAAATGTCCCTAGTGAAAAGAAGACACTGGTGTGAAACGTTTATATAAAATTGAACTATAAAATCTAATTTAACAGAAAGAATGTTAATATACAAAGATGAAATTTAACTACATAATGTGGCAAATTAGCAAATAAAATATAACTAGATGCTTAGCCATTCCATTTGTATGTTTAAATGTTTTAGCGCAACTTAGTTATAACCCTCTTATTTAACCCATTGTCTCATCTGGAAAATAGGGTATGAGTTTATATTTATGGCTGTTTGGTCCTATGAGGGAGCTGGATCTCACACTTGATAAATACCCTTTCTTAAAGCCATGTTTGAGAACAGGCCTGCCATGTAGCTGAGCAAATTGAAACTGAGATTTTCTCAGGATGACTGACGGTTTGTTTACTAGAGCCCTTTGGTCCCTGGTCCCGAATGTGCATGCAGCATTAGAAGTCACCTGGGGATCTGCGGAGGGTGGTTTACCTGCAGTTCTGGTGGCACTCCTGGGTAGCCCTTCTCTCCTTTGGGGCCATGCTGCCCCCGCTCCCCTCGAGGCCCCAGGTCTCCTTTGTCTCCTTTCTCGCCTTTAGCCCCTTCATGGCCAGTGGCTCCATTATTTCCATTGTTTCCATGGTTTCCTTTAAAAGTCAGAGATCATATGAGAAAACGGATTCACTCCGACCTCCATGTGCTTTTAGACAAACACAATTCCTTCCTTCAGAACTAGTCAAACTCATCTGTAAAGGGAGACCATTAAAGAACCCTGACCACAGCCCTTTAAAGGGCATCAGACAAGTGCTCTTGTACTGGGCTCTGGATACGATTAGAGACCAAGACCACAAAGCATGCTTTTCTACAAGCAAGGATTGAATGAAAGACTGTGTAAAGACCATCACATTGCCATTGGAAACAGTGAAGATTAACAAACACAATACCCACCAGTGCTAGAATGGCTCAATTTTAGTAATGGTGCATTTTATTAATTACATATTTACAATAAACATAAGTGATATTTTAGTTATGGTTGTAACAAGTAGGGATGGTGTGGTACTATTTTAGTTTGAATCATTGTATATTTGTATATTATATGCATAGATGAAAAACTAATTCTAGTTATTATCCACAATTATTTTAGTTTTTCATGAATAGATGAAGCAAGGGTGATTTTTGTGTTGTTCTATATGTTTTTCCATCTCCTTCAAGTCTTATACAAAAGCAATTTTATATTTGGGAAGAAAAACTCATATAATAGCATAATAATTTTTCAAATCAAGAGTCAGGTAGTATATTCAAAGGTTCACTCTGCTGCTCAGACCAGTTCTGCACCTATCTTCAAATCAACAGTCAGGTAGTATATTCAAAGGTTCACTCTGCTGCTCAGACCAGTTCTGCACCTATTTCTTATTTTCATATTTGCTAACCTTCCGTCTCTTTTGTGTTATACTTTGTGTGTTATCTTTGACAGGGCAGTACATCAGGCTTGAAATGTTCACAGATTAATAAACTTGATTGGATCAAAGTGTTCTGTCTCAAAGGTGTTTCTCATGGGAAACCTTTCACCAAAGCCAACTTGCCCTGTCACCTGAGAGGAGGTCAAAGAGCCTTGCTTCACATCACTGACCCTGTGAACGAATGGCTTTGGTGGACAAAGACATAGGCTTAAGTATAGGACAGGGTACGAGAGTGGGAAGGAGTTGTTAGGGTTTTTTTCTTTCATTATAAATTTGGTTTCACATGAGAGGTACAAGGAGTTAATCCAGTTTTGATAAGTATAAACATCAGTGGGGGAAAGTCAGGGAACACAAGTAGATTTCTTGTAGAAGGAACTCGTCTGGGGTGGGGCAAGGATAAAGGTCTTTGCTTTACCCACTCTGTTCACTGTAGTAACGCTCTAACAGAGTGACCCAAGCTTAATCAGCTGGAACAATACAACACAGGTCAACCATGGATCTAGAGCAGTGGCTCTCAACCTGAGCCCTCTGTGGGTTGAACAGTCCTTCCACAGGGGTCGCCTAAGACACCAACTATTTGCATTACAATTCATAACAGTAGCAAAATTAGTTATGACGTAGCAATGAAAATAGTTTGATGGCTGGGCTCTTTACAGCATGAGGAACTGTATTAAAGGGTCACCGTATTAAGAAGGCTGAGAGCCACTGTTCTAAGGGAGCTGATGAGCTCAAGAGCATTTCCTTTGCTGCTGCAGCTTCTAGAGCCCAAAATAATACTCATGAGTCCAAGTGAGGCGTGGAAATCAACTAGAAACAAGGATCTAAAATTAAAAAAAAACAACTAAACTGACACAGAAAGTCACACCCCTCAGAGAATAATAGAGCAAAATCCAGCAAGCTTTCCTTTCTACCTTTTCTACCCGCCTCCATTTGATATGTTTTAAGAAAGTTATGGTGTGTTGTACAAAGTACACTATGGCAGAAATACTGACCACTGGGGTTTAGATAAATGCCTCCCCAAAGCCCATATGTTCGAGGTTTGTTCCCCAGTATGATGCTCTCAGAAAGTGGTGCAAACCCCACGAGGTGTGGTCTAGGTGGAGGTTAGAGGTCACTGAGGATGTGTGGCTTGAAGGAGGTTATAGGGGCACAGTCCTTTGTGCTCCCTCACTCATGACGTGAGTGCCTTTGCTCCCCCCAAGCTCCCACTAACTACAAAGTAGTCTTAGCCAGCCATGGGAGAAGCCTCCAGAATCATGAGCAAAATCTAAGTTGATTAGCTCAGGAATTGGCAACAGTGCCGGAAGGTACCTAGGTGCTAAGGTGTGTGTCGGTGCTAAGGTGGATGTTGCTGCTAAGGTGGGTTCCCTGTGCTAAGGGGGGTCCCGGTGCTAAGGTGGGTCTCTGTTCTCAGTAAGTGGTTCTGTCCATAGG
Organism: Microtus pennsylvanicus; assembly: GCF_037038515.1. Classification (NCBI taxonomy): domain Eukaryota; kingdom Metazoa; phylum Chordata; class Mammalia; order Rodentia; family Cricetidae; genus Microtus; species Microtus pennsylvanicus. Next base: position 26,422,275 of record NC_134584.1, read on the forward strand.
CTGGTGATGAACCTTCTCTCTTTTGAGTCTCAGCTTGGATGCCTGAAGCCTCTTGGATTCTCGAAGTAGTGAGGAGAATAAACACCATAGGGCAGTGTTCCACTTGACCTGACCTAATGAACTTAGCTCCTTGCCATTCATAGCACACAGTATGTCAACCTGAAGGGTTTGCATTTGCTCTTGGCTTCTGTTTCTGACACTGTTATTGAAATTGCTGTGCAAACTGTAGGTCCTTACCTGGAATGCCAGGAGGACCTGGAGGCCCAGGGGGGCCTTGGTAACCACGGAATCCATAATCTCCATGACAACACTTGCTGCAGTCTGGGGGCAGTCCTCCGGTTTGTGGAGACTTGAAAACAATGGGAAAAGAAACTTCAGGTAAAGATATTTGCAAGCACTTAAGAGCTTTTTAACTTCCTCTGGCATTCACCCTTAGATAACTTATCAACTCAGGGTCACATCAGAAAAGATGGTGTGGGACACGGGGAATATCTGTGACCTGGGGGCTACGGAGTGGTAAGGTGAGTGGGTGATCAGAGCTTAAGGATACAGGGAGTCCACGGAGATGTGCCGTGGGGTGGTGTGAGGGCAGGGTGGTGCAGAGAACAGGGGTGGGCTTGGACAAGCCCATGACAGCAAAGGCAGTATCTTGTTCCCAAGAGGAAGAGGACATGAAAGCCCCTTCTCCCTTGATACCCAGAAGTCTCAGGTACAATTAGACTATGGTAAGCCTCAAAGCAAGCGAGCAACAACTTCCAAGGTAGCTACTAAACACCACACTCCTAACGTTGGCTTAGAGGTCTTAGGACCTCTGCAACTCCACCTTCCCAAACCTCTAAAGCACACAAACTGCTGAGGAAACAAAATATTCCTTAGTCTGTACATTAGCTCATTTATTTTTAGATTGAAAAATAGAAATATAGTTATCATATACAACAGCTGTTCTGAGACACGCATGTACGCCCTTGCTGAGTGACCAGTTCATATGCATTACCTCGCTGGCTTTCCTCCGATGGGTCCATTCAAACCCTTCTTCTTGGCAGTTTTCAGGAGTTCAATACACTGCTGCTAACTGCGCTCATCCAATTGATTCTTATTATGTACACGTGGGGCAACTCTAACCTCACTTTAAGTACTTAACATTTTATACATTCCTCTTCTAAATTTAAAGTGATTATCTCACTATGCAAACTAATATTTAATAAGCGCAAATGGACACTATATGCTCAACTGTGACTCCCATATAAGAAGAATATAAAAATATAGGAATAAAAAAAATTCTCAGTTATACAAAGATAAAATTCTAAAGTGTACTCTTGCTGTGAAGGAATCAAGAACCCAGTGGACTGACTGGCGGGAGAGTCAGAACGTGTAAAATCTGGATTCTCCTCTGCACTGGCAACCTGCCTTCTAATTGTGTCATGCAAAATACTTGTGGAAACTTTCCTAGATACCAGTTACAATCCAACAGTTTTGAAAACAGCACGTGGTTGCTAAGGGATTCATTGTGAAAAGGAAAGGATCCGAAATGAAACGGACAGAACAGAGGACAAACATGGGGCACGCGGCAGGGAAAGAAGAGGAGGGAGGAATTCACCGTTCTGCTTTTCTCTGCCACTAGATGTCCTCCAAGGAGAAAACTGGGTGAAGAAGGCCTCACATCACCACACAGCTACACCTTCCTTTGATTGGTTGGTCTTAGAGACTTGGTCATTGTCCTCCCTTTCCCTGAAGTTTTCCATTAAACCATTAAGGGAGTAGCCCACCCGGGACCAAGTCTCTGTTGCCACAGCTCAGACCCAGTGTTGAGGAATCAGGAGCTAAATGCTGGAGATAACTCTTAGTCTTAAGTCTGCCAAGCCTAACCATAGACAAGTATAAATTCATATTGGCTAAGGAAAAAAATCAGCTAATACACTTGGTTAGAGATGAAGACACTTGATATCAAACTCCATAGGCAACCCCACCTACCACACATCTGAGAAGTGTGTTCGTCATCTCCTGGGATGCTTTGCTAATGTGAAATGCAGCTTCTAAACCCCAGGACCCAGAGTTTGGCCAATGATGGGTTTCATGAATAGAGTGGTGGTGGAGGGGGAGCTCTGTAAGAACAGAATGGAAACTCTGAGATGCTTAGGACTGTTAGAATAATCACTGCACTGGGACCAGGGTCCCTGCTCAGTTCTTTGTGGCCTTCGAAAGTTACCATTCCCAGACATCAATCTGAGCTGGCCCTGAATTTCCTTTCTAGTGCTAAGATGCAAGCAAGGATGCTATTGTGTTTAACTTTCGATAATAATTTTGAAAGACCTTTAATATTTTTTGATTTTTTAAACAATTTTATTACATGTATTTCTTCTTTCTTATATGCATAGGACACGTGATGTGACACACATGTGGAAGTAAGAGGACAAACGTGTGGATTCTGGGGAATCAAGTTTAGGTCAATCAGGCTTGCCAACAAGTACCTCTGCCTGCAGCGTCAGCTCACACATGAGAGAGTCTTGATACTCGCATTTGTAAATGTCTAGTATCTGAATACAGGGAGGTGGTGTCTCTTAGTATCCCAGCTAACGAGGATGATTGGTGTGCATGTAAGCTATCTCGAGTAACATCAGGAGCACAGAGCTGCCACCAGTACAACAGGCAGGCTCCTGGTTCTCCTAGTTGGATGCCTCCCAGGAACCCTCCTGCGATGTTTCATCATGTGTTCTTCCATCTGGCCTTGTCTTTCAAGGTCTAGTTCAGAGGAACAATGATAGTGCAGCAAGGAGGGAGGGAGAGAGAGGGGAGACACACACACACACACACACAGAGAGAGAGAGAGAGAGAGAGAGAGAGAGAGAGAGAGAGAGAGAGAGAATATGCTGTACATATTTGTTAGTGTAGGGTGTGCTCATGGGTGTGCATGGTGGGGACCAGAGATGAGTGCCAGTATTCTTCTTCCACTATTCTTTTACAAGACAGAATCACTGAACCTGAAGCTTGTAGGTTAGCTAGGCAGGCTGGTCAGTGAACTTCAGGGATCTGCCAGTCTCAGCAGCCCCGCCCCCCACCCCAGCACCGGGTTGCAGATGCGCAGCACACCTGTCTCTTTATATGAGTGCTGGAAATCCGCCTGCAGGTCCGGTGCTTACATAGCAGCCTGACCGAGCCATCTTCCCAGCCCTCTCGTGAGGCTTTTGCTGGGCTCCGAAGTCGGACAGGATATGATCTAGACATTTTATTCTCGCTAAGGAGGAATTTGTATATGGGAAGTCACTATCCACAGTCTCTTCAGTTTGTCATCCTCCTTCCCAAATCGGATAGTTATACACTGGGAGCGTGCAGTTGAGCAGCTGACAGGACAGGGGTGTCGTCTGTAAGACAAGCTCCACCCATTTCGCAGAACTGAGTTCTACTCTCAATGACTGTAGGAAAAGAATCAACATGATGGTAGGGAGGGAAGGGGAGAGAGGCTTTGGCAAAGAAAGTGCCCAAAAAAGAGAAGGGAGATAGAACTCTTCCAGCTCCAATCCACCACGGACCCGATAGCCAGCTCCCTTTCTGGTACACAAAGCTTGTTACCTCCCTGCTCCGCTGTCACAGGCTGAACTTTCAGGAGCAAAGCTTAGATAGTCTAAAGTTAGCCTAAACTCCTTGACTAGTCAAGAGTACTCCCGTGCCATCCAGACATGCAGGTCATCCGCAGTCTCCTCCAACAGCACAGGGCCCAACCACACCCAGCTGCTCATGGGCTCCATGGTCCTCAGTGTCTAGTACTCTTTACACCTCTGCTATGAACATCCATCTGTTTGTTTCTTCTCTTTACTATTTTTTAAGGTCGAGTGACCAAGACTATTCATTTTTCTCAAGTTTTCTTTGTGCATTGACCTTGTTTACCACACAGAATTTAATCAAACATAATTCATAAATTAACAGAAAAGACTGGTTGAATATGAGTAAGGAAACCTGTTGCTTTAGAGCTAATGTTAAAACTTAATAAAAATTCAAAAGAAATAAAAAGGTTGGAAAATGAGTGAGTGAATGCATGAACGAAAGAATGAATGAACAAATAAATACTGATAAAATTTTGTTCCTAACAGAGTACTTCAGAGTGGTTGGTGATGGGGGCTTGGGTGTGTTTACGGTCTCAGTTTCCATCCTATAGCATGGAGGAAGTCAAAGCTGGGAAATGCTTGGGGAGTAATTGATGGGGGAAAGGAGAATAGCATAAAGAAGAGGATGGGGGAAGTAGGGAGAGAGGGAAGAGTTTCACATGATCCTAAATACAGTATCCACTTGTAAAGAAATGGTACTGAAAACTTCCGGGATGTTACTGGCTCTGAATCTTCTGGGAAGCTCCACAGGGTCTTTATCTGAGGGTGCTTCAGGAATCCAGGGCTAGAAAACTAGAATGTGGAGGGGAGCAAAACTATAGTTGGTGTTGGTTATCAGGAAATAACCGAAGACAACCTATAGCAGCCCATTGGACACCTAGGAAAGACACTATCCATCAAGATGGAAAGCCAGATCGGGGACTGGACACAAAGTAAATGAAGATAAAAAAGTTAGATGAAGATCACTGAAGCAAATGTCTTTAAATAGAAGACAGACTTGGAAAGAGTCATTTTGTTCATACACACACACACACACACACACACACACACACACACACACACCCTTGACAAAACCCCACAGGGAGACTAAGAAACTGCACCGTGTGGTCCAGTTACATGTCTCAGGCTATTCCAGTCCTGCTGCTGAGTCTGTGTGGGATCCTAGGCTGACCACATAATCAGATAATCAACCAAGACTTCTCAGTCTGGAGTTGGGGGTTGCAGCCATGTGAAAAGAAGTTCCAGGGTCTCTACAAAGCATCCAGTTCTGTGCTCGTATGTCCTGCTTCAAAGATCAATTAGTCCAAGTGTCCTTCTCTCCACTCCATCTAACCTTAGCATTTTGTATGTTAGATTCTAAGTACAAATAAGTTTCTTCCTGTTTTTGCTTCTTTTAATTAAACTGAAGTTTGCAATTCACTACACCAAAAACCTATCCTCATTCCTAAAAGATGTAAAGATATGTCCTCAGATGCTGGGCTTTTGTCCCAAAAATCAATCAAGTTCTCTTACTAGGAGACTGAGTAATTCCATACCTTGTAATCTTTTTGTTGTTTGTTTCTTTTTCTCTTAATGAGTTAATCTGTTTTTTTAAAAAAACGTTTAAACGAGAAGGCTTAGCAACCTAGACTGCTACAAAACAAATAAACAAAACTAGAGGGGAAAATCCCCAAATCAAAGTAAAGCAATCTAAACTGGCTTTTGGCAGAGGCAAAGGGCAGCTTCTCCCTGCTGGGGAGGATTAAAAAGAACCCAGTGCTTTGGGGATCAGCAAAATAATTATTCACAGCAATGCATCTATCCACATGGGTCAGCCCTTCTTTCTGCATCAACAGAGCAATAAAATAACAATAATAATAAGGTCCCAACACAAAAGTAGGCTGACTCCTCCTGGTCCCTGTTCTCACCCAGCACATCATGCCAGCAACTAGGAGTTCCTGTTAGATCCCAGATACCCACAAGCAGCTCAGCAAACTGCTCACAAGCACAGATTTTAAGAATCATAGTTAAAACAACAGCAACAATAGTCATTTACGTCTGCAAAAAGTCATTACGTCTAAAATCTTAGAAGAGAATTCCGAGTACCTGGCCCCAGAATGGGTTGATCTGGGCTAGGTCCTCTACCTCAGGGTGCGGAAGCTCATCTGGTCTCAGGGGTTTTAGGTCTGTAGAAGTGTTATTATCCACAGTCCCAGTTTTAGGATGGCTCCGCTCTCTCACTTTCTCCCTCCTGGAGCCGCTACGGCCAGTCTGCTGGTGGCTCTGCACTATCCTGGCCACCGCCTTATTAGCTCTTCTGCTCACCTCCATGTATTCATCTTGACACAGGCAAAATGGGAGGGAAAGCAAAGCCAGCAGGTGCCACCAGACGATCTGCCTCCCGAGCATGGCTCACAACAGAGCCACGGAGTCTTCCTGGGCAGCTGGTGGGGCTGTAGGTGCCGTGGTCGCTTCAGGCAAATGCCAGGTCTGGAGATGAGAGCTGCAGCCGGCTGGGTGGTTTTATACTTTCGGTGTGTAATAAATAAGGCTGCAGTCATGCCAGAGTGACGGCGGCCCTCCCCCCCAGACAGAACAGCCCCCATTCATCACATTCCTGCACCACAGGCAGAATAGTGTGTGCGCGCGGGGTCCAGTTGATGGGGTTCATAAATGTCACACCTTGGCATGTTGTTTTGTGTAAGAGCGAAGAATATGTACACAACCAGCTGGAAACAGAGACTGTGTATCCAGTGGTTCGCTTTCATGATTAGACACGGAAAGGCTGAGCCTTTGTGGTCTAAAACAACTTTTGGAAAAACCTCCCCCTGAGCTTGCCAGGGAATCCAGCTCAACTGTATCAGTTCCTGCAATTACAGCAGGAACTGGTTCAGGTCAACGGAGAGAGGTTTTGCTCTGAGCAGTACGGTTTGCTCGTTCCGACTTTGGGCCACTGCAAACCGTGAGTCCTCCCTTTCAGATACCAGCAGGAGCCAGCAGTCTGTGGACTAGGAAAGACTGATCAGAATCCAGGGGCAAAGGCTGAGTTTGGCTGAGATGTTTTCCCCATGCTAAACCTTATTTTCTTCTCTTTTGCATCTCTAAAAGCCAACCTTAAGCAACACATGGTCTAAGTTCTTGCTAGGTGGAAACACAACCTACTTTCTTGTTAAAGACATCCTTCTCCGGCTTCTCTGAACCTATGGAACACTGATGTGCAGTACTACCAAGAAAGGTGGAATGCACCCAACAAAACATACGATTCTAAGGGCTCAAAATCGAGAGAACTACCACCTCTGAAAGCTCCTGTGCTTGTATTGATTAAACCAAAGAACAAATGGACACGCCCAACCTCTTTAGTGATAATAAGTTTAGAGAGCTGATAGTGTTGCCTTTAAAAATTGATTCTTCTTTTATTTTTGTTTTCTGTTTTGTTGAGACAGCATTTCTCTGTGTAGTCCTGACTGTGCTGGAACCTGCTCTGTAGACCAGGCTGGCCTTGAACTCACAGGGGTCTGTCTGCCTCTGCCTCCTGAGTGCTGGGATGGAAGGCAGGTACCACCACTGCCCAGCTAAAACGTGCTTTTATTTACAGATCATTCCATCTATTACTCACTGATCAGAAGGTTGTTGGCCCACCCCCTTGAGGCCTGTTGCTGTCCTGAACTCTTAAAGGGGATGAATGGGCTAGTGTCTGGTCTGGGTCCTCGAGGGCAGTTATAGAAGACAGCCAAGACAGTTTTCTATATAGAAAGCAGGGTTACTTACTGAGCAGACAGAGAAAGCGAGGAAGGAGCTGCCATAGCTGCTCTGTTTCAGCAAAGTGACCTGAGAAATAAATGCTGCCTCTGAACTGACAAACTGGCAAATGCTACCGTGGCCAATCCTGCCACTCATTGCCTAGCCAACTATCTCCCAGAACCCACATGAATCCAAAGAAAGTGCTGGGAGCCAGTGATAGAGTTTCCCCATAAAATCAAGCTCCCTAGATCACAACAGGGGGTTGGGTGTCATGATTAGTCAGGACCGACAGTTCTCATCTTCTGGGCAGAGATACCCCAGTTCACTAGTGTGCTAGCTGCATCTCAGATGTCTTCTGTCTTCTTTGAGCACACATAAGCATAGTGCAAATGTAAACAACACATCGGACTACAGTCCAGCTTGGATTCTCTCAGGGAACCCCCTCCCAGGCCTGGATGCAATCCGACAGGATCGCAGCCTGTGTGAGCAGACATCAGTGGTGAAGACTCAACTGTGGGTGAGAAGAACAGTGTCCCAGTGGGGTGCTCCAACCTCAAAGAAGCCTGGAATAAAAAAAATGACAAAGAGAGAAACAGCTGTGAAAACTAGGTCACCTGATTCACTGACTCTCCAAAAGCTGCCCGGGCTTTCTCTGTCAGGCGTGTGCTCTCCTCTCTATAACAGCAAATCCTCTTCTCTTGCCTTCTCGGCACAGCAAACCCCTCATTAGGGTTTCATTCCTGCCGTCCATCCTGGTGGTTCTCAATCCTAGCTGCACATTAGCATAAACCCAGGGACTTCTAAAAATACCAGCACCGTGGTCCTGCTTCAGACCTTCCCGTCAGAATCTCAGAAACACCAGGCGCTTCCAGCCGTTTTCCCCCAGGATAAGTGAGGGCTAGGAGTCACTGATCCATGTTATCCTGGACTTAAGGAGAATAGATAACAATATTGTAATGTGTTGATAACCATATGCCAGCCAAATGCTTCTTTAGATTAGCTCACTGACTTCTCTCAGCAAACTTCTCCACTTTGCAGAGCAAATCTTAGATGCTCACAGAGGTACAGTGGCTTGTTTGGTGTCACACAGTGGGAGAGGGGTGATTGAGAAGACACCCCCATCAGTCTCCCATTCTGTACCCTCTGCTTTCTTCCACAGCAGAGCAGGGAGGTGGGCATAGACTACCTACCCTGTACCTTCCAGGGAGCAACTCGTCAGAGGCCCCACAGTGTCAGAGGTCGATTGTATATATCCCAAAGATAAAAGGGTGCTGTAAAATCCCCTATACTTTGAGTATGAATTTATTTTCATAGCTGATCTCAATAAGATCACTGGAGTTGGGTCTTAATCAAATATGATGATGTTCAAATTAGGAAGAAGACATGCACATAGGCAGAGCACCATGTGGAAGTGAAGGTGGAATCAGGGCAATGCTTTCTTTAAAAGCCAAATGACACCCGTGATTGCCAGCAAACCACCCAGAGTGGAGAAAGAGACACAGGACAGACCCTCCATCCCTTCAGAGCCCTCAGCAGAAGCAACTTCACTGACACCTTGATCTCTGACTCCTAATTTCAGAATGTAACATGATAATTCTTTCTCTGTGTTTCTTATTCTTCAAGTGAATAAAGATGGCACTGTGGAAAGTTAAGGAAAAAAATAAGGCTCCAGACAGAACAACAGGTCTCCTGATGTGTAGCATAGCAGGCTAGCTATGGCTGACAAAATTAATAGTCTGTTCTAGAATAGCTAGTAGAAAATATTCTAATGTTTCCAGCATAAAGTAACTATAAATGTTTGAGGTGATATGTCTATTATCCAGACCGGGTATTTATACATAGTGTGCATGTATTACATTTTATTATCCATTCCTAAGTATATGCAATTACTATGTGTCAATTAGCAATTACTTTAAAAAAAACCTGCAGACTCCTAGGAAGATGCTGTACCTAACTCCAGGCCCTGAATGACCTTGGGCTTCACTGGACACTGTGGCACACTCCTTTAATCCAAGCATTCAGAAGGGAGAGGCAGGCGGATCTCTGTGAGTTCGAGGTTAGTGTGGTCTACAGAGTGAATTTTAAGACAGCCAGGACTATTTATTAAGATCCTATTTCACAAAAAGAAAGAAAGAAAAGAAAGTAAGGTAGGAAGGGAGGGAGAAAGGTAAGGGGAGAGAGAGACAAGAAGAAGGAGGAGGAGGAGGAAGGAAGGAAGGAAGGAAGGAAGGAAGGAAGGAAGGAAGGAAGGACAGAGATATGGATGCATGCCCCCATCCCTAATGCAGAAGCTATCTCCAGTGGATAACCTCTTTAAAAAAAATAGTTTTCTCACAGAAGTCTCAATGGAGAAACAAATTACTCTTAAGGGGAGGCTGTACGCCCAGAAGTAGATGGCCAATAGGAAATGAACTCAACAGCGCCTTTGGAGGTTCCTTATCTCATAATGTCTTGTCCGGGTGTTTGTTTTTATTTATTTATTTTTCCCTCTTTTTACCCTGCAGGTGTTTTGGGTATATATTATGGCTTCCAATTTTATGTGCAAATGAGTGGGTTTCTGTCTGTCTGTTTCTTTTGCCTTTTATCTGACCTGGATGGGAGAGGAGGTGGGGAGGAACTGGAAGGAGTAGGAAGAAAGAAAACTATAATCAGGATACATGAGAAAAATCTATTTTCAATAACAATGTGAAAAAAAACCCTGAAGACTGCCATCTTATTCCTGAGGAGATGGTAGTTTGATGTTTAGCCAACTGCACAAGTTCAAGGATGACAGATGGCAAATCTGATTCGCCAAGTCCCTGGTGTTTCAACTCAGGTTCTTTCTCCTTTACACACGAATTTCCCATTAAATTGATTAAACTATAGATTATCGTTAAATGTTACTTTTGATTATCATCCATAAATCTTTCAGGATGTCTCTTCTACCTGGTGTTCAAAGGCGAAGACGTAACTATGATGCTTGCCTATGGGTTAAGTAGCAACAACATCTGGAATCTTCCACTTCCCTGTAGATGATGGAGTTCCAGTTCTGTATAGCTGGCTTAAGCTCTGAACGCTCCCAGAGGATGTATGAGGACATTGGGCTCCTGAAATATCCAGGACTGCCCCCTACATCCTTCCTGCCTTTCCTCCAGCCCCAGCCCGAGATGTTGGCACAGCTTGTAGTACAAGCAACAAAGATGTAGGTGCATAGGAATATATGCATAAAAACCCAGTCCCCTAGCTCAGCTTTGCATGTTGGAGGCAAATATTTGTTTAGCCTTACAAAGGAGGCTGTTGTGAGGTGTGTAGGTGCCCTGTGGCCTCCGCTGCTATGCTTCAACATGGCTTGGGTCCAAAGAGATCAGTTATGGTCTGGCGGTAGACAGTCAGGAGTTATGCTGGATTCAAGGTCTCTTTATTTCAGGGCCAACTTAAAGAGTAGCTAATGAAGGAGACTATCTGGCCAATTTTCAGAAACACTTGATGAGTAACCCACATTTCCCTAGTCCTTTTGGGTAAAAAAAAAATACTCCTTATACGCACTTGGGTGAATTCAGAGATTCCACAATCAAGGCTTTATTCCTTTGTTTAAAAGATAGATGTGTTAAACTACAAGTGAAATTAAAAACATTCCCCCAAAAGAGCTAAGTTAACTGTGTGGTCGTTTACATCTAAACATTTAAGCCCTCTCCAGATCTTTTCTGGGAAGTTTTGTTTAGAGAAAAATTTAAAGACCAAATGGGATCAAAGAGTTGACATTGTCTCTAGATAGGAGATATTTATACCTGCAGAAAAGGCAATCCCTGCTTGCTCAAGATGTCTCTGTTTGCTACTATGGGACCAAAACAGGAGAGGAGCATGGAAGCATGGTGGTCAGCAAGTCAAAGGTGCCATTGCCTTGGTTGAATTACATGGTTCAGGGAGGGACCCATCTGACACGTGCAAGAAGCCCAGCTTCAGAATCCAAGTAATGGACCTGTCTCTATGACCAAAATAAGCCAATGAGAAATGGATATGCAAACACCAGCTCTTACACATAATTCCCTGTTAGTTATGTAAGTCACACTATTTGATGAACAATGGGTTCTCTGTAGGCAATAGACAAGAAGCCAATCCGATGAGAGAAGTGTGTGATGGTGTGTGTGTGTGTAAGGGAATTTGTTGAATATCATCAAGCATTTGTATCTGTCAAGGACGAAATAGAAAAACAGAACCGTGCTTGGTGTTTCAACAGAAATAATTTAATAGGAAGAATGTGTTCAACATACATAGTGATTTATGTTGTTATCTGAACTTAAAAGCTTGGAGAAATGGCTTTGCAGAAAGGTTTGTGGAGGAGGGCGACTATCCAGCTAAAGATGCCACCTGTACTGGCATCCAGTGAGACATATTTTGGAAACATGAACAGGTGCTCACTTAGAGCCAATGGTGACTGCCAAGATGAAGGCCATCGTTCTAATGACACGTGGTGCTGGAAACAAATGTGGGTCCCTTGCATGAGCATCATGTACTTTAAACCACTGGGCCATCTCTCCAACTCACATTCTCCTTTTTGTTTGGGGTAAGATCCCAGCTCAGGAAGTAGTGCCACCCACATTGATGGTGGGACTTCCCACTTCCGTTAACACAGCCTAGGAAACGCTCATTAAAATGCCCAGAGGTTTGTCTCCTAAGTGATTCTATATCATGTCAAGGTGACAGTATTAACGATCACAGATACTAACATAACTTTTCCAGGGCTGGCCTGCTCAACGCCAATTCACTCACTGAGAAATGGAAGTTGACCTCTATACATGGAAGCCATAGTGTGATCCAGGCTTCAGTGAAGCCAGAAGCATGAGTTCCTTTGACACTTAGGGTCTTATTTCCCAGCAGGATTCTGCTACATCAGCTTCCTAGTCATTGAAAAGCAAACGGTATTCACAATAAACAGGAGACAAGAGTTTTCTCAAAGATCTTCCTATTCTATGGCAAGATCCAGAAAGATTCAAGCTTATTCCTCAAAATGGTAGACTACTGTCATCAGAACCCTTGTATTAATCAGGAATCTCCAGATAAACAGACATAAGATACATACATGTCATACAGATGTATATATGCAATATATACATTATACATGTGTAAATATATTTGTTCCTCTGTATGTGTGTCGAGAGAGAGACAGAAAGAGAAAGAAAGAAGAAAAGAATGAAAGAAGGAAGGAAAGAAGGAAGGAAAGAAGGAAGGAAGGAAGGAAGAAAGGGAAAGGAAAGGAAAGGAAAGGAAAGGAAAGGAAAGGAAAGGAAAGGAAAGGAGGAAAGAAAAAGAGAGAGAGAAAGACAGACAAAAAGAGACAGAAAGAGACAGATTGACTAATTTTGAGGATTTGGGCAGGCTTCTATAGAGGGATAGAACTACTAGAAAACAAATGTGTGTGTGTGTGTGTGTGTGTGTGTGTGTGCGCGCGCGCGTGCGTGCGTTTGTGTATTGTAAAAATGGTTTCATGAGTTAGAGAAATAGCTCAGTGCTTGCCATAAAGCATGAGGACCTGAATTCAGGCCCCCAAACCCATGTAAAAAAAAAAAGCCCAAGTGTGGTGGTGTTTGCTTATAAGCCCAGCAATGAGGAGACAAACAAGTGGATCCCTAGGGATCCTTAGCCACCCATCTTAGCCAAAGCAATGAACCCTGGCCAGTGCTATCTCAGAAAAATAAGGTGGAAAGTGATTGTGGTAGACCCCAGAATTTGACCTCTTGCTTCGTTATGTAATACACATATGTTTATATGTACTTACATACAATGTACATGGGCACATACACTCATATACACACACACTTGGGAATTCACTATATTGATTTGAATTGGCACCTACACACTGGAACTTTGTAGTTGTTCAGTTCACAACGCATCCAGCAATCTCAACCAAGAGCTGAGAAGAGTCCTGAGAAGTCTTTGTTCTTCAGCCAGCATTAAAAGGCTGATAAGCTGGGGTCTAATGTCAGCAGAGGACAGCAACAGCAGTAGCAACGAGGATAGGTGTCCACCAACAAGAACCAGAGTTAGGCAGGCAAGCAACATTGCTTGTTCAGATCTCTTTGTATCTGACCTGCCCATTGGAGAGTGACACCCGTTATGGAGAAGACTCTTCTCTCCCAGTCAAACCTTTCTGGAAAAGACCTCATGGACCTGCCGAGAGGTGTTAGTTGATTACAGAGTTCATTAAGTTAACGATGCTAATGACCACAGGCCTAACATGATCAAAAAGGCTGTCAGTCTGATAGTCTTGGGACAAGCTAACAGGCTGTAAAGCATGAATTGGTATTGTAGTTTTGAGTCCATTGTCATCTTCGGGCTGAACTGCTTGCTGGTTGGGGATCTCTGCCTTTTTCCTGAGGCTTAAAATGGATTAAATGAAGCTGCCCTACTTTCGTTTGTTCCTGTGATAACATGCCCTGATGGAAGCCCCAGAGTCAAGAGTAAAGACAAATGGATGATGCAGCCAGCCCATATCAATCCTTTATAGATCAGGGCCCCAAACCAAGATATGATGCCTCCCACAATGGTCTGGGTCCTTCTACATCAATCAACAGTCAAAACAATCTCCCACAGACCTGTGGGCCAATCCGATCTAGGCAAGCCCTCATTTCTTTCTCTAGGTGATTCTAGGTCGTGAAAAATGAAATTTCAAAACGAACCATCGTGTAAGCTTACTACATTATAAAGGTAACTTAGTTTCTTTTCTACTCTTACAGTAAAACCTGTGAGCACAGCAACTTACAAGAGGACGTTTATCTGGGCTTATGATTACGTTAGAGTTTATGGTGGCAGAGCAAATGTGTGTGATAGTCGGTGGCTAGAGCAGCTGCTGAGAGTTCACACCATCTACAAGCAGGAGGCAGAAAGCACACTAGGAACAACACAAGTGTTTTAGATCCTCAAAGCCCATCCCTAGTGACACACCTCCTTGAACAAGACCACACCTCCTAATCGGTCCCAAACAGTACCACCAACTGGGGACCAAGTATTCTACTCAGGTCTTACGAGCCTATGGAAGCCATTCTCATTCATACCATCACAGAAGGATATTGTAATTTATCCAAAGGCTAATAATTTACATCAGTCACATTGAAAAAAAAACCTTCATAAAAGCATTTAGATTGGTGTGTGACTAAACAGCTCGGCACTATAGCTGGCAAATTTGACTCAAAATTCACATTTCTTAATAATTTCAATTATTTTTTTAAAAAAGAAAACTATCTTTTTCATTTTTTTTCATTTCCCAGTTCCCACTTCCTCTTCTCCTCCCATACCCTTCACCTACTCCTCCACCCCACCTCCAATCCAAACCTCAGAGAGTATAAGGCTTTGGGGAAGGTACATGGCACTCCCTACTATATCTAGGCTAAGCAAGGTATCCATCCAAATAGAATAGGTTCCTAAAAAGCCAATGCATGCAGTAGGGATAAATGCTGGTGCTATGCCAGTGGCCCCTCAGTCTGCCCCAGCCATACAACTGTCACCCACATTCAGAGGGACTAGCTTGGGCCTATTGCTATTTCTTTCTCTGTCTAGCTGGAATTGGTGAGCTCAGGTAAACTGTTTCAGTGGGTGTACCCATCATGGTCTTGACCTCTTTGCTCATATTCTCACTCTTCAACTGGACTTTGGGAGCTCAGTCCAGTGGTCTGATGCAGGTCTCTGCCTCTGTTTTCATCAGTTGCTGAAAGAAGTTTCTATGGTAACATTTAGGATATTCATCAATCTGACTACAGGGCAAGGCCAGTTCAGGTACTTGTGGATTCCTGGGAATTTCTCTAGTGCCAGGTTTATTGCTAGCCCTATAATGGCTCCCTTAATCAAGATATCTTTTTCCTTGCTCTCATCTCTGTCCTTCCTCCATCTCAACTATCCTGTTCCCTCAAGTTCTCCTCCCTTTCCCCTTTTCCCCTTCCACCCTCTCTTTCCCCCTACCCCCATGCTCCCAATTTTGTCATGCAATCTTGTCTATTTCCCTTTTCCAGATGGATCTATGTATGTTTTTCTTAGGGTTCATTTTGTTACTTAGCTTCTCTAGGATCATGAACTATAGGCTCAATATCCTTTGCTTTACAATAGTAGCCCCTTATGAATAAGTACATACCATGTTCATCTTTCTGGGTTACCTCACTCAGGATGGTTTTTTCTAGTTCCATCCATTTGCATGTAAATTTCAAGATGCCTTTTTTTTTAACCACTGGGTAGTACTCTAATGTGTAAATGTGCCACATTTTCTTTATCCATTCTTTGGATGAGGGGCATCTAGGTTGTTTCGAGGTTCTGGCTATTACAAATAATGCTACTATGAACATAGTTGAACAAATGTCCTTGTAGTATGATTGAGCATCTTTTGGATATATGCCCATGAGTGGTATTGCTGGGCCCTAAGATAAATTGATTCCCAATTTTCTGAAAAACCACCATACTGATTTCCAGAGTGGTTGTACAAGTTTGCATTCCCACCAGCAGTGGATGAGTGTTCCCTTTACTCAAGCTTCTCTCCAGCATAGGTTATCATTGGTGTTTTAGAGCTTACCTATTCTGACTGGTGTAAGATTATTCATGAGAGTCATTTTGATTTGCATTTCCCTGATGGCTAAGGATGTTGAACATTTCCTTAAGTGTCTTTTGGCCATTTAAGATTTTTCTGTTGAGAATTCTCTATTTAGTTCTGTAACTTATTTTTAATTGGATTTTGAAATTTTGATATATAATTTCTTGAGTTCTTGATATGCTTTGGAGATCTGTTCGATGTGGGGTTGGTGAAGATCTTTTCCCATTCAGAAGGCTGTCTTTTTGTCTTATTGACTGTGTCCTTTTTTTTACAGAAGCTTCTCAGTTTCAGGAGGTCCCATTTATTTATTGCTCTCAGTGTCTGTGCTGCTGGGACTTGGGAGATGGCTTAGCTGCACAAGCTCACACATCCTCAGGGTTGCAAATACATTCCCACCCCAGTCTGGCTGTTCCTTTTATGCTCCATCAATCCTAATACATTCCTATCTCTTGGTCTTGGCCATTGTCTCTTTGGCCAAGAAACTTCTCATTCAATCATGTTTCTTCACATTTTCCAATGTATTTTCCTAATGTTAAAATGTATTTCCAAGCTGTTCATTTACCACTTAACATCATTTATATAATAGATGAAATTTATTTTTGGCCTGGCAACTATTATTCTCTTACTTCCATGTAAAAACAAATCCCACTCTTATTCTTCTGTCTTTTAGAGGTAAGTCATGATGTGTGTGATCTGCTGTGGTCTGAGATTCTCCATGCCTAAAATTGGACATAGAGAAAGAAATGTACTTTTCCTGTCTCTTTCTCCATAAATTCTATCGTGATTACCTGTAAAGTGGAACACTACAGAAACCTATAGGATTCCAGAACAAAATGATGGAAGATGCTTTTCCTCTTAACCTCTATTAACCACTGATCTAGCAAGCCTCAAACCCACTCAGCCGTCTTCTATGTATGACATATGGGTGCTGTGCTCGTAACTTGAGATGTCTCAACACTGTCTTCAGCATGATGCTCCTGGATGTTCTTTTCAGTTAAGATGTTGGTAGGAATAGAAGTACCCCGGTTATCATGCTATAGAGCCTTGTTCTACAACTGACACATCAAAAACATTTCATAACTTTGCATCAAGAGAATACATTGAAAATATAAAGTAAATTCATAGATTCATAATGAACTGATTAATTAAAGACTGTCTAAGATAAAATGTATATAAAGGAGGTGAGGGAAATCTTTCCCCCATTTTAATATCCCCAAAATATTTCTGGCAGAAGCTGAGTAATTTCTCAATTACTGCCAAAGTCTCTCTCCACAGAAACAAAGTTCTGTATTTAGTCAATAATGTGCTTCCTGCACACCTCCCCGCCTCCTCTGCAGTTACACTGGGGCCACGTGACTGGGTTCTGGCCAGTAGACATAAGAGGCAAGCCACTTCTAAGTTTGACCTTCAATAGGAAGACCATCTGACTGTCCCTTTCTTCAAACACTGACTTCAGAAGCTGCATATTCCACATGGTGGAGCTGTGAGGGCAGAGCTTCTGCCAGCCTAGGTTCCAGGGAAAGTGTCTGGAGACGGCTGTCTGCTGACCCTACAGACATACTCTAAGCTGGTAGCGAACTTCATTGTGCTGAGCCATTGCCTTCAGAATTAATTTGTCAGTACAGGAAGCAGCTAACTTACACCCTTAACTGTTTTCTCTCTTGAATGCTTTCAGGGTACTAAACATTTTTTGTAAGAATTCCAAATCAAAATTTGTATGTATTTACTGTATTCTTTTGCTATTTTTTTCCTTACCGGCATGTATACGCCATAATAAAAACTTTTTCTCATTATTTTACTTTTTTTTTGAGTCAGGGTCACATATAGCCCACCCTGGTTCCAAACTGGTTATATAACATAAGCTGCCCTTGACCTCCTGCTCCTTCTGTTCCGCCACATTACTGCTATAGTCACTAGATATCACACTGACTTTACTGCTGTGTTTTTAATGCCTAACATAGTGTTGGATATGATAAATCTAGTATTTGTTAATGAATAAATGGGCTTATGGACAGATGTGAATTGATTTTTAGCTTCAGGCCCACCTGAGTTTAAGTACCAGTTTTTCAGTGTTCTAGACTGGTTACCTTAACCTTTGGAAGCCTCGGTTTCCTCATTAGTAAAATAAAGTGTATAGCTTATAGCAATTCTAGGAAGATTTAGAGGGACATCCTAACAGTCTCTAGAACATCACTCCTAAGATCCACTGTCAATACTGGCTATTGATAATTAGAATTTTTAGGAAGACAATGTCAAGGCAATGCAAGTCTTACTCTGCTTCACGCAAATGATTCAGCAAATGTAATTTGAATCAATGAACAAAACAGAAAAAGAAAATTTGTGCTTCGTTTGTAGACTAAAACAACCTCTTCCTGTTTATTTTAATTGACAGTGAGAAATTTCTGCTTGTCAAAATCAGTTTTAAGTATTCTAGGGCGTTGGTGTTCTTTTGTGTTTGGGAGCCTAATGCATTTGGCAAGTATGTCTGTATCCATTTTATTTCCCAAAGGTGCATCTGAAAAAAATCAGGATAGCGCTCCGGCGAGAAAGACAAACATCCTGAAGAAATAAAGCTAAGTTTATGAAAAATCCAGATGAAACTTTGAGTCTGCCTTCAGCATTAATCATCTGATTCTGCCAATAGCGACGCAGCTCCATCTTGCCTGCTTTCATGGTTTGCCACAGCCTGTTCCAGGACTTTGCAAGCATTAAGGAGTGGAATGTTTCCACATGAGTAATGCTGATGCTAGACACTCCACCCGAACCACAGGGGGAGCAGATCTGGGGCTGGCGGCCCAGATACATTTCTTTATTCCCAGCCTTAAACTAAGCAGTAAAGGAATGGCTCTTGGACGGTAACCCTGGAGCATCTCCAACCATGTCCCCTTGGTTCCTGTCTGCTGGTGTGACAGACATAGTGCTCTCGTCTCTCACTGCCATCCGCCTCATTTGTCTGCCTTCTTTTCCACAGACACAGTCAATACCCACCTTCCAAGGCAGCCTTCTTGGCTGGCCCTGTTGAGGATGGACTTTGATGCAAAAATCAGGTGATTTTTATGCACTTGGTGGAAAAGTGTATTGGCTGAGAGGGCATGTGTTTTATAAGCAGTCAGGGCACTCGGGAATTTTAGGAGAAGCTGCAGCCCACTTAATTGAATTCTGCCACCTTATTGGTTTGAACAAACAAGGGCATAAACAGGAGAACTAGCATGCCGAGGATAATACGGCTCTCCAGTAGCAGCGCCAGCACTAAAACATAGATCTGTTGACGGCTAGATGAGTGTCTTCGTGATTCATAGTGTTTGATGGGTTCTGTATATAGCACAATGAAATATTGCTCTTTCGTACAGCTGTCTTCCAGATAGTCAAATGTTTTATAGACAATGCACAGTATTTTAATATCACTTGTAACTATTGGCCAAATATTTTAAACCCTACCTAGATTACTTATGATCTCTAAAACAATGCAAATGCTATATTAATGGCTTTTACACTGTCTTGTTTCAGAAAACCCTTGTGTTTTTAACTTTATATTGTTTTAATCTTTTTTTTTCATGTTTTCTGTTTCTTCTTCCTATTTTTCCTTTTGTGTTTTGATTGCCACCATCACTGCTGGCCAACATATGTTGACCGAAGTCATGTGCCTTATTTAGGGATTTAGAGATAAACTACCGAAACCCTCTCAGGATGTCTTCAGCAGAAAAGACTTGCCTGGAAAGTTGTAGGGATCACAGAACGGATGGGGAGCTAAACCTCAGACTTGAAAACGTAAGTCAGAAATGGTTTAAAGAGTTCCACACAAGAAGCTGATTATTTTTGCACAGGATCAGTCAGGATGTGATGTCATATCAATAGAATGAGACCTACATATCCCTGTACACTCGTGAGGGTGTCAGGACTAATATGCGCCTTCGTTGACTGATTTTAAATAACATGCCCAGTCCATCATTGCTAATGATAAGAACTCACCATGCTCCATGACAGAAGGTAGGCTTGAGTATTCCGCTCATGCTACATACATATAAGGAGGAACTCTCACACAGAAGGGATGCAACATTTGATAACCAACATGGTAACAAAAGGCAATGAGCATATATGAAGAATTCAGGGTCTGTGAAAAACTCCCAATTCACATCTGAGGCTGGCATACCAGGAGAAATATAAACTGACCATGGTCTTTTTACTTGTGTTCTGCCTATGAGTTCGGGCAAGAATAAGAGGTATATATTGTTACCCTAAGGAGATTTGCATTGCTATACATGGATTTTCAAGATGCAAAGGGAACTGGGAGACTTCTGACTTATCACTGACATAGATTCCCGACCGTGACCCCTTGGTGCTAAGAAGCCCACATCTGTTGTTTAAGCCTAAGGCTTTACTAATAAGTTAAAGCTCCAGAGACAGATACAATTCTCTGGCAGTTATGTAAATCAATGTCTCATATTTTCCAAGATGCAGTGGGAAATCTGCATACATCTGTCTTCAGCTCTGAAGCACACAGCAGCTGTGGGGCAGCTGTTCAGCCTTGGGAAGATAGGGTTTATTGTCCCCGGGTATACACCGCTCAAAATCTGGTCCTTTTGTTCAAACGGCTACAGTTCCAGACATTATAGACCCAAACAGCAGAGAGATTCTTCAGAGATTACTACATTTGTTCAAAGTATTAAAATGGGAATGTGTAGGTCATAGTAAATTAAGAGCATAGGGAGGATGGGACAATGGGGAACATAAAGAGGGGGTGGGGACTAAAGAGGTTGACACAGAGGAATAATGCATGGCTGTTACAAGGGCTAATGCCAAGGGCAGGTGTAGCTAACCAAGCCGATGATTGCTGAGTAGACCTCACGGAAAGGTTTTCTGTGTAAGGCTACTGTGAGATGGTGGAATTGTGGTTATGTCTAAGTGTTTAGTGCCAGGTGTTTATACGACACATAAGCTGTTGTGTGATGTTTTGCTCTTTAGACTTTTTGGATTCCCACCACCCAGCTCCCAAATAAGTCATACATGGAAGCTTATTCTTAGTTATGGATGCCTAGCCTTAGTTTGGCTGGTTTGTAGCCAGTTTTTCTTAACTGAAATTAACCCATCTACCTTTCACCTCTGGCCTTTTTCCTTTTCTTCTTTATATCTTACTTTCATTCTTATTCCATGGCTGGCTGGGGAGCAGGGAGGTCATGGGGACCTGGCCCCTGATGTCTCCTTCTCCTTGTTCTCTTGCTTCTTTTCTTCCTGGTTTCACCTTTTATTTATTCTCTCTGCCTGCCAGCCCCACCTATCCTTACTCCTCCCTCGCTATTGGCCATTCAGCGCTTCATTAGGGTTATCAGGTGTTCTAGACAGACAAAGAATCACAACTTTGCAGAGTTTAACAAATGCAGCATAAACAAAAGCAACACATCTTTCCATCGTTAAGCAAATGCTCCACAGCACAAACAAAAGTAACTCACCTTAAAATAATATTCTACAGCAATAAGCACAAGATTTCCTCCTTCACAACTTCCCAGGTTCATTTGCTTACTTATGGTTATGACTTGAGATAAGAGACTCTATTTTGATCCTGACAACTTTCACAGGAGAAAGCTACTACAGGATGTGTGTGTCACCTAACTTAGTCACTGTCACTAGAATTTCAAAACTTCACTTTGTAGGAGCAGCCTCCATCACCTTGACCATTAAACAAAGGTGCCCGGCCGGGAGAGACCTCAAACCCCTAGATCTAGCACTTCCTCACAGATATGAAGCACTTCCCTTTTAACTCTAAAACCTCAGCGCCACAGAAAAGAGGCATTTGGAAGGGGTGCCTGGGCTCAGTGGACAGAAGTTCTTTTTGCTACAGTTCCTTGGCTTCCTGAGCCCTTCACTGGACCGTATCCATGTGAGGGGTAGGATCCCACTGGCAATGGGTGAGTGTTCAGTCTGGTCAAGGGCGTGTGTGCAGGTTAGCAGACCGTGCTGCAGCCTGAATAGCATCCACGAGTCCTCTGGGTGTCACAGCGGGATTCTCTCTCACATCTCTTCCCTTTTTCCTCTTTTGTGGATGCTAGTTGAGGCTACTTCTCATTGGAGGTGTGATTCTTACCCATTACCTTTGTTCATCTTCTCTGAAGCTCTCTGAAAATCTGGATTTTGTCCTCATCATCTCAAAACCATTGCTTTCAGGGTTGTAGACAGATGGGAAATCAGACAAAGGGATATGGAGAGAGCTGTGTCAGAAAGGAGCAAAAGGGGCAAGGGGCAAGCTGAGAGCCGCTTAGCGACTTCCCACTCAAGTTCCTGCCAAGATTAACATGTTTAACCACACCTTGTTTCCACAGTGCACTAAGCTGCCACTCAGTACACTCGAAGACAAAAAAGATTCCGGAGAAATGTCATTCTCATCAGAATATGATAGCCTCGAGTCCAGACAGGGATGCCTGAGTAAGACAAATGACGTGCTGTTGAGTGGGGTTTGGCTGACTCTTGGTGTGTACTGGAGCAGGGAGGGGATAGAAATGTCAAGCAGCAAAGCAAGCGCTGTGTTTCCCTGCTCTATTTAGGAGGTGGTTTAAAGCTTAGGTAATGTGCTAAGTTGCAGAACATAGACTCGCAAGTAAATGCTGTTGACATGCGCTGTAGTCAACTGTCCATTGCTAATGTTAGCTGTGGGGAGGAAATCATCTCAAGCATATGCTGGGTCCTAGTCTCTTCTCTTCTCTTCTCTTCTCTTCTCTTCTCTTCTCTTCTTCTTGGGTTGGCTTGTGGGCATGTTTCACTCTATTTCCCTTTGTGGAAACTATACTTTGTCCTATGTATATACAAGTATGTTATATTATACATATATTGTATATATTGTACACTGGTATATTAGTGCTGTCTTAATTAGGATTTCTGTTGCTGTGAAGAGACACCATGACAGGAAAAACGTTTCATTGGAGTGGCTTATATGTTCAGAGGTTTAGTCCATTATTATCATGGTGTAACATGGTGGCGTGCAGGCAGACATGGTGCTGGGGCAGAAACTGTGAGTCCTTAAAAATACATGCACACACAGACAGACAGAGAGACACGGACACGGGTCATCTTTGACACAAGAATGCCAAACTTTATTGTGCTCAGGGGCAGCTTATATAGGGACTCTTAGCCACGCCCAGCTCTCAGGATCTTTCAGCCGCAGATTCATGAGGCTCAGAGCAGCTGCAAACAAGGTCTCGTGCTCAGAGCAGCTGCAGGCACAGGGATTTTGCTCAGTTCACTCCAGCAGGCAAAGGGTCTAAAGCAAGCAAAGAAAGCCAAGGGTCAGGGATCTGCAGCTGAAGATGCTGTAGGGCTTTCTTATAAGGGCACAGTCATATGGGATTAGGTCCACACTAATCTACTACCTCATGCCTTAGTCTGTTTGAAGATTGTAAGAAAGCCTAGAGATGAAGTAGTTTTATTTCTCATGTTCTGAAGATGAGCCAGCCGAGGTCCCAACAGATTCAGTGTATGGTCAGGGCCCCCTTTTTAGTTCACAGCACCCATTTCCCTGTGTCTCCATATATCCAAAGGGTCCAGGAAGCTCACTCTTAAGAGGTCATGAGTCTTATGAGAGTTCCACTCTCACGGCATAATACCCTCCAAAGGGAGCTATATCCTGGTATGATCACTCTGGTGGCTAAGATCTAAACTTAAAAGCTTTGGGAACATACAAGCCTTCAGTCCATATCTCCTCTGTAAGGAACTGACCTCTGGATATAGTCACCCTGAGGTTCTGGGGTGACAAATGGACTTCAACACATATATTCTGAAGGGACACAGCTTGGCTCAATAATTATGGCCCATGAATAACCCAGAATGGCTATGGGAGCACATTCCACAGCAAGATTTGACAGTCTTTTTCCTTGTGTCCTGCTTATCCATTTCTGGATACCATGCATTTTGTCAGTGCTTGAGGTATGGGCAGTTCCTTGCCCAAAGGCCAATTGTGCCAAGACAGAGCATTCCTAAAGTCCAGACAACCTGAGTTCCAACATGTGCCACATCCACTATAACTGCCACAGACACTGGTGTGGGCCCTCCATCTCCCTTAGAACAAGACAGACTCTGGGGGTTATAACATGACAGCAAGCGGCCATAGTACTAAAGACAGATCTGGAACAGAGCTTAATTCTCTGTTAGTTTTCCTACAGGGGCTCTTGTATAAATATTGCCTCATTTAAAAGTCTTCACTGTCTGGCTTTCAGGCTAGCCCTCATTTATTGTGGTCTTTGTGATCCCTCATATTACCCCAGAGTCTGCGTCCTCCCTCTTTTATACTATGTCTAGTTTCTAAGTAGCTTCATTCTCTTGAGAGCAAAAAAAAAAAAAAAACAATTGTGTTTGCTGATCAGCAAGGGACTAGGGCATTAACTTTCTCTTGAAAGTTACATATTTAAAGATATAAAAACTTTAAAATCACTTTTTACACATTTAGTGCTGTGTGTATGTTTGTGTGTGAATATGCATGCATACATACACACATCCCACAACACAGGATATGAAAGTCAGAGGGTGTCTTAGGGTTTCTATTGCTGTAAAGAGACACCATGACCTTGACAACTCTTATAAAGGAAAAACATTTAGGCATAGGGGCCTACATTTTCAGAGTAGTCTAGTCCCTTATCATCATGGTGAGACATGGTAGCATGCAGGCAGACACGGAGAAGGAACTAAGAGTCTTACATCTTGACTTGCAGGCAACAGGAAGCGACCTGAGTTAAATGGTGAGTGTAACTTGAGCAAAGGAGACCTCAGAACCCACCGCACAGTGATACACTTCCTCCAACAAAGCCACACCTCCAATAGTGCCACTCTCGATGAGCTTACTAGGCCAGTTACACTCAAACTACCTCAGAGGGCAACTTGTGAGACTCAGTTCTCTTCTTTCTCTGTGTGCTTTCTGGAGATTTAACATAGTTGTTGGTTCTGGTGGCAAATACCTTTAATCACTGAAGTATCTCTCCAGCCAAAATTATTTTTAATTTTATTCCTCGTATCTTTCACTTCAAGCCTCCTGATCTCACCCATCTATCATCCCCACCCATGCTGTCTCAAGACAGAAGAGCAACAAGGACAGGTCTCCCATTCTCACAACTTCAGGCCTGACCCATCACACCTCGGCCAACAGGCTTGGCTCTATTGTGCTGCCTAGGCAAGGTGCAGGGCCTGCTGTCCCGAATGTTGTAGCTGGGGTGGGGCCAGGGACAGCACTTCCACTATTAGGACCTCAGGGCCAGCTCCTCCTCACGCATCAGACATTGATGGGCAGAGGTGGGGAGGTGTCTTTCCCCAGCCCACGCTGCTTCAAGACAAATGAGTAATGGGGGCAGCCCTCCCAAGCTGGCAAAAACCAGCAAGAATGAGAAAGGACTAAGGGTAAGGTAGATCTCTGAAAGATCACATCTCCACAAGCATTAATCATTAATGAACAAGTAACTTACCATTACCCAAAAGAAGACAGAGTCTTGCTTGGTAGGCATGATGGTTCATCTCGGTTTTCAACTTGACTGGGTGTGGAATCAGCTAAGAGACAAGTTCTGAGCACAGGTGTAAGGGATTTATTATTGTTATACATTAACTGAGCTGGGAAGATAAATGTGGATAGCACCTTCTGCCAGAGCTCTCTATGTACCTGTAACCTCAGGGGCAGGTTCATCAGGTCTAAAAGAAAGCACCTCTATCCTCGGAGTCATCTTGCCAGCCCAGGTCTCTTGATTTTTCAAGTACTGAATTGTCTTTCAGCTGTGTCTAATATCCTTCACAGACCCTCCAACCTGGACTGAAAACCACTGGCTCTCCAAGAAGCCTCCAGACCAGCAGTTCTCATCCTCCCTAATGCTGCAAATTTTAATACACTTCCTCATGTTGTGGTGACCCCAACCATAAAATTATTTTTGTTTCTACTTCATAACTGTAATTTTCTTACTCGTATAAATCAAAATGTAAATAGCTAGTGTTTTCGGTGGTCTTAGGTGACCCCTGTGAAAGGGTTGTTTGACCCCCAAAGGGGTCTCGAACAACATGTTGAGAACCTTTGCATCATATTGGGGTGGCTGAGGCATCCAGCTATGGGTTTTCAGTCTTTTCAATGTGGAGACGGTTATTACTAGACTGCCAAGACCATATCCTATAAGTCAAGCTAATACATACCCTTTTAATATACTTAATGTGTGTGTATATGTATGTGTGTATGTATGTATGGACAGATGGACGGACAGACAGACAGATGGTTGGATGGATGATGGACAGCATATTCGTTCTCTTCCTCTACAAAACCCTGACTACTACAGCAGGTATATGACAGTTATCTGCAGAATGATTTTCTTAGTCTTTCTAACATTTGAAAGTGGCAGCTACTGCCCTAAAATATGTAGACTGGGCACTGGTTGAATGTTGGCTTACATAGTAATTAAGGGTTAGTCTGCCTCATGATGGGCCCAAACATATAGGAAAATGAAGTCTTTTGATTTGTGTGGTTCCCCCCTGTTGAGTTCTTAAGGGGAGGGACCCTGCTTTGTGGTCTCTCAGCAGTGACTTCTTCCACAGATTACTGTCCTTTGACTAGTACTTCCCCAAACCACCCACAAGGATCAGAACAACCGGATTATATACAACTTTATGAAGTTAAGGCAGTTCTGACGACCTAGGCCTTTTTGTTCCAGGACTTTCTACCAGGGAAGGCAGCCATTACAGTCTGAAAAGGATGGCTTCACACAAATGGGCCTCTGGATGCTGGCCATCATTGTGACTTCAGTTCCTAAATGCAAATCACAGCTTCTGGCTCTAACTGTACCACAGGCCGCATAGCTCTGCTCTGGCTAGTGAAGCCAAACTTGACCACAAGCCGCATAGCTCTGCTCTGGCTAGCGGCGCCAAGCCACTCTCAGCAGCTCATCTGTGAATCCTCCTCTCCTAGAATTAGAGAAACATCTGCAAGATTCATTTTATCCCCTGGAATAAGGCAAAGGAAAATGCACATGCTGGCTTACTTGTTAAAAATGAGAGACTTTCCACTGAGCTGGACCCTTTGCTTCTGAAGAGCAATGTGGATGGGGTTACTCTGCAGCTGGGGTCTCAGCCTTCACAGACCCTCGGGCTTAGAGAGGGGGCTGTCTCTGTCTGGTCTCGTCTTGGTGGGTAGAAGATTTAAGAGTGAGCATACTGAGTCATTGTCTCATCTAAGACCCTTAGCCATAAGAAAGCGAGACAGAAAGGGCTGTGGAAACTTCTAGGCTGAACACACTGTACCGCTCTGAAATAGGCATAGGGTTAGGAAGCCTGACATAAAACACTGTCTGCACAATCAAAATAAAAGAATACTTTATTCTAAGTCAGATATGAGCAACCCTGGTCCAGGATCAGAAATTCAGGTCACGCTTGTCACTGACAAGTTCCAATGTGAAAGTGGTTACATGAACTGTTTTATTATCACAGGGAAAAAAAGGAAGTTATAAGCCAAAGAACTTGCCAACCACATGGCTGAGAACATCACACAGACAGGATACAGAAATGTGGGGACATTTCTGCTGTAGATCTCAAACGCTGGTGACACTCTTAACTTTTGGACTGGTAGAAACTAGAAGCCTGTTATAGTAATATATTCCAAAGTTCTTACTTTGGATCCTATACAGAAAGAGGGTTGTTAAAGGGACTAAATATAGCCAGAGATAATTTTGGTTCTGGATTTTCAAATCCCCATTCTCCACAATGTCGTCCTAATCAGTCAGTCCTGTGTAGTTTCAGTATGAAGAGACACTCTTCAGGGAATGGGATTTTGCACACTTTACCTTCAGGAGCAAAGGCCCTGTTTTCGCCATCCATGAAGAGGTAATACCAGCCCACCCAAGACATTCATTTCTACATCTGAGATTTCTTCTTTGCTCTTTCTCTGAATTTTTTGTTTTGGAAATCTGAATTTTATTGTTATGTATTTTGAAATTCTGTCTTCAGGAAAATTCTGATGCCCACAATAATCCAGGCTTAGAAAGTGAATTTATGGGAAAATCCTTTCATGTATCAGGTGGGGAGAACTTCAGTGAGGGATTCAATTCCACACGAGCATTATTAAGATCAAAGGCAGCCCCAGGTAAAAACTGAATTGTGTTCACATTTAATTACAAATGCATGTGGATTGATTCTCTAAATGATAGTTATATGAAATAACTAAATTTCAGAACACTAAATTGCAAAGATCTAAATAGCTCTTATTAACTGTTCATAAAAGGAGTCGTATCCAGTCATCAGAATGGAAGACTCTCCATTGGGTGTTTCGTAAGATAGATGAGCAAAACATGGAAACCGCATAGAGGGCAAAGCAACTTGATTAACAACAGCTTGCTTTGCTTGTACAGATAACAGTTGGGAGATGGGGTGGCTTCTGTTACCGTGGTTCAAATACAGATGCTCAAATCTGGGGCTCCCAAAAGATCAGATTCTTCCACTCACTGCTTTAGGAAGCTAGAGGGCAAGTGTTGCAGAAGAGGTCATCAGTGATGTTGGAAGGGCTAGCGACTTGAGCGCTGGCTTTGAAATGCTGGCACGTGTAGTCATGCTGTCTTCTTCATAACGCGCTTTGGTTGAGCATTGCCTTGGTTCTGTGGTGTCCTGCTGGCAGCAGGGAAGACAGTTGCCTACAAGGCCTAGCGTTCCTAATCGTGAGAAGTGCTGGCGAGAGATGGCTCCGAGTGTGAGTCAGATGAGCATAGCAGAGGGACTTGGAGTTATACCTGGTCCTCTTGTGGGTACAGGCAATGAGTAGACACGTGTAGGTGCTTTTGTGCTCTGAAGCAGACATCATACAACATCATACAACAACAATATCATTAAAAGTCTCTTGGTTATAATATATATCCCTGTGAATGTTGAAAATATTTTATTTACCTATATCTTGAATGTTTTCTGAAGGTGAATGAAAGAAATTAGGTAACTGGGTTTTTTTGTTATTGCTATTGTTTGTTTGTTTTGAGACTGGACCGGTCTTGATTGTATAATCCCAAGAGCTGGCATTACAGGCCTTGTGCTACCACACTCTGGCAGATACTCCTTAAACAATACGCATGCCTATCTCCAGAGTTAAGTAGGATTTGTCCCAAAGAGATGTGTAATATGAAGGCAGAGGTACCAAACTTTCTGTTGGCTCTAGGTATCAGGAGATCATCTACAGGAAGACACAGTACTTTTGCCAAAAGCAGACTTGAGGTGCCTGTCACAGCTCTGCCCTAGTTTTTGTTCATTTCTTCGTCTTGAAATGATTAGGATGTTGACAGTCTAGCTGATACTGCTCTTTCATGACATCAATCTCGACAAACGTCTTGGGGCAAGTCTGTGTTCATTTGAAAGCATTTTAGGGTCCCGAGTTGTCAGCTTTTCACCAGGAAATCATGCATAATAGCATTTCAGTTAAATCCACTTGACTTTCTTTCCTTCTTGGTGGGCTGACACATGTGGCTCCATTTTGATTTTGACAACCTTTCAGACTTGTCTTTGAATAACATCCTCTGTAGACATTCCCAATCAATGTTCATGTGGCCTGGTTTGAATGACCATTGCAGATGAAGTGAACCAGAACCTGTCCTGGTCCCAGGTCCAAGAGAAAGTGACATATGACAAGGAGTCAGTGTTAAAATCTTTTGGCCACATTTCAGCAACAAATAGATTTAGAAGTGGTTCTTAGGCTGAGCTTTTGTTAGTTTTAATCTTATCTTTCATTAGTTTAATTTTTTTCTAAAGAATGACTAGCATCCTTGAGTACTGAGCCAAATTACTTTGTTAAGAATTGTGATCCTGAAGGGATGTTGTAATTTGTTGAAGGCTTTTTCAGCATCTAATGATCATGTTTTTTTTTTCACTTTGTTTATATGGTGGATTACATGAACAGAATTTCATATGTTGAACCATCCCTGCATCTCTGGGATGAAGCTGACTTGATCATAGCGGATGATTTTTCTGATGTGTTCTTGGATTTGGTTTGCTAGTATTTTACTGAGTGCTTTTACATCAGTGTTCATGAGTGAGATTGGTCTGTAATTCTCTTTCTTAGTAATGTCTTGGAGAGAGCACCAGGGATACAAGGAACATACCTAAACGTAATAAAGACAATATACAGCAAACCAACAGCCAACATCAAACTAAACAGAGAGAAACTCAACACGATCCCACTGAAATCAGGAACAAGACAAGGTTGTCTACTATCTCCATATCTATTCAATATAGTCCCTGAGGTCCTAGCTAGAGCAATAAGACAACAAAAGAAGATCAAGGGTATACAAATTGGAAAAGAAGAAGTCAAACTCTAGCTATTTGCTGATGATATGGTATTTTACATAAGCGACCCCAAAAACTCTACCAAGGAACTTCTACAACTTATAAACATCTTTAGTAATGTAGCAGGACACAAGATTAACTCAAAAATCAGTATCCCTCCATTACACAGATGATAAATGAACAGAGAAAGAAAACAGTGAAACATTACCCTTCACAATAGCCACAAATAGCATAAAATATCTTGGAGTAACTTTAATCAAACAAGTGAAAGACCTGAATGAAAAGAACTTTAAATCTTTGAAAAAAGAAATTGAAGAAGACACCAGAAAATGGGAAGATCTCCCATGCTCTTGGATAGGTAGAATTAACATAGTAAAAATGACAATCTTACCAAAAGCAATCTATAAATTTAATACAATTCCCAGCAAAATTCTTCACAGACCTCAAAAAAAAACAATACTCAACTTCATGTGAAAAAGCAAAAATCTCAGGATAGCCAAAACAATCCTATACAATAAAAGAAATTCTGGAGGTATCACAATCCCTGACTTCAAACTCTACTACAGAGCTACAGTACTGAAAACAGCCTGGTATTGGCATAAAAACAGACAGAAGGACCAATGGAACCAAATCGAAGACACAGATATCAATCCAAACACCTATGAACACCTGATTTTTGACAAAGAAAAAAATATAAAATGTAAAAATGAAAGAATATTCAACAAATGGTACTGGCATAACTGGATATCAACATTTAGAAGAATGAAAATAGATCCGTATCTATCACCATGCACAAAACTCAAGTCCAAATGGATCAAAGACCTCATAAAACCAACCACACTGAATTTCATAGAAGAGAAAGTGGGGAGTACACTTGAACGCATTGGCACAGGAGACCACTTCCTAAATATAACCCCGGTAGCACAGACACTGAGAGAAACAATTAATAAACAGGACCTCCTGAAACTAAGAAGCTTCTGTAAAGCAAAGGACACAGTCAACAAGACAAAATGGCAGCCTACAGGATGGGAAAAGATCTTCACCAACCCCCACATCAGACAGAGGTCTGATCTCCAAAATATAAAAATAATTCAAAAAATTGGTCATCAAAAGAAAAAATAATCCAATAAAAAATGAGGTACATACCTAAACAGAGAACTCTCAACAGAGGAATCTAAACTGGCTGAAAGACACTTAAGGAAATGCTCAACAACCTGAGCCATCAGAGAAATGCAAATCAAAACAACTCTGAGATTCCATGTTACACCTGTAAGAATGGCCAAGATCAAAAACACTGATGATAACTTATGCTGGAGAGGTTGTGGGTAAAGGGAACACTCCTGCATTGCTGGTGGTAGTGTAAACTGCTACAGTACCTTTGGATGTCAGTGTGGCGATTTCTCAGAAAATTAGGAAACAACCTTCCTCAAGACCCAGTAATACCACTTTTGGGTATATACCCAAAAGATGTTCAAGCGTACCACAGGACATGTACTCGACTATGTTCGTAGCAGCATTGTTTGTTGTATCCAGAATCTGGAAACAACCTAAATGCTCCTAAACTTAAAAATGGATAAGGAAAATGTGGAATATTTAGACAAGGTAGTACTATACAGCAGAAAAAATAATGACATATTGAAATTTGCGAACAAATGGATGAATCTAGAAAACATCATATTGAGTGAGGTAACCCAGACCCAGAAAGGTAAATATCATATACACTCATTCTAAGTGACTTTTAGACATAAAACAAAAAAAAACAGCTTACAATTCACAATCCTAGAGAACCTAGACAATAATGAGGACTCTAAGAGAGACATACATAGATCTAATCTACATGAGAAGTAGAAAAAGACAAGATCTCCTGAGTAAATTGGGAGTATGGGGACCATTGGAGAGGGTAGAAAGGGAGGGGGAGAAAGGGAGGGGAGTAGAGAAAAATATATATCTCATTAACAACAATAATAATAATAGTTGTAATCCTGAGGAATTTTGAGAGGCAATATTTATGGAGTTTTGAGGGAAATAAATAAATAAATACACAACAAAAACAGAAACATCAAATTTTTAGTAGTTTACAACCAAGAAATATATTTTGGCTATACTAATTTCTAGTGTATTTAAATAGAAATACACTTGTTTGTAAAATAAGTCCTGTTTAGTAGAACACTCTGTTTAGTAGTGTTTGCAGAATCTATCCGAGATTCTCATTCCAAATACTTTAGAGAACAGTCAAAGCTGCTTGATTACACCCCTTAATAACAGCAGTGACTCCATCTGCATTGGTCTGTTGGGACGCGCATCAGTGTTTATTCAGAAGAATGCCTTCCAGTAACCTTTAGTTAACACATTGAGGTCTCTCCTCCCTGTGGCTATGAGTGTAACCTGATTTGGATACAGGATCACTGAAGATATAACTGACGCAGTCTTACTGAAAGAGGGGTGATAATGCAGTGTCTGGGGTTGACCTTGCAAGAGGAGAGACTTAGACACAATACACACATAAAGAAACTCACCTGGTGACAGAAGCTATGATTGGAATGATGCAGCCCCAAGCTGAGAAGTCGACGAACTAATGGAAGCCACAGCAGAAGTGAGAATTTTGTCCAGGGCCTGAGATGGAGCATGGCATTGCTGCCATCCTGACCTTGGACTCCTAGTCACCATAATTACACTGTTATTGAATAATTGTTTTTTTTGTTCCAAGCCACCCAGCATGTGATTAGTTGTTTTAGGACCTCTAAAGAAACTAATAAATCATCTATTTTTTCCTTTTTCAATTAAAAAAATGTACTTGTGTGTATATATGTGTAGTGCATGAGGACATGTTTGTGTGTTCATGAGTTTTGCCCAAGGTCACCCTGTCAAGCGCACGCATGTGTCTGTGGAGGCCAGAGGTCAATATTGGGTGTATTTCTGATTGGTCTCTGTGCTAGAGTTTCTGTTGCTGTGAAGGCACACTATGACTGTGGGAACTTTTATAAAGGAAACCATGTAATAGGGGTGGCTTGCAGTTTAGAATTAGGAGGATTAGGAAGTATGGTCTTGTTTAAGGAAGTGTGTCAATGGGGTGAGCTTTGAGGTTGTAAAGCCCATGCCAGGCCCAGTCTCCCTCTCTTTTGCCCCCTGCCTTGGGATCAGGATGTAGTTCTCAGCTACTCCTTTAGCATCATGTATGCCGCCATATTCCCCATCCTGATGATGGACTAAGCCTCTGAAACCATAAGCAAGCGCCCAGTCAAATGCTTTCTTTCCTGAGAGTTGCCATGGTCTTGTCTCCGTGTCTCTTCATGGCAATAGAGTGGTGACCAGAGCACAGCCGTTAAGTTCCACCTAGCCCCCAAGTTTCTCTACCTTTACCTTTGGGTTATTAGAGTTTGAACTCTTTCTTCAAACTTCTGCACAGCATGCTGTTCTCCAGCTCCGTTGGTAATCCAGTCTGGAACCGGAAGGAGCGGGAAGTGGGGAGGTCACTGCTGCTCTCCCTGGGAAATCTGAAGTAACATCTCCCTGGACGTTGGCACCTGCTGTGCCCCCTTGCCCCAGCCTAAATGGCCTCCCCTCCTGTGACACTGCCTCTACCATCACTTAGCTTCTGCCACAAGAAGCCCATTGGCATGAGTTTTTGTTTAACAAATAAAAACAGTTAAATCTTATTTAGTGCTGAGTGAATAACCTACTATAGAACTCGATCATTTCTTAATAAATCTTGATGTTAAATACTGTAGCTATGAATCAACATTTGTAGATACTTAGTATATGGCTAGCATAAATGCCAATGATTGGTGGAATCTTCTGAATCATCTGGGATAAATCAAGGCTTGCCCAATCAAGACCTGGGCAGGGGATAACTGTGTTAGGACGTCTCAGTGAGTGCAAAGGCAATAAGCTCACCAGAGAACAAGAGCATGGAGAGGGGTTTCTCACATGGAGCAGGTAAAGTCTAGAGCATACTCAGTCTAGAGTGCACAGTGCGGAACAAGCTTTGTGTAGGTCCCTGGCTCAGAGGAGAGGTGCCAAACACGTGCCTGGGCACGCTGAGCGCAAACGCACGGAGAAGATGTTTGAAGGTTAAAATAGAACGCCAACGCTCATGCGCATACACGGCTGTGAGATAGAAGACTCATCAGCATACCCTGTTGTGATATACAAGACAGTAGATAACTCAGTTGGGGCATGCGCAGCCACTTTTATCCAGAAGGGTTTTGGTTAGAATCAAAGAAAAGGGCACTGTGAAGGTGACCCCCCCACCTTAGGACTTTTTATTTAGAGGTGTCTTGCGTTTGCATGAATTCTCTGTTATTCTGCGATGCAGAGCCTTTGTTTTTCTTTCATTCCCGATCCTTCTTCTCAAATTTCTTTCACATGTGTGAAGGTGTTTGCGTATTGGGTCTCCTAAAATAAGACTCAGGTACAGCCTGTGTACAAGACTCACGCGCATCCTGTATACGAGACTCGCGTGCAGGAGTAAAATAGTGCCGTGCAAACTGTCCTCCCAGGTGTTTTTGGTCTCAGCCAATAGCTACATCCACTCTGCAGCAGGCTGTGCTCAGCAGAGCTTCTCTGGTAAACAGACCTCTCCATCACAGCTCACCAGGAAGCTGGGAAAGTCAATCTGCTCAAAAGATGAATTTCCATAGCTTGGGATGCGAAGGGAATTTTTTTTTTACCCGAATGAGAACCAGTTTTGGATTTGAGTGTAGCTTGTGTTGGGGCAACAGCGCCCTCTGTCGGAACGACAAAGTTTTTACATGTGAACAGGCTATGGGAGAGCCATACTGTCAGGAGAGCGAATATCAGAGAAGCTTGAGACATTAGCTCCCCTGTCTTTCTGAGCCTGATTTCCCCAACCTGAAAGCCTTATGCTGTTCAGAACGCACTGGCTCCTCTCCCTCCCCCAGCCGGGGTAGCTTTCAGAAGCTACGCCCTCCTGCTCATGCCCACATTACTTCCCTTTCATTCCAGCCCTTCAGTCTTTCAAAACTGTGGCCAAAGTCCTTGAGATCTGGCGGCGACGACGAAGACAGCAGTCTGTGCTGAGAATAATGGATACACACACAATCTCAGCATCCCTCCACGAAAGTTAATGGTGTCAGATGGTGACCTAGCTCTGGCCACCTGGCTCCACCGACTACCTAAAAAGAGAGTTTGTACAGCCGGAGAGACGACTCCGTGGCTCAGAGCATTCGCTGCTCTTGCAGAGAACCTGGACTCAATTCCCAGCACCTGCATCAGGCAGCTCCCAACTACCTATAACTCCCACTAAAAGGTTGTCTTCTGGTCTCTGTGAGTAACTGTAGCGTGCATAAAACAGACAAAAAAAATTTTTAAGAGGAGAATTGGAGGATACGGAGAGGAGGGAGGCGATAAGACATCTCAGACCAAAAAAAGGGGGAAAGCTTCAATAATGTTTCCTTCAATTCAAATGAGTAGCAACCCTTACTTTACCAGGATAGACCATGGATGCTTTTAGGGAGAAAAGGAGAAGGATGTATATTAAGGGTCAGAGTTTTCTTGGGTAAAACATCCATCGTACTGTTCTGGAAGAGGTCACTGAAGTACTTAGAGATGTTACCATGACCCCAGATTTCACTTTAGGAACTGAAAAAGAAAAAAAAAACTGGTCTCCCTCCATCCGTTAATTCAGGAAAAACATTCTAAAACTCGTGTCTCAGCTAAATTCCAGATAAGGTAATGAAATACTTTCCTTAAATTGACAGGGAAGCATTGAGACTAAACACCTGTTTGTAAATTTCCCTTTGATTTGAAGATTCCTCTGGGCCCGCCTTGCTAGATTTGCAGTTGTCCTTCAACAGAGGACACCATTCCGGTGTCTCCTGACACCTGTGGACGTTGAAACAAAACACAGAAGCCACATCCTCGTGGAACACTGTGAAGGATTTGCCCCAGACCACCAGGCCACAGCCCATTCTCCCGGGTAAACTACCCCACTGCTGACTTTGACCGACTTCACATGGGTTTCTCTCTGGAAGTGGTTTGCAAAGTTTTTGTGACCCTGGGGGGTCTTAGCTCTAATAAAAAAAATTGAAAAGGAGAAGGGGATAAGACAATGTTTAAAAAAAGAAGAAAACCTTTAAAACACTACAGCTTAATTTCAGAATCATTAAGTATATTTGAAACTTTTCTTCACGACTTCCCAACTCTTCAGCAGCTTCAAGCTGAGTGGCTTGGGTGGATACCACTAAGCCGAGAGAGGAGAAAAGCAAACAAAACCAAATGAAAGGAAAATAGAAATTTGTTGAGTTGCCACTCTGCTGTGTTAGGTTGAGCCTGTTGGATAATCCTGCTCCTTTACAGCTGTTTTCACTCACTGAAAGGCTCCCCAGAGTGTTCTCTGGGTGTCCACGTTTCCCAGGACGTCAGTTGGATACTAGGATCATCCCAGTTCACAGGCCTCAAGGCTACAGAGAAACCCTGTCTCAAAAAAAAAAGAAAGAAAGAAAGAAAGAAAGAAAGAAAGAAAGAAAAAAGAAAGGAAGAAAGAAACAAACAAACAAAAAATTCCAAACACAGCCAGGGATATGAATAGTATGAATAGGAGACGTGTCTGTCCAGCCCTAGCCCCCTGCCCATGTGGCTTTAACAGCAATAAGGGATATGAGTAATGACCCCAAAAATAAAGGGGTCTGTGTAAAGAAAGAAGGAGTGACAGATGAAGGGAGAACGTGGGTGGGGACAGATGAGGTCAGTACTGGGGATGCCACAGGTGGCCCAGCCTTTCCATGACATTACTTGTTAATCATGCCACCATGGTACCTTCTCTGCCTATCAGCAGACCAGCATCATGGTGACAGTAACATTGAAGGTAGGGGCTCCTCGGTTCTCTTATTATGACAATCCATTGTAAATTCCCCATCCTGCAGCAGCGAGCCCTGCACCACACAACACTTCTGGTCCCCAGGAGTCAGTCCATTCGTGAAAATCTTGGCTGGTCTTCACCTACCGGAACACCAATACAGTCTTCCCAGGGAAGACCACCCAGATGGAGGGCAAGTCCTGGTAGCCTACAACGGCTGCATTCTGGCAGGTCCTGTCTACCACGAGGCTGTCAATGTAGGCGATCCACAGGCCATGGTGCTGCTGCGGCGACCGGGCTCTGCCTATCGGGCAGGCTCAAGAGAGAATTTATATCACCCAGCAGGTCACAACACAATATTTTACAGCAGCATATTTACATCAGCAATTTCAGTGATGGAGTCTAATCCTTGCCGCTCTGCTCATCTTCAATAACCCATCATTAACAGTTTAATTCAGTGTCAAAAATTAGTTCTTGGTATCAAATGATAGCTCCAACAAAATATAATGTTTTTGTCTCGCATGTAAGGTAATTCTCACGTAAAGCAAATCTGAAGAGTAAACCTAGTGTTAGCATAGCAACCATCAGTTAT
Source organism: Microtus pennsylvanicus (assembly GCF_037038515.1). NCBI lineage: Eukaryota > Metazoa > Chordata > Mammalia > Rodentia > Cricetidae > Microtus > Microtus pennsylvanicus. Next base: position 26,459,813 of record NC_134584.1, read on the forward strand.
GAAGGACACAAGAGACTTTGTCTTGATGTTCTGCCAACCACAACAGTCTTCCACTTCTTGATTTTGACGTAGGTTCTTGGCTTTTAGGCACCATGCCCCGTTCCACATCGCCAGGAGCTACAGAGGAGAAACCACGAACCAGAAGGCAATAGGAAGGGGAGCCTGGAACCTTTGCTCTTTGTTCTAGAATCCTGTGTCATAGCTAAAACTGAGATTCTGGAGGACATTGGAGAGAAGGGTTTGAACTGTCAGCCTTAATATTCATTTTCTAGCAGTTCCTGCCTGCAGATTATGGCCTTGGGATTGAGTCGTTGCTTGATATTGTGAGGACTTGAGGGCTTCTTCATTCCCCACTACCTCATGGGCCTGCTGACCCTCTAACTTCATAGCTCCTGAGCGCCAGCAGGACTGAGAGACAATAGAATTGCAACACTCCTCCATTGCTCCGTTTCTGAAAGGCCAGCTCTGTATATTTACCCCATTTGTTTGCTGTGGAATCCTTCTCATCTGCATTAGATTTTGTAGTGTAATTGTGCTTTTCTGCGTTCTCCAAAGAGTCAAACAGAAAATATTGAATGAACTCTCTCTGCTGCATGTGCCAGCACTTACGCGGTTGAACCACTAGGTGGCGGGTGTGTTGCCAGAAATCATCCTGCTCTCTTGAGGCTTGGAATGTGGGGGGAACAATAGAAATGAAATTTGGTCCCTAAAATCTAAGCGTGATAATTACTAATGCCTTCATTTTCTATAAATCAAATTGGTTTATTCAGTTTACTCAAGACCCAAGGAAAGTTAAATCTCAAAGTCATCCTTAGGGCAGTTCCTCTTCATGGGAAAGAACAGTAGTACAGATATTAAAAACCCAGAGACAGAAATTGGGGTTCAATCCAAAAACCAGGAAAGCAAAGGAACCAAGACTTTAGAGAAGTCTTACCTCTACCAAATCTGGGCAAGTGCACTAAGACTAAGCCTCTCTCTCCTCCTAGTTTATATTCCCTCTAGTGCTGGGATTAAAGGTGTAGGCGGCCACCACCTAGATTGGACGCTCTACACTTAGTGTTCCATCTCATCGGGCTCCCCACTGAACACGGTTGTAACAAACCACGCTCTTCCCACCTTCAGGTCTTCTCTTCAGACCGTTCCTTTCTTTGGTTTAAAAACCTGTCTGTTTCATCCCTGCTGTGAAGCTCCCACTGTATTCTAGACCCAGCCGATGCTGATGCTATCTTCTCCAAAGAGCTCACCATCCCTCCTGGCAGGTGCACAGCTGGGGTGGGCATGGCATGGCTTTGAGGGCCAGTCTACTGTTCTGTTAATGTCTGTTCACTCCTGAGAGAGTCCCAATGACACAGCTAATAATTCCATCCAAGTCCAGCTTGAGGAACCGGTAAATTTATTGGGTTGATTTATAACATTCCTCTGGCTCAGAGTTTTCCTCTTGGGCAGCTCCTGGCAATTTGGAATGTGGCCATGGTGGCTAGAGATCAAGAACCTACTTCAGGGGGTGGAAGAATTTGTCATAGCTTGCAGAACATCGAGACAGAAGTTTCTTGGGTCCTTCATACCTGATGGTTGCCTATGCCAAAACTAGGCTTAATTCCAGGTTGGCTTTACGTGAGAGAGAATTAGAGTTACTTTACATGAGATATAAAAAAAATATAAATAAACATATATAATAAATATAAAATTAATAATAACCAAACATACACATATTTATATATACTTGAATATATATATATATATATATATATATATATATATATAATTTGATACTGAAACCCAACTTTTGACACAGGAATTACACTGTTAATAACAGTGAAGAGCAGAGCAGTGAGGACTAGATGCCATCATCAACCATCACAGGTGAGGGGTCACTTACAGGAACGTGGATGACCCCAAACAGTCTCATCACTGAAAAGTCACACCCCAGCATGAGCAACACCCTCCCAAAGCTGCTTCATAAAATTCCTCTCCAGTTAACCTTTCCTTAAATGACTGGGCATTCACAGAGACCCACCTGCCTCTGCCTTCCAAAGGCAACCCCTACACCCAGCTGGAGAACCTTCGTCTGGGCACTAATCCTATTAAGGAAGGGCCTCACCCTGCCTCTAACGTTATCACGTGGCTTGTTAGGATTTCAGCACGTGATTGGGTGAGGGTGTCAACGTTCAGCCCTTAGTTCCCACCTGCAGCGACAAGCTTTTGTATAAATGGGGACAGCATTCAAGGGAGGTCCACTTTATGCCCACCTCCTAATCAGGAGCACGCTTTGTGTTTCTACAAGGACTCCCGCAGGCTGTTGAGGACACTTGATGTGACGTCTGAAAAGCCTTTTCAGACCACATTAACCTTGCTATGGTTCCATCTTAGGACAGAAAGCCTACTGGGAGTCTTCAACAGCTCCGCGCTCTCCTACTTAGTCACGACTTGGATGAGCTGCTGAGATCACCTGTTCTCTCTCCCTCAGTTTCCACATCTGTCCTTGCAGATTGCCAAGGAAAAAATGGAGAAGAGACTACACATGCTGGGTAGGCAGGCTTTTTTTTTTTTTTGACAATCTTGAAAATCACACTGTCAATAAGAAACACAAACTAACATGAGTGAACTCACAACACCAAGATGCCAAACCCGGGGCCTCAGAGGTAAGACCACAGACCTGGGATCCCGAGGCAGCTCTGACCCCTTCCCTGCAGGCCTGACCCAGTGGTTTGGGCTTCAGTCATTGTCCTTTGAGAGCTGAGGAGCTAGTTCAGAACACATTTAATGTTACATGGAGGGTGTTCACTAACGTTTTCCCTGCTTCCAAATAAGAGAAGATTCACATTACCTATTTAAAGTCACTTGCTGTCTCGTGGGGGGGTGGGGACCTTCTACCTAGGTGTAGCGTGAATTCTAACTGGTTGTAATAATAAAATCCCAGAGTCAGATATTAGGGGATGAAAGCTGAAAGATGGGAGAAGCAAAGCTGAAAGGGCAAGATCCTGGCTCTACAAATCTTCAGACTACATGGCTAAGATTCTGTCTCCACCCACTTTAGAGTCCTGTCTCCTTCTCCCAAGTGCTGGGATCAAAGGTGTAAGCCATGATGCCCACTCGGTTTCTCTTTTAGACTTGTTCAGTCTTACTAGCCAAGAGCGGCCTCGAACTCCCGATCTTCCTGCTTCCTCCTCCAAGTGCTGGGATTAAGGGTATTTGCCACCACTACCTGGCCTCTATGGTTAACTAGTGGCTAGCAGCACCCTCTGATCTTCAGGCAAGCTTTATTTGTTAGAGCACAAAGAAAATGTCACCACACCTTGGGGGGAGGCAGGGAGGATCCAGGACCCTCTGTATGGAGATGTGGGTCTGAAATCAGTATCCATAGTCTGTACTTTACTACTAAGCCTGTGGAGGAGATGGGGTGTGTGTTGCTACTCCTAGACTGCATTTCCTCTTCACAGAGAGAGTGAGGGCGCAGGGCCAGAGTGATGGCTTAGCAGGTAAAGGTATTTGCCACTTGGGGACTCAAGTTCAACACCCAGAATCCACATGGTGGAGGAAGAGAACCAGTTCCCACAAATTGTTCTCTGACCTCTCCCAATCCCCAAAAAGTAAAAATAAAACTACTTTTAAAGAAGAATACTGAAGGTTTATAATTTTATTTGTTAGTCACATACAATTTCCCCCAAAACTTTCATATTTAAGAAAACTAATATAAGTTTACATATATAAACAACTTCGTATGTATATAGATTACTGCAAATCAATAAAACAACCCTATTTTTGTATCTTAATTTGATTGTTTAGTATCATTAAAAAATGTCCTGATTAGTATAAAAAAGCATTTGCAAATATTGATCGCCTTTCTCTTCCTTTCACACCTGACCTATGATGGCTTCATGTACTTGGGGTACTTATTAACTAGAATAGAACAGGTTTAATTCTGACACCCTCAAAAAACAAATATGCAAACAGACAAAAAAAAGAGGAAGAAAACATTTCAACCCCCACCCCCAGAAGACCCCTGGGATTAATACAGTTCCCAGAAGGCTACCTTTATGGTCTGAGTGCCTTTGGTCCCTGCCTGGGCCACCCTAACCCAAGCGCATGCCTGCACACCCATTACCTACCCACACCCCCTCCCCGCAACACACACAGGACACAGTCACTTTGTTCTAGCACTTGAGAGTGTATAATTTACAGCTCTGAGGTCAGTTATGGCTGACTGTATCGATACAGCCCAGTTCTTTCTGGGGGCCCGAGTTTCCCCCTCAGCTGCTGGTCCCTGGGCATAAACAGAAGATAAAAAGAGCAGACAGTGCAGGAAGTTGCAAAGAGGTGCTGCTGGCGGCGGCTGGTCAGTCTGCAGGCTCTTTCTGGCTGGCTGAGAGGAGAAGCCTCCGGTTAAGCAAAGTCCCTGCTTTGCTAGGTCCCACTTCCGGTAGTTTCAGAAGGCAGATTACTTTAACCATTAACAGTTGATCTGCTTTGTCTTTGATTAGTGTTTTGTATGACTTTAAATAAAGTTGGACATTTTGAAAAATTACGATGGCCCATTCAGAAGAACTCAGTCTTCCCCAAATGCCCCCAAAGATCTAACCATTAATGGGGGTTGGGGGGTGTTATAAATGTTGTTGGAGGGGCCTGGTTTTCTTTACTTTCTTTCTTTTCTTTTTAAATTTTAAGCTCCTTGTCATTTTAGAGACAATCCTTGAAGCCACATCAAGCTTGTGGTAAGATAATTAAGACTTTTTATTGCTGAAGAATGCCAGTGGGGTTCACATTATGTCTTTTGCCTTCTGTGGTTTGCCTTCTGAAAAAAAGTAACGCCAAAAACTGCGAAAATAAATAAATAAGCTTGAGAGTCTTTGCCCAACAGGTGGCGCTGTTTCACTGTGCCAAAAGTCACAAAACCATTTGACTGATTTTCTTGGGAAAAAAATACAATACAATACAATAAATGATCTTAGCCAGATAGTGGTGTCTATGCCTTTAATTCCAGCACTTGGGAGGCAGAGACAAGTGGATCTCTGTGAGTTCGAGGCCAGCCTGGTCTACAGAGTGAGTTCAGCTCAGGCTGCATCTCCAGGGTTAGAAACTTGTCTAGTATTACGCAAGACCCTAAGCTCATACTCAAGCACTGAGAGCAAAAGGAATAAAGAATGGTTAAATTCTTTGATAACCTTCTGTCCAAACTGAGGTCTAAAATAAAGAAACTTTAGAAAGCATGTACTGTGGATGCCTGTGTCTAGGACCTGCCATTGCGGGATGGACATGGTAGATTGAAACGGTTAATGATTGGCCCACTCTACCGAACTCCTACCCTGAGCTTGCACAAGTGTGTGTAGTGTGCACTCCCAGGTGATCCAGAACTCTGCCTTTCTCAAATCAGCCCTTTCCATCTTTGGGGAGACTCAATGGAGTCAGGGCCTTTATTATTCTGTCCTCTGAAGGCTCTTGGGGCGAGTCTGAACTGGCTTCTTCATAGCCCGTTCTTCAAATATCTGCATCCGGCTCTCATGCTCTCTGTCTTTGCCCCTCCAGAGTAAACACCATGGCGGTTGCAGCGATCCTGGCAGAGTGCTGGCGGTGGCTCTTTCTTGCCATTGCCAGTTACAGAAACAGGCTCTGACTTGCTCTGTTGAGATGTCTCAGAGAATGCAAATAAGCATCATAAGAGTCGGGAAAGCTGTCGCTACATCTCTTTCATCTTCACTTCAGCCTTGTGGTCGGGTGACTAAAAACCCAGATGGTCTCCTCACTCATGACCTCAATCATAAGGATTTTGATTCCATTTCCCATTATAGCAGAAATATAGACCAATATTTTTTTTTAATTTACTGATTTAGTGAAGTTTAGTTTTGCTTGTAAACTGGAGTTCTCAGGAGAGCGTGATAGTTATTTCCCTACACAGGGACATCACAAAAAACTAACAAGGCCCAGCACCCACCGGTAATCCCAACACTCCAGAGGTAGTGGCAGGAGAATCTGAGGTTCAAGGTCATTCTTGGCTGCATAAACAGTTTGAAGTTAGCCCGAGCTATATGAAACCATTTCTCAAAAAACAAAACAACAATAAAATTAAAACTCCTCCAAGATATGATAAAATACATATTATATAATATGAGTTTAGTAAAAATTTAAGTGCTCTCAATGAAGAATTTTTTTTTGGTCTGTTTGTTGTTAACAAGATAAGCCAAAAGACAAGCACTAAGCTAAGAACTGCAGCTTCTCTCTTACTGAGTTGGGTGATGTTGTTGACGTCCTTAAGTTCAACCACACAACACAAGTGATGCTTCCCTCCACAGGGGCTGCATGTGAGAGCACATGATTGTGCCTATGGTTGCACTCCTAGGGACATCATCTTAGCCTGTAACTCTGACGGTCACACCAAGAGATGGCACAGTGGTGTGTTTCTCGGAACATGTTATTCTTGCTAAGAAAAGAAAGAAGGAAGGAAGGAAGGAAGGAAGGAAGGAAGGAAGGAAGGAAGGAACGAAGGAAGGAAGGAAGGAACGAAGGAAGGAAGGAAGGAAGGAAGGAAGGAAGGAAGGAAGGAAGGAAGGAAGGCCTACTTTTTTACTGCCAGATATTTCTTTTTGAATAAGAAAGCCATATACACGGGTAAGGAGCTGACCCAGTTGGTGCAGTGCTCAAGACGTGTGGACCTGAGCTCTACATCCAGCACTCACGGAAAAGAGCTGAGCATGACAGTGAGCTTCAGCATTCGGGAATGGGGGCCTGGGGAGATGGGAGGCTCCTGGGCTCACTGTACCCCCTCCCTAAAGCTGAGCTCCAGGCTAAACAAAAGTCCCAATCTCAAAAAATAAGGTGGAGGGTAATAGTGAAGAACAGCTGATACTGTGACCTCTGACTTAAACACATGCACGCAAGCTCACACACACACACACACACACACACGAGTTGCTGTTGCTTTAAGAAGTCTTACCTCATGATCACTTGTGCAGCTCTTCACCGTTGACATGCCCTTCGCCTTTCTGTGGCTAAGGAGGTTTTATTTTCTTGAACCATCCCAGACACAGGATTTCCTTCCTCCCAGTCTCCCCGCTCCCCCCCCCCCAAACACATACACATACACATTTTTTAATAGTGGAACCACCCAAGAAGACTTCCTGCAGAGTCTCCTCAGTGCCTTCGGACCAAAGGCTTCAATGCCTATCTCTGTCCTTCTCTGTTTCCCGAACTGAGCCCCCTGCTCCTCGTGGCTCTGCCGTTGCTGAACTTGTCCTGCAGAGCTGGCCTTTCCCATGTTCTGAGTTTATCACAGGAGGAGGAGAAAGGGCACCAGCACCTTGGCCTCAGGCTTCATGGGGCCTGGCACTGTCACGAGTTCCTGGCCTCTGTGTATGGGTTAGAACCCTGATGCTGTGGAACTCTTGGGTAAAAGTGTTTGTGCTATTGCTGATGACAGAGCAGAGCTGGCCTCCCTTGCCCCTCACCCAGTCAGCTTCTGCCCTTCTTAAGATTAATTCGGGGTCTTGGCACATTTGCCTGATGTCCCATCTCCCTGCTCGCGCCTTGCCAATGACATCTCCACCCCTCACTTTTCACGGTCCCCTAGGCCCTGAAGTTCCTGCAGACTGGAGGGCCTCTCCCTCTCTTTTCTTCTTAGACTCCCTTGCCATGCCAGTGAGATGTCTTAGCTGCTCCTTACCCCAGGTTTGCTATTGTGCCTTGGCCCAGATTCTCTCTGCAAATGAACACAACAGTGTGACCGGTACCTCTGGTCACAACTCAGGGAGCAAGACTGAGGGAGACACTATTTTAGAGCTGGGTGTGGTGGAATTTCTCAGTACTCCCAACATTCAAGAGGCCGAGACAGGAAGATTGTGAGTTCAAGGTAGCTACATAGTGAGTTACAGACAAACCAAACAAAACAACAACAAAACCCCTCAAAATAAAACAAAGGTGGAAAATAATATAATAACCTTTACACATAATCTTTTCTCCCTTAGACCTTCATGCTTTCTTTACATGGCTTTTTGTTGTTTTATAACGTTGATAGCAGCCAACATGACACAATTTTTTTGTTATTGTTTCTTTTTGTTGTTGTTTTTGTTGTTTTGCTTTTGGCTTTTCAAGACAGGGTTTTTGTGTGTAAGAGCTTGGTCTGCCCTGAAACTCACTTGTAGACCAGGCCTGCTTCTGCCTCTCAAGTGCAAGGATAAAAGACATGTACCATCACCTGGCTGTTTCTTTGTTTTTTAACAGCAGTTGAAAGTGTTTGAAGCACTCTAGAAAGATTCTACACATCCCCTTTTGATCCCCAGTAGTGAGTTCAGGTGAGAGCAAAAGAGGTATGCTTAGCACTCTGAAGCTATGTAGCTATTTCCTTTGGGTTGGACATGACCGTGGCCATCTTGGGTCCAAGCATCTGTGATCTCCCACGTAAGATCCACCCAAGGGGGAAGACACAGCCAGAGGTCGTTCTACTGCCACCATGATGAGCAAAGGAGTGGTGGAGAAATGGGAAAGAAAAAGGAGAGGAGCAGGTCTTGTGCTGTGGAGAGAGGCGGGACTGGAGGAGCCGTGGTGGTGAGACCAGGCAGATATGAGGGCCCTGCACTGCCACCCGAGGCCATGTGCTGTCCCGGCCTTTGTTGTTGCTAAGGGTCATGGCTGGGTCCATGGCCCTACTGCAGCCGGGGTCTGTGTTGATGTCCAGGCCTGTGTTATCACCAAAAGCCATGCTGATTCCCAAGGTCTGGACTCCCACTTAAATTAATGTTAATGTCCAGGAGTCACGCTGAGCAGGCCCTGCCCCTCCCCGGCCCTGGGAGGGAGGGCTAGTCTCACTCTCTTGCCAGCTGCACTGGCCCTATGACATGGACATGGGCGAGCTGGCCCCATTCCTTGCTGGCTTTGTACACTTGGGGAAATTGACCCTGCCCCTTGCCAGCAGCAGAGTGGTTATGGGAGAGCTGGCTCTGGTGGCATGGACACTGGAGAGCTGACCACAGTGGTGTGAACACAGAAAAGGTGGCTCAGCCCATCACTGTCTACCATGGGAGCATGGACTGGCCCTGCCTCTTGCCTGAGGGGGTGTCAGAGGCCTGGGCTAACCAACTCAGCTACCACCCAGCCCCATATCCAGTGCCTTGAGTTGGCTCACCCCAGCATCTACAACCTGCTAGAGCACGAGAAGGGACCCGTCCTGAGGAGCCATAGCCACAGGATCCCCACGTCTTAGGGCAACAGTAGGATACTGAGAGATGCCTCTGTGAGGGTCCAGTATTGATGCTGTAGCAGAAGCCAGAGGCCTTGAACCAAGCCAACAACTCATCGCAGTGAACATATGTGGTAAAGTTGTGTGGACAAAAGGGTGCACCGTGAGACACAACACAGCTCTTGGTACCACCACTGCAAGCAAGCATGTGATGGGGAGATGGGCAAGATGCAGGAGCTAAGTGTGGTTTGGGGCTTTTTATCATTTTTTTCTTTTGGCAGGGAAGCTGAAAGCAAGGAAAACAAACATGGAGGGACTGGGAGATGAGTGGGGTTGGGGAACTTGATGTGAAATTCTCAAAGAGTCAATTAAAAAATGTGTTATTAAAAAGAAGATCTTCACAGGATTGGGGAACTTATCATAGAGAGAGGCTTACAAGGCTCAGTGGGTTCACAAAGCACACATACCACAAACACACACCACGTACACATAGCACACATATACACACACACCACACATACACATACACACACATCACACACCACAAACACATTACACACCACACACAGACACCGCACATACACACATATACACACACATCACACATACACATACACCACACATACACACTACACACACATCGCACACCACAAACACATCACACACCACACACAGACACCACACATACACACACACTACACACACATCACACATACACACACACCACACATACACACATCGCACACCACAAACACATCACACACCATACACAGACACCACACATACACACACACTATACACACATCACACATACCACACACACACACATACCATACACACACAAGGCTATGAAAAGGTAAGCCATAAAATGAACACGGGTGGTGCATTCCCACCCTTGGGTGGTGGTGCTGTTGGGAACCCGCCTAGGATACCCCTCAGTGCAGGTTTACATGACTCATTCATGCTGTGGATGGGACGGGTCGGTGGTGTAGCTGACCAGAAGTGTTCCAGGGACTTCCTGATTGTGTGGCTACTTTCCAGTCGCTCATGCTATAAGTGACTCCATTAGACTGGCCGGACTTGGAAAGAATCCTCCATTTGACGTACCAGTGCCCCACCCCCAATTCTGGGCCAAATAAGCATTTCTTCCCATTTCTCAAAGGGCTCCTACGATACCTATTTGTCCCCACGGTTGCTGTGATTCATTGATCCTGTGGACTAATTAGGCAGCCAGATGTGTCTGCAGGAGGTCGTCTGGGCTCTAGCATTGGCCGTTTTTCATAGGTGAGGAAACGTCATAGTCCGTGAGACGTTGTGACTTGCCTGTTGTCACAGGGTGAGTGATCGGCCGAGAACTGAAGCCCAGCCTCTGTTGTACAATAGGGCCCTTGGGAGTTGGTGGCATCTGGATGTGTGGGGTCTAATTTCAAATGACGAAGCAATGTGCCAAATGAAGAACCTCAGAGAGCCTCAGGAAGAGGACAGTTGCTGGGAGGGATTGGCTCCTTCTGAACCCCTCGCTGGCTTTTTGGAGGCAGTCCAAGGACCCCACGCCTTTTTCCCAACAAAGAGCTCTGGTTCCTGTCGGCCCCAACTTTCAGTCTCTGTTTCCCTTCCTCTGGGTCACCAGGTGAGAGCAGACTGACTTTCCTGTGGGTTCCTGTGTACACAGGCACACGAGCCTCTCTCTACACGTTACTGTGAGAGCGGGAACTCCAATCGCATGCATGCAGGATAAAACAGAGCTCCCGAGGGTCCCAAGAGACCACACAGTCATTTATAAAGCCAGTCTTCAGCAAGCCTGGCCGTTCTTCACCTGCCCCTTCAGGGCCTTCTCCTTGGGTTTCTAAATGACTTTCCACTCATTTGATGGAGAAGAAAGTCCTTAATTCATTCACATTTCATATTAAGCTGTCCCTCTGGAAGCCGCACAGGCCTGCATCAAATTCATGGGACATGAACAGGAGACGGTCCCAGTGGGAAGTCAGGACAAGCGCAGTGCAGGTGGTCATCCATCTTGAGATGAGGCCTCAGGGAAACCTCATAGGCTCTGCTGTGAACTGTGCCCTTATTACCTGACACACATTTACTTGGGAGCTCCTAAGGCTGCAGACACACAATACACCTTTCTAGAAACTGGATCCAGAATTTGGTGCCCTGCTCCATAAGGTTTAATTCATGCTGCCCAACTACCACAGTCTGAAGAAGATGAAGCCAGGGAGTAATGGGCATAAAAGAAAAAAGAGGAACGGTGATGTTCTAGTGAACTTAGCTCCAGGCAAAATCTCTCCCCTACTTTCATAAAGCCTCCCAGTTTGATTGGGTGTTCCATATGAACCACGGTGTTTGACTGAGCTCACAGCTAACTAATGAGGTATAAGTTACCTGAAGAAAGCAGGTTTGGACGTATTCTTGCACCTTGTCATCTATCCCTCTTTGTCTCTCTCTCTGCTCCATGGAAGCCAGGAGGTGAGCAGTTTAGCTCTGCCAGGTTCTTCCACTACAATATTCTGTCTCATCACTGACCCAGCAAAACAGCTGACTGTAGACAGAAATTCCTGCCCTGCCTGGCCCTGCAGCCATTCAGTGCCCCCAAAAGCACACAGAGGCTTATATTAACTACAAATTGGTTGGACTATTTGATCAGGCTTATTACTAACTAAGTCTTAAAACTTAAATTAACCCATAATTCTTATCTATGTTTAACCACGTGACTTGGTATTTTACTCAGTGAGGTATTTTCACCTTGCTTCCTCTGTATCTGGTTGGTGACTGCAGACTGAGCCTTTCCTTTCCCAGAATTCTCCTAGTCTGGTCCCCCCACCTACACTTCCTGCCTGGCTACTGGCTAATCAGTGTTTTATTAAACCAAAGTGGCAAATCTTTACAAGGTTTACAAGTGCATTATCCCACAGCACTTGTTTAACCATGGACTAAAATCTCCGAAGCCATGAAACACAATGAGTCCTTCCCATGTAAAATTGTGTCAGGTAGGCCACCACAGCAGAAAAGAACAGCCAGCGAAATTGATGACCCTATGCCAATCTCTCTCTACTGTATTTTTGAGATAAGCTTTCTCAGTAAACCTGGAGCATGCTAATTTAGCTAGACGGACTGGCCAGTGAGCTCCCGGGCCCCACCTATGCCTGCCTCCCCAGCACGGAGATTATAGGTATGCGTGCCCAGCTTTCTTTAGAGTGGATGCTGGAAATCTGAACTCAGACCACCATGCTTAAATTACAAGCATTTACAGTCTGAGCTCTCTCCCCAGAACCCCTCAGAAGAATATTTTTGAGTGAATAAATTAGCCACAGTAGCCCCAGCTGTACCTTGAACTGCAGGTGACAAGGAGGTTCAGGTGATCTTGCTGAGTCTCTGGCCCTCACTTCCATAGCAACGAGTTAGAGATAGCAGGTGACAAGGAGGTTCAGGTGATCTTGCTGAGTCTCTGGCCCTCACTTCCATAGCAACGAGTTAGAGATAGCCAACGCAAGAGTTTTGCAAACTACAAAGAGGTAGTTTGCATGAATACATAGTGGGGGAGGGTACCTTTCTTTACTTCAGTCTTCTCAGTAAGATTTCTCTGGAAGGGAAGGTGCTGAGGCTAAAGAAAGGCTAGAGAAAACTGTCAACATTTTCCTTGAGAAAACGAAAGGACTTCCTGATAACAGGTAGGTATTTGACTGGCATTGGTGCTCTTAGCCAAGCCCAGTCATGAAGATAGCAAGCCAGACCAGCTCTTCTCTCAGAGTAGATATTGCTGCTGGGGACTGAGATAACCACATTGAGAGCCAATCCCTGGAACTGGCTGCTTAGCTCTGGGAGCTCTCAAGGGAAGCATTCAGAGCGACCACCAGCCCCTTTGGACAGTGAAGGGCCTCACTGAGACATCTGGGCCAAAGAAAACCCATTCTCTGCCTCTTCTCTCCAGCCAATGGCTTGTTTCTCACGACTTAACCTCAGTGGGTAAGGAATTCTCATTCTTGAATAAGCTAATAGCAAACAGCTTTGGAGACACCAATTTAGGATTCTCCTGATAGTTCTTGAGCCTCCTAGGGAAGTGTTCCTCCATGCAACACATTACAAGTTCTATGCTTCTGGGAGTGGAACAGTGCTTCTGGCCCTAGTCAGGGCCACAGGAAAATTTTAGAGTGGGTATGGAGGCATTTTCAATGATAATTAGGTGGAGAGAATGTGTGGCTGGAACCCATAAAAGTAGGACTTGCCTGAGGAGAAACTGACGGAATACGTTCCCTCTGGGACTTGGTTCTGGAGGCAACAATCGTTTCTTTTCCAGGAAATTTCGAACTAGTTCAGAGACCACCGTGAGCTTACAGAGGAACTGCTAATAAAGTGGCCTCCAGCAGGGCCGGAGAAAGAAAGGGCAAATGCAGAGGCCATTTGCCAGACAGAAATAGAAAAACAAGCGGTACCAGAAGACAAGAAGTCAGACTTTAATCTGTTGACCAGAGCCCCAGAGGCCACAGGACATGGTCCAGAGCTCCGCTAAAGCTCTACAGGAGTGGATGGCGGGCTCTACAGGAGCGGATGGCAGGCTCTACAGGAGCGGATGGCAGGCTCTACAGGAGTGGATGGCGGGCTCTACAGGAGTGGATGGCGGGCTCTACAGGAGCGGATAGAGGGCTCTACAGGAGTGGATGGCGGGCTCTACAGGAGTGGATGGCGGGCTCTACAGGAGCGGATGGCAGGCTCTACAGGAGTGGATGGCGGGCTCTACAGGAGTGGATGGCGGGCTCTACAGGAGTGTATGGCAGGCTCTACAGGAATGTATGGCGGGCTCTACAGGAGCGGATGGCGGGCTCTACAGGAGCGGATGGCGGGCTCTACAGGAGTGGATGGCGGGCTCTACAGGAATGTATGGCGGGCTCTACAGGAGTGGATGGCGGGCTCTACAGGAGCGGATGGCGGGCTCTACAGGAGTGGATGGCGGGCTCTACAGGAGCGGATGGCGGGCTCTACAGGAGTGTACGGCGGGCTCTACAGGAGCGGATGGCGGGCTCTACAGGAGTGGATGGCGGGCTCTACAGGAGCGGATCGCGGACTCTACAGGAGTGGATGGCGGACTCTACAGGAGTGTATGTCAGGCTCTACAGGAGCGGATGGCGGGCTCTACGAGCGGATGGCGGGCTTCCGAAGCCAGCCGAGATGACCGACGTCTGTTTTACTAAAGTTGTAATGACTCCTCTGAGACCCAGTACTGAACAAAAACCCAGTAACTGACAGGATATGAGGTCAGATATCGAAGACGGATGTCAAATGGCTATTAAGGGGTCCAAAGATAGCCTAAGATAGGAGCCAATTTGAAGCAACACAAAGTAAACCATTCTGGTCTCATCACCAAAGCAAAGCACTACACTGTTATCACTGGAGAACCTGGAAGCCTTCAAAATGGGCGGAGGATGACGTGAAGGCACCACGTGTAGACGGATGGTGTAATTTACACCAGTCAGGAATACACGCTTATGAGCAACTGAAGAGCAGGATCGATCTGGTGACAGTTTCCTGGGCAAAGGAAGCTATTGCCTGATTAGTATCTCTACGCTGCAATTTCACTTTCCGTCAGATAGATGTAAAACATCTCCCTCACAGATTACGTGTCTTACTTGAAAAGTGCCATCCAGTGATATTTGCTCAGCGCACGTCACCTAAGCATAGGCTCTGCAAGGCTTGGTCAATCTGCATGCTATCCCGTCTACTCAACACCTACCATTTCCCTTTAGCACACTTGGCAGCCTCTGTGCTTTGTTGTGCATGGGACAGAAATCAAATGGCTGTGTAAATGTAAGATCTTCGCTCATCCAATCCTTTAAAAACATCCCTTCACATTGTACTCTTTAGGGAACTGTGCACAGGTGATAGACAGTTAGCTATCGTTGTCTGCATAACACACCTGGACTTCAGCTGAGGCATGGCCTCCATCATGTTTGTCTGTGGGCATGTCTTGGGGGCATTGTCTTGATTGTTAATAGATGTGGGAGGACCCAGTGTGGACAATACCATTCCTGAGCAGGCACACTGAGCCCGCCAATGCAAGTCAATGAGTAGCCTTTTTCAGTGGTTTCTCTTTTGGGCTCCTGCCTTGAATTCCTTTCTGTCTTGGTTTCTTTTGATGATGGACTCAAACGGTAAAATGGGATAAACCCTTTCCCCACCAAGTGGCTTTGGGTCACAGTGTTTATCACAGCAACAAAAAACAAACTTGAACAATCTTAGAAGAATCACAATTCTCATCAGAGAAGAGCACTGGCTGCTCTTCCAGAGGATCTGGGTTCCATTCCCAGCACCTACATGGCAGCTCACAACTAACTGTAACTCCATTTCCAAGGAATCTGATGCCATGTTCAGGCCTCCTTAGATACTGCATGTGGTATGCAGACATATATGCAGGCAAAACACCCATTCACAAAAATCCAACACAGGAATGAAGCTGGAGAGCTGGCTCAGCAGTTACATATCACAAGGCAGTAAACCAGAGAAGACTACACAAATGTAAAGCTCGGGGGATGTGTTTCACACTGTTTTTCAGGAATTTGTGTAGATAACAAAACACAATGAAAGACTTGTAGGGCCAGATAGATGTTCCTAGCTTCCTGGCCAGTCACATGTGCTTGTACATCAGATACCTTGTGAGGGTATCATGTACCCTACACACTAGTATGGGTCTCTTGGGATGGCTGGATGAACACGAAACAAATCTGAAAGCCCTGCTCTTGTTGGCTACTTTCCAGGAGAATAACAGAAATTCTATGGGGAAGAAATAGTATAGATCATTGTTTCCTTACAGCCTCCGCATCTACCACAAAGGACTTGCTTTTTTGTGGCCTTATTCCCATTTTCATATTAGAGATATACTAACTTGCCTGTTCCTTGGGCAGTTTAAGCCATGACTCTAAAATTTTCTCCCTTTTTTTTGTATATTTATGCCAGTGTCTCCTCTGCCTGAGCCTGGCTGGCTCTAAAAACTCATCTAACAAATAAAAGACACCAAGTGATGTTTTGTGACTCCTGAGTCTAGACACATTGATCATCTGTTTTAATTCACAAATTATCCCTAAACTTCCTGGATGACAACAACTACAGTTTATTATTCATGATTTCTATGGGTCCATAATTTGGGATTAGCATAGCTAGGTAGTCTCTGTGTCCCTCTTAAAGTTTTGGTTAAGATATCAGCTAGGGCTGGCGTCACTGGAAGGCTTGGCGGGCTGGAGGACTCACTTCCAAGCAGTTAACTCAGCTCACATGCTGCTGGCAGATGTCTTCAGTTCCTTTATGGCTCCTGACCAGAGGACTCTGTTCCATGCCACGTGAGTCTCTCAATAGTGCTACTAAGGGTCACAGCAGATGACTTCCCCCCTCCCCCAGTAAGTGACTTGAGAGCAACAGAAAGAGGAAACCACAGCGTCTTCATATCCTAATCTTAGGAACCAGACGCCAGCACTGCATGTGGTTTGATTATTTAGACACGAGTCACTAAGAATCATCCATCTTTGAAAGATAATTAATTTGAAAATAATTAAGCTCCACCAATGGGAGGAAAGATGATCCGAGTATCTGTGAGCATGTAGAATACTAACACAGCAGGCGTGGAAAACGCTGCAGCCTCATGGCAGCTTGGCTGTTGGGCAGTCAACCTCAATGCCAACTATAAGAAATTCAAGTGCTAGCAAATGCATGTTCGTGTACCTCCCAAATTCACTTCTTAAAATTTAATCACTCTTAGCAGATGATTACGTGAAGGGAGCCCAGTCTTTCAGAAGAGCATTAGTATCCTTGGAAAAGGAGTCCAAAAAGATATCTCTTGCCTGGTCTGTGTATAAAGTTTCAGTAAAAGAGTGGATGAAGTGTCACCAGATCCTGAAACTCCAAGCACTTTGGTCTTTTACTTGACAGTCCCCAGAATTATGAATACATTGCATCATTTTCTAAGGCACCTTTTTGTGGCATTTCATTCTATCTCCACCAATGTCTTCAGATAGCAAGTAAATTATTTCAGATAACTTTAGCTCTAGTTACTGAGACACCACCACCACCATCACCACCACGACCACCTTCTTACCAGTGTCTAGAGGTCCGTGTCTCTGTCTGTGTGTCTTTGTATGTTTCAACCTCCAGCCCCTTGCCCGAAGCTCGGGAACTGTATAATAGCACATAGAGCGCAGACAGGCGTGGTGTGCTGCAGGGAACCCCAAAAGATCTGGCTAACAAGAAGAGCCGTATCACTGAGCTCTGGGTTTTGGATCTGACCCCCAAGCCCCACTGAGCAGTCTCCCCAGCCCGGTATTTCCCTATCTGTGTTGATTGTCTTACACATATCCCTGGTGCCCCATCTCACACAAAGGAAGCATGTGTGTCAATGCTTCCTCCCGTGTCCTAGTCACAATGTTACACCTGTTCTTCATTGCTGATGAAGCCTAGCGCTGTCTCCTAGGCTACAAGCTCTTGGATGCTGTGTTTTGTTTTGCTCATCAGTTTTCTCCCTAATACTTAGCAGACAGTTCAAAACATAGGAGGAATGCAATAAATGCATTGAGACAGGAAGTAGGCGGATAACTGATTTAAAAAAGAAAGAGCCCAGAAAACAAACCTTATCATGTGTCTAGAGTCCTAAATATATACTGTTGAAATGCTAACAGGATAACTGAATAGCCTGAATTAGAAAAAGTACAACTGGATTTTTATTTATTTTAGTTGTGAGCCTAACCTTTAACAGCTGAGCCATCTCTCCAGCCCAGAATAATAAAAATAATTTGAGACTAGCTGACTGTATGTAGAGAAAAGTTTTAACTAATAGTGGGAAAATCATACAGGCCACATTTTCTAAACCATGTAAAATGTGGAATTTACATACACAAAAATAGTGAAAACTAAAATAAAGGCTAAGTAAGAATCCTGAGGCAAATATAGAATAACAGGAGCTGATACCCATGTGTGTCTATAGGAAAGGAATGTTCTAATATATCCAATACATAATAAAAAGTCATACACAATTAGTAACAGACAAATTATGTGCAGAAAATAACAAAAGTTAAAAATCAAACATGTTTGATAGAAACAGAATGAGGGCTGCTATTCTTCACACATCAAGATGCAATATATATTTACTTTTATAAACATATTTTGGCAGGGACTGCCACAGGCTTGCTAGAAGGTGTGCGTTACAACCTTCCAAAGTTCCTTAAGATGGAAAGTGACTGCGGCTAGGTCGGCTGTGACTTTCCCTTTCTCCTAACACACATACACAAAGCCGTCCTGCAGGACAACTCCGTGGAGTGTGCTGTTGGCTCGCAGGCGTTCCCCAGAGAACGCTGGCCTCTTTGAATCTCTCAACATGCTCCAGGGATGCTGGTTAAGTTGCACTTGAATTTGAGATCTCTGTGCAGCAAATAATGATGATAATTTAGATTCAGCAATGTCTCTTCGAAAATGGAAGTGGCAGAGTGGTTTATGATTCAGACTCTTAAGAAAAATAGTCTGTGGATGAGAGGGCACGACCACATCCACCTCACGGGCACATTTAGGTCCCATTAAAGAGAAACACACTGTCAGGGTCAGAAAGAGTTTGCTGCCGTGGTGGTGTGAGCGCTGGCGTTGGGAGGATTCCTGCAGTAGGGGTGCAGCCGCAAAGCCTGCTTCTCCTGCTTCCTCCAAGTGCAGACTTTGTCTCGTTCCAAAAGCCGCTATCCCATCTTCAAGCCTTTGTTACTGCAGCAGGCCAAACCGTGACACCCATTTTCTGTTGCAGTTCCATTTCAAGTTGTTATAACAGAATACCCGAGGCTATAAAATATAAATTGTACAGATTGGGCTAACGGTTCCAGAAGACTGGAAGTCCAAGAGAATGATATGGCATGCCTTTCACACGGTGTCGTCCCATGATGGAGTACAAAGAGCAAGAAAGGCCCGTCTCTCTCTGTTCCCAGAACCATGCAACCCTGTGAAAATGGCCTTAATCCATTCGGGAGGGCAGTGTTTATGCCCTAACAAAGGCTGTTGAAATTCGATGTGAGTTTTGGAGTGACCATTACAGTCACAGCATTTTCCATTATAATAGAGAAGTAGCTGGATGGGGAAAAAAGCAAAGGCAGGAACTCATCTTACTTATAAAGTCGTCATGAATCAAAGAAGGGAGAGGAATGGGAAAGACAAAGCCTGGAGCTTTATTGACAAGTGATAAAGAGAAGCAAAGGAAAATAGTTTATATTAGAAAGAGCATATAAGTGTCTTTGAATTTATCATAAAAGATCTAAGATGAGATGCAAGAAAATACAAGGAAAGAGAGAAAAGAATTTGAATTCAGCAATAGCAGAGAATGATGTTGTTTTTCTGATCGCTGACTATGGCGAACTGTCAAAGTCCTCAACCGTGTTTGCCGCTAGGTGGCAGTCACGCATCGAGAATGGCTGACGCTCTAGCGGTGGTTGACTCTTGGGGTGCTCGGTCCACCCACCATGAAAGATTCCAGTTTCTACATTCCACTTGAATGTATTTTAATAGTCAAGGCAATTTGTCAGTGCCCATTATAATCGCTCAAAATTATGGCCCAAAGCAATGGCTGTTGTAGGCGTCCCTGACGCGCGGCTTTCCTCCCATTGTTTTGAGTCTTGCACCTTTATTTACTTTTTTTTCTCTCCTTAGGAACTTGGCACTACTTCTGTCTTGGAAATTTCATTCCAGACAAATATTTCTTACCCAACTTGTGTATGAAACAAGTGGCCAGCTGGGGTTTGGGGTGGGGGGCGGAGTTGGGGGTAGTGATAGAGGTGGGGATGAGAGAGGGGTTGGGACTGAAGTAGAGGAGCAGGCATAGGGATGAGGTAGGAGGGATGAGGTGGGGTAGGGGTAGGCAAAGGGATAGGGGTGAAATCGGCAAAGGAATAGGGGTAGGGTAGGCATAGTGAGAGGGGTAAGTGTGTGGGTTGGTCTAGGGCAGGGGTAGCAGAGAGGGTGGTATACGGATGGGATAGGGTAGGAGTGGGGGTGGAGGAATATCTTGTTTGATAATAGTTTCCTTTCTGTGCAAGATGAACATTGAACAAACCAGGTCCGATCGCAGGGATCTAGAGGGCCCTACGTTTCCATAGCTGTTCCTGAGCAGGCATTCTTCATTTGATCTAATATGCCTGTCAAAAAGGCTGACTTTTTCTGTTCAGCAAGAAAATAAGAAATGCCCATTTGACCACTTTATAAAAGGAATTCTTATATATGTATGCACAACTATGCACAGGATAAAAACTAACCAAATAATCTTCGACTTTCATGGTCATATGTTTCCCGAGTGGTTTGTGTTCATGTTTCTTACTAAGAAGGAACATGTAGGGGAGACCCAGAGAGTCATCTAGATGGTTGCAGCTCTTTGGATGAGCTCATCTTCAGTCCCCGGGGTCTCTCATGTAATTTTTCTCAGGATCGGCTGCCCCACTGGGGAGGAATTTATAAAGCTATAAGGAGCTTGCTTGGGGAGCTGAGTGTTCGGAGGAATATTCTGGCAAAGTAGAGAAGCTTTTCTGGCCAATAGGAGACCTTGTTGTGTGCACCTATAACGAGGCCTATGAACAGAATGATGGTCTTGTGTGTCCCTTAGCCTGAAGATCCCAGGAAGATGTCTCTCCACAGATGCCTGGTCGTAACCCTTTCTTCACACTGTGCTGTCCCAACTTGCCAAGCTTACCAACTAAACAAACTATTTTAGCTGGTATACAATACTGAAAGACTCAGCTTTCATATTAAGACGATTTGGGTTTTTAAGAATTTAAAACTAATAATATATATTTATGTATCTTTTGAAAGACACAATATGGACCATGCATCCATATGTTGACAGGAATCTCCCAAGACTTAGAATTACTTCTCTTGTTGATTTTTCTTCCTTTCTTTATGTCTGCTTTCCAATTTTTTCAGCAATAATCTAGTACCCAGTTTAGAACCACAGTGCATGACTTTGTAGATGGGAATAGTAAAGCATTATATTCTAAGAAAGGGGAGGCGCTGTTGGCCCTAGAATTGGTAGCTGGAACGACCCTTGCCTGACCTTTTCCCCTAACAGACACTAGCATGATCAATGCCACCAAAATATTAGTTTCTCACCTGAAACAGAGCAGGGGGTCCTTGACCAACCCTGTCAGACACGGAGGAATCATATGAGATTATCTGCACACACTTACTGGCCAGCGGCACCTCCTGTTTCCGGGAATTCCTAGGCGCGGGCATTGTGAGCCTTCCTGGACAGCGACTCAGAGGCTCTGGCGTCCACTTCTGAAGAGTTTGCTAACGTCAGGACTGGAAAAGTCCCAGATTTGCTTCCAACAGTCAAGAGTCAAGGCGTCGGATATCCTGACCCTGAAATGCCTCAGCACAGATAAAATACGGCACGTACAGTTAAGTCTGGGCTGCAGATAAAGATACCTGGCAAACGATTCTTGGTGTGTGTCCCAAACATGGCCCAGGAGTCACTGAAACTAAATGGCTGTTTGCTATTCCTTTAAAGTTCAAATTTAACAGAGCTTTCTCACTGTACTTTCAATTGTTGAATATGGGAAGACTGAGACCTTCTGCCGCCCCCTCTGATTGGATGGCAGGTTGGCTTTACTTACTAAACACAGCTCCGTAGTGACCATTTAAGTTTTATAACTACATGCACAGGCCCATTCTGATCAGGTGGTCGCTCTAAGTAAGCCTGGCAGGTAATAAAGGAGGGGAGGCTAACCCAGGGGCTTGGGTGGGGCTGGCTGTGGGAGAGACGTCCTCCAGCTTTCTCTCAGGACACTGAGCAGGAAAGAGCTTCAGGGATGACTGACAGGGCTACTCCCTGACCATTAGTTGGCCTCCTTGTTGTACAAAGAAGGCAGTGGTAGCAGCCCATGAGCTCACTACCCTGTCAAACGGGAGCTGTTGTTCATCTGCGTGTGAAACTGTCTGGGGCGAAAGAATTGAGCAATAGAACGCAGCACCATGCGGGGTCAAGCTCGGGCCGTGGCCTTGCTTCCCAGAGACAAGGCATCTCCTGTCCCTGGTTGGTGGAAGAACTGATATAACGCAGGCTGGGCTGCAGGTGAAGTAAACAACCGGCCAACTGGCAGAGTTTGAAGAATCTGACCCAGCAAACTCTCCAAATCCCCATGTTTGCCCTCATACCCGGCAGACATGGGGACATTTGAACTAGATTCTTCCCAACAACTACATACAAAAAGGCTTCTTTACCTGATGCTTTTTTATATAGCCATCAGTCAGGAAAGGACAAGGTCCTTCCTTTCTAGGAAGGACCATAGTCCTGAATCAGGAGTCCTGGTGGTAGGACTATAGACTGGCTGATTTCATGTGTCATCTTGGTATAAGCTAGAGTCATCAGAGAAGAAGTGGCCTCAGTTGAGGAAATATGTCCATGAGATCCAACTGGTTTGGGCTCTATAAGAAAGCAGGCTAGGCAAACCGGGGGAAGCAAGCCCATAAGCAGCTTTCCTCCAAGGCTTCTGCATCAGCTCCTACCCTCAGGATCCTGCCCTGTTTCAATCTCTGTCCCGAATTCATTCAGTGATGAACAGCAACATGAGACTGTAAGTCAAATAAACTCTTTTCTCCCCAACCTGCTTTTGGGTAACAGTGTTCTGTCACAGCAATGGAAACCCTAAGTAAGACAGGCTCCATTATAGATTCCCTAATTTCTAAGGCAGGCGGTGGGTCCTGATGGTGGCTGAGCTTGCATGTGATGCAGGATTAGAATTTAGGGAAAAGAAGGATTTCATGACTGCTTAGAAATGCAAGGATCAGTACAGGACAGCAGTGTATGCTTTAGGATGGGACCTAAGGTCCCAGGGGGAATAGCAAGGAGCACTGGGACAGGCAAGGTTCCAGCATCTGAGTCCTATCACTGATGTTCTTCATTGCACTCCTGGCAAGGCCCAGTTCTTAAAGATAGGGCTAGATGCACCTATGTGATAAATGTACACTCAGCAGCAATTTATTTTGTCCGTTCTCCTGGCCCGGCCAGAGTACACATTATAAACCCTTATAAACTTAGCATCTTAATTCATTTAGTGCTGCTGTAACAGCATACCTAATGCTAACACTGTACTTTTGAAAAATAAAGTTAATTTAGTCCACAGGGCTGAAGACACTGGAGTACGGTGTCAAACTCTGCTTAGCTCTGGGGTGACATCCTGTTTGGAGCATGTGCACAGGACATCACCTCAGGAGACAAAACAAGAGACCCAGAAAGGACAGGGCTCATCTAGTAGCCTATTCCTGAGAGAGCTTATTCACTCCCATCACACCCTGACGTCTCCCAAGACCCAGCATGCTACATTCACGAGGGTGGTACCCGCGTGACCTCAGCACCTTCCACCAGGCTTCTCCTCTCCCACCTCCACCATCTCGACAGAGTCACACTGGAGATGGCATTTGCAGTACACGAACTTTTGGAGCACAAACCAGATCTGATCCGCGACATTCACCCTATTTCTTTAATTGGTAACTAACCCAAGTGTCACGAAAGTTGAAATTTCTGGGGTACAAAAACACTGAAAGCTCTTTCTCTTCTTCGGCAGAGTAGGAGAAAATAGTCTTCCTCCTAAGACTGGAGAGATGGTTCAGCAGTAAAGAGCTCTGGCTGCTCCTCCAGAAGACCTCTATTTGCTTCCCAGCACACACATGGCAGCTCACAGCTGTCTCTAACTCCGATTCTGGGGAGATCTGGTGCCCTCTCCTGTCCTCCACTGGTACTGCATGCATGTGTCGCACAAGCACTCAGGCATATCACAGGCACATACGAAATGAAAGACTCTGCATAGCCCTATCTTAGCTACAGTGTAGAAGCAGATGCTGTGCTGTTCTGGTGTATGCCCTCCCTCCTTCTGCATCTCCATCCAACCACCTTGGCTTGAATCACCTTCAGAGAAGCAAGAAGAGGTATTAGGGGTCGAATTACATCATTCTCAAATTCCCTCATACCTCAGAATGTGACCTCAGTTGGCTATAGGCGGCTGTAGATTATTGAGTTAAGATGAAGTCATTAGTGTGGCTCTTAACCAAATGCATCTGTATAACTGAATCTTTATAAAAGTTGGAGTTAGACACAGAGGGAAAAGAGCCCACGAAAACAAAGGCAAAAATCGGGGTAACACATGTTCAGGAGAGGGAACACCAGAGGATTCTGGAAAGACGCTAAAAGGCAGCCCTCGCCCTTCCGGCCCACAGACTTGAACACAATAGATTTCTTTTCTTTCAGCCTCCTGGTGCGTGGTACCTTGTTATAGTAGCCCAGGAATCGAACACAGACAGCCTTGATCAACGTGATCTTGTCTTTGCTTGCAGCTCACAGGGGCAGAAAGAACAAATCTGTGGAGGGGTGGAGAGGCCAAACAGAGGAGAGAAACGGGTGTGGGTGTCTCACAGCAACCTCAGAACTCCAGGCCTCTAATGCTGTTGGGCCCAGAGCCCAGAGCTGAAGAAGAATTTCCAGAAGTGAAGAAGGGTGTGGGGCTGCCAAGGACGAGCGCTTTGGAACCAAACCCTCCATCAGCCCAGGCTGGCTCTGACTTCCCCGGAGTCCAGGGACTTTCTTTGCTGTGTTCCCCTTGCTTCTCTTAGATGTGGGGCACACTTTTGGTGTCTCGAGCACCTCAGATATGCAACCCAGTCCTATCCAGTCTCTGGTTTAAAGGTTGCTAGCTTCTGTTTCGTGTTTTGCTGATCTTTAAATTCTGGCCCAGTCCTGGTTTTGCTGTTAGCACTCCAGTGTTGACACTGAGACCTCATGGAGACCTTTGCCCTAAATTCTTTCTCTTTGAACATGTGTGTGTTCCCAGTGTGTGTGTATGTGTTTACAGTTAGCAAGGCCTGAACTAGCCCTCCGTGGTCCTCCATAGGTCTTCACTTTCCTGAGGCAGGGGCTCTTGCTGAACCTGGAAGTCTCTGTTTCTAACTAGTCTAGCCAGCTTGCTCCAAAGATCCTTACTCTCTGTCTCCCAAGCACTTGGATAACAGGCAGCTACCATAGCAGCCTGGACTTTATGTGGATTCTGGGCCTGTGAACCTCATACTCTATTCACTGAGCCATCTCCTGCAGGCCAGTCTTTACCCTCACGTAACCAGTGACGACAGTACAGGATGTTAGGGAATCACGGAAAAGAGCAGAACAAATGGTTTCTAGAAATATTACTTGGCTCAAATCAAAATAAAGGGAACAGCTAGGGTTTCCTAGGTTAATACACTTTTGTGTATAACCTCTTTAAATACCATATCCTCCTGGGAGACAACTGTTCAAGCAGATACCATTGGGGTGAGGGTGTTTGTTTGGTTTGTTTTTTTAACATCTTCTTGTTACAGTTAGAGAAACCAAGGCTCACAGAATTTACAAAACAATCAAAATCACACAGTCACGAGGAAGACTCTCTGGTTTTTGTTTATCTGTTTCATTATTTGGTGTAGTAGAGCTGAACATCAGAACTAGAGTCTTGCATTTGATAGGCAAGCATCCCCCACCCCCACTTCCCCACCCCACCCCCGCCTGCTCCACCAGCCCTGGCCTCTGCTTTCAAACACAAGTTGTTTGTATTGTTCAAGGCTCTCCCTACAGCTCAGCAGACAGGAGTATGCAGAGCCTGGGCCAAAACGACATAGGCAGAGACAGCAGAGACAGACCAAAACAGTCACTGATTTGGCTCTCCTCTCTTGTCAAGTACAAACTGGCCCAATACCACACACTAAGAACAAAAACACCTTGCGTTTATATAACACCTCATGATTGCTGGCGTCTTGTAAGCATTTTCAAGTGATTCTCACAAATAATCCTATGTGAGAGACATGCTAACCTTGGTTTTACAAATGAAACCACTAGAAAAAGTTCTGCTCGATGTCTGCCATGAGGTCACAGATCTAGGGTGTTGAAAAGTGGAACCCCGATCCAGAGTTTCCTATCAAGTCCAACCTTCCTACTTCTGGGACGTAGAACTAGACCAGGGATGGCAAATACTTGGCACACATACAGTCCTATATTTTTCCCCACAGCCAGGGCAGACATTACTAGTTGACCATGGCCTTGTTGAAATTGGCCCAGGTGCCTCAATATAGTTCCCCAGGCAGCAATTATTAGCAAAAACAAGGCAATCAAGATGATTATGTCCAGCAGTTCCCAACAGAAGTAATACTCAGAAAGAGAGACTAAGGGCAGAAATCCATCTAATTAGAAACCTGGTTCAAGACCTCAGAAAATCCTTACAATTATTCTGAGATAGTGAGTCTTACCAATTAATTTGTAGGTGCAACAATAACAATGGCTAAGTTGTGGACACAAATCCCAGGGGTAAGCCCGACAAAAGAGTGGTGGAAAGAAGCTGGCCCAAAAGCCGGTCCTCTCTACTTGTATATTCTAGCACAGACTTACGAGGAGTCTGAGAATCTAAATTAGACTCAAACATCCACGTGGCTGTGGAGTTATATTGTCAGGGATAGAACGTCCATCACTGAGCAGTTCTGGCGTGAGTTGTGGTTTGCCATTCTTGAACTGTACGACAGGCAGACCTCTGTCTGTAGTTTTGTCTATCGCTCTGCATTTGACACGAGCAGAGCTGGGCAAACCCAGGCTTTCCTGATTAGTGAACAAAATAAAAGAAACTGTAACTTACAATGTGATGTTGTTTAGAGATGAAACATTTAAACGGTTCTTAGGGTAAAGTGATGAGGTCATGTGGCTGGGAACTTCAAGATGAGATCAGTGGTATTTAAGAAGATGCAGGAAAGCTCCCCGTAAGCAAAGACTGTTCTTATGCTTCCCAACCGCCCAGACCCAAATAATCACACAGAAACTTTATTAATTACAATACTGGTTTGGCCTGTTACCTCAGGCTTCTTATTAACTAACTCTTACATCTTAAACCAACCCATCTGTATTATTTTATATCTTACCACGAGGCCTATGGTTTGTTACCACTTGCTTCTTGGGTGGCTACATGGTGTCTGCCTGACTTTGCCTTCTTTCCTCCTGCATTCAGTTTAGTTTTCCCACCTACATATATTCTGCCCTGCCATAGGCCAAAGCAGCTTCTTTATTAACCAATGGTAATAAAACGTATTCACAATATACAGAAGGAAATCCCACATCATCTCCCCTTTACTGTCTACATAAAATGGAAGGTTTTAACTTTAACATAGTAATATTACATATAATAAAACAGGTATCAAGCAGGAATTACAGTGAAAATATTTCTTTGTGAGTCTAAAGCTTCATATCTAATTTATCTTTTACCATAACTAAGAAAAACTATAACTGTAATTGTCTTCAACTCCATCAAGGACTCCAGAAGGATATAATATTACCTAAGTAAACAGAAAGAGCATTATAAGCAACTTCCAAAACCCTAGAATTGACAGAGACATCTCACTGCCCGAGCAGTTATCCAAAGTTCTTCTGCAATGTTGGGGCATCCATGTTCAGCTTACAGGCTCATAATATCTGGCAGACATTTCAGTGAAGCAGGAAATTTGTAGATCTGTTCTGCCTTGTACTGGCAAAGTTCATCAGTTGCTTTCCTCTGTGTCCTGCAGAATGTCTGGCAGTTTCTTCTGTGAAGCAAGAATCCTGAAGGACCAACCTGTCTCTTGGAAAGTTCAGCAGTCACCCTTCTGTGGGTTCTGCATGTCCAGTTCATACAGCATACCATCAAGCAGTCCAGGCAAGAGCAGTTTCTTGCCCAAATAATAGCCTTGTCACATTGAAGGTAAATTCCATAATGTGTTTCTTTGATGCCAACCAACCTCTCTGAAGTAATTAGTGCTACTAGAAGCAGACATGTCTCAGTGTCGAGAAAAATCAAAGTTCTTAAATTATTTTAAATGCCATATTCTGTAGGTCTTTGAAGTGTTGAAGATTATTTATCTAACTGAAATATAACTCTGTATATCTAGAAAATCTAACTAGCATGACTACAACTTTGACTCTTATAAATGACTATTAATCTGTAATTTTTAATTATACATTACATTTTTAATGAGCTCTATAAACATAATACCTTTAAAAAGAGTAGAAATATACATATAACAAAACAAACCTTAAATTTGTATCAATAAACCAAAGTCCATACCAATGTAAAGCATTCATTTCTGTATCATATCCCCTTCCCTGTTTTTTTTTAGTTACTACACTGTTTGGCTGATGGCTCAGGCACATTTCTAGCTAGCTCTTACATCTTAAATTAGCCCATTTGTACTATTTTCTATTTTACCACGAGGCTCATGGTTTATTATCTCTTGCCTCCTGGGTGGCTACATGGCATTTGCCTGACTCTGCCTTCTTTCCTCCTGCGTTCTGTTTAGTTTTCCTTCCTACCTATATTCTGCCCTTCATAGGCCAAAGCAACTTCTTTATTAACCAATGGTAATAAAATATATTCTCAGCATACAGAGGGGACTCCCACATCACCCCCTCCCCCACGTGCGGATATGAAGCCTTATGTTTGCGAGGCAGAAAGAGATAGACGCCCTGACCTTCGCTGGCTTGGACTGTGAGAAAGGAACCCCAATTGACTGGGTCATTTAATCCGTGCACCTTGTTGTAGCCGTGCAACTGTGCAAGCCACACTCTGCTTCCTCCTCCAGAGCTCCGGCTCTGCTTCTCTCTGGTTGTCGAGCATTGTCACTGAGGTCCTCCTTGATGTCCTCAAAGTCCAGGGGCTGATCCCATCAGCAGCCCAGCCCAGCCTGAACTTACAGAAGCCTGAGTCTGCTCAGCGGTTCTGCATAATCTACTCTGGGAATGAAGAGAAGATCAGTGTGGGATAAGACTGATATGTGACTTGGAATGTGCCTTTGGGTGACAGAGCAATGAGCCTGTGGGGAGGACAGCAAGGACAACAGAGATGGGCTGACTTGGTTGCCATGGTAAGCATTGACATGGTACCAACTGGAATTCAGAGGTGACTGAAGGCAAATGATTTATTTCTTCAGATTTCAAATTACTCTATAGCCTCTGAGTCTTCCAAGGGCTTGGGTGAAAAAAAAAAAAACCTAACAGTTTCACCTGGATACAAGTTCCTACAAGAAAGTTTCCAAATTCCAGGAGCCTGGATTTATCTGCTTTCTTCTCCTCAGGTTGGAATGATCCTGCGTGGATTTACTGCAATATCCTTGAAGTCATTTTTGTCCCCTCCTGTTTCACTTCCCAGCTTGTGAGCTCATAGATTTCACATGATTTCAGTATGAAGTCATCAGCAGAGATCCAGCTTTGTGGACAGACTGTAAACCCTCTGGAGGTTTGAGGAGACTAGAATTAAACCCTCACAGCTTACACCGAACCCCAAGCCCAGAGTTCCTCCCAAGTGTCCTTGCATGTGGATGTAAATATACTCGACTTCAGATGGCTTTCTTTGGAAACACTGAGGCTTCCATGCAGCCACTCCCCTGCCCCTTGCCTTTCCACCTTCCCTCCCAGAGCACAAGAGGGTCCAGAAGGAGCCAGGACTCAATGCTGGGGAAGTACTAGAGCTCTCTTTTGAGAGTCATGTGATCACATGTAGGAACTGAGGCAGCAGAGACTGTCCAATGCAACAAGAAACCAAAACCCCATGAGTTGCATGACGATCAGAAAGTGCTGTGTGTTTGAAGAATCCATGAATAGGGTCAGCACTCTGAAACCCAGCCAAAATGCGTAGGCTTGGAATTCTGAAATGCAAATTCACTGAACGTTTCTGATTTCCAAAGTCACAGGCAACAACAAAAATCACATTGTTATATCAGATACTCCATTCTTGTGTGTGTGTGTGTGTGTGTGTGTGTGTGTGTGTGTGTGTTGTCTCTAAGCAAAGACAAGGAAGAAACTCATAAAATAAGATATTCAGCATGAAGACTATTTCAATTATTTTTTTCATAAATTTTTTTTGATTATATGTTAAAATCATTGTAACTCTTTCTAATTTGACTCAAACATGTATTATTGAGGGTCCACTATGTTCCAGTCTGGACTAACTTCTAAGGAATGTAATAGAATTATACTAAATGCCTTCTTTCACGATTAAAATATGGAATCTGTGAGATAATTGGCAACTGAAGACAAGTCATTGGCACCATGTATTGCCATCAAATACTTCAGGAGGTCAGAAGAAAGGACACAGAAGGAAGGCAGAGAGCAGTGTGAGCCAAAGTCCTCGAAACCATCTTTGCTTGAACCTCTGTGATGTAGACCAAGGGAAATAGCCACATTCATAGGCATAAGAGACTCAGCTGGACCTTCAAGCTAGAGTATAGTTGTTCTAAGACCCAGAAAGTCCCAAGAGGAGTCTGTAAAGCCTGGGGACAGCTAGAGAAGAAGTCAAAAAGATACCTAGAGGAGCAAATGACAGATTCCTGTTCTTATCCTTCTTTCTTGTCTTTTGTTTCCTTTTCTATACCTGCTCCCATGGCTCCCAAGACACAGTCTCACTATGTAACCTGTGTTGGCTAGGAACTCATGGCCCTGCTTCAGCCTCTCAAAGGCTGGAATTACAGGCATGAGACTTCCAGCTCAGTTTATATTCCCATTTCCTTTTTGTTTGGAGGAGTCATGGTCAGAAAATTCTAAGCAGAGGACTGAGGAAAGACTAACTGAGAGGTGAACACTGTGAGGTACTGGGCTGATAGGAACTCAACGTAAAGTAGCTCCTTATGAATATGCTTATAGGGCTGGAGAGATGGCTCAGCAGTTAAGAGTACTGATTGTTCTTCCAGAGGACCTAGGTTCAATTCCCAGGACCCATATGGCAGCTCACTACTGTCTGTAACTTGAGTTAGCTCCAGGGTACCTGACATCCTCATACATATATACATACAGGCAAAACACCAATGCACATAAATAAAAAATTTTTAAAAGAGAGAATATACTGATGACTTTAGGAAACATGACATTTAACCAAATCTCGCCATTTTTTTTCTTTTCTTCTCTTTTGGTGCTTTTTGTTTTTGTCTTTGTTTTGGTTTGGTTTGGTTTAGTTTTGGTGTTGATTTTGAGACAGGTTTCCTCTGTGTAACAGCTCTGTGGAACTCACTTTGTTGACCAGGCTGGCTTACACTCACAGAGATGGGCATCTAGGAGGTGATTGGGCCACAGGAGTGCCACTCTATAGTAAGAAATGGGCATCTAGGAGGTGATTGGGCCATAGGAGTGCCACTCTCATGGACAGGATCAGTACATGACAAAGGGGCTTGAGTAGGGTCAAGTCTGCAGGACGACTCCTGTGCCAAGTGAAAACACCATCAGCGTTAAGGTTCATCCTAGAAGCTAACACAGAGCCTGCCAGCACTTGACCTTAGATTCACAGCCCCACAAGCGTGAAAAATACACTTCTATTATGTATGTATAAAATACCAAATCTCGCTACTGTGACAGAGGAGCACAGAAGACCAAGATATTAAACCTCCTCACTTTGGTCCTTCACACAGCCTTAGAAGTCTAACACTGGCCATTCACATAATCTGATCAAAAAACTGCACCAGACATTACAGAAAAGAGCGTGGAGGTTCCTTTAGAGATTAGATATACATTTGCCATATGTCCAGGCAAATATCACTTCTGAATATTCCCCTGATGACTTCCTTCAATGAGGACTGTCAATGGGCTCCGCATCCCGATTTAGGGCAGCTTTGTTTACAATGGCCGCAAGACGGAAGCCACTCAAATGTTTGCCGACAGATGACTGGATAAAAAGCGCACAGCAAACACATGCTTGGGGGAGAGGGGGTACTTTTGAGCCATAAAAAAAAAAAGAAAGGTATTCTGACACACAGAGTGGATGGACTTCAAAACTACCAAGCTAAGCAAAGTAAGGAGGCACGGAAATGACGAATACTGTATGATCCCTCTCATAGAAATAGCTGAGGTTGTCAAGACCGTAGAAACAGAAAGTAGAACGATGGTTACGGAGGGTGCAGGAGTGGACAGTGGGGACAGAGCTTCAGTTTCACAATATGAACATCGCTAGTCTGCTGCCTAGTGACATGAATTGGGTTCAGTTCAACAATACTGAACCAAGCACTTAAAAATGGCTAGAATGACCAACACAATGCTAACCTATTTATAATAAACAATGACACCCGCTTGCAGCGGGGCTTCAACATTTGCCTGCAGACATCTGAGAGAATCTACTCACTTGTGACTTGGGTGACAATAATCAGCTTTTTAACGGCGACCTCAGAAAGGTAGCGTATTCTGGGTGGTAAGAGGACTTTTCCCCATTTATTCAGTCACTTCTTCATTCATTAGACCTTTTGAGAAGTCTCCTATGCGCCTGTGGTGGTGGAGGGAGAGATAAACAGATCATCTACCCTCAAGAGTAGCTGTCTAATAAGAGGGACAGATACAAACCCAATCCCGGGTCCTTACAGACCAAACCGTACATGAATACACCAGCGAGAAATCTCAGTTAATGGGACGGGTCTTCTAAGAGTGAATTCCAGAAAGTGGGAGGAAGGGATTATTTCTGCTGGTGGATGAGAAAAAGGAGGACCTAGGGACACATCCTTGAGGAAACAGGGGAGCTTTTACTCAAAGTGTTAAGGATATCCAAGAAGCATGGTGGACTAAAGAGGAAAGCCTCACATGTTGCTTCTCAGTCAAGTAACAAAGTCTAACATCATGGACAGCACCCATTATTGGAGTTGATGTTCAAGGTGAAAAGAGAAGGAGAAATTTGGAGAAAATGTGAAAAAACTCCTAATTCAGTCTTGAGATGAAACCAATTTTTTTTTCTGTTAAAAATGTCTCTAACCATCTTTAAGCAGCTGGCAATAACCTGGTAGACTTATAATCACTTTTCTTGATCAAAATTAAAGTAAGTTAAGTAAGTTGATGTATCCAGTGGGTCCTACATCATCAGTGCATAATTGACCCTAGATATAATTCATCCTGCATGAATATTGATGGTCAGTTTCACTAAAACCCCACCATCCAAACTGAAGTTGTAGAAAGGGATTCCTGCTGCTCCTGCTATTGGCAAGAAGAATGCAACAGCGACTTTAGCCTTATAGCGTCTGGCATCTTTTCGGTTTTTATTCAGAAAAGTAAGAATTGATCTTATATTTTTTGAGATAAGAATAACTTTTTAGCCGGGTGATGGTGGTGCATGCCTGTAATCCCAGCACTCGGGAGGCAGAGACAGGCCTCTGTGAGTTCGAGGACAGCCTGCTCTACAAGAGCTAGTTTCTAGGACAGGCTCTAATGCTATAGAGAAACCCTGTCTCAAAGCAAAATAAAAACAAGAATAACTTTTTAACCAAGTAGCATATATGATTCATATTACATAAAAA
The DNA here is from genome assembly GCF_037038515.1 of Microtus pennsylvanicus. Taxonomy (NCBI): domain Eukaryota; kingdom Metazoa; phylum Chordata; class Mammalia; order Rodentia; family Cricetidae; genus Microtus; species Microtus pennsylvanicus. The sequence goes on from NC_134584.1 coordinate 26,493,267, forward strand.
AAATAAAAGCTGGGGATATAGCTCACTGGAAGAGTGTTTGTCCGATGTCTAAGTCTGATCCCCAACAACACACACACACACACACACACACACACACACACACACACTATCTATCTATCTATCTATCTATCTATCTATCTATCTATCTATCTATCTATCTATCGTCAGATAACTCCATTTAGTCTTTATATTGACCACATAATCGGAAATAGCCAGGACCACATATTTATCTTCCCTTACTCACTTTTCTTCCCTTCTTTTGCTGATTTTATTTTACTTTGACAATTTCATACATACACACAAGATAGTTTTATCATAATCAGCCCTGACACCATCTCTTATCCTCCTCCCACTTTCACGTTGTTATTATTGCTATTGTTTTTAGTGTGTCTCACTGAGTTTAATGAGGACTACCTGTATGGGCATGTGTAACAGATCATTTACTACAGCACTGGGCAACTTATCTGTGGCTAAACCACTGAAGCAGAATGACTTTGCCTCCTCTGGCAGCCACTGGTTTCCAATACTTCCACACTTAGGGATGCTGGCCCTCCTTCCCCCTGTGATCACCATCACCAACCATGATGGGATATTGCTGGGCCCAGTCTTGTTCAAGTCTTTGTAGAAAGCCACAGCTGTATGTCCTCATGATTCCAAAGGCTATGTCATATCGAAATAGAGCTCTTGCAATCTTTATGCTCCCTGTTCCATAATGATCCATGGGCTTGGGGGGGGGAGGGGTAAGGTGTCCCATAGGGCTGAGCATTCCACCAATATTCACTTACTCTTGGCACTTTTACCAATTATGAATCTCTACATTAACCATTGCCTACCCCCAAAGATGTTTCTCTGACCAGTGTTGAGAGCAGCGTTAGTCTACAAATATAAATAGAAATATTTGGAAGGCAGCCTGGGGCAGGACCTTGCCACATACCCCTGATTGAACTCCTACCCACAACGTAGCCCAGTTTGGCCTGCAACTCATGGCATCCTTCAGTTGGTGAGTTCTCATTTCTGGGAATTACAGATGTGTTCCACTGTGCCTGGCTTCATCAATCATTGTCTATGAATAATAATCTACTACCTATAGCCCTCATCCCTTTATGAAATCAATTACACAAAGCAACAGTTATAAGAAAGAACTATGAGATCTAATTGCAGGTATTGTACAAACCAAAAGTAAAACTTTGGGGGTTTAGCGTGGGAATTGTCCAGCAATTATTAAAGAAGTCCAGGGAAGCCACTGTCAACTGACCCCAGCAAAACAAAACAAGAAAGTTCTTAATGGAATACATGTCTCGGTGTCCCTAAAGAAAAGAGAAAAAGAATGGTGTTCAATAATTGCAATGTTTTGTTTTATTTCTTTGTTTATTTGGACGTTTCTTGTTTGTTTTCACAAATTGGTAAAGTTTTTGAGATTGTTTCAAAAGAAATCGGATTTTAGCTCTCAGTTACAGGAAAGAAAAAAAACCACACACACACACACACACACACACACATACACCACCAACACCAACACCAGCAACAAAGCATTGTACCCTCGTTTTGAACCTGAATCCATGTGGTTACAATTAAATGCCTCAGAAGGACTTAAAGTCGTCTGCGAGCCAGCAGAACACATCACAACATGTCCAGCTGCACAGCTGGATGTAGCTCTGTGCAGTTTGTGCTTTGGAAGCAGCATCCCTGAGTGGGAGAGAGGCAATGTTGCCGGGGCATCACAGAGAAAGCATTTAGGAAACACAGTCTTTCCTTTTCATCCTAGATCTGGGTTCAGGTACTTATGAACTGCCAAAGCCTGAACCTGAAGTTGGAACCAGAATTCAGGATCATCCTGGGAGCCTGTTGAGCCCTGCTGTTGCCAGACACTGAGTAATGGAGACATGGGGAAGGAGATGGGAGCAGGGAGTGCATTGCCTTTGGCAGATGCAGGAGAACTTTAGGGTGGCAGTTGCAGACAGTGACAGTTCTGAAGAACCAGATGTGTTCTGAGTGTCAAGGAAGGGAGGAAGCTATGTAAGACACGACTGTCTGACTGGAAAGGCAGGTCAGATTCCCAGGCACTGCCCTGGAACAGGAACAAACATCACTGGGTTTTAAGCACTATGAGAAGTAATCAGATTCATAGTATCACTCAGATGGCACAGGTGACAATCAGCCCACATGATTGTGAGAAAATGGGACTCAGATTCAGGGATGTTGAGCTCTATATGGTGGGGATCAAGGAACTAGAAAGGAAGACGGCATGGCCCATGTCATCTAGAATCTTCCATGACACATACTGAATCTGTGACGCTGTCTTAGTTCCTTTTCCTGTTGCCATGATAAAATCAACTTTAAAAAGCAGCTTAAGGGGGAAACTGTCTCTCTCAGTTCCAGGTGACAGTCCCTCACTGGGGAGACTCAGAGCTGCAGGAAGCGGCATCCACACCGAGGAAGCAGAGAAAGAATCCCATCTTCCCCTCTCCTTTCAGCCCAGGACTGTCAAATGGTGCTGCCGCAGCGGGCAGTCCTTCCCACGTTAATTAAGAATCAAACTAACTCCCCGCAGGCATGGCCAGAGATCAACCTCCAAGATGAGTCTAGATTCTGTAAACTGTCAATTAACACTAATCACCGTGGAAGTGAAACAAATATTTTGCTTTGTTAATTAAAAGAAGGGTGTGTGAGGCAAAGTAAAATTTTATATCCACTGACCTAACTGAATTGCACCGCAGGCTCCTGAACAGGAATAAGCATGTTTCCTATGTTCAGCGATTGTTCTGACTCAGCCACAGCTACTGAATTGCTGCCACTGTACCCCCTTCTCTAATGGCACCCTCTCCTGTTTTCTGACCTGCTACATGGCCATACGTAGGGCAGAAACCAGAAACTGTTCTCTTTCTTCACAGGACAGGCAGTGCAGAGATGTCACATTTACCCTCCAGGTTTCAGGAGAAGACCGCCACAGGCGTGGTGAATTTTCCCCTTTGTCATTGCACTGGGTGTTAAATCTAGAACCTTGCTGTTCCACTGAGCCATCTCAACCTCTTTTACATTTTACTTTGAGACAGGTTTGGACTAAATTGTCCCATCAGGCCTTGAACTTGTGAACCACCTGTTCAGTGCCTGGAATTGCAGGCTCATGACACCAGATCCAGCTGGCATACTGAATTTTAACTTAACGTATCCTGGGTCCTCTCCTCTACTTTTGTGTTCTCAAAGAAACAATACGGTGTGTATGAGGTTGGTTATGGATGACTAGTTAGAAACAAGTTCTTTCCTTTTCTCTTATTACACTACTTTCTAGTGCCATTGATACTGCTTCATAGACAAAATATTTATGATTCGAACAACAGTCTTCCCAAGGCCTAACATCTAAATGTTCCCATACACTTAACAGTGATGGTCAGAATAGGTTTGCTGGGTTCGGATTCTAGCTTTGTCCTTTTCTCACTTAAGCCAATTATTTATCCTCAGTGATGAATGGGGCTGATGGTTGCTGTCACCATCTGCCTAAGGGTAGGAAGAGATCTAGCCAGACAGGCTAATAAGATTCAGCATCTAACTCCCCAAATAAGAACTCTGAAACACTTCAGAGTCTAAAACTTTCTAAGCACTGACATGATAGCCCAAGCAGAAAATTTCACATGTGATCATCTGTAATTAGTCCCAGGGAAAACATGGGTGTAATAGAAATACGTAAGATTACCTTCAAGGCTCAAGTTTGGGGAATATATCAAATATGAATAAATTTTGTATTTAGACTTCGGTCCAACCCCAAGACACCTTTTTATGTTAGTGTGAATATTCCATATATCTGCAACGTTCTAGGACCCGAAAGACTTCTTATCGCCCTATTGCTGTGAACAGACACTATGATCACTGCATGTCTTATAAGGAAAATCAAGCCAGGCAGTTGTGGTGCACACCTTTAAACCCAGCACTTGGGAAATAGAGGCAGGTGGATCTCTGTGAGTTTGAGGCCAGCTTGGTCTACAAGAGCTAGTTCCAAGGACAGGCTCCAAAGCTACAGAGAAACCCTGTCTCAAAAAAACAAAAAATAAAACAGAACAAAATTTCCCTGGGAAGATGACTCAGCAAATCAAATTCAGCCAACTCCAATGAGCCCTCAGCTTCTCCTCCCAAAGCTACCAGCTATGAGAGGACTCCTTGTTCCGTAGTCTTCCTGCTTGGTTCCTGATGTGGTATATTAAAGAGTGCAACATTTAAATGTGTACATATGCATTGACTTCCTAATTCTCAGTACCTCAGAAGAAGCAAGTTCCCGACGGATGTAAGTAGCTAGGATGATTAGGATGGGCTCTCATCAAGAGGATGAACATTCTGGTAGAAGGGAAATGTGTGGACAGGTGCTCACAAGGAAAGACATCAAGGCAAGACAGGACAAAGGGACAGGAGGCTGTGGATCCCCATACCCCTGCCCTGGTAAGAGGTATTTTTCGCAGCTGGTCTCCGACAGAAAGATGTACCTACAGGCAAGAGACACCAATGATTATCTAAAACACAGGAGGCTGAGGGAGACAAGCTTTACCATCCTCTGTAGCTAGGTCCAGAAACATGGATTTGTCCTATGTATGGGACCATGTGGAGCTTATGGGAACAGCACACTCTACAGAATGAGTTCAAATCTCTGCTACTGATGAGCTGTGAGGGCTTGAGAAATCTTAGTATATCTGAGTTTCTGTTTCCTTGTTTACAAAAAGTGGACTTTTCTCCTAATATGTCACAGGATCTTCTTCAAAACTTTCAGCCATGAGCCAACCCTGGCCACATCTTGACCTCAGACACACTTGTCCCCAAACTGACAGACATTATGTTTCTGATGTTTAAGAAGCTACATTGTGTAACTTAATTGCTGTACCCTGCTATGGATTGAACTTGGACTCTAGCCCTCAACTTCAACCCCAATGGGTCATATAGCATATAGTGGAAACATAATCTGATTATGATAGAGGTGGGACTTTGAACACTGATTACTTTTGAAGTCATTAAGGTAGAACTCCCATGGGAAATAACAGTGGCTTCGTAAGGACTGAGACCAGACAGAGATATACATGTATCCATACTATGATGCAATTGAACTAAGGGACTGCCGCTAGGGCTTATATCACCCTGTTTGGACATCCAGTCACCTAAAACGTGAACTAACATTCATTACATTACATAAACATTTTTGTAATGTAATCTGCCACATGCATTTGCTTATAGTAATGAAAACTGAAAAATATCCAATTTAAGCATGCAAATAAGGCTGGTGATTGGCAAATCGGTGGGACACTATAGTGTCTATGAAATGCCACTACAAAGTCGTCCTCAGAGTGATTGGGTGAATGATGGAAAGAACCACAGACTCCATAGCCACAGAAAAATGTCAGAGATCAAATAATTAAGTTCTCTAAGATGGTTTCCAGAGAGCTATAAGTGGCAAGTCCAACCCATAGAACTCAGAGAGGGAAAAAAAAATCAGTAACTGTTTGACATGCCAGCAAAGACAAGAAGTAACTAAGAAAAACTGCAGCCTAAGCCCCAACCTCATCCCTACTCTCCCTATCCCTCTTTTTCTCCTGTCAGCAACATTTTTTTTTAATACTCTGAGGACAAAGAACACAACTCCAGGCCATTGCTAACATCTCTGGGTACCAAGAGACAAAAATAAGCCTTGATGTATCTACACTAGCCAGAAAAGTCCCTGGAAAAGGTTCCGTTTGGCCCAGGCAAATCACTTCTTGACAGTTTCAAGGAGTGCTCATATAAGGAGTGTTGGGACTGGGAAAGGTAGTCACCATGACCACCGTGATCACCAGACAACCTGTATCATATCAACTCTGGGGTACGCTGGTCACTTCAGGCTCTAGAGTCTCCTCCCACTGTAGCTGAAGGGAAGCCTTTTTATCTACTCATTATTGGTTCTCTGGCTGAGGTCCTAAAACCTCAACCTGCAAAAGATAAATCACAGGGAAAACCAAAGAACAGTGCGGGGGGCATCAATAAGGGAGCACCAGCAATGAGCAAACCAGAGGAGTAGTTAGAACTCAGGCTTCGTAGTGTCTACATCATCATAAGTCAAGCCAGTGAGAATGGGTGTGGGAAAGAACACAAGGGAGGGGCTCAGTGAAGCTCTGAAGAGCAAGCTTGCCTGCTTCTGTCTGTTGTGTTGTGTGAAGCTAGTGCCATCTCCAGGCAAAACATACCAGAATCCTGCTCTTCCTGCTGGGAGGGGGAGTGGATGTCCTATTTACATAAACGTTTCCTTCAGAAGGTAAATTCCCTTTGCTACAAGAAAACATGCCGGCTGTCTTTAGAACTGGGACAGCTGATCCCCAAAGGCTTTTAGCTCAAAATGGTCCACAAGCAACAGCATGTTTCAGATAGAGTCCCCCCGGTAGGGCATATATTTATGTTGGTGACTACTGGTCTGTGCCTGGGGAAGCACCTCCGTTTTGAAAGAGACCACACTGTTTTCTTAGTTTCTTAGACCATAAAAGAAATGAGACCACACTGTTTTCTTAGCTTCTTAGACTATAGAAGAAATGATGCCAGCCATTATCACTACCCATGAATGTTGGCCGCACGGCATGTTGGGAGAGATGTTTACGACCCAGGTGCTGATGGTATTCAGAAGGAAGTAAACTACAGGATACAGCAATGGCGCTTGAGATATTTCAGCCATGTTATGAGAATGAATGACAGCAGATACTCAAAGATAGCACTGTTTAGAGGAGTGCTCGGGATAAGGCAAAGAAGAAGGCCCAAAAATCGCTGGGTAGCCAGCATAAAGGAAGCGTGTGGAACCTTGGGTATGGCAATAATACAAGCATCTAGGACTGCCCAGGATAGGAACAGCTGGAGAACTGCCCTAAACAGACTGCCCATGCATGCTTAAGCATTGCTGGGGCATAAGTGATGATGATGATGTTGATGATGATGATGATGATGATGATGATGATGATGATGATGATGATGTGGCCCTAAACCACGGAGCAGAGAATCTTCCAGAACTTCTGACAGGATGTTGAATTCTCCTCTCCAGTCCTGGATTGAGAGATGTAGTTTTACCACCCTCTGCAGCTAGGTCCAGGGACATAGATTTGTTCCACATATGGGGACATATGTAGCACATGGGAACAGCACAGTCTGCAGCATGGGTTCAAGTCTCTGCCACTGATGAGCTGTGAGACCTTGAGAAAGCTCCTTCATAGATCTGAGTTTCTGTTCCCACGTTTGCGGAAGGCGGACTTCTCTCCTAATACATCTATACTGCAAAAACTATAGGTGTTCGTTTTACCCAGAATGCTCAGGCAAACACAGGGCATCTCGGTGCATGTGTTATTTTACTTCTGTTGTTATTCTAAAGAGCATGGGTTTCCCAGTAACACCCACTATTAATATCACAACTCTGCCTCTTGCTAGACGTGTTGTCTAATCTAGCTCGTGCCTCAGTCTCCCATCCCCTAACGCAGGAGTGCTAATAGAAGCTTCTCCGTAGCCTTATTCTGAGGCCTGCCTGAGATCATGCATTTCAGGCACTAATTAGAACGGAGGCGCCTATTACATTCCGGGATTCAGCAAAAGCTTGCCATTGTTTCCCTGGCTTTAAATATATTAAGCCCTGTCAACACATGCAGCTAGTAATACTTACTCTGTGCTTTCTGTGGCTGGGGTGATGTGCTCCAACCTCTGGGGAATACAAGAAAATTAGGGCTGGAAGCGCCCCAGAAGACCTTATCCAACTCTGTTACTTGTTCGATGTTTAACCCTGGGCCCTGAGCATCTACATCTTCATCAAGCAAGAGGAACATGACCTGTCTGTCAGTTCCCAGGAGCAGTGGGTGACATTGGCAGTGACTCAAAAAGCACAGCCCTGGATGAGGGCACTAGTGTTGGGCCCCAGGAGTGTCTGGGATCACTGACTGCAAGCAAGCGGTTGCTTGAAAAACCTGGAGAAGGAATACCGGTTAACACTTCCACGGAGCAGAGAGAGCGCCCATGCTCTGTAAGAAGACACTCCATCTGGGATTGGAGCTCTGACAGTGTAATGCAAGCTGTTCTCAACCCTAAACAGCACTGCTGAGTGAGACTTCGTGGGTGGAATGGTGAGCCAAAAGAGCTCGTGTTTTTCACTTCCTGCTTTTTTTATTCCCGAGACTGCTGCGAGTTAGCATATGGCACTTAACGGTGTGAATGAACTGTAATTTGTGTTCATGATGCCAATAGCCAGAAAGGATCTATTTAGGAAAGAGAAAACCAATATAGGATAGAGTAGAGACATGGTATCTTAAAAAGCATGGTGCATGGGGTCCTGGAACATGAGCTCTGACATGACTTGCCACCGTCATCCCCAGCCACCTCCCTCCATGCATACTCCTAAAGGCTTGACAAAAGCTGGCCTGGCACGTGAAAGAAGGCAGTCCTGACCTTCCTTGTCCTTCTAGGATGCCAATAAATGATGTCATCTGTGCGTGCACATCCCCGGGTGAACTGGAAATCAGCCTTGGAAAATCAAAATCGGTCAGAGATGGCTTAGTCGCCAAACCTTTCTCTCCCGTCTGTAAACCTACAAAATAAATTCTGCAACTTTAAAAGCATTCTTTTTAAAAAGTACAGAACACTGGGGTAGTAGGAAGGAGGAAGGGATAGTAAACCCTGAGTGTGTTTGCTTTCATATACTGACTAGCAACCCTTGTCAAAAGCTTCACGTATCCAGTCTGGCACCCTAGATTTCCAGTCCCATTGGCTATCCCATTTTAATATGTCCGTTAGCACATTCTTTCCCTTTGTGAGAAAACACGCCTCTATCTGGTCAGGAATGACACTGCTCTCCAGCTTGTCAAGAAATGATGAAGATAATCCATGCTGCCTAAAGCATTTCTCTAAAAATGTTGATGGCAAAGAAGGCAATGACCACAGGTTAATAGGTGTCCTCGGCCTGGCAGTCTGCTTTCCGTTCCTTTGATGCCACCCATGTCATGGAAGAGAAGACAGTGTCAGTACTTGTGAAGGACACAGTATTTTCCTTAGCAGGCTAGAACACTCACCCACCTACTCATTCAAAAGAGAAAGAAAGAAGGAAGGAAGGGAAGAAGGGAGAGAGGGAGGGAGGGAGGGAGGAAGAAAGAAGAAGAAGAAGAAGAAGAAGGAGGAGGAGGAGGAGGAGGAAGAGGAGGAAAAGAAGGAGAAGGAGAAGGAGAAGGAGAAGAAGAAAGAGAAAGAAAGAAAAAGCTTAATGCACATCACTGTATCCCTGGGACTAGAAAATGGTGACAAATCAGATCTGGTTCCACAGAAGAGCTGTCAGTCTCTAACCTCCCAAGAGGTTAGACATCTAGGTGCTAGATGTCTGAGGGTTGAGTCATCCGTTCTTCTGTCTATGGTAAGCATACATCATTCATCCCTAGCAGATCATCACGCAACTCCTTCTTAAACACCATGTGCTTTCCCCTTGATACAGTTTGTAGGCAGTAAGAACCCCTCTCACTACTGAAGCTTTGCTTTCCTGGCTTCCCTTGCAGCTCAAATGAGGACAACCACAACCGCAGAGCACCTGATTGAGCAGTGACTCATGAGGTAGAGGGGTCAGCTGGCAACCCTTCTAGAGCACCTGGAGACAGCAGTGACAGCCAATGCCAGAGGCAGTAACAGCAAAGTAACATAGCAGCAGGGTCTTTGGGGAATAGTTCTGCTGTGGTTTTGGGGGCTTGGCCTACTCACATGGCTTCCAGTCCAGCTCTTTGGAATACTTGGAAACTCAGTAAGTGATCAAACATTTTATGTTTACTTCTGGGGAAATTAGCCAGTCTTGATTTCTGTGGCTTGTGGTATACATATCCTGTTAGACCCAAGTTTACACAACCACTTAGTAGCCAAGGGCTAGAGACTAAGTGGATAGAATAGTGATATGGCTATGGGGGAGGGGGAGTTAGAAAGATTCAGACAATCTTTTAATTTTTTTTTCCAAATGTGTCAGAGTGACTTTTATACAATGGAAATCTCTATCTGGTCTCCAATTTTCCATTCTGTCACTTTTGGTTGGTCATATTGCAAACACATCAGTCTTCAAGTTACATAAATTTGAATGATTCAACTGCATTTATTAATTCCCGTTGATCCAATAATCCCATTTCTAGGAATCTACTTTGAATAAATCATCTACTGTTTCAACTTTGAGGAAACTTATTTTAGTCATGCTTTTCCAGAGAAACAGAACCAACGGTATATAAATAGATGCTCAAGGAGAGATTTGAGACCAGTAATTTGTGCAATAATGGAGACTTGTAAGTTCCACCGTGTTGAAGCACGGGTCAGAAATTGGGGATCAACCTAAAGACCTAAAAAGCAACACAGCCAGCCACTAGCTCTTACCTCAACCTCAGTCTGAAATGGCGATCCTGCCTCGTGGAATCGCAGAATGAGACTGTGTCTGAGAGCTGCCTCACCCCATTTTATTTTCCTCTCTAGGGCTGGGATCAAAGGCATGCACTGCCCGATTTCTATGGCAACTAGTGTGGCTATTGGGATTAAAGATGCATGTCATTGTGGCTACTGAGATTATACGTATGTGTTACCGTAACCTGGTCTGTAAGGCTGACCAGTGGGACTGTTTTACTCTCAGAACTTCAGACAGTCTTTATTTATTAAAATACAATTGAAATGCTACTACACCATGAGTCATTAATAAGCCAGAGACCCAGGAAAGCTAATGATGAATCAACGGTTTTGTATTCAGTCTGATTCTAAAGACCAAAGAACCAAGACTTGACATTCTAGGGCAGAAGACAAGTGTCCTAGCTCCAGAAGGAAAAAAAACTCATACTCCCCCTGCCTTCTATACTGTCTGTACCTCCTTGGCATACCGGAACAAATGCTTTACATGGTGAGAATACAAATCTTTATTCATTAGGCAAAGACCAGTCCTCTTCAGATTCACCCAACAAACAAGCCCAAAAGGAAAGTATAACCCACTATCAGGGCAGCCCTCAGGCCAGGCAAGTTGATACACAATACCAACTTTCACAATGCTTATTACATCATTATTGCTAAAATTAGCAAATCATAAACAACCCAAATACATACCATTGATAATAGCAGAGTTACTAAAGCTAGTGTTTTCAAATTCCAATTAAATGATGAGAGAGATTGTAGCTGGGATTTTGGAATTTCTTGTTTCCTTTTACTCGTCTACTCTTTTGCTCTTTTGGGGGGCCCACCACCCAGCTCCCAAATAAATACATATGGAGACTTATACTTTCTTATGAATGCCTGGCCTTAGCTTGGCTTGATTCTAGCCAGCTTTTCTTAAATTATCCCATCTACCATTTGCCTCCAGGCTTTTGTCTTTTTCTGTATAACTTTCTTTACTTCTTACTCTGTGGCTTGCCGTGTGAGCGTGTAGTTGGCCCCTTCTTTCCTTACTCCTCGATCTTCTCCTCCCAGATCTCTCCTCCTATTTATACTCTCTGCCTGCTAGTCTTGCTTCTCCTTTTTTTCTACCTTGTTATTGGCAGTTCAACTTTTTACTAGACCAATCAGGTGTCATAGACAGGCAAAGTAACACAGCTTCACAGAGTTAAACAAATGCAACATAAAAGAATGCAACACATCCTTGCATCATTAAGCAAACACTCCACAGCATAAACCAATGTGACACATCTTAAATTAATATTCCACAACAGCAGATCTAAAGTTTTATATAGGCAGTACTCAATTTGTGTCAGCTCTAATTATGATCTTTTGACTTTACGGAGATGTGTAAATGATACACATTCAGGAGAAAATGTTTTCAAATCATGATATTTTCCTACCCTTGTGATATGGTCAGATACTCACTCGAGATATTGGGCAGCGGCAGTCAGTCACAGCTTCTACCTGCCCCATGCAATTATGAAGGAAAGCAAGGACTACTCTAGAGAATGCTATACTACTAAGCTTGGATGCTCAGTAAACTAGAGGCATTAAATATGTTTGTCTTACAAAATTTTCAACTTGGATAGGGGTGTGAGAACATAATTCTACTGCAAGTCAAAAAGAATCACAAAGAAAGGTCCGAGATTTATTTAAAATTCTTGCTTTATCCGAATGATACTTGCTTTATCCTAATGATACATATTCAAATATTAAGTCAATCAAGCTACCAACAGTATTATCTCTACATTATTAGTTTTTAAATGCTTTAAAACAACTAGATACTATTTTAATGGAAATGTATATTTTATAATTAACATATTTCCCTATTGCTATCAATTAGGTGTTACTTTTGCCTTAATAAAAATAAATAAATGCAAATATATTGATAGACAATGTGTAATTGTTAATTAAAATATATACGAATAAATACATTTATAATTCTGATTTTTCAGTGAGTCAGACTCCTACCCCATAGTATTGGTAAAGGTTTTGCCATATTGGCCATAGAATATGCAGACAATGGAACCAGTAAACTAGGAAGTTCTTTTCTGCTCTGTTCTGAGCAGACGCATGTATTGCCTGCCACCACCGCATTTCTACCCCAAAGAAGACGGCCTCCAGATCCAAATGACCTCCATCTAAAAGTCTTCATTTTTTTCTTTTTTTCTATTTTTTTGGGGGGAGGGGTGTTTTTGAACCTCACTGTTTAGCCCTGTACCTTAATGTTCTTGCCTCTGCCTTCTGAGTATTGAGATTGTAGGTAAGAGCCACCATAATTAGCTTTGTTGAAAATTACCCAAACCTCCAAAAGCCCATTTTTATGTGGAAAGTAAATAAAAACAGAGATGATAGATAGCTAATTTTAAGAAGTAAAAATTTGTATTTGTTAATTGAACAATTAAAAATAAACATAATATGCCCAATTACATATATATACAACACATTTAAAAAACAACCCTATTTTTAAAAACAGAATGAAAAAGACTTCCTTGCAGGCCACATTTTTCAAACCTACTTGCTAGATCCTGGAATGCGTATGCTCCTAAAACAGCCACTGACTTCAAATGCTCTGACCATAAATCTTGTGTGTTTATTCTGGGTTCCTGAGGGCGAAGGTCAGGCCTATTTATATGCCAGGGCATTGTAGTGACAGAATAAATCTTTACCCATAAAGGTAGTGACTTCTACAGAGCCCAACTCCACTCAGACTCCTTTCAGCTTTTTCTGAGTTTAAAATGCACACAGCACAGTGCGGGGAATTTTCAACTCCAAAAGTGAGAGAGATGCTCACACTTGCCAAACGTGACCGAGTCCTTCAGTGACCACACAGCTCCCTGTGCACAACTGTTACCACATACTTGTAGGATAGGCTAAGCTTGTCTTCACCTTCCCACCTCTTGGAAGGGCTGGATCTTATTCTGGAAAGGAGAAAGTCTGGAAGGGACAGGCTGGCTTGAATTCAAATTCCAGTCCTTCCACTGATGAACTAACTGTACAAGCAGAAGGAATGAATGTGGCCTCAGCCTCCAGTTCCCTATAGAACATGGAAACATGGTGGTAACTGGGGAGATACTGATGATGTCACAGTCCCCAGGGTCCCTCTGTCTTACACAACTGTCCTTCCACTGTCCAGCCTCACTTTCTGGGATAGTCCTTCGCTCTCTGTTACTTTAAAAATTATCTAATAAGTAAATGAAAGCAGAAAACAAGACATCTCATAGATAAAGCCTTGTGCTTAACACCCACAAGGATTTTGAAAAAGCTTCCAAATTGCTAAACATCTTGATGGATCCCTAGTCAACGTGATTCTGAGAAACACTACTGATTAAATCCTCCCTGGGTAACACAGTTTAGCTGAAGAGATTTCAGTGAGAAAGAAACCAGCTTAATAAACCACCCAGACAAACTTGGGTTCTCCAGGATTCTGCTTTATGAAAAAATACTCCCCTTGGACTATTTTGAGAAGAATTTCCTCATTCCCAAAGGTCTGATTCTTAAGTGAAGACCTCTTTGTCACAGTCTTCACACAGCCTAAGGCACAGTGGGCCCCTCTCAGGGATTCTGTGGACTCTAAGTCTGGCACAGGCTGAAAATCATACTGACTTATGGAGAAACTGAATCTAGTTTTATTGTATGTTGAATATGTTTCTTTAAAGTTCTGTCTATTGGAACTTTGATGTCCAGGTTCATATGCTACTTGTACTTGGCAGCATTTGTAAGTAGGGTTCCTTGACGTCATAAGCCTGGGTGCTCTGGCGGCTTTATAAGAAAGAGTCCTACCCTATGACCTTGTTCTGTCTCGCCATGTAAGGTCCCCTACCTTCTTAGGATTTATCGGAACAGGCCTCAGCAAATATCAGCATCATGCCGTTTGACTTCCCAGCCACCAGAACAATGGCCTAAAGAAACGGTTTTGTACCTGTGTTGCTTAGCTAGAGTGACAGAAAAATGCATCAAGTCAAATGCCCAAGCATGGGCAGCATCTTTCAGCTTACAAGACATCTTAAAACATAGCCATTTGTGCAGGGGCGTCAGTTCCAGGACCGCGAAGGATTCCAGTGTCTGTAGATGCTCAAGTCCTCCATAAATACGGTAAGCTACCTTCCTACTCAAACTGTTGCCATCTTGGTGACCTTCCTGTAGCCGAGTGCCAAACCCTTTACTTTTCTTCATGGCCTGATGAACAGAACATGGTGAAAATTTTGCATATAACCCATGAAATCTTCCAGGACACTTTAACTCATATTATTATTCATATGGTATAATAAATGAATGACCATACCGGCATCATGACTGGACATTGGTCACATTCAAAAGCTGCACAATCAAGCTACAGGAAATAGAGCCTACTAATGTTTTAAATAAACATGATTTTCTTGAGCCGCATTCACGGCTATCCTGGGATGCATACAGCTGGGCTATAACAGCAAGAAAAATAGTCTGTACATTTTCAGTACCGATAATTTTTCCCAAGTAATTTTTGAACTAGAATAATAACTTCCTTGACGAGAGCCATAAGGCATCTCAGCCACACAGTTTTAGACAAGGGAGCAGATTCATTCTTATTTGTGTTTTGCTTCCAGGACTCATTCCGTTTCTTGTACAAATGGGGCAAAAATCACCTTTGATCTCACAATTCAGTCCTTCGGGTCCTAGGAAAGCGGCACTCATAACTTAGTCCTGGTGGAAACAAGGGCAGTTTGTTTAACCTGAAGACTCCTGCATCAGGAAACTGCCACAGGAGGGCTTAAGGTCTTCAGTCTCCTTCATCCTTCCCTTCATCAGGCACCAGAGCAAGTTCAGATCGCCGTTTCCAGGGCAACTGTCAGAGCCATACAGGACAGGCCTGGGATGTGTTATATGGCCAGACCAAGCAAAGATGGAAAGACCCTGGGTGACAGTGACACCAACTGCTGTTAACGCCTCCCCTTGCTCTTGTATCCTTTCTTTCCCTCCAGGCCATCCACGCATCCTCCTGATTTCCTTTCTGGATGCTGCCCCTCCTAAATATCTTTGACCTGCACTTAGTCGACTCCACCTGTTTGTAGAGATGGATAGAGCGCCAACTGTATATCATTTCATTCAAACATTACTTGTTTCTCCCCTGAAGAAGAGATTTGCCCTTTCTAAGTCCTGACTTTTTCTTTTTCTTTTTTGCTGTCTCCTATTTTCAAATGTTGGCCAGAATCCAAGTGTACTTTTTCTGATGCTTTGGGCTTCCTCACTCTTTCTCTGAAGCCCAACCCCCTGCCATGCAGTTGCAGGTAACACTGACTGACCACAGGTTCTTTCTTCTGCCAGCTGTGCAGATTTACAACTTGCCCGCCCTGGCTTATTTCCTTTAAGCTCCAATAAAACTGTCCTTGAGCTTCAAAATAAAGAAACAACAGGCTTAGGTGACCGCCAAGCTGCTGACTCCTTTTATAGATTATGAGCGTTGGGCTCAGGGAAATGATCATCTTCTTTGAGTCCCTCAGGCAGGAAGTCCAGAGCTGAAACTCTGGGCAGACCAGAGAATGCTAAACGTCAAAGCCCGAAGGAAAAAAAGAGTCAAGGTGGGAAGAAGTAGAGACAGGAAAAGGAAAGGCTGGACATTCTGAGGTGAGTGGGCCATTTCACTAAGGCATTTCCTGTCTGCACGTCTGTCTACTTCAGGGTCTGTGTTTTACCGAAGACACCACTTTCCCAAAGAGACCAATAGAACCAAAAAGCAAAAGTTAGGACTTCAGAACTCAGGAGCTACCAAGGTCCTACCACATGTGAGGTCCAGAGGTAGTTTCTGGGGTCCTTGGGAGCAGGGGGTTCTACCTGCACAACCATCAACACTTCTAATCCACTACTAATGCCAAGCAATTCAAAGCCCTGCCCTCCCTCCCCTTACAGCCATTACCTCTAGCTCCTTTCAGCCTGTACCAGTGGATACCAAAGGTGCATGCACTATCAGCCAAGATACTATGGACCATGTTCAAGACCTAGTGTCAAAATGAAATGTTCTCAGGCCAGGTGATGGCTCAGTTTGTAAAACACTGGCCACGCACTTATGAGGATCTCTATTCAAATCCCCAGAGCCCACGTAAAAGTCTGGCATGGTAGCACGCTCATCTGAAATCCCAGCATTCCGGCAGAAGGATGGGAGGCAGAGACTGGAGAATCCCTGGGAGCACAAAGGTCAGCCATTGTGAGGTGGAAAGTAAGAACCAAAACTGGAGGCTGTCTTCTGACCACCACACATACATCATGGCACATGTATACTCTCGTGCTCATGCAGGAGAACATGCACACATGCATACACACACACACACACACATATAAAAATAAATGTCACAAGTCCTGCCTCCTCCTAAAAGCCAAGAGAAGAGGAGGAAAAAGAACGAGATGGTAGCCAACAAGCTGCGCCAACTTTGCAAGGTGGTGGTGCATGCCTTTAATCCCAGAACTCTGGATCAGAACCAGGTGGATCTCTGAATTTGAGGCCAATCTGGTTTACAGAGTGAGCGCTAGGGCAGCAAGGGCTACACAGAGAAGCCCCATCTCAAAAAAATCAAAAGAGAAAAAAAGAAAAGAAGAGAAAAAGGAGGAGAAAAGAAGCAACACTGATTTCTTGTGAGCTGGAATTACTTTTCCCTTTCAGGCTCAAGGACAGGTTCAGGATTCATTTCAGCTCTTCTTACTCACAGCTCAATGATGTCATCTTCTGGAGCTTTAAGTAAACAGGGCTCTGACAGTCAGGAGTCATAAATCTGAAGCTGCCTTGCCTGCCTTGCCTCTCTGGAGGACTCTCACCTGCTAGCATAAATGATAATAAATGTAATGAAGATAAAATGCATCGCATACATGGAAACCCTGACGAACGTGATGCCTCTGGAAACAAGATCGCGCTGCTTGCATTGCTGTTCTTGGGTGATTGCCTAGAAACTTTCCATTCCTGAGAGAAGAGATTTTCCAATAAATGTCTTCTTTCTCTTGATGTGAAAGCAGAACACTTTCATTTTCTCCTTGTTTTTTAAACAAGAAACTTTTGAATTTCTTTCCAAAGAAGTTGGGTTTGTTTAGGGCAGTTGGAAAAGTGTGTAGGTTATTGTTAGCATGGCTGAGGATTATATATTTAGGACGTGGGGAGCAATTCTTTGGCTTAACAAGGCAGTTTCCTACCTGATAATAAAGTGGTTTTTTTCACAAGAGAGGTAAGTGGATGTCTATATTAATCAAAACATATTCAAAGTTAACAATGAGGAAAAGTTATTAGATATGAGTTCCTCTTTTTCCACTAAATCTGAAGAAATCTACTATGTGAAATTTCTGTCACCTCCCCACATTCTAACTGTATTTGTTACTTTTCCCATGGCTATGACAAACCATTTGTCAAAAGCAAGTTAAGGAAGGAGAGACTTGTCATGCCTCATAAGCTGAAGGTGTTTTCCATCAAGAGGGGAAGGCATGTGGGAGGAGCATAAAGCAGTTGGACAGGCTGTGTTCAGAATCCAGAAGCAGAAAGAGAAGAAGGTTGGTGTTCAGCTTGTTTTTTCTTTCTAATCGATTTCAGGATTCAGCCCATGCAATACTTTTGCCCACACTCAACGTGGATCTGCCTTTCTAGAAACACCTTCATGAACCCAACCTCAACAGATACACCAGAATATTTGTTTCTATGGGGACTTAAACTAGTCAATCCATCAATGAAGATTAATCATTGCAATTCTACCCCTTGTTGGCTTGCCACCCAAACATGTCACTTTAAATCAAACATTCTATTCTCCAGCCCTCCAAGTCTCATTTTTATTATATGATATAAACTGAATTTAGTTGTACTTTAACATACTTATAATATGTAAAAGTTTCAACCCTGTTCTAAGACTCAAGAGAATCTGTTATGAGTCCTTATAAGTACAAAAGGCAGGTTGCATAGCTCCAAAATACAATGCCACAAAATAAGCAATACTATTCCAAATGGGAGGAAGAGATACATAGAGAAAAGACCAGAACAAAGTAAGATTCATACCCCAAAAGGCAAACATCAAACCCTGTAGCACCTGGGGCTTGTGATAGAATCACCTGGGTGACAGTGGCCTTGTGCCACCTTGACCCTCTACATATGTGACCTTTCTTCCATGCCTGCAGTGTTCCTCAACAGACTCCTCATGGTTCTGTCATCTTCAACATCCTGTAGTGTCCTCCATTTCAACTTAGGGATGCTCAGGGACTCGTTGCAGAGAATTGTACCCTGCAACATATTGCCTGACTTCGACAGGTTGACTCAAGCCTCCATAACCCCCACAACCCCCATACTCTTGTATGTTTTATGCAGAATCACAATTCTGCTGTTTCAGATTCTTCTGTCAGTCTGGGATGTAGGAACCTCAGTCCCAGCAGCCTCTTGGAGCTGACCATAGTGAAACCCTTTCCTCCAGTGGCATTCCACAGCAGGGCTTCTGCTTTCAGCTGAATTTGTATTTTCACAAGCCGGAGCCTTCGCTGTAGAGGGTTTTGCTTTCAAAGCACCTTTCCCATTATCTCCCCTTGTGATGCTGATCTGTCTACCAGTTGCAAGTGCTTTCTCCACATCCCCCCCCCCATCCACAACATTAAACTTGCTCACACTCTTCTCTTTGTCGCATTTCAAATTCCCAAATCTTTCTGTTCTCTCTCACTGTAAATCTCAATAAGAGCAGTGAGCAGTCATCATTCCACTGTTTAAATGCTATCCTGTCTTGACATTTCCCCCACTAAACAAATTAGCTCATTGCCTCCTTCTTATCCTCAGGACATGGGCAGAATGGAGCCTGATTTCTTGCCAGGTTATAACACATATGGCCTCTAGCTCCATTCCTGAGAGAGCCCTAGCTCCACACTCAAACCTCACGAGCCAGAATGTTAGAACTTCTCTCAGTATTCCCTCCCTCCAACCTGCCTCCAGAACTGTCCAATAAGCTCTACCTATAGCATTCCAAGAGTTGTGAATCCAGAGCCTCCAAATTCTCCCATATTTCTTCCACAAACATGTTCCCAAAAGCTGCTAAAACACTCAGTTTTACCACAGAAATAGCCCCTCCTTAGGACCTACCAATCTCCCATATGGTTACTTTTCCTGTAGCATTGACAAATATCTGATGGAAGCAACCCAAGGGAAGAAAGGCCTATTTGGCTCATAGATTGATGGTAGAGCCCATCACAGCTGGGAAGGTATGGGGCTGGAGTGGAAGGCTGATGGTAGCCCATCACAGCTGGGAAGGTATGGGGCCGGAGTGGAAGGCTGATGGTAGCCCATCACAGCTGGGAAGGTATGGGGCCGGAGTGGAAGGCTGATGGTAGCCCATCACAGCTGGGAAGGTATGGGGCCGGAGTGGAAGGCTGATGGTAGCCCATCACAGCTGGGAAGGTATGGGGCAGGAGTGGAAGGCTGATGGTAGAGCCCATCACAGCTGGGAAGGTATGGGGCCGGAGTGGAAGGCTGATGGTAGCCCATCACAGCTGGGAAGGTATGGGGCCGGAGTGGAAGGCTGATGGTAGCCCATCACAGCTGGGAAGGTATGGGGCCGGAATGGAAGGCTGATGGTAGAGCCCATCACAGCTGGGAAGGTATGGGGCCGGAGTGGAAGGCTGATTGATGGCAGCCCATCACAGCTGGGAAGGTATGGGGCCGGAGTGGAAGGCTGATGGTAGCCCATCACAGCTGGGAAGGTATGGGGCCGGAGTGGAAGGCTGATGGTAGCCCATCACAGCTGGGAAGGTATGGGGCCGGAGTGGAAGGCTGATGGTAGCCCATCACAGCTGGGAAGGTATGGGGCCGGAGTGGAAGGCTGATTGATGGCAGCCCATCACAGCTGGGAAGGTATGGGGCCGGAGTGGAAGGCTGATTGATGGCAGCCCATCACAGCTGGGAAGGTATGGGGCCGGAGTGGAAGGCTGATGGTAGCCCATCACAGCTGGGAAGGTATGGGGCCGGAGTGGAAGGCTGATGGTAGCCCATCACAGCTGGGAAGGTATGGGGCAGGAGTGGAAGGCTGATGGTAGCCCATCACAGCTGGGAAGGTATGGGGCCAGAGTGGAAGGCATCTGGCCATGCCGCATTTGTACTCGGGAAACACAAAGAGTGGAATGCCAGCACTCAGCTTGCTTACTACTTTTTGTTCATTCCCAGGACCCTTGTTCATAGGACAGCGCCGCCCGCTTTCTAGATGGATCTTCCCGCCATAATTAAACCTTTCTGTTTACTCACACTCTCGTGGATATTCCCAAAGGTGAGTTTTCATGAATACTTCCAATCTAGGCAAGTTGAGAATGCACATGCACACACACACACAGAAGCCCACAAGGATACAAATCTTTACAGTATTCCATGTTGTCAGTCTTGATACACAACAAAGTCTTGATACACAACAAAGTCTTAAAGACTTTGTCGGCTATTGTTGGGTGTTTGCACAGTAAATATCATACTAACCCACATTTCACATATAGAAGAAACTCAATATTGAATGAAAAATGAAATAAAAAGAAAGAACATGACTGGTCTCGGACTTTGGCACCAGATGAATGAAAAGAAGAGGAGGAGGAAGACCAACCCAATGTAGGCAGCGCCACCCCTGGGAAGATGGATGACCTTGGTTGGTATTAGAAACCAAGGTGGTGGGGGGCAAACCACAGAGCCCAAAACACCCAACAGCTTTCTCCCCTTGCTCCTGCCTCAGCTCCTGCTTGAGTTTTTTCCCTGATGTCCCTCCCTGATGGACTGTGATCAGGACCTGGAAGTCAGATAATACCTTTCTTCCCCAGGCTGCTTTTCGCTATGATTATCACTGCAACCAAGAAACAAATTTGGACATATACCTATTTCCTTTCTTTTTCAATCTGGCTCTGCCTTGAGCTGCCTTCCTCTCAAAGATTCCATTTCTTAGACTTCCTTGCCTAGTGGCTTTGTATTGACTGAGCCAGTAAGGGACCCAGAGGAGTTTGCAGAGTAATAGAGAAGTATAGGATACCCCTCCAACACACACACACACACACACACACACACACACACACACGGACCACAGCTTTTCCTGTGTCTGTGATGATCTACATCTTAGATGGCCTCCCTAGTGCGTAGAGCCTGAGACAAACACAAATCCTAGTCATGTATTTGGAAGGTGATCCCAAGGCAAGGGGACTTGGGATGGTCAGACAGGAGGGATGGAAATGCAAATAGAAGGATGAAATTGAGCCGCTGGAGAGTGGCTCAGAGGTTAAGTGCACTTGCTAGTCTTCCGGAAGCCTTGAGTTCAGTTCCCAGCATCCATATTACTCAACTCCCAGTGGTCTGTAACTCCAGCTTCAGAGGATCTAGGGTCTCTGGCCTCTTCAGTCACCTGCACTCAATGCACACATATATTCATACTTTAAAATCATAAAAGTTAACTTTAAAAAAATAAAATAATTGAGCTGTCATAGCGGTTCATACCTAAATCCTAGGACTTGGGAGGTGGAGGCAAGACAGTTGTCCGCGTTCAGGCCAGTCTACACTACATATCATAATTCTCTCTCAATGAAACAAACAAAAATGTCATTGTGATCCCAGCTGAGAGCAGCTAGCATTTACCAATGGGGAAATCTCTAAGGAATTATAGAGTGTCTCTCGAAGTTTCCACACGAAAGACCGAGGACAGCATTTTTTTCCACCCACTCCGACACCTAACCCTGGCCGCCTGGCTGCCTTGGGGGCACTGGCTCTCCCCACGTTCCTGGCTGTACTTCTGGCTGCCTTCCTGGCAGCGTTAGAAGCAGAGCAGGTGCGGCTTCTGAGGAGGCTGGAGAAATAAATCAGAAAGACACTTGTCTCCCTGTAGGTGGAAAGCTGTCAGGGTGAGGCTGCAGCTGCAGATGGAACCAGCGGGGGCACATGGGGAGGGGACAGAGACACAGCAGCCATCAGTGAGCATGGCAAGCCATGGTTCTCACTGGGTTCTCTCCCTCTTATAGCTTCTGGGCCGTCCAGAAGTCCATTTGGCCTTTAAGTTTAGATGTTTCCTTCTCTACTGCTCTCTGCCCAGTGGAGTCCCTGTGGGAGCCCTTGGCTCTGGCTGGGGAGAGAGCTCTTGACCTCTACAAAGAATTCCTTCATTAAACTTGATCCAGTCCAGCCAAGTAGCTGGAATTCTGTTTTCCCACTGTGACCTTGACAGATATTGATGGTTCTGGCTGCAAAATAAGCTTGCTGTGTTGTGCGGCAGTCTCAGTAAAGACTGGTAAAGGCGATAAAGGCACGACGTGCATCTGAGGCAGACACAAGCGAGCATTTAAGAGTACTTGCTCACAGAGCCCTGTTAGAGACACCAAGCCGTACTTACTGATCCTTAACACAAGATCTCCACTGGATACACGTCCTATCATGAGCCTCCAAAAACTTCGTGCCACACCCCCAAATCTCATCCACTCTGGCCTTGCATTCTCAGTAACGACAGAAACAGGAGCAGAAGGACTGTGGGCATGGCCCAATGCCATGTTCATCCTTGGGTCATATTTTTCTCAAATCTTGTCCTCTGCAAATGTAAACAGGCATTACGTTTACTGAGTAAATCTCCATTTCCAGTACTGCTATGGTTCTACAATTTATCAGTAATACCATATAAGTTACAGAAGCAGCAACCGGAAGGCAAGTTTGCAATACCTACAGATTTACCATTTTCTTGTTCTTTTATCAGATGCATTTAACTTTAAAATTATGTGTATGCGTATCTGTGTGAGGTCAGAAGACAATGTTGAATCTGTCAGGGTTACAGGCTGTTGTGGACTGCCTGACATGGATGCTGGGAACTGAACTCAGGTCCTCTGCCAAAGCAGAAAGTGTTCTTAACTTATGAGCCCCGTCTTCAGCCTGTCTTTGCATTTTATATAAAGCCAACTTGGGAGAATGGGAATCAGCCTACCTCCCATTCTTTTGTGGACATAATTGAGCGTTAGACCTTCTCTGATATCCTGAAATAAGTAAAATAGCAGTCCTATAGTCACAGAACAATAGACTAGTAGGTGCCAAATGAGCTCGTGGTGCCCTCTGTGCAGTCCAGGAGGGTGTGAGGCCACAGCTGACGGCATTCAACCACCATTTTCAGGTCATCAGCTAGAAGCTAAAGACATCCCTTGCAAGGGTCAGAAGAGCGATTGCTTTGCTGAGAAATGTTGACATACTTTACTTCCTGCCCCATGGAGAAAAATAAAGGGTGGGGGTTCCTCTTATATAGCTTTATAACCAGAGGGGAGGCGGGTGTGGGGAGGACGGAAGAGGGAGAGAAAGAAAGAGAGGGGAGAGAGGGAAAGGAAGGACAGGAGGGAGAAAGGGAGTGGCAGTTAGGGGAAGGGAAAGAAAAAAGATAGGTGGGGAGAGAGGAAGGAAGAGAGAGAGAGACTTTATAAAGCCTTGAACTCTGTCTCCAGATGATTACAGCATCCTGGTTTCTCATAAGTCAAGGGACATCAGTACTAAAATGTGATTCCACCTCAGTCCACTTGCTCCCTTTCTGGGTGTAATGGAATGCATGTGATCCATAAAAGACATTTTAATGCCATGACCCTCAGAAGCCATGAATGTGACCTTACTTGAAGAAAATGGTATTTGCAGAGATAGTGAAGTTAAGTGTGGTAACTTGTCTGGGTGGCCATAAATCTCACTATAATCATGTTTATAAGAGATACGCAGAGTAGACACCGGAAGGAGAGAAGCCATGTGCAGACAGAAACACAGACAGACTAAAGTTGATGCAGCAACAAACTCAGGCTGGAGCCAAGGGAAGCTGGAAAAAGCAGAGGAGAATTCTCCCCTAATTCCTTTTAAAGGATGAAAGCCCTGGTGGTGTCTTGACTTCAGAATCTCCCTTGGTGAAACATTCCCTTCTAGAGGGAAGGGTGAGGCAGATAAGACTCAAAAGGAAGATGACTTAGTGGTTAAAAGCCCGGCTTCTCTTTCAGAGGACCTAGATTCAATTCCCAGGACCCACATGATGGCTCCCAACCATCTCATCTGTAACTCCAGTTCCCGGGGCTCTGGTACCTTCTTTTGGCCTTCATGGGCACTTCATGTATGTGGTACATAGACATGCATGCAAGCAAACATAAAATAAAAAGAACCAATTCTAAAACAAACACACAAAACAGAGACTGAGCACAATCAGGGACTGGCTCTGAAACACAAATACTGGGTTTATTTAGGAGCCAACCAATGATATAGGGGGACAATTCCAAGTCTTGATTGCAGTAATGACCCAGGAAGAAACAGTAATCAGAAAGTGCTTCAAACATCTGGATTCAGGCAATCTCGTGGACGCCGTCCTCAGGCTGAGCACCTGTTCTCCTCTCGCTGCCATGGAGGACGGGGAAACAGAGCCATGGCCCTAAATGGGATCCCTTATGGCAGGCTTAGTTGTCCCTCCCCTGCCAGGTTTGAAAGCTCTTTGCTCTTTTCTGATTGGTCCTATTCTATACCTCTTTTTCTTGCACACACATAATCAGCCAATCACAGTCCACTGAACATTTGGATTTCAGAATATAAATGCTTTGCTTGTCAGTCTAGTTCTCTCCCAAAGGGAGTCCAGCCTCCTAAAGGCTCCTGACTCTGAACATAGCCTGGATCCCAGATGCTCAAACTTTCTTGAGAGGAAAAAGGTTGTAGATTTCAGAGTCTGTATCCTAAGGAGATCTGACTCTCAGTGGGCTTCAGGCTCTGGCCAGGGTCTTGGCCCCCAGATGTGTGTTGGAGAAAAAAAGACTGCTCCTGGGACTCACCAGGGATAGACCCCCACTGGTGAAAGACTGGTCCCCACTGCTCCTGCTCCAGAGAGCGCTTTCCTTGCATCAAGACCCGCCATTCCTGCCTTGGCTCTTGAGCTCATTAGAGACAGAAGACCCACCACCCCTGCTTCCCCTATCGATGACCTGTTATTTACAGGCTTAATCACTCCATTCTTTCAGGAATGACAAGATAAGAACCTGCTTGATGACGGGAGATTGACTATCTCAACGCATCTTCAGAATTGTAAGACAAAGTCTGAGCCAACAAATCTGTTGTAAGCTGTCATGGCTGCCACACGGTAGTAATATCATGGGGTAGGTAAAACTATTCTACGCTTAGTGAAATTTAAAGCTTGGATCCCAGGCTGGATTTTACCTTTTATCATCTAAACTTTCCTGGAGCACTTATGAGCAGAGTCTGAGATCTCCTCCTGGAGGGAAGAATGCACCAGCCATGTTTCTGTGAAGGCTAAGAAAGAATTCAGTTGTGTTTTGTTTTGTTTTTCTCTCTACCCTGTAAAGTTATGCTCAATGAATAAACTGCTTTCACTTACTTCAATGAACAAGAGAAAATGCCTTCATAAGATTGGCTTGTATGCAAATCAGTATGCCATTTTCTTAATTGATGATGATTGATGTGGGAGGGCCCAGCCCACTATGCATTAGGGTCACCGTTGAGAAGGTAGCCCTGGGTTGTGCTATAAAGCAAGCTGAGTGAGCCATGGAGAACAAACCAGCAAGCAACTGTGGAATATTCCTTTACACTGGGTGAATATATGTCACTATGATTGGTTTAATAAAGAAGCCCGCTGGCCAATAGCTGAACAGAATAGTGTTAGGTGGGAGAGTCAAACTGAGAATTCTGTGGGAAAGAAGGGCAGAGTCTGAGGAGTTGCAAGCAGATGAAGAGAGAAGCAAGATGGGCATACTGTACTGAGAAAAGGTACAAAATCAGGTGGCAAGGGGTGGATAATAAATATGGGCTGATTGAAATGTAAGAGCTAGCTAGTAATAAGTCTGAGCTATTGGCTGAGCATTTGTAATTAATATTAAGTCTCCATGTTGGTTATTTGGGAACTGATGGGCAGGAAAGAAAAGTCTGCCTACACACAGCATTTCTCTAGGGCCTCTGTTTCAGTTCCTGCCTCCAGGTTCCTGCCTGGGTTCCTGCCCTGACATCCTTTCATGATGAACTGTAAAGTTAAATAGGCCTTTTCTTCCCCAAGTTTGCTTTTGACTGTGGTGTTTATCACAAAACAAACTGGAATAGCACTCTTCCTCACGGAGCTGTGTGTGGTGCATAGTGAACACCAGGGAACTGAGCTTAATCGAGTAGTTTTTGACTCTGCCCAAACCTATAAGACCTGGAGATAAGAAACCCTGGCCAACCCTCTCTTCAGAATGGCTGGACCATCCGTGAAAGCTTTTGAGACCCCATCTACTCCAAGCAGTTTCAAAGCTGGGTAGCAGTCGCCTTCTCTTCCTACTCCACTATAATATCTCATCCTTAGGAAAACATAAAGGAAACACTGTGCTTATTCTTCCATCACTCTGCTCAAATAAAATAAGACCCGTCTGTGTGTCTCTCCAGGAACCATCTGGTGGTGGTGGGGGGGAAGATGTGCAAATAGACAGCTCCCTAAGAGAGTTGGAAAAGGACCTTCTAAATGAAGTGAGTTTTCATGTAGATGCTACCTCGGCAGTGGCTTGGAATGTCCAGTTGAGCAGGGAAGAGAATTCCAGCAATACAGAGAAGGAACAATATAGGGCTATATAATTACTGCATTCTGCCAAAAGGAGATGCCTGAGGGATTGGCTGCATGAGGATTGACCCTAGGCAATAAAGCCAGCCTGGAGACCACATCCTGGCCACAAAGCATCCCATACAGTCAAAACAAAACTTGATTCAAATTCTTCTTCTTTCCAAGAGGATGTTGGTCCTGGGTGTGTCATGCCATTGTATCCGATGTCCTTATGTTGGCTAAGAATCACCAAATTTCCAAAACCTTGCATGACTCTTCCCTAGACAAGCTTGGATACTGCATTGGGTGTTTCTGTCTAACGATGTCTCCTGTCCCACAACCGTAGTCTACTCTTTCAGGTGCTCCTCTGGAGTCCAGAGTAGGTAACCTTTACACGGTCTATATGTACCTCCTTGTCCTGCAGGACAGTGTTCCAGAACCTGAGGGGCTGGGTGGAGTGTGCAGGTAAGATTCCTCCTCCCAGCTGTTCTCCGCAGGTCCTGCTTGCTTCCCTAGACAGAGTTTGTACTTTGGAGTGTTTAGCCTCGAGGACCTCATCCTAAGCCAGAAGGGTTCCCCCAGAGGAAATGCAAGTGTTTCTCATGGCTGCCTGCCATCGTTTCCAGCAGGAAAAGGGAGCGGTTCTCCTTGGCAACGCCAGGGTAGCCGCCCAGCTGGCCCTTCAGGACCCGTGCTCTCATTTCCCAGCTGCAGGGGGTGTTAGCTGCTGACTGCTAATAGATGAGTCCCTCTTCAGGAATTACCTTCTGCCAAAGGCTACACCCTTTCCTCTGGTATCTTGTCTACAAAGATCAACCTATGCTGGGCACAGGCTTCAACATCTTTACCTCGACTGGGTCAACTCTGCTGAGCCTCCCCCACTCTGGAGCTCCCGTGAGAACAGCTGAGGCCCCTGCTGCAGCTATTTCATGTCTTACCTTCTCCCGTTGCTCAGTCTTCCAAAATTGGTCTGCAAAGCATTTTTCCAGTTACCTCGGGTGCAAAGCTTAGCCGCGGTATCTGTTTCTTCAGCTTCGGCCTCTGCCAATGGAGCCAGCACAGAATAACTAGGATGAGATCTGTCCTCGTGGCCACACCACGAGGAGATTTCATTACTCCCCAGTGAGCGCTTAGCTCCTCGGATGGGTGGAGCGTCTTTGGGCAGCTGAAGACAAAGGGCTAGACTCGGAGTTTGATGGAGTTAGCATGCATCTGGCTGCAGTGACAACTGCCATGTCCAGCTACCGGTAGCTTAAGAAACAAAGCGGTTGGGACAAAGGTGATGGTTTAGTAGGTAATGCGCTTGCTGTACACACATGAGAACATGATTTCAGGTCTCCAGCATCCACATAAAAGCTGGATGTGTGGGCACATGCGTATAATACCAGCGTTTAGAGAAAAGGCAGGGGAATCCAGGGGGGTTGGTCAGTCAGTTAAGCCAGTCAATGAACTGCAGGTTTAATGAGAAACCCCGTCACCAAAAATAAAGGTGAAGAGCATGAAGGAAGACTATGATGTCAACCTCTGACTTCCACATCTGCCCTCACACACACATGCATGCACAGAGGGTCTGGAGAGATAGAGCCACAGTTGAGTGTACTTGCTGTTCTTCCAGACTTGAGTTTGGTCCCCAGTACTCACTTTGGACAGTTCATAATCTCCTATAACTTCAGCCCCAGGAAATCTTATGCCCTTTCCCAGCCTCTGTGGGTACCTGCATTCACATACACACATACACACACACACACACATACGCGTGCGCGCACACACACACACACACACTCTCTCTCTCTAAAATAAGAAATTCTTTTTTTAAAAGAGCACATCCAAATATTGGTAATGAGGTGATCTAACACACCTAAGCAGGTATTGTAATGAGGTGACCTCACACACCTAAGCAGGTCTTGGTACTCAGGTTTGCTGAGGACCCCAGTATTGATCACAGATGCAGGCTGTAGACCACACAGTGGTGTGATGGCTGTTTTACTTTAAAGTAATCTTAATTTTATTTCTTTAAAACTAATCAAGCAACTAAGAAACAGGATTCCCTTTCTCCTTTTCTTTTGTGAGAAAGCAAAATCTTCACAAATTACTTCAAACTGACTTGGTCTACTTCTAATTGGCCACAGTTAGCCACATGGTTAACACTAAACCAACCATCGGTAAAGGGAATTAGAATGGTACACTAGACTAAGGCCAGTCTCCTCTAACCCTCCCTACCGTCTGAGCAGGAACCAGGACTTTCTTTGTGCTTGTACACCTAAAGAGAAGCTATGACCATCCATGGCTTCTCTTCAAGTAAGTTTTATGTAAACTTCACACCTTTCCAATATCAAAGCTCCAATGTTTAACCTAAACAGTTTCCAATGAACTATTAGAAAATTTATTCTTTTTTTAAATAATTACTTTTGTGCATTTGAGTGTTTTGCCTGCGTACATATCTGGGTAAGGTGTGGGTGCACTGCCCATGGAGGATGTAGATCTCTTGTAACTGACTTACTGCCACTTGGGTGCTAGAAATTGAGCCTGGGTCCTCTGGAAGAGCAGCCAGTGTTCATAACCACTGAACCAGAAAATGTATTCTTTATTCTCTCATTCCAAAGTAATGCTTGGGTCATACAGAAGAAGTAGACTTCCTTTACCAAAACAAAGCTATTCTAATCATTGAAAGAATTCTCTCCAAGTTAAAACATATGTACCAGAGTTCATCATCTGGCTTTGGAAATTTGTGCAGTATTAGTTATTCTCTTACTATTGTTTCTAGTTTTTGTGTCTATGGCCTATTTAAGTATAAGATTTTGCTACTACAAGATCAATAATGTAGACTCCAACTCTTGCTTCCCTTGTTTCAATTAGATATAGTTGATCTATATATACACTCATTTAAAAGTGTATATATGCACTATAAAATACATGCTATCCATTCTGGTAAGTTTGTTAAGATAATATAAGATCTTATCTTCCATCATATATATTCTTTCCCAGTCCACCCTGAGTCTATGCATATCCTCTATGGCCTCAAAGTCAAACTTCTTTAAAAAAAATCAATGTAAGAGAGTCACATATACGCTTAGCATCATTAATTGCAGTTTTAGGCATCCTTACCCCAAAGCAATGAATTTCAAAACTAACATAGACCTTAAAGAACGTTCTGGAAAATGTTAAATTTTTGTTGTTGCTGCTGTTGTATATTTATGGGTCTTTTTGGTGTGTGTGTGTGTGTGTGTGTGTGTGTGTGTGTGTGTGTGTGTGTTTGTGTTTGCATATAGTGGGGATGAGGTTATGTAGAATCCCTAGGCTAATGTTGGCATCTCCTTGAATCCTGTCTATCTTATTCACTGAGGCAGGGTGTCTCACTTGAATCCAGAACTCGCCAGTTTGGCTAGTCTAGCTAGCTTGCTTGCTCCCCAATCCCTGGATCTGGTATTAGAGATGGGCTACAATGAATCCCCAACAGGCATGGTTGTTGGGGATCTGAACTCTGGTCCTTACATTTGTATAGGAAGGACTGTCCTCTGGGAACCTGTTCTAAAATTTTTAACTATGCTGCAATCTGTCAGGCTTTCTCCTATGCCCCCTTTCTGGGCAACTTAACTCTTGATTTTACCTTAGTCTTCTCCATATTTTTTATAAGTATGCCTCATGCTCCTAAAGTCCACCAGTCTACTGTTCATTAACTTCACTGCTTTCACTGAGATTGGCCAGGCATGAACTCCTGGTAGCTGTCTCTTTACTAATCAGATGGGAACTCTGGCTACTTCTGGAAGGATAATCAACCACCCATGGTATAATTCCAAAGAGGACTATTCCCATTATCCTATATAAAAGTACTCTCTTTTGTTTGTTTAGAAGATAATGCTTACATGTGCCTGCCTACACACACAGCTTCTGTCTGCTATTTGTAACATTATCTTAAGTATTACATGTTTTATTCTTGATTGCTCTGACCACCAGGGCTCTTTTTCTTCCTTCTATTAAGTTTGTTTGTTCCTCGGTTAAGGTGGTCTTATCTGGTAATCTGCTTTTATTTTTCAGTTATTTGAGGAGAGTTTTGGTTATTTTAGACAGCTATAACAAGTTGTCATAGGCAGGGGGCTTAACCAACACATTTCCATTTATTTACACTGTGTGAATATATGTTGCTATACTTGGTTTAATCTATCTCTGCCCCTTGAAGTCACAGAGGTCAATCTACCTCTGCCTCCCAAGTGTTGGGATTAAATGCATGTGCCACCACCGCTCAAAAACAAATCAGAAAGCAGAAAACGTTGGAGGTAAGTGCCATAATAAGGCACTTGTGCCAGGCTCTTGGTTCAATCCTTAGGACTGTGAGGGGGACAAAAGAAAGAAAGAAATGTGCCTTAGAGGTGGTCAAGGGGCAGAGAGCGAGAGCAGTGCCGTGGGAGTTTGTTGTTGTTGTTGTTGTTGTTGATTTTTCGAGACAGGGTTTCTCCGTAGCTTTTTGGTTCCTGTCCTGAAACTAGCTCTTGTAGACCAGGCTGGCCTCGAACTCATAGAGATCTGCCTGCCTCTGCCTCCCAAGTGTTGGGATTAAAGGCGTGCGCCACCACCGCCCTGCGGGAGTTTGTTTTTGATGCAGTCTCATTAACTTGCTAGGTAGGCTTGAACTTGACATCCTTTTACATCCTCTAAAGTAGCTGGGGTTCCAGTGCTATGTCTCCAAAACAGACATCTGGGATTTTTTTCTCTCTTTCCCTCTCTCTCTCTCTCTCTCTCTCTCTCTCTCTCTCTATATATATATATATATATATATATATATATATATATATATATATAATTTTTTTTTCATTAAATTTCAGTAAGGCTAAGAAATTCAGAAACCTGTAGCCTCTTCTGCAACCTAGCACCTAACTAGTGTCAGGAAAACGCTTTCTTAAATGGTCATTTGATCCACGACTCTGCCCTTAAGCATGAAGCAATTTGAAATTATTCTCATTTGTTGTTCCAGGATTAAGTCAGATTCTTGAGGTGGAGTTGCCTTCTCTCCACTGCCTGACCGAGTAAAGAGAGGCCAAAGGCAGTGCATGGCTCCCCCTCACAGACTGCAAGATGGGCGGAGATGAGATGTTCAAATAGCAGTCCTCTGGAACTATTTTTACTTATCAAAAGATAATGGGCCCTGAGATGCTCAGTTCTCTTAATCTGAGTAGGTTGGCTTTCTATGCGGTCTAATCAGAAAAAAGGGAAATGAGCTAATGCAATACTAAGCCACCCAAAGCCTCAGATTCTTAGGTTTCTGACTCATCTCGTCATACTTTCCTTCACCTCACCAGAAGGCAACAAACAGAGAAAGAGAGGGCACCCTGGGTTCTTGGGGTTGCCACAGAAAAGTACCATGCACTTGGTATCTTATAAGAAACAGAAGGTGACTCACTTATACTTCTAGAGCATGAGTCAAGATGTCAGCAGGGCTGGCTCCCTCTGGGGAGCTGAGGGAGAATCGGTTCTCTTTTGTGGTTTGCCGGCAAGTCTCAGCTTTCCCAAACATCACTCCCAATCCCTGCCCCCATTTTTTTTATGGCCTTCTCTCTGTGTCCAAATTCCCATCCCATCACAATGCACGTCTGATTAGGGCTCACCCTAATACAGTAGGATCCGGTATGTCTCCATCTCAACCTATTACATCAGCCAGGGCCATTTCCCAATAGACCATATTTCTCTCCGATGTTCTGGGTGGGTATGAGCCAAAGAGTGCATTGC
This sequence comes from Microtus pennsylvanicus, assembly GCF_037038515.1. NCBI lineage: Eukaryota > Metazoa > Chordata > Mammalia > Rodentia > Cricetidae > Microtus > Microtus pennsylvanicus. The sequence continues at coordinate 26,525,888 of NC_134584.1, forward strand.
CCAGGCCAGTCCAGAAGAGGCAGTGTAGAGCACTCCAGAAGCCACCTTCGTCCTCACCTTCTGTGTATGTCTCGAATGTACAAGACAGCCCAGACTCACACCTCTGTGTGCCTGTCATGGCCCTGCTTCTCACCTGTGTGAGCTTCTTTCCTAGATTTGCTTCTGTTTTCCTGCTTACCAAACAAAGACAATGCTAGCTCTAACTTCAAAGACTTAGGACCATCATGGGCATTAATCAACACGGAGTTTTTGGAGCCGTTCCTGGCACATGATTTTGTGTTCAATAAATAATTACCAGCTGCTTGTATTTTCTAAATACCTTTTGTTCACAGGAGGCACCTGAGGCATTTGGGACAAAAATGGCATATTCAAAGTTCTGACTCCAAAGATCTAACTGGGGAGACTTTAACAAAGTAAGTGGCAATACAAACTTGCTGCTGTTCATGCTGCGGGGTGAGTGCCCTTCTGGTAATTTCATGGTGGTAATTAAAAAGGTTGACAGTTGGTGTACTGACAATCCTCTAGGGATAGATGAAGGTGTTTCCACAAGGAGCAATCATTTTGGCATTTGTATGGAAGTCACAATTTAATGACAGCCTGCCCACACAAACACACACAATACACACTCCTTAAATTGTCTCAATTTTCCAGGTGCCCTCAGGGAACAAGTAGTACCAGTATCATTTTCAAACTGTGGGGATATGAGACCCAAAGAGGAGAAAAAGAGATTATTCCTGAGTCATCCAACATATCCCAGATGCAAGTCTAGCTCTCTTTGTGACATGCTAAAACACTGGGAAGAAACACCATACGTTTCCAAGAGAGCTGTACCTCTTGACAGTGACAGCAAATGGATGAATATGGTTCTATGCCTCTGCTTTCATGACCTCTTGGGTTTTCAAAGCAGTTTGGAGGGCTGGGGAGATGGCTCAGTAGGTAAGGGCACTTGCTATGCACGCATGAATACCTGTGCTTGAAGCCCTAGAACCCAAGTGAGAATTCAGGCTGCTTGTGTCTGCAGCCTAGAACTAGGGAACAGAGAAAGACAGATCCTGGGAACTTGCTGACTCATTCTAACAAGCTTCCAGTTCAAGAAAAAACTTGTCTCAAAGAAATAAAGTAGAAAACCATAGGGGAATGTAGTAATATGAGTGGCGGGCCCAGCACCCCGGCCGCCTGGCTAGCTTATGCCCCGAAATAATTACATGGACACTGTATTCTTTTAATCACTGCTTGGCGCATTTCTGTCTAGCCTCTTCTTGGCTAACTCTCGCACCTGGACTAGCCCATTTCTAATATTCTATGTAGCACAGCTAGGTGCACTTACGGGGAAGATTCTAGCCTACGTCCATCCTGGGTCGGAGCTTCATCGCGTGTGTCCGCCCAGGAGCCGGGAGCATGGTGTCTCTGCTCCAGAGAGCAGGGCTGTCCGTCTGAACTCACTTCCTCTTCTTCCCAGCATTCTGTTCTGTTTACTCCACCCACCTATGTTCTAAGCTATGAGCCCAAGCAGTTTGTTTATTACTTAACCAATGAAATCAACAGATTGATATATGACACTCCCACATCAGGGGAAGACATCCAACATCTTCTCCTGGTATCTGTATGAGTGCATGTGCCATACACATAACACACACGCACACACACCACACACAGCATACCACACACACACACACGCCATACCACATACACACCATACCACACACACACACACACACATGCACACCACACCACACACCCACCACAGGATTGGTATCTGCCACCAAATGGCTCCCACAGACCATTTGGAAGAACAAAAAGCAGATGTTTTTGTAACAAGAGGTAGTTGCAGATATCTTGAAGTAAGATTTAGTCACATCACTACTTTAACATAATTGGTAGGCCTGTTTTTAGAATGTCACTGTTTAATTGTGAAAAATCACATGTATTGCTACATTATACATTCATTTGTAAGCAATTTGATAGTGCTCCTGGATATAATTGCAGTCTGATTTGTAACCATGTGCATTTACTTTATGGATCCCCAAACGTTATTCCAAGATAAAGTCTTTTGGAGCCACCAGGCTGGTAGAAATCATAGCATAAATCAGGACTCTGTCATATCACTTGAGGCAGGACTAAGGCCCTTCCTCCCTATCTAGGTTGAGCAAGCATCCCTCTATAGGTAATAAGCTCCAAAGAGATCATGGCTAATCTTTATCCACCTGATTGGATTAAGAGATGTGAGGGCATTAGCAAGGCATGCCTTGGGTTGCATTTGTGAGGTCATTTCCAGCAACTAAGAGAAGACCCCCCCTGGATGTGTGCAGCACCGTCTCATGGGCTGGGAACTTGATCTGGATAAAAAGGTTAAAAGTGGGGGAGGAGGGAGATGGAAGCAACAAAGGATGCCAGCATTCCCTGCTCTCTGCTTGTGTCTGCTGGGATGGGAGGAGTCTTCAGGCACATGCCCCTATAGCAGTGAGCTCCACTATGCCTCGGGCACTGTGCTGAGCTTTCCCTCTTAAACTAGAAGTCAGAAACAAATGCTTCTCTGAAGTTTCTTCTGTTAGTAATTTGTCATTGCAATGAGAAAAGTGACAAACACGTTTTCCTAAAATGTAAGTGAATGTGTATGCACTTTATGATGGTCCTTGGGAAATATGGCCGTTCACAGTGGTGTCTGAATCTTAACACGGGGTCCCAAAAGTACCAACACCACCAGCTAAGTACAAAAGAAAGATGCTCTGAGGGAGGGGCAGGAGCAGTGGGTTTATTTGAGGGCAGCAGTCAGCTCCTGCTCCCCAAGCCCTGTGAACCAGCCTCTGCTGTGCTGGGAAGCCTGCGTCCACTAAAACCAGCCACAGTTTTTTCCTCTCATTCCTTAATTCCTTAATTGGCCACATAAATGCATCATCCTGGAGCCTTTTCAATTAGCTTTCAGCATGAGTTCACTGGACCACAAGGTTTTCAAAATCACACCTTATCAAACCAAAGAGTTTAATGCAGCAGAAGAAAGAAAGAAAGAAAGAAAGAAAGAAAGAAAGAAAGAAAGAAAGAAAGAAAGAAAGGAAGGAAGGAAGGAAGGAAGGAAGGAAGGAAAACAGGCAAGAAAGGGAAGAGAGAGAGACAAGAAAGAAAGGAAGGAAGAAGAAAGAAAGAAAGAAAGAAAGAAAGAAAGAGAGAAAGAAAGAAAGAAAAATGGCCTTTGTGTTCAAAGAGCACTGGCTCATCAAGAGGGCATATTTGGCTCATAGGGCTGTAATTTAATTCCTTAAATCTTGCTTCCTGCTTTGTCTTTTGCTTTTCCCCTTCTCTCTTTTCTCTATACCCTTCACTGGCTCTCTCTGAAATCCCAATTTAGAGATTTTTCTGGTAAGAAATTCCATTGGTAGGGTTTATTCTCCACTTAAGAAAAGAACTGAACTTCTAAGGGAGGTCTAGAACCAGACTTGGGGGACTCTAATCATGACTTTTGCTATCTTAATCCTTAGTTTGACTCAGAATGAGACTCAAGAGATTGTTTTAGATATTGGAGGGGTCCATGAAGAAGACATCCTCAGTTACTCGCTAATACATAAACCACACAATCTCTCCCTAGAAATGGGCTCCAATATTCGGCTAACAGCAATCAAAAATATTTGGGAGGAAACACCTCTATACGGGATGTGAATAGACTTTCCATTTTCCCATAAGCAATGCTGTATAGTGTTTGTCTATGTTAGACATACTGTAAGTAAGCTAAAGGTGACTTGAAGTATGCATGCCCTGCATAAATCACGCGATTGTTATGCCATTTTATGTGAGAGTCATGAGGATCCATGGATTTTGTTATTCATAGTGGGTCCTGGAACCAACTCTTCATGGTTTCTGCCAGTTTACCAGTAGGTAGGGGCAGCCCCTAGTTTGTTAAAAAAAAAAAACAACAACAACAAACAAACAAACAAAAAACCCAGCAGCCTGTGGCTCCTATAAACCCAGAGAGCTGGCCCAGGGTGTGCTCTACAAAGACTGGGTTTCTTCTGCTTAGCCTGAGAAACTGACTGAAAACAGAGCAAGGCCTGAAGGAAATTGAGGACAGATGCTCCACTATCCAAGATCTGTCTGCTCAGCTGCCTCCTCCTCCGAGTCCCTGGACCAGAGAAACAGCCGCCAGGCATTCCCCGGAGATAACTTCAGACAATTTTCATCTCTTGGAAATGGGCCTGGTACTCTGGTTGGAATTTAGTGTAAACGGGATGGTGTGTCACGCATCTCTGAGCTCCCATAAAACAGATAGTCTTATTTCTCTTTTTTCAGGGACCCTTCTAGTCCCCACTCTTCCTCCCAAAGTTCCCAAACACATGAACCCCAGTGTTGCATGCTCATTTTTGAGATCATATTAGTGAAATATAGTAAATAAAAATTTGAAAGGTAAAACTCATAATATACTAAAAGTGATACATATAATTTGTGACCTAGATCCTCTACATACGTATTACAGTTCTGTAATTTGATTTTCATGGGGAACTCCTAGCTGTGAGAGCAAGGGCTGTCTCTCTGACTCTGTTGCCTGCTGGATTACTTCATCTAACCTTGGTGGAGGAAGGGGTGCCTGGTCTCACTGTAGCTTGATATTCTATGGCTGCTGATACTTATGGGATGCTGCCTGTATCTGAAGACAAACAGTGGAGGAGGCATGGATGGGGTCAGGGGATATAGGGGAAGACTAGGAGGAGGGGATGCTTTGGTATGTAATAACAAGAAAATAAAAAAAAAAAACAACTCAGAGGGAACAAGGTTTTGTAAAGGAGACAATACATGGCCTTGAAAGATGAGCCGATTTGACTCAAGGAGACAAGGGAGGATGCGGGAGGCTTTGAGGACTACGGGAAAGCTTGTTGAGAGAAGAACGGGAAGTACCCTTGCCCAGAACCTGAGCAGCTCTGGGAAACTTCTGAAATCACTGTAGTCTGACCTTGATCGTGAGGCAAAGTCTAAACCAAAGTGACTGGAATAAGAACACAGGGCAAAGACTATGGTGCTGTTTGTTAGTGTGGCCGGAGTGATATATCCATCTGCGACAATGTGTTCTCAGCCACAGCACCCCTGCCTGTGGCCCAGAGCCAACCTCCTTTCTATCTCAGAGCCCCATCACCATATAACAGTGTCCAAAGTCATGTCCAATTAATGCCCGTCACTGCCGCCTCTCTAGTTCAGGACCCAGTCTCTTCTGCGTCTCTGAACAGCCCATGCCTGCCCCACCTCCACACTTTTGTCTCATTACCGTGTATTCTGCACACAGCTGCACGAATCTGCATGAACTTTACACAGTTCACTTCCCTGCCTAAAGTCCTCCAAGGCTTCCCACAGCATCCGTTTAGTTCCTCCTCGACCAGAGCCAGAAGGTCCTCCTTGACCTGCCCCAGCCCTTTCCTCTACCCCAAGCCGTTCTAGAGATGATGAAAGCTCACAGTGAGTCTGGAAAGGACTCACTACGCACCACGGAGTCTGTCGGAATGTGGTCCTGGAATGAAGTCGTGTGAGATTTCTGAATGCTTGTGAGAAAACTCCAAGAAACCAAAATAAGAGAGTCTTGCGACCTCAGATTCTTAAAAAACAAAAGCAAACAAACAAAAAACCAAAAATCAAAAGCAACAAAAAATGGAATTATTCTAGTATTATGTTTGGGTTATGACTCTCCCAGGTATATTAACTAAGAGTGAGTGTCCTTCAGATTATTCTTTACAGCTGGCTCATTCTCCCCATGAGTAGCCCTACAACTTATAGACCCCTCCCACCGTGCTGAAGAAGCTGAGACAAAGAGGGCTGACGTCAGTGGCAGAACTGAGATGGGACCCCGGGTTCCCCCGTTGGGCTGTACCTCTAGCTTTCAGATATGGTTTGAGTGTCCCCCGATTGGCTCGTGTGTTGGAATCTAATTTTGAATGTGAAGCATTAGGATGTTGAATAATCTATCACAGACTTGTCTCTCCGATGGGTTAGCTAATCCCAAGGGACCAACCCTAAACACACACACATACACACACACATTTATATACATCACACTAATAATTAAAGTTAAGAAACTAACGGTAAGTTGTGAGGACACAGGAAGAGCTGGTTGGAGGGGAGAGAGTGAAGAGTAGAAATTACGTAAACAGAGTATTCGTGTATGAAATTCTAAAAAAAATTGAAAAAAGAAGTTGGAAACATTATTCATATTTAATGTTTACAGATGGGACTTTTGGGAGGTGATATGGATTAGATAGTGTTATCAGGGTGAGCTTACCATGTCTAAAGTATTGGTGATTTTATTAAAAAAGGAGAGCAGTTAACGTGTGTGTGTGTGTGTGTGTGTGTGTGTGTGTGTGTGTGTGTGTGTGCTGGAGAGAGAGAGAGAGAGAGAGAGAGAGAGAGAGAGAGAGAGAGAGAAAGAGAGAGAGAGAGAGAGAGAGAGAGAGAGAGAGAGAGAGATTCTCTGTCTTTTTCTCTTCTTCTTCATCTTTTTCAACGAATAAATCCAGCTTTAAGGATTCCATTACACAAATGAAAAACTAACTCTCCCAACTTCCTCGTCTTCTGCACCTGGGGCAGTGCTGGCCGAGATTCAGCAGATGATGCGGAAGCTGCTCGGGCTGGGCTGTCCATAGGAAAGCAGATGTTCATGCAGACCCATGCTGCACCACTGAGAACTGTTATAAATTCATACAGACACAGAGAACAATGTGAAAGTGGGCCAGCGAGTGGTTAACAGTAGTCTCTGTACAGAGAAGGGCAGTACTTTCTGCTGTACTTTTTCTTGCATGTGTGCAAGTAAACAGTCCATATATAATAGCAACAGAATAGTTCTTTGTCCAAATGCCACCTTTCATATGAAGCTCCTTCACTCCCACATCCACACACTCATCCTTACTTTTTAGTCCCACCTTGTTATCATCATGGATTATAGCTCTGTGGGCATCACCTAGTTATTTTAGTGACTTTTCTGCCTCCCGGGGCTGTGCTTCAGATAAAGTTTCAACACTCCCCGAAGGTTCATATGATGGAGGTTTAGCCTCTAGTGTGGCCTTGTTGAGGTGGGGAACGAGTAAGAAGTGGGTTCTAATGAGAGATAATTAGGGCCCAGATAATTAGGTGCACCCTCATAAATGGATGTGTGGTGTCTCAAGGGGTTGAGTCAGGTTTCCTGTGGCTAGATTAGCCCTCTGGAGAGTGGGCTGATGGGAGCCAGGCTACTCCGTGCCTTGTCCTCTTCTGCTTCCTATATTGTGACATAGTCAGGAAGCTCTGGCCAGAATTCCAGTGCCTTCTCGTCACCAGAATCATGAGCTAAATAATAATAATAAATCATGAGCTAAATAAACATCTTTGTAAGTTCTCTGCCTAGCCAGACGCAATGGAACATGCCTGTAATACTTGCATTGGTAAGGTTGAAGGGGGCGAGTCATTACTTCAAGGCAAACTTGAAGTCATTACTTCAAGGCAAACTTGGGCTACAGATCTCTAAAAGGAATCATCCAGAGTTGCTGTAGCAACACAAAGGACCAAGATAACTCTCTAAAGTATGAATATGAAGATTCTTGTCTGTTGTGCTCACTACTACGTTCCTAGACCCTAATAATGAATAAAAGAATGAATTGGAAGATTTTTTCTATAGTTCACCATAGGCCACTTCTTTACCTGACACAGGTCCAGACTGGAGGCCGGCACAGCTATGAGTCCCAGGTTCCTTCCAGTTCTTATCTCAGCCCCATGCCCTCCGTGCCAAAGGACTGTTGCCAGTGGGAAGACAGCCTTAGTCCAACACTCTGCACTGTTACCTGTTCTTGTCTTTGTGTGTATCGGTTTGCATTCTTGAGAAATTTCATTCATAACCAGTTTCATGTTAAATCTGCCCACTTCTGTCTGTCAACATGGTCCAGTTCTGTCTTCCTGGCCACACAGAACAGCCGTTTGGGCAGTGTAAAGAAAGCCAGGTGCTAACTCCTTTCAGACCAGTAGTTGACATTCAGAAATCTAATCCTTGGCCCCAAGCTTCCACTGTACAAATTCTATAGCTCTTCAACAGCCTTAGGAGGCAAAGGCAGTCCACACAGACTCAGAGGCAGACACAGCTGGGATTCCCTTATTGCAAAAGAACATGAGAGTATCTCTAATCCCAGCCTAGCAGACAACTGAATTCTGTGAAATAAAGGCGGGGGGGGGGGGGAACCTAGAGAAATCACACTCAAAACCATTTGGCAAAATGATATTATTGCTGTGTCTATGACTGTTTCTCATTTGACTTCTTAAACCATTAAAACATTGATATAAAAACATCAAAGAAAGCCCTGACATTTCAATTGTCATCACAGCCTCCTTCTAGTTCCTGAGTGTGAGTGCACAGCCTCTCAGATTTTACTGCCATTCTGCAAGCATGGACTTGCATTCTGTGATTAAAAACTCTTTTGAGGAAAAAGAGTGCTTTTGAAGCCTCCTCACTATAGTTTTAGAAGAATAGGTGGATAAAAGAGAATTTTGAAACTCAAGTGCTCAAATTCATCTTGACTTCATCATCAAATCATTGGAGGGTCTAAAAGAGTTTTTGTTTGGGTGAGTTCTATGTATCAGTATTTATTAACATACATTGAAATTGAAAATTTAAAAATATTTATGTATTCATTAAAATAAAAAGGGTATTGGGCTGGAGAGATGGTCCAGCTGTTAAGAGCACTGGCTACTCTTCCAGAGGACTTGGCTTCGATTCCCAGCACTGACCTAGCAACTCATAACCGTCTGTAACTCTACTTCCAGGGGACCTGACACGTTTTCAGGCATGCATGTGGTACACAGACGCACATGCGAGCAAAGCATCCAGACACATAAAATAAAACGAAAATATAAATAAATAAATGAAATGAAAGAGGTTCTGTAACAGGTTATCATAACAGTTTCATGAAGAAAGAACATATTTTCACAATGAAAGAACACTAAAGGACAGTACTGAAATTATTTTGCATTTTTGCAAGTTCTTTAAAGTTTAACCTAACAAAAGACATCTGGAATCTCATCTCTGCTTCTGCATTTAATTTGCTGTAAGATTTTGCTTTGGTTGAAGTATTTGAGGGAAATCTAGTCAAACACTATAATAGCAGTCAGGCTTCCATAGTCCCAACTCCCACATCTGCAGAGTCACCCAAGCAAAGAGTAAAAGGAGTTTTAAAAAAATGTGCCGGTATTAAACATGTGAGGACCTCCCCCATTCCTGTCATTATTCCTTAAACAGCACATGATAACGACCATTTATGTGATGCTTACATCACGTCAGGTATTGCGAACAATCCAGAGGTGATTTGAAGTACACGAGAGAATATATGTAAATTGCACAGCATTTTCCATGGAGCACTTAGGCATCTGCGCATTCTGCTATGCTCTGGGGATCCTCCATGAATAGGAGGTGGGGGTGGGGTGCTATCTGTAACCGAAAAAGGGAGGGATGCTTTCGTATACGTTTTCTCAGATGATTGACAACGGTCTCCTTTGTTACTCTCTAAAACATGACACCAGAGGGACTTTGGCTAAAGAGCAGTTACTGAGATGCAACTCTGCAGAAAGGCACACGCTTGTCATGCTCAGGACCTTCAGTTCATGCCCCTGCATCAAAAAATCCCCTTTTATTAATTATAGTTCCTAAATGACATCAATGAACTTCTTCGCTGGTACAATAAATGCTTCTAAACTACCTCACACTTGGAACAGATTCTTTTGGCACATTGTATATTGGTCATTTGGCACTGAATTGCAAACGCAGTTGATGATTTGTACTTCTTATTGTACAATATCAAAATATGCGTGCTTATAGCCTGGGCAAGTTAATCAGCAAAGTCTTTTTTTTTTTTCCGAGACAGGGTTTCTCTGTGGTTTTGGAGCATGTCCTGGAACTAGCTCTTGTAGACCAGGCTGGTCTCGAACTCACAGAAATCCGCCTGCCTCTGCCTCCCAAGTGCTGGGATTAAAGGCGTGCGCCACCACCGCCCAGCTTCAGCAAAGTCTTTTAAGTGTTGGGGAACTCATAGGTTCATAAGGAAAACACAGACTTTTTTTTTCCAAGAAATTATTTTTGTGCTAAGAAGTTTGAATCTTAGGCTGGTCTCCAGTTCAACAATAGAGCACTAGATAGCAAGTTTGAGGCTGGGATTTCATCTCCAGCACTGCAAAAAGACAGAAAAATACATTTTATCATGGCAACAAACATTACCACTTGTTTTCTTTCAATGCCATGTTCTTCACAGCTTGGTCCTGAAAACCTGACAAGCAGCGAAGAGAAAATAAAAGACAGATCCATGTTCACAGGAAAGCCAGGGTGAGGTGGTTACTGAAGGGCCACCAACTATCAGAGCACAGACCAAGGAGTTAGCTCATCTCAGTAGGGGGTCTCTGTGGGTGAGCAGGTTCAGGCTGCAAACACCAGGGAGGAAGAAGATGCAGCTGAGTTTTAGGGCACACAGGTCAATCATTCACAAACACTGCACTTGTGCCCAAAGAAGCCTTTGTCTTTCCAAACCTTAGGGAAGAAGCTTTGCCAATTGCCTATGGGCACTGGTTCTTGTCACGGCTGTATACATGTCAACAATACACACTCATTCTGGATTTCATCTGCTCCTTACACATTCACTGAGCACTTCCTGGGCACTCTATTCTGTGCTTGAAGTGACAGACTGATTTTATTCTGGTTTTGTAAGATCCCTGCCAAATATTTCAATCTGAATAACCATAGACAGTCAGTCACTTGTCAAACAAAAATAGGTTCTACGAAAAATGTGGTAGGTTCGGCTTGTTACTCAAATGAACATGATTTTGTTCCTTATAAGAGCCCATATACCTGGTTTGAAACACAAATGCTAAATGCTAACTTGCTAAGCTAGCTATGTGAACTTGACATAAACTATAGTCATGAGGGGAGGGAATCTCAGCTGAGAAATTGGTCCCATAAGATCTGTCTGTAGGCAAGCCCACAGGGAATTTTCTTAATTAGTGAAGTGAGAGGGATTAGCCCATCGTATTGTGGGTGGTGTCATTCCTGACCTTATGGTTTTGGTGCTGTAAGGAAGCAGGCTGCTCAAGACAAGAGAAGCAAGCCAATAAGCAGCACCCCTCCATGGCCCGTGCATCAGCTCCTGCCTAGGTAAGTTATATAAACCCTCTCATTCCCAAGCTGCTTTTTGTCATGGTGTTTCATCACAGCGATAGTAACCCTGACTAGGATATTCGCCATCTTATTACATGAACTGATAATCAAATGAGCTGGTAAACTAGCTTTTTAATAAAGCCATATGAACATGTTTAAACACCAAACTATATCAAAGCATAAAAAAACACTGCCTTGGTTACGTCAGTATGCCAGATTTTACCCACAGTTAATCTACACCACAGAGTAAGAAATGCAAATAACATCATAAGATTAAAACAATTTGACCTTGAAAAAAACCTTCCTAATGAGTCCTAGAAATCCCCCAAGGATTCCTGCAGATCACAGTTTGAAACCCAGAACTCTGGAGAAGTATGGAGATTGACTGCCTCGACAGATACTTGACTTGTGGCTTTAACCAATGGAGCCATGAACTGGACAGGTACGAGTCATAGGAGGTTGTACTGCTGTACCTGCTAACCATTTCTCTGCTAATCCTCCAAGGCCACTGTTTCCTGGATCACAGCTCTTCCCTAATCCTCAAAGACTTGCTAATCTGAGAGTGAGAAGATGCATATAAAAATACCCCAGGAAAAAATCTTCTTCAGGCTTGGCCAGAGCTGCCTAAACCACTTCCTCCTTCCCCTGGATTGAACTCTGCTTCTAGCTGGGCAGTTCCATGGCAGAGAATTCTCACACCTACTTGGAGCCAAAAAATATGGGCAAGAGGTGTTTACTCTTTTCTTTTTCCCTTGTATCACAATGCATCTTTGACGGCTTTGTCCAAAAATATACTCTAAACAAAAGTAGGTAAGCTTTTATCACTGTGTGGGGAGAGGCAGTCATAAGAGCGTGATGTGTTCTTGGATCCTTGTATGCTTCTAACAATCCGCAATTACGAGTAACGCAATAATACACGTCTGCAAATATGGAGGTTTACACCGCTGGAATTTCTTCTAAAGCCCAATGCCTCTACTTCTTGGATTCAGCCAGTTTACACCTGACCGCCGGCAGGAAACACATTTCTGCGGCATAGTTTGGTTGGGTACCAGAGAAACTCATGATCTGTAGGCACCACAACCTTCACTCTCACAGAGGGCTCCTCTGTCTTCACAGCAAATGTTAGGAATGAGAATGGTACTTAGGGGATGTGCGAGGAGAGCCAAGGTGATGTTGAAGGGGCAGGATCCAGAAAGCAGGAAGTAAATCACCAGATGTAAATGGTTCTGAGCATATGTGTGAATCTGATTCTATGATGATGAAGTGGGCAGAGTCTAAATACTTGATGTGAAGAAGGAATGTAGGAAATTATCCCACAAACAAAGAGTCTGGGATTGTGGTTAACAAATGTGGATTTTGGATCCGCTATATTTATTTTCCGGTTGTATAAGTACATGTATGGCCTTGGGAAAGTGACCAAGATTCTCTGAGCTTTGGTCTTGTCACAGAAACAGAAAGTATGCATGTTATCGTTAATAGAGGTGTGTGTGTGTTTAGCCAGCACAGAAGCCCAGCTGCTGCAAGAGAGGAAAGGAGAAGGCAAATACCTGTAACCTCAGCACTTGAGGAGTGGAGGCAAGATCAGGGCTTCAAAGCCAGCCTCGGCTACATAGTGAGGTCAAGGTCAAGGCTAGCTGGTACTACATGAGATTCTATACCACAATGACCCAAAAATCAAGGCGGGGGGGAGGGAGACAAATAATCAAGATACATATTTTTGTCCAATCCCTATCATTGCAATATTCCCCCAGCCCCCACACCATTGTGAGATTTTAGGTGTATCCCTTGACAAAAGAGAAAAAAAAAGAAAAAAATACCCTCACCATTTCTCTTCAGGTAGCATGCTCTACAAAAATCCCTCTCTTTCCGGGGTTCATTAACCTTTCCTTCCCTGCCCCTCTGGCTGCCTTCTGCCAACCACGCTGTTCTCTGCACAGTCCCTTACAACTGCTCTGCTCGTCCCCCACACTTGGATAAGTAAGCTCAGTAACCAAATCCTGCTCAAATCTCCCTGCCTTTAGTGTGTTACCTGATCCACAAGGGACTGCACAAATACAATGTCCTCTGCTTGAACTTTAGGGAAGTATGCTCCCCAAGCCCTGCAACTTCTAAGTGACTTCAGCCCATAAGGACTTGCTACTACACATACCCTTGCCCCAGGTGCCTCCTCTGGCTACACTTTCTACTTGCTAACTGGATCCTATGGGCTTCAATAGCCAACCCCTCCCAGTGTTTCTTCTGGGCCTGACCGTCAGTTACTCCCATCAAAGATGTCTGGGTTCTCATGGCCACCACCATCAGGATAACCAAAGCCTTCAATCACATTTCTTTTGGTGTAAATATTTAGAATAGCTTTCAAGTCCCAGTTGAATGTTGACTGATATTAAGCCTGAGTTTTTCCTACTGTAAAATAAAGCTAGTGAGCAATACCTATCTCCAACAAGTAGCATGAGAAAGAAATAATAGTGTTCTCCAATAGAGTATATAAGAATTAATGAATAAAATAAAAAAAAAACTGGTGGACTTGGCTTCTTGTAGCAGCTTATTTTTTTCTTTTTTGTTACCCACCAGCTCCCAAATCATTTGTACAGGGACTTGTTGTTACTTATGGAGCTCAGCCTTTTCTTGGCTCTCATTTTAATCTGTTTCTCATTATCCATATTTAACCTCGGGGCTTTTTTATTCCTTCCTCCATCCCTTCCTTCCTCCCTCTTTTTCTTCCTTCCTTCCTTCCTTCCTTCCTTTCTTTTCTTTTCTTTTCTTCTTTTTTTCTTTTTCTTTTTTTTTTTTTACTGTATCTCCTGTCTGTCTGTCTGGTGGCTCCCTGGCTTCTGGCTCTGGGTATGTCCCTCTCTTTCTCTTCTCTCTTTTTCCTAGATTTCTAGATTCCTCCAATATTTTTTCTCTGCCTGTCAGCACCTCCCCCCCCCCATCGATCTTCTGCCTCTTTGTTTAGGCAGACAAGGTGAAACAAATGCAACACATCTTTATGTCATCAAACAGGTGAAGCACAAACAAATGTAACACATTCTTACATCATTAACAAAGGCAGCAGAAACAAAAGTAACACACCTTTACACCGTTAAAGTAATGTTCCACAGCATAAGCAAATGTAACATCTTTTTACACAGTTAAATATTCCACAATAGCCCCTGCTTGTCTTTCAGCTTTATTTCTCACCTTTTTCTCATAGAGACACCTAGCACTACAGAATTTCCAGTTTCTTGAAGTCTTCCTAGGTTCCCCTACAAATTTTGGGATGATGTATTTTATTTTATAAAACTTCTCTGCAGCTGACATGACATACATGTTCAGTGTGTGTGTGCATATATATGGAAGAAGAGAATGCGGCAAGGGATGGGGGAAAGAAGTGAGAGAGTATTGGGGTGTGCATAGTAAGGAACATAACATTCAGGGATCCTGTGAAAATGTGAGCAGAGTGTAAAGGCACAGACAGCAGGCACCCAGGAGGCAGGGATAAGAGATCTATGTAGAAAACAATTCCAGGCTCTTCAATAGGAGGCTATAAGGGGGGGGGGGGCATGAGACTGAGATATGTCTCCAGTCTGACTTTGTAGTCGTGTCCTTCTGACATAGCAGGTGGCTCCACCACCCAGCACTCAAAGTAAGATAAGCCAGTGGTGGCATCAAGCTGGAGTGAGGAGCCAGGTGAGTCTAACAGAGACACGATGTCATGGAGCACAGGTGAGTCTAACAGAGACACGATGTCACGGAGCACAGGTGAGTCTAACAGAGACACGATGTCACGGAGCACAGGTGAGTCTAACAGAGACACGATGTCACGGAGCACAGGTGAGTCTAACAGAGACACGATGTCATGGAGCGAGCGCTGAGCAAGTTTCTCGAGTCAGTGCTGCTGAAGCTCAAAAGCCTTCAGTGCACATCGCAGTGTGTTTTGCGTTTTGCTGGCTATAATACCAACCCAATCCATCACCTAACTTCTCTCTCTTTGGTTCTGCATGGCATCTTAGCCCCAGGGAGCAGAACGCTCAGGCTGAGTGTCTCACGGGAGAGAGGCGGGTTCCTGCCCTACCCTGCAAATCTGGTAAGGACCAGTGGGAAAAGGCTCATGTTTCTGTTGTTGAAATGGAATGTACAAACAGGGGATGTGATTCATGTCTGTAGACACATAGTATTCCCGACAGCTGATCAGGAAATGCCATTTTGTGTCTGGTAAAGCCTCTTCAAAAGTTTGATGGAGACTTGATTGGAGCAGATGTTTTCAAGTTAGGGCTTAGTATCTCTTCAAGGACTCAGTCTATACTCCCACTATGTTCTGAGAAAACCTTCATGTCCTCCTCTCCCTCTGCTGTCTCTCTGTGTCTCTGTCTCACTCCTTTTCCTTTTACACACGGGGGGGGGGGAGAGAAGAGGGAGAGAGGGAGAGGGAGAGAGAGAGAGAGAGAGAGAGAGAGAGAGAGAGAGAGAGAGAGAGAGAGAGAGAATTTATTTGGAAAACAGCTTCAGACAGCATGAGGCATGCTTTAGACTGGAATATGCTGTTTGTTTGCCAGGCAGAATGAGCTTCTCTTAATTTATAGGCAATAAAGATAATTCAAAATATTTAAAAGGACAAATAAATCCAACTCTCAATTTGTGCTCAATAAATAGGGGAAGGCCAGGGAGGAGGGCAAACATCTACAAATTAAATATATTTACAGCCTGACTGTGGCCTCTCCCAAAGGAAATGAAAGCTGACCTGACGATCAGAGAGGGATTTTATTTATCTGATCATTTGTGTGCTTATTTGCTTTGCAGAGACGCACCTAAATTTTCTGTCTAGATGCCAGAGAGTTACTAGATCATAATAGGAACTATGTACCGCTTACGGATAACTGGTAATTGGAAGGTCTTCTGGAAATGATCCCTTAGACATTTTAACAGAAATTAAAGTGCATATTTGAATGAAAACCTGCCATTTCTTTGCCTAGAGCAACCGTAAGTGTAAACACTTCTGAGGGTCAGGGCAGAGCAGGACTTCTGCGCAGTGAGTAAATAGTGGCTGACGGGTTGATTAATACCGACGTATTTTACATTCCTCAAGATTTAACACGGTGATAAATTTGACTTGTTTAGACTTTTTCTTCAGTCTACCAATTTTGAGGCATGCCTCACACACACTTTGGGGATGCAAGGAGCCTCCCTTTGCCCTCCCTGACTCTTCTAACCATCAACCCTGAAGTCACACACAGCTAAGGAGTGGCAGAAGTGGGGTCTAAGGTTTGTCTGACAGACCAGAAAGGAATTCTAGAAGCTTTTTGTATTGGTAGACATCCCACTCCTCAGGAAGAAGAAGAAGAAGAAGAAGAAGAAGAAGAAGAAGAAGAAGAAGAAGAAGAAGAAGAAGAAGAAGAAGAAGAAGAAGAAGAAGAAGAAGAAGAAGAAGAAAAGTAGAAACAAACTTTGTTTCTCTAATCTGAAGGGTCATAGTCACATCATTTATCTACGTAGATCCAGAAACCCACGCACAGACAGCTTCTCCATCTGTCAGTCCTGCTTCCGGTACTGAGCACGATCAAGGTCGTGACTAGTGGGCTCATCTGGTCGCTTTCTTCTGTGACAGTGCTTGTTACTCAACGTTTGGGCATCTTAATAGCCATCTGGGGGGCTTCCCTTCCTCCTAAGGCAGAACTTGCCTCATACTCCCATTTGATCCCCATCACTACGAGTCTTTTAGCTACCGCACTGACTTCCGTCCCCTTGTGACTTTTATGAAGTCCTTGTTCTTGCTCGGCCCTCTTTGCTCTAGCTGCTAGGACACCCTCTGAAGTAAGCTCCTGTTCTCACTTACACTGGCTGGGCTTGCTACTGTTTTCCTTCTCCATTCACAGATATCCTAGTGTCTCCATGAACATCCCTCTCTTGGACAACCTCATTCTCACTGAAAACCTGCTTCTCTTTAAGCCTCTTCTTGTGACTTCCCAGTCTTGCTGTTTTCTAAGTTCCCCCAACACAGTCAACTGTGCCGCTCAGTTTTTAGCAACTGACTCAGTACAGTTGTGAATCGTCCCAAACGGGTCTATTTGTATGATTCATGTCTTCCACTGTAAGATAAGCCTTCTAAAGTCAGAAAGCTTATTTTTGGCTTCCATTTGTTCTGTAACTAGAGAAAAAGTCTAGGAGAGAATATATGATTCAAGGAGGATTTGGTGACACGGTTGTGAGTTACAGAGGCCTTTGGGGCCAGCCCAGCCCCTTATTGAGCTATGGTGATTAAATAAGTTACTTCATGAAAATCTCCAAGCAAAATAGGCACAAAGTAAGCCTCCTGCTACATACAGGGTGGGTCAAACTTTGGAGTCTCAGTCTTCTTGCCTGCCAAATGGAGGGGATTAATTTTGACAGAGTAGCTATAAAAATTAAATGCCAAAAATATGTAAAACCTCTTACATACTGTTTTTTTGGTTGGTTGGTTTGGATTTTTTTCTTTGTTTGTTTGTTTGTTTTGAGACAGGGTTTCTCTATGTAGCTTTGGTGCCTGTCCTGGAACTAGTTCTTATAGACCAGTCTGGCTTCGAACTCACAGAGATCTGCTTGCCTCTCCCTCCCGAGTTCTGGGATTAAAGGCATGTGCCACCACTGCCCAGCTCTTATATACTGTTTTACTAATGACTAGATCCAATAGATTGCAACATTTTTCTTATTAATGAACTCTGGCAAAAGAATGAGGCAGGATTCAATTCTGTAAATGCAGAGAGGAAGAACAGACCTATCATCTGCTCAGCTTGAGTGGTGTGGTGTTGAGCTATCTGGAGGAAGTTTACTTTATCAGGGGAAGAAAGCCTGAATAGATAGAAGCAGCATATAATGGCTCAACTCTGGGTCCAACAGAGACCCTATTGTGAAGGTTGTTGTCACCTGAGAACAATGGCCCAGAAATGGGAGTCAGGCCTGTCTCCTCAGTATGATCGTCCAAGTAAAAGCATAAGGAATGGACCTGCCAATCCTGTGGCAGCCAGCATATGAAGAGGCTCAGAGAACTCTAGGTAACATATTGCTAACAGACTTGCTTTCTTACCACATGATTGTTTGCCTTGTTCTGAGAGAGTCACAGAGTAATTGCCCTATGGGGCAACTACCATTATCAAGTGGTCCAGTCTCTGCCTGATCCTCCAGACCCATCCTCTGCCCTTCTGTGGTCTACTTCACACCATGGCTGTTAGGGATGGCTGCAGCTCTCCTTCCTTATACTGGATTCCAGAAGGATTAAGCCATGGGTAAGGGAGGGCTACCAGCAGGAAATACCAGCTTCCTAGAATAGGAAGACCAGCATCCGGGCTGGGAAAGAGCAGTAGTATTGTGCCCCCCACAGAAAGACACAGATAGCTATCTCTGGCACTCCCACTCCTTCACAGACAAATCCATCATTATCCTCCATTCTAGAAATGTCCCGTGAGCCTGGGAGCAGTACTGGCTGTTTTAAGTCACAGTTCTGGTGTGTGCTGGTGCTCGTTGGTGTCCCCTGTTCTGCCCATAGCGGTCACAGTTTCTTTATTAGAGCCTCTTTAACCTAAAGATACAACTGCTGGGATCTGTACTGTTGTGATTTTACAGACAACAGCCCTGGACCCCAGCAGAGGCGGCTCACCAAGAAAATGGAGTGGGGCTGGGTCTCAAAGCAGACGTGCAAGCATTCTGGGGGTGCTGAGCTTTGCTTTTATTCTGCCAATGCAGATTTTAGGGATAACCAAGATGGGATCCAGAGAACTCCAGGAATGTAATTGTGTGCTTTCATACCTGCCTGGCGACCTCCACAGGCCCTTGTGGCTAATGCTCATTCCTGCAGGCCCAGGATGTAGTAACTCTGCCGATGTCTTCCTTCTGTGTAAGGAAAAGTGCAAACCCAGGCCAGTGAGAAGGCTCAGAAGGAGGCTCTTGCTGTGCCAACCTGATAAGCTGAGTTCTGGTCATCTCACACAGTAGAAAAGGAGAGAACTAGCTCCTGACAATTGTACTCTGATCTGTACACACACACACACACTCCTCCCTCCCTCCCTCTCTCCCTCCCTCTCTTCCTCCCTCTCTCTCTCTCTCTCTCTCTCAAATAATTTTAAAAACAAAAGCTATAGTGGATAAAGAGATGGTTCAGCAGGTAAGGCTGCTCTTCTGGAGTACCAAGGTCATTCCAAGTACCCACAGAGGAGCTCACAACCATCTTTAGCCCTAGTTCTATGGGGTCCTTCTTCTGGCCTCCATTGGCACCAGGCACACATGCACTGCACAGATATCCATGCAGACATAAGCCCAGGCATGTAATTAATAAATATTAATTCTTAAAAATTGTTTTCAAAAAGAAGAAAGTACAAAACCTTTCAAATAGCGTCCATGTGGAGTCACTTCTGCTTGGCACAGTTCAGACTCCCAGTCAGATCCCAGGAGCTTGAGAACAAATGGGAAAAGGAAGCACGCCAGACATTTTAGGCCTATTGCACCGAGATAGCGCATGTGGTCATTTCCTGTTTCTTGTGGTCTCTTTTTTTCTCCTTGTAAGGAAGAGGCTAAACCACAAAGTTCCTCATAAATTTAGGATGTGGAGGTATGAGTCTTTTGCTCTGTGTCTGGGGTAGCGTTCCTTGATTGGTAGAAAGAGCACATGAGTGTGAGTACACACGATTGTCCTTCACATACCTGCCATGTCTTTTTGATAGCCAAGAGGCTCTTCACATCATCACGTTTTCCTCCTCCAATCAGGAAAGCCACAGGCAGGTAGGCACCCACTGACTCTCCCACAGAGATTAATACTCAATTCAGAACTTGGCTGTAAACAAAACCAAACTTAAAAGAACAAAACCAACACTTGACCATAAGACTTTTACAGCTTGGAATGGTTTTTATTACTATTATTATTAACAGTCCCGATACATAGCCCAAGCTTGTCTCAAGCTTTCAATCCTTCTTCCTCAGCATCCTGAGTGCTGGGATTATCAGCAATGTTTCACCATTCAGTTTGGTGTTTGGATCCTTTTCCTTTGTGCCCATCAGAATTCCTTGTTCTTATGAGAGACTTCTTTCATTCCTATGCAATCCTTAAGGTCTGAGTTGTGCAGCCTGGGTTTATTCTGGTTTAATCACTCTCTGGGCTTGGGTTTTGCCATGAGCTGATCCTGGGAAAAGTCTTTGGGAACAAGCAGCTCATTTGAGAGGTTGTGGTAGGAAGAACCGATAAGGAGATGGGGACGTGATACAGTAGAGGTACCAGTCAGCATGGCATGCCCTGAGAAGCAGCCCAGCACATGGTGTTCAAGATTCTGCTCCTCAGCATCCACAGGAAAGCGATAGAAAACATTCATCCAAAGCCTGCCACCAAAGGAATGTGGAAGCCCTTGCTTATCTATCAGCTTTCTCTTTCCTTAGGCTGATGGCTGCTCCCTAGTGTGGGAATGCTCTAGAGTTGGAGTACTTTCTCCTTGCACACAAATGTCCTCCGGCGACTGTCGCTAAGGAAAGGAAAGTAAGGACTAGTGCCTGCACGAGACTGGAGGGAGCCGAGAGGATACAGGAAGAACTGTCACTACGGTCTGCCCTTTGCACACTTGGATGCACTCCTGCAATGTCCCATCACCTTCTTTACCATCTAGTCAGGTTTTCAAAAGAAAATAAATATTTATAAAAGGCAGGTGTAATCTAAATGTGCCTCCCACGAAGAAAAAATGAAACAAAAAACACATGCTGGAAGCATTCTTTCGAGAGAAATGTGATTAGGGGTGGGGCCAATGTATTGTGAGACTTCTTAGCCTCATGCTGTGTGAGCTGATTCTCATCACAAATTTCCTTTGACACCTCTATCTCTATCTATACCTGTATCTATTCCTATATATCTAGATATGTCTTTGTCTTTGGAGAACTCTAGTTCTTAAATTGCCAAAGACAACTCTATGCGTGTTCTTTTCTAGAGACAATGGTGAAAGGCTCCCAATCCAACGCTTACAGATTGACAAAACTTTTGCTTTTAAATTAAATTAGATTGAATTTTTGAAGAGTCATTTTTCCCATTCTCAGACTGATGATCCTTTTGTTCCAGCCTCCTGGGTAGCTAATATTATAGGCATGTACCTCAGTGACTGGGTAATAATTTCTTCTAATATAAACTTATCAGCATTAAAACCCCATTTACCTAGAATTCACAACTGGAGGGTCAGTGATACAGTTCACTGTAAAACTGGAGGAAAGACAAGGAAGAATCAGGGAGTGGGATAGAAGTGCTGGGGCCTCAGTTTTGATGTCCTCCAAAGACAAACACGATTATATAGCTCAAGAAGAGAGGACAGGTGGACTTTTCCTTCACTTCTGTGTTCTTTTTATTCCAAGACAATTCCCACACACACTACCATGGACAGTCGCCTTAACTAAGCCTGCTGATTCTAGCACTGTCTTCTTCTGGAAGCACCCTTGGAGAGACATACAGAAACGGGCTTTCCAATTGACTGCCACTTAGCCCAGTCAGGCTTGCATGCAACATGAACCATCACAGAACCAATTTCTTGCTGCCATTCTGATCCCTAACCAAGTCTTGCAAACCTCTTGTCTCTTCTTCAGTCACATACTCCTGTCTCTATCCAAATGCCCATCTCCTTGCTCTGGTAGCTGACTCTGATCTATATACATACTCTGTGCTTGGTGTGGTACCTGGAAACCTCTTGTGTCACCTTCTATTGCCAGTTCTCTCTGGAGACACCAACTTTGCCCTATGATTTGGACTTGAATATTCTGGTTCCTTTCATGCCCAAGTTCTTCTACTTTTGCCCAATAAACTCTTCTTCTTTTGCCTGATCCCCAACAGTTGAACAAGAATTTTTCTGTTACATAAAAAAAGAAAACTGTGTCCACACATTGAGACAATGGGGATGTTCTATTGGGAACTCACCAAGGCCAGCTGGCCTGGGTCTGAAAAAGCCTGGGATAAAACCGGACTCTCTGAACGTAGCGGACAATGAGGACTACTGAGAACTCAAGAACAATGGCAATGGGTTTCTGATCCTACTGCACGCACTGGCTTTGTGGGAGCCTAGGCAGTTTGGATGCTCAACTTACTAGACCTGGATGGAGGTGGGGGTTCCTTGGACTTCCCACAGGCCAGGGAACCCTGATTGCTTTTCGGGCTGGGGGGAGACTTAATTGGGGGAGGGGGAGGGAAATGGGAGGCGGTGGCGGGGAAGAGACAGAAATCTTTAATAAATAAATAAATTAAAAAAAAAGAAAACTGTGTAATTTCACCAGTAAACATTGACTACAGAGCAATTTCTAAGAAGAAGGGGGAGGAGGAGGAGGTGGTGGAGGAAGAGGAGGGAAGAAGAAGAGGAAGAGGAAGAGAAAGAAGAAGAAGAAGAAGAAGAAGAAGAAGAAGAAGAAGAAGAAGAAGAAGAAGAAGAAGAAAAAGAAGAAGAAGAAGAAGAAGAAGTCAACAATTAAAAGAAGAGAATGGGGATAGGGTAGTTGGTAATGTCACAAACAGCTGTAACCACAACCACCAAGATTTGGTTCATCACTTACCATATTAACATACCACACAAAGGGAAACCATACCTCAGGCTAACTAAAATATAAAATCGCAGTAAAAACTCATTAGCTTGAAATCTATTATGAATCAAGAAACCATAGAATTCAATGCAGAGAGCATGAGCCTAGGCTAGTGGCACATACTACTGGCAAAGCAATATTTGTTGAACTAAAGGGGAGTGCTTATTTAACATCTTCAATCAAGATTTATTGATAACATATTCTTAACAGGATAACTTCCTAGGACTCACTTTCTCTATTAAAGAATGCAGCACCTCTGTGGGGTCCCTTTCAGGTCTATAAAGTTCTCTTCCATGAACTGGGTTAAAGTTCATTTTTGCACTATCCATGGAAAAGATAGCTCCTTCAGTCACGTGCTCAAAATGTCTCTCTGCTAGAGACTGCTTTCTTGACAGTTCTATATAAAATAACGTCTCTGGCCCTCTCCTGTGGCTTTCTGTCCCCATCTACTATAGCACTCTGGTGGATTTATTCCTTATCTGTCTTCATTGGCCTCCTAATCCAAGGGTCCTGGTACCTGAAGGTAGGAGCTGCCACAGCTGTGTCTCTTAGCATCTCACACAACACTGGCCTCGCAGGAGAGGCTCAGTGTGTAGCTGCTGACTAACACGTGACTTAAACAACCTATAAGGAATGCAAACTTGAAAAGAATGTGGATGCTGTTTACAAAAGTAAGCTTTTACATCTCTGGACCTCATTTCAGAGCTCATTGCTCTAAAAGTAATACAGCTGACTCTATCCCTCCCCCCATTTCCCCTCTTAAACCCAACTCCCCTGGGCAATGCTTTGCCATCCTGGTCCTAATTATTCTTCATTGTGTAGGTAATCCTACAACACACATTTCTAATAAGTTGTGTTTGTAAAATTCAGTTTTGTTTGCTCAGGCTGGCTTTCTCTAATTACAGTGCTGCAGACAATGGCCACTTGGTAGTAGAAGGTTTATTGTCGCCTGCCACGCTGCTACCCCACAGGAAGACTTGGTTTTTTTTTTCTGCACTATTTTATTTTATTATTATTTTTTTAATTTATTTATTTATTAAGGATTTCTGCCTCCTCCCCGCAACCGCCTCCCATTTCCCTCCCCCTCCCCCGATCAAGTCACCCTCCCTCATCTGCTCAAAGAGCAATCAGGGTTCCCTGACCTGTGGGAAGTCCAAGGACCGCCCACCTCTATCCAGGTCTCCTAAGGTGAGCATCCAAACTGCCTAGGCTCCCCCAAAGCCAGTACGTGCAGTAGGATCAAAAACCCACTGCGATTGTTCTTGAGTTCTCAGTATTCCTCATTGTCCTCTATGTTCAGCTAGTCCGGATTTATCCCATGCTTTTTCAGACCCAGGCCAGCTGGCCTTGGTGAGTTCCCGATAGAACATCCCCATTGTCTCAGTGTGTGGGTGCGCCCCTCGCGGTCCTGAGTTCCTTGCTCGTGCTCCGTCTCCTTCTGCTCCTGATTTGGACCTTGAGATTTCTGTCCCGTGTTCCTCTGTCTCTGTCTCCTTTCATCGCCTGATGAAGGTTAATATTCATGAGGATACCTATGTGTTTGTCTTTGGATTCACCTTCTTACTTAGCTTCTCTAGGAACATGCATTATAAGCCCAATGTCCTTTATTTATGGCTAGAAACCAAATATGAGTGAGTACATCCCATGTTCCTCTTTTTGGGTCTGGCTTACCTCACTCAGGATAGTGTTTTCTATTTCCATCCATTTGTATGCAAAATTCAAGAAGTCCTTGTTTTTTACTGCTGAGTAATACTCTAATATGTATATATTCCATACTTTCTTCATCCATTCTTCCGTTGAAGGGCATCTAGGTTGTTTCCAGGTTCTGGCTATTACAAACAATGCTGCCATGAACATAGTTGAGCATATACTTTTGTTGTATGATAGGGTCTCTCTTGGGTATATTCCCAAGAGTGGTATTGCTGGGTCCAGGGGTAGGTTGATCCCGAATTTCCTGAGAAACCGAAACACTGCTTTCCAGAGTGGTTGCACAAGTTTGCATTCCCACCAGCAATGAAGACTTGTTTTAGAACACAGCACTGTCTTCTGTTCTGTAATGCGACATTCCAAGTTTGAGTCCTGGCTTTGCAACGTTAGTTGTCTGGTTTGGGGCATGTTATTTAATCTCTCCATGCTGCCATTTCAGCACCTGTAAAATATAGATCATGATTATTAAAGTTGTTTTCCTCCTCCTACTCCCTGTCATCTTCCATGCAGCTCTGTGTTGGAAGTTGACTCAGACCTCAGAGCCTTGGAAACCATGCAAATGGTGGAATTAGAAAACAATCTCCTGAGTGAGGTGACCCAAATCCAAAAGGATGACTATGGTTTGTACTCACTCATAAGTGGATACTAGCTATAAACAAAGGATATTGAGCCTATAGTTCATGATCCTAGAGAATATAGATCCAACTGGAAAGTCGAAATAGACAAGATTGCCTGACAAAATTAAGAGCATGGGGGTGGAGAGAGAAGGAAGGGTGGAAGGGAAAAAGGAGGGGAGAAGGGGGTGGTGAGGAAAATGTGAGGGAACAGGATAGTGGATATGGAGGAAGGACAGAGATGAGAACAAGAAAAGAGATATCTTGATTGAGGGCACCATTATAGGGTAGCAAGAAACCTGGCTCTAGAGAAATTCCCAGGAATCTACAAGGATGACCCCAGCTAAGACCTTAAGCAATAGAGGAGAGGGGGCCTGATCTTGACTTGCCCTATAGTCAGACTGATGAATATCTTAAATATCACTATAGAACCTTCATCCGGCAATTGATGAAAACAGAGGCAGAGACTTAGCAGAGCACTGGACTGAGCTCCCAAAGTCCAGTTAAAGAGCAGGAGGAATGAGAATATGAAAAAGTCAAGACCACGATGTATTCACCCACTGAAACAGTCTACCTGAGCTAATGGGAACTCACCAACTCTAGCCGGACTGGGAAGGAACAAGCATAGGACCAAACTAGTCCCTCTGAATGTGGTTGACAGTTGTATGGCAGGGGCAGACTGAGGAGCCACTGGTAGTGGCACCAGGATTTATCTCTACTGCATGTACTGGCTTTTGGGGAACATATTCTCTTTGGATGGATACCTTGCTCAGCCTAGATATAGTAGGAAGGGCCTTGGACCTTCCCCCAAAGTAATGTGCCTTACCCTCTCTGAGGATTGGATGAAGGTAGGGTGGGAGGGTGTGTGGAGGGAATGGGAAAACGAGAGGGAGTGGGAACTTGGATTGGTATGTATAATGAAAAAAGATAGATTGTTCTCTTTTAAAAATAATAAATATAATAAAGTAAAAAAGAAAGGGAAACTCCTGAGAAGAAGTTAAGTCTGCAGAGACTAATGAGAACTGTAGTTCTATGGAGAAGTTGGAACATTGCAGCATCACAACCTGTTGTCTTATCTTGGGCTAGCTCTAGCCCTCCGGAGCAGCCATTCCTCTGTGTCAAAGCCAGCATCCTATGACTAATAAATAGATGAAGAAGACCTTTTAGAATCTACTAATTTAGCAGACTCCACATTCCGCAACCCCGAAGCGAAGACTGTCGACACGCAGCGTCTGGGGTCTGTAGAAAAGCTGCCCCATCTCGTTGTAACCACCTCTCTGATGCGCCCACCAGTGTATTTTCAACTTGCCTGGATTTTATGACCTTCTTTGCTCTGTAAAACTATAAAAACTTAGGAAAGCTGTTTCCACACCGGAATGTGGAACTTAGGATCACCTAAATCTATGTTTCTGGGCCACGGTCGTCCCTCAAAATGGCTGCAGAATAGACCCTCTCTTACTCACATTAAGATGAGAGCTGTGACAAGAGCCACAGCCTGCTGCCTGGGGTCTGGTGATGCTAAACAACCACCACTACCGCTGGCTTTTGTGTTCTTTAGTCAACCGTCTCAAAATCTTCAGTTTTGAACCCAGAAATCTGGCAGCCCAGTCTGTACTGAGCTCCACAAATGGTACAGCCTGCCCAGCAGAAAATCTTCAGTTTCTTTTCCAAATCCCAGATAATACTCCTTACTCTATAAACAGACGATGTCTTATTGCATCCTTCTGATTAGTCCTTATTATGTGAAGGAACCCGAGGTCGCTAAAAGACAGCAGGCAGTGTGGCAACTCATTTAGGCAGCAGTTATCTGGTGACGGCTCCTGTGTGTGAGGAGCAGGGCCAATAACTCCTTGAACCCAAATGTCCTGGTTTGCCGCTCCCAAATGAGCTGATCAGCATGTGACAGAGTTGGAGTTGACCTTGCTGTGAACTGTTCGGTCTCATCTGTGGTATCTGAGTCTTGGGGGGAAAATGAGTTTCATATTTCATCACAGCACTGTGACTTGGATTTGGACGGTGAATCACCCGAATTCGACTGGGTGAACAAGCGATGAATGTTCTCCAATTTGGATTTCAAAGTCAAGGAACAGCACGCCAGTTTTCATCTGACTGGAAGAACAATGCTTCAGCTTTCCAGCGCCCCAGGTCTGCACTCCGGAAAACGCAAAGTGCCCGGCTCTGTGGCCTCGTCAGGGTAGAGTTTAACACCCACGGAGTGCTTTGCCCGTAGTGTGTGGAAAGAGTGAAAACAACACAGATTAGAGATTCGGCCATTTAAGGAAAAAAAGGAGTTGGCCAAGGATGAAGGAAAGCAGAAGTGCTTCCCTTCCCTCACAGCCTGATTTTAGCCCAGAAGAAGATGTCTCCCAGACAGCAGGAAGGAAGAGCATCAAGCCATGTGTGCTTGTATATCCGTCTGGAACTCTCCCATGTTTCTCTGAAATCAATTGTGAACAAGTGGGGCAGAATTTAGGAGCCTGGTTACTTCTTGTGACTCATCAAATCGGGGGCTTCTCTCACACACATTAACAGACATACACACAGAAAAGCCAATAAACTCACCATTGTAAAGCTAAGATATTTCTAAGACTCAGGGAAGAAAGAGAAGTAGGGCAGATGTGGGGGCAGAGAAGGAGGTAACAAAGGTAGTGATTTGTACAAATAGTTGTAAAAATAAAAAGGCTAGTGTTTGTGCTTGTTGATTACAGGGCTCCAGGGTTGCTTTGGCATCTGCTTTTGGTCACTGCTTGACTCGGGGTTAGACTCATTATGAGTCTAGGCTGGAGCAAAAACAAGGGAAACGTGGTAATCTTTGTAAGTTCCAGGAAGCTGAGCTGAAACTGGTAGGCATCACCTTTTCTACTTGACTCTCACTGTGTAGACCAGGCTGGCCTTGAACTCCCAGAGATCTGGCTGCTTCTGCCTTCTAAGTGCTGGAATTAAAGGTGTCAGCCACCACACATAGCTTCCCATTCATGCTGCTTTTGATGTTTTCATAAAACTGAACAAACAACTTGTTTGAGGAAAGGAAACAGACACAGAATGTGCTCTGTTCTGCACTTCAAATCTCTTAGAGCGTAAAAAACAAACACACAAATCATTTAGAGTGTTCTGTCTATGGGGTAGGCCGAGGATATCCTGAAGCAAACTCATAACATTGCTTAACATAACTTTGGGGTCTAGATGGTAGGAGAAAAATAAATGACCCAAACACAAGTCATAGGGCATAGCCTTGGGAAACCCCAGAGACAGACAGGGTGGAGTGTTCACATGAACCAAAGGTCAATGGCGAGTCATACGCAGCCTCTTCAACCAAGGAGATAGCCAAGTGATGTTTCTTAGAATTTTCTGACTTCGGTCTTGGGTTTCTAAGATCTACAATGCAAGGTAGGTGTGGCTACCTTATATGACAATGAACCACATGATAATAAAAAGTGCTGTGCAAATCTGTGGAGTGGGTATTGGCCTATTAGGATTCATGTGTCTGTTATTTAAAAACATCCATTTGTTACTATTGATTCAGATTTGTCGTACAGACTAGAGTACTCCACACAGACTAGAGTGCTCCACATGAAGACCGGAGTGCTCCACCCTGGGTCAGAGGCCATGGATACCAAGTCTCCATTGCTGTAGGAGGCGCTTGCCCTTGTGATCTCCGTGTTTGTTTTCAATGGTCCTCACCTTTACAGTTTTTCCTTTTCCCTCCGAAGAGCAGAGATCCTGTGAGAATCCAGGTTAGTGTTCGGCCCATTTGGAAGGCAGGGAAAAGGAAGGCTTTGCCAGCATGCCACCCCTTTCTCGTCTTCTCTCTCTCTCATCACCTTCCTTTCTAATGATATCTACCCTCTTTAGACTCTTTTCTGTTTTCCAGGTTCTCCTTCCAGTCTCTTCTCTATTTGGTATTGTTATCACATTCCATGCAGATGCTATAGATTAAACTGAATACTAATGTCAGGTAAATATTTATATTTTGTATTTTCTGATAAATTTCATGTTTTAACAATGTGAATATTTCTGTGTATTTTGGAGCCACTTCCCTTTGTTGACATTCTGTGGTATATATCTTGATTTTTCTAATTATTTCTGAATTGCAGGGTGCTAGAGCATTAAGCTTCTAGGTATACCGGAAGGAACTTACATTCCCTATCACCACCATCACAGCCACAGCATCTATTACATTTTTAAGAATTGTAAGAGAAACAATTGGAACAATTGGAAGTTTAAAGAAGTGAAGTTGTGTTGAAAAGTCTGTAAAAGCTTTTACCTAGAACAGCAGTTCTCTGCTTGTAGGTCGTGACCCCTTTGGGGTTAAATGGCCCTTTTCCAATGGTTGCCTAAGACCATCAGAAGACACAGTTGTTTACATTACAATTCAAAACAGTAGTAAAATCACAGTTATGAAGTAGCAATGAAAATAATTTTGTGATTGGGTATCATCATAACTTGAGGAACTATATTAAGGGTTACAGCATTAGGAAGAGAACCACTGACCTAGACCAAACTCAAATGGATCTTTAAAAATATGTGGAATCCTATTAGGACAAGAAGAAAGAGGATTTCAGCTAAAAAAATTTTTTTTAAGTTAGGGAAGAGCTGGAAATGTGTGAAGAGTAATAAAAGATCAGAAAGCAGGCTGGAGTAGTGATGTCTACCGAAGCTAATGGAGGGAAGAGGATGCCTTCTGTGATGCCCACGTGTCCTTTTACATTCCCTTGGTCTAGACAATTTTGAACAAAGTTTCAAAAGCATCACACTCCTATAAGCCAAAGGAAGTGAGGTAAGTTAAAAACACAGAGATCCAAGGTCCTGGAGGGGAAGATTGACATCAGATCTCTCAAGCCCTGGACCAAGGCATGAAAAGTTTCGCTGGTCTTGATCCCTCCATTCCTTACCAACCATAGGTTTTTTCTCCTTGGCTTCTCTTCGCCTGCCTCATCCTTTCCTCTCTATAAAACAGATTTTATTGTGTGTGTAACCACACAAAGCAACACACCCTTCATTGCACACACCCCTTTCTTCAGTTCAAATGGCCAACAGAAGCCACCAGCACTTTGGCTTCTATGAGCATCAAATAACAAGTCTACCTTAGAGGAAATAGCATATTCTAAGCCAAATATGAATGACTATATCCAAGAATCTGGTTTCAAGTCACCACCAAGGCCATGCTCCACCGTGGAAAAGATAACCTGAACTAAAGAAACACCCTAGTTAATGTCCACGGGGATATCACATGCATGGGCTGCAATAAACAGAGGAAGTGTCTAATGTAGGAGTCACACATTCTCAGCTTTAGGGTTGGTAGAGGTTAGAAACACATGAAGCTTAGTCACCCATTCCAGCTTTTAACTAGAAGTCCAGTGGAGGTTAGGTCAGATGCAGAGGTTGATTGAAACTGTCTATGAAAGGGAACCAAAGATACCACTAGATGACTCTCATTTTGGTGTTAATATCCCCCTTCCATAATCTCGGTGCTCAACTCACCTTAGTCTTTAGGCTCTAAGACATAGATATGGCTTCCTTAGAAACCTTAGTTCACACTTTTAATGCCAGTCCCCCCCCCCAATAATCTGACAGCCTAGTACATTGACTGATGTGCTATGGCATGGAGCAAAACAACTTCTGGGCCCACCTCCCAGACGTCATACTTCTCTGAGGAAGAATACAGAATTGCAGGCGTGTCAAGCACTAAACTTTTGTAGCTTCAAAGCCAAACAAATGTTTAGGGGTTGGGGAGAAGATAATGAAAGTTTATGATCTTAGTATCAATAAGATGCAAAATAAGCCAGAATGGACGATCTTAGAGACAAGAAGACCAAAAGCAGCTTTTTGAGTATAAGCTTTGAAAGCTAGAAATGATGTGGCCATGGTTAACCTGACCACTGGTTTGTAAAAAAAAATAAAAAAATTAAAAAATTGGCTTAAGGCGGGGCGGGAGGCGAGTTGCGCTGGTCTCCCCCGGCGTCTGGAAGCGGGCACCAGGAGGGAAGATGGTTTACATCTCGAATGGACAAGTGTTGGACAGCCGGAATCAGTCCCCCTGGAGGTTGTCTTTTATAACAGATTTCTTCTGGGGAATAGCAGAATTTGTGGGTTTGTTTTTTTTTTCAAAACTCTGCTTCAGCAAGATGTGAAGAAGAGAGGAGGCTATGGAAGCTCGTCTGGCTCCAGATACGATGATGGAAGGGGGCCACCAGGAAACCCTCCACGAAGAAGAATGGGTCGAATCAATCATCTTCAAGGCCCCAGCCCTCCTCCAATG
Source organism: Microtus pennsylvanicus (assembly GCF_037038515.1). Taxonomy (NCBI): domain Eukaryota; kingdom Metazoa; phylum Chordata; class Mammalia; order Rodentia; family Cricetidae; genus Microtus; species Microtus pennsylvanicus. The sequence goes on from NC_134584.1 coordinate 26,557,134, forward strand.
GGTGGTGGATGAGGAAGGTAAACGTCTGCTCTAAGAAGCAGACAACTAGACACACGTGTGTGTAGAAGGAAGCCACCACGAGAAGAGCAGCTCATGCAGGACAAGATGGTGTGTGTCTAAAACAAGGACTGTTCTGTGTCCTCACAGATGAATGAGGTCATGCTGGGAATTCCCTCTGCAGGATCTGGCCTGACTGATATGCAGTTCTATAAATGTACATGTTTGTCTCCGTATCTTTTTGTATAGTTTACTAAAGTGTTAATATAGTTTTAATAAGTAAATATTTTTAGGTTGCTAAACTTGATTCCTCATCTTTATATGATTAAACCCAGAATCTCTGATCTGGAAGAAAAAAAAATTGGCTTAAGAAAAATCACTGTTAATCAGAAACATTTCTTAATTGTAGTTCAGAACCAAGCCTGAGTTGTTTCATACTATGTGCTACTTATATTTTGCTAGCCTATCCCTTTTTGCCCAGTGGCTGCCCAACTCCCTGATTTGAAGTTAGAGTTTGGATAACCTAAATTAGTACCAGAAAATCCATACAACTAGGTAGATGTCATGCGAGCTTACTCTGATTACTACACAGGGCATTATAAATTCTCATTCCCTGAAGCTAGGCAAAATTTATTTTCTCATCTGTTGTTAATAAATTTGATTGGTTAGCTGAGGTCGGGGATGTTGTCTAAATTTATGAATTGGACTGTCAGATTCGCTCTGTCCCTTGATCACAGACCATACCCTCGAAAGACTCTGTCCTTAGGACCAAGTATGTGACCTACCCTGGTCTGAGAGCAAAATGCAAATTCTGCCACTTTTCCAACACCTCCTGCTCCCTCCTGTTTCTAAGAAGACCTGCCTCTCACCAAGCATGTGATCCTCCAGAGTCCTCTGTGAGGGTATAGTCATCCCAGTACTCAAGCAGCTGATGCAGGAGGATCGAAAGTTGACTCAGCCTGGGATACCAAATAAAAACAAAAGGCACAGGAAACTACAATGAAGTGAATTATGCCGTTGTGAATATCACAAAGGTCAAAGATAAGACAGTGAATCACTTTTCTAGGGCCGTCGTAGCCAAATATTACAGACTGGGTAGCTTACCCAACAGAAATTTATTCTCCCAGCCCTGGAGATCAAAAATCATGGTTTTTGACAGGCTTAGATGCTTCCTCCTCCTCCTCCTCCTCTTTCTTCTTCTCCGTCTTCTCAACCTTCCTTTTCCTTCTCCTTCTGAGTGCTTTGTCCACATGTACATTTGCATTCCAGAAGAGGGCATCAGATCCTGTTACAGATGGTCATGAGCCACCCTGTAGGTGCTGGAAATTGAACTCAGGGCCTCTGGGAGAGCAGCAGAGCAGTGAGTGCTCTTAACCTTTGAGCCATCTCTCCATCCCCAGGCTTAGTTTCTTTGAGACTTGACTCCTACTGTGTGTACCTGCAACTTTTTTTTGTATGATGACTGTGTGTGTGTGTGTGTGTTAACACGCATGCAATAACATTTTCCTCTCATTAAAAGAATCAATGTAGATTAGCATTCACTCATGAGACTCATGATGAGTCACATGACCTTATCATTAAGTTAATGACCTCCTTTTAGGCATTATCTCCAAATAAAACCATCTTTCAAAGATATTCTGGCTTAGAATTTCAACATGTGAGTGAAGAGAGAGACACAACTAAGTACTTAGAGGGAGCTCTCTAATACAAAGGCTAAATATATACCCTATTGCTTTGTACAACAAATACAAGCTAACAAAAAAAAAATTCAGCTTAACTCAAAACCACATGCATGAATGACTTTAAATTTCCCTTGGTTATAAGTTTCCCAAGTTCTAAACCTGTTATTTGTTCCTAAAAATTATGAGACTCCTAAAATATTCAAGACACTATGCTAAATTTGCTAGAAAATTACTCTTGAACCAAATACGATTTTCTTTTGGCATCTGTTAGTCCAGACCTCTGATGCTGTGCCAGTTCTCTCGCTCCCAGACTTAAAGGCAGGGCTCATGCCTCTCCAGAGAGCACCTCCGGGGGCAAGGAAGACAAATGGACCCTAAACTTCAGCCTGCACTGTTGAACTCGGTTTCTCCTGGAGTGGGAAGACTTTTGAAGTCCCACAATCCATCACATCCACTCACATCACAGTGAGGAAATGAGAGCTCAGAAACAAACCCAAGTGAGAGCGGAGAAGCTTGAACAAGACATACCTGGCCTAGAGAACTGCTAGCGTTTGTCAAATTATTGTTTTGTACCTCAGTTTCCTCCTTTGTAAAATAGTAATAGGAATTCTCCATCTCACAGAGCTTCCTAAGAATTACGTAGCTTGTCTTTGTTAGGGTTTTTATTGCTGTGAAGAGACACTATAATCACAGCAATTCTTATGAAGGAAAACATTTAATTGAGGGCAGCTCGCTTATAATTTCAAAGGTTCAGTCCATTATCATCATGGTGGAGAGCATGGCAGCGTGCATGCAGGCGTGGTGCTGGGACTAAGAGTTCTACATCTTGATCAGAAGGCAACAGGATGATAACTGAGACACTGGGCAGTATCCTGAGCATAGGAAATCTCCAAGTTTGCCCCACAGTGACACACTTCCTCCAACAAGGTCATACCTACTCTAACAAGGCCATACCTCCTAATAGTGTCATTTTCGCTGAGATTATGGGGACCAATTACATTCAAACCACTACATAGCTATTTCTACTGAGTGGAAACATTTCCTCCTAGATGAAAAAGGGAGGCTTAGAAGACTTCGAAGTAAATGAAATGCCAGCTTCAGGAAGCTCATGAAACTTACAAGACTCAAAAGGCTCTCCCCAATGTGATATAAGTGGTACCAATTGCTGAGAGAGGACACTGGCAGTCTCAACTGCCTAAAAGTTAGGCAAGGGAGCCAGGGATACAGCTTTCATGGGTCCTCACACATGCCGGGGTTGACTTTTTAGTGAGCTAGCTGCCTTTGAGCTAATCATGCATCTATAAGTAGCCCCTTCTCTGTAGTCCTATAAATAACTCCAATAAACCCATTGGCTCTCGAAGCTAAGCATGGCTGGAATACTTTCTTTGGTCTGTCTTTGGTACCCTGTCTGGAATGAAAGGTTATAAAACAGGAGGGTGAAAAATGAAAATAGATACACGGTAGAGTACATTGTGAATCCCAGACACTAGATAAAGGTCAAGTATATTTATGACCGTATTGGGGGTGATAAAAGAGACTCCCTATTGAGTTGATTCTCCCTCTGGCTCTTGGGGATTCAGATGCAAGCCAGACCCTCATTTGTCAATAAAGCCCTAGAAAGACCTTTTCACTTGAAGTGGGATTTGAGCTAGATGGCTTATAAAATTCTTTCTTCATGCTGTCTATGATCCCTTAAGAGCCAAGAAAACCATTTGATTTATGGCACTTTCTTAGATAGCATTTAATCTATTTTGCCTTACAATATGCCCTCAAGAGCAACTCTGGAGGTATTGTTTCTGCTTTGGCATGCTAAAATTGCACCTCTTCATTCACCCATTCACTCATTCATTCATTAGTTCACTCTGTATAATTGCAATGAGCTTATAAAGTATGTTTGGTTATGCGGTAGGCAAAATAAAAAACAAATATAAATGAACACAAGCTTCATCCTCAGGGAGCTTGTGGTTCATCAGCAGAGGCACACGGAGACATCAAGTAAACGTGTACACAGGAGTGCTTTGGTAAAGAAAAGAATGGAAGCATGGAGCAAGTAGTGGGGCAGTTATGGCTCCACCTTTGTGTTCAGTGACAACATTCTGAAGATAACAAAAGCAAACCTGAGTTTTAAAAGCTAGATCTACTGTTCCATATGGATAAGGGGATAAGGTATTGTGGACAGAGGTAACAGAACAGTCAAGGAATCAGGGCCAAAACAAACCCTGCATGCTAATGACCAGTTTTGCTATACTGAGAGATTGAGATTTGAGGATTATATTGCATGAAATGAAAGGCCACAATCAGACTTTACTTTCAGACTTTGTGCTTACTTAATCCACAGAGCTGCCTACTTTGTTCAATCAGCCTAGCCTGGAGCTCTTCCCTGCCTCCTTCTAGTCTTTAGAGAGAGGGGGGGTGGAGAAAGAGGGGGGGGCAGCTGTGATCCATCAGATGTGAACATCTTTCTTACAGCTCAAGCGATATCTAGATCAGGTCACTCTCATGAGAAACTTTGACTCCACAAGACGGTGACAAGATCACACATAAAACATAACGCCCTTAGCATTCCTGATTTATAAATCAGCCTTCATACTCAATGTGACTTCATCCCAGGACATGACCAGCTTTCTTGGTGACACGTTCTGCAGGTTTACATGTTGGTAAAAATAGAAATTTGATAAATCATCAATCATGCTAATTTTATGCCTGATAATTTCTAAACCAGTTGGACAAACGTACCCCCTCCCCAAGACTCTTAGCTAAGCCTAAACTAGCTCACTTGGGATGATTTCATGGGCTAGTCCACGTCTAATTTCTAGATTAAGGGATGAGTTCAACAAGGATGGTCCTGGGCAATGGCTGAGTCAGCTACACACCTTCTCAGCTTTCCTAGTTAGGGGAAGAGGAGAGCTACATACATGTTATCACATCACAGTGGTGGGAAGAGGAGAGCTACATACATGTTATCACATCACAGTGGTGGGAAGAGGAGAGCTACATACATGTTATCACATCACAGTTACGGGAAGAGGAGAGCTACATACATGTTATCACATCATAGTTACAGGAAGAGGAGAGCTACATGTTATTACCTCAGATTTGCCTGTGATTGAGCTTTAAGCCATCCTGCCACAAAATGCCAACCACTAAGAGAGGATTACTTAATGAAGCCACAGTAGATGAAAAAAACACAAGACTATTACTCTCTATATCTAAGCAGCATACATCTCCAAATATACTTATCTACGAGTGCTTTAAAAAGGCATAATTTAAAAAGTAAAGTGGGTTTCAAAATTGGAAATGCCCCTAGCCTAATTTAACAGAATGTAGCAAGATATTTTTTTTCCTCTTCTTCAAATTGGCAGGTTAGATGTATTAAATTTTGCGTGAAATTTCTCAGTTTGCAAACAAAAGCATTAAAATAGTGTTTCTGCGAGAGTTGAATCTAAGCCAATTAATGAAAAGTGAGGAAATGACTCATCGGAGAGCATGAGATACTCCACATTTTAGAATTTATATTATCCTCTCCCACACTTGCTCAAGAATGGACTTGAGCAAAATCTCTAACGGCACACACTGCTTCCCTCCCATGCACACGCCTGAGCCAACAGGATGAAACAGAGCAGCGCTGAAGACGCAGGAGCAGAATTAATTCATCCCGTGCAAGCCACATTTTAGAACCAACCATTCCCTGCACTAGAGCCTTTATTTATTTATTTTTTTATTTATTTTCAAATTCTTGTGCCCCGCTAGTAAGAGAGGCTCTTGGAGTCTGAGCTTAATAAGGTCTAACATGTTTTGGGTTTTGATTAGCAAGCTGAGGGCTAGTAATTTCCCCTTGAACAAGGAACGTGGATTTCAGTTCGGAACATCGTAAGAAACAGAAGCAGGGAGGGAGGAAGGGAGGCGAGGCCAGTGATAAAAGTTTCTCCATTGCATTTACCAAAGAAATGCTGCGAACTCAGAGCACCAAATCCCAAGCCTACATGTCCTGCTTGTGCTCCAGACAGGCCATAAAGCTGCTCGTTAAGCAGCCTTTCCAATGAAAAGGCTGGGAATTCTATCAAGATAGGCAGTGTTCTGGGATAGGCTATTCGCAGAGAGAGAGCAGGTCCTTTCTTAATCATGAGAAGGAAAGGCTTCTTTTCACCTTGATCATGCATCAAACCTCGATTGAATGTGACAGGCATGGAGAGAAACTAGATTATTGGGAGGAAAATGAAAGTAATGATGACTTGGACGGAAAATAAAAAGGCAGAGGAAAAACTAAACAAAAAATCACAAATGTGGAAGGGAATGTGTTGGAGTTGTTACAAAAACAAAAACAAAAAAAAAAACCCAACAACCAAAAAATTCTGAGCAAGTTCAGGCAACTAAGTTTATAGTCAGGGTGTTGAACAAGAAAACGGGCAAGTGGGAGCGAAAGGAAAAGAAGGGGTAGGCACAGGAGTCTAGCATATGGCATGTACTATTTATGCATGAGAGATGGCTCATCAATCTTTAATGCATTTTTAAAAGAATGAGCCATTGTACCAGGGGAATTCTAAGGCTGCCCACTGGAGAGATTGTATAATCCGTTGCATTTTTATGTAGGAAAATAAACAAACCGCAGACCCAACCACTAGTCACCAAACACGACTGCCTGCTGCTCACTGGGGAAGAGCTCTTCTTGACATTAGACTGTGTTCCTGGAACATTGCCTCTCAGCCACAGGGGAAATCTATCTGCAAAGGTTGCCCTAGGTCACACATCCACTCACAAGAAAGCCTGTCTGAGGTGGACAGCAATTCATTAAGATTTTGATATTGCTCTGTTTGTAGTACTTCCATCGCCCAGTACAGATCTTTGCTTACTGCAAACACAAATCTGAAAACTCCTTTGCTTGACAGGGCCTCTAAATTCCAGCTACACTTTGGGAGGATGTGTCTCTCGTTCTCTCTATTGATTTTTGTCCAGAAGCACAGATGCTTGCCTGCCTTATGGAGGATTACACATGGATTCCCCAAAGAGAAAACTGATATGCAGATGGACTTGAAGATTCTGAGGCTCGGGGTCTGGGAGATGGAAGAGATTTGAGCTGAGATTTTTTTTTATATTATTGAAGTTAAAAGCTAAGAGCTCATTTTTGTTGTCAGACATAGTATTCAGCCTCTGCTTGTCTAGGTGATAAGAATGAAGACTCTCAAGGACTGGTGAGCAGGGTGGGTACAGAATGCATATAAGCCAATAATTATAACTCATTGAGTAAGGAGCAGAAAGAGGTCTTGTTTTTCTTTTTCAAATTACAGGATGTGGTTTTAGTGTAATTTTTATAAATGCTGATTCAGCACCATGTGAACTTGCTGTTCTATGTAACCATAAGATGCAATTATAGGCAAATAGAATGTTTAGACAACTTGGTGGTGATCTCTCTAGGGTAATTTGCACTCTCACGGTGCTTGCCCAGACTCCAAATCCGGAGAAAGAAACATCATTTATACCCTCATCCTGGTGACCCTTTGCACTTGTGCAAATTCCATGGAAGTCGGGGAAGAGCTACCTTTAGGCATGAGCGAACTCCGACCTCTCACCCATCTACAAGCTCAGACTGGCTCTCACTCTAAGGATGCTACCCAACCCCTGAGAGCCTCCTGACGGGAACGGAACTTGAAACAGCAGCTCTGGGAGGTGACTGAACAAGTACCTCCCAGTGTTTCAGATCCTTAACTCAGAAAACCTCCTTCTGGGGCTGCAGACATGGTTCCATGAGTAGAATGCTTGCTTACTATGGACAAAACTCTGGGTTCAGCCCCTAGCACCACATAGACCAAGAACGGGAATATAAGTCCATAATGCTGTATAAGCTGCCTGAGAAGTTGAGGCAGGAGGATGGGACGTTCATGTTCAAGACCTGCTGTGATACATATAACCCTGTCCAAATGTTTTTTAAATAAAAAAAATCTCACTTCTATGAAATCCTTCAAAAGCAGTTATCACGGGCAGATAGAAGCAGAAGTGGGTTCCTGGGCGTATTTATCATAGCAATTGTTTGCCAGGGACTAGAGATGAGAATCATCCTAGCTATCAAACCACAAAGGTTAGTTTATCTACTATAAATGTGGTTCCAGTTGTGTGGTACATTTTGTGTGGTACAATAGAGATTGGAGTTAGGTAGGGTAGGACGTGCCTATGATCTCTACCCTCAGAAAGCTGAGGAAGGACTCAGGAGGTTGAGGCTAGCCTGTCTGAAAACAGACGAATAAATTAAAATAAAAAGAGAGAATAGAAAATATAGTCTCATTTTATTTCCTTTATGGGGAATGGGTTGTGCATGTGGGGGGCGGCGGGGGTAAATGTGTGCATGCAATATGAACATGAAAATAGGTACAATATTAATTATGAACTTCTCTAGTGATTTGGACTATGAGTGATGTTTTTAAATTTTCCATTTTTCACTAATAAAATTTGGAGGTTTGTTTGTTGTTTGTTTTGGTTTTGGTTGTTTGATTTTTCAAGACAGGATTTCATTAATGTAGTCCTGGCTGTCCTGGAACTCACTCTGTAGACCAGGCTGGCCTTGAACTCACAGAGATCCACCTGCCTCAGCCTCCCAAGGCCTGGGATTAAAGGCATGCACTACCACCATCCAACCTGAGTTTTTAATTACTATAAATGTATAATAATTAAAAGGGCAAAAATCTGTAGACTAAGAATGATTTTTTTTTAAATGGGGGTGAGAAAATTTTTTTGAAAAATCCAAAGCTTGTATTTTGATGGTTGCATACAGAACCTGTTTCTTATCTGCGGCTGCTGGTACACTGCTAAGTAAGTAGGTGAGGTGGCTTTGTAGGGAACGAATCCCAGATGAAAGATTCGGATTACACTCCTGGGGACATTCCATATGGCCCTGGAATTGGGGTAGGGTAACAGGCCTGTGTCTCGCTGTCTTACAGCAAAATCCCTTTGCCAGCGAATGGACAACATGACTGTCCTTTCTGTAGACTGGGTCCCCTGTGCCCCACCTCCCATCATCCTTCAAGTCTCTTGGGTCCCAGCCTCATGGTCTGTAAGCTTGTGTCAACGCATCTGTTCCTAGCCATTTGGAGGAGACCCACAATCTGGCAGCTCTATTAGGCCAGCTCAGAGCTCTTAGGTTAATACCCAATCCCTCAGTCTAGTGTCCTAAGACTCTCTGCAGGACTAGCTGTAGAATGTTCCAGGCATAACTTTCCTCTTCAAACTTGCTGGATTTCAACACTGCAAAGACAGAGTATCAGGCCATCAAGGCTTCCCGATCACTACGCCCCTTGTGACTATGCGGGCTGCCCTCATGGAGCTGTGCAAGTCTCTAACTACCAAGTGAGAGCAAATCCATGTGCTCTGGACCTTGAGAAAGAAGTGGAGAAAGTTGCAGGACTTTATTTAAGGGCCCTAGAGATTATAATTCAGGAAACAGATTCATGTGTCTCTAAATCCGTGTTCCAAAGAAGGTGGGCACTTCTACTAAGGACACAGGATTGACTTGTTACCAGGCAGTGATTCCTTGTTGGAGAAACTTGTGTTAGAGAACAGGGCCATGCTGTTAGCTAGGTGTATACAGTGTAAGGCCCATAGCCTCACGTTCTTGATGGGCAACTCAAGTCTCCGGGTGCAGTGTAAACATATGTTCTAGATGCCATGGTCAAAGAGTAAAGGTCACCAAAGTTTGATTTCTCAGGCAGCAGCAGGCACAGTCCTGCTTCTAATACCGTCAGGCTCCCCTGGGAAAGGCCCTTCCAGTGGTATTTCCATCACGGTTTTTTTTTTTAACTTTTCACAAGAGGCCCTTTAAAGTAGAGCCAAGATGAGAGGCTTACAGAACTCTTCCTACCAGCCCATGAGCAAATTCTATATTACTGTGTTGTCAAGACAACCACATTATTCCATACTCTCTCTATGTCAGAGAGGAGAGGAAGGAAGGGAGAGAAAGAAAGGGGTGTGTGGTGTGTGTGTGTGGGGGGGGTAATAACCCAGACAAGGGGAAGAAGGATAACGCTACAGCTATTGCATCAGCCGCCTTTTCTCCTTGGCGAGGCCAACTGTGGGTTTCACACACCTTTGAAATAAAGCAGCTTCCCATGTTGAGCTGCTTTTTAATCCAAGGAAAGGATTTCATGGGGCGACCCATTAACAGAACAAATAGAAACCTGCTACCTAGAGTTGGGTGGCAAGGGGAGCTCCCACGTGATTGTGTAATTAGCACTTTCGCTTCCTTCCACTTCAACCATTCAGAAGCCGGTGGGAAAGGCTCTCCAAACAGAGGCAAAGACAAAGGGAGGCTGCAGTGGGAAACCTGGCCAGCAGCAGGTTTGGAGCCCATTGCTCCTGGGGCTGGGAGGTCTGGGACAAGTCTCCCAGTTGCTTGGTATTGCCAGCAGAGATAAGAAGAAAGTAAAATGGAAAACTCCGTAAGGTTTTATCCATGGAAGTATTAGTTAGCTATTGCCCTGAGTAATAATCCCTGGGATGGATCTGCGGCAGGGGAAGCAGCCAGTCACTAAATATACACTCTGCTTGTTTTGAAGGAAATAGCTCTCTTTCCTGTATGTAAGTGCGCACGGTACATTAGTACAAAATGTTTCTTAAAAGAAAAATGGAAAATGCCCAACCAAAGGTAAGGCTTTTTTCTCAGAATTTAGGCGAGTCTAGTAGTCCTAGAAAGATCATCATAGTAAACTAGGGGAAACGCTTCCTGTCTGTAGTTGTAACTCGTTTATTTCAAGTGGTGTTGTGTGTTTCAAACTGCTCTGAAACACAAGGTTCTGGACATGGCTTTGAAGTATGACTTAGTTTAAACTTTGTTCAATTTTCTCGAATGTCTTTTTCAACTTCACTCAATGTCTATGTAGAATATATTCGCGTGTCGTTATAGATCCTCAGGGGAAATACTAAAGAAGGGAGCTCAGTGCCATCGTCAACATTTTGAAACCCGGAAGGTGAACAGTCAAATCTGCCTGTGCTGAGGCTACCCAGGTCAATGGCAACATACAGAGCCTCTGCTTTGGCCAGAGCTGACGGCATCTGCAGTGAGATGTTGGTTATCCAACTGATTGCACATGCACCCTTAGATTAAGGGAACCCACAAGGGAACAATAGGATTTGTGTGAAGAAAACCTCAGAAACTATTATTCTAAACAAAAAAACAACCTGTCCACTAAAAGCATGTCCACGAAGAAGCCTTTTAATGACTGTGTCATAATGGGTTGTGAGACCTCGTTAGGAAGATGTGTGTGACCCTGATTCAGAATTGTTTTCATCTCTCAGGCCCGAATGTGGTCCAGTAGGACACAGGTTAGGACACTCTCTAAACTGGCTCCCTTCTCTGAAAAGTGAAGATCCCTTCTCTGAAAACTCCACAGCCTCAAATTGTACTCAAGGCCAGCAATTCAGATGAGCTTTGTAATGTTTAAACACTAGGTATATAGTGTTGGTGAGGAAGGAAAGGAGTCTTAACATTTAGTGCCTGACATAGCACCATATGAAAGAATTTTGAGCCAATATATGTGTATTGTTTCTAGCTGAGAAAATTTCATAAGACATTTAGAAAAATTAATTGGGTCATCCAGTCCTCCATTAAAAACATACTCCTGCCAGGAGAGAAAAACTGAGCTCTACCAGATGAAATCAATTTGAATTCCTCTCCTAGCAAACTATAGTGCTAGAACATTGTGTGTTTTAGAAGTAAATATTAGAGAAACATTTTTTGAAATTCTAAGTTAACCTAATAACCTGCTTTAAAGAAGGAAACGAGAAGCCATAGTGAGGGTATTGAACTTGATCCATACTTGGAGTCAGTCATCTGAAGAAAAAGAAAAAGGAGAAGAGAAGGAGGAAGACAAAGAGGAAGAGGACAAGAGAAGTAAAGAAAAAAGGGAAAAGAGAGCTCCAAAATAGCTGCCGCTGCTGGTGACTTGGCTAATCATGTCAGGCTCAGAGAAAGGCACTCAACCAGGGCGATGCGGTGTTCCATTGTTCTCCATTTCCGATTAACATTTGGGAGTCCTCGCAGTGTATCAGGCCCCACTGAGACCACACTCCTCCTGAGCCAACTGGAACATGCTTGCAAAGGGAGATTTTACAGAATGAAGCCTGAAATGGTGAGGAAGGAGGAGGCAGTACTGCTCCAAAGGCATGGGCTCAGATTGGATTCTAAAGCTGGGGGAACATGCTGTGAAAGACAGAACGGCAATATTATAGGACATTCAATCACTCAACAAATGCTTATTCAGTTCCCATTCTGTTCCCCTTTGAAACAGGACTGACCAAACACAAGTCCCCATTCTCTCACACTTAGGTTCTGTTAGAGGACACAGAACAGAAACACAAGGAAAATCAACCAGCAAATGGCTGGGAGAGCACCAACTGGCAGGGACCAGAGAATGTAGTTAGAGTGACCAGCAGGCATTTGTCACATACGATGGGGTGTGTAGTCTGGAAAGGATAGCCAAGGAGGCAGGTAACCCTGGAGCTGAGACCTAAGGATGAAATTGAAGGAGCCAGGGAATGAATGGTACTCCAGGCAGATAAAACAGCAAGTTCCCAAGGCTTTGATGGAGAGGAGGCGTAGAGCTTGGCATGTTCAGAAAAGATGGAGGATATGCTGCTAGCTGGGGCCCAGTGAGAAAGGAAGAGCTGATGGGCAATGACCTTGCAGCTGTTAGTTAGTGACCAGATCTTCTGGGAATTTGTATTTGATTTCTGAGCATAACTGTGAGCCACTTAAAAAGTCTGAAAATCCACTTTTGGTGTGCAAAGACTGCTGAGTTTTGATGATGATCTCAGAGAAGAGGGGAAATAGAGACTGGTTAGAAGTTTCCTAAAATAGAGCAGAAAATGAAAGGGAAGAGTTGAATTCTTTAGGCGTAGCCACAGAGCCCTGGAAATCCACTCTATATAGAAGCCGTCATTCTAACTAGACCCTCATGGACCGCACGCTGGCCTCAAACTTGATGTCGTTTTGGGCCACCTTGAATTTCTGATCCTTGTACCTCCACTTCTAGACCGCTGGGATTGTAGTATATCACAACACCCAGTTTTATGGGGGCCTGTGGATCCACAATTCTAGGTCCATATATTGTTGCCTTCTTACAGCAACAAAGTAACGTATGAAAAGCAGTATCTTTTTACAGAGACGGGTTGTATCAAGCCCCAGCATTGACAAGTGGTCACACAGAAGGAGTTGCAAGATAATGAGGATGGCTAAGGACCAGCTCTTCCCTGAACGTAGTTAACGAAATTTCTAGAAGCACTGCTCAGAAAGAGGCAGGCGCAACCTCCTCATTCTTGCAGCCATCCTCTTTGAAGTTATGGATGGAAACTATTAAAGCTAAGGAAATGACTGAAATAGTTTTCCCCGGTCATGAAACTGTATCAGCACAAAAGCTCCAAGAATGTCCAGCAGCCTCAAAGCTTACCAGGGTGGTTAGTGAGCCTGAGCCCGCTAGCTTTTCACACATCCGTGAGGATAACTCTTTAAATTGAACTTCTCACTGAGAACAGAAATGAAACATTCCGGCTTGTCACTGATCTCTTAAAAAATCTGGAGCCTGACTGCCTTTTGTAGTCTGGATTCATATAAAATAGTTCCACGGGGCCAGAGAGTCTTTGTTTGCTCCATGTCTGGTTGTAATTGTTTCGTTCTTGGGGTTTCTTAGCCACAAAGTCTCCCTGGACCAGAAAGTCACCAGAAACTTGGTTTTGCCTTTTGAAGTAGGGGAGCTGTCCCTCTGCCTACCTCCACCAAAACCACAGGGCAATAGACACAAGCAGCTGGACCAGACCCCAGTTTCTAACCTTTACTCTGTCTCCTGATATCCCAGCATGCACGACTTCAAACCCAGGAAATCTTGATTGTAATGGCTTGGATTTTTGCTGTCTGTTTATTTAATTGATAACAATAACTGGTATTTCCTACTTTAACTTTGCTATTTTAAACGCTGGAAGGTAGAGGACTGTGTGGAGATTTGATTTTTGTAAAAAATGAAAATGTCAGAGGTAACTTTTATTTATTTATTTTGAAGCTCTGAAAATAAACAGAGAGAAATAAGATCTCTCCACCCCGACCCCACGAAGTGCAGTAAGAACTACAATCTGGAAGAGAATGTTTTTCTCATTTAAGAAAAGCACGCACATTCTGGTGTTAACAGTGGCTGGTGTCAGATACCAGAAACTCGACTTCCTCTCTTGACCTCACAGGGTTCATGGACCACCTACAGCTTCAGGAAGTTGGCTCCTTGCCCAAAGCAATGCTGTGAAATGGGAAAGAAAGGAGCCCAAGTGGGGAGAGTGGAAGCCGGTGGTGACCCAGGCTCTCCTCACAATTTAACTAGCTCCCAAATTCCCAAAGCAGAGCCTTGAATAAAGTCAGGGAGCGACATAAATAGCACCATTCTAGAGACTCAAGAGACATTCACTCTCACACACACAGTCCTTGGCAAAACACCAGGATGCCACACACGCACAGGATGGGATGGGAACACGGGGAAGAGTATGTAGTCCAGCTCAGAGGAAGAGAGGGAAGAAGGTTACAAGAAATTTCTAGAAGGTGATAGCTCTCTGAGCCAAGTTCTTTTCTATAACCGTGACTCCTGCGGCTCCCTGCGTCGGAGAGGTACTTTCATGTTCACGTTGTAACAGCTCTGAAAGTTGGATTCAGCTATAAACCAGGGAGATTTGGGATGGGTCTGGGGTCAGGTGACTTCCCTAAAGAGGATGTCATTAAGAGTTATGGAACAATGTTGTGTATCCTGTCATCAGCTCATTGAAAGGCAAACATTACACCTGCGGCGTTTAATTGAAGTTTCAAATGTTTTAGGCAAAATTCCCTGTGGTTTGGTGTCAACAGCAAAAGGTTACTATCTACAGAGGAGAGCTTAAGAATGGAGTAAAAATATTTGCATTGGACACTAAGAAAAGAGCTACTTATCACTAGAGAAATGGCCTGAATGCTCCATGTTTTTCACAAAGTGTGTTTTTGCTGGACTCAAGATACCCACAACTCAATGAATCTGAGTTACATATAGTTACTAGGATACTCACAATAATCATAATCATTGCCTACCACACATTATTGCAGATCAATGAAAGAGAAGTTTACAGTAACAGAGGAATAGGTTCAGGAAGTATCAGACTAGACAAGGCTGGTCCTACCAACTGCCTGCGAGATCTGATATTGCCTTTACAAACCTGTATATCATTTTCTCTCTTTTCAGGTGGTAGTCAATGATGCCTTAACGTAATGGACATATTTGGTCACAAGGAACAGAACCCCCCTCACTTTAGCTTCAACTAAAGACAGTGGATTCTAGAGCCAGTGCCTGGAAACCCGCTCACAAAGGAGAATGCCAATGCATGGCTGCCTTCAGTGACATCACAGTCACGGAGACCCTCCTGTCATGGGAGCATTTTTACACTTTAGAAACTGGCAAATCCTACGAATCAGGATTTTATTTGCTTTTTGTGAACTGATTTAAGAGCACACTACTGCCGCAGGGGGATCCGTGGGTTGCACTGGACTCTCATGGAGATATGCTAAGGTTTGGAGCCAGGTAATGTACAGTTATGAGAATCAAAGCTACCTTCCTTCACGGCCTTTTCCCAGTCTCTCTGGGGCTGCACGCTCCCATATCTCTACTTGGATCCGCACATCTCATCATTCCCCTCGTTGTGGAGAATCAGAAGCATGGCTGAAACAAGTTTTTCCTAGGACTCCGGCTAGAGTGAGGTCTTGAGAAGGGAAGGATGGGGCTGAGGAGAAATGATGCGTGCCTGGAATTGATTCTTCAAAGGAAATGGCCGGGGCTAAAGAATAAGGTTGGAAGGGTGTTTAAAGCAATGAGTACTTGCAGGTACAGAGTCACTGATGGTTCCTAAAGTGGACACAGTTGGGAGATAAGAGGCCACAAAAAGAAGTAAGATGAGATGTGGAACCTTGCGCATCTTATTGGGACGCAGCTTCTATTCTGCACCCACAGGATTAAAAACCAGAAACATGAAAGCTGGTAGACTTGTGGTCTACATGGGCCTCAGTAAGATGTCCCAAGGCAGCCTGAAGCATTAGTTTATGGATGAGAACTGTCTGCTCCAGGGCTCGGGTGTATCCCATATCATCCCAAAGAAGAGGTAACTAACACTCATCCTCTCTCTACTCAAAGGGTAATAGGGGAGGCAGATGATATTATCAATGTGAAACATTTTAGGAACAACCCGTAGTTCCAGGATGAGAGACTTACTCATCTGTAAAATGAGGGGTTACATTAGATGGATCTAATGTCCTACAACTCTGTTATTATCCTCATTATCTGATGACCATGCTAAAATTGCAGGGTTTATGAACCCGAAGCACCCTCCCCTCCCCTCCCCTCATCGTGTAAAGCACTTAGGCTGGGTATGTCACCTCCAGAGTGACACCAATAACCAGAAAGTTATGCAGCGATGTGAACTGTTTGGATCTGAGTAAGAAAAGGAAATTGACTTTGTAAACTAGAAGTAGAAACAAACCCTTTAGAAAGAAGAAAGGCTTGCTTTCTGTGCATCACATGTAAATGTGTAACCAGACCCCTCAATTAGTAAATGCTCTGGTTTTTTTAATGTTGCATATTATGCTAAAACCAAAATACCAAATGATTTAACAGTGGTTTTCAAAACCCGAAGATAAAACAGGGAGGTTTCGAATCGTGAGGTTTAAACTCTCTTTTTTTTTCTTTTTTCATTCCTAAATTGCCCTTTAGCCACAGTATTTCATGTTTGGCAAGGCTCTCATGTTTTAGAAAGGGAAATAAGTAAAATAAAACACTCTTCATAGAAGTGGGTTCATCAAAGGTGGTATCGTTAATGGATGGTTATAGATTGAAGCTCTTGCTGGTACAAAAAGCTCTTCATAGATCAGGCACTCAGCCAAGGACCTGGCCAAGTGCCCTGGCCAGCTTTCTTGCTTACATTTAGATCTCAAAGAACTCCCAATGAGATGTTCCCCTTGGTCCAGGGTGGAGATGGTCCTCTAAGGCTCAGATGGATACGAGTTGGCTTGCTCAGGATCTCACAGCCAGCCAATGGCAGCTCTGGGATCCAAGGCACAGAGCTTGGCTCTAGTCTTCATCCTTGTTATTGCTTCATAGCGGCTTATCTCAGACTGCCGAATATGATTTCCTAAAGACTGCTTTTCCAGCGTTCAAGATAACCCTGTCACCCATATAAATGCGGAGGGAATGTTGGCAGAATTCGAAGCTCTGTGGTCTGAATTTGCAGCCGCTGAGGAGTGGTCACAACAAGCCTTGTCACTTATTCTGGGTGGAACTGGAGACAATCTTGTTGAGAGACGTGGGTCAGAACCAGGGGAGCACTTAGAAGCATTTCCCCATGTGCAGATTGTAAATGAGGAAAAAGGGAGGAGGAGAAAAAGGGGAAGGGACAAGGGTAGAGAGAGGAAGGAGAGGAAAACATACAGAACAGGAGGAGGGGGCTCCTAGAGAAAAGGGAGAGGGCTTCCGGGAGGGGTGAGAAGCCAGGAGGAGATAGCAATGGAGGGGGTGAGCTTGATCAGTGTTTTATAGGCATGAATAAACTGTCACAATGGAAGTCATTACTCCATCCAATTAACGGGTGTTGTTGTGGTTTGGGTGTGAAATGTCTCTTGTTGCCTTATGTGTTCTAAACACTTGGTCCCCAGATGGTGACTTTATTTCAGAAAGCTATAGAACCTTTAAGAAGTGGAGACTAGATGGAGGGGGTGGATCACTGGGGTCAGGCCTTGGGATTTTCCAGCCCAAGTTTCCTTCCAAGTCTAGCCTCTGCTACTTCAGTGTTACCTCTCCCACCCTCAAGACTGTGTCTTTTCCTCCTTTTCTTTTTTGTTATTCATTTATCATGTATGTGCTAATACATGTTACAGTATATATGTGTCTGCTATGTTATGTTGAGAACAGAGGTCAATTTTAGGTGTCTTCCTCAATCTCTCCCCATCTTACTCTTTGAGACCGTCTTTCACGGTGCCTGGAGCTCACTTATTTGGCTAGACTGGCTGGCTCACAAACCATAAAGATCTAGCTGCCTTGGCCTCCCCAGCAGTGGCATTGCTGCCATGCCCTGCTTTTCATGGGTGCTGAGGATATAAGCTAAGGCCCTCATTCTAGGCAGCAGGAACTTTAACACCTGGCTCATCCGTCTCCCTAGTCCAGATAGCAAAAAAAAAAAAAAAAAAAAAAAAAAAGGACTTTCTTAGGTTGCTTTATTTTGTCAAAGCCTTGACAAAAGTAGCTGATCCATGCTCTAATAAAATAAAGAATAAGTAAATGCCTTCTTCAACATTTGTAGCAGATACAAACACAGCAGCCATGTTTTCTGGAAGGCACTGCCAGAAACATCAAAGGCGTCGTGTCTCAGGAAGGGGCTGAGTTTCAAAAAGCCTTTTGCCCCATATCTAAATGGGAGGCTTCCTCACCCTTTTTAACAAGGACTTGAAAGAGGAAAGGAAGTCTCTGCCCAAACCTGGCTGCCTCCCTAACGGTTGAACAAAATCAAAATAGCAATTGCAGCTGTTTCTGCCTATATTTAAAATGATAAAACTCATGGGAAGACAGACGCTGGGGAAAAGATTCTAGCCACATTTCTGAGCAATGCTCCCCAGTTCAGCTCCCTGCCCCCCCCCCACAAGACTTTAAACAGACTTCCAAAAGACATGCAAAGAAAACCTTTCTTACACAGTATTAGATTCTTTCCTTTGGTTACTCATGAGTTTTAGTGAGGTACAAAAGATCGTGTGGGAGGAAGGCAACGGACCACCTCAGTTATGCACTCTATTTCAAGCATAGCAATCAAGCGGTGTGCATTTATTAAGCATTTACTAAATGCCTCGCTGTGTGGACTAAAAACTACCCAGGGGAGTGAGATATTAACAGCTATTTGGGGACTAAACTTGGGGGAGGGGGAGAAAAGGCAAGCAAGATGCCTAACTAAAATACAGCAAGTAACATTGCGTAAGAGTAAGAGAACACAAAATAGTCAGTGATTGTAAAGCTCTCCTGTCAGGCTCCTTTCTGGGGGTGCTTTAACCTGTAAGTGCAGAAACACCCTTTCTCCAGTCCTTTTCACCCATCTGATACAGTAGGCAGGCTCTCCTGCATTTCTGGCTAGGAACCGAGAACCCAAAAACTGGGCTCTCCCCTTCCGGTGACTACATAAGTACCCTCACAGCCCTGTATTCTTCGCCTCCCCAGGAACAGAACAGAGACTGGGGTGAGTAGCCGTCACACTGCTGAATGAATTGTCTCAGTGCACAGCAGCTGAACTTCACTCAGCCTATAATGTGGCTGCCACCATGTTGCTGCATTCAAAATCTGTTTCTTCCAAATGTGAGGAAAGACGTTCAGATGGTATCAATGGGGATTTGGGTGTACAAAGGAGTGTTGACAATTATCTCTGTCCTGTTAATCTAGGTGACCCTGGGAACCTCAGTTGAAAGGTCACTTGTGGGTGCCACTTAAAACTCTGTTCTCATTTCACCTCCCACAGCAAGACTTATTGTCACTCTTCAGCTAGGCAGGGTACGGATGGGCAATCCTCCCACAGTGTTCGAATGTTGTGGAAACTTTAAATGCATTGGTTAGGAAGGGGAAATACCAGGTAACTGGCTGTGGTGACACACAGGCTGAGACAGGAGAATCATGACTTCCAGGATGGTCTGGATAAATAGGGAAAAGTGCTGGGGAGATGGCTCAGTACGTGTCTTTGTCAGGGTTTCTATTGCTGTGGCCAAACACCATGGCCAAAAAGCATTGGGGAGAAAAGGGTTTACTTGGCTTACAGTTCAGCATTGCTGTTCATCCCTGACAGAAGTCAGGACAGGAACTCAAACAGGGCAGGAACCTGGGGGCAGGAGCTGATGCAGAGGCCATGGAGGAGTGCTGCTTATTGACTTGCTCCTCGTGGCTTGCTCAGCCTGCTTTCTTATAGAACCCAGGACCACCAGCCCAGGAATGGCACCACCCCCACAGAGGGCTGGGCCCTCCCCCATTGATCACTAGTTAAGAAAATACCTTACAGCCGGATCTTATTTTCCCAATGGAGGCTCCTTCCTCTCTGATGACTCTAGCTTGTGCCAAGTTGACATAAAATCAGCCAGGACAGTCAGAAAGTGCTTACCAGGGAAGTGAGAGGACCTGAGTCTGGATGCCCAGAACTAATGTAAAAAACCAGGTGCAGCACCCTAATCCTAGCCCCAGGGATGCAATGGATTCTTGGGGGTTTCTGGCCAGCCAAGACAGCTAAATCCACCAACTCCAGGCTCAGGCTAAGGTGGATAGTGATGTGCATCTGAGCATAGTCAAGCAAGAATGACTGGAGCTGGAGAGATAGCTCAGAGCTTAAGAGGCCTGGCTGTTTTTTTCTGAGGACCCAGTACCCACATGACACCAGCTGTAACTCAGGGGTCCAAAAATCTTTCATGGGCACTGCACACATGTGGTACAGAGACATACATGCAGACAAAATCCATACATACATATATGTATTGTATTGAAATATATATATATATATATATATATATATATATATATGCAAATCTTTAAAAAAGAATAAAGAGCTCTTTCCTGAATCCCATGACCTGAAGTATTTTGAGAATCCATGGTTCCAAGTACCATTCAGTTCCCTTTGTTTGGTTTAGAAGGAAAGCAGTGAAATTTGAGACCGGCTGTAATAGCCTACCAGCCACATTACAAAATTTAACTTTCAAATCCATCAATACCAAATAGTCTAGCAAGTCATACCAAAATAACACAAATCGTACTGAGTGCGACAGAACTTCCTACATTGCTCTGCCTTTGCCTAGAGCTCTCGAGGCCTCAGACAGCTTCTTCCTGTGTTTGCCTGTAGCAGAGATGTTCTGCCTTCCTTCATACAATGGCAGCATGCCTCTGGTGCACAGCCTAGGAAATAGTTTTCTCCTCAAGTTTTCCTATCTGGATTGCAGAACTGTCTGGCTTGGTCTTTCAACATCTTACCCAACACTCTTTTGGGAAAGAGTACAGATCCCAGAGCCAGAAGAGTCAACTTTTGGGTCATGAGTATTATAAAGAACAGAGTTGTGGTATAGCCAGGGGGAAATCCAGCTTCTGCTCGTGTGGAACGCTCGCCAGGGATACACGAGGAAGGAATTCTTTGGAAAGAAAGGTGGGAGGTACCACTTAATGGTTTCACTCCAGCCCAAGGCTGACCTTAGCTATGCTCAGGCAGTCAGCGTGACTGGCCATTTCTGGTGCCGTATAGCATGTGGGTTTCCTAGCAGTCAGAGTTTTTGGGTCTGCTTGACCATATGACATCAGTTCTATAGGAAGAAAAGATGAATTTGGTTGTTTGTTTTAAAACTAGGTTTTGCCATGTAGCCCAGGCTGGTCTCAATCTTGTCTCAGCTTTCTGAGCACTTCGATTTCCAGGCATGCAGCATCACACCCAATCAGAAACTGAATATCTAGTGCCCCCTCTCCCAAACGAACCTTTATATTGGTACTGGGGAGAAGGCATGTACAGAAGAAAGACTGTCTTAGCTACAGCAAACCAGAAACAACAAAATGCCACAGACTGGGAACCTAAACACCAGGTACCAATATTTGTACAGCTTTAAAGGCTGGAAATCGAAGAACAAGGTACAGCAAGATTGGTTTCCTTTGAGGTCCACCCATTTGACTTGCATACAGTTGCTATCTTGCCACCTCTTCACATAATCATGTTTTTGTACCTCTTATTAAAAACACCAGATTGGAATAAGGCATACTCAAATCGCCTCCTTTTACCTTATCGCTTTTAAGTCCCTAATCCCTGCAAATTTACATTCTGAAGTACCGAGGTACACAGAATTTGAGTTGGAGAAGAAGTATTCTATCCATAATATAAACTCCCCAGCACATCCTTAAGCAACTGAAACTCCTCATTCTGTTCCCAAATCAACAGAGTATCAGATATGACTACCCTCCAACAGATCCTTGCTAATACCGTTTATACACATAACTACATGTGACCTCGATGTGTTGTTCAAATAAACAGGAAAGAAAGAAAAGGAAAAGAGAGGTGGCAAAAGAATGACTGGAGTATAGGCATTAAGTCGATAGTGTCATCCAGCTCTTTCTTTCTAGGGACCGGAGCAATATAAAGAATTTTAATGCTGCTGTAGGCATCATACAGTGGTGGTTCAGAACAGTCTAATTTTTTACTGTGGAAATCTGTGTAACAGAGGCAGGTATAAAGGATTCTATGAAGAAACCAAAATGAATATTATTTCATCCTATATTCTTCTGAAAATATCTTTAAGTTGCTCTTAATCTTGGAAGATAGTTTAGCAGGGTATACAATTCTAGGGTAAATTATTTTCTCTCAATACTATGAGTCATACCTTTAGATTCTAGATTCTCTTACTTTTATTGCAAAGGTAAGTATTTGTTTTTTCTTTATTTGCCATCTTTTTCTCTGTGTCTTCTAATTAAGTCTATGAACTTAATCTTTTAAAGTTTCAGCAGAACATTAGAAACTCATTTAATTTTTGCTTGATTTCTAATGTATTTCTCTACCAATCTGAGAAATCATATTCTTGACAAATTCTGAATATTCATGTTTTTCATGATAACATTGAATATTGCCTTTACTTTCTTCTGTCTATTCTTCTAGAATTCCAATTTCAAGTGTTTTGAATATTTTTCATTCATGTCAATTAGCCTCAATTTCATGGCTTCCATACCTTCATCTCTGTGTAGAGCATTAGAAAACAAATCGGAAACCTTTCCTTGCAATTTGCCAAATGATTTGTCAGATTGTGTGCTATAATAGAATACCAGGGATGCGCAATTAGCGTGGATTTTAGTTTTCATAGTTTTGGATGCTGGGAAGTTCACAATCAAGGTGAGCATTATCTGAAAAAAGCAATCGTTTCGTGTGCTCAGGTCACAGAAGACAGAGGACCCCTGAAGAGGGCAAACTCTGAACCCTCGTATGGTAGGAGAGGTAGATGCCACTTCTGTATTTCCTTTTCATAGCAGTACTGTGGCCAGTTCATAAGGGTGGAGCCGTCATCACCTGTGTACCTTCCATTCTGCTTGAACATCACCATTTTAGGATTTAAGTTTCCATTTTAAGAAGTTTGGAGAATATGTTGCGACATATTAGTTCTCTCATTATCTATGAAAATCAGTTGTTTAATTCATACATTATGGTTTATACTTTAATTGCTATATTCAACATTTATAGAAATTAACTCTAGTTCTTTTAAAAATAATTTTTTATTCTTGATGGTCCTTTGTTCGTTTCTTATGTTTTTCTGACAGTCCACAAATATTTTATTGATATTCCCTTTAAAGTCTATATCAATAGAAGACACTGTGCCCAGATCCGAATGCTGCCCTCCAGTGTTTCCGCTGATCCTAATTTAGGGCAGTGTGTTTTCTCATGCACTTAAAGTTTTATGTTGATTGTTTCTGAAAGATTCCTCTTAAGGAAAGGATCAGAATTCCCAAAGCCTGGCTGAAGAATATCCTCACACATGCTAAAGACTGTGGTGTACTTTGAATAAAATTTACTTTTTTATAAGATATTTTTTCTACCCAAGGCTTCCAAGACCACAGAAGTATCTGCACTAGATCCTGCCAAGGTCAGGTTTAGGATTACAAACTGTCAGAAAACTCCCGTATTTTTGTTTTCATTCCTTTCACCAGTACCCGAGAAAATCACATTTCTTTCTTGACTTCATTTTGGCAGAGAATGATTTTTTTTTCCTTAACCCGTTTTTGTCTGAGGATGTGGGTGGGTGTTTGAGGTCCTGGGTTTTCTCCTTTGCCGAGAATGAAGCTCCGAAGATCCACAGGGGACCACAGGCTGCCCATATTTCAGGACCCGGCGTCACTTTGGGTGCTGTGTTTTCACCTTGTGAGTCTCACTTAAGATCTGACTACCAAAAACATTAACAAAGGCAAAGACAGAAGTGTAAACTTGTCAAAAGGGAATATCTCGGCTCAGGGGAAAAACACACGGGTGTGATCACCTGTGAACCATGAATTTTTTTTGTTTTAGAATTTTACATACTTTATTTAACGAGAGTGAGAGTGAGATACGCCAGAGACAGCAAATGGTTTTTAGGAGATGGAGGGTAAGATGGTTCAAAAGACCGCTGGACTGTCTGCGTAGATAACAGATTGTTAGTGATTCTCTGTGGAGCCAGAATAAAGGGCACTGGTGGGATGTAGGTCTGTCCAGAGGTACCAGCAGACCTCAGTGCTTCCTGTGATACAAGTTTAACCCACAGAAATTGGGGGAAGGAAACAGGGGTCATTGTTTTCTTCCTTGGGGTTGAGACACAGACTTTAAGAAAACAAGAGACTTCAGAGAAAGTCTCTTGCAACATCTACTGCCCTCCACATTCCTTCAATTTAAAATAATCCACATTCCAGGATGTCGTATTTGGGAATGATGGTCCTGGAATCCCTCACTTTATAGTAACAGATAAGTCAATATCCAGTCTTCTTGTTTTCCTATTAATGGAATTCCAAGTTTCTATAGTGTGTGATATTCCAAAGTAAAAACTCTTTATTTTCATTCTTTCCTTTTAGTGGTGTGTGTTCATAGGTTGCTGTTCACCCAACAAAAGATAACTGGTGAAGCTTCACCCCCTTTCTTTTTTAAAAGTTAATTTCAGAATAATTATTCTTTGAAAATTTCATGACACATACAAGGAATCTTGATTATATTGACCCCTTGATTATATTTAAAGCCACTTCTCACTTTCCATAATATCATCCAACATGTGCCCTTCCCACTTTAATGACCTTCTTTTAAAAATTTATGTGGATGAATGTTTTGCCTACATGTATAGATGTACATCACATGGCATGTACCCTAGGAGGCCAAAAGCAGGCATTGGGTTCCATAGAACTGGAGGTAGAAAAGGTGATAGGCTACCCTGAAGGTACCAGAAATTGAACCCAAGTCCTCTGAGAGAGCAGCCAGTGCTCCTAACTGCAAAGCAATCTCTCTTACCCCACATCCCCATTTGTCCCCTCAATAACTCACTAAGTCAGTCCAGTTAGTGCTACCTCTATGAGTCCCATAGGCTCATATATCTGAATGCTTAACTATCAGGGAGTGGTATTGATTAGAAGGATTAGGGGGTGTGGCCTTGTTGGAAGACATGACATATGTCACTGGGGTGGGCTTACTCCCTTCCTGTTGCCTGAAGATATGAATGTAGAACTCTCAGCTACTTCTCCAGCACCATGTCTACCTGCATGGTTCCATACTCCCAACCATGATAATAGATTAAACTTCTGAAACTGCAAGCAAATCCCAATTAAATGCTTTCTTCTATAAACGTTGCCATGGTCGTAGTGTCTTTTCACAGAAATAGAACACTGACTAAGACAGGTATTAAAGATGTATTCAGCTGGAGGGTCATATGTCGCTTTTGCTAGGAGTAAGGGAAATGACTCCTTTTGGCAGGCAGAAACTGGCTTCATACATTCCTGAGGAATGCTGCTTTTTAATCTAACCATGAAGAATCAATCTGTAGTCCAGGTTGAACTTATTCCTGGGTATTTGAGCTGCCTTTTGGAGTCCGGAGACCTGGAGTTTCCTTGGGACCTGACAATAACTAGCTTGGAAGCTGTATCGCTTGGTGGGCAGTTCTCAGTGCTGGCTGCACAGAGGAATAAAGGAAGTTGAGGAAGAGTTTAGTGACACTCTACAGTGCTGTAAGACTTCAGTGGAACAACATGCATGCCTTTCAACAGCATGACTGGCCAGTCCTGTGACCTTGCAAAGCCATAGAATGCCATTGAAGAACTAGAGAGCAATACGAAGTCACTAGCTGCCTTCTTTTGTTGACTTTTTAAACCTTAGAGATGCCTAATATTTAGTCATCTAGCCTTCATAGCTTAACATTAGTCTCCAGATAAACTAGGCATAGATACAGTAACAGGAGAAAAGAACAGGGCTCATTAGCATGGAGAAACAGATGGCAGGAGACATGCAAGATACAAAGGGTTGCTTGACAGACCCTTGAAGCTTACTTATAAAGACAAATGGTTAAGGGCTTGGCCACCCGGAAAAGGTTGTGGAGGAGCTGTACAGAGAGAGAGCTTGCAGTGCAGAGGAAGTGTTGAAGTGTCCCAGGAAAGGGGGGGGGGAGCTTGTCACCTCTGACTAGACCAGGTGTCAGGGTCCAGCTCTCTTCTTTCTGTGAAATGATGGTTCTTAGAAAGGAGGGCACCAGGGGAGAGCCAGTACCCACTGGTTATTACTAACAGAGATTTCCTTTATAGATGTGAATTTCTTATATGAAGAGGGTAGCTTCTTGGGATAATTGCTGTGTTTTGAGAGGTCTGTAAATTTTCTGAATTAATAACCAACTGGAAGAATTCCAGAGACATACATTAGGATGAGGTAGTTGACTCTCCCACAGTACGATTGATTATCTTCATGCTATCGCTCCACGTGGGATGGAGTTCCTTAAGGACCAAAAATTATCTCATATTTCCTTGTGAATTTAATGTTGTAGCTTACATTTAGTGGATAAACTTTCTTTATAAGATCTAGTGAATAGTATCCTAAAAGCTGCAGCCTAGTGACAGCAGATTCTCTATATGCTCTATATGTGCTCTCTCCTCTCCCCTAACTTTTATGACTCTTTGATGCTTCTCTATATCACTGATAATGGTATCATTTCACTTTCATTCTGTACCAGGCAGAGAACACTTGCTTCCTTTGAGTTAACTGTTTTCTGTCCAAAATGAACAATGGGAAGCCAAGAAAGATGAAGCGATTTAACATAGATTTTAAGCATAGATGTCACTTAGTAAGTCTTAAATTTACTGCCTGAGCATATCAGCTTTGTGTGCTTAAGAAATATTCATTTTCCAATTTTATTTCATGTTTCAAAGCAAAAAGACGGCGAAGCTTAGTGCCCACCATGATTCTGACAGCAGCTCTGAGATGGGAGAGCATCCTCCTTCCGTCACCTTCAAAGGACTTTTAGGACCGGGTGTCTGCATACGGCCTCCCTGCTTTTCCTGGCCTTCCACAGAACTCACCTCACACACTCAATAGCTTCTCCCAAGCACCCTTCTAGTTTTTAGTCAGTTTCTATCTGGAGCAAGCATTCAGGAGAGAATACCCAGACTCTGGGTGGGACAGATTCTAGGCCCGGGAGGGAGAACCAGGAAGGGGAGGAATGTTCCCATAATTTATATTTGCTCATTATGAGCACATCAACTTGGAAGTAAGTGGAGAGCCCTCTTAAGACACACAGTTTAAATAAAAATGTTTAAAATACTTCCCAGAAGGCCACAAAGCAAACATGAAACCCCCTCAGAGCTCCACCTCCCTCCCTGTCCCTGAGCCCTGGGTCTCTGGGTGAGAGGTTCCTGGCCTTACTCGGTGCCAGCTTCCTTTGTTTTGCCATTCTTTTCAGAGGGCCTCCCAAATTCTCTTCCTTGTTACACAATTCAAGGGACCTACTACCCCCTGGTGACCAATAACTACCCAGATATCTTTGCCCCAGAACCTTCCCTGTCCCCACTTACTGTTTTACTATTGTTGACAATTCATCTTCTTGCCTTTTGTGTTCTTGAGGTTCTAGGAATCTGGGGGAGTCTTGCTTCCCCCTTCCTGCTTTGCTGGTTTCCACTGGCCTTCCTTTTGCCAACTCTTTTTAGCTCTGTTGCAGGAACATTGGCGACAGACCTCTCTGGTCTGTCTTCCACCCCTCTTTCCTCTTCTGGAATGACAAAGACACCCAGAACATGTTGCCAGCCATCTTCATATTCTGCAACTGAAACCAGAAGTCTAGAATGAGAAATTACAGGGGTCTTGCACGAGAGGCCAGGACAAGCTTTAACTTAGAGAATTCCCATCCTGACTCTGACAACCCTCTTCCAGGTGTATGGGTGGAGAGCTGAGGAATTTGCACGAAGGCAAAGTAAACAGAGAGTGTGGAATTGGGTTGAATATTTTCCCAGCAGGGCAGCCAAGTGCCCTAAGCAGGAACAGTCTGCCATGTCTGTTCACCCACAGCAGGAAGGTGAGTTTCAAAAACACGGAGGAGCGTCTGCTGCATGAGATTACTGAGCATTTTGGAGAGGACAGAGACAGGGAAAAGTGCGGGATCAGAAGCCAAATGGCTACAGGGTGTTTGAAAAACACAACATCAGCAGATAAAAAAAAACTTATCAGTAAAAATAGTATTCAGATGAACTCCCTGGACGAAGAAGGAGTCTGAACTAAAACAGCTTCCAAGCAGAACTTGATATATCTCAAATAGAAAGCATGAGGTTCTCAAAGCTCAGGGAAAGCATCATAACAGAAAACAAGAGTATAGCAGAAATAGCAGCTGGGCTTGGAATCACCCTTTCTGGAGCAAGAACTTGGAACTTTTGCAAGGCTTGATACAGGAACTGCACTCTACCTGTGTTACAGGGCTTGCTCAATTTGCAGGCTGAGAGATAGCTCAGTTCAATCCAGTGAGGATAGCCAACCCTGCAGAGGGCCCTGTGGGGCGATGATCTAAGACAGTGAAAGATGCTGCTGTCACAATCCATATCAGGCCATTTTAACCAGCATCCAAGGACATGGGCGTGAAACACTGTTGTGGGAGACCATCCCTCATGCATAACTGATGGTATCAACATGTGCGTGCGTGTGTGTGTGTGTGTGTGTGTGTGTGTGGTGTGGTGTGGTGAACATATGTGAGTGTGTGGACATAGAGGTAGAGATCAGGGCAAGCTATTGGGTGTCTTTGTCTATCTGTCACTCTCGACCTCGTCGCCTTGGTTGGCTCTCATTGAACTGAAATGCCCGGCTCTTCTGTGGGTGCTGGGGATTCACTCCCACTTAGGTCTTCCCGCTGCATTGCAAACTCTCTTACCCACTGAGTCGTCTCCCTGTTACTGTCTTAATTAGAGCAACACGAGAACCTCTACTACATTAAACCTGTTGGTGTTCAGAATGAGGGAGTGGGAAGTCATTAGCTCCTCTCCTCAGGACCCAGTTACTCTCTCCTTTTCTTTTTGGTTCTATTTTAGTTTTTTCAAGACAGGGTTTCTCTAAGTAGCCCTAGCGGACCTGGAACTCTATTTCTAGACCAGGCTGCCCTCAGACTCAGAGATCTTCCTGCCTCTGTTTCCCAAGTGCTGGGATTAAAGGTGTTTAAAACCTTTAATTAAAGGGATTAAAACCACTGCCTGGCTATTCCCTTTCTCTTGTGCCCTCCGCATTCAGTTGCGCCAACTACAAATGGGTCTCAGAAGGTGCTAGTGTATAGACAGAAGGTTAACTGAAGGGGATTCCACCTATGCAATTCTCAGGAGGTTGTCACTTATGCTGAGATGTGACTTTGGGATGATGCCGATGCTTTGGGGTCACCTAGGTCCTATAAACTCATCAGTACATCAAGCTGGACTTGGGTGGTATTGTTACTTTGGTTGGCTCTGGTGTCTTACTTGGGATGGGTAAGTGTTTGTTCACATCTCCCC
The DNA here is from genome assembly GCF_037038515.1 of Microtus pennsylvanicus. NCBI lineage: Eukaryota > Metazoa > Chordata > Mammalia > Rodentia > Cricetidae > Microtus > Microtus pennsylvanicus. The sequence continues at coordinate 26,586,325 of NC_134584.1, forward strand.
TGGAAACTTAACTCAGTAGACATTCAGTAGTCAGTTTGTTCTGTTTTCATTTCTCCCAAAGGTGACTTTAAAGGGCTCTTGAGATTGTGACCTTCAACAGAGGAAGCCAGAGAAGCCAAGCATGATGCACATATGAACTCACATGCCAAGGTACCTCTTCTGACTCTGGAGCTCGGTGAGAGCTGTTTCTGGATGTCTGTGAACCCTTCAGAACATCTTTTGTAGCCTGAATGGGGGGGATATTTTTTGGCTTTTCTGATGACCACAGTAAAAGAACCAACTTGGCAATTGAGTACCCATAAAATTTAGCTTTAAATGTTCTGAGAAAGCCTATCAAGGTCAAATTTTACATGCCTTTGTTTGCTTGTACCTAGGGTGATGCTGGGTGGGGCTTTATCCTCCCAAAATCAGTCCTCCGCAGAGCTGAAAAAAAGAGGAAGAAATTTATTGTCATGTGTTAGTCGAGATGGCCTGATGGCCAGTAGAATAATGGCTAAAAGCACCATTCTAGACTTGGATAACCAGGCTTAAGTTCTTACCTCTATTCTTTCTAGTTCTGTGATTTGTACAAATTTCTGCATCTATGTGAAACCCATTCTCCCCATTTATAAATTATAGGATAACATAATGCCTGAGTTGGGCTGGATATTAGGAGAAACAACACTTAGGAAATCCATGTTAGGTCTCGTGTAGCTAGGACTGCAGTACAGTTAACAAAGGCTCTACAGCCAGATCATCCTAAGCTAAATCATAACCCCTACTACCTGATCAGAACCTGGTGACTTTGGGCAAGTTGCTTACTCTTTCTGCGTCCCAGGTCCTTCTGATCCATCAAACTGACATAAGGATTAGTTGACCTAACACTTGCATGAGCTTAAGATGTAGCCAGTTTTTGCTTTTTGTCCTTTATTCAAACCTGCCCAGAATTTGCAACTCCCCCTGAATATCGAAAAGTGCGGAAGATCAGACACTTCACCACACTTAAGCTGTGGCTAATCACTTAGAAAAGGCCTTGCTAGGTCGCTGTAGCTGACCGCTTAGAAAAGGTCCAGATATGTAGCACCTGCTGAAGTGTGTTCACTCATAACATCAGCCCTTAAAGCATCGCCACCAAAGAGAAATATAATGCAAATTGAATGATAACCTCTTCGTTTTCTATTAACCATCTGTTTCGGTGTATGGTGCTGGAGACTGAACCCAGGACCTCGTGGCTGAACGAGGCAAGCAGTCCACCACTTAAACTAAATACTAGTCCCTACATTTTTTTTTTTGATCAAGAAAGAAATAGGTAAAATAATGTTGACATAGAAAATACTAACATTTCTATTCATAATCAATATAAAAAGGTTATGGAGACTCTCATTTTTTTCCTTTTTACTAGCATGTGTAATTGGGTAGATTTTGCATTTTATATTCTGTAGTAGATCGGGTACCCAGCAGACCTGTAGCATCTGCCACCTCTAGACTCTACAGGATAGCACTGGGGATCAGCACTCCTGTGTGATCACCAGAGACTTAAGGACTTCTCAGGTGTGTAGTGCCAAGGCCAAGATGCTCAGCCCATCTGCGAGCAGGTAACTGAGGCAGGGCTTCCTGTAGCCTCCTCTCCTGAGTAGAGCTGCAACCTCGCTAGACACAAAGTAGAATGACCTACCTTTAGAAAGGTGTCTGCCAGCTTTCTGGTTAGCTCAAAAACCACAAGCCAATTAATGTTTGAAGCCGCTTTACCACGACGGACTTGCTAAATTTCACAATCTAAAGTTACTTTATGAATGTGTTCCTGTGTTAGTGGCTCCTTACTGGGAAATGTGAAAAGAATGTTTTTTCTATGAATATTTGAGCGTGTGTGTGTATGTGTAGATTATTTCCTCCCAGCCTTCTGACTGTATTATGTTTCCCCCCTCTTCTCTGGACTGCCTCCAGAGCCCCACATCTCTCGCAGTCTGGCTGCTTTTTGCTAGACAGAGTGGGGGTCAGATGCTGACTGTGAGGCAGTGTCCCCTCACAGTAACAGAATACGAGAGATAACCAAACTATTAAAAGATAAGCTTTAATTAATTAATTTGGACATTTGAGATGAGGTCTCATGTAGCCTGATCTGGCCTTGAATTCATCACGGAGATAAAGATGACTTTGTACTCCTGATTCTCCTGCCAAGAGCTGAGATTACTGGCACGTGCAATGGCTCTTGGCTGAAAGTCTCATTTCAGTTCACAGGTTAAGAGACTGCAGGCCACAATGCATGGCGCTCGTGGGCTTGTGGCAAAGCATGGCACAATGGCCAGTGCTCATGGCACAGCCACTCTGCTTGCCTCATGGCCAGGAAGCAAAGATAAAGATGGAGATACTTGGGTAGACAAATACCTGCAAGGGCACATCCATTGGGGCTGAAATGAACGCCTCTCAGAAACCTACTAAAAGTTTCAGCATTTCCCAATAACACAGTCCTGGGGGACAAGTCTTGAGCACACAACCAATAACACAGTCTTGGGGGACAAGCCTTGAATACACACACACACACACACACACACACACACACACTCACACACACACGAACATCTCAGACCCAAACCACAGCACTCACCACACACTAAGGAAAGTGGATGGTACTTTGGTAATGAAATGATATCTATTTTCTTAAGCAGTGACGGGTAATTTTTTCCTAATCTGAGGAGAACCATCACTGATGAGAGATTGAGCAAGGAAGAAGAGATGTGATATTATTTAGCTTCAAACACAAAAACCGTGCCTTACCAGTCATGGCAATTTCATTCATGAAGTTCTACTAGGTGCTAGATGACTACACGCTGGAGTTTGCAATGTGTTGGCGTGACAAGAGAAGGATTCTTTACCCTAAAAACAAGAAGGTGGTTTTCTTATAAAAGGCCTGCAAATTAAGAATAGGTTTAGGAACTGGAATTGAAAGGATTCTGAGAGGCCATGTAATTTGATGTATGTTCTTTTGTTGATTAGGAAATTAAGATCAGGAGAGGTTAGAACACTTCAAGTTCAAAAGTAAGCAAAATAAATGGGTCTGAAGCCATGGGTGGCACACACCTTTAATTCCAGCCCTTGGGAGGCAGACGCAGGTGGATCTCTTTGAGTTCAAGGTGGCCCTGGTCAACAGAACGAGTTCTAGGACAACCAAGAATACACAGAGATACCCTGTCTGGATAAATCAAAACAAAGAAACAGATGATCACCTGGTCTCCTTACTCTTAGTGTTCATTGCAATATACCTTGTGCCACTGTTACCTGGCTGGGGATAAAGGAAAGCAACTTGCTTATCCCATCAAATTTTAACAGACTTTAGATAGCAGATGCTCACTTCATTCTTGCTGCCCATTGACAGTACCAGACATATCCAAATATTCTGAGCTCAGCATTTCTAAAACTTCTGGGCCAAACAAAAACAGATCGATGAGATGTTACTTAACCCCAAACTTAAACGTTAATTTCCATGCAGGAGGGAGAATTTTACCTGTTGTCTGAGACAAGTGGAGACTCGAGCTAGAGTATATTGGCTGCCAATTTTGACATTGGAGAGTGAATCTAGAAATGGGTTTGGCACAATCTTCCTGCCCAACGGTGCCTCACATGCACTGGACCTGCTGCTGAGGACTGGGCTGTAAAGGAAAGAGAGCAGCACCCGTGACACCTAGGGGAGCCTGGCAGCTTGACAGAGACTCCTCCTTACAGGTGACTGGGAAGGGTTAGCAGAGGCCAGGACCTGGGCGAAGGAAAGGCTGGCTAGACACTTGTTTAATAGTGTAACTACGACTCATCACCGGTCCCTAAACAATATGTACACACTGCCATTTCCAAAGTAGCACTTTATACTTTGCTGCCATTGTCCCGACTGCTTTTAATGCAACAAAATGCAGAGGTGAAAAAAAAATCCACGGGTGGCTATGCTCAATACTGTAGGTTCAGTCTTCTATGGCACTCAAACATTCTGGGGTAACTGATTAAATGAAACAAGATAAAAACCTGGGTTCTAGAAATTGTCAGGATTAAACAAAGTGCTCACCAGTTGAGTTTCTTTTAGTATGGTCTGAGTTCTCCACCTGTAGAGTGGGCAGCATCTCCACTCACCCCCCCCCCCCACTCCCTGCAAATCTTTTTGATGCACACGGCGTGAGGAAGCAGAGACTATTGAGCTAAGGATGAAGCTTTTGTTTTCTAGTTGCAAGTTGGCTTGTGAAGGTTGAGGCAGGGTGTTCTCTTGGGGCAAGAAGCTGTGCAGGGGTGGGGAAAAACAGACGGGGATCTGATGTTAACGCGCCGCCAAGATACTGTTCACTGTTAGAGTGAATCTCACTTCTCTTGGAGTTGGCGGTTTTTCCTCCCAACTTCAGGGGACTTACAGCAGATCCTAGCAAGAACAACTACCCCCACTTAGTTACAAAGCCTTCTCTCTGTGCCAAAGACACGGGAGATCATGGAGCTTTGGTGAGTCAAACTTTCTACGATCTAGTTGGCTGGCTGGACTAAAATACGTGGGAAAGGTTGCTTAAATTCAGGGTGTAAGTGGAGAGGTTTGAAATCCTAAAATTAATGGAGGAGTCATTTAGGTTCTGAGATCCGGTCTTGGTGGGCTGGGGGAGGGACGCTTCCAGAAATCTAAGGACTTCGAACTCAGACACCCCTCTGAGGGCGCTCCTGTCCCTATCTAGCCTGTCAGTCCAGGCTGGAGATGTGTCCCCCAACTCCTGAGCAAAGCACAAAAGTTTTGTCTTACCACCTGAGGAGTGGTAAGGAACAGTCGCTCCAATCTACTGGTTCAGCCCAGAAAACGTGAGTTTTCCAGTTTACTTTCTGTTGGATAACTTTGGAAATGGAACAGATTCGACTCTGGTTCAGAGGGGCTTGGGTCAGTGACTTCTGCCCCTGACTTGCTTTTTCCAAGACCACAGATAACTTTGAGAATTGACCAGAAACGAGTACTTTTCGGGGGCTCATCCCTTCCCCAGCGGAGGGACACGCATACCGTGGTTCCCACTAACTTCAAGTTAAGGTGTGAGACAGATCCACGCAGAAGGATCCTACGATCCGCAGAAATCAAAACTGAACGTGGACGTCCTGGACTCGCCCCGGGACCGGGCGTGGGCGGTCCTAGAGCACCTCCCGCAGGTCCGGGGAGCAGCGCCCGGGCCAGGTCACCTGACTCCGGGAATTTGGGGCCGCTCAGGGTGGGAGTGGCTAGCACCTCCTTCCTCTAGCCCACGGGATTCAGGTCGGCGGGGGCCGGCACCCGGTGGCCACGTGGTGGTGCTGCCGCTACCCCCGCCCTGCCGGCGGAGCCCGGGAGCTGAGCGCCCACTGACCCCCGCGTCGGGAGGAGGAGAAGGAGGAGGAGGAGGAGGAGGGACCCAGCGCAGGAAGCAGAGCAGGAAGCGAGCCCGGCGGCCGCGCTTTCCTGGAGAAGCGGCGGGCGGGACGGCCAGCAGAGCCGGGAGCTGAGGCAGCCGCTTGGATGGGGTGAGTGGCGGCGCCGAGCAGGGAGACTGGGATGTGGGGTGTGGGCTTGGTCCCCGCTTTTGTGTCTGGGGCTGCGGAGGGCGAGAGCGCGGGGCAGGAGTTACGGTCTGGACACACAGCCTTGGCCGCCCACTGTCCGCGGAAGACAGTTTGGTGGGGGGGTGGGGGTGGGAGAAGGAACTGGAGAGATGGTGGGGATCTGGCAGAAACAGAGGACCGACCAAGTTAGGAAAGGGGGCTCGCCTCCTCCGGCGGTCTGGTGCGCGGGCTGTCTGCGGAGGGAGCGCGGGTGGGAATGAATGACCGGACCTGGGAGGACTATGTGGCTGCACCCCTGGGCAGCTCGTCCCACCTGCATGCCCTGCCAAGCGTCCCGCTGCGGAATCCTTGCTCTCAGGCTCGACCCGCCTCTTCTCTGAACTTGGAAAAGGCGGAGAAGGAGGTGCGAGCGGGAGACGCCGGGAGGGCGGCTCTGGGGACCCACAGTCCGCTATTGTTCCTTTCCGGACTCAAGGGAGCCGGTGAGCCGGCTGGAGGACGTAGACGAGACCACCTCGGGCCTGTCCCGGCCGCCTGCTCCCCGCCCTTCTTGTCATTTCCCCCCACCACAGCTCCTAGGAAGGTGGGGAGGAGGATGCTGGAGTTGGGGCACAGTCCAGGCAGCTGGGCTTAGGTCGGCATCCATTGAGACCCGTTTGGGAGGGCGGGTATCCTCCTTTCAACTCTCTCATCACTGCCAGTTTGTGTCTTCAATTTAGGCTCTGTAGTTTGCTGCGGTTTTTCTTTTTGGATTTCGCATCTCATTTTTGGGATGACCGGGTGGGGTGGGTGGTTTGAGTCTGGAAAGGCAACAGATGGGGTATTAAACCAGATGGAACCTACTGTGACTTGAAGAGGCAGGGTGACCTCTCAGAGGCCTGAGCTTTACATTATAAAGCCAGGCTTTCTTTTACCAGGGAGCCCAGCTCAGCGCAACTTTTACTCCCAGTGACCAAGTGTGCAGATGCGAGGCCACTCACTTGGTACCTGCCTCTTCTCTTCTCTGGGATCACAGGTGATTTGACTGGGGTCCCCGTAGGAAGAATAGCGCAGAATAGCGTGGAGCTGCCAGGGACAGTTCATTGCTCATTGTCTGGGGTATTTAAATTCAAGGCTATAAAGGCCGGCCTGGGGAGGAACTAGTTTTGCCTGTTAGTGGGACTTTAGTTATCTTTTCTAGCGCGAGCTTGCATCTCTTATGGGTTTGAACATAGTTGAAAAAAAACACCAGTGAGTCCCAGGGAGGTTGGACTTTGATTACTTTGTCCCACAAGTGCTGGGTCCTTGTTTACACGTGTGACAGCAAGCTTTTTTTAAACTGATAGATTTAATTTTATCCTTTGTCAGTAATAACTTACTAGCAGGGCCTTTTCTCCTTTATGCTTATATGGCAGCCAGTTTTGTCAGAAGAAATCCAATTCTTGTATACTGTGGACCTGGGAGAGACCTCTGGTGTTGGGCGGTCAGTTTTAGCTTCATTCACCGGTGAGATAGGTTTCGCATGGGCACCACCGTATGCTTGCGGAGTCGAAGGACAACTTTCAAATCAGTTCTCTCCTATGCGGGTTTGGGGAACCGAACTCAGGTCTTGAGGCTTGGCAGAAAGCGCCTCTATCTGTTGGGAGAGCCGGCCCCTTTGTTTCTTTTTAATGTTACTGGCTATCAGACTCGGGGCCTGCGGTGTGCTGAGAAGGGCTCTAACCGCCATGTTAACCCCTCCTTCCACTGCCACCCAACTCTATAGGTCAGAAACTGAGATCTGCTGTTAAGACGAGTGGGCCTCGGATATAACAGGGTGAAATGCTGTCTCTCCTCACTTCCTGTCTTAGCTTGCTTGTCTTCCAAAATGTAAATAAATATGAAATATTTCAAACATAAGCAGAAATTGTGCACAATAAGGCATCAATCTTTCCACTTTGTAGATATGATAACAAATAATAGCAAATAGTTTTCTGTCCTTTCCTCTCTACTTCTGGCCTCAGGTGAGCAGGAATGACTGGGTACATACATAGGTCCAAGCATGCTCTATCTTTCTGTATGTAATTAAAAATCATGAGCATTTGAGTGTACAGTTTTACATTAATGGCATAACTCTATATACTTACAGTGTGCGTCCTTAAGATTTTTTTTTTTTTTGCTTTGAGATCCATGTAGGCCTTTATTCACATCGGCTATTACAGGCATTCCAACATGTGAATAATACAGTATATTCATCCCCCTGTCAATTGAAAGCTGGTTCCCAGGACACCCTTTTAGCAGAGGGAGAGCCCACCACATTTTATTTATTTGTTTGTCTATCTATTTATATAATTTTTTTTTCTGTATCATGTTGTAGCAGTTCGCATCCTGAGATAAGCTTCCTTACCCGCAGATTATCTGTTCAGCTAGTTGCTGGGATAGTGAGCTCTTGGAAGGCTGCTTTCATGATGTCATTCATTCGTTAGGGAGCATTTAGGTTCTGTCTCGGCCATCTGTTAGACGACAAAGTGAACACGGGTCACTGTTAAACTCTAAACGTTTTGGTCAGATTAGTTGACTGGATCCTTTAGTTTGAATTTCCTTTTCTTCTTTCTATTAATAATAAGAATAGTTCTCTATCACATTGCTGAGTCTGGTCTAGTTGTGCTAAGGGCTCATTGGTCCTCTGATCTGCGATTGCTCACTCAGGTTCCCTTCCTCGTTTCTTCCTTTTTTAGGCCTGTGGGTCTAAGTACTCATGAGCAGAGGCGGATCTCCACAGTATGAGTAGCTGTATTAATGACATGACTTGTCCCAGCTCCACAAAGGAGAGCCAGGCAGTCAACACATTGGCCTCCTTGTTATTCCTTCAGATTTTGAGGCACATTCTGGCCCCTGAATTCTTGTCTTTGATGTTCCTCCTCCCTGGAGCTCACCTTCCTTACATGGGCTGTGGCCTTTTCCCCTGAGGTCCTTTCGCAGACACTCCCACCCAGTATATCCTGCAACCTTTTCCCTACTTTCTTTCCCTGTGTGGTCCCTGTCAATTTCTACCTTGCCATATATGTAAATTTCTGTTAGTGCCGTCTTCCTGTAGTAGGGTACAGACCTATGAGGGCCAGAGTTTTGCATCTTTTAAATTTGCTGTCCCTTGAGTATCATGAACAGTGTTGACACATAGTAGTTACTCATACTGGATAAATTTAAATGAATATAAGATGCTTTTTATTGAATCAGGATGTAACTGCCATCCTGGCTGGCCTGGAACTTGTTATGTGGGATAGATTGGTCCCTAGCTCACTCCTACCTCTGCTCAAGGTATAGAATTACAGACACAGGCCACCAAGCCCAACTATCAATATTATGCTTGTTGTTTAACTTTACTACTTGGTATTTTCCACCTCTGCTTTCTTCTGCACGTGTTAGGCATCCCGGGGATGTTAGATGTTCTCTGTCGTACCCCAGTCAGTGTCACGCACAGGTTCTAATGGCATAAAACAAACAAACAAACAAAACAACAGAAACAGTCTTACAAAGAATCCACCCTGTAACTTAGCCCACAGAGTACCCAAGTCTTCGGGTATTTGTCACCCAGTGTTTTTACCTGAATCTAAAGTCAAGGGAAAACAAGGAGCGTGATGATTGGCCACACGCTCATCTTGCTTTTTCTTGACAACCTTGTCTTCCCAGTGTTACTGATGTTAAAGAGGCTGACCTTTCCCTTTCACAGCATCTCTCAGAACACACCTTCACAGTCCCCAGTGACACCAGACATAAGGAACTTCTGAGAAAAGAAAGTATCTCCCTGACTTGCTACAGAGGGGGTGTTCATAAACTCTCAAACACCTTCATCTAGGAAGATTGTGGGATGGGGTCCTTTTTATGGTGGTGGGAAAATGACCTTCCTCTGAAGGTCTAAGAGAAGCCAGTGTGCAGCAGGGACCTAAAAATTCTCTGGATTTGAACAGTCACGTGAGAAAGCCCTTAACGCATGGTACAGACAACATTGCCGGGAGCCAACTGAACTCTCTCTTCCATGGGTGATGAGTATGGGAGTCGACAGAACAAAGCTAGATGGCTTTTGTGCATTTTGAAAGTGGGGTAGGGAAAGGAATCTAATTTTTTACATATATAGGTAAGTGGTACTGACAAGCATCCTTAAAATACGACTAGAATGTTGGATTACAACCATTTTGTCCTCTAAGTAAAGTGACGTGAACCGATCAGTATGGTGTGATTCCAGATGGGCTTGGTTAACCACAACAGTGGGTCATTAGTGAGGTGCTAAATGAAGAGATTCCATCTTCTGGCTTAGAGTTGCAAGCAATTCAGCAAGAGTTTGAGAAGGATTGCTTGCTACATCTTCCATTTTCTAGCTCCAGCCTTCTGTAGTAGGGAAGCAAAAAACTGACTTGCTTGTGGATGATCATTGAATTTAGCCAACGTTCTAAAGGGTGGCTCTGCTGACTTCATAGTACATTTACAAACAAAGCCTTCGCTGAAGTAAGTGTGCCTCTTCAGCTGTATGCTCAGGGAGTCCCATATACAGCTACCACAAGGTCCATGATTAGTATTTATTGAACAACACATATGGGCATGCCATTAAGCCCCTAACAGTAGCCATGAGATATGAAGCCATCTAAGTTAGAGATGCGTTTAAGTGATAGTCACAAAACAATGTAGGCTCCAGCAAAATACATGCTGGAGTGGAGAAGATGTGCAGGAAATCTCCCCCCCCCCCCCCCCCCCCCCGTTCCTTGGAGAAGTTTGCGCTTTGTGTCTCCACTGCTCCGCTACTCAGGTCATCTTGTCAGCCTTTACCTGTGATCTGCTCTATTCCTTTTGGTAGTAAATGGATTTCATTGAATATTATTACCTTGTTTTGTCATATAATTCCATGTCCTTTGTTCACTCTGGGCATGTTTATCATGATTAGTTCACCCTGTTATTAAGGAGGCAATCTAAATATTTATTTCATGTGTGTGGGTGTTTTGCCTGCATGTATGTCTGTACACTACATGCATGCAGTGCCTCTAGAGGCCAGAAGAGGGTGTTGCATCCCCCTTGAATTGGAGTTACAGGCAGTTTGGACACTCATCCCACGCAGTGAGTGCTGGGAACCCAACTCAGGTCTTCTGGAAGAGCAGCAGGTTCACTTAACCACTGGGCCATCTTTCTAGCCCAATTACTCTTTTCTCGAATTCCTATTTGTGAATACCCAAGTTTGTAATAAAGCGGCATATATACTACATAAGTTTTCTTTACTGTCAAAAACCCAATTAAAGAACACTGAAGTACCAATGTTGCTATTGTTAGAAATAAGAGCAAAATAAATTCCAATTCTCCTCCCTCGGCCATCAGAGTGCTGAGATTAGGCAACCAGATCCAACCCTACTTTTTCTTTATGATTTCTAGATGAATTCAGCTTGTTTAATCAGGAATTTCTGTTTTATTTTTAAGCTTTTATCCCTCCCCCCGCTTAAACTTCCACTGCATCTTTCCAGTTGCTGGATCTGGCTGAAGGGCTGGCATCTTAGCCAGGAAAGGAAGCTCTGGCAGAGCTTGCTGGAAGGGTGGAAAGCACCAAGAAAAGCTCTCTTTACATATGGGCAGCAAAGAGCTCTTTTCCTCCAAAGGAATCCATCCCTCAGACCAAGGAAGGCCTTGCTGCAGTAATCCTGGAGAACCCTGGCACTGTGGGCCGGCACGTCTGCACATCAAATGCAGCATTTGGACCATTTTTCCATGGAGGAAATTGGCTTCTTTTCAGTGACGCTGTCTGCTCAGAAATATTTTTTAAATCAGATTTAAGAGGTTTGTGGACCTTGGTGCTCTAAAGCAATTTCTGAGCCTCTTTGGAATACTCAGATTTTTTGAGAATTCCAAATCCATGGAATGTACCTGGAAATCCTTGTTGCATTTATGCCCCTTCTCAAGGGAGTCTCTCTTCTGTCATGTGCCTCCACCCCTCAGGAAGGGTTGCTAACCTTCCATGTATGCCAGGAAGAACTAATTGTGGGCTTTACAACCACACTCGGAAAACTAGTCACTGGTTGCTACGCTAGCCAGTGAGATGGCTTGGTGGATAAAGGTGCTTGCTGCCAGGCCTGACCATCTGGTGTAAGTCGTCCTCTGACCCATGCATAGCATGGCATGCATCCCCTTTTCCCACCCCCAGCCCCCCAAAGTTTTATAAAATTATTACAGAGAAGCAGAAAAACTGAGCTTTAAGTCCTTATCCAAGGGTAACATTCCTTGGACTGGAATGGGGCCTGTGCTGTCTTTTGTTCATTAAATGGCAGCCAGTCCCTGTTTCTCTCTGAGGTGACATTGGGGACAACCTGAAGTTTATCTCACAACACTTAGCCCATTGCAGGAACATCCCAACTTGCTCCCCTCCCCCCCCCCCCCTCTGGTCCAGTTAGTCCTGGCTTCCTCACCAGCAGGAACTGTCTCAGCAACCCCTGTGGAATACAGGGTCACATTTCCTCACTGGTAGGCTGGCTCTCAGAGGCCTGCTCTTGCAGAGGAAAACCTCCCTCCCGTGAAACCTCCTGTGAAACAGGAGGAGAGCACTGCCGTTGTGACCCGCACTCCATAGGAGAAGTATGCCCATGGTGGCATCAAACCAGCATGTTCAAAACTTGCACCAACACAGAGACTAGCCTACGTGTAATATATGTAGCCACACAGGTGAGTTCACCTGAGCACTTTCTCAGTGGCAGGCACCTTGCTGCTGGCCTCATAGTGAATAAGGTCAAGGCTGGTCTTAGTCTGATCTTAGGGTGTGGTCGGCTTTCTCGTAAGGGGCAAAGATTGATGGGAGAGTCAATGTTTCAAGGTCCTGGAATGACAAGCCCTGCCCTCCTGGACTCCGAATTTCAGGGTTCAGTGTGTCCACAGTCTGACCCAGTCTGTGGTGGATTTTTGGTGGTTGGACCAAGGTAGTGGTGAGAACTGATTTTGTCAAGGATACTGAGACCAGAGAAATAAAAATAAGTATTTGGGCGGTATGTGGCAGAACGAGACATGACCTTAGTTCTGACCTCACACAACACTGGCCTCCTAAAACAGTGTGTGTGTGCGTGTGTGTGTCCACCCTAGACACAAATTATGACTTGGGATCCTATATACCACTAATTATTATTGTGACAAACGCAGGCAAACCTGGGCAAGTCAATTTAAAGAATACATGAAAATGAGGAGTCTCAGGTGATGCAAATTATTGAACGTGAAGGACATAAACGGTGTGGAACCCAAGCCCTTAGCAGCCCGCTGGCTGAGCGGGGGACACATAAATCTCTCACACATTCTCAGGGGTTTAGCAGGTTCTGTTGGGAGTCTTAATTTGACAGGAATGTTCAGATGAATCTGAATCATGGAGAATATGAACATCTCCTCCCATTGTTGACCTACTGATGATTGAAGACCTCTCAAAAGTGAGGGCGTGCTGATGTGCTGCTGGGAGAGGCAGCCACGTCGCAGGGGCCCCTTGCAACCAGCAGCTAGGCAGTCACAGGAGAACTAAGACTGAGCTCCTCTGCACGTGGGCCAGGGTCCCGGGAAGGGCTCGGCGACCCTCATGATCCCTGTCAAAAGGTTGTAGCATTGGACATGGTGCTGACCAGTCTCTCCTTTCAGTGGACAATCTGCAGGCTCCCACAGGTATACTGGGAGGAAGTTGTTTCATATGCTCTCAGAACCCTTTTGGATCTTTGTTTATAGATGTAACCAAATCCTTAGATTTTCCTTTGGGGGCTAGTAGGATTTTCTCTTGAAATTCACCTTTTTACTCCTCATGAACTTTTTGTTGTTAAATTGAAAAAAAAATCTATTCAATCTAGGATAGGAACAGTAAGTAACTAATGTCCATTATCAACTTTTCTACAGTGCAGGATTTTCTTAGAGTTTCTCTCTCTTTTTAAAACTCATCTCAACACCACCTCGTGTGCATGTGTAGTCAGTGATCTTGAAGAACCCTCATCTTTTAGATGTCATGCAACTGCGTTCAGTGTTTGTGTGAAGTTCTACCTTCTCTTTTGCTCTTTTCCTGTTTCTCAAAGCCAGCAATAGGCACAGTTGGAGGATTCCCTCCAAATGACAGGGAGCTCAAGCTTGTGCTCGGCCAGTCTGTCGATGGCAGGGACTGTTCCAGTCTCTTGTTTGGCGGGAAGCCTGCTTTCTTTCTCTGCCCTCATCCCCTCACCATTACTTTGAGTGCATCCCCCCTAGACAAAGGGTGTTTGATTCCCCTGACTGTCAAAGTGAGTGTTAATATCTACCCTGGCAAAAGAAACAGAAGATGTGGCCCTTATAATGTCACTGTCTGCTTCGGGCTGAGGTGGAGGCTGTGGGCACTTCTGTATGTGGCCGCAGGGCAGGTGTCACCAGATGTCCCCTGCCATGCCCTTGTCTTGTTGGGCAGCTTTTCTAGAATTACCCTTAAAAGAATAATATCAGTGCTTTTCATTGTCCTGGAAAATGACAGTATCTTTACAGCACTGAAATTATACATATGTTGAAGAGAATTGTACGAGACAGTATAATTTCCCAAGGCCTAACAAACGAAGTACCTTAAGTATCAGACATTTCAGTTTTCTGAGCTGGGCCCTTCCACCTTAGTCTGTCCTGTCTGCTGAACTGAGTTATGAAATGCGCCCTTCTCTCCCCTATATTTTCTCTGACAGTCAATTGGTATCCTCAGCAAAGCTAAGTGGAGAAGGATTTTATTTGCAGTCTTAATAAAAGTATTGGCTAAGCTTATAGTTCACTTACGAGAGAAAGGGATGTGTGAGGGAGGGAGTGGCCAGAGGGAGGGCGCTTTACAAATTGGTCCATGCAGGCTCCTAAGGGGGAACTCACTCCTGCCAGCAGTCATTCTGGGATTGTTTCAACTTTCAAGGCAACTCGGTTTTTTTCTGTTTGTTTGTTTGTACTAAGAAGGTGGATCTGGCCAAGCTTTATTTTTAGTGCCGTCTAATAAGAAACCCAGAGTCACGTTGGGCGCAAAAATTGAACTGTGTTATTGTTGTTGTTGGTAATGGAACCACTTTGTTCAGATAAAAGTTTCTATACTATAGTTTTTTAATCTGGTAGCTGAACATGATAATGCCATTTAATTCAGAAGTGGTTGTGTTAAATAACGTGGTCCTCACTTGTAACACAATTTAAAGAGGGAGAAAAATATTTTAAAGCAGTCCTTTAAATCCCAGCTCCCCAAACTGTGGCGTCCAATCCCACAGCAGCTAGATGTGAGGTCTGTGGAAAATGGAGCAACAGCGAAGAACTTCTGAATGCACGGTGACCAAAAATTCGTTAAAAGCAAACACAAAGTGACTGAGGTGGCTTGGGCAACACTCACCCACAATGCACTGCAAGAGTTCACTGTGGCCTTGGTTCTGAACACTGCCCAGATTTGCACCGTGCGTGCTGTCCCGCCAACCAGCCCCATCGATCAGCGCCGGAAACAGCTCGGCCTAGACTCAAGGCTATTACATGTTATGAATCGCAGTGTTAGACTGCACACACACACACTTTTCTGCTCTCACAGAAACATGCCAGCTTAATTACAAAAACTAAATCATTCTTCCGCATCTATCAAATCCATGTTTCTTTGCATTATCTCGGATTAGAATGTTTGGTCTTAAAAATGAGTTAATTGCTGTTTTCGTTTCATTTAAAGAAAATTGCTAAATGACTTTTGGCTTGGGATTAGGACAGTTTCCAACACTTACCAAGTGACCCTAAACATGTTTCTGCCATTTTATGCTGTGTGTTTATGCAAGGTGATGTTCTCAACACCTAAGAACTATAAAATTGAAATATCAGTCAACTCTACAAACCACTGAAGATGCTCTAGAGTCCTCCAGTGTGTCAAATGCTCAGCCAAGATTTAATCCTTTATATAAAAATGAATAAGCACACCCATATCATTAGTATGCAATTTTTTATTAACAATGGTAAAATTATATGAATACATAAGAATTAAAAATTTTTTCTGCTAATTTGTCAGCATATACCCTTTTTATATACCTATTCTGTCACCATGGTCACAAAAGTTTTCCTTGTGGAAAAAGTGTTATAATGTAAAAAGTCGAAGCCCTGATTTAGATAAACAACACTTATTTTGGCTGTTAGGGCACACTATGGCTCTCTGCCAACCTCCTCAAGAACTGTGACTATTGACAAAATTAATTATTCTTGCCATTAATAATCTATAGCGATAAAGAAAGGTTGTCCCATACGCCGATGTGGCACAGCATAGGTTATAGATCTGTTTCTCTGTTTTCTTTTTACTTGTCTATTTCTATTACATTGTATATATTTGAATAGCATAAAGGTGGCTGATCTTTCAGTTGCCTTAACAAGTTCCTCAGAGAATTTGCCTTGCTTCAACCACCATGTAAACGTAGCAGTAAAATTCTGTTTAAATTAAACATGGCCGTGCTCCGGATGGAGTGGATGCAAGGTTACATTACATATCGAATAATTTTAAAAAAAAAAACCTGTCCAGCTCTTAACAGAGAAAAAAAGAGACGTAGGTTTTGAATAGTAAAGTATTGGAGGTTATGGTTGATCATGCAAAGATGGGATGCTGTGAGTCTTAAGTAGAATAAAATTATTAGTCAGTTATTCCTTCTGTCTGTGAGAAAGCCATTAAAACTACAACTTAAGTTCTTTTATCACTAACTTGGAATATTTAGTAAATTAATAAAATTAAGGTACTGAGGTAATGCTAAAGCTGGCAGCATGTACATTTTTGTTAGCTCTTTATCCTGCCTCACTAATAAATAATAAAGTGAAATGCTTTTATATGTAGTCCTTGGGAAAAAAAGTAAATTGTCACTCACAGAGACTCATGTCACAAATACAGGCTACATGGGCAATTTTAGATTTTCAGTAGCCACAGCAGGAATGTTATAAAACGAATAACACATTCAAATGCCATCCTTTCTAATACATAATTAGTGTAACATTTATTAGTAATAACAGCAGGCGAGTGTTTCTTTTTCCATAAAACCTGTGTGTTTTCCACTTACAGTATATCTTGGTTTATCTCAGACGTTCAGTAGCAGTGTGTGGCTGGTGGCCACTGGGCAGCGTTGGTGAAGGGAGATTCCTTCATCCAGATGTGGTAACTTGCACCTGCTGCCACCCCCACCCAGCACACTGTCAGTAGAGCCACTGGGGATGTGACTCAGTGGTAGAGCTTTTACTTAGAATGCACCGAGTCCTGGTTCCATGCCTGGGGCACAGAGGGCAGAAAGACAAGGGATGTATGGTGATTTTGCTAAGTTCATGTCTGACTATGATTCCCCGCTTATCTTGGATTTTTCACCCCAACTTTGAGCATTTTTATTCAGAAGCTACGTGGTATAATGGGTATAATGGACAAGTGGGTTCTGACCATGCAGGTCTGTGTTCCTGTGCAAGTGCACCAGTCCGCCGCGTGGTGCGGTCTTCTTCTTCTTCTTCTTCTTCTTCTTCTTCTTCTTCTTCTTCTTCTTCTTCTTCTTCTTCTTCTTCTTCTTCTTCTTCTTCTTCTTCTTCCTCTTCCTCTTCCTCCTTCTCCTCCTCCTCTTCTTCTTCTTTCTTATTTTGTAAGCAGTTTTTTTTTGTGACTCCCCATTTCTAGACAAGCCATGCGTGTCCTTGGTAATTCAGTATATAAAATATGAGTATGGCATCAGTGATTTCTTCTTCCCATTTCTGTCTGTCCCTTTAAATAGCCATCAAACCCTTGTAGCGTGAGGCCATGTAATCAATTGGGGGAACATATTAAATCTTAGTTCCATTATGGAAGTGTTCTGTGCCCTTCATATTAAAAACTGTTTGCCTTTGATGGTGGAGCACATAGAACTGCTAGCTAGGGGCCCTGCTGCTCAGTTGGGCTGACATGAGAGCTGTTTGAACTCGGTGGTCTATACCTAGGTATAATAGTCAGGGTACCAGAAATCGTTTAGGGATTCTTCATCCATTCCCTTTCTCCTGCTCACAGTTTTTGTCATGCACAGAAATAATTTATAATATGTATGTGCCCCTTAGTCTGCCAAGTACTTAAGATACCCCATGACTGGGTAAAGAGATTTCACAGGCCAGCTGGAGCCACTGTGATCACTGTAGGTGACATTGCCAACATTTCTACTCCTGAAGTGAGTCAAAGAACTGGTGAAATATGCAGTTTGGCAGCAAAATCCTTTTTAAAAACTAAAATCAAGGGACTAAATATGCTCGTGAGTAGAGCTGTCTTCTCACTCACTGTGGAGTTTCCACAACCAAACCCTTTGCACATGGAACTCCGTTTTTTACTTTCTGCCATTTGATACTCTTAGAAGCAGCTTTCCTGAGTTGTTTATGTTCTATCACGATAGAGCCCAACTTTAGTATGCAAGCCAGGGACGTAATAAATTGACAAAGATGTATAAGCTGCCTGCCATTTGCAGTCACTCCCTGTTACCAGCCAGCCCCGGAAGACCACTACTCCACTTTTGTCTATTACATCGTCTTTCTCATACATGTCATAGACGTATACTCATGTGCTGTGTGGTCGTAAGTGTCTGCCTTCACGTCATGCTTCTGAGCCTCACCCATGCCGGATCCCGCAGGCAGCTGTGCTCACCACTGTACCCACACACCACTAGACCGCACCACAGGAGGCAACTGTGCTCAGCACCACACTGTCAGTCCCGTACTACACTGTGCCTGTACTACACCATGCGTGTGCTACACTGAGCCTGTACTACACCATGCGTGTGCTACACCATGCGTGTGCTACACTGTGCCTGTACTACACCATGCGTGTGCTACACCATGCGTGTGCTACACCGTGCCTGTACTACACCATGCGTGTGCTACACCATGCGTGTGCTACACCATGCATGTGCTACACTGTGCCTGTACTACACCATGCATGTGCTACACTGTGCCTGTACTACACCATGCATGTGCTACACTGTGCCTGTACTACACCATGCGTGTGCTACAACATGCATGTGCTACACTGTGCCTGTACTACACCATGCGTGTGCTACACTGTGCCTGTACTACACCATGCGTGTGCTACACTGTGCCTGTACTACACCATGCGTGTGCTACACTGTGCCTGTACTACACCATGCATGTGCTACACTGTGCCTGTACTACACCATGCGTGTGCTACACCATGCGTGTGCTACACCATGCATGTGCTACACCATGCGTGTGCTACACCATGCGTGTGCTACACTGTGCCTGTACTACACCATGCGTGTGCTACACCATGCATGTGCTACACCATGCGTGTGCTACACCATGCATGTGCTACACCATGCGTGTACTACACCATGCGTGTGCTACACTGAGCCTGTACTACACCATGCGTGTGCTACACCATGCGTGTGCTACACTGTGCCTGTACTACACCATGCGTGTGCTACACCATGCGTGTGCTACACCGTGCCTGTACTACACCATGCGTGTGCTACACCATGCGTGTGCTACACCATGCATGTGCTACACTGTGCCTGTACTACACCATGCATGTGCTACACTGTGCCTGTACTACACCATGCATGTGCTACACTGTGCCTGTACTACACCATGCGTGTGCTACAACATGCATGTGCTACACTGTGCCTGTACTACACCATGCGTGTGCTACACTGTGCCTGTACTACACCATGCGTGTGCTACACTGTGCCTGTACTACACCATGCGTGTGCTACACTGTGCCTGTACTACACCATGCATGTGCTACACTGTGCCTGTACTACACCATGCGTGTGCTACACCATGCGTGTGCTACACCATGCATGTGCTACACCATGCGTGTGCTACACCATGCGTGTGCTACACTGTGCCTGTACTACACCATGCGTGTGCTACACCATGCATGTGCTACACCATGCGTGTGCTACACCATGCATGTGCTACACCATGCGTGTACTACACCATGCGTGTGCTACACTGTGCCTGTACTACACCATGCGTGTGCTACACCATGCATGTGCTACACCATGCGTGTACTACACCGTGCGTGTGCTACACTGTGCCTGTACTACACCATGCGTGTGCTACACCATGCATGTGCTACACCGTGCGTGTGCTACACCGTGCGTGTGCTACACCGTGCGTGTGCTACACCATGCGTGTGCGTGTGCTACACCATGCGTGTGCTACACCATGCGTGTGCTATGCCATGCGTGTGCTACGCCATGCGTGTGCTACGCCATGCGTGTGCTACACTGTGCCTGTACTACACCATGCGTGTGCTACACTGTGCCTGTACTACACCATGCTTGTGCTACACTGTGCCTGTACTACACCATGCGTGTGCTACACCATGCATGTGCTACACCATGCGTGTGCTACACTGTGCCTGTACTACACCATGCGTGTGCTACACCATGCGTGTGCTACACCGTGCGTGTGCTACACCATGCGTGTGCTATGCCATGCGTGTGCTACACCATGTGTGTGCTACACCATGCGTGTGCTACACCATGCGTGTGCTACGCCATGCGTGTGCTACACCGTGCGTGTGCTACACCGTGCCTGTGCTACACCATGTGTGTGCTACACCATGCGTGTGCTACGCCATGCGTGTGCTACACCATGTGTGCTACACTGCGTGTCGTACACCTTGCGTGTAGTACACCATGCGTGTGCTACACTGTGCGTGTGCTACACCGTGCGTGTGCTACACCATGCGTGTGCTACACCATGCGTGTGCTACGCCATGCGTGTGCTACACCATGTGTGCTACACTGCGTGTCGTACACCTTGCGTGTAGTACACCATGCGTGTGCTACACCGTGCGTGTGCTACACCGTGCGTGTGCTACACCGTGCGTGTGCTACACCGTGCGTGTGCTACACCGTGCGTGTGCTACACCATGCCTGTGCTACACCGTGCCTGTGCTACACTGCGTGTCGTACACCTTGCGTGTGCTACACCATGGTTCCACAGTACACTCCAGCTTACTGCTGACAGTGTTTCAAAACGTCAAGCTTTGTTGACTTGAGTTTTACTTTTGTGCAGTCTTGAATCTGTCTCTAAATATTCATGTACAACTCTCTGTGTGGATGTGTTTCCTTTTCTCTCAGATACATGGGACTAGACCTTCTGGGTCAACTGGTAAGGTTACATTTAACTCTGAAGGCACCCACTGTGCTTGCCACAGTCACTGTGCATTTTGCTTTTATTTTTTTCCTTGTCACTACCAATTGTTAAGATCACACGTGAAGATATTATCAATATAATTTATTTTTCAGTCATTCTCACTAGGGAGCCCCACTTGGTCTTGACCTCCTGATCCTCCTGCTTCATCCTCTTTGGGGCTAGGAGTCCAGGTATGTCCCATCCCATCATACCTAGCAGACCTACATCCTTTTTAACGTGATATGTAAGATGAAGAAAATTTAAGGAATGGACACAAGGGTGCCTGTGCCTTCAGACACCTGGACATTGAGGGGTTCTAGATCTGTGCAGACAGTTACTCCATTAAGAGGGGAACATGGCGATGTACTTAGGAGGTGATATTGAAGTGAGCATCAAAAGATAAACAGTCTATTGAGAGAGAGCATTTGAGAGACCTGAAAACGAGCCTTCCTCTAAGGGTTACTCACAGCACGTTCCTTAGTCCTAGAAAGTTTTTTTTTTCATTGTAGAAGATAGCTTGCTTTGTTAAGTCTGTGTCTTTGAACTCCGATGGATTTAGGGCAGGAGGTAACGTTGGGACTTCTGGGTCAGGCTCAACTGGAGCAGGAGTAGCTGCTTTGCCAGAGCCCCGGGCAGTTTCACAGCAGTGCCTATGGTTCTGGCTGAGTCATGAGCTGAGATCAGCCCCAGTGCATGTTGGAATTTATGTCCAAAGAAGAAAGATGTATTTGGTTCTTAAGGAAAATGTCATCTCCTGGATAGATGTGAGTTGTGAATATAAGATTGATGTTCTCCAGAGAGCTTTTGTGCACGGTTGTTTTGATGTAATATCACAATGACATTTATGATGCTAAAAGAATGTGCTCATTTATTTTCTGTGGGAAAAAATGTGAGCTATTACAGTATCTTAGGAAGATCTCAATGCCAAAATGAAACGCCTTTTGAAAAATCACTTAAAACATTCAAAAATTTTAACTGATATACTTTATTGACTGCTGTGTGATGTTCAATGGGATGTGTCAGTGGGAATGGCCAAGTCATAGTTACTGGCCTGTTCATGAACTCAAACATTTCTTAACTTATTTATCATTTGGATAATATTTTTAAAACCTGTACTTTAGTTTATTCATAAATGAGATAGCACATATGAAAGCACTTAGCCTATATAATTAGTGCTCAGGCACATTTGCTCATTTATATATTCATATGAGTCTATCTGATTTGGTGAATAAATACGATTTGTGAAATATCATCATAAAACTTCATGTTGTGCCCAACTGCCTGAAAGTAGTTAGTATATTGTTTATTCTCACATTTCTCATTATTACAGATTTAAAAATGTTCCAGACTCCATTTCAGTGGCTAAATACTTTGAATTCAGAACTTAGAATGTCCCATTCCTTTTTTCTTTGCTTTGCTTTTTCTTGTACAATCTACCACTAATCACACTCCTGACTCAGAATGTCCATTTCCAGAAAATTAAAAAAAAATAAAATGTTAAAGTTACTCCTCCCCCCCCCCTTTTGTCTCCGTACTTCTCCCCATCTCCTGCAGTGATTAATGATCTCTTTGATGGTCTTGCTTTGAAGGTGGGTGGTGGTGGTCGTTTAATCCCAGCACTCGGGAGGCAGAGGCAGGCAGATCTCTTTGAGTTCAAGGCTAGCCTGGTCCACAGAGTGAGTTCCTGGAATGCCAGGACTGTTATACAGAGAAACCCTGTCTTTAAAAAGAAAACACAAAGAGTCCTGTTTTGATACAGCTGCAGCTGTTTAGGAATGGGATAAGGAAGTCTCAAGTTCTGTACCACAGCTCCACAGCACTGTATTCTCTGAGCCCGGCAGATGTTTAGGGCCTGAATCTTGTTCTTGGGATTTTTCTAGGGGTGTTAAGGGCCAAACTGTGTGCCCCCAAATTCATATGCTGATGTCCAAGTCTCAAGTACTTGAGAATATGACTGTACTTAGAGATGCAGTTAACAGACATGATTGAAGCTAAACAAGTTATATGGTCAGGTCTCTTTCAAGAACAGTGGTGCCCTCCGAAGAGGCAATTTAGAACATGGACACAAAGGAGGACCAAATGAGAACAAAAGAGAACATAGATGGCCTTCTGCAAGCCCAAGGGAGGGGGCCTCAGGATGGAACCAGCCTGCCTGCACCTTCCCACCATGCTTGTAGAGCTGTGAGGACTACATTTCCCTTAAGCCATCTGTGGTCCTCTGCTGCTTTGTTATGGCGGTCCCTGCAGAGCTGCCAAAGGGGCTGTTGGCAACTCCTCTTTTCTCTTGTGGGTTCTCCGGAGGAGCCGGGCATCGCTGGTCTCTGGTTCTTGCTTCTCTGCTAGGCTGTCAGCTTTTCTCCACTCCTTATTTGCTCATCTAATCTGCCCTTTTAACAGAGATCTGAGACAACGTGCTACTCTCTGTGGCTAGTTATCTGCATGTAACACATGGGAAAAGCATCTACACACAAACACAGTCTAGCACTCAAACTGACTGCAACACGGAGACAGCTTCTTCATTCTCAAAGGGTAGGGCAGCTTCTCTCACACCTTTTAGATGCTCCAGGTATGACTCAAACATCTAATTTTTCCAGATACCATTCTAGTCTTTTGCATGAGGCCAGGTAGGCATGGTAAGAATTGCTGCCTGGTTTTGTTTTTCTTTCCTTCTTTTTTTTTCCCAAAGGAAGATCCCTTTCTGGTCTCCACCTTCTAACCATTTACTCCACTTGTAAAGAGGGAGTCCAAGGTCACTGCTACCAATTTTTTTTGTTGTTAAATCCTTAAATCCTTGGGAAACTTGCATTTGGCCTGGCCTCACCAGACAAAATGACTTGCATTTTTGTGCTTCTGGTTCTCATTTCACATTCGTTTGTTTATAAGGTGTTTGCTCAGCTATAAGTAGGGCTCCGAAGAGGACGTGGCTGAGCTGAAGGTGAAACCTTGGCCCTGTCTAGGATGGATATGTAACATTTAAGTCTTAACATTTTTGTATTCATGATAATGCTTTATAGGCAATATCAAGGTATTTTGATTAAGGATATAATTACGGGAGGTTTAGCTCTTGTTAAGAATTACATGACTTTTTATTTTATTTTTTTATTTTCTTTCTTTCTTTTTTTGTTTTTATTTATTTATTAAAGATTCTGTCTCTTCCCCGCCACCGCCTCTCATTTCCCTCCCCCGCCTCTCATTTCCCTCCCCCTCCCCCAATCAAGTCCTCCTCCCTCATCAGCCCAAAGAGCAATCAGGGTTCCCTGCCCTGTGGGAAGTCCAAGGACCACCCACCTCCATCCAGGTCTAGTAAGGTGAGCATCCAAACTGCCTAGGCTCCCACAAAGCCAGTACGTGCAGTAGGATCAAAAACCCATTGCCAATGTTCTTGAGTTCTCAGTAGTTCTCATTGTCCGCTATGTTCGGTTACATGACTTTTTTAAAAAAGAGAAATTACTAAAGAAACCTGCTTGTTGTATCTGATCCTTCATATGATAAGACAACAAAGATAGAGCTTTTTGCCTTGTTTGTTCCTCATTGATTAAAGCCCTGCACGCGATGACTGGAGATAAGTGATGGAGAAAATGATTCACTGACTTCTTTTGAGTTGAGCAGGGGAAATGCCCATGCTAAATAAGGCCAATGGTAGAATCCTGTGGAAATCCTGAAACTGGCAAATTGCCTTGCAGGGAATTACTGGGCTTGCCCACAGCTGTCGGCATAATCGGGCTGAGAACAATCTCTCTGTTCTGAGAACTTGTTTCCAAGGTTCTGTTTGATGATTCTCAGTCTCTGCTGAGCCTAACAATGCATTATTCAGAGTCTGCCCCTTGGCTGGGGTTGGCATGTGGTTGTGGAAGATGCTGGGGGAGGGTGGGGAGGCAGCAATGAAGGAGACAGGGAGGCAGGAAAGGGAGGCAGCTTGTGGAGACTTCAGAGGCCAAGGGAGCTCAAGCCTTTAAATTCTCAGTACTTTGATCAGTATGTGGCGAAACCTAATCATTATGTTGCCTTCCCACAAATCCCAGCCAGGCTCACTGTTTAGTGCTGGAGATCACAGAGAATTCCGCTGAGGTGAAAGGTGAGCCTATGCAGGCCTCTAATTGGTATCTTTGTCCTATATGATCGTTCACATTGACTGATGGTGGTCAGGGCCGGGAATATGTAAGCAGAACGAAAACTCCTCTCTGAAAAAAAAAAAATTCCCTATTCCAAAGTTAGTGGGCAGCCTAATATGGAAAGTTTCAAATTTTCTGGAAAATGGTAACAAGGCTCCTGAACTATTTCTTGTGGTAGGATCTAAAGTGGTCCATGACAGGGAGGACCTTAGAGAGAATTCTGCAATGATTCCTGGTAGGAGCACTCAGCATCATGGGACTGCACAGACGTCTGACCCAGGCTTGGAGGGACACCATGTCCCCCTGTCGCCCAGCCTGAATCCTGTGATTAAGGCCAGCTGGAATCCTGCCCCGTTTATAAACTAGTCTTTGCTTTTTGATGTTGCCATCAATGATTCCCAGTGAGTGTGCAGTAGTTAACACCTAATTGTAAGAGTCTTTTCCAGAATCCTTCTCTGCTTGTACCTTGCATCAGTTGTGAGTCTTCTTTCCATTATCTGCATGTCCAAATGTCTTTAAAACTCAGTGCTGTAGACTAGACCAGTCTTCTGTAGGAATACTGAACAGGATAGGGGACGTAGCCACTGGGCCCTGACCCCCAATTTATTTTCTTTGTTTCAGAAGCAGAAGTGTAATTCCTAGGGAGTCCCCAGCTGGGAGGGGGGTATGTTAAAGCAGCTTCTATCAGGTTGGAGAGATGGTCATGAGGGCCATCTTTCTGGAAGAGTTGTAGTTGGCCTAGAGAGGCCTTTGGGGGGAGTGGTTTAGTCCTGCCAGATTGAGAGAAGCACACGTTTGTATAGATCATGGTAAGAATCCATTTTTTTTTTTTTTGCTGCCCCAAAAGTTATTGTCTGAAGAAACAAGTATTTCGGTTTCTCCCGTTTGACACTTTTGTGGGTGTAGATTTTATGTCTAAAAATGTTCTTTTTAACTTTGAAGAGGAAAGTTTATCTAAGTACACATTAGTGTTGTATTGCTACTTAGGATTCCATGCAATAATCCCCACATTCCAGTATGCGAGAGTTAGAGGACTTTATTCTCCTAATTCTGTGGTAATTCAGAGAATTTGGGTCATGTGGTGTGATTTGTCAGGTGCTAATGTATTCTTACGATTCAAACACTGTGTGTGTGTAACCACTCTCTACTTTTATGAATTAATATTCCTAGTGGTCACGCATGACCAATTGCTCATGTCGAATTGGGGTATAGGAATCCCCCTGTCACGTCTGCTCTCATAGGAGATGCTCAGAAATAGTCATAATTAACCATTTGTCCAGTGTCTAGGTTCCTTTACACTGAGTTTACAGTGTAGGTAGGGTATCATGGAGTCCAGAGATTCTGGGGGCAGGGGGAAAATGGGGAGTAGCATGAGCTTAAACCTACTTTAATCAGTGATGAGGTATAATAGAGAAATAGCTAAATAAATCTCTCGGGGATAATCACCTTTTAGCGGTTCAGAACATTGCTTGTTGGCATTTTTCCTACTGAAATTCTTTTCAAATCACTCTAAGGGTTTCTAACTTAGAATTTTCCTGATTCTAAGTCTTAGAGAGGAAGTGAAGACTTTTGTTTCAATAACAGCTTGGTGGAGAACCCTGTAACATTCAGTTTTGCCCCGATGCATAGTCAAATTGTGTTTCATATATTCACAGGTTGTGCAGCCATCATGACAATAAATTAAAAACATTGTGTCACCCCGAAGAAAACCCCGACCCACTGTACACATTTTAAATGAGCAAGTCTAATTTTTTTGTTTATGGTCACACTTTCTAGGCTAGTAGCTTCCTATTTTGATTGAAGATTTCAGTTTATCAGATAAGGGTCTGACTGAGAGCTATGGTACTATTTTTAAAGGGAAAATGAATTTAAAAACTCCTGTGTGTTTCATACGCGAGGACACGGATATGTTTCATGCTGTGCTGTCCCATCCCTGCTACTTAACATCATGCACATCCTGTGATGATTAGTACCTCATGACAGGTGATCGTTGAGCAGGTAGCAATTTCAGCGCAGAGGGCAAGTGTTCCTATCTGCTTACAATGAGAAAGTCAGTTCAGTTGTTTTTCTGTAGGCATGTCATCTTCCTGCCCATGGTCAGTGTGTCATCTTTCTGTGCACAGGCTGCTGTGCAGCTCTTTAGCTCCTGTGAGACACATCCAGTAACATGTGCATTGCTAAGCCAGTCGGTGGTGGCGCACACCTTTAATCCCAGCTGTCAGGAGGCAGAGCAGGCAGAGCTCTGTGAGTTCCAGGTCAACACCTGGTCTACAAAGCAAGTTCTAGAATAGCCAGGACTGTTACACAGAGAAACCTTGTCTCCAAAAAACAAAACAGAATTTATAAAAAGAAAAAGGAAAAGAAAAAGAAAAAAAAGGTGTGCCTGGCTGGTCTGAAATAGCCACCTCAAGTGCCTTTTCCAAGGACTGCCACTGGTGTCCCCTTGCTGCATTTGGATGTCACGTTATACAAAACAGACTGTAGTTCATGCTGTGCATTGGAATTGGGACCGTAAAATCCCAGTTGAGCGGAGGAAGGCAAGCTGTGATTTGCTCTCACATCATCTTCCAGAAAAGAAGATGCTGGCGCAGAGAAAACTTGGTATCAACCATGGGCCGGTGACCTAGCACTAGCCCTGGCTCCCGGTGTTAGCTCCATTTACGAAGACCAGGATTAATACCTCTAATTACACCCAGTGGGGGGCCTTGTTTCTAGGGTTACTAATCTGTTTCCAGCCCTTGCCCCTTAGCACAGGCCCCTCTCATCGGCAGTCCATACCCATGGACCACCCAGCTATCACACAGTCAAATCCTGAGCTCCGGGAAAATGTTCATTTAGTTGTTTATACCTTCCCTTGAGAACTTTTGGAATTTGCTACTTTATTTATTTATTTAATTCTCCCCAAGCAGTCCACATACTTCTCACTGCCAGGCTTTAAGAAAAAAAGAAAGGAAGAAAGCTGAAGGTAAACACACACTCACACACACACTCATACACACACTCATACACACACACATTCACATACACACACTCGTACACACACTCACACACTCATACACATACAGACACACTCACATACACACTCACACACACAGACACACACACACTCCCAGCTCCCTTATAACCACTATGACCTCAAACAGAAAACTTACCCACTGTTGCCTGAGACCTTTTTTTCTGTGGATGAAGGAATGCTGGGTGGTTCTGCCTTGGTGGGCCACACAATTTGTGTTTTTTTTTTTCCAGCTGTGGCTTGTCTTTTCTCCCTTCCCATCGCACTGGTTTCATCTATTTCCTTGGCTATTTTGAGACTGTGGAAGGAATTGAATTTGAAGGATGGTTTCCATGGTAAAATAGTCGGTCCGGAAGCCCTAGGCTGGTGATGGTTTGGTAGTATTTGATGATCGTTATCTTTTTGCTATCATCTCTTCCAAAAGTCATCTGTTTTCACATGGAAAAAAAAAAACAAAAAACCAGCTCACTTTTGTTTGATCAGTGAGGCCTACTTGGACAAGTGTGTTCCTTGCTCGTTGTATGCCTATTCTAGGTACTCTGTGATTTAGTCCTCAGCAACTAACAGTGCATCATTACAGTCTATACACTTTCCAAGGCAAGATAGAAAGGGCCATGGGAGATCTCACTATATCTCAAATGAATGCCACCGGAATGCTTTACGATGACCTTGTTCGCATGCCCTTCATCTGAGGCTTCTGCTCAACGGCATGAGCAAGGCTGGAAGCGAGCTCATCAGAGGGTAACTTGGGGGTGACTTCTGGAGGCAGCCATGAGGTCATTGGGAGAGGGCCGAGTCGGGCCATTCACTTCCTGTGTCTACCCCACTTCTGACCTCATAAAACGCGTTTAGTTCAAATAAGAATGTGGAGAACACAGGTGGTGGTGTGGGAGGTTCTTCTGTATGTGCATTGCTGCTTTTGGCCAATGGCTCAACAGAACACAGCCAGGCAGGGAAAGACATATAGGGAGAGTAGGAAAGTCAGGGAGACGCCATGTGGCTCCGCCAGAGACAGACACCAGGGACAGAACTTTACCTGGTAAGCCACAGCCACATGGTGATACTCAGACTAATGGAAATGGGTTAGTTTAGGATATAAGAAGTTTGCCAGAAATACGCTTAAGCTATTGGCCAAACAGTATTGCAATTGATACAGATTTCTGTGTGATTATTTTAGGAGTCTGTACAGTTGGGAAATGAACAAGCAGCCTCCCCCAACAAGGTGGGATTGAAAGATTTTTAAAAAATAAGAGCTAGGAGTGTTAAACATTTACCCACTATTCCAAGCTAGAGCCGTACACACTTACCTACTATGCCATAGCTCTCATCTGGAGCCTTGCACACTCACACACTATGCCATAGCTCTCAGCTGGAGCCTTGCACACTTACACACTATACCATAGCTCTCATCTGGAGCCTTGCACACTCACACACTATGCCATAGCTCTCATCTGGAGCCTTGCACACTTACACACTATGCCATATCTCTCAGCTGGAGCCTTGCACACTTACACACTATGCCATAGCTCTCATCTGGAGCCTTGTACACTCACCCACTATGTCATATCTCTCAGCTGGAGCCTTGCACACTCACCCACTATGCCATAGCTCTCATCTGGAGCCTTGCACACTCACACACTATGCCATAGCTCTCAGCTGGAGCCTTGCACACTTACACACTATACCATAGCTCTCATCTGGAGCCTTGCACACTCACCCACTATGCCATAGCTCTCATCTGGAGCCTTGCACACTTACACACTATGCCATATCTCTCAGCTGGAGCCTTGCACACTTACACACTATGCCATAGCTCTCATCTGGAGCCTTGTACACTCACCCACTATGTCATATCTCTCAGCTGGAGCCTTGCACACTCACCCACTATGCCATAGCTCTCATCTGGAGCCTTGCACACTCACCCACTATGCCATAGCTCTCATCTGGAGCCTTGCACACACACCCACTATGCCATAGCTCTCAGCTGGAGCCATGCTGCTAGTTGGAAGCCCACCCATTACTACTTCAGTGAACAAAACTGACGTTTATTGAGCACTCACCATGGTGGGAACTTTCACATGAATTATTTTGCCTTTCTGACCTAGGTGCACTTTGATTTTTTTTCTTAGTCTAAGTTAATGAAAACGATAAATTCTGTACTGTATTTTAACACAGGCTTTGGATTTGGGGTTTCGATTGTGAAACTGTATAGGGCAATGAGGAAAGCATGCTTCACGATGGCAGACAAGCATCTTAGGTTCTCTTTGTGTGTATAACATATAATATATAAAATACATATTAATATGTAATATATATATATTCTTGAAAACCTTGTATCCAGTTTCTAGTGGGCAGAAATGTCATCCGTCTCCTAAGTGTGGTGATGGCTGAAGACTTCCAGCACTAACTAAGAGTTGCTGGATCTCAAAGAGGAAAAAGAACTGGGAGAGTCTTAGCATTGTTTAGAGTGGGTCCCCTGAGGAATGTGGTATTTACGAGGGTGATTATGTTGTTCCTGGCATTTTCTACCAACTGCACTGTGCATTTAAGAGGAGCAGGGGAGGGAAGCAAACACTGGAAAAATAAGCAAGGATTGAAAGCATGTGCAATAGGAGCTGTGGTTTCTATCGCCTTCTATTATTCCTGCCTTCAAGAGGAGGTTCATTGTTTCATTGCAAAATGAAGGATATATAAAGACATTACTTCAAGTCATGTATTGGTTTGGTGTTATTTCTATAATGAATACAAGTGGCTGGGTAACACTATCAGGAACCAAAGATTACTGGTTTACAGTTGTGGAGGTTCACAGGCATGTTTCATTAGAGACGGCCTTGTAGCAAAGGCCAATGTAGGGAGGTCCTGTAAAAGTCAAAGCTCATATTGCTGGAAAGGCAGAGATTTGAGGGTCAGTTGACTCTCAACCCAAGAGACCAGCGTTCTCTCTCTTCCAAAGACCTAAAGACCTCCCACCAGGCCTTACCTCTGAATAATTCCATCACCTCCCCTATCACCAAGCTTCCAACACTGGAATCCCTTGGGCAAACCCCACCCCGACCACAGCTGTCCAGATGGTTAAGGTGTGACTCACACGCCTTCTTCTTTTAATGCTTGGTTACTTAACGTTTGGAATCCAAACGGCTAAGTCCCTGAAGCAGAGACCAGCGTGGTCCTTGACAGGGATTGATGGTGAAGAGATTGAGTAAATGCTAATCACAAGATAACGTTTCTGCGGGACAGGAGGAATGGACTTCGGAGCTCTGTGGTAGCCTGTTGACTCCTATAAATTCTGGTTTGTGTACTTGAAATTGCTCGAAGGTAAAGATTCTCACTGTTCCAGGGCGAGGAACGTGTGAAGTGCTGTGCAGGCTGGCTGGCTCATTTACTCTTCTACGATGTATACGTATTTCTAAAAACCACATTTTCTGTGGCAAGAATATGTAATCCTTATATGCCAGTTAAAATAAACGAGGAAGATAAAAGCTTTTCTCTTCTAATTTATTCGTGTCAGGTCAGTTGGCGGGAGGGTGCATATCGTGAGTGGGAGAGCGAGCGTATGGTCTTCGCTGCTTCCCAGCTGCTCACTGACAGTCATCCCAACCCAACCCTGCCTCCTCCTCACGCCCAGTGTCGTAATCCAATCAGGGAAGAAAATCTGGAGTGTTTATTTGGCAATCTACATTCATTCATTATTTTTCTTTCTCTCTCTGCTTAGGTGTTGACAAATCTCCTAGGACTTTGGAAGGCTGAATGGATTAAACATGAAGAGCCTGAAAGCGAAGTTTAGAAAGAGTGATGTAAGTACACTGTGACTCATGGTCTGGCGGCTCCGCCGTGCTCCCCAGGCCTACAGAAACAGCCCTGCTCCTGCCCTGATAAGGTGCTGGGTTAATAAACTACAGATTCCTGAAGCACTAGGCGCCAGCTCAACGTGACGTCGGTGAATGAGCACGCTTTAGGTTTGCTATTTGTGTGTGTGGCTTTCAGAACAGCCTGTAAGAAATTCCTCAAGTCTGTGTCATGTAGAGAAAGGAACAGTCGAATTAAAGAATCAGTAAAAGCTGCCAAGATTCTGATTAACAATGCCATTTTCATAATTTTCATTTATATTTTTTGTTAATTAATTTTAGGGTTTTTTGAGAAAAATTTCTTATTTTGTTTATGAGTCATTTTTTTTTTCTGAGAATCTTATTCTGTTCAAATGGCTAGCCTTGAACTCATGGCCATCCTCCGGCCTTGTTAAGTGTTCCCTTGCCACACTTGGCCAGGATGGGGTGATTAAGGAATTGTATTATCAACATTGCTCCTCTTAGTCTTTAAGAAACTTGAATCAATAAACTTGAATCAATATTGTTCACTGCTACTGCATGCCCCCCAAATTCCTGAGGTTCTCTCTCCCTTGATGCCTATCAGAGATTGGGAGGACTGGGTCGAGTGTCAGAATTCTCCATCAGAGCAAATAGCAAGGGGCTGCACAGTGATATTTTCACAGACTCCTACCTCCTAAACTGCTGGGATCTGAGTCCTGTAACAGACTACATTCCCGCAAAGCCGTTGCATGAGAGAAATTTGTGGACGAGCATTAGGTGGAAGCCCAGATAAGTC
This sequence comes from Microtus pennsylvanicus, assembly GCF_037038515.1. Lineage (NCBI taxonomy): Eukaryota > Metazoa > Chordata > Mammalia > Rodentia > Cricetidae > Microtus > Microtus pennsylvanicus. The sequence continues at coordinate 26,618,668 of NC_134584.1, forward strand.
ATCTTCAAAATGTGCATGCTCTACTACTGTTTAAGATTACATAACTAAAGATGAGCCTGGATCTTTGTGCTCTGCTGTGAGTTTTATTTGGGCAGGTTGGCACAGTTCTGTGTTTTTGGTAAATGAGGCTGTATCATATGGCTAGTGCGCCCCACGCATCCATACCTACCTACCTCTTAGATGACACTGTGATATGTTCCTATGTACTTACTGCTCTGATAAGAGGCCAGGCAAGAGGCTTTGGGGATAACTACAAAATTCCTTCTCACAAAAATATAATTTAAAAAAAAGTAAGAAGAAATTTTAGAAAAGTTTACTTCACTCCTAAGGTATTAACTCAGAGGATGTGAGGTGACTTGACAAGAGCAGGTAGCTCAACCATTTGCCCCAGAGAGCTCCAGTCATGTCACTTCCTCAGATGCCCTTCCCCCAAGAAAACCTTACCCTGCTCACCCACTGGCCAGTGGTACCAAGCCTGCATCTCACCTTTGGCTTCCTTAAAGAGGAAAGGCAAGCGGTACACAGCCTTGCCCAGTTCCGGAGATACTGGTCTATGATTTACCAAATAAGGGAATTTGGGGTGGAAATGTAGCTCAGTGGTAGAGCATTTGCCCGACATTCATAAGGCCCGTGTTCAATTTCCAGGACTGCCAAGGGGGAAGAAATTGTTCCAAGAGAATTTGGACTGCTTCCATCTATCCACATTGAGATTATTGTAGCCAGATCTCATCATGTAGGGGGTGTGATCTCTGAACCAGGGCAGGAGGGCAATAGGCTCATATAGTACTGGTTGAAAAAATTTTAAACTGGTGGCCAGAGAGAGGGTGTTATTGGAATCTAAGTTTTACATAAAATTTGAAACATTTCCATGAATTAAAAAAAAATCACAATAATAACACTAGTAAAGGCTTCTGAGATTTGGCAGCAACAAGGTCTTGATTTTGGCAGTGAGTACGAAGAAGGAATGTCCGAGGAGCAGCCTTGGGGGAGGAGAGCAAAGGAAGTTGCTTGAATAGAGCCAGCCTGATCTACAGGGCTTCCCAGATTTATCCCCAGTTGTTTTCTCAAGCTCTGTCACTAGACAGGCAAATGGAGGGAATAAAGACCCACAAAGAAACCCCTTTCAAGACAAAGTCCCTTTTGTTAACCAGCCGTATGGCGGCCCTGATTCTAGCAGATTTTTATGAAAGGTACTCCATATTCCACTAGGCGCTTGATGGGAATTCTTGCCACTAACCTCATGTGGTTTTCTAATTAAGCAGCTTTGTCAGATTAAGGAATTGAAGCCTAGAGAGAGGCAGCAACTTCTATAGATTCCTGCAGCTCTGAGTTGTAGAAACAGTTTTTTTTTTTGCAGCCAAGTATTGGAGGTCCAACTTTCCTGAATGTCGGAGCTTGCGCTGGAGATTGCAGTTTGTGAACCGGTGTGATCCAGGGTGCAACTTTGAACTTGGATTGAGGTTCATGGCCTTGAACAGCTCTCTTACTCTTCTGATTTTAGGTCTTCATTCAAAAAGTTCAGTGTGCTGTTGGGGGTCAGATACACATCTCAGGGTCTGATGTTTAGAAGACAAATAGTTGGCCAGTACTTCTTCATCCTACTGAGGAACTTAAAGATTATAAAAATGAGAGATCTTATCATTTATGGGCTACAGAGAGCCTTGAGAGCTGGGAGTGAATTGACCTGGGAGGCTTGCTTTTTAAGGGCATGCCTTTCCCTTTGAGGTGTTCGGTAGATGTCTATATGTATTACTAGTTACATAGTCACACGATGTTGCGTTTACAAATGATCTTCAATTAAATGAGCCAAACTATAATCTTTACTGAAGTGCGTGGTGTGTCTTGAGTGTTCCAAGCTATCAACCATCCTAGTGAAGTGGGTGGTATCTCCTGAGTGTCCTGAGCCATCAGCCAGCCCATGTTTCTGCAGTCTTTGTGCGAGAAAGAAAGGGAAGAAAGAGTTCTTTGTGTTTCTAAGGGTAGGCAGCCAAGGATGGCAGATCAAGTTCGTGATTACGTAAAGAGGAGACAGGTGACCCACTAGTGTGATCACGTTTCAGCCAGGTAACTTTGTGGCCATTGAGAAGAAAATTCAGGAGTAAGCAATAAGGATAAGAGCAGCTTCAAGGACTTGCCCGTGGGTGGCCTTCAAGTCTCTCTGCTACCCCCGGACCACTGTAAAGATACAGATTCAATTGGGGTGTACTCTCTGGAAAACTCCTCCGCTTGACTTCCTTATATGTATATAAGGAAGTTTATATGTATGTCATGGGAGATTCAGAGTGATGCTGTGAGCCATGGTTAGACAGACCCCTAAATATATTTGGGACCCACAGTTAATCTACAGGGGCTAGAGAGGTGTTTCCATAGTGGATGACTGTCTTAGTTAGGGTTTCTGTGGCTGTGAAGAGACACCATGACCACAGCAACTCTTTTTTTTTTTGGTTTTCTGTAGCTTTGGTGCCTGTCCCGGAACTAGCTCTTGTAGACAGGCTGGCCTCGAACTCCCAGAGATCCGCCTGCCTCTGCCTCCCCAGTGCTGGGATTAAAGGCGTGCACCACCACCGCCCGGCCCACAGCAACTCTTATAAAGGAAAGCATTTCATTGAGGGAGCTCTCTTCCAGTTGCAGAGATTCAGTTCATGGTGGGGAGTATGGCGGCTTGCAGGAGACATGATGCTGGAGGAGTAGCTGGGACTCCTCCATCTTGCAGGCAGACATGATGCTGGAGGAGTAGCTGAGACTCCTCCATCTTGCAGGAGACATGATGCTGGAGGAGTAGCTGAGACTCCTCCATCTTGCAGGCAGACATGATGCTGGAGGAGTAGCTGAGACTCCTCCATCTTGCAGGCAGACATGATGCTGGAGGAGTAGCTGAGACTCCTCCATCTTGCAGGCAGACATGATGCTGGAGGAGTAGCTGAGACTCCTCCATCTTGCAGGAGACATGATGCTGGAGGAGTAGCTGAGACTCCTCCATCTTGCAGGCAGACATGATGCTGGAGGAGTAGCTGAGACTCCTCCATCTTGCAGGCAGACATGATGCTGGAGGAGTAGCTGAGACTCCTCCATCTTGCAGGAGACATGATGCTGGAGGAGTAGCTGAGACTCCTCCATCTTGCAGGCAGACATGATGCTGGAGGAGTAGCTGAGACTCCTCCATCTTGCAGGCAGACATGATGCTGGAGGAGTAGCTGAGACTCCTTCATCTTGCAGGCAGACATGATGCTGGAGGAGTAGCTGAGACTCCTCCATCTTGCAGGCAGACATGATGCTGGAGGAGTAGCTGAGACTCCTCCATCTTGCAGGCAGACATGATGCTGGAGGAGTAGCTGGGACTCCTACATCTTGCAGGCAGACATGATGCTGGAGGAGTAGCTGGGACTCCTCCATCTTGCAGGCAGACATGATGCTGGAGGAGTAGCTGGGACTCCTCCATCTTGCAGGCAGACATGATGCTGGAGGAGTAGCTGAGACTCCTTCATCTTGCAGGCAGACATGATGCTGGAGGAGTAGCTGAGACTCCTTCATCTTGCAGGCAGACATGATGCTGGAGGAGTAGCTGAGACTCCTCCATCTTGCAGGCAGACATGATGCTGGAGGAGTAGCTGGGACTCCTACATCTTGCAGGCAGACATGATGCTGGAGGAGTAGCTGGGACTCCTACATCTTGCAGGCAGACATGATGCTGGAGGAGTAGCTGGGACTCCTCCATCTTGCAGGCAGACATGATGCTGGAGGAGTAGCTGAGACTCCTTCATCTTGCAGGCAGACATGATGCTGGAGGAGTAGCTGAGACTCCTCCATCTTGCAGGCAGACATGATGCTGGAGGAGTAGCTGGGACTCCTACATCTTGCAGGCAACAGGAAGCCCACTGAGACACTGGGAGTTATCCTGAGCATAGAAACCACAAAGCCTGCCCCCACAGTGACACACTTCCTCCCACAAGGCCACACCTACTCCAACAAAGCCATACCTCCTAAAAGTGCCACTCGCTGAGATGGGGGACCAGTTACATTCAAACTACCATGATGCCACGTTTTTTTTAAGTTTCCTTTAAAAACTTGATTTGTGGCATCCTTCTAGTTGAGTTAGGCACAGATAGGAAGACATAAAAGAAATGCAGAATGGGGGGGGGCAGGGTTGTCTGAAAATAGGGTTGTGGTGATGCAAACCTGATCAACACATGGGAAGTGAAGGCAGGAGAATTGGGAGTTCAAGGCTAGCCTTAGCCATGCAGTGAATCTGTCTCTCTACTCCTCCACCTCACGCTAAGAAGCTGATAAACCAGAGTATGAGGGGCGAAGTCGTCGTGTGCCTCAGACACTCAAGACAAAACACAGATAGAATGTGGATACTAAATGGACCTTTAAGGTGAGCCCAGCTGTGTCCAGAAACCAAAGCCAGATGTGGGGACTACCAGACCGTGAAGCCTGGTGACAAATGCTCTTGGCTTTGACAGTAGGAGAATTTGGGGAGCTCTGTGAAGGCAGAACTTCAACCCAGGGGATTGGTGTGTGGGGAAAGGATGAAGCTGGGGTGGTGGAGGAGCAACGACTTAGCACGTCAAATCTCAACATTTGTCCTTGGCCATATAAAATAGTAATACTTGGTGAATTCAGACCAGGGCCTCAGTTTGGGGTGTGGCTGTGAGAATTTTAGCAAGCACAGCCCAAAGTGTGCATTCTGTTTTCCAGATGCTGACACTCACGCTTATGAAACAAGTTAAGCCCCAATCTTGGTTCTTTATCTCCTTTCTGACTATATACACCCCCATCCTTTATGTTCTAATTTCATGTGGCTCCTTTACCTCCTGAAATATTTGCAGCAGCTATCATGTCGTTCCGTGTGGAAAAGTCAGCTGTCATCATGAGAAATGAGGCCAGAAAGGTTGGGGTTTCCTTGTGCAAGCTAAAGCACTTTGGCTTTTGGAATTTCCTTGCAAATGACACTTTTTAATGCCAGAGTGAAATGGGTGGACATTTGAGGGATGGGAAATGGGAGTGAAAGGTCTTTGTAACAAACCTTGAGAAGTGCCGTTTCGGTGTGGCAGAGGGAGTCAGAGTTTACTTTGTGGGTGTGTGTTTGCTTTGATGAAAGATTTATTCCCAGTTATGTGTTCCATTATAATAAGGAAGCGGCAGACCTGCGTGAAGAAAATCAGAGCAGCCCCATTAAAGTGACTGCATTCAGAAAAGACTCAATTGATGGTATACCATGATGGAGCAGCTCCTGTCAGCTGCAGACGTAAGCCAAGGAAATGCTCACACTCCCTGAATCTTGAGGAACCAGACACATCCTGCCCAGTCAGGTTCTGAATCTGTTGCCTGTTGAGATTTATACTTCTCATGAAGGTCGAGAACCGTTGTTGCTGCCAAGGTATTTTTTTTCTTTTCCCAAGGAATTTTTAGTCATTTATTATAAGTTCTTAAAGATGTCTGAGTCTCACACACACACACACACACACACACTATTTAAAATTGTGGTCTCTCTGTAGACATGCTAGCTTTGACCAGTTTCAAGCTAAGCTCTTTTTGCAGAGACATGCCTTAGTAATGTATGAGAGATAACCAACCCCATTGGGTGGGTGGAGACAGGAGACTCGGTAACGACCGACCGACCAGGAGAGAACTTTGGTAAGGTTGTTGTCGGACTGCATACTTTCCAGGTCTTGTCAGACCTTTTGAAACAGAGAATCTTCTTGCTGCCTAGTCTCTCTCACCTTGTGTTAATTGGCCAGGTGCCATAACAAGGTGCTACAGGCTGGGTGGCCTAAACAACAGGAATTTATTGTCTGTTGGGTCTGGAGGCTGAAACTGAGGAAGGGCTGCTGTGGAGAAGGCTGTATGGGAGCGCCTGTTGGTGCCACTCCTGGACTCCAGGCGTAGACCAGGAACCTTTGGCTTGTGGGCGGATTCTTTCAATTCTAGGCTTCATCTTTGCCATTCTCGCTGTGTGCGTGTGTGTGTCCACATTCCTAGTTACGGTAAGGACACTAATTACATTGGATTAGAGCCCGCTCTCTTGACCTCATTTCAAACTAGATTATTATGTAGGCTTTTTTTTAAATGTAAAAACTACTTCTTAATCTAAGTAAGGTAGCATTCTGATGTGGAGGCTTTAGGACTTCAACATAAATATTCTGGCCATGACACAATTCATTCTATAATACATTTCTATTCTAGAAGAGTTTTAAAGCTCTCACCTCAAATTTTTTTAGGGGGGGTGCTGTGGGTTTTTTGTTTGTTTGTTTTTATTGACAGATATTGTATGTATCCCTGACTATTCTAGAACTTGCTCTGTAGACCAGGCTTGGTCTCAAACTTAGAAATCCACTTCCACTGTCTCCCAAGTACCGGGCTTAAAGGTGTTCGACATCACCACCTGGCAGTTCCCACCTCTTTCCGCTGAGTACTCATAATTAGAGACCTTACCCTTTATCTTGGGTGTGATTTTCAGTGTCTTCAAAAGGAAGTAGGAATGTTACAATATTAAAGTGAGTGTTCTAACCTGATGCATAGAAATCAGAGAAAACATTTCTGTCTTTTTTAAAGATTTAGTGTGTGTGTGTGTGTGTGTGTGTGTGTGTGTGTGTGTGTACGTGCGCGCGCTCACATCCCACCCCACCCCCGCCCCCGTGTTTGTCGTGTCAGAGGTTAGAAAAGAGAGTTGAATCCCTTCAGACTGGAATTGCAGGTAGTTGGAAGCTACCTGATGCCGATGCTGGGAATTGAACTTGGGTCTTCTGGAACAGCAGGAAGCATTCTTAGTCTCCTAGCCATCACTCCAATCCCCACATTTTAAAACTTTTATCTACTCTCTTTCTCTCTCTCCCCTCCCCCATGCATGTGTATATCATACGTCTGTTTGTGCATGTGTGTGCAGGTGCCTGTTAGCACACACAGGGAGACCAGAGGCCAATGGCATTAACTGTTAATACCTTATTTATTTTTTCTTTTTTTCTTTCTTTCCTTCTTCTTCTTCTTCTTTTTTTTTTTTCTGGTGGCAGGGTTCCTCACTGAACCCAGAGCTTGCCAATTTGATGAGGTTGATTGACTAGCAAGCTCCCAGGATCCTCCCGTGCTCCCCACCTTCTCCAGTGCTGGGGTTACACATGTGTCCCACTGTGCAGGACTTTTAAGCAGTGCTACAGACCCAGACTTGGTTCCTCACAGTTGTGCAGCAAGTACTTATCTCCATGAGGCCAGAGTGCAGACTTCCTAATCATTCCTGTGCTAACAAAGACAGTGAGGCATCTGCTCATGTATTGCCTGCTCACCGCCAGGGGCAGGGACTGTGCCGAGTCCTTTGCACACTGCTTGTCATTTTATCCTCAGACCCTGTCAGGGCAATGATAGCATTTTACAGAGGAACTAAAACTGAAAGTCGCTTTTATAGTGTGGGTCTCATGGTGGATAATGTCAGGCTGGGAACTGGGTTTTACTTACAAGGTAGTTTCCACTGCACACTCAGGACATCAGCGTTTGTAAATCTTGAATCTCCAAATTCTCCTGAAATTAAGTCTTTCCTGTCCTAAGCTGAAATAAGTCTGCACAGTGGGCTAGGGTAGAGCACTTGCCTAACATATATACAAGTCCTGGGTTCAATTCCCAGCCATACCCCTTCCTCCAAAGGAAAAATATGCATGGTGATTTTGTACAGTGGCTTTATTTACTTGTTTGTTTGTTTATTTTTCGAGACAGGGTTTCTCTGTAGCTTTGGAGCCTTTCCTGGAACTAGCTCTTGTAGACCAGGCTGGCCTCGAACTCACAGGAATCCACCTACCTCTGCCTCCCGAGTGCTGAGATTGAAGGTGTGCGCCACCACCGCCCGGCTGTACAATCTTTTTATATTATCTAAGTTGCTCACAGCAGTCATGTTCACCATTGTCAGTGCCCTTTCTTCCCCCGGTGGTAGGGAGAGATCTTGAAAAATTCTGGGTGGTTTGCTTGCTGAGAGTCACATCTATCTCAGATCAGTGTTGAAGGGGAGGCCAAGACCCTGCTTCTGCTGTTTCCTGAGCCAGAGATGATTCTCCATGGCAGGCTAACCGAATCACAGCTTCATCCGTTACCCCAAACTGATTCTTCGGTAAACCTGATACCATCCAGCTGGAGACCAAAGTGCAAGGCAGACCCTGACCCCCTGAACTCAGGAAACACCCGACAGTCCACAGAGCAAATGAGTCACCGTGCCATTGTTTCTTATCTCTTTATCACGAATGGATTACACGATCTTTTTCAGTGAGGGCTGTTGTCGACCTACATCTTTCCTGGCTTGACGAACTCATTGTATGATTTCTCCTTGGTGATGACACACCAAGAACTGTTTCTGAATCATACTGTGGAGGTTCTGAGCGGAGTGTCTGCACAAAGATCTTTGCTGTGTAAAGGTGGACAGATTCGTTTATTTGACAAAGGGAGAACATTAGCCAAATGTTCAGCGCTGTCTTTAAAAACTGATGGCCAGGGTTTGATTTCTGCTTGTATTCCTACCTCCGTAGAAAGGAAGAAGGGCCTTGTGTCTGACTCCCAGGATATGTCCGTTTCTATCATTGCTGAGAATGCATTGCCTGTTTTGGAAATCACTGCCTGAAAATGTTTTTATTTTGCTTTCTCCTCTTAGGAGCCCACTGAGCTGATTTCTCCAGCTCTTCACTGGGCTACCCAGTGGGTTGCTCTGCTCGGAGGTGTACAGAGAGAGAGCAAGAAAAAGGCCAAGGACCTGCACATTCTCCTTGGATATCTTTCCTTTGAAATGTGTTTTCCGGTGCTCATTTTTTTCTGGTGGTGGGGAGGCAACATTTATACTCAGCCTTTGTTTGTGGCATGAGTTAAATGCCAACTCATGAACCTATCCTTTGAAAATTCCTTTATAACCAGGGAGCTGCAAGGACCTTCTAGAACCCACTGGGATAATAAACTAAAATGCCAAAATACAGTGGTTCTGTTTTCCTCTGAAGTGAAATTGTCAAGCATCCGAAAGATCTGCAGCACAGTTCCCTGCAAGGATTGCACCGGGCTCCAAGCTATGTTGTTTTTTTATTTCCTCTTAGGCTACCCTGGGCCCCAAGCTATACTACCCTTTTCCTCTAGGGCTACCCTGGGCCCCAAGGTATACTGCCCCTCTCTTTTCTCTAGGGCTGCCTGATGCCTGGCAGTAGCCACAGCCACTTGTGGCTCCTGAGCATATGAAGCGGTACTGATTTAAGTTGAGATGAACTAAAAGCATAAAGCATGTAGCAGATTTCAAAGACATTGAGCACTGCCCCACCGTAATATGTTAAGTATTTTTAAGGCATCTTGTGTCATTTTAAAATAGTTGCTCAGCAGAGTGCTGATGGTCTAGACTGCTGGATTTTATGAACCAGTGAACTCTATGTCACCTGCTTCTGTTTACGTATTTTAACGTGACTATCACAAGTTTGTTTATTTGTTTGTTTGTGTATTTTTTTATTTATTGTGTGTGGGAGAGAGAGAGACAGAGACAGAGAGACAGAGGAGAGATGAGAAAGGGGTAGGCGCAGAGACAGAGATGGGAGTACACAGTTAGACCCATGCCATGGTCTATGTATGGAGGAGTGAAAGCCAGCCCCACCTTCCACCTTGTTGTAGACTCTCACTGTTCCTGTCACTGCTCGGTATACTCCAGGCTAACTGGCTAGCATTTAGGCCATTCCCCTGTCCCTGCTTTCTGGTTTTATCATATAAGTGCTGGGACTACAGCTGTATACCACTGCATCTGGCTTTTTATGTTAGTTTCTGCAATGGAACTTGGCTCTTCAGGCTTTGTGTAGCTAGTGCTCTTTGACACCAAACCATCACCCTGACCCCAGAGCCTTTTTAAAATGTAAGACTTCAACCCCAAGGTCCAAATTGGGAGCAGAAGGAGAGAGAGCACGAGCAAGGAACTCAGGGCCATGAGGGGTGCACCCACACACTGAGACAATGGGGATGTTCTATCGGGAACTCACCAAGGCCAGCTGGACTGGGTCTGAAAAAGCATGGGATAAAACGGGACTAGCTGAACATAGCGGACAATGAGGACTACTGAGAACTCAAGAACAATGGCACTGGGTTTTGATCCTACTGCACATACTGGCTTTGTGGAAGCCTAGGCTGTTTGGATGTTCACTTACTAGACCTGGAAGGAGGTGGGAGGTCCTTGGACTCCCCACAGGGCTGATGAGAGAGGGAGAGTTGATTGGGGGAGGGGGAGGGATATGGGAGGCGGTGACGGGGAAGAGACAAAAATCTTTAATAAATAAAAATAAGTAAAATGTAAGACTTCCATTGTAAGACTTCCAACTTCCATGTTGGATAGTTGGGCTTGCTGGCTGTTGTCTTGCATAGTCAATATTTAAGTTTTAAAGAAAGTGAAGTATAACATTTTCCTTTTTAAAAGATGTGCCCAAGGGCCTACAAGGCATTATCCTCTTGTGAAAGTTAAGGGGAGGCAAGTGATCATATTCTCTGTCATCCATGAGACCAGCTGAACCTCAAGGGGCAAAGGAGAATGGATATTAGAGACAATTGTCATCTCCATAGGCAATTTCCACACTCTCATTTGAAACTTGAATAATAAAGGTGTTCCAGAATGTTCTCAATCTTTAATGACTTCAGTTTTGAGTGGTTTTGCAACTCAGACATAGCTGTGGTTGCTACTTGCCTAATAGTGTTACGTTCGCAGAAGCCTATTGTAGCAGGCTGTTTCCCATGAAGGTAAATGCCTTTCCCAGGCTAGGAATGGAAACTCTTCATGGATCAGCTGGAGACACTGGGTCTCCAGTCAAGATTTTTTTTCAGGGGTAGTAATCTTGTGCTTTAATTGATCTGAGAAGGTGTGGGTCTGCTCAAGTAATATTTACTTTCACAATTTTGAGGTTTCTTATACAGACGAGAAGTGCCATAATCTGACCTCACACCTCCATTGAAAAGACAGGAGCCATCCCTCCTAATGACATATAATATTTACATATTATAAACTTAGTTTTACATGATCATGAGTCTATGTATTCTGTCAATGTTCTGATGCCGTGAAGAGGCATGATGACCACGGCAACTCTTGCAAAGGAAAACATTTCACCGGGGCTGGGTTATGGGTTCAGGGATTTAGTCCATTATTATAGAGAGAAACATGGAGGCTCACAGGCAGACATGGTGCTGGAGAAGGAGCTGAGAAGTCTACATCTGGATCCGCAGGCCACAGAGAGCGAGAGACACAGTGGGCCTGGCTTGAGCTTCTGAAACTTCAGAGCCCAGCCCCCAGAAACACCCCTCCTCCAACAAAGCCATCCCTCCTAAGGACATTCCCTAAGCACCCAAATACATGTGCATGGTGGCCATTCTTATTCAAACCACTACAACATGCAATTTATGAAGTTGTGAAATCTGAGTGTTTTTAATTAGGCCAGCAAGTTCCATCTGAACCTAGGTGACAGCTTACGTCTCAAGCTGTGGCACAGCATTCTAAGCAGAACTCTAGATTTGTTCCAAAATAACAATAAAAATAATCCTCACTTCCCAGGCTTGTTCTGCGTTTGGCATATGCTGAAATTTAATTAGCTGTTCTGGTAGTCGCATTGCCTTCTTCATTCAAACTGGGGTTATAATTAATTCCCCCCACCCCCACCAGAGATTCTTGCTGCTTCTTTTTGTATATCTGTGCAGTAAAATATTTGAACTCAAAACCAAGACATTATATTTATCCCACTTAAGTTTTACTGTAGTGATTACGCTTGTTGAGTTTGGTTTTACATTAGATGAACTTTTTCACTTGTGTGTGTAGCTCTGGCATCATTTTAGATTCTAGTTCTTATTATAACATTGGCATTGAGTCATCCGCAGTCCTTGTAGATTTGCTCATCTAATTTAAATGTAAGTCATAAAAGTTATTGAGCAGCTGAAAGCTCAATCTTTGTGTGTGTGTGTGTGTGTGTGTGTGTGTGCGCGCGCGCGCGCGTGCTAGGTAAGATCTTTGCTACTGAGCCACATCTCCAGCCCCTGACATCATTTATTCTCCATACTCTTTGGAGGCTGGCTACTCATCTTGTCCCCTTGTTTTCTGTCCACGTCACTTTCATCCCCTGGTATCTCTATGATATCAGTAATTTCCATAATTGCTCTGGCCTTTAATTTTCTCATCTTTAATTCAGGTGAGACCTGTATCTCTTTTAAAACAATGTGAAGATTAAGATGAAACCTGGCATGTAATAAATTCAAGTAAATCCTAGCTCCTGGTACCTAATACAATGCCTGGTTTTTGTAGTTTCTCTATAGTCAGTAAGGGATGAATGGTCCAAAGATGAGGCCATACATGACTTCGGCCGTTTGAGATGAGCTCTGGTGTGTGGACAGCCAGCAATATAGAAGTTTAGGGAAAGCTTCATGGGAATGAGAGCTAAACCTGCGGCTGGACCGACTTGATTAGGCAGGTTACGATTAATAGAGGAATCCAGTAATGATGAGGTCCAGATGCCAGAAGCGGAAGCAGAGTGAGGAGATTTGACTGAAGAGTGAGGCCTGCATGGGCAGCTAGTAGGAAATGAAGTTGCAGTCTTTGATGGGTGGCTCCGAGCAGCGTTGAAAGCCCAGGGTAGGGTGAGTTGAAGAATGAGGTTTTGACATGATTATATTCTGGCAGTAGAATGATTGGGGGTTTTGAGAAGCTGTAACCAGAGAAAGGGGCCAGGCCTAGGGCCAAGGCTAGGGTGGTGCCTGCTGCTGGAAAGGAAAGGATGGGATTTGAGTGGGCGTGGAGTGAAGAGCAGGGAGGGAGCCAGATTCCGCCTGATACGGCGGAAGGAAGGTCTCTCGGTGTGACCACACCCTGCCAGTCCCGGGCTGAGTGCCCCTCATCACCTGAGAAATCTAGTGTGGGATTATTTTGGCCCTGCCTGTCACAGTTTGGTGGGGCACCCATTAGGAAACAGCAGCTGAAGCTGACACGGTTCCACCTGAATGAGGGACGATTTAGCAGCGCAAGACACCTTCCTGCCAAGTGTTAATCAAACAATTTCACTTTCAGTTTGTTGACTCCAGAATATCTCTCCTTGTCAGAGAACTGGTGTGGTAATTGATAGTGCTGATGTAACCAACTCTTCAGAGTGGCTTAAACCTAGGGGAGATTTACCACATCTCAGAGTTCCTCTGAAGGGGACTGAATTAATATTGTTCCTGAGGCCTGTGGAGGAGAATCTCTGCTTGTGGCTCCAGTGTCTGGCAGTTTGTCTCTGCTCTGTTATTTACCTCCGTTCCCAGGTGTGCACATTGTGCACCTGTCTGTGCGCAAATCTCCCTTCCATAGGGAGTACACTGTGCCGATTCAGGCCCACCTTGTGAATAATGGGTTTCTTCTTCTCCTGGAGAGGGCTTCAGGGAGTGAATTCAATTCCATTAAGAGTTTATACCAATCACCAAAGTCAAGTAGGAATGAGGATTTGTCCCTGGGGTCTTGGCTTCAGGAGCCCCAGATGAAGCAAAGCTGTGACTGCACAGCCCCTGTCTGCTGTCAGGAGGCCTACAGACCACAGTGATTCCAGCCAACTGAGAGAAGGCCTAGGATTGAATTTCAAATTCCTCATTTCTGCTGCCAGTGGCAACTGAAAGTTGATAATCTTGGGTAAACTTTAACCAAAACATGCTTCAAGGAGGCCCGCAGGGCCAGCCCAGGATTATCAGTCTATAAAGGAGGGTTGCCAGAGATAAGAGTGGGGTGGGGAATATGGAAATCAAAGTGGTCAGACCTGTTTGGGGAGGGGTGGAGCAAAAAGAGGGCCCGAGAGCACAGTGGGACCTGAGGCTTAGGAGTGTGGGGTAGCTTTCTGGTTGTAACATGACAAGGGGTATGATTTCACCCTCTCGGGCGGTAGTCCTGGTTTGGGGGTCTTGGGGGAATGTCTGTATGCTAGGACATGGATTGTATATTGAGCCCTGCATGTGGTATTAAGACCCACCCTCATGGGAGTCACAGGGGTCTCCTACTGTGGATTCCTGATTTATGTGTGTTTAGGAAGCTAACCAAGCTGTTCAACATGGCAGGCGGGTGGGTTGAAGACTATGGTAGGCCATAGTCTTGGGTTTGTGCGAGTATCTCCCAGAAGTCCTAGCAGCAGTCAATGTGTTGGATGATGTAATGACCAAGGTGTAGACTGAGGTTACTGACAGTTCACGAATGCCGGGCTCTCTGGGTGTTGAAGTTTCTTGTAAAAAGAAAACCCACATAGTATTCTCATGTAACTCGTTGAATCCCTTTTTATATATTACATTGTTCCTGGGTTTCTTAAAATACCGAATACAGCGCAAATGCCAGGCAAGCAGTTGTTCTGAATTGCTTAGGAATTGAACCAAGAAGACATACATAAACATATCTGTATATTTTCTGAATAGACAAGTTTCCTAAATGTGTTCAATTGAATCGGTAGAACTCAAGAATAGAAAGGACTAACTATTTTATCATTATTATTATCCATTCCAGTGATTGGAGATCCACAATACGTTGGTTTTTAACTTAGACCTCATGTATATGAATTAGGTAGCCAGTTTTCTAGAGGCAGAGAATCACCTACATTTGAAGACCTGGAGTATTATCTGGCATTTTTGTCTTACTCGCCATAAAAAAAAAAAAATCTGCCTGTCATTAATCCCAAACCCTGCTTCATTGCTAGAAACTCATTGAACAGTGCTCAGGTTCTTCTGGTTTGGACTGGACAGTTGTCTAATTTATCTTGAATCTCATCTAAAAATTGAAGAAATATTTATGTGTTTTGTATGCATGTATGTCTGTTCACCATGTGCATGCCTGGCGCCCGAGAAGGTCAGAAGAGGGCTTTGGGTCTCTGATATTGGAATTACAGATAGTTGTGAGCCACCATGTGGGTACTAGGTCTTCTGCAAGAGCAGCAAGTGCTCCTAACTACTGAGCCAACCTTCCAGCCCCTTCAACTCCATTGAAAGAATATTGTAATATTCAGCTCTTCTACTTGTGAGTTGGACAGCCACAGTTTGTCAGAAGATTCTGGACCACTTGTTCCTAGTGGGGAAAGAGCCCCCAGGGTGGTCAAGTAAGTGCGGAAGGCATATGCAGACTTCAGTTAACGGGGCTTGTGTGTCTCCTAAAAGCTCTGCTTTTTCAGGCTTCCATCTTCCACAACCTTGTGTTTCCAAATACACTGTTGGCTTGGCCACTTTCCTGACACTTGGCCCTTTAATGAACACCCTGTTAACCAAATCCTGGAAAAAAGGGAGAGCTTGTTCTTGTTTATTTATTGTGCTGAAGAATTAAGAGTGACCCAGATATGGGAGGAGTAGGCAGATTGCTACAATCCTGGAGAACAATGTTCTAGTCATTCTAAGCAAGCTTACAAAATGCAGCAGCCAGGAACGTACCTATGAAGTGGAGAGAATTGCAATGACAAGGTTGCCTGTTATATAATGAGAACATGCATGAAATACATGTGGTACTTGCTACTTTTTGTTCATAGAGAAATCTGTGGAAATAAGGATGGTCACAACCGTTTCTACTGGAGAGTCACCATGGTGATACTTCAAAATACATAAAAAAATAGAAGGTACTAGAGTATTTGAAGTGAAAAATAGGCCAAGTATATTTTGGCTCTGCATAGTACAGTCATTTAAAATGTTGCTGAAATCTACAAAGCTGTTCCATGTGTTATTACTGAAAATAAAGACAGGTTTTAAATGTGTTTGCAATGGCTGGAAAACTAGTATCTTTTTCTTCCTAGAAACCATATATATATATATATATATATATATATATATACACACACACACATACATACACATACATATACATACACACATATATACTTGCGATGTCTTCAAGGGTGGATCTAGGGTTTGTGAAGATTCACGTTGCTTTAAGATATGTTTGTTTGAGGCCTTTTTTCACACGTTACAGGCCTTGGCTGTGAGGCCTGTAACTCAAGACTTGATAGTGTCATGGGAAGTCAGCCCAGGAGAGTCAGCTGTCTGTTGCCTCTGCACATTGAAGCAGCTAGTCTCTGAGTACCCTAGGCAAGCCTAGTAAGTTGTGCTGATGTCATGGTGGCTGTTTTCCTGTCTTAGTCAAGCGCATCTGTCCCCAAGGGTGATGCCTGGACATCAGCACAGCTGGGGAATTTGTTGGCAGTGCAAATTCCTGATCTCTAACTCATATTTATCGAATGGAAATTTGGGAGGAGCCTAGTTAATGCTCTGTGTTTCAGCTGTGACCCTTGGGTGATTTAGAAGCAATTGAAGTTTTGGGTTTTTACCTGGCCCAGTACTTGCTAATCGTTATATTTCCTACCCACCAAGAAAACTTTTCAAACAACTGCTTACTAAGCCCCACCCCCTAGAGATCCTACATCTGCCAAGACTGATCAGTCACCCAGACTAGAGAATTGAGTCTTTTGGGGAGAAGAGGGGTACATGGGCAGGTGTGGTGATGAGCAAATCCACTGATGTCTTTCTTGAAACTCTTTTTCCTAAACTCAGCCAAGAAGTAAAGAATAACTTCCTGTTTGAATGGTTGTCCATTGTTTCATGGACAGAACCAAAAGAAGTTTTATCCAGGAGTTGGTTCAGTTCGTCACTTCAGCTCAAGCTATAAACCCTCACTAACTTGAGCCTCTGGTTCTTCACGGGAAGTCAGGGCTTGAAAAAGAAAGCCCCTCTGGTGGGTTGGGGAGTTGGGCTCAGTGGATAACACCTTTCCATGCAAGCATGAGACCCTGAGTTTGGATTCCCATTGTCCACCTAAGAGTTGGACGTGGCAACTCGCATCTGTAACTGTGGCACTGGAAGGGGCAGAGAGGAGCAGAAGCTGGAGTACTTTGGCTACATAAGGTCATAAAAGTGATATTCAAGTTTAATTTCATTAGTTTCTTTGCTAAAGTGAGCTATCGAGAAATATAAGCTATGACTTACAATGCAGTTCTCTCGGGCAGTGGTACGTGAGAGTCTGAGAAGCAATACGCAGGTTCACATAGCAGGACTCAGTACTGAGAGTGAAACACGGCGGGGCATGGGGCTGTCTTTCTATCAGAGATGTGAATCTTCACACTGCACGGCTCACTTGCATTTCCACTGAGGGATCCACGGCCACTTTCCTGCCTTTTCATGCGTGAGCACTTTCTCACCTTCCTTTGGTGTGTGCAAGCAACCACGTGTTTGAGGATGTTGTCTACCATTTACTCGCTGTGGTTTGATACCGCTGTGGTTGAATACCTCAACAAAACACATTTTTTCTTTTCAAAGGTGATTTTGGCTTCTGTGGCGTGTGTATGCTTGTGGTGTGTTTGAGTGTTGGCGTTTGATTCTCTGTGTCCTTCAGCATGGGAATGTGATTGTTCTGTCCTGGTGTTTTCCTCGTCCATACGAGGGAGTTGCCGTTCTTGGAACTCAAACTTAAAACCACTTCCTTATTTTTGTAATACCTCCTAATATGCTTTTTAAAAAGGGACTTGACCTTCCCGTCATCCAGTTTTCCTTGAAGGGTTAGATCATCCACTTAAGTAGCCGTGGCTTTCTGTGTCCTATGGAATGTGACTGTCTCTCCATTATTGAAAGCCACCTGAGCACGATGAAGTTTTCCTGTAAGGTAAACAGGAGTATAATAGCAGTTAAATATTTTCATTGACTTGCTTCCCCTCCTACTTGAAATGCCTTTATTCAAAATATACATGTCTCAGGCTGAACAGTAGATTGGAGGTTTGTTAGACACTTACATTTAACTTTTAATGGCTTTTCAGTTTGAGCACTAGGTATTGGAAGTTCCCATCCCTTTTGGTGGCGACAGCGCTGGGGATGAAACCGAGGGCCTTGAAATGTTAGGCGATTGCTGTATCACTCAATTACAGTTGTAACCTTCAGGTTTGTTTTCTTTTGTTTTCTTGAGACATGGTCTCACCCACATAACACAAGCTGACCTGAAACTCGGTTTCTACCTGACTCCCTCTCCCAAGTGCACAAGCCACCAAACCCAGCCTCTGTTTATATCCTTAAGATGATGCGCCCACAATGGATTTCATGTTAGGACTCTGTTACATTGGTGTTGGACCCGTGATGTGATTGGTTGTGCTATTTAATAGTATTTTTAAAAATCCTGATTGGTCTTATTTACTCTTTGTTGCTGTCTCCTGTTACTGCAACAGTGTTTTTCTCTGCTCGAAGTGTTAGCTTCAAGTGATGCTCAGTGGATTCAGAAGTAATATTCTTGACCCATCTGATAAATCAACCTTGAGTTTTGTACTATGGATTGTATTTTCTAAGAAATATTTTGCAAGAGATTTTTACCTTAAGAGCCACTAACAGCCCAGTCAAGAGCATCAGAACCTCCATCTCTTATATCAGATATTCAATTATCGACTATTAAGTTATGACAAATATAAGCCATGAGGGCAGAGAGGCTCCACATGTCCTGCTGGATTGCATCAGAACTTGGCACGTACCCTTGACAGACTGTCAGCTGTATTTGTCGACCGAAGCCCTGCCAGCTACTCATTCCCAACTCCTGCTGGTCGCTTTGCCTCCCTGGGTTTCCACAGGAGTAAAATAAGATGCTCTCAGAAGTCTCGTTAAGCTTTTAGGACCATGTATTTCCTGTTCAATTCTCTTTTCGACTCCCCCGGCTCCCGTCCACCTCTGCGCTCACTGGTAATTGCTTCATGAAGAAGGTACGGAAGTAGTGTATTTATCTTTACTAGAGCTTCGCAGAGTCCCAGCAGCATCTGGAAAAGGAAAACATACATCTTAAATGAAGCATGTTCAAGTCACTCCAGCACCTAGCTAGTCGTCTTTTAGTCCATGGCTGTTCGTGGAGTTGTTGCTAGTTAAGAACAGGGAAAGAAAGCCTCTGGCCCTGTGGTAAGAATGGTTATCATAACTCGCCTCTGAAATAGGCATGTCTTCTTTCCCACAAGGGCAAAGCAGAACTGTAGACAGGAAATCCTGAAGGTCTGACCTTTTCTAGAATACTCATCCTTCCTCCCTCCCTCCCTCCCTCCCTCCCTCCCTCCCTCCCTCCCTCCCTCCCTTCCTTTTTCTCTTTCTCCCTTCCCATTTATTTTTATATTTATTTTATTTTCAGTGCGGTAGATTAAATTCAGAACCTGGGGTCTTGCAATTGCTGGCAAGTGTACTAATGCCTTGTCATTCTCTAAGAAAAAATAAACTAAAAACGTCCAAAGAGAGATTGATGGGAAAGACAGAGAATGGGGTGGGGACTCTTCATCTCTATATATGCGTTATAAGCATGTGTTGTGTCCAAGGTAAAGAAAAGTTGTTAGGTAGGATAAAAGCTAAGTACCTTCTGGATTTTTTCTATTTATAATTGAAGATTTAATTTAATATACTCTTTGGAGCCACATTTGAAGTGATGGAATTGCTAAGTAGGAAGAAATTCAATGGATTTAAGAAATCTGCAGGGGCTGGAGAGCTGGCTCAATAGTTGAGAGCACTTGCTGCTCTTCCCAAGTCATTCATTCTCAGCACCCACATCAGGCTGCTGGTAACTGTTTCCAACACGGGCTTTAGGTGGTCCATCGCCTCTGACCGCCTCGTGTGTCTGCACTTACGTGTACACCCCTTGTGCAGACACACATACCTACACATAATGACAAGAAATAAAAATAAATCTTAAAAGAAACCTACAGGTCCATTATTAGCCTACCCTTTTCTACAAGGGAAAAGAGGAGAAAACATTCTTCTCTTAAATTTATGTAGATCATGTAAATCAGAACTCAGAGGCTGTGGATCTCTTTAAACTTCAATACTTGGATATTTGCCAAGTTATAGCAGCTGGAGTGTCAATTGGTATTATTATTATTATTATACTGTATTTTTCCAAACTACTGGGGGTGAAGAGAAAAACTTTTTTTAAAAGATATTTTAAAACATCACCTCAGGAGAGCATTAGTACATATTTCTCTTTGTGTATGTGCGTGTGTGCACACATGTGCACATGCCAGTGTATGGGATGACAATTTTGTGGAGCCCATTCTCCCCTCCCCTTCCTGGCTTCTAGATTTTAGACCCAGAATGCCAGGTTTGTGTGCTTTTAACTCCCGGGTTGTATTGCTGGTCTTAAAAGACCCACGTGCACAGGTGCAGTCAGGTGCGTGAGAATTCTCTGGGATTATTTAGTTGCAAACTGTCAATCAAACAAAAATAGAATACTAATTCGTTCTGAAATTCCAGTTCTAGAGTGTTATTGTAGCCTATTGCTGAATTTCATATAGGATGAGTTTCCTCATATTTCTGAATTTGGGGTTCTTTCTTTTCTTTCTCCCTCCCTCCCTGCCCCTCTTTCCTTTCCACTCTGTTGATGTTTGAGGACAAGTTAGCCACATAATCTCAGGCAGTGAAAAACACAGTGAAGCCATCATTTTGTATGTTAATGGAAAATTTAATAGTAAGTTAAAAACTGAGTTGGTCTTACTTGAGAGGAGGAGGGCTAACATTTTAAGTCCATTTGGGCATGTTCTGGTCTAAACTGCTTAGATCTTTCCTTCTTGTTCGGGCTGCTGGTAGTTTGCCCATTGGCCTTGGCGTTCTTGGACTTGGCGATGTTTTACTCCAGTCTTCCATCTTGTAGAGTCGTTTTCCCTCTGGATCTGTCGCTGTGCTCAAATTTCCCCCCTTAACGGGGTATCCGTCCCATTGAATTGATGTGTCCTGGTTGTTATTTTAACCTGATTACCTCTGTAAAGACTCTACTCGCAAATGAGGTCATATTCCACACACACACACACACACACACACACACACACACACACACACACACACAGAGAGAGAGAGAGAGAGAGAGAGAGAGAGAGAGAGAGAGAGAGAGAGAGAGTATGTGCATATGTAGAGAGTAGGGGAATATAGAGTATGTATATGTATATATATATATATATATATATATATATATATATATATAGAGAGAGAGAGAGAGAGAGAGAGAGAGAGAGTAGAGGAATTAAAACTTCAGCATATGATTTATGGAGGGCATAATTTATCCCCTGTCATCAGTACATGCACAGAATCCCCTTTGATATGGATATCTTATTCCCTTACTCATCACACTCTAGAATTATCTTGTCTGGTAAAGAAACATCAGACAAGATGGTAATTAGACATTCATCATTTTCTCTCTGGAAAGTTCATGCCAAAGGTTAGCTGTCTGTGGAACAGTTGAAGCTGCTTTCCCCTCCCCATCTCTCCTCCACATCTTCTCACTCTTCTCTTGTGACAGATGACAGATGAAATCAGAATCTTCCATCAGTCCTAGGGTTCATTCATTATGATGGGGTTGTCCTGAGATCCTCTTGGACCTAATGAACACAAGTAGCTAACATGATCTTCCGTGTGTTCATTTAGAGAGGATGTATTTAAAAGTGGTTAGGAAAACTTGGAGGGTAAATCAGTAAAGATGAACCTCTAAATGTGGCAAGGTGGTTATATCTTTCAGTTCTTAGCTTTTATATTCCAGGAGCAACATGTCCACTTACTACATAACTAAGGGTCCAGAGTCCAGCAACTCATTCAGCATCCATGGAGTTCTCACTGATGCTGGGTGTGGTGCTAAGGAGCCCAGGGGATGAAGGACATGCGCAGCCTTGGCTGCTAAACAAACATTTATGTTCTCCACTTCTGATTACTCTATCTCTGAGTATCTCAGTACTCTCTCAGAATATATGAGCACTCCACTTCTGATTACTCTCTCTGAGTATCTCAGTACTCTTTTGGAATATCTGAGTATTCCACTTCTGGTTACTCTGTCTCTGAGTATCTCAGTAGTCTCAGAATATCTGAGTACTCTACCTGAGCATCTCTGAGAGTTCTATTTCTGAGTACTCGGGTGATCGATCCCTGAGTACCCCGAGTGCTCTATCCCTGAATGCTCTATCCCTAAGTACCCTGAGTACTCGATCCCTGAGTACCCCGAGTGCTCTATCCCTGAATATTCTATCCCTAAGTACCCTGAATACTCCATCCTTAAGTACCCTGAGTACACCATCCCCGAGTGCCCCGAGTGCTCTAGCCCTGACTTCCCTGAGTGTTCTCTCTCTTAAGTGCTTTCTCCGTGAGCACTCTATTCCTGAGTACTGAGTATCTCTGAGGCATGAAAGAAATGCATGTCTTAAAGGGTTAGCAGAAAATGCAGTCTTTGTGAGGTGGGATTTAAGATAAATGAAGAAAACATTTCTGAGTATTCTCCTTGAAGGTGGACAGTGCTAGTCCCTCCTTCAGTCCTGTACTTGGGGATTGGTAATGGTCAGGATTGGGGGAGGGGTGGAACTGGGGGAAGAACAGACACCGAGCTGAGTGGAAGTTGACGGAAGAAAACTGCTACATCCGAGAAGAAGAGTGAGGAGGAACAGATGTGTTAAAAGATCTTGTAAGAAGAGCAGGCTATCAAAAGATGAGCTCTGGCTCTTCTTGATGGTGTTAGCTCTAGGTCCCCAGAGGTACGGAGGTGAGATGCAGACAGCCAGAGAGGTCTGTCCACACCGGCTCTTATAGCAAACTTGCACTTGAGAGGTAGCCCATTCATCTAGTAGTCACGTGGGCTGTTTAGTCTGCTCACGAGGCAGAGCACTTGTCAGTTCTCAGAATTCTCTCCCGTTTTCACAGTGTATTGCTTTATGATAGGGAATTCTAGCGTGAGTTTCTGAGGAGACCAGCTGTGGGTAGGCTCTAGCATACTTGTATTCAGTAGGATAGCCTGGAGAGTCATTAAAGACTTGAGGAAGCCACCAGCCTGGCCACTTGACTTAGGCGATTGCATGTGACTAATGGCTTGCGGTGTATCAGATTTGGCAGTATGGGGTGTGGTGAGCTATTTAGGTGAAATGGAACGAACGGCCCCAGGAAAAGTCAGACCCTGACAGGAAGGAGGTAGCTTCAAGAGGCGTGCTGGAAGTGGGATTCAGAGCCCTTTAGATGTCCCCATGGGAGAGAAATAAGAGATGGCTGATAGACTAATGGTGATAAAAGAAAATTGATTTATTCGTTGAGCGTGGGCTAGCAGAGAGGGGCGTGGACCGAGTTTATGGTTTAGGAGACTGAAGTGCGGCTCTTGAGTTTGGGAGTCAGAGAACAGGGATTAGGATCACACGCTGTGCAGGAAGCTGTCTTCTGACAGGCCTTGGTCTGCTCTCTGTGTGTCACGAGGGTGAAGTGAACTGATGCGCAGTTTTTGTTGTCAGCAGTCTCTCCCAGCTGACTAGCACTTTGCGATTATCTCAGTGCTAAGAGGATTATTGAAATGCACGCTATTTGAAAATAACGATTAACATGCTACTCTCTCCGTTGCTGTCTTATAATTCTGGAGCCTTGAAATTTGAGGGGTGGGGGTTCCTGCATGGCTAGGGCCTTTACTGTGCTTTGTCCCTCCCCACTGAACCTCATTTTGAAGCTTTTGAAATGCCTGTTTTGGGGTGTGGGGCCCTTTAAGAGGGTTGTTCTGTCACAAGTGGATCACTCAGTCCCCTCGCTGGTGGATAACGGGTTAGCAGACCATCTCTAGAGTGTATCTAGTAAAAGCCAGTCTTACTAGCTATCTCTTGCAGTGTTCCAGTCTCTCCACGGGATGCCGTCTGCTGCCTTGGTTTGCTCCAGTCACATGGCTACCAGCAGGTATCATCCCTTGGCTTTGGACTAGAACCCAGAGCCCAGATATACCTTTTTTCTTCATAATTTCTCCAGTCTGGTATTACGATGGAAGCAACAGAAGAGGGACTAAGTAGGCTGTGCCTCTTCTTGGTTGATTACCGCTGGCTTCTTGTTGCTTCCTCACAAGGTGGAAAAATGAACGCCCAGTAGTCCCTTTTATAAAAGGGCACTACCGTAATTCCTGAAGGTTCTTTCCTCATGACCCAGTTATCTCTCAAGGTCATAAGGTTGAGATATTGATTGTATGTCAACATAAGGAAGAAATATTGGACTAGATGTAGTTACTGGGCAGGAAAAGGGGCAAGCTGTAGCTTGCAGAATACAAAGCCAGGAGAGCTTAGTATGAACTCTGTGATGTTCTGATGCTGCCCGTTGCCTTGCCTGAAATCTCTAGCCCCAGGGTGCCATCTTTGATTTGCTGTGAGTGCCCATCTCTCTGATAAAGGAAGAGTTGGTTTGCTGATTCTGTTGAGATTAGAACTGCAGTGTAACTCAACCTAGGAAACAACAGCTGACGGGGTAAAATGGAATGAACATCAGCTGGGGCTATTGCGAGCCGTGGAGCAAGGGCGAGTCTGTTAGCTCTCTAATGAGACCTTTGTTGGGCGTAGATTGGGGCGTTTAGGTTAGCCACAGAAATACAAATTATTAATATTTTCATTTTCCTTTTAAAAAATAACACCTAGGTATTGCAATTTGTTGTCTAAATATAGTTATTTTTCTTTGCAGGGTGGATAGTTTTGTCTCCACTTTACAGAGGAAAACAAGAATAGAGACTTGGAGAATTTAGAACATTTATTGTCCCAGGAGTCCACAGCTTGTAGGTGACCAAGCTAGGATTAGAGTTTTATGGGGAAGGCAAAACAGAAAAAGACATTTAAAGTGAGTATTTAAAAAGAGGTACCCTTTAGTATCACAAGAGAATAAATAAAATTAATTTTTTGACAAAAATAAATTGTTATTCTTTTTTAAAAAATGCTGGAAGATCCCCGGTGCAGTAGGCAGCAGAAATGCTGTAGGTCCCAAATGGTGGCGGAGGGCCATGTGGTGGCAGACAGTGGGCCCTGGGAGCAGCCAGTCCCAGGCAGAGACAGCTGCTGGTCCCAGAACAGTGGTGGCAGGCCATGTGGCAGTAGGCAGTGGGCCCCAGGCAGAGACGGCTGCTGGTCCCAGAGCAATAGCTGGTTCCAGGCAGGGAGACACATGGCGGGTGGGCAGAAGACAGAAACATGGATAGACGCGACATGCAGGGTGAGGTTGAATATTTATTCAGGGGGTTATGGAGGAGGAAGAGTTAAGGGGGGGACAGAGAGAGAGGGGGAGAGAGAGAGAGAGAGAGAGAGAGAGAGAGAGAGAGAGAGAGAAGAGGAGAAAGAGACAGAGAAGGGGGGAGCAGAGAAGTGGGGAGAGAGGCAGAAGCAAAGCTGCCTCTCCAAGAGGAAGATGGAAAAGAGAGCAAGCTCAGGCCTGAAGCTGAAGATCAGCCTGCCTCAGCGGATGGGGAGGGGAATGGGTGTGGCTTGTCTCTTAAAGGGACCAAAACCATAACATAAATAAATAAATCCAAGCTCATTTACTTATTATTACTTACTTACTTCTAGCAAATCAGCAAAACATACTAGTGTTATTCTGAAACTGCGTTCACACATGAACAGTCGTGCATGATGCCCACAGCAAACCCTGCAGTCCCAGAAATTCTCCTGTCCAACTGCTCCACCCTTGCCCTCCATCTCCCACCCCTAGTAACCAGCCCAGCGGACCCATTTCCTCAGTCCTGTGCTCACCACACTTCAGTGGCTTGCCATCCCCCTCGTAGAGCCAAGTCCTGCTGAGGTGTCCAGCCCCTGACAGGCAGGGCTCACACTGTCCACTGTATGCATGCTCAGTCCGCTCAAGACTTCTTCACATCTTTCCAGTGTACTCAACTTTTGAGTCTCTGGGCCTTCCACAGCATTCTCTAGTAACAAATACCCCTTCTGGTTTCCTATCCTTTCACATTAACTTTTAAGTACATCCCCTCCCCGATATGCTGGTTGTTTGTTTGTGGCACACTTGATTGTTTAGGTCCTGTACCCTTGTGAGGAATGTGCTCCGGGTGTCTCCTTGCAAACGCACTAGCCTGGCCCTCAAGGATCGCTCAGCAAATCCTCACTGCATGAATGGATAAATGAATGAATCACAGCTACCTCGGCTGTAAATTTAGAATGCTACTGTTCATCTTCCCAGAATTCTTACCAGACCAGACACTTGAAAGGAAATGAGCCTTGGAAAAAATAAAATAAAAATAAAAATACAAAAAGAATTTCCTGGCAGGAGTATCTGTACTCAGTACTTGGGCAGTTATAGTACAGCCCAAGAAAAACAAGCGCATTTCTTGTTGTGTAGGAATGTGAAGGCCAAAGAGCCCTGACCCTGAGAATGCCTGATAGCACACATCTGGAGCTCTTTGTGCCCACAGACAGGGCAGACAGTCTGCATGATGGGAGTGGCACAGTGAGGAACAGGCTGACTTACGTGCTCATGTTTTGAGATACACAGACATTTGGATATGCCCCGGTAAATGTGAGACTCCCCAGCTTGGAGCAGTTCCATTGGGGCCCGTTGTCCTCTATCTCTGGATTTTGCCTTTCCACCTGCATCTAGAAAGAACACAGTGGAGTTAAGATGCTGAATAGCTTTGGCTAGCTTATAATAATCTTCTGTTAACTTTCTATGATACTGCTTTCTATGGAGAACATGGATACATTCTCATGTTCTCCTGCTTCTCAGAACCGTCTTTGAGAGCAAACAGAGAGCATGTGGTTAGATTAGATCCCTGGCTGAGATGATTCTCCCCTTCCATATTCTACTCTGGCTGGGAAATGGGCTATATCCTGGGGGAGAAAATTTAAAATATGCTGCAGGCTTTGGCCTCACCCTTTCCTCCTGTAAGCAGCAAGATAATTTTGGTAATGAATGAAATTTTTCTTCTGTATGATCAGTATTTCTTATGACATTATGTAACTCTAAAATCATAGTTTTTTTCATTTTCATGTATGCACATGTGTGTTGTGAATGCGTATGTGTGGTTGCACATGTGAATATGTTGGGGGATTGACTCTTCGTGTCTGTTCACCTCTCATTTGTCCACTTTATTCTTTGAGGCAGAGTCTCTCAGTCAAACCGAAAGCTTGATGATACAGTATTGTGGCTAGGTTTTATAGTTTGCTTGCTTTGTGGATTTTCTGTTTGTGCCTTCCAAGGCAGGAATTTCAGGCAGGCTACCATGCTCATTTGGCCTTTACTTGGATTCTGGGGGCTGAAGCCCCTCCAGTTAGAAACGTGACTCTTGCCTTGAACCCCTGAGCCGTCTCCCCACACTGCCCCTACTCCTTTTTTAAGTTAGGATCTCTGTAATTAGTTTTTTTTGTCCTGCCAACTACTAAATAATGACTCAGAGACTTCTTATTAATCGCAAAAGCTTGGTCTATGGCTTAGGCTTGTTTCTAACTAGTTCTTATAACTTAAACTAACCACTTATTCAAATCTACATTATGATTCATGGGTCGTGGCTGTTATCTCTCCTCCCGCACATCTTGCTGGCTCTGCAACTCCTAGCACCTCTGCCTTTCTTCTTCCCAGTCTTCTCTGTCCCTGGAATTCCTACGTATAACTCCTGCCTGGCTATTGGACATTCAACTCTTTATTGCGCCAATCACAGCAACACATCTTCACACAGTATACAAATATTTCATAGCAGATCTCATTCATGTATCCAGGGTTGGCCTAAAATTTCTCTATCTAGCCGAGGATGACTGGGTCACTGTGAATTTCTCATCTACCTGCCTCTGTATCATCAGTGGTGTAATTAAAGATGTGTACCACCGTGCCTGGTGTACACAATATTGGAGACCAAACTAAGGGCTCTCTACATAATAGATAATCCCTGTACCAACTGAGTGACATCCCCAGTCCCTGTGAATTTCTTTTTATGTATTCAGCCCTGGAGAGAGACGTGGGGGAGGCTGGATTCCAGTTAGGTTCTTCATTTGCGGATTAAACGGTGCATAGCCGTAGCTGGCTTTCCGACCGTGTTTGTTTTAAAGAGTCACCACAGGGAATGCCTTTGAATTGTTCACATGCCTGAAGTTAATGATAATAAGAAGCAAGATTTATGAAGTACATTTCTTCTCTTTCTCTCACCGTTCAGCCAGAGATGAATAGCTCACAGGTAGATAATCCGACTCTTGGGACACGGGTAGACAGTTTTCAGAAAAACTGTAGTGCAGGCCCAGTAAAATGCACCTTCGTGAGTCGGGGTTTCTCAGTTGTGCAACACAAATTGATCTCATTCAGCATTATAGTCTGTCCTGTCCTCTTTCTCTCCCACTTAGTCAACTATCCTCATGGAAATTGGCGATTTAAGTACTTAAGGAGACTCAAGGGGTGGGGCTAGGGACACTCACAAATTAGACCCTGAAGTCCTGAAGCAAGACTTAGAGTGTGAGTTCTGACTGCTGTAGCTGAAGGAACAGCCCTAGGAAGAGGAAGTGTAACTAGAACCATCCCACCTGACAGGTGGGAGGTTTCCCGAGTCGTTTGCTCAGTATCCCCTTGTGAACGAAGGTGAGTTGCCACGCTGGGGGTCTGTTGTGGGAAGAAAGCTTTTCTGGAAAACACTGGGTGCTGACATTCCTGCCTCATTAACACAGATCTGAAAGGAGCTGGCTACCCTTTCTCAGGGGCAGCGGACTCACTTCACATCCCTGATGGTAGTGAAGTTGTTCCCAGACCTATCTAGGCCATCCTCTCCAGCCCTAACCTTAGGTTCTTGGGAGAGGGAGCTGAATGTTGGCCCAACAGGACATCCTCGAAAGATATAGGCCCAAGACTAAGAGAGGCCAAAGCTCTGAGCTTACTCCCTTCTGCCTGCCTGCCCCAACTACGGGTATGGGGGTGGGAATCCGGTGCATGGTAGATCCTCAGTTGGCCAGCCCTCAAGGGGAAGCACAGATAAGCAAGGTAATGGATGTGGCTTAGGGGGCCTGCTCTCAAAGACTGCACTTCAAGAGGAAATGCTAGTTAACCATATTTATACCATCTTAGTGGATGGAATGGCGTTCATTTGGGACACCTGTGTTTTCCTGTGGCGGCAGCTGTCCAAGTCCAGTATACCTGAGCGTTAATTATACATAAGACAGTGTAGTGTGGAGAGTTCCCAACAGTTTCAGTAATGAAACAAACCCCTTGGTTTTACTGTACTTCAGGTAGTGCCTGGCACAGGAAGATGGCACTTAAATATTTGTGTTTCTCTCTCCTGCTTATTCTTCCTACTTTCAATACAGATTCCAGGCCCCAAATGACAAAATCAAAATTAACTAGAGCTGGGAGTGTAGCTCAGTGGTGGTGTCCTTGCCTGGCAAGTGCAAGGCTAAGGCCATTTGATTCCAGCATCCCTTCTCCCCCACTGAAATCCTTTCTGTCTTTTGGTGTTAACTTGAGCTGAAACAGATTTCAATGAGGGGGACTGCTTGACGAATGGTTAGTCCTACATTTAGAGGCGTATACTATTTATAGATTTTCTGGACAAAGGGGGTGGGGCCAGTTTGATTCTGATCACTGATGCAGACCTTTTTCTGGGACAGTTGAATTGAAGACTTTGGTTGGAATCACATCGCCGCTTGGTTACTCGGGTAGCAGAGGCTAGCTGTCACCTGTGTTCTTGGCGGAGGCTTCTGAAGGGAACCCTTGTGGCTGTGGCATGGCCTGAGTTTCCTCATGGTAGTAGCAGGTTCCAGAACCATGTATCCCAAGAGACAGCCACGTAGAAGCCTCTGTCTTCCTTCATAGCTTTGCCTTGGGAGTCATCACTCCTGCCACAGGCCACTGATTGAGGATGTCACAGAGCCCATCCCAGGGAATAAACATACTCACTGCCTCTGGGTGTAGGGTGCTGGTCCTGGAAGAGTGTATCGGGACACTAAGGTGACTTGGCAGCTGAGAGGTCAAGGCCTTAACACAGAAGCATGGAGTAGAACACTGGATTCTGCCCCAGTTTGGAGCAGGAGCTTGGGTTTTCATCTGGAACCAGACTGTTATGTGTAATGGCTAACCATATGTTGGTAGCTACACTCTGGGCTGTGTGTGTTGGTAATGGCAGCAGTGCAGGACATGCCGTGATCTCCACGACCTGACCCCGCCCCTTTCCCCTTCTAATGCTTTGCCTTGATTTTTGCTTCATGCTAAGAATGATATTCCCTGTTCCCTGATTTGCCCCACCACTAAAAGTTCGATTACTTTGTACCCTGAGATTAGGGAAAATGCATTCGAATAAATACAGGAAAGTTGTAGTATTTGCTAGATTGTCTTCCCTGTGAGGCTGAGGCAGGGGACTGACAGTGACCTCAGAGGGACACAGATTGACTTCTCAAAAGGAATCAAGCTTCTTGCAGTGTGATCATGGACGTTTTCTCCAGAAAATAATCATTTGTCATTCCCTTCTAGGCTTGTTTGAAAGGGACAAATCTTCTTGGCTAAACAGTTTATAAACTCTTAGGTGTGTGAAGCCAAAAAGAGCTTTTACTGAAAAAGATCTAGACACAAGAGTTTTTACAATACATATGCATCCTGTAGGGTTTTTTTTTTTTAAATAATACATATACATCCTATAGCTTAAACCAGAAATTTAAAGGTAAGGTGGGTAATGTTTGTTTGTTTATTTCTAAAAACAATGCAACCAAGCTGTGATTGGGTACCACTGATAGGGGCAGAGTCGGCCTATGAAATGTTCAATTGCTTCCAGGCTCTGAAGACCATTTTGATGGATCTGCGTCGGGTTTTTCTGTCAAATAGAAGCACTAGCACTTCCATGCAGCTCCCTAGGCTCTGTGAGGGACTCAAGGGAGATGGAGGTGGAAAGTCTTGGAAAATGCACCTGTGTTTCAATATATATAGTTCTGGCATTTTATTTTTTAATTATTTTATTGAGCTATACATTTTCTCTGTTTTCCTCCCTGCCTCTTTACGGACCTCAAACATTCTCCTAAAGAAAATTTTTAGAACATTTTCTTCTGCTTCATCTGTATTTGGTTGTTCAAGTCCTGCTGTTGTAGGGTCACTAGTTTTTACTGGTGTCATGTTGTTCGTTGTGGTGTTGTGTGTTCTTACCTTGTCTACCCATCTTTTCCTCTGATTGGCTGTCTGTGACTCTGGTGATCAATCTTCTAGGTGCCAGTGGATACAAGGTTCAGATGGTTGCTCCTTGTGGTGCAGTCAGGGCCAAAATTCCAGTCAACCTGTTGGTTACTCCATGTTTCTGGAGGTCACTAGGCACTCCCAGGGTTTGCTCTGCCATTCCAGGAGTCGTTTGAGCCTGCACCCACAGAGATTGCTTGCTTGGTGCTCTTTCTGCTGAGGTTGCTGTCTTGGGCCTGTTCTGGCAGAGGTTCTGGCTCAGGCCTACTCCTTAGGCTGTTCCGGATTTGTGCCTCAGACCCACAGAGTTCTCTGGTTCCTGCCTATTCCCTTGGAGGTCCCAGACTTGCATCTGGTCTCTGGTTCCTGCTTTCTCCCTTGGAGGTCCCAGATGTGTCCGAACCCCGTAGAGGTCCTGGCTCAGGCCAACTCCCTCAGTGGTCCCAAACTCATGAGGGGATCCGTAGAAGTCTCTGATTCTGGCCTACTCCCTTGGAGGTCCTAGACTCATGCCCGGATCCACAGAGGTCCTGATTCAGGCCTACTCCCTCAGAGGTCCCAGACTGCCTGGACCCACAGAGGTCTCTGGTTCCGGTCTACTCCCTCAGCAGTTGCTCCCATGTACCTGCTTCTGTAGAATTCACTGTCTCAGGCCTGCTTCGTCCTAAGCTCAAGGGTCATAGATTTACACCATGGATCCTAGCTTTTACCTGGGTGCTGGTGATCCTTACTCAGGTCCTCTGGTGCTGCAGTCATGGTACTGATTGAGCCAGCCTGTCTCAGTCCTCACCCTGCATGCTCTTGGAGGGACACTTGGCTGGAGGAAAGCTTCTCCTTAGGTTACCTCCATAGGAAGTTCCACATAAGTAGCATGGTCTGTGTGTTCAATCAGATATTTCTAAATAGACTGTCAGGAGCCCACTTGAGTCTCACCACAATGTATGCACGCACTGAGCTCAAAACCCAACTCTCAGTATCTCAAAATATGGTTATATTTGGAGACGGGGCTTTTCTAGGGGAAATTAAGTTAACATGAGGTCTTTAAGAGGACCCTTATCCAATTAGACGAATGTGCTTACATGAGGGAGAAATTTGGCTATTAGAAAAAAACCTCAGGGGTTTGCACGCACAGAGGCAAAAGTGTGTGAAGGCACAGTGGGCCACTGTCTGCAAGCCTCAGAGCGAGGGCTCAGGAAAAATTTGCTGACGCTTCGCTTGGATTGCCAGACCCTCCGAGATGATCCCTCTCTGCTGATGAGGCCGCCCAGGGTGCAGCATGCTGTTCCGGAGGCGCTAACAACTGACACTCTCCAATGTAGAGGAAATCTGTAAAGACATGTTGTGTCATACGCTAACAAGTAGATAACTGTGAAGCTAACTTAGCTTTCATGAATCAGCGGTGGACTTGGCTGACTTTGCAGCTCAAAATTGACTGCATTCTGGAAGCAGAGTTGTGTGGTCTTTGGCTCTCGGAATGAAACCAATCTGTATTACGGAAGGTAGTCATCTTTTCTCAGTCTCCTGTTCTAAATGTTAATCTTGTTTACAAGTCTTTAAACAATTTTCCTCCACAGCAATGTCTAGACTAGCATTTGAGCAAGCAGCTGGTCCCCAGGGCTTATCCTTGTAATGTGGACCCAATGCTTCAAAAGTCAC
Source organism: Microtus pennsylvanicus (assembly GCF_037038515.1). Lineage (NCBI taxonomy): Eukaryota > Metazoa > Chordata > Mammalia > Rodentia > Cricetidae > Microtus > Microtus pennsylvanicus. Next base: position 26,651,158 of record NC_134584.1, read on the forward strand.
GGTATGGGTATATTTTCTAGAAAATCAGAATTTCTGAAGCTGACTCATAAAAGCTAAACTTAAATGTTGTTCCTATTAACGACGTATTCACATGCATCCTCTGACTTGATTCTTTGTGCCTGTCTTGTTTCGATATATGGATGAGTTGATCGCATATTAAAATGTAGCATGCTCATTGCCCCTAAATGTCTGTGCAAGCATTAAGTGTGCTATCAAGTGTTAACTGTTATTTCCACATGACTCAGAAACCTGACATTCTTTAAGGCTGGTTGCATCAGTTGCTTAGTCTGTGCTTTTTCCTTCCTGTCTTGGGACTTTGCATCGGAATTCTGCTTTGCTACCGTGGGAATTTCTGCTTTAAAAGCAGCCCTAGGGCTACCGTTTAGGGGATATTGGAGTGCCACTTCTCTTCTCTTCCTCCTTCCATCATCTGATGGAGGTTTAGAAAACTGGCCGTCTGTTAAGTCGAAGTGCTTTTCTGAGGTGACAGGCTCTGGGAGACGGAGAAGAGGGTCTCCTAGGTTACCAAACTTAGGCTCAACCAATGTGTTCCTTTAAAAGGGCTCAGGTCTGTTTGAATTGTGATGGTTACAGTTAAAGAAGATGCCATTAAGAAAAAAAAAAGCACCCACCTCATTGTGATTTAAACGAACACCCGTTTTTCATTCTTGCATATAACTAGTAAATGCCCTCATTGCTTAGAAAGCTCTACAGGGCCAAGGTGGGAATTTCCCTTTCTCTAAAAGACTTTGGATTTCTTTTCCCTTTAGGACCATATGGAAATGTATCTGAAGATAGCCTGCAAAATAATTCAAATTGTTTAGATATGTGCCACTATAATGAAACACTCTTTTCTCTCAGTGGATGCAACCTACTGGTAGTTAAAATAAATCTTGTGATTTGTATAATTCAAATAGCGTGTACATATGTAAGACCCGAGTAAAGCATTGTGGGTTACTTTGAGGAACTAGAAAAAAATGGGTGTGAATATTCATTATAACCCTGAAGGAAGGAAGTCATTCTGAACTTAGCCACAGCAGGAGCCAAAGTACACTTGTAGGAGAAAGCCTGAACTTATTATCGGATAGTAGGAAGTTGTGATGTCTGCTTGAGGACTGTCGCCAACGTGACTATACCTGGAATGAACTAAAACCGGTCAGGGTTTGTTTTCCTTAACTAAATAATTCAAAGTGGGAAGCCCGCTCCTTGGGCTTCCCACAGGTCAGGGAACCCTGATTGCTCTTCGAGCAGATGAGGGAGGGTGACTTAATCGGGGGAGGGGGAGGGAAATGGGAGGCGGTGGCGGGGAGGAGGCAGAAATCCTTAATAAATAAATAAATTAAAAAAAATAATTCAAAGTGGGAAGACCCATTTTATTCTGGATCTTTCGAGGCGAGAAGATCCACCTTTAATCTGGGCAGCCTCTATAAAGGACATGGAAGACAGAAGTTTTCATTTTGCCTGCTTGCCCTCAGTCTCACTGGCAAGTCCATTCCTTCAGTGGCATTAGAGCCTACTTCTTTGGAATTCTTTCTAGCATCTACTGAAGACCAGCTGAGACATCCAGCCTCACAGACTGAACGACACTGGACCACATATAAACTGAACAACTACTGGGCCACACATAGCTGGACCACAGCCTATAAACCACACTAGGAAATCTCTTATATGTGTGTGTGTGTGTGTGTATTATATACATAATACATAATAAATAAATTCTAATAAATCAGGCATGTGTATATGTATAATGTGTATATACCAATAAAATAGGTATATATACTGATAAAACATATATTTGCATATGTATATATATATACACATATGCATTTTATTCTGTTCCTAGACAAAAGTCAGGAGAGTCCATTTTCTGTCCCACCACATTCATAGACTAACACCAGTCAAATAAGCCACCTTTATTTGTTATTATAAACTCACCACCTCAGAAGCAAAATAAGTAAGTAGAAGACATGAGATAGCAGACCATAGCCAGTATCCATGCAGAAGATTTTTACCAATAACCAAATGCAGAGGCTGTAAAAATGCAGTGAGTGTGTGTGCATGTGTGCATGCATTTGTGTGTGTACATGGAGGCCAAAGATGGGCCTTGGTGAAGTGTGGTATTCCTCAGAATGATGGCCATTCACCTTTGTTTTCTGAGACTGGTCTCTCTCTGGGACCTGGGCTTGCTAAGTAGGCTATGCTAACTAGCCAGAGATCCCCGGGATCCACTGCCTTTACCTCCCCAAGGCTGGCAGTGTACATGTGTGCCGTCACACCCAGTTTTTTAACCGGGTCTGAGGATTGAACTCAGGTCCTTGTTCTTGCATAGCGGGTAACTTATGGGCTGAGCCATTCCCTTAGCCTCCCAAATAATATAGTTAAAAACAAAAACAAATGACATGAGAGGATGTCCAGCCTTTACATTTTATTAAAGAACTCTATAACTTTATAAGACTGTTTGGTGCAAAGACTTGATGTCTCAGCTGGTCTTCAGTGTACTGGAGGAACCAGGCTCTAATGCCGGTGAAGAAAGGTGATAACAAGTACAAGAGGGAGCTTCCTTTTTCCATGTCCTTTATATAGACTACCAGCAGAAGATGTACCCACCTTCCTACCCAGATAATTAAGAAAAATCCCTCACAGATGTACCCAGCTGCTTGGGTACAATTTAGTCAATTCCAGATGTAGTTAAGTTGACAACCAAGAGCAGCCACCAAGATGGCACCTTGTTCTTGGTTATTTTTAACTGTTTCCATAAGAACACAGGTAACTTGTTTGTCCAGCGTTACATAAAAACAAGCATTTTTTTTTCAGTAATGCAGTCCAGTACCCTTATATTTTGTTGAGGTTCAATATGGCCAGAATTTTAGCTAAGATGTTTTTGTTTAAAACTTTAGGGACCCAGGTATAGTGCAGCAGCACACTTATATACTGTGCACAAGGCCCCGAGTTCAATCCCAACCTTCTACTGCAGTAGGACAAAATGAAAACAATATATTGGCAGGTTTCTGGCCAGGTTCTTCATATTCCTTTGTTGATAATAACCTAAATTTTAAGCAGAAAAAGAATGTCAAATTAATTAAGGTCTTAAATTCACTTTATGGAATGTTATGTGTCCTATAAAATAACAGTTTATGGCCTCATAAAAAGCACTTTTAATGTATTAGAGGGGAAGCAAAAAAGGACAAAGTGGTTATGATGGAGAGGGAAATTAATGGGAAATAAAACAAAACATTAACTTTAAGTATGGGATTCATTTATGGATGTGCATGGTAGCATATTTTATCATGTGATCATATTTAGTTTTGAAAACATTACAGATAAAGATTGTGCTATTGCCAAGCATGGTGTACACTTGTAATTCTACGTGCTTTGATGGCAGAGATGGGAAGAATTCAAGTTCCAGGCTGGCTCGGGCTAAATGGGGAGCTGCTGGCCGGGTAGAGCACAGGCTGGTGCAGTGTTATACACAGAAAAATGAGCACACATACATATATGTCAACTATGTTATCTTCGCCCAATGAAAAATACTTTTTCTAACAAAGCAATGTGTTAGGGATCTGCTTTATATTTTATGGAAATGGTACATTTTTATAATTATGTGTTTTACATAAACTATGGTATAAAATATGTATTTATACACATACATACTCTTTTTGAGTAAGCAATAGAAGATAGCTTTCATACTGTGAGGTCAGGAAGGTTTGCATTTTCTAGTCTATACAGGCAATTTGAGCTTCTCCCATACTGCCTGCCTTTCTGTTCCTGGTATTGTTACCCCACCAACCAAACAAACAAGCAACCAACTGCAGATCCCTCGCTAGTTTTGAAAACAGTGGTGAAAAGAACTAGAAATTAGTTTTCTAATACTGATCATCAGGCTTTCTCTGTATTTGTGGGCCTCTCAAGAGAGGACAGTTGCAAGGCTGTGGTTGTACTGGATGAGTGAACTTGACATTGATTAATTAGAGAAGGACCTGGAGCCAGACGGGACCCAGGAGGCTTGTGGTATGTAAGGGGACCCCACTGTCCAGCCATCATGCCTGGCCTGTGGGGAAGAAGGCTGTCTTCCTGTTGTCTACTGTCAGTCTCTTGGAGCCTCGACAGAGAGATAATCCCAGGCCCTAGGAGTGGACTCGACCCTGGAGGTGATTAGGAAAGAAAGCCGAGGAATGAATGTATCAGGGGTTCACCAGCCATCCAGGAACTGCTCAGGAGGCTGGACCGCTGGGGTGGCCTTGCCTACTGCCAGGGAAGATGCTGTCTTCTTGCTGAGTTCTGTCTCTTCTGTCACGTTGCTAAGTTAGACTGCACAGCTCAGTGCCCTGGAGAAGGCTGCCTCTCTGTACAGGGTTGAAAAAGTAAGATAGGTTTAATAGTGTCCAGTTATGAGAATACTGTGGACCTGTTCGAGTCACCACCAGAAATCTACCAGGACAACTTCTTCTGAATCTTTAAAAAAGGAAGGAAGGTCTGTATTTATTGTTTGTGTCACGAAACTCCTTAGTAGACCAGAGACTGTCTTGTGGGAATCTATTCTCTTCTTCTACCATGTGAGTCATGGGATTCGAATTTAGGTTGTCAGGATTAGCTGCAAGTTCCTTCCTATCTCTTTGGTCTGTGAGTCCTTCCTACATCTAAATGTGGCAGCCAGGCTCGGTTGTCCATGCGTGTCATCGTCATCGCAGCCCAGTGGAGGCAGAGGTCAGGACTTTGGCAGTTCAAAGCCCTTTTCAGCCACAACCTGCCTGATGCCCCATCTCAAAAAGTTTGAGTTATTACTGATAATTATATGGAATACTTATTGTTGATATTTTAAAGTAATGATGAATGCAGGTGTGTGTGTGTGTGTGTGTGTGTGTGTGTGTGTGTAACCAGGTTTCCCCACTTTTTATTTGAAAATAATATTGACAAAGCAAGCTCTTCCCGGCTCTCTCTCCCTCACAGCCCTCTGCCTTAGCTCTGGTTCCAGCAGTTGGGGTATATATTGTCTCTGGTTTAGAAGCACCCATATGGATTGTGTTTATGTTTCTGAAATATAAGCTGTTCAACTTTATTTCCTGAAGTGTATGCTGCTTAAAAAAGAAGGAGGAGGAGGAGGAGGAGGAGGAGAGGAGGAGGAGGAGGAGGAGGAGGAGGAGGAGGAGGAGGAGGAGGAGGAGGAGGAGGAGGAGGAGGAGGAGGAGGAGGAAGAGAAAGAAGGGAAAAGACCCAGATGGTTTTACAATATTTCATTTCCATGCTTTTTACAAATTAATTGGAGGATGAATATCAGAACATGACTGGGGAGCTGAAGGAGCCAGGGTACTGGCGAAGTCTTCCAGGATCCCTCCCACCCTTGGAATCTAACTTCCCAGAGCCCTGGGCTGTTCTGGGCTGTTCTTCCACAGGCACTCAAAAAAAAATTCTGCTGGATGAATGGATGGCCCAGCGAGGACCTCATGCCCTATTTATTGAGCACAGACATTTAACTGTATTTGAGAGGGAGCTGATTTCCTGAGTTCTCTCCAGCCCGTTGGGGTGTGCATTCAGTATGTTATAGGTCTCTCCTTCCCTTTGCCTTTTACAGCAGGCAACATTCAAAACTTTCAGAGACCAATCCAAAAACTCATTCTCCAAATTCATTCAAATCTCTTTTCTCCAGTATGACTTCAGCCAGCACTAAAACACTGAACAGACAGAAGAGGTATTGTACCCTTGCTCACCTTCTGTTCTGCTTGGGATCAAAGGACAAAACCCTTGGAATCTGGAGGTAGAAAGGAATTTGGGGGTATATATTAGAACTGTAGACATTGTGAGCATCTCTAATTAGCTAAGCATAGATATGGTCCTCTGCCTTGTTGGTTCATACTGGTTGTTTTTCTGACCAAATGCTGGTTCAATGGGTGTGTGCTAGTCTCAGCTCCCTGACTTGGGGTTCTGCTGTCCAGGTAAAGCCTTTATTAACCCTCCTGCTCTATATAACAGGGGTCATCTACCCAACCACAGACAACCATTCTGGTGAGGCTGTTGGCAGACTGGCTCTAGTCTGGCTACATAATGCTATCAGATTCATCCCATCCAAGGCTGCTTATCCTTGTCTCTCAACCTGGTGGCTTCTCCAGTGCTGCTTCCTCATACTGGGCTTTCTTTTCTGTTCTTGTCAGTAGCTCAGAGACATGGCAGGAAGCAGCCAAAGAACAGACTACATATACGGCAGCCAATGAGAGAGATACTCATCTTCCCTTATTGCTGTGCCCTAATCTCTGTGATTGTGTTGATGGCCTCGTAGTTGGAAGCAAAGAGCTTGGAAGCTGGAGTGCCTAGACAAACGAACTCTTCGTCTTTCCCCTGGGGAATTTTAACATGCCCTGCTCCTCCAGTGTTGTTGATGCAGAAGCTGCTTCCCGCAAGGGCTAGCTCTGCCACTGCTGTCATTGGCTCTGAAGAAGACTCGTATTAAAGGAGTGGTACCCAGTGTAGCCATGTTCAGAAAAGTGTTTGGGGCTTTTGAAAGGTAATTGGACCACAAGGCCTGTCACCCTGTGACTGAATTAGCCCATTGATGGATTCATATTTGATGGTGTTATTTGAAGGTGATGGAAACTTGAGGAAGTCGGACCAAGTGGGAGGAAGCAAGTTCCTTCTCTGCAAGGGTAGATTTTGTTTGGGGGGCCAGCATTGGATGAGGAAGATGGGGCAACCTTGCTGTAGCTGTTTTTCTACCATGCCATTCTGTCTACCACTGTCTGGAAACAACAGAGCCAGGGGACCATGGGCCAAAGCCTGAAACCATGAGTCCAGATATATTTGTCCAGCTTTGCTGACCTTTTCAGATGTTTTGCCAAATGATGGATTGCTGACTAACAGTTACCTTCAGGTAACCTCTTGAGGAGATAAGTGGCCTCGATGTTTTTGGAGGTATTTTTGTTCTCAGCAATGACATTGGTATTTTAATGCTGATATCATAGGGAAGTCATACTAAGATTTATTACAGTGCCAAGGGAATCTTAATAGAAGAGAAAGCACTTAACGTTATGTGATGTTGGTGATCCCAGGTATTAAAAAAATAAATCTTTAAACTTGGAAACTGAGGTATTAAGTGACAGGTTGGGAAGACAGAGTTCAGGAGCATTTGTTTTTGCTGCAGTCACTGTAAGCATGGCAGGACGCAGCCATGCATGTACAACTGTGTGAATGTCAACACTGCTTCAATAATGCAAGCCTGGTAGCACCCGGGAACTCATCACCTCTGTGCTGCCTAACAGATCTCGACACAAATCTAAACGTATCTGAGAGGAGGAAATCTCAGTAGAGGAATTGTTTTCCTTACATTGTCTTACGGACATGTTTGTGGGGGTCTTTTCCTGATTGCTGATTGATGTGGGATGACCCAGCTCACTGTGGGTGGTGCCAGCCCCTGGCAGGGTGGTCTGGGGTTGTATATGAATGCAAACAGAGCTGGCCATGGAGCCTAAGCAGCATTCTGGCGTGCTCTCTGCTTCAGCTCCTGCCTCTGGGTGCCTGCCTTGAGCTCCAGCCCTGGCTTCCCTTGATTACAGACAGCAACTTGTAAGCTGATGTGAGCCCCTTCCTTCCCAGAGTTGCTTTTGGTCAGGTACTTAGCGGCAAAATGCAATCTTGGACAGCCACTTATCTGTAGACTTCAATGTCAGGCTGTAGAGTTGTACTGCTAGGAGACATTTGATCGATAACAAAACCTTTAAAGAGATTTTTATTTTATTTTTTTAAAGTATGAAAATCAGTTTTATTCTCTATGACTAGCAAGCATTACAAATTGGGCAAAAGGTTTTAAAGAGCCAAACGTGGTGGAGCACACCGGTAATCCCAACCCCTGGGAGGCAGAGGCCGATGGAGCTCTGTGAGTCAAGTCCAGCCTGGTCTGCAGAGTTCCAAATCTGTCAAAATTGTATAGTGATACTGTGTGTGTGTGTGTGTGTGTGTGTGTGTGAGAGAGAGAGAGAGAGAGAGAGAGAGAGAGAGAGAGAGAGAGAGAGAGAGAGTGAGAGTGAGTGTGTGTGTGTGTGTGTGTCTATCTATCTATCTGGGGGGGGGAAGGGGAATAGATAGATAGATAGATAGATAGATAGATAGATAGATAGATAGATAGATAGATAGATAGATATTTTAAAGCAAATTAGCATCATGCCCCTTCACTTAGCCTGTTGGCACAAAGGAAAGGGTATGTATCCCTAGCTCGTGTGTAAAACACTAAAAACAGACAGCGTATGAAACCAGTCTTTCCTAGTTTCCTCTTGTCCTGGTGGATCATACAATTAAGAACACCATGAAGAATTCTTGTCCTTGAGTGACAGAACTAAAAGTGATACTATTATTTTATTTTTTTTATTCTGTGTGATTTTTTTCAATTAATCTAGTTTCCATATGTAAGTCGAGGTTGGAAAAATGGCTCAGTGGTTAAGAGTGCTTGCTGCTCCTAGAGGACCCAGCTTCAGTTCCCAGCACCCACAGCAGGCAGCTCACAACTGCCTGTTACTCCAGCTGCAAGGGTTAGGGGCCTCTGGCTCCCACGGGTGCTTGCACACACACAACATAACTAACAATAAAACTCAGGACCTACACTGTTAAATGTAATAAAGGCTGGATTACATGCCCGGATCAGGTGTCTATTATTTTAGGTGATCTCTGTGCTTAGCTTCTGAAGATTTCTGACATTTCCCCAAATCTCTGAGTTTTAAAATCTCTTCACGGAAAGCTTTTAGTCAATTTATTTTTCCTTCTGTCTTAGTTGGCCTAATAACTTAGTTACCTCATTCCACAATCTGGCTTCCATTTCAACAACTGACTGTCCTGAAATCCTATTTGGCAGTTGTAAATGTATGTGCTAATTTGGAAAATTGCCTTTATTGCGGAATGAAATCTTCCAAGTGACTTCTAGAATTATGTTGTAGGCCTCATTTTGAAGACCAGAAAACGAGAACCCACTTAATTTGTAAAAAGGAGCCTCCAAATGCTGTTCATCTTCTCTCATAACCATTTTGTAATTTATTAAGAAAGTATTTCAGGGAAAGTAATTTTCCAGGGTTTATTTAAGTGGCTCAAGTGTAATAAATCGGTGGAATCTGAACATACAGAGACACTGGCATGAGAGGGTTATATTTTCTTGTCTAGACAGACTCAGCCGGTATCGGCCTCTGACCCTGAGTGGAGAACCGGTTGTGGGTCTAATTTCCTATGATGCCACCAGGCCCTAGTGCTGCTGCAGCGACCATGACACCAGTGGTCGGCATGACAGCAAATGCTGTTCAGCTCCTCATGTGTGCAAGGAGCATCACCAAGTGTTTTACCACAAAATGTAAAATAGATTTAACTCCCCAGTGGCTTAACATTCCATAGCTATAAACATACCTTGGCAAGTTTTTGCTTATGTAGACTGAAGTGTCGGTTAAATTCGAACATTCTCATAGAAATCTCATAGATGCATTTTTTTTTAACAAATTGTGGCGGACAGTGAAAAAAATTAGGAAATTCTTTATTGTTTCATAAAACTAAGAATAATAGTTTTAATGTTTGCTGCCCTTGGCTGTCTAAATTGTTACACTCCCAGATCCAGATAGAGTGCATGCCGGACATTCAACTTGCTAAATGGAATAGCCTAGAAGTGTGGTCAAGGTAAAGATAGTTGTCCTGCAGGATAGAAATGGGAAGTTGGTAGCCCTGGAATCGGGCTGGAAGGTATCGTGAGCACAAAATCATTATGAAATTCTTGAGAACAGTTGAATCTTAAAAATTCCAGGGTTCATGATGAAGAGGGCTTGCTGCTTTGGTGAGGACTCAAGTTTGGTTCCCAGGCCCCGATGTAGGGCAAGTTACAACTGCCTGCAATTCCAGCTCCAGGGGACCCATCCCTTTTTGAGGACTGTGGACATCTGCATTCACAGGCACATATCCAAACATATATATATATGTTTTATATATATATTTATATATATAAATTAAGACATAAAATCTTTTTTAAAAATCCTATTGGGACTCCCGGGTTTTCCTAATTAAGATCTATCATCCATTCCATGTAGATACCATCTGTCAGCAGCATGATACTGAGTCAAGAACAGTGGATTGCAAGAAATCACGGTGTGGTAAACCTGTAACCCCCCGTCTGTTTACTGTAGACCCATGGCAATCAATGCCACATTTTGTTTTTAAGCTCCATGTTTATTTTATAATTTGGTTATTTTTTTATAACTATAGTAGCTAATTTTGCTTCCTGACATTCATATCAGTTTCCACATTCATGTTTCCTTATTTTGATTTGCTTCCTAATCAACTGGCCCAATTTCTTTAAAAAAAAAAAAATTGTACAGTTGCGTTTGGCTAGAAGCAGGCTCTGTCTGTGGTGTCTTCTGTTGTCCTCATGTCCGCAGGACTGCCAAGGAGAGGACAGCGGGGTAATGCCTGGTTCCTCTAACTTCTGCTTAAAACAGCCTTCTGTTGTTTAGTGTGTAGTGTTCTGGGAAGATTCGAGCCAGCCTGAATTAGAGAAACCTTTGCAAATAACTTGTTCTCCCCCAGGGCAGCATTCGAGTTTTTCTTTGCCCTTTAAATAAATAAAATTCCACTAAGTTTGGTACCTCAGAGTGCCAGTCTGTTTGTAGACATGCCTTTTTAAAAACTCAGGATAATTTGCTTTGTAGAGCTATCTTTTCTTTCTTAATTTTGCTTCCATTCCTTCATAATTTGTTTCCTGGGTCTTCTGTTAGTATCTTTCAACGATAATTTGCTTTGTTGTTTTCTATCTTTTCTTTCTTAATTTTGTTTCGGTTCCTTTATACTTTGTTTCCTGGGTCTTCTGTTAGCATCTTTCATCTTTCCTCCTTTTTTTGCTTCCCTTTGTTTCCTTTCCCTTTCAGCCTGAGTGCAGACTGTCTGAATTGCTCAGCCTGCTCCTCGCTGCTGCCAGTGCATCTCCCATGTGGCCTCTCCATACGCCAGTCTCAGAACTCCAGATTGATGTTCCTCAGAGCGGCGTGACAGACACTTTTGTTTTTCTGGTTGAACGTCACTTGGTTCTCTAGAAGAGTGTCATTTTATTTTGTAGGAACCAAAACAAGTTTTCCGATTACTTGCCTTCTTTTTAGATGGCCTGGAACTTTCCATAGGAACTGTACTATTTCTTGCGGCACACCTTTATGCAGGAAAGGGAATGTTCATGTGGATTTGAGTGGACAGGGTCTGCTGGATGCCGTGGATCATCTCTTCAGTTCTCTCCGTCCACTGAGGAGAAACAAGCAGAAAAGAAAATCCTTCCCATCCTTCTGTGTTGCCATGTTAGAAGTCCAGGTGCCTGAGGAATGAGTGGTTTGGAGACAGTGGCAGTAGGAGGCTCTGACAATGAAAGCGACTAGATGGTAGTGTTGGCCTGGAACTCATGGAATGGTGACCTATCCTATGTGATGTCCTTCCATGTTATTGTCGTGTAATTAAGGACAGGTAGTGCTCCTCATGACGACCAAGCGGAAATCAGGAAGGCACGAATCGTGTGCCACCACTCATCCCTCGGACTTAGGCTCTATGAGTGAGTTTTTGTTGGGCTTTCTTCCAGGGATTTTCCTGGCAGACAAGAATGCAATTTATTAACTAGCATTCATGGTCTAGTGGGTTTTTCCAAATTTGTCCCACTTGACCTAAAACTGTGAGATATATCCCACAGTTTCTAGGTTGGGCATCTCCTTCCGTTATTTTCTGTGGAGATGCAAAACGTCCCTTCATTTGTACTGTGCAGTTCATTTCACTGGGAAAGTGATGTATCATTTCACACTGTTAAGACTTTTAATGAGTTCCCCCCAAGTTCATACAGCTTCAGTAGCTTAGAAGGCAGCGATTTCTCTGGGCCAGCAGAGTTGCAGATGCTTCTGGACTTGCGCGTGCCGTCAGCAGTATCTCTTCTCTGCCAGAGCCAGTCAGCAGATCTGAATCTAGTTGTGGGTGGATGTTGTGGACGTGAATACCCACTAAGCCTAGAGAAAAAGGACCATTATTTAAAATAACAATGGGATGTCCCGTGTGACTATGAGTAATAACTGAATTAGCTCGCACTTGCTAAATGCCTTTCTCTCCACCAGATACTATTTTAGAAATATCAGACCCGTTCGGTTCTCCCAACCCCCCAAATAGAGATTACTCTTGCTATCTTCTACTCCATGACTGAAGCCCAGAAGGATGACAAAACTTGCCCAAGTCACAGAATGGAGCCAGCAGTCTGTGACCCCAGAGAGGCTGATTTCTGGGTCCATGCCTTAGCGTTATATGACATAGCTTTTCAGAAGTTGGAAGAGCTGTTAGAACTCGGTGGCTTTCTCCTACTAGTATCCAGAGTTTGAGTTCGCTTTGGCAGAAGGGAGCCAGTTTTCTGCCTACTATGAGGGAGCAGTCGGGATGAACACATCACGATAATAACACTCAAATAGTTGGAATGGGCAAGAGGAGGACTTGAGGGTGGATTTCTTTCGATGTTTTTAGTGCCTGTGTTGTGTGTGATGCTCAGTGGACTGCTGAGTTCTTTTTTATTCATCTACTGAATAAGACTGTTCATTTCTGGCTGTGCACCCTTGTTCTAGGTACCCGAGATAAGATAGAAAAGCCGCAATGCCTGTCCCTGAGCTCACAGTCAATGAACCAGCTGAACACAGGAAGAGTTTCTGTAGAAGTTGTTTCTATAATAAGAGATAATACATTGCCTGCCCTGGGACATAGAGTTCCAGAATGTCAAAATCATTATTATTTTAAATGATGTCATTGTTTTTGGTGGTCCGCAAACTCGCTGGTTTTTAAAGGAGTAGTCACGTGACAGATACCAGACATTCACATTAGAGTAGGGTCAAAATCCATATCCTAAGGCATATAGCAAAGCCCTGGAATTGCATGATTAGAGTTTTCTCCCTTTTAGTGATTTTTGTTCATGTCCCTTTATCACTCAGAATCTAGCTGAGTCATAAAACCCTAAGGCAAGGCTGCCCTTTGGGCTCTGAAGGGTAACGAATACAGCTTCGTATGTAGGAACTTCTGTGAGGTTTTCAGAGCTCTCCGCATCTGCCAGCATCTTTAGCTTTGGCTTCTCCACTGGTCTCAGAACTGTTCTGTGGAGGAGTTGGGTCTTCCTGGGCCTTCCTGGGAGGCCCTGTGTTCCCTGGGGCCAGGGGTGGTGGTGCTGTCGGAGGGTCACCTATACAGAGGCTTTTATGAAGCCTGGGACACATCAGACTGATAGTGAACTCTTAGCCATTTTCTATGCTCTTAAAAAGCACTGACCTCTGCCTTTAACATGAGGCAGAAGTAATTTCTTGGAACTAAATTTTTTCCCTTGTGGGTGGATATTGGAGTTTATTCTGAGTTTGCTATTATTGGAGTATAGAAAGGCTACAACAAATATGCCCTTTCTCTAGCACTGTAAGTGTTCTGTTATAAATAAATCAATGGTGTCTTTTGCCTTAAATCCATTAAAATATCCAGACTACTTAAAATTAACCTTGGGTACTGGGGATACAGCTGAACCAGGGAGCGCTTGCCTAGCCTATAAAAATCCTGTGTTCAGTCCCCAACACTACAGAAATAATAAACAAATAACATCTGAGAACATGAACCATGGGGTTTATATATATAGTATTTTGACTACTTAAATCTCTTAGTGAAATAAGGCTTCTAGCCTCTGTTGCAAAATACATAAAAAATTAGAATGGTGACCTGAAGCTTTGGAATGTTGTCCAGAGTCCAAATATCATTGGCTCTGTTTTAACAGAGTGGTTCATTGCAAAGTGTCCTCATAGATCTGCTGAGTGGCACTGAGGAATCATCCATCACTATGGAAGTGTGTTCTTAGCAACTGTGTTTTACACTTTAGTAAACTGAAGTGCACAAAGTTAAACGACTTTAGGGCCAGGCTTTGAACCCAGCTAAGTACAGTGCTTAGCCCAGGGACTGAGAACTAACATGGAACAGACCAGAGAAGTGTGTGGTTGCTGCAGAGGTTATGGTGGGCCTCCAGTCAGCTGTGATGGAGGATTGAGGGCCATCTGGTGGGAAATGAACAGCCTTCTCTCTGTCTGTCACTGTGTTGGTATCCCAGGGCTGACCACAAACTGTGAAGCTTAAAGAACAGAAATGTGTCCTCTTAACAGTTCAGGAGGCCAGAAACTCTGAAGGCAAAGCAGCATTGGGCTCACATCTTCTGAAGGCCCTGAAGGAAATGCTATCCCGTCCTTGTCCTAGCTTCTGGTGGATGCTGGTCGCCCTGTATTGTTGGCTTTTCCGTCACCACAGTCTAACCTCTGCCTCCATCACTAATGTTGCTTTCTTCCCCATGTCCCATCCCTTGTCTTCTCTTATTGTGATAAAGTAAGATCCAGGGCAGACTCCAAAACTACAGAGAAACTGTCTTGCAAAAGAGTTCACACTGAACATGTTTCTTGAAGAGCCGCTTTCATGGCTAGTGCGTTTCTTTTGCCCTTATTTTATCCCTTGTTATATTTTTAGCATCTGTGATGGAAATGGGGCTGCATATAATCAGGCTGGAACGACCCCTCACCCCTGACTTTGACTGTGTAGACCCTAAAACACGTGTCGGCAGGTTTTGTGGATAAGCCCATTGTGGGGCTGCTTCATGGGAAGTCTGTGCAATGCCACTTACACAAAGAGCACAACTTAGAAGCTATAGCTGTTTAAATACATCTTTAAAAAATTCCTCAGACCATAGGCTATTCTGTTAAACAAGGAGTTTTAAAAATAAATCATATCTTTTATGTACCTTCATAAAATTTTTAAGAGTGTGCTGTTACTCACAGAGGTCTTACTGTGAACGTGTTTGCAAAGTAAATAATCATACTTTAATTGCTTTTGTATAGCTACTAACTTCATGGGTGATGCTGAGTTTCCTTTAATCATGGTTCCTGTATTTAGAGGGATATTCAGGGGTATAACTCAGTGTGCAAGGCTCTGGTCTCTGCTGGGGAAGGTGGAAAGGGGGGAGGGGAGAAAAGAGAGAATGTTAGAGTTCTCTTTCCAGCCTTATTGCCAACCAGACCTAGGTCTCTTCCTCTGCCCTCCGTAGGTGCCTCCTGGCTCAGTCAACTTGTTCACCACCTGTGGTGGTTTGACTAGAAATGGCCCCTATGGGCTCGTATATTTGGATGCTCGGTCACTTAAAAGTGGCAACACTTGGCAGGGACTAGAAGATGTGGCCTTGTTGGAGTAGGTGTCGCCTTACTGGGGGAAGGGTAACACCTGGAGTAAGCTTTGGGCTTTCAAAAGCTCAAGCCAGACCCAGTGGCTTGCTGTCTCCCTTCCTGCTGCCTGCTGATCCAGATGTAGACCTCTCAGCTCCTTCTCCAGCACCATATCTGCCTGTGTGTGGTCATGCTTCTCACCATGACAACAATGGACTGAACCTCTGAACCTATAAGCTTGCCCCAGTTAAATGCTTTCCTTTGTAAAATTTGCCGTGGTCAGGGTGCCTCTTCACAGCCATAGTAACCCTAAGACACCACCTCCTGTCCCTGAAGTGTCCCTCAGAATCAAGAGCTCCTGAAGTCTAGGGTTTGGCTTTCCAGGTCTCCGCATTCTGACACTGGAACTTAGTGCGCGATCTCTATTCTGAGGAGCACAGTGCTCGCCTGCCTCTTCCGTTGCTTTCCGAGGCTTCAGTGATAGATTGCCACAGCTGGGTGAGTTTAAGGCCACAGAAATGCATTCTGCCAAACTCTGAAACTCAGATGTCCCAAATCACAGTGCTGCCAGAGACATGCTTTCTACAGAGGCTCAAGGGGAGGCCACCTCTCTACCTCATCTAATCCGTGGTGGCTCCGTCAGGCTTGGTGTGCCTCACCTGGCAACATAGCTCCAGCCTCCGCTGCCATCATTGCCCAGTCACCTTTCCCACGTCTCTTTTATTATAAGGGCACCATTCACTGGACATAAGACTCACCAGACACCTGGAAAGCCTCATTGTAAAGACATCTGTAAAAATGGTTTCCAAATAAGATCATATTCTGAGGTTGTAGAACAGTGGCTCTCAACATGTGGGTTGTGACCCCTTCAGGTGACCCTTTCATGGGGGGTGGCCAAGACCATCGTAAAACACAGATATTTACATTTTGATTAATAACATTAGCATAATTTCAGTTATGAAGTTGCAGCTAAAATAATTTTATGTTTGGGGGTCACTACAACATAGGGAACTATATTAACTGGTTGCACCGCATTAGGAAGGTTGAGAACAGGTTCTAGGAAGATGTGACACCGTCTACCGAATGCATCCTTCACCCATGCCTACACTGTCTGCCGAATGCATCTGTATCCTTCACCCATGTCTACACCATCTGCCAAATGCATCTGCATTCTTCACCCATGCCTATACAGACTTCCGAATGCATCTGCATCCTTCACCCATGCCTATACAGACTGCCGAATGCATCTGCATCCTTCACCCATGCCTGTACCATCTGCCGAATGCATCTGCATCCTTCATGCATATCTACATCATCTGCCGAATGCATCTGCATCCTTCACCCATGCCTATACAGACTGCCGAATGCATCTGCATCCTTCATGCATATCTACACCATCTGCCGAATGCATGCGTCCTTCACCCATGACTCCTCTCCATTGACCTGAGTATCACTCACTGCACAGTGTGGTTCATGATCTGGTACAAAAATGTACTTGCCCAGCTGAGAATTCTCCCTCTTTTCAATGGGGTTGGCTCTCTGTTAGAGTGACACTAGCTCTTATTGTTGGCATACTTCTGGAAATGTTATAATTTATCTTTGCAGTTTTATAGACAGTCAGTAAATGGTATGGTGCTCATGTAAAAGAAGCTAAATAAATACTTGTTGAATGAATGAACAAATAGGGCTTGTCTCTTTTCTATGTAACAAACATCTGTAGCCTCTTCATTACTTTTATATCTAGTAGGTAGACGTTTTTAACTACTGGCTGTTAACAACAGTGACAGAGAAAGCTAGTTAGGGCCATGAAGTTTGTCTGTTTATTGTCCCCCTTTAAAGTTTTGAAGTACAAGCTTTTTTTTTTTATGTCTGTGTAGCATGAATCTGAAACATTCCCGGTACATATACAATTGCCTTCTACCTTTGCCTTGCTGATTGTATTGGCAAAACAGTGCATTCTTCTCCATAAACTAGAGGGGAAAATAAAACATTTCTAAGCATAATCTCTCAAATAGATTCACCCTGATGACTGCTCCAGGATACCCCATACAACAAGTGCTATTTCAGTTTGCAGCGGTTGGGGATTTAGGATCTTTCTCAATAACTCCAAGAAGCTTTTTTCTTCCTGGCTCTCTTCTATGCCTCTGGACCACTTTGCTTCGATTGGACAGATCTGTTTCAAAACTCAAGCCTGCCCGTTGGCCAGATGTCTGTGACCACTGAATTTCCACTGGGTTTTTTTTTTTTTTTAGTTTTCCACTATTGAACCAAAATACAAGAAGATGATGCCATGTCTGACCAAGGGCAGATGTTACGAGTTGCCAAAGCCCCAGCATCCATCACCATGACATGCCATTTGCTCCCCTGGATGGAGACAGTCAGGGCTTTCAGGGGCCAAGCTTCAAGGGAAGAGTAGTGAGCAAGTAGGTGTCATTTGGAAGTGATTTGATGGCTGGGAGACGTACCGGCTAGCCACTGAAAATTTCACTTGTGATATATTAGCAGGAATGTCGGGAGCCCACATTGAGGGTGAGGTCTGCCTTTCCCACAGGCAGCCCTTCATAGCTGACACATTACACATGTCTCTGGAGTGTAACATATGGCTTCCTGAACTTGCAAATGTGGCCTCCTGCTCTGTTGAAATAATGTCTGTTTGAACAGTCTCCTAGAATAGTGAAGCTGCATTCAATAAAATAATTTCCTGTCCAGGAAGTTTTCTCTAGGGTCCTTTAAAATGTGATTTCTAAGGAACAGAGTAGAAATTTTGCATTAAAGTGTTACCTGCCTCTATGCCCATAATGCACTGTCAGGTTGTAGCTGTAGAAGCCGTTGCTTATTGTGAATGTTAAAAGATTCGTGGAGTGTTAGTCAGTCGGGAATGGGACAGGTTGTCTAGTTCAAGAATAATAAGCTCAGTTTGATGGTATAGACCCTGTGTCCCAGCCAGTCCATAGACTGGGGGAGGGGCCAACCCAAGGTTAAGGCTGCCCTTGGCTACAGATCAAGTTCAAGGCCAGCCAGGGCAGCTCAGTGAGACCCTTTGAAACTACATGCGTGTTTTGTGTGTATGTACATGAATCTAACAGCAGCTTCATCATCGAGTGGGTTTATGAATTTTCCAGATGATTAAGAACCAGGTTTTAGGAACAGACTTGTCTTCAATAAATGGTATGGTAAACAGGTGGGAGTGTGTTCATCCGTTCACCTTTGACCCAATGTCAGCTTAGCCAGAAGCAGACCCCAACGATGTTTTCCTTCTATATATGGGGGAGGGAAGGGAGAGGAGAAATATGATTTATTAGAGAAAACATAAACAAATATATGGTTTGGTGAATACTTAACCAAGTGAGTGTCTATGGTGCCACTGACCAGATAGCAAAGCCGACCAGGGCCACTGTGTAGGCCCATGCGTCCCTTTCTCACCAGCCACAGCCCCCCAACTCCTAACTTACATCCTGGCTTTTACTACAGCCTTGTCCTTGGTTTTATTGTATCCACTTCTACACGGTGTAGTTCTATTTCTTCTGGATTTTTCTTTATATGCGTACGGCATATAAAGTGGGGCTTTGCAGGTCGGTCTTGTTCTCTGATCATAATGATCGTCTGTGCTCTTGAACCCCGTTGTGTTCATTTGGTTGCCTTGCAGATTCCCCGTCTTTGTACTATCATCTCCTTTGTGGATTTGGTCTCTTCTGAGCGGGGCTGTTAACCCTGCACACATCCCACGGACACATTGAAGATGCATCCCTGAGCAAAGGCCTAATGTTCGCTGAGTAGTGTTGGAACAGAGGATTTCTTTCTCTTTTTCCCATCCTATTCTTATTAAAGCCTTGTGGAGGACAGAATTGGTTTACATAAATTCCCTAGCCGGCCTTGGCAGAGACCGAATGTCTCTGAATGGGATCAGGGAGAATAGTTGCTGGACCTAACAGACTCCTGGGAATCATCTCAAACCATTGGGTCAGAATCTTTAGAATGAGACCGAGAGTCTGCACACTCACCCGCCATCTGGGTGGTTCTTGGGAGGGAGAGACAGGCTCACCCGGTTGAATTTATGAGGTTTGGCATCTTAGTCATGAAGAAATTTGCAGAAAGTATCCATGCTTAAAAATCATGGAAAACTGACTTTTATGTGTGTGTGTGTGTGTGTGTGTGTGTGTGTGTGTGTGTGTGTGTGTATAAGAGCTAAGAAAGTTGGACTCATTTAGCCTGTAAATGTATTTTTAAAAGACTGAAACATGATTTAATTGTTTAAAAGAGAATGAATTTTATTATGACAGTGCAAATATTTGCTAAGTCAAGAGAGATTTAGATTAGTCAAGAGGGAGCACATACTGCGCATTCTCCAGGCACCGGGGATGTAAGAGAGAAAAGCTGCAGTCCACTGCCTTCAGGGAACTGAGGTTTGGGATAAAACGAACAAACCAGAACCCTCGAGCAAAAGCCAGGATGCCATATTTCATCTCGTCTAGACAGTAGGCTTCAGTGGAGCTGAGTAGGTGGCCCCCGAGGACACAGCAGAGCAAAATAGCAGAGGGGTCACCAGGAAGGCCCTAGGCTCGTCCAGGGCCTGTCAGCTTTAGGCGTTGTCCTGTGTGTAGGTGGTGGATGGCAGAGTGCTCTAAGCCACGGCTTCCATTGCTGTATTGTGACTCTAATAAAAAGTACTTGCTCTCTCTGCCTGGTGGGCACGTCTTTATGTGAGCCAGATGTTTCATAAGGTGTTCGGTCTTATTAAACCTGAGCACCTGGTGTATCGTTTTTTGTTTTGCTTTTAATTTTGTTAGCTTAACCCAAAACTGGGCCGAAAACTCTTAAAGTGACCAGTGTGGGGCCTGTCTTATAGCCAGAAGAGAGGATTTTCACAGAAGAGTCGAGGAAGAGACATTCTCCATGCATGGTGATCTCTGGAAACCTTTCTTGATTCTGGAGTGCAAATGACCTTGGAATGTTAGGAGAGAACGTCCCTTTTCATCTTTTTATCTGGCTGATCCCATCTTTTAACTGCAGATTAACCGAGATAACTTTTAAGGTTTCTTCTGGTGCTTGATTTCAATGTTGTGCCTCTTGGCGAAGGGGTAGGGGAAACAGGGATAAGGGTGGAAAAGAGGAATTTACTTCTAGATGCCTAAGAGAGGTGGCATCAGAATGCTTCTCAACCGTGCCCCCATGCTGTGCCAGACTCAGGAGGTAATATATCAGGTGGCAGTGTGTGGAGCGGTGTCTGAGGAAGATGAAGTTTAGAAGAAAGTAGGGGTCACCTTTCCGGCTCTCCCTTTCTTAGTTTGCTCTGAAGTCTTCCTCCATTCACACCCTGAAGGTCCCTGCTATGAATGAGCACCTATTCTTGTCCCCCTACCAATCATGAGCCACTGGGCAGCACTTACAGACTGAATGGCGATGCCAGTTCCTGAGCATCCACATAGGAGACGCCAGCTTCTCTCCTCATCTGCCTAGAGAGGCTCAGGTCCTGCAGCCTGATTCAGAGTTGGTTCAGACCTCAGGCAAGTGCTGTTGCCCTGCCAGGCTGCATGGGAGGGAGCCCTTCTTTGCCGCGGCCTCTCCAGAGATCCACCTGGAACTCATTTAGGGAACCCTCCTCATGGGATTTTTCTCTGAAGAGTGGAGTGCCTTAGAGGCAGCAGGCAGAAAAGCCTCTCATGTGACCGCGCCTCGCTTAAACGCTTTCAGTGTCATCCACCAAGATGTCACATTCTTCTGATAGGCCCCATCCAGTCTTAATTTAGTCAGTGCACATGAGGGGAAGACTTTACAGGGGACCAATCTGTTCCCTTTCGGGGAAGTGTAGTCAGAAATCATTGGCCCTAATACACTTCAGCAAGGCTTTATTTTGTTTGTTTGTTTGTTTGTTTGTTTGTTTGTTTATAAAGCACACTCTGGGGGACGTCACCTGCAATCTGTTTCTTCGTGTGTGCTACAGTTAGACTGTGCACTTCTTAGACTGGTATTAAGAGCGGGTGCCCTGGCCATGCACTTCTGTCTTCCCTTCAATGGGACGCTTGGTTTGTCGTCAAGATAATGCCAAATTTTTCTGAGTACACCATTGGGGTAGGAATGTGGAGGACGGTGGCCCAGACAGACTTTGATAAAAATCCAATTTGAGGTAATCACACAGAGCTGTGCTATTTCATATAGCACTCACTAGCAGTTTCTCGGAGTTTTAAGAATTCAGTCCCTCGGTGGCACTGGCTGTTTGGCGTGTAATAACTTGAGCAGAAGCCGGGCGATGGTGGCACACGCCTTTAATCCCAGCACTCGGGAGGCAGAGGCAGGCGGATCTCTGTGAGTTCGAGGCCAGCCTGGTCTACAGAGCTAGTTCCAGGACAGGCTCCAAAACCACCGAGAAACCCTGTCTCAAAAAACCAAAAAAATAATAATAATAATAACTTGAGCAGAGACAACTTCTGTCCTGAGCAATACTTCATTGAGTTGGCAGTCTGGACAGCTACTTAAAACCTGCAGACAGCTCAGAGAATCAAGGACTGGTAAGCAGGCCAGAAGGAAGAGCTTGTGTTTAAAGCTTTGGTAAACTTGACCTGCTTGCCGGTTTGGTAGCTCAGTGCTCTCGAGTGAATTGGGCACTGGGTCAAAGGCCTGCATTCTCAGGCCCCAGCTGTCAAGGTTAGCAAGCACTTAGCTAATGAGTAAACTGGCCCGTCGTCCACATCGCTTCACCTTCTGAAGGGGAGCTGAAGGGAGTGACCATACCTCAGAGTTTGCCGAGGCCTGGTAGCTCATTAAGCGGTTGGTTCTTTCTTTGAAGAAACCAGCCTTCTGGGGGTGTTCCCACGGTGAAGCTGAAGGCATTTGTGGAGCTGCTGGTTGGGAGTAGGGCTTGATTTGACAGCGATGTGGCTGAAGTCACTCACCCCTCTTCCTCAACCTTTTGCTCCACAGACCAATGAGTGGAACAAGAATGATGACCGCCTGCTGCAGGCTGTGGAGAATGGAGATGCTGAGAAGGTGGCCTCACTGCTGGGCAAGAAGGGGACCAGTGCCACCAAGCATGACACCGAGGGCAGGACCGCGTAAGAGAAAAGACTGGTTTTTACATATGTGTGTTACGAGTAGGGGAGCATTTCAGTGGTAGAGTGTCTGCGAAGCATGTCCAAAGCTCAGGGCTCTGTCTCCAACACTGTAAGAAACAAACAAAGAAACCCCTAAACATTGGCTCATTTAGGGCTTTCAACAAGGGCTCCAGAATCCCTAGCATATCAAAGGGAGTTTGATCAATGTTTTGGGGGACTTGGAAAAATTATTGTTGACCCCTTCCTGACCCTATGCTAAAACATTTATGGGTTTGTTTCCTTTTCCATCCAAGTCCAAATTATACATTGGACTTTCCCTAGTGGCTGTGTTTGTTCCTGGACACAACCAACCAACGATTGCACCAGAGAACTAACAGTGCCAGGATTGTGAGCCCATGGTAGATGGGAAATCGGTTCTCCCCTGGATGGGAAACAGCACAGCCTTCAAAGCTTACTTTGTGATTTGTTAAGCCACTCTTTAGCATAGGTAGTGACTGCATGAGCATTCTAGTAAGATTTTGCTTTCTCTTGGTATGCATCAAATTCCTGCTTGCCATAATTAAAACCTTGTTGGGGGAAGGGAGGAGCTTAGAGCTGTCTTTACTTTGGTAGTGGTATTGAAAACAGTGACTTTCAGACCACACAGGGTCATGTGGACTCTGTTATATATGCATGACCTCCTTATCCTTGAGCCTCACTCTTATTGTTCATAGTGAGACGGTATCCCTAGATATTCTGGAACTCACTATGTTGACCAGGCTGTCCTTGAACTCATAAATACACGACTGCCTCCGTCTCCCAAGTGCTAGGATTAAAGGTGTGTGCCACCATGTCCAGCCGAGCCTTACTTTGGTGTCCTCAGAAGCAGCTGCAAGACAAGGCCTTGTTTGCCAATTGCTTCTGTCACTGGAGATCCCAGCAGCATGGGAAAGGAACTGTAGGTGTGGGCTTGTTATTGGCAGGTTTCTCCGGTTGGTGACTGGGGCGCTTGTCTGAGGATGTCTAGAAGTATTAGACTTATAGCAGAGTTGGCAGGCATGGCTTTCTGTCTGCTGTTGATTAAGTCCTGGTCCATTGCTGCCCCTGAGCTACAAAGGCAGAACTGCATAATTATAGCAGAGCCCATATGGCTCACAGAGCCCCAAGTACTCCTAGCCTGGCTCTTCGCATAAAACGTCCATTTTCCTTTGTGTTTAGGTAGAGCAAATGGGGTATTTGTCCTTGCTCTCCTGTTCCTCAGAGGCGGAGTCTCTCCCTAGGGACCATGATGTGTTCACGGTTAGGTAATAAAGGTCCATCAGAGTATGAATGGCCCAGAGTTGTAGGTACCGTGTGTACAGAGAGAGCACAATTCTCACTAGCAGGAGACACTCGAGAAACGTCTTTTCTTCCTCACTCCAGACCTGTGATTCTTAGTGCAGGGAGCTTGTGCCCTGGAATTGCCTGAGGTACTTGAAGAGGGTGTTCTGAGTCATGGCACCTTGGGAAGCCCGGGGAGCGAGTCTGTGCTTTTGTGCTGAGGTTTCTGGCGACAGACAGTGCTTTTTGTACTAGTCTACCACAGCCTCCTTGCAATTATTCCTTGGGTCCCGGTGTCTGCATAAGACAGCCTTTTATAGTTATCCCTGGGGAAGGCAAGATAAGTGCTTATGACACTTTTGATTATGGTACTACTCACTAAAAAGATGACAGAAAATTTAGATTAACAGCTTAGACACAGGCATGAAGAGTGTGAATTTGCCCTGTGATCTGCGAACTCCTGGAAAATGTGGTTCTCTCTGGTCTTTCTAGGTACATTTGGTTGGGTAAACCCACGAACCGCCGTGTCCTAAGAATAATTCAGAGTCTGTGGCAGACCACGGCTGGTCTTGTCCCCTTTACTGCTGCTCGTGGAAAGTCTGTGGAAATGATTGGTGATCATTTGGTGACATGTCTGGGATGCTTCACTTTTCCTTCGAAAGGATAAGGCCATATTGAACTTGAAAGTTATATCCCTGGCCATACTCAGTCTCATTTCCTGCCTTTTTCCTTCCTTTCCTTGTACACGGGTCCATGCAAAATTGGGCTGCAGGATCCCTTTCTCGAGCACTCTTTAGGGAAGAAAATTTGCCTGTGAGTGCCGAGGTTGGACTTGGTGACTCAACGCCATCTCTCAGCCATGCCCCCACGTAAACTTTCTCTCCTTATGTACCCCCTTTTCCTGTATGTTCCTACCTTCTCTTAACTAAAACTGCACCACTGCCCAAGTTCTGTGTCCAGTTACATTCTGTAGGGCTGACAGAACAGGGGCAGTAGTAATACTTCCACCATGAAAGGCCTTGCTTTCCAAAGGACCTGAATCTCATGTGTGGTTCAGCTCCAGGAAGACAAGGGTCATATCATTTTTGTTGTTTAGCCTTTCCCTGTCATCTGGGCACAAAAGAACCCTTTGCTGTGGATGCTGTGGATGCTGTGGAGAAAAAAAAATAACCTCTTTTTGGCTGATAATGCTTCAGAGGTAAATTACTGAGGGGCGAATTAATGTGGGGCCCAGAGGAAATGGCAATTCCGAGGAAGTGTTACCACCCGCATCCCTGTCAATAGGAAGGCATTCAGCTTGTACTATCCTGAGGGCCAGCAAGCCCAGGAGTCCCAAGAATGTGCTGGTCCAGGTAGTCATTGCTCAGTCATTCTCCAGAAACTGCCATAGCCCAGGACCCGATGGGTCGCTTGGAAATACCCAAGACTTTTTAGTTTCTTCCTGAAGATCCCCTGCCATGGTAAAAGAAGAAGCCGTCAGAAAATGTCTTCTTCCTCCACTGTTTACAAAGGGGATTTTAAAAAGTCAAAGCAGTTGAATGATGAGTTCATTTAGGGAAGATTGGGAGCAGGGTGGTGGCTCGGTCAGAGAGCGGAACGGAGCAGGGCCGGCAGTTGCGGCGGCGGGCTGTGTTTATGGAGGTAGGCTTGAGTTTCCTCGGCCCCATCTGCTCCCTTTCCATGGGGGAGGTGAGGAAGTGGGAGGATTCCATACCCCGAAACCTTACCGTGGAAGAGTCTAATTGTTTCAAGATGGTTTCCCCTGTGTTGAATATGCCTTTAATTAAAGTGCTGTGTGTTTGTCTTGGGAACAACCAGACTAAATAAAATCACGGCTGGGACCATAGTATTTGAACCAGTACTCACCAGTGCGTATGTGTATAGACCTCAGAAAGGGCATTGAGAGAGAGAGAAAGAGAGAGGAGAGAGAGAGAGAAGAAAGAGACTATGTGTGGGTAGTCCGCATTTCAGAAACCTTATCTCTTTGGCCTTGAAAGCAGAAACCCCTGGAAGTATTTTTAGATGTCTGTGGAACTGAAGTGTAGAGAAGTAGCTTTTGATCTCTGCAAGCCAGTACAAGAAGGCACTTCTCTGGCCCTTGGCCTTTTACCCTCTGCCTTGCCGTTTGCTCAGAACAGGGATGCCTTAGGTAGTTGGTACCAGCAGTTCCATCTTAGAAATCAAGCCACACCATGTGACCAGCCATCTCTAGCTCTTCTCACAAAGGACTTCTAAATTATGTAATGGCAACCATTATATACTGGGAGTGATGGCGGCCTCCGTTCCTCTCTGCATCGTACAGCTTCCCTTTGAAGGTTGGTCTTAGGTAGTGGTAGGTACTTGAGCTCTGGATTGTATGGACTAAGTCTTTCTCTCTTGAAACTGCTCTGGAAATTGGAGCCCGGATTTTGATGTCCTTTATCCCCTCGCTCATACCTTTCTGCTTTCTGCTGATACTTGCTAGGTCTTAAACTATACACATATACAATACATATATTGAGTCTTGCGGTATTTTACTTATTTTTTGTGTGTATGAGTGTGTAGGTGGAGTTT
The DNA here is from genome assembly GCF_037038515.1 of Microtus pennsylvanicus. Taxonomy (NCBI): domain Eukaryota; kingdom Metazoa; phylum Chordata; class Mammalia; order Rodentia; family Cricetidae; genus Microtus; species Microtus pennsylvanicus. The sequence goes on from NC_134584.1 coordinate 26,677,238, forward strand.
TGTCCTGCCAGCCTACTCCCAAAGAACCGCACAGAGACTTAAATATTAATTATAAATGCTCAGCCAGTATCTTAGGTTTATTTTTAGCTAGCTCGTATAACTTAAATTAACCCATTTCTTTTAATCTACGTACTGTCCTGAGGCTCCTTTACCTTGTCTGTGAACTTCCCACTTTGCTTCTCTACATCTGGCTGGCAACTCCTCATGACTCCCTTGAATGCTGCCTTTCTTCCCGGCGTTCTCTCTGCCCCAAAAAACCTGCCTAGCTCTCGGCCGATCAGACTTTTTATTAACCGTGAGAGCACCACATCTTCACAGTGTTCAGAAGGATCATTCCACAGCGTGAGTGTTTTACTTCATGTGTGTCTGTGTACCCTGCACATGCTTTGTGCCCATGGAGGTCAGAACAGGGCATCAGACCCCTGGAACTGGGGTTATAGCTGGTGTGAGCCACCACGTGGATGCTGGGAATGGAACCCGGGGTCCTCTGCAAGAGCAGTGAGTGCTCTTCACCTCTGCGTCATAACTCCAGTCCCTGCATCAATTTTTAGAGGTGAATGAATTCTTTTGGGGCCTCACTGACCCCGGGCCAATGGTTATCCCCTTAATTTTCATTAGATGGTGAAAAGCATTGGATGGTAGAAAGTGTGTCACTGCGGGTGGGCTTTGGGATTTCAGAAGATGCACACCATCTATTTTAACGTGCTTTCTGTGTTTGGCTCAAGATGTGAGCTCTCAGCTGCTGTTCCAGGTGCCATATCTGTCGGCTGACCTCTTCCTGCCCTCCACTGTCATGTCTGAGACCCTGGAGATGTAGACCCAGATTAACTCTTTCTTCTACGGTTGCCTTGGTCATGATGTTTTATCACAATAGAAGAGTAACTAGGGCAGAAATCAGAAATTAGTCCCAGGAAGTAGACTGTGTGACAGACCTGATGACCATGCAGGTTTATGGTTTTGTTTTTTTGTTTGTTTTTATTTATTTATCTATTTTGGGGTTGTTTTTTTTTTGGAAGAATGTGAAAAAAAATTGGGATTTTAGACTAGAAAAGCAGTTGAACACTAAACAGAGCTCAGTGAGCCATCCAAGTAGGAGTCTTGATGTCAGGAGGCTGGGGCTTACATGACTGTGGAGGCCCAGGCCAAGGGGTTTGAGAGGGGAGCAGTGTTAACCACTGAGCTCGAGACTATTCTTGTGAACTTCAGCAAAGAATCTGGCTGCTTTCCACCCTCATCCTAAGAACTTGCCTGAGGCTGAATGAAAATGGAATAGACTAATTTCTTTGAAAGAGGGTGTTTCAAGGCAGCCTCATATTGACTCTATTAACTGGCTGTTAGTGACACTGGTGTGCCGCAGGTCTACAATGGAAAAGAGCAAAAGAAGTGGAAAATACACAGGGCACAGAGGAAAAGGAGACGACCAAGCTGGATGTCACTGCCAACTCTTGTTCTATGACAGAAGCTGTAATTGCTAAAAATTAGCACCGTTAAGGAGAGGCCAACTCTGCGTTGGCATAGTGGGAAGATTGCTAAGCTAAGCTTCCAGTGCATAAAAGGAAAAGGAACTTTCTGCCCCTAGAAAAGAACAGCAACAAATGCCGCAGCGAATGTGATTCAAGGGGGCCTGGGTTCCCCACATTGGTGGTCGAACTTGGCAGTATCATCAAAAAAAAAAATGCTTAGTGTATGTCACAAGACCTTGTCCCAAAACAGAAGTAAGTGGATTAAGTATGCCAAGTGAAGAATTTTAAAGATGGCAGTGTGTGATTGTTGCTGGCTGACCTCCTCCTCCTCCTCCTGGTTGGCTAGGACCGAAGCTACCACCAATGCGGGGTCACAGAGATCCTGGGAAACTTGGTCACTCTGGTAGAGAGCGGAGCAGGGAGGCTGGGGGTGGAGCTGTCGAGCACACAAGTCAATGACCTGCCCTCAGTCACTCACAAGAGAGAGGGCATCTGGAGCGGTAGGTTCTCACGCTGAGCAGCAACCAGGCAGTTCAAGGGTCAGTGGGATCAGTGAGGAGCGCCTATCCTTCACACACGCGCATCCTCCTGCCAGCCTCCAGGAAAACCCATCCCACCGAGTTAGTGTCTCAAGACTCTCGGGCATCCCCTCTCGCTTGTAAGCTCCGCAAAGTCCCAAAGTGGCTGCATTTATCTTGTTTCATTACCAAACTGCCAGGGTCAGAGTCGACTAAGGGATTATTTGTTGAGCTGCTGGACACAAGGTTTTCCCCTTTGTCACTCATTTATCCCAGTTCATTTGTCAACCCCGTCCAGTGTTCCTCACATCCCTCTCTTCTGAGGTCTCACTTATCCCGGAACATCAAAGAATTAACTCAGAAGCCCAGAAATTCTGGAATCAATACACATCACCTGCTCTCCTTTCTAGCACAGAATCTGAGATGTGTTACGTTCGGAGTGTGGATTTCTTCTCACCCCTTTCTCAGACCCCAGGGCCTGACACGTGCCAAGCAAAGGTTGTGTCCTTGAGCTGCACCCCAGGTCTGTTGGGGTTCTTAGCTTTAGAAAAGTAATCTTCCATTTCTGTCACCACCACCACCCCTAACCCCTTCCCCAGGAGATATTAGTGCTGACTGCATTTGATGTCAATCCTGGGCACGTAGGACCGCTTATCACCAGGCAGTGGTGATGTTGCCTTCAATCTCAGCACTTGGGAGTCAGAGGCAGGCAGATCTCTGTGAGTTTGAAGCCAGCCCGGTCTACAAGTTCTAGGACAGCTAAAGTTCAGCGACCACCATGTATCAATAAAATGAATGTCAGTGTGCTACTCAGACCTCTAGCTCCTCACCAGGCCACCCTCCCCTCCTGTGCCACCCCCACTGTCCAGTACTCAGGCTGCCCAGTGCTGCTTGAGGCTAGGGACATCACCCATGAGGTGACTTTCTCTTCAGGGGATGGGGACGGGGGTGGGGGTGAGAAAGAAAATGTCTTAAGAGAGAAGTAGAACTGGTGGGGACTACAAGCTTGGGATTGGTCCAAGGGTCAAAAGCAGAAACATCCCAAGAATCAAAACGCGTCTCAGGATGAAAGCGGCTCCATGGAAATCGTGCGGCTGCTTGTTTGTGTCTTTTGGTTACATCTCTGTTGAGGGCTGGCCCGAGCCTTATAGCAGAGCTAAACATGCCCTGTGACAACAAAACATGACACCGGAGGATCCCTTTTTTGTGGGACATAGCTATAAAATGGGTTTTAAGGTTAAGAGAGTATGTTTTTAAAGAATAGTGAAACAGTGGGTATTGTGGCAGAACGTAACGATGTGGGCTTTTCAGTTTGTCCTCCATTTAGGCCAGTGCGTTTTTTACTGTAGGTATATGGGAGTTGTTCTGGGGATCTAGTGCAGGAAGCTTTGAACTCAGTGGAATGTGGGGTCTTGGCTGTAGAGCTTCCCCTTCCTTCTTTCCTTCTTTCCTTCTTTTCTTCTTTCGTCCCTCCCTCCCTCCCTCCCTCCCTCCCTCCCTCCCTCCCTCCCTCCCTCCCTCCCTTCCTTCCTTTCTCGATTCCTTCCTCCCTTCTTTGAGATTTTTTTGTGTGTGAGTGTTGCTGTCTGACTGTATGTGCACCACATATTGCAATGCTAAGAGAGGCCACAAGAGGGCATCAGCTCCCTGGGATGGAGTTATAGATGGGCTTTAACCTGTCATGTGGGTGCTGGGAGTTGAACCTGGTCCTCTTTAAGAGCAGCTGATGCTCTTAATTGCTGAGCCTTCTCTCCAGTTCCCAGAACTTGCATTTCTAGGACATCTCGGTCCATGAACCATGCTGTGAGTAAGCAAGACTTAGGTTACTAAGGTGCTGCCACTTCCACTCTAGGGAGCCATTCTGTGTAACCCTGAGCTTTGTCCGGGGACCTTGTATTAGAGAAGTAGATAAAAGGTTCTTCAAGCCTTCCTGCCACCACCGAATTCTTGAACTACCTAAATAAAACTGTAAGGAAACAGTCTTTCTCCAACTGTGTAGACTTTTTAATGGCAGTTCTAGTTTTTAGAAGTCAGCAGCTTAGATAAAGACAGAACCGAAGGGCGTTCTTGTTTGGATTCAGTCTCTTCTAGTCCTCAAAGGGGAGAGGAGTTCAGCTATTAGAAAACTGAGCTACTTCAAAGGGCTCATCAAGAAAGACCAACATGCAAGGCTGGAAATCAGTTCCTAACACTGATACTGGACAGCCTGCAACTCCATCTCTGGGGACCCCGATGCCCTCTTCTGCACTGTGTGGGCACCCTATCCTCATGGCATGTACACACAGACATGTACACATACATAAAGATTTTTTTAAATAAATATAACTTTTGCCTCTGTAAGTTTTGCACTGTAATAAAAATTCTGTTTAAATAAAAAAAGTGGGACTCCCTGCATTTCTGTCAGAAATACGTAATAGGGAGTAGCTTTAGAAGACTTAGAAGTGTCTCAGAGAGGTAAATACATCTGTCTGAGCAATCCCATCGCTGTGTAAACTTGCAGGCTTGTGAGCATATACCCACACATATATATACCCACATGTATACACTACATATATATTGTAGCATTAGCAGTACTTTAAAAGTAGAAACAACCAACATAGGCATCAAGTTATAAGTGAAAAAGCAAAGCACTATGTTCATGAACTTAAATAGCCATGATATACTGATAATCCATGCGTGTGTCTTGACAACATGCTAAATGAAGTCAGATCCAGTGGACCACATGGTATATGGTCCCGTCTCTAGGAAATGTTCACACAGTGGGGTGAATTAGTAGAAGGTGGAAATTACTCTGGTGATTATTTTATTTTATTATTTTTAAGGACTGGGAGAACAGGACAATGAGCGCCTCTTCATCTGGAGATTTTGTCGACAATGTGGAATTCAAGAGTGGGCGTTATTACTTGAATATAGAGCCTTACACATTAGTGTTTGATCCCCAGCTAGCGGGGCTGTTTGGGAGAGGGTGGGGTCTGGCTGAAGGAAGTAGGGCGCTGGCAGTGGACTTTTGAAGGGTCTCCCTCATCCCTGTCCCTTCTCTCCACTTCTGACCACCATGGTGGTAGCTCTCTGCCCCACTGTACCCTCCTCACCACGATGAACCGAAACATCTTTCCCAGGTCAGGGATTTTAGTCGTAGTGACAGTAAGTCTGACTGGCACAGTGAAGGTAGTCTCACACACACACACACACACACACACACACACACACACACACACACACCTTTGTGAACAGGCTAAAAACAAGCATCTTATAATGACTTTATAGTATGTAGATTGTATTTCAGTAAAATGTAAAAATATGCTTATTTTATTTCTTCAGTCTTTGATAGAGCGTATGTTGATCTAAAGGCTTAGGACAGCACTTTTAAACCCAGGAATGACTTGTATTTTGAGATAGGAGCTGTCTTGTGATGTCTGGGATTCTTAGCAGTTATCTCTGTCTTCTGCACGTTAGCTGGGGTCCCTCTTCTCCCCCTTCCCTATTAGTAACCACAACTGTCTCTGAATGTTGTAAAATTCCCACTCCACTCCCGTGTCTGTCTGTCTCTCTCTCTCTGTGTGTGTGTGTGTGTGTGTGTGTGTGTGTGTGTGTATGTGATAGGTACAGAATGTTCCTTTAATCTGGGTAACCTTTAGAGTCCATACTAAAAGCTGCATTTCATAAGAAGGGAGTTTGTTTTATTCTCTATTTCTCGGGGCTCAGAACAGTATCTGACATATGGATACTATATATTGTAGTAAATATGTCAATGGGTGAATTTAACTATAGTAGCACCAGTATTTAAAAACTATACAAGTATAGTAGTGTTAAAAGTATCTCATTCTCGAGGTAATACATGTTGTCAAGACACATGCATCAGTATCGTCAGGAGAGCATGTTTAAAAGAGAGTTTGTGTGCAGGTTTTAGGTAATTTACTGCTTTGGTTCGCACTCATCCCAATCTGCGAAACTTTAATTACAGGTAGATGCTTTACGTTATAGCCAGGATTCTATAACGTAGGCCAATAGGGACATCAGTGATTAGGTGGGGACCTGCACCACTCTCCATTCTTGTTCCTATGGTTACTGCACAGGTTCCCGCCTGCGGCTGTCTATACAGGAGCTGGTCCCTGTCCACCCTAGACCTCCCCCCTCTGAAAGTGCCCACACAGGAGTGGAAACGTGCTCCTTCTCGGCTACAGATCAAAGCTTTGTCACCTATGAGTCTTGCTTTTCCGCCCAGTGGAACCCAGTGTTCCCCGCTTGAGGGGCTTGTTCAAGTCGGCTCTGCTTCTGGTTCACAGAGGCTACAGTTAATGTCTCGCTGCTGCCAAGGGCTGCTCTGGGGATTGTCACTTTGCTGAAAGGTGCCAGAACATAAGTAGCTCAAGTGTGAGCCTTCGACAAGGCCGATGTTGAGCGGGTCTCTGGGGCCTGAGAATGTCTGCTACTTTGTTCCGAGCTTCCAATCTGGAAATGCATGCGGCTTTTTATCTCCTGTCCCCTCCGCCTTCCCTGGTAAAGCAGTGGTAGCAGATAAAGATTCTGAGCGCTGCATTTCTTTCATGAAGCGATAGGTCACATTCTCTGCCCTGTCTTGTGTCGATGAGGCTGGAATAACTGGTGGCGTTTGTGGGGGCGTACTTACTCCTTATCAGTGCTTTCACATAGAAATTCTGTTATTTCTGACAAGACAGCTAACAGGTGGGCAAATTGGATGCAGGCCATGATAGCTCTCCTCCGTGCCACAGGCCCCAGACCACGAGCCCAGGGCAGACCTAGAGGGACAGAGGGGCTCAGCACTGTGTACGTCCCCTGGGAGCAGGGTTACGTACTGGTTTGTTCAGGTTTGCTCCAAGCTCTCCAGGATGCACGCTCTGTGGGTGAGAACGAAGATGCTGAGGGAGCACCTTCCCTTTCGGATTAAATGAGTTAAAAAACTTGGGGCAAAGACACCTGGCTCATCCCTTTCCTGTCAGTATGTGGGCCTGTCTGTATGTGCCAGCTCTGACTTAAAAATTAAAGCAGCAGCTTCTGTATGGCTGTAAGATACAGAAACACCCAGAAATGAGTCTTTTTGAGATGTGCCTTGAAATGACGGCTTGCTTGCTTTTCAATCGCACGGACTAAGAATGGCTTTACTAGCTAAAAGTGTGATTCTGTGGTGAAGTGTAACATTGCAGGTATGAGTATCTGTCCTTGCAGTGAGCTGCTTCTAATTATTTGTAATTTTGGTATTCTGTTAAGAGCAGTAAATATTGAAGCTTTTTGTAAAATACAGAGTGAATTGGAAATGGGGGGGGGCATGTCTATTATTCTCTTTTACTAAGCAGGGTGCAAACGTTCTGCAGGAGAATTGTTAGAAAGTCCCCAAACTACAGGGGAAAGCAACCTCTGTAACTCCAAGTTATGATCCGAAGTCTGATGAGTGTAGTAGAGCCCAACAAATCCGTAGTCATAAGCAAGCTGTATTAAAATGTAGTCCGTGAGTCCTTTACTGATTAGCTCTGCCAGCCGTCAAAGATGTCAGTTTAGGTTCGCATCAGGAGTTCTCCTGTAAAACCAATGTCTGAGGAGTTTCTGTTGTGGAATTGGAAGCCGAGCCCATCTTCTCAACACTTTATTTCTTCCTTATAATGATCATGATCTTCCAAGTAACAGTTTGAGGTTCTGTGGTCTAAGTCATCCAGTGACTTTCATGCCAGGTTTATGTGGCTGTATGCATCAGTGAAATAGCACTGATTTCAGATGAGTCTGCAGTTTAAATCCCCATGATACCATGTGCAGTCCTGCCACACATGGAGAGCCCAAAGGACAGCTTCAGAGGCCTATAGAAGTGGCTGACTCTGTTGTGTTTCTTGTTGTATAAAGTAAAATAGGGCATCTTCTCTTCACAAAAGTTCAGCTAACTGTGTAATGATATGCCGTTGTCATTACACGTGTTATCCTTTAACCAAAAGTTCGTGTACAAACCCTGGGTGTTGCAACACAAATGCACCACCAGCTCTCGAAAAGCCGAGCCAACAAGATCATGAGTGAGGCCAGCGTATGCTGTGTAGCATGCCTCTGCCTCAAACAAACAAACCAACAATAAACACATCAGCATGCGTGTGTGTGTGTGTGTGTGTGTGTGTGTGTGTGTGTGAGAGAGAGAGAGAGAGAGAGAGAGAGAGAGAGAGAGAGAGAGAGAGAGAGAGAGAGAGGAGAGAGAGGAGAGGAGAGGAGAGAGAGAAACACTGTTCCTAGTTTGGGTATAATTAGAGTGACTTCCAGTCTCAACACTTGAAACTTTGATGTTCTCTGGTCATAGAAGATACAGCAAAGTGAACATCCCATAGCCATAGAAAAAAAGGCAGTTATTAAACAGATTATTAATCATGTCTCAGCAATCTAGCAATGTAGGGACATAGTTGTCAGTGGCTCTGAAAGTAGAGTTCAGTACTAAGGACTCCATATCCTCAAGGCTAGTTATCTTACACATACCAGTTCTGTGTCTGGGGCACATTCAGCAGACTCTACCAAGGATAGTTTAAATAGAAGGCTTCCATTTCGGGGTAAATTGATGGAATTAAGCACCCTAGGCAGTCCTGAGCAACTGAGGGAGGCACTTACATAGGCAGAATCACCAAGAGTCTGCTTATGTGGCTACCACATTTCCAAATTAGTAAATTTTCTTAAGATTTCATAACTTACAGAGTGAATTCTGATGGCCAAGAGATTGTACACAGGTCATGTTATTGGAACAATGTGACTGGGACTAGGTGGGCTTTGACCTTTGCAGTGGTTGGAATTGAGGCTCAAGGGAAGCTGAATGCACCTTGTCCAAGCACAGATAATCAGCTGTTGTTTTCAGCTGGTGATTTACTGTCAGACCCGATGTATCCCCCTTTGATGGATCTGCCCTTTAGCTGCACTTCGCTGTAAGGAAAGGTCTGCAGCCACACGATTGGGTTCAAATTATCCAGATCTTGGGTTTACCCCCTGACTGTGACTCCAGGCTCTGATGGCTGTGCAAACCGTACAAGCGATACATGGGCACTAACCCAGAGGCAGTCCTGCATAGGACGCATCCCAAGGACACGCCTCTCAAACAGCTGAGGCTGCGGAGGAGTAAGTGCTTTGCCTGTCCCTCTCTGTAAGAGTGGGCCTGAGAGGAAGACATGCCATTACCCCATGTTGGAAACCATCTCTGCTTTTGGTCCTGACTGCATAAGGAAGTTATCCATCACCTCTTTCAGCCTGCAGAAGTGCCTCTTTCTGGGAACTGCAGAAATGGGTAGAATTTTTTTAATTTAGTCCTTTTAATGGCATTCTAAAGATGGTGAACATAGCATTTAGTCTCGAGTGTCCCTGAGTTCTAGAGCCCAGTTGGGGACTTTGTTGCTGTTGGCACCTGTTATTCCTGCCATCAGCTACAAATATAAGCCTCACCTTAAAAGGGTATTATAGGGATGGACAGAGATGATGAAAGTGGATACATAGATATGAAGATCTAAAAGTGGAAGTTGTTGGACACATACTAGACACTCAGCAAATGTTCCCTTTGACTTTTGTTACTCACCTATGAAACAGCAGCGTACTTGGCTTGTTCAAGAGCCAACCACTGTGTGACTTAGTAGAATGTATTATTTAAGAAAGTTTCTTTCATTGCGAGCAGTGGATAGAAGGAAAAAAGGCAATGACTTCCTACTTAAAATCTCGGCCCGGGGTGGAGAAAGAGACAGATAAGTGGTGAATCCCACTTTTCAAAGAGCCTTGTCTTTGAGTTGAAAGGCCCAGGTGAGTTCCTGCTCCATCAACTTATAAAAGATGACAGTGATTGACAGGGGGTGTGTAGCTCAGTGGTAATATGTCATTCTAGATTCAAGCTTCAGCACTGAGGAAAAGTGTAAATGAGCAAACAATAAGACCCTCCCGAGTGTCTGGTCTTCACCGTAAGGTTGATAGTGATGCCTGCTTAGTCTTGGAGGGTTGCCATGGAGCTCAGATGAGAGACCTAGTCTTCACCGTGAGGTTGATAACGATGCCCGCTTGTGATGCCCACTTGGGTCTTGGAGGGTTGCCATGGAGCTCAGATGAGAGACTGTGTGCATGGCGAAGTATAGCTTTGCTGGAGATGAACCCTGAGATGATGACCCCTAAGGATTTGTGTTTCCTGCTCTCTTTGCAGTTTCCACCTTGCTGCTGCGAAAGGACACGTGGAATGTCTCAAGGTCATGGTTACACACGGTGTGGACGTGACTGCCCAAGATACTTCCGGTATGTGGTTTTGAAGCTCTTAAATCAACAACCAGTGTGAGGATAGGTATCACAAAGGTGAAACATATTCACTGTGAAATATGGAGCGTGCAGACAAACCAGGAGCAGAAAAACAAAATTCAGTACCAAAACTTCATTATTCGCCTCTGTTAGTATGTTCATCTTCAGTGTGTCTAGCCAGCTGAACACTGTATGCTTCTCTTCCTCTAATTCGGCTCTTTATATTATTTTCTAGGACTGTATGTATAGATTAATGTCTCCTAATTCTTGATGTTGTGTAAACTGATAAGTGTGGTGAATTATTGGTAATGTATTTCATAGCTAGCTTAGAGTACGGGCAAAAGGATGACTTCCTCTTGACCCTGGCTGTACTGCAGTGCCTCCAGGGTCATCTGGGACTGGGAAGAGATGAAGGAAGGAGGGGAAAGAAAGAATAAACAGTACAAAGAGAGGGGGGAGGGAGAGAGAATATTACTTGTTGTGATAGTTAATGTTGTCGGCGTGGCAGAATTTAGAATTGATTGCCTGAAAGACTGAAACTAGGCATGTGTATGATGCTTAGTCTTAACATGTTAAGGAGGAAGAACCAACCAGTGTACCATTCCCTAGACGGGATCATGGACCGAGTAAGAGTGGAGAGAGCGGGCTGGGCACTGGCGTACATGCTTCCATTGCTATGTGGGCATATGCAGACAGCTACGTCAGGCTCCTGTCGCTGTGGCTCTCCTTCCAGCAGAGACTGGAACTTGGAACTGGGAGCCAGATGAACCTTTCTCTCTTAAGCTGCTTTTGCTGGGTTGTTTTATCGTTGTTAACACAGGGGTGTTTCCTAAAAGCCTCTCGGGTGATTCTAACGTGAAGCCTGTGCTGGCAAAGTATTAGCAAGGCGAATGCAAGGAACAGCAGGATAGAGTTTGCAGCCCTGTTCTCCAGCAGCGCGCCCCTGGGTCTTTGGCCTAGGATTTGTTCTCTGCTCGCCATGTGGAAAGGTTCAAGCTGATGACTTCATTTGTCTGATGCATGTGAAAATCTTTGGCCCCTAAAAGGTTTACATTAGTTTTTACTGGGATATAAAATTGGTATAATGGCAGTCTTCATCTAGGCCGCTCACAAAGCTATACTGAGTTCCTTCTACTCCTCCCCTAATGGCCTCTTCAGAGCAGCCATCTCGGGGATCAGCCCGGTGTCATACGGCTATTCTTACCCACGGCAAAGTTGAAACGTAATGTTTCAGGATGATTTTCAAAGTCCGAGGCATGTTTGACTTTTCTTTTTCCTATTTTTGAAGTAATTTAGTAGTTGGAAATCTTGATACTTTGAGAATAGTTGCGGGTATTTGTTTTCTGAGTAAGTAAATGGGGATTAAGTCAGGCTAATGTTTCAAACTGATATAACTATTTTGGAGAAAATTCGAAGTCTCAATGATTTTTCACATAGAATTAAAAAAAAACATGAGGAAGGTCAGTTAGTAGAAGGATAAATGACTTCCTTCACATGACTGTTTTGAGGAGAAAATGGCATCTTTAATCTCAGGACCCAGCTCTTTTGTTTATTTTAAAGCACGCTGTCAGTATTCTTAAAGTTATGCCACATCATCTAGTGCAAATGTGATTGACCGGCATCCCCTCAGTAACGTCAGCGAGGGGGTTTGCTCTCCGAGAAAACTGCAGTGTCGAGAACTAGGCTAGAGTGAGTGGACCCGCTGTCCTGTGGTTCTGTTATTCCATCATGACCAAACATCACCCGTCATCTCTCCTCACATTAAAGAGAAAAATAGGCTTCTTTTGATAAATGTTCATGATAGGAGGGTACAAAAATATGGGAAGTGAATAACCATTGCTTCTACTCCTACAAGAAGGAAGAAATAGTGTGTTCCTTCAAACAAACAACAACAGCAAAAACATGCTGTCCCTAACACTTCTAATTAGGTCAAATTGCATTAGAGAATTCTGTCCTGCCTTTTGTGGGTGTGGGGTGTGTATTCCTATTCATGTTCGCAAGTGTACTTGTGTGCGTGTGTATGTATTCATGTTCATAAGTTGTAGGTGCACTTGTGTGTGTGTGTTGTGTATATGTGTGTTCATGTTCATATGTTTGCAGGTATACTTTGTGTGTGCATGGTGTGTGTGTGTGTATGTGTGCATGTTCATGTTTGTGGGTGCGTGTGTGTGTGTGTGTGTGTGCGTGTGGAAACCACAGGCCAACCTCTGATATCATTCCCCAGGTGTTATTCACTGTGTTTTGAGGCACGGTTTCTCCTTGGCCCAAAGCCTGTTGAATGGGCTGTTCTGGCTAGCCTAGCCTTCAGCCCCAAAGATAACCCACCTCTGTGCCTCTAACTTTGACACGATATTTTCAGTAAACTCACCTTAAATATCACTCAGTGTTACTGAGATGTTTTAGCCTCCAGTATGGAAACCTAATGAGACTCGATATAAAAACCTCTTACTCAAATTCCTACACTGCTATATTATATATATATGGATTATATCACCATCATCTTCATATCATTATCATTGTCATCATATCCTCACCATTGTCACTATCTCAGCTGGCCTGGAATTCACCACGTAGACAGTCGTACATAAACTTTCGGTATTCCTCCAGCCTCTGCCTCTTGAACTCTAAGTTTACAGGCGTGAGCCCCTGCCTGGCCCCTGGGGGGCTTTTTCAGAAGTGGGAGGGTCCTCCTTTCAGAATGTATCCCACTGGAGCGCTCTGTTCTTTTTATTCACACGATCTTACAATGGTCAAATTGTAATTTTTTTTCCTACTTTTTAAACTATTGAGTAGACAACCTTTAAAGGCAAGGAATATTTTAATCTATCTTTTTAAAATATGATTCTATATGAGATGCTTGGAATTCACAAAATTCTTCTGGACGTCTCACAGGGAATCTTCTAGACACTGTCAGCAGGCGACTGCATACTTTAGATAGCTTAGCTGGCTTCAGTGAGAGCTTCACCCTTGGTGGCTCAGCAGCAGCAGCAGCAGCAGCAGGAGAATGCTCATGGTATAAAATCATAGAAAGCTCACTGTAGCTAGCTACTGTTTCATGGTGACTCGTGGGACTTGACTTTTTGTTCTACTAGTATGCTGTTAACGAGCTTCAAATCTTTTTTTTAAAAATTTATTTATTTATTATGTGTACAGTATTCCTTCCATGTGTGCCCACAGGCCAGAAGGGGGTGCCAGGTCTCACTTTAAATGGCTGTGAGCCATCATGTGGTTGCTGGGAATTGAACTCAGGACCTCTGGAAGAGCAGTCAGTGCTCTTAACCACTGAGCCATTTCTCCAGCCCCCGAGCTTCAAATCTTAAAGACAAAAACAAAACAAACAGGAAAACCAAAACAGAAGGAAACGGTTTGGGGCAGGTGTGGTGGCACTACCTGCTAAGGTAGAAGGGTGGGCAAATGTGAGGCTAGCCTGGGCTACTACTGGTAAGATTCTGACTCAAACGACAAGGATAAAGAACTAAAAAGGTTTAGCAGTGTCTACACCAAGTGGTTGTGCTTAAAAATTAGAACAAGCAACCCAAACCCCTTGGACATAGAGAAGACCCGTGTCTTTGTTTTTGCTTGCCCCCCACCCCATCTTTAATTGCTGTTTGCCAAGCAGTGTATAGCACTTAGGTAAGGAGTCCAGCCTTCTCTGACTGTGCCCACGGTACCCATCCTGATGTGGTCTTGTTCTTCCCTCATGGGATATCTGGGCATTCTCTCTGTGTATATAACACATTCTCTCTGGGAATATAACAAAGGCAATGCCTATGGTTTTGGGGTTTTGTTTTGTTTTGCTGATTCTTTGTGATTGTTGTTGTTATTACCTGTATGCCAAAGTAGGAAACAGAAGGAAATGAAAACATATACTAGAAGACTGGAGAGAAAAAATGGATGTTATTCTAGATATCTGGAATATGTGCCTTCAGACTCTCCCTATTAACATGCATAAACACAGGGACAGTGTGGCACAATTCAAAACAAAAGTGGCTAATGCACCGGAAGTCCATCTTTCTTAGTTGACAGTGCTAGACCAATGTGGCGGCCTTCCCCTACACCATGAGGACCAGAGCTCTCCATTCCTTATTCCAGCACCATCGGGAGCTTTTCTTCTTTTTTACTGAGAATTTTATATCCATATACAATGAAATATGAGCATATGCACCCATGCCCCTCCCCCAACTTCCCAGCATGGCTTTTTCCAACTTCATGTCTTTCTTTTTGTGATGATCCACCGAGTCCAGTTGTGGCTCCAGTCACCCTGGTTTGAGGTTACTGCATCTCAGGGAACCGCATCCCAGGAACAGCATGGGAAAGGGAGGTGCAGCTCACATACCATGCATCGGATGCCCTCAGACCTCACTGGGTACCACTTGGACTGTGACCACAACCTGCCTTCATCATGCAGATTCTAGACGGTTATGTGCTTAGTTGAAACCCAGAGGTTTTGCAAGAGGCAGAAGCAGAGGCTAAAGGGTGATTTGTGTGTCTTGGAGCACTAATAACCCTAAATACTGGCTAATCTCTTGGGGTGCTTTTCCTTGTGAAACTTCTTTAGTCAGGAAGGATATTTCGAAGAGTGGGAATCAGAGCTATGAAAACGTAAAACACAGGGCGTCCTTGGAGGGCTCCAATTTGTGAGTCCTCCTACTTCGCTAGCATCTACGGTTGCCAGGATACTTGTTTTAGTTTTGTTGGCTTGCTTGTGTTTGTTTTTAAATTTATGAGTGACCTTTCATTATATTAGACACACTAATCCCACTCACAGTTGACACCTTATGAAAGTAGAAAAGATAATGCTGGATGTATTGGTGCAGGCTTTTAATGCCAGCATTTGGGGAGCAGAGGCAGGCACATCTCTGTGAGATCAAGGCCACCCTGTTCACATTTTAGAGGATGGTTCATCCTGACAGCTGCACATCAGAATCAATCCATGTCGTTCAGGCTTTAGCTTCAGATAAAGAAAAGCAAACACGGTATGACTTGTGATGTTTGACTTTCTGCTAATGCATGCGTGTGGGAGGCCATGAGAGGTCACGAGACAAGGATCGGCATACCTGGCCCTGAAAACATTCCAGAAGGTAACCCTCAGAAGTGGCCTTGGATATATATTGCACTTTAAAGATGGGGCACAGGGACAGTCTCATAATTCTAATAACAGCATTACCGTAAACAAATATTTTCTGGTCTGCTCTCTTTCTGGGAGTGTATCGAGGTGACCGCACTTGTGTTTCAGCGGTAAAAATTCACCTGAAGACAAGGACTTCTTAAAAATATCATTTATACATATGTAAAATTGTAACTAATAACCCATTAAAGTTGTGACTTTATTGTAGAAATATATCCTACATTTTGAAACTGACCTTTAAGGAAATACTTTAAGGCATATCTAGTTGAATATCATGTAGTCTTATTTCTTCAATATTTATATAAGTGTTTCCAGGTGTTGAAGAAATGACACAGGCACTTGTGCCTTGTGACCACACATCACAGGACCCTGCTAATTAGGTGTCCCCCCTCCATTTCCTCTAGTAATGATCTAGTAAGGCATGATCATGTAGGTCGGCAGATACTTAGAGTCACTTTCAATATTGGATCACTTAGTCATCTGGGGCTCTTGGTTTTTAATTAATACTAGTCTTTGTGTTTGTGAGCAAAGATCTGCTAGAGTGAACATGAATTATGGTTGTCCTTGATAATTGTCTAAAGGGAAGTTGTTCCCTGACAGCCAGACAGATCCATAGCTGTCTGGGAGCCAAGAGTATGCATCGTCTCCTTCCAGTGGGCTTCCGTCATAAATAATATATTCCGTCTAGGAGAATTTATATTTGGAGAGAGAAATTTGTTTTAGTGTTAGCAGTGAGAGACATCTTGCTGTCAGTAGGGTGGTGTCTGGGAATGATTTGCGATTTGGATATTGAGACCAAATATTGTGAAAAGTACTCTTCTACGGGCACACATCAAAGGGGAGTAGATGAATTTTGCTTTTCCAGACATCAGTCACTCACTTCTAGGTATGACCCGAACACGGAGAGAAAGGAAAGCCTGATACTTAGTCATGGTATGTTGCCTGAGTGTTCCTACCGTGTTGTCTTTGGACAAATGCGACTTTGTCACATGAGTGCTGTTTGTGTAGAATGGCTTCTCTTCCCAGGGTAGACAGCAGTTACTGCCTTACATGCGCAGTATAAACAGCCCATCGTTTACAATCAGGATGTGTTCCAAAAGTTCATTTGTAAGGCATTTGTTTAAAATTAAAAATGTGCTTGTCCTTAGCAACAGTGGTATGAATGATGTCTGCAGAGGCCAAGCTGACCACCAAAGCCTGTTAAATGCACAGTATAATGAACTCTGGTTCTTGGGCATCCTTTAATTCTGAAACACAGGGTCATCCTGTACATGAAACAGAAGAGGAAAAGGGAAATCTTACTTTCCCACTTTCAAGGGTCTCTCCACCCTCATCTTTTCAAGAGAGGGTTGAGGGATTTCTGTCTCATTATCCCACACCAACTAAAATGTCCTCCACACATGCCCTTAACATCCCAGGGTATTTTTTGCAGAACAGAGAGGTCTGTTCTTTTGAGATTGGGATGCATTTTGTGTGGCTCCCATGATCTCCTGACCCTCTGATCTTTAAGGTGTTCCCTAGCCGTGTGATTCTCCAGTAAATTCTAGGCAGTGCTAACTGAAGACTAATCAAAAGGAAAAACATGGCATTGTGGAACTGGGCCATCATGTAAAAGAAATTGCTCTTCCTAAAATCTTAGGTCTCGATGCTAGGGGACATTTTGCAATGCCTGGTGATTGTTTTGATTGTCATAAGTAGACTTCTCCTGGGTGGGGACCAGGGAGGCAGAGTGACAGGTTAGTAGAGTTAACAGAATGATCACCTACTGCTGTTATCCAGCAAAAAACATGCATAGTGCTGAGGTTGAAACTGGCTTTGAAGCAAGTCCCAAAATAAAGGTTTCTTGTGAATGTTACCTTGGGGATATGTTGGCCAATCAAGTTGGGAAAGACAAGATTTAAGGCTTTCTTAGGCATTTTGAGTTACTTAGGCATATTGAGCCACTCGTTACAGACATTGAAATTAGCATAGCCTTTAATTCAAAATGACTGGACTCTGTTGAGAACCAGCTGTTCACCAGCAGTGTTGTAGGAGCAAGGAATTCAGTAGGGAGTGAGATAGAACTGCAGGGCCAGAGGTCCAGTTAACCAGCAGGTAGGCGTGTGTGTGTGTGTGTGTGTGTGTGTGTGTGTGTGTGTGTGTGTGCTGTCAGTAGTATGTGTCTTGACTAGAGCTGAGAACAGAGTGCTGTAAGATATGAGGCATCATGAAGAATGAAGAAATGATGCAGAAAACCAGTGTAAAAGGAGTTAAAGAGGAAATGGGATATGTAATGTGTAGGACAAAAAAAGAAAAAAAAAGGCCTCTTTTTTATGATAAGGTCTCGTGTATCCCAAGGCAGTCTCCAACCGTTTAACCAGGTATGACCTTGAACGTCTGATCTGGGTGCTGTTATCACAATACCACATTTGTGCTATGATAGGTGTTGAACCTGGGGCATCGTGCGCACTTAGGCAAGTATTCTAACTGAGCTACATCCTTAGCCCAGGAAAGACCTCATTTAAGAGGCAGCCTTTAAGTTGAACCTGAAGGCGAGAGAACAAACCGTGTGGCTGTTGCAGAGGAAGAGATTTGGGCTAAACATAACAGCAGTTGTAGAGTCCCTGGCGGGGAGGTTCATTTGGCACTGGGGAGTTGGGTGCACCTTAGGGGTTACCTGTCTATGAATTCCTGAACAAGGGTTTGTAAACATCTGAAAACCCCGGGTAGCATTCATTCAGGGTTGAATGCATTTTGTAGAGAGGGAAATGAGGGGCCAAACATAGGATGTAAGTGTTGGGTTTCTGGACTGTTGTCTGCTAGCTTGTGGATTGTCTTTTCTGGTTTCTAGGCCTGAGGTATTCTAGCTTGAAGTGACAGTTGTGGACATGGGCATTTTGTGCACACACATGCCAGCTAAATGCAACCCTGTGCAGTCCTGACCAGAGCTGAACGGAACCTGCAGGAAACAGTGGTTGGAACCTCTAAATGTTATCTGTGGTCACTAAAGAATGTGGGACCTTAATCTCTAGAGGAACGGTCCTGCTGTGCTGGAGACTTTGTTCCTCCTGTCTTTGGCACAGCAATTAGATACTATGTGGGAAGTGTGTGCTATTCACAAAGTTCTTGTCTGTACTTTTAGCTTTGTGTTTATCCCTGTGCTCCATTGGAGCAATGTCAGCTGTTCATGTTTTAAATTAAAGTCTTTGATCCACTTTGAATTATAAAGGACAACGAAAGCTAGGGGAAGAGGAACTCATTGACTGCTAGGGGGAGCGTAGACTTGTGCAACTACTATGGAAATCAGTGTAGAGACTTCCAAACAAGAAATAAGTACAATGTCACCTACCATACCTACTGCTCCTGAGCATAGACCCAGAGACTTACCACAGAGAAACTTACCGCATCCCTGCCTGTTGCTTCTCTAGTCACGATAGCAAAGAAGCTGAATCAGCCTAAAGCATCCATCAACAGAGGAAAGGATAATGAAACTGTTCTGCATATACACAATGGAATTCTATGAAACTATGAAGTGTGCAGGAAAATGAGTAGATTGGAAAATACTGTATCGAGGTAGCCCAGGTTCAAAAAGGCAAACCCTGCGTGGTCTCACGTGCTCATTCCGGCTGCTAATGGTCATGAAACCAGAGAGGGCATCTTGAGAAAGGGGAGAAAATCAGCCGTAAGGAAGGGGATTAGAAGGGAGCTAGAACACAGGACATGAAAGTAAAATGGGGAAAACTAGGGTGAGGGCCTAAGAACGGAGTGGGGTGGAGAGATGGGGAGCAGAGCAGGCCTGGGGGGGATCAGCCAAAATTAACATGCGTGGAGATGCTCACAGGAAACCAGTTTATTTGCATGCTAACATAAAAGAAAATAAAAGTTGTTTTGGTTTTGTTTTGTTTTGTTTGAATGTTTCCCCATTTTAATCCATTTAGGTCACAGTGCGTTACATATCGCAGCCAAGAACAGTCACCCAGAGTACGTCAAGAAGCTCCTTCAGGTAAGCAGGTAACTCATAGGTGTATCACTTTATTTATTTATTACTAATTTAAAGGTAACCCTATCTGTAAAAGGAGAAACCCCTCTTCTCAGTACATACCTGTTAATACGGTCCTGCAGCCCATTTGTAAAAAACAGCCAATAATAAGATTGTTTCCATGGCTACTTAGAAAAGTGGCTCGTCACGAGAAATTGGAATGTCTCCCTGGGGTCGGCCTTATTACCCCCTTGTTCAGTTCCTCTTTTCCAAACTGTGGTGACCTCTGGCTCGCAGACTCTGTGGTGTCCTGTGCTCTCTGGAAATTGCTCATGGCATGCAGTCCCTTCTGGATTAACAGTTTCAGCCATTATCCTTTGGTCCGTAACTTGATGAGCTTTTAGTCAGTTCTCGGTCCTTGCTTAAGTGCTCGGTTTTATTCTTATTTATAATTTTTATCCAACTTCCTGGTTTGCTGACTTTGCCAGGAAGTTGATAATGACCCCTCTGAGGTGATGACCTCTATAAATCTATAAAAGTACGTATTTCATGGAACCCCCCCCACCTCAATAGCAGCCGTACAGTAATGTCCAGCTGTTGCCAGTCAAAATGCAAGCTGGCTGTTTTCAGGAACCGCATGGAGCAATAAAATAAGTGTTTGGAGAACTGTCTGTCCTATCAAGCTGTTGTCCTGCCTTCACAAGCACTCTTGGAGCCCCAGCATCTTGCTTTCATTTGGCTTTGAAATTCTTGAGTCAGACCGTGGTCGCATTCATCAACTTGCAGCATTGGTTGCGCAGTTCCTTGTCTCGCCCTGCGTGATGCCCCTACTGCCCATCCCGGGAATATTTAACCTTCACGGGTCTTTAAAGCAAAACTCAAGAAAAATCTATCTGGTTTGTGTTGTTGACTTAAGAGAGTTGCCCTTGACCAGTTAACATGGAACTTTTCTTCCTTGCCTTCTGCAGGACCAGGTCCTCAGGATAAAGGCGGAATATGACTCACTTGGCTAGGGTACCCTTCCTCTCTCCCCCCTGGGCCCTACTTCACTTTTTAAAAATATGTTTTAAATTCCCATTCCACCCTGGCCCGTGCATCTGGCTCTGATTTTAAGGAAGATTTAACCTGACAGGCTCAGAGTCCTTGTGGGCTAGGACCAGATATTCTAGCCTCTAATGTCATTTTATATCTGGTTATGCAAATGCTTTGGTTTTTCTCTGAAATCTTTGAAGCCTTTAAACAGTTCCTTGTGCTGTTCTAAAATTAGGCCAAAGCCTTGGTAAGTAGTAACTGGATCTCCTTTCTCCTAACCACAGCAGAGGAAGCGTTTCACTCTAAGGGAGCCTGTTCTTACCTCCCCTGGCCTGCACTTCATCCGACCGGGGTTGTTCTTTCTAGATTACTGTCAAGAATTCTGCTTTCCATGGCCTCCTGCTGGACTTGCATGGCAGCCCTCTCCAGCACTTGTTCACCCCTTTGCGAATCAGGCTGTGTACAGATGAGACCCCTTGTCTCCTGCTCTCCTCATCCCAGCAAGCCCCACTGCCTTTAGTGTTCTCTCTGACCCCTTGCTCTTGTACCCTGTGCATTGGTCTCTTAGCCCTGTCTGTTTGTTGAAGATATTTCTGCCTCCGGCTGCTACCATTTTCAACTCCTAGCTTCTTAAGGTGGTTAGCACAAAATGAAAGCTGTGGAGTCCTGCAATTTCAAATGACTTCTCTTCTCTGTGTAAGTCCTCCTGATCTCCTTTATATCAAGTGTTCTCAGGGGACGATGCATGGTGCTAAGCAATAAGTATCTACCAGCAAGCAGTGCAGTTGCTGACTTCGTGCAGTGCACAGTCTGGTTCATAAGGAAAAAGAAACGTGTGTTACAAATTCCAGGGCACTAAGACGGAAAGCGGTGGTTTCTAGGGAAGCCCTCAAGAGAAGGCGATGTTTAAACTGAGATCTCCAGTGTGCAGAGAACCAGTGGAACACATTCCAAACAGAACAGGAAGACACAGGGCGTGGGTAGGCAAGGGATTGGCCAGGGTGGGGAGAAAGCCAGTTAGTGAGTCTGAGGCAAAGGCTTGAGAAAGTGTGGCACAAAATGCAGGGCCCTGTATGTCGAGATGTGCAAGCTAAGTAATCCTAGATCCTCTGTGGAATTGTGAAGACAGTAACATACAGTTTTATAGGATGATTCTTGGGGGTAGAGAAGTGGATTAAGATGGGAAGAAACAAATCAAGAAGACCCATTGGAGGCTAGACTAACTGTTCATGAGAGAAAACACTGCCTGGGCTAGGATGGAGATAATGAGAGAGAGAAAAAGGTGTCTCTCATTTGTGATTTGGAGAAAGGATCTACAGGGTAAGAGCTTAGAGGAGGAAGAGGGGGAGGCGAAATCAAAGCTAATTTAGTTTCTATTTCATTGGGTAAATAGCCAATGGTGGTTGGTGGTCACGGAGATCTTTTTTTACGATCAGGGAGGAACAAGCTGGGCATGGAGGAGTGGAAAACTTGCCTTTCGGGTGCTTATGAGGGATCACACCAGAGGTGTCGAGCAGGTGCAGTGGGGTCTCAAGCCTGGGCACTCACAGGTGATACTTGTATATGAATGAGTATCCAGGCTCCAGCAGGTCCACATTCTGGCTTCACCACTGCCATAATTCAAGCAATTCATTAATTTACTTGTACCTCAGTTTCCACTTGTTGTAGGAGGCTGCTTGTTTGTTCCAGGCTGCTCAGCCCTGAAATAATCACACAGAAACCATATTATTTGTAATACTGTTTAGTCAATAGCTTAAGCATATTTCTGGCTAACTCTTATATCCTAAACTTACCCATCTCCATTAATCTGTGTATTGCACAAGGCTGTGGATTCCTGAATAAAGTTCTGGCATCTGTCTCCAGCGGTGCTACATGGCTTCTCACTGACTCCGCCTTTTTTTCTCCCAGCATTCAGTTTAGTTTTCCCTGCCTACCTATATTCTGCCCTGAGCAGTCTTAGGACAGTTTCTTATTAACCAATGGTGTTCACAGCATACAGAGGGGAATCCCACATCACCCACTGAAGATGACTGCAGGGATAGTCATCCAGCTTGGGTTGTGAGCAGACTTAAAGCAAGTTTTGATTCAATACCTGTGTAACCCTGTTGTTGGGTCACTGACATCTGAATGTAGGTGCAGATGGAATTACCAGGAAGACAGCTTTGGGGAACGGCAACGACGAGTGTAAGGCTGTGTATTTGTTAGAGGAGGGGACTGGTCAGATAGTGGGGGGAAGCTACAAGAGGCTGAACCACACAGATAGCCTCAGGAGGAAGAAGGGGAAGTCTGGGGAGAGAGTAGGCTGCTGCTCAAAGAGCCGTCAGAGGACAGATGTGTGGGAACTACAAGACTCCTGGTGACTTGACTTGGGCCATGACTGTGGAATCCTGAGGGCAGATTACCTGCCGTCTGTGGGTTCAGGAGTGAAAGGGAGGCAAGGAAACAGAGACTGTGTAGGTGACTCGGAGAAAGCTGGTTTTGGAAGAGGAGACAGAGGAAATGGGAAAAAACAAGATCTACACAGGAGCTCATAGAGCATGTGTGTTAGCCAATGGGGCTGAAGAGATGACGTCAGGGAGGGGTGAATGGCTGTATCTGCAATGGGGTGACCATAGCTGCTATCCTGATTGTTTGGTATGTGTCTTCTTCTTCATCAAGGACTGTAGGGCCAAGGAGCTCAGAAGGTAGGATTTACACACGTGTATACCCTTCCAAATAAGTGAAGGGAAAGGCTGGACTTGATGGTATTTGTGCAGTTACTTTAAGACACTTATCTTTCTCTCGCAGTACAAAAGTCCAGCTGACAGTACTGACAACTCTGGGAAGACAGCTTTGCACTACGCAGGTACCGTGCTTCCTCTTATTTGTCTGTTTTACTCTAGGAGACTTCCGTTGTCACTCGCCTTGCTGTTCTATTCATGGGGCTGAATTCTGTAGCTCCCAGAGGGTCCCGTTTCACTCTGTTTGTAAGTCACACACAGATTTACTAAGGAGCTCCCCTACCATTGATTTGCTGCCATGCAGCCAGTACCGTGGCGAATATATTCAACTCAGGCTGCAAGTAAGCTCAGTAATGAAGGGCGTGCTTAGCATGTGTAAGGCTCTGGTTTTAAGCTCTAGTACTAAGTACACATGCACATGTGTGCTTACATACGTGTATAGATTTTTAAATCAACTTAAAGTTCCTTTTTAAAGTAGTAATGAGAGTTGTGGATTTCAGGACTAGAAGACGCTGCTTTTTGTCTGGTTGTTTGTTTGTTTGTTTGGGGATCACAATGAAGAGCAGTTATATTTATTTACCTTTAGTTTTACTGTTTGTCACAGCTTCAAGTGACAAATGTTAATACTAAAAATTCACGGCGGTGATCACATATATAATTAATTTTATTTATTAATTTTATTTCTAGTTGTAGAAAACCCAAGTCCTGTGAGAAGCTAAATCAAATGCTTGCCTCCAGGTACTGGGAGTCGGTGGCTGTAGCTTTGGCTAACGCTGAAATTAAGCGAGTGTTTTCACACCCCTGTGGCATAGCCTCTCTCTTCTGTGCTATTCATAAGCTGGCCAGAGAGTGAAAACTTCCTTCCTGGAAGTGGTTGTCTGGGTTGTCTGTGACGGCTTGTGTTTTTCCTTCCTCAGCGGCACAGGGATGCCTTCAAGCTGTGCAGGTCCTCTGCGAACACAAGGGCCCCATAAACCTTAAGGACGCGGTATGTATCATGTGGACGCTGAGGGAATGGGGTGCGGGTTTCTAGCGAGACCTTAAAGATCTTAGTATTTGCTAAAATTATATTTCTTTACAACCAGAATTTTTTACTTTTTGGCAAAATAGTCTTATATGTCAATCCTAACCCAAATGTGAATAAAACTTCATGTCTCAGTTTATAAAGATAGAACATTTTGTATGTTACTTGTCTTGTTGCCGCAACAAAGTATGGGACAACAGCAGTTTAAGAAAGGAGGGGTTCATTTCGGCTCTCACCTTGAAGGTGCAGACCATCATGGCGGGGAAGTCAGGATAGCAGGGACTTGAGGGAGCTAGTTCCACCACCGCCAGAGTCAAGAAGCTAAGGGGGACAGATGCTGTTTCTCAACTTGCTTTCTTCCATTCTGGCTGTTACGGTGGGTCTTCCTAACACAGCTCACCTCATTTAGAAAGTCCCTCCCACAGATGTCTGTAGATTTGTCACCAAAGTGAGTCCACATCTTCTCAAGTTGACAATCCATGTGAACTTCAGAGATACCTAATTAGAAATTCTGTTGTGTTTTTTTTTCATAGTATCACCTTTGATGATTCTTAGTAGAATTTTCCAAGTTCTCTGAAGAGAACTTTTAGTCTTTGTAACTCCACTGGCCTATCACAAGAATACATATATGTGCCTGTAGCATGTTGTTCCAGGGTTTAATGACTTGCTATAGCATGAAAATTGACTTGTATGTACTTGCCCCCCATCAAGCAAATACACGTACACTTTCTGAACCTCAGTATAGGGTTAAACATCTCTATTCCAAAAGTCCCCAATACGCCACAGCCTGAAACTTGTATTTCATATACATGGCTGAAATGTGTAAACTGCAAGGTCTTTTATATGAAAAAAACTACACAAATGAATTTCATATGTAGCCTTGGGTCCTGGCCCCAGGATACTTTCTTATGTAACTGGTCCCAAATCCCCATATTCTAAAGTCTGGAATACTTCTGTCATTGCTTTGTTTTGGCTTGGGGTGATTTATTTATTTATTTATTTATTTATTTATTTATTTATTTAATGCATGAAAGTGTTTTGCCCACACGTATGTGTGGGCACCACATGTGTGCCTGGTGCCTGCAGAGGTCAGAGAGCATCAGGTCCCAGGAACTGGATTTGTAGGTGGTTGGTTATGAGCTGGGTACTCTGGAACAGCAGCAAGCGTTCTTATCCTGAGCCGTCTCTCCACCTCAGTAATTTTACTTTAACCTTTAAAGGTTTTTTAACATATATTTTTATTGGGGGGGGTGCAGCATGCATGAAATTAGAGGACATATGAGCAAGTCAGGTCTTTCTTTCCTACACGTTGGTGCAGGGGATCATACTCAGGGCTTCAGCCTGAGCAGCACTTGCCCTTAACCGCTGAGCCATTTCTCCAGCCCCCAGTTACTTTCATCTGAACACACTTAGTGTGTATTCTCTCTTACGTTACCAGGCAGAGCTAGTGATAGGTAATGGAGCAGGCAACCCAAATAGCTGTGCTTCTAGAGAAAAGAAAAAGTCGGTGAAATTGCCTAAGACAGCTAAAGTCGGTGACATTGTCTACGACTTGCGGTGAAGCGCGAGGGTGGCCCTAAGAGGGCGTGGAGTCTCACCGCAGATGAAAGGGTAGCCTAGTGGTACAAGTCATGAGAACAGTGGGGGACGGGCAAGGTATTGCAGTCCTGGTATTGGAATTGGAGTTACAGTCTGAGTTTTTCTCCTAGGATGGGAACATACCCCTGCTTGTTGCAGTACAAAATGGCCACAGTGAGGTCTGTCACTTTCTCTTGGATCATGGAGCAGATGTCAATTCCAGGGACAAAAATGGAAGGTACAACAAGTTAAGGCAGAAGTCATAACTTCAGAGATACCCATTTTTTAATGTTGTAAAGTGGTTTCCTTTTTTAACTTTCTTCCTGATAATTGAGAATCTGTTTTGACTAAGACTCTGCAATGAAACTAATTAAATATTGAACTGAATAAGCCATTTCCTGTGATTTTATTTTTCCTCCTAAACAAAACAAAAGTAAATACATTGAGTGTATTTAAAAATAATTTTAACCTGGGTGGTGGTGGCACACACTTTTAATCCCAGCAACTCAGGAGGTAAAGGCAAGTGAATCTCTGAGTTTGAAGCAGCCTGGACTACATAGTGAGTTCCAGGACAGCCACAGCTACACAGGGAAACTCTATTTAAAAAAAAAACAATAATCATAATAACAACAATAATTTTAAAGCCAGATGTGGTGGCACATGCCTTTAATGTTAGCACTCAGGAGGCAGAGGCAGGAGAATTGCTGAGTTCAGGACCATCCTGGTCTACAGAGTAAATTTCAAGACAACCAGGGATATACAGAGAAACCCTGTTTTAAAACAGCAATAATTTTAATAATGTATATCCTTTAAAATACTAGAGGTGGAAGAATCGGCCTCTAAAACAAGCTTGGTATTTACACCAATCATGGGACATTCTGTCATTGTAGACCAAGTGTGGAAGACTGTCTGTGCTGTTTGGTTAGTTATAGTTTAACGTTTTGATTTAGTCCGAAGTTTTAAAAACACCACCGTATTTCATCTTGACGGTTTTCCACTTCGTTCCCCAGAGGACTGAAGGTTTAACTGTATTTAATCCCCTCTCCTTATTTTCATGACAAACGTGTCTCAGGAAAGCATTCCAACTGTACGTCTCTTCTTCTCTAGAACCGCTCTCATGCTCGCTTGTGAAGCAGGCAGCCCTAGTACTGTGGAAGCCTTAATTAAAAAAGGTGCCGACCTGAACCTTGTAGACTCTCTTGGACACAATGCCTTATATTATTCCAAACTCTCAGAAAACGCAGGAATTCAAAGCCTTCTATTATCAAAAATCTCTCAGGATGCTGGTATGTAAAAGAAAACAGCCAATGCTGTTTTAAGTTTATCCACTCATTTTCCCCAAAAGGATCAAGGAATTCATGCAATCTGATGTGTTCTGTTATTCTTCTAAATACATGCTTGAAGGTGAAGTGTTGAATGTTGTGTGTGGGTTGTTTGTGTGTGTGTGTGTGTGTGTGTGTGTGTGTGTGTGTGTGTGTGTGTCCATCCACCCAAAATTTATAAAAGATATGAATCATTATGGTTCTCATAGTCTTTTTTTTTCTTTACTCTTTCTCTTTAGATTTAAAGACCCCAACAAAACCAAAGCAGGTATTTATCTTGGGAATGAGATGCTATCTATATTTTTTTAATTTTTGCTTGTGACAATATGAAAATGTTGAAAATAAATGCTGTGGTTCCTTAGGGCAGTGATTAAAAACTGGGTTGAAAAATTCTTAAGAAAAGACTGACGTAATTTTGAGTGAATGATCCATTGTTACATGGTGGCAAATATTTTTTAACCATTTTATTATATTGTCTCAAAAGTATGTACTTTATACTTTTTTTAATGAAGTGCAATAATAACAGACCTGTGATGCAACTAAATCTTGAAACTAAATAAAAATATTTTAAATATTACATCCTATGGGTGAATATATATACCCATAAAATTGTTAACGAATTTGTGAAAAATGAGAGATTCGGCCTTTTAATTTTAGTTGCAGCATTTGAAACTGTCATTGGTGTTACACAGGGTAGCAAGAGAGACATTTTCTTCCTGGAATTTTTTCCTCAAAGCCTGCGGGCTCTCTGTACGTCTGGCTCTTTTGTTTATTTATACACCGCGGTTTCTAAGTCATAGAAAGCAGATATTTTACAGCGGATTTATTATGTGCTAACTGTTGCTTGTGAGAAACCTTTGCATATGAAGCTCTCCTTTCCTCTCGTTCCTTCAAAGCGGGGTGGTGGGTGGTGGGTGAATGGGAGCCCGCAGAGGTGCAGAGTGCTCTCTGCATTAAGAGGGAAAGCTGACTCGGAATGCATTCTGGGTGCTGCTTTGTGACTGATAGGCATGTCGTCATTCAGTTCTGCACACCGCCTTAATCCGTTTGGTTTGGTTTGGTTTTTAAACCTTCTTGCCGTCGAAGCATGGGTTGCTGGGAAGAAAACGTAGCGAATGCATGTTCCTTATTGTCCTGCGGGCAGTGTATTTCAGACCTTGATGCAGCTAGGAATGTGTGACTGCCAGCAGGTTGTTCTCGTGTTTGCTGCAGCTACTCGCTCCAACTTTACTAACATAACTAACCCACCTCCATTCTGTGGACTGTGATAACTTTCAGCATGATCAAGTCTCTAAAATAAGCTCAGAAAGAAGTGGAACTCCAAAAAAACGCAAAGCTCCACCACCTCCTATCAGTCCTACCCAGGTAAAATCAAGAGTGAATGAACCATAAGCAAAACCAACAGCCATCCTTCTGTGTCTGGGCCTAGAGGGAGGCTGCGATACTGACGCCTAAGTGCACATTCCAAATCTCCCTTAGTAGTTTTCAGTTTCAATCTGTGGGGCTGGTTGTGTAGCATAGTATAAATACTTATCTAGTATGTCTGAGCCCCTGGGTTGGAGCTCCAGAAGAACACACGCATGCATGCACGCACGTGCACACACATGTCCACACACGCACACACTGTAAATGGCAGTGTCCGTTATTAAGCTGGAATATTGTGGGTTTCACCTATCTTAAAATTAGAATTTAGCATTATCCTTTTTTTAAAATCTCAAGGAAATTTCTTAAAGTCTTAGGACTGGAGCTTTTCCTTAAGATGGTCTCAGGTTGTCATTAGCTCGTATGAATAGCTCTAGAGAGTGCAGAAAGGATGACTAGCTAGCAAGGACTAGAGGGTGACGGGTTTTAGTTAGTTTCTTAAGATATTAATATTTGCTTTTTTACTACATTTATGGGTGGCTAATATTAAAAGTTTTTTCTGAGTATGCAATAGCAACTTTAGAGGAGCAAGTACAAAAATACGAAATATCAAATAAAAACAGGATAGCTTTTATTGCTAAGACAAGCACAGGACATGAAAAAAGATAAGATAGTGGGAGGACTGTTGAATCTGTCAGACACTTAACAAATATGTTAGCACATCCATTACTAGTGTTCTCAACCCACAGTAGAAATCTATAGATTTTAAAGGCTGATGCAGTTAGTATTGTAGCATTAAGTTGAAGTTATACTCTGAGAGCGTTCAGAAATACTCGAAGCAGCTGGACTGCCTTGAGGATTTTACTCCTGAGTTGAATGAACCTCTCCATACCTACTGCTAGATCTAACCACAGGGATTAAGCCATAGATTGTTCAGCACCTCGGAAGACAGGCTTTGAAAACACGTCCCTTATTCGTGGCTTTCTTTTTCTCTTTCAGTTGAGTGATGTGTCTTCTCCAAGATCAATAACTTCCACACCACTTTCGGGAAAGGAATCAGTATTTTTTGCTGAAGCACCCTTCAAGGTATTCCTTTTCTATGTTCCACTTTCATAGCTGATGGCCCTGCTTTAATTTATACAATACTGTGCAAAACAGATTACACTTTTTGAGTCACTATTTTATGACATTTCACCACGAAGAGCCCCTTGATTATTTTTTCTGGCATGGACAACATAAATAAATCACATTTACTAATAAAATCGTTAATTCATCGAAGCAAGAGAGTAGAACGGTGGTTCTTAGAGTTGAAAAGACTGAAGAATTTGGGGAGATGTTGCGGGGGGAATTAAAGAGCTCTGACTTGAGTTCACAATGTGTTTTAGTCTTTAAAGTTGCTGAGGGCTAAAGAGATGACTCAGTGGATAAGATACTTGTGAATGAAGAGCTGAGATCAGATCCCCAGAATGCACTGAAGGCTGGGTGCAGTAACGTGGGTCTGTTATCCTAGAATTCTCAGGGGTTCCCCTGGAACTAAAGTTGTAGACACTGATACAACCTGTGGGTACTGGGAATTGAACCCAGGTCCTCTGGTAGAGCAGCAGCTGCCCTTAACTACGGAGCCATCTCTCCAGTTAAAACCAAACTGACAGTGGTATAAATTACCTCCTTCTGGTTGGTAGCACTCATCTCACGTAATTCTCTATATGAAATAAAGCATCCTGTATTAGACACTAAGTTAGAAAAAATACATTAATTGAGACAAATGTGGTGGTACCTGAAGTACCCAGCTAAAGAGGTGGAGGCACAGAGATCAGAAGTTCAGTGCCAACCCAGTATATGGAGAGTTCATGCCTAGCCTGAGCTTTGGACTTGGCTCAGTGATCGTGTTTGCCTAGTGTGTTAAGACTCAGATCATCCTCCTCGTGTAAAGACAAAAAGGATACCGGTGGGAAAATGCTGTACCCTAATACAGAACTGCTGCAGTTTAGCTAACAGTGGTTTATTGTGCTAATATCTCCATTTTGGCAAATGTATTATGAACACAGTCAAAAAGTAGTATCTTTACCCTGATTCTGTTAATGTTAACTTTTGTGTAACTGCCTTACAAATCCAAAATTTTCCAGGTATGAAGTATATTACAAAAAATGGGAAAAGGAAGAGTAAGGGTCTGAAGAAATGGCTCGGTAGTTCAGAGCAGGTGCTGCCTTGCAGGGACCCGAGTTCCACTCCCGGCACCCATGTCAGGCCGCTCCAGGGGATCTGGTCCATAAGTGAGCTGCCACATAAACTATAATTTAAAATGTAACTAGATTAAGTTCCTTTAAAGTTACTCTGAGAGTTGTTATTTTCAAAATTACACTCCGCAGTTGCTGATATTTTCAGAATTAAACTTTATCAATTCACTGTGTCTGTTATTTGCCTAGATTTTTAGCTGTTTTTCTGTGAGATTTTTCTGCAGCAGAGCAGCACAGCTCTTCTCTCAGCAGCTCACCGAGGGAAGGCGATTTGATTCTTAACGCATAATGAGCACATTTAGGGGAATTCTTTCAGTGTCGTTTTGTGTTTCTGCACACAGGCTGAGATCAGTTCTATCCAAGAAAACAAAGACAGACTGAGCGACAGCACGACAGGTGAGGACGGGAGAACTGGTTTTCCTTCCTTTGACCACATTTAGGTTTTACATGTTTCTACACAGAGAGCAGAGGCCAGTCACGCACTCTGTGTCAGGTCGTGAGAACCAGCCCATGCCCCTACTCTGCACAGGACTGCCAGCAATGCATAGGCTATGCTGTCTGCACTGCAAGGGGCCTTAACTTACATGTTAAAGAATTAAGTTTGGATGTAAAAAAAATCATTTGTCACTATCAATGAGTAGTCTCTATAATTATGAATAGCACTAGCGGAATAGTGACATTGCCTAGAGGACTCACGGTTTCCTGTCACCTTACTGTTGGAGACATGTTCAAATACCACGTCTAGTGCCTCCCATAGGAAGAATGGAGTTATTAGACCTACTTTCCATCTTAATATTTAGTGGGTTACAAATCCGCTTTCATATTACTTTAGTCTGTGTATTTATCTTATACATTTACACTGCTTTGAGATGCAGGACCATAGGTTTTAAGCTCTCAGCTTACAGCACCACATTCTCATTCCAGAGAAACAGCAAGTTCTGTCTCCAAGACAGTTGGAACCATGCTATGACCACAACCTAACTTTAACACCACAGGCTCCAAGTATACTCAAAGAGAGCACCTGCCAGTAAAACAATACAGTCCCAGTGGCTTCACCAAGGCAGGCTTCAACCAATGTGCCTTTTAAAAGTCTCTCCTAGGACCATAATTCTGAGGTTACTCTGTTCTGTGTAGTAAAACCCTCTCTCAAAAAGGAAAAAGAAAATTAGTTCTTTTTAAAGAAGATGCTAATATTTAGACTCATCGTGTCTCAAAGAATATAGTATCTTTAGAATTATATTTCAATGATTGTACATGATTTCAAATGTCCCCTTTGCTCAACATTCAGTTCCTTAGAATATTGTACATTTTATATGTAGATGGATTTTTAAACTTTAGAAATGAAATTTTCCAATTCCTGGTAAAAATCAATTGATATAACTGAATAAATGTTACATTGGATACTTCTAAAAACATCTATTTCAGCGATTCTCAGCTTGTGGGTCACAACCCCTTTGGGGGTTGAACAACAGTCAGATATCCCACATCACATAAACCTGAAAACAAAGATTTGGGACAGACATAGAGGTGTTGCTCCACCTACAGATAGTTTTTGGAGACAGAATAATTGAAACATGTTAATTGAACCAAAGAAATGACCCAACCTCTGTATGTTTGGATGGCTATATGTGTTCCCATGCAGGCTCCATTTCACCAGGAAGGACGGGGATAGGAGGAGGGGGTGGGGGAGGAAGAGACTTGTTGGGGAGTCATTTGCAGCGTTTCCAAGCATGGTGATGACGCCTGAAGTAATCAGGGTAAGAGACAAACCAGATGCAGAGAGATCTTTGAAAGGATTCACACCTGGGACATGGGGACAAAGAGAAGTGAAAATCACTATTGGTGTGGTACTTGGGGTGAATGGCAGGTACCCAGAGCTGCCAACTGCCACAGCCTGCTGTGCAGCTGTGTCCTGAAGCACTGTGCCAGCGATTTCACAGCAGGGACACACACTGGCAGCTCACAGCCGCCATCCCTCTGCCCAGCTGCGGAGGAATTAGAGGAAAAGCACTTGGGATTTTCAAACACAGCTTTACATTTCCTTTCTTTTCTTCCAAGGTGCAGACAGCTTGTTGGATGGAAGTTCTGAGGCCGACCAACAAGATCTTCTTGTCCTATTGCAAGCAAAAGTCGCTTCCCTTACCTTACACAACAAGGAGTTACAAGATAAATTGCAGGTTGGTAAACATATCGCTGACAGGCTATCCTGTAAAGTATTGGTGTGTTCAAGGGTAGTTGGGTACATTTAGTTTTAAATAGCTACACATTTCTTCTTTTCCTGTATAGTGTTTCTTTTTTCCAATATAGTTAACTGTAAAACTCTTAATGGTTTCAGGTTATTTAACAGTGTTCACTAATTCTATTTTTGGAAATTGCTAAATTATGTATAATTATATATAGTTTAATAAGTATAGCGACATAAAACTTAAATATAGAATATAGATACAGTTTATATAAATTAAGTTAGTATATATATGTGGTATACACAGAATGTTATATGAAAAATTTCATCTATAAATTTTATATTTCCATGCTTCTATATACTATATCTTGCTTTTTTGTTGTTTGATAGTTTCACATATTTATATAGTTGGTCACTTTCACCCTCCCATTCCTCTCTCAAGCCCCTCCCCCCCTGCTGAAGCCCCACTTCCACCAAATCGCCCTCCTGCTTTCATGTCTTCTGTGAAAACCCACAGATTTTAATTATAGGTTCCTGCAGAAGCTTAGGTAGGAGGTTATTTACTGGATCAAGAGCAACTTTACCAGTGGTTATACCACTGAAGTAAAAAATGGCACCTCCTCCTCCAACAATTCTTAACAGCTAGAAGTCCCTCGGGAAGGGGTGGGGCCTCATGGGCCCTATCTGCCCAGAATGAAATGCTGAAGGGCCCAACCTTGTGTGGGTCTTGTGCAGATAATCACATCTGCAGCGCATTCCCAAATGCAGTGGCTGTTTCACGTCTTTTTGCTGCATGTCTGCCAATCAGATTCAAGGGTTTGTTTGTTTGTCTTTTTGCTGCACACTTCCCAGTCTAATTCAAGGGTTTGTTTGTTTTGTTTGTCCCCCACCCCACCCCGTTTTCCCCACTCCCAGCCCCCAGGGTTTCTCTCTGTAGCCCTAGCTGTCCTGGAAAACTAGCTCTGTAGATTAAAGGCATGCGCTACCAGCACACAGCCTGGCTCAGGTTTTCCTCTCTCTTCCATGGTGTTCTCCGAGCTTTAGAAGGAGGTGATATAGGTGTCCACCGTTCCTTATCCCTTGTACTTTGTCTAGTTATGGATTCTGTATTAACTGTCACCCACCCATCCTAAGAAGCTCCCCTGATGAAGACGGGGAATAGCACTAACCTGTGATGAATCTATGCGTATAGACATGAGCATTGAGACTGTGATTATTTAGCAAGACTCAACAATAGTAGTAGGTTCCCTCTAACCCTGGGGCCTATGTTCACAGACCAAGTGTGAGTTTCTTACTGAAAGTGGGCTTCAAATCCAGCTAGGAGCATCGTGCCTGGCATGTCAATAGCCAGGAGAAAGGAAACTTCCACCTCCTCTCCAACTTGGTTTCTCCTTATCATGTAACCAAAGGATTTTTGGCAACTGGTTCTTACCACCAAGGTCTTGTGGGTAACCAGGAGCCATGTCAATAACCTGTAATGTTTTGGGGGCTTGGGGCTTCTCTGATCAAGAACTCATAGGGAGGTATTCCATACAGCTGGCTCTGGGATTTTCATTTAATAACCTCTTGTTTCTGGCAGGAGCATTTTCCATTCATGGAGGGCACTTGTATTCAAACCTTTATTTTTTAGATTATAATTTTTAATAAGCTTATTAAATAAATATGACTTTTTCATGTGTCCTTAGTTTTGTCTACTGATTCGTCCTTTTCCCCCCTTGTCCATATCCTCCTGCCCGCCTCCTCATTCAGAAGACCTTTACACATTGAGATTTTATACTTACATTTTTTAATGTATATAGTAATAGCCATTGATTAGTAAAATTGATCTCTAATCATCTTAAGAACCTGGTGGAAAATAACTATACAGTGCCTTGGGCAATTGAAATGATAAAACAAAAACAAAAATTTGAAATGATATAAAAAAAACAAAGAAAAATTTGAATTGGAGGTTCTACAGATGAAACAGTTAAAATGTTTTAAAATTACAGAAATGATCTGTGCTCATAGAACACGGAGTTCTTGCACCGTCGGTCTGCCTCCAGTGCCACAGACCATGTGTTTGCATGATCCAGGAGAACACATGCAGAATGATCACCCTGCTCATCCATACCTAAACCTCAGGTTGTCCCTCGCATTCCAGTGTGCACACCTAGCCACTCCTCAGTGTAACTGTCATTCCTTGTTTCTTTGCCAGGCCAAGTCACCCAAGGAAGCTGAAGCAGACCTGAGCTTTGAGTCTTTCCATTCCACTCAGACTGACCTGGCCCCCTCCCTGGGCAAGTCTAGTGAAGCCCCTTCCTCAGATGCCAAATCATCACCACCTGTCGAGCATGTTGATGTCAGAATCCAGCAGCTACAAGACAGTCTGCAAGCTTTGCAGAGGCAATTGGAGAGTTCTGAAGCAGAGAAGCAGCAGCTCCAGGCCGAACTCCAGTCCCAGAGGACAGACCTGAGGTGCCTGAACAGCGCAGAGATTTCAGAGAACGGCTCTGACCTCAGCCAGAAACTCAAAGACACTCAGATCAAGTATGAGGAGGCCATGAAAGAAGTCCTGAGTGCGCAGAAGCAGATGAAACTGGGCCTCCTCTCCCATGAGAGTGCAGATGGCTATTTGCAACTCCGAGAGCCGGGGGTTGCTGATGGCGAAGTTGGCATTCTAAAGCAGAACCTGCAGAACGCGCTGGAAGAAAGTGAAAGGAATAAAGAGAGGGTGAGAGAGTTAGAAACAAAGCTGGCGGAGAAAGAGAAGGCTGGGGCCGCTAAGCCACCTGCAGAAGAGTGTGAGGAGATGAAAAGCTCATACTGCGCTGTCATCGAGAATATGAATAAGGAGAAGGCGTTTTTGTTTGAGAAGTACCAGCAGGCCCAAGAAGAAATCATGAAACTAAAAAATACACTCAAAAGTCAGATGCCACAGGAAGCCCCTGATGACGCTGGGGACATGAAAGAGGCCATGAACAGGATGATAGATGAACTCAATAAACAGGTGAGCGAGCTGTCGCAGCTGTACAAAGAAGCCCAGGCAGAGCTAGAGGATTATAGGAAGAGGAAATCTCTAGAAGATGCAGCTGAATATATCCACAAAGCCGAGCATGAGCGGCTGATGCACGAGAAAAACCTGTCCAGGGCGAAAGCGGAAGAAGCACTGTCCGAAATGAAGTCACAGTATTCCAAGGTGTTGCACGAGTTGACGCAGCTCAAACAGCTGGTAGATGCTCACAAGGAGAACTCTGTGTCCATCACAGAACATCTGCAGGTGATAACCACGCTGCGGACAACGGCCAAAGAGATGGAAGAGAGAATAAGCAACCTCAAAGAGCACCTTGCGAGCAAGGAAGCCGAAGTCACAAAGCTGGAGAAGCAGCTCCTGGAAGAGAAAGCTGCCATGACCGACGCCATGGTCCCCAAGGCTTCCTATGAGAAGCTCCAGGCATCCTTAGAGAGTGAAGTCAATGCGCTAGCAACGAAATTAAAGGATTCGGTGAAAGAGAAAGAGAAAGCCCACTCCGAGGTCGCCCAGGTTCGAAGTGAGGTCTCACAGGTGAAGAGGGAAAAGGAAAACATCCAGACCCTCTTGAAATCCAAAGAG
The DNA here is from genome assembly GCF_037038515.1 of Microtus pennsylvanicus. Taxonomy (NCBI): domain Eukaryota; kingdom Metazoa; phylum Chordata; class Mammalia; order Rodentia; family Cricetidae; genus Microtus; species Microtus pennsylvanicus. The sequence continues at coordinate 26,713,592 of NC_134584.1, forward strand.
CAGGAAGTGACTGAACTTGTGCAGAAATTCCAGCGTGCTCAGGAAGAACTTGAAGGGATGAAAAGATGTTCTGAGACCTCTTCAAAGCTGGAGGAGGATAAAGATGAAAAGGTCGGTGAAGGTTCCTTGCTGTTAGGTTTCTGGCACTGAGTCCTCATAAGGCCCTTCCGATTTTCCTGTTCTAAACCTTTACAGAATGTGTTGGTAACAACCTGCATGAATACTCAGCCATCACCAAAACCACATTCATAGCAGGAAGAGCCAAGTATGGCAATAGACACCTGTAAACCCAGCACTTATAAATTGAAGGCTACCCTGGGCTATATAGTAAGACTCTTATCTTTCAAGTAAAAAGGATTTAGGATTTTTTTTAAAGATTGATCTGAAAACGCAACAGTACAGGTGCACTCATACACACAAATTAGAAACAGTAATGATTTACTACAAGCTTTGCTATTGTCTTCAGGTTGCTACTGTTGTGATCCTTCTCAAAACGCCCCACAGGCTTGCCTGATCCTATGGAGGCGTTTTCTCAGCTGAGGCTCCCTCCTCTCTGATGACTCTAGCCGGTGTCAAGTTGACAGAGAGCTAGCCAGTACAGCTAGTATTAGGGATCCAGGACAAGTGTGACGGGTCTCCTCGCCACCCGAATCACCCACCGCAAACACTGTTTTCCCCATCCCAGTTTTCGGAGGTATACAGATATAGAGTGATTGGTTGGAGGGAGCCAGCAATTTAGAGGTGCTTCTGGGTGTGATACAGAGGATGGAAGGAAGCAAAAAGAAGAGAGTTCAGGATCATCCTGTACCTGGATTTTCTCCCTTATGCTCTGAATGGCGTTAGAACCCGATTCGTCTTTCACCTGGGACTGCTGGGGCGACGTGAGAAATTGAGTTTACTCTATAGCGAGATGTCTAGAGGGGTTAGGGCTCCTTAGACTGACTGGTTGTCCATTTCGTTGGGAGAGCATGCAGAGCTTTAAGGAGCAGTCTAGGAGTTAAGCCCTCTGAGTATTTGGCTTTGTAGATGATGAAGAGTCACTTCTGGATTCAGAAGGAGCTAACGTTCCCTGTGTTACAAGGCAGATGTGGCAGATCTGTATTTGAACAAACAGTGTACTATATTTCTACTGCACCCCTTTCAAAGTAAGAAAAGAACTTTGGTGTTGTAGCTTTTCCTACCCTCGTACACTTAAAACACAATGGGCCTTATCTGAATGCACAGACTCCAAGGTCTTAACTGGTTTGTCTGAATTTGTTATGCTTTATTTTACAAATTTCCTTGAGCCGGGCGGTGGTGGTACATGCCTTTAATCCCAGCACTTGGGAGGCAGAGGCAGGCGGATCTCTGTGAGTTCGAGACCAGCCTGGTCTACAAGAGCTAGTTCCAGGACAGGCTCCAAAACCACAGAGAAACCCTGTCTCGAAAAACTAAAAAAAAAAAAAAAAAAGCGAATTGGACCAGCTATTCAAAGAAATGACTAATGTTGGAGGCCTAGAAATCTCTAGAATCTCGCTTCTGCAGATAGATTATTAGCCTACTAATTTAATTTTTCTTTCTCCCCAGATAAATGAGATGTCGAAGGAAGTCTTGAAGTTGAAGGAGGCCCTCAACAGCCTCTCACAGCTCTCCTACTCCACAAGCTCATCCAAGAGGCAGAGCCAGCAGCTGGAAGTGCTCCAACAGCAGGTGAAACAGCTCCAGAACCAGCTAACGGTGAGCGTGCTTCTTTTCTTGGCCTCTCGAGTTGCATACCAGCTCAGCTGGCCATGGCAAAAGAGATAGTCCAGCGAGCAGTGGACTCCAGACTCTATCAGTAGAGTCAATGTGATGGGTAGATGTATCTGTCACTGAGAAGGGAAAGTCAGGAGAGCGAGCAGATACTCACGTCCCTCATCCACTGCTTTTTCGCTCCCATCTTTCTGTGATGGCCATGCCTCAGCTCTGGCAGTGCTAAGAGCATCTTGTTGTAGGGGGTCAAGTTCTTAGGTAGTTGTGTATCTACATATTTGAAGACACTTCCTGCTTTTTCTGCTTATTTTACTACCCAGAAGGCCCACTTATATTTTTGTTTCCTTTGGCTATTTCAACAAATTCCAGCCTTGTTTACAAACAAAGTAGTTGTAGAGACCAGAATGCTAAGAATCGGTTCCATTGGACTACCATCAGAGCACAGCAGGGCTGCTCCTTCATGGGACTAGATAGGTGTCCAGTAGGGCTGAAATACCACATCGGGGGATCAGGCGGAACCCAGGACACGCCAGAGAGAGGGGTGTGGTGAAAGGATGTGCTTTCTGCTCAAAGTCAGAGGTGGGAACGAGAGACAGGACTGGGACCATGAAAATGAGGAGCAGCATTGCAGGGCATGTTAGGAAGCTGATGAAAACTGGAGAGGCTGGGCTGTTACGTGGATCCTTCACTCAGATATTAAAGACAACCAGGGGATGACAGAGGAGGATTAGAAAGGAAGCTACTGGCGGAGATTACGCAGAGCAGATGTAGTGGCGCACACTTGTAATCCTGGCATCCTAACACTCAGGAGGCTCAGGCAGATCACCGTGAAGGTGAAGCCAGTGTGGGATGCGTAGTGAGTCCAGGCTAGCCTGAGCTACATGGGACGACTGTCTCAAACCAGCCTTGTAGCATGAACATCAAAGCTTCAGGCATGGCAATGGACAAGCTAGCTCAGATGCTGACACTGGTGAGGAGAAGAGAAAAGGTATTGATGAGCAGGTGTAGGTTTGTTTAGGTAATTCATATTTTATGGTTTTCATTTGCTTAATAGAGAGAAGGGACTCATTCTCTTCGATTAGGTGAGAGGTGGCTGTTGACCATAGGAACAGTCATTGGGGGAAACTGTAGTTCTAACTTAGCAAGGAACAATGAATGCAGCAGCAGCAGTCATGAAGACCCTTGAGACTGAGACCATTCCTTGTTTGTGTCCTTGGTACAGATAACTAAATAGCTGAACTTCTTGGAGACTACAAGGCATTATCTGTGTACAGTACCTCCATTAAAAATGAATAGATTTTATCTTCAACTAAGTGAATGCCAATTTAGTAATTATAAATTTGCAAATTAAACACAAATAAACAACTTAAGATCTCTTAAAATGAAGTATACCCATAGCTCAACAACTCTGAAATACTTTCATTTTGCCTTTCATCTATTTTCTTACAGCATTCGCTTACAGTGACTCTCTCTCTCTCTCTCTCTCTCTCTCTCTCTCTCTCTCTCTCTGTGTGTGTGTGTGTGTGTGTTAAATTGGGATGGTAATAAGTACTTTTTCCACGGCTGTTCTTCTAGTATTGGCATACTAAGATATCTAGAATAGTGACAAGCATTTAGAAACACAAACCAGTGAATTTAACAAATCTAGAAGCTTTCTGTGCTAACATACGGATGCAGATGTGTACCGCCTGAGTGGTCCACCTGAGTGACAGATGTGTAGCACCTGAGTGACAGCTTTTCATACGTAATATCTGCATCTTCAAAGACCCCTAAGCTCATTAGTAATGTCAGGTTGTCTCTTTCAGGAATGTAAGAAACAACATCAGGAGGTCATATCGGTTTATAGAATGCATCTTCTGTATGCTGTTCAGGTATGGTAACACCAGAGGCATCCTGAAGAAATCTGTCATCCTAGCCAAGCAATGTCACACACCTGTCATCCCTGAAATTTAGAGATAGAGGCAGAAGGACCAGGAGTTCATTGCCATCCTTTGCTACGTAGTGAGTTTGAGACCAGCCTGGGCTACATGCAACCCTGTCTCAATAGTAACAGTAATAAATGGGGCAGCAGGTGTTGCCCAGAGTGCCACCGTCAGATTAGCAGGATGAACTAGAATTAGAGGAGTCTCCTTTTGGGGAAACCTCAAATGCCTTTTGCGTAAGATTTTGTGTCAAGCCTATGCCTTGCCTACTGGTGGTGGGTTCATTATTTACTAAGGGGGAATTATCACTAAGAAAGATGTATCTGTCTTTCCCTATCAGGAAGACCCAGGCTTTATTTAATAAGGATGCCAGTGTCTTCAGATACCCTTCAGCCCTGCCTTGCCATTGTGTTTGCTTCTGGCTAGCTGGGCTCACACAACTAAGACCACAGGTACCCTTTACTGAGGATTTGGGTAGATTTAGTCACCTCCCAGAGGAGAAGCAGGGAGCTCTCTTTGATTCAACTCCTCATGGAAATGTGAGAATTGATAGCACTGATATTCTTCTGAACACTGTGGGGAGTTAGGAAAAGGCTGAGTCTCAGCCATCTCGCTCCCCAGGGAAGAAGGTGCCAAGATCTAAGGAAGTTCTAATGCGTATTGTCTGTGTGAATTTTCTAGGGCCAAATGGATGAAGATGTCCAGAGAGTCCTGAAGCAGATTCTCACCATGTGTAAAAACCAGTCCCAGAAGAAGTAAACCGGACGCATTGGCAGGACTCCGCCCCTTTTGTCGCCTGTTTTTGTGTTAGATCTGGAGTTGTCGCCGACCACTGCCATTGTTCTTATCCATGGTGTGCACTGTGACCTAGCGCAGCTTCTTTTCCAGAGGTTTCTGGGGACTAGCCCCAGGAGAAGATGCTCTCCTCAGAACTGCGTGGGTACTTCAGACCAGCAGAGGTGATGGTCCCTGTCATCTCTTCAGAATCTACAGCTGGGATCAGCTATGCCCCAAACTCTGCCCTGCCTTCCTTGGTACCTGGCTATCTGAGTGATGTCCCTGAGTTAAAGGGTGCATAGTCCTTGCTCTCTGCCCTTGGGCCATGCCATTCAGCATGGGGGAACATCTTTGCCCTTCCCCAACCACGATTTAATTTCTAACCAAATTAGAATAACATTAGAAGTGAGTATTTAAGATCCTTTATCCTGTGGATTTAAAAATGCAGATTCCATCTTTCTCCCTCCAGCTGCCTTACACGTCCTTGCCCTCTTTGTTGGTCTCACAGTTTGGTGAGAACTGCTAACTGAACTACAAGTTTCAATCCGAGGGTGAACGGTTCTTAAAGGTTTCTAAGTAAATCAACATATTGCAAATTTCCTATGCAAACTTGACTCCTGCTGTTATCCACAAAGCTCAGGAAATCCAAATATTTGTGTTTCAGCAAAGGACAGTAAACCATGTGTTTACAGCCAAAAGAAATGCCTCATGGTTCCTAACCTCAACTTTTTTAAAAGGTTTTTTTTTCTCTATGATATTTTTATTGGCATTTAAAGATGTTTTCATAGCTAAACCCCGAAGTGAGATTAGATTATATTAACAATATTTTTAGATAACCATGCTTAAGATTTCTTAAAAATGTCACTTTTTCCTCAAAAATTTTCAGCTATAGCAGAGGGCCAGTTATATATTCCAAACTCAACATGAGCTGCCAACAGTACCCCTAGAATTTTCTAGTCTACTTATGAAGTCCTTCTTTTGCCAGTTGACTATCTGTAAACACCCCAAACTCTAGCTCCCCATAAATGATTCCTGGAACGACTATTAGTTCCAGCCAGTGTCTTCATGTTGAAAGTAAATGCCCGGCATGGTAACATGGTGCACAGCAAAAGTCTTGAGGGAAAATATGTCTGTTGACTTTCAGGTTAAAGTAACGTTTGACTTGCTTGCAGCTTCTCCTATGGCCCCGATCATGAGGGAGCTAAGTGGGATGCAGAACTTTTAGTACGTTGCTAAGGGTAGAGGCCCACTCTGACAGGTTCAGTGGACGGCGGGGCTGCCTAGGCTCTGAGGCGCATGGCTGAACTGCCTGTGTTCATCTGTATTAGGTAAAGACCAAAGCCAGCCAAACAAAAGTGGCTTCAGGTTGGTGGTGTTCCTTTTCTTGAGTTGTCTAATTACAGTTCAGCATTTCTCAAAAGTGCTCCAAAGAAATGTGAAAGGATTTGTCTCAGAACTTAAGGAGTTACAAAGCCACCTCCCCTGGTGCCCACCCCACAGGATTGCTGCAGAATGTAAAACTTGAGACATTTTGTAGGATGCCTGACAACATGTAGCCTTTTTCTTGTTTCAGGATGCATATTTATTACAAGTATTCTGGTTAAATATTGAAAAGATATATGCTGTAGTTTAGCATTTTTATCTTTGTAATTTTCAGAAACTCTTGCAGAAAATAAACCTGGTTCATTTTTTCATCCCTTTTGTCAATTTGCGGTGTATTTGTGAGCAGATCTGTAGCTCCAGTTGATTGGCTTAATAGCGCCTGGGTGTGATGGTTTTTACATCCCGCTCCATCCTTGACCAGTGGGAGCTGTCCCCGCCATACCACATAAGATGACATCATCCTGCCTACAGGCTCCTGGGTTCATCCTGAACTCTGTTCCATTCAGGCCAGTTTGGGGCATTTTGTGTCATATTTCTTTAATTCAAAAGTACTTGTTATATATACTAGATATTTTCCTGCTTCTATCTCCTTTATTTTTTTCTCTTATTTTATTTTTAATTTATTTATTTATTTATTAAAGATTTCTGCCTTCTACCCGCCACCGCCTCCCATTTCCCTCCCCCTCCCCCGATCAAGTCCCCCTCCCTCATCAGCTCAAAGAGCAATCAAGGTTCCCTGCCCTGTGGGAAGTCCAAGGACCACCCACCTCCATCCAGGTCTAGTAAGGTGAGCATCCAAACTGCCTAGGCTCCCCCAAAGCCAGTACATGCAGTAGGATCAAAAACCCATTGCCATTGTTCTTGAGTTCTCAGTAGTCCTCACTGTCTGCTATGTTCAGCAATGAACATGCTTTTTCAGACCCAGGCCAGCTGGTCTTAGTGGGTTCCCAATAGAACATCCCCATTGTCTCAGTGTGTGGGTGCACCCCTCGTGGTCCTGAGTTCCTTGTTCGTGCTCTCTCTCCTTCTGCTCCTGATTTGGACCTTGAGATTTCAGTCCGGTGCTCCAATGTGGGTCTCTGTCTCTGTCTCCTTTCATCGCCTGATGAAGGTTAATATTCAGGAGGATGCCTATATGTTTTTCCTTGGATTCACCTTCTTATTTAGCTTCTCTAGGATCGCGAATTATAGGCTCAATGTCCTTTATTTATGGCTAGAAACCAAATATGAGTGAGTACATCCCATGTTCCTCTTTTTGGTTCTCCTTTATTTTTTTAAGTTTTTTAAAATGTAAATACATCCTCCTATTTTATTAATAAGAATAATTCAATTCTAGGGGATTTGGAGACTATTTTGGTGGTCGGGAAGTAGAGGCAGAAGAATCAGGAATTCAAGGAATACCTTCTTTAGTTGCATAATGAGAGATTCTGTCTCTAGAAGCAAAGAAAACAAAATATCAAACCTCTTGTAGGACCTTAAAATCAAAATATCCAATGAGAAATAATTCAAGTAGTGGTGTTATTTATCATACTATAACATCATCAATTCCCTCTACTCATAGTTGGAGTCTTCCTTCTCTGCCACAGCTGTTAATGATGCAATATATTATACATTGAAACTTGATTTCAAGAGAAGCATGTGTGTGATACTCAGTTTGCTTACTTGAACCTTTAATGTTCCCCTCCCTCCACCACCACTATCTCCTAAAAAAGTAAAAAAAAAAAAAGAAAAAAAGAAAAAAGAAAGAAAGAAAAGGTAAAGGCAATTGGAGTTATTTCTATTTTAGGTTATCAAATACATGTTCCCCAAGAGAACAGTTGACATCACTGGAACCAATCCACCAACTCAGACGATGATGTCATGTGGACAGATTACTGGGCAGGGGATATATCCCTCCATGGTTAGGTGTCAGGCTACAACTTGGATAATTAAGTAAACTAAAAACAGACCTTTCTCTTCTGGCTCCCAGCCCTCAGCTAACCTCTCCAGAAACCACAACTATTAAATGGGTGACCTGAGACAGTCTTATGTAGGAATGTATTTTAATATGGAGATTCTTTCTAACTGCAGGACAATATTTCCTAGTGCTGTGATTTGGTTAACTGCAGGCTCGATGATGAGTCTTTAGTCTGTTAAACACCTTGTGGCTGTAAAAAGTGGTCCATCTTATGCACTTACAAGTGAGGACTTTGCAGGTAATTTTCAAGTAGACCATTTTTACTCTACCTTCCCATTATAATCCTGGCAATATGGAGAATAAAGTATTGTTGACATCATCATATTAGTGAGAAAGAATAGTCTTATCCTTCATAGTGGATGAATCATAGAATATTTGTTCTTCTATAAACTGTTAAGACAGGCTCCAGAGCCCTCAATAACTAAATCCACTCGTCCTAAGATAAACATATGATACACTGTGGGGAGAACCTCCCAAACATGTTGAAGCACAACTTTTTGCACTCTGACAGCTCTGGACTGCTGGGTGCTGACAGCAGCAGAAACGCTGCCCAACAGTGATGGAGGTGATGCTCTTTGAGCAAAGTTAAAAAGCCGACTGCAAGACAAAGAGCCGGAAAGGGCAGCAGACTCGGGAAGAAGTGGGAGATTTCCGCCAGCAGTTCAGGGCTGAGAGCTGTTGAACATTACAAAAGGGCATGGGAGACTGGAGAAATCAAAGACCAAAATGAGCTATCATGATGGCCACCACAAATAGTATTTGAAAGCAAATAGGGAATGAGTTCTGACCTATGGAGAGGCTTCCAGAAGGACTTATGTCCCAGGAGATGGGAGTGAGTAAGAATGAAGAGAATCCTTCATTTTTATTATAAGACAGGCCCTAAAAGAGGAAGAAAACACGGTTAAGAGTTTACTGTCTACCGGATTGTACAAGATGTATGGGAAAGAGAAAAGAAAAGGCCATAGCCAGAAAAGATAGGTAGTAAAAGCTCCCAATGTGTTACCTCTAGAAGTTTTGGAAGCTGTGCGTTTAAGTCATGTCAATTCTGGTAGGAAGAATAAGTTTTCTCCAAGAGGTCTATTTATACAAACAAACTTTGAAATCTGTGGTGTTTTGAAAGAAGATGGCTCCCATAAGGAGTAGCACTCTTAGGGGGTGTGGCTTTTTTGGAGTAGGTGTGGCCTTGTTGGAGTAAATGTGTCACTGAAAAGTAAATGTGGACTTTGAGGACTCCTATGCTCAAGCTATGCCCAATGTGGCACACAGTTCACTTCCTGTTGCCTGTGGATCAGGAGGTAGGATTCTCAGCTACCTCTCCATGCATGCTGCCCTACTTCCTACCATGATGACAATGGACTAAACCTCTGAAACTGTAAGCCAGGCCCAATAAATGTATTCCTTTAAAAAAGGTGCTGTGATCATGCTGTCTCTTCACAACAATAGAAACCCTACCTAAGACAGAATCTATATGAATAAGTTGTTCTGTACAGGGAAGAGGATAATTTAAATGGCTTATTAGTTGACCATCAGATTGTCCTGGATGATCATTAGGATGGGCCTACTCTAACTCCAGAACTCCTAGAAGTATTCTGATAGCATATATTTATTTGTGTTTGAGTTTGTGAATATATATGTGTGTGTGTGTGTGTGTGTGAACCTGTGTGCCATAGTGCAACATGTGGAAGCCAGTGAACACTTTGTGCTCTCTGGCTTCTGTTCTCTCCTTTGATCGTGTGGGTCCTTAGGAGTAACTCAGGTCGTCAGGTTTGGCAGCTCGCACCTTTACCCACTGAGCTCCATCATGCCAGCTCACCAGGCATCCTTTAAAGTGGAGGAAAGAACAGGAACTCAAGGGAACTTTGAACATACTGCCTCAATAGCTTTGAAAGCAGAAGGAAAAAAAACATAGCTAAAATGGCTGTCTTCTGTGCATTCTTGCCCAGTTACACAAAATTTGGTCTCCAAAATTGTAGGTGTTTTTTTTTTAAGCCAGTAAGTTTGTTACAGAAATGAGAGGGAACTGATAACAGTCCTTACACTTGACTGCATATATTAAATGCTATTGATAACATACTGTTCACAAGGTGCGTCAAACTGATCCTGCCACCTTGTAGGTATTGAGGAATCACCAGGTAGGTGGGAAAATTGCCTACAAGGCCTTGTTGCCCTGTTTCTTTCCCCATCCAGTGTTGCAGAATGTTATTTTATGTGTGTTGCTTTTGTTTACACTGCATTTGTTTAACTCTGTCACACTGTGATTCTTTGCCTGACTAAAACACCTAATGGTCTAATAAAGAGCTAGACAACCAATACTGAGGCAGGAGCAAGGATTGGTTCAGAGTGAAATAAGGTGTGGTGGTTTGAATAAGAATTGTAGTAATAAGGGGCGGCGGGGCTGCGTCCCCAACACCCCAAGCCGCCTGCCCTGCCCGGCTAGCTTATGCCCCGAAATAATTACACAGACACTGTATTCTTTTAAACACTGCTTGACCCATCTCTATCTAGCCTCTTCTAGGCTAACTCTCGCACCTGGACTAGCCCATTTCTTATCATCTGTGTAGCACCGGTCTTACCAGGAAGATTCTAGCCTAAGTCCATCTTGGGTCGGAGCTTCAGAGCTTCATCGCGTGTGTCTGCCCAGGAGCCGGGAGCATGGCGGACGTCTGCTCCCGAGAAGAGCGCTGTGGAGTCTGAGCTCACTTCCTCTTCCTCCCAGCGTTCTGTTCTGTCTACTCCTCCCACCTATCTTCTAACCAATGAGATGGGCCAAGGCAGTTCCTTTATTGCTTAGCCAATGAAATCAACAGATTGACATATGACACTCCCACATCACTTCCCCTTTTTCTGTTTAAACAAAAAAGGCTTTAACTTCAACCTAGCAAAATTACATATAACAAAACAGTTATCAAGTAAAAGTTACATCAGAAACATTTATACATATAACAAAATTGACCTTAAATCTCTATCAATGCAAATTATTCATACCTATATCATTTCCCCCTTTAAATGTAAAAGAACATTTATAAATAATATTTTGGGAACATGGGCGCAGTTTTTTCTCTCCAAACTGCTTCCTGCTGAATGGGGGCGCTGTTAATCAGATCATTTAGGGTGTAACCTGTGTGCCAGGTTTATCTCAGTTGGCAGTTGAGTGACGTAATTTTTTGAGGGCGTTCACAGGAACATTTCAGGAGGTCGTGGTCTATCATACCAAATCGGGATAGAAGAAATCCAAAGGGTCTGGTCCTCTGTGAAAACAAAAGAAGACTCTCTCCAAAGCATCATATCCTTAGACCCAAATTCTGATATCATACCCTCATGATATCCGTTCTGGTTCCACTGGGCAGCCCATATAATGAAATGTCTCTCTGTACTTAGCTCCTTCACAGTCAAAAATTTTAAAGAAAACACAATGTACATAATCCAGACTTTCTGTGAATTTTTCATTTTTACGCGGCTTATTTTTCTTTATTTTAATCTCTTAACTATCTGTACTCTGTCTCTTTAAAGACTTTACTTTTACTTTTTTCTTTTTAAACCATTAACTTTATTCTCTATATTCTTTTTCTTCTCTCTCCCAAGCCTACGTACATTCATCCAACAGTGTGACTCATTTAGTGGTCTGAATCTGTCCTATTGTGAATCTGCAATTTTTTACTATCCAGGAGCACTTTTGATTTGTGCCTTTAAATCACTAGACGCTTAAGAATCTAAGCTGTGACATTCCTAGGTTAACTTTTTGCTTTTTGAGCATATATCTGTAGACCAGTAGACCAGGCTGTCTTTGAACTCTCAGAGATCCGCCTGTCTCTGCCTCCCAGGCATTGGGATTAAAGGTGTTTGGTACTACACCTTGAACTCACAGAGATCTGTTCGTCTCTGCCTTTTAGGCACTGGGATTAAAGGCGTGTGCTACCACACCTTGAAGTCACAGAGGTCTATCTCCCTCTGCCTCCCAAGTGTTGGGATTAAAGGTGTGTACACACAACAACTCTCTTCCTTTTTTTTTTTTGTTTTTTGCTTTAAGAACTTCAACTTTCAGCTTGCATATATTTTAACACACTTTAAACCATTCAGAAGTTTTCTCTGTCTTTGAATCTCTCTTTACTGTATATCTCTCTTTTTCTGACCACGTGAGTCTTTAATTTACCGAGCAATATCAGTAGGACTAAAGGCGTGGCTTTGCCAGCTAGATCCAGTCCATTCCTTAGCTTTCCAGCCTCATGGCTGGTATACAGGCTGCAGCCATGTTTATAGCCACACCTGACGTTTCAAGGTCCCTGCCCGCCAGCGAGCTACAACAGACAACACTCAAGTCCTCTCTTGGTAGCCGGCCCTCCTGCCTCAAACAGTCAGAGTTTGCCCTGGCAGGACAGCCCAGAAAGCCGGCATTTTTAAACAGCGCAGCTTTTTTCCTGCTACGGCTGAAAACTGAAAAGCATGTGTTCAGCTTTTCGTCAACACCGTTTAAGTGTTTCGTGGCAGGACCTCTTAATGAGCTGCAGGGTTTTGCAGCTGAAGCTGAGTCAGGAAGCCTCTCTTATATGAGAGCGCTTGCTTGCCTCTAGCAAGCAGAGCAGACCCAAGAAATTGCCATAAGAAACAGGCTTTACTCTATTCTTTTCCAAGCTTTCTCAGGCTTTCTGTGGACTCAGTAAGCCACACGTCTGGGCGTCATTTGTAGTAATAAGGGGCGGCGGGGCTGCGTCCCCAACACCCCAAGCCGCCTGCCCTGCCCGGCTAGCTTATGCCCCGAAATAATTACACAGACACTGTATTCTTTTAAACACTGCTTGACCCATCTCTATCTAGCCTCTTCTAGGCTAACTCTCGCACCTGGACTAGCCCATTTCTTATCATCTGTGTAGCACCGGTCTTACCAGGAAGATTCTAGCCTAAGTCCATCTTGGGTCGGAGCTTCAGAGCTTCATCGCGTGTGTCTGCCCAGGAGCCGGGAGCATGGCGGACGTCTGCTCCCGAGAAGAGCGCTGTGGAGTCTGAGCTCACTTCCTCTTCCTCCCAGCGTTCTGTTCTGTCTACTCCTCCCACCTATCTTCTAACCAATGAGATGGGCCAAGGCAGTTCCTTTATTGCTTAGCCAATGAAATCAACAGATTGACATATGACACTCCCACATCACTTCCCCTTTTTCTGTTTAAACAAAAAAGGCTTTAACTTCAACCTAGCAAAATTACATATAACAAAACAGTTATCAAGTAAAAGTTACATCAGAAACATTTATACATATAACAAAATTGACCTTAAATCTCTATCAATGCAAATTATTCATACCTATATCATTTCCCCCTTTAAATGTAAAAGAACATTTATAAATAATATTTTGGGAACATGGGCGCAGTTTTTTCTCTCCAAACTGCTTCCTGCTGAATGGGGGCGCTGTTAATCAGATCATTTAGGGTGTAACCTGTGTGCCAGGTTTATCTCAGTTGGCAGTTGAGTGACGTAATTTTTTGAGGGCGTTCACAGGAACATTTCAGGAGGTCGTGGTCTATCATACCAAATCGGGATAGAAGAAATCCAAAGGGTCTGGTCCTCTGTGAAAACAAAAGAAGACTCTCTCCAAAGCATCATATCCTTAGACCCAAATTCTGATATCATACCCTCATGATATCCGTTCTGGTTCCACTGGGCAGCCCATATAATGAAATGTCTCTCTGTACTTAGCTCCTTCACAGTCAAAAATTTTAAAGAAAACACAATGTACATAATCCAGACTTTCTGTGAATTTTTCATTTTTACGCGGCTTATTTTTCTTTATTTTAATCTCTTAACTATCTGTACTCTGTCTCTTTAAAGACTTTACTTTTACTTTTTTCTTTTTAAACCATTAACTTTATTCTCTATATTCTTTTTCTTCTCTCTCCCAAGCCTACGTACATTCATCCAACAGTGTGACTCATTTAGTGGTCTGAATCTGTCCTATTGTGAATCTGCAATTTTTTACTATCCAGGAGCACTTTTGATTTGTGCCTTTAAATCACTAGACGCTTAAGAATCTAAGCTGTGACATTCCTAGGTTAACTTTTTGCTTTTTGAGCATATATCTGTAGACCAGTAGACCAGGCTGTCTTTGAACTCTCAGAGATCCGCCTGTCTCTGCCTCCCAGGCATTGGGATTAAAGGTGTTTGGTACTACACCTTGAACTCACAGAGATCTGTTCGTCTCTGCCTTTTAGGCACTGGGATTAAAGGCGTGTGCTACCACACCTTGAAGTCACAGAGGTCTATCTCCCTCTGCCTCCCAAGTGTTGGGATTAAAGGTGTGTACACACAACAACTCTCTTCCTTTTTTTTTTGTTTTTTGCTTTAAGAACTTCAACTTTCAGCTTGCATATATTTTAACACACTTTAAACCATTCAGAAGTTTTCTCTGTCTTTGAATCTCTCTTTACTGTATATCTCTCTTTTTCTGACCACGTGAGTCTTTAATTTACCGAGCAATATCAGTAGGACTAAAGGCGTGGCTTTGCCAGCTAGATCCAGTCCATTCCTTAGCTTTCCAGCCTCATGGCTGGTATACAGGCTGCAGCCATGTTTATAGCCACACCTGACGTTTCAAGGTCCCTGCCCGCCAGCGAGCTACAACAGACAACACTCAAGTCCTCTCTTGGTAGCCGGCCCTCCTGCCTCAAACAGTCAGAGTTTGCCCTGGCAGGACAGCCCAGAAAGCCGGCATTTTTAAACAGCGCAGCTTTTTTCCTGCTACGGCTGAAAACTGAAAAGCATGTGTTCAGCTTTTCGTCAACACCGTTTAAGTGTTTCGTGGCAGGACCTCTTAATGAGCTGCAGGGTTTTGCAGCTGAAGCTGAGTCAGGAAGCCTCTCTTATATGAGAGCGCTTGCTTGCCTCTAGCAAGCAGAGCAGACCCAAGAAATTGCCATAAGAAACAGGCTTTACTCTATTCTTTTCCAAGCTTTCTCAGGCTTTCTGTGGACTCAGTAAGCCACACGTCTGGGCGTCATTTGTAGTAATAAGGGGCGGCGGGGCTGCGTCCCCAACACCCCAAGCCGCCTGCCCTGCCCGGCTAGCTTATGCCCCGAAATAATTACACAGACACTGTATTCTTTTAAACACTGCTTGACCCATCTCTATCTAGCCTCTTCTAGGCTAACTCTCGCACCTGGACTAGCCCATTTCTTATCATCTGTGTAGCACCGGTCTTACCAGGAAGATTCTAGCCTAAGTCCATCTTGGGTCGGAGCTTCAGAGCTTCATCGCGTGTGTCTGCCCAGGAGCCGGGAGCATGGCGGACGTCTGCTCCCGAGAAGAGCGCTGTGGAGTCTGAGCTCACTTCCTCTTCCTCCCAGCGTTCTGTTCTGTCTACTCCTCCCACCTATCTTCTAACCAATGAGATGGGCCAAGGCAGTTCCTTTATTGCTTAGCCAATGAAATCAACAGATTGACATATGACACTCCCACATCAAAGAATGACTACCATGGACTCATATATTTGAATGCTTAGACAGCAGGGGGTGGTACTAATTGAAAGGATTAAGAGCTGTGGCCTTGGAGTAGGTGAGGACTTATTGGAGGAAGTCTGTCACTGAGAGGTGGGCTTTGAAGTTTCAAGGGCCTAAGGCAGGCCCAGTGTCTCTTTTCCTGCTGCCTGAGGATCCAGATGTAGAACTCTCAGCTACTTCACATCTGCCTGCATGCCACTATGCTCCCTGCCATGATAACAATGAACTAAATCTCTGTAAGTGTAAACAAGCCCCAATTAAATGTTTTCCTTTATAAGAATTGCCATGGTCACGGTATCTCTTCACAGTGATAGAGCCCTGACCAAGACCTTAAGACGTCTGTACTATCTGTACTAGTTTGTTTTTTTTTTTTTTTCCAAGACAGGATTTCTCTATGTAACAGTCCTGGCTGTCCTGGAACTCTGTAGGCCAGGCTGGCCTCGAACTCACAGATCTCTGCCTCCTCTGCCTCTGGGTTTAAAGGCATGTGCCACCACCACCTGGCCCTAGTTTGCTTTTTTTGTTGGTATAATAAATATCATAACCAAAGCAACTTGGGGAGGAAAGGGTTTGTTTTATCTGACAGCATACAGCACATTGCTGAGAAAGTCATGACAGGAACTCAACCAGGGCAGGACATTGCAGAGACCGTGGAGGAATGTTGCTTATTGACCTGTTCCCAAGCTCATGTCTGACTACATTTCTTAGGAAGCCCAGGCCCACCTGCCTAAAGATGGTACCGCCCACACTTGGTTAGGTCCTCCTACATCAAGTAGCACCTGAGAAAGCCCGACAACCTGATGAAGACAATCCCTGGACTGGAACTCCTTGACATAACTGAGCAGTGGCAAACTAACAGCTGGAGCTAACTAAGAGAACATCTAATTCTGTCCAGAGAGACCAAAAACAACAACAACAACAAAAAAGTTCCAAAACATACTTATTTAGATTTTCTTGTTCTTAAATTTCATAGTTCGTAGGTTTAGAATCTTTTGAAGGTAATCACATTAGATTTGGGTCTCAAAGAGCTCTCTGCATTCGCTTTTACTTCCCTGCTAAGTCTCTACATTTGTGCTCTCTCGAGTGTTCTTTCTTTATTTGAGACAAGGTCTCACAATGTATCCCTGGCTAATGTGGTACTTGCTGTATAGCCCAAGCAGTCCCCAAATTTGCTTCAATCCTGCCTCTACCTCTGGAAGTTTGTTTGCTTCTCCCTTGGGATTAAGGGAGACAATGTGAGTGTACATACTAGAACTAACTATGGAGACAAACGGTGTTCCATTCCAGAGTTAGCAAAGAAACCTAAGTCATACATTGTTACTAAAAAACACATTTGAGGGACAGGGTTAAGATGGCAATGGAAGAAAAAGTCTCAGTCTGACCATTGCTTCAACTGAAGGTTCTCTTAGGAGCCAGAGAACAGGCATAGTGGGATCTTTCTAAATTTTTGGCTCAGGAGGTTGTGGGGACAGATTTAAACCTCGTGTTTACAAACCATCTAGCTTTTATCATATATGAAAGACCACTCATTTAAATCCCCCAACTTTGAAAGGCTTTCTTGGCATTCTAATGTCAATGATAAATTTCTACCCCAGATATGTAAGAATGCAAAACGTACCAAATCTTTCCTTTGAAAACAGGAGGGGCTTACCTGCCCGATTGTCAAGGGACCAGTGCATAGTAGGGCTCATTACATCACTTTGAAATGCCACAACTAGTATTTCCTTCAGATCTTCGTAGCACTACTGTGTGCTCGTGACCTGGTGGGACAAAGCTGTATGATTTAGGGCTTTGTGGTGTTTGCCAAATGTGCCTTTCCCTCTGAAATGGTAAACCATTTGACAGCTCCTGGCCCTGAGTCTTTATTTCCAGTACTGTTTTCTTCACCAAGCCTGATTCCAACTTTATTCAGAGAGTTAACGCCAACGATGCAAACACTGCTAGTAGCTACGGGAGTTCCAGAAGACCAGGACTGCTGAAGTGCAGGGTACTTCTGGAACGAGCTGGACTGCATAGGCAAGGATCATTCCCGTAGACACCCACAGACGGAGCAGTTTTAAAACTACCAGGCTCCTGAGGCCGCCTTCCTTTCTTCCACGGGATTTATCCTCTCTTCCTTCATCTTTGAGAGGTAATGTCCCTGTGAGACAGGCACCACGGGACTATTCACAGCAGCAAGGCATCAATCACTCCAGAGCGGCCCTGGAGAGCCCGCCTTGGGCCCTCTGTGGAGCCGGAAGTGCCCTGCGTTGCCATGGCTCACTGGAGTTCTTGCTAAACCGGCGTCCGTCCCCATGGCAACGCATTGTCTCCAAGTTCTGAAGCCTAGCTTCTGTGCTTCAGGACAGGGCCCTGGCCAGCAGGCTGACCAGAGGCAGCAGAGGTCCTAACTGCCCAGCCCAGCCGGGTGAGAGATCCGGGAAGGCATTTAGGGGTCAGGGAGCCAAAGGTGCTTACCTTTTAGTGCAGGGAAGATGGGGCCTAGCACTCAGGAGAGTCCATGTTTAGGAAGCAACAGTAGAAAAACTGTGGAGAAATAGCAAGAGATTTGTCCTAGAGGGGGGCCCGAGGGCTGGGTCCTAATCCAGGGCCCTGTATAACTGTACTGGAACCGGGCACCGTGTGAAGTACTGCTTCAGAAGGCAGGTTAATCCTTCTGCCCATCCTGTGTTTGTATAACTGGTATTTGGAGCCTGGGTCAAGGAAAGCTGCCACAGTAATCTTCAGGGAGGGCCTAAGAGGTTGTAAACGTTCAGGAAGTGTGTGTGCACTCAAGAGTTAACAGAAATGCATTTTACAAATTATTATCAACTCCTCTCCCATCCCACGTGGTTCACTTTTGTCAACAGCTAACAGCAGCCTAAGTAGGCACAAAAGTTTTAGACTCTTAACTAGAACTTTCTATTAAATAGTGGTGTGGTTCCTGGAAAAGGGAAGATTTACTAAAACACTTCAGGTTATACGAAAAATTGATTGCTTTTTGGTTCTGCTTTCCCTCAGTGCTGCCAAAGAGTATTTGAGTTGAACAGGTCACCATTGTTCTGATGACCCAGTAAATATAAAAGATGGGCCCTTTAGGAAATACTTTAAAGGAACCTTGGGGACGTAATATAGAGTAGACAACAGGAAAAAGAGATACGACTCTGAAAAACACCTCCAATTTCATCATCTTAGGAGTTTCTCAACATGGGTCTGCGTGGTCTATTTGTAGATTTATATTTAGCAGTTTTCATTTATAAAGTTAGGAATATCCAGCAGAAGGAAAACAGAACAAACGTCTAAGCCCTTTCCCCCCAAACTGACCTCATTTGTGATTCTTGGTAGGAAAATGCAAGCCAACCCTATTCGCATTCCAACCGTTAGCAACGACACCGACTGGGACTTCTGCTTCCACCTGTAAGTACCGACAGGCCTTGCTAGGATTCTCGCTCGCCACGTTACGGGAAGTCTGGGTGAAAAGCTGTACAGGCACTTTCCATAGAGGAGAAAGGTCCACAGCTGGGCCTTATGTTAATAAGATTATGGAATAACCTCCATTGGTGTCTATAACTTCTGAAAGATGGAGGGCAATTGTATTTCCCTAACTTATGAAGATGTTCACGTTTATAAAAATAAGGCGGCATTAGAACAGCTCCAGTAAATCCAGGGAGAAAAGCATAACAAAAATCAGAGTAAGACTTCATGAAAAAAAGAGACAGTGGATACACGAAAGCATTTTTTAATTTATTTTTACTGTCTTAAATTTCAAATGGGGAGGGGCTATGTGGGTTCGGACCACGAGTGGAAGCCAGAAGAGGGTGCTGGGTTCCCTGGTGGTTGCAGGGAGTTAGGTGTAAACAACCCGACCTGAGTGTTGGGAAGAGTCGTAAGTGCTCCTAGCAACTGAGACATCTCTCCAGGCCTACTTTTACATCCTAATAATCAATTCTTATTGAGCAGATTCTGTGTGCCTGTCCTTTCACAACTCTGTAGGGACGAGCTGTCTGGACCATCATTACAGCATTGTCTAGATGGTAATTATAAATCTGAGAGAGAGAGAGAGGTTGAGCAGTTTGCCCAAATTGCACGGCTAATTAGTGGTATTTAATCCAGGTAGTCTACTTTCAACAATTAGCTTTTTCTCTATGTAGCTATCTCTTACTCATGGCACTACTGACTTTTTGAGTTGAATAACTCTCTGTTAGGAAGATTTAGAAGTATACCTTGCTTTTAGCCACTATATGCAAGTAAGACTGTCCCGTCTGTGGCATTGCCAAATGGCCCCAGGGAGCAGAATCTGCCTTAGATGAGAACCACTGCTTTATTCCAGGCCATTGTGGAGAGACACAACGGCTGTCAACCACTTACAGCATTTACATTTTTCTGAGAGCCGTAATAAAAATAAACAAAAGTATGTTTGATTTTAATGCTGTCTTATTTCAGTATACTTAAAATATTATATGTAATTGCTAAATATTTTCTACTGTTTAATATTTTATACAATTTTTTCATAGTGCACCATCAAAATTCAGCCAATTTTCACATTTTTGAGAGTATTTTAATTCTAACTAGCTATATTTCATGCTCATAATAGCCACCCGTGGCTAGTGGTTACCTTATTGAAGATTATATATTATAAGATATCGTGTTAAATGTTATGGAACTATAAAAATGGACTTTTAAAAAATATAGCAATATTTTTTTATTCTATATTCATCTCTGAGACTGATGACTCAACAGTTAAGAACACATTTTATGCATCCAAAGGACTAGAGTTCAATTCCTAGCACCGACATGGCAGCTAATAACTGTCTACCTGTTTCCAGTTCTGGGAGATCCAAACCCTTGTTTGGCCTCCATAGGTACTACATACACAAGATGCACAGACCTAATACAGGCACAACTGTGGAATATCCCTTTACACTGTGTGACTATATATCACTGTGATTGGTTTAATAAAGAAGCTGACTGACCAATAGCTGGACAGGATAAGGTTAGGGGCAAGCCAGACAGAGAACCCTGAGAAAAAGGAGGACAGAATCAGAGTTGTTGCCACATACCAGAGAGGTATGCCACGAGCCTTGGGGCAGCATATGGATTAGTAGAAATGGGTTAATCTAAGTTGTAGGAGCTAGTTAATAATAAGCCGGAGCTATTGGCTAAGCATTTATAATTAATATTAAGACTCTGGTTATTTGAGAATGGCTGGGGGCACAGGAAATCTCTGCCTATACAAAATACCCATGAAATAAAAATAAATAAATCATTTTAAGATGTAGAGTTCACAATACAGCATATTGGAAATAACCATTCTTCAAATATATTACCAATCAGGCTTTATATTTGTTATTTCAAAAGATGGAATGAGTCACAGCCTAAAAAGTTTTCACTCACCTTGCTGATTCCTTTTATTCTGACTTTCCTGAGATATCTCACTTGTGATTATGTGGTGTCTTAGGATTTTATTGCTGTGAATAGACACCAGGACCATACAACTGTTAAAAAGGAAAACATTTCATTGGGGCTGGCTTACAGTTCAGGGGTTTAGTCTATTATGTCAGGTCAGGAAGCATGGTAACACGCAGGCAGGCATAGTACTGGAGCATTTATAATTAATATTCAGTCTCTGGTTAATATTAAGGAGCTGAGAATTCTACATCTGGATCCTCAATCAAGAGAGAGTGCCCACTCCCACAACCACACACTTCCTGCAACAAGGCCATATCTCCTAATAGTGTCACTTCCTTTGGACAAAGCATTCAAACACGAGTCAAGGGAGGGGGGCAATTCCTATTGAAACCACCACATGCAGCCACCTTTTTTTTTTTTTTTACATTCTTTTACTAAATGCTCCAAGCTAGCTCAGGGATTTTTGTTTTCAACTCACCTGGGAAGACTTCAAAGTTTGTCATTCTTTGAGGTTGTTATTGAAGACTGCTGCTTTGATCTCAATATAATCTCTTTCAAGGCTTAATTAAAACATTAGAGCTTATGATTTTTAATATCCATAATTAGCATTCTCTCTCATGACTTCATGGACTTGACGTCTGCACCACATCTGTGAAATAAGAAGCTCAAGCAAAAGTTTTCTATTGAGTGAAAATGTCCTTTAGCTGTTCTGAGTTGATAATCTTTTTTTTACAGGTTTCTCCACTCCTTGGTACTTTTAAACAGTCTAAAGACTCATGTTCTTTTTTTTTTTTAACCCTTCCTTGTTTGCTAACAAATGGCTTAAATTTACTGAGAGCTAGATAGGGCTTGAGAAACAAATGTGATTCAGACCCTACCTCAGTGGAACTTACTTCTAGAAGGCCAGCAAGACTCTCAGGAGGTGGGAGGAAGCAGTGAAGAGAGGCAACTAGAGAAGGGAGGTTAAATCAGACTATAATATGAATTGTATCTTAGTAGAATTTAGGAAAATTTTTGAACCCCCTTTGGAGTGTATCTTTTTAGTTCTTAAGGAATTTCATACAATGTATTGTAATACTGTCCAACCCCCTTCCCCGCCTACCCAATTTGGTCTTCTTCTGTCACTATTGAGTGCAATTTGTGCTAACCACACACTCTTGAGTGTATAGCCACCCACTAGAGTGATACCCTGAAGAGAACTGACTCCCTCTCCCAGAATCCATCAGTTGCCAACAGCAACTCAGCTAAGGTTGAGACTTCAGGCCCACCTCCTCTCTGTATGCTGGGATTCTGTCTGGCTTGATCGTGTGCAGGTCTCGTACATATGATCACAATGACTGTGAGTTCCTAACTGTAATCACTCTGTGGTATCCAGAAGACACCATTTTCCTGCAGTCACCCACTACCTCGAGCTCTTACTGTCTTTCCACTCTCACTTCTGAAATGATGCCTAGGCTTTGGGAGGAGGGGTGTGCTATAGATTAGTTACTTTTCTATTGCTGTGAGCCATGACCAAGACAACTCAGGAAGAAAGAGTTTTATTGGGAGCTTACAGTTTCAGAATCTATGACCATCATTGCAGGAAGCATGGCTGCAAGCAGGTGTTTATGGTGCTGGAGTCATAACTGAGTGTACATCTTGAGACACAACCATGAGGCAGAGAGAGCTAATTGGGAATGGCATGGAATTTTGAAACCTCAAAGCCTACCCCCAGTGACACAGCTTCTCCAACAAGGAGAATCCTTCCCAAACAGTTCTACCAACTGGGGACCAACCTTCAAATATGAGTCGATGGGGGCCATTCTCAATAGTCTGTAATGTTTAGGAGTCTACAGAACTTCACTGGCCAACAACTCCAAAAGAAGTAGCCCATTCATGACCCTGGATTTTTTTTGTTAGCCTCCTGTGTCTAATAAGAACATTGTCACCCTATTATGGGGTACCTCCATTTCAATTCACTTTACTACATGATCCAACTACACTTCTCTTGGGCATATAACCCACAGCACTGTATATCCTGTATCTCATCATATACTGTACTACAGAGTTGTAGTACCAAACTGCTCATCCATGTTCATCACAACTCTTTATTCACAATAGCCAGGGAATGGAAACAACTTTGATGCCCATTGGCTGATGAATGGATAATGGTCATTTACAAAATGGAATGTTACTCAGTTCAGAAATTATGAAATTCTCAGGTAAGTGGATGGAACCAAAAACAGTCATTCTGAGTAAGGTATCCTAGACCCAGAAAGACAAATGTCATATGTTTTCTCTCATCTGTGGATGATAGTTTTGAATGTTCACTTATGTGTGCTTTATTTGGAATACCCAAAGAGGTCAAGAAGTCAGTAAGGGGCCATGAAGTGGGGCTTTCAAGGAAAGAAAGGTGGAACACAGTAGTAATAAGAAAAGCAATGGAACAGGAAGGGTTAAACTGGGGATGGAGATGGAGATGGTAAAGCAAGGTAGAGGAGGAAATATGGGGAAGGACAACAAACATGAAGACCTTTAGGGCAAGGTGGAATACAGAGGAGGATAGCTAGCACAAATAGCTCTTGGAAAGGTCGTAGAGAAACCTTCCACTGGAGAGTCCTCTTGTTATACACATTAGACATATTATACACATATAAAAAGAGTTGGAGTGTCTGGATCACTTCTTCTGAGAGAGATTTCCTGACCTGAGGGAAAGTATAGCATTGAGCAGATGGATAAGAACCCAGTTTATTTCTTGCTCTCCAGCCACACCATATCACCAGCCTTTCTCTTGGTTTATTCAAAGCACGCTCATCTGTGGGAAGGGCTTTCTTCCCGGCCTGAAGAAATGCTCCTCTATCCAAATGACCTGGCATGCCTGCTTGCCTTTGGATATGTTCTTTGGGAGACTACTCTGAGTGGGTATTATATAATTTTTCAAACTTGGTCTAAAAGATAACACTTGACATCTATTTTCCTGTTCTGACTCTCTAAATTCCCTATTTAAAAGAACAACAAATGTATATTTCCCAAGTAGTCAATGTGAAAGGATAGTGTTTCTTCTTCTTTTAAATCATTTTTGCAGCCCATATTGGCCTTGAACTCATAATTCTTCTGCTTGAGCCTCCTGGCATTAAAGGCACGATCTACTACAACTGTTTAAGAAAGGTAAACTTTATTTTAACAAGTTTGCATTGGTTAGAACCCTAAGAACCCTTGTGAATATGAAGATGATCCTCATGGGAGACATTGCTAATTAATTGTCATTGCTCTTAAGATGTCAGAATTCTGTTTATTCCATATCATTTTGACTTATGTTTTCTGGTGATGTTAGGATACGTTTGTGTCTTTTCTCCATGAATACACTTCCAGCTACCTCTTTCTAAATTGCGCTCAGCCTTGAAGTTAGAGATTTATCTATATTGTCTGCTAATGTGTTTTTGGTGTTTGTGGGGAGAATTCTCAACTTGCTTCTTTCTTACCGCAATGGTCTCTAAGACAACAAAAGAGGCACTGGCTTCTTGCTCTGCACTTGACCCAGAATGTGGTTAGCTGCCTTCTCTTAGTGCAGCACCCACGTGACTATCGCAGCTTCCCCTGACTCCTGCGACTTCTGTACAACTGCCACTAAAGCATTCTCTTTGGCTAATTACAAATTATACATTGAGGTTTTTGAGACTTATGAAAGAGGAACTGTGAAGTTAGCCTACCCTCAAAATGTTATTTCGTGTCCCCTATTTCATTGTATCCATTCCTTTTCCTGGTTTGGATCTAAATTTGAGGACTTTAAAGGTCTTCCAACTCAATACTCTCATTTTGTAGGAAGAAATCAAGCCATGGGGCCAATTGCAGTAATAATAGCAGACATTAAGGAAGTGCTTGCAAAATGTTGCTCACTGTACACAGTGATTCAGGAGTGTCAGCTCCTTTAGTCCTTCTAACTGCATTAGGCAGGCATTCACATCAACCCACATTTACAGAGAAATCATTTGAAGAGCACTTACTCAGAGTTACACAGTTTACAAACAGAATAACTGTGACTCTAATGCAAGGTGACAAGCTTGCCAGATGTTTTACTTTGAGCTACGGCATTGCTGCATAGATGCTGGATTCTGAGAGTAGTGTGAGTTTACTGTATATCTTTATTTAAAATTGAACTGAGACAGTGTGGTGGTTTGAATAGGAATGGCTCCCCATAGACTCATGCATTTGACTGTGTGGCACATTGGAAGTGGTGCTGTTAGAAGGTTGTGGCCTTGTTGGAGTAGGTATGGCCTTGTTGGAGGAAATGTGTTATTGCAGAGGTGGACTTTGAAGTCTTATATAATCAAGCTAGGCCTAGTGTAGGGATCTATTCTGCTGCCTCTGGACCAAATTGTAGAACTCTCAGCTCCTTCTCCAGGACCGTAGCTGCCTGCATGCTGCCATAACAATATTAAACTAAACCTCTGAAATTCTAAGCCAACCCCAACTAAACACTTTCTTTTATAAGAGCTTCCGTGGTTATGGTGTCTATTCACAACAATAGAAACCTTAACTAAGAAGAAAGCAAGTTAATATCCTCCAGCTGCAGATATTTTAGCCTTCTGTTGGGTCTTTTTGAGAATTCTGATCCATGCCCACCTTATGCCCACAGGTCACAGCAAACCAGGAACCCCGCACAGTGTGCAGATGAGTTGTTTGCTGCTTGTCAGTGTAATCAGACTGAAGAAGACACCAAGGTCCAGAAAGAAGGTGTGACTGCTGATTGTATGTCTTTTCCCAAACAGAAGCTGGCTCAGTGCCAGAGGAAATATGACCAGCTCATTAAGGAAAAAATGGTAAAACAAACAAAATATTTACTGGGTTTGGGTTGTCATTGAAAAGTGTGCACATAACATGAGATTGCCTGCCTTTACTATGGAATAAAGCACACGAGGAAACCGTTGTTGGAACTTGAAAAAAACAGAGCAGAACAGGATCGGGGAGCCAGTCTACCCTTCAGTTCTCTGCCCATTTCATTTTGTCCCTCACAGAGGGCTCGTACTTTTAACTTTTAACCAAAACTTTAACTAAAACATTGGGTGTTTGTCATACCCAATTGCTGTTTGTTTAGCCTTATCTTAACAAGTCTCTTATGCCTTATATCAAGGTTTCGAGATAATCCTTGGGTAAGAAGAGGGTCAGGATGGTAGAGCAAAAGGCCAAGAACAGCAGTAGTCAAACAGATAATTGATGTAGGTAGGATGTCATGATCACAGTAGAATCAGACATATTGTAAGAAGCTGCTAGTTTGTTTAATGGCTGCTCAGACCCGAAATAATCACACAGAAACTATGTTATTTAAATCACTGCTTGGCCCATTAGCTCTAACTTCTTATTGGCTAGCCTTTATATCTTAATTTAACCCATTTTCATTAATCTGTATATCACCATGTGGTTGTACTTACCATTAAGGTTAGGCGTCTGTCTCCCGTGGGGCTACATAGCTTCTCTCTCACTCGGCCTTTCTTTCTCCCAGCAGTCAGTTTAGTTTTCTCTACCTACCTAAGTTCTGCCCTATCAACAGGCCAAGGCAGTTTCTTTATTCAACAATGGTATTCACAGCATACAAAGGGGAATCCCACATCACAGACATAAACCAAAGAACACAAAACAGAATGTAGCAGAGGTTTGCATCCAAATGAAGGTGAACATATTTATATGGTTAAGTTAAGGACTTGGGAATTCTGATCTCTGAACTGGTATATAAACAAAAGGATTCAAAATCTAGGATCTTGAGATAGCAACACATTCACTTTCTTTATTAGGACACGGCCACCAGCCTGCTCCCAGATTGTGGTTTATCAACAGAAAAGTTCATACACTGACTTCTGGCCATATGTGGCCAAGAGAAAATGATTCTAAAGTACATGTGAGGAAAGTGGGAAGAGGGCTCAGGGAAGACTGAGAAGGACCCTAGAGGCAAACACTGCTGTTACCTCTCTAATGGGTATCTGTACATCTGCCTCCACAAACTGTCTTGAGAACTTCGGTGGACAACCATCACAACCTGGATTCCTCAGTTCACACATGCATTCCAGAAATCTCATTTCTATAAGCAAAGTAGGGTCTTCCACACAGTGCAAGTGTGCTTCTCTGCTTCTGCTGCTACAATAAACAGCATGACCAAGAGCAACTTGGAGATCCAAGGGTTTATTTAGCTTATGGTTGCTGGTAACAGTCCATCACTGAGGGAAGCCATGGCAGGACTCATGCAGGGTCAACAGGCAGGAACCATGGAAAAAAGATGCTCTCTAGCTTGCTCTTTCTGGTCCATGCCCAGCTAGCTTTCTTATGTAGCCCAGATCCACCTGCTTAGGGATTTTCTGCCCATAGAAAAGGGCTGGGGCCCTCCTACACCAATTAGCAGTCAAGATAACAATTCGTAGACAAGAAGCCAATCTGATCTGAGTAGTTCCTCAGATGAGAGTCACTCTTCTCGGTCGACTCTAGGCTGCTGTCAAGTAGACTGCAGACTAACCAGCATAACCAGTAGAGGTTTCATGGTTTGAAACTCTTTGTCCAGTTTAGATAATGAAAATATTTATATCTTAGGAGTTAAATGTCACTCAGTCTAATAATCACAGCCTTAAAGGACAGGATACTACTGTAAGCAACAGTGATGGGGTAGTCTCTAAAGCCCATACTGCTTCCCTAGGACAAGGAGTATAAGAGTGATACAAACTATTAATGGTTAGCCAGCCCAACCCAGGGCTCTGGACTCTTCCTGCTGGCAGTTTTCCTGGTACTTGCTTTTATATTCATAATAGAGCTTAATGTTTGTTATGATTATCCCTTGATGAACTCTCCAAAATGCTGACTGGATATTTTTAAAGTGTGGGGAGATGTCCCTTGCTTGTGGCTTGCATCAGAAGAAGCAGAAGTACCTGGTTGATGTAGGAAATGCAGGAGTCGGGAGGAGGCAGTCTGTGGGTCCATATGAAGGGTTACTGTATTTTAAGAAGGATATAACTAGATGAGTCTTAACAAATTTGGATCACATGAACATGAACTAGTTGTCTTCTTGCAATAACTCTTTAAGGTAGGTGGTACAGGTTTCCAAATTTCAGGAAAGGGAGCTGGGATTTGGTTGACCTTCCCCAAAGCAAGGTAGCCAGCACACATCACAGATTGGCTAGAACTTTAGCTCTTGATTCCTTAAAGGGCTATTTTGACTTCACCTAAAAATTAATGTCTGGAGTTGATGACCACTGTAGCCACTGAATGACTATGTAAAGTCACTGAAATGCATGACAACACAAATGTGTGGTTTGTGGTCTTCTAGAGCTCTCTCCTGAGCTCCCTCACTTATCTTATTGTTCTAAGAGATGGTCCATTCATTGGGTGCTGTAAATATACCTTCTCTGTGTACAGTCCTATAACAGTGAACGAGAGGGAAAAAATCCCCTCTCTTTCTGGTTTTTTTTAATACAGGGTCTCACTGTATAGCTCTGGATATCCTGGATCTTACTGTGTAGACCAGGCTGGTCCCTAACTCACAGAGATCTACACACCTCTGGCACCTGAGTGCTGAGATTAAAGGTATGAGCCATCACACCTAGCAGGAATAAACTTCTTAAGGAAGTTAGAGTCTATTTGGGGAGGCAGATAGTAAACCAACAACAATATCAGATGGGAGTACCATGGATTAAAAATAAAGCAGGTAGGGAACAGGTTATTTTAGGACAGTAGCCAAGAACAGCCTAAAACACAATAAAACACAATAAAAGTGAAGTAAGAGACCCAAGTACTCCCAAGGGCATCTCAGGCAGGGGAGCCCATCGTGGGAGCTCGTTTGCCCTGTCTGGGGGCAGCTGGGCAGTATGCTTGCAGCAGTGAGAGAAAGGCGAGAATGGGAAGGGGTAGGAAATTAAGGAAGTGATCAGTGTACGGTCATACTGAGCGTGTGGAGGCTAATGGTAAAGACTTTGGATGTCCTTAAAAATAGAAAGGGATGATTTATATATACAGGACAGTAACATAAGCTAATTATACTCTTAAAAGATTATGTTGCCACACAAAATGTTTAAGAGCATTTAAGCTTATAATAATTACAGTAACATACTTGCTTGCCTTTGGAGGAAGCCAATGAACAAGCTTGTTGTTCTGAAAGTGGGTAGGCAAAGAGAAAGAATGATCATGTAGCCTGCCTTTTCATTACAAACTGTTCCACTGGGCAGCCAAAAAAAGTAGGTGGGTGAAATGTCTGTTTATCATTCTTGACAACTGTGTGTCTGTGCACCTGTGCCTGCGTCAGAGCACATGTAGTGATGAGAGGAGAGCATTGTGGAGCTAATTCTTTCCAGCTTTCCATGGGATCGGGGATTGAGCCTTAGATCATCAGACTTGCAGTTTTAGGCAGCAAGTGCTTTAGTCTACTCAGCCATCTCACCAGCCCTAAGGAATTTTAATTCAGAGAAGTATTCCAGCTAACATATGAGGGAGCAATGGTGGAAAATGTGTGCTAATATCAGGAAACAAGACAAGCAAATATTAACTTCTGACAGAAGAGCGTGCTATACTTACAAAGTAGTTGTGCCTACAAGTTTTTGTTTGGTTCGTCGTTTTGTTTTGCTTGCTTGTTTTCTTTGTTTTTAAAGATAACCTGGGCATGGTTTCACTCAATACTCATGAGGCAGAGACAAGAGGATCATAAATTTAAGACCAGCCTGAGCTACATAGCAAAACACCAAACAATAAAACATGCCTTTAATCCCAGCACTCGGGAGGCAGAGGCAGGCAGATCTCTGTAAGTTTGAGGCCAGCCTGGTCTACATAGTGAGTTCCAGGACAGCCTCCAAAGTTACACAGAGGAACCTTGTCTCAAAAAAACAAAACAAAACAAACAAACAAACAAAATCCCTTCAAAATATTGGGTTTATTGCTCTATTTGATATTAAGAAATCACTGCTAATGTTTTGGTGATAATGATTTTGTGGTTGTTTCTCATCTACCCACGAGATTACTAATGGATGAAATAATCTAGATTTTCTTCAGTGTTACAGAAGAAGGTGTGGGGCGGATAGGCTTGGGTAGGAGTGGCAATGGCAGGAAACAGGAAACTAAGGATGCTGTTTAACCCACTCTCTCTATTTGTGATGAAAGCTTTCCCTGACGAGTGCTAAAGGAAGCTCTTGGCTGACAGATAGAAGAGAGAGTGTGGCGGACAAGAGAAGCAGCAGTCAGGAGGGTTCCTGTGCAGCCACATAAAGCTGGGAGTGGCTGAGACACGACAAACTCAAAGCGGAAATGAGAAAAGCTTGGTTTTAGGGTATATGTGTAAGGGGAAGCCAACCAGACTCAGTGATGAAACAGAATGGCAAAACGATTCCTTCCCTAAACTGACTTTTTTCCCCTCTCTGCAGAATATCAAAGCAAACAAGGAGCTGATTCGGTGTTTCATCCTTTCTCGGATTATTTTTGGGAAAGAACACTGGAAGTGTGCTCAGGCTTTAGCCAACCTGGCTTATGGTTACCTGACTCTGAGAGGTACTTGCTTTCCCCAGCCAGGTCTTGCTGGGCCAGCCTGTGAGGGCAAACTGAGCCCTCCCTTGGGGCTTGGATGACTGGGAGGGCCCCTACTTAATTCCATGCCACATCTCATCAAGGGAAAGGGGGAACTCCATGGACACAGGAGACAGTGTACCTTAGTGATAAAGATGATGACAGTGACAACAGTTATTGACTGTTCACTGTGTGCCAAGGTAGCAGTCTTTAGCACTCACAAATCCTTCGAAGGACTGCAGGTGTTAGTTTGTGGCTAAGACGCTAAGGCACAGTGAGAAAGAGCAGGGCAATGGGGAGCTGACTCCCAGGTGAAAACACTCAGCTCATGCAGAAAGCTAACCCAAGAGTTTTCTGGTACAGGAGTACAAGCGTGAATGCATTTGCTAACACTGGAACCCAAGTAAAAGCTCTGAGTCCAGAACTTTTCAGTGAGGGCTCAATAAATATCTTCAACAGATTGAGGCATTTCTGGAACATGGTGAGTGGGAACTATGTCTTTTCCAATGGAAAACTCCTTATTCAATACATTGCAGGCTCTCTTCAGACACAAATGGTGAGAGTCTTTGCTGAAAGACACATGAAACTTTCCTCCTGGTGGTGCTTGTGGTCAGGTTTATCCAGCAACAGAAAGCAAACTAGAATTGTCAGCAACTAAAAAGTAGATCTGCAGCTGGGAAAACACAAGTTTGGGGGCGATTGGTACAGAGTACCAAGTTCAAGCCATGGGGTTCAGGACCATGTTCAGAGCCGTTCCAGAAAAGCCTTTGCTCCTTTTATTGTTGCAACCCAATAAGGTCTTGCACATTTAGAACATATGAGGGCTGTGGGCGCCATCGGCCAGTCCTTTCTGATTACCCTGGTTGAAAACTGAGTTGGATTCACGCAGAGAAACCATGCTCCAAGGACAAAGGCAAAGCAGAATAGTTTAGGAACAAGCCAGTGATGTGAAGTGAGGATTCAGGGCTCAAGAGACCTACTTGGCAGGAATGACCATGGTTGCCAGCCCTAGATGCCTGCAGAGAGGGCCGAAAGTGAGCGCTGCTTCTAGTTTTCTGTAGAGTGGAAGGGAACAGGGTGGTGTCTGACCCTTTTCTTTTCCCATGGGGAAAAGGAAAGATGTGAGTCAGGGTCGATGATGAGGCAGTAATCCAACAGGCAGTGTTCTCAAGTCTGCCTTCTACCTCTGTTAAAAGGACAAATAGCTTGGATAAGTTCTCGGGAATACCTTTTTTTTTTTTTTTTAAGAAAACAAGAGGAACACCCCCCCCCCAGTTCTGTCTAGCTGGGGCTTGACATTCCCTGCATTTCCCTAGTGCGGAGCCTCACTGCACTTAGAATTGGGGTGTGTGTCTGTGAGTGTGTGTGTGTGTGTGTGTGTGTGTGTGTGTGTGTGTGTGAGTGTGTGTGACCAATTAGTATGACCAGCTTCATCTTGGATTGGACAAAAAGGAACCTCAGATGGAAGTAATTACATTCCTAACCCCTTATATTTATAGAATGTATTTTCCAGAAAGCTGAAAGCTAGCCCCGTATGTCTCCATGTGCTTGGTAAGGGGCAACTTTCATAATGAGCATCATTTGCTACTCGGATGGCAGATGGAGAAGCTTGCAAGTTGAAAAGGTCACATGTATTTGCAACAACATTTCAGAGGGGCTGCTCAGCTCCCATTCTTCTCAGTTAGGGATTTCTAAACTGAGGTCCACATCTGTGGAGTTCAAAATAGCACTTCCTGGGTCTGTTTGTCTAGAGAGTCCATCTTACTAGGCCTAGGTTAGAAATGGGGGTCTGTGCTATCTAAACACCCCTAATACTGTGATTCACTAGATTAAGAACCATACCTGACAACCACACTATCTGCCTTCTGCTCTTTGAGAATTACCCTTTACTGGGACATGCCTTATGTATTGTCTTTTTTTTTTTTCTTGACATTTCCTAACTTTGACACCTCTGTAACCTTCCTCAGGCCTTCCATCTCAGGCCAAGAAACACGCTGAGTCGGCCAGGGGCACGCTACTGACCTGGAAGCGAAACATAACCCCAGACAAGGAGAAAAAGGAAATCCTGGGAGCTCTGGTCATGCTCTACTATACTCTGGGGATCGCCTGGCTCCTGCAAAACCGATATCCTTTCTTTCCCAGGTGGATCTGGAGATGAAGGTTATAGGCCACGTGCCAAATGGGAGGGCGGAAGATGGAACTGGCTCCTGTTAAACTGGGAGCAGCTAGGTCCTCCACAAGGTCCACCTAAAAAGGTACGCATCCAGGAGTGCCTAGTGAAGAAAAAACACTTACTTTATAGCCAGGGAGGAGATGAGAAAGAAGGAGGAAGGTTCTGGAAACCCACCATGTCCATCAAGGGCATCTGCCCTGACTGGATTACACTTCATCAGGGTTCCCCCGTCTTCCAGTAGGATCATGCTAGTACACAAACTCTTGATACACAGACTTTTCCGGACACCGGAAAGCAAAGTGATATCAAATGTCTGTCCTCAAAACACGTGTGGTTTTGATCTTTGTTTATATTCTCCTCTCTCGGGAGATGACAAGAGAAGTAGAGTTCCTGAGTGATTTTGGACATTCCAAGCTCAGAAGGCCCCAGCTCTCCCCACCTACCCCTCCTCTATGCTGGGTCTGTCAGCTTGTAGAGCTGATATGTGGTCTTCTGCTGTTCCACCCTCAGTGGGCAGAGACTGAACTTCGGGAAATGGAAGGATGTCTGGGAATTAAGGGGATTTTCCTCCCTGGTATTTGCCTCTGGCCCCAAACCTGCTTTTCTTGGGTTTCTGAAATGAACCAAAAAGTCCCTTTCAGCATAATTAGTTGCTCTCATTTCCCATTGCTATGAGACAGTTTGGTGAAAATGAGTAACTGTTGTCAGGCAGTCAGTGTCTGTAAAGGAAATGTAGTATAAATTACAGTTTCCGTTAGTTCTCGCAGACACTCCCCATTCCAGACCTGGATTCAGGCAGCCGCCACAGGAAACCCAAGGCTGTGCTCTTTTCCAGAGAATTCTCCCTTCTTGATGACATCCACATGGAGAATCGAGAACACAGTTAAATAAATACCTATTTTCAAACTCTGCTTTGCTTTCCCAGGGGCCCCTTTGGTGAACTGATAGACTGCCCTCCCTGTACAGTGACCGTTAGTGTGCTTGGCATTTCTCTTGACTGCTCCACAGGCAAACAGGCTTATATCCACCTGCAGAAAGCAGGCAGAAACATGAAGCAACTGAAAGAGTTAAACAACGGAAGCATTGGTGGAAGCCAAATCTCGGAGAAAGACCTAACCATTGCTTTGGGCAGGTAAGATCTGGTTATAAAGAAGCAGAAACTTTTTGTGAATGAGGTCTGGGATTTTTCCCCCCTTTATCTCTGACCTGATAAAAGGAGGGAAATGTTCAGAGCACATAGCCCAGAGCCCAGTGGATAATAGAAGAGGTCATACATACCAACTGGTTCTGTGAGTTTACGGTACACTGCCATGCTTAATTTTCACAGCCGCCATTGAGGTGGTCAGTAAGATGTGGTTTCCTCCAAGAGCCAGGAGACTGAATTGAGGCTGAGCAATGGGTCGAAGGCAGTGAGTCTAACTCACCTGTGGGTTGTGACCCCTTGGGGTCGCAAAACACATCCTGCATTGTCAGATACTCACATTGTGATTCCTAACAGTTATGAAATAACAAAAACATAATCTTATGATTCGGGATCCCCGCGCCATGAGGAGAACTGAGTTGGAGTGGCAGCATTAGGAAGGCTGGGCACTGCTGCTTGAAGGTGACTTCACCAGGACATAGCTGATCTGTGAGCTGAGCTCGCCTCCCTTTGCCCTGCAGTACCGTAACGCTCTTGCATTTACTTTGGGGTTGGTTTGTTTTTCTGAGTTGCCCCTTACTTTTGCCATCAAGTGTGGCATCTTAGCAGATAAGGAAAGAACACTTAAGACGATTACCAGAGCTGTGGACAGACATGCGCGCTTAGGGAAAGCGCTATCCTGTGTAGAAACAAAGCCCACGGCGTGTGTCCAAGCCAGAGCAAGACTCGAAACCGTTCTGAGTTGAGTTAAGGATCCTCTGAGAATCGAGTATTTAGAAAGGAAAGTGGGCCCATCAGATTATCAGGAAAAAGAAATGATGAAAGTTTACTGCTCCTCAGATTTTTCAAATATCATCACATCCTGGAAAGAAATCTTTCTAAAAGCTATAAGCACTGGGCACTGCGGGGGGGAGGGGGGCAGATGGCGGAATGGTGAATAAATGAAACACATGCGTCACATCTGCCTCCTTAAAACAGCCATGACTCTAGAAGTCAAACGGGACATGGTTAGAATCTGGTGGATGTCTCCTGCTGTTCCCAAAGGCAGTACTTAAAGTGCTCTGCCTTACGTGAAACAAGCTCATGTTTCCTTCTCTCAATCAATTCTAGTGTTTATTTTGCTCATCCACACCACGGTCTTTGAGTATCTGTTTTGTGTGTGTACTAAGTGTTAGAAGGCTTACTAGGTATAACACATAGCATACCCTGTCCCGAGTGCTTTGGAATTTTATTTCATTCAGGCCTGGCCATAACCTATGAGGATTGGCATTCTTTTTTTTTTTTAATAAGGTTTTTTTTTTCTTTTTTTTTATTGAGAAAAGGAAAAAAAAAAAAAACCAAGTTTCCTCCTCCTCCCAGCCTCCCATTTCCCTCCCCGTCCTCCCACCCTTCTCCCCCTCCCCCCACTCCTCTCCCCCTCCCTCTCAAGTCTGAAGAGCAGTCAGGGTTCCCTGCCCTGTGGAAAGTCCAAAGTCCCCCCCCCCCCCATCCTGGTCTAGGAAGGTGAACATCCAAACTGGCTAGGCTCCCACAAAGCCAGAACATGAAGTAGTAGGATCAAAACCCAGTGCCATTGTCCTTGGCTTCTCAGCAGCCCTCATTGTCCGCCATATTCAGAGAGTCCGGTTTTATCCCCTGCTTTTTCAGTCACAGTCCAGCTGGCCTTGGTGAGCTTCCAATAGATCAGCCCCACTGTCTCAGTGGGTGGGTGCACCCCTCGTGGTCCCGACTTCTCTGCTCATAATTGGTTTCTAGCCATAAATAAGGGTCACGGAGTCTACAATTGGTGAACCTAAAGAAGCTGAGTAAGAAGGTGAACCCAAGGAAAAACATATAGTTATCCTCTTGTCTATGGGAAGTAGACAAAATTGCCGGGGAGAAAATTGGGATCTTGGGGGTGGGGTGGGATGGGGGTAAGGGGAGAAGGGGAGAGAAAAGGGAGAAGGGGAGGATGGGGGGAACTTGGGGGAAAAGGATGATTGGGATAAAGGAAGGTTGGATAGGGGAGCACAGAAGCACAATTCTTAGTTAAGGGAGCCACCCTGGGGTTGGCAAAAGACTTGAACCTAGAGTGGCTCCCAGGTGCCCAAGGCAATGTCCCCAGTTAGTTCCTTGGGCAGCTGAGGATAGGGAACCTGAAATGACCCTATCCTATAGCAATACTGACGAATATCTTGCATATCACCATAGAACCTTCATCTGGTGATGGATGGAGATAGAGACAGAGACCCACACTGGAGCACTGGACTGAGCTCCCAAGGTCCCAATGAGGAGCAGAAGGAGGGAGAACATGAGCAGAGAAGTCGAGGATTGGCATTCTTAATAGTTTTATTTGACAGATAAGAAAACAAGGCAGAGAAAGATTAACTGAAGGTGACAGAATGAGTTTAAGAACTTGGCTTGTCATGAAACATCTGAATTTGTAGTTTATTTTCTGCACCATGCTGCTATATTTGATTCTAGTAATGCCTTTTTCCATTGAAGGGTAGAGATACTAAGGCAAGATTGTCAAGGTCAAACAACTTGCTAATATTTCCTTCAAAGCTCTTGCTGGGAGCCATTCTTAATGTCTGAAGAACAAGAGAAATACTTTTAGTCAAGAGAAGCACTTGTCTGGTTGATATAAGTATTTGTCAGAAGATTGATTAGATAACCTACCAGTGACTTTATCCCTCATCCTCATCTTCATGACAATATCCTTCTGCCAGAACGGCTAGCTAGCAGGCCTTGGCTTTCTTCAGGTGCAAGTCACAATTAGGCAGCCCTGAGTTCCTTTTTATTGAGTCAAACTCAGCTCTGTCACTTAGGCTGTTCTCCTAAATTTACACGACTCCTCCGGCTTCTGCATCATCAGTGCTGGACATACACTGTGGGCCGTCACATTTAGCCAAGCGTTTTGGGGACTCACAAACCCAGAGGCTTTAAGCCCTAACCCCTAGAGTTTATGACTTTAGAAGCCAGAAATTTGTAACTGCAGGCACTCAGGCAGAGGCTTTGAGTCCTGTCGTCTTACAGTAGATGGTACGGCATCTCCTGCATCTCAGGAGTCAGGTCCTCATCTTTTAATCATTGGTGGCTCTCTAGATCTTTGCTTGAGGGTCTCACAGTACCATCTTTCAGAGTCTCTCGCCTTCTATAGTCTTAGCTTTCCAGTTCCAAACCCTACCTGTGCTACTCTTCAGACACTTTTTTTTTTTTTTTTTGCTGATAGGTAGTCTCGGGCTGAGTGTTACAGGGTCTTCCTGTCTCCTGTTAGAGCAATAAAGACAACAGGAGGGCAAGAAAAGGCAATTCTGGAGAAGCCTCTGTTGGAGTCTATTTTTTTTTTGCTCTCGCATTTTCTTTTCTTTATTTTTCCAGGTGTAGGTACACAGCCCAGTTCCATAATTAACATTTGAGCTCATTCTCACTCAGTGAGAAAGGTGGAAGGAAATCTTGTTCAAATGAACAGAGAACTAACTAAGGTAAACAGACTAAGGCGAAACATTATTGCTGCTAACTAAGGCGAAACATTATTGTCGCTAAGGTGAAACATTGTTGCTAACCAAGGTGAAACATTGTCCCTAACTAAGGCGAAACATTGTCGCTAACTTAGGCTTAACATTGTTGCTAACTAAGGTGAAACATTGTTGCTAACGAAGGTGAAACATTGTCACTAAGGTGAAACATTATTGTTGCTAACTAAGGTGAAACGTTATTTTTTTATTATTATTATTGAAAAAAATTTCTGCCTCCTCCCCCCTCCCATTTTCCTCCCCCTCCCCCCACTCCTTTCCCCCTCCTTCTCCAGTGAAGAGCAGTCCTGGTTCCCTGCCCTGTGGGAAGTCCAAGGTTCTCCCCTCTCCATGTAGGTCTAGGAAGGTGAACATCCAAACAGGCTAGGCTCCCACAAAGCCAGTACATGCAGTAGGATCAAAACCCAGTGTCATTGTCCTTGGCTTTGGAGTCTACTTTTGCATCATAAGTACTGCCCTACTGAGAAGTCTCCAGCCTGTCCTGAAAAAGCATGGAAATGCGTCTGCCCGTGAGGCAGAGGAGGTGCATGGCATGCTGATGCCTAGCTTCTCATTCCACTGTCACAGCTCACATGCACATGACTGCTAGTTCTATCCGTTATCAGTCCCACATATAAACCAGTCTCATGTGTTCCATATGTATGGCATGTACACATGGCAGTCACAGGCTTTTTGCTGAGTCATTAGGGCTGGTGCTTTACCCCACCTTTACTAGTATTACAAGACTCACAGTCAGTGTTTATGAATAAATTATCCCATTTTATAAATTTCTGGGTGCCATTTTTCTATTTTTATAGAAATTGTATGAGAACCAAACATATTCGTGGGTTAAGCAAAGGCTGGTAGTTTGTGGGACCTTGTGGGCAAAATTCAGGATAATGGGAGTTTATTTAAAGCAATGCTGGATTTTGAGCCAACCGTCCAGATGATTTGTCTATGAAGACAAATTCTTCTTGGAATTAATTCCTTCCATGTCTGCAAAGGAAGTGACCTCCGTGTGACTTTCCACCTTCTCTTCTTTTCTTGTAGAGCCTCCTTGGCCATACACAGGATGAGCCTAGCTCTGGCATACTTTGAAAAGGCCATTGGCAATGTCATCACTGCCAAGGGACATGGCACATCAGATCTGATTAGTCTGTACGAAGAAGTCGCTCAGATTGAGCAGCTGAGGAAGAACCATGAGCAGGCCATCCAGTATTTGCAGCAGGTTGGTTCTTTGGCAAGGTGGCCTTGTTTGAGCCCAGGCCCAGTGGCTTCTCATGACAAAAAGATAAGATTGGTTCTTTACTTTAACCCTAACATCTTAAGGGGCAGAATTGGTTCCATGTTGTCTTAGTTAGGGTTTTTGTTGCTGTGAAGAAACATCTTGACCACAGCAACTCTTAAAAGGAAAATGTTTAATTGAGGGGACTCACTTAAGTTTCAGAGGGTCGGTGCATTATCATCAGGACAGGAAGCATGGCAGCATGCAAGAAGACGTGGTGCTGGAGGAATAGCTGAGAGTTCTACATCTTGTAGGTAACAGGAAGTTGACTGAGATTCTGATACCCTGAGCATAGGAAGCCTTAAAGCCCACCCCCGTAGGGGATACAGTTCCTCCAACAAGGCTGTACCTACTCTAATAAAGCTATACCTCCTAATAGTGTCACAACCTATGAGATTATGGAGGGCCAATTACATTCAAACTACCACACATGTTAACTTTGACTTTCCTCCAAACAACAGCCTCAAACCTAAAAAACCTGACCAGAGGTCCCTGACTCTAGTAAACATATATGTTCTTCACCTAACTGGGAAATAACACAACCTCTCCTAGGCCTCTCATCTCTGTCAGTGCTAGGAGGAAACCAAACCTAAGTCCAACCCAAAAGGAAAAACACATAGGGGCAGCTGAAGTTGACTTGAAGAAGACAAAAAGGGAAGGCTGGTGACCAAAGTTTGATCCCTGGAACCCATGTGAAAGTGGAAGGAAACAGTAGATTCCACAGAGTAGCCCTTTGACCGCCACACGTGTCTATACATGTATATTTGCTTGCAAAAACAAATAATAATAGTGACAATAATAAATAATAATTTTTAATGCTTGGATCATACAGAACAGCCCTATTAGGTGTAGTCTTGTTGGATTAGGTGTGACCTTGCTGGACGAAATGTATCACTGAGGAAGTGGGCTTCAAGGTCTCATATATGCTCAAGCCTCACACAGTATGATTAGATAGTTCACTTCCTGTTGCCTGTGGATCCAGATGTAGGACTCTCAGCTCCTTCTCCAGCACCATGTCTGCCGATATGCCACCATGTTTCCTGCTGTGACAGTAAGGGATTAAACCTCTGACCTGTAAGTCTGCCCCAATTAATGTTTTCCATCATAAAAGCTGCTGTTGTCATGGTGTCTGTTCACAAAAATGGTAATTCTAAGATAGGCCTCCTACATAAAACTCATGGTATTTTGTTATATCAGACTCCCTTTAAGATCATTGCAGCTGATTTTATTTCCAAATTTAAGGTTAAACCAATAAAGTATATCTCACGTGGAGGTAACTAAACTGACAAATACTCGGGGCAAACCAACACAAAGGAATATCGAGTCTGTGATATAAAAACCATTTAAGGCACTTCCGTTTAAAATGTGCTTGAACTGTTAAATTCACCTTTCTCTTTTTTGAATAAAACGTGGCAATATTGCTTTCGGCACAGATGTATAGACATGCTGGATTTCGTACATGGGAAAAATAGTAGCACAGCCCCATAGTCTTATGTTGAAACCCATAGAGTTAAGAAAAGGCGTGGAGAACGGTTAGACAGCCCAAGATTATAGATACCAGGCAATGGGGAGAAACACGAGAGGATCTGCTTCGGTGCCAGAGTCAGTGCCTGCAGGGAAAGACATGAGTTTTGAATTCAAGGATCTCTTAAAACTATGGTCAAGGGCTGGAGAGATGGCTCAGAGGTTAAGAGCACTGACTGCTCTTCCAGAGGTCCTGAGTTCAATTCCCAGCAACCACATGGTGGCTCACAGCCACCTGTAATGAGATCTGATGCCCTCTTCTGGCCAGCAAGCATACAGATAGACAGAACACTGTATACATAATAAATAAATAAATCTTTAAAAAAAACAAAAACAAAAACAGTGGTCAAGCCAGGCAGTGGTGGTGCACATCTTTAATCCCAGCATTCCGGAGGCAGAGCCACGTGGATCACAGAGTTTGAGGCCAGCCTGGTCTACAGAGGGAGTTCCAGGACAGCCAGGGTTAAACAGAGAAACCCTATCTCAAAAAAACCCCAACCAACCAACCAACCAATAAACAAGCAAAAAACTGATCAAATCAGAATGAAAAAAGTAGTAGTCAATGCTTATAGCAACACCAAAAACTAAGAGTTAAAAATTATAGATTGCTTTTATTGTGTGCACTTGAGTATGTATTTCATTTAACCCACAAAGATTTTTAAATAATTTATCCTTATTTTATCTCCCTTTAAGGATCAGAAAAGTGGAGCACAGTTATAGCTAATTCAACTGAAGTTATATGGCTAACGAGTGGCAGCAGAGATTTGAACTCAGATCTCACCCAGGAGCTTACAGTTAAAGGAACAGTACTGATCTTGTCACCGTTTTTTTCTTTTTCCAGGCCTATTCTATCTGTGTTTCTTCGTTTTCTGAAGTCAGCCCCCAAACCGCTGAGGCGAGTGCTTTACTGGCTAAAGCGTACGCCATGTCCGGAGAATCCCAGCACAGGGGTAGGTAGAAGAGATGACCTTGCATCTACTGTCACTCCCCAGCGACATGAAAAGCAAACTAATGAATGATCCATATATAAATAAGAGACTGTAGGTAGCTACTTCCTAAATCTGAATTTTCATTGAATAATTTTTTTCTTTTTAAGATATATATATACCCATGGTGTGTGCATTCCATGTATAACAAATTTTCATACTTTACAGTTATAAGAAATTTGATATATTTGTAAATATGAGGAATATTTAGCTTTTTATATGAGAAAAACCTCGATTTCAAGAAAATATTTTTCTCAATACTTAATTAAAAATAATATTTATTCTGTGTGTGTGTGCCCATGTGCTTACTATCAAAAGATATGCTTGCATGTGTGAATGCCATGGTGCATTTGTGAAAATCAAAAAAGTTAGTTCTTTTCTTTCATCATGGAGACTTGGGGGTTGGATTCAATCCCAGGTCATCAGGCTTGGAAGCAAGTTCCTTTACCACTGAGTCATCTTGCCAGCGCCCTGCATGCTTCTTTTTAATATTAAAGAAAAGATGTCAAACATGTGCATTGGGGAAAGAAACAGGCTCTTCAAAATAAGGTGCCAGCAAAACTGGATTACCACATGTAAAAGCTTGGGACTCGATCTTATCTCTTAGCCTGTAAGAAAATCAGCTCCAAATGGGATCACCAAACAGAAGATGAGGCTTGAAATTCCCCAAGTGATAGAGACATAAGCAGGGGCCACACTTCATTCTTGGTGCAGTGAGCGCCTTCTGAGCATGACTGCAGGCACTCAGCAAACAACACCAGCAACTAACAAATGAGATTTCACAAAATTCAACCATTGCCCAGCAGAGGAAAATACTGAGGAGGCAGCCTGCAGCCCAGGAAGAGATCTCT
This sequence comes from Microtus pennsylvanicus, assembly GCF_037038515.1. NCBI lineage: Eukaryota > Metazoa > Chordata > Mammalia > Rodentia > Cricetidae > Microtus > Microtus pennsylvanicus. Next base: position 26,755,189 of record NC_134584.1, read on the forward strand.
GCTAGCTCTACATCTGAGTAATATCTAGAATATAAAAAGAGCTAAAACAAACAAACAAAAACAACCCCGAAAAGCAGTCAATAAATGAGATAATGAAATGAGCCAGCAGTTCTTAGGAGATGAAATGCAAATAACCATGAGGCCTGGTGGTATGGTGGTAGGCGCAGTAACCTTCCAGATGGCCCGTTGTGGAATATTTTTTAAGGTGTGTTACTTTTGTTTGTGCTCTGGAACATTTGTTTAATGATGCAAAGATGTGTTTGATTAAATAAAATTCACCTGTGGTCCAGAGGTTGCATAAACAGCTAGCAGACAGGAAGTTGTAGGGAGGAGCTAGGTGGAGAAAGGGCTATAAGGAGGGGCGAGGAAAAGCACCGCGAGGACTTCTTGGGAGACGCGAGGAGGTTTGTGAGCGGCTTGGTAGTCAGCCTCTCTGGGAAGCAGGATTCTACCTCAACCTTTGAATCTTGCATTCATTAGTGGGAAAGAGATTTAGATAAGTTCTCTTAGTAGGGAAGAGAATTTCCTCAGACTGTGGCTCTTGCAGCCACGCGGCGGAGGGGTACTTGCTGACATAGATAGCTGTAGCTTAAAAGGCATCAACCGTTACAAAAGTGGACAACAAAGGGCCGATAAACCTGAAGTAATATTCAACATCAGAAACAGTCAGAGAAGAGCACACAGAGGCTAAGTTGAGATTCTATCACCCCAGGCAGAATTCACAGGAAAGGAGCTTGCTAGCCACCCTCCCCCGTTAAATCAGTCAAGTTGGCAAATGTGTATCTACAAGCCTTATAATTAGCTAAATTAAATTCCAGCTAAACTTTTGTCCATCAAAACTGAAAATAAAATATTTGTGGATAAAACTAATAAATCTTGTTATATAGATATAATAAATATCTATATATAATATATAAGTATCTAAAATAGAAAGAACTAAAATTAAACTTAGAGAAAAGACTTTCTAAGCACACATAAACATATACAATTGTATATATACACATATACATTGTGTGTATGTATGTGTATATATATATATATATATATATATAAAGATTATATAGAGATATACAATGAAAGAAGCTAGAAATTTTCACTCCAAAAATATCTAAAACCATGTCTGTCAAGCAAACAAACAAGAAAAATGCTGGTGAGAATGTGGACCAGCCGGACAGTGGTGGCGCACGCTTGTAATCCTTGCACTCGGGAGGCAGAGGCAGGTGGATCTCTGTGAGTTCAAGGCCAGCCTAATTTATAAGAGCTAGTTCCAGGACGGGCGCCAAAGCTACAGAAAAACCTTGTCTCAGAAAAACAAAACCAAAAAACCCAAAACAATACAAAAATTCTCTGAATCAGAGAAAACGGACCAAAGCAAACTCTTAGACAGTATCAGTGGGAGTGTAAACAGAGACTTGCACATTGGTGTTTATTAACAGTTACAGTATGAAACAACCTAGGTGGCCATTCACAGGAATGGATAAAATACACACACAGTGAAATGTTTCCAGCCATAAAGAAGAATGAAGCTATGTCATTTGCAGGAATACATACAGAGGACATAAAATGAGAAACAAAACTGGGCGGGCAGGCGACTTGATGGGCAGGGAGGCTAGGAGGGCACCTTAATCCCATGTCTCACTGCTGCATCACAGTGCCTGACGCACAGTTCCGGGGAGTGCATCCCGTCAGAGCAGAGGATGCGTGCTGTAATGGTAGCAATTGGCTTACATTCAGGAAGCAGTGCACTCATGAGGGCCCGTTCTCGGCTCCCCGTGTCCTTTTAATTCATCCTGGACCCCAGCCCACAGAGGGACATTGGCCATACTTAAGGCAGGACTTCTCATTCAGCTAATTCCTCACAGACTTGTCCAGAGATTTGTTCCCATGGTGATTCTAAGTAACATAAATTTAACAATCAAGAGTAACACCATATGAGGTATCAAAGGCTTGCATGAAAGAAGCCTTGTGTAACCCAGTACAATAAATAAAAAGTTTTAGAAATTGTATATATTCAAGTTTTATCATTAACTTAAACTTCAGCTAGATTAAAACTTTATCCCTACCTGACCACGGTCATCCGTGACATGACCACTTTGGTATAATTGACAGACTCGTGGCTACATTCCATGCCATCACAACCACCAACGTATTGTCTCTGCAGAAAACAAACGCAGAGGGGGCTGGAGAGATGGCTCAGAGGTTAAGAGCATTACCTGCTCTTCCAAAGGTCCTGAGTTCAATTCCCAGCAACCACATGGTGGCTCACAACCATCTGTAATGGGGTCTGGTGCCCCATTACACCAGGCATACACACAGACAGAATATTGTATACATAATAAATAAATAAATATTAAAAAAGAAAACTAACACAGATATGGAACTTCTAGAATCAGTAAGTTCAAGCTTATCAAGGTCTCCAAATGAAATCAGAGCTGACCTAACTAAGTGTAGCAACAGCCTGTGTGTAAAGTAGAAGGTTTAATAAAATGAATGGGCCAGCTTTTCTAGAAGCAATCTAAGAACTTAGCATAATTACAGTCATTGTCCCAGCAGGACCTTTTATAAATAAAGGTCAGACTCTAGAATCCATCTGGAGAAGTGAAGAAGCTGAAATTGCACATTCACATCTAAAGATGACAAGGCAGAATTTGCTTGTGTCATGCACAAGCTCTGAGTCATGGTCCCTTGTCTTGAATGTTAGAACTAAAGTTAAAGCAGAAAGGCAGGCAGAAGAGATCAAACACTGCATAAAAACTAAATGTAACTGGTCACTAATCATGAGAAAAGTATTAACCAAGAAATGAGTAAAAGGTAGCAAGCTGTGGTAGTTGAAATGCCTGCAATGTCAAAAGTCAGGCCGATGAGGAGGTAGGACTGTGAGCTTGAGACTAGACTGGCCTACATGGTGGGGAGGGAGAAAAGGGAAGGGGAGAGAGAGAGAGAGAGAGACAGAGAGAGAGACAGAGACAGAGACACAGAGAGACAGAGGGATAGAAAGAACTAAAGATAATGCTTTTGCTTTTTCCAACTGGAGTCTTAAATAACCAGTTAAAGTACACCACAGAGCAAATGGCCTTAGCAGATACCCACAACTATACTAATAAACATTCCTTGCAGCAACCAATTTAACCTTCTATAAAAACAAACCACATTCTAGGCCACAAGTCAAGCCCCACCATACTTTCGTGGATCTATCTGATCATATCTCACCCAAACTAGGAAACAATAGCAAGAAAAGCAGAAACACATGGAGGCTGAACATTGAGTATATCGGGAAAGAATTAAAACCAATTTCTGGAATCAAATGAAAAGTGAAGCTACAAATTACCGGAATCTTTGCAATGCACCAAAGGCAGGTTCAGGAGAAACGTTTGTACTCAAGGGTCCTTACATCTAAAACCTGAGACCAGGTGGAGTGGCACGTGTCTTTAATATCAGCACTGGAGGAAGCAGAGGCAGATGGATCTTACTGACTTTGAGGCCAACCTGGTCTACATAGTAAGTTCTAGGACATCCAGGACTATGTGGAGAGACACTGTCTCTAGTTAATCAATTAATTAATTAAAGACAAACCCTGAGTGCTTTCAAATAATATGATGCTGTGCTTCAAAGTCTTATAAGAACCAGAACAATCCAAACTAAAATCTGTAGATGGTAAGAAACAATACATATTAGAGCAGAAATTAAATAAAATTGACATAAAAAGAACAACATAAAGAATCAGTCAAAGGGTTAGTTCTTTGAAAACCAAACAAGAGTTTAAAACCCCTAATCAAACTAAGCAAAAGAAAGAGGAGACCCAGATTAATAGCAGTGAAGATGAAGAGGAAAAAGTTAGTACAGAGTTCATTGAAATTCAAATAATTCCTAGGAAATACTTTGAAAACCTACATTAGAAAATAACAAAAATGCAACAAAAACCCTAGAAAATCCAGAAGAAATGAACAAATTCCTAGGCACATATGTCTTATCAAAATTAAATTAAGAGGACTTATAAACTACTTAGGAATTCCACAATAAAAAATTGAAGCAATAATAAAAAGTGTCCAACAAAGAAAAGCCCAGGACTGGATGAATTCACTGCTGGTAACTAACTCCAAAGCTTCCCAACTGTTACAGAAAATGGAAACATTTGAACACTGCCAAGCTCATGAACGAAGCCAGCATTATCCTGATCCCAAATCTAAATAAGTTTACAACAACCAAAAGGAAAACTACAATTTCCATGATGAACAGAGACACAAAAATTTTCAGTAGAATTATTGTAAATCTACTTCAAGGATACATTAAGATTAGGTCAGTTTGAGTCCAGAGAAGAAAGGTTTAATCAAGATATGTAACTGCTATACGGTAAATAAAATACAGTATAAATAGAACACAGAAATCACATGATCATCTCAACCAATGCAGAATAAAACCTTCAAAAAAGTCCAGTGTTACACAATTATCACATGTACTCACTCATAAGTGGTTTTTAAACATAAGGCAAAGAAAACCAGCCTACAAATCACAATCCCAGAGAACTTAGACAACAATGAGGACACTAAGAGAGACTTACATAGATCTAATCTACATGGGAAGTAGAAAAAGACAAGATCTCCTGAGTAAACTGGGAGCATGGGGATGTAGGAGGAGGGTTGAAGGGGAGGGAAGAGGTAGGGAGGGGAGCAGAGAAAAATGTAGAGCTCAATAAAAATAATAAAAAAAAGTCAGTGTTCCTTTCTGATAAAAGCCTATGAGAACTAAAAATCGAAGGAACATGGTTGAACATAATAAGTCTATATATGACAAACCCATAGCAACTATTGTACCAAATAGGAAAAATAGTACATTTCCTCAATAACAGTAAATTTTCCAATGGTAAAAATCGCCAAATCATATTTCTGTATACATACATATGCTTATGTTATTATATGTCTTTATATATACACATAATTATATATAAACACAAACTATCTAAGTTTTAACTAAAGATATAGTCTTTTAATGTCCCTGGGTGTTTAATATGAGAATTATTTGGGCCTTTTGGATAACAGGGCTATTTGGACGGTTGCCCCTTCCCCCGCACTTGAAATCCATACATGTGTTTCATCATGAGCCTATCGTCTGATTCGATCTGATCCTGTCTTGATCTTTTGAAAAGTTTTGTGAAACCCGAGGTACGAACAGACACAGACTTTAAGCATGATGATGCCAAAGGGACCCAAGCTGATAATAGACATTTATGAAGGCTTGAGATTTGATTTAAATAATCCTCTCCGTTTTTTCAGATGCTGTTGAGATATATTTCATAAGGAGTATTAGTGCATATCAGATACTGGGCTCTGACGACTCTGAGAGTCTCACCACCATTGAAGACTTTTGTAGGTGGCTCCTCCAAAATGGCGAAAATCATGTAAGGTTCCCAAGTTGTAAACATGACTTCTCTGTTGTTTGTTAGATATAGATAGATGGGCCTTGTTTTGTCTCACAGTTCAGAAACTAGAGTTCACAGAAGTGTCAGATAAAACTGGTGTCACACACAGGACTGTTGCAGCTTATGATATTGATAAAATAGTTTGCTTTTGTTGTAATACGTGAAGTCCTTCATATCCAGTACATTTCAAGTTCTACCTAGCCACTACCTTTGGATCTAACTACTGGTTTCTTTCTTTTTTCATGGTTGTGTTTCCCTTTCAGTCTGACCTTCATCGCTTACTAGACACAACCTCATCTTCACATTTTTTTATTTTTTTTTATTTATTTTTTATTTTTTATTTATTTTTTTTATTGAATAGACCAATAATTTATTGTTAGTAAAATATTAAAATGTATAAGAAATGAACAGAGAGTGTGGGACACAGTGCACAGGCCCTGACAAAGTCAGATTACAATGAGTGAACCAAGTTCTTCCATAGCAGAAAAATAAGGAACAAGAAGATTGGTGATTATTGAAAGAGCAATGCACTGCGTTCCTGCCGGCGGTGGTTGCCTGGCTAGCTTATGCCCCAAAATAACAAAACACAAACTGTATTCATATAAACACTGCTTGACCCATTTCTATTAATGTGTGTAGCACCACGAGGTGGTGACTTATCTTGCCTAACCCATATTTAGTAATCTGTATAGCACCAGTCTTATCTTGCTTCATCGCGTCTGTCCTAGAGAAGAGCGGCATGGCGTCTGTGCTCACTTCCTCTTCCTCCCAGCATTCTGTTCTGCTTACTCCACCCACCTATGTTCTAACCTATCAGGCCAAGCAGTTTCTTTATTTTTTTTTATTTTTTAATTTATTTATTTATTAAAGATTTCTGTCTCTTCCCTGCCACCGCCTCCCATTTCCCTCCCCCTCCCCCAATTAAGTCCCCCCCCCCCCAGCTCGAAAAGCAATCAGGGTTCCCTGTCCTGTGGGAAGTCCAAGGAACCCCCACCTCCATCCTGGTCTAGTAAGTTGAGCATCCAAACTGCCTAGGCTCCCACAAAGCCAGTGCATGCAGTAGGATCAGAAACCCATTGCCATTGTTCTTGAGTTGTCAGTAGGTCATGCTCAACTTCCTTAGTGATCAGGGAAATGCAAATCAAGACAACTTTAAGATACCATCTTACACCTGTCAGAATGGCTAAAATCAAAAACACCAATGATAGCCTTTGTTGGAGAGGTTGTGGAGAAAGGGGTACCCTCATCCATTGCTGGTGGGAATGCAAACTTGTGCAACCACTTTGGAAAGCAGTATGGAGGTTTCTCAGGAAATTTGGCATCAACTTACCCCTGGACCCAGCAATACCACTCTTGGGAATATACCCAAGAGAGGCCTTATCATACAACAAAAGTATATGCTCTACGATGTTCATAGCAGCATTGTTTGTGATAGCCAGAACCTGGAAACAACCTAGATGCCCTTCAATGGAAGAATGGATGAAGAAAGTATGGAATATATACATATTAGAGTACTACTCAGCAATAAAAAACAAGGACTTCTTGAATTTTGCATGCAAATGGATGGAAATAGAAAACATTATCCTGAGTGAGGTAAGCCAGACCCAAAAAGAGGAACATGGGATGTACTCACTCATATTTGGTTTCTAGCCATAAACCAAGGACATTGAGCCTATAATTAGTGATCCTAGAGAAGCTAAATAAGGAGAACCCAAAGAAAAACATATAGGCATCATCTTCACATTTAACTTCTGTAAAGTGAGGTGCTGTCTCTGTTATGAGTTCTAGAGCTGAGATGGAACACCAAGTCCATATACAACATTGGGAAGGAAAGGACTTATTTCAGCTCACAGTTGGACATCACAGGCCATCACTGAGGGAAGTTAGGGCAGAAACCTATGTAGGACAAACTTGGACCTGATGCAGAAGCCATGGAGGAGTACTGCTTACTGGCTTGCTCAGCCTTTCTTACACCCAAGACCACCGGACCAGGGATGATACCACCCACAATGGACTGGGCCCTCCCCCGTCAATCCCTAATAAAATGACCCACAGCTGATGTATAAATGTATTTTTCTCTATTGAGGTTCCCTCCTCTTTAACTTGTGTCCAGCTAATATTAAAAATAACCAGCACAGTTACTGACATTCTTATTTAATGACCCTATTAGTCTAAGTCATTTGCTTAGGAAGTTATGACCTAAGCTCTATGTATTTGAATACAGTGAGAATTGTGTTATGAGATTCTATATGACTTTGAGTTGACCAAACCAATCTTATACTTCCTCAGACAAGTGGGGACACTTGGAGAGATTTGACATGATCTCCTCTGTCATATAACAACTAGTTTAAAAATGAATTTATAAGCATAGGGTTAAGAATTTGTTTCTTTTTATTAATAAAAGCTTATTTTATGCTACATAAAAGTACTTTTACAACTAATGATGTTTTTACTAACTAGTATTTATAAAAATGAAAGAAACATAGTTAGTGACTGTGACATTTTCTAATGGCTCAGAAGGTTAATTTTGAATCTCAGTGCCATAAAATAATCTCAGCTCTATAATTTTACTTTCAATGATGAGTTTTTAGCCTTTAAGAGCTTATCTTTTTTATTTTTGAAACAGTCTTATTTTACACACCAATCCTAGTTCCCTCTCCCTCCTGTCCCGCCACTCCTTCCACCTTCGACCTCCCCCACCCCCATCCACTCCTCAGAGAGGGTGAGGCCTCCCATGGGGAGTCAACAAAGTCTGCCACCTCACTTGAGGCAGGACCAAGGCCTTCCACACTGTATCTATGCTGAGCAAGGTGTCCATCCTTAGGGAATGGGCTCCAAAGAGCTTATTCATGATGGTGCAATGAACATCAAGATCTTGTTTTCTTTTTTTAGGCCGCCAACCAGCTCCCAAATCACGACACAGAGACATAGTATTAGTTATGAGTGCTCAACCTAGTTCAGGCTCAGTTTTTGCCTGCTCTTACAACTTAACCAGGTTTTCTTCATCTACATTTTGCCTCAGGACTTTTTGCTTTCCTTTCTGCATGGTTCTACTCCATGTCTACTGGCTGGTGGCTACTTTACTGGGCCAGGGTGTCTCCCTCTTTTTCTCCCTCATTCTCTCTCCTTCTTCTCTTGTCCTTTTTAGCCTAGATTTCTCCTCCTGTTTATTCTCTCTGCCTGACAGCCCCACCTATCCTTATGCTGCCTAGCTATTGGCCATTCAGCTTTTTATTAGAACAATAAGGTGCCTTAGGCAGGCAAGGTGAAACAAACGCAACACATCTTTACATAGTTAAACGAATGCAGCATAAACAAATATAACACATCTTTGCCCAATTAAAATAATATTCCACAACAATCTTGTTCATAATAAAATTGTACACACGAAGTGCTTCACAGCCCTCCTCTTCTTTTTTTAATTTTTATTTTTTTTTAAATTTTTTCCATGATATTTATTGAGCTCTACATTTTTCTATGCTCCCCTCTTTGCCTCTCCCCTCCCCCTTGAATCCTCCCCCAAGGTCCCCATGCTCCCAGTTTACTCAGGAGATCTTGTCTTTTTATACTTTCTACTTCTCATGTAGATTATATCTATGTAAGTCTCTCTTAGTGTCCATATTGTTGTCTAAGTTCTCTGGGATTGTGGTTTGTAGGCTGACTTTCTTTGCTTAATGTTTAAAAACCACTTATGATGTAAGTACATGTGATAATTGTTTTTCTGTGTCTGTGTTATCTCACTCAAAATAATGTTTCCTAGTTCCATCCATTTTCCTGCAAAATTCAAGCTGTTGTTATTTTTTTTCTGCTGTGTAGTACTCCGTTGTGTAAATGTACCACATTCTTTTTTATCCATTCTTTGATGGAGGGGCATTTAGGTTGTTTCCAGGTTCTGGCTATGACAAACAATGCTGCTATGAACATAGTTGAGCACTTGTCCTTGTGGCACAATTGAGCATTCTTTGAATATATACCCAAAAGTGGTATTACTGAGTCTTGCAGAAGGTTGTTTCCTAATTTTCTGAGAAATCGCCACACTGACATCCAAAGGGGCTGTACCAGCTTGCATTCCCACCAGCAATGAAGACGTGTTCCCTTTTCCCCACAACCTCTCCAGCATAAGTTATCATCAGTGTTTTTGATCTTGGCCATTCTTACAGGTGTAAGATGGAATCTCAGAGTTGTTTTGATTTGCATTTCTCTGATGACTAAGGATGTTCACAGCCCTCCTCTTCTAAAACCATGTGCTCTCTAGAATAACGAACTCTTGGAAACAGACAAAAAAGGCCTTGAGTGCAAGTGAGTTCTAATCTGCTCTAAAGCAGGACTGAGGATCAATGGCTCCGCCTTCTAGAGAGGAGGCTCCCTGAGGGCAGGAACTGTTCTCTACTTTGTTCACTGCTCCGCACCCAGTGTGTCAAACAGTACCTAGCACGTAGTATGTGCTCAACAACTATTTCATGAGGTTGCTTATGTGTAGTTTGATTGCACATCTTCTGCTTTGAAAAAGAATTCTTTAGCCTACTTCCAAGCCAGGTGTGAGTTATAGACTCCTTGTAGAGTACCAGAACAGAAGGAAAATTTCCACAACCTAAGGCAGGCCACATATGAAAAGCACATGCTGGTATCAGAGTCTGTGGGGGGGGGGGGGGAAACTGGAAGCTTTTCCTCTGAGTGTTATAGAGTGGGGACAGGACGAGAAGGTCCACTCTCAACACTTCCTTTTAATGTGCTGTAAGTACCAAGGGAGTAGTCTGGAAAAAGAAACAAAAAAGTATTCAAATTAGAAAAAAAATGAATTATCTCTTCAGAATGATGAAATGTTACATAAAAGTCCTAAAGATCTCTCTCTCTCTCTCTCTCTCTCTCTCTCTCTCTCTCTCTCTCTCTCTCCACACAGACACACACACAGACACACATACACACCTAGTAAGTTCAATGATTTTAGAAAAGATAAAAAAACACAAAAATGGGTTTTGTATCCGTGCACTATTAACGGAAAATCTGAAAAGTAAAGAAAATCCCATTTATATGAGTATAAAAAAGAGGACATACTTAGAAATAAATTTACTTAGGTAGGTAAATTATTTTTGAATACTGAGAAAAATAAATGGAGATATCTTTCAACTATATCTACACTTTCTTATTCTGAAAAATGCAAAAGCATGGAGTTTTGAGATTCCTGAACTATTGGCATTATTTGCTGAAAAGTAGTAATTGTTATCCTTAAATATGTATCATTCAACAACCCCTAAGACTCAGGGAGCATTACAAGCCTTGCAAGAGAGGAAATAGAAAGATTGTAAGAGCCAGAGGACCAGGAGGACTGCTGTGAGGTGTTTCTCTGGTCAGAACATGCAAGCTGCACCCTTGAACTCCCAACAATAAAACCTGCACAAGACCATACCAGTGGACGTACCAATCAGGGGAAAGTTCACAAGGTGCATGCCCAGATGACGACCTACAGGCAGTCGGTGACTGAAGAGGGAGGGAGAACCAAGTTTTCTTCAGGGGTGAACCGCCTAATATGTTGTCAAGCCTACATGGTGAAGAGGTCATGAACTTGAGAAGGGAATGTGTGTGGGAGAGGGGCTGTGTGGAAGAAGTTGGAGAGAAGCGAATGAAGGGTAGAAATGAGGTAAATATAGCATACTCATGTTTGAAATTCTCAAAACTATTAAGATATTAAAATATGTAAACTTTTTGGTTCCATACAGCACATAAAAATGATGATTATATGTTCAACTTCGTACTAAAGAAATGTTATGTTTATATATTCTGAAATGGGTATTTAGGCAATGCCATACATAATTCATGAGAGTATAGCAGGAACTGAATAGCTAAACCTCTTCACTCTTCCTAAATAATACATGTTTACAAGTAGATATGCCTAGAATATATAAAGAAATGCAAACACTAGACTCACAAGGGGAGCGTGAGGAAAAGTACACAATGACCTGAACAAGCAGTCCTCTAAAGAAGTACAGATACCCAATAACTGTGTATTAAAGTGGCTAAGGTCTGTGGCCGTCAGAGAATCGCAAGTTAAAGCCTCATTGAAATTCCATCTCACCTCAGTGAGAATGGCTAGAAAATCAAGAAAAGAAATTTCTAGAAATTAAGAGAACAGATGGCGGCAAATGCTGGCAGTGATATGTTGAAGGAGGAACCGTTTTGTCTACTGTTGGTAGAAATCAGTGTAGCGGCATCTCAAAAATGTAAAACTAAAACTGCCGCACAATCCAGCCATTTGCCCAGTAGTGGTCTACCTGTCCCACTACAGAGATACTTGCATATCTGCCTTCATTGCTGTTTGTTTCACAATAGCAAGGAAGTACAATCAGCCTGAATATCCACCGAGTATGGATGGATGTGTGGTACAGTTAGATTTAATCAGTGGGTAAAGAAAGATGTTGGGAGGATCTCTGTGAGTTCAAGTCCAGCCTGGTCTACAAAGTGAGTTCCGGACAGTCAAGGCTACAAAGAGAAAAGCTGTCTAAAAAATGAGAGAGAGAGAGAGAGAGAGAGAGAGAGAGAGAGAGAGAGAGAGAGAGAGAAAGAAAAGAGAGAGGGGGAAGGAAGGAAGGAAGGAAGGAAGGAAGGAAGGAAGGAAGGAAAAAAGGAAGGAAGGAAAAAAGGAAGGAAGGAAAAAAGGAAGGAAGGAAAAAAGGAAGGAAGGAAAAAAGGAAGGAAGGAAGGAAGGAGAGAGAGAGAAAGAAAGAAGGAAGGAAGGAAGGAAGGAAGGAAGGAAGGAAGGAAGGAAGGAAGGAAGGAGAAAGAAAAGAAAGACTTTTCCTGAAAGAGGTGGAAATGAAAAGCATTGTAGTATGAGGATAGCATTTCTCAACCTGTGGGTCTCAATCCCTTTTGGGATGGAACAACCCTTCCATGGGGTTTATGTAAGACCACCAGAAAGCATAAATATTTACATTACAATTCATAGCAGTACACAATTACAGTTATGTAGTAGCAATGAAAGTAATTTTATGGCTTGGGGGTCACCACAACATGAGGAACTGTGTTAAAGGATCACAGCATTAGGAAGGTTGAGAACCATTGTTCAGAAGGTCAAACACCAAATGTCCCTTTTCACATGTGGATCATAACCTCCAGTAAGTGTGTATATTCAGGCTCAGCATGGTGGCACAGACCTTTAATCCCAGCTCTGGGAGGTAGAGGCAAGCAGAGCTCTATCAGGCTAACCTGGTCTACATAGCAAGTTTCAGGCCAGGCACAGCCTCACAACGAAAGCAGCTTCCAAAGAGAAAAAGAATGTGTATTCAGGTGCGAGTCAACATGAATAAAGGCTGGGAAATTAGAAGGGGACCCATGACACTGGGACGGGGGTTTAAAGAAAGGGAAAGCAAATGGAGGAGGATGAAAGAAGCCTGGAAGGAAGGGAGGTGTGTGGACAGCAGGTGTGTGCGGGCAGAATTAACCTGAATGATGTAAGTATAACCATTTCATGGAAACCTGCAACTTTCTACGCTAATTTAAAAAGTACATTTTAAAGATTTTTAAAAAGACAAAATATCGGAAAGGCAAATGCAGACAATTGACATGAGGAGTGGTTTCTGGGTCTACACTGAACACTTTGCCGTGGAGCAAGCAGATAGGGAGAACACTGTACTGGAGACGAGTGGCTTGGGCTGTCGTAAATGTCAATGGTACAGAAGAGAAAGGGGAGGAAAGAACTGCTGTGGAGAAGAAGCCCAAAAACTAAAGTGCAAACTATGATCAGACATGTTCCTCTTTTTTAAATTATAAATAATATTAAAACAATTAGAAAATCTACATGCTTTGGTAGATAGTATTGTATCCATCTAACATTTAGAGTGGCAATGGTATACTATTAGTCTACAAACGGTTCAATATTTAGGAGTAAAAGTTTCTCGGTGTCTACAACTGATTTTCTTTCTTTTCTTTCTTTCTTATTTTTTTTTTTTTTGATTTTTGTGATAGGGTTTCTCTGTAGTTTTGGTGCCTGTCCTGGAACGTGCTCTTGTAGACCAGGCTGGCCTCGAACTCACAGAGATCTGAGTGTTGGGGTTAAAGGCGTGCACCACCACTGCCCGGCTTACAACTGATTTTTAATAACAATATATGCATATGTACTCATCTTCATATATACATATGTCTAAGACATTAGCAATAAAATACATGTGGAGAAGTAGTAAACACTGTAAATCTAGGTAGAAATTTTATGAGTCTGCTATTCTTGGGCTTTTCTGAAAGTTTAAAAAGTGGAAGAAACAAAAAGTTGGGGCCATGGAATTTAGGCTGGTATGGAATCCTGACTCTATGGCCGAAGCTATCTTGAGAAAGAGCTGAGCTTTTATTAGTCCTCTTTCCATTCTGTAAAGTAAGCACAGCGAAAGCTCCCATCTCATAGAACAGCGTGAAGATTAGCTGGTACCTTATATACTAATTAATTGGGTTAACTATCAGCGGGAACATTAATTCAGCATATGGTAGAGTACTGGATGAGTCGTCATCACTGACTGCTCCTGACTGATTGTGTCATTGTGGGGAAAAGGACCTTTCGCCATACCCACATCATAAACATGGCTAATTTTATTTTGAATTTTTACCCCCTAGGAGGCTTACAAACTGCTAATGTGTACACTGAATTCTGGCATCTATGGTGTCTGTGGTGAAAAAGTAGCCGAGACCTTTTATAATATAGGCAGCATCTATTTTGCCAAAGGAGAGCTCAGAAAGGCGATTCGGCTGCTAAGGAAGGTGAGCGAAGAAAGGCGACCTCTGGTTGATTTTGTTACAGTTTTTTCATGGGCTTATTATAAGCAGAATATGGGGGAAATGTGTGCATATATGTATGTGTATTAGCCAAGGTTCTCTAATGGACCAGGACCAACAGAATGATCACACACACACACACACACACACACGGTTTTATTAGAGTGGCTTGCAGTCTGTGGTCCATCCAGCTATTTCAACAATGAGGTTCTACCAACACAAAGTGTAAGAATCTAGTAGTTGCTCAGTCCACGAGGCTGGATGTCTCAGCTGGTCTTCAGTATACACTGGGATCCTGAAGAAGGAGGCTCTAATGCCAGTGATGGGCTGGACTTGCCAGCAAGCGTGAGGGCAAACAGGCCAAGAGCTAAAGCTTCCTTCATCCATGTCCTTTATATAGGTTTCCAGCAGGAGGTGTGACCCAGATTAAAGGTGGATGTTTCCACTTCAAAAGACCCGGATTAAAGGTGGGGCTTCCCACTTCAAATGATTTAAGAAAAATCCCTCACGAGTGTGCCCAGCCACCTGAGTCTTAGTTAATTCCAGAAGTGGTCAAGTTGACAATCAAGAACAGTCAGCACAATATGTATATCTTTTCTGATGTCTTTTTTTTTAACCTTTCTAAGGTATATAACCAGTGAGTATACCACCACCACCAACAACAACAAAAAGCTAGAGACTCAGTGAGCTAAGCAAGGCATAGGGGTGCACTCCTTTGGTTCCTGGACTTGGAGACAGAGGCAAGTAGATCTCTGTGAGTTCAAGGCCAGCCTTGTCAGCAAAGTGAGTTCCAGGACAGTCATGGGCTACACAGAAAATCCTGCCTCACAAAATCAAAACAAACAAACAAAAACTTCACAGAGCACCCCTCTGGCCGGCTCCACCACCATCACAGAGCACCCTCTGGCATTGCTCACTGGTGCTGTCGTTGGGTGATGCCTGGCAAGAGCAGCATGCTTTGTGTTGTTGGAGTTTCTTACAACCTTCTAGACTTAGTCCCTTCAGTAGGTCTACAGGAAGGAGAAGGCCTTCGGCAGGTGTATGAGGCCCAGAGCTTTTGAAACCCAGTGGAAGCGTACTTCTACTGAAGCCTGAAGGACTGAGAACAGCCCTCTGTTACTGACCTCATCAGGGTGTAGCCTGGGCTTTGGAAAGGGCGAGACTGTCACCCAGCTTTCTTACAAGATAAACCTTAGTGGAACCCTCCATTTCTTATCTTTTGGTTGTGCGCCTATGAGCCTAACCTTTAATGGCTGAGCCATCTGTCAGCCCAAATTTTTATTTCTAAAAAGGCAGATTCAATGCCAAGAGCATGATGTAAGCCTGTAATCGTAGAAATTGGGATGCAGGGCCAGGAGGATGGCTGTAAGTTTCAAGGCCAAGCGGGTCTACAAAATGTACTAAGAATCTGTCTCAAAATATAATAAAAGGGGGCTGGAGAGATGGCTCAGTGGTTAAGAGCATTGCCTGCTCTTCCAAAGGTCCTGAGTTCAATACCCGGCAACCACATGGTGGCTCACAACCATCTGTAATGAAGTCTGGTGCCCTCTTCTGGCCTGCAGACATATATGTAGAAAGAATATTGTATACATAATAAATAAATATTTAAAAAAATATAATAAAAGGTGTCTTTCAGAGTTTTTTAAAAGAGAAAAAAGTAGAGAAGTAAATATGAGGAGAAGAAGAGTCTAAAGAGCAGGGGGAGGAGGAACTAGAGAGCATCATGGGATGGGTGTGAATGAGAGCAGAAGGTGAGGAAGCAGAAGGTGAGGAAGGGGTCACTTATCGGGACAGTGGCCACTGGGGCAGCAAGAACCGATATGTGCATATGGAAATGAAACCCATGGCTCTGCATGCTAACAGATTTAATAAATACCTCTGTGTGTCTAGACTCTTCTGCTGCATTGATTTGTCTGTCTATATGCTAATGCATATTGGATAGTGTGGTTTTAAAACAAGGCTTAAATTGGGGAACTTCTAGCGCTTCTTCAAATTTATTGATGGTATTCTGGGAATTTTGCATTTCCAGAGGAATTTTACAGTCACTCTGTCAATTCATATTTTAAAACTTGCTGGAGTTGTGACTGAGATTGCACAGAAGGCCCAGATTTGTTTTTTATATTCTCTCTCTCTCTCTCTCTCTCTCTCTCTCTCTCTCTCTCTCTCTCCCTCCCTCCCTCTCTCTCTCTGTTTCTCTCTGCCTCTGTCTCTGTCTCTTCCTCTCTCCATTATTTGTTTTTGTTTTTTTTTTTTTTTTTGAGACAGGGTTTCTCTGTGTAACAGCCCTGGCTGTCCTGGAACTCACACTGAAGATCAGACTGGTCTCACACTCACAGAGATCTGCCTGCCTCTGCCTTTGAGTGCTGGGATTAAAGCATTAAAGACGTGGGCCACTGTAGTTTTTGCTGGCTGTTGCTGCTGCCTGATGTGCTATCCCTGTTTCCATGAAGGGGCAGCAGGGGGTGAGAAGATGTGAAAGACACAGACTCTGGAGATTCCAGTACAGAGCTCTCTATTGTAAAAAGGTGTGTTGGGGGGTCGGTTATGGGGTTAGGGAAATGAAGCTGCCACAGGACTATTTCTGGTTGGTTCTTTTGAAGCTGGTGGTCACTGCTGGCGAGTTGTCATTGACTAGGAAGGAGTACATGTCATTAATTTTCTCTCTTTGTGATAATCACTTTTTCTTGTTGCTTGATGTCTAGTTCATGCATTTGTTTACTTTCTATTGGCTGTTTGAGATAGAGATTAAATTCATTTTTTTGTGGAAACAAATGTCAGCAATAAAATGTCAAGAAACCTGCCTAAGAATAATGTGATCCACATCAGACTACAAGGCAGCTTTGCCGGACATACAGGGAGTCAATTGTATCTATTTAGCTTGAATTTTTTTTTAAAAAAAATATCCTGACAGAAACGAGTATTATAAACCATGTCTGAAGGAGGGATGCTATCACTTTGGGGTCCTGATGTCTTGGTCGTCTATAGCAACAAGTGCAGTAAACTGGATTGCGTATATATCGCATGCAGGCTACAAAAAGTAACTTGAGCCGTCAGTCCATACCGCTCTTCTCTCTGGCCAGGAACCAGTGGAATAAAGTGCATGCATTCCATCTGTAAACTTGGGACAGCCCAGGTGTTGCGGGAGGTCCTCCTGCTCCTCCAGCCTATAGCTGCTGAGACGTGGTCTCTCTCCCTTTAAAAAAGCGGCCACTTCTCCAAAATATATAAAGAAATCAAGAAACTAGACCGTAAAAGGCTAATCAACCCAATTATAAAATGGGGCACTGAGCTGAACAGAGAATTCTCAACAGAAGAACTTCAAATGGCCAAATGACACTTAAGGTCATGCTCAACTTCCTTAGCGATCAGGGAAATGTAAATCAAGACAACTTTAAGATACCATCTTACACCTGTCAGAACTGCTAAAATAAAAAACATCAATGATAGCCTTTGTTGGAGAGGTTGTGGAGAAAGGGGTACCCTCATCCATTGCTGGTGGGAATGCAAACTTGTGCAACCACTCTGGAAAGCAGTGTTTCGGTTTCTCAGGAAATTCGGGATCAACCTACCCTTGGATCCAGCAATACCACTCTTGGGAATATACCCAAGAGAGGCCCTATCATACAACAAAAGTATGTGCTCAACTATGTTCATAGCAGCATTGTTTGTAATAGCCAGAACCTGGAAACAACCTAGATGCCCTTCAACAGAAGAATGGATGAAGAAAGTATGGAATATATACATATTAGAGTATTACTCAGCAGTAAAAAACAAGGACTTCTTGAATTTTGCATACAAATGGATGGAAATAGAAAACACTATCCTGAGTGAGGTAAGCCAGACCCAAAAAGAGGAACATGGGATGTACTCACTCATATTTGGTTTCTAGCCATAAATAAAGGACATTGAGCTTATAATTCATGTTCCTAGAGAAGCTAAATAAGAAGGTGAATCCAAAGACAAACACATAGGCATCCTCCTAAATATTAACCTTCATCAGGCGATGAAAGGAGACAGAGACAGAGACCCACATTGGAGCACCGGACAGAAATCTCAAGGTCCAAATCAGGAGCAGAAGGAGACGAAGCACGAGCAAGGAACTCAGGACCGCGAGGGGTGCACCCACACACTGAGACAATGGGGATGTTCTATCGGGAACTCACCAAGGCCAGCTGGCCTGGGTCTGAAAAAGCATGGGATAAATTTGGACTAGCTGAACATAACGGACAATGAGGAAGAATGGGAACTCAAGAACAATCGCAGTGGGTTTTTGATCCTACTGCACGTACTGGCTTTGGGGGAGCCTAGGCAGTTTGGATGCTCATCTTATGAGACCTGGATAAAGGTGGGCGGTCCTTGGGCTTCCCACAGGTCAGGGAACCCTGATTGCTCTTTGAGCAGATGAGGGAGGGGGACTTGATCGGGGGAGGGGGAGGGAAATGGGAGGCGGTGGCAGGGAGGAGGCAGAAATCCTTAATAAATAAATAAATTTTAAAAAAAAGCAGCCACTTCCCTCTCCTCTCTCTCTTCACTTCCTGCTCCACAGGTGACTAGACTCCCTTCCTGGTTGCATAGAGGGCTCTTGCCTGGGACAGTGATCTGTAAGTTTTTTCCCCTTTAAATAAATACCACCCTATTAATCATAATTCCAAACTGGTGTGGCATTGTTTGTGACTTACGTCTTCACCCAGGTCCACCAGTCTGCTTCTGGTTTTGGCTTGCAATTGACGTTGACGTGTTTGCTCTGAGTATCTGTAACCTGTTACATTTCACCTACAGTGTCTGGTGGTTCAAAGTTTTGTCTATGGAAGAGAGCACATCAAGAGCAAAGAGACTAAACGCCTCCTTACCCTATTGCAGAGGTAAGTTCTGCATCTTCTGTCAGATTTTCCACAGACACAAATCATGTTGTCACTCTGGTATATGAATCAGCCTGTCTGATTCAGCCAGGTGCTGGTGGTTATCTAATTAGGCAAAAATCTTACCTCATCTATGGTTTTTGTCAAATTCTGTACTAGACATAATTAGTTCATCTCTTATTAGCTTAGGATCTAGAATTGCAGAAGCTGACTGTAATAATATATTATTACAGTGTGCAGGCAGACATGTTGCTGGAGAAGTAGCTGAGAGCCCTACATCTTGACTTAAAGACAACAGGAAGTGGTCTGAGACACTGGACATGGCTTGAACATATATAAGAACTCAAAGTCTGCTTCTGCAATGACACACTTCCTCCAACAAGGCCACACTTCCTCCAACAAAGCCACACCTCCTAATAGTGCTACTTCCTATGAGCTTATGGGGAAAACTTACATTCAATCTACCACAATGGACAAGGTTAGGATCCTGATTTCATTCACCTAAAGTGTCAGCAGACTCCCTGGGTTAGTCAAGCAGGAGAGATGAGCTTGAACAGTTGTAGTGCATGCTGTCCACACCAGCCTCGGGCAGCTACGCTGCAGGTAGACCCTGAAGAAGGCTCTTGCCTTTATTGTCCAGAGAATTGGGTTCCTCAGCCCCTTCTATAACTTTCCATTTACGCGGTACAGAAGACCACACAAAAAAGCAAGGAGGAATTTGCTCCTGGCATGCAAGTGTGTATAAAAGCATATTTTTAAATCAAAACAATAAGAATATGAAAAACTAGAATATGGATCTCCTTCCGTATTCTAACACATAGTATTTCTGATTTATAAGCCTCAGTTGGGTAGGTTAAAATGGAACCTTAGGATGTTTGGGGTCAGATATGAACTAAAGTTGACCAGATTTTTCTTCCTTTTGCAATGTAGTAAGGACTTTCAGTGGACTTGATTATACAAATGGGTACAGGAGCTCAGCTGACACGCTGCAGAATCATTTCTGTACTGAAAACCTGAGAATTGATTTGCTTAAGCTAGTGTGCCCAGAAAGAGGCGGCGTTGGGATTTAATACAGGTCTTTAAGTTTCTAATAGTGGCCTCTGGAGGCAGTCTAACTTCTAAAAGCAGGTTCAAAACTCAAGGCTCCAGTGCTCTGCTCTCCCGTCTTAGAGAATTTACTTTAATGCCCTTGGCCCCACTTAGAGCTTACTTAACTCCTCTAGCCTGTAGTTAGGCACCACTGTAATAATGGCACGCCCTCTCATCTCTGCATTAATGAGACCATGCATAAAGGTCAGGCCTGGCAAACCTTAAATCTTAAATGTTCACTGATTGTCAGCATCATAATAAAATATCGATAATGACAGTAATTCTTGTTCTGAAGTGGAGTCATAATGAGCCAGGATGTTTAAATGACTCATACACATTACCGTATTATTATTTGATGTTATGAGTAGGGTAAGGAATGTTCATGACTGGAGTAAGACTTATGATTTTAACCTATTTTCCACCACTTAGGATGTTCCATGAACCTGAGCAAATTATTTGCTCCTCCTTGAGCCTTGGATTCTCCATCACTGACATATCACTAAATCATGAGCTGTTAGGACTTCTTAAGTCATAAGGATTTAAGCAGAATCCTGTCTAAACAAGCCCAACAGAGCATGTGCCAAGTCAGTGAGAGCTAGACACTCCTCCCTCCCCTTCCTTATAGAACTCCTGTTGCCTCTTACTCTTGAGGTAAGCGTCAGAATATTTGAAATTGGAGGGAATTGTTAGTCAGAATCACCGTATTTTGTGATTGAGGCTTTGACAGTCTGCCCTCATTAAAGGACCTACCGTGTTTTGAAATAACTACTCATGAAACGAGAAGGAAAATACAAGCAGCATGCAATTTCAGAGACGAAACACAGGCTCTTTCCTCAAAATTGTAGTAACTTTTTCTACCCAGCTTATATTCAAGTAAGAGAAACCTCAGAGCTGAAGAGATGCCTAAGTCATTTAAAGGAACCTGCTGCCACGACTGAAGATGATCCCTGGGACCCACATGGTAGGAGAGGAGGATAGACTCCTATAAGTTGTCCTTTGATCTCCAAATGCATGGTGTGTGCTGTGGGAGCACATTCTGCTCCTTCAGCCCTGGTGCTTACCATGGCACGTGCACACATACACACTAAAGCAATCAAAAAATAAATATGTAGAAAGATACAAGACCCACAGATGAGATCAAGGTTCAAAGACTAAGTGACTGCTGAGTGCTCAGCCTAAAAGGAGACATCAGCTGCACTCCCTCCTCCTGGGGCTCAGGGATCATTGTGGAAGAGGGAGCAGAAAGACTGTAAGGGGCAGTGGTGCTTGGATGACTACAGTAAAGAAATGTCCTCTGCATAAAACAGTTGTATATATGACAACATGAGCCAGATCCACACGAATTTAAGGCACACATGTAAAATTATACAGGCAGCATTAATAGGACTTGATGACTAAAAAAAAATGAGAGAACAAAGTTGGATGGGTGAGATCAGAGGTGGATCTGCGAAAAGATGGGGGAGGAGATAAGATGGTCAAAATGCAGTGTATTTTCAGAGTTAGTAAAATATGTTTTAAATTTTTAAAAGAGAAACTTCAAGATAAATGGAGTGAATATATTTTCTCAGTAGCCTCAAATTGACAGGAGCCATAGGAGGAGGAGAAACTGTGGGAAGCCAGTGCAGACCAGACAGTCTAAGTTTCCTGAAGTGCTTGAACTTAAGTCAATCAGGTTTCAGATTCCCATTCTTTCACTGTGTAGAGAATCTGGCTTTGATGGGTTTTCATCTGCATCTGGAGAGATCTGTGAAGCAGGTCATACTCCAGAACCCGTCTGACACACAGGCACACTGAAAACTGAGTTTTTCCAGATACTTCGCCCAGGAAGAGGCAGGGCTGCTGGGATTTTAACATAGGTCGCTAATTGCTCTTTCTCTGCTGAAGACAGTGATATCTAGACCTAGCCAGAGTCAATATAAGGGGGAAAGAAATCTTTTGATGTCCTCTGCTGTAGTTGATGTTACGTCAATAAAGGATTTTCTTTCCCCGAAACAAGCCCATATCTCGTTTCCCAAGAACTGCTGAGCAAAGCCATGGGGTAGTTGCCAAAGCCCAGATGTCCAAAAGCAGCGCAAGAATCGCTTTCTCGGCTTCAGCCTCTCACTGGAACAATCAGTCCCAGATGTCCCTAGACTCCGCTTGGGATCCGATGTGCTCTAATGTGCTTTACCCCACCTCCTTCAGGAACTCAGTGAAACACTCTCTGGACTGGCATGGCCAGCAGCCTGCATTCTTGTTTTTTGGAGCCTCTGCAAAGAAGTTAGAGCAGAACAGGCCACTCGAAGCAGGAGTTCATTCCAAGGCAGAGCAGTAGTTGCAAGCGCATACTGCAAGATTTCAGTACATAGGAAAGGCAGAGAAAACTTCAGATGTGGGAACAAACTTGGGAGCTGTTTAGCTTAAATTTTACCTGAGTTACGAATGGACTTCATTTTGTTTGTTTGTTTGTTTCTGTTGTTTTGCTTTGTCTTCTGAGACAGGGTTTCTCTGTTATAGCCTTGGCTATCTTGGAACTCATTCTGTAGACCAGACTGACCTCTGAACTCACAGAGAACCACCTGTCTCTGCCTCCCAAGTGCTGGGATTAAATGCATGCACCACCATCACCTGGCCAAACACTTCTATTTTAACCATTCATAAATAAAGCTCCTAAGAATAAGAAGTACTTAATATGTTTCAGATATTTTCTTTTGGAGAAAGCATACACATAGCCAGTCTAAAAGTCCCCGTAGTACATTTTTGATGGAATTAGGAACAAAAATGACAGGGACTAAATTGTGAAGCCAGAGCTGTGAATTTAATTGTGCACAGGAAGGATCCAGGATCTTAAATGCCTGATAGAAAAGACGCCAGAGAGGGTCTTCCAAGCAGTGTGACCACAAGCTCAGTGTCCTGGAGCTGGTTGGCATTTCTCAGGAAAGTCAGCAGTCTTGACTTGCTATAGTTTAAGGTGCATAGGTGATGACAGGCTGCCAATAAAGTTGGGATGAAATACTAGGGTCATACTAGGGGACTTTCATAAATTATACTAATTAGTTTAGGACTTATTTAGAAGGAAGCTATTGAAGACCTTTGAACAGGATATGGTAGCCGGTTATCAGCTTTCAGACGTTAGGTCTGATAGCGAAGGGCCTGAAAGCCAGTCCCTAGGGAAAAGGAGGGAGAGCACTTTGAGGGCAGGTACACCAGCCCAAGAGAGGTGTTGCGGTCTTTAAGTACCTAAGCTATAGGAAGAGGAGGTATGGGTGATAGATTGAGAAACAGTCTATAGTCAATGCTGACAAACTTGAAACCAATTAGATAGGAAGTGCAGCAGTGGCAAGAAACCAAAGTGACTTTGAAGTCTCTGACTTGGGCCTGGAAAGATGGCCCAGTAGTTAAGAGCAGTGGTTGCTCTTCCAGAGAGGACTTGAGTTCAATTCTCAGCAACCACATGGTGGCTCAAAAACCGTCTGTAATGGGCTCTGATGCCCTCTTCTGGAGTAAGGGTGTACAAGCAGAAAGAGCACTCATACATACATAAATAATCTTTAAAAAAAAAAGCTGGCTCAACAGCTAGATGAACATAATGAACCTCTGCTGCGAGAGGAGAGGAGACTAGCTTGGGGGAGTCTAGGATTTAGGGAGATAGTGATTTCCATGTTGCATGTGCTATGTTTGAAGTACTCCCTGCACAGCCACTTGGCAATGTCTAGTAAGCTGCTGGCAGTTTGGAACAAGAGCTTAATAGGTATATTCTGAAGGCTATATCTGGATGGATAAAATAACCTACAGAATACGTGTATGTGAAACGAGAAGGCTTGGAAAGAACTTTGGGGACCACGCATGCTTCTTCTGGAGAGATTATAGCTCGATGATATAATACCTGAGCACTGGGACACAAATTTGAGCTTTCGTATTAACAGTAAGACATCCTAACTCTCACTTTATCCCTAAAAATAATAAGAGCACTCTATCTAAGCATTTAATATATGGGAGACACATATCTCCCATGAACTGTAGTAGTAACAACAACAATAAGCATTATCAGCTGGGCAGTGGAGGCACAGGACTTTAATCCCAGCACTCGGGAGGCAGAGGCAGGTGGATCTTTATGATTTCCAGACCAGCCTGGTCTAGAGAGCTAGTTCTAGGACAGCCAAGGCTACACACACACACACACACACAAACACACACACACACACACACACACACACACACACACACACAACTCTGTCTTGCGTGGGGTGGGGGTGTGGGCAGGGTAGGGGAATGCAAATGAGCAGTGAGATTGGAAATCTCATGCAGCACTAAAACATACGAACGTTAGCCTACTGTTTGTGATGGATTTTGAAGCTATATATGCCAACGAGGGGGTAAAGAAAATCTTCCTTAAAAAAAAAAAAGAAAATCTTCCTTTTTACAAGAAGAGGAAGAAAGCAGATACTAGAGAGTCCATTGACCTATCAGAGCCCAAGCATCTTTCTGTAAAAATAAATTTTATTATAAAAAGAACTTTGTGGTGGGGCCACTATATACCAAACCAAGGTCAATACATCCTAATGACATCTATAGTAGCCATTCTCAAGCTCTAGAACTTCACCGTGCAGTTTACTCTTTTACTATCAAATGCACGTTAGTGGACTTATTCACCACTCAGAAAGGAAAAACCTAAGACATAATTAGAACTAGAGAAGCCATTAGCATTATTTCTTCTCTTATAGCTTATGTCCATTATCTGCATTCAGTCCTAACGCAAGTCTTCTTGGCCAAGTAAACACAAGGGAGCAGCTGCTTCTGGGCTGGGAGGCTGGGAGAGGAAAGGTGAAGGACTGTAGGGTGGAAACGGGTCTTGGTGCAGTTACCTCTGGAGAACTGTATCAAGAGTGAAATGGGCCAGGTGGTGGTGGTGCACGCCTTTAATCCCAGCACTTGGGAGGCAGAGGCAGGTAGATCTCTGAAGTCAAGGCTAGCCTGGTCTACAGAGTAAGCTTCAGGATAGCCAGGGCTACACGGAGAAACGCTGTCTTGGGAAACACACACACACACACAGACACACACACACATGCACACAGAGGCTGAAATGGAATTGTTCTGAAAGCTGCATATCAGCCAGGCAGTCCCAGGCAAGACTGTAGTGAACTTAACAAACATGCACCATAAACCGCTGCTTGCAGGATTCTGTGTTCGCATTCTTTTCCTACTATTTATAAGTAAATATCCTAACACCGGCTCTGTGAAATTACAGGAGAGTATTTGGTCAGTATGAGAGAGCGAGAAGGACCATTGACTGTAGTGTTCAGATCCTAACTGTCAGCAGCTTTCCAGCTTTCCAGATCAGGATTCAAGCTCTAGCTTGATACAGCCTCACACATGGAGAAACAAAAACTTGGGAGACTAGTTCTCTGCCTTCAGATCTCCTTTATGGCAAACAGTGACTCCTAAGCCATTAGGAGGCAGTTCTGGGGTACCTTGTGTTTGGCAGAACTGGGAGGAGATTTGTAGTCAACAGTCATTCTGCCGTGCCCACAGAATGGACATGTAGGAGGGTCTAGCATGGAATAAGGCAAGGCGAATACACACACTTCATCTCTTGGTCTCCCTGTCGTTATCTTCCTGGAGTAATACTTGCAGCTCAACAGCAACATGACAGGTTTGGTAGTGCTTGGTTTATTGGCATTTTCTGCCACAGGCTGTGGGCAGGGGCATACCTATACCATCCACATGGTATAGGTTCAGGTGAGAAGAGCACTGTCCTCTGATCCAGTGACCCTCCTGAGGGATAGCAACTATACTCTGAGTCACTCAAACATTTCAGACTTAGTTTCTTTGCTTTATTCATGCCTTCAGCATCTGGTAAGCACCTACTAAACAACAGATACATCCAGAGGTCAGAGGTTAGCGATATAAATAAAACATGGGGGCTGGAGAGATGGCTCAGCGGTTAAGAGCATTGTCTGCTCTTCCAGAGGTCCTGAGTTCAATTCCTAGCAACCATATGGTGGTTTGCAACTATTTGTAGTAAGATCTGGTACCCTCTTCTGGCCTGCAGGCATACATCCAGACAGAAAACTGTATACATAATAAATAAACCTTAAAAAAGATATATAAAACATGTTCATTCATCAGATGTCAGAGGTAAGCAACATAAATGAAAGTCCTTCACCATAAGGAGATAGCCCTCAGTGCGGGAGCAGCTCAAAGAAACTATGAAAACACAAAGTGTGAGTTCCAGCTTAGAGCCCCCTGTGCAATGAGAATAAGGTGACAGTGGCTAGTGGACCCAGAAAAGCCTCCAGAGTGTAACCTCTGAGCTGTTTCCCAAAGGGCAAGTTCATCCAGATGGACAAGAGAAGCTGCTGCCGGAAAAAAGAGAAGCGTATGCAGAGACAGAGTGGAATGACGGAGGGCAGTGCCTGAAAGGAATGGTGAGAACCTCTCTCTGGCACAGGGATGCACTTTCTCATAGCGAATACTGACTCCAAGAGATGCACTCAGCCTACCGGGGGAGGGAGAAAGAGCTGTGGAAGAAATCAGCCGAGGAAAACACAAGCAGCGGTAGACAGTGACGGCTGCTTTGCCTCGGGCCTTTGTATGCACTAGATTCTCTACCTACATCTTTAGAGCAGGCTACTATGTTTTTTAATGCTGTATTTTTGTGTACCTGAGTTCTTTTTGAAATAACCAGAAGTTTAAATTTTAGCAAATGAAGCTCTTTACTCTCTTTAGGACACAGATCGACCAAGCTGGTTTTGTTCAAATCAAAGGGTGTGGGACATGCTTGCTCTGAGGGTTCAAGAATGCCTTTGTAGTTTGGTAAAGAATGTGGGTCCTACTTTAGGGCATGGTGAAGTCTTAGGACAGTCATCATTTCAACAATCCACCACTTATCTGATCAGAGAAACTGGACTTTAACATGCCCCTATGAACTAACTGCTCCTTATAATTCACGGGGGTGTAGAGGAGTAGTTCCAAAGCTGGGCATGGTGGCACCTGCATCTAGTCCCAGCTGCTTGGGAGGTGGCAACAGGCAGATCACGTAAGCCCTGAGATCAGCCTTGGCAACATAGTGGGCCACAGTTCCACTCTAGCTCTGGAAACCGGGAGGCCTGGATTCAAACCACGATACCTTCTAGTCATATGTAATCCCATTCAGCGTGTCTATAAAATAGAGAAGACAGTTTTACCTGTGTCGGGATTGCTGGGAGAAGCAGCTAAAATACTTGCAAAGTGTTGGCCCACAGTAATCACGTACTAAATTCACAGTCATTTTTATTGCTGTGAGTTTATGATCTTTTTATTGCAGCATTGATGCTTAAAACAAATGGAGTAGGAGCTAGGAAAATTAACTCTAAGCTAATGCAGAAAACATTTTGTTGGTTAGCATTTCAATTGGGATCTAGAACCCCTGAAAAGAGCAAATATATAGTTTGAAACAAACACTTAAACCCAAAGCAGAGACTTATACAGAGCGCAAGTCAATGCTCTTGCATCACAGAGGATTTTGTGCAGGGGAATCCTGCCACCATGTGGCAGCTGACTTGTGCCTCACAACTTCTGCCACCTCTGATTTGGTGTGACCCTTGAGCAGAATTGAATCTGTGCCTGTTTCCTCTGCTAATATGAACTCTCCTTTACTGACTAGGTAACGAAAGCCACAGATAACTTCCTGTATGTTATGCAGCCCTCTTTAGTGACAGTATGCTTAAAACCACAAGTTCCTTGCAAAATTGTGTATGAGATTTCTGTGGAATGTCGTAACTGCATCCCTCTAAGGGCTATGAAAATCACCCTTTTTGCAGATTTGAGGCACACATAGCATCTGAAAACCGCTCTTTATAGAAACTTTGTGGATGAGTATTTTGGCCCATACGTCTAAGCTAGCTCACCTCTTCCAGTATTAGGAAACAGGAGTATAGAAGCCTTAATGGCTGGAAGCAGGCAAGATGGGTCCTCTTACAGCCACTGGGACTCGAATCTCCATGCTCTTCAGAAATTACTCGAAAATCCTGAAGTATATTGGATAAATTAGGTAGGATTTTCTCAGCTGCTGTTAAATATGACCCAGGGAGTTGTTACCTGGCTTTGCCAACTAAGTCCAGGAAAGAACTTCTAGGTCTTTTGGGAGAAACCCAAGACTCTGATTCTATTTTGGCCATGTTTAAAGATGCAGCAGGGTTGAGTTGGGTACTGTGGAGCCATGCTATGCTGTCCTTGCCTCGGGTGAGCACAGCTTTTCCACACAGCTGAGGCAGGGAGGACTGTCAGCTAAGGGAAAAACCAAGACCAATGAAAATGCTTTCTCCTTCCTTCTAGGCCTTCCGCTATCAGTGAAGGAAAACTCTACATAAGATAGCCAACAATAAAAACAACTGGTTGCTAACCTGAACGCTAAAGCACAACATTCTTTTATCAGCATGGACGGCAGTGGCGGAGCCAAAGGGAAAGAGATTTTTTTAAAACTAAGGATTCCTGAGGAAATTCTTGTGGAAAAAGTTCCACCTAGCAGCACTGCAGGTGGGATACATAAGAGCTCTTAGAACCGGTCGGGGGCTATAACTTGGTAAAGAGGTCTTGGATGGCGCTGTCTAGGCTGGACTTCTCACCTCTCATGTGTCTCTCTCAGGAATTTGTGCTTATTATGACTTATCATCTTCCATTTCTTTTCTAATTGTAGTTCATTCCTTTAAGTCCATGTCCCCACTCCCCATCCCTCTAGATACTATGGGCTGAACAGAACCACGTGCTGGTCCAGTACAGCACCATATCCCCAGTCCTGAGTTTAAAAAAAAAATTAGACAGTACCTTACTAAGCAGTTTATCCATGAGCGTCCTTGAAAGTGGTGTTAGTCACAGCCTGTTTAAGGCTATTAAAACTGCTTTGTGAGCAATGTTGGGGTCTCCTGAGACATTTGCCGTGCATGATCTGACGATGTATCAGAATTAGAATAGACTTGATTTGATAAATGAAAAGATTGTAGGTAGGACAAGAGAAATTAAGGGTTTTTTGTCTAAGGTCATCTTGGCAGTTATCCCTGGATTACAGCTGGTTGTTGTTCCTTCCACACTGCCTCCACCAAACTGGAGTCAAAAATCTTTAGGAAAGGGTCTGCTGGTGAAGGTGGCTCCGCGCATACAAGGCTTAGCTGTGCAAGCCCGACTGCCTGATTTCGGTCACTGAACTCAAAAAAAAAAAAAAAAAAAATCCCAAGCTGGGTGTGGTGGCACGTGTCTGTAATCCCAGCCCTCCTAGGGAGGGAAGAGAGGCAGAGGAAAATCAACTGGAAGTAGAAGCTGATAGCAAGCTAGCCTAAAGCATGCAGCACTGCTTTATGTAAGAGAGACTAAGGGAGACACTGTATGCTCTACCTAAGATAGACTAAGGGAGACTCTGGCCCCCAGGTCCATGCCAAGAGCGGATTCCAGAGCTGTCTCCTCACCTCCACACAGGTGCCATGGCGTGTGCCCCCCTCACACAGAAATAAGCAATAAGTCTTTATAAAAGGAAGGCTGAGAGATTTGTGAAGACATTCCTCAGCTGTTGAAATATCTAGGAAAGAAGTAGGCATTACTGAATCATAGGATTTTTCATGGGTGCAAAGACAAGAGAGAAATTTCATAGTTGTTTATACAACTTTAAAACTTCTCCTCTCTTCACCCTGTTACCTGAACTGACTTTGGGGAACGCGGTGTCTCACTACCAACTACCCTACCACTTAGGACTCACAGGACATTTTGGTTTTACATTTGTTCAGTCTGTAAAATCCAATAATCACACAATCCCAAAGTGACATTTGGCTGTGGCCAGAGCCTGCGCGCACCGTATTCTCAAGGCCAGCCCACAGACTGGCAGGTTTTCTCCAGCTGCTGCCAGTGTTCTCCCAGCACGCTTTAGTCTGGCACTCAGAATCAATGTCCTCGGGTGCTGCCCTGACTCTTCTTTTTGTCATTGTTTAGTGGTTACTCGGCTTGTCATTGTTCATTTTAGCCCTGCCTGGAGATGGGACATTTGCTGGTATCCAGACGTTCCACATTGACTTGTCAGCTTGGGATAGTCGCTTCCACTGCCACACACTAGTTTATGGATTTGACAAGTGTATAGGCATGAATCCACCGTGGTAACATGAGTTGTTTCACAAACTTGAAATTTTTACTGTTTTGTGTACCATTAAGAACAGTAGAAATGTTCAGCATAGCATAACCTAATTTAAAATGGCGTTCTCTTCGGAAAACTAGGTAAGTAGCAAGCTTTCTAAATCAGTCTGTTGGGAACCAGTGACAGGGATCACACAATTAACTCTTGATATTTCTCCCATCCAAGTACTAATGTGTACTAACACTGCTAAGCTTCTGAGACCTACTAGAATGTGTATGTTTGGGGTGGTATGGCTGTAGACAAATGCTTCCTGCTGCTAATGGGCCTGAGCCACACAACTCTCTTGAATTAGCTAACAGGCAGTGGCATTTTTGGGTGTGTAAGGGTAAGCTAGTTTCTTATGATCTTCATAGCAAGTTAGAAGAAATCCAAGCCCAAATCAAAATCTGCCATATTGGACACATTTAAGCAACCTGTCCATAAATTCAGAGTTCTGCTTATGGGTTGAGACAGCCACACCCTTTCTTATCAAAGTTCCACTTGATCAGAAACAAGACAATATACAGTGTATGCTGGGAGAGAGGGGTTAGTAGAAAGCAATTAAAAATTCCAAGTGTTACAATATTGTCTTAAATATAAAGGAAAAGCGTGCTCCCTCAAGTGCGAATGGCTGCCTTTCATAATTACAGTTTACAGTGGCTCTCCTTCTAGTGTTCATGGAAACAAAGTTTTCTGACACTTAGGAGATTGTTCCATTTCCCTCTTAAAACACACACTACAGTTCACAAACATCTCCTGCTTGGTAGCTGCTGGACACCCTGAGATTGTCTGGGATTCTCACAAGTCATCACTACTAACCCTGGGCCTTAGCCACCTGATTCATTTCTCCCCAAGCCAGCTCTCTGCAGGGCTCTGTGTGCTGCTTTAGGCTGGGGCATTCCAAAGGCACCCTCACGTTCTGGTAGATAGCACCCAATCATTTTCAATCATCAGTTGTCTTGGGTATTTTTATTTGGGGACAGGAGTCAAAATGACTGGAAAAACAGATTAACTGCCAGGAATGCTAAATGAATATAGCAATAGAATGACAGTATTTTCTCATGACAAAATACCATACCCCAAAACTATTAGTACCTATGTACACTAAGTTGCTAGTACCTAGCACAGTGAAGTCAGAAACTTCATTTTAGTTGTGTATTTTTTCCTACAATTTAATACTATGTTTTCTAGTGACAAAAGACTATATGCCTCAAAAACTATTTTAGTAAAACCTACTCAGGAAAATACAAAAATTCTTAATGGCTGGTTTCAATTTGGTCAAGAGGCTTCTGTAGACAAATGGAAGGTGTCTGGTGCTAACTGCATTAAGCAGCTCCGAGAACAAGAAAACCTGTAACCCTGAAGGCTATCTGTACATGGTATTCAGGGAAAAAATAAGCTATAGATCTGGGCATGATGACACACACATTTAATCCCAGTACTCAGGAGTAGAAGGCAGGCAGAGCTCTATCTACAAAGACAAAGGCTAGCTACAAAGGCTAGCCTGCCTGCTCTACAAAGGAAGCCGGGGCTGTTACACAGAGAATCCCATATGTGTGTGTGTGCCTGAGTACATATATATGTATAAATTCTAAAGATAGTCATGGAGAGGGGAATGCTGGAGAGATGGCTCAGAGGTTAAGAGCATTTGTTGCTCTTGTAGAGGACCGGGATTTGGTTCTCAGAACCCACATGGTGGCTCATAACCATCTTTTACTCCAATTCTAAGGCATTCAATGCCTTTTTCTGAACTATGTAGACACCAGTCACATATGCAGTGCATATACATCCAAAGTAGGCAAAAACGGACATACACATAAATAAAGATATTCATGGGGGCAGTACAATAAGTGAGATTAATTTATGGCTATATAAAAATATTTATTCACAAAATAAAAATATTTACACAATGGAACCTTGATCTTGTTTTCTCCATGAGTCTCTGCAGACAATCCACTATGAAATCATGAAGACTATGCAGTCAGAGTGACAAGACAACTATAAATACACACAAATATTCACAACGAATTATTCAAGACTCAGGAACGTCTTCATCAGGGCAGCAGTAATATTCCACAAAACATATCTGCCCATCTTCATTTCTAATCATGTACTGTAGTGAGAGGAATCCTCGATTATCTGTCCGAATAGATACTTTACAGGATAGAGCTAATGCCTTTGTAGAGGGTTTCAGTAAAGCAAGTTTGTATCTGCAGGAGAGCAAATGAAAAGCTGTTATTTGGATCCACTAAATGCAATGCACACAACACCAAGTATGGTTAGCTAGGAACTATTTAGCAGCAGATACTTGCCAATGTGTTGGTCTTTTCTCTCGCTTTATCTACCTGTGATTACAACCCAACATCCCCGGGAAAGCCAGAGCCCATCTACTTTTTTTTTAATGTGATGCATTTTCTAACATATTAAAAATTACCTGGTTTGGTTTTATATGGGAATTTTGTACTTAACTTCATCTTTATCAACAATGCAGCCTTTATATTAAGAACTGACCTGTTGCTGGGACATGGTGACACACTCCTTTAATCCCAGCTCTTGGGAGGGAGGCATTTGGATCTCTGAGTTCGAGGCCTGCCTGGTCTACAGAGTGAGTTCCAGGACAGCTAGAAATGTTACACAGAGAAACCCTGTCTCAAAAACAAAACAAAACAAAACAAAACAAAACAAAAAAATAACTGACCTGTTGATCTGGGTCTTATTACAGTGAAATGCTTCCACCAAGTCAGAATCTTTGGGATAGTCAAGGTGAGAACTTCCAGCATTTCCAAAAGTAGATAGCCTAGAGTTGAAAGTAAGCAAATCATTCATTTATAGATTTGATAATAAGCAATATTAGGACTCATGCTGCCTTAAATGACATATTAAAAAACTGGCTATAGGAACAGGGGAGATGGTTCAGTGGGCAAGTACATTTGCAGTGAAAGCCTCAGGTAACTGAGTTCAAATCCTCAGAACTCACATAATGGCCAGATATGACTGTAAGTCTTATAACCCTATCACTAGGGAACAAAGACTGAAAGATTCTCAGAACCCAGTAGGTAGCTGCTTAGCCAAAATTATAAATTAATCAAATGCTTCTGAAAGTTCTGAGAATTTTAGGAGGGGTAAAAAAATTCCTACAACTCAAGCAAATGTTGGGTGTAGAGTTGGATCCACTGCCAGACCACATTAAGGATAATTGCACTCACGTACCTGAAGTAGGGCTTGTCAGGAGATACGGTGATTTGTAGAACATCACTCGTCATGTCCAGCTCAGAAAACGCTTCCCGCAGCCCCTCTGACTGCAGGATAATTTTATTTATAACATTGGTGCTACAGAAATCAAAATCGAGAGTCTCTTCAGGCTCCTGGGTGTTAATTTTGCAGACTGTTACCACTCCTCCTTCTTCTAGAAACAGCATCAAAGGATGACCATAGCCTTGGTAACACATCCGAAGTGCAGTTAAAGTCCCTGCAAATGAGAAGTCACAGGGGCTCAGCTCTGTGGCTCTGGGTTTAGCTTTCCCTCCAAATGGCAAACATACTGCCTCAAGAATAATTTATTCTGCGAAGCTTCTAGAATGCATGTCTCTTCTTAAAGGATCCCAATTCCTGTAACTGCAAGGACACGAGAGCAAGCTTAGCTTGTTAGATGAATTTTCCACTTAAAATGGAAACATGCCTCAGAAAAATGCCTCCTACTGAGATACAGCATTATTTTAAATCAAATTGGTAGTAAGAAAGGGTAGCCATTGATGATGTTATTTAACACCTTAAATTGGCTCCTTTCTCCTGGTAGGAGAGCCAGTGAGGGATCTGGGAAAGCACATACTCTTAGGAAAAACCAGCGGGGGAACTGCGTTAGAAAATGCAGTTAAAAACATGTTTTCTGTAGATGTTAGTATGTGGATAATGGCTGTAAGTGTGGTTGCATGAATTCCATGGCATGTCCATGGATGTCACTCAACAATTTTTGGGTGTTGGTGCTCCTAAAGGACCTGGGAATCAAACCCAGGTTTTGCCAGGCTTGCTGGGTAAGCACTTTTACTCACTAACCATCTCACTTGTTCAAAAGGTGTAGTCAGACCCATTATCCCAGTATTTTGAAGGCACAGGCAAGAGATCACAGCAGACTCCAGGCCAGCCATGGTCCATAACATTGCAGAGTACACCGTAATCCCAGCACTTGGCAGTTAAGGCAGAAATACCTCAAGTTTAAGGGCAACCTGAGCTATACTCAAGTCCCTGTCTACAAAACAAAAATTAACAGTGTAGCGGCCAGTGCAAAGCCATGGTTTTAGATCAGTACCTAAATGTTCCCTAGCTTACTACAGCCAAGTTACTTTCCTACGAAATAAAATCATTTCTTGGATTCTTGTAATCTTATGCCCATGGCAACTGAATTTTTTAATCTCTAAAAATAATTTCCTAAGCAAATAAAAATATGTTTTGAAGAAACTTTTTGAGGAAGCAGACATAATTTACAAAAGTCTTAATTTTAGCCAACCATTTTAAACATGGTAGACTGGGAGTCAGGAAAATTTGTTTTTCTCTACCTGTAAGTAGATGTCAATTCTGAGTAAGTTAGAGAAATATGTAATTAAAACAAATTTCACAATGTTAAAGATATAATTAATGACTGTTTAAAGTCTTGATTTTAAACTTAGAATCTTAGAGCCTTGTGAGCTGATTTTGTCAACCAGACAGAATCTAGACTCACCTAGGAAATAAACAATAATAAAATAACAATAAAGTTTACCTGGAGTAGGACTTGATCCAAAAATAGATAAACAATCTAAAAGGATAGTTAAGTTAATTCGGAAAGTAACAGATTCTTCCTGAATGGTGAATTCTTGAAACACTTCAGCCTGCAAAAAGTGAACATGAAAGTAGGGTTATCGTAAACAATGAAAATTCACATGCAATATTTCATTTTACACTTAAAAATGAACAATACTGTGCCAACTCTATGAGAATAATTTCTCATTCCCCACTGAGATATGGCAAATTGTCAACCATTACCCACTGAAATACCACTCAATGGTTTAATTGTTGGGTCTCATTTAGAAGCTCCTGAAGTGTGTGTGTGTGGGGGGGGGGTATGATGAAAATGTGTGAGTTTAAAAGGGATGCTGGAGAGGAGATAGATAGCTTAGCAGTTAAGAACACCAGCTACTCTTCCAGAGGACCCAGGTGGCTCATAACCATCTGTAGCCATTTCCAGCGGATCTAACACCCTCTTCTGGAAGGTACTCTGAAGGTACCAGATACATACCTTTAGCAGACATTCATGCACACAAAACACTCATACACAAAAATTAAAAAAAATTAACTAAAAAGCAACAAAAGAGACCACTCCCCCCACAAACAATGGTCCTTCATCTTCATTTCTGGATATAAACCTATTACCCACTTCCCTTACTCCTTCCTTGTGTCATTCAGGCTAGAGTAACCTGAAAACAGGGCAATTTAATAATGCACGAATGACAATAGTTTCTAATTACTTTTTTAAAAAATTAATTAGTTTCATGTGCATTGATGTTCTGTCTGTGTGAAGATGTCAGATCACCTGGAACTATAGTTACCACTATAGTTGTGAGCTGCCACGTGGGTACTGGGAATTGAACTAGGGACTTCTGGAAGAGCAGCCAGAGCTCTTAACTGCTGAGCCCCTCCAACTTCTTTTGAAGACAGAAACCATGCTTTCTTTATTTCTCCATTTGTGAGGTCATACTATACACATGTTCAAAAATATGAACTGAATGTTGAGCTCCGATCTGAACCATATAAAGGATAGGATTATAGCTATAATAGATTACAGTTACAGGTGATGGTGCAGGGCTTTAATCCCAGTACTTCAATGCAAAGTAGAGGCGGGTGGCTTTCCTAGCCCTGGAGTTCAGTGTGGTTTACAAAGCAAGTTCTAGGTAACGGGTTTTATGTTAGAACCTGTCTCAGCTCAAAAAATAAAATAAAAATAAATGCTACTACAGTCAGTAAGATGAAAAACTAAACCGTGCAGGACAAGAATGACAATGTAAGGAGTAAACAAACATTCTGAGTTTTCATCAGGAGACTGCTGAAATCAAATCTGTTGCAGTTACCACTTTATGTAAAGCAGGAACGATATATGTGCCTATTTTTGTGAGGACTTTTAAAAGCGGTAAACGATGAGAAGAGTGCCTCATAGTTTAACCTTAATAAACTATCACTAGTAATCATTATCTGTGTGAGACACGATGGGAAAAGTATTTGTTGGCAGGAAAGGAAAAAATAAATCAAGTAATGACATTTTATTCTCTAACTTGAATTTTTTAGAAGTCCTTCAAAGTTTAATAACCAGGCGAATGCTACAAACGGGCCTCCGCTCCCCCATACCTGAATAAAGGCATTGGCTTGCACACACTTTGCATTTTCTACGGTAACTTTGAGTCCATTTTTGGTAGCAAAACACGCGGCGTGTTCTTTGAAATGAATGGCTTTCAAGACGGTGGAGAGATTCCTAACGTTGTCGAGGCTGGCCACTAAGCAGTACTGCTCGTCCTCGTCCGGAACGCGCTGGGTTAGGAGAGGCATGGATGCTCCTCTTCCAAACCTCCGAAAACCTGAGAGACGAACAACAGATCTGTATCAGTGCTAATGGGGCTGGCGACCTCAATCCGAAATCGGCTGTCAAAAGTGCCCCGCTTCTTGCCACTGTACGGTCTTCAACTTTTGGGGAAATTCTATCTCCCTGTCTCAAAACTACGGTTTCCTCGTATTCTAGGGGAAAAGAAGCGATTCACAGGGCAGCTGTAACTGGCGCGGTTTCCACGTGGTAAAAAGGCGTCGCAGCTCGCTTAGGGTCTACTCGGCAGCTCCCAGCGCCGCCAACCCGGCCGGCCGCGGCCCCGACAGTCACCCGGCTCACCAGCCCGCCTGCCGCACAAGGGGAGCCCCGGGCACAAGCCCCTGACTCTGCGGCGACGTCCGACGCCTCAAGGTCCTCTCCAGCCCCGTCCCAGGAAGGACAGACACAATGAGCGTCCCGAAGCGAGCGAGCCTGGAGCACAGCTCCCGCCGCTCTTCCGCCCCGCCGCCCCGCGGGCCACCGTCACCACCGAGCCGCCGCCAGCCTAGATAGTCTACCGCAAGACCGGAAGAAGGCTCCTTCCGGCTGGATGACTAACCCAGAACCTAGCGTGTACTATCATAGAGACTGGAAGGAGGCGCGAGCGGCAGAACCGGAAGTACGGCGGGCCACTAACGCGGCGAGGCAAGATGTCGGCGACCAAGAGGAAGCGGCGTGGAGATTTGGAGGTTCAGGCAAAGAAGCCGAAAAAGAGTCGGAAAGATACCGGGAAGCCAGCTAAGCAGGCGGCTGTGACAAATGAGGTGGAAGAGGAAGATAGGGATCGCATCCCAGGTCCCGTTTGCAAGGTAAAAGCCCAGCTCCAGGGTTGTGCATGTGGCGTAAGCTTCGTGAGCCGCTTATCGGCTACCAACGTGACTGCAGCCAAAGCTTTCCTGGATCACGAGCTTAGGGATCCCCTTGACTGAACTGGACCATGTGTATGTTAAAGTTTTATGCATGTGGCCTCCTTGAGTCTGCCGTCCGTAGAGCTTGTAGCCAAGGAGGCCACTTAACGGGGCTTTTACTTCTAATATTGTTTTCACTCGTCTCCCTGAAAGACCCTCGACGAGGACCTCTTTTCGGGAGGATCCCCACATCCCTGCCATCTCAGGGCAGTGTTTTTCCTTGGATTTTGTCGACGTTGTTCTTTGTTTTATTTTTAATTTGTTTTTTTCTCTTTTGGGTATATCTACCCCATTCCTTCTATTCCCTGCCAATGTTGACCGGTATCAGACAGGATCCTGAAGTTTCTCTCTCTCTCTCTCTCTCTCTCTCTCTCTCTCTCTCTCTCTCTCTCTCTCTCTCTCTCGTCACTCTCACTCTCACTCTTTTGGTTTTTCGAGACACGGTTTCTCTGTAGCTTTGGAGTCTGTCCTGGAACTAGCTCTTGTAGACCAGGCTGGCCTTGAACTCTCAGAGATCCGACTGCTTCTGCCTCCCGAGTGCTGGGATTAAAGGTGTGCGCCATCACCACCCGGTCCGAAGTTTCTTTGCCAAACCTTTAAAGTTATGTCTTGTTTGGTTGGATCTTAGGGATAATAAAATATTACACTAGACCTTGAGTTTTCTCTGTGTTCAGCAGTTCACCCTCTGCCAAGGTGAGCTTCCTTGGCCTTGGCATCTCAGAGATGATGGACAAGACTTCTTCCAGAAATACTGACGTTTCGAAGGAAAGAGGGCTTCATAGAAAGTTATATGCATATTCAGAAGGCCAACAGAGTTAATTTTCACTCAGCTGAAAACCCCTTAAGGAAAATGTGTTAATGGAGGAAAAGATCTTGCCTGTGACCTGTTAATATCTGTCCTCTGTGCTTAGTGTAGTACTGTAGCTTTTAGGTAAAAAGGAAATGTAAATTATAGCCCAGATTTAATTAACAGTTAAATCTTGTCCTCTAGTCTGAAAGGAAAGCTACTTTTGAGAAAAATGAGCTGGACTTTTAGGTTTTGAATACATGTTAGTGCTCTCCCCCTCCTTTAGGAACTGACAACCATGTGCGAATCGTTAGGCAGTCGCTCTGTGATGCATTCATTGAATTCATGAGATATAGATTACTTTTAAGATAGTGAGGAAACGTGAAGGACGCCTCTGAGCTGGATTTCAAAGAAAGGGTTTAATTTTGATATTCAGAGAGAGAGAGAGAGAGAGAGAGAGAGAATAAAAAATAATTCATCAAATTCATCAAAGGCATTAAAGTTGGGAGACAAAGAAAATCTAAAATTAGAACCAGGTTGGATGAGCAGTTTTCAGGGCCAATGTTGGGCAGTATTTTAGAATCCAGTAATAGAGGGCATATGCCATTTTGAACTGTGAAAACCCCTGGGAGGTAAAGTCATGATTTGGCCGTTAGACAGCTGCCAGAGTGCTTCTGTCTGGGGACGCCAGGCTTCAAGAGCTTTGCAGCTCACAGTCAGCTGTAAGGGTTTAAGACAAGACACTGCACAAGCGTTCCCAACTGTATAGAGGCACTGATAAGTATTTAGCAGTGCTTAAGATGGCGATATAAGAAAATAAAGGCGCCGGGCGATGGTGGTGCACGCCTTTAATCCCAGCACTCGGGAGGCAGAGGCAGGCGGATCTCTGTGAGTTCGAGACCAGCCTGGTCTACAAGAGCTAGTTCCAGGACAGGCTCCAAAGCCACAGAGAAACCCTGTCTCGAAAAACAAAAAAAAAAAAAACAAAAAAAAAAAAAAAGAAAATAAAGGCAAATGGGATATTCAGAGTCAGAGGAACTGAAATGGTGGTAGCAGAAAGAAGGAAAGGACAAAGGACAGAAAGGAAATTTGCCAGATATAAGGATACTTGAGTTTGAGGCTTTCCTTTAATACGTGTATTATTAGGACTAGAAAGACTTCTTATATTTTTGTGCATAGTTAAACTGGGAATGAGCATAGGAGACTATAAATTCAGAGAATAAAAATTTTTAAAAATGAAAAAGTGCTAAGAAGGAATTGTTACGGTAGTAAGGGGTGGCTGGACAAATGTGTTTGTTTTAGACACTGTTTGTGGCATAGCTGTAAATTCCTAGGTTCAAGTGGTCCTCCTGCTTCAGCCTCACTAGCTGGGGCTAATGGAGGTATACCACCATGCCTGGTTCTAATAACTCTCGTGAAAACACACCAGATAAGTTCAGCACAAGATATTAAAGTTTTCTTTTCTTTAGGGCAAATGGAAAAATAAGGAGCGGATCCTCATCTTTTCTTCCAGAGGAATAAATTTCAGAACAAGACACTTAATGCAAGACTTGAGAATGTTGATGCCTCATTCTAAAGCAGGTACTTCAATATTGTGTACTTTAAGCTTGTATGCACACATTTGCAGAATTGATATCGTTACATATTTCCTTGTTTGCTCAGCCTTGTCAGGTAAAGAACCACAATACAAGGCTTGGGGGTATAGCTCAGTCAGTGAAGTTTAATCCCCAGAACTGCCGTAAAGGACCTATGTCACGGTTGTAACTCCAGCTCTAGAAGATGGAGGCGGGAGAATATCTGGGACCTGTGGGCAAGCCAGCCTGGACTAGTTGGCAAGCTCTAGGACCCTTCTCAAAAAACACGGTGAGCCACCCCTGAAGAACACACCTGAAGTTGACCTCTGACTGGATCGACAGGGAAATACACACATACATTTCTAAAGTTTATTTTCTCAAGTACCATAGTTTTTAAAGAAATTTAACATTTTGTAATAAATTATTGACAGAATTCACATTTTTAAAATTTTCTTAAACATGTATCTTAATATAGAAACATTTTCTAAAAGTCCAAGGATTCATTACAGTGGTTTCTATGATCAGAAGGTGGTAAGGTACTCAGTAAGGACTGGCATATATTGCTTTCTGAATTTAAAAAAATTATTTTATATTTTATTTATTTTTTTTTGAGACAGGGTCTCACTAGCCTTGGCTATCCTGGAGGCCAGTATGTAGACCAGGCTGACCTGGAACTCATAAAGATCCACCTGCTTCAGCCCAGCGTTGGGACTAAAGTATGTGCCACCACGCATGACTTAGCAGTGAAAACTGTTTGCCCCGAGATTAGACCTCTGCACTGATGTGGGTGGCTGTGCCCTGAGATGTTTCTGTATTGTGTTTTATATAATGGTTGCTTCTCAAACTGACATTGATTGTGTTGTCTTTCATCCCTGAAACTAATTCAAAATTTTCATTGATGTCTTTCATTCCTGTGATTATCCAAAGCCAATTTTAAAATTGGTTTATTTGATTCGAAATTATATTTACATTAGTTAAAATTGTAAGTATTGGCCAGGTGTGGTTGCACAAATCTGTAGTCCCGTCCTTTAGGAGGCAGAATCTCTTGAGTTCAAGGCCAGCTTGGTCTACATGGCTTGTTTCTTTAGTTTCAGGAGCTTGAGCAGAGTGGTGCTTACCTGT
Organism: Microtus pennsylvanicus; assembly: GCF_037038515.1. Taxonomy (NCBI): domain Eukaryota; kingdom Metazoa; phylum Chordata; class Mammalia; order Rodentia; family Cricetidae; genus Microtus; species Microtus pennsylvanicus. The sequence goes on from NC_134584.1 coordinate 26,796,422, forward strand.
CATTTCAGTGATAGGGGGTTGGAGGCAGGAGGATCAGGAATTGACGGCCATCCTCAATTACATGGGCTATTTGAGGCTAGCCTGGACTACATGAGACCCTATCTTAAAAAAAATAATAGTTTCAATTTTGAGCCAGGCCAAGCGACACAGGCCTACGATTCCAGCTACTTGGAATTTGGGGTCGGAAAATTGAAAGTGGAAGGCCTGCTTGAGCAAATTGGTTAGACCCTGTCTGAAAATGAAAGTAATAAGAGGGCTGGATAAAGTAAAAAGCTAAAAACAGAACAAAGCTGTAGCCCAGTGATGCCTCGCCCTGGGTTCCATTCCCCAGAGCAGTGGCAAGTATGCACTACATAATTGGCCCACTACTTGCTTAGTTTATGTTTACAAAGAATGAAGAGGTTGAATGGTTTTCGGTCTAATCAGTCTTGAAAATCTTTATTGTAAAAATAATTATTTAGGTAGCATATATAGTCAAAGTAAAGTAGTCTTCAAATCCATAATTTAATTGCTTTCTCTTTCTTTTTATAGATACTAAAATGGACCGTAAAGATAAATTGTTTGTGATAAATGAGGTAATTTTATAATTATTACAAATATTTTATCAACGAAAAGATAACTCATTTAACAAAGGTTATTTAATGACTTGTAAAAATCATTTTGTGAATAATTCAAATTTTATTATTTTCACTAATCTTTCACTTATTTTTTTTCCATGATAGTATATGTGAAACTTAGAATAGATACATAATAATAATTATCAATCAACATATATAAAGTTTCAAAACTGTGGCTATAGAAAACTTATTGTATAAAAGGACTTTATCAATATTAAATATGCAGGGAAAATTTGTTCTTGCAGTATTACAAACTAGTAATAGTTAGAATTTCAAAGAATTGTTGAAGTTGCTAACCTTGTATTTCCAAGCGAAATTTTCTAAACAGTTTTAAGATAATTCTTTGGCTGTCGAAAGGCTTTTATTTGGTAGTTTGGCACAAATGTTGCTGTAGCATGACAGTATTGTGCGAGCTGTGGCAGCATTGTTGACCAGAGCTAGAACAATCTCTTTTGTTGGGAGCTTTTCTTGCAGTGTGAGAGACAGGACACACATGATCTACAATTTCAGGTGAAAGTGTGAGAAAGAAAGTGGTGTGTGTATTTTTCATTGCTGAGCTAGACTAGGAAAGCCTTTCTGAAGGGGAGTTGTCAACTTACTATTCCAGGCTTAAAAAGGAAATTGGCGGAAGAACATTCCAGTAGAGAAGGCAAATACAAACTCAGAAAGTAGTTTAAAAAATAAAACCAGCCACAAAAGGTAGATAACAAAAATTTTAAAAATAAAGAAAGAAAGAAAAATGTACTTAAATTTCTTAAGTTGGCAGGGTTCACATCTTGGGTAGCTTGAGATTACTAACCATAGGAATTTATTCTTATGATGGTTTTGTGATTTAAAATGGGCAGAGTTGGGAGGCAGTCAGATCTCTGTGAGTTCAAGGCCAGCCTGGTCTACAAGAGCTAGTTCCAGGACAGGCTCCAAAGCTACAGAGAAACCCTATCTTGAAAAACAAAAAACAAAGATGTTGATTAAATCACTCTGAAGGAGGTTTTGCTTCTTACCGAACCCTTAATTCTTGAACAAAAGCCTATGTAAATAAATTTTTAAATTTTATAAAATTAAAACTCAAAAGTTGATGCTTAAAATAAAGGGTATCTTTGTTTTGTTAGGGTTATATTTTGAGATAGAGTTTAGTTATTGCACCTCTTATGCCTGGTGCCTTATTTTCTGTCATTGTTTATGCAGGGACTGTAATTAGAGGACATCTTCAGTACAGCAAGGACACCAGTTACTGTAAAATACTAGGCTGGCTGGGCATGTAATTCAAAACTTGGGAGGGGGAGAGTATCAGGAGAAAGCCAGCCTGGGCTGCATGGTACCCTGCCAGTAAAAAAAAAAATACATTATACCATAGACTAGAGAGTTGAGAGGATTGCATACAATATCAGGTTTACCTTGAGTAGAATGCCAGAAAGGAAATAAAATTCTGTGAGTAAATATGCACAGGGTTTTTTTGGTGGCCATGCTTAAATCTTTTTAGAGAAATCTGGTTATTGCAGCAAATTACTTTACTTCTTAATAATATCTGTTGCTTTTTTTATTTTTCTATTTTTTAGGTCTGTGAAATGAAAAACTGCAATAAATGCATCTACTTTGAAGCTAAGAAAAAGCAGGATCTCTATATGTGGTAAAAGAATATGACAATAGAATTGAGTCGGGCTGTTGGAATGGGTTTATTGCTTGTCCATCTTATACAAGATCAACCATTTATGTGAAAGGGAGGGATAGAGTATACTTGTTTGATTGCAGAATATTTGAAGCCCTGAAAGAACATTTGACGTGAATATTAGAGACATGGGCTGTCTATACCATACACGTGCTTTTTATATAATTTGCCTACAGTAAACACTCACTGCATCCCAATCCTCTAAAAAACTTTCTTCTTGTATTTCAGGCTTTCCAATTCACCTCATGGGCCATCTGCAAAATTCTTAGTTCAGAATAGTAAGTCTGGCTTAACATTTTTTTTTTCAATGAAAATCTTAGAAATTTGGGGGTTAATTGTGTCAAAGGACTTTACTGTGTTTTCATTACAATTCTTTAGTTCATACCCTGGCTGAACTGAAGATGACCGGAAACTGCTTGAAAGGTTCTCGTCCCCTTTTGTCTTTTGACCCTGTAAGTTTCTCATTCACTATAAATTCTATTTAGTTATTATTAAAAAAAGGTCTTTAAAGAAGGTACTTTTGATTTCAAATAATGTATTTATATTTTTATTTGTAGGCTTTTGATGAATTTCCACATTATGCGTTGTTAAAAGAACTCCTAGTTCAGGTACATAACTGCCCTAACAAGTATTTGTAGAGTGGATAACAGATGACTGTCTTCCTCTGGACTTGCTTTGGGATGGAAACTAACAGGCTTGTTTCCTGCAAGATCTTTAGTACACCACGGTACCACCCCAGGAGCCAGCCGTTTGTGGACCACGTGTTTACATTCACCATTCTGGATAACAGGATATGGTTTCGGAACTTCCAGGTTAGCCTTGCTTTACTTTTTATGTGCTTAGATATATTGGGATATATAGCATTACTGACAATGCAAATGTACGTTCTTTGAAATCATCTCTTGTCTACTTCTTTTTATGGTTTTCATTTGATGTGACCTATAACATCTGTAACAAGCCACAGTACTCATTTAGAAAAGAAAGTAGATTGGAAATCTGTGGGCTGAGTGGCTTGCGGCCTTTCCGGAATCCTGTAAAGGACAGTTCATTGTTTCTCTCCCGCAGTGTTTGAGTGCAGCAGGGAGACGGGTAGGATGCTGTAAGACTTCGAAAAACATAATTGCTATAATAACAGCTTAGGTGAGTCATTGCATGACTCATCAGAAGTAGGGATGCTGGAAATCTCTATCAGGAATTTGGCAATGCAAATGTGCAGAAAAATGGAGAAGAGTTCATGCAGCAAGTGATGTTCATGCAGCAAGTGATAGATGTAGGACTCCTGTCTGCATGTTTTATAGAAGATGCTTTACAGTATCAGTTAAATTTGACTTCGGAGAGTAGATCTATTAAGAATGTTAATGTCGGCCAAATCCCTGAGACTTCAAGGCCAACCTGTTCAACATAGTGAGCTCTAGGGCGGCCAGGGCTAAGTAAGGAGACCCTGTCTCAACAGACAACCAAAAAGAAAGTTAATGTTTGTGAGACTTAAAATATGAAACAAATTCAAATATCTCAACTTACAAAAGCACTGAGAGGTAAAGTTCGTGGTATGTGAGCATGAAGACTTGAGGCATAAGTGGCATGTATATCATCCTAGCTCTGGAAAAGTAGAGGCAGGTAGATCACTGGGGCTTGTGGACTGGCCAGCCTAATTTAACTGCAAGCTCCAGATACCAGTGAAGCCATCTTAAAAAGTGGGGCTGCTGAGATGGCTCAGCTGGTAAATGCTTGCCACTAAGACTGGTAACCTGAGTTTGTTTGGGACACATGTGGTAGGAGAGAACTGAGTCCTGTAAGAAGTATTATGATTTGCCACCTGCCAGGTTCTTACCATACCTTTATTTCCAAGATTATCACTCGTGGTCTTGTGCTTCATTTTTTGTTTTTGTTTGTTTGTTTGAGACATTGTCCCTCTATGTAGCTCTGGCAGGCCTGGAACTCAGTATGTAGATGAGGTATAGATCCACTTGCCTCTGCCTCAGCCCAGCAGTGATGAGATTAAAAGTGTGCCGTGCTTGGTTTATTAATTCTTAGAGCACACTCGTGATGACAGCTTGGCTAGTTTACCTTTTGTCAATATTATACCCAAACCAGAGGACTGTTTCTTTTTTTATTGAAGATTATAGAAGAAGATGCTGCTCTGGTGGAAATAGGACCTCGTTTTGTCTTAAATCTCATAAAGATTTTTCAGGGAAGCTTTGGAGGACCAACTTTATATGAAAATCCTCACTACCAGTCTCCAAACATGGTAAGCTGGGTATTTTGATTGTTTTGGTTTTGTTTTTTCTCTCTCTCTGGGGTGGGTGGTTTTTGTCTGCAACTTGTAATTAGTGTTTTGCCACCTATATGACTAAATTGGTTTTATTACAATTTACTACTTTAAAAAAAATGAGTGTGGGTGAAAGGACATAAGTGGAGGCCTTATTAAAAACCATCTACTGTTTGTTGTGTCTAGCATCGGCGTATCATAAGGTCCATCACAGCTGCAAAGTACAGAGAGAAACAACAAGTCAAAGATGTTCAGAAACTAAGAAAGAAAGAACCAAAGACTATTGTTCCACCCGATCCCACTGCAGATGTCTTTGTTATACCAGCAGAGGAGAAACCAGTAGAAATACAGTGGGTGAAGCCAGAGCCTAAAGTAGATCTGACAGCAAGAAAGAGACGGATTTACAAAAGGCATCGGAAACTGCAGCAAAAGATGAACAGAGGGAATGCAAAATGAATCAGTGGATAACTGGCTTCTCTAGTTACTGTATATTTATTTTGTATTCCACTTGTAAATACTTGTAGTATCAAAAACTAGCTATGTCTAATTAGGGTGCCTTTATTTTCTAAATAAAGCATCTCCAGAATGCACCAGCTACTTTCCGTTCTTCTCACAGCCCATTTAGTGCTATTGGATACTTAGCACACTGACAATTTGGTTAGAATTGTAATCTGGTCAGCCTGAAATTCAGTCATGTTTATTGGGTCCTGAGTACTTACAAAGGTGGTAGGCACTCAGAGCAGAGTTTGTGGTTGGCAAGGTGGGGAATGGTCATTTTACTGAGTTTTTACTGCTGAAGTCACTAGTTCATGACGCCTTGGGAAACTGACTTCTGATTATTTCTTTAATCTCAACCAAGAGTACATTTAATTCTTAGGTTTTGAAAACCAACCAATGCCTGTCTTATTGATAAATTTCAAATTTATATTAGAAGCAATTACTACAGATTATTTACTTAGACGTAGTAAAAGGAAAAGTAGGATGGGATATAAGAATATTGGAGGATTTTCCTCCTGTGAAGAACAATTACAGCTTCTAGAGAGCAGTAGCAGCAGGGAAAGCAGCAACTTGATCCTCCAGTGATCGTGGGGATATGTGACTGGGGGGATGCACGGATGTTATATATAGTTTTTAACATCCATACATATATGTTAGACTTGTATCAGATGGCTTGTTGAGGGTGTTTCACCACATCTGCAGCCTGTTTACTAACTGAATATGTTTCTCTTGTAATCACAGCCATATCAGCATCATTCCTTATCCCTTTAAAGAGCCTTCAGCTTGCTTTTTGTCTTTCTAATAGTGATGGCTGTGGCAAATACTTCTATATAGAAATCTCTACAACACTCATGGTTAAAACTGGTCAAAGGTTTTAAACAAGGCTTTCTGATGATTTTTGTAAGGTCCAAAATTGTACCTTGCCAGCCATTAGAACATTCATGTTCTTGTGTGACTTCCCAATGAGAATGCCAACTGCAAAAGGATTTTGTGTGTGTGGAGGGGGGCCAGACTAATCTTGTTTTTCTTTGGTAGGGTCTCTTACATATTTCTAGAAGTTTTATATAGTTACATAATTCTAGACACAATTTCTAGTTTATTATTGATTTTTGTCTGTCCTTTAGTTTTTAGTACTATGATAAACATTCTGACCAAAAGCAACTTGGTTTATCTTAGACTTATCTTAGACTTCAAGGTTCATCACTGAGGGAAATGAGGGTAGATAAATACTAGGCCCAGAATCTGGAGGCAGGAACTGAAGCACAGACCCAGGAGGAACACAAGATTCCTGGCTTGCTCAGCTTTTTTTTTTTTAACTTTAAATTATTTTTGTAAACAATCTTCATTTTGCATACCAATCCCAGTTACCTCTTCTGCCCTCCTGCTCCCTCTACCCCTCCACCCAACCCCCAATGCACTCACTCCTCAGGGTAAGGCTTCCTATGGGCAGTCCACAAAGAGGCATATCACTGAGGCAAGACCAAGTCATCCTTGCATCTAGGCTGAGCTAGGTATCCCTCCTAAGAGAATGGGCTCCAAAAAGCCAGGTCACAGCTTTGTGGTTTTGTTTTTTAACCTACCTCCTGCCTAAGGATGGCACCCCTTACAGGGGTCCTTCCTACATGAATTAGCAATTAAAATACCCCACAGACATGCCCACAACCCCATGTGAAAAAAGTACTTTGCCACAGTTGTGGTTTCCTCCAAAGAGACTAGTTTGTCAAGTTGACAAAAACCAGCACAAAGTTAACTGTGTGTATGGGGGCTGGAGAGATGGTTCAGGGTTAAGAGCACTGGTTTCTCTTTCAGAAGACCAGAGTTCTGTTTAGTTCAATTCATGCTTTTAATTGTGCTACTTTTCTTGAACTAGTTTAAATGAGACTACTTGAAGTCATTTAAATGCTGTAAGTGATTGGAGTCAGAAGTTCACCTGAAGTTCTGGACTGGCCAGTTTCTCATGGCCGTAGCTGGTTAAATACAAAAGACAAAAGGGGCATTGGTTCTTTAGGCAGTTAAACATCTCGAAGAGTTTATTAGAGAATATATTTTATAAGCAAGTTACATATCATTAAAAAGTTGCCAGTCTTGAAAGAGGTGAATTATTAATCCTTTGGATGTGGGCATCACAAGGGTTTGGTAGAATTTCCCACTTCACAATTTCTTATATTTTTTTTTCTGTTCATTTTTCCAGTCATAATTCCAAACAACTTGTAGAGGTTTTGATCCCTTGAGTCGCATCTCTTCACCTACAGGTAGCTTATATAAAATCAATGTATTTAATAAGAGTGCTCTGTAAACAAAGAACAATAGCTCCTGTTTGTAATCCTAGCTCTTGAGAAGCCGAGACTACAGACCTGCAAGTTCAAGACTAATGTTACTGGACTATCCAGTCAGCCAAAGCTAACCAACCAAAGAGGACTCACTGAAATAACCAGTTCAAGACTAATATTACTGGACTATGCAGTCAGCCAAAGCTAACCAACCAAAGAGGACTCACTGAAATAGCCAGTTTAATCAACTTTACAGTCAATCACTTGTTACAGGCTAAAATAAATGCCCCCCCCCCCCAAGCAGCCAAGTGACTTGCAGTTTACAAACAACCACACATGGCAGAAGGAAGGAAAACTGTATCCCCTTTACCCCAACTCCCCACTCCTAATTGATTCTCAGGAGAAGAAAGGTCTTAGGTTTCTTGCAAACTCAAACTTTTCCAGCCCTATCCATTACTAATTTAACAAATGACTGAAAAAGTAGGCAAGTGTTAATTTTGAGTAGTGACTTAGACATCTGATACATAGAGAAAATGAGTTGGGCTTTGTGAATGTGTTGGGGACGAGACATTAACGAAGGCACTGTCTCCCTGATCTGTGTGGTTTCTCCAACCCTGTACAAAAGACACCCACAAGGAATACCTTCTGCGGCCATATATTGTTAAATAGAACTTCATGTAGGTAAATATTCCATCTTAAAGTGAAATTATGGGAGCATTTTAATGGGCATTAGATACGTTTTTCACATTCAGTTGATTAGAGTAGGCGTCCAGATCTCTCATCACATAGCTACTCAAATCCACCCAGACCTGCCTGCTGGGTAAATACATCCCATGACTCCATTCTCAACCTAGTCTTGAGACGGTAGTAGAACACAGAAAGGTAGGATTCACCAGTGATATATAGTACTCAGGCATCTCTTAGGTCATATATTTTACCTTTTATTAAATATTTCCATGCAGAGGGACAAAGTTTGGGGAGGAGGGGCCTGAAGAAGACAGTTTTTTTTAAATGAAAGATTGGTCTTAAAATCATGACAATCCTGCCTCAACTCTGCTTCCAGGGTTTGCAGATGAAAACACATGAAGGGAGGGGAAAAATGTGTTTTCCTCTCCACAATCAAGGAAAGGTTCTAAAATAGGAACTCTCTCTAACCTTTTTTCTTATAAGTTCTCTCTCTCTCTCTCTCTCTCTCTCTCTCTCTCTCTCTCTCTCTCTCTCTCTCTCTCTCTGGCCTTGCTTTAGCAAGGCTGCATATTTAAAACAAGACATTTCACGACACTGATTAACTGATGTTTCCTTATGACTCATTCGTAGGAAGAGCACTTGCTGTCACGTGGACATTTTGGGTTTAATGTATGTGTAAACGAACTAGTCTAGTGGTGAAGGCCAAGAAGTCCAGTATTTGGAGGCAGAGGCAGCTCTTGTGGATACCGAGATGGCCTTGAACTCACAGGGTGGGGTAATTAAAAGCGGGGCTGGAAGTCACTGAATACTCTAAACCTGCTTCCTGGGTGGAGGCTGGAAGGTGCGTTCTTCATAACCGGCTTGTTAAGAATAAGAGCAGCTCCGCGGGCGCAAGAAGTCCAATTAGGTCAAATCAAACCAAATCAAAATGCCCATCGTTTTATTAAGGATGACACTCTCAGGTGGCCGAGCGCACGGCGGGGAGACCCAAAAACCACGTGTTCCTCCTCTTTTAAATACCCTGTGGGACTGGTCCTGACCCCACCCCCCAAGGAGGGGTCAGGACCTTGCATGCTGGGATTTGGAGTCTAGAGCAAAGCAACTCCCAGGCCAGGGGCTGGGGCTACGCCCCCAATTTTACATGGCCCACAGCCTGGTTTTTGGTATGCTTCCTTAAAATTTGTGAATATTGCCCTACTGGATGGTGGTGGTACTCGTCTTTAACAGGGAGCCAGAGGCAGGTGAGTTCAAGGCCAGTCTGTCTGGTCTACAGAGCGAATTCCAGGACTGCCAAGGCTGCGCAGAGAAACAAGTTGAAACTTGCCTCTCAAGTTGTTTCAAATACTGATTTTAGCGATCATCTTATTTACTATCCTTTATCATTATTATTGGTCAAGATGAGAAAAAATAAGAGATCCTAGTTAGGTGGGAGCTGAAGAGAACTGAAAAGGTATTTTAAACACTCTTGCTTCGACCAAGAACTTCTGGCTGAAGCACTTGACTACTTAAAACCCGAGTTTCTCCATTGTTAAGTCTCCTCTGCCCAGAAACCACCCGAACACCAGGAAGGCGTTTCCCAGACAACTTCCCTTGCCAAGCCTCTCCAGCCCTCCGTCCAGGCCGGCCAGGAGGGGCCCCTCAAACAGTCCACTGTGGCCCTCACAATGCTCCCCCGCGTCGCACCCCCGCCCTCCCTCGCCCACCCGGGCTCCGCCTCCGCAGCGCGCGGCTCGCCCGGAACCCAGCCTAGCCCCCGCCCATGCGGAGCCGCCGGCGCCTCCCCCTCCGCGCGCCCGCGTGCCGCAGCCCGCGTCGTCCGCCGCCGCGCGCCTCCGCCGCCCCGCGCCGCTGCCGCCGCCGCCGCCGCCGCCGCCGGGCTCTCTGGGTGGCGGGCTGCTGGCACCGGGCTCCCGCCGGAGGGGAGGACAAGCAGCGCCGCCGCCGCCGCCGCTTCGGCCCGGGCCCGGGCGTCGGCCCCGCCCCGGGCCCCGGCCCCGGCCCCGGCCTCGGCCCCGGCCCGGTGTCCAGCCCGGCCATGAAGTGTCACTACGAGGCGCTGGGGGTGCGGCGCGACGCCAGCGAGGAGGAGCTCAAGAAGGCCTATCGGAAGCTGGCCCTGAGGTGGCACCCGGGTAGGTGACCGACCGGAGGGCGGGGAAAGCCGGGCGGCCCTCCTCACCCTCCCCGCGTCCGCGAGACCCCGGCCGGCCGGGCCCCCGCCCCCTGCCCGCCGCCGGGCCTGGCGAGCCGCACGCGGTGCGGACGGCGCGGCCCCGCTCATCCCGCCCGGGCGAGCCTCCGCCCCCGGCTGGGCAATGGCTTTTAAACAGGGCCTGCTCGCGCCCGCCTTCGGATCCCGGGCTCCCGCAGATTGCCACGGCGACTTCTTAGTTGGGTGAACGGCCCGGCGAAGTCCCGAGGTTACTTAGGAGTTTGCTTGCCTCGGGATGCTTTGTGTCGCTGTAAAATGGGTCTGTGGGACTCGGGCGAAGTCTGATCTGTCTTCCAAACGACGAAACTTAGTAGGCGAATCCCGTCCTTGTGAGTCCCAAGTTCCGCCTCTGTTGGTCCTGGGAATTAAAGCCAGCGCCGCGCACCTGCTGGCGAGCGCCCCGCCGTCCAGCTACACCAGCCGGCGTTTTTAAGAAAATCATTTCGGGACGAGGTCTCACTAGGTTGCCAAGGCAGCCTTTGAATTTGAGATCCTTCTGCCTCGCCTCCGTGAGTAATTAGGATTTACTGACTTGTGCCACCAGGTGTGACCGGTTTACCTATTTGTATTATTTTTTTAATAGTTCACTTTAACTTCATAATGTTCAGAGTGGCTATGCACACGTAGATGCCTGAGAAGTACTAATAAATAACCTTATTTCAGTAGTATACACTTTCTTTTGCTATCCAAACAAGTTTAAAAGAGAAAAAGAAATCATATAATACAAACATGTTTAAACTTAGTTTTTTGCATTGTGTCCAGAAGATCCAAGTCCCTTGCACAAGTGTATACTATTTAGATTTTTGAAATGCTATAACAGAGACCCCAGAGTCTTGTTAGGAAAGCATGTCTTAGACCCATGCTAACTACTAGTGTGTGATTGGAAAGAGGAAAAGGAAAGGAAATGACTGCTCCCAGGTCTGCTGGAGAAGAAAGTGTATTATAGATGAAAGGGAGTTCATAGTTAGGGGCAGACTGGGAACCTTCAGAGTGGACGTGATCCTGAGCCATGGCCGGACGGGAGAGGACCAGGTGTAGTCACCAGGATGCCAAAGGTACAAAAAGAGCAGGTAACCAAAATGTCTGGATTATTTAGGGAAGGGCAGCTCAGCCTTTGGGCTGGAGAGTTCAGGGTAGAAGGTGGGGTAGTTAAGTCATATGGCTTAACATGTAGAGACTGAGGGATGCTGGGAGAATCTGGAGGCCAGGTCTGCTTTGATGTGTTAAATAGGCAGGCACCTCAGCTTTTTGCCCTTGGTTTGAAACTTAACATGAGGAGAAGAGTATCATTGCTGTTTGGGTAAATAAAGCAACTAGTAAGCACCCATCAGTGGGGGTGGGGTTACCACCATGTTCTGAGAGATGCCCAGGCTGCGCCCCAGAGGGGGCCTTGGATTGTGCCCTGTTTCAGAAAGAGCACTGTGGTGGGCAAAAGATTCCCAAGGTAATGAGGGGCAATATTTACAGGAAGGCTACAGAATGGTTTGAAAGAAGAGTGGAAGGAAAAACTGGAGGCCCACACTGGGAAGGTCTACAGTAGGTGAAAGAACAAACAGGCACTGGTGTGTTGATAGTAAATGAGGAATATACATATATGTGCACATACACATAACCTATTGAAAAGACAGATGTTTTATCATTGCAGGAATTCAAAAGAAAGAGCCAAAGTCAATAAACCCAAGGAAAGTGTACAGGTGGCAGAAAAGCATTTTCATAGAGTAATGGCTAATTATCATTAGAAGTTGAATTGGAAGTTGGGAGTTCCTTGACTTTCAGAATGGGAAAGGGCAGGACAGAGAATTCTAATGGCAAGTGCATATGTACTTTTGAAGATAATTAATAAAGCATTCTTGGAGCGTGGACTGAAATCAAATTGTAAAGGGCCTTAGATATTAGGCTAAGCACTATGTTTTACCATTATTAATTTGCTAGTATATAGAGTCCTTGCTGGCTTTATTATGATGTCTGGGATAGCACCAGGAAGACAATTGAGAACTGGAGAGGCCTGGATACCAGAGTACCAGTGGACAGGGATGGGCCCTTGGGGCCAAGGGAGAAGAGAGGCCGATAGACAGGAAAATCAATGAGTTGGACAGTTCAGGGAGGGAAGGAAGAAGTATTACTGATTGGTTTGGAAGCCGAACCTGTGAGGAACGGAAGCAGCATCTTCTGAGGTCATGATTCGTAGCATCCTAAATATCTTTAGTTTGGAAATATTTGTGTAGTTCTGCTTCCTCAGGAGACACACGATTTCGGTATGGTTGCTTAGCTGGTTCACTTAGTCTTTTGGTCGATACATGTTTAATTTCATTACGTGTGCAAGGCACTGTGTTAGATATTTTGGGAGCTAAGCCTTGATTGAGAGAAATAGTCTTCCAGAATTCATCCCATGACTATTCTCTGAGTTCTCTGCCAGGTAAACAAGGCCAGAGAGGTCCCTGCCATGTTTTTACAGACGTTCTTGAGACAGGAGAGAAAGCAGGCAGTTTGAGCCCGAGGAGAGCAGGGTTGTTTGAGGGCAGGCAAATTCAGATGTTGATGGGTCCCTGTACTCACCTGGGCTAGCTTTGTATGTGCGGGTGACAGTGATGGGAAATGGACCCAGGAAGATGGGCTGGGAAGAAGTAACATCCAGGCGGAGACACAGAGATAGAGTGGTCGCATGCCTGTCGGAGGGAGGAGGAGCACAGGCTAGCATAACCGACTAAGTGGGGGTAACTCTGGGGTAGGAGTTTAGCCTGAACTTGGGCAAACCATAGAACTGGAAAGAGCAGGAAGTGTGCTTCAGGCAGAGCCCAGCCTGGAGATGAGGGCGGGAGCACCAAACTGGACCTGCTGAGCACTTCGCCAGCTTGTCAGTGGATGAGAGCGGTGGTTAGGATAGAAGAATGCAGGGGAAGGGGAGGCATTGGTGGTGGAGACTATTAGTTAAAGGTGTAAATCTTGAAGGAATGGCGAGTAAAGGGTCAGTGACCAGACACAGGCATGTATCACCATGGGCTGCCATGGAAGTTCTGTGGCAGGAGTAGAGCCCTGCGGAGAACTGATGCTCTCTCAGAGCAAGGTGCTTCAAGGGACAATCCAGCAAAATCTTCCAGAAGGCTCGGTATGAAAGCTTAGGGATAATAGCAGAATATGAGAGTATGTCAAGAGAAAACTACGCAGACTGGTGCAACCTTGGATGCTTGGTAAACCTCAGTGACTGTTTGCAGTACCTCTGTCAAAATGTAGACTTGCTTATTGCTTGTTTTGTTAGGTTCCTGCTGTTAATTTCATGTCAACGCAGTCATCTAACTCAGCTGCACTTATGTAAAATGAAGCCATGTGACGGATTGACAAAAAAGGTTCTGCTTGGCAGTAAGGGTGCATGCTTTTAATCCCAGCACTCAGGAGGCAGAGGCAGACATTTCTATGAGTTTGAGGCCAGCCTTATCTATGGAGTGAGTTTCAGGGAAGCCAGAGTTACACAGAGAAACACTGTCTCAAAAACAAACAAACAAACAAAAAAGACCAAAGAAAGAACCACTCAAAAATTAGATCTTGTTGTTAGCTGGTATGCCCATAGATTTTATGTGTTTAAAAGCTTTAGTGTTTGCTGGTCTATGGTGCTGCACGCCTTTAATCCCAGCATTCAGGAGGCAGAGGCAGGTGGATCTCTGTGAGTTGAAAGAACTCTACAGAGCAAGTTCTAGGGCAGCCAGGGCAACACAGAGAAACCCTGTCTTGAAAAGCTGAAAAAAAAAATAAAAGCTTTAGCTTTCTGCAAATTTCCTTGGGGAGGTAAAGAAGGGGAAGAAGGTGGACAAGATGCAATAGTACTGATTAAAAAAAAAAAAAGAAGAAGAACGCATATATACACACCCCTGGCAAGCACTGTTTTTGCTTTATGTAAGGAGAATCGGTTGACAACTTTTTACATTTTTAGGTTATTTAATTTGAACTGTACTGTTGTGTCTTGACAGAAATGTTTGAGACTTTTGGTTTGTCTCGTTTTCCTCGGAGACCAAAACAAAAACCAGTGACTCTGTAGTTGTTTGGCAGCTTACCTGAGGTGTGCTTATTGAATGCTGAGGTGAATATTGGAAAAATACCACCGTGTCCTAGGGATTTGTCCTCATCCTTTTCTTTTGGATCTGTTTATGAATGAGTTGATGAAGACAGAAATCTTAACCCTTGTCAAGGGGACTCCACCATGAAGGGGTATGAGGAGCATGTTCAACTGTGTGTGGCAGGAAATGGGGTGTTGTTGCTAATGCCAAACTTTTTTTCTCACCTCACAAGAAATCAGAGATGGCTAGTTCTTTCTGACAGCCCCATGTGTTTGAGGAAGCTGTTGGAGACTTGCTCCAGCATCCTCACCATTTGTGTTGAGTGCTTGACTCAGATGTGAGCAGTGAGTCCCGAATGTAGAATTGCTTTCTCTGTAGGGACAGCTTAGTTCTTGTCCATGGCCCCAATGGACTTGCTGCCTACCATCCTTTGGATGCCCCCTTTGCTCATCATCCAAGGTAGCAGCTGAAGCTACTAGTCACAGAAAGGGATAAAGAAGAAACAAGAGTTGGTGCTAGTTGTCTTTAAAGGAAGATTCTTAAAACCCACTGTAGAATAATTTTATAGACTTTATTACAAGAGCTTAGTCACATGGTACACCTAAATGTTAAGGAAGACTGAGGAACAGAATCTTACTACAAGGGCCAGGTACCCATCATAAAGGCAGGGCTCAGTGCTTAGTTGGAAGAAAGGAACAGTCAGTTTGGGGTATGAATTGCAGTCTGCTCCAGTTCTTGTCATTGAGAGCTGGGGCAGGATACAGCAGTGGGTTAAGGGCACACTGTAATAAGGCCCACCCAAGCCCACACCTTTCCACCAGAGATCAGTGTTTTTCTTGGAAAGCATCACTTTTGTAAACTTGTCTTTATGTCTTGTTTTATTACTTTTCTATTGGTATGATAAGATGCCGTGACCAAGGCAACTTAACAGAAGAAACTTTATGAGTATGGTTTCAGAGAGTTGGTCCACGATGGCAGAGCAGCAGAGGTAGCCAACAGCAGTGACTGGAGTAGCAGCTCAAGAGCTTACATTTTGGTCTCCAAGTAGGAGGCAGGGAGAACTAACTCAAAATGGTCCTAGTTGTTTGAAACCTCAAAGCTTGCCTGAAGTAACACATCTCTTCCAACAAGGCCATACCTTCTAATCCTTTCCAAACAGTTTCACTAACTGGTACCAAGTATTAAAGTTTATGAGCCCTTGGGGGAGCTTCTTAGTCAAAACGCATGATTGGCTAATGCTTCCTGTCCTCAAACGGGTGCACACTGCTCACTTCTCAGGGAATGGGAGGCTTACAAAGGTAGAAGTTATTTTTAGTTAGTGTAAGACTAGTTTTAGTGCCGTAGGATAGAAGAGCCATGGCAAACTGCTCTGCTTGGGAAAATACCAGTGTTAGATATTTGGCAGAAAAGCGGCTTGTAGGACTTGGGATCAGGTGATGACACAGGAAACAAGATGCCCTCCCTCATGAGCCACTTAGACAAACAGTAAGATGCTTGGCTATTTGAAGGGAACACATCCTGTCTTCTGACCTCTTAGAAGACAGGCATTGAGTAGTAGCTTAAAGAACTTGGAGAGTTCCATGTTAGATTCAAAATGATTTCCGAATATATTACTTATTTATGACAGGACAAAATTACCAGTGCCTTAGGATTTAAAGCAGCTAACAACACCAGTTCATTATGTAGACTCTGAAGGTTCTGAAGCTTAGAATGTGGGAGTGGCTCGTCTTAGAGCTTCTGCTAGGGCTGCCTCACCACTGTAGGGAGGACCTGCTTCTGGACTCGTGGACATGGTTGTTGGCAGGTCTTTGTTCCCTCCTATTCTCTGTTCCTCACCCCGAGCTTCTTTGTAAACTGTCCAAGTTCCTCACACTGTGATTTTAGTATTCCAGGAGAGGGCAAGAGCGCGGAATGGGAGCTGTGGATCTGTCTAGTCTCATAGGTCCCCTTGCCCTCCCTCTGTGCCTGCTGTTGGTCAGACCAGCACTGCTGATGAGAAGTGGCCTGTACAAGGGTGATATCAGAGACCACTGCTGGCTGCCACTTTCAGGCAGAAGCTTTTTGAGTTTTGCAGTTGAGGCACGAATAAGCAAAGAATAATTAGCATGTATGTGCGTCTGTGTGTGTGTGAAAAGGTACACGTGTGGTGAGAGGACAACTTTTAGGAGTGGATTCTTTCCTACTATGTGAGTTTCAGTGATGACAGGCTGTCAGGCTTGATGGGCAGCATTTTTATCTATTGTGCCATGTTGTCAGCCCCTACTATTTAAAATTTATATACACACAGAGTCTCACCTGTAGTCTTGACTGGCCTGGAACTGGCTATGTAGACTAAACTGGTCTTACATCTTGAGCTCCAACTGCATATTCTGCCCAAGTACTGAATTGAAAGGCATATATCACCATGCCCAGCCTATTTAAAAGAAAAGAATCTCTCTCACACACACACACACACACACACACACACACACACACACACGATACATAGTTATCTGTGTACTATTAGTACATGGCATACATATGGGTATGCCTTGGAGGTTACAAGGAGATCATGTGTTGGCTAGTGGATGGACAACTTGCAAGAGTCCAGTTTTCTTTCTCTGCAGTATGGTTCCAGAATTGAATTCAGGTCTTTGGGGTTGGGAACAAGCATCTTTTACATTGAGCCATCTTGATGGGCTATGCATGTCATCTACTTTTTCCATGACTAAATTTCTATGACTTTATTTTAACAGATAAAAATCTGGATAATGCCGCAGAAGCAGCCGAGCAGTTTAAATTAATTCAAGCTGCGTACGATGTGTTGAGCGACCCCCAGGAAAGAGCATGGTAAACATTGTATTGTCACTCTCATCCTTTAATTTGTTAGCAAGAATTGTCAAGACGGGGTTGATGGTTTCTTCACAGTTGAATTCACTGCCTGGTTTGGGAGTGTTGTAAGCTGTTGTTGCCTCTTCCTTCTGTAAAGTGCAGTCTGTGTGTAGGAAGGAACTTTAGTGATGATTATCCCAAGTGTCTGCTGTTATCCATGATGAAGCAGGTTTGGTGGTTACATAGCTTTAACTCACACCGCAAGTGATTTGCCATCGAGTGGGGTCCCTTTAGTGCATGGCAAATGTATTGGTACACAAGAAGGACATTTTGTCTTTAGCAGCAATTCTTACTTTAGAATAAGACTTATAATACATTTTTGTAGAGTAACTGAATAAATTTTATTCTACAAATGTAATAGGTACTTTCAACAAAGATGAATTCATAATATAGTTTCATTTTGTAAGAAGAATTATGTGTTTGAAGTTGTGAGTTTTTATCTTCTTGGCCTTTTGCTGCAGACAGTTAGGTTTTGAACTTAGACACAACAGTGAAAAACCCTGCTGTTGGGAAAGTGCTGCTGTGAAGGGCACCTGCTATAAATTGCATAGCGCACCAGCTCTCAAAAGAGAAAGGATGTACAGGAAAGTCTCAAACACTCTGTAAACCACATAGAAGACCTTAAACTTTTCTCTGATCAGGGTCTTTGGAGCTCTGTCCTAAAGCCAGATGTATACACATGGCTGTAGCTTCTGCCTGTGGTCCTTGTCCTCAAGAGAGTCACCTGGGCTACATAGGGAGATCTGTCTCCAAAACCAAACAATTAGTGTTCCTTTTAGAGCATTGGTATGCCTCCCTGGCTTCCTTTTATTTAGTTTCTCTCTAAATCATAGATTGTCTTCCTTTTTTTCCAAGACTCCCTTAAAGCGCCTGCCTGGTGGTGCTGCTGTCATCTGGAGCTTGGCAAGAACCTAGCCTTAGCAGTAGAAGGGACCTGGGTTCTTACAGACTTTATGATGAACAACCAGTACTTTATATCATATATCACTGAGCTTTAGTTTCCTGCTGTATCAAGCAAGGACTATAATAATAAATACTATTATAGACTTTTTTTTAGTTTTTTGAGACAGGGTTTCTCTGTAGCCTGTCCTGGCACTCTTGTAGACCAGGCTGGCCTCAAACTCACAGAGATCCACCTGCCTCTGCCTCCAGAGAGCTGGGATTAAAGGTGTGCGCCACCACCGCCTGGCTATTATAGACTTCTTATGAAGAGTAATTGTGTGTCTCTCAGATGAAGTTTATGTAGACATAAATATGTTTTTCAGGTATATTGTTCGTAAATTCCCAGGTCATAAATGTAAACTTAGTGTATTAACCAGATTATGTTCAGTACTTTTCCAATTAGTAGTTGTCTTTCCTATGGATATCTCTACCTGCTCAGAGAGAGTGTAGAATTCCAAGTTGATAAGGACTAATACTGTATGCAGTGTTAGAAGTTGTGGGCATGGTTTTAATCCTCAATTCCTGAAAGTCTCCCAAGTCTGTTAGTTTCCAGAATTCCTTTAAATTGTGTGGTTATGAATGGGACGTGTTGAAACATGCAGTTATTTTGGCTGATTCAGAAAGAGAGTCCTTGTGAGTTTCTATGTAATTGTGTTTAAAATGAGTCTTTGTCTGGCTCTTTCCATTTTTTAAATTCTTTTAGGTATGATAATCATAGAGAGGCCTTACTTAAAGGAGGGCTTGATGGAGAATACCAAGATGACAGTTTAGATTTGCTTCGTTACTTCACTGTTACCTGTTACTCCGGCTATGGAGATGATGAGAAGGTAAGATGGGGAACTTCTGATCTCTCATCAAGCGGTTAAGTAAAACTCAAATGCAAAGAGATCTCATAAAATTACAACAGAAGGTGGAACGCACAGCTGTTTGTGCTTAGCTGTGGGCACACGTGAATGCAGAACACTTGAGGTAGCCAGAGCTGTGTACTTCATCAGGTAAATCCTGGCTCATGTTTTCTGTGCTTAGACTGAGTTTCTGGTTTTGTTTTATTTTGTTTCAGGGTTTCTATGCAGTGTATCGTGATGTCTTTGAGCTAATTGCAAAAGAAGAACTAGAATGTGTGTCAGACGGAGATATTGAGGATTTTCCAAACTTCGGGGACTCCCAGAGTGACTATGACACGGTAAAAGAAAAATGACAGTTCGCTTCTCTCACTGTTCTAAAGAAATTATTTGTGTCCCCTAACCTGGCTTTTCCCCTCCCTCATCCCGATGGAGCTTGCAGCTGTTTAATAGTGCCCACACTTGACTTGCACTCCCTGTTGTTGGAGTAGTCGTTTTCTCTGGCCAGTGAGACTATTTTCTTTCTTCTCTAAAATGTCTTGTTCTGAAAAGTCTTTTAAGAGGACCTTCTTCCCCAGCGATTAATAGTGTCAGTGTGCATGGGTGTAGAGTTGTGGTCTAGTGGTAGAGCGCTCATCATGCAGGAAGGCCTTGGGTTCAGTCCCCAGCACTGCGAAAGCTACCACACAGCAAAAGTAATCTTAGGTACAGAAAAAGAATGGTAGAAGATGTTTTAATCTATAATATCTACTGCCTTTTAAAAGAAATTTAAGTAAAAAGATAATTTTACCCATTTTCTTTGTCACTAGGTGGTCCATCCTTTCTACGCTTACTGGCAGAGTTTCTGCACACAAAAGAATTTTGCTTGGAAGGAAGAATATGATACCCGGCAAGCATCAAATCGCTGGGAAAAACGGGCGATGGAAAAAGAAAACAAAAAAATTCGAGACAGAGCAAGGAAAGAGAAAAATGAACTGGTGCGCCAGCTTGTAGCCTTCATTCGAAAACGAGACAAAAGGGTGCAGGCTCATCGGAAGCTTGTGGAGGAGCAGAACGCAGAGAAGGCGAGGAAGGCGGAGGAGATGCGGAGGCAGCAAAAGCTGAAGCAAGCCAAGTATGCAGTGTGGGAATAGATCCTTCCTGGTGATGGGAGGTCAGGGTGGCTGTTCGTGGGGTCGTTAGCATGGAAGAGCCTGCCACTAGGGAGCCAGCATGAGCCTCCATGTTAACTTGGACCATCACCTTGCCTTATATCTTAAAACATAGTGTTTCTTCTTTTTAAATCTCTAAATTCTGGCATTGGACAGTGTTTCTTTATCTACTATGTACACCTCTCTAGTTTTAGCTGCCATCAGAGGCCCTTTATACTTGAGATCTTTTATTCTACCAAAGTTTGTTAGTAACTAATATTAATTCAATCCTTACTCTGTGTAAGAATCTATTTCAAGTGCTTTTCTGCTTTCTTTCATTCTTGTGAGGATATGAGGCATGCAGCTGTAAGTCACAACTGGGAATGGGGCTCAAGAAGTCTAATTCATAGCTTTGCTGTTTAAAAAAGAATTCATTTTAAACCAGGTATAGTGATAACAAGCCTTTAATCCCAGGGAGGCAGAGACAGGTGGATCTCAAGGTCAGCATGGTCTATGTTATATAGAGAAATGCTGTCTTGAAAAACCAGAAAAAGAAAGAATTAATTTTGTATGTGTGGGAGGGGGCATTCACACGGAGAGGGCAGTTTGCATGGGTCAGTTCTCTTCCTCTGTTATGGTTCCCCCAGATTCTCAGGGTTGGCAGTGAGTTTGTTCTCCTGCTGGGCCGTCTTGTCACTGCAGAGCCCTGCTGGTAGCTACCGTGCAGGCTGCCTGTCAGTACTGTTGTTATTCTACTTAATTTTGGTATTTTCTTGTTAAGTTATTGTAAAAATTTAGTTTCTAGAGTATTTAGGATTTTTCTTTTTTTGTTCTTATTTTTGAGGTAGGGTATCTCTGTGTAGCTTTAAGTGTTCTGGAAATCATGCTGTAGACCAGACTTGTCTCACACTCGGAGAGCCTTCCTCCTGCCTCTGCCTCCCTAGTGCCACTACTGCCCAGCAATTTTTTTTTTTTTAAGCACAGGTTATTCATTTACTAAAATTCTACCCAATACCACATGTTATCTTGTATTTTTTTGACCCTTCACCAGAAGACTTAGGCTGAGCTGCTAAGGTTTATATTTCAAGTCCTTCTTTTTTTTTTTTTTCAAGACAGGGTTTCTCTGTGGTTTTGGGCCTGTCCTAGAACTAGCTCTGTAGGCCAGGCTGGTCTCGAACTCACAGAGATCCGCCTGCCTCTGCCTATCAAGTCCTTTTACTTAAGTAGAGTAGGTACAGCCAGCCAGGTGCACTTACTGGCAGCATGGGGGAAGGTTCTCCGTAGGGCTAGTTTTAGAGCCCTGCGGAGCTTTGCCTGCCAGCGGCAGTGAGGCTGTGTTGTGTGTCTAGACTGGCAGAGCAGTACCGGGAGCAGAGCTGGATGACTATGGCCAACTTGGAGAAGGAGCTCCAGGAGATGGAAGCGAGGTACGAGAAGGAGTTTGGAGATGGATCGGATGAAAATGAAGTGGAGGAACAGGAGCCCAGACACGGATTGGATGGTAATTTTTCTTGCTATATTAAGTAGTTTGGGGAAATATATATTAAATTTTGTGTACTTAGTTGCCCACAGTGGCCCCGGGGTGAGATACTGGGGAGTAGAAGAACAGATGTTCACCCGGACAGCACCTGACTTCTGCCGCATTGGTTTAGTACCTCACTTTCTGTTTTGTTGTTTTCTATAAGGAACTAAAAATTGGAGTTCTTTTGTGGCAATTAAAAAACATTTTGTTGGCCTGGAGAGATGGCTCAACAGTTAAGATCACTGACTGTTCTTCTGTAGGACCCAGGTTCGATTTCCAGCACTCAAATGGCAGCTAACAACAGTAACTCAAAGATCTAACACCCTCAGACAGACATATATGCAGACAAAACACCAATGCATATAAAATAAAAATAATTTAAAAACAAAGAACATTTTGTTAAGGAATATGTGAATTGCTTTTTGTTTGTTTGTTTTTTGAGACAAGGTTTCCATTGATAGACCTGGTTTCCTAAAAGGAGGTCTGTAGACTAGCTTCAAACTCAGGGATCCACCTTTTTTTCAGCCTTCAGAGTGCTAAGTTTTAGTCTCTTTTAGGACAGTAGTTGTTAGGCAGGACTCTGCTCCGTGCCTTGTACCTCCCACTTACGACTAGAATGTTTGTTTTCTCCACCTATATTATTAGGCAGACAGGTATGTATTTTAAAAGGCATGGTTTAGCCATTTTGGGGACTACCTATAATCCTGATTTTTTTCTTGATTCCCAGCTTTTCCATTTATGAAGCTGATCTGAATATAGTTTCCTAATTTTACTTATTTATAAACTGTAAATTTTAAGGCAAGTAACTCAGATGATAAAATGACAATCTTTTTTTTTCCAAAATGTTTAAGATTGAACGGTTTATTAATGAGTCAAGTTAGAATGTACTTTGAAAAGTCCAGAGCACTCTATACATGTGGAATGATCTAATTATATTTCTATTATAAAGTACTTTCACATACCGGGCCTTGTTTCCTTTTCAGAAAATATTCCTTAAACAGAGGTTGTGCTAATGGAATTATCTCCATTTAACTGGTGAAAAAAGTAGGAGCCTATAAAGTTGTGGGATATGCCTGAGAACATATGAGCACTTAAAAATCCAGACTTTTTTGTTTCATAGCCAGAATTTTTGTCAACTGTTTGATGGATTAAAGATGGTTCCACACATGGGAAATGTTGGAAGTACGTGTGCAATTAAAAATCGCGTTACGTATAGTGGCCCTGCCTTATCCTCCTTGTTACTTCTGCACTCTGAGTGACTTTCAGTCAGCCGTGGTCTGAAATGTTAAATGGAATAATTCTGAAATAGCTTCTGTGTTTCAAATGTTGCCTTAGTCTGTGGGTGATGAGCTCTTCTGCTGTCCCGTTCTCTCTGTGCAGAGTTCTGTGCAGTATATACCTTCCTAGTCACTGAGTTCTGGTCTCCTGCTAGTCAAGCAGATGGTAGATTAGTTGTGCTGGTGTCGTAGTACTTGTGGTCAAATAACCTCAATGTAATGGTGACCCCAAAACATGAAAGTATGGATGCTAACATGGATCATGCCAAAGAGAAGCCACAGAGTGCTTTCTTCAATAGAAGACGAAAGTCTTTGAAGGAAAAAGAAAGGGAAAAGATCATATGCTGACATTGCTGTGGTCCAGGATAAATGAAGGGTATCAGGAAATTGAAGGAAAGTCATGGCTATTTTACTGTCAGGCTTCAAATTATAAAGCTGTAGCTTTATATGCATTTTGTAAGGATGGAGTTGAAATGGAAAAGACATTAATTTGTTTGGTTTGGTTCTGTACTGTCCAAGGTTTCAGACATCCTCTGTTAGGGATCTGTTGAAATTAGCATTGAGCATAGGACATAGGATGTGTTTTGGCTCTTGTTCATTGCTGTCAGAATGTCTTTCAGAATCATAGTACTGTCTCCAAAGAGCTAAAATGTGGAATATGAGACACTTGGGGATTCTTATTGTTAAAAAAACAAATCCCAAATAGCAGTCATTTTACTTACTTCTTTAAAGTAGATTATAAGAAATATGTAGAGTCTTTCATTTAAGGTTTAAGTCATTTAGATTTTTTATATTGTGTTGGTAGCAGTCATTTTGCTGTAATAAGCCTCAGATTATGCAAAAGGTCTGCATAAACAGTGCTAAACTTTACATGTAATAAGCTGTTTATGACCTCATTGATAATGAGAGAGTGCTGTAAGCTAAGCTCCAGTATGGTAGGGTAGATCACAGTTTGAGTGTGTTTGTAGCAAATCTTTCTAAAGATTGAAAAGGCCTTTGTAGTAGAGGCATTGCAGTGGTACTTCCCGTCTTTGACTTAGCTCACATTTAGGGCTTTAAGGATTTTTGGTCTCTGTGAGCATCTTTGGTTCTTACCATAGTCTGTGATCCCACAGGGAAAGACAGCGATGAGGCTGAGGAGGTTGAACTCTATGATGACCTTTACTGCCCAGCTTGTGACAAGTCCTTCAAGACAGAAAAGGCGTAAGTATCTGTCTTTAAAATCACCTTTTATTTTGAGGTAGTGTGTAACACCTTGTAAATATTCACGGGAGTGTGGTTGGAGCAATTTGATCAACAGTACCTCATCCTCTGGGGATTTCATGCAGTAAGCAGAGGGATTTGTACAGTTAAGCCTGTGATACCCATTAACATATTCCAATATTCCTCTGTGCTAGTCCAGAAATTCAACTACGACCGGTTGTAGTTGACACAGGAAGGAAATGAGACCAAATCTAACCATCTCTGCACTGGTGTGAGGCTCCCACCATTACGTTCCCTCCCAGCGGCTTGTTGCTGTTAGCCTAGGGAGTTAAAAGTTGTCTGCTGAGGTAGAAGTGCTTCCTCTTGTGAAGAGCATGGGAGACTGAGCACTTCAGAAGAGAGTGGCTTGTGGGCGTCAGAGAGAGGCCCTAGATGTCCCTCAAGAGGGTACCCAGGAGTAAGAGAAGCAGCAGAGATATAAACAAAACAGAATGCAATAGTCAGAGAGTAAAATTGTAAAATAAAATTGTTGTTTATTTTGGAAATAATTAAGCCTAAAGAAAAGTTAGAGGAATAGCATATGGTGCACGTTAACGCATTGCTTACACACTGTTCATTTGCATGCTTGCTCACTAGCACCTGTATAGACATGTAAGCATGCATAAGCATACAGTTTTCCGAATAATTTTAAAATTACATATATAATGCTTCTTTATCTCTAAATATCTCTCTATATATAATTTTTCAATAACAAGGAAAGTTTGAAATGATTTTCTAAACTGTTCTGGTATAATAAAAATTCAGGAAGTTAGAAATTGAGATAAAGACCAGGTAAATCCAAGGAACAGCTGAGAGTCAACTGGCTGACCCTCTCTCCATGTTTTTCCCAGTCCACCAGCACCAGACATCCTGCCCCCAAATCCTTTTTCTCTCTTTCCCAGTTTATTTTTTTCTACTGTGGAATTTTATTTATTTATTTATTGTTTTGTTTTTGGGCAGGGTTTCTCTGTGTAACAGAGCACTGCTTGTCCTGGAACTCGCTCTGTAGACCAGGCTGGCTTCACTCACAAAGATCCACCTGTCTCTACCACCCAAGTGCTGGGATTAAAGGTGTGCGCCACTACACATGCAACCATGTCCTTATCATTTTGAGTATTTATTTTTAACTCAAGATACCTTGGTTTCCCCAGGGGATCATGGTCTAAGAAGAATTTTACACGAACTAAATGGCCACACAGTTTGCTGCTAAGGGTTTTGTTACTGTTTCTGTGGCGCTGAAGATCAAATGCAAGGGTTCTCTGCAGGCTAGTCAGCACTGTACCACAGGCTACATTCTGAGACTGGTTCCGACTTGACAGTTTAATGTCTTTGTTTTCTGTATATTATGTAGGTTGATATTTAGGATATCTGCCTGAACCCTCATTTAAGTAGTAGGAAAGAGTTGAGAATATGATGTTGAAAAAGTAAAAGGAAGTAAACTTGTTCTTTGAGGCTTAACACCACGTCTTCTCTAGGTCCCACTGTCTTCTCTAGGTCCCACTGTCTTCTTGCAGTTAGGATATGTGCCTTACTGTAGCATGGCCTGGAACAGAGACACACACTAAGGAGATACTTAGTGATTAAAAAAATCAAAATAAAAAATGGAGAATTTGGCAAGAAAATGCATTTAAGTAAAATGGAATTAGTAAGGGAATGCTGGTGTTGGGAAGAAGGAACTCCTTCATGGTCTAGCTGGGCTGGTGATGCAATCCCAAGAGACTTGTATTGCTCTGTATAAAATCGTGCATGTGGCGGGTCCAGTGGTTCCGTCATCCCTCAGTGTACCTGTGCACATGTGGTTACCATAGTACAGCACTCATGCCACATTGTGCTTTCAGCATGAAGAACCACGAGAAGTCAAAGAAGCATCGAGAAATGGTCGCCTTGTTAAAGCAGCAGTTGGAGGAAGAGGAAGAACATTTTTCAGGAGCGCAAATGGATGAAAATTTATTGGATGCCAATTCTGAGGAAGAAATAGAAGATACACCAAAGCAAAAGTAATTCATAGGATTAAATGCCCGTTACCCTTTTGTCTTGTTAGAGAAGATGGTGAAGTGTGTTTTCTCCCAAGGAGGTTGTTACCTTCTGTTGTCTGTATCTCCTCCTGTTTACAGGGACCGCAGTGTTACAATGGGTAGAGACCACATGTCTGATATCTTTTAGACTATCTAATGACTGACTGTTGAAAGCATTTTTTCCTTAGGCAATTGACATGCTAATTACTGCTTGTTTTGTGTTCTCTAAAATAGGGCCATTTTCCTGTCATTTTAATGCTTTATGATACACATTTTTAGTATTTCTTTACCATTCTATTTCAGTATTTTTTAATTTTACTTAATAGATCCTCACAAAGTTACATACTTTACATTTTGATTTATATTTGCTCTTAGGCTTTCTAAAAAACAGAAGAAAAAGAAACAGAAATCAGCCCAGGTATGCTGAAAGATTTTATTCTCTACTTTCTAACTCCTACAATAAATACATTTGAAATAATATAGTTGTAGATTGGAAGTGTACTTTGTTATTTAGTATACTCCGTATTCAGTGCTTCACTGTTATTCTATGTTGGTAGTAAAATGATTTTCTGCATGTGTCCATGTGTACGTGATGTGTGTACATGCGTACTTATGGATGTGGTTGCCTTTCCACACATTTGGCTGCTAGGGGAAGGTCTTGGGTATCCCCTATCACTTTCTGCCTCATTCCTTTGAGACAGAGTCTCTCACTGAACCTGAAGCTTTATCTTTGAACTGGGCTGGAAGCCAGCAAGTCCGTGGGTCCTCACTGCCACCCTTCCGGTGCTGGGATTACAGGTGCATATGAGATAATGTCCGTCTTGTTCTGTGGGTGCTCGTGCCGTGCAGTGTGTGCTCTTCACCGTCTAAAATGTTCAGAAGGAAGTGTTTTCAGGTTTAGGACATTTTCCTCCTTAAATGTATGTAACTTACTTATTATTGTTGCATATTTGGAGATTTTGCATGTAGAACTTCTCTGATTGGAATTAACTGAGTGTCTTTTTTTAAAAGTTAAATATATCTGATGATAGTTATTGATATCAGTCAAGATAACAAT
The DNA here is from genome assembly GCF_037038515.1 of Microtus pennsylvanicus. Taxonomy (NCBI): domain Eukaryota; kingdom Metazoa; phylum Chordata; class Mammalia; order Rodentia; family Cricetidae; genus Microtus; species Microtus pennsylvanicus. The sequence continues at coordinate 26,823,588 of NC_134584.1, forward strand.
TTAAAATCTGGACATAGGAAAATCTGGGTTTTGATCATTGCATATGTAAATTTAATCTATCATAGAAGACTTTAATCTTTATTTTTAAAGAATAATTTTGCTGTGATCATTTAGAATGGATCACAGACCCAAATGTTAGGCTGAAATGTGGACCTTTCTGAGAGGAGCAAGGCTAAGACTCACCTACTTGCCACCTACTGGTTAGTTGGGGCGGAAAGCATGTGTGTTACAGGAGGACACTCACGAGTGTGAGTCTGCAGACTGTGTTATAGGAGGACACTCACGAGTGTGAGTCTGCAGACTGTTACAGGAGGACACTCACGAGTGTGAGTCTGCAGACTGTTATAGGAGGACACTCACGAGTGTGAGTCTGCAGACTGTGTTACAGGAGGACACTCACGAGTGTGAGTCTGCAGACTGTTACAGGAGGACACTCATGAGTGTGAGTCTGCAGACTGTTATAGGAGGACACTCACGAGTGTGAGTCTGCAGACTGTTACAGGAGGACACTCACGAGTGTGAGTCTGCAGACTGTTATAGGAGGACACTCATGAGTGTGAGTCTGCAGACTGTGTTACAGGAGGACACTCACGAGTGTGAGTCTGCAGACTGTTACAGGAGGACACTCACGAGTGTGAGTCTGCAGACTGTTACAGGAGGACACTCACGAGTGTGAGTCTGCAGACTGTGTTACAGGAGGACACTCACGAGTGTGAGTCTGCAGACTGTGTTACAGGAGGACACTCACGAGTGTGAGTCTGCAGACTGTTATAGGAGGACACTCATGAGTGTGAGTCTGCAGACTGTGTTACAGGAGGACACTCACGAGTGTGAGTCTGCAGACTGTGTTACAGGAGGACACTCACGAGTGTGAGTCTGCAGACTGTTACAGGAGGACACTCACGAGTGTGAGTCTGCAGACTGTTACAGGAGGACACTCACGAGTGTGAGTCTGCAGACTGTTACAGGAGGACACTCACGAGTGTGAGTCTGCAGACTGGGGAGTTGTTTCTCAGAATAAAGCATTCCTGCACTTAGAGAAGGTTCTTCCCATTGCTTATTATCCTGACTGTAGCAGTAATGTTTCTCATAATAATTAAGAAATAGAGAAGTATAAAAATCTTCTTGAATTCTATAGAGATTGCTTAATATTGAATTGCATTGTAAATTGACTGTATATATACTTTTTCCCTTTTGAGTTGCTAATACGGTTTTTTTTACATTATTCAATGGATAGATTAAATTTATTTCTTATATTCACCTGTTCACTTATAATTTTTCTCTAATATCTGTAATGAGCAACTAGAGATTTGTAAATTTTTATGATACAGCATTTTCTTTATCACAAGCTGGGGTTGAACTATGTAGTCTAAGCTGACCTTAAACTCAGTCTCTTTGCTGTCCTTCCTAGTGCTGGGATTATAGTCCCACTGTGTTTAGCTTTAGAGCATCTTAACTGTTTCTTTTGTTTTTCTGGAACTTCTGTAAGTGTGGGGCATCGTTACATTATCCCATGTTTTGGGAGCATAACAAAACCCACTGTTATATAGGGGCTAGGGAGATATTTTAGTTGATAAGTGCTGCACAGTATGAAGACCTGTTTTTATCCTAAACACCCACATTAATAAAAAGGCAAGCTTGGTTGTGTTTGGCTGTAATCTGTCCTGGGATTGCAGAAACAAGCAGCTTCCTAGAGCTAGCTGGTCAGCCAGCCTTGCCCGTCAGTGAGCATCAGGTTCAGAGAGAAACCCTGTCAGGAAAAGAGAGACCGATAGTGGGAGGTACCTCATACCCGCTCCTGGCCTCCGCATGTATACATGTACATATGCATACAACACAGGTATGAATTTTCACAGATGAAAATGAAGCTGTTACTATTAGATTGGTTGGTTTTATAATCACATATGTGTTCTCTAGAATTATGATAGCAATTTCAATGAAAATGGAACTGAAGAAGGAGTAAAGGCTGACCCAGAAGATGGTAACGTAAATGAAGATATTGCCAAAGAATTAGAAAATAGGCCCCAAGAAAATGTCTGTGTCACAGAGACCACAGAAGTCTGTGAGGCTCCACAGAGTGAAGCTAAAAGGTAAGACAGAGCTGCCAGCTCTTCCTAACTACTGAGTAGTTAATGGTATAGGCATCAGGGCAAGACAGATAGAACCTCCTCCCTATGCCTAGGTAGGTGTAAACTGCACGTGTGTGTACACATTCGTACAGACAGCTTAGCTATCACTAAGCTAGCATCGGACTCAACTGTGGTAGTGTCAGTACCACTCCAGTAGCAATATTACTGTCTTAACCATTACTATGGTAACAGTATCACTGTGCTAACAATGATACCACTGTGGTAACAGTCACACCACTGTAGTGACCATAATTTTACTGTGGTAACAACAGCGTCACTGTGGATCAGGTCTAGTTTCTCTTATCCTGCTGGGAAAGGCTTACTTTACTCTTGGCAATCTGTGGGAATAGGGCTACTCCTGAATCTTGTTTCTCTATCCCACTTTATTAGATTGGCCCTAACTAAATCACCATGTCGTATTCAGCTGTGAGATGTTAGATCCTAGTCAACATCTTGGTGCCTTCCTGCTTGATGAAGCCCTGATGTGCTAGAGGAGGGGTCTAGTTCCATGGGCCTAGTCCGTAATGATCCTGCGGGCTACACAGTGCACATGAGGACTGGGTCAGAGGTGGAGCTACAGCCCCTGAACTCTTTCTGCATCTAGAGCTAAAGAGTGTTTTACTTTCCATGTGACTTGTACATGAGTATTCACTTGAGAATGACAGTTCTTGGATTATAGTCCACTTGTCTCATTTTACCCATGTGAGAAAAGGACTTAGAGAAATCAACTGATTTCTCAACTGCTGAGGAGTGGCAGATCTGAGATATGTCTTCCACCCCCAGCCCATTGCTTCTTTTGCAGTGGTGCACATAGTGAGAAGTGCTTCTCTTCTGCCATTCCTCAACAGTTAGGAAATTACTTGGATTCTCTGAATTATTGTTAATATAGCTCAACCGGGTCTCAAACTTGGAATCCTCCTGTCTCAGCCACCTACACATTTTTTTTAATGAAGCACACCATAGTGTTTATAATCTTAGCACATATAACATGACAGAGCAAATAAGAGCTCACAGAGGAAGGAGATTGATAGAGGAATGTTCAGGATGCAAGCAGAGTAGGAGGAGCCTGACTGCAATGGCTGGTGCTCTAATTTTTGGTTTATAGAGTACTGGGAGAACACACTAGGTCAGCAGAAAGATGTTATTTTTTATTTTTAATTTCCTTGTTAGCATATAAATAATGGGTTTATTATGACATTTTCACACTTTTTACTTTTCTTAGTCACCCCAGATACCATTTTTAATAAAAGTAATTTCTTGGTATATAATGAATTAATTTTATAAAAAATGCATTATAATGTTTTTATTCTCATTTTATTGTGGAACTCTTGAAATGTTTGTCACAGACTAGATTAGGATTTCCTAGTTGTTAGTTGGGCATGGTAACTAACACCAGTAATCCAAGCCTTCAGGAGGTTGAGGCAGGAGGACTGCCATTAATTTGAGGTCAGCCTGACCTACATAGTGAGCTCTGGGCTAGCCTTGGTATAGTATGAGACTTGTCTTTAAAAACTAAAACAACTACTACAAAAAACAAGAAACAGCTGGAGAAAAAAAAAATAAGTTCATATAGGCTCCTCAGTGTTGTGTGCTGGTGTGTTCAGAACTTGTTTTAAAGGGAGCGTGAGGTGCTTTTCTTCTTCTTCATTAAAACATGTATGTATTTACCCAACAATGTTTTGGGGGGTATTGCTTTAGCTTTTGTTTTTAGTAATTTTTTAGTTTTGTGCCAAATTTAATTTTATCTTTCAAGTTTTTTTTTAAATTCTTTGTTGATGTGAAAATTAAATTAGATATTAAAATGAATAAACAAGCTTGACTCATACATTTCATCTTTTGAGTATTTTTGGAAGTAGATGACAACTAGGAAAGAGTCTTTCTTTTGTGTTATACCAAGTAATTTATTTTCCAGTGTTCCTAAATCCAAAGGAAAGAAAACCAAAGATGTGAAAAAATCTGTCAAAATACCTGCTGAACCACAAACAGTGGTAGGTTAATCTTTACATTCACCTCTCTGTAGCATCTTTGTCTTAAAGATGTTAGTGTGTATCAAATAAGCTTTTCAAGGGTAAACTAGAATTTGTATGTAATTCTGTCTCTCTGTAAAATATGAACTATATAAAATATATTTCTGTATATTCTGTTTTCATTTCTTTTTACTCTAAAAGAAGCAGATTGGAGATATGGTAACTGGTAGAGTTACCATTTCATTTTCTACGACGAATCTGAGACCTTGGTGATAAGAGTTGGCCTGTTACGTTGTGAAGCAGAGACTTGTAGTTCTCGTAGTGAAAGCTCGTGGCTTCTCAGGGCCACTACAGTTGATAGTGCTTGATGATTTACCTCCTGAGAATGTCTGCCTTTGTTGGGTGCTGTGAGATTTGTTAAACATACTTATTTTGCATTTATTTGATGTTTAACCTTGACATTAAAATATAAAATGCTATCAACTTACCATGTGCTCTGACATATTTTTACTCTCTTCCTCAGAGTGAAGTCCTTATCAACTGTGCAACCTGCCATAGGGAATTTCCATCTCGGAATAAACTTTTTGATCATCTAAAGGCTACTGGTCATGCAAGAGCAACCTCAGCATCATCATCTTTAAACAGTGTAACAAGTAGTCGAAACAAGAAAGAGAAGCGTAAAAACAGATAGGAATTCTGCCAAGTCTTTCTTTTCTTTTTCTTTTTTAATTCTGTCTCTAGATTTTGAAACCAAAAACTGAACTGAAATAATCTAGAGTTAAAGTTTCAGTGATCTGCAATTTATTGCATTGTGGAAGATTATTTTTATCTTATAAAGACATTTTTGTTTAATATATCTATATTTTTAAACATTTCACTAGTGATTGAATTCTACCTATGCCATCTGAAATTCACTTGAATGTTTCATGACAGGTAAATATTATAAATGTGTATCTTGATTTCTCATGTGAACAGAAATGTACAGGGAAAATTAAATTATTTTGACACATACATGTGCCTCTTCTGCTTCAGCGTTTTCATTCTGCAGCACTTTATTTACTTACTATTCTTTTTTTTATGTTTCCTGATTTCTCAAAACATCATATCTCTTTAAAAAAATTACGTCTTTTTTCCACTTGATACCATGACTCCACTTCTAATTATAAATAATCAGTGGTGGATTCCAATGTTTTTCTTGCCCCTAAGGACAGTGATAGAACCAACTGGACACAGGCTCAGTTCAAGACCAATGTCTCTGATTTAACTATGTTGGCTTAGTTTGATTTACTGATAATAATAAGGTATTTTGTTTTCTTTGTATAGTGGAGGTGGAGGTCATTTAGTTTAAATGCACCTCCCTTAATAAGGTGACAGCATGAAGCACCATGGAGCAGCAGTGCTAATGACTCTTAAGAGGTAAAGAGGGAAAGTGTTCTTCATGATCCCCGGCCCACCACCCACACACACTGTTTTCTGAAGTTTTTTGTTCTGCTTTTTCCCCGTTATTCTTTGGGGGAAAATTTTCTCTTAGTCCTTTAAAAACAACAACAATAAAACCCAACAACAACAAACACATGCAGGTTCTTGCTGTGTAGCTCTGATTAGTCCTGAATTCAGAAACCTACTGCTTTAGCCTTCCAAGTGCTAGAATTAGAAGCTTATGCTACACTGCTTGGTTTTAAAAACACACACACACATATATGTCTTTGGAGACATGATCTTGCTGTATAGCTTTGGCTGGCCCAGAGCGTACTGTGCAGATGTGACTAGCCTCCAGCTCACAGATCCATGTCCTCCCATGTGCTAGGAGTAAGTGCCATCACATCTAGCTAAACAGCTTTCTGAATGCAGTATTTTAGATAGGGGTGGTACTTAAATATTTATTCTGTAGCAATGGTGATTGTTCATTACAGAGAATCATATAGATGTGTGCGATCTATAGCCAGAGAGGTATGAGGGTGGATGAAAGAGGCAGCTCTTTCATTTGCTTTTGAGAGGAACTTTATACTCATTAGCTTGAAATGTATGCTGTCTAGTAAATGGAATTATTTCTGTTTTATCTTATAAATGAATAGAATTTACTATATATAATTCATTTATCTTATAAATGAATATAAAATCTTATAAATTTGAAGACTTACAAAAGTCCTCAAATGAGTGTGTCTTCATTCATAGGTAAGGTTTAAAATACCTAGAGTCCTCAATGACAAGGTCTTTTCTAATAGCCTTCTAGAGGAAAATGCTTTGGTGATCTTGGTCATTCTGATTACATTACATTAGATACTGGTAGAGTTACCATTTCATTTTCTATGACTAATCTAAGACCTTGGTGATAAGAGTTATGCCCGTTAAATAAAATGGGTAAAATAGATAAACAAAATGCTTGGATAGTCAAATTTGAAAAGACCATTGTCACTTAATGTGGCAATTATTTTATGCTTTCAGATGAGCAAAAGATAAAACTAGCAAAATATCAAGTATTGAATATTGAGACTTAGGAACATACTTTTTTGAAAGTCAAAGGTATTTAGTTAGGTGATGTCTAAGGAAGTTGAAAGTGCAATGTTATGACCTAACAATTCTCAGTGTTCATCTTTTATATCTACACAGAGTGTGCAAGGATACCCACAGCTGGGTTGTTTGTGCAGGACTCTGGGTAAAATGTGGCCTTCTTACAAGATGGCAAAGGACTGGTGGTAAGAATGAGTGCACCTGATAGATCTGTTGTGGACAGCGAGCCCTGGAAAAGACAGAGTGAAAATAATTTGTCAAGGTGATATGTATACCCCATGCACAGTTTCTTACAGTGCTGTTCTGGTTGCTGGTTGTTATTTATGTAATTCTCAGTTTCCCACCAGGAAGAAAAAGATTGAGAACAGTGATCCCCTCTGTAAGTGAAAGGAAAGAATGGACTGGGCAGGCTGTCAGAGGACATCTGAGTTCTTTACCCTGAAAGAATTGCAAGCATTTGCTAATTCTGAATTCTGGCTTTGTGGGAGCTTGTTACTCTGGTTCTCACAAAAATACTTAAGATAGCTCAGAAAAAGTTAAATTACCATTTCAGTAGAAAAATTATATGTACTTAAATAGATTGTTATAATTGTTATTCCTGGCATATTAAGCCCATTGTGGCCAGGTTCTCTTGTTAATGCTCCTTCTTCCTTTTAGGAGTGTGGTTTGTGGTTGGGGGAAGAGCAGTCTAAAAGATAAAAGCTGCCTCTCCAGCCTGCTTGCAGTTCATTGTCAGTCCTGGACACTGATCTGAGTGGCTTTGGAATATGTCTTTAAAAGTTGTGCCTGTGTCCTTATTCCATCTTTTTATCTAGGTTAAGTGAAGAGGCAAGAATTGGATGGCTGGCCCCAATCTGGAATCATGAGTCCTTACTAGGGTTGATGAGCAGAAGGATAAATCTACTATCCCAATCCTTGGAGGGACCCTAGATGAGATAAATTACGTGGGTACTAGGGAGAGGTAAAGCTACGATGTCAGGAAGCCACTGCTCTGGACTTTCTGTCACAATGACTCAAACCCGAATTGACTCACATTCAAACGTGCACAGTTATCTAGATGAGGAACGGCTTTGAACAGAAATAGGGCATATGGGATCTTGTGTTGAATCACAGCACTGATGTTGACTATGACCCTGGGCAGATTAGTTAAGGAATCTAAGTGATTTCTTTTTTATGTATGAAAAAGCTGAGACCAATCTTACAGAATTATAGTTATAGTCCAAAGCATAAACATGATGCCTAGTCCTATGTAGAGTAGCTGCTACTCGTTTTCCTTACTTGGTTTATTTACTTTGGTACCCAAAATAACCCAAACAAAGTAACTTGGATGGAAATTGGGGACTAAATTGATCCTGTGCTGATTAAAAGGAAGTGCTATTAAACTGAATATGGTGTCTCTCCTAGCTCTTGGGAAGCTAAGGCAGAAGGATTGTGAATTCATTCACAGTCTCAGGAAAAAGCAGAGCTAACTCCCAAATGACTATTGTATATATGTTAAATACATTGAAATTCCCTCCAGATACACAAGATGTTATAGCTAAAGCTGGACACTATCTTGGAATGGTAATCTTTAATTACTTTAGAAGACTTTGTATAGATAATTAGTTGACCATCAAAAATAGGTAGAGGCCTCACTGATGTCTATTTCAGATGTCAAGTGCCTTCTGAAAATGGAAAAGGCTCATTACACTACAGTCAGTTGATTTAGCGTTCCCCCAAATTCCTGAAAATGTAAGAAAAACTTAGCCATTAGACAATGTAGTCTCTCATCAGATACTTTCCTTGTTTTTGAATTTATTAAGAATTCAGGTGTCATCATGTAACAAATCAGATTTTTTGTTTGTTTTGTAAGCAGTGTTTTCTCTGTGTAGCCTTAGTTGTCCTAGAACTCACTCTCTGTAGACCAGGCTGGCTTCTGACTTAAAAGATTTACCTGCTTCTGCCTAGCGCTGAGATTAAAAGTCTCAGAATTTCTAATAGTCCTGTCCTTTAGTAACATCAGGCTCTTGTGGTGTTGTGAGCTTGCTGTCCATGTGAGTACATGGGCAGAGCTGGTCATTTCTCTGACAGAACACTTGAGAAGAATGAAAGGGTACCTGTGAATCTGAGGGTAGTGTCAGTAACAAAAAACTGACTGCCCCAGAGAAGTCCCACCTACCGATGACCAGCAAGACTCAGGCATGCTCCCATGCCTGACCATTCAGACTCTCTTTGAAGACTTGTACAGACAGCTGTTAGCTTCCTATGACAGTGGCAGTGGTGCTCACATGCTGTCAGCATCTGAAAGGAATTCTGTTTTGGCCCAACGATTCAGGAATTTCAGGCCATGGTCACTTGGTTCCTTTGTTTTGGGGCTTGTAGCAAGGTAGACTACGGTGATGGAGAGCAAAATTGGGCATCTTATGGAGGCTGGGAGCAAGAAAGAGGTGACCTCAAGTTCCCCGTCAAGGTGGAGCTCCCAGTGACTTTTGTCCTGCACTTTCACTCTGTCACCTGTCGGCGACACCACAGACTGGCGACCAAGCCTGTAGAGCATGAGCCTTTGGGGACATTCCATACCTGAAGTATGGCAGTCACTCCCCACTTTCCTTTTCAAGGATACTTGACTCATTGTTTCAGATCCCCACAGTGATGCTTCTGTTTTAATCATAAGATCAGCCCATTGGAAAGTACATGCTGGGGATGTAAAGAGTCATTTTGTGTTTCTGGCAAGATGGTTAGGGACAATTTGTCATGTTTTTGTTTTGGAGTTTAATGCGTATTTTTTCAGAAAGAAGCAGCATTTGGGAGAAGCTGGCTTCATTTTTTAAGTTTAGGAATTGTTTCAAAATGGCATTATAAAGTATTCTCTAAGAAATACTCAGCGTAACATAAAAACAAATATTGCCTCAATCCTGCATCTGGAAACATTTCTGTGCTTATAACCCCAAACTGTTTCTAGGCAAATGTGTTTTCTACAGTTGAACATCCCCACTTGATATTGTTTGAAAACTTGCATTCCAGCGTAATGTTTGCATTCCATGTCAACATGAGATTTTAAAGGCTAGTGCTGATTTTCCATGATCTAATCAGCCTCCTATTGCATTGAGTTTTTATTCTCACATCCTGATGAACATGTTTACATTTAGCTTTTTGCTGCTTTGATTTTTGTCTCTCCTGCCTGAGGATATATTCCTAAAGAAGTGTTTGAGCAGAGGGATTACCCCTTTAAAATATGCATTGCACTAACAGTGTGTCTGCTTGTTATTTCCTGGTGACCGTGTAGAAACGAAGAACTTAGATCCTGGCAGGGCCATGAGTCATCGACAATACAGCTTGGACATTTGAATGCAAGTTTAAACTTAGAGATGAAATTGTTTTCAGCAACGCCATTTCTTCCTTACAGCACATACATTTGTTCTTGAGTATCTGAATGGCATCCATGTATACTTCTTGTGACCGATGTGGGCTTTTAGACATTGACAGGCAAACAGAATGTCCTGCCCAGTCATCTGACAGTATGGGACTTTACCCTATTTTTACCATATTCAAGGCACTTAGTGGGATTCTGGGATATTGGCGCAGAGAAGATGACAGTATTTTATTTCAACAGTCTCCCTACACTAACGCAAATAGACCTTCCAGGGTCCTCCTGGATCCTTGCTGTTTCCCAAAGGCCTTGCCCTCCTGATGTATGGGTTACAAATGGCTGGAAAAATCAAGGTATGTGGGGGCCCTCTTCTCGCAAACAAAAAATAGCAATAGAGAAATATCGTTCATTTGTATAAGAGAGCAGAGTGAAGAAAAAAGCGGTAAAGGGAGTTGGAGACCACAGTTCCAATTCCAGTGCTCACATCAGAAGGTTCACACTGCTTGTGAGTCCAGCTCCAAGGGATCTGCCAGCACCTGCATGTCCCTGCCTCTCTATACATAAATAAAAACAAATCTTTAAAACATGTGTCCCTTCTACTCGGGACTGGGAAACTTCTCTTGGAAATGTCACCCAACGCACTGGGATCCTCATTAAAGTGTAGACAAGTTTAAAGCCATAAGAACTATTTAACACCTACTGTTAGGTTGCTATCTGTTGTCCTGTAGTCCACAAATTGTTCTGTATAGAATGGAAGATGGTTCTTCTCCCTGAACCCGGGCTTTGCAAGTAAATAGGCTTGGGTTAGAATCTAACTCTGCCACTAAGTAGTGTGTGTCCTGAAATATGTAACCTCATAAAGCTGAACCTGCTCATTTGCAAAGTGAAGACAATGATAAATCAGTTTTCTGTTGCTGCTGCAACTGCTTATCACACATGCAGTGGCTTAGTGGATTAAGGCACTTGCCTCCAAGCCTGACATCTGGAGTTTGATCCCTGAGCCCCACATGGTAGAATGAGAGAAACGTCTCCCGAAAGTCATCATCTGACCTCCCACTGGTTCATGATACATAAGTAAATGCAAAACCGAGCAAGCCCAGTCTTGAACTTATTTGGGGTTCTGGCTATAACACAGCCTAACATGGTTGGCAGTGAGCTCAAGCCTGAGCATCGGTTTCCTTTGGAGTCCCTAAAGAACTCATCCCTTGTCCCTTCCTCTAGCGGCTGTTCTTTGACCTGTGAGCCCCAGTCATCTTCACAGTTTTCAGGGACAGAGACAGTGGCACAAGGATGAGGCAAGGTATGACTGGTGCTGATGTAGGTCATTGGATCCCTGAATACAACAGCCCTGCACATGGGGCAGGCCTATTGATTGACATGCTTATTGATTGACACAGGTGTAAGCTGTCTTCAGGGTGAAATCAATAGATAGTATCTTGCATGTCCCACCAAGCAAACCACATGGAAAGAGGACCTACAAGTGAAAAGCTTTAAAATGAGACTCAAGATTATCTCCACACTTTGGCAGCAGGGAAGGGATCTTTTGACAGGAAATTCTACCACTTACAAGAAATGCCTTTAGACGGCTGTAGGTCTAACCATAAGTAAAGAATAAAACTAGACCTGGGGAATGGTTTATGTGATATAGGGCCAAAAAGGGTTACTATCTAGAATTCATCTAAACAAACGCTAAAAAAATCAATTAAAAGGTCACTGTTTGTAAGAATGCTAGTTCTTAAACTTTTAGTGTCAAGACCTTTTTAAAAAGTTTGTGTGAGGGGTATTAGTTATTGATATTCACTGTATCTAGACTTAGAAGTGAGAGAGCTCAAAAGTATTAACTTGTTTAACACACAGTAGGGAACTGAGGAGATGGCTTAGTGGTAAAGTACTTATACAAGCATAAGGACCTAGGTTTGGATTTCCAGCGTGTGTGTAAAGCTGGGTGTGACTGTGTGCCTACAACCCTACTCTGGACGACGGAGACAGGCAGACCCCAATGGCTTGCTGACTAGATGGTCTAGTTGAAATGGTGATTTCTAGGTTTGGTGAGAGACCCTGTCTCCAAAACCCACGTGGAGAACAATAGAGGAAGCCATCCAACATGAACCTTTGCCCTCCACATAAACACATCTGTATACACCACACACATGCAATGGATACTCCACCACTGAGCTATAGCCTCATTCCACAAAGTCCTTTCTGCCATGTAAACATTCGTAGCTGCACGGCTTTCAAGGTTTAAGAGACTGATGTCTGGGGCAGGAGCATGTTATTTGGCTTATTTCACTCAAAGGTTATACAAGGCAAATTATAATGCTACAGAGACATAGAGGCTGTTTTTGTTAAAAAAGGAGAAAAATGACTTACTTGGGTTTATAGACACCTAGTGGCTAACTTTGTGATAAAACTATATTGCAGGGCAAACTCTTGGCATCTCTTTGTTTTATGTCTAATTCCTTTACTGTTTCACAACTTCAGGTCAGATTTCTGTTCAGCTCTGAACATAGGAATGTTAACTACTTAAAGAGTATTCCTTATGCTGGGTGGTGGTAGCACATGCCTTTAATCCCAGCGTTTGGGAGGCAGAGACAGGCAGATCTCTGAGTTCAAGGCCACCCTGTTCTACAAAGACAAAGTGAGTTCCAGGATAGCCAGGACTGTTACAGAGAAACCCTGTCTCGAAAAACCAATAATAAATAAATAAATAAATAGTATTCATTATAATCCTTCTTAAAGTTAAAAGATGCCAAGATAGAGTAACTAAGATATTTTCAAGATCCATAGAGTCACCACAACCAATAGATTGCCAACTGTTAGTCCTTATCAACTCATATTCCAGACTCATAGGATAGTACCCAAAAGTCTCAAGTCATCTACTTGTTATCAGCTTGCCCTGACAACCAGGAGCTATTATCCCTTGTTAGGAGGCCAAGTTACTCCCTCAAGTGGCTGTGATTTCCCTGGTTTGACAGAAGCAGTTCTGATGATGATAAACCAGACTAGTGGGACCAGGATGGCTTGACTGTGCGGAACTCTTCTCTCTCTTCTCTTGTTTCTTTTGTTTTAACTGGAGAGGTGCTAAGGATCAAGCCCAGAGCCGAGTGCATATTGAACAAACACTATACCTGAACTTTCTAGCCCTTGCTATTTTTTGGAATGAAGCTTGACAGTGTAGTTCGGAATGGCCCGCTTTTGTTATGAAGCTCAGGCTTTCCTCAAACTCAGAACCTTCTGCCTCTGCCTCTTGAGGGCTAGGGTTGCAACACTCAACTTGCCTGTTGGCATGCTTCTTATCATCTCTGTGTAATCTTGAAGCACATGGTTGCACCCCTAAAGACAGAAGGGCCTTTACACACACACACACACACACACACACACACACACACACACACACACACACACACACACACATTTTTCTTTCTAATAATGCTATTTTGAATCAGTTTCTTTGCTGCCTTTTGTAGTGATCTTTCATTTGGTTTCTGGAGCAAGACCTAGTTGGTCAGTTCCCTCTGGCCTGGAACTCTCGTAGCAATAAGGTTAGTGAGACTAGCTAGGGCCCCTGTGGACAGGTCTCAGGCTTTGGCTGTACTGAAAAATATATCTAACAGATAGGGTCCCTGCCCTTTTAATCCTCTACATATCTGAAATGGTGCTGGAATGACATGGGTCCCTGAAGCAAATGCCACACAGAATTCAGAACATATACATAGAAGGCAGAATAACAGTTAAGTTCTGTAGAAAAGCCAGGGGCATCAACAAGTCATTTTGTCAGGTATTTTAAATGCCGAGTCCTCTTACGGTGCCAAGTTCAGCTGTACTGCTGTGATAGATTTAGGAGGTGCTTGTATTCAAGTTCAGCTGTACTGCTGTGATAAATTTGGGAGGTGCTTGTATTCCGCAGAGCCGAGGCCTAGCTGTGTGTGTGGAACACTGATGAGCGTGCCTGGCTCTCCTGTCACAAGACAGAGCTGCACTTGCTGTATGCATGCTTGAGGAGAAGGAGCTCTGTGCTCATAGAACAGCTTCTATCATCAGTACCAAAATAGCCCTTCTTAAATGACGCGAAGAAGACAAAACGGCATAATACCAGTGTAAGTTTGGGGAGCATTTTACTAATCTCCTGGTGCTCTTTTTTTACTTCATAGGGCTGACTCGCTGTCTAGGGAAACTGTCCAGCCTCTCTTCATCCCTGGCTTGTGTTGTCTCCTCTCTTAGAGGAGAATGCATGGCTATTAGACTGAAAACTTGGGAGAGAAACTGGATATGGGTGTCTCCCATGAAATGGCCAGTCTGTCTGTAGGGTGTCAGGCACCCAACTGATACAGGCCCATGGGATAAGCCTAACAGTAAAGGCTTTGTTCTGGCAATGGGTGTGGGCAGAGCCCTGGTTGGGGTTAGGGAGACTCGTGACTGCTGTTTTATCCAGGGGCTTCATATTGGCAACTAATCGCTGCTACATATTTTTGACTCATCAGTAGTCAAACTCATGTAAATCATTTTATCTTAATTGTTTCAGAGTTACGGTGGGAAGATGTAGTACAAAGGTAAGTTTTGAAATAATTTTTTAATACTGACATGTTTGAAGAAATTACAATTAAAATTTGGTTACTTAAGCAAGGTTAATTACAGCAAAGGAAACCAGAATGCCAGCACGACAGGCATTATTAGCAGAATGTCATAGAGCTATGAGTTGCTTTCTTTACAAGTGATACTGACACCTACTCAAAGATAATCAAAATTACACGAGCAAAAAGAGACCACCTTTTATTCAACTTGTTCAGCTGCAAAATGTAAGAAGTTTAGAAACTCTTTGTGGAGAAAGTGTAAAAACAGACAACCTAAAAAAATTGCAAATGCATAAATTATTGGTGACTCCAGAATTGTAATTCTAAAATGTGCCTTATGGATGTACTTATTTAGGTGTAGAAGGGTTATACCTGCAGCACTAACATATAACCTGAGCTGGCTTGTGATTCATGATCCTCCTGCCCTAACTTCCCAGTTCTGGTGTTCTAGATGTAAACCACCTCTTCCAGCTTTAGGTGGAGCAGTTTTTCTTTTTGTAAAAGTAAGCTTTTCTAAATAGCTGCATGCATGTGCCCAGCTAATGGTACAAAATGACCTCCCTGCTACAACATTAACAAAAGCATGGTATATTTGCACTCTGTGGTATTTGATGGACAACTATTAGTGGCTACCCCAGTGAGGCAGAATAATATCCCCGAATGTCATTTTGGAAGACAGAGTTGTGAAAATGTATACTTCCATTCCTTTAGCTTGCCTTTCTTCCAAGAACCCATGAAGATGATTAAAAATACCACTCCTTGAATTGTTAAGGAAGGCATAGTTGGCCTGAGATAATCCACATGGATCTCATCTGATTATATTAGCCCCTTTAAACACATCGACTTTTCTATGTCTTATGGAAGTAGAGGAAGCTGGACATGTTCTGATGAAGGAGAAGCATTAGAGCATCATTACTGTTCTGAGGATGAAGGAGGCCGAATCCTAAGAGATGTAACAGCCAACAAGGTAAATAGGACATCATTCCTGTTGACACAAAGAGCTGAATCTGGCCACCAGCCTGAGTGAGCTTAGACGCTGGCCCTTCCATGTAGCTTGCAGAGAGAAGTCCGGACTGGTTAGATCATACACGGAGAACCAGCTAATCCATTGTGTTAGTCACTTTTTGTCACCATGACAAATACTCGCTCCAACCCGTCTTGGAGAAGAGCTTTATTTGGGCTCATGATTCATGCTCCATCCATTGCTTTGAGCCTTTCTGCAGTGAGGCAGATGATGATGGTGGCTGGAGCTTATGGTGGAGGAGGATGCTTATGGCACCCTGGAAGGAGGGAGAGGGGGTGTTGAAGGAGGCAGAGACAAAGATTGTGTTGGAAAGGAAAATCTCTTTTTAGGAGTGCATTTTATAGTTTGGTAGGGCCGTTGCCATGAAAACACTCATGGAAGACTAGCTTCGACATGTGTTACTGTAATTGGCTTAGAACATCCAGAACCACCCCCTTGGCATCGGTCATGAAGACAGCTTCTTCTGAGTCACATAGTGGGAATCACAGATCTGAAGACAGTGTCAGTTCTCCTTGGAAGAAGAAAGGAGGGCGTGGACACTGGGAAAATAGCCATCACTGAATGCCACACAATCCAGGAGAGACTGGTAACTCCCTTTCCTGCCTTTCCTACCTGCCCTAACATGCTCTTCCCAAGAGAAAGGGCTAAGACAGTTATTGTTACTTCCAGAGTAAGAATCCAAGAATCCTCTATAGATGATATTGTCTTAAGCTCATGAAGTCAAACGAAATAAAAAATCAAAAGAGTAAGAGAAGATGCTTTCTACTTTTTAAAAGAGTAAAGCAAATGATCCAGTAGGCTCTCATGAGTAAAGGAATGTCAAAGGTGGAACTGGTTAGTCTTCGATTCTTAACCAAAAAGCCAGATTGCCTCTGAACCAACCTTGTAATAATGGCATACTTCATGGACATGTAACCTATGCCAGTATTCTCTCAGAAGGACCTCACACACGCTTAATATTTGTGATCCCACCTGAGGTCATTTAGCACTGTACTCTGCATGTTAGCTTGGTGGCACTCAATTTCTCAGGATAGTTTCTAAATCCTTTAACATATTTGAAAGTTTATTCTTAGAAAATTTCACACATGCATATAATGTAATTTAATTATGTTCACCCCCATTTATTCCCTCACTTCCTCTCAACCCCTTCTTCCCAACAAGTCACTCTCCTACTTTTATGTCTCTCCCTCTTTTAAAATGAATCATTGGGTTTAATGAGGGTTGCTTGAATGAGCATGATATGAAGTTACTTACTGGAGCATGGGCAATTTAACAGTGGCTACACCCCTAAAAGTAAATGGCCCTTTCTCTTCCCTCTTTATAAAGTCTACTCTTGCAATCCAAAATACCTCAACTAACATATGATGGAAACTTTGGCCACCAATCCTCATCTACTAGGTTTCTTGATAAGTTTGCAAATCCAAGAAGGCATGGATTACAGTTGCAGTTTAGAGAGGTTCTTCCATGTCATCATGGAGAATGGGTCAGGACAAATGTAATATTAAAGGCCAAGAAGCCAGATGCTCTTAGCTCGCACTTGAGCCAAGGTGAAGGAAGAGACAAATGAACATTCTTCACAGGTATTTAGCCGAGGGAGCATAATATGGGGGAAGGAAATGAGACCAGAAAAATGAATTTGATTTACCTTATGTTGAATTTAAGTTCTCAAGAGAACCCAAGAAAGATGCTTATGAATATAAATGGATCTTTCCTAGAAAATGACTCTAGTGAGAAGTTAGCGTGAAGAGTCTTTATTAGGGGGTTTTCTTGGGACTACCGTGGAAAACAGTAAATGAAATAGGATTGAATACAGAGAGAGATCAAGAATGTTGGTCCAATAGCATCTCCGGTAAAAGTCTCATCAGAGCTGATGCTTTTTAAGCCAAGTGTCTGAGTCCTTGTGCTCCTGATGTCCCATCATTAACCATCAGTGAGTGTGGATCATTTTGGAAGTGATGTTCTCTACTTGAGACAATTGGGACTGACAGCTGGAGATGTCTTCTGATGACACCTCTGACCACTGGAGCAAAGAGTTCTTTCTTGAAGGAGAATCTGGGTGGCCCATGTCAAGGTCTACTCTCTCTCTCTCTCTCTCTCTCTCTCTCTCTCTCTCTCTCTCTCTCTCTCTCTCTCTCTCTCTCTCTGACACACACCACACATGTGCACACATATCTAGAGACAAGAGAGAGTTGAATGTGGTGAGCAATATGAATGACATTCAGGATACAGAATATCTGAATGAGGTCTCCTGAGGTAAGAAAGATTTATTTAGTTTACTATGCCTTTGATTCCATATCACACTCTTTTTCCATTTTGTTTTGTTTTAAATGAAACACCCCAATAAACCTCTCCGCCGAATCAGACCAAATCAAACCGAATTAGGAAAAGCCAAGGTTTAATGGATGCCAGCACTCCAGGTGGCATTCCAGCTCCCCAGTGAGGAGATGGGAAGGAAGACCAGAAACCATGTGTTTTTTCTCGGGGGGGGGGGGGGGGAGTGGGTGGGTGGTAGTTTAAATACCCTGTGGGAGGGGTTTTGTGCACCTCTTAGGGGGAGGAGTCATTGGGTGGGCTTTCTTGGGGGTGGAGTCTGGACTGAGGCAACTCCCAGGGGTGGGGGCTTGTTATAGAACTTTCCACCCAAACATTTCAGACTCTTTGGATATGTGGATGTCAGGGGCTGAGGTGAGTTTATACTGTAGCGCAGGCTTCCCAAGAATGTATTACTCTCTATGTAACCCAGAGTTGCTCCTTAAAAAATAAAACTAATTCTTTGAGGATTTTATACAGTGTATTTTGATCATACTTGCCCCATTCCCCTCTATAACCCCTCCCTCCAAGATCCATTTTACCTCCCTAGCCCTCACCCAACTTCATGCCCTAAAGAACAAACAGTAACAAAGCAAAACAAAAGCCTTGGCCCCGAGTTGTATTGCCCTTATATTGCTAGGTGTGACGCTATCTCCTGGAGTGTATTGACCTACACAGAGCCATATACCTAAAGAGAACTGACTCACTTTTCTCTAGAAGCCATCAAGGGTCCATAGCTCCTCAGTTAAGGGCAAAGGTGAATTTATTTCGAAGTAAAAATATTTTTACTTCATCCTCCCAAATGCTGGGGTTACATTCATGAGACGCCATGCTGAGTGTAGAATTCTTAATTAACAAATACCCCATATTGTAAGTGTTGTCTATCACAGATAACAAGTAATGAAGAAGTAGAAGGTTCTGTAATGGCTCATTTGGTGATCTAGAAGACTGGCATCTTGAACTGAAGTGGATTCTTCCATCAATTCTTCCAGGGGCAGTATGTCAACATCTTTCTGACTTGTCATATCACAATATTAAAAATGTTGCCTCAGTTCCAGGTAGAAAATGAACAATAACTTAAAAGGGGGAAAATGACCCCACACTCACATTGCAGATTTCTCATTACATTTTTCTTGGTTCAAATATGTGGATTTTCCTCCCGCTAAACAATCCTCCAATGGTATGGACAGAGTTGTGTCCTACATTTCAAGTATGATGCTGGTTATCAGGAATTAATACATGTCACACGGATTAAGATCTCAGTCCTATATATCTGCTTCCCACTAAGACACCAATTGCAAATAATATGCTTCCAGGGTATCCACATTTTTATTTGATTGAACTAGGATTTGAAAGTTCACACAACTGCCTCTTAAAACTTGATAGATCTCAGAAGGACACTGTATTTGCTTATCAGTTTATTTATTATTCAAGGCGGCCTTGAACTCAGGGACCTGCCTACACCTCCCGAGTGATGGGATTAAAGGAACGTACTACCACACCAATCTTAATGGTTTATTTTTAGAGGATATGCCGAGGAGTATGCATAGATAGCCAAAGGAAGGGGCGCGTAAAATGAAGTCCCTAAGCGCCTTCCCCTCTCTTCCCCACCTCAGCCCAGTAGGTCATCTTTGGAGTCACACAGGAGCACGAGCAAGGAACTCAGGACTGCGAGGGGCGCACCCACACACTGAGACAATGGGGATGTTCTATCGGGAACTCACCAAGGCCAGCTGGCCTGGGTCTGAAAAAGCATGGGATAAAACCGGACTAGCTGAACATAGAGGACAATGAGGAAGAATGGGAACTCAAGAACAATCGCAGTGGGTTTTTGATCCTACTGCACGTACTGGCTTTGGGGGAGCCTAGGCAGTTTGGATGCTCAACTTAGGAGACCTGGATAGAGGTGGGCGGTCCTTGGGCTTCCCACAGGTCAGGGAACCCTGATTGCTCTTTGAGCAGATGAGGGAGGGTGACTTGATCGGGGGAGGGGGAGGGAAATGGGAGGCGGTGGCGGGGAGGAGGCAGAAATCCTTAATAAATAAATAAATAAATTAAAAATAATAATAATAATAAAAAAGAAACTCTGCTAACTTTTCATTTGGGAACTTTTGCAGTGGCTTTAATCACATAAGTAGAATCATGAACTCTGTCTTCAGATTCTCTCCCCTTTCCAGACAGTAGATGCCAGTACTCGAGCTTACCAAGAATTACTTAACAAGCACAAAAGTATACCTATCACCCAGGGAACCTTAGGAAACTGGGGGAACAGGAGCTGGGGAACAAGGTCAACTGTTAGAACACAGAACCTCCTTACACCCCATCACTCACGAAGAACTGAAACTTGATACCAGCAGCTACGGATGAAGAATGTATGTATCTTGTTATATAGCACAGTACCCTAGTCATCCCACTCTTTTTAAAAACAGGAACTTCCTATGAAGGTAGGCGGAAGATCTGCGCTGGAAGCTTCCCACTCCTCCTCCAGCAGGTCTGCCCTTTTATTGGCCAGGGACTTAGGAGACTACTGTGATAGCTGTGAATTCACCCCTGAGGTTGGACATAAAGTCACAACTATTTACAACAGGTGGGGGTGGGTAGGACCCTCTTTCCGTGCCAGGAGGGAAATGAGAGCATCATAAAGCTACTGGCCAGCTGGGCGGTGGTGGCGCACGCCTTTAATCCCAGCACTCGGGAGGCAGAGGCAGGCGGATCTCTGTGAGTTCGAGGCCAGCCTGGCCTACAAGAGCTAGTTCCAGGACAGGCACCAAAGCTACAGAGAAACCCTGTCTCGAAAAACCAAAAAGAAAAAAAGCTACTGGCCAGCATCGTCATTTGGATATGAAGTGTCCGCAGGCTCATCTGTTGAATGCTTGACTCCAAGCTGCAGTTGCTATCTTGGGAAGTTCTAGAAGCAAGAAGTAGATCACTGAGGAGTGCGGCTTTGAAGGTTATGCCCGGTCCCGACTCTCCTCCTCACCGTCTTCTGACATGAGCAAAAGAGCCTCCTCTGCCACATGTGCCCACTGCCATGATGTTCTGTCCAAGTGCTTGGGACTCAGCAACCATGAACTGGACCCTCTAGAATAAAGAAGGTTCAGATTGTGCCAAGGGCCAGCTGTGACCCTAGTCAGTCATAACAGCCGTGGTAGCTGGGGCAGTTTGACAAAGCAGTTGACTTACACCAGCAGGTAAATAGGGCAGCAAAAGAGGTGGCAAGAAGGGGCATTCGAAGGGGCTAAGACTGGCAAAGGTGTGCAGACACACAGCAAGAAGGCAGTGATCAGTTATTATCTTCCTTTGCCAGATTGAATGTGTCCTTTAGGGGAGGAGACAGAAAACACAACAAACAACAGAGAAAGCTCAAGCCCATGGCTGTTGGCAATGTGAACGCAGGAGCTCAAGAGGAGGTTGCCCTGGAGATGTGCTCGGCATTCTCAGAATCTGGGTGGGAAAGCTGCGCTGGATAATGGATAAAACCATCCGGCTAAACAACAGGTACAGGTTAGGAAAAAGTGCCTGTGTACCCCAGCAATAAGAAGCAAATGAGGCAAAATACCAAACAAAAAAGCATGTGAAAGGCAGAAAAGGACTTGAGATGTGTGAGGTGTGGGGGAAAGAAAGAACATGCAATAACACTTTCCTATTATTGAAAATAGATTCTTTTCACATAATATATCCTGATCACAGATTTTCCTACCGCCCCACTCCCCCTAAATCTGGATCCATTCCCTTTCTGTATCTCATTAGAAAATAACAGGCTTCTAGGAGATAATAGAATATATCAAAATAAA
The DNA here is from genome assembly GCF_037038515.1 of Microtus pennsylvanicus. Lineage (NCBI taxonomy): Eukaryota > Metazoa > Chordata > Mammalia > Rodentia > Cricetidae > Microtus > Microtus pennsylvanicus. Next base: position 26,845,243 of record NC_134584.1, read on the forward strand.
ATAAGGTAAAAAAAAACCTGACACATCCAAGTTGGACCTGGACAAATCAACAGAAGGAAAACAGCCCAAGAGAAGGCACCAGAATTAGAGACCACCTCATTCCTATTCTTAGGAATCCCATAAAAACACCAACTAAACTGGAAAAACATACTATGTACATAGAGGACCTGGTGCAGACCCAGGCAGGCCCTGTGTATGCTGACTCGGTATCTGTGTGTTCATATGAGCTTTGCTCATGTTGATTTAGAGGGCATTGCTCTCTTGCTGGCCTCTACCCAACTGTCTCTTACACTCTTTCTGTCTCTCTTCCATGGGGTTCCCTGAGTTCTGAGAATAGGGATTTGATGGAGACATCCCATTTAGGACTGGGTGTTCCTCTCTCTCTCTCTCTCTCTCTCTCTCTCTCTCTCTCTCTCTCTCTCTCTGTGTGTGTGTGTGTGTGTGTGTGTGTAGTGTCTGGCTGTGGGTCTCTATGTGTGTTCCATCTGCTGCAGGAGGAAGGGCATCTGACGCTAGCTGAGCAGGGCACTAAGTCTAGCAGGATATCAGTGGGGGCATTTTATCACTATCTCTCTTTTTTCTTTAAGACCAGTGGTATTAGGTTTCACCCTAACTCTAGGATATCTACTATCCCATTCTCGGTTACCCAAGCAGTGCTGGATATGGGTTTCCTTTTGTGGCGTGGGCCTTAAGTCAAATCAAATAGTAACTGGTTACTCGCACAGCTTTGTGCCACCATTGCCCTAGCATATCTTGCAGGCAGGACACCATTGTAGATCAGAAGGTTTGTGGCTGGCTTGGTGTTTACATTTCTCTTTTGGTAGCATACAGAGCACCTTGTATCAAAGATGCTAGAACACAAGAGTGAAGGCTCTATGTAGGTACCAGCTCAACTTTTCCATGTTCAGTGAGTTCTGTAAGTGTTGTCTCCATCAACGGGTCTTGTCAGTATGGAGAGGGAAACCTATTGTCTTTTCAACAGCCTGGGCTGTTTGGGGATTCCCATAGGACTCCTTTGGCCAACAACTCAATTAGATGTAACACAGTCCTGGTACTGGAAGCTTTGTTTGGTATCAAAAGATAGCTAGTTGGGACTCTGTCTCCCAAATATCATTTAGGTCACCTTCAAATTTGTATATATTTTAGGAAGCTTCTAGTGTATTATGTTTCTATAACATCTTTCAAATGCTTTTCACTTTTTTTTTTTTTTTTAGATTTTTGAGACAGGATTTCTCCGTAGCTTTTGGTTCCTGTCCTGGAACTAGCTCTTGTAGACCAGGCTGGCCTCGAACTCACAGAGATCCGCCTGCCTCTGCCTCCCGAGTGCTGGGATTAAAGGCATGTGCATCTGCCGCCTGGCTATGCTTCTCACTTTTAACTGTCTCTCCCTGTATTCCTTCTTTCAACTTTCTTTCCTCTCCCGCTCCTGACTTGATCTGCCTCTTCTAGTCCCCTCATCCATTAATAATTGTCTATTCTATTTCCCATTCCTAACAAGATCTATCTATACCCTCTAGTCCCTTACTCTGTATCTACGCTCTGTGGTTCTAGAGATTGTAACTTGATTATTAGTGACTTAACAGCTAATGTCCCTATATAAGTGACTACATACCATATTTATCTTTCTCACTCAGGATGAATTTCTTTTCTAGTTTCACCTGCCTGCAAATTTCATGATGTCATTTTTTAAACATCATTTTTTCTTCTTTTTTTTATTGAGAAAAGGAGAAAAAAAAACAAGTTTCCACCTCCTCCCAGCCTCCCATTTCCCTCCCCCTCCTCCCATCCTTCTCCCCCTCCTCCCACCCTTCTCCCCCTCCCCCCACTCCTTTCCCCCTCCCTCTCTAGTCCAAAGAGCAGTCAGGGATCCCTGCCCTGTGGTAAGTCCTAGGTCCTCCTCCCTCCGTCCATATCTAGGAAGGTGAACATCCAAAATGGCTAGGCTCCCACAAAGCCAGCACATTAAGTAGGATCAAAACTCCATGCCATTGTCCTTGGCGTCTCATCAGCCCTCATTGTTCGCCATGTTCAGAGAGTCCAGTTTTATCCCATGCTTTTTCAGTCACAGTCCAGCTGGCCTTGGTGAGCTCCCAATAGATCAGCTCCACTGTCTCCGTGGGTGGGTGCACCCCTCGTGGTCCCGACTTCTTTGCTCATGTTCTCCCTCCTTCTGCTCCTCATTGGGACCTTGGGAGCTTTAAACATCATTTTTAAATGTCTGAGTAATACTCCATTTTCTTTATCCGTTCTTCTGTTGAATGATATCTAGGTTGTTTCCAATTTCAGGCTATTGCAATAATATTTTTGAAGTGGAGAGTAAAGGCTTTGCGTGGTGATAAACAGCTGTAACACCAGCCTTGAAAAGGCTGCGGAAGGAGAACTGCCAAGAACTCGAGGCTAGCCTGGGATTCATGGTGAGGTCTAGGCTAGCCTTGGCTACATAGCATGAGTGCCTGTATCAGAAAAAAAAATAGAAAGGCATAAATGGAGGAAAAGTGAATTTCTAGAAACCCTTGATTCTAAGTCTCAAACATCACAGAGATGTAATAAAGTATCATGGGGACTAATGTTTCTAGGGTGAATGGGAAAAGGTCTTTGCCAACTACCCTTCAGACTAGGGTGAATGTGTAGACTAAAGAACCAGAAGAATCCAACACTGTAAAAGCAAAACTGCCAGTGAATGAGAGGGCCAACAAACTGAACACACACTTCTAAGACATGCAAATTGCCAATAAATATTTAAAAATGTTCAAAAGTTTCAGCCATCAGGATAATGCAAAATGATATTTCTTTGAGATTGCATCCCAACCCAGTTAGAATAGCCATCATCAAGAAAAAGAATGGCATTGTTGTTGAATTCTAACTTTAGGTCTAGACTTTAAAATGCTAATTAACCCAATTAAAAAATGGGGCACTGAACTGAACAGAGAATTCTCAGCAGAGGAAGTACAAATGACCAAAAGACACTTAAGGTCATGCTCAACCTCCTTAGCGATCAGGGAAATGCAAAAAAAAAAAAACAACTTTGAGATATCATCATACACCTGTCAGAATGGCTAAAATAAAAAACTCCAATGATAGCCTTTGCTGGAGAGGCTGTGGAGGAAAGGGTACCCTCATCCATTGCTGGTGTGAATGCAATCTTGTGCAACCACTTTGGAAATTAGTGTTTCGGTTTCTCAGGAAATTTGGGATCAACCTACCCCTGGACCCAGCAATACCACTCCTGGGAATATACCCAAGAGATGCCCTATCATATGACAAGAGCATTTGTTCAACTATGTTCATAGCAGTATTATTTGTAATAGCCAGAACCTGGAAACAACCTAGATGCCTTTCAATGGAAGAATGGATGAAGAAAGTGTGGAATATCTACACATTAGAGTACTACGCTGCGGTAAAAAAACAATGACTTCTCGAATTTTGCATGCAAATGGATGGAAATAGAAAACACTATCCTGAGTGAGGTAACCCAGACCCAAAAAGATGAATATGGGATGTACTCACTCATAATTGGTTTCTAGCCATAAATAAGGGACACGGAGTCTACAATTGGTGATCCTAAAGAAGCTAAGTAAGAAGGTGAACCAAAGGAAAAACATATAGTTATCCTCTTGGCTATGGGAAGTAGACAAAGTTGCCGGGGAGAAAATTGAGATCTTGGGGGTGGGGTGGGATGGGGGTAAGGGGAGATGGGGAGAGAAAAGGGAGAAGGGGAGGATGGGGGAACTTGGGGAAAAAGGAGGATTGGGATAAAGGAAGGTTGGATAGGGGAGCACGGAAGCACAATTCTTAGTTAAAAGAGCAACCCTGGGGTTGGCAAGAGACTTGAACCTAGAGTGGCTCCCAGGTGCCCAAGCCAAGGTCCCCAGTTAGTTCCTTGGGCAGCTGAGGATAGGGAACCTGAAATGACCCTATCCTATAGCAATACTGACGAATATCTTGCATATCATCATAGAACCTTCATCTGGTGATGGATGGAGATAGAGACAGAGACCCACACTGGAGCACTGGACTGAGCTCCCAAGGTCCCAATGAGGAGCAGAAGGAGGGAGAACATGAGCAAAGAAGTCGGGACCACGAGGGGTGCACCCACCCACGGAGACAGTGGAGCTGATCTATTGGGAGCTCACCAAGGCCAGCTGGACTGTGACTGAAAAAGCATGGGATAAAACTGGACTCTCTGAACATGGCGAACAATGAGGGCTGATGAGACGCCAAGGACAATGGCATGGGGTTTTGATCCTACTTAATGTGCTGGCTTTGTGGGAGCCTAGCCATTTTGGATGTTCACCTTCCTAGATATGGACGGAGGGGGGAGGACCTAGGACTTACCACAGGGCAGGGATCCCTGACTGCTCTTTGGACTGGAGAGGGAGGGGGAAAGGAGTGGGGGGAGGGGGAGAAGGGTGGGAGGAGGGGGAGAAGGATGGGAGGAGGGGGAGGGAAATGGGAGGCTGGGAGGAGGTGGAAACTTTTTTTTCTCCTTTTCTCAATAAAAAAATGAGTTTTTTATATAAAAAAATAAAATTGAGGTAAGAACACCAAAAAAAAAAAAAAAGAAAAAGAAAAAGAATGGCAATTAATGTTGATGAGAATGTAGGTAAAAAGAAACATTTATTTGGGAGAATGTAGATTGGCTTAGTGACCATGGAAGTCAATGTGGAAGCTTCTTAAAAACAAACAAACAAACAAAAAATAGAACTACCATATGATACAGATAGACCATTTTTGAATAAATACCACAAGGACCCTATATCATACCACAGAGAAACTTGCAGATGCTCATGGCTTTTCTAGTCATGGCATCAATGAATTGGAATCATCCCAGATGTTGGACAGACAGATGACTAATGAAACTTCCGTACATTTACACAGTGGAATTCTATTCAGCCTTAGCAAAAAGTATCTGGACATTACTATACTAAGTGAGGTAACTCAGAGTCAGAAATATGAATTCTGCATGTCTTCTCTCATGGACACATCTTAGATTTTAATGTTCACATATCTGTGGGTGCCACTGTGGGCATAGTCTGAAATTAGAAAGAAGGCCACGAGATAGGAAAAAGATTTAAGGAGGGAAGGGAGGCCATGGAATACAGGTGACATGAAAACAGGAGTTATCAGAAGTATAGGGAGGTAGGAAGTGGTGAGAAAAGTGAGGGAGGAGGATGTTTGAAAACACCCTAATGGAACTTCACACTTTGTATACTAATGAAAACGAACAACAACAAAAGTAAACAGGAAAAGAAGCAGCTCTAAATTCATACTTGCAACTATGTGTAAATAATTATACTTTATATATGTTTCTAAAACATTTATTTATACATAATATCTATGAGTTAAAGGATAATATTTAAATATGTATTTGTGTACACACAAGCAGAAGACTTTATCATATGGGTCATCTTTTATTTCAGATGGGCTCATTGCCACCTTGTATACCTATGAATAAGATAGACACTGCACCTTTGGAGGTAGGTTTTGTTTTTTACTGTATTTTTAGGCACTAAATACACAAGGACAAGATGAATAACCTATCAACAGCCTAGAGTTCAGCGAAGGAGAAAATAATTATACACAAGCAAAGTCTGAAGGTAATTGGACACCATAATCTCATACGGAGTAGAATAAGAGGCATTAATTTGCTGGAGTGGCCATAGTCTTATTGGAGGAGGCATGTTCCTGTGGGGGCGGGCTTTGCGATTTCCTATGCTCAGGATACTGCCCAGTGTCTCAGTTGGCTTCCCATTGCCCACAAGATGTAGGACTCTCAGCGAGCATCTGCCTGCACACCGCCATGCTTTCACTGCTTTCACCATGATGATCATGAAATGAACTTCTGAAACTGTAAGCAAGCGAGGCCCCTCAAATACATGTTTTCCTTAGAAGAGTTGCCATGATCATGGTTTCTCTTTGCTGAAATGAAAAGCCTAAGACACAGGGCCAATGCCAAGTGCTGAAAGAGAAATAATAGAAGTAGAAAAGACAAAGGAACAAACAAGCACAAAAAGCAAACCCTGTGGAGTTAACTACTGATCATCACCAATCCACATATTTTCTTAATCAAATTTTCTAAATTTTCATGGAGGTACATTGCCCTCTTTTTCTAATGGAACATGAGAAAGTTACAGCTAAGAGAGTTTAATTTACTCAAAATAAATCACGTGGAAGAGAGCTTAAACAGCTTCTCCATCTGTGGCATGCTGTCCCATCTAATTAAATTGTGTTTTTTCAGTCTTTGCTGTCTGCTGTGCCCTGTCTTGTTCTTGATTACACTGTGTTCTGAGATCTCTGTTATGGCAGCTCTCCGTCCTGGATCACTTTCCCAGTTCATTCAGGGCTAGGAAACACTCTGCATCCACCACCAACCCGACCTCGAATCATCTCCTTTCTCTTCCCTAAACCCAAAGGAATTATGATCATTAAGCCTTTTGTTTCTTTGGCTTCACTCAACTTAAATCAGTGGGCCTTTCTTTTGTTGAAATTCTGTCATCTTTTTTTCCCCAAGTTGTATGAGACACACATCCTCCTCCTCCTTGCTGACCTCTAGTCCCATGGAGAGGAGACTTCAGGAAACATTAATATTCTCATGTTTCCCCTGGCAACCTGATGACAAAGGCAATTATACCTTTTTTTAAAATTTTTCTACAGGGAAAAATCTCTGTCTGCTGAAGTCTCAAGGTTTCACCTCACATCTCACAGGAGCATAGTAAACCTCCTTGAACATTTTTATATTTCATAACTTTAACCCAAGAGATTATGGAAAAAGAAGTCTTTTAAAAAATGGCTTACTTAAGAATGTCTGCTCCTTTTGGGGCTTGTCTATGTACTGTTAAGCCATTCAGCGTGAAAGACTAAATCACAGCATGTGAAAGCTGCAAGGCTGTCGGAAAGAGACAGCTGCTGGATCTCTTTCGCCGTGGCTCATACTAGGCAGCATTCGTCCGTCTGTCAATCTGAACGTCAGTGGATTCCAGTTCCCAGTCCTTGTTGTTATCTATCACCATTTTATTTTTTATTTACTTTTTTTGTTTGTTTGTTTTTTTGTTTTATGAGACAGGGTTTCTCTGTGGCTTTGGAGCCTGTCCTGGAACTAGCTCTTGTAGACCAGGCTGGTCTCGAACTCACAGAGATCTGCCTGCCTCTGCCTCCGCGTGCTGGGATTAAAGGCGTGCGCCACCACTGCCCGGCTCTCTATCACCATTTTAATGGGACAAATGATGCCATGTTTGCTGATTATACTTTCACTTTAAGTATCTGTCTTGGTCTGAATGAAAATGGCCCCCATAGGCCCCTAGGGAATGGCTCTATTAGGAGGCGTGGCCTTGTTGGAGGAACTGTGTCCTTGTTGGAGGGAGCTGGGCTTTGAGGTTTCAGAAGCTCAAGCCAGGCCCAGTAGCTCAGTCTCTCTTCCTGCTGCCGTTGAATGCAGATGTAGAACCCTCAGCTGCCTCTCCAGCACTAATTCTGCCTTCATGTTGCCATGCTTCTGACCATGATATAATTGAACTAAACCTGTAAGCCAGCCCCAATGAAATATTTCCTTTTGTAAGAGTTGCTATGGCTATGGCTCGCTTCTTAGCAATAGAACGCTGACTAAGACAAAATCCAAGCGTAAACTTCTTATGGCCCAGCAGTCATTCAAAGCTACTGGCAAGTGATGCTTGTGAATCTTTTCTGGTGACACTTTGATGATGAAGAGGCAAATGCTTTCTGTCATCTTGTGTTGCTCTTCGCAGAAAAGGTGAGTTCTGACTACGATTTCAGGATGCCTGAGAAATCTAACCCTCCTAAAGTTCACAGATGTCTTCTAATGATAATGTGGGTTGCAGTTGGCTTTCCAGCCAGGTCCTGGGGTTCCTCATTCATGAATTTAGCCAACTGTAGACCAAATGCATCTGGAAAAAGCTTTCTGGAGTGGGCATTTTGTTAGTCAGAATTTTCTAGAGTAATAGGACTTATAGAAAGAATATATATATTATAATTATATATTATATATAGAATATATATATTAGAATGGCTTACAAACTGTGGTGCAGCTAATGCAACAAAGGCTGCCTATTAATGGAAGGTCTGAGACTCCAGTAGTTATTCAGTCTATGATGCTAGATACCTCAGCTGGTCTTCAGTATATGCTGGAATCATGAAGAAGCAGACTTTAATGACAGTGAAGGAATGGACTTGCTAGCAAGGCCAAGAGCGAGCAAACAAAGGAGGTTGTCCTCTTCCATGTTTTTTATATAGGATTCCAGCAGAAGGTGTGGCCCAGACTGGAGGTGGGTCTCTGCATCCCAAAAGATCTGGATTAAAGGTATGGTTTCCCGACTCAAAGATCCATATTAGAAGTGAATCTTTCAGGACTGGAGAGATGGCTCAGCTGTTAAAGGCTGAATGATTTATCTAAGCAAAAATCCCTCACAGGTGTTCCCAGTCCTTTTTAGGTTTTAGTTAAAACCAAAGTAGCCATCACAGACAGATACATATTCTTTGTAATGATTCCATAAGCAATACTAAAATTTATGGTGTATTATGTATTATAAAAAACATTGTGATTTAAGTTGTATGTTTGAAGGATATATATACAAATTCTATGCATGCCTGTTTAGATAAAGGATTCATGCGTCATAATATACATTATGTTGGGAAGTTGTCATATGTTGCTTACGTCATCAAAGCAGAGGCCTTCCTTTGTCTCAGACTCAGACATGTTTAACAAGAGTCCTATAAACTTCCTGCCCTGGGTCAGGCTTGCCCCTGGCTCTGTAATGGTGGGTGGAAAAAAACAGCCAACAGCTAAGGATGCTGAACACATTGTATTTTTAAGAACAGCTAAAAGGTATGATTGAGCATCCTTTGGGTATATACCCAAAAGTGGTATTGCTAGGTCTTGCAGTAGATTGTTTCCTAATTTTCTGAGAAATTGCCATACTGATTTCTAAAGCAGCTGTACAAGTTTGCACTCCTACCAGAAATGGAGGAGTATTCCCCCTACCCCACGTTCTCTCCAGCATAAGATGTCATCAGTGTTTTTAATCCTGGTCATTATGACAGGTGTAAGATGGAATCTCAGAGGTGTTTTGATTTGCATTTCTCTGATGGCTAAGGATGTTGAACATTTCCTTAATGCTTAAGTGTCTTTCGGTCATTTGACATTTGTCTGTTGAGGTTCTCTGTTTAGGATTAGATTTTTTGTTATTTTGATGTCAAGTTTCTTGAGTTTTTTGTATATTTTGGGTATCAGTCCTCTGTCTGATGTGGGGTTGATAAAGATCTTTTCTCATTATGTAGGCTGGATCCTTTGCTTTACAAAAGCTCTCAATGTCAGGAGGTCCCATTTATTAATTGTTGCTCTCAGTGTCTGTGCTACTGCAAGGGCATGTGCTCAACTATGTTCATAGTAGCCAGAACCTGGAACCCTCAACCAAGGAATGGGTAAAGAAAATGTGGTACATTTACACAATGGAGTACTAATCAGCACTGAAAAATAATGACATCTTGAAATTTGCAGGCAAATGGATGGATCTAGAAAAAAAACATATTGAGTGATGTAACCCAGTTCCAGAAAGACAAATATAATATGTATATTCTCATGAGTAGCTTTTAGTTATAAAACAAAGAAAAACCAGCCTATAGTCTATAATCCTAGAGAACCTAGATAAAAAAGAGGATTTTACATAGGAAGGAGTAACAGACAAGTTCTCCTGAGTAAATTGGGAGCATGGGGGCCTTGAGAGAGGGTAGAATGGGAGAGGGGAGGAAGGGAGGGGAACAGATAAAATGTATAGCTCTATAAAAACAATAAAAAGAACAGTTAAAAGGTAAATTGTTTCCAGCCCAGATTACCATTGTTTATTCTATGAGCATAGAAATGCCTCTTGGGGCAAAGAGAAGTTGCAAGTTCATTCATAAAGAGCTCAGTCAGAAACTCCAGCTGCCTGCCTCAACTTCCCCAGGCAGTTTGACTTACCGTGAGCCCATGGTTTGATGCTGCTGCTTCTGTTTGCTCTTTGAATCAGGCTCTTCCCATCATCTCTGATGGATGCCATAAGAATCTATTTTGCTATCTGTTTGCTGCTTCTATTTATGTGCTGCTTGATATGTTTTCATTTTTACTTGCTATATATTTAATAAAGTCATTCATTCTCTAGACTGTATAGAACAAGTGTTCTCATGTTTGGCATCTACAGAAGGCCCTGGAGACAATCCCCTAAGAATACTGAGAAGCAAATCTACTGGAAAGCTAAGTGCTGCACTGATCTACGAATGGGATTTTTACTCTCCAAACAGGAGTGCAGTTTATTATTTTGTCACCTGTTTGTAGATGTTGTTTCACAATAATTCTGATCATTAATGCTATAACCCAAACTTGGTGTGATTTTAAAACCTTACTCCTTTTTTAATGGATTCGTATTCCAACTAAAACAGTTGCTAAGATTTTACCAGTGTATTCTAATCACATGCTTAACCATCAATCATTTTCACCCGTGGAAAGAAGTTTACTTGAGCCAAGTATTTGTTATCTTCACGTAAGGCTGTTTTAACAGGAAAAGGATAAAAAGAGTTGGCAAGAGTCTAAGCACTTGTCTTATGCAAGCTGGCTAGTATCCCACATTCTGTGGGTAGAGCAGAAAATGGAAGGGAGAAACATGGTGGTGCTAAACTCCTGCCCACGACTCCAAATGGAACAAAGAAAGATGCCTTCATGTTTATAAACCAGGAAGAGGAATGGTTGGCCGTTCATGCTCTCAGGCACCGAGTTATGCCCTTCCTGCTCCAGGCCTGTGATGTGTAGGCACCTTCATCTCTTCTCAAGAAAGAGTTACATTTTCTCCTGGTCCTCAGGGAGCTGGGTAGATCCATGCACCCTGGAAAGCCTGGACATAGAGCCCAGCACCTGGATACCTTTTGGAATGGCATTGTTGGCTTTGTGTTAGGATTTGAATATGTTTTGTCTCCATTGTGGCAGAGGTTGGGTCATGAGGGGTAAACCCCCATGAATAGATACCCGCTTTTGTCTTGTGAGGCTGTTTTCTTCCCAGGCTGGGTTAATTACTGCCATCGTGATAAAGTAAATTCTACTCGTCTGTTTTCTCTTCTATGTACATCAAGTGCCTCTTTCTTTTCTCTGTGATTTGAAGACATCTTCATCACATAAGCTTCCTGACCTTGTGTTTTCCATTCTCAAGTACTGTGAACTCAAGTTGGCTTCTTTTCTTTATAAACTGTCTAGTCTCAAGTGTTCTATTCTATCAGAACAACAAAAACCAAAGCAAAACAAAATAACAAAACAAAAGGTAATAAAAAAATGATTCCTTGTAAGTGGAGGTGGGAGATTCGTAGAGTATACTGAGAAGTATATACATCATTCTGTGGGGTTCAGAAAGCCACAAGGAATGTACTCCATGACTTTATCTGAATGACTAGATCCTTCAACTCCCCTGCCCAGAAAATGGGAGGGATAAAAATTGTGCATATTATATATTATTCTGTAACCTGTAGGGGTCCCAGTCTGAGGAAAAAAAAAACAGATTTGTTATTGCTCTTGGCCTTAAAGTGAGTTTCATTGTTTTGTCTTCAAATTCTACTAATATCTAATGGCTACCGTATTTTATTTTCAATAGTGCCCTCTTTTCACTCGGAAAAGTAGTGTTAGGGATAGGAGGGAAGCATTACTTTCTTGTCTGAACTCTCGGATCCCATATTTTCCACTGAAGAAGAGGGGGAAAGGGCATTTCAGTGAACACAGCCCCCAGGTTATGTTTCATGATGCAATAGGAATGGTGGAGATAAAGCAATAAGATGGTTTCATGCAAGTGTGTGGAAAGCTGTTCAGCAGGAGTTTGGTTGGGTGGTGGTGGCTCACGCCTTTAGACCTAGTACTTTGGAGGCAGAGGCAGGTGGGTCTCTGTGAATTTGAGGCCAGTCTGATCTACACGGCCAAGTTCTAGGACAACCAGAGCTACACAGAGAAACTCTGTCTCAAAAAACAAAAAGAAAAAGGAAAAGAAAGAAAAGAAAACAAAAGGAGTTTGGACTTTATTCCACGAATAGAAGGGAGCTCTCAAAAGCTTTGAGAGACAAGAGACATAAACTGTTCACGAGTTGAGTGAGTATCTTTATTACTGGTATAGAGAATAGATAGGGGAGGGCTTTGAAGCTTCAGCTCATCACTCTAGCTCTCCAGAAATTCCTCTTCACTACCAATCATGCTTCACAGTATTGAAAAATGAAGGGCGGCCCCCAGAGGAAAAGCAAGGACAAAAGTCTACCCTAACCCAGGTGTACCAGTTAAGAGGTAGATTAAATTGTTCAGCAAATATGACTGCCCAAATTAAGGACAATTTTGACATAAATGTGTCATGTTGAAAAAGTTATATTGGAGAAAGCATTGATGAAATTTAATCAATCAAAGAGCTAAAGGATAACTTGGAGAAAGAAAAATTGAAGACCTAAATTAGGAACCCAAGTTGAAAAGGAGACTACTAATAAACAAGGTTTGACAGAAGAGAGAGACTTAGAATTTATAATGTTCTTGTGGTTTCCAAGTGGAAGAATCCAGAAAGCTGTCATCTTGGAGTTGGAGCTCAGAGAACATTATGGGATTTAAAAGTCATCAGCGCAGTTAAAATACTTCAACGTTTCAGACATGGATATGCTGTTTACAGGGAGAGAATACAGCACGGCAGTAGAGATCATGACTCAGGACATGATCACCAAGTGGAGGTCTGTCTAGGAAAGAGACCAAGAAAGCCACGTGAGGCCAGGACATGATTATCAGGTTGAGATCTCTCGAGAGAAGAAACAAGAAAAGAACCATTTGAAGGACAAGAACCATATTTCAGAATCCTGGAAAGGAATTATGCAAGAAGCTGGTTAGGATAAACAACTTGTGAAGGAGATATTTTTAGCCATAAAGAAGTCAATTATGTGATCTATTCATAAGGCTGTTTCCAAGGAATGGGTGGCAAGAAAGAGACCCTTGGTGTGGGAAGTCCAACAGACCCTGGTGACTGGTGTTGGCTGGGAGGAAAGGAAGTATAAACAGGACACAGAAACTCTTCCTGGAGAAACATTACTAGTGAAGGAGAGGGGAAATATAGGGTGAAGGGAAGGAATTTCTCTTTTGCAGCGTTCATCAGTTCAGAGTTTTATATCCACTGATTCACTTCACTCCTGAGGTTATCTGAAGATAACAATGGTAAGTTAATACGCTTAGGAAGAAACTGGGCTAAGAAAGGTTAAAAGGCTTCTTCAAAGTCATTTATAGCACATTAAGCAGAAGAACCAAGCCGAGAATGCAAATTCTTTGCTCTCTTAATCCAATGGCCTTCCTGAAAAGTTTTTCTGCACTCTGACAAGCCTCTCCACCAATGCAACAATCCAAATCAGACCAAATCAAACCAAATTAGAAAAAGCCCAGGTTTAATGAATACAATGCTCATGGATGCTCTCCAGCCCCTCAGAGAGGAGATGGGAAAGGAAGACCAGAAAACGATGTCATGTGTCTGTTTTCTGGGGGGCAGCTTAAATACCCTGTGGGAGTGGTCTTGAGCATCTCTGGGAGAGGTGTATCATTTGGATGGCTTTCTGAGATGCAGCGGGTTTTGGAGAAAAATGGAGGAGGGGTCTTGGAGTGGAATTTCCCCCAAAAGCTTTCCATAGTGTCAGATTGAACATTTCTGGTATTTGCTCTTCTTGGATTCTGAAAGAGCATAGAGTTTCGTGCTAAGTGGCTTTCACTTTGTCTGAGGGATACTATGGAGGAGGTAGAAGGCTTTGCACTAGGAAATGCTATGTTTAAGTCGATGCCGGTTGGACATAAATCTGGTAGCAAGATGTAGGATGTGTTAGAAGAGACATCACAGAAAAACAAGACAATCAGGACACGGCTTCAAACTGGGACATACTTTTAAATATACATCCAATCACATGGTGATTGAGTTAGTTCTTTCAGATGTCCTTTGACTTTTGTTTAGGCCAGGGTCTCGGTTGGTTTGCCAGTATTATTTTAATAGGCTTCATATACTCTAATGTTCTTTTAAAGGAATTCTTGGGCTGCAATCATTTGTAAATGGTATCTCCTAGGAACAGGATTGACTAACTGTGTGTGTGTGTGTGTGTGTGTGTGTGTGTGTGTGTGTGTGTGTGTGCGCGCGCGCGCGCGCATATGAGTGAAGGAGCCAGAGGTCAGCCTGGGGTATTATTCCTTAGGGCTCTCCACCTCGCTCTTTGAGACGGGACCTCTTACCATTTGGGGATTTGCCAATTTGGCTAGGTTGACTGGAGAGTGAGTCCCAGGGATTCTCTTCTCTGCCTATCCAGGACTAGATCTTAAGTGCCCACTAACACATGTGGGCAATACAACAGAAGTCCCTGTATTTGTGTGACATGAATGTTCCAACCTGAAACTAACAACCTCATCATAATAACAACCTTTATTTCTCTAGCAATCAAACTAGGATTAGCTCCTTTCCTTATAGTCTGGATACTCAAGCCTTGTTTGATCTGTTTTCATGGTTACTTTTTGTAAGTAGTATATTTCTCATTTATGGTAATTATATGGTGTTTACTGTTGAGTACATCTCGATGAGTATATCAAATTAAAAAACGTTGTTGCCACTTCTAAGACTCAGATAACACCTATAGGAAAGAATATGTATGACTGTATATACTAATGACTAGAGTTTGGAGAATTAGGTATGCATTTGCAGTAGTAGAACAATAGTAGAAATAAGGGTTTAGATGAAGATGAGATGATGGCGGGATAAGAGAGAGGAAAAATAAGCTCTGATAGGTATTTCTAGGGAGTTTGGAGTGCAGCTGTTACCCTAAGGTATTTTCTGCATTATTTCCAAGATGCCCTCAGACTGAAATAATGGAAAACAGTTAAAGTCTTAAGAAGCACATGAAATTGTTATTTTATAAGTCAAAAAACCCTGAGATAGGATGGCTCCAAGGTTTGTGGTCAGTAATTCATTGACAGCACCAACCACTCAGCTTTCAACCACTTTCCAGATATAGCATAGTGACCAGGCTTTATTTTCATGGCTCCCAAATGCCTGGTATGAATTGAGAAATCCCATCACGAGAGGCAGCATTTTCAGTGTGACAGGAAGCTTGAAGGATGAAAACATGCTTCCCCAGAGGTGTTAGCATAGAAAGGTTTTCCTTCAGGATTCCTTGGCAACATCCAAGCCTTGTATTCATTTACAAACTAGTAAATGCAATGGAAAACAACACAGGCTAATCTACACAAATTAGGACTTATTCTGTGAGCCAGGGATAGACACTGTTTTGTTGACTGAAGTTTCTGTCCAGCCCAGTCCTGCAGACGTTCAGTCCCAAAGAAACACAGAGAGGTCTATAATAATTATAAACTGGTTGGCCTATTAACTCAGGCTTTGTATTAACTCTTAAATCATACATTAACCTGTAATTCTTGTCTGTGTTAGCCATATGGCTTGGTACCTCTTGTCAGTGAGGCGTTTTCATCTTGTTTCCTCTATGTCTGGGTGACGACTGCAGACCGAACATTTTTTCTTGCCAGAATTCTCCTGTTCTGGTCACCCCACCTATACTTCCTGCCTGGCTACTGGCCAATCAGCACTTTATTAAGCCAATACAAGTGAGAAATCTTTACAGGGTCCAAGACCATTGTCCCACAGCACTGTCCCTGAAGGATGGGATTCTCAGGAGAAGAGGGGCTTCATTGACAATTATGGCCAGTGTCCACGGGTCTTTTACAATTACTATGGAGAACTGTAGTTTTTCATCTACTAAGTGTGGTTTCAACATTCTTTGCATTCCTCCCTGCACATAGCTGAGAAAGTCTTGAGGCTCATGGCTCTTCTTTCATAGGAATCTACTTAGATCTTCTCTCCATGTGTTGAATTAAGGCAGTGCGAAATACTTCAAATGCAAAGTCCACTTCCTGCTTCGTGATGCACATGGGGGGTGCGATGCGGAACGTCTGAGGAGGAGAGGAAAATCATCAGAGACTCAAATGGGACTTCCGCAGATGGGCTAGACCAAGAATCCAAAGCTTTATTTTAATTTATTTATCATATTTCTGACATTTCTCTCACCAGGTTGCCTTCTTCCTCTTCCCTCCCGGGCTCTTTCACCTTTAAGTCTTTACACAGATCCTCTTATCACCTTGCTTTGAGATTTTCCTTTTTGCCATCTGTTGACCTGCTTGCCCTTCTTCCATCCACTCTGAGATCTTACTTTGCCACCTCCCGAATGCTCCGTTTCTGCCCTCACAAAACATCAGTTTTCCCAATTCCCACTGTTCTGAATCTACTCATGTTCAAGGTCAATGCCCGAATAAGCCAACTGTTGTTTCCCATTGTGCCCACCGTTTTCATAAGAATTTGGGGCTCCTCGTTCCTTCATTATTTTCTCACCCATCACTTCAGTCGGGTCCCTTCCTTCTGTTGCCTCACAGCTGGGAGAACAAAGTCAACTGATCTACCCTCTCTCTTGCCCCTCATTTTGCACACGTTTCTAGGCTGCTGTTGCTTTGCTCATGTGGCCACGTCTCAGTGCTGATTAATGCTGTAAATGATCTTGTCTTCTGCTTCTATAATCCCACATTCCTCTAAACTCTCAGCACACCATTGACCCTTTCCTAACTCCCCTTTCCTCCCCTTCCCTTCTGTCTACTAAAGAGAGTTCTCCCCCAAGTTTCTGTCTTAACATCGCCGAGCTTCTCACTGGGACATTAGACTTCCCTAGTTTTCCTCATTTTACTATTTGCATGTTGACAACCCTAAATTATAATCTTAAACCCCATCTTTCCCACTTAACCACATACTCAAATACCAAACTAGGTGCCGATAAATGCCTTAAATGAAGCATGTTTAAGGATGAATGCATTCATGCCCACCTGAAGCAACTCTGACATGAGGTTTTCATCCTTCACTCTTGCTTATTCTTTAGACTCAAATCTTAAGCAGTTCACTCCCAAAATATCATTAGAGTGTATCTTTTATTCCTTCAGCCACTGTTGAAGCACAGAAAGCATCCTCAGTTCCCGTCAGACTCCCTGTCTCTGATCTTGTCTCAGAGGACAGACTCAAAACTGCGCTCACTAGTTATATGATCTGGGCAATTTACTTAACTTCTAAGTACTTCTCTTTATTCATCTATAATGGAAGGGTGATAATAGTATTGGTTGCTTCTGGTTTGTTGAGAGCACTATGAGTCAGTACCTACACCATGTCAAGAGGAGTGACTGACAGGGTGACAGGCCTTCTTGCTCTTCCCTGTCATCACACCAAGCTGATGCTCCAGCCACACCTGTGTGTGGACAGCTCTTTGCACTCTGCTCTTCTTTTCCTCATGCTTTGGCTAACTGTACAGTGAGCAAAGGCTCTGTTAGCCAGAATAATGGCCTAAGCATCCATTCCCTCTCCTCCCACAGCATCCCATTTTATAGCTGCAGGAGAGATTAATATATTGTATTGCAGTACTGTGTTTCTGTGTTATCTTTTCTCCCATAAACTCAATGAAGAAGATGATCTGAAGACATTTATCATGGTAGCTTTTATTCCCTGTGTATTATTGGTTGCTTAATATGAATTTGAAGGGAAAACTATACTATGTATCATTGGCTGCTTAACATGAATTTGAAGGGAAAGCTATACTAGTAGACAATTACAATATCTTTATAAATGAAGATTTAAATAATTAGGGCATACTATTTTATGTGACCAGAAAATCATTCCTAGTGTTTGTTTAGGGATCTTGTCTGATAGCTTCAATTTCCTCTGACAAGCAAGAGGCAAGAAGTGGATCTTTCAGTATCCATTGTGTTAGCCAGGAAGGGAGTAGGACACTGGGAAGAATGAGGAATTTAAAGAGGGTAGAAATTAAATTGCATTTAGAAGAAAGAAGCCTGCTGTTCTGCACACCATATTGGCTAAACGTATCAGCAATGCACTGTATATTTCAAAGTCCATGTAGTGGTTTGAATAGGAATGGCCCCCATGTGTTTGAATGCTTGGTTCATAGGGAGTGGCACTATTAGGAGGTGTGGTCTTGTTGGAGTAGGTGTGGCCTTGTTGGAGGAAGTATGTCTCAGTCTGCTGCCTATGGATCAGGATGTAGAACTCTCAGCTCCTTCTCCAGCACTGTGTCTGCCTGGATGCTACCCATCATGATGATTATAGACTAAACCTCTGAATTGCCAGCTAGCCCGAATTTAGTGTTTTCCTTTATAAGAGTTGCCATGATCATAGTGTCTCTTCAGAGCAATAAAACTCCAACTAAGAAAGTCAAGAAGAAGGAACTTTGAATGTTCTCATCACAAAGAAATGATACGTGAGAGGATAGATAAGCATCATCTCTTGAATGATTGAATATTGAATTTATAAAATTATGCATACATCAAAACATTGCAGTGGATTGTCTAAATATGTGCAATGATTATGTTTCATGAAAGGAAATGTTTTAAAATGGGGGAAATTAAAGAGAGAAAAAAAGAATATTATGGGGAACAGAAGTGACTCTCATTCTTAAATCTCTATCATGGGAGCCCTTCCTGGGGAGGGATTTGATGCTGCAGGGATTTAGAGGCAGGTGGTATTGTGCATCACCACCACCATCATCATCACCACCACCATCATCATCACCATCACCATCATCATCACCACCACCATCATCATCATCACCACCACCACCACCATCATCATCATCACCACCATCCTCATCATTATCACCACCACCACCATCATCATCACCACCACCACCATCATCATCACCACTACCATCCTCATCATCATCACCACCACCACCACCATCATCACCACCACCACCACCATCATCATCACCACTACCATCCTCATCATCATCACCACCACCATCATCATCACCACCACCACCATCATCATCACCACTACCATCCTCATCATCATCACCACCACCACCACCATCATCATCACCACCACCACCATCATCATCATCACCACCACCACCATCCTCATCATCATCACCACACCATCATCATCTCATTCTTGTAGTACAGGGTCAGACCAGGGTCCTGACAGTCGAATGGGTTTAACTTCCAGGAAGTGGGAAGGGTGACCCTTTTTTAGAATATTCCTGCTGAGGGTGAAGGACACTGCGTGGCTGGTCTTGAGCTCTGTACGAGGGACCATGTTTAGCATGGTCTCTGATCTTTCTTTTTGGCATCATAGAGGGCAGCCGTGGATCTTAGATTGCTGTCTGCTGTAGTGGCCACTAAAACTGAGCCGATTCACACACAGACTTCAGAGAGGAGTTAAGAATGACTGTGATTGTTTTCTCAGGGGTTAGAACTAATTCATACACAATACAGTGCATATGTATGTATCAGTTGCATGAATGTTATAACTCTGTTATCATCCATGCTGCGTGTTGTCTAGTTTGTGTGGCCTTTCTAATGTCTCTCTTTGGCCCCCACAAAAAAAAAAGGTAACTGAATCACTTTACCACATCCCCCTCTAGTGGCAGCAGCTATCTCTTGTCCATTTCTCCTGAGCATCAATCAGAACATGGGGGAAGTACAGCTGGGTCCCCTAGCACAGTGACACACCAGGAAGACCCTACCTGACAGGCAGTCCTTCTCTTACCTGAGAAAAAATGCCCCCTCTGCCCACGAGGAGCCCCATGTCTTTGCAGTCCTCGTGGATTTGATTCACTTCAGTTTTAGGAAGAGGCTGGCGGCTCATCTGGGAATAAATTAAAAATCGTTTTTTATTTGGTGTTTCAATGGTTTGAAGAATGATGTCCCCAGGCACGGGGCCCAGGAAAAACCACAACAAAACAAAACTCAAGCAACCAATATCTCCCTAATTAAATAAAGCTGTTAATTACTGAGCCTGAGGATTTGGGGGGTGAGTGGGTATTAAAAGTATTGGTTTTTATTCTCTTTCATCCAAAAAATTCCCAAAGACTAAATGAAATTCCATGCAGGCTGTCAGTGAATCCTGGCCCTGCTAAAGGCTACCCTGGGGGGTTGGTCCTTTAATACCTCATTTGGGATCTGTTTTGGTGGTGTTGAAATTCCTTTCAACTCTTTATGGTGCTTTGCGGAGCTGAAGAGTTCATTCCAAGGTCCAGGAAGTGGCTTCGAAGTTTCGAAAGAGCAAATGCAGCTAAGTGTTCCCCGGGCCACAGCGTGGCCGTGGGGCTGGTGTGCAGCTAAGTCTGTGTTTGTGAAATTGCTCTTCCCCCAAGACTCCAGCACTTAGGGTCAGGAAACGTAAGTGCTTGGGAGCCAGGAGGGCATGCCACGTATCTAGGCACTGAGGTTGGTCTTGTACTCGGGGCTCAGACATGCTGCGTCAACTCTGGTGACTTTGGGCTGGAGTTTGCATCATTTCTGTGTGTCCCTGCATCTCCAGTCTACGAGCACAACTATTTCCCTCTAGTTTATTCATTTCAAACCTAAGTGTTTTTGTATTATCCAGGGACCTTTCACACTACAAAGACAAGGGCCTTCTGGTAGGACAAATTGGTATACTAGAAAGCCTTAGCGTGGATCATTTTAAAAATGAGCTATGGGTGACTGTCTTGGGATCTCTTCCAATCCTCCTTAATACATTTCAGGTGGTTTTGCTGCTCCCGTCTCCCCAGTGTCCTTCACAGATCAGCCATAGGGCTCATCATGACTGTGACTTCTGTGTTTTAGATGTGTAAGCCATGATCCTGCCTGTAGGTCAGCCTCTGAGGTAGAGGAGGGTTCCTCCCCATGAGTCAGTTTGCTGTTCCCTCAGGACTTCCTACCCACCATTCCCATGGGCCATAGAAGTGCATTACATATAGTAATCCACAGCTTCTTAGTTTTGGATAACATGTATGCATCTGACCCTACTAGCGTCTATATTACCTGCCACTGGCCCCAGGCAGCTACCCAAACAGCTGTTGAGTATTACCTTGTCTTGAACCATCTCTATTCCTATCATAAGGCCTTTGCCTCGGACATCCCCAACGATGTCGAATTCCTCCCGCAGCTCAGCAAACTTGAGTATCATGTAGGTACCAACTTCTTGACTGTTTTTCTGTAGATTTTCTTCCTTAATCACCTGTTGAGAGACATCCTGACATAATCATACAGGGCACAATTGGAGGATTGACTGAGAAGCACAGAGAGCTAAGTGCCCACGGTCCTCTTTGCAGCATTATAACTAGGCAAACAGGACCTAGAACAGAGTCAGTTGTGGACAAACTGGGAACCACAGAAGACCTGCTGTAAGGAACGAAACAGTCGTGGTGAAGTCAATTTCCCTGAACCTGCCCACCTGTAGAGGCAATTTACAAAATTAGAGATGAAAAAGGGCCAAAATCAAAGACACCAAGGAAATACAGAGACTCATAAGGAAATACTTTGAAAACTTGTGCTCAACAAATTGGAAAATCTAAAAGAAATGTGTAATTTTCTTGATACATACCACTTACCAAAGTTAAATCAAGACTAGATAAGCAATTCCAACGGACATATAATCCTTAGTGAAGTAGCAGTCATTAAAAGTTATTTCCCCCACGAAAAACAAAACAAAAAGCCTAGGGCTAGAGGGTTTTAGTGCAGAATTCTATCAGCCTTTCAAAAAAAAAAACACCAATACTGCTCAAACAATTCCACAAAAACAGAAACAGAAGAAACATTGCCTGAATTGTTTTACAAGGCTATTGTTATCCTGATACTCAAACTACATAAAGATCCAACAACGAAAGAAAATTATAGACCAATTTCCCTTATGAGCATGGATGCACAAATTCTCAATAAAATACTGGCAAACTGAATCAAAAAATACATCAAAAAAATCATCTATCATGTGTAGCATGAATTCTAGTTGATCTTAGTAATAAAAACCCGGAGTCAAATATTAGGGGGTGCAAGCTGAAAGATCAGAGAGACAGTGTAGTCAGCCACAGGTTCTTACCTCTATGAAATCCTCAGACCGAATGAGGTATCCTTTCCCTACAAGTTCTCAGACTGAATGCTTTCTCTATGAAACCTCAGTCTGAATCCTGAGCTCCTGTCTTCTCCTGCTATATATTTCTCTCTCTGCCCAGCCATATCACTTCCCATCTCTACTTCCCTAGTGCTGGGATTAAAGGTATGAGCCACTTGGCTCTGTTTTTCTTTTAGACTGATTCAGTCTCGTGTAGCCTAACATAGCCTTGAACTCACAGAGATTCATCTACCTCTGTCTCCTGAGGGCTGGAATTAGAGGTGTGTGTCAGCACTGTCCGGCCTCTATGGCTAACTAGTGTGGCAAGTTCTGCACTCTGATCTTCAGGCAAGCTTTATTTTTTAAGGCACAAATAAAACACCACCACAATCATGATCAAGTAGGCTTCATCCCAGAGATATAAGGGATGGTCCAATATATGAAAACTGATGAATGTAAACCACAAACTGAAAGACAAAAACCACATGATCATTTAATTAAGTGCAGAAAGGCCTTTGACAAAATCCAACACCCTTTCATGATAAAAGTCTTGGGGAGATTATAGGTACAAGGGGCATGCCTCAATACAATAAAGGCAAATTACAGTAAACCTATAGCCAGCATCAATTTAGATGGAGAGAAACTCAAAGCATTTCCACTAAAATCAGAAACAAGACAAAGTTTTCCACTATCTCCATACCTATTCATCAATAAGTACTTGAAAGCTTGGCTAGAGCAATAAGACAACAGAAAGAGATCAAGGGGATATAAATGATATAAATTGAGAGGAAGAAGTGAAATATCTCTATTTGAAGATGATATAATAGTATACATAAGGATCCTAAAGATTCCACTAGGGAGCTCCTACAACTAATAAACTCTTTCAGCAAAGTAGTTAGATATCAAATTAACTAAAACAAAACAAAAGAAGAAAACAAAACAAACAGTAGCCCTCCTGTATACAAATGGACTGAGAAAGAAGTCAGGGAAACAACACCTTTCACAATAGTTTCAAATAATATAGGCTACCTTGGAGTAACTCTAACCAAACAAGTCAAAGACTTGTATGATAAAAACTTAGTCTTTGAAGAAAGAAATGGAATATGATGTCAAAAAATGGAGAGATCTCCCATCCTCATGAATCAGTAGGATTAACGTAATAAAGATGGCCATCTGGCAATCTACATTGAAGCTACAGATTCAATGCAATCCCATCAAAATTATAACACAATTATTTACAGATCTTGAAAGGACAATTCTCAGTCTCATATGAAAACACACACACACACACACACACAACCAAAACAAAACCCAGGATAGTTAAAACAATCCTGAACATTACAATCTGAACTCACAGAGAGTTAGGCAGCATGCATAGGGCCTGCATGGGTCTGCACCAGATGGAGTCCTAGAGCTCCCAGAGCTGGAAGAAATGGACACGTGTCCTATTCCTAACCGAGAAGCAATCTCCAGTTGGTAACCACTTGAAAATGAAAATTTAGTTTTCTCCAAAACAGTCTCACTGGGGAAACAGACAACTCTTAATAATGGGCTTTATGTTCAACAGCAGGTGGCCAATGGAAAGTGAACTCAATGGCATCTTTGGAGGGTCCTTGTCTTCTGTTGTGGCAGGCAGGGCTTTTCTCTTCTTCCTTTTTTTTTTAGCTTTCTCTCTCTCTCTCTCTCTCTCTCTCTCTCTCTCTCTCTCTCTCTCTCTCTCACACACACACACACACACACACACATTTACCCTACAGGTCTCTTTCATATGTGTGTGTGTGTGTGCAGTGTATGTATAATGACTTCTAGTTTAGTGTTTTTATGGAATTCTTGAATGTGCAAATGAGTGGGTCTACATGTCTGTATCTATTTCTTATGTGTCTGTATCTATTTCTTGTGTCTTTTCTTGGGTTCTCTTTCTTCTGTTTGTTCAGTTCTGATGTGTTAAATTTTGTTTTATCTTATTACATTTTACTTTATTATTATCCCTTAGAAGTCTTTGTGTTTTTAATGAGAGACAGAAATGGTGTGGAACCAGGTAGGAGGGGAGATGGGGAGGAACTGGGAGGAGTAGAGGGAGGGAAATGTAATCAGGATGTATTATGTAAAAAAAAAATTTCAATAAGAGGAAAAAGTTGGCAATGTCAACAACAAGAAACGAATGTCAAATTTCTACCCACTCTTTCACATCTCATGACTTAATCATATCTTAAAGTATTTAATTAGCAATAATAGCTTTAACTTCTTTATTTCTGCTCAAAACACTTTTAAAATTCTTGAGTAGGTGAGTCATAGTCATAGTTCAAAATAAGAAACACAAAAGTGTAAATAGCGGGATGATTTGTACTGACCTCTGACCCTAGCCAAGTTTCTCCTCATATAAACTGAATTTAAAAAACTCTTTGGATGTTCTTTCAGAAACAAGTTGTACTTATTTAGGCAAAAGGCATTATACATTTTGGTAAGGACATTTTATAAAGAGGACTTTTTTTTTCAACAGAATAATGGGATAGTTAAAATAAGAATGTGGGACACTTTATTACTAAGTTGATTTAGCAAAATAGTGATTTGGATTTCTCCTAGGGACCGTGAAGAATGTTTCCTCACTTTCATCAGAGAAACATCTTTGTGTTGTATATGGCAATCAATACCCATAATTGGTCAACACATAGAGAACAAGAGACTGTGGCTTGCTCAGTTCTCGTGGGGGCATTGGTATCACATCCCTTCCACTGGAGGTTCAGAGATCATTGCAAAACTCTGGTGAACAGACTGTAAGAGCCAGAGGAAACATATACTGCAGGGAAACAGTATTTCTTTCTTTCTTTCTTTCTTTCTTTCTTTCTTTCTTTCTTTCTTTCCTTCTTTTTTTTTTTTTTTTTTGGTTTTTCGAGACAGGGTTTCTCTGTGGTTTTGGAGCCTGTCCTGGAACTAGCTCTTGTAGACCAGGCTGGTCTCGAACTCCCAGAAATCCACCTGCCTCTGCCTCCCGAGTGCTGGGATTAAAGGCGTGGGCCACCACCGCCCGGCTAGGGAAACAGTATTTCTTGCCATGACAGTGCCATTGCACACCTGAACTCACACTGGCTGAGACTGCACATGACGAAGCCAGTGAAAATCCAGAATGGATGGAGGAGGAGCTCAGGAAATGTCATTCCTCCTTGAGGAGCTATTAATGATCTCTTGGGGAGGGAGCGTCAGTTTTCTTCAGAAAAGTGCTCCCTCAGAGTCTACCCATGCTCCAGAACATGGTCCCATAAACATCCAGGCATCACTAAATAGACTCAGTGGGTTAACAAAAGAGAAAAGCACATGAAGTTGGGAGCAAAAGGTGGTGGGTGGGTATGGGAAAGTAATTAAAAGGGAGACAAAGAAGTGGATTTGATTAAAACACAGTATATGCACCTATGACATTCTCAAACAATAAAATTATTTCAAAATTGGCTAATATTATACAGAGTTAATGTGATAGGACTAAACATATATTTTCTGTTTTTTTTTCAGTTTTTAGGTGAATTACCCTTATATAATCAGCTAAAACCTGTAGTTTCTCTGTACTCTTTCATTTATGATAATACAAGGAAGAAAAGCATCTATAGTAAATGGCAAAGGTTAAGTTAAAATGGGTGAACAGCTGTTAAAACCTATACTGCAACAAATCCTACCTAGAAAGCAAGAAAAATTATCCCATGGACAGGGCAATTCTTACATTTCCCATGCATGTGAAGTTGATTATCTACTACCTCTCATTGAGAACTTTAAGAACCCAAAGTCATCTCTAAAAAGAGGGGCAGAGATTAATAAACGGAGACAAAATTTAAACTGGTGAATTACTGATTACATTTCTACTTCACCATGGCAATGTGACAGAGTTCAGACAAGCCTAAAAATAGTTACTTAGCGCATGCAATCAGTGGAGGTAGTGTGAGGGGTAGGACAGACCTCGAGCACAGCAGATCCAATGGCACAGGCCAGGGGGTTTCCTCCAAATGTGTTGAAGTGATGCATGCATTTAGTCAAAGATTTAGCGATTTCTAAGGGCAGAAAATAGAAGA
Organism: Microtus pennsylvanicus; assembly: GCF_037038515.1. NCBI lineage: Eukaryota > Metazoa > Chordata > Mammalia > Rodentia > Cricetidae > Microtus > Microtus pennsylvanicus. Next base: position 26,871,239 of record NC_134584.1, read on the forward strand.
GGTCAAAGTGACACATTCGTACCCATCGTGTCTCATCACAACATTGGCATTACATTCACTTTCTTTTATCTTTTAATAATTGTGTATACAGCATCTGCCTACATGTATCCCTGAAGGCCAGAAGAGGGCACCAGATCTTGTTACAGATGCTTGAGAGCCACCATGTGGTTGCTGGGAATTGAACTCAGGACCTCTGGAAGAGCAGTCAGTGCTCTTAACCCCTGAGACATCTCTCTGCCCCATAAACTACATATTCTTTTTTTCTCTTGGTTTTTAGAGACAGGGTTTCTCTGTAGCTTTGGAACCTGTCCTGGCACTCGCCCTGTAGACCAGGCTGGCCTTGAACTCACAGAGATCCACCTGCCTCTGCCTCTTGAGTGCTGGGATTAAAGGCATCCGCCACCACTGCCCGGCACATTCACTTTCTTCTTGTAAATGACATCTATTTATTTCCTTCTTTACTCATCTAACAGTGATAGGCTGGGCTGTGTCCCCTTAAAATCCATACATTTAAATGCTAGGACCAAGTGTGACTATGTTTGGAGGCAGAGTCTTTAAACGGGTCATTAGGAATTAAATGTATCGCAAAGCTGGGGTCCAAATCCCACAGGACAATGTCCTTATAACAACGAGAGATTCTGGAGTGCTCCTAGTCTTTCTTCTGTGTGCATACATAGGGAAGGTCATTTAGAGAAACAATGAGAAGGGGGCCTTCTGCAAGGCTGGAAGAGAATCGTAGGCACAATTCAACTCTGCCGGCATTTTGATCTTGTCTGCCTTCTTATCTGTGGGAAGATAAACTTCTGTTGTTCCAGCCACTTGATCCGTGGTATCTTACTCTGCCAGAGGTCACTAATATGTGGGAAAGGAGACAGCTTATTTCTTTAATGAGAAGGTGACAACACAATCTTTAATGTGTCACGTGAGTTAGGAAGCATCTGAAAACTTGACATGCAGGACTCTGCAGAAACTTTCCGATTAACCGCATCTGTTTTCTCTTATTATTGTGAGACTTAGAGGGAGGTGCTGAGGAGATGATCTTATATGATGAATTCAGTAGCATAGTTCTGCATTCTGTCAAAGGCAGTTCATTACGCTTCGCTTTCCGCAATCATGCATTTTTGGTTTTAAATTAATGTAATGATTATACAATGTAATGGGTTTAATTTTTGCATGTCCATGTATAGCTATGTTTCTTGTGCTTTTGCTTATTCTATGAAAACAGATATCACAAGATTTTAGTTACTTAATGACTCAGAAATGTGCTGACTATTGGGAGAAAATATATATAAAATAATTTTCAACGATCGGTGGTTCACAAGAAATAAAATCTGTCAAAGTCTCACTACAATAGAGAATCAAATTTTCACTTCTATTTCAGAGAGCAGTTGTTTTCAACTTTCCTAGTGCTGTAACCCTTCAGTGCAGTTCATTTTGTGGTGATCCCCAAGCATAAAATTATTTCATAACTGTAATTTTGTTCCTGTTATGAATCCTAATGTAAGCATCTGAGATGCAGGATATCTGATAAATGACCCTAAAAGGGCTGTGACCCACAAGCTGAACACTGCGTCATAGAGTGTTCTGCATAAATGAGATTTTGTTTTATATGACGGTGTGGCTGATAGGACACTGATGGAGAAATCGGGACCTTGAATGCATAGTTAATGGCCTTGGAAGACCACATGACCATGGAAGATTCTCTTCCAAGAAAAGATTCTTCTGGAAGTGTCAGTGTTTAGTTTTGTAACCCATTTCCCTAATCCTCTTCACCATGGTAGAACTCTGGCTCCAACTACTATGATGGAGGAGGTCATCTTTTCTCCAGAAAGAAGGGGACGACTGATTCTCTTGCAGCTGCCCCCTGGCCTGGCACCTTCCTCTTTCCTTTGCTTGGATAACATACATCATGTGGCTCCTATCACTTCCTCTAGCCTATACACGTCACAACCAGTGCTTTACACCATTGCCAGTGCAGGAGGCCCAGGAGGCAAGTGTGGGCATGCTGGACATTGTACCTGGAGTGGTCACAACTGCAGCCATGGGGAAGCCATTCCCAATCCCTTTAGCCATGGTGACAATATCAGGCAGTACATCGTGGCTTTGGAAGCCCCAGAAATGAGAGCCCAGCCTTCCAAATCCTGTCTGCACCTGGAAATAGATGAAAAATTACCAGAAAACTTTCAGGCTCTGTTCTATTCCCTTCCTTTACCTCCTTCCCATCTCTCCTTAGCCTTCTCGATCCTTGCAGTCTTATAGACAAAACCCTCGATCCATGTCTGATGTTGGATGCATCCAAAATCATTCCTAGCTTCTTGAGACTTTGGAAATGTTGTTTTTTGAATCTCTGTTAATTAACTTATCAAAGAGAAATAATTCTATCAGCCTAGCACAGCACAGGACTGCTAGAGAGTTATATAAATAACACATGCAAAAGGTGTCAGAATGTTTAACCCTCCTTAATAAGTTTCTCCTGTGCACAAGACAAACAGAGAGAAAAGTGAAGAAACTGGTTCCCCTGGAGGAAGCAAGAGTAACTATCTATCCAATAGGACTGAATGCTTATCACCCAAAGAGAAAACGCTGTCTTTCTGTCTTCCTGCACTATGAGGATGATGCCGCTGAGCCAGTGAGTTCAGAGCATAACTGCTTTAATCCAGAACCAGCTATATGTTGAAAGTTGATCATAGTTTTTGTTCACACTGTCCCTACTTTCAACGACTTATGTTTCAAAATCCACTTTCTTCAGCCTAGATCCCGGTAGACTCTGTTCAAAGCATTCTAGGTATGCGGCCACCAGAGTCTTTCAACAGATTCTTATTACTAATGTATGTGTCATGACAGCCCTGCCTGAGCTAGATTCTTAGTGTTTGTAGAAGGAAAGAAATCACGACAGAAAGATGTCATGAACATCTCCAGACCAGAGCCTTTCTTGATTCCATCTGCCTCTGTTTCTAAGTCTGCCTGTCTCTCTCTTTACATGCACACTTGGCAAGGTGGGATGGACACTGGAAGCCTGGTCTCAAATGCATCAAAAACTAAGTTTTGTTGTTTTTTTTCCCCCCAGACATCCTTTCTTCTCTTTTACCCCTATTACAGCTTGCTGCAAGGGGTTGCTGAACAGGTTGGTTGTCCTTAGGTGACAGTGACCAATACATGAGATGTGGGAGTCCAATGGACCCAATCTGCAACCCCAAGTCTTTACTTCCTAGCTACGGGCCACTGGATAAGCTGATTAACTGGCCCCGATAATAATGTAGGCATTCCATGTAATTTGTCCTTTGGCCGATATTCTTGCTCCTCTCCATGTATCTTAAATGGCATAAAGACGGCACAAATGGTAAAAGCATGCAGAATAAAGCATAACCAGTCCCATGAGTTTCATAGGGTTGGATGCACAGAAGGACAGATGCATCCTTCTGCTGTGTGCAAATCCTAGTGTCTCCAGGGATGGGAGTACATGGTCCGGAGCAGGACCGCTGAAGCTGTGGTAGCGGGGTACCGGACAGTGGATCCACGCCCTCTGTCTGTTATTATTCCGTCACTCGTTAACATCCCAGTCTCTCTCAAACTTGTCCACTGTTATGTTCTTAAAAGTCACGAAATTGGGGGTGGTGGGGAGAGAAACAAGAGACGGCCGTGAAATCACATCTCTTAGAAATTCTAAAGTTCTGATTTTCTTTGAATTTAGCCTACCTTCCTTCTAATTAGTCTGATTGTGAACGCTTCGCTGTGTGTGAATTCCAAGGCCAAGGTTTACCATCTTTCCCGAGACAGCTAATTTCGAACTGATTGAATGTGGTTTTCCTTTTTTTCTTCTTCCGTTAATAGTCGATTACCTCCCTCTTGATGGGACCTTGATGAGTCCACTAGAACAAGGAAGGGAGGAGGAGCGGAGCAGAAAGACCTTGTTCAAGCTGCTACTGCACAGCCTTGGCAGTGGTACACTCTGAGCCTGACAGGGGCCTGGCCACACAAGTGGCGCTGGCAATGGCAAGAGTTCTGCCTACAGAGCAATCCAGCATGAACTGAGAGGAAATTTTAGCCAAGGAAAACAGCCAGTAAAGGCCAGTGAGGCTGGCATAAATAGGAGTCACACGGGTTTCCCATTTGTCCACAGTGGCTCAAGCCACCTGTTCGTGCAAGCACGCTGGGCCCCAGTGGCAAGGTGGGAGAGGACTTCTGTGCCTTAGGTACCAGCCTCTGGTCCTTAAAAAAATCTCTAGAGCTATGCTAAGCAGATAAAATGCTGGTTTATCTAATAAACTGCAATCCAAGGTTTAATTCTAAAGATATAAGCTGGAGTCCACAATGCTGGTGAGCGGTAGTTCCTTCAAAGCAGGGGCTACCGTGTACTTATTTCAGCTGGGCTGCCTCCACTCTGGCACTTAGATGTGCCATCTAAGTCTGCATGTCTGAAGTGGTAGCAACCTTCTCATTTAGAGGCTGAATTATTCACTACTTTTTAAAAACAATCTGGTTGACATTGCTTTGGCATTAAGATGAACACTAAGACCATGAGATTAAATATCTTTTATGGCTTGTCAGGAGTCTGGCAACAATTCATAGAACAAGGAATAATAATAATGGCGAGAATTAAAGCACACCGTATAACAGTATCATCACCTGTGCCCGATAGCAATGTTTTAAATAGAAACCAGTTTGGATGCCTAAATCCCATTATGTTTGTTACTCCAACTAACTTTCTAACAAACCAACAGAGGCTTCTTTAGTTTATGGCCACACTTCAGAGTCCATGGACTTGCTTTCTGCCTGAAATACCAAAGAGGGTTTAAAGAGGTCCCATTCTGCATCTGGCCTGTTCCTACTGCACCAAGTTGATCCTGGCATAGCCACTCACTTCATCGGCAATGCATACACCTCCCCTCTCTCGAACCAAGGCAAAAGCTTCCTTCAGAAACTCCTTCGGGTACTGGACAAAACCATTCACACCCTGCAAAGATATAAAGATTATATCAGGAAGACTTGAGTGTCAACAGGAGCTGTGGCTCAGCACCAAGGATGAGGATAGATCATTATCCTCATCACCATGACGTCAATGCTACCAGCTGAATGAACAGTGGGTAGACCTGTTCTAACTGGGGTTTCGCACCATGCCTTTAGGGGAAAAGCTGTGACTCTATTCTTTCCTGAGGTTAGAAACAAGGAGGCTTGATGAGTTAAAGATGGGGTCCCTGAACAGTATGTGTCAAATAGTTAACCATCAAAGGTATCTTCTTTTCTTGAAGACTTTAGGGATTCAATGGCTTCACCTATTTCTCTGTCCACTTGTTCCATGCAGGAATAAAAATGATGTATTTTTGTAGTTTGTTTTGTTTTTTGAGACAGGGTTTCGCTGTAGTTTTTCGAGCCTGTCCTGGAACTAGCTCTTGTAGACCAGGCTGGTCTCGAACTCACAGAGATCCGCCTGCCTCTGCCTCCTGAGTGCTGGGATTAAAGGCGTGTGCCACCACCGCCCCGGCCGGCCATTTTTTTTTTTTTAACTCAGAGCTAGTTCCAGGACAGGCTCCAAAACCACAGAGAAACCCTGTATCAAAAAAACCAAAAAAAAAAAAAAAGATGTATTTTTTTGAAGGTAAACTGAAAACTAGTTTGTTTTGTTTTTTTAAAAAGAGGATCTGAGAACTCAAGAACAATGGCAATGGGTTTCTGATCCTACTGCACGTACTGGCTTTGTGGGAGCCTAGGCAGTTTGGATGCTCAACTTACTAGACCTGGATGGAGGTGGGGGTTCCTTGGACTTCCCACAGGGCAGGGAACCCTGATTGCTCTTCAGGCTGATGAGGGGGGGTCCTAGTTGGGGGAGGGGGAAGGAAATGGGAGGTGGTGGGGGGGAAGAGATAGAAATCTTTAATAAATAAATAAATTAATAATAAAAAAGAAAACAAAGAAAGAAATAAAGAAAATAATATAAAAGCAAACAACAACAATAAAAGTAAACAAACAAACAACAAACAAAAAAAATAAAAAGAGGATCAAAAGAATGAATTGAGCTTGGAGAGGGGCACATAAATGGATGCTTAATTAATTTGGAGTCAGAACTGTGATAACAGAAAATTCAGAGAGATACTAGGTTTGTATACCCACTTGAATTGGCTCTGCAAAAAATCCAGCAATTGACTTGGCCACAGAAGTGTTCAGAGTTTCTTTGAATTGTTCAATATACTGTTTGTTAGCTTGGCAGCAGCCTGCAGCAAACACATACACACATGGACAAATCACAACATGTGATGTGAGAACCGCATCCAGAAAACACAGAGCAGTAAGAACAGTTCCCTCACTGGAGTTCCTTAGACTACCGTGAGCCGGGATCCACGGGAGTTTATCTCTGAAGTGGGGGGGGCATTCTGCAGGAATGACTCTATGAGGACAGCCATAAAGGTCTGAAACAGACAACTTCAGTAATTTCATTTGTGGCAGGAACACACCAAAGTATCAAGTCTAGTATAGAAAATCATTTTACGTAAGGACCATCCTCTTAGATGGGTAGGGTCTGACTCAGGTGTTATTGGGGTGGCTTAATGTATTCAACTTCAACTGTACTGTTGATTGTCCCTTGCATGTTCTCAGACACGCTTTTAAACTGCAAAGTGCTCTGGCATTCAGTCAGTCAGTAAGCTTATATAGCCATGAGAATTCAGTCTAAAGAAGGATGCGTTCGAGACAGATAAGTTTTTTTTCCACGGTCGCTCTTGACTCCAGGTTCGGGTCTCTTATTTATAGGCCTTTCTTCTTTAACTGAGGGAGCATTCAGTTTTGGAATCTGTGGCTTTGTCAAGTGTCTGGTACACCATGGGTCAGTTTCTAAAGAATCGGGGAAAAATAAGTGGTAAACATTGTGATAGGTTTGTGACATATTGAGCAATGTTTCTTGAAATTCCTCTCCGGCTAGGGAATCAGCTGTTGTTCAGAGGATGCCTTTAATATGTTAACCCCTTTGTTTCCCAGGTTGAACTGATAATAACCCACCTCCTGAATTTTAAGTGTCAGGGATTATTTATTGCTAGAAGACACACTTGTTTTTAAAAGCTCCTCAGTCATTTTGTTGAGTTTCTTAAGTACTATGCATATTTTCAAATTGTATTCACCATTTAATTTTCTTTAAATTTACTGAAGATACACATTCCATTGTCTGATAATTCGATTGCCTGGGGTTCTTGTGGTCTTTTTCTAGAATGTGGAGTTGTGTTTCCGTGTGTGTTAGTTTTGACAATGGTTGGCTTGTTTTCCTTGGTATTTGTGAGTATTTTTTGAAGCTTAGAAGCTGGTAGGCTCATCAGAGTACCTCTCCACTTGCAGCTTCCAGGAGCACACAGCATTTCTGCGTTTAAATCAGCAGGCATAGTCGAGCTCAGAATGCAAAGCCTCATGCTGGGCAGCTTGTAGCTGAGATTTTCAGAGAGAGAATCCTCGCAGAGCTTGTCACGTGATGCACTGCTGCTGTCTATTTCTAGGAGACCCCTGGAGGAGCGTGTGGCCTCTTGGGACACCAGCTCTGGGACTGGGGAAGTTTTCATGTTATATCTTAATTTGTGGATGTGCCCCAGATCTTGTCTTTTCGCCCCTGCCCAGCTCAGTGTCCCCTGTTTGTCAAGAACCCTCAGGAGAAAACTTACTATAGTTCCCCGTGATGTATTTGCATTTCTAAGAAAGCCACCCCCTTTTCCATTTTTAAGTAACTCGTAATTTAAGTATTTAAAACATCTGTAAATATTTTAGAAGTTGTGGTTTTGGTAAGGAAAACTGAAGCCTGTCATTTCAATTTAGTGGTTATTATTACAGGAGAAGCAGAGGATTTTGTTCTCTCTCTCTCTCTCTCTCTCTCTCTCTCTCTCTCTCTCTCTCTCTCTCTCTCCCTCCCTCCCTCCCTCCCTCCCCCCCCTCTCTCTCTGTCTCTGTCTCTCTCCCTCCCTATCTATTGAGACAGAGCCCTGACTGTCCTGGAAGTTTCTTTGTAGACCAGCCTGGCCTCAAACTCACAGATAACCTCCTGCGTCTGTCTGCCTCCCAAGTGCTGGGTTTAAAGGTGTGTAACAGCATGTCCAGCTAGAAGTAATTTTACTTTTTTTTTAAATATTTATTTATTTATTTAGTATACAATATTCTGTCTGTGTGTATACCTGCAGGCCAGAAGAGGGCACCAGACCCCATTACAGATGGTTGTGAGCCACCATGTGGTTGCTGGGAATTGAACTCAGGACCTTTGGAAGAGCAGGCAATGCTCTTAACCTCTGAGCCATCTCTCCAGCCCTACTTTTTTTTTTTAAAAAAAAAAGCTTATTTATTTATTCATACAAGTGTTTTACCTGCATGTATGTGGACAGCATTGCCAACTGCTGCCCACAGAGGTCAGAAGATGGCATCAGATGGAAGTTACAGACAGTTGTGAGCCACCAGGTGGGTGCTGGAAATTAAACCCAGGTCCCTGGAAGAGCAGTCAGTGGTTTTAACCACTGAGCCATCTCTCCATTCCCTACAACCCTGTTGTGACTTGTATAATACATTTGCCTAATAGGTTCTATAGAAAGTGTTATTCAAATGGCAACATTTATTATTTACAATTTATGTTTCACTGTTTTTCACAGTTAAACATTTTCAAAGAGAAGAACAAGGTCTCTAAACACAGGGGTTTGCTTACTCCACACAGAATTTGAACTTGGTGTCTATGTGTTCTGCCTTCCTTTCTCTGCCAAAGAAAGAATAATTTGATTTTCTTATGCTTCTTTGTCACACTTACTTATTAGTTGAATTCTAGGTGTGCTTTTGTTGGTAGAATGATTCTTCCTGGGTTCATGTTTAGAAGCATTTAAAAGTGACATACTTGAGTTTAGTTGCAGGAAATTTAATTTTTCCACAAACAGGAAACTTTGCCTGCTGTGGTTAAGTTTGGAAAAAGTGTTTGAAAGCTTTTACCCGAGTTAATCTACAATTACAAGATCTTTAGGGTCTCTTGTTCTCTTGCATTACTGTTTGTTTCAGTGAGAATGCCTTTCACATTTATGAGTGAGTTTTAGTTGTTTTGAGATGGAGCTAACCTGGGCTATCTGTCTTGTTCAACCTGCAGCAGCGGCCTATCCATCCCCAATGTCTCAGAGGTTACAGGTTTGTATTCTCGCCCTGCTTCAAGATGCTGGAAATGTCCGTGGTGGTGGTTATAGATGCACCCCTAGCTGTCAGCCTCAATACACAGCGAAACAAGTATAAACTCCTGTGAGTGGAAGAGCACATAAAGACAGAACGTCCTTCAGGGAGTTCACTGAAGCTCCAGAAGCCACCATCTGTGTACCACCTCTGGATACAGGAACTCTCCAGGAAGGAGGAAAGCGAGATGAGCAGTATCTACATGTGACTGGACTTTAAGAATGTTTATCTGCATTCAAAGTATGGTTCTCAGTGGTCCATAGCATCTCTGAATGTAGCCCTAAATCTATACTGGCAGAAGGGATCAAGAGGAAGATGTGGATGCAGTGGGAGCCTCAGCCCATCTCATGCTAAAGTACCTCGGGTCTGTGTGGGGAGACAACTGTCTTCCATCATCTGCTTAGAGGCATGCATGCAGCCTGTCTCCTGAAGACAAGAGAAACCCTCAACAACTATAAAAAGAACAAACTAAACCTAAATGTGTTTACACTACAGTCCACTAAAGCATAAGGAAAATATCATGTTTTGAGAATGCATGGGACATTGAGGAAAACTTTATTGACAGAGATACCTCATAACTTTAGAGTGAAATTTTCTATTTTCATTAGCAAAGGATGAGACAGAGTCTTACATGATTCTAGCAGATATATAAAACACGAATAAAAGGCCTGGTTTCTGGGTTATCAAGTTCTTTTGTAACTAAGAATACCAGAACGGAATAAAACCAACTTTAAGTGCTTAAGTTAGGGTAAAATCACGTCAAAGGAAGAATTTACTTGAGTTTACCCTACGCATCTGGTATTTACTGGCACCTATCCATGTGTTTGGTGGGAAGTAACACCATCTATTATGTTTTCTCCATTTCAGATGTGTTGCGTTGCCTCATTCCTGTAACTTCAGGTCAGGCCTCCTATGGAGGGAGATAGGGTACATTGCTGTCTCCATGGCAACATCAAGAGGATGCAGATGCTCTGTTGGATATCATAACAGAGTTATTACTCTAGAGTCTATTTCAGTTGGTGTTACAGAAAGAGCTAAGCAGAATGAGAAACCAAGAAAGGACAATATTGTTAAGGAAAAAGAAGAGTTTCTTTCACAAAGGAAAGAATGGCACAATCTGTGCCAGCTTGGGACACTGTAAGGGTGAGAAGAGAAAAAGTCTGTCATGGGGTGTGCCTGGAAATCTGGAAAATGAGTCTCTGGAGAATAAACAATCCAGAAGGTAGATAGGAGGTTATGACATCTACCAAAGAAAAATGGCAAACTGACCTAAGATGGGATTTGATGAAATAATTATGAGATGAAAATATCCATATTATGGTTGTATGCATCCAGGGAGAAAATTCTGGAAGCAACTGCATGCTTGAACCATCTACATTAAAATTTCTTGACATGGTGGACTGAGTACAATGGCTGGACATAAAGACACCACAGGAGTCTACAGTCCACTTCAGTACACTTTCAATCTTATTGAAAAACGTGGTGTCATTCTTGGGCAGATACCCAAAAGATGCCCAATCATACTACAAGGACATTTGTTCAACTATGTTCATAGTGGCATTATTTGTAATAGCCAGAACCAGGAAACAACCTAGTTGCCCCTCAACCAAAGAATGGATAAAGAAAGTGTGGCACATTTACAATTAGAGTTCTACTCAGTGGTTAAAAACAGTATTTTTAAATTTGCATACAAATGGATGGAACTAGAAAAAACTATCCTGAGTGAGGTAACCTAGACCCAGAAAGATGAACATGGCATGTACTCACTCATAAGTGATCATGGATACTATCTGTAAAGCAAAAGATATTGAGCCTATACATAGTTCATGATTCTAGAGAAACCAAGTAACAAGGTGAACACTAAGAAAAACATATATAGATCCACCTGGGAAAAGAAAAGAGACATGATTGCCTAACAAAATTGGGAGCATGGGGGTGGGGTGAACAGGGAGGGTGGAAGGTGAAGAAGAAGAGAGAAGGGGAAAGGGGAGGAAAACTAGAGGGAACAGGATAGTCAAGATGGAGGAAGGACAGAGATGAGAGCAAGGAAAGAGATATTTTGATTGAGGGAGCCATTATGGGGTTAGCAAGAAACCTGGCAATAGAGAAATTCCCAGGAATCCATAAGGATGACTCCAGAGCTAAGACCCTAGGCAATAGAGGAGAGGGGGCCTGATCCTTACTTGTCCTGTAGTCAGACTGATGAATATCTTAAATATCACTATAGAACCTTCATCCAGCAACTGATGGAAACAGAGGCAGAGACCTGGTGGAGCACTGGAGTGAGCTCCCAAAGTCCAGCTGAAGAGTGGGAGTGAGAATATGAGCAAAGAGGTCAAGACCATGGTGGAGACGTGCGCTGAAACAGTCTACCTGAGCTAATGGGAGCTCACCAACTCTAGCCAGACTGGGAAGGAATAAACATAGGACCAAACTAGTCCCTCTGAATGTGGCTGACAGTTGTATGGCTGGGGCAGACTTAGGGGCCACTGGCATTGGCACCAGAATTTATCCCTACCTCCTGTACTGGCTTTTTTGGAACCTATTCTCTTTGGATGGATACCTTGTTCAGCCTAGATATAGTAGGGAGGGCCTTGGACCTTCCCCAAAGCAATGTGCCTTACCCTCTCTGAGGAGTGGATGGGGGCGGGTGGGAGTTAGGTGGAGGGGATAGGAGGAGGGAAGGGAGTGGGAAGTGGGATTGGTTTGTAAAATGAAAAAAGATAGTTTGTTTTCTTTTGAAAAAAATAAAAAAAACACCATGGTGTCATAGATCTAAGTGGACGGTTTCCATCAAATACCTCCCTTCAGAATTCTGGGAACTTCTCAGAAGAGGAGGCATAAGGAGTGTAATAGCCAAAGGGAATGGAGGACACCAGGAGACCAATGGTCTCTAAATCAACTGAGCAAAGCTCATATGAATTCACAGAGACTGAAGCAACAAACAGGGCCTGTATAGGTTTACACCAGGTCCTGTACATATATATATTATAGTTTTCAGTTCAGTATTTTTAAGGGACTCCTGAGTGTGTGAAGGAGTGTGTCTCTGAATCCCATGCCTTCTCTTGGGCTCTCTTCCTTATTGTTGCCTTTTCCAACTTTGACGTGGTGGTTTTTATTTTTTCTTATTCTATTTTATGTTGTTATGCTTGTTGTCATCTCTCAGAAGCCTGCTCTTTTCTAATGAGACAGAAGGGGGTTGGAGCTGGATGAGAGGGAGGTGGGTAGGAACTGGGAAGAGTAGAGGGATGGGAAACTGTAACCAGAATATATTATATGAGAAAAGTATCTATTTTTCATTAAAAGAGGAAAATAGATAAAAATGTGGTCTCATTCTTGTATCTGTAGGATAACTGTTAGGAAAACAGAAACTGATAGATAATATATATATATGAATATATATATATATACATATATATTCTCTAGATGACACGTAAGAGAGATTATCATGCTGTTCATACATTTTCATGATGGTCTAGGCCAGTGGTCCTCAACCTCCCTCATGCTGTGACACTTTAATACAGCTGTTCATATTAAGTGACCCCCAAACATAAAATTAATTTGTTGCTACTGTAATTTTGTTACTGTTATGAAACATAATGTAAATTTCTCATATGCAGGGCATATGATATGCAACCCCCAGAGGGGTCACAACCCACAGGCTGAGAACCACTGGTCGTAGGGAAAAACCTCTAAGAGAGAATGCAGAGAAGATGGACAGAGGGAAGGATGCAGAGAAAGGAGGGAAGGAAGTGACCAGCTCTGGGTGCTTCTAGACTTGGCTGGTGGCTCTGCAGAGCAGAGAGCCTGAGAACTCTGAGATGCATGTGGCCGACTTTAGTTCTCGATGCCACACATATGTGATATACATTTATATTCCCAAGAAAATGGAAACTGTTATTAAATACTTTCCTCTAAAAAGATTTGCATATTCCTGATCTCACGAAGTGGTGTGATGGGAACAAGGCCTGTGCTGTTTATTACTATTGTTATTAATTTTATAAACAAGAAGACTGAAGTCCAAGATGGAGTGGAGTCTGTGTCTCTCGACTCCACGCATGTCCTCAAGCATGGAAAAGAAGAAGAAAAGGAATGATTTTTCTGCTTGGGCTCAACTTGCTGGCACACCCGTGTGAACGAGGGTGCTCACAGGGACTGAAAGCACCAGTTTTCTAAAGCTAGGGTCTGAAGACTTGAGGTCCAGCCCTACTTTTCCTACTTCCTGAATGTAAACTTCAGCTTATCTTCCTTAGAACTCAGAGTCTGAGTTGAGGTTAAAACCTTCAGTGCATTCTTAGGTTCTGTGACCATGACATTTTGTCTTGTTCCAATGCCCAATCTTTCTCTATCCATTTCATTATTATCTTGTATGAATTTTAAGGTGAGTGTTTTTTTTTCTTTTTCAATTCAAAGCTCAGTTTTAAAGGTTTCTATTTTTCAGGCTTCCTCTCAACCCAGTGACTCATCCAAGTCTATTAACTAGCTTTTGGCTGGAGTGCTTGTCCTTCCTCTAGAGCTCCCGAGGAGCAGCTGCTCCAAAGGTTCTGTATTGATGATAAATCTGACCAGAAAGCAGCCAATGGTGTTTCCATTCCCCTTCTCTTTCATGCTATGAATTCAGATAAAAATGGGATTGATAAATAGAACTTCTCCTGGCAAGTATGACTAAATCTTGCGTAAGAGACACGAGGGTCAGTGGCATCCACAAACGTCCCCATGTCCAACAGATGTTGTTTAGCTGCAGTTTGGGGTCCCTTGAGAATTGTTGACTGGTGTTCTGTGATTTGCAGATGTCTCCTTTTCCATTTTCCCCTCTCCCATTGGGAACTGATGAAGAATCACACTCATTTCATAGGCCCACTTAATTGTCAGGTAACATGCTGTTTCTCGGCTTACATCTGAGAGCATGAGAAGCTGTCCCCACACAGCCAGATGGCAGCTGGGACCGTTCACAGCAAGAGTGGGCATGTGAAGTGCTGAGTCACTGAGGGGGTCACTTAGTATTTTCCAGTTTTGTTTCTTTCAACTTTTCCCTTTCCCAATTTCCAGACTATGCTTGTTTTCCCCTTCTCCAAATCCCTCACCCCACCCAGCATTCAGCTCTACCCTCGCTCCCTGCCCATTCCGACCTGGAGTGCAGCTGCATTTCCTAACTGTTTGCACTGGGGAATCTCGGCAGTAGCTTCCTCCCCAAGGGCCACGGAAAACATCTGGGCACATTGTCTGCAAGTCACAAAAGAAGGATTTAACAAAACATTCTCAAAATAGCCAGTTTGAAGATTGTGTAGTGGCATCTAAGGCCAGTGAGCTTCTTAATTTGGTATTGAGACACCTTCTTCATTCCTTTCTCGTTAATGATAAAATTGTAATCTTTTTTGAAGAGACATTTTTCTTAGAAATTACTTATGTGACCACTATTTAAAAAAATTAATTTTAATGTTAGTTCAGAAGCAACGTTTTTAAAGGGTTAGCGGATGAGGGTTTAATAAAGAATGAAGATAATTGGGTGTCTGGTTCTGATGCTGGAAAAGATGGGTATGACCTGTGAGGACAGAAAGCGAGGACAGAGATGACTTGATAGAAACTTTGTGTGTGCAAGTTTCTAAGATGCTCGAGTCTCTAGATGGTACATAATGAGCAAAATAAAATGCAAAGTTCTATTGTTAACTATTACTCAGACTCTAAGGGCATTTCTAAGAAATGTTTTCTTCAATTGGCCTTTGTTTTTTTTTTTTTTAAAGTAAAATTGAGATCTTGGCTAATGGCATGTTTTATATTAGTTTCTAATTCCGATATCAGTAAGAAAGGATCGATTATCCAGTGATCCCAGCAGTTTAGTGAAAAAAGACGAAAGTCTCAGAACTTACTGAGCGGCAGCCCATCGCACTGGGGAAATCCACCTTGTAGTTCCCTACGTTTGTCAAGCCGAGGGTGTAGGGACTGCATCCGTGATAGGCTCCTCTGAGGGGAGAAATGTGAGAAGGAGGTCAAGTTTATTTCTTTTTGCTCCTTTCCTTGCTTCAAATGAAAAAAAAATACGAAAGATATGGGAGGAACTAGAACAATGCAAACATTCGAATCTGACGCCTTTTAAGACTCCATCGAAATTTATGGTACATTTATGGATCATTCACTGATATTTTCCACTGGTCTCACAGATCTGAAACTGTGAAAATGATTTTAGAGACTGGCAAGGACTCTTAATTTTGAATCTGTCACTCTAAAATAATGAGACTGATTTTTTTTTTAAAGCAGCGCTGCAGAGATCACAGGTTCAATCCATACTAATCTTCAAAGCACCGTAGGAAGACAAATATTTATTCCTGTGATGAAACTGCCGCTCAGTATGACCGGGGAGTGCTGTCCTCTTTCTGTGACTGCTGTGACCTCATTCAGCATATCGGAAACAGTTTCCGTTTCCTTCGAACCCAAAACACCCATTCTTAGCATAAAGTCATCCTAAAGAATTCAGATTTCTAAATCAAAATCATCCTTCAAGGAGCTCCAGATTTTATTTTCAAGAGTGATTATGAGAAAGGAGGAAGAGTAGACACCAACTTCTGCTTCAAATAGATCAGTACTTGTCTTGGGTGTGTGTTCTGGGAGGTTATTTTGGTAAAACACAATCACACTGTGTTATTACCATACTTATTTGACAGCACCATACTTATTTGAGAGCAAATGTTTCTTTAGGCTTATAAAATATATGTGTGCTTCATGTAGAATCTATAGTAGTGTGCTATTGACACAACTAGTCGAATTTAGACAAAAATTATCCTTTAATGCATTACACACAGGACAAACTTCTTCATTCCTTACTTTTTTTTTTACTATGTTATTCATATCTTTAATATAAATTTTAGAAGACTTCATAACTTTTCTGTTATTTTAAATGATAACATATTCATCAAGAATTTATAAGGCCAATTTAGATGGAATTATCTAGTCATCAGATTCACTGGACATTGGAAGAATACTGGGAAAACTGTCCTCTTCTGTGCTATAATTTAAAGATGTACATTTAGTATTGAGATAAGTCAGTGTTGCTGGGATGCTATACGATGTGATTACCTGAAAGAAATGATGTCTGTGTGATTTGAGTGTGCTCTGGCCATCACCATGGCCAGGTCATTGGCTTCTGATCCACTGTTCACCAAGAAAATGACCTGATGGGGAAAGAAAGACACATGACTTAGTATTTTTTAGGTTCCATTCAGGTCAGCTTCTGTTTCTGATCACTTCTCCCTTTTAACTACTACATAAATCTTACTGTTCTTTGAACAGCTGTTGAGTGCTAATAAAACTGGCTAAGACGTTGACTCATTTGTCAAAAGCTGTGCTTTTAGTAGCTTTAATTGATGAGCTACAAAATGGGAAGGTGGGAAGACTTTCTGAGAGGCTCGCAGTGGTCAGGGGCAGACAATATCCATAAATGAGGTCTTTTGGTTCCTGCACCTAGCTCATCCCTCTTAATTCTGAAGGCGTGGAATGAGGCAGAGCCGCAACCTGGCGACCCCAAGGGTTTAATCCTAGTTTGCGGTTGCTGTGTGACTGTGGAAACAAAATGCAGCTCTGTCTGCGCAAAACAAGGGGAAGAACTGAAGAGGTCCAGCTCCTCCAGGCGGGAACAAGGAGGCGTGCATTCATGGCTTCTCCAACTGCCCCATTTGTGCTCCGCCATGAAGATCTGGGTCTGAACAGGGATGGCCATTCCAAATTTTTTTCTAATATACATAGTATAGTAAATGGAGTATTGAGATGATATGGTAAAATAATAACTAAAGCCATGTATTGAACAGTAATCTGGGTCTTACACACACACACACACACACACACACACACACACACACACACACACACACACACACTTATATACTCATTTAATGCCTGCATTTAAATCTTGCTAACATCTTTAGATGTCAGTTCAGTGTCAACTTTAATTCACTTCAGATTTAGAAAAAAAAAATCTCATTCAGTTAAAACGTCTAAGTGCATTTTAGACAAATGTTATTTATATGGAATGGCCTCACTTTTTATAAGAGAACAAAGGAAAATAACTTTTCAGAAACAATGTGGAAGACAGAGAAGAAAATCTCTTGGCAACACTGAAGAGCATCTGGAGGACTGGAATTCCTAATAAAAGACTTCTGGAAAGATATAAGGAGGTGACCAAGGAGAGGGAACTCTGGGGGACACATGTGAACATTGGATTGTTTGATCAGCAGCTTAGAGATCCCTTTCTTCAGCGCGAGTGCTTCTAGGTATGGCTATCTGCTCACCATGGCAGACTTTCAGTGACCAGACCAAAGCCTTTGGGCTCCTAGGTTGCCATCCTTGTGAGCTGGGAGCACCGAACACTCTACCTTAAGAGGCTCAGGGAGAAGCGCTGAAAGTTTCTCTGCGTATTCGTGCATTGGAGGGTGGAAGAAGACAGAGCTTGTATGCCACAGGCGTCCCATCTGCTTTTGTGCCACTGCAGTTACCTTCCTGGAGAAACACACAACCAGTCAAGCGTACACCACCAGCAGGCTTGGCCTCTCCTCTGGGTCATTGAACGTGGACCCTTGGCTGCTTCTTCAACAGTTTCAGGAGGCAGGATTTACTGAAGCAGTGATCCGTGGTGATGAGAGTTTTGCAATGTTGAAGAGTCATTCTTTAAAGAATTAGTCCAGCCTTTCATATCAGAAGGCTCATAATGAAGGCAAGTAGCAACTAAAGGCAGGTAACCATGTGGGGCCCAAATAAGAAGGCTTTGGGAAGATAGGGAAAGATGTTGAACTTGATAGGGGCTGGTGTTCGATTCACAATTCTGTTTACTATTAATATCTGCTACACCTAAAAATTAACCCAGTGGTTGAATAATTTGAGAAATACCAGACTAAACAAATTCCTCTACTATGGACCTTGCTAGAGCCTTTGCTTGGCATACGGCTGTTCTCGAAGAAGGAAAGGGGGAGACGTCATAGGGTGTCCTATTCTTATCTTTTCCCGGAACTTTTTCCAAGGAACAACTCCCATGGTTATCATTCCACAAATCTCACTTAAGAAAATTCTAAAGTGTACCTTTTGAAGAGATGAGATCTCTGACAACATCATTGCTGATAGAAACAAACCAGAGAGTCACATGACACATAGAATGGAGGGGACACAGATTACTGGTGATGTGCCGGCTGGGTGGGCAAGGTGGCCTTCCTCTGGAGAGCAGAGGAAGAACTCTGAAAACACTTGTGCTAATGGGAACTGTGGGAAGAGGAAGCCCTAGGACTGGGGAGTTTTTGGTTTCGGATCTATGGCATCAGGTTGGCTGCAGGAAATGGAAAAGAGAAAAATTCAAGGGCAGCTTTGACATTCTTGCCTCAAATGCTGGACAAATTCCAGGAATAACTGAGAGATGCATCAGCTCTCCAGCAGATGGTCCACATGGGTTTCTTGAATAAGTGACTATATGAGTTAAAAAAAAATCGGCTTTGTGGAAAAGACGGAGTTAGTCTTAGCACATGTTGGAATGGGGGATTCTGCATAGAATTGAGGGATGTGGGGCATCCTTTCTGCATATATCAACTTATTGCTATAATTTGGTGAGGGGCCAAGGCTGGAGATATCAAATTTGATAAAGCTGCTGAAAATATAACAAAATAAACATGGCAGGAGGGTGTCGGTGAAGGGAATGCGGTCAGATGGTGAGAGGAAAGAAGCAGAGAGAAGAAGAGGGATAGAGATAAATACAGAACCAGTATACCCATAGTCAGGGTCATAAGAAGCTGTGCAAAGGTGAAGAGTAGGAGGAAGAGCTGTCTACTTCCAGGGACAGGGTCAGTGTTTGGAGGATTCTGCTCACACTGCTCTCTGCTTTCATGAATATTTGTACTCCATTGTAAGGGGCTTCTGAAATTTAGCTTGGATACTTTGGACTTACATCTCCCCAAAACAGAAGAGGGAAAGAGTAGGAAGTAGAGAAGAAGGGTGAGCATGGAGGCCCAAGCCATGTCTCTCCTCTGGTTAGTTGCAGGAGAGACCTCTTGGCCCTTGCTTTGATTGGGAGACCTCAACCCATTCACATGATTTTGTCTGTACTTTTTCCATAATATTTTGTATGTGTATATATGCTTATATAAGACACATACATATATTATTGTACATTGTTATATATGCATATTACTAGTATACATACATTATTATATATGTATAAAGATTAAGTTTATTCATCAAATTCTTAAGAGCAAAAGGGATGGACCCTCTACATCTTAGGAAGCACAAAAGAGGGGGAGGAAAGAGTATTAGAGCCAGAACACTGGAAGTCAGCTGTAAAGCCGCCTATCCTAGAAATGGCTGCAAAACCAAGACCAGAACAATGGCAATATTTGTTTTTCTGGAGTGCAACCGCCTCGCCCCCGGATATAAGGATACTCACGGGTGACAGTGACCAACACTAACAGTTACAATCCCAGAGAAGAAGTCCAGGTATCTGTTTCCCTCCGAATCGAAGAGCCACTCCATGTGTCCCTGGTGGAGCATCAGAGGCTTCTGGAAATATGCTGTTTCCACAGGAGAAATGTGCTGCTTATGAATCTCCCGAGCACGACTGTAGGGAAGGGTCTACAGGAAGACAAGTTAAAATTGGTTTTCTTATTCCTGGGACCTGCAGGATCAAGAGCAGATCAGTATACTAGGGCCTGGTCCCCTTCGTGACCTGAACACATGACTCGCTGCTGTATCAGCTTACAAATGGGCACATTATTCGGTATGTCCTGGGAAAATTGAAATATTTTCTGCTTAGTAGGTGACATTATCATTGTGTTCCTTTTTATTTATGATTTTCCCCCTGAAGTGTACATGGAGAGGAGAGTTGGAACTCCCATCTCTCAGTAAAAAACCTTGTTTTCAAGTTGATTTTACCATGAAAATAAAAAGCTTTGGAAATAAGTGGCTAAAGTGATGCCACTTTTGCTGCTGTAGGTTTATGAAAATTAAAAAAAACAAATGCTGATTATGGTGGCACACACCTTTATTTAATTCTAGCACTTGGGAAGCAGAGGCAGGTGGACCTCTGTGAACTCCAAGTCAGCCAGGGCTACATAGAGAGACCCTGCCTCAACCAAAACCAAAACAAACAAAAAGCTAAGTAAATGCGGTGATGATGATGTTGGCTATTGAATCCAGGGCTTTATACATGCTAGGCCAATGCTTTATCACTGAGCTTCAGACCAAAGTTTCCTTTCTCTCTCTGAACATATTTGTGTGTGTGTGTGTGTGTATGTGTGTGTGTGTGTATGTGTGTATGCAGATGCACAGGCATGTGTACTGTGTGCATAGGTAGTGTATGGGTGTGGAGGCCAACGGTAAACATTGAGTGACTTCTTCAATGCTCTTTGCCTTAGTTTTTGGAGACAGGATCTCCCACTGAACTCGGAGCTCACTGATTCTGCTAAGAAGCTAGCTGGTAGGCCTCAGGGGTCCCCATCTCTGTTTTCCCAGTTTCATTGTGATCACAAGCATCTGCTGCCATGCACAGAATTTTATGTGGTGACTGGGATCTGAATTCAGGTCCTATATTTCCCCCTCTAGAGTTTATTCACTAAGCTGTCTCCCTAGCCCACTGTGTTTTAGATAATAAAACTGCTCCGAACATCTTAGAGTTTTTTTCCCCATTGCTGTATCAGAAAATTGTCAAAAGGAACATAAGACTGGACGCAAGGAGTTCACACCTTTAATCCCAGCACCCATAGGGCAGAGAAAGATGTCCTCCGAGAGTTTAAGTCTCGTCTGGTTCACATAGGGAGTTTCAAAGTAGCCAGGACTGCATAGAGAGACACTGTCTCAAAAAACCAAATCCCAGAAAAACAAAAACACAAACACAAACACAAACAAAAGCAACTTAAGGAAAGTTTATTCGGGGTTATGGTTCAGGCTGTCATGCAGGAAAGTCATTGTGGTAGAAAATTGACAGAGCTGGTCCCATTCTACCCATAACCAAGCCGTAGAACAATGGATGCATGCGTTCAGCCAGCTTTCTCCTAAGCTCCAGGGATGTTCCCACTCACAGTTACGATGGGATTTTTCCACCACAGTTAATGTTAGAGGGATAATTCCCCCAGGCACACAAGAGTGCCATTCTCAGGTGATTTTAGACTCTATCAAGGTGACAATAGTAACCATCACGCCTATGCTTTCTTTTTGTGGAGAGCTCCCGATTGTTGACTTTAAAATTTAGGTCCAACAAATATGATGTAGAATAAAAGGACTGCTGAGTGTGTGAGAGAGAGGGAGGAAAGGAGACAGACAGAGTGGGAGAAATTGTTATTAATCTGACAACAGGAAAACAACTATACTTTTTGGTGGGGAGGACCTAAGGAAGTTCACTCTACTTGAGTGATATGAACACATCTGTGCTCTTTTTCCCTATCTCTCTCTGTGTATCATCCTGTAATAGTCCTTGTGATGGAGGAAGGTCATTGGCTAATAAAGGAACTGCATTGGCCCATTTTATTGGTTAGAACATAGGTAGGTGGAGTAAACAGAATGGAGTGCTGGGAGGAAGAGGAAGTGAGCTCAGACTTCACAGCTCTCCTCTCCGGAGCAGACGCCTCAGAGAGACGCCATGCCCCAGCTCCGACCCAGGATGGACTTAGGCTAGAATCTTCCCGGTAAGACCGGTGCTCACAGATTATTAGAGATGGGTTGATCGGGATATCAGAATTAGCCAGTAAGGGCTAGAGCTAAAGGGCCAAGCAGTGTTTAAATGAATACAGTTTGTGTGTTGTTATTTCGGGCATAAGCTGACCAGGCAGCCAGGTTGCTGGGGACGCACCGCTCCCCTTATTACTACATCCTTGCTTGTGCTTTCTGGCTCACATATGCTTAACAACTCACGTGTAGCTAGTAAATAGTGTAAGGAGGTTTCAGATACTCCCTAGAACTTTTAAAGACTAGGATAGCTAGGATAAAGCTGTTGACTTACAAAGCAGGGTTATCTGTGGGTCCTTTTTGGGCAACAACTTTGGAAGTCTTGGGAACTTCCGAGGGAGACCTTTCTTCTTTTCTGGAAACCTGAGTCTTACCTGGTATGGTTCAGGTGAGAAGTCACTTGATGGCATGCTGGGCTTTGTATGAAGAGTGAGCCTGGATCCGGATATCCAGGAAGCACCTACTGAAATGAAGTGAGTTAGGATCTCTTTGTATCAATCACTTATGGTTACCCTAATCAATTAGGCAGTTTTATATAATAAAATCACATTAATTTTGATTTTAACAGTTGGGTATCTTAATAATGGATTTTATGGGAGAAAAATGATTAAATCCAGTACAAAAAGATAAGGAAGATAAGGAAGCAGCATTTCCTCCCACAGGCCCTGTCACAAGCTTAGAGAACTCAGTTCAAGCCAACCCTACTTCTTATTGACTAAAACTGTATCATCAGATGGCAAAGCAGCCTGTGGGGGATGTCCATCCACGTTGTTTTCTAAGCTCTGAGTTGCTTACTGCCTGAAATCCATTGTGTGGTCCAGTGCCTGAAACCTGGGTGACTCTCCATACATGAAATTACATACATTTCATTCATGAAATTACAATCTCCATACATACATTGCTATTGACTATTCTAGTAGGGAACAAGCAGAAATGGCCATTAGGTGATGGGCTGTACTAATACCTGCAAACAGGTCTGTCAGACACCCCCTCTCCTGAGGAAAGGGCCACCAACCTAAGACTGTGGAAAAGGGAGAAAGGTTGAGAAGGAAGAATCATTAAATGCTTAGAGTTAGCAGAGACGTCTAGACTGGGAAGGGGTACTGAAATTCTTATGTGGAAGCTAGAGGTGTTCTGTTCACCTTGGTGTTCGAGTTCCCCATGCTAGTTAGGAGAGCAAGCATGAAACCACAAACCGTCAGCTCCCAGTCTAGAAGTCTTTCTTTGCTCACCCTTTCTTGACAGTACGGACGTTGATCTCCCCTTTAAGTGGGAAGCTACAACGCAGTTAGAGGCCATCAGAGAGCATAGTTAGAGTTTTTATAAGAACCCTTGGAAAAGAATGTTCCTCATTCGGAAGGTTCGGGGTCAGTTTTCAGGTAACTTCATAGTTGGAAAGAATAGAGGAAGTGAAGCCTCTGGCACAGCTTGAAGCTTTGAATGCGTGGAGGAGATGCTGGTGTTTGTGTGCCTGTGAAGTCAGCCTCGAGAAACTCAACGTACAATGTGTTTCTGAACGAAGCAGGGATGTAATAACAGCACGTATTTTTTTTCAAAATCCCATTCATTTTTTTTTCAGCTCCAAACAATCACTAACATCATGAATTTGCTCTTCCTTTAAAGCTAAGCTGGCTTTTGGTTACCCATGCACAAGAATGACAGGAAAAGGCAGCTTAAATTTTCTGAGAATTTCATGAAAGCTTTTCATTGTGTATCTCTGTGCTAGTCACTCTCCTGAAATGGAGAAAAAATAAGAGTGTTTCTGAGAATT
Source organism: Microtus pennsylvanicus (assembly GCF_037038515.1). Lineage (NCBI taxonomy): Eukaryota > Metazoa > Chordata > Mammalia > Rodentia > Cricetidae > Microtus > Microtus pennsylvanicus. The sequence continues at coordinate 26,894,856 of NC_134584.1, forward strand.
CAAAATCCCTTTATTCCAGCAGTCTTATGTTCTGTATCTGTAAAATTGGAGTTGCCCAATGAGGAAGCTGAGAGTTCATTGACTATGTAGATGTAAGAATTAGGAGAGAGAGAGAGAACAGGAAGAGGGATGATGGAAGAGACTTGACAAAGAAAAGCTGTGATTTTCAACAGCCAAGGTAGACTCAGTCAGCAGAGGGACGAGCGCATAAATGGTGAAGGAAGCGTTCTAAGTGAGATCCATAAACACATGAGAGAGAAAAGGAAAAAGAGACAGAGGAAGATAAGGACGTAAAGAAGTAAGGTAGAGAGGTAATCAAGCAAACTGAAGGAAGAAAAGAATTATTCTATAAGCGAATTACATAATACATAATACTCGGAAAACCCTTCTTGACACATTACCCCTGTCAAGAAGCAAGCTTCACAAGTCAAAATTAAAATCAATGGATAAAAATAAATCAAATCCCGTATTTCTTAGAAAAATGGAAATCAATATGTCTCCAGAAATACCTGCATGCATTCCTTGTGTAAAAGAGCCATTGTATTGAGTGAGCTGTGAGAGTCAGACATTGATCTAGTTTTTCATTGGTTCTAGTATATGTGTACACATATGTAAACATGTGTGTTTGTCTGTCTGTGTGTGTGTGTATGTGTGTGTGTGTGTGCATAAGACTGGGTGTGAGGAGGGTTGGGTTAAAGTTGCTGAATTCCAAGTCTTCTGTGAATTGGTGTTCTTATGAATTTGAATTTTTATGTGTCTGTTTGTTGTTTTACTTATCTGACTTTGTCTTTTTAGACTAAACACAGAAGGCAGCTCCGATTTTCACCCACTTCATCTCACACAGATGACTCCAGACATTAAATGGAATTGAATTTGGAGAAAAATGCCACACATATAATAAAGAACAACTGGGCAATTAGATTTAAGTTCCCAGTTATCTAATTTTCAGAGTTCTACAGCAGACAAATTGCTTTGTTTTCTTTCTTCAAAATTCACAATATTAAAAAGGGAAAAACTAGCTGGGTGGTGGTGGCGCACACCTTTAATCGCAGCACTCAGGAGGCAGAGGCAGGTGGATCTCTGTGAGTTCAAGGTCAGCTTGGTCTACAAAGTGAGGTCCAGGACAGACAGGGCTGGTACACAAAGAAACCTTGTCTGGAGAAACCAAAACAAACAAACAAACAAACAAACAACCAAAAAAAAAACAATCTATAGGGCAAGACAGTGAGAGAAATAAATCTTTTACAGGTATTTGAGAGTTCTCAGAGAATCCCTTTTCTCCTGAAGTCTGTTTTCAACTGAGGAGGAGTGTTTATCAGCAATCTTCACCCTTGATGTTAAGTAGAGGGTTATGAGAGCTTGGCAACGCAGAATGCACTCCGTGAGGTGTGACTCATTCAGATACAATTTGTGTCTTATTTCTGCAGAGCATCTTCTAGGTTCCTTTGTACACAAACATCCCATTTCCTGTCTGTTCTGCTATTCAGGATAGACACTGAGTTAGGAAAGGGAGATCTTTCGTTCATCCACCGATGCACTGAGGTAGTAGTGACAGACCGAGAGACTATCCGCCAAGGAAGCCTACTGCTGCTACACTGAGATCTGGAGGTGCAAGGGACCAGGGCTGGTCAGAGAAGAAAATGTTCTGTTTTATTCTTTTTCTCCCTCTCTCATTTGTTCTCTCTCCACTGGAGTGGCTGCTGTCACACTGCAGAGTGGTCTCCTTGTCCTTCTTTCACTCTCTACAGCAGGAAGACCTGGTTCTTTTCTGTTCTTTGCTACTCGATCCTCCACGAGACCGCGACACCGGTTTCTCTGCCTTGTTGTGTGTGCTGAGAGGATAACTAAGGCTAGATATGCACCTCTCACAGGCAAGGCCATTGCGAGAAGGTTCCTTCTGGCATTCACGTCTCCTGCTGGCTCAGCTTTTCTCTTTTTTCATGCCCAATTCTATTTATTACCTTCTGGGAACTGTTTCGGACTCCCTTCTGCCATAGCCTTTCAACCTAGTCTTTTGCTGAAGTAAAACAGAGGCAGTCACTGTTGATTGTGCTCATGCAAGGACTCTACTTGATTTGGGGGCTGGTGTACAGTCCTCTTTGGATGGGACTTCTCTGAGACAAGCTTACCATTCAAGTAAGGGCCCTGATAATCAGGATAACTTTACTTATTCATTTTCTTTGAGAAGTCTTTCCAGGAGTGTAATGTTGGGGGCACATTTCTCAGTGGGTAATGGACATTGTTCCTGAGCACCCTTCCTTTGTGTGAGAGAAAATGTGTCAAAAACAGCACATTGGCACACAATTTCCATCTAACCTTAAAATGATATGAAGATTGGAACCTTAATGAATAGAAAAGATGCAGCTTTAAGATATTTTCCACTCTTGCTCTTGTGACCTGCCTGAGAAAAACCCAGCCAAATTTCCAGCACAGGTGGGGGAGGTTATTTCCTCCAAAGCTCCACCTCAATTGGAGGAGATATTGGCAGTTGACAGTTGCTGAGTGAGAGAGAATTACTATTTGATTTGAGGCCTCTAGTAAGGTTTTCATGACATAATGGACGGCCACATTCCTATGTACACATGGATAACACTAACTGAATTCAGTGTTGTTAAAAACAACAAAAAATAAAAAGAGGTTTTTGGGGGAGAATGTGGTGTGGTCAACTGGGGGAGTGGGATTAAGGTAATGGTGGATGAATGTGATTAATATATATGGAATAAATGTATGGAACTTTCAAAGAACAAAAATATTAAAAAATATATCTACTCTATATTGAAAATGAATTATTTCCATAACTATATATGTATCTTTAAACCAGAATGACAATATGAATCAAGGTGGGCAAGGCTAAGTAATTTCCATGTACCAATTTCACACAATAAATACACAGATATTGTAGGAGATTTATGACTTACTTTATGGTTTTACACATCAAAAACACTTAAAACATATAACTGCTTTATTTATCCAAATGTCCCACTTTACTTTTCCATAACTGTTTTCTTTATTCTTTTATGATATTTTAGTTGTTTGTTTGTTCATTCCTGTCTCACCTGTAAGATATACAAAGATGGGCTTTGCTTGTTCATTGTGACTATGTCTGTAACACTAGAACCTACTTACTTAGTAGATACCCAAAAACTTTGAATATTTTGCACATACTACATATGCATGAAGAGTGTTCAATATATGTATAGGATGAACAAACACAAGCACACACATATGTACATGGTAAGCAAGTAGACAAAGGGACTTCAAGAGTATTTGGAAGGTTAGGGAAAGAGTAGGGATTAAAAGCTATGTGGTAAGATTTTGCTCCATAGTTTTCTTGATATAACTCTATGTAGGGTTCCAATCTGGAAATGACTATACGGTATCACCTCTCTTAAGTCAAATTGGCTAGTATCAAAAGCTAAGCAAAACAACAAACAAATGTTGTTGAAGCTGTAGGGAAGCACTGTTTTGGTCAATGGCTTAGTAGAATAAAACCAGGCAAGAAATATGAACATATTTATATATGTGAACAAATATATATATATATAAATATATTTATATATATATATATATATATATATATATATATATATATATATATATATATAGAGAGAGAGAGAGAGAGAGAGAGAGAGAGTAGGTAGAGTTAGGAGACACCATGTAGCTACCAAAGGAGAAAGATGCCAGAACATTACCGGTAAGACACAGCCTTGTGATGATACGCAGATAATATAAATGTATTGATTTAAGATGTAAAATCTACCTAGGAATATGCCTGAGCCATTGGCCAAACAGTGTTGTAATTAAAATAGTTTCTGTGTGATTATTTTGGTCTGAGCAGCTAGGAAATGCAAGTGTAGTCTCTGTTTACAAATGGTACCTAAACATTTGGCTCCCACTGAGCAGTTTCAGAGGCAGTGAATGGACCTCATCATGTTGGACTGGGCGGAGCCAAAAGGTGAAGCAGCGTTAGTCCTAGCCACACAGCTTAACATTTTAAGAAGCAGTCCTGGTCAGAAAAGGATTACAGATATACAATAAAGACAAATTCAGATGAAAGCCTTCTAAATGGATCATAGCTGTTTCAGCCAATGGCTTAGCATAATAAATCCAAGCAGAAAATCTGAACAAAGATATATAGAGTAGGCAGAGTCAAGGAGACACCATGTAGCTGTGGAAGGGGAAAGATGCCAAAACATTGCCAGTAAGCCACAGCCTTGTGGCAATACATAGATGAGTAGAAATGTGTCAATTTAAGAGCTATCTAAGAATACACCTGAGCCATTGGCCAAGCAGTGTTGTAATTAATATAGTTTCTGTGTGATTATTCAGGTCTGGGCGACTGGGAAATGAAAGTGCAGTCATCGCTTACAAGGGAAAGAGTAGGGATTAAAAGTTATGTGTCATGAGTTGGTAAGATTACTGCTCCATAATTTTCTTGATAGAACTCTCTGTAGGGTTCCAATGAATTGATTAAGACTTCCAAACAGGAACTGGAAATGACTATGTGGTATCACCTCTCTTCAGTCAAATTGACTAGTACCAAAAAGGCAAATTAAGCAAAACAATAAACAAATATTGTTGAGGCTGTAGAGAAAAGGGCATTTTTATGTAGCATTATTTGTAATGTAAATTAGTATAGCTGTTATGGTGCAAAGCATGAAGATTCCTCAGAAACTTAAAGATGAATCTACCACATGGCTTAGCTGTCCCATTTCTTGTTTTACACCTAAAGGAAACCAAACCAGTATATTTCGTGCTTAGGTTTATTGTAGCACTATTCCCTGTAGACAAGACATGGAATCAAAGAGCTGTCTAGATGGATGAACAAATAGAATGACTAAGCAAAGATAATGTGGTAAATATGCATAATAACATACTATTCCGCCATGAAAAGAGCCAAATCCTGTTATTTGCAGAAAAATTATTGGAACTGAGAGGCATCATACTAAATAACACATTAGCAAAGCAAAAAGAAAGACTTCAAATTCTTTATATATGAAAGCTAAAATAGTTTGTATCAAAGAAGAAGAGTGTACAAGAGTGATTGCTAGAGTCTGGAAGGATATAAGGAATGATAACTAAATGAGTCCCTAGGACTGATCTGAGTGTTCTGTGGGTTGCCAGAGTTTCAGAGACCTGTCATATTTTTTACAAGAACTAGAAGAGAGGAGGCGTCTTAGCTACTATTCTATTGCTATGAAGAGGCACATGACCAAGGCAACTCTTTAAAAAAAATCATTTAATTGGGGGCCTGCTTTCAGTTTCAGAGAGTTAGTCCATGATCAATCATAGCAGGAAGCAGATAGGCATGGGGCTGGGGCAGTAGCTGAGAGCTTTCTATCCTACTCCACAGGAGCAGGCAGAGAGAGTGACACTGGACCTAGCATGGGGCTTTTGAAACCTTAGAGCACACTCCTGGTGACACACCTTCTCCCGCAAGTTCACACCTTCTTGTCCTTCCCAAGCAGTTCCATTCCCTAGTGACTAAGTATTCAAATATCTGAGCCAATGGGGACCATCTTCATCCAAACTACCACAGGCTCCAGAAACAAAAACTCATAAGGAAGCGGTAATGCTAATCATCCTGACTTGATCATGACACATTAGTTACAAATACCACATTACTCCACTGTATTCTAAAAACATGCATAATTATTGTGTCAAATAAAAATGAAAAGTTTAAAAGTTACAAAAGAAAGCAAATAGGACAAAAAGCTTTCTAGGCACTGCCTCACCTGCTGCCACCCTTAACCCCGCTCCACCACCCTAAAGCTTTGGTTGGAGAAAAAGGAACTTGAAGGCATTTTCTCTCACTTTATCAGTAACTAGTAATTTCAGTGTAGTTTCCCCCGACACTGAGTTAATGTATAATTTATCCCTGTCTGAGAAGTGGAATTAAAATATTGGAAAGGGCAATGAAACTAGTATGGTATAACTTCTGAGTTTAGAGCCAGATATAGCTGGCTTTAAATGAAGTTGGCATTTACATGTTTCTGACTTTGATCATATTTCTTTTTAAAATTTGTTCTAATTTTTAGGCTTCCTTATTTTATGTGTGTTTTTTCCCTGGATGTATGTTTGTGCCCCATGTTCATATCTGGTGCTCACAGAAATCAGGATAAATGATTGGATCTCTTGAAACCTGAGTTACAGATAGTTATACGCAGCCATGGATGCTGGCAACTGAACCTGGGTCTTTTATAAAAAGAGCAACAAGTACTCTTAACTACTGAAACAACTCTTCCACTCCTGATCACATTTATAATTTATTTATTTTTGTAATTTGTCTCCTCATGTATGGGACAATACAATAGGACTCAGTTGCAAGTTTAACTGAAGATGAAAAAAAAATACTGTTTGAAGCATTAGGGCTGAATTGGGCTAGGGAAATAGCATAGTTACTAAAGTGCTTACCATGCAAGCACAAGGACTAGAATTTGAACCTCAGAACCCATATAAAAAAGTTGGGTGTTAGGGCACACACTTTTCATTGCTGGGGAAGCATAGACAGATGGATCCATGAGGCTTGTTGGTTAGCCAGCCTTAGCTTACTCAGTAAGCTCCCAACCAATAAGAAGTCCTGTCTCAAAAAACAAAACAAAATGACCACCACCAAACAAAACAAAAACAAATAAACAAGCAACAAGAAAACCCCACCAAGTTGGACATCATCTGAAGAACAACATCTACGATTGTCTACTGGCCCCCACGTATATGCACACAGATGTGCACATGCACGTATAAACAAGTGTGCACCGCCACATGCACCCGCACAAACACACACACACACATTAAAAAAAGCATCGGGTATACATTGTTTTACAAAATTGTGAGGTACGGAGGAAGTGGGAACAGAAGAGGAAAGGAGAGAAAATGGAAAGCTATGGATAAAATAAAGTTGATCATAATGCAGGAAGGAAAAGGGTCCTCTATACCATGTATAGCAGGTAGTCATAGGTTTTCATCATGGTACATAAATATGTAAACAGAAGGCTGTTTTAGCTTATGTGTTTAGAAAGGGAATCAATGAGTATGTTGTGAGGGTGGAGGGAACACATCCATGTGAAGATTATGGGTATATGGAAATAAATTATAAAGATTCCTACATCTGGCTGCCTCAGATCTCCTCAACTTTCTCGTTCCTGCTGCAGAGAGAGGAGACTATGAGCAGAAGGGGATAGTCCAGTTAGTTTAGTCCTGGCCTGGATGATTGTGGGAAAATAACTCAAGTGTGCAGTTATTTCTCTCTGTCTCTCCCTCACACTCTCCCTCCTCCCCTCTTTTCATCCCCTCTCTGTCGTGTGTGTGTGTGTGTGTGTGTGTGTGTTTGGCAACCTTACCTCCTATATGCATGAGAACACCTATGTCTTTCAAAATAATAATTTCAGCACTCTATCTATTGAATATAATACCTTATTTTGACTTATTTTCCTTTGATTTCTTCTTTATATCAAAGTAGAGATAGACAGTTTTAAAATCTGAGTTGTGTATTGCTAGATTTTATTGTTCATTAATTTCATTTCAGGACAAATGAGCATCATGATGAAATACTGACTTAAATGAAAGGCCTAGGTCAGCAAGGCTCAGAACCATCGGCAGTTACAGGCTTATTTCTAAAACCCCAAGTCATCACCCAGCTCTAAGGGTTTCGATTCTAGGCAACAGACTCCAGAGTTCAGGCTTTTCCCCTCTGTTGACCCTCTGCCAACCCATGTCCCCTGGTTTCCACTCACAGCTCGAGGATGGACACATCTGGAGGCTTCTGAGAGAGGTCTCCAGGTAGAAGGCTTTCGGCAGATTTCTCCAGGCTAGAGCCATCTTGTTCCAGGCAGGAAGCAAACTCCAAAATCTTGTGGAAGCAGGTCAGTGGGAGGAGGGGCTCTAAATGCTGGCTGACCTGCTGGACTTTGCTATTAGAAGAGGAGGAGGAGGCTTTAGCAAGGGAACTGTCGACTGGTGACTGTATGCGGACTTAGGTAAATCCCCAGAGCCAGACTGTGTTAGAAACAGTGTCTTAAATAGAAGAATGAAGAAAAGAGAAAAGAAGGGTGGTAAAGGGAACTTGGAGCAAAGGAAAGGGAAAGGAAGATAAGGGAGAGAGAAGGGGGATTGAAAAAAAAAGACAAAATAAAGTTCTCCTGGGCTCATTTTTAAACCTGTATTCCACCAGAATGAGTTCAGTAACTAGAAGGGCAATAACAGAGTTAGTTTGGCTATAAAATGTTTATATACAAAACTGGGTTGGTATCAGGAACACGTGGGCACCAAAGAAATCTGCAGGCACTCAAGTGAAGCAAGCACAAGAGAGAGCTTACATTTGCTTCAGGTGGAATGGGTCTAGTCAGACAATTGTAATCTAGATGCTAGACACAGAGCTTCAGGGTTTGGTGTTTTCCTTGCTGGGTTTCTGTGTCCAGTCTTTTCTTGCAATGCCTCTATACTTACTTCCCTTTTGAGGCAGGAATGCTCACTATATGCCACTGCACATTTTAGGCATCAAATTGCTTATTGTTAAGAGATTGTCTGAATCACAGACGAAATTGGTGGGTTTTGAGCAGTGTTAGAAGGTAGCAGAAGTGGTGTCTTGAAGGCAAGGCCTCACTCTTTTGAAGTTTGACCAGACTGAATTTGGATTATGAAGAGCTATGAGCCTAAGGGGACTAAAGGTGGTAGATTATGATTCCCATGGGAAATACCTCCCAAACAGGCCCAAGTATTTAAATTCTTGGTACTTAGCGGTGACCCTGGGGAGATTATGAAACCTTTATCTATGGAGCCTTATTACTTATGACCAAGATGATGAAGGTTGATTCTACTTCTCACCCAAGCTCTCCTGTTTGTTGGTTTGTAGCACTTAATAACCAATTATCCCATGCCCTACTGGCACAGACAAAGTTGGTCCCATCTCCATGCATGTCTTCTTCACCACGATGGACTGTACTCTCTTAGACCCGCATCAAAACAAATCCTTTCCATCCATGGTTGCTTCTGTCAGGATTTCTATCACAATGATGGGAAAGTGACAGAGTAGGGAGAAACGACCAGGATTTGTTTGAAGAGGTCAAGGATTGAGAAACTGGGGGTGTCGATACGAAAGACAGAAGGAGACGCAGCATAAAGAAATGAGGAAACTGTTTTAGTTGGCTGTACTATTCATCCCTGTATTCTACTGATCTGGGGGATCAAGTTCAGAAGAACACAATTTTAAGGGCAGTCATGGTTATATCATGAGTTCAAGACTAGTCCGGCAACTTAGTGAGGCTTGTTTCATAATTAACTATAAAAGGGGGCTTGGGATGTAGCTTGTCTGGCATATTCATGGATCTGGGTCAAACCCAGCATTACAAAAAATAAATAAATAAAAAATGGAGTAGCAGAGAAAAGATATGAACTACAAGGAAAGAGACATTCATTGTGAAAAACTGAGTATTGAATAGCTACAACAAGTCCTGGATTTGCTTAATACTTTCTGTTGTTTGAATGAGTTGGCAGTTGTGGAGTGAGTGTGATATATTTTCATAATATTTTAAATTTCTTATTCATCAGTCCTTCTACCTTCTAACTTTAAGCCCCACAAACAACTATTTAATGTATTTATAGACCTTTTGGGCATGTATACTGTTTTGGATGAATGCATTTTCATGTCACACACACACACACACACACACACACACTTGATTTTTTGAGACACTGTTTCTCTGTGAACTGTCCTGGACCTCACTTTGTAGACCAGGCTGTCCTTGAACTCACAGAGATCCTCCTGCCTTTGCCTCTGCCTCCTAAGAGCTGGGATTAAAGATACGTGCTGCCACCACCCAGCTGTGACATTTATTTTTAATATTAATCATATTATTGCTGTTAGTTGTTGTACTGAGGGTCAAACCCAGGGACTTGGAGCAGGCTACACAAAAGACCCACCACTTAGCTACTACATACTTAGCTTAAATGCATTTTTGATTTCTATATATGTACAAAGTGTGCAATATTTTTTCTTTATTTCCATTCAGGAACATACTTATGTTTCAACCAGCTGGTTATGAGACCATCTCTCCCAGGTTTCCACCGTTTAAGAGTGCGTGTCCATGTGGTTTTTAGAGCAGTACCTGCAGGAGGGGCAGCGACAAATGCGATTAACTTAGAGAGGGAAAAGAGGTGGGTTCGGTGGATTCCATCTTGCAGAAAGTGCTGTGCCGAGAATCCTCCATTCTTGTCCTCCCGCTGAGTGTTCAGGGAGAAATATGTACACAGAGAAAGCACACCGTGGTCAGCAAGAAAATCTTTATTAAAAGAGAAGATGTCCTCACGAAGGTAAGAGAGGATTAACCCGGCAGACCAAGGAGGCTGACCCGAGGGCTTTATCTGCCTTAACCTTTCTTCTTTATGCTATTTCTCTCGAATTTGTAGGTGTAGAATCTTTTCTCTTTCTCAATTGTTTTCTCAGAATTGTTTTGAACTAGATATTGTTGATTTTTTTTTCTTGAATTTTCTTCCCATTCTTGTCTGTTATATGACCCTACAAACCCAAGGTAAAGATAATCAAACTATTTTGGAGGGTATCTTCATTTCTCTTTTTAAAATGCTGACAATTTTTATTTATGTACCAAGTATGTGCAGGGCCCCGTGGAGGTCAGAAGAGGGTGCTGGATCCCTCGAAGCTGGAATTAAAGATAATTGTGTATTGTTGTTCTGTGTGGGTGCTGGGGACTGAACTCTGGTCTTCTGGAATAACAGCAAACATTCTCAATCCCTGGGCCATCTTTCTAGCCTGAGAGGGTATCTTATCATGGGAGGTGAGGCCAGAGTCTCTTACCAAGATTCAGAGGCAGGCCAGCTGCTGTGTGTGAGAACCATCTTGTGTATCTCTTTTTGGCCTTTCCCCCCACCCTCCACACTTTCCCCCCAGCTCTATTTCTTATGTATAACTGACTCCTAACAAAAAGGCAATTGATTTGGACGTATCTTTCAACAACATCAAAGAAATGACTGTTTATCCCTAGTGCCTGCAGGTAGCAATGGGACAAGGTGACGGCGACACAATTGCTATGAGTTGAAGATAAATTCTAATTTCCTGCTGGGATCCCAGCCTCTCGCTCATATGTTCTGAGGGCTGTAGGGCACATCTGTGTGATGTGGCTCATCAAGCAATGCAGGATAATACATCAGTGAGGGCAGTGGACAGACATAGAGCCTCTCTCTTCAGCTCAGAGTCTGTCATGTGTGCTGTCAGACTGTGGGCATTAGGTGTTGGTTTCCCCAGAGTCTGCCTTGTGCCTCCAGCTTTTCTGCATTATCAATTTTACCTTTGGGAACTACAGTCTCCATGACTGGAATTCTATTCTTTTGGGGGGGTATTGTACAATTTGAGGTTTTGTTAAGGCACCCAACATGAGGAACTTTCTAGAGTGGGAAGCAAAATAGTTCATTTTGAATAATCTTTGGAGAAGTGAGTGGCTATTTGTTTATTTAAAGGTGTGATTATTCCGATGATCACAAAACGTGTTTTCTTAAGCAGACAGACAAGCAAAGAGACACTCAAGCCCAGAAAAGCATGAAGGCAGTGGGAGGCAGAGAACCTCCCACTAGTCACCCCCAGTGGTTGCTTTCATCTCTGGGTCATACAGCAGGATGACCAGTCACAGTTAGAAGTTACTCTTTGAGATGGCTGATAGCAGGAAAGCGCTGATATTTCAGAAGCGACCAAAGAGAATGTTAAAAGAAAAGAGACAGAGACACAGATGGACAGAGACGGAGAAAGACACAGAGAGAAAGAGACAGAGACGTAGAGAGAGACACAGACAGATATCACCATGTGAAACAGGAAGAAACACGATGGCAGAAAGCAGAGACTGAGTTAAAAGAAAGCAAGCGAGTTGTTGAGAAAACACAATTAATATAGATCTCGTTACTGAGCACATTTACAGTCTAACCAGGCCGGTGTCCTGGAGACTGTACAGATTATTGGCACTGGGAAAATTCTGTCTTGTTCTCAGCATTTGGTCACAGTGGTGGTGGAACCCATTTTGAGAGGCTCTCATCTGAGTCTTCAGTTTCAGGAGTCAAGCATCCCTGCATTGTCCAGTTTATGGAATCGTCCAGGAAGGGCCAGGCGCCGATCCACCTTGTATTTGCTTGGAGAGCCAGTCTAATTACAGGAGAGAGACCGAGTCAGAACCATGGGAGGCTCCTTTCAGTGGGAAGTTAGTAGGAGTCACAGGGCAGACCGCTTTTCATTTCATTTTCAGTGATTCATCAATCAGCGTTGTTAACTACCAGAGCACCACAGAGGGAAATGAGTGACAGCAAGTGATTATCTATGGGAGCTGAGTTAACTAAAACTCAGAGACCCAAAGGATGGAAGATGGAAGTGTTCTATAGGCATTGGTTGCTACATCCGTATGTGGCTTCCCTGCCACAAGAGCGGTTAGATGTGGTGAAAACTTGGGATAATTGGCCAAAGACTTGTAGTTCACCCCATCTTGTTCTGAGAAACTGGATATTTGAGAGTAACTGTAGCTGCCTCTGCCCACAAACCACACCAAGATGTACAAATTCAAATGCAGAAATACAAGGATTATGATAAACAAGGTAACGTGACTCTTTGAAAGAGTAAAAAAATTCACAATAATTGATTTTAATGATAGCAAAGTGGGCAAAATTTTAGCCCCAGTGGAAAAGAATGATTGATAAGAAGCACCAACAAATTCAAAGAAGACGTAAATTAATTCCCAAACAAATGAATAGAATATGAATAAACTACTGGGAAAAACGAGGGCAATCATGCACAAGGAAGACTTCAACAAAGGACCAGAAAGTAAGAACAAACAAATTGAAGTGCCAAAAGTGAGAAGTTGGATAAACTAGATAAAAACTCAGTTAAATCTTCACCATTCCAGTGGATCAACTGGAGGGTAGACTACCAGAGCTCGAAGACAGAGAAATATAAGTATTCAGATGATAATAAAGAACATAAGGAAAGTAAAAACAGATACTGCCAGACTTCTGAGGCACCCCTAAAATGTTAAATTTATGATTTAGAGAAAGAGAAGGAGAAGCAGGGGAGTAAGTACAAACTAAAGAAACAGGACACAATTTAAGTCATAGAAAAGAATTTCCCAGATCCTAGGAAAGAACTGCACATCTGGGTACAAGAGGCTACGAGAACCCTAGACACATGGGTTTCTATGCAACATGGTGCTGTCTTGAAGCTTTCCACAGCTTTCCCTTCTTGTGTGCTTAGTGTTTTAACTATAACACAACATAGCTCTTCTCCCATTCCTGTCCATCCTTATTTGTGGCTCTCAAAGTCTTCACAACCTTGAGACTATGGGAAAGATTGAATCTCATTAGATGAGTAGACAAGTCAACAAAGATAAGAAAGGGCCAAATACCACAAACGAGTCAGCAAATGGAAGGTATTAGTACATATCTTCCAGTTCTCACTGATGTTAATGGTATCAAGTATCCAATTAAAAGACCCAGACTAGTCTACCTGTTACCCATCCCCCCAAACACAACAAAATGATTTGATTGCTGCTTCCTATGTGCACACCTAATTGGCTAAGAAAAATACAGACTAAACGTAAAAATATAGAAAAGATATCCCCAGGCAATAGAACCTGAGAGAAAGCAGGAGAATCTGCACTCGCTTATAGCTAACAAAATCAACTTTAAAACAAAATTAGTGAGAAATGATAATGGAGGTATATATTTTATAAAGATAATGGAACAAATCTGTCAAGAGTATTAATGATTATAAACATGTACACACAAATATTCAGCAACCCAGTATTGTAAAACAATAATATTAGTTTATAAAAATTGTTACTATCAGACAATTTAAAATAAGCATAATTGACACATTAGTAATACTGCATGGTTTTAACACATTATTTTATCATCAACAGATGTGTCATTTAGAAAAGAATAAATGTAGAAACATCAGAGTAAAATGAAATTGTAGATCACATAGACTTAACAGCTAGCTAGAGAATATGACATCCAAAGATTCAGAATATATATTCTTTTCTGCATCCCATAGAAATTTATCCAAAATAGATATTTTAGTGCATAGAGCAAATTTTCTTAAATACAGTATTACATATTTGTGTTAATACTCATGCAATTTAGTAAACTACCCATAACACAGCTTTTCACACAAAGGGAAGATCTGAGCCATCTTCTCATATTTTTTAATAATACTCCATTATGTATTTTATTTAATTCTGGAAAGTGTTTTGCCACTGTCTTAGCCCATGTAGGCTTATGTGAAAGAGACCAAGTAATTTATGGAATAAAAATATGTTTCTCACTATTCTGGAGACTACAGAATGTTGGTGGAGGCTGCTCGTTCATTCCCTGCTGCCCAGACCTGAAATAATCACTCAGAAATTATTTTATTTGCAAAACTGTTTGACCAATAGCTTAAGTGTATTTCTAGCTAGCTCTCACATCTTAAATTAACCCATATCTATTATTTTATATTTTACCACAAGACTCGTGGGTTTCCTGGTAAGGTTCAAGCGCGTCTGTCTCCTGCAGTGGCTAAATGCATCTCAGTGACTCTGCCTACTTTCTTCCAGAATTCAGTTTAGTTTTCCCACCCAGCTCTATTCAAACCGATCACAGGCCAAAGAAACCTCTTTATTCATAAACCAATAAAAGCAACACATATACAGAAGGGAATCCCACATCAACAGAATCCAAGAGATTGGACCAGCAGCCTTTTGAATAGGTTAAGGTCACAGTCCTCACGTGGTTGTTTTCATGTATTTTTGCACAGAAATGGGTTAAACAGACTCCTTAGGATGTCTCTCCTAGAGGCACTAATCTCAGAAGAATGCCGTTCTCATGAGGTAACCATCTACAGACTATCACTTCATGCATGAAGATTTCAATACACAAATTTCAGGAGCGATATGAGAGCTCAGACCATGGCAGTCATTATTATTTCCAATACTCTGTTCTGTCTTTAACTACTGATATTTGAATTACAGTATGTCACACCTTTTTGAAATTATTCTGTGGTTCTTTGATGATATTATGCTCCTCCTTTTTTTTTTCTAATTACATTTTAGTTTGGGAAATTTCCATTGACACAAGCTGGCACGGACCAATTCCTTCCCTCGTTGAATGCCATTTTCTAATGTCTGTTAAAGGGACTGTTCATTTCTGCCATGGCACTCTCGACTTTTTCGATTCTCCTTTAGAGCTTCTTTCTCTCATGACAGTGCTCACATGACATTATGTGTATCCTTTCCTCATCAGAGTCTTCAACATATTCAGCATAGTTATTCAAAATCGCCTGATAATGATGATAGTTACATATCCAAGTCTGGTTCTTATGTTTGCCTTATCTTCTCAGATATTACTTTTTATCTTAGCACTTTAGCATCTTTTGTGATTTTTTTCCAAAGGAAACCTGCTGTGTGATGTATGATAATATCTGAGGTAAAAAGACCTTTAACATGAGATTTTATGTTAGCCTAGTTAGATGTAGGCTCTAAGGAATGTTTTCCACGGCTTAAGAACTAGAGAATTAGAATTTCTTAGGTATGTTTTGTTTTGATTCGTCTTTGACAGTGTCATTGCTAAGTAAGCTGACCTTAAATTCATGATCCCTTTGCCTGAGCCTCCCACGATGTTCCCAGATGTTATTGATTTTCCCTCAGAATCTTTATTTTAAAACTAGAATTTGGAGGTAGCGAGTCTTTTATAAAAAATTATCATTTATTATCTACTTAGTGTGTGTGTGGTCATATGCACATCATTCATGCGGAGACTAGAGGAAAACTTTCAGGGGTCAGGTTCTCTTCTTCTCAGGGGATCTAATTTAGGTCATCAGGCTTGGTGGCAACTGCCACCTTTTAACTATCTTTAAAGCCTGGCTATAGCTAAAGCTATAGTTGCACACGGTTGTCCTAGAATCTTATGATTAGATTTTAGTCTTTCAGTAGATGCATGACCCTGGAGTAGGACTACACAGTTCCTTTTGTGGTAGAGTAACTTAAGAAACAAAACAAAACAACACAAACAAAGCATCCTTGCCTGTTATGTTTGTCAGCTTCAGCCTAGTTTTTGAAGCTCTTTTTCTGTTACCTGTTCTCTTTCGTTGCTTCTCCCTTAACTGTGACAGAAGAGCAGGGGGTGCAGGAAAATGCCCTTCCCATATAGGACTTCAGCAAGGTCCTTCTCCCTGGAGAACAGCGTCCTGATAAATGGAAGGTGCTAAGTGCATTTCGCCTTTTTTTTTTCCAGCCAAAAGAAAAAAATGATCTAAACCTTGGCAATGGAGGATGTTCTTAAAAAAAAAGAGAGAGAAATAAAAGTTGAGGAGTCATTCTAATGGAGGCTGCCAGAGACTTTCCCTTTTCATCAGTCCATATCTGACCTCCAGAAGTTTGTCAGCATGACTGTTTCAGTGTTCCTGCTAGAGATGGGGGTCATTGGCTTCTGTGCCCGCTGAGAGCTTGTTTGCACCTGTTAGGATTCCCCTGTGTCTAAGTTTCAGGATGACAATTCTCTTTGCAACATTACTTCTCTGCTGGGTTCAAGGAAAATAATTAATTTCAGTTAGTTTAGCTTCTCACTACTGGAGTAAGAGCGACGACTTCTAAGCTTGACTACAAGACAAGTCTTGTTTAATACGTCCTTTTCCACCGTGTTTGCACACAGAATTGCACTTAATTAATTTTTCCCCCTTTGAACAAATTCTTTGAAGAAGGGTTTCTAGGTCAACACGTATGTATGTTGCAAGTGTATGCCAACAAGATAGCATCAATTTATGGTTTAACTAATCTTTCAAAAGGCCATTTTTCAAAATGTCTTTTATTTGACTTCTGTAAAGTTAAATAATATTCACTGAATCTGAAAACTGGGGGCCCGCTGCCCAACTTCAACACAAAGACTTATTCTTATTTATGAATGCCTGGCCTTAGGTTTGCTTGTTTCTAGCCTGCTTTTCTAACTTACATTATACTGTTTCTCTTTAACTACATTTTACCTCTGGCATTTTTACTTTTGTAAATTCTATATATTCTTTCTTTCCTTCTTATTCCGTGGCTGGCTTGGAGGCTGGGTGGCTGCCCCTGGCTCCTCTCTTCTTTTTCTCGCTCTTCACTCTTCTCTCGAGCTTAGATTTTTCTTCCTATGTATTCTCTCTACCTGGAAGCCCCACTTCTCCATCTTCTATTTAGCTATTGGCGACTCAGCTCTCTATTAGACCAATCAGGTATTTTAGGCAGGCAAAATAACACACTTTACAGAGTTAAACAAATGCAATATAAAATAATGCAACACATCTTTGTATCATTAAACAAATAGTCCACAGCATAAGGAAATGCAAAACATCTTAAGCTAATATTCCACAATAATACTAGTTGACTAAAAAAATGGGCAGGAATGGAGGCTCCTACATGGATTGGACAGGTAAATTGATGCGTTACTTTGGAGCTAACAATTTGTCAGTATCTAGGGAATGCTAAGGTATGCTTTTTATATCACCATCAACATTTATATCATGGATAAACTCTTCAAACTCTTTACAGTTGCATACAGCAGGTAGACCCAAAAGGTGGAAGCTGATGTATCTTAAAAATCCCAGTGATACCTGTAAGAATGACCAAGATCAAAAACACTGATGACAACTTATGCTGGAGAAGTTGTGAGGTAAAGGGAAAACCCCTGCATTGCTGGTGGGAATGCAAGCCTCTTTGGATGTCAGTGTGGCAATTTCTCAGGAAATTAGGAAACAACCTTCCTCAAGACCCAATAATACTACTTTTGGGTATATATCCAAAGAATGCTCAATCATGCCACTGTTCATAGCAACATTGTTTGTCATAGCGAGAACCTGTAAACAACCTAAATGCCCCTCAACCAAAGAATGGATAAGGAAAATGTGGTACATTTACACAATGGAGTACTACACAGCAGAAAAAAATAATGACATCTTGAATTTTGCAGGAAAATGGATGGAGCTAAAAACCAGCATTTTGAGTGAGGTAACTCAGACACAGAAAGACAATTATCACATGTACTCACTCATAGGTGGTTCTTAAACATAAAGCAAAGAAAACGAGCCCACAAATCACAATACCAGAGAACCTAGACAACAATGAGAACTCTAGAAGAGGCATACATAGATCCAATCTACATGGGAAGTAGAAAAATACAAGATCTCCTGAGTGAATTGGGAGCATGGGGACCTTGGGAGTGGGTTGAAGGGGTGGGGAGAGGAAGGGAAGGGAGCAGAGAAAAATGTAGAGCTTAATAAAAATTAATTAAAAAAGGAAAAAAAAAGGAAAAAAATCCCAGTGATAAAAAAGGTCAAAGTACATAGGGATATATGCCTATAGCCACTTTAGAAAACTCTATCTCAAGAAGCAAGGAGATGAATCTTATAAATGTAATAATCTATTAAACTTGAAGTATCGCACATATCACTTACTGAAATGTGGGCATGAGGTAAATGTAGTTTTTTAAAAGTCAAGGAGTATATATGACAACTGCAAGACTGTGGGTAACATTGAGGGAAGGAGTAAAGAATTCAGTTTCGAAGAATATATATGATAGCATCTGTGATGTTTCATTGGTTAAAAAAAAGATATGGACCATATAAGGGGAAATGCTGATATTGAGGAAATCTGATGTTCATTAATAGCTGTTCGTTATGTTTTCCTAGGAAATTTCCAGGCATTTATGAAATACTTTGTTTAATAAAAATATGGTTGAATCATAACTGAGATTTTAGATCAAGAGGTAGAGCAATTCTAGGCTAGAAAAAGTTAATACAAGAAAATGTCAGTTCTGTCACTAAGATTTTGTGGTTTCACAATGTGATTGAATATCGGATTTGGAAATTCTCTTAATGATAGTTCTTGGTTGTTTCCATGAGAAGATCCAAGGAACTTCTGGGTGCTTCCAGTAATGTTTGCATTTTCAAGACCTGAATTTGGCAAATGAATAAAGACAAGGAACATGAGGTCAGTAGAAGAAGACGTAGAACTCAGTCTATTTGAAAGAATGACTCAGAGTTGATTTGGAATAGAAGGAAAATAGGAGAAGGTGTTGAAAGATGAGTACAAATTTTGTCTTTGCAAAAACATAGATGAGTGGCCTGAGGTAAAATGTGTTAGCATGTGCCCCAATATTTTAGTGCAAGAATGCCATTTTCCTTTTTTTTTAATACCAAGCCAAGCCAAAGCCAAGTCAAACCAAACTAAACAAAAACCAAGTTCTAATAAAGATTATTAAAGAGAGAGCTTGCTTCACGTTCCATCTGTCATATAATATGTGGTGTAAGCATACAAGGAAACAACTTATTAAAATAATTTAAACTAAACACTTACCATTGCAAAAAACATTAACTCCAAAAAAAGCACTAGGAAGTGTATCATGAATTCACACAATTCAGAAGTACTACCAGCATTGTTCGTGGAAAACCAAACTACTAGAAATATCACTTATGGTTACATTCTATGTCTTAGAAGAAGCAACCACACTGTAAACATTCCCTGGAGCATTTACAACCTTTTAAAAATACATTTATAAAATTCCCATTTTTCTTCCATCCATTTATAAAGCATTTTATAAAATACTTTATAATGATGTAAAGAGCACACTTTAATATGTCTCTTCCTGGTCAAAGAAGGAGAAGAACGTTTAATGTTCCCAGTGATGGCTGGGGTTGTGCAGTATAGTGAGAGGAGCTTACCATAAAAGAATTGTAATTTTAGATGTTAAAAATTCTGAATTTCACACTATCAAGAATTGGCTGGATTTCCCTTGCACACTTTAGAGAAGCTATCACATCCATCAGGAGATTTCTCCCCCCACATTCTGTAATGTCCTTGGTGGGGGGCAGTGTTTAATGGCCTTATCTCTTGTCTTCTACACACCAAGATGGAAGTTGTGTCTTACAGTTTCTAAATAGCAGGATGGGGATTTAGACTATATTGTTGGAGGAGGACCACATGGGTTCAGATTTTAGACCTGCTTCTGGCAAGATGTGGAAATGTGAGTTCCTGATTTCTCTCAGAAAAGCACACACAATACATTCAGAAAAACATGTCACCTATTTTATGGCCTCAGGTCACTGTTAATTGTATTGTACTTAATTTTGATAACAGACACTCCAAATGTTGCAAGCTAAAAATACTCATGAGCCTTAGAATTAAAGGCAGATGGGTTCAATAGAAGCACAGAAAGTCAGTGCTTTTTTTGCCCAAGGCCAAGTTTTAGAGACTGATAGTCACCATGAGAAAGAGAATATTCATTCTCTAATAAGACGCAGTGCTAGATGATAAATAGGAACAGAAAAGACATCTCAAACATCTTACACAGTTCTGTAACACAATATGAGCGCTGGATGATTCTAGATCAGAATTCCTTGAAAGGTAAAGATTATCCATTCAAGCTTAGTCTGATGGAATTTGTTAGAAAAGAAATGTTAATAATAGTGATGAATACACTGTTCAAAGGGATTCCATTTACCCCTCGATGGGCTGGTCCTTCCTTAATTTTATCACAGTTCAATGAGCTTTTTTATTCGAGCCCCATAAATCCAGTTTCATCTTACTTTATTTCTGTCAACTTCTCCTATGACAGAAATGAGTTAAAGGAGGGGAATTTTGTCTTTTTATTGGGATGGGTGAACACAAATGGGAAAATCTGTTTTATTTAATTTGGTGAACAATTTCTTAATTATATATCATTGTGTCTTAAAAAGTCTTTAATAAAATTGTCTTAGCCATATACACCAATATTCTTCACATTCCCCCCCCTTTTTTTCAAATAAAAAAGAAGAAGGCCAAGCAAGAGAAACACATATTTATTGAGCCAGGCACTGAGCTGGGTATTTTCAATAACGACACAAATAGAAATATAATGACCATATTATTCAGGGATCACTAAGATTCTGTTCAGCAAGCATTATTTTTGGCATGCAGTAAAAATGATGTGAGAGAAATTAGCATATTTTTTTTTGTACTATTGACAATGATTTAACTGTCCATGTTGTTCGTACAAAGTGGATAGAGACAAATGGATAAATCCATGAAAACCAGGAAGCACAACGTGCAATAACCCGAGATTCACAGAGTGAAAAATGTAAGAGACAAATCATATGTGCTTAGCAGTGTACAATCCTTTAATACAAAAGAAAGAAAGCAGACACCACAGCTGTGACACACAGAAATGAGCCTTTAAAATCAGAGCAAGATTATTTCTGATAAATGGCTGACTCTTCCCATGCCATAATATATTTGATGGTTAAAAATCAAACCAAGAGGGTATTTATTTCTTGGGAGTCTGGGCAAATTAAATTACAAATTCATGATTATAGATCTTCTAGCAGCAAAAATTCTTCAAGAAAAATCACTTTAGCGACATCCACGCAATTCTGTTCATTTGCATTTCAAACAAGAAAATAGAACTAGGGGAGGCGAAGGAAATAAACACTCTACCAGCCAGGCACTGCTCTGGGTATTTCAAAAATAGTGACACAAATTATAATGGCTTTGGCCAACCACCTTGAGGTGACTCACTGATAGGGGAAAACTTGCAATCTATGATTTTTTAAAAAAATTCTGATGACTTACTGTGTGGTCTTTCTGCACTTTACTCATCAGCCAATGTCTACAAAATATCAAAATATAAAAATGGTTATTCATAAAACCTAGCATAAATCTGTAAAGTAGTGAGTTAGAAGGTTAAAAATGACAACATTAGTAACCACTTCTAATTTCCCACTTCAAGGCTGAATTTTGCTTGGCATTTTATAGGGAAAGAGCAAGAGAGAGGTAGTGGCAGCTTTGGAAACAGGGAGCCTTATGCTACAGCGGAGTCTTTTGCTTCAATATGGCTTTACACGGGGCATGATCACTCAATGGGCTGCGTCTGAATTGCTTTGGTTTGTACGAGACTCTCACATTGTTTAAAATTATTGATAGAGCACACAGAAGCAAGTCTCAAGGTGCAAAGAACACGCAGAAATGACATGAAGCAAAGCCTAAGGGTTGACACTTCACTAATTGGTGGAGTGTACTTTAAACACATTAGAAGCTCAGTCAGCTATACAATGACATACAGTATCACTTATAGACAAAGATGAAGGAAAAATCAGAACATTCACAGTTTTCAACAGAAATACATGATTGCATATACGATTACAGATTTTTAATTTTGTTTTACAGACATAGACATAAGTATACTGAAATTAGATACGGTTAGATCGTAAGTCATTAAATAATGATTTTCATTTGTATTACATGATAAATTTACAGCATGAGGATTATATATTTCAATATGGCATATACTGGTTTTGAACCACAAAAAGCAATATAGTGTAAAATAACAGATACTTAGGAGTGTCACATGAGAAATATAACAAATATTCCATCAACACCAGTCCAGAGAAAAGATGTGGTACCTTTCATTCCTAACTATAAGCAGCTTTGAAGGAAAATTATTAGGATGGGGAAGGGAGGTAGTTTTAAAAATTCAAAATACTTTCCTCAGGAATTTAGTAAAACAAATAATTTTTAGAGGTATTTTTGCTATATAGTTTTTTTTCCATTTTTGATAATGTGGTAAAAAGGCTGTCTTCCCAATTTGCAAAATGTGTACAGACAGACGAAGCCTGTATTTTTTAGTTTATCTAGGTGGGCATAAATTGACCATAACTATTAAAGTTTATGTTTGATAGTACAAAGGCTTTTGAATTTTTCTTCTCTTTTTAAATGGCAGTAGATAGATATTAATTAGTATGCCAAGATGCCCTGTGAGTCCCTTTGCTCATTGGCTGGACCATCTAGATGGGCGCCATTCTACTATACGTGGCTCAGTGCATTCTAACTTGAAATAAAAGGGAGTGGTGTGAACAGGAGAGCTGTCAGCTCATGGTCTTATGAGCTGTGTATGTCTCTCAGCAATTAACTCATAATTGCATGTAGATTTACCATTGTCAATTATATTTGAATTAATGTATACTCTCCATTTCGTGGGGTTCTGATATGTCCCGCACTTTGGAACGTCCCATCTTCTACCCTTTCCCTCCATTGGAAGCTGATACCAGGCAGAGCTCAAACCCAAAAGTACCTTCTTGGAAAATAAAAAGACCGAGGAGACAATTCCCACATGATTCATGGATGACATGTCTATTAATCATAAGAAAGGATTGTAATCCTAAGTAGAGTTTCTCATTAGATCATAAACTCTGAAGCAAAAAGTCTGTATTTTAAAGTTTCTCTTTAAGACTGTCAATACCTATTCGTCAAGATAGCTTAGATTTCTTAGATAACAAGTTATCAGGTTGAATCTTTAAGCAAGTACGTATCTAAATGAAGTATTACTTATGATCTCAGTTCAGGTTTGTGTTTGTGGGGAAATATAATAATTGGTCTATCTTCTAAAAATTTAAATTCATGTTTATGGGTAATTTTGTTTCTGTAGACCCCAAATTTACTACTCTACCTTATTAATCTTTAGGGAGAAAAACAGGTCCTGGAAAGAGGAACTGAAAAGGTTTTAGTTACACAGAATGGAAAGAAGCAGAGACGCAAGGGTTCTGGTCTACCTAACTTGGAGAAATGGATTTCCGTTTTCTGAGTATTTCTACACACAGTCTCAGGCATTCACTGCCCAGGTCGAGTGCATGTTAGTAGTGGAATCTGGGCTCTTCATCTATAGTCTTAGATTTTACATAACTCATAAAAGTTAACTGAAAGACAGACCTAGAAGGAATCTTAGAAACATCTTTTGAGGGTGTCAACCTACTTATCTAAAGAGAGGAAACCAGTGGCCGGAATCAGAAGAGACGATCATGGTCATGCAGCCTCGTTAGCAACAGTGATGCGACCTAGAGCTGAACATGGAAGGCTCAGTGACTCTCCTCACTGCATCAATGTTGTGCTTGAGCCAAAAGTCAGAAAAGAAACCCGGTTCAATGCAGTACACACAAGGCTTTCATCCATGGAAAACTGGGGATATCAATTCAAGGTTATTTCTGCTTTTCCATCTATGTGCAGAGCTTCAAAGTGCACATCTTGTCCTCTGCAGGGCTTGGCATACAACTCAGTGTCATTCAAGAAAGCATCAACGTTGTGTTTCAGAATGGAAAGTTTTGAGTCATGGGCTGGCAGCCTTATCGCCAATCACACTTAGGCAAAGTGATTGACACTATTCCTTTTAGTTCTGCGATGATTCAATTAAACTAAACACAGAAATCTCTGCACATTTTGCTGGTTAGTCTTTAGGTCATTTTGTCATCCTTTTTCTGGCTGTTCTTTTCTTTATTTCTCCATTTAGTTAAAAGAAATCCATTTAAGGTAAAATTCACTTTCCAATCAATCCACTTTTCTTCCAAAATGAAGGCTTTTTTTTTTTAAAAAAAAAAGAAAGGCACTTTGTAAAATATACAGATCTGTTTCTTTCTTGTCTGTGTTAGATTGAAGCTGCTGAAGGCAGGCCGAGTCATTTTGCAAATGATGGGACAGCAGAGGGAAGCCGAATTTAAAAAAAAATAAATGAGAAAGAAAGGATCTAGGTTTCTGTCCGGACAGACTTTCCCCTGGAGCTCAGGTCCTTCGGTGGTGCATTAACTGACAATTCACCAATCCTCTTGGATCATGTCAAGCAAAACCTCTCCCAGGTTTGAGCTTATGTATGCAGCAAGAGCTTGGCTGCTTCCCATCAGATGAGTTTACAATGAATCATTGACCTACAACTGATTACCAGAACTGGTCTCAGGCACTTAGGAGAATGTATCATCTATTAAAAATCAGTGACACAGCCGATGGCAAGTTGTGCTCATATTAAAAGTTCTTTCTATGCATTTCTTAAAAACCTATCATAGACTATTTTGCCATTTGTGTCCGAAAGTTCCATCAATCATCCACGGGATGTATTCAGTTTCCATGTACTTCATAACATGAGTTCTTATGCAGTTGCTTACAAAACGACGTATTTTTTTGTGGTTCAGAGCAAAAGTTTCTTTAATCTACATGTGCAATGGTTATTCACAAAATATGATGGTGGGAAAACAGCCAACAACCAAATACAAGAACAGAGATCTGAGGCTCTTGGCTCCACGCAGGAGTGAGCATGACTTGACACATTAAAGGTAATTTTTCTAAAGACCAGTGTCTCATTTTTGTTGTCTAATCTCTGCACACATATTTGCGCATGATCTTAAAGGCTGACCTATACCGTGGACGTGCAATGTATGAAGACAGACAGGTCCTGAGATTTGAAAGGGTGAAGAAGAAACGAGCACATCGGTGAAGGCGACTGCATCTCTAGAACTGCCTCACAACCTAAGCAAGATGCCAGCCATCGGCTCAAATTACTTAGTGAGTCACAGAGTCAAGGCTGCTGGCTATTCGTCCAATATAGTCAGGAAAACTGAAATCCAGAAGAGGCAATTGGACTTTCCAAGGCAGAGCAGGACCAGAACCCAGGTGTCTTGACTCCTAGTATTCATTCTGTCGCTCAAGCAGCTGTCTTTTAACAGAAAATATTTTATCATAAAGATTCTAATAAACAAGTAGATCTATAGATTTTCTTTTATTTCATGGACATAGATATTTGTTGGATGAGATTTGTCTGTAGACAGTCATATTTTTCATCTATGCAAAATTATATATCAGAAGCAGATTTTTAAATTTCAAACTATGAGTAGCACATGCACTATCAGTTCTATAGTGGTCATAATTTGTAAATAAACGTATATATTTATCTTCTGGAGAACAGACTATGTTGGGAAAGGCTTAGTTTGTACTGGTTTTGAAGTTTCTTTGTCAGTAGTTTTCAAGGTGAACTAGATTCGTTGGCCCTCTTGGAAGGTGTGTGCATTTTGCATGTCATTCTCTCATGTGACTTCATATAAACGTCATCATTATGTAAATCTTAAATCACTAATAGTTTTGTTCATGCTTTCTCTTTACATACAGTGTTGCTGTTTTCAAATTAAATAGACTTGCTCCATACTTTCCAAGAGAGGGGGGAAAAACCTTTCAGGGAAATAGTCGTAGAAAACACTGCTTCTCCAGATTGAGTGTGCACGTGAGTTATCTTGGCATTTAGCAAAATGCAGACTCCAATTCCATATGTCTTCGATGAGACTTGAGATGCTGAAAACAACATTTCCAAGTAGTGCCAAAGCAACTGGTCCTCAGACATTCATTATGGAGGATCCAGGGCACTGAATGAGCCTGAACAACGTTGCCAAATGCTTCTGTTGTCCACAAGATGTTTACGTATTGAGAAAATAGGCTTCAGGGGGTTGCATTTGCAGTTCAGAAAGGGTTGGCTGTATGTTCACTCTCAGGCATCAAGGAATCTCTGAGTGCAGTTTCTACCAATATGTGCTTGTTGGATGAACTTCACAAGAGGTGCAGTTCAGAGTCTCTATATCCTGTTAGTGAATGGACAGAGAATTACTTGCCAGTAGGTGAGAGAAGAGGAGAGGGGAGACAGACTGTAGCAGATGAGTCCTGGGTACTCCTAGTAAGGTGGAGCTAGAAGGTTGTGAGCCTTCTCAGGAAGCCGGGCCCTGATTCTCCGTCTCCTGACCTTTGAAGCTCTTGTTATCACTAACAGCTGCTTGATTTCCTAGAACTTCTAGCTGGACGTTCTTGACGTGAGCACAGCCTCTGCCAAGAGTTTGCGAATGCATTTATTCCAGAGAGATCTTGACTTTCGGTTTTGCTTAAAATCCTTTTGTGTTCAGAATTTCTCAGAAAAAAAAGTAAATAAAACAAAGCCAATTCTCTGTCTTGGAAACTATGCTAGCGGTCACTACTTTCCACTTTCATGGTTTATAAAAGTCACCCATAGGTGGGCAGAGCCCTATGTTCATGGGAGAAATATTTTAGGTCTAGAGTCCTAAAACCCTAATAGAGATGGCTCCTATTTAAAGTGTCCTGGAGATAAAAAAATCAGATAAATGGTACTATTTTGTACCTATTTAAATTTTTCATTCACTTCACATTCTTAAGTGGGCAAGGGGTTGGCCTGACATTTCTCTCTGACATGGTCTGCATATACTATATATACTTTAAATACTCATTATAACCTTGCAGCAGAAATGACTGCCCCCACTTGAAGACGTAAACAGCAGTACTGGGAAGTTAGAAAATAGTCTTTACTTTACCTAAGCGATAGAAAAATAGTCTTCAAAAATACAGTGCTAAACTTACGGGTTTGTATTAAAGCAAAATTGTATATACAGTAAGGCAACACTTCTACTACCACCCTGCAATAATTCCCAGTTAGATTAAAATTAGTCTTTGGGAGTCTGTTTTCTACTAAGAAAATAATAGGGTGTATAACAAATCATCTGTCCTGCTGAAATGAAGCAAGAAAAACATTTGAAAATGGTTCATCACATGAAATTCATTGGCCTTATCTTGTAAGAAAATTCTATTCCCCCAAACTATACACTCTAGAGGCCTTAGAAAGAAATAACATTTAGGCAGGATAAACCGTTTTTGACACACTCAAATTACTTTAAGAACAAAAAGGGGGGCCTGATTTCATTTGCATACAGGCAAAGGGTCAGGCAGGCATAGGGACTGTTGTAAACAATTTGGCTGGTGTCCTGGAATGTGTCCTTTCAGAAAAGGGTTATACTTGGACCATCCGAATCAAATGAAGGAGGAGTGTAAAGGCTTAGCCATCCGTTTTGAAAAGCTCTTTTATGGCCTTTTCAACATCATGTTACGCTAAGTTATTTGGACTGTTGATACGTCTACCACAAGCCAAATCTATTGCAGAGGCTATACCTGTTGGCACCATCCCTCAAGAATGGCACACAATGTGCTTTTATTTCATTGAACACATTATATATATACATATGTATGCATATATATGTACATATATATTACTAATAGCAAAGAGCAAGTCTGCGAATCACAGCATACACGATCGATTGTTCTGGAAACCAGCTGCTGAGGGGAGGAAGGTGCTGAAATGGGAGCATGTAAAGGAGTGAAGTAGTGTGTTATTTTACCCACATCCTGAAACATCTGCTAATAGACCACGATGTTCCATGACTCTGTAGTGTTACCTGAAGAGAAATCACATTTTAGCCAATGGTTCCACGAGTCTAGCTATCAGTGAAAGGAGTGCATGAAGCATGTAGGATCCAGGTAATCCAACCTGCCCAATTGGAGTCTGAAGTTGCTTGAGGTTGCAGCCAAGCTGGCCAGATCTTTCTCAGACTGATTCTGTTTGAGCGATGGTGGAGCCTTCTTGGCTGAATCCCCACACAAAGCTGTGTTCTGAGCTCGTGAATCTGGCACTAACACCAGGATGTTGTCATCCACAACCCCAGACACCTTGGCGTACTCCTTGCTGGTTTCAGGAACCCCAGGCTTCTCCATCTGGTTGTTTCCTTTCTGTTTGGGGAACAATGATAGTACTCCATCTTTGTTGACTTTGTGAATCTCCACATAATCTGGGGGTTTAGTGTAGACAATGGAGCCTTTCTCCTGGAGCAGGGGCCATGATGCGTTTTGTTTAGTTTTAGAACGGAAGCTTTTCGTCTCCTCGTGCTCCGCCACCTCTTCTTCCTCTTCAGTCTCAAGGGTTTTAGAGAATTTTAGAAGATGTTTTCCTGCTTGGTCTAGGAAAGAGGCGAGCGTGTCTACAGGACCTCCAGTGAGCTTACACACGTCAGCAGTGCTGTGATAAGGAGACCTGGTCATGTGTTGGCCTGGCAGCAAAGGCCATGTTGAAGATTTGGATACATCTGCGTGAAAATAGGGGACGCTGCTTTGGGGGTCCTGGGCGGGAGGGATATTTGCTTCAGGATTCTCTGGCTTCTCAATGATCTCAGGAATGTGGAAAGTAGGTGGGTAGGCCTGGGGCTCCTCACACTTTTCAGACAGAAGAGAATGGCTGTCATAGCTTCCGTGACCCGAGTCACTGTCGGGGTCTAGATGCGTGGGTTTCCCGCCTTGGCCTGGGTACTCTTGGGAACGGGAGGGCATTAGCTGTTCGTCCTCATTGTCATCCACCTCCAAGAACTCCACCAGCAAGTCCTCAGAGTCAGAAGTGGGGGGGAAGTCTTGGCATCCTAAGGCACTCAGGAGTTCTTCAGACTTGCCCTTCTATTGAAACACAGACACAAGGAGAGATGGCTGTTAGCTTCAGCGCTCGCCACCCTTGGCCTCACAGCTGAGCGGTATCTGAGCAGAGTAAAGGGCCTTTGCTCCTGGGGCCGCAGCCAGGCCGTATCTTGCTTAGTCTTGGAACGGAAGCTTTCCACCTCCTACTGCTCAGCAGCAGGGGCTGTGAGGAGTCTCACAGTATCCCGCCCACAGACTGCAGACATGTAGGTCAGGTCATCTACAAGTACCTTTTGGGTCCTATTCACCAAATTACGTTTCTTTAATCTTTCATGATTTTTCTTTGTCTCTAATAGTGGCTATGAACTCCACGGGAAAGTACTATATGTATGATAAACATAGAACTATGAAACCAAAGTGTCTTGTGAAACATTTGAAGTCGTAGTGTCTGTGTATACTCCTGACTGGTACTCACTGGCAGAGTAGTTGTGAGATGTGGTGGCTGGCCTCCTAATCTCCTCTACCACCTTCTGGAGTTTGGTGACAGTGGATTGGCCTTGTCTCTGGCTTCTCCTACCACCCCATTTCCTTCACTTTTCCCTCCTCTTACTATTTTCCATCTCTCCTTTCCTTTCTCTTCTGATCCATTTTTTCTATTCTTTATTTCTTTCATCTCCTACCTCCTCCTCTCTCTTCCTCCTATTCCACATTCTCTCTCTCTGTCCCTGTTTCTGTCTCTCTCTCCCTATTTTTCTCTTTCCTCATCCAGTCTCTTTTTACTTCTCCTCTTCTCCCAAGTCCTCTGGCTTAGGTCATGTGCCTAAGCCTTGGCTTTTATCCCTTACCAGGTAGATATGACTTTGCATAGGTTGCTCGCCAATTTTATAATGGGAGTAATATCATTTATCTCTCAGGGTTCTTATGAAGTTTAGAGATAAGGCAAGAAAGAATACAAACAGTATAACCATAGAGTAACCATTTATCATTAGGTCTCTGTGGCTAGCAGGTTGAGCTATGAGATAGATACTGGGTAACTTGCTTAGCTGAGACATTACTGTTGGCTTTGTAAAGGTCAATAGTAGACTGAACAGTGGGTAAGACCCCCTGAACCAGAAACCTAAACTCCTTAGCTCTAGTCCTTGTAGTTACAATCAAAGTGATTTTGAAAGACAAATCAAATTTACTTTCCACATTCTTATAAGCCTAATACGCAATCACATCAACCGGCATTTACTTTTATATACAGGTAATGGCTTTTCTCCACATTACTGTTAAGGTCAGATTGAAACTATACATTTCAACCCAGAAAGAAATGCTTTAATTCTGTCTCAAATCAGTCTAGTGTGCTTTGGGAAACACAGGCCCAGAGAGTACTGATCTACTGACCACTCAAATGAGAGCACAGGGACAATGGAAAATTCTGGCACAGTGGCTTTGTAAAGGAAATTGAAATGGAAGCTTGGACTCATGTGTAAGGGAGACGGTGGTAGTGAGCATTAGTTAAAATATCTGCTCTCTCTCTCTCTCTCTCTCTCTCTCTCTCTCTCTCTCTCTCTCTAAATTCATTATTTGAACAAAATGGTCATCTCTGTCTTCAGGAGCAGCCCTGGGTCATGTCACATGCCTCCCCATGAGTTTGGAGGCCTCCGAGCTGTCTCTCTCTGCTCTGTGACGTTTAGAATATGATGATGAACACAGTCATCCCAAACACTTCCTTCTGTTCATATACATGCTGATGAGAAGGGGCGACTGGAAAGGGATGAGGGCCAGGTTGAAGTGATGAGGACTGAGCGGGCGTATGCAAACCTAATTACCATCGAGCAGTGAGTCACGTCACTCTCTCTGTTTCTGACACTCACCTCCAGCAGATGAGTATCAAATCCTTTTATTTTTGGCCCGGGAACTGGTGGAAAGATGCAGGTCATCATGCTATAAAATAATTTGTGAGACAATGAGGACAAATGACTCATATTTCATTATAATATTTGAAAAAGATTCCCGCCCCCCTCTCCCAGTTCTCAAATAGTTGATGCTTGGGTTGAATTCTAGGGCTGTATTAAAGTAGCGGTAAAGGCCAGAGGCAGTGGTAGAGACATACACTACACCTTCGCTGGCTAATTTTGAATGCTAATTTCAAGCTACTGGCTTATTTGTTCCATTTGATTCTTTCAGTGTTAGCTGCTTTCGCCAGATTTCTACAATTTTGCAGCTCCAAACCCCTATTTTATAGAAAGAACACTAGATTAAAAAAGTATATTTTTAATATTCTTTTAAAAAACCCATTGATAAAAGATTACTTTTTTTGTACTAGAAGAAGTACTAGCACTAATGGATAAATAGGTACTTAGGCTGTCTGCTGGTTTTCGTCATCTTTCTATCGGTGTTCTTTGTCATTATTTCAGATAATAATGCCTGAGAGAAGAGTAAGGAGACAGTATAGTACCTATAGCCTTTCAAAGCTACTGCCCAGACCGTAATCAAACAGACGACAGCAGAGAGAATGGCCACAATGATCCACACGGTTGTATCTTTTAGGGTGAAGTCTAAAAAACAAACAGCCAGAGAGCTTTGATCACGTATAATATCAACATTAAAAACCAACTAGCCAACCAAAATAACCCATGCAAATTTGGGCTCAAGATTTTGTCTTCCTGCTTGTGCTTCTTGACTTGAAAAGCAATTCGTCAACAGAAGGTACATATAAGATAGATAGGAAGGTCAGATCAGAATGAATGACCAGTGAGTCCTTGGAGAACATTCTAGATTTATACCTGTAACTTTATTCTAGAAACTGATGTTTGGCAACTATGAGTCAGGCAGTAATACAGCTCTTCCAAATGTCTTTTTGTTAGGTTAAGAGATGATAATCACATATCTATCTACTTTTTTAGATAGGGCTCAAAATAGTTTCTGTATTATTAGTAGCTATTACATGCAGTTTTATTGCTATATAAACATAGGTGAAAGTATAGTCAAAACACTCACCACTGGGTATTTCAATGGAATTCTCTTGGCCCCACCTACTCCAGTATCCATGGTCTGGCTTGCAGCGAGTCTGGACAAAGTATTTTTGTCCTGGATATAAGTCAAAAACCTTAAAGTGCGTTTGCTGCCCTGTAAAATGGTTCTAAGGAAGAACAAGAGAAACAGAGGTCACCTATGACTCTTGTTATGAGAAAATAGGTGTTTCTTTCACATAAGTTAATGGGGAGTTAGACATGGCTATGCTTAGAGGATGCCTTATTTTCATTGCTCTGTTCTATCCTTTCCTTCTTGAAATTTTCTCATAAAAATTTTCTCATGAAAATAAAAAAGGTTTTCTATGTCTCTATTTGGAACTCTATTTCAGAAAGACAATTAATTGCCACCCTCCCCACTTTATTTAGTGAAAGTAAATCAGCCAACAAATTAGACGAACATATAAGAGATGATAAAATTATTAGTTTACAAATTCCAATGAAGTAATTGATTTAAAGGATTATTAGTTGGTGTAAAAACTACTTGGTGGAAGGAATCCAAATCTTCACGTATGTTGAAGTGATTATACACAAAGAAAATGTTATTTAGCAAGGAAGCCATCAGGTTTCTACCTTCCTAGTCTAGGACTCAGATTTAGTATCAATTATATGAGGTCGATCAGATGACTTGATGATGCTGATGATAAAGAATATAGTACAAAGTTCATATTACTTATAGAGCATGTTGCACTACATGTATTCCCCCTGAATCTACTCAAGCCCTGAAATCTAAAGTATGATTGCAGACAGTACAAGAGCCAAAATATTAGCTAAGTGAATATACAAAAAAGTAATAAAAGGTGAGGACTGTGGGACTTCCTTCTGAACAAGTAGTCTCCTCTTCTCACTACATCAAAAATGTCTTGGAGTAGACTTAGTTTGGATTAACCAGCTATTAAAGATATTTTTTTTTTTTAGGAAACTGAGACAGAGAGGATTAAAATATAGACTACTTTATTTTCTTTAGGAATTTTAATTACCTTTTTAAAAATGTGTGATTCTATTATTTTGACTATGTTTGCAAATGTCTCATTTTCAACATAGGGTAGAATACCATTATGCCTGTAATTGTAGCATCATCATTTTACACTGAACTATTACAAAGCATTTCCTTAAAAACACTGACCATGGGCATATTAAACTGACTCTCTTGCCTCCAGGCTCAGTATAGTTTATAGTTTATATCCAGAGGCTGTCTGAGATATTCTTGGGTGGGTAAATTTGGAACCTGTCTGGTACAAGCAATTGTCTTTGTAAGAGTTGTGAATATGAACATCTTTCAATCTCAGTAGAAGGGCGAAGGCATTGCTTGTCTAGCAGGGCTGTGTCCGCAAGGGGATGCCCACAATAACTGGGGAAATGTTCTGCTCTGTTGTGAGAGGGTTATCCCTGCCGAAGGACATGGGTCCTCCAATAAACTTCATTTGGACTCACCTCCCACTCATCTGCTCCTTCAGACTTCAATCGAATTTCATATTCCATTGTAAACCAACCAGTTTTCACATCAGTTATGTTGGGTGGGGACCATTTTATCCACAGATACGTCTTCTTATCTTTCAGCTGTCTCACTTCTAAAGTCAGGTTCCGAGGAGGCTCTGGCTCAACTGTGGATACAAAAGACATCTTTAGTTTCCCTCATGGCTTAAAGCTTCTCTTGGGCCCTACTGTTGTCTGTCACGGCTTGTATTTCTGTCCGTCCACTTTCTCTACTGCACTGAATCCTCAGAGGACATAATAAATTCCTTCTTACTCTTGACATGTGATCAGTCACGTTTGAACTTGAAAACGGGGTTTGAAAAGTAACACTCCCCCCCCCTAAAAAAAGCAATTGAGATTTTGCTTTGGCTATATTCTCCACTTTCTTTCAGCCAGGTTCATACGCATGTTCACATGTTTCCCCTAACAGCAATGTCCATGTGATAATAACTGGGACGGGAGTTACAAGGAGATGATTGGGAAAGACATTTGGAATAGTTAATTTCCCTGAGTTGGGAGCAATCATTTCCTCGAAAGCCTGCACATCTTTCTGTGCATCACCCACTCATATTTATAACTTTGCAGGTAACAAGTTTATGGATTTTTTTTTTGGATTTTTGAGACAGGATTTCTCCGTTGCTTTTGGTTCCTGTCCTGGAACTAGCTCTTGTAGACCAGGCTGGCCTCGAACTCACAGAGATCCACCTGCCTCTGCCTCCGGAGTGCTGGGATTAAAGGCATGCCCCACCACCGCCCGGCTCAAGTTTACGGATCTTTGCCTTCAGTTCATCAATTATATTTTACACTCAGAGTATACATCACTCTCTGTGGAGAGCAGACTTTTTCCTGACTGATAGTAAATGGCTAACAAGTGCCTAACTTGACATTTCGGAGAGTGTTCTCTTGAGTAACCCTCGAGCACCTTATTGTTCCATTTGTTCAGTCCCCAAATGTATACTGAATTCCCACTAGCAAAAGCTTGTCATTTCTTGAATGCATACTACATGTCATGAATTAAAACAATACTCTAACAATGAATCATCATTTAACCTCTTCCCCAAATGTCATGAACCTGTATTACTGGGCCTCTTTGGCAGGAGAGAAATGAAAAGAGGAACAATTACTGGTCCAAAGTCACATATTCAGTAATGCATGTTATTTGAAACTTAGAAGCAACTTTTATTTTGACACAATTTTTAAACAGTGTTTTCCCTGTAGGTTGCAGCAAGAATTAGCTAATGTGTATGCAACATTCTAAATGAACTAATGCCATGAATTACACAGCTTAATATAATTTTAAGATGATGGTTTTTGTTATATGTATTTTACTACAATTAAAAATAATCAAAGGAGGCACTTACTCTCAGATTTTTCCAATGATGGGCCTTGGAACTACCATCCTAAGAGTGAAACACCTAGTGGGCTCAGCTGAAGATGCAACAGCACCTGCATCAAATCCCTCTCCCCAGGGCTCTTGAAATAGCACAGAAGTGGGGGCAGGAAGAATGCAAGAGCTGGAAGATGGGGAAGTGTGCTATGAAAGGCTGTCTTTTGGCAAGACTTGGCTGCTGCACACATGAAACCACAGCTACTGTGACTTCCTATGGAGGATCTGGAGGAGATCAAATAAGTTCAAACTTCAAGCATCAAGGGGGAGGGGCCCCTGAGGCCCAATCCCTAGCTGAGGAGCGACTGGCCATTGGTGGAGGCTGGAGGAGCAAAAAGTCACTTTTCTTTGGGGGGTGAGGCTATAGCATGTTGCCCATGCCCCATTGGATGACCCCATATGACCAGTACTAATTGGACTCTGTGTGTTATTAAAAATGTAACAACAAGGTAAGCAAAAATGAGGACGTGAAGTTGGGAGGGAGACGTGTGACTATTGGAGTGGTTTGGCCTGCTTTCTATTGTTGAGTGGGATTGCTTCCATGGGGAAGGCTTGAGTAATTTCAAACCTTATTAGCTACTTCATAAATTATTATTAAACATCATTCTCCTTGTCCTATCTATTCCTCTGGGAGTCTATTTATTGTCTGTGCTAACCATAAAGGCCATTACAGCTGTGCCCAATTGCCCCACTACACAACGCTGATCATGCAAAGCAAGAAACTATCTCAAATTGACAGCCCTACTTTGTGGAGCTTTCTCCAGACAGTATAGGAGTGACCAGACCTTTGACCAGTTGCTACTTACTTCCTGTTGTTATTACTATTTTTATTAATTTTTGGGGAATACTTGAAACTAGAGCTTTTTTATTTATACCAGGCAGTGTCCTGCCATGAACCCATACCCCCATATTTTGAGTTGTCTAAAAATAACTCAAATTATAGAGAAGCAGATACACCCCCAGCAAAAAGAAAACAAATTTGAGTTGGCTATTAAAGAAGGCAACATGGTTGAAGGGAGAGGGCCAGGGGAGCTATTCATAAAGGAGGCGTACAGAGCACTCACACTGGATATAA
Organism: Microtus pennsylvanicus; assembly: GCF_037038515.1. Lineage (NCBI taxonomy): Eukaryota > Metazoa > Chordata > Mammalia > Rodentia > Cricetidae > Microtus > Microtus pennsylvanicus. The sequence continues at coordinate 26,930,877 of NC_134584.1, forward strand.
GGCACTAGGATTAGAGTTGAGGGAAAATAAGAGAACACAAAGATCCCAAGTACTAACCTTGCTGTCAAGAGTCAATACTGTTGATGTGAAATGCTCCCTCAACAAAGATGCTATAAGTTCTTGCACCTTTCTTATCTAGGATTCATCCATAAGCTGGAAAGACTCAAGCTGAGTTTGACTTTTGATATACCATACCATACCATACCATACCATACCATACCATACCATACCATACCCATCCATACTGTAACGGTAACATATTCCTCACCGCTTCCCCCTTACCTATGTAAGTCACATCCACATAAAGTGGGTCCGATGCACTGCTTCCCATTTCGTTGGTAGCATTTACCGTGATGACGTATATTTTCCATATGGAAGTATACTGCTTGCTAAAGAAACAGGAGTTGGGGCCACTGGTTTTGTAGTCTGGACATTCATGGGTAGTTTTCTCTCTGCAACAAGTAACACAGTAAGAGTGAATAAGAGAACAAGAGTCTTGTTTTTGTTCTTAAAAGATGACTATTACTGGATTTGGAGGATAAGGCACTCAAAGTACAAGAATGAAGCAGAAAAACGTAGCTTTGTGCTCTATGCAGACCAATTGGGAGGAAGGGAAAGAAGTGTGCTGTAAGAACAGTTAGAAAGATGGGGTTAGCATCTCAGTTCTCTGCTGCTCAGTCACCCTTCTTTCCTGTGGGTGTCCCTATGAACCTTGTGAATGGTCCTTCTGAGTTACCAGTGACCAAGGCACACTCACAGCAATGGTACTCCTCTTGGTCAACTTGGGCAGTTGGAACTTTTGTTAGCACACATACATATTATGGGATTATCCATGTTGCAGCTCTAGTCACACAAGCCTGTCGAGCTCCATTTAGATAAGAGGATTTAGGAGGAAACACACTGACATCAGACTACGTTAGATGGTGTCAAGCGGGCAACAGAGTGAAGTGTCTTGAGAGGAGATCTTTCAGTCTTGCAGGGCTCACTAAGTTGCTCACATTTTAACAGCTTCGACTCCATTCGTACCACACAGGTTTTGGAGGCTGCTTCAGCTCTGGGTTCTTTAAGTATTTGTGCCATGCCTCTTTGGATCCCACACAGAAGGCCAGCTTTGTGTACAATCAGTCCTAGGAAACTGGCAATGGCTGTCTCTGTCATTAATATTTTATTTTTAGGTCCAAGATACAGAAGTGTACTTTTTGCTAAACTAACAGTTCTATAGCTCATTTAAGGTTTCTAGGAGAGTCTCATTGTGAGTTCATCAGAATTATCATCTAGAGATGATCTTATTTTGCCCTCCTGGAAATGTTAAATTTAACTATGCCTTTCAGGAGACCTTGAATTTTTTTATTTTGCTGTGTTTGAAATAGGGATTTTCTATGTACAGCTCAGGCTGACTTTGAACTTGTCATCTTTCTGCATCAGCATCCAGAATGCTGGGATTACAGATGTGTGTTATCATGATTTATAGCTTTTAGATCAGCAATTTACTTTAAAAAAAACCCAAACAACCTCAAGTTCTTTTCCTTAAAGGTTGTTTATTCTCTTGGGCATGAAACACATTTGAAAACCTAATGTACCAAGGCTGCCAAAGATCACACAGCTTATATAATTCTGTTATGTTGTAAAAGTAGTGTATTAACTAAAAAAAACCCAAAACACAAACAAACAAAAACCCTCCAAATTTCATGTGGTTTATGGATGAGCAGCTAAGTTTAGCCAATCTATAGGAATGATGACTTGGTCTGTATTCTAAGTTTGGGACAGACATTTGGAAACATGGCTAATATTATAATGCTACTGTCAATGAGCATTTGAAGACTGAGTTTGAAAAAAAAAAACTTTTAGAGAACACGATGAGCTAGAGGCATTAGATTCCTTTCCTGGCCGTATGAACTGTATTGATATAAATCCAGGAAAGCATGGTATTTATAATAAGAACTAATGTAACTAGGGCCCGGAGGGTGAGCACTCTGGTGGGGTTTCATGAGGTAGAAGAGAACGTTTTACCCTTCTTTGCTGTAAGTCAGCGAGTAGTTGGTAGGAAGTCCTCCATCTGTCCCGGGATTCCACCAGCAGGTGAATGTTTCCTTGTCGGGAGACCGGCATTTGTGGATCTCAGGTTTTCCAGGTGGTGACTGTCCTAAAACAAAACCAGCCACACGCCATTCGAGTTAATACTGCGGTCCATTCAACAGCTTAACTGAGCTGCTAGTGACAGAGACAGATTATTGGCACCCTGGATGTGAGGAGGTCTTGGTGCATTGTTCAGAAAGGCTACTGCATCAGTGGCCAGCTGTGACAAACATTTCACTGCAGAGTGAGTCTGAGGGGAGAGAGATGGGTGCATAAGGAGACTATGGAGCTAGCCCTTCTCACGGAGCCTATGTAGCATTAGGATTGCCATCCGAAGCATTCTTTCCCAGAGACAGTGACCTGTGTGCACACAGTCAGTGCACTGCTCAGGAATCTGCCCTTTTCTGGCATCCTCGCAGCACTAACTGTACCTCCCTCTTCTTCTGCATTACTTATGGCCTTTGTCTGGGCATTCTGGGCTACTTCCTCTCTCCTTTGTCTTCTCCTTCTGTGCTTTCTCCTTTACCTTGATTGTGCACAGCCTTGGCCTAGTGATCTAGATTATTATATATATATATATAATAATCTAGATATATATATATTCTTTGAAACTTTTATATATGCATACAAGGTATCTTGAATATATTCATTCTTTCCCCTTCTCTCCCTAACTCTTCCTAGCTCTACCTCTAGCCCTTATCCCTACAAACTCTCACTCTCTCTCTTTCCCTAACACACACACACACACACACACACACACACACACACACACACACACACACACAGAGAGAGAGAGAGAGAGAGAGAGAGAGAGAGAGAGAGAGAGAGAGAGTCCGATCTGTACTTTTTATAAACGTATAAGTGTAAGGCTACCCACTGGAGTCTTGTTGCCATACCAGGTGGTATACACTTAAGGGAAATTGACTCTTCGGATCCCTCAGAAGCTGTCAGCTGTCAGCTGTCGGTAGTGCTTCATTTAGGGATGGAGACTCAGGAGCCCTTCCCTTCTTCGTGTTGGACTGCTGACTGGCTTGATCTTGTGCCATCTGCACACAGCCTTAGCTGCTGTGAAGTTATGAGTATAGTGGTCCTTCCAGGTCCAGAAGTCACTGTTTCCCTTCAGTCTTCCTTGACTTCTGGTATTCACAGTCTTTCCATCCCCTCCCCCCAAATGGTTCCTAAGCCGTGTGTGTGTATGTGTGTGCACATGCGTGTGCGTATGTCTGTGTGTGTGCACATGCGTGTGCGTATGTCTGTGTGTGTGCATGTGTGTCTGGGCATGTATGTGCATGTATGTGTGTGCATGCGTGTGTGCGTGCGTGTGTGTGTGTGATACCTGTGGCTGATCACTCGACAGACTAATGGTCCACCTTCCCTATCTCCTAATTCTTCCTATTCTTATTTTCTGAATCTTGATTTTTAGTCTCCTTTTGAATTTACGCCCCACCGCCTCTTTCTTGGAATCCCCCATTTTGGTTCTTTCTTTGAGTAGGTGACCTCAAACTTCCTTGCGTTTCTGTGGATCTTCAGGAATCGGGTAGTAGGCTAAGGGGTAGTAGAGCAAGGGGTAGTAGAGCGGGTGGTCCCCCTCTAAGTGGAGAGTGACCATGGTTAGATAAGGCACATCACCACTGTCAGCGCCAGAAGTGGGAAGATCTGCAGGAGGTGATGTGGCCGAGAGGATGAGAGTTTTCACCAGCTTAATCTCCAAAGCTCTTGGCAAGCTGGTCTCCAACTCTCTTGCTTGGCTGTACGTTGAAAGAGGAACAGAATAACCTTGGGAATTTGCCATGATGCTGTTGGTTTGGGAGGCCAACCATAACTCACATTATATCTACTTTTCCTATCTTTTGTCCTACATGAAGATTTAATGCTAAATTCAGGAGTAGAAAGATTTTTCTTTCAGAGGTTGGCGTTAGTAGCTCAGGGGTCTTTTATATATTTTCCCATATTTATTCAATCTTTCAGATAGGCCCTTAGGACGGGACGTTATTTAGTTCAGGAGAGCAGGTTGTGAAGATCATGGCAAAGGGATCATGGGTGAGTAAAGGGGTCTGTATACAATCTATTCAGGGAGGGGAATTTAATGGGTGTTCTAGTGTGGTGAATTGGATGGGGTCATGGAAAGAAGGCTGGCCCGTCAGTGGTGACAGAGTGTCACAGTAGTTCACAGAATTCCTGAAAAGAATCTGTGTGAGCTTTGTGTGTCTATCAGTTTGGAGGACTGCCTAGTGATGTTGGGAATCATTGCAAAAATACAAGCTTTCTTTTTCTTGTTCGTTTCTGTCATGCGTGAGGAGAAACATGTAATGTAGAGAGAAATATTCATTTAACAAAACTTCCAAACTATCAGGGCATGGTGGTGCCTGTCATTAATCCCAGTACTCAGAATCAGAAGCAGGTGGATTTCTGAGTTTGAGGCCAGCCTGCTCTACAAAGAGAGCTCTAGGATAGCCAGGGCTATACAGAGAACTCCTATCTTGAAGAAAAAAACAAGCCAATCAGACACCAAACGCTAAACAAACAAGCAAAAAGAACCAACCCCTACTGCTGCCAGTCTTCCAACTGTGGCTCAATAATGGGTCTACTTGAAGCTGGTCAGGGCCGCTGCTGATTATTTGAGTACTCAAGAGTTTCTTTTATGGGTTAGCAAGATTTTTTGCTTCTCTTCCCCTCTTTCTCTTTCTCCCCCTCTCTCCCCTCCCTCTGAGCTTATCTCTTCTACATTTTTACTTGCTATTAATAACACTTTTAGGAAACGTGAGGGAAAAAGGCAAGGTTGTGAAATTACAACCACTCAAATGTTATTTTCATGCCCCTTGAGGAAACACACTTCATGGATTATCTCAGTGAACAGACACAAGGGATATTATACAAGTCCAAGAAATGCAGAGACTTGCTTGCATAAACTCCACATCAGAAATAAGCATACACATAATGCATTGCACCCATAGGAAATATATCCAGAGAGAAATACATGCATGCAAGGGCATGATGACGGCAACATACACTGGTATGCATAACACAACAATAAACATATATGTAAATACACAGAGGTTCCTCCTTGCCGTCCACACACACACACATACACAGATAGAGAAGAATTTGTGATTAGGTACTCTACGCAGCCGGTGTGTACACAGGTGCATTCAGAAGCACTCCCCCCAGAAGTACATAGAAGTAGATGTGGAAACCTATGCAGACAATCACACACCTTCCTGTTAGCTGTGGCTTTTGTTTCTCTTATTAGCACACATAGGTTATGCCTGTTTTCCACCTTATCATGCAAACGCTTGCTAGCTCTTAGAGTTTTTCAAAGGTCTTTTCACATACATGATTTCATCTGAAGCTTGTGAGCTATCCCTATCCTCCCTCGGAGAAATCAAAAACAGAGAGGCAGACAAGTGGTTCGAATCACACAGCTAGTAACTATCCCCTGGATGGGAACTCAGTTCCCATCATCCCCCGCGCCCTTTCAGTCCACTCTCAAACGGGGAATGGGAGAGAGGAAGCACACTGATGAGATTTTGCATTAATTTTAACACAGAAATGTGGCAAACAATTTAGTAGCAGCAAATGACACAAACATTTTCATTTCTCATAACTGCATTGGAACAGATTGAGACAGCCTCTTCACCCCCCCACCCCGTCCCCCGCCACCCCTAAGCACTCCAGGCAAGGAGAGTGAGAACTGAGTCTCTTACCATTCAGAAGGCTGATGTTGAGAAAAAGTAGGATGAAAGCAAGGACAGATGTCATGTTTTCCTGCCTGTTGGCCCCTGTTTCTTGCTACAGGCAATGTATCAGAGGCTCCCTGGAAGAGAAAACATCGGGTAGCATTTGTTAAATTACAGCCCGTCAGGCACACTTTACTCTGGGTGCTGGCAACCGATTCTTGTTCCTTGCTTGATGTGACCGACAAAAACAGCGGGAAGAGAGCGTAGGAAAATGTAACATGGGATGGCTGGGTTAAGAAGCACGGATTCCCACATGCTGGCAAGGATTTCACCACAAGAGGGCGTCAGACAACAATGCAGGGAGCTCACAGGAAATCAAAACGGTGGGCTTTGGATTTGTTTTGGTTTTGTTTTCTGCACTCACCGAAGTTGTTTTGTTTCCACGCCATCGTTCAGGTAGCTAATAGCACATCACCCATTTATGTAACATAGATTGTGTGCCCCGCAAAAGAGCCATTCAAGGAGGGTTCTGGCTCCAGTATTCTGAAATACTGCCAGACTGGGAGTGGAGTGGGAGGGTCCGGGTGGAGGTTCCTGTCTAAGGTCAGGCTGAGAGGGTTCTGGAATTCTCCAGGGATATGGCTATGGCTATGAAGCAAACCTCATAATGAATTTTAGTGACCCTCCATGTGGCTTCTTTCTCCCTTCGGTAAAGCCCCATAAGAGACAATGAACTTCAGTAATAATTCAAATCTCTTGGGTTCAGAGTAATAAGTCAATTTTGAACCTGCGGGGCTTGAGAGTTTTGAGCAATTTATTATTAATATTATTATTTTTACTCTTGGAACAGTTTTCAAAGCCTCTTATGTTCCTTCCTTAAAACATTCTTATGAACTTTTTTTTTTTAAAAAAAGCTCATTAGTCTTATTAGACTTCAAACATCGCTCAGAAAACAATAGATTTGATGAGCTACGTGTAAATTTCCAGAAACACATGGTTTTAATCTCCCTTTAAATTTTATTTTTAAATCAAGGGAAGAATATCTAGGAGGCAAAGTTGCCCGTGTTAGGCCATGTGAAGAATTGCTTGATGGGTCCCTGAGGGAGCAGAATTTGTCTATTCCTCCTGGTCTGGAAAGCCCTCTATCTGTCAAACACGTATTACTCAATGGGCAACTTTTTGGAGGTGTTTTTACACCTGCCACTACTGCTTGTGGCATCACTCAGAAATAGAAATTTTAGTGACACTGGAAGGTTGGGGTGTGCTGGCACCAACAAGTTGTGCCCTTACATTGAAGACTGTGGTTCAAAGCTTTGCTGACCCATTAACGGGCCCAGCAAAGTGCTGGAGACCTTTTGCTTGCTTTGCCTGGATCCCTTACCCTCCCTAAGTAGCACATTTTCAATCCAACCCGCTTCTTTTACTTTCTTGGGGATTGTTTCTTTAAACCAAGTAGTCAAAGGCTTCTAATGGGTTTTAAATGATGCCCTCATAGTCCAGGCGCTGGGCTGAGCCATCACTTGAATTTAATTTTGTCCTTTCTGTGGCCCCGTAAGTAGATGCTGTTTACCACCTCCCACCCCATTTTAACAGATATGGAAAATGAATATAGAGAAACAGCTTAATAGGCGGCCAATCACGTGCTAACAGGAGAGCAATCTGGCAAATCCCAGAGCATCTGAGAATCATGATTTGGGGGATATCTGTGAAAAATAGCAAAATTGTCCCTTTCTACAGGACAGATGCATGAGGCAGGCACAATTGATCTGTGGAGAGAAGTGGGCCAAGACCTGGGTGAGCTGGAGCCGGAGAGCCAGGGCAGACACGAGGCTATCTCAGCGGCGGCTCTCCTGGTTAATGGTCTCCAGTATTGATCTGTCTCAGCTCCCTGTGCATCCTCATCCTGGCCCTCTTAGACACTCAGCCTGGCTTGGAAGTGGGTATTCTTCTCCCTGGCTGAAGACGTTCTATAATATCCCTTTATGGAGACTGCCTTACTCCTATGGGCATCACATAAACAACACCTGAGATCACCATGCTGAAAATCACCCATCGTGGGTGAGGCCAGAGAGCTCTGCCAGGCAGGGCTTCCCGCCTGTTTTGCAAATGAAACACTAGGACCGGAATCAGGGTAAGCAGAGGGGGGAGTGGATTTAGTTATTTGTTTGTATCTCCTCTTCTGGATCCAAGAAACTTCTAATTTAAGTTCCTCCTTTTAAAAATGCAATCAGAAACCCCTCTAGGCACATGTAAAACAACTTTCTCTTACGATTTCCTGAGACATGCTGGAATCTGGTCACACCCATGCATTTTCCAGTGCCCTAAGTCGCCTGTGCCAAGGAATTAGACATGTTCCTAACGTGTTTTGAACAATGACTTCCCAACTCATTCTCCGTCTTACACTCTCTGGCAAAGTAGCCGAGGTGTGGCAAGCGATCTTTCAGAGGGAAATAGAATGGCAAATGTTCACCCTAAGTGGGGCAATGCTAAATGTTAAGCCTGGTCAATGGTATGCAGTACTTTTGTCCTACCATAGAGCACGCCTCCTGCTGATCCACACACCAGTCTTTGTGGTGAGCAGACCCTAGCCTAGGGAGAGTTTTGGTCTTATCTCTCTGAATCAGTTCTCCACTGCAAGAAGAGCCTGGCCAAAAGCAGACATGACCTTCGTTATTAACCACGGCATTTGGGGCTGGGATACTGAGGCCTCAACTTTATATTTGGATCCAAATATTTGAAATCTAGTTAGCAAAAAGTCAGCCTTGCATACTCAGCCCAAGGATAGTCGTCTGAGGATCCACACAACACCAACTCTCTAAACGTGACAGTGGTGGAGAAGTAAAAAGTCTCCACCTATGAGCAGGTTTACGCTGAGTTCCACACTTCCATCTGCTTTGTCCATGACTGTCTGATTTGGCTTCTTCTGATTCCTCAGACTCTGCCATCTCCAGGCCCTTTTTATCAAGTTGTTCAGACTCTCCCTGTGCTCCAACCTGGTGTGGCACAAATGGCAAGGGGACTCCTTAACCCTCTTCTCCCTAGGGCTGCTTTTGTCTCAACTATGGTCTTATTTAGACCTACTCCTTCCAAAAGCCCCTCTTTATTACTGTTTTCTAGCAAGCCAACCCTCTTCCTAAGAGCCTAACAGCTGAGGTTGCAACTTAATGGTTTGTAATCTATGCAGTTCATTCTCTTGGGAAACTAGAATGACTCCCTAGATGGAAAACCAGTCAGGGTCCCATGGTCTTGGTTAGTGCTCCCACCCACATCATGGAAGGCATACCACAGGAGAGGAGGCAGTATGACCACGCAGTGTTAAATAGGCCAGATATGAACTCTCACGAGATCACCGCCTAATGTTGGCACTCATCTTTTCTCCTTAGACTTCCTCTGGGTGCACCGGTCCTCCTACTCTTTGAGATAACCAATCGCAAGTCCAAGGCCTCAGCTCTCCCATGGTGTTGGGGATTAGGAGATTCCTACAGTTTCTGCTCTATCCTGCTTTTCTGTCCCTGTGGTCTCAGCTTTCTTAACCAGAGAAATGAACCCAACAGGCCAGGTAGAGACTGTGAGGATTTTCTTTGCTTTTATAAACCCAATTCTTGATGGACAAGCCAATTCAAGACTTACTTTAAGGAGTCAACGTCAAATATTCTGCAGTACACTATCACCAAGTGAACAGATCTGTGCTACCATCTGAGTTGCAAAAGAACACAGAAAGTAGCCTGGAAATAGAACTGGTGGCTCCTCCTACTCTCTACCTACGCCAGCAGGACTTTCCTGGCTTCTATCATATGATTATTCCCGCCAACTTTATATAATAGAATTGTACCACAAGCATCGTAGGGGTGTGTGTGTCTGACTCCTGTCATCCCACGTTGTTGCATGATGTATTTTGGTTGTTGTGTGTAGTTTCACATCATTTATTTTCATTTCATTTCACTGAATGAAATACTATAATTTCTTCATTAATTCTACAGTTGGACATTTGGGTTGTTTCTGTTTTTTGGGAGGCAAACTTTAAAAATTCTTTGAGAATTTCCTATATGCATATAGCGCATTTTGATCAAATGCGCCTCCCCTCTTTTCCCTCCAATTTATCACCTATCCCCTCTGCCACGATTCCTCCTGAATTTCATGTGACTTTTTTTTTTTAAACTCACAGAATCCACTTAGTGCTGGCTGTACATGCATGCATGGTTTTGCGACAACCTGCAGGAGCACAGTCAGTTTTCTTCAGGGGTCACTAGCACTCTCTCATCCAACAGTCAGGGCCATTATTATAAATAAGGAAGCCTTGCAGACATCATAATGTTCACCCACATTGGTTCTTCACTCTACGTAGTTAGTCTGCTACCCGTCATTCCTTCTGCCCATCAACCTAATTTACCTTTCTAATACCTTTCTTGCCTACCCCCATGAAAGAAAACCTTCATGTTTCACAAACTAATACAATACACCCATCTATTAAGGTATTAAGCGACATTAGGCCTTTCGTTTGGATTCCTCTGCTCATTGGATCACCTCACCTGCCCTAGGTACTAAATGATCAGAGGCCGAAGTAACTGGGAAAGAATCCCATGTATGCCCTTTGATTCTCGGTTTGACTTTTCTTTCCAAAACAGAATGCTAGTATTTAATTTGGAAAACAAGAGACATAATCTTCTCAGGATGGGGAGAAGAACAGAAGGGATTAGCTGTTTCATACCACGATGGAGATTAACATTGTTGTTATGTATTCTGGATTTCGGAGCAATAGCCCCAGCTAGGAATAAGTACTCAGCATTTGGTTTATTAAAATGAATCCAGTGCAAAAATACACACATCATATTGTGGTAATTTATCAGCAATTAGATTTCCCAGATCTGTCTCCCTGTGCAGGGCCTACCCAAGTCAACTCCCATTTACATATGTGTTTGGTGATTTAGCTAAATCACCATGGCGGTGCTAAGGCTATTAGAAACAGTTAGGGAGATGTTTTCAAACACCCACTTCTGACTACTATGCCCTGCTTTCTTCCTGCTTCAAAAACCCAAGAGGTGCCCGAGAAGCCGATGTGCTGCATGCATGCATGTGCTATGCAAGCAGACAGCTGCATCCTATAAGAAACAGTCAAATTAGCAGGAGGGCGTGGCCCAAATGCAAGCTGGTTCAGGTTGGTACTGTGTAAGGGTAGTTTCATGGGAAGACCTGTCTTCAAAACTAGCGGGGGCAAATTACAGTTCAGTGCTGTCTGCACCTCTGCACCGGAGTCACTGTAACACCAGATGCTGACCCCTAGCTGGAGGCTTCGCTTCCAACACCAGTGACTCCAACTCTGCTTGCTCGCTCCCCAAAGTCCCAGCAGCATCTTTTCTGTGACAAAGACTTGTTTTTACTCAGCTTTTTTTTTTTTCTTAAAGGAAAGGAGAGGAACTGGGTGAGTGTTAATTCTTCCTGGCCAGGCCACAATCTGGACAGACGTTGAAAAATCCAGGTTGACCTGATTTTCAGAGGAGCCAGTTTCTCATGGAATCATCTGTCAATAAATGTCTGCAGAAATGCCATGGATTGGATATGATGTTTTGCAGCTAGCTCACTAAGCCACTCCACAGGCTCCAGTGGATTTCAAGCCAAGAGTTTCACTACTAGTGTTTGGGGGTTCTCGTTCCTACGCTGTGTCCCTAGGGATTCTGAAGATTCCTGGGCTCTCCCTAGTCACAGCTTCTGCATCTGCAGCTTCACCAGAACTAGACTGAACACATTTGGAAAGCATTTGCATCGTTACTAAACATGGCATCTTGTCATTCCTTAAATAGCACAGAATAACTGAATATACCATTTATACTATATTAGGTAGTCTAAGTAGTCGAGGGATGGTTTAAAGTATATGGGAGGATGTACATAGGTTATGTCTACATATTATGATATTTTATTCAAGAGATGTGAATATTTACTCATTGGCATCTGCAGGAGTTTGAACCTAAACCTACCTATAGCTGATTTTCCTCTTCTTTTTTTCCTCCACTCTTCCCACCCTCCTCTTACCCTCCCCTTTTGTTCTCCTCCTTTTTCCTCTCACTGCTCCTCCTCCTCCTGGAAGCACGTTTTAAACCTAGTGCCTCATATATACTAAGAAAGTTCTCCATCACTGAGTTGCTGCTCCTCTCCACTCCTCCACTTCTGTTTTGGAAGGCGCACAGATAGTCTTGCTAAGCTGACTATATTGGCCTTGAGTTTATTCTGTATCCAAGCAAGCCTTCAACTTGTAATCTTTGAGCTTTAAAACGCTTCCTCAATAGCTAAGATTTAAGGCCTTTAGCACCAAGACTGTATCTCCCCGGATACTGGAAGATGTAGCAAGAGTTAAGGACCCTTGATGGGTCCTTAACACAAGATGCTGCTAAATACATATAAGCCTCCACTACTAGATCCCACTGACAGAAGAGGAAACTGAGGTTGAAAGAGGTTACTGATTGATCACCATTACATGGGCAGGCAGCAACACAGAAACACTGAATTTAGTCTTTGGATTCTGACTCTACATCAAAAGTAAAATGTTCAGCTTTGTAATTGCCATATATAAAGACCTCATACCCATCATATTTTATTCTTACAATAGTCTTTTACAGAATCAGAGTAGCAATTATTGTTATTTTTATTACCATGCCCATCCTATCATTCTCATGTCAAAGATGAGGACACAGATGTTGAAAAGGGTAAAGGGTATACACATCAACGACCTTATCTCACAGCTGTGGTGATAAAATATGAGAGCCTTGTGTTGGACACACTGTACACCATGCACTGCTTGGTTCATTTGCTTAGCTCTGTGACAATCCTGAAGTATAGGTACTATTAATATTCTCATCTCAGAGATGAGGATGCTGAAGCCCAGAGATGTTCCATTAATTGTCTGAGATCACACAGTTAGAGAGAAAAGAGGATCTTAGTAGTTGCACTTCATACTTTCCACTTAAGCTGTTGATAGAAGACCAATAATCCTACTTTTAAGGAGCCCCATCCCAGAAACACAAAATAGTACCTGTCATGAGAGCTGGGAACAGGTAAGATGGCCTTGGATCATTGTTCCTAAATTTTCCAAGGCTGTCATCCCTCTCTTTTGTTTGTTTATATTTTTGGCTTTTGTTATTTCCTGGACAGGGTTTCTCTGTGTAAAAGCCCTGGCTGTTCTGAAACTCACTTTGTAGACCAGGCTGGCCTTGAATTCACTGTGATCTGTCTGTCTCTGCCTTCCGAGTGCTGGGATTAAAGGCATGTGACACAACCACCCAGCTGTCATCACTCTTTTTGATAATGGTCTCAGTGCTCAAGTCCACTATCCAGATCTGGCTCTAATGCTGGGTGCTGTGGGAGGCCTATGGCATTTCTTCTATAGTAGTAGATATCCTAGCAGCATTGCCTCTAGAGACTATTCTAGATACACCATCTTTTTGATGTAATATGTCTCTGGATGTGGGGCCTAGGAAAGGGCATTTCAAACATGCAATTCCATGACTGTCATTCACGCTGAAATTTGAGAGCTTTAGTTAAAGTTAAAAGAAGGGAAAGGAAGACAATGTGAAGGGTATACAGGGGTTGTCTTGTTGTCTCTTTGTGGGAAATATCACATTTAAGGCTTTGATGGAGGTCAGCTGGCGATGGGCTGATTGGATTACAGTGCCTAAATATTTTCTTATTCCCAGTCACGGTGAAACATTTATCATTATAAGACAAACTCGGGCATTATGTTGCAAAGGGACACTACTCAATCCCACAATTATCGACTCATCCATTTGAAAGGCCGTGGCTAATGAGATGTAAACCATTGTGGCTACTTCGGCTGCATCTGTCCATCCAGAAACAGTTGCAGAACATGGCTTAGATTTTCTTTGTCTAAGTCGCAGAGCTATAGGATTGTATCAGATAGTGGTTACATCCTTACAGCAATCAGAAGCCAACCCCAGAAGCATCGTGGCCAGCATTCTGCCTCTTGCCAAGTGCTTAAACAATGACTGATGCTTCAAGTCACAGAAATGTCACTGTTGTTTGTTACTATAGAAAACCTAACTACCAAGGGCCACGTAGTAGGAGGAAGACATATGCTTTACCAGATTATGTAAAGGAGAGTCTTCTTGAGAGAGACAGATTTAATTAAACACAAAACAAGCTTAGATTTTATTAAAAAATAAATTATTGCCAGTAACAAGCATATCTATTTATGTATGGCTCTTAGTTTCTAGAAACATGCTTAGAAGCAAAGGGGAAATTTTAAACAAAAATAAAAAGATTAATTACTGGGTTACTGCTTCTTTGGCTGCCTGCTTAAGATGTTTGGAGTTTTGAATCATGGCGTTTTGGATCTGAAAGGAAACCCAGGACTTGAAAGGATCTGGTCCAGTTTCACACCTACACATGAAGAGAGTGAGGTCAAGTTCTCTGCTCTTAAGACCACTGTGTGACCTTGAGTAACCCATGAATCTCCTTGAGCCTCATTGGCCTCATCTGTAAGGTGCAATGGTCATTGTAACTCTACCTCAGCCTTGTCGTGTATGGGAAGCTAGCTAATAAAGCAGCAACTGTCATGAAGTATCAAGCATCTGATGGGAAAATCTTCAGAGCCTTCAGGATGGGCTGTATCCACATTTGAGAAAGCTAGTTAAGTCCAATGAGAAATCATGGAGAATGTGTCAAAAATCTCTCTTCTTTCTACTTCCTGCTTTTCTTTACCACTTCAGTCAGGATGCTAAGAGTACGTCACAGAATAAGGAAAAGGGTCCAGCACCCATTTCAGCTGGAGTCTCCTTTCCTTTCCCTCCACAGCTTATGTTGTCTTTATTAGTCATCCTGTAGTTAGATGACTGACTCGTGGGCTCTGAAACTGGGGAGAAAAGCTACACTTTCAGTCCAGTCTTGACTTTTAAAACTTCCATATATTCTTCCCCCACCACCCCACCATCTCTGTCTGTAGGGTCCTTTCTCTCTCCTCACCCACAGGAAATGAAGCAAAGGATTTTGTGGTGGTCCTAAGAGCTCATTCAATAGAAGGGAGGCTCTTGATTTCCTCTCTGAACCCACGGAACTTCACAGGGATGAGAAGTAGTGACCTAGTTCTCAAGCTTTGGAGCTACAGGCTGAGCATTGAAAATGCCTGATTTTTGCTCAGCCTGGCTGATTTATGGATAATCTAGAGCCAGCCATCACGGCCAACTTTGGACATCAACTACTGCATTTAATCAAACAGAAGAGTTACGAGCAGATGGAAACCTCTGATGCCCGGTTTGCTGACACAGAGCCGTCTTGAACACTACCATCAAAGTCATTTTGTTCAGCTCCTGTACTGTCCAACCTGTCTCTTTGCACACATTTTAAAGGTGCCATAACACTTGCAGAAATGCTTAATTGCTTTTAATGTGTTTTTCCCCACCTTAGTAATGTTTGGGATTGAACCTAGAACCTCAGGAATTTGAGGCGAGCAGCCCACCACTGAGTTACAAACTCAGCCTGACTCACTTACAAAAAGCCACATAAACCATAATATTTTTACACTTTTCTCCCATTCTCAGATCCACAGGGAGGAAAATAACATGTACTCTTGTGCCAGGGAATTCTTTCTTCCTGTGAAGATGCTCTTCAAATTACTGTGGACTTCTCCAATACCATTTCATGTATGAGTTTGAACTCAAGGACAGACAGATTAAAGTGTACAAGATTTGGCTACAGGGAAGTTGGCTAATAGCTAAAACAAAAATTTTAGTTATTGGAAATTGAGGAAATGTTAGGGCTATCACAAACAGGCAAAAATTCAATTGCTTAGTCTTCAAATGAAACAAAATTATGGTCCTTATCCAAGTCCTTTTATATTTTGTCCATTCTTTTTTCAATGAAAACATGTCCAGGGGTAGTATATATGTCTAATTTTCTAAAACATGCCACCAATAAAAATATCATTTTAATCAATCAGATACACATGTAAAAATCACTCACTTCTTAATTAGGACAGTGAGGTCATTTGCGAACTTAACAGTTATAGTGAGACAAGACGCTGTAGTTACAGAATACTACATAGAAAAGAAGTACAGATCAAAGAAGTTTTGCTTAAACCAAACACCTAGGACTTGAGGATCCTCAGTGCCTAGATATATTCTTGTTAGCCCTCTTTTCTTCTTCTCCCCACCTCCCCATCTTTCATTGTTTTTTTTTCCCTTAAAATTTTAATTTAATAGCTAATAGCTGTTTTTTGCTACACAACCCTCTTCTAGTAAGCTTTCTATCTGTGGTTGCTTTTGTTCCATGAAGTCAGAAACCTACTATGAAAATTCAAATTTAGAAAGTTGAAGCAACTTAAACAATGACAAGGAGTTGCAAGGGAGGATAGAGGAATTTTCCACCAGCCTTGCAAATGAACAGGTTTTGTTACATCTATTTTTTTCCAAATGTCTATTTGGTTTGCTCTCTGGATCTCATACACGTTCCAGATAGTTGAGCTGCTTATCTGAGCTTTAAATAGTGGTACAAGGTAAAAGCAAGAAAACAGGCCCCATGCCCAGGAGAAGTCAGCCAAGACAAACTGGACTCCTTATTTTTCTTTTGAGAGAGAGGGGAGGAGAAGCAGAGAGAGAGATGGCTAGGGAGGTAGGAAGGTTGGGGGATATCTGAGAGGAACTAGAAGAGGGAAATAAATATCATCAAAATACATTATATGAAAACATCCAGGAAGAAATGAAAACATTTTAAAGATAAAGCATCAATTAAAAAAATCGAGCATGCTTAATACTTAAAATTTAAGTGTGACTCTCAGTTATAGAAGGATACTTCTTTGCATCTCTATATTTCTTAAGTCCTCCATGATACTGATGTTTATCAAGGAAATTGAAATTGCAGCTTCCAATTTACTAGTAGCCTCCCCAGGCCAATGAAGTAGAACAGGCCTATGCAAACATCCACACACTTTCCTTTGATAACAATGACTGGGCAAATCTCAGCAAATCATTCTTGCTCTTTGCTTTGACAGAGTAAAATGAGTGCTTGTTTGCAGAGCGTTTAACCCATGCTGCCCCTTATGGCCCCCAGTTTCTGAAACTATGAAAGGGACAATGGTTTGGGACGTCAATACTAAAAGGTTAGTCCAGTTTTCCTTCTTTCTACAAACACTCCTCTTGGGCATTTATCCACAATGATTTCCATCTGTAACCTGGCAGGCACCTAGTGTTGTTGTATCATGCTTGTCAGCTCAGTTTTAGAAATAGGAATTGATTTTAATATTATGAAACCAATGTGATTTGGGAAAAAAGGGCTGCTTTGATGATATTCTTATCTCTATCAATGGCCAATTTATTTAAAGTCAAGATATAACATCTCGGGGTGTTTTTCCTAGGTGTGTTTAAGTGGCAAGGCTTATTCATACCCGAGTGTGTGGAACAAACTTCCGAATGCCTTTTATGGTCTAAAAGATGACATTAGAATCCACATTTTTAAAAATCTGAAATTGTAGGTTCATGTGCTAGGCACATGGAGCCTTAGGGGCCCAACAAATTAATATGTGAAGAGAAGCAGGCCATGGTCACTATGTACCCTGTACAGTTCAGATGAAAGACTTCTAGCTTTAGCACCAACATTCTGAGAACATGGTAGTGTTTAACTTAGAAAGGAATGGAGGAGGAGTGTTGAAGTGTCCCAGCTTCTCATAGGTAGTCTTTGTTCTTACCCTCCACCTGTCTGGAGACTACTCAGTCCTTTGTCCCTCCAAGAATTAATAAGAACAAGGGTATTGTAGTTTAACAGGATGAGGGGTTTCCTAGTCACTACATGTCACACACTTGACCAAATTTCTTATTAAGCATCTGTCTTCTTCCTTCAACAGTTGCCATATTTGTTCCCTTTATCATCCCTCAGACCTCCCTAAGTTCCTGCCTCCTGCTACAGCTCCAAACAATTGTGTACGTAGCCTCTGCTTTCACAGCTAATTCTCCAAAGGGCCACACTGATTGGTAGCCAGGGCATACCACTGAGATCCTACTAATTCTATTGTGTAGCCTGTTAAAATAGGTCTTTGCCCACAAACATGTCTCTTTTTCTCTCCAGAAATCCAGTTACTAGAAAATGTGACATCTCCATAGTATTTTGGAGCCAGCAAAGATGGATGCACTGTTACCCAATGGAGAGGCCAGATACCTCCTCCTTCTCTGGTTCCGTTCTCATTCAGGCAGACATTCTTGGTCTTATAAAACTGGTATACATAGTAGTACTGATAATGATTTTCAACTTATCTTTCTGCAATTTCATATCCTGACAGCCCTTCAGGCAGGACTAGAAGCTTAGTGATTCAGTGTGTGTGTGTGTGTGTGTGTGTGTGTGTGTATGTATGTGTCTCATATTTAAAACAAAGCTCTCTATATGGGTACTCAATAAATGGTTCTGAAGAAATGAACTGTATTGAGTGCTTGCTGAATGTAGAAAGGGAAGATGGCAAAGATTTTGTGCTTTTAAAGAGCTATTAAGATTGCGATATTTGGCCCAGGATGGCATATCTTTTACTTGGGTGGTTCAAAAATAGATAGTAAAAGCATTGCTTGTTTTAATGGAACTTTTAGTTTTCAAAATATTTTCATATAAAATATTTTATTTTATCCCTTTTTTGCCAATCCTGGGGGATTTCAAAATGTTATCACTGAGTGTATAAATGCATTTAAACTAGTACCTTGTCTTTTGATTGGAAATTGGTTTATCTTTTCTCATAATATGTTAAAAGTCTCAAGAACATTACATACACAATGAATCAGAAAGTACACTTCAGAAATCTATCTTGAATTTATACAAAAGTGTATCCCAAATCTAAATACACAAAACATCTCTTGAATAAATAGATTCCTCCTCCCCAGTGTGATTTATAAAAACAAATTATTAGAAAACAATTAAAACACCAGAATCTAAAGGACGGCTTAATTAGATCATAGACAAGAGCGGATATTATTTTACCCTTGACATGATGGTGATTAAAATTTCAATAATTTTCTAAGGTGAAATACAGCAATAACTGGGCACATGAAATAGACAACCTGATCCTAATTCTGACATGTGCTTCTGCACAGGTGCACAGACGCTAGCCATAAATCACATTCATGCCAACACAGTGACAATGATTCCCTTTGGGAGGAAGGATTACTCTAAAGCAGGTAATCTTACAATGTAACAAAATAAGAAGTGACCACTTTTGTGATTGAGGAGACATATTTCAACAACAGGATTAACTCAACAACATCATCCTCAACAACACAGCAACAGCAATAATAACAACAAAAACCTCACCAATGAAAGCCCGGTAAACAGAGGCTACCTTAGAGACACGAGTCCCATATCCCTGGCATTAAGTTTAGCAGTGTCTTTTGACCAAACTCCACCTATCTTCTTTGTAGCTGAGCTGTGCCTGTCTCTTGGGCTATAGTGAAGGATTTCAACAGCTCTCTCACCCACTGGCTGCTCAGTCATTTTTTAAGACTCACTTCCACTTTTCCTAACTGTGTCTGAATACATTTAAAACACCCCGGGGAAACCAGCCGTTATTTGCCATTCAGCTCTGACAAGGAGATGAAAGGCAATTTTATAGCAAATGTCTTCTTCAGGCCCCTGAGAAGAGCCAGGTCATCTTATTCAGAGAAATGTAGCAAGTTCAGTCGTGCTCTTGGTCTGAGATGCTGTGTGAAAATTTTTGTCCGGCTCCTCAGCTTCTGCTAGGGCTTGTGATGCAAAGCAATAGGCACTGGAAGTCTGCAGGCTACTGATGGGAAGAACACAGGCAAGGCCAAGAATGCAGAAAATTTGCACATCTCTCCCATCTCATGATGCTCAGGACCAGTCCCAAAGTCAACCCTCCTCCCTGTACTCCCCTTAGGAGCACACCCCGTCTCTACCTCACCGAGTCACCTCCTGTCACCCCTGAACAGGGTGTTCTTTTAGGCTGACTTCTGCACTCAAACATCTGGGCTATTTATCTGTCAAGATAACTGCCTGTTTCTCTTGCTGGTTTTCCTCTTCTCCCAGTTCCATTTTGTTCAGCTCCCTTTAGAGCACTCTTAGCAGAAAAGGTACCAATCCAACCAGAGAGGTAACAGCCAAATATGGGGCTAGTTATAGGAGTAGAGCAAAAAAATACTTCCATTCCAAAGAACTTCCAAGATACATTCATTGAATGGAGATGGAAAGATGTGAAGAAAGATTCAATTGTGTGTGTGCAGGCAGGTTAGAAAACAGGTAAACTGACCCATTTTAGTGATTGTAATGCACAGCTATCCATCCATTCATTCATCATCTACCAACCCATCTATCCATCATCCATCCATCCACCCACCCACCCACCCACCCGCCATCCATCATCCATCATCCATCCATCCATCCATCCATCCACCTACCCACCATCCACCATCCATCCATCTTTTTTACTCAGGTATCTACACTTGAATCTAAGAACCAGATATAGAAATGTGATCTTGTGCAGAAAGAATTCTTCTAGTATATATATAGAGAGAGTTTCTCAAAGAGAGAGAATCCAGCAAAACACACATAAATGACAGGAGAAACAAGAACAAAGCCCTTCAGATGCCATGGACAAGAGCAGGGAGATCTGACCTGGTCAAGGAGATGAGGGTGCTTCCCCGTGGAGGGTGCCACTCAGCTGAGCATAAGCTTCCTTGTTTTATCTTTGACACAGCCCCATCCACCAAATGAGTCTGTTTTTATGCAGAGTCCAGTTAGGCATCAGGTGTCCAACCCCAGGGGATGAGGAAGTAACAGGATAAGCTAACCAAGGTCATTCTATTCATTTTTGTGTCCAAAGATTACTTTACAAATGACCATACCACTCAGTTCTAGTCATTGAGGCATAGCAGAAGTTTTTCTCTCTGCTGAAAAGAAGAGAGGGGGAAAGGAGCCCCCCTCCCTAACCCTCACCCTGACTCTGGGTCCTTGGAGCTATCACAGCCCACGAAATCAAACCTAAAGTGATTTTCCCAGAACTTCTCAGGAGAGCGCTGCATGCCCGGTGTTTAATCCACCTTTAGCCAGGCATGCTATGGCTTGCAACTCCAAGTATCCTCCCTGGGGCCATGGCACAGAAGGATGTAGAAGAGGCTTAGAGTCTGCACTTGCTCAAGCCTGGGAGAAAGTGGACTCTCCAGAGCATGGCCCATTTGCCTTGGGCATACAGCAAAGCTTGGCATAGGTATTTTAGTAGTCTAATTTTCAAATGTCGTGGCTTAGATGTGAGAGAGGTTGCTGTGGACAGAGAAGCACTGGGATTCTTCTGTAACTGAAGGAAAGGGGTGCAATGCCAGGGTGTGGGGGTCATGGAAGTCTTGAGTGAGTGTGTAAAGAGCTGGTGAAGTAGTAAGTGAATGTGTATTGTCTGACATGAGCACAGCCATGTCAAAGACCAATTCCTCAGATCCACTGGAATGAGAGACTCCACTCTCTAGGATGAGGCTCCAAGGGATGGAAAAGCTTTCTTCTGACCCAAATGCAAATACTGACAGTGTATACAAGTAGACGAACTAATTAGTGTGGACAAAACCCAGCAACACAGCTTCCGCCTCTTGGATGTTGATAACATGAGAGAGTTTGCCTTTAGAGACTTCCTACTAAGACTAGCTGCATCCCCCCTTTATGATGTCCATAATAAACACGTGTAGCTTCCAGGTTGATGTATGCAGTTGGTGCCATTCAATCAGAGTGCATAGCCCAGCTAACCCCAGATTGTCTGTATGAATGTCAGTCCTCGTCATTCTCTTGTTTTCCCCTAGTCAAATTTCTGGGCCTAAGCAATGCTGGATGTGGAAGCGAGAGCCATTGACTTACTGGGAATTTTAAATGATCATTCTATTTTTGTCACCAACTTCAATATTACATTATCTAAAGAACTTTAGATTTTATTTCCTATTGTGTTTTCTAGTCAGTGGTGGATTTAGTGTTAGAAGTCATTAGACATAAAGGCCACAGCTACTCTCTATATCTTCGTGTGCTAAAGGAAAACATAGAATCCAATCTCCCATGTAGCCAAGTATGCAAATGACTGTGATACATCACGAGTGATAGTGCATTCAAATGAGAGAATATGTCATATTTGGCTACAGGCTATTGAAAGTCAAATGGATGGAAACACTCTGGCTCAGTTTCTAGAAAAGTAAATCTGCCGTGATTAAGGGTATCTCAAGGCAGGGTATTTGGGAAAGCAGTGTTTCCCTGCTCCCTTTCCCCATGAAGATAGACAGTAGCCCTGGTGTGCACACCGACAAACACCGCTTCCCTTCTGCAGTTCTTGAGTGAAGAGTGCTTGCAAGAAGGGATCCTCTGGGAAGGACAGCCAGCTTCGGCAGTGATGCTTTTGTCTCCTCTTTTTTGTTTCTTCTCCGCTTGCAGCAGTTTGAGTAAACGAGGCAGAGTCTGCGAGGTCGAGGGAGACTCTATGCAGGGATGGAGTGAGATGCAAGCTGAGTTTGCATCTCTGGGGAGGTCCTAGACTTGGGGATGATGGACTTAGCAATTTGGATGGCCACTAAGTGACCTGTGTTAACTGACAGGTTGTAAACTATAGACAGGACAAGGGAATGTTTTCTATAGTCACCAGCCATGTTAATTTTGACTTGTTTCCTTCTCTTTCTGAGCCTTCATTTTTTTTTTTTTGTTAAAGTGCTCTGCTTCCCTCAATGAGTGTTTGTGAGGACAAGATGCTGAGATGAATGGCTTTGGCGAAAGTACTCTATTTGTCTACAAAGCGCAGTGCAGGGATAAACCACTGTTTTCATTAGTGGGCAATGACTGCTCCTCCGCTGCTGTGATTAAGGGAAAACAATTGCCCTGGAAAGCCCCTGTGTTCCTTGGACTCTTCACAGAAGCAGAAATCTCAATGGAGATGATTCTTTTTCCTTGCCTTGCTATTTTGATTTGAATAATCCCAGCTCTAAGTGGACTCTTGAATATGTCCCCAAGATCTGATGCCACCAGGGTGCTGATTTCTTTTTGGGAACTCATTGGCTCCTAAGTGTGAACCCTGCTTCAGGTCCCACTTGCCTCTGTATTGAGAAGACAATCTCTTGTTTCATCATGAGTCCACAGAATCTAAAGACCAAACAGAGGAGAAAATATGTCTGAAAGGCAGCGACAGTCACTTCTGCTTCCTGGAGCCTTGTGGTAGAGTAGCTGTACATTTCTTTATTGCATGGCACAAGTGACATCATTGCTGAAGTATTTGAAGTATTCTGATGCGTCCTTTCACTTTCCCTTTAGGAACCTATCCTGTCCCCGCCCCCCCTCTCTCTGCAGAGCCTGTTTATCTGAGCTGTCTCACTTTCCTAGAACTCTGCATTGGGATGACCAGCTTGTTCCAGTATAAACTTCTGTGATGATGGAGTAGACTAGATGGTCTCTGTCCAATAAAGTGACCACTAAGCCCATGCAGCTACTGTGAACATTTGAAATGGATTCAGTATAACTGAAGAACAGAATCTTTAATATTTGATTTCAATGGACTCAGATTTAAATTGGCATATGTGTCTGGGGGCAAGGTATTTGTTGGCCAGTGTACTCAGTTTCTCTACTACAACCGAAATCAGTCTAACCTAGGTTCCAATCCATAGCCCTCTCAGAGAAGCACAAGAAAGTCCATCTCGTAAACCAAGTACTAGGCGTAAATTAAGTTCTTAACCCTTGTAGGCAACTGTGTAGCTTTTTCTCTTTTTCCTTGTGTTGGGGATTGGACCCAATGCCTCACACATACCAAGAAAGAGCTCTACCAATGAACTACATATCTACATGCTAAGATTAGAACACAGGTTTTGAACAATACCACACTTTAGTCAAAATGGAAGCCCAAGTGGCAAGAACTGGGGAAGGGGACAGATAAGTGTGACATGTAAAAAGATAATGGGTAAAGACCTTCTGAGACACAAAGTATTTCTAATGGATGACATTTCCTCCCCAGGGCTCTGGGATGCTTCTAAACTCGTTTGTCTCTCAGGAATCTGGAAAGATTTAAGGTCACAAGTATATGGGCAGGAGCTGGGGGGAAAAAAAACTGGAATGGGAAGATCTTGGAGGATGCCAGAGTTCTTGCAAAAGGATGTAAGGTGCCAGGTAGGTTGGTGCTTTGTTCTGCCTTTCTGTGGAATGAGCACAACCATTGGGACATAACCGAAAAGCTGGAGACCAGAAAGCAGATTACAGAGCTCACAATGGGCTATGATATTTTTGTGCTGGACAAGAGTTGAAGCTCTGCTCTTAATTTGAATCTCAACCTTTCAGGGAAGTGTTCTTTTTCTTGCATTCCTTTATGAACATTGGTTTCTGGATGTTCTTTTTCTGTTGAAACTGGGCTGTGCTGCTGTGTGTCTTGGCTTGTCTTAAAACTGCTTTCAAGTTCCTGCCTGAGTTTTCACTGATACACACTGGCATCAGAATAATCTTTGCATATCAATTCCAGGTTGGGTAAAGGGTGGAGGACATGGGGCTGGGACTGATGTTATGGAAGGACAACCAGAAGGATGAAAGGGCCCCGGGGGACACTTAGAGACAAGCAAGTGGAGAGCATACCAATGCTTGTGTTTGGGGATTTGCTCTTGGGGCCTCAGTCTCTTGTTCCAACCGCAGACACATCTGTTACCAACACTTCACCTGCTTTGGACTGCTTGGAGTGGAAAATATGAATTTTAATTAAGACACTGTTCAGAATCTATGCTTTCCTGCTTAAAAATTTTATAAAGTCAGTCAGAGACTTTTTTTTTTACGTAGATATGTGGTAAGTAAATAAGTACACATGAAAGTAAAAAAGAAAAAAAGCAATTATCTGGGAAATCTTTCTGGTGTTTGCAACACAGTTCAGACTCCAGTTTTCTGGGCTTCCTTGTCCTCTTGAGGGAAAGATTATTACAGTATGTAGCATAACCTTGTTGTCTCTCAATTTGTCTATCTTTTAAATGGCACAGATCATGTGAAATCAGGGGACAGAAGCCCAGAAAGGAGGAGGAAGTGCACAGAACTCCAGCAGCACTGATTTCTCGGTCTGTACGTTTGTGGACCATCCAGGGAAGGACATTCATGTCACAGGGATCTCTTGTACCCAAAGTGTCTAGATGATTTACGGCATCCTTTTTGTAGACATTTCCTAATGTCTACTCTGTGCACTATGACTTTCAGTCCATTTAAATGAAAAGACAAAAGGTCCTGCCATGGCTGAGGTAACTTAAAGTGGTTTTTGATACAAAGATCTTGGTCTACTTAGGAGACTTCTGGCAATGTCTGAACACATTACTGTCACTATCCAGGGTGGGTCGTTTTCTCCTTCCCAGGACCTTAAGCAATGTTTTGACCCTGCTAGTTGTTAAAGCTGGGGTTGCGGTGGTGTTCTCTCTGATGTTGCCAAGTATACACCATACAGAGAGCAATCTCCGTGACCAAAACATTTGACTCAGAACGTCTTGACAAAGTTTGAGAAACCTTGGTCCAAGGGACAGGCAAGTCTTTACTAGAGTAAGGGATGGCTCTCAAGGGAGTGTCACCATGCCACTGTTGGAAGACTAGTAAACACCACGAAGTGGCTCAAAAAAAATCTCAGAAGCTTTTCACTTAGAGTGTTCCTCAGCCATTAACTTAGTCCATTTCCCATCTTCATGAGATTTTCGCTTTCCCTGGAAGGACGGGAAAGCGAGGCCTCAGAGTTACACAGGCCATCCTCTGCTTTCTTACAGTACTCCCACCTTCCACAGCAGCATAGGCAGGGACAATCTGTGTGGAAGGTTTCTCCATGGCCTGCTCGCTGACAGGTGCTGGCTCCCAGGGTTTCCTTGCTGTTAATGGAAGGAGAAGATGCACAGCGCGCCATGTATGAGATTTGTCATATAGGTTGTGATGGAGCAGATCCACGTAGTGACACTGTTAAGGAGGCTGAGACAAGGATCAGAGAGTGGTGACAGAATTTGTACTGAACTGGTTAAAGAAATACAAGCAGATGTAATATTTCTCTTTCCGGTTATAAAAGTAACACAGACATTGTCAAAAAAATTCCCAAGTACAGAAACCTATAAAGAGGAAATAAAAATTGCCTGATTGCACTACTAGGGAATACCAACCATGTAAAGCTTTTGAGAGAAACAAGAAAAAGAGACGAATGAACATCAGGTTTTCTGAGACAATGAGCTAGGGAGGTTTGAAGATGGTTTTGAGGACAGCAGAGTGTCCTGTGTGAACATGGGTGGTTTGAGATAATGCTCTTTGAGAATCCAGATAGCTGAGTTCCCCATCCTTGCTCAGATGATATGGACAGTGGGAAGCAATCAGCTGGGCGCTAGCTCAAGCCCTTCTTACCTTAGGGCTCATGTGCAAAGCATTTGTGGTGCTCACCTTCAGAGATAGGAGAAGTGTCCTTCAGCTGAAAGAGAAGATGACTCATTTTAGTTCAAACATGACAAGGCAGGATATTTGTCATCCCTGGCTTCCTGTGCCACATAGCATGGCAGAACGCCCTCACTTATAGCTCTCATTTTCTGGACTATTTTTTTGCAACTTCATTATGAAGTAATATCCATCTTAGAAAAAAGTCGCAACAATAAATTCCATCTTTTGCACCCAGATAACCTAATTATTAATATGCTACTCATCATCCTGTATCTATTATATATGAAAATTACTTTTCCTCCAAGTCACTGAAAAGTAAGTCACAGTCATGAGCCTTCACTGTCCTAATTATTTGAGTTTATTTTCCTAAGAATAGGACATTCTTTTTTATAAAGAGTCTGATTAAGTCAGAAAATACTCGTTGATTCAGCATCACTATACAATCTATAGGAGCTCCTAGGCCACTTTCACCAGCTGTGATTAAATTGTAAGGAGTTTGATGTTGAGGTCCTAGATGGGATTTATCAATAAATGCTGACGTGGCCTTGGTTGAGTTAGATTCACCCACTTTTACTTGGAGCTTAGGTTGGACTCGCCCTCAGGGAGTCAAAAATGTTTTGGCAAGAAAAAGCTTTTTAGAGTGAAAAATGGACTGACTGCTCACATGAATGCAGGGTGAAGCCTTTCGGCCCCTGCCATGTCCCCTCCAGGTGTCCCAGCCCCAACCTTAGCCCTGCTAATATTTCTGACTCCAGGCTTGTGTATGAAATTCCAGACTCTAGTTCTTGATTGGCCAGGGTTTAAAGGACACAGCACAGGTAACTGAAGGAGATGCAGATCTCAGATCAGAAGAAACTCTTTCAATGTTTCAATAAAAAACAGGCCTGAATATGCTAGAAGCTGATTTTTAAACCTGGGTTCTCGGGCTGGGAAGATTGCTCAGTGGGTAAAGCCCCTGACGGGTGGCTGTGAGACTGGGTTTCAGATCTCCAGCAGCCATGTAAATGCTGGTGAGGCGTGGCCCGCCTATGAACCCAGCAAACACGGGAGGTGAAGACGGATCCCTGCGACGAGCTGGCTGCCTACACCAGCCATCTCTAGCAGATTGGGCAGACTCGCTTGAATTCTGGCTTCAAGCGGATGACATTGCCTTACTATGTAAGGTGCAGATAGAGGGAGGAGGACACTAGGCATCAGCCTCCCGCCTCTGCATGCACATGGACGTGCATCTGCACACCAACAATTGCCACACACACAAACACACATACACATGTACACATGGATCACACACGCACACATGCAAAAACAAAACACCCCCTCCTCCAAACTGGCTTTTCCTTTTGGACACAAATTCATAATTATTGTCCAGTTTGCTCTCACAATTCCAGGCAAAAGCCAACTGGTCACTGGAACCAGCCAAAAGACTTTCAAATAATTTCTAAGCCTCCGAATGCCAGACTTCTAGAAATTGTTCCATGAGGAAGCTGGCGCTTAATGTTCTTCATGCTACCTTAACAAGCAGAGAAGGGAGTGACTGGCAAGAGACCCACGGTGGCCCCCAGTGTCTTTGTAACTCTGAAACCCTCATGCACACAGTCACTACTTTGTCAACATTGCTGCTTTGATTGGGCAGCTGAACTGTGTTTGCAATCAAAGCATGCAATATGATAAAAGCTATTTGAACAAAAGATGTTCATCCACAAGACGTTTGGTAATGAGGTGTCTGGTGAACCCACAGCGTGCGACACAGATGTCTGGGGCAGGCTTCCTGGAAGTAAGTCTCCAGATTTTTTTCCATAAGGTACAGTGACACTGCATCTTCATTTCAAAAACTCTTCAATATTCTAGACTGCGTTTTACGTTCTGCGAATTATTTTAGCTGTCTTTGATAATGTCCTAACTCTGTTCAGAACAGCCCCTGCTCCTCTCCGTTCCCATTTATACTCTGCTTGAATGAAATGAAATGAAATCTATACTCTGCTTATACTTTTGTTGGAAGTCCCGAGGGGTTAGCTGAGGCTGGAGAAAGGCCCAGACGCAGCAGGACACAGGTCAGAGGCTACATGAACGCAAACAGTCTGAAATACTATACGGTAGTAATGAGGGCTCTGGAGCACAGTGGCATCAAAGGAATTGCAGTTCCAGCAGCTCCCAAAGGTGTTTATTGAATGGTGGGTACTGGGCTCTCATCTTGCTCTCCTATTATTCATTGCCATGTATCAAAAGTCTGGCATGCCACTTATCAATGGCCAATCTCTGTCCTGTTTCCACACTCATTCTCTTCCTATTCTAGGCTAGATGGTTCTGCCTGCTCGGCTCCCTTGCCTTCGCCTTCAGGGAAAGTTCAAGTGCATCAGGCAGAGGATGGGAAATGGGCATGTCAGGGTATTCTTTCCTTCCACATCTACCTGTCCTGTGTTGTAGGGGCGCTATAGCTCTGTAACCACGTCATTCAGAAGGGCAGCCCTTCCTCCATGACTCTGCCTGTCACTGAGCCCCAGAAGATCATCCTTTCTCACTTCCATCTGCGCAGAAGAGTGGTGGCTGTTTCCCTTATTCTCTCAGCCCTGCCCACAAGAACGCTGCATAGTCTCATTGCTCTCTCTTAAAAGCCTGGCTTATCTGTTACTGTATGACCATGATGGCAATATTATGCAGAAAGCTTCCTTCCATTTCTGTGTTGTGGAATAATTTGAGGAGTATTGGTCTTAGGTTTTTCATTGAAGGCCCGGTAGAATTTGGCACTGAATCCATCTGGCTTTGGGTTTTTTTTCAATTGGGAGATTTTTAATTACTGTTTCTATTCCACTAGGAGACATTAATCAATGTGATAGAATTTAAGATGCATACATAACTCCTCACATCCACGAAAACCTTATCTATCTATCTATCTATCTATCTATCTATCTATCTATCTATCATCTATCTATCTATCTATTTATTTTTACAAAGAATCCAAAAATACACACTGGAGAAAAGACAACATCTTCAACAAATGGTACTGGTTAAACAAGATATATAACTGCATGCAGAAGAATGAAAATAAATCCATATCTATTGCCCTTCACAACACTCAACTCCAAATGGATGAAAAAAACCTCAGCACAAGACCAAATACACTGAATATGATAGATGAGGAGGTGGGGAATAGGCTTGAACTCATTGGCACAAGAGAGGACTTTCTGAACAGGATCTGATAGCACAGGCATTAAGACCAATAGTTCATAAATGGGGCTTCATGAAGTTAAAACCTTTCTGTGTAGTAGGCAGCATCATTTGGTAAAGCAGGAGCTAGAGAATGGGAGAAACTTTATTGATTATTCATCTGACAGAGGATTAGTGTCTGGAATATACAAAGAACTAAAAACCTCAGCATTAATTAAACAAATAACCCAATTAAAACACAGGATATAGAAACAGAGAGTTCTCAAAAGATGAAACACAAATAACTGAGACACTATTTTGAAATTTCCTCTCACCCTAGTCAAGATGGCCAAGATAAATAAAACAAATGGTAGCAGTTGCTGGCAAGGGTAAAGAAAAAGGGCAATAGTTATTTACTGCTGGTTGGAATCAAAACTTGTACAACCACTATGGAAATCAGTATGGCAGTTATTCCAAAAGCTGAAAATTGATCTACCTCAACATATAGCTCTACCGCTCTTGGGCAGATACACAAAGGACTCTATATTTTACTACAAAGATACTTGCTCATCCATGTTCATTGCTGCTCTATCCATAAAAGCCAAAAATTGGGAATAACCTAGATGTCCATCAACTGATGAATGGATAATATAAATTTAGTACATTTATACAATGAAATATTATTCAGCTGTTAAGAAAAATGAAATTATGAAATTTTCAGGTAAGTGGATGAACAAGAAACAATCATCCCAAGTGAGGTAACGAAGACTCAGAAAGACAAATATTACATTTTATCTTATATGTGGATGCCAGCTTTTAAGCTTTAGATATATCTGTTTCAATCAGAATAACCACAAAGGTTAAATAGCTAGTAAGGGACTAGAGTGGAGGAGGAGGCGATCTTCCAACAACCAGGGAGGGGAAAATAAATGTGTTGTTATAAAGCAATAAAGGGGAAATTAGAATAGGAGGACTAAATGGGAGGGAGATAGGTGGGTAGAGTAGAGGAAGAAATATGGGAAGGGACAACTGATACTAAAAGTCTCTTGAAAAGCCATAAAACCCACTCCTGTGGAAGCTTCCTAAAACATATACATATATAAATGAAGTTATCATATAATGGGAGAGACAATGTCCCAACAGGATATTATATGGTACTAAGTAAAACCCATAACAAGGAATCGATTATATCTCTTTGAGTCATTGGTCAAAGCAGCTGCACAGACCACCTCCAAACATTGCAAGCTATTGCCAATAATATTGGCTACCTTCCACAGCCTGACTGTAATACAGTAGTACTAAAGACACCACGTATTTATTGCCTCAAACATGGAAAAATCAAGCTCATGCTCAACCAGAACTTCCAACTCTCTTGATTAACATTCATAATGCTGGAAGGTATTACACATGCTACCAGAAGAGAAAGTAACCATCAATCTCACCTAGATATGATCCCTGAGAGTTGTCATAGCAACCTCTCTGCAAGTATTGTACCCAGTGGGTACAATACTAGCATCAATGTTATTGGAGTAGCCAACCATATTTTCATAACATTTAAGGCCTACTCTATGAGATGGAACCCATGCCTGGCACTGTTAATGAGATCAAGAACCTGAGACAAGGTAGGTCATGGGCCTGGCAGACGCCTAGATGAACATAGCAATAAAAGGACTCCCAATGTTATATCTAGATCAGTGCACCACGGAACGCTCATTAGAGAACTTCTTTCAGTAGATGGAAATTAACTCAGAGACCTACCTACAACTGGACAGTGTGTACAGAGTGAAAGACTACAAAGCACTCAGCCCTAAATGGAGCATCTATATAACACCCCTCCTCTCAAGGATCGGGGTCAGTGTGTAAGAGGAGACAGAATTTAAAAGCCATAGGTGTTATGACCTGCTGCTGACTTGTCTTGTCCATTTAAGAGACAAGCCCCTCCCACTTCCCCCTTCCACTGAGGCCAATCTTCCTTTCTCTTCCAAACTGCAAGCTCTCTCTCTCTCTCTCTCTCTCTCTCTCTCTCTCTCTCTCTCTCTCTCCCCACCTCTCTTCAGAAGAGGAAGCTGTTTCCTCTCCTTTCCCTTCCCCCTCTCCCTTTCTGTGTTTCTCTCTGTGTGTTTCTCTGTGTGTTTCTCAACCTGTGCCTCCTGCCAGCTGGGACCCACAGAGGCCTTGGGTCTAGCTGTGGCCAGCCCTGGGGAATTTACTGTTTTATCTAAACCATTACAATTGGTGGATGACTCCAAGGATAGAGCATCTTCCAGATCTAACAAGATTGATGCACAGGTGAGCTCACAGAGATTATGATAGTATGCACAAGACTTGAACATATTTGAGCAGGACAAAATCAAAGGATGGAGAAAGAGAAGTGGTCACACAGCCCTATCCCCAGCAAAAAGATATTTGCAATTGATAGTTACTGGGCAAGGAAAATTCCCTTCTTTTCAACACAGTGACACGGGGCATATCAACCACATTCTAGGGCCGGTCCCATGCTCAAGAATCATGGGACAATACAAAATGGACTCCATGTTCTTTTTATTGTTTTGTGTGGGTGCTTTTGTTTCCAAAGCCAGAGAAAGAAAATGAGATAGAGTTGTTAGAAAAGAGGGGTTTAGGGAGGGGTTGGGGAAAGAATAGGACAAAATAAATACATTGAGTAAATTGTAAATCCTGGCCTCCGGCCTCCATTTTTGGAGGCCCTGCCCCTGTGCCCCATGAACCTTGACCCCTTCCCAGAAAAAGTCAAAATTACTCCCCCAGGCTATTTAAACTGTCCCTTTTTCCCACCCTGGCATGTTGGCTTTCTGGTTCCCTGGCCACGTGAGAACGCAGTTGTCCAATTAAACCTGGATATCTTTTAATTTAGTCTGATTTGATTTGATTGGGATTATTTTGTGTCGGCAGAGAGCTTGTCTTAGAAAATATTCCCAACATAAATTTTTAAACATCCAGCCATCTGTTATCTCCAGGAAATGATGACGACAGCACATGCGCTCTCTCTCCACCTCCATCTGAGTAGTCAGTGTTGAAGACCAGCCTGGCCCCAGTGTTAGAAGTAGGGTATGAAGCACAGAGGTGAAAGTGTGAACTCATTAGTGTCCCCATTAGGCCCCACCTGTAGCCCTGTGTTTAAATCATTTGCTTCTCAATATGAGAGTCAACACATCGTAAAGGAGCATCGGTCACGAAGCAAGCAAGTCAAGAATCTCATGTTTTCAAGAGCACAGAACTCACAGCCGCGGTC
Source organism: Microtus pennsylvanicus (assembly GCF_037038515.1). Classification (NCBI taxonomy): domain Eukaryota; kingdom Metazoa; phylum Chordata; class Mammalia; order Rodentia; family Cricetidae; genus Microtus; species Microtus pennsylvanicus. The sequence continues at coordinate 26,963,382 of NC_134584.1, forward strand.
TTTATGTAATGAACGGATGAGGTTGTGCCTGGAAATCTGCCATAAGTCAGAGGTAATAAAGGCGTCAAGTATTTCTGGTCTACCCAGAGCTGACGGTGTCATTGCAACTGACGAATTCACCAAAGCCGTGCCTTATCTATTGACATTAGCTCAAGTTTAGGCTTCAGTTGATAAATGTTCAGATATGCTCAGAAAGTAAGTGAGGCTGCAAGGGTTCTGGCAACAGATCTGGTCACTCATACCAATCTGTAAACACAAAGGTCTTGAAGGAAGAAAATGCAAGTCCATCCAAGAAATCACGTGGGGCCCACTCTCGGTGAGTAGCTGGGTCTGAGCCCCACAGGCTGAAACAGAGGGAACACATAAGGAAAAAGTGGGGCACAGCCAGTCCCAAACAAAATTAACACAGGAATAAAACAAGAAAATCTGATGCTTGGTGAAATTCTTTTTTTTTTTTTCTGTTCCTGAGATACAGAAACATAAAGAGCATCAGTTCTAGCTCCCACTTTGGAGTAACAAATCTCAATATTAATGACAGCTACAGATAGAAAATTTTGACCCATATGTGGCAGAAGCAAACCCAAAAACCTTGGCTAAGGGAATGGGCCTTGTTGGACCCGAAAGGAAAACCTCAAATCTTCATGAGACTGATTGAAAGAGTCAAATAAGGTACAGCCAGTTCAGACGTCAGGTCCAACAGGCAACAGGCAAATGCTGACTGGGAATGGGAGACTTGGCCCAAAGGTCAGGGGCTAACTAAACAGTCCAGAGGGGGAAGTGAAGGAGTCCAGGATTCTGTTTGTGTTTTACTGGTGCCAGCTAGCTCCAAGGGGTTGGTGCAGTTGTGGGTGGCCCAGTTAAAGGCACAGAGTAGGAACTGATTACGACTCGACGTCTCTTCATTAGAGCATTACAAGATGATTTTCAGATTAGTGAGCCTGAGGGCATCCACATAATCCTATTTTCTAAAAGATGACTAGAAAACAGAAAGAAAGAAAATAATTTGTTAACATTGATTGACTGCCAGTCCCTATTTCTAACCACTCGAACACATGATTTTTGTCTAATCTCCATAAGTACATTTGGAGAACCAAGCTTCTTAATAGAGAACTAATTTTAAAAAAATGATTAAAATATAAGTGTCATTTTGGAGAGAACCTTTAAAAATCCATCATGGAAAATAAGCCATAGTCAGTCGCTCATTTGTTCACCAACATATTTACTCAGCCAATAGTTATTATTGATTATCTGAAAATTGTTGGGTAGTATCTGCGGATCCTCAGGTAAGTTAATTGCTTTCTCTGTTTACTGTCCTCTACTCAATGATCCACCCAGCTCTATACAATGCTTAGCCTTTCAGGATGGGACATTAAAAGCGTTTGTTAGCTTTAAATTACATTGTAGTTTATAATAAATCGCTACTTAATGTGTAGTCTTCAATTACACATTCCCACTCCTGTCAGATGATTTATATTTAAGATGCTGTAGCGGTGCAAACCCACCCAAGTTTCTACCAAACTTCTCTGTTGTTTTAACTGAGTTTTTTTTTCCTTTTCAAGTTTTAAAAGTGGCAGCTATAAATAGGGCATCTGTATCATGTGCATCTCCCTGCTCCAGGAACCAGGAAAGAAAGATAGTAAGAGTTAGACGTCAAAGAGGATCAGAGCAAAACAATGTGTTCTGGACAAGAGATAACGATTGTGCTTATGAGCTCACAGAAACTGTAGTTACGCGCCAGTCAACATTCCAGCACAGAGGGAGGTTCATGAACTCCCACCACTGCCTGAAGAGCTATTGATAGTTGATGGCTGCTGGGGCAGGGAGAGCCTGTTTTCATTCAAGGTGTGGCCTTTGGTGGGTAGAGCATGCTCTGGGGTCACACATAGGCAGCAGACATTACATTAGTTGGGTTATAAAAACAAAAGGAGGACATGAAGTTGGGAGTAGTTGGGGAGTGGGTGAGTAGAGCTGGGAGGGATTATGGATAGGAGTCAGAATGACATGATCAGAGTATATTGTATGCAAGTGTGCTATTCTTAAAGAACTAACAAAATATTCTTATTTAGATTACAGTTATAAATTATACTGATTTAGAACAATGGCAAGAGTGGGATCTCTCCTAGGGTCTAGCCATGTGTATAGTTCACTAGGTTTCCAGTATTTGGCATGAGTTCCCTTTTATTAAGTAGACCTTAAGTCCAATTAGGTCACTGTTGATTACTCTCAAAATAATAGTTCCACTATTATACCATTGGAGATATCTTGCCAGGTTGGTCATTGTTGTGGTTTCTAGGATTTATAGCTGGGTAAGAACATTGACTTCTTTTCTCCCTTGGCAACTTACATGTCACTTTCTAGAATCATGAGAACTAGTCCTTGGGAACAAGGCCTTTAGGTCGGATTTGGCTCGATGTGTCTGTATCTGAAGTATGTGGTGTCTTCAAAAATGGAAGCATGCTGTCAAGTTCTGAGAGGCAACCAAGGGTCATGGCAATAGTTCATGTTGTTTTATACCCACAGATAACTGTAGCTTTTACCCCTTGTCAAAGAAGCCTCTTTCTGTAGCGGGTAGAGGCTACCACAGTGATTCACAGCTGGTCACAATATGGCGAGTAAGTGACTGGGAGGTGTCCAGCCCCAACTGGTACATCTACAATACAACCTTTATGCCTAAGGCTTGAATATTGCACAAGGTGGACTGGAAAGAATGTAAGAGCCAGAGGATCAGGGTGCCTGCTGCTAGGTAATATTTTCTAGATATAGCAGGGCTGCTCTCTCCTATGAAATAGCAACAGTGTGGTTGCCTAAAGAAGGCCTATGTAATGACAAGGCCAGTCCACATGAGTAGGAGAAATTTCACAAGCTTCCACCCTAAAGAAAGCATTTCCGACAGTCAATTCTGCTTAGGAAAAATCAAACTTCCCCTAAGGAGGTGCCCCTGATACATTATTCAACCCCAACTGGTCAACCCTAATTCTATGCACATAAAAGCAACATTGAATGGGCTCAGGAGGTGTTAGACAAACACATATGCATATATGTGTAGCAATAATCATAGACCTTAGAGGGAGTTGGAGTGTGGGAAGAATTGAAGGAAGGAAAGAGTAGGGAGGAAATCATGGAAATTCAGTACTAATATATGCATTTTTGGACAATCTTTAAAATTAAGATGTTATGTTAAAAAATTATAAGAGTTGGATACAATTTCTCATAGGAAAAGGAGGAGATATAGAAAATATAGAAGACCAGAAGGAGCTGAAGGTAGGAAGATAACATATTCTCAGGAACTTTGGGTGTTGTCCTGAGTTTATTCAAAATGGCTACTATACTTAAAGGCATGAGAAGATACAGTATATTACCGGTCTTATTTTTTACAGTTCTAGAGACTGGGAAGTCCAGATCAAACTCTCTTTTCCCCCGTCAGTGAAAGCCCTATGACCGAATCATCCAGTGGTCAAAGGAGGAAGTTGAAGACAGTGCATGTCAGAGAAAACGGGAGAGAGGGGAGGGAACCCACTAGAGAGTGAATGAGAAAGGGGACAGGACTTGCTCTTATAAGTAAGCTTTTGTAAGGGATGACCTGATTGCTTCTTAGTAGGCTCTGTTCTCTGCCTACCAACAGAGACACACTGAGAATTAATTACCCAACATTTGAGCTTTTGGGACACATATCCGAATCACTGTACCCTCAAATCAGTGGAAAATGCATGGAGACAGATTTGAGTTCACATTTTATTTGTCTGCCTCTGGGAAGAACAAGAATAACTTTTTTAGCTGGGCAGAATAACTTTTTCATCATTATGGTGATTCATGAAGATAAGGACCACTCTACAAAAAGGATGTTCCCTGTCTCCGTAGATGTGTATGCAGACGTCTTGGACTGTTACAAAGGGCTTGGGCTGTGTAAAGAGGACTTGTTAAGGAGATGTTCAGCTTTGGGGATGCTCTGCTTCTCGGACACTGGAGAGACTTAGAATTTAATCTGCTTTTATAACTTCTGCTCCCAAATTTAGGTATTTTTGAAATAAATTGCTGGGGAAAATTCACAGCTCTTTCCAGTTACTCACACCTTGTCCAAATTCTTAAATTTGCTTCATTCCAAGAAGTTCTTAATGTGACTTCTTGAGAAAGTACCCATTCTACCTCCTGCTTTTGGTAGTGTATACCTTTAACTACAGCTCTTGGGAGGCAGAGGCAGGCAGATCTCTGAGTTTGAGGCCAGCCTGGTCTACATAGAGATCCAGGACAGCCAGAGCTACACAGAGAAACCCTGTCTCGAAAAACAAAACAAAAACAATTTGTTTTTGCAATTATAAAATAATTACAACATTTCCTCCTTCCTTTGCCTTTCTCCAAGCCCTCCCATTTAATCCCATCACTTTTTCAAATTCATGGCCTCTTTATCTTTAATTGTTGCTCCATATTCTACTCTTGATAAACATTAAGATGTGGTGTAGGAGGTCCTTCTGTTTATGTGTTGCTTTCATTGGTTAATCAATAAAGAAACTGCTTGGCCTGATAGGGCAGAACTTAGGTAGGCAGAGAAGACAGAACTGAATTCTGGGAGGAAGAAAGCAGAGTCAGAGAGCCGCCATGGAGACGCCAGGTCAGACATGCTAAATCTTTCCTGGTAAGCCACGGCTTTATGGTAAACACAAATTAATAGAAATGGGTTAAATAAAGATATGAGAGTCAGCCAATAAGAGACTAGAGCTAATGGCCAAGCAGTGTTTTAATTAATACAGTCTCTGTGTGATTATTTCAGGTGAAAGCTAGCCGGGCAACCTGGAGGGAACAAAGGGCCAACCCTCCTTTTGTAACAAATATGGGAATTTCTTTGGAAAGTAGAGTTGAAAACAAAGTTGGGAATGTCACGCTGTAAATCAAGTAGGTCTTCCCAGCCTGCACATTATCAGAGGTATGCTAGTATTTTCTGAGCAATGCTTTCCACACGGTAGCTTTAACAGGAGCCTCTAGGCATGTCGGCCTTCTCAAAGGGTGGTAGCTTTAATGAGAGAAGGGATGTAGGAAGTGACTTGCAACAAGGAAATACCAAAAGGGTCATAACGTTTTCTTATTGTTATAACCTGCCCAAAGTCACAGAACTGGTTATTACAAAGCCATTAAATCCTTTTGAGGGTGAATTTTAAGTAAATAAATAGGACTTGTGCTGATATTTAGAAAGAACCAAAGTCCAGGTAGCCTTGATTGACTAAAAAGCGATGTCACCATCTACAGGTGGATTACATAAACAAGAGAGTAGCTAAACAGCTTAAAACAGGGGGAGGGGGAGCTTGTTCCAGTCCAGTGAATAACTGCAACATGAAAGTGGTTCTTTGGAAATTGGCAGTGGTCATCTTAACCAGGGAGACCATGGGTTGGGCATGGTAATGAGATGACCACTAGCAGTGGACCTGAACAGAATGGCTTTCTGTTTATTTTTGCCGAGAGGCCACGAGTGTACGTCCACTTCTCAGATAAAGTGAGGAGCATTTACAAGCCAGGGCTCTCCTGGTAATGTGGAGAGAGCAGAAGAACTAGCAAGAAGAATTAGCAGGCTTCTAAATGATAACAGATATTTTTCTAGGAAGCCCAAGGCATCTATTTAAAAAACCTGGGAGCACAGAAGCTGCAGCTCTAGTAGCCCAGCGCATGCTTAGTGTGTGTGAGGTGCTAGATCCCACCTCCAGATGCAGGAAACCCTGACCTCAAAAAAAATTAATTCCCTGTTGATTATAATATTAAAGCCATTATTACGTACTACCTTTCCTTGTTCTTTAAATTCCCATGAGGTTTATAAAAAGTTACATTTTTAAGAGTTGGAAGTCACTAAATTCCATCCTCGAGGAAAAAACAATGCTCTTCTGATTAATACAAAGAATGGTTATGGTCATGGCGATCTGAACCGAGAACATCCCATCTTTACCTGGAAATGTAAGAGAGCGAATATTTTCTAGTCTTAGTATCCAAGGTTTAGGATTATTTAGGATTAGTAGCCAAAATGTTTTCATCTTTTCTGCTGCGTAATAAGGGAGCCTGTTTCGGAGGGACTGCTACTGGGGAGATTTGTTTTCGTTCCCTTTCTACTTCTGTCCCATTAGGGAGCATCGGAATGTTATTTCTTTAGGGTTCTTGAATGGTTTTCTCCCTCTTGGGGCAACACTGTTAAAGAGCATCTTGGAGCAATAAATTAGTAGCTGTGTCAATGCTGACATCCTTTTTCCAGTCTAGCTGTTTATTTCACTCTCTGATGTCTTTGTTTGTTTGTTTGTTTGTTTGAGACAGGGTTTCTCTGTGTAGCTTTGGAACTTGCTCTGTAGAGCAGGCTGACCTCCAACACACAGAGATCTGCCTGCCTCTGCCTCCTGCGAGCTGGGATTAAGGGCATGCGCCACCATTGCCTGGCATGATGTTGCCCCTTAAAGGGGTAGTTGAACTTACAGTATGATAAGCTGTACGTTGGTTTGTTCTTTTGTGTTCCAGGTCAGTTCAAAAGTGCTGCTGGTGGGTGAGGGTGGCGGTGATGACTGTCTTACACTGCTAACTCAAGACCCGAGGTAACAGGGGCATAATACCAACTCCTCAGCCAGTAGAAATGAAGCAGTGTACTCAGGGTGCTGGGGTTTTCCTTTTTGCCTGTGAGCACTGTGCCCAGTTATTGATTGTCCTTATAAACTAGGGGTCCTGTTCCTCCATGCTGGGGAGATAGAGATCAGCTAACTTGCTTTGCTTTGTGGTGTTTTCAGTCTCAAGTTTGTTTCAACAGCTTCATTTTGGGTTCTCATTTCTTATTTCCCCTCAGGGGTTTTGTGGCATAATTTTCTAAAGTGGTGCAATTGAATCAAATTTTTATTTTTTTTTTAAAAAGAAACCAAATGTTTCTTTTTCTTTGAGCATGTTGTCGTAGTTGTACGCTGGCTAGCTTGTTGTGTTATATGCAGTCAGCAAGGTCCAGTGGATGTGACCAGGATTTGACTCCATCTGATAGTTGCATGAATAGAATCTGGATAACCTGTGTTATGATACAATGTGTAAACCTGCATAACCTTGATAGCCATGTGACCTTGAGTGAGGCAGTTGTTCCATAATCTTTAAAGTTGGAATGCATATAACCATCTCTTTGTGTTGTTGTGAGGTAGTTGCATAAGGCACAAGAAAACAATTAATCATAATCCCTGTTAGCACATTTATCAAGCATCAGGAATTATAGAAGCTACGAAATAGGAACTAAATCATCTTCATTTGATGATAAGAACAAGAGACCAACAGGTTAAGTACTATTTAATGCTCTAAAGACAAGAAGCAGTCATATTAGGTTTCTAGAACTTTCAACTGGCCTCTGTTGTCTACATACAAATAATAGACATGAAGGGTTTGTTCATCTTAAGGAAGAACATTCCAATTAGGGATTCTGGGAGAATCTTCAGACCTTTAAAAGCCTCTTTGCTCCATATACCTCGTCTTTTCTGTGTCTCCTCATTTCCACTCAGCCTGTGAGAAGATGAAATCAAAGTTCCAGTGTTATGTATTTAGTAGATCCTGATAGACAACTGTGGAGCCTGGCAGAAGATCCAGTAACAGACATTTCAGTTGGGCACACAAAGGCAGATTCTGGGTCCTACATACAGACCAGTTAAACAAACAAACAAATAAAGGCCCTGAATCTCTCTGCGCATTGTAGAAATATTTTATTACAAGGGGAAGTGAAGAAATTGTCCAAGACCCCTCGATTAAGAGAGTTGAAAACCACAGATATACCTGTCAAAATCTTTTGTTTTGTTTTTTTGAGAAAGGGATTCTCTGTGTAACAGCCCTGATGGTTCTGGAACTAGCTCTTGTAGACCAGGCCAGCCTCTGGCCTAGAACTCACAGAGATTTGCTTATCTCCGCCTCCAGAGTGCTGAGATTAAAGGCGCCCACCACCCGGCATAATCTTATTCACGCTACTATCATTAGGTAATCTTGTAAGTATTCAGTCTTCATAAACATAAATAGAAATTACTTTTGCTAGTGACAGCATGGCACACACACACACACACACACACACACACACACACACACACACACACACAATCATATAGACCAGTAGAATTAAGGATCTGAATTAAACCCACGTAGCTACAGCTTTGACAAATTTGCCCTAAGAGACAGCCTCCGTAACAAGGGTGCTGGCAAAGCTGGGTATTCACATGGAGAAGAGGAGAAGAATGAAATTAGATCTATGCCTTCAGTCATGCATAAAAATCAATTCAAAATGGAGCAAGACTTTATCTGTAACTTGAATGCTGAATTTATTGTAGAAAATATGTGTCACGGCCACCCTCATCCAGCAAGGATGACGCGACCACCGGAGCTCTTCTTGCAGCAGTTTTCAGGACTTTATTTACAGCAATCTATCTCCTTCTCCTTCTCTTTCTCTCTCTCCTCTCTCTTTCCTCTCTCTCTCTCCTCTCTCCCTGGGCAAACCTCTCCCAGCCCTTAAGTAGGCATGGGCTGCCAACCCCGAACTGCCAGGTGGGTACTGCCCATAGGTTCATGCATATGCAGGCAGCTGATGATCATCGCGTGATCATAGCATAGGTGAGGCCTTAGCCATCTCAGGAGTTGATTATACATCTCCATCAGGTGTGATTCCATGCAGCTCGCTATAAATATGAGGGAAATATTTCAAGATCTAGGAAGGGAAGAACCTTATGGGGGAAAATCCAGCAGCATAGGCCAGTATTTATTGATTGTCACAGGCCAGGCCTTGTACACTAAGGAGAACGGAGAGAGTAGGGAAATGAGTTGTTGCTTCTAATATACACACTTTGACTTGGTAATAGGTCCTAAAATTATATTGTAGTGACAGTTGTGTAAATGTATATATACATAAACCCCATTGAAGCATATATTTTAAACATGAACTTTAAAGCATGTACATTATATCACAATGAGGCTGTTAAAAAAGTCTTCATCAGGTAATACAATACAGATCCGGAACAGAAACTGGGTAGGTAGGCAAGAAGAGGCGAATGCGATCAAGGTAGCTGACGTACACATATGAGACTGTCACAAAACCCTGGTTTTGTATCAATAGAGAGTGAAGGCAATGTAAAAAGCAGCCTGTCGTTCCACTGCTTACTTGCAAATATGGTAAAGCCTTTCACCCATGTTTAGCAGACCTGTTTTGAATAGGCAACAATAAATAAGAAGCTACTTTGTATAATCACCGTGACCCTGAGACTTCATATTAATCTGGCCCCACTTCCTTACTTTCAAATCTGTCCATCAAGCATTTTCTGGGCGAGGTTGGCATCCAAGAGATGAATGACTCTCTTCTTACTAAGTCTACTTCTCAAACTAAACCAAACCTGCCTCTGTTTTTGGTTACTACCAATTATGGTAGTTTGAATGTAATTGGCCCCCACATGCTCATAGGGAGTGGCTTTATTAGGAGGTGTGGCTTTTTTGGGTAGGTATGGTCTTGTTGGAGGAAGCATGTCACCGTGGAGGCGGCTTTGAGGTCTCATATATGCTCAAGCCATGCCTAGCATCTCAGTTTGCTTCCTGTCACATGCCAATCAAGATGTAGCTTCTTTTCCACTTTTAGCTCCTTCCCCAGCACCATGTCTGATTGCACGCCATCATATCCTGCCATGATGATAATGGACTAAACCTCTGAACTGTAAGCGAGCCACCCCAGTTAAATGTTTTCCTTTATAAGAGTTGCCATGGTCACGGTGTCTCTTCACAGCCATAGAAACCCTAAAGAAGACAGAAGTATTGTCTTGTTCTCTTTCCTTTACAGCACTTTTACATAAAGGTCAAGACATCAAGCTAGCAAACGTAGGGTTGAGGTTCAAATGGCTTCAAGAAAGGAGAGCTTTGAAGTCTGAAAAGATTCCAGCTGCTTGGCCAAATCCACACTCTATTATTTGGGGACATGATCATATCTTACAATGATAGTTCTTAATCATTTTAATTCACGTTAATTTTTTTTTAACCCCAGTTTTTCTATACCTACTTCCCTTCTGTCTTTTCCCCATTTTTTTTCTCAGTCTGTAATCTACTAACAACAGAGCAATCTGATTCTTGGCTTCTTTTCGCTTCACCTAGAAAGTGTGTAAAATGTCAAGTGTCAGGTGGGGATTGGAATCTGAAAACATGCCTTTCCTGCTTTTAGTGCAGAGGACCCAGGCCTCATCCAGAAACAACAAATGTACTTTGTGGTAGAAGGAAGTGAGCCTCAAACCTTCAAAGCACCAGTGACTTACCCAAGGTGTGTTAAAGATAGGGCGCTTTATTCAAGAAATAGATGATGACGGCAAAGAACTTGCTCGGTTTGCCTAGGATGCCTCCTGAGATTTGTCCCTGGCTCTGAACATCCTCCAATGAGCACTGACTGTTAGCTGACTATCCATTGGTTATCTGACTCTTCAGGCACATTAATATTTGCCTAGAGATACACAAGGTCCTCACTATCCCCCACTTCCAACCACAGAAAAACTCAAGTAAGGAAAGACCACAACCTCCAACATAATAATTGTATAAAATGCTTCTGACTGAGTTTGTGGGGTTGGCCTGATTTCCTTTGCAGCCTGCTTTCCCGCTGCACCATCAACACAGATTGAAAGCAACTGGGCCTTCAGGGAGTCTTAGAGGATGAGTCAAGTAGAAGGGAAGGTGTTTGGGAAGTGGTGAGCGTGCCTCTAACAAGTGAAAGCTACAGGGGTATGATAATCCTTTCAGTGGAAACTTGGGTCTACTGTCTCTATTTTGATGGCAGAATCTCCTCACTCAGGTTCTGTAGAATATGCGTATTTAACAGGAGATGCACTTACATATAAAGAGCTTTGACATAGTCCTGGAACTTGTGATGTTCTCTGAATCTTCCCTGCTAAAAATTACTTCCCAGGTGTTGGAATATTTTTGCTGACTGGTAGAAGTCGCAGTCTCCCCATGCTTGGCAGCTTATCTCAATAGCTTGGCAACACGGGGGCTCCCTCCCTCCAGCAGAACTTCCTGCCTCTACCTGCCCTTATCTGGAGAATGGCCCTGGGCCTGCAGGACTGACCTTATCTGAGAGCTATCTCTAAACCAGAGGCCTGTCTCTAAACCAGACGCCTGACTTATCTTTGGCTTGAACCTTGAAGTAGATTCCTGCTAGCAGCCTCCTTTGCAGCACACACTAGGAGGCTTAGGACAGGAGCGTGCCTCTTAATGCAAATTAGGGGATGCCCCAGCTGCTGTCCTCAACCATTAGATCCCCTTTCCTTCCTTGAATAAACTAGAGTTTTAACACTTAACCAGACCTTGCTCATTGGTCCCTTTCGCTTCCTATCCCCCTCACAGACCATGTGGAGGAGTAAACGGCACCCAGGCTGGGAGAGAAGTAAATTTTAGCTCTTTATTTTTGTAAAATCATGAACTCTAGCTATGGTGAAAAATGCAAATGGAATCCATCTCAAGTGTCATTTGTTTGGATGGCCTTGTGGCTTGAGTTGCTTCTTCTAAAATGTGCTAGTGAAGTCCTCTTGTGCTTCAGAATGCAGCCTTGTTTAGAAATAGTGTCACTGCAGATGCAATTAGTAGAGATGAAGTCATCCAGAAATAGGGTGGGCCCTTAATCTCACTGTTGTCCTTATAAAACATAGGAGACACAGAGAGATCACATATGTTGATGGAGATTGGGGGATGGTGATAGAGGGCCAAGCCACGCCAAGAGTTGCTGGCTTCTAGACTGTTAGCCTCCCGAACTCTGAGAAAATGAGGTTCTATTGTTTTAAGCCGCCTAGTTGGGACACTTTGCTATACTTACTTGAAGAAGCTGGCGGATTACTTCTACCAGAGTGGACGTATGCTTATAAACATCTTTTCTATAGACAATTAAGACTTAGTGTATGAACCAATTAAATCTTAACAATTGTTTTTCATCAGTGTTGATAGGTGCAATATAAGTCTAATGTGAGCATGGCATACATCCGATTCTAAAGTAGCAGGTGTTTTCCTTCCAAAGAGAAGTTGTGATGTCCTGGGAAGAGCCAAGGATAGTGCGCTAAGTTCATTTGAACAATTGTTCAGTTTCATGCTAAGGAAAATTCTAAATAGTGGAAGGAAACTGAAGAATGACTAAGGAAGAATCGAGTTATAGAAGCAGTGTAGACTTTTGTCAGTAGGTAAATTGATAAAGGCATAGTATAAATCCACAATAAATTTTGTCATAAAAAGTAGAGTCATGTCCTTTTAAGAAAAATGGATGGAACTTTGCTTTTAAGTTTAGTTAAGCTAAAACAAGCCATATATGGAAATATGGGTAATATCACATTGTTTTTCTCATATGTAGACCAAGAAACAAACAGAAAAAGGAAAAAGAAAAGAAAAATATGAACATATACGATAAGAGGAGTTGGAAGAGGGTAGTGCAAGAAAGAGTCGTAGAGAGTGTGAACGTGAGTTAGCACAATATATCCAGAGACACACTCAATGGAACCTATAGATCTATGTAATTAACATGTGTTAGTTTATACAAAAATGAATAAAGAGTTACTAGAAAGACCCAAAAACCTATGGGACAAATGGTGCCATAAAGATACTCAAAACTTTGGAACTGCTGCAGTAGGAGTGGAAAGATGAAGCAAGAAGGGAGCCGTAATACCTGACCCTTAGTTTTCACTTAGGCTTCCATGCATTTGAAGACACATTCTCAGTGAGGAGACCTAAATCTTCCAGGGCTTCTATCCGCTGCAGGAAACTGATTTTGCTTTACTAATCCAGACATAGAACACAGAGGGAGAAAAGGCAAATAAATAAATTGAACTTCCACCTGCCAAATCTTCAGGGAAAATTTTGGTTTTCTTCAAAGGCATCTACCATCTTGGCTTCATGACCAGAACACTCAAGCTCACCCACATTTGCTTCTTCTAGGTTGGTCCTCAACTTCTCCTTTCAGAATACAGATTTGAATGAGAAAAGTTGCCAACCCAAATGGCATCTTATGAGATGTGGACACATTTTATTTTATTATTTTTTTTTTTGTTGTTTTTTCGAGATAGGGTTTCTCTGTGGTTTTGGAGCCTGTCCTGGAACTAGCTCTTGTAGACCAGGCTTGTCTCGAACTCACAGAGATCCGCCTGCCTCTGTCTCCCGAGTGCTGGGATTAAAGGTGTGCGCCACCACTGCCTGGCTTATTTTATTATTATTTTTAAGTAGAATCATTTTTTTCACAGGCAAGCTATTTTATCCCTATCTAGTTCAATTTGCCTTTATAGACATTATTCTGAAAAAGAAAACCAAAACAAGAGCATTTTCATACCAAAGAGAATTACTAACAGTTAGGAGAATGGTTTTCCCTTGTTTTATATGGGCGCCATCTAATCCTCCAAGGGACAAAATAGAAAACTGAAAAAACACATGTGGAGGAAGGCCAGATTATCTTTCCTGGACCTGAGACTTCATTTTTTCCTGGCATTGGACATGAGAGCTCTTGGACATTAGGCTCCTCAGGATTACACCAGCCCCTACTCTGTAAAGGTCTTGGCCTCTGAGTAGAAGTTATGCCATCGTGCATCCCCCACCTCAGACTTAGGAGGAGTTTCATTATTGCCATTTCCTGGACCTCCAGCTTCAATATAAACTTCTTAGATTCTATCATCACCTGAGTCTGTTACCATAAAAGTTCTCCTTCCATACACACATATATGTAATATGAAATATATATGTATATATGTAATATGAAATATGTTATATACATTTGCTGAATAAACTGTTGGTGCTGTTTCTCTAGAGGACTTTTATATAGGCCATGAAAAGCCATGTGACACCTCCAGTCACATGGCAAGCTGAAGGCCAGCCGGTCTCTCTAGGATTGGAGGTGACACAGGCCTCTTTAGTGTCCAGATACATTATGCAATTCTGAATTTACCGCCTCTGGCTCTCTGCACTACCAGTTAACTTCACTTTAAGATCATTTCCTCCATGGAAGTAGATATTGAATAGCCTGGATGCTCTATAAACTGGCCATGCTTTTGGAAACCACAAGGCTTTTCCTATAAAGTTGGGGGCAGCTTTGGATATGATCCCCAACTTAAAGGCTGCAGACCAACAAGTGATAAATCTGCAAGCTACCCAAAGACAGAGTTGCTTGGAAGAAAAAGGCCGTGCTTTCAGGTTTTGCCAAGTAGCCATGAGACTCTGCCAGTAAACTGAATATTACTCAGAAACAGTCCCTGTTGGCCTCTGCCTGGTCTTCCCAACCGGTTTTATTAAAACATAAACAACTGAGCTCTTCACACATGAGGATGAGCAATAAATCAAGACACTGAGATGAAATTGGGTGAGCTTTGGAGAGGGCTGCTGAGTGAGTGAGTGAGTGCTTAAGGGGGTGCGAAGGCCACTTTATTCTCAGGTCTCTGTGAAAACATCTGGGGCTCTGGAGATGTGTCTCTCTCCACTCACTCTTGGTCCAAAGTTGTATCTGAATCATTTTAAATGCTAAGGAACAAGGTTGAAGATTAAACTTCACAGCCAGAGTTAACTATTTTGGCTATGGGACAACAAAAGGCTTGATGGAATAAATAAGCACCACTTGTAATGAATTCTGACAATGGAAACACAATGAACTGTGCCAAAATGTGGTTTTGTTGAAGTCTACCTGTTGGTGGAAAGTTGAGTGGCAGGATAGCAAGCCAGCAGTCGGAATTAAACAACAACAACAATAACAAACAACAAACCACAACAACCTATTTTTGTTGCCTAGACCCTTTGTACCTCATAATCATTTGGGAAATTTTCCAAGTAAGTTTGGTAGGCATTCCAACTTATTCATCGGGTCTGATGATGTCTGTAGTGGTTTGAATAAGAATGGTCCCTATAGGCTCATATATTTGAATGCTTAGGGACTAGCATTAGGAAGTGTGGCCTTGTTTGAGTAGGTGTGGCCTTGTTGGAGGAAGTGTGTCACTGGGGGTGAGCTTTGGGGTTCCAAAAGCCCAAGTCAGGCCTAGTGCCTCTCTCTTTTCCTGCTGCCTGTGGATCCAGATGTAGAACACTCAGCTGCCTCCCTAGCACCATGTCTGTCTGTTTGCCTCCATGCTTTCTGCCATGATGATAATGGACTAGACCTCTGAAACTGCATGCAAGTCCCAGTTAAATACTTCCTTTTATAAGAGTTGCTGTGGTCATGGTGTCTCTTCACAGCAATAGAACAGTGACTAAGATACCATCTATGTATCGCATTCTAAAGGGCAGCTATGCCTGGGGTTACTTGTCTAAGGTTTTTCTGGAGATTGCTGTTGCACAGTTCAGTCCCCCAAACTATCTACAACACTGGGGTGAGGACTGCTTTCTGTTTGTTTTTGCCTTTGAATCCACCGACCTAAACAACAAGTCCTTGCGTGTGTACCTAAGTACAAATTCAATTCAATGTGGGTTTGAGTTCTGTGTTATTGTCCTCAAGACAGCTCTACCCTGCTGCTTTTAAAATTAAGAGTTAGGAAAGAAACAGTTTACTAGCTAGTCAAGAAAATAAGAGAATACAAGACAAATCAAATAGCTCGAGATGCTTTTATGGCTTACTCAGCATTCCCAGCCCTGTCTTTTTTTTTCCATCTTAGCTGTCTTATTCCCGTGTCTCTGGACCTAGCTTTTGTGTATGTTGGCTTCTGGTGATGAAAGAAAAGAATGAAGACTTTTGTTCCAGCAGAGAAGCATGCCACATTGTTTTCTATTGCTTTAGTATTAGTGGTCATTCTTGGCTTCTGTGTGTGCTGGTTCTGTCTGTTGATGTCTAACACTCCAGACCTGACCCTTCTCCCCTGACTCTCTGTCACCTGCTGCCATTCTCTGACTGTCAGCCTGTCCCATATTCCCAGAGGTCTTGGGTTTCTCTAGACTGTGCCTAACCTCATGGTGTCTGACTTGATTTGTGTCTTCCCTGAAGACATCTTCCTTGAGCAGCCATCCTAGTCACTGTTAGAGACCATTGTCCTATATACCGACTGAGAAGGGTGGTGTCTGGATGAAAACCCATCAGTCATAGCTGCCCATGTCCTTACAACCAACACAGATCTACTCCCAAATGCCTGAGGGGTCCAGTTCCTGCTATATTCCTGTCTTTGTTCCTGACTGCTCCTTCCTCTGTCACTTGCTTCCTGGAAATCTGCCAGCCTCTTCCAACTGCTGTTCTTTACAACTCCATAAAACTCCAGTGTGCACCGGAACCATCAAAAAGGCCCATGAAAACACAAACAGCTCAGCTCCATCTTTATGATGTTTGAGTCCTAAGTTTGGGATGGGGTCTGCCATTTTGCATCTTCAAGTGTTTTCAATGGCTGGGCTGTAATGAGTCAAAATAATGAGCCTAAACTTTCCTCACTATCTAAGATTTTTTTTTCAAAAAGCAGTATAACTCTTTTCTTTATAGAAAAAATTATATGGGATCCAAAAATATGAAAGAGTTGTGAGTAATTGGGAAAGGATATGAAGGAGCATGCCGCTAGTCCCATCCATCAGGCCTCCCACTTGCTGGTCATTCCTAGAAATCCAGCAGGAAAGCCTCTCTCGGAGCTGTCTTCCCATTTGACCCAGTGCTTCATGACACGCTTCTTCACTAAGGACAGTTCCATGGTTTAGTTGCACATTTGGATGCATCTCATGAAAAGCTATTCTTTGACTTCGAAGAAACTTTAAATAATAAAGCAAGATAAGAAAAGACACACAGCAACAATGGCTGCAATTCATTGGCTAATTTAACGGAAAGACGCTGGAGGAAGCCAATCAGTGGGAACATTAAAACAATTGGCTTAATTTTATAAGCTAAATTTTATATGTACAAATTTAAAATGAATATACTTTGAAAAAATGTTTAATAGCATAATTGCTTTGTCTTGGGCTTGAGACTTGGAAGTATTTGAAATGGCTGGTTAGTGCAGCATAGAGACAAGCTGATACAGTTCTGGGTGATAAAAAAAAACAACTATGGATCTTCAATGAGAATTGTCTTTTAAAAGACACATTGACACATGCTAAAAAGAGATATCACGGCAGCTTCCGTTTTATCAAGACTGAAGTATGCTGGGGACTGTCATGATGATGTGATGATTGTATTTAAAATTGCTTCCCCAAGCACTTACAACGACTAAAATAGTAAATTTCATGCTATCTGCATATTATCACAATGAACAGCACAACAAAGGCGATTACTTTCATTGAGTCAACCGCCAGTCAGGAGGTTTCTCATTTCTTCAGATGTTTGCTGTTTTGTGAGTGAGAAACACTGAGAAAGGATTTGGGAATATACAGGGAAGAGGACAGGATTAAGAAGTGGACATATGTTTTGGTTTCCTTGGCCATGGAGAAGGTACAAGTCAGTGAGAGTCACGGCTGAGAAGCGTTCCATGAGGAGAGTAGAGACGAAGGGTGTGTGCGCTGTGCCACGCCTTAGTTCCCATGACAAGCTTCTTTCTGCTTAGCACATAAGAGAGTGACATTAAGAGACCATAACACACCTCAGAGCAATTTGTGGTGTCAACTATAAATTCTTAAAGGAATAGCATGGTTGGAGATATGCTTACTTCAATGTGTCTATGAAGCCATGAATTGCTTTATGTGCTGGTGAGATTTATGTCAACTTGACACAGGCTAAAGTCATTTGGGAATATGGACTCTCAATTGAGAAAATGTCTCTGTGAGATTGGTTTATTGGCAAGCTTATGAAGTGCAGTGTCTTGATGTGGCAGGGCCCAGCCCATGCAGGTAGCACCACTCTTGGGCAAATGGTCTGAGGTGTTATTAGAAAGCCAGCAGAACAAGCCACAGGGAGCAAGTCAGTAAGCATCACTCCTCCACTGCTTCCACATCAGCTCCTTCCTCCATGCTTCTGCCCTGTTTGAGCTCCTCCTTTGACTTTTGTCAGTGATCGCACATGCACGTGCATGCGCGCGCGCACACACACACACACACAGATGGGGAAGGAGAGAACACAGCTGTTTTGAATTGACTGTGAAGCAGATTATATTTTTCATGTAGTTTAAAGAACCAATAGGAAGTTTATTTAGAAGGGTGCTGGTATATGCATATTTACCCAACCGTATGTAATGTTCAAGAAGTGTTAGTAATAAAATTAGTTCTGTTTGAGAAGCATTTAAAATTGGAGGGAACAAATCTCATCTAAAAATGTAATACATTCAGAAGAAAGAAAATAATCCATTATATTATATGAACAAAGAATACCAGACCATGACATCGACATGGCTTTCCTAGGGCTCGAAAGATTTGTCTGTATTTCAAATATGAAAAGGAGATGAAGCCCAAAACAATGATTAAGTAAAGCAAAAACAGTGCCCATTATATTCTAACTTTTATATTCCATGTAATAACTTCAATTTAAGAGACATTTTAGTGGAAGTAATGACTCAAAAGTAAGTTTTACTGAAGTCAATTTGTACATTGAATATTACATGTATAGTTTTTCTCGGTAGTCCATTATCAGTTACTTAAATAACCTATGATATACTTACATAGCATTTTAAGAAATACATGAAAATATTATCTTAAAAATTAAATTGAACAAAGAAACCATGAGCTTTAAAAATATAACTTTCCCCCTAAATAGCAATGATTTACCTATGAGGTTTTTTTGATTAATCTCTAGTTCCCAGCCTTTGAACTTGATGGTTCCTGGACATCTAGCTGGTAGAATGAAATAATGCACTATTATATGTATTACAGTCAGGACCAAAAGATGTGACTCATTAGACGCCCTAAATTTATTTGATTCTTTGTAGAGTTGGTGGCTTCTTATTAGCTCTGCTCAATTTTATAAATGAGGATAAAAGGTTTCTGACCCTTTATTAGGCCTGAAGCATTCTCCTCCAGGCAAACCTCCTTATGCTCTTTCTTTCCTTAAGTCTTTTGAGTGGTCTTAATAGTTGTGAAGAACATTCAGCGACCATATCCATCTGCCGGCTTTATAATCAATTGTTCTGTGGCATTTTGGATGATGTAGCCACAGGAGCTGTTCATTCCAGAGAAAATGGAATTGTAGTCACTGCAGTGCCTTTTTGCCCGCTGCCTTCTCACTGGCCTCTGAATGAATAATCCAGGGATTCATCCCCTTTAACAAGAGCAAGCCCTCCCTCAATATACACATTACTTTCTAGAGGATGGAAAACTATATATGCAAAACACAGTCTTTTCCTCGGGGGATTTAGATTTGATTATACAAATGAAGGTGGGGTAAACCATAGTTAGTGACTGATATGAATTATTAAAAATAAGACAGAGTCATGAGCCAGATTACTCTGGAGACTATCTGAGTCACTCAAACCCAGGAGTTCAGGTCAATCTGGGCAGGACAGTCAAACTTCAGCTTAGAGTAAGGAAGATAGCAAACCAATTATGTAAATGGTCAGGCAGACAGTCAGATTTTCAAATTTGTGGGCCATAGGTCTTGACTGCAGCTTTGAAACTCACTTGTTGTGGCTTGGGATAAGCTGTGGGATATGGGAAAGAGCAGGTTCCCAGGATAGCTGAGTTATAAAAGCAGGTGTTGGCTGTAGAAACAGATTGCAGGTGAGCCTGCTGGCTGTGGCTTGCTTCCCCTGATCCGGATGTGTATCTTTTACAAATATCAATGAACTATTTTGTTTTCTGCCTAAAATCCTTCCCTTCCCCCAGCCTGCATGGCTGGATCATCCTGATAATGGTGTGTAAAGTATTTAGAGACAGACATCATCCCTTCCTTTATCTTCTCTGCGGCATGTATCACAATGCCTATTTATCTGACACATTAACTCACTGATTCGCTTTCATTGTTCTCTGACCTGAACACAGTTGTAAGAAGGACCTACCTTTAATTAATTTAGTTTTCAACAAAGACTAATTAAGTGATCAAAAAATAGTGGGTTAATTAATATTTTAAGTAGAACAATGAAGAAATTACTGTTCGTAAATGACACATGTTCTGATAATTCCAGCGGCATCAACCAAGTCTACACAGAGTGAAACAACTGGTTTCCTCTCATTTCTCAGCAAACTGCCCTACCGATCTGCCCTCATGGTCCCGTCTCAAGACCCAGCTCCTTTAGGTCCAGTCTATAAAAGTGACTCCTTTGGGTCCACAGGTCTGAGCATGTTTTGGCTTTAGCTTATCAGTTTCTGTCGTTAATTAGATTCATATGCTCTGGCAGAAGCTCACATTCTCTCAGGTCTTCATTCATTATTCATTTATTTCTGCTTATGGCAGCCACTTCACATTCTTTTCTGTCTTAACTATGATGCCATAGGTTTTATAACAGCTTGAAAAACAAGAACGGGGCTGGGTCAGAGGTTTCCATGTTCCTTATTGTTTTGAACATTCAGTACAGTGCCTGGTTCACAGTAGTTATTTTGTAGTAGGAGGCTTCTTGTTGGTTCCTGGCAGCTCAGCCCTGAAATAATCATACAGAAACTGTATCATTTAAATCACTGCTTGGCCCATTAGCTCTAGCTTCTTATTGGCTAACTCTTACAAAACCAACAAGCGGCCTTCCCCCAACAGTATTTAATATATTTAAAATGTGTTTTTTAATGAATAAATGGATGGCATCTGTCCTAAAAGATTCTACATTATGTTTGTAGAACCACCGTAGGACCTTCTAGACTGTAGAGTCCTTCTAGAAGTTCTATAATACAATTGTAAGCAGAAGGGGAGATGCTATCTGAAAAATCCAGATCAAACCAGAAATATATCTTGTGCTGGTCACCAGAAAACGAGAATAGAAAATAAAATCCATTTTTGAGGTAATTTTGCCTTTGATTTTTGCAGCATTTACAAAGACAGCCAGAGTTCCAGGAATGAAAAAGAGCAATAGGAACACTATGTCTCTCAAATTACCATATGTATATTATTTACCAGTATGAAGAGGCAAGTAATGAATATATTAGGAGGATATGTTCATCCTTTCCGTGTTCAGGATAAAATATCAGTCCTGTCAAATCATCCCCAAATGAAGGCGACGGGCCGAGGAAAGCTCATTCGCATATCTGCCTGATCCAGCAGGCGCTGGAAATTGATCGTGTGAATGCTTTTTGCTGGTAACAAAGCAGAAATACTTTCTGATTGCACAGAAATACCTGTGTTTGTTTTTTTCCTGATACCTATTTCTGCAACACTCAGTTGTCCTGCAGGTGACTTAAAGAAAGACGCACACAATGAAGAAGAGCAGCATTTCCCTTTCCTGTCTTCTCTGAGAAGATGAAGCAGGAAGCAGCGGTCAGAGACCCTCCTGCCAGCTCTGAATGAAGCAACTTTTTCCTGGGCAGGGAGTAGGAGCCTGCTGAAGGAAGCGCTGATATCCTGGAATCTTTGGCAGGCCCCGGTCCTATCAAACACACCCTTTAAGCTCCCCGATGTTACACACGACAGGGTCTTTCAACTCTTCCTGTGGACGTCTACTGCTTTCTCTGAGCCCCACCCTCGTATACTGTACACGTAGCATTGTGGCTGCATAGCTGCAACTTGGAAGAACACACTTGCTGCTAATGTACCATAAGGGCAATGGCCTTAACTAAAATCTGCATTTTCTGAACTCCATGGTGTCTGACTCATGACAAGCCCTCCCAAAGGTCTACAGACTGAGTGAAAATAGCCATAAAACCAGCTGGACGGTGACTGAAAAAGCATGGGATAAAACCGGACTCTGAATACGGCGGACAATGAGGGCTGCTGAGAAGCCAAGGACAATGGCACTGGGTTTTGATCCTACTTTATGTTCTGGCTTTGTGGGAGCCTAGCCAGTTTGGATGTTCACCTTCCTAGACCAGGATGGAGGGGGGAGGACTTTAGACTTTCCAAAGGGCAGGGAACCCTGACTGCTCTTCAGACTGGAGAGGGAGGGGGAGAGGAGTGGGGGAAGGGGGAGAGGAGTGGGGGGAGGGGGAGAGGAGTGGGAGGCTGGGAGGAGGCAGACATTTTTTTTCAATAAAAAAAATAAAAAATTAAAAAAAGAGGAAATAGCCATAAAAGCACAGTACTTTGGAACATATGGTGTTTAGTTAGAAACATCTTTATAAATTATATAAAAAAGAAATGTCTATCTGTCTATCTATCCATATATATGTGACTCCGAAAATTAATACTGAGATAGGAAAATCAATAGTTAAGCCTTCACCATAATACACTTGATATTTACACACAATTTTGTGTGCCAGAGTTTATGCCTTGTTCATAAACCTCTGTGCAATGAAACTATGGCAATGGGAGTTTAGATTTTAAACACTTTATTGCCTTCCATAGGCCACAGTGGCACACTAAATTGTTTTATTTAATTTTTATGTTAGTGGCTTACGTTTTATCAGCCTCTGATTCATTTACCTAAGAGGAACAATAATGGTGATCACTGGTTTTATTGTCTTCTAGTTTTTTTTTTAATTTATTTATTTATTAAAGATTTCTGTCTCTTCCCCGCCACCGCCTCCCATTTCCCTCCCCCTCCCCCAATTAAGTCCCCCCCCCCTCAGCCCGAAAAGCAATCAGGGTTCCCTGTCCTGTGGGAAGTCCAAGGAACCCCCACCTCCATCCAGGTCTAGCAAGTTGAGCATCCAAACTGCCTAGGCTCCCACAAAGCCAGTGCGTGCAGTAGGATCAGAAACCCATTGCCTTTGTTCTTGAGTTCTCAGTAGTCCTCATTGTCCGCCTATGTTCAGAGAGTCCGGTTTTATCCCAGGCTTTTCCAGACCCAGGCCAGCTGGCATTGGTGAGTTCCCAGTAGAACATCCCCATTGTCTCAGTGTGTGGGTGCACCCCTTGCAGTCCTGAGTTCCTTGCTCGTGCTCTCTCTCCTTCTGCTCCTGATTTGGACCTTGAGATTTATGTCCGGTGTTCCAATGTGGGTCTCTGTCTCTGTCTCCTTTCATCGCCTGATGAAGGTTAATATTCAGGAGGATGCCTATATGTTTTTCTTTGGGTTCTCCTTATTTAGCTTCTCTAGGATCACTAATTATAGGCTCAATGTCCTTGGTTTATGGCTAGAAACCAAATATGAGTGAGTACATCCCATGTTCCTCTTTTTGGGTCTGGCTTACCTCACTCAGGATAGTGTTTTCTATTTCCATCCATTTGCATGCAAAATTCAAGAAGCCCTTGTTTTTTACTATGTAGAATTCAGAAATTAAGTGACAACCTAACAAGCCCAGGGAAACTATGTTTTCTTTTCAGTGATGAGCATTGGCCGCAATCACCTAGATTCCAAAATGGTTTACACTTTCCAGGCAGCCTTGACTACCAATGTTCCTTGAGGGATCTGAGGCCTCTGGAGAAGTGACACTAGGCACCAAATACAACCAAGCTAGCTTCCAACCTTGGAACAACTTTAAAACTAGAAGACAATACATGTGGTGTTTGTTCAGTCTTAGCGAGCTTACAGTGAGGTAGAAACTGCATACAAACATAATATGCTTTTGTGCACGCATCATTATTACAGCTCCGGAGACTATGAAATCCGGAAATGGGGAACATAGGCTCTCAGTGGGTTAGAACTGTGGACTTGAGTGATTCTCAGCATGGAGGCTTCAGAGGATGCAAACTTTAGAACAACAGAGGAGAACCACAAAAGCAATAGTGACAAACTAAGGTGACACACTGGCCTCAGAAAACCTACGTGAAGTTCTTATTGAGTCTTTCTCTAAGTATGATTTTCTGAAGTATGATTTTTCTAACTTTGTGGAGGGAAATTACATGAAAAAGAGCAAAGGAAGAGGGAAGCAGAGGCACACAATGGGCCTGAGAATAGGAAGGAAATCTGCTTCCCCTTCACCACATTCATCAAACTATTACTCCTCCCCTTAAAGTTGTGGTGTCCAATATGGGCACAAATGTTGATATGGGGAACAGCGGGATATGTAGCAAGCTGGACCTTATGTTTCCAATATTTTCCAATCTCCCAAACTCTTAAAAATGTCTTTTATCTCACAGCTCATCAATACTGCATATAGTTTTTTGGTTCACAACTTACATTGACTCAGTGGAAAGGACAGCAGGGATTTGATTTGGGGCAGCAGAGGGGGCTGGGGGAAGACGATCACCCCAGATGGGGAAGAGGTTGATTCTGTTCCCAGAGGACAAGGTTCTCTGAGGCCACTTCCTCTTGAGAGCAGTTTCTAGGTTGCTTGAGGAGCACTGCTTTTAGCTGTGCCTGCGTGATAGGACTACTTCACCTTTTTGCCTTTGACACAGTCAGTTCTTTCTCAGGATCACAGGGAAGTCTGGGCGTGATTACTTGCGTCCAAGCACCATAAACACACACTTTCCTAAAGCAGATTTCATCCCTGCATGGAGATGAATGCCAGAGAACGTTCCTTACTTTTTCACTCCAAGTAGATGTTGACAAGAAGAGAATTTATGCGCTGAGAGGTAAAGCCTGGAGGAAGATTGGTAAAACGACCTAGGATAGCTGAAAGCTGTGATTATTGGATGAATTCAGGATCAGCTGAGAAAAATGTTTTGTAGAATCCAGAGCACTAAAATACATGATAAATCCCAAATTAAGGGAGACGAACTCAAAACAACCACACTTTGAAGGAACTGGGTTATAAATGAGATTCCAATAGCTCCAACTTCCAGAGAAAGAATTCTTGGTTTGGATTCGGGCAAAAACATTCTGGTATGCTAAAAACAAACACCAGGAAAGTGGGGAAAAAGAGAAAGAAAAACCAAATGCTTGTGGTACTTTATATGGGAACAGCTGGACAAGGGTTAGGAAATGTTGCTTGTTTAAGGAAAAGTGTGTCACTGGAGGTAGGTTTTGAGGTTTCCAAAGCCTATGCTAGGCCCAGTTGCTCTCAACTACGGCTCCAGCACCATCCGGCTGCCATACTCCCCAGGCCCAGTTGCTCTCAACTACGGCTCCAGCACCATGCCGGCTGCCATACTCCCCAGGCCCAGTTGCTCTCAACTACGGCTCCAGCACCATGCAGGCTGCCATACTCCCCAGCACGATGGTAATGGACTAAACTTATAAAATGGTAAACAAACTCCCAATTAAATGATTTCTTTTATAAGAGTTGCCTTGGTCACACTGTCTCTTCACTGCAGTAGAACAGTGACTAAGATAGGTTTCAAAGGTCTGGAATAATACGAGGAGTACAGCAGTCGGCTTTAAGTGCTGCTTTCTTTGGACTGCAAAGCACTAAGTAAATGAAGCCAATAATCATTGTCTACCACGGTGTAGCTAATATTGCTACAAGACAAAATGCTGGGTTTCTCAGTAACTTTCAGTTACTAGTCTGTTTTACATCTGAAAGACCTGACATTTCATTATCATGGTAGGGAAAGTCATTGTTAGAATGTCTATTGCCAACGTTGTGTATGGTTTTGATAGAATCTCTGTCTATTTCTTCTGACTCAGCCACAGATGAAATTTCAAACCCGAGAAGTAGCTGACAGACCTTGTTTGGTAGATCTAGGAAAAAGGTACCATTTCATAAAATGAATCTTCTGATCATAACC
This sequence comes from Microtus pennsylvanicus, assembly GCF_037038515.1. Taxonomy (NCBI): domain Eukaryota; kingdom Metazoa; phylum Chordata; class Mammalia; order Rodentia; family Cricetidae; genus Microtus; species Microtus pennsylvanicus. The sequence goes on from NC_134584.1 coordinate 26,988,847, forward strand.
CTACACATTCAGTTTTTAGTCAGCGTAGACAGATGGTGCTAGGATAGTCAGATGAAGAAGTGACTGTCTTATGTAACGTTTGAGATGTGTTTTATTGCTAAAGCTTTAAAAGGTAGGAGCCTTTGATGAAGAGGCTTAGCCATGCTGCCGCATAGTTTCGCCATCTACATGTTTATTTAAACACATCTTAAAGATGTTACTGTATTTCTAGTCTCTACTTCTAATTGGTTTTATTGTTTATATTTCTTTATAGATGTTTTAAAGTAGGTAATTAAGTAAATTATTTAAATGAATTGCCTTGCTCTTTTTACCAAGTAATCCATAATTTAGAGAGTCTTCCCTGGAATATTCTACAGCAGAGTTTAGTGTATGAGTTAAATAAGCATGCCAGTGATTTTCTGCATAACCAGAGTCACCCCTGAAGAAATTCCTCCTGGGTTAGGAAGCGGCCCAGTGTGCAAAGCCCTTGCTATGTAACTCTGAGACACTGAGTTCAGATCCCCGGACCCATATAAAGCCATATGCAAAAACATACACATCTATACCCATTGTCTATAATCCTAACCATGAGATGGAATGCAGAGACAGAAGAATCCCCAGAAGCTCCCAGGCAAGCTAGTCTGGTGCATGCGGTTGTTAAACAATACAAGATGCTGTTTGGAGCAAGGTGGAAGGGGGAGGATTGACTGCTAAAGTTGTTACATCTGCGGTGGCTCAGATGGTTCAGCACCTACACATGGGTGTACATGTGCACACACACACACAGCCCCATTCAAACACACAAGCATGAGATAAGGTTCCAATCAAAAGCATTCTGTCACCTCTGCGGTCTGTCCCAGAGTCTATTTCTTCATTGTTTCTCACAGGGCATGAGGATTGTTCCATGGGTTTCTATTACAATTTTCTCTTCATGGACCAAAATATAAATGGGTCCCTAACAGAAATCCCACTGGTTTTAGTTCTTTTTATTTGTGAAATACAGCTATAGGCTTTGCTTTTGGAAAATAAACTATCTTTTTCCTGCATGTGTCCACTGTGTGTACTCTTGACATCTCTATATATCTTTAAAAACAACGAAAATAGGAACCATGCTATCAGAATAGGATACAGGATAAGTATTGATGGAAATGGTGTAACTAATAATAAGATTGACTGTGACAGTGTTCAGTAGCCACCTGAAGTTGCATTTTAATTGTAGCTACCCACTCTATGCCATATCACAAATTAGAAAAGGGAGCCCATATGATGACTATGGAAACAGTGTTTTGAGTAACAGTAGGGTGTGCAAGCTGTAGTGAGTGACTTCAGGAGTTAAGGACACAAGTAACTGATAAGGCCACCAAAATTTAAGGTGATTTCCCGTCTTTCAGGGGAGGCCGTACACACTCTTGGAACCAGTTTCTTGTGTTACATGAGGTAGTCACCAAGAACATTCGCTGAGTGGCGGAAGACACGTGTAAACAGATTTAAATAATCAGCCTTGCAAGGAGCCTCCACATTTGGCCACGCAGGCGATATCTTCAAGTGATCACAAACATCACAATTTATCAACATCTGTAGCTCTCTTTTCCTTCCGGGTACACAGTGAGACCGCACTTGCTTACTGAATCTAGGCAAGGCTCCACAAGCCATTAAATGTAGGCAGAAGTGATGTTAGGCTTTTCTGAGAGGTGTTACTTGAGTCACTATGCTATTCTACACACCACTGCCTTTGGCCCTGGGGCAGTGGTAGTGGAGCCCTGAGTAGGACAGAAGTAGGGACCTGAAATACTAAGCAGCCAATGACTGCTTTGAGAATTGCCTGGTTCTATAGCAGCTGCTGTTGAACAAATGACTGCTGGGAGTCAGTCTGGAATACCCGCTTTCTGCCAACAGATTCCTGCTCTCCTCCCATTAATAAGCAAGTCAAGCTCCTCCGCCAATCGGGTGAGATGCTGCAAGGAAGCCAAAACTAGACCAGAGGAGGTCGCATGCTGCTCCTGAAGCATCTGCTAGCTAAGATCTCATGCTGTGTGCACACACTCCTCCTCAGAACCCAGCTGCCATAGAGCACAGTCCTGTAGCGAGTCCTCATGGAGCTGCTCTTGTCAAGAAGCCCAGCTTCTTGGAATCATCACTGACAGGCAGCGAAAATGATTCCAGCCCCCAAGTCTTTGACTGTTCACAGCTGAGACCCCAGACATTACACAACAGACAGAGGAGTCACCACTGGGTTGTGTCTGATTTCCTGACCTACATAATTCATGAGCATAATCAAATGATCATTGTTTTATACCGTGAAGTCTGGGGTGGTTTGTTATAAAGCAACCGGTGAACAGGGACACACTGGTGGCAAGCAGTTTGCGCTCCTGCTGTGACCAAGTTCATCCTAAAAGGAAGACGGTTTGTAGGGATGCACATGGCACAGACAACGAGGAAGGATGGGAAAGAGCAGTTGCAGGTTTCTGGTGTGAATGCCTTATGCAGCATCACCCTGCTGGAGAAGTCAGTTTGCCTAGTCTGAGTGACCTCGTCTCCTTAGCTGTCAATCATGCTCACACTATCCCGCCCACTACACAAGCTTTTATAAGCTGGATTCACTGGGGGGCGGGCTCAACTTCTCATGTCTAATTATTTCACCCTGGCAAGATTTGTTATAAAAATAATTGCACGGTTCTGGGCCTTAAGGAAACATATGGTACATTAAGATCTAGTTACACATGGCTGAGTACACTAAGGAAAACTGGGAGTCTCATGACGGAGTAAAAGGAAAGTTGAAAGGCTCATGACTGAGTAAGAGGAAAGTTGGGAGGCTCATCTTGCCCGATGACAGATTGATGTTTCAAAAACAGCTGGCATGTATGCCAGGACTGTGTTAGACTGACATATCCATTAAACCACGTGCGTCAGGAATATCTTAGTCCACGTTTCCCCACCCAGATTATTATCATAAACGCAAAGGAAAAGCAAACACAATAACCTAAGACTTCATATCACTATAAATTCCAAAACAGGAATGCTGGGGACAGGTGGACTCAGAAGCAAACTGCCCGTGTTGCCCATGACAATTCAAGGAATTAATTGGTTTAATTTTGAGGTTATGCAGCTTCCAGGACAAATGAATACATGAGTCCACTATAATGCATGCGAGTCCAGATATGATTTGGAAAATTGTCTAGATGGCTACTTGTTAATTAAGCCTTCGAGTCTTTATAGTGTGTGGGAGATAATGTAACGTGTGCTTGTTTAGTTTGCAAGTTACTCAACGTGATCATGTATCGTTACTGTCTCACTCCTAAGGCGAGATGGGCACACTGAGGAGAAGCCTAAAGTTAGGGTCTGCATGCTCACACAGTGTGTCCATTGGCTAAGAGAGGCAAGCCAGGGTGCTGGAGAAAGCATAGGAGCGTCTACTGGAAAAACCCAGAACTGAGTTGTACCTCTTCCATAAACTTGCTGCTTGGCTTTTAGGAAATAATCCTTTGGATTTCGTTTCCTTTATTTGAATACGGAGCTAATGACAGCCATTCCCTAAAATTGAGGAGAGAAAGTTGTGTCTGTAGAGTGCCTGATTTTCGTGGAGCACTTAGGAAAGGGAGGCTACGGCGACTGTATTTTGATAGAAAAGGAGATCAGCAGGGAGACCTCCAATTCCAAGAAGCACAGATTAAGTAACTCTTGGATCACAAACCTAGCATCTCATTAAACAGCTGGTAGATTATAAACTCCATCATTTCATTTGCTTCCTGATCATCACTTCCCAGGGGCATTCTTTACTCGGATTGTAGGTAAAGTGTCTAGAAGTCCCGGTTGTCTTTTCCTCTCCTGTGAGGCAAACTTATTCAGAAAGGTTTGTAACACCTGCCTGGGTGGGTGGAGCTGAGATTTTCTCCCTCATCCGTGAAGCCTGAGTTCACATAAAAGCTGTCTGCAAAACTGGCCAGCGATAGGTCATTGCCTTCCTGGCTTATTATCAGGGACACTGGAATGATTGAGATTACGTAAGAGCAGATGAGGGAAGTGGTTAACTGGCTGATTATCCTCACACAGAAAACTTATCTTCTGAAGAGTCTCTAATTTGCTTAGATGATTAAGATGCTTCCTTTGTGATCCTTATCCCCCACCCCCTTCCGCTTCTCTCCTGGTCTCTATCAGCCCATCCTCAGCTCTGCGCCCACCCCACTCACCACCAGGCCCTCATTATTCTTCCGGCTACAGGAGAAAGTCAGCTGTTTTGTCCCGCTGTTGTACTTCAGACCGAGGATGATGCTCAGATTTGAAGCGACGTGCAAGCCCCTTACTGGCACGGCCACAAAGCCAGTTAATTTTGGCATTTTTGTTCAAAGTCAGTCACAAACAACGGATGGCTTCTTTAATTGGTATTAAAATAATTTTCTCACCTCTAAGAGGGTGCATGGCTATTTTCAAACAGCTACATCTCACCAAAATGGAACAGCAAAGTATAAGGTAAAACATGCATTCTCTCCATTATGGAAACAACAGTTTCCAGGTAAAGATTCATGGTATTATTGAGCTCAGAAGCCAAAGAGCTTCTAGAACTAAAGGAGTCCAATGTTTTCATCTGAGGAAAGGAAGATTCTGACATTTTGTACTACAAGCCTAGATAATTTAAGGTACAGAAATATACCAGTATCTTAAGTTTATAGCTGTCATCCTGTTTCGTAGTTGCTTATATATTTATGGATTCATTGCCATCATCATACAGGACCTGATGTAGATCATTGAGACACATTTCTATAATCTTAGCAACTGGGAGTTGGAGGTAGATGGATCAAGATGATAATTTGCTGCACAGTAAGTTCCAGGACAACCTGGGCTACATGGTATTCTGTATCAAAAGAAAAAATAAATAATCTGAAGTGATACATTTCAAATATGAAGGAAATCTTGTCGGATGGCATTTTTAATGAACTGTTTCCTTGGGAGCAACGATAGGTATACAATGTCAGGTCTGAGTCATGTACTTTTTCCCTGCTTGTTTGTGATGCTCATGTGATTGTGTGCCTAGGAAACAGAGTAAAGCTAATTTGTAGACAGATGTAACAAGAGTTCCTTATTAATTTCACAGTTTAACAAATTGAGATATTTCAATTTTTGCTCCAAAGGGCCTTTGCTAATAAGTTCACCAAGCATTTGTAGCAAGGGAGAAAATGAACCAGCGAATGAACTAGAATACAGCTGGGACCAATGTTTGTTTAATTAAATAACTTCCAGTGGCTGCCGTTGGTGCTCAAGGAAACCCTGGGTGCAGATGCTGTTTCAGAACTTGTGGCATGAGCCGGGCGGTGGTGGCGCATGCCTTTAATCCCAGCACTTGGGAGGCAGAGGCAGGCGGATCTCTGTGAGTTCGAGACCAGCCCGGTCTACAAAGGTAGTTCCAGGACAGGCTCCAAAACCACAGGAAAAAAAAAGAACTTGTGGCATGGTCTTCTGTTACCTTCTTTTATAAGATGTGAGAACGGAGGTCCAAAACAGCCAAAGGAATTGCTGGAGAGTCTAACTGAGAGGAATCACTCCTATGCCCTGACTGCAGAACTGAGGTTCATCCCACAGCAACATCAAGACTTTAGGAACTAGCCTTTTGAACTTTATTAAAAAATACATTAGTTATACTAATGTAACTAATACAGTGACAAATAGGTATGATTCATAATAGTATAGTAACTAACAGGTATGATTCTAATTCATTTATAAAATAAAAAGAATTTATGATTTTGAAAATAGTTTCTAGATATATACATATATATATATATATTAGTATTCTAGAAACATGCATGCATTTTTGCATATTGCTTGCACAGGCAGAACAACAAAAGTCTATGGCTTCAATTTAATAGTGTTTTAAGCCATCCTTCGAAGTACCCATGTGTTTATTTTAACTGTCACAAAACATAATTCACTCTTATGAGAGTGAATAGCAAAGTAAAATAAAAATGTTAATTTTTATCCCAATTTCTCAGAACAAAATGTGTTGATGTTATTCTTGACTTTTCTCCTTGATTTCCACCCAACTTTTTGGCTAAAACTGGTAAAATCCCAGTTACTTTGTCTTTGGGTGAACAGCTTTCATCCACAGCACCAGCCTGGTCTAAGTGATGAGCGTTTCTCCCGGAGATCATACAGGTCTCTTACTTGCTTTCCTGCCTCTCTCCTTTCATCTGCAGGCTGTGGATTTTCAAGGGAGCAGCCAGTGTGATGCTTTTCAAACCAATGCTAAGTTTTATCAAATCTCTCCCAAATGTGCCGCGAACAAAGACAGGGTGGACAAATAGGACTGCATTGAGATGGGAGTGCACAGACAGTAATGAGGAAGCAAATAGAAAGCATGGGAAAATATTTACAAATTATATATAAGATGAGGGTTTAACATTAAAAATATATAAGGAAGAAAACAACCTAATAACAAAGAAACAACTCAAAAAGGATAGATATTAGAATACATATTTCCCCAAAGAAAAGAAACTTATGGCTAGTATGTGTGCCAAGAAATGTTCATCATCGTAATTATTGAGGAGCTGCAAGTCAAAATTCCAGTGAGCTGCAACCTCACTTGCTAGAATGGCTCTTATGAATACATACATATGCAAGTGCTGCCAAGGGTACAGGGGAAAAGCAACCCTGGCACATCGCTTGTAGAGATGTAAATTAGTCTAACCACTATGAAAAACATTGTAAAGCACCATTAAACACCTAAAAGTAGACAAATTACATAGTCCAGCTATCCCATCACCGGGTGTATATTAAAAGTAAAGAGAGTCAGTATGGCAAGGAGATATCCCATGTTTGTTGCAGTAAGATTTGCAATAGCTAAAATGTAGCCCAATTGTGGGTAATAAAAACATGGTCCACAGACCCAGTGGAAGCCTATTCAACAACAGAAAGAAGAAAATCTGGTCACTGGACGACATGAAAGAATTCAGAGGACACCGTGTTAAGTAAAACCAGAAGGACACTGAAAGCAAATAATATAATCTCATTCCTATGACGAGTCTAACACTGCTGATCTCATTCATGGAGGGATACCAGGTCCTGGGGTTGGTGGCAAGATGCTGATTACAGGGTTTGAAGATTTTAGTTTAGCTACAAGTGGGAATACACTCAGAAAACATGGTATAACCATGGTGACAACTAATATGAAATATCTTACCATAAAATTGAGGTGATACACAGTAGAGCTAACCATTCTACAAGGTTTACACGCTTCAAAATAACACGTGCACTCAATGAATACATAAAATTGTAGTGCCAATTAAAAGCCAAACAGCTCAATTAACAGGCAGTCATGGCAGTATATACCAGTAGCCTTGCTCTTTGAAGGTTGAAGCAAGAAAACTGTAAGTTCCAGGCTAGCTTAAACTACGTAGTGAAAGTCTGTGCCCAGCAAAACCACCAAAAGAGGAAGAAGAAGAAAAGGAGGAAGGTGAGGGGGAGGGGAAAGGGAAATAGGAGGTGAGGAGGTGGCATCAAACCTTTAAAAATCTCCCCTCCCCCAGTGGCTACCCATCTCTCCTAAATTCAAAACCTTGGGCTTCTGAGTGAGTGCTGGGATTATAGTGTCTAATGCTGTACTTGGCTCTGTCCTCGCTGTTGTATAAGGCTCTCTGTTAGCTTCCTGCTTTTGAGTATTCAGAGGACCTGACGGTTGTGCTGAAAGTGATAGGCCTTTCGTCTAAGGGAAGGCAGTCTTCCGTGAAACGGTGACAGCTGGTGCTGTCAGCAAGGACTGCATTCTGCCTTCTCTAAGAGTAGAGAGAGATTAACACACTCTTCCCTGTCATCCCGTGGAAGAGAGACCTGCCAGCCTCCTGTGTAGGTCGCTCAGCAACCTCAGTCTGCTTAGTGCTCTCTGTACAGGACACTTAGACCTGAGTAATTCCTAAAGAAGGCGTTTTTATCGTTTTTCCAGTTTTGGATGCTGTGAAGTCCATAGTCAAGGGACCCTCAACTAACAAAGGTCTCCTTGCTGTGTGACTCCAGATAGAAGCAAAAGGCAGAGTTACAGTGAGCAAAAGAGAAACTGAATTTCATTTTAAAGCAAATTCTCACGGGGGGAGGGGGACGGGGGGGCTTCTTAACATGCTCACTCTTGTCAAAAGCCAATTCTATTAAATACAGGGATTGGCTGGGGGTTGTATCACTGTTAGTTTTTGTATCCGTTCCTCTTTTTTTCACATTCACAATTTCCCCTCTCCCTTGGATATTCCATGTCATCTAGCGAAAAATCTAAGACCCCAATTCCAAAAGTGTGGACATGGGGTCCTTGATGGCATCCAGTGCTCTGCCCATTGGTGGGTCTGGGCGTGAGGGACAGAAGCAGGGAAAGAAAATCTTGTCTACTGGGGATAGATGGTAAGACAACGTCTTTCCTCCTTCAAGACTGTGAACTATAAGGATCCTCTGAGCCTAGGAGGGTGAGAGTCTGTCTGTCTTTCCACAGGAAGGTGCCAACTCAAAGAAAGCCAAGAGGGAAGAGGAGGGTTAGTGACAGCATGCTTATACTGTATGAGATTGGATTTGAAGACTTTCGGTTGCTTCAGCATTTACAGATCATGTAGCTATTCCCTTATATCGCTCTAATTTTGCACTTGGTGTCTGCCAGTCGCAACTCAAAGTCTTGACAACTAATAGGTTGCATCACTATCAGGAATTTTAAAGAGGCCTCATGGTATATAGAATTGTGTGAACAATATTAGTCGATTTTGGAGACCTCTTATATATGGAAGAGTTCTGGATTATGATTCTAGTGACCCTCTCATGGTTCTTTTGTGGCAACTCTAAGCCAAAATCACCCTTGGCTTTTTTTTTTCTGGCTTCCAGAGAAGTTACCTCTCACTTTATGTCTTAGGGTATGTCAGTCAAGGAAGGAAAACAAACCAAAACCACAACAATAACACCCAAACCAAAACACATCTTAGTCTAGTTTGTCTACTACTCTAAAAACCCAGAGGAAATTTTTATTTGTCTAATGGTCTTGAGTGTGACAAACGTGTGTCATTTGGTGTAGAAGGGCAGGTGAAGCTATGTGACACAGAGACAGTAGCTGCTGTGGGACATTTGTACACTATGGTTGTGATTGGTTTCATAAAGAGTTGAATGGCCAATAGCTAAGCAGGAGGTATAGGTGGGACTTCCAGGTGGAGAGAGGAAGTAGGAGGAGATAACTGAGGTGCAGAGGAAGTGCCAACTAGATATGGAGGGAGTGGGACATACAGAATGAAAGAAAGGTAAAAAGTCACATGGCAAAATGTAGCTCAAAATAGAAGTTATAAAAGCTAGTTAGGAACAAGTCTTAGATATAGGCTGAGCTTTCATAATTAGTAGTAAGTCTTTGTGTCATGATTTGGGAGCTGACTGGTAGAAAAGAGAAAGACTCTAGAAGCCAGAGAAAGGGTATAGAGAGAGACTTCCCTTTCTTATCAAAGCCCCTCCCATGCTGACTAACCCATTCCCGACAATACATTCAGGAGGCAAGCGATCTCGTGAGCTAATCCACCACCACTAAAAGGCCACCTACCAACACGACCACAGTGGAAATAAAATTTCAACAAGATCTGTAGAGGGAACACTCAGACCACAGGCGAGCAAAAGCGTTTCTGCCTTGGCTGACACCCTCACCGCCTGTATCCAAGTTAGAATGAAACAGTGGCCTTCATCTGCTTGTTCGCACTCAGAGGGCCTTCCGCCCTACTGACACACATACACAGGGCCAGTAGGCAAGAGAGCTTGGCTGTTTGTTAAGCTAAAAATCCAGGCTTGTCCTGAGCTCCAGCTGACTCAAGGAATGTAGCAAATTCCTCAAGACAGTTGTTTGCAGGCAAACAGAAGTGTTTCCTTTTACGTTGGCCACGGAGTCACAGACTCATGTTCAGAGCCGCATTTGCTCACCAGTCCTCACTCTGACATTTATGATCAAACCCGCCTTTCTCAGGAGAGCCACACTCTGAAGCTTTTTTGAGATGAGATGCACAGTGACTGATTTCACAGTGCGAGGTGATGGAACCCCTGCAAAGGAAACGTGAAGTTACGGAGCCAGCTAGAGAGGCAGGGAGGCTGAACAGAGAATCGGGTATTCGATTTGTTCTCTCCTGGGCTAGAAGTGTTATTTGATGCCAGGCAAGCTATTGCCCTAGGCAAAATCCAGTCCACCAAGAGCCAAGGATGGTTTCTATGCTGTTGAAATGTTGAAAAAAACCCTCAAAATTTAATAATATTTCATAGTACATGAAAGCTGTACAAAATTGACATTTCTGTGTTTATTAATAGTCTATTGGAGCACAGCCATTCCCATTCATGTGGTTTTTAGAAGTTTTCATGGTACAACGAGAGGTGTGTAATTGTGATAGAAACTATAGAACCAGCAACCAAAATACTACCTTTTTCTCTGTCTCTGTCGCTGTCTGTCTCTGTCTCTCTGTCTCTGTCTCTCTGTCTCTCTGTCTCTCTGTCTCTCTGTCTCTCTCTCTCTCTCTCTCTCTCTCTCTCTCTCTCTCTCTCTCTCACACACACACACACACACACACACACACACACACACAGCTGATGAATCCAAGATCTTCCTTTGGAGGCTACAGGCTGTGATGTTTTCTTGTGTCACATATCAAAGAAGAATTTTTATATGTTGAAAGAACAGCCAGCATTCTAAGCTTGGTTGGGTGCCCAGCTCACTGTGTAACCCTCAAAAGTAACATTACTCCTACGGGGTATGCTTTCCCCTTACTCCCAGTCATGAAGGCAGCGACTTTATTCCAGCTTCCATTGCCTTCTTGCAAAGAAATGGGCTGGCTCTATGGCTGAGTGCCCATTCACATGACCACAGGTTAAAGCTATGCAAGGGACCACTCTGTAGAGCCATCATTCTATGAAAGGACACATTGCTAACTGCTTAAGGCGCATTTAAAAATCTACTAACATAACTATTTTTCAATGGTGGTTATAACCACAGAAGTAAAGTGAAGGAAGAAATCAAAGGAATGGCTAGCTGGAATCCAGTTTGTCAAAGGTTCTCTCATGATATGCCTGGCTGTGGTGTCAGTCACGACAGATGTAGCAACACCGTGGGTCAGCGAGGCCCCTTGCTCTACCAGGCAAACTCCTCTTGGTTTTCTGAGTGGGTGGGGTTGGCTCGGGTCATCTGGCTTGGGCCAGCTTTCACCATCTCCTGACTTGGCCAATGAAGAGCTAGTTAGAGCCAGCATTCTTGGCAGCCTGGATCCATGCTGGCAAACCAAACTTGCACAGATGATAGTTTTGCAAGACATAGATTCTATGCCTTGTGAGACTTAAAAATCACTGTTGACCCTAATCCTATTCCAAAAATCTTGTGAGAAAGGGGAACAGAGAGTGTGCCAGGTGATTGTTTCTAACGCCAGTTTTCCAAGGTTCCAAAACTTGGGCTGCTGTGGGTTTAGCACCTAGTCATATTTTTCTGTGGCTGGGATACACAGCCTCAACAACAAGCTCAGGGGATCTTGCACATAAGAAAATTCCTAGGCATGTTTTTAACATTTTAAAATATTTTTAACATTTTTCAAAAGGTTTAACCATGTTTTTTCCTTCCAATAACAAGAAGCTTGTTTATAACTGACTGAGGGAGAGGTTCTGGCTCCACTATCAATGTGGTGTAAGAAAGTTCATCTCTCTTAGTACACTGCTTCTGTCTCAGTTCACTTTTCTGTCTGAGTACACAGTGTCTTAACTTCTAGATGCACTCTGAAAACCAACCACAGTTTATGTAGCCCCAATCCATAGAACTCACCCTTATCATTAATGAAAGAAGCTATCCAGACTCTAGGATATCACTTAAAGTTCTTTTGTTGAGTGTGTGTGTGTGTATTTTCCACTTAAAATCAGCAGAGATACAAGAGCGGCCTACAAATGAATTTTACCGTATTTCTTTCTGGTGAAAGTATTTAAAAATGTCAAGCACTTAATTACAGGCACAACCTTTGAGATTGCCGGTTCCACACGAGAGCCTCAGGATGTTATGCTTCTCAAATATAAGAGGATGGGGCTGAGAGGTCTCTAAGATGAGTGGGTTCAGGGCTTTCATGTCCCTGGGGAAGAATGGGAGGCCACAGAGGGCTGTAGCCTGCCTGTGTGAGCAGCCCACCGGCTGTAGGATGGAATTCAGAAGCCTCCTCTCAGCATGCTAAGTCCTAATGAGCAGTTTCTTCTACCCCACTTCCATGGCAACACTTGGCTAGTAAATAATAAACTGTTTTGAAAAAGATTTATTTACTTATTATGTATGCAGTATTCTGCCTGCATGCATGCCTGCAGGCCAGAAGAGTGCACTAGATCTCATTACAGATGCTGTGAGCCACCATGTGGTTGCTGGGAATTGAACTCAGGACCTTTTAAAGAGCAGCCAGTGCTTTTAACTGCTGTTTTAAGAGGCACAACCACTCAAGAGGTAGGGTAGTGCACTAATATATTGTCATGGGCACCTGGAATGTACTGGCATATCTGTGCTTCCTGCCAGGAAGTGTTATGGAGTTAGTTTTCTCAGCAAATGGGGCTCCCTGGGAGCAATATTACCTTCTTGTCAACCTCCTTGAGCTTTTGGAAGGGTTATCAACACGATGTGGCATTGATTTTTCTGAAGAGTAGAGATCAGAGGACCCAGATGCGACCACTCCTAGAGGAGCAGGAAGGGTAAGACACAGAGATGGGATGAACTGACTTACAATGAACATGAGAGGAAAGAGAGAGGAACATGTCTTCTTGGTTCTGGTTTTGGCATCACTGGAGGGCATTTTGTAAGGCAAAGGATGGGAAATATAGTAAATGCCACCTGGAGATAAATTTGACTATACGAAGCGCGTGTGTTCTAGAATTTAAACATGTAAACTGAGCCACAGATTTCTGTTAAATTATCAAAGAAGGCTTATAACTATTATTCAAGTTACAGACTTTCCTACCTTTTTAGATTTCAAGTTTCTATGGTCCTATCCAGATGAGAAATCCATACAAGCATAAATGCAATGTGTATGGATTGCTTACTAGTAGAAAATTTGGAACCAAATGGTTGGGGAAGCTTCCCGTTTGCAGGTGGTGCAGTAAAGAAAATCATTGACATGGCTTCTCCATGGTGGTAAAGGGTAAGGTTTTTATTGTAAACAAGAGAGAGTAGAGAGAAAAAGAAGCAGACGGGACACGGCCAGGGCTATCTTCAAGAGAAGGGAGAATAGCACATAGTGAGAGCAAAGAGGAGCAGGGGACAGAGTGAGAGTCTGGTGAGCTGGGGCAGGGGAAATCCTTGCTTCTCTAAAGAGGACACATGGATACTGGGGAGGAGGGAAGCCTGGCGAGATGAGTGCGGACTTTGAAATGTATAACAAGTACATTTCAATAGGGGCTGGAGGAACCTGGAGTGGGGCCTGGGTTTTTATACACAACCACAGGTATATGTCCATGAAGCCGTATGTTCCTTCTGCCAGAGGTAAGGGAAATGATCCTTTCGGCGGCTGGGAACTTGTGAAACTGGAGGATAGGAGGCTTTCTGGCACTTAGATAAAACCTCCTATAGTCCAGCTAAGGCTCATGTCTGGATGTTTGGACTGCTGGTGAGACCTAATAGCTCCCTGTTCAGAAACAATCTTAGGATTAGAGGTAGTGGGACTAGGAATTTGATATACATTTCCCATAAAAAGCAGTAAGGTTTTCTTATGGAATGGATGTAATGAGTGAGGAAAAGAGCGCTTATAGATGATTTATAAGTTCCCGTTTAACCCTCTCATTTGGAGTGGTGTGTTTATTAGGTAAAGGGAAATTAGAGTCCTTTGTGTACATATTTTTGAAATTTCAGTTAATGAACTGTCCATAAAATTTTGTTAAATGCTTCATAAATTAGTTCCTAATAATTTCTACAAAGTGAAAAGTTAGAGCCCCATGAGAATTTTACTATCAACTCGTAGTGAGCCACAAACCTCCTTATGTGTACTTCCCCTCTTTCAACCATCAACTTGCTTCAGCCGAAACCATTCCAGCACCCGGCTATAGGAGCACTTACCAGATCAAGAGCACACACGGGATGGAATACTGTGCTCCTGATCTCACACTGCTGAGTAGTGCAGATACTCTTCAGCATCATTCCTGAACTACCAATGGCTCCCCTTCCCACAAGTCCAGTGCATTATACCGTCAGCGCTGGATGAAAGACCAGCTACTGCAGCCATGACGTTTTTCTTTTCTGGTAATAACGATTTCTCCTTTAACACTGATATTCTTTATCAGTTGTGGTTTGGAAACACATTACAACTCAAATCTGTTGCAAATGTCTAAGACTCTTTCATTCACTTCTTCCCTGTGTGATTATACCCTCGCTGACAAATGTAGAATGGCTGCCTGGTCCTTGGAAACACAGCATGAGTCAAGCTCAGCTATGGTGCTGAAGGTCTCAGGTTGGTATAACCACAGAGTTTGCGGGAAAAGCTTATGGCAAAATATATAGAGAGTATGTATAACATAGACATTTTGTCTCGAGAGTCTTTATGTAAATATGATACAAAAGGGCAAGACAAAATAGGACAACGCTGCCTGGAATGAACTCTGAAGTGAAATCACATTCCCCAAGAAGAGAACCTTGTAACTTGGTACAGTCTTCTTAGGTTCTGTTAGACAATCTTTCAAGAATGACACTGATTTCTGTGTGCACACTTTCTTTACACACTGAGTGTATGATGGTGTCAGAATGCCGACACCCTTTCACATAGATGTAGCCATTGTAAATAAAGAGTTAGAGCTCTGTTTACCAAGGCTGAGATAGGAGATGGAAAAGAATATGCTTTGGGACACTAGGATGGGACCCCCCACATTCATCTCTTTTGTCTGTTTTCCTCAGTCTGGTTTCTCTAAATGAATATAAGTTGTTGTCTAAGGTTTTATGGTCCTTCCTCATAGAAGTTAATTCCACATTGTTTTGTCTGTGATTTGGGCTTCTCAAGACTTTACAATATTTACAAAATTCCCAGCCACAGTAAGTTCTGCTTTGGATAGACCGGCCTACGTATTGGGTCTGGGTTACAAGAGGACAATGTCCGTAAAAGAACCTCCTGGGAAAAATAATTCATGACAACTTTCTCAACAGTCTTATCTCAGTTTTTCTCAAATCCGTTTCTTTCCCACATCCATTTAGATTTAGGAGGCCAGAGTTAAGCAAGTGATTCAAATTGCCTGGGTAAGTGAGTCTTTGGGTTGACTTTCCTCATATCCCATGGCCGCAGATGTTCACTGTATTGCTTGTTCAATGTTCTCATTTTAGTCTTGAAGAAAAATATTAGATGAAGCTTCAGTAGTTCATATGAGCAGACATAAGATGGATGTTAACCTCCCTCCCTCCCTCCCTCCCTCCCTCCCTCCCTCCCTTCCTTCCTTCTTTCCTTTCTTCACTCTCAGCACTAGAAATTGAGCTCAGGGTTTCAACCATGCTAGGAAAGCATTAGATCACAGAGTTACATGCCCATATCTCCTTTATTATTTTTTATTGGAAACAAGGTATCACTTAGTTGCTCTGACTGGTATTGAATTCATTATATATCCTGGGAAATCTTAAACTTCTAAGTCTCCAACTTCAGCCTCCCAGGTACCTGTAATTACAGGATTGCAATCCCAGCCCTATCCTATTTTTAAAAATTCTTAAGTTAAGCCTGTAATGAATACAAGGTGTGAAACATAAAAGTAATAGCTGCATTGCAGAGCTTTCATAATTGAGGGTTGTGTACCGAACAGCAGTCACTGGCATCTCAATACTGTCATCTAGAAGTCTGTGGTTAAACTTGGTGCCTAACACTCAGCGTTTAGTGGATGATAAGGAGTGGTTTTGTCTTTTGTGTATACTGAGTATTGGCTGTCCACATGGCAAAACATTCAAGGATGCTTTATGATAATACATTGAATGCTATAAATTGTTTTGTTTGGGAAGACAAATTCCACTTCTAAGCCAAGATAGAGTAGCTTGTTTCACATCCACATCATCACTGCTACCACCAACTGTTATCATCTATTTATGTGTCTATAATCTATCTATCTATCTATCTATCTATCTATCTATCTATCTATCTATCTCTCTATCTCTCTATCTCTCTATCTCTCTATCTCTCTATCTCTCCTCTATCTCTCTATCTCTCTATCTCCTTTAATTTCTAGGTTTTTAAAGGGTCTAGAATTGCTTTAAGCTGTCGAGATTGTACAGGAAAAATGAATGAAGTAAGGTGATTTTGATAATGGCCTCTGTTTTTTTTGTTTTTGTCTTTTTGCCTTTGGGGAATTTGTTATGCTTCAGTCTCTGGTGACAATTTTTGGATCAGGCACAGCTACAGAGTGAAATAAATGTTCTGTGATTTGAGGCCATCCAATTGAGCTGGGCTGCCAAAGTGACTGAATCTTAAATGGCAATAACCCAGATTTCATGTTCCCACAGAGAAATGCCTGTATTGAAACTCAGAAAACACAGTTCTGAATGAAAAAAAATGCAGTGAGAGGCCTATGGGTAGGAAGAACATAGTCACAGAAGAATGATAGATGGTAACATCAGAGGAAATAAAAATAGTAACTGGTAAATTTTAACATACATTGATGATTTAATACAGCATTATCTTGTGACTAACTATATCTATATCTATATAAACTAACTAACTAACTAACTAACTAACTATATATATATATATATATATATATATATATGAAACTATAATAATGATAGACATTGTTGCACACAAGTTACATTATTGCTCAGTGGTAGCCTGTACCCTAAGATAAGCTAGTTCCTGGGAGGAGCTCAAAGGGCAGATATAAAGTAAAACAAAAGAAAGTGTAATTAAAGTAAACTGGAACAAGTCAAAGAGGCAAAGTATAATCCTTGGGTAATGATTCAGAGATTTACAACAGAGACATAATTAACAAGGCAGTAAATGGAACAAAGAGAATAATAAAACAGTGACATTGATTAACATTTTTAAAATGGTAAGAAGAGAGTAAAAAGAATAGAAGTGGCAGAAATAACAGAAATCTTGAGAAGTAGATGTAAAATTTAAAAATTCAATAATTACATTAACTGTAAGTGGATTAAATTGTCCAAAAGAAAGTAGGAGACTGGAAATAAACTGATAGAAAAGATCATGACTTCAAAACATTATCCAAAAGAAACCTGAATAGCTATTTGTCATATCAGATAAGACTTAAAAATGCTGCAAGTATTGCTAGCTATAAACTGTAAGTTAATAATAGTAAAAGATTAATTAATGATAAGAATAAAAACATACATTCATCTAATTTAATAGTATCAAAATACATATAACCCAAACACCAAATTGCCAAAACTGAAAGGATAAAGATTAAAACAATCACTCTGGAGGTTAACTTATTATTTTCACATCTGATTAAATTAGGATACAAAAACCTTAGGAAGGGTAACTCAGGGTGCCAAAGAGCAAAGCTGTCCACCATGGGCTTAGGGTGTAAGAAGGAAAGAGACTATGTTAAACACAAAGTCATGGGACTGGACAACAGTTCCAGTCACTTCAAATTGATAATGATGGCATATCCCAAGAAATTCAATGATTCAGGGGCTAAGAAAGGGAGTTTCAATGAATTCACTCAGGGTTCTCTTTGAAAGTCAGAGACTTATTAGAATGGAGCAAGATGTGATTAAAGTTTATCAGGAAGACATTTAGGGGAGGGTCATACAATATTTTAAGTATTCTTTTGTATTTTTCTTTTCCCTCAGTTTTTTTCTTATTTTTAAAATACAGTTTTTGCCGGGCGGTGGTGGCGCACGCCTTTAATCCCAGCTCTTGGGAGGCAGAGGCAGGCGGATCTCTGTGAGTTCGAGACCAGCCTGGTCTACAAGAGCTAGTTCCAGGACAGGCTCCAAAACCACAGAGAAACCCTGTCTCGAAAAACCAAAAAAAAAAAAAATACAGTTTTTGTTCATGTGGTATTTAAAATGAAAATTGGATGCTGGTGCTCTGTATCCTTAAAACATCTACTAATTTGAATTCTAGTGTTAAATATTCACTATTGGTTGCTTTCTTCGTGCTGACTTTTGGTGGTTGGCGCCCATACCTCTTCATATTGCCCTCTTCATTGAAAAGCTCTCATAGTGCATGAAAAGGCCAGACTTTTCAGGACTGTGAGCTTTCAGGTTTGTGGTGATAAAGACAACCACCAGTGAATGCTGTCACATGACCTTCCAGCTGGCCCTGAAACTTCAGAACGTGACTGCTGGGCAACCATTTTCAGGGAGATGGAAGTTCTTCAGAGTATGACTTTCTTAAGCTTGAAGCTACTTTTAAAACCTAAGGGTCTGTACCCAAAGAGGAAGAAGGTTAGGTTTGGAGTCAAGATAGAAACAGATATGGTGAGAGTAACCTCTAACCCCAAGATGGCTTCACCAGGGAGAAAGCATGATAAGACAACCTTGTGCAAAGGTCTCAGGGAAGTTGTGACTATTCTTGCAGACATCGGCAGCAGGACACTGCTCCTTTGGATTTTATTTGTACCTTTTGGCCTGGGACATGGGTTTCAAATTGACTCTGTTTTTGGTTCTGGTTTAATTAAAATAGACAGTATTTGCTAAAGAATTAGGAAGATGTTATAACCCAACTCACAAACTATACTCAATTAAAGTTTGCCGAATACAACAGACACCAGCACGCTTATGCTATGCACTAAGACAGGACACAACCTGTGCCCTGGTTCAGATTTCTGTTGCTGCAATAAAACATTGTAACAAAAAAGCCGTTTCTAGGAGGAAAGTGTTTATTCTCCTAGAGCTCCAGATTACAGTCTTTCAAAGCAGAAAATCAAGGCAGCTGGTCACAGAACACCCATAGACAAGAGCAGAGAGGAACAAGCACCCATGGAGCCTGTCTCATTGCTGTCACCTAGGTTTGTCCTGTCCTATATAGCCGAGGCTCCCCGACCAATGAAAGACACTGCTGACAGTGAGTTCTCCAGCACCAATTAGCAATCAAGTCAGTCTGTCATGGACTTGACCACAGGCCGATTTAATCCAAACAATTCTTCAAGTGAAATCTTTTTCCCAGTTGATTCTAGTTTGTGATTAGCTAACACTGAAAACTAAGCATCACAGCTGCAGACTATATTTCAGAAAAATTTTGAAGAATTGAAATTGAACATGCTTATAACTAAAGTAAGAATTAACTTAGGAGTTAATTTCACAAAGGCGGCCAGAAAAGAAATCCCAAATGTTTGTAAATTGGTCAACATATTAAAAATCATTATTATCTTTGTGTATGTATGTGCGTGATGTATGTGTGTGTGTACGGGTGCACACGGGCCTTGGACACATGCAGAAGCCGGAGGACAACTTTCAGAGTCAGTTTTCTCCTTTCACTGGGGGTTCCAGGAAGCAAACTCACACTGCCGGACTGGTGCAGAAAACATTGTCCTCCAATGATCCACCTTCCAGTCTGGCAACACACTTTCAATAATCAAATAAGCACAAGAAGAAATGGTTTGGGGGAGGAGACACACGGATGGACATTATGAATGTCTGATGGCTGCATATATAGAAGTAGCACATTGGGTTCTAGTGATTTGAAAATAA
Organism: Microtus pennsylvanicus; assembly: GCF_037038515.1. Classification (NCBI taxonomy): domain Eukaryota; kingdom Metazoa; phylum Chordata; class Mammalia; order Rodentia; family Cricetidae; genus Microtus; species Microtus pennsylvanicus. The sequence goes on from NC_134584.1 coordinate 27,008,417, forward strand.
GGTGCTAATAACTATAAATAAGAGCAAAAAAAAACAACACTAAACATTAATATGGAAGAAAATTTTAGTGGAAACAGAAAACATTTTGAGTTGAATAACAACAGTTCATTCCTAGAGGAGAAATTTTAGTGAAAAGATTAGGCCGTCTTTGCTCTTTGGGAAGGAAAAAAATTTAGTCAGAATTAAGTAGTCCTAGGCATGTATCCACGTGCACACACATGTGTGTACATACACCACCCGTTACATGGGCACCCACAAAAGCACAAGGAAATAAATAGCAAGTTCCAACTACATGCCTTGCATTGTTGTGACACCAGTAACAAATCACTGGCCAAGCAGCCACAGTGTTCTGCAGAACTTTAAAATTTAGTAGCAGGGAGGGCTCGCCTAAGCAATGCAGAGCAGATCTAATGCCATTTCCTCCAGCTGCTGGTCCTGAGTGTAGATGGCACCACATTTTACCCCCAGATTGATAGAACTACTTGAAGAGGAGTAATACGTCTTCAAGTGGTGCTAAAGTCACCCTGGAGAAATCCTGCTGAATTTACCGCGGCAGAACACTCCAATGTCTTAGACACGGCAATAAAAATGTCACAAAAGGAAATCAAAAAATAAACAAATAATAATGAGAGCAACTCTAACTTATACAGTAATTTGAAAGTCACAGCGGTTGTCTTTAGAGAGACAGTCAGATTTATTCTGGAGCTTTACACAGGCGCTCCCTTTGGGTAGCCTTTGGATAGAGAGATATCATCTAGCATATTGAGTTCTAAATATGTCTGGGCAACGGTCTGCAAGGTGAGCATGCCCCAAACAAGGAGACGTTGCCCAAATAAATCCCGCGGAGGTGATGCTCAGATACCCGAACAACTGGTGTTCTGGGAACCGACTCCTACCAGAGGCCCCCAGATGAGTAGCATGGCAGCAAGGTGATTCTTTTCTCAGCCCTAAAAGGCTCAGGTACCAGGTGTTTGGGAAGAAGGAACTAAGCCAGCCATGGGGGCACACTTAGGGATGTGAGGCAAATTAATATTCGCTACCTGTACTAGGGAGAAGTTCATCAAATTTCAGGTTTGGCCAGGATGCTGAGTCTCAGTTAGGGTTCTGGGAGGTACAATGATCAACTCTCTTTGGATGTCTTTCTTAGAGAAAAATCATATTTTCTTTAAAATTAAAAAAATACTAAATGAAACTGGGTAACGTAGGGTCATTTTCATGGAAGTAGGCATGAGAACATGTAACTGCCCGTCACCCGCGACCCTCCTTCCTCTCCTTCCCTGCTCCACAAATGTTAGTTTCCCTGGTCAGTTCAGCCGTACGTTCATGTCATCAGAACACATATGATTTATATCTAAACTGAACACAGCTGGGCATGATCCTAGTAAGTGAATTAAGTCAGTGTTGCAAAGACATTTATATTTTCTAAAAAACCTTTACTTTACTGTAGAATGTATCTTTCTAAATGAACTTTCATTATCAAAAAACAAAAAAAAAACAATAAAAACCCTCAAACCATTTTTTGTGTGTGGTCCAAATAACCTCATCCAAGTGTGAGTTTTGAAGTACCAGGGCTTCTTAAACTAGAACAAGACTGTTTGCTAAGCTATGGCAATACTGCAAGCAAGCGGTTTTGCCTTTGTGTGTGTGTTGATTTCCAGACATCCCAATCAGATTGCTTCGCTTGAGGGTTGTCAGCGGCTTAGAGGAGTGAGCCTTCAAAACCAGTGAGGAAGGACCACACAAACCACATATTTTCAGCATGTGTACATGCGCTGTGGGACTCCAGGGATGCTCACTATCTCCGAGACACGCTCGAAACTCAGAGCAGGATGTGGCAACCATTCATCTACCCACAACGTCTGCAGTTCCAACCAGGGTGCAAGTTGGCAAAGCTCTGTGCCATCTCCACCCCTGGCCCCTCCTCCTTGCAAGTTTCCTGTTTCCTGTTCTGAACCATGGTTTGCACCTGATTCTTCTGATTTCTACAGAAGGTTTGCCTTCTGATTTCCACTGTGAACTAAAAGTGGAAGGGACTTGGCTCGAGTGTGCACTGGGTAGGGGTGGGGACAGGAGTGCCTGAGTTGTATTCCTCCTTGTGCTGCCCTGAGGGAGGTTGCCCAGGGCTGCCTGAGGTTTACAGAGACAGTACATTCTACAGAGCACTCCCTGGGGTTGGGTTGATTGTCTCTCTCCTATGCCCTGTCAGGCGTAAGCCGCTGGTCCTAGAACTTGACATCTGCTCACCAGTTAGTAAAGTCTGCCATTTTGATACTTTATCCAAATCCTTCTTGAATTGTCCTGTCTCCTTTAAGGCACCTGCTCTATGGCATACTTCTGTTTCTTCAGAATAGTGGCAACACGAGCTCCCTCTCTCTGGAGCTTGCTATCTGAGTGGAGAATGGAGACTTGTCTTTTTTTTTCTCCCTCCTGCTGGGTACTAATTTCATTGCAAGGGTAATAGATGGGAATTTTTGTTTTGAGGGAAGTGCTAATATTTTATTTAAGGCAAAATGAGTTCTGGTTCAGGAAGTGATTCTGTAAAAACATAAATTCATCTTAGCCTTTTCATCGTTTTTATCACATAAATAAGAAGATGGTATCTAAATGCCTGTGTTCCTCAGTTTAAAATTAAAAACAAACTTTGGGGTCTGTATTTTCTTTCTTTCTTTAAGATGTTTTCAGAAACGTTAGCCTTGAAAAAACTGTCTGATCAGCAAAGTGTCGTATTCCCATCCTTGTCCTTTGTATCCCCCACTCCGCCTAGTCTTTCATTTTTATTCTCAATCTACCCTCCCCCCACCTCTCTGCTTCTCTTTCCATACCCCATCTGTGAGATGACTTCTTAAGGTTTTATTTTCCCGGGGCATGCTTGGAGTGTGGGCTGACAAAATCCAACACCCCACAAGAGGGCTTCATGTTTATGAGAGCCGCTGATGGTCTAGAAGTTTCACTGTGATTAACAGACTGAGAAAACTAAGTTTGGGCATAGGATTCATCTTGTTGTCCCTTTTCTTGTCCCAGATCTTGCTCCCTGGGAAGTAAGGCAGTTAGTTTCAGCCTAGCTCAATGCTTGTGGAATCACTCCTGGGGCAAGACTCTCTACGGTGTTTGACTTAAGGGAAACATTGGACAAGAAAGTGCCCAGATCTGCATGGTCTCCTGCAAGGACAATCTTTCAGGGGAGGCTATGTCTCCCTGGTTCTCTTTTATATTTGGCAGCAGAAACTTTTCTGCCTCCTTGCTCTTCAAAAGGGCAAGTCACACTCCACTGCAAACCACCCAGACTGATACAAACAAATTATGAAATAAACAGGCAAGAAAGAGTTGCTAATATGCATTTCTTAAAGGGTAGTTTGTGAAACCTTCCATTCCCGTCTTCCATGGACCTCTGCTTTACTGATTTTTTGTTTTGTTTTTTCTACTGAAAATTTTGTTATTGGAAAAAATAATTAATTTTTTCATACTCCTTAGTGGACAACAAAGTGTTTTTCATTTCAAACAACTGTGATGTGAACATCCCTTATCCTGATGCCAGACACCAACACACACAGATTGCTGCCTTACAACCCCCAGCATTATGCTTTTTACATAGACCGCGCGCGCGCGTGTGTGTGTGTGTGTGTGTGTGTGTGTGTGAGAGAGAGAGAGAGAGAGAGAGAGAGAGAGAGAGAGAGAGAGAGATCCTCCTCTCTGCCCCAATTCAAGCCACTTTCTCTGAACTCCTTCCCAGACTTGCAAGATCTTGTTCCATGACTTCTTCTGAAACTTGCTCGCTTGACTTTGCCTTTGTAAATTCTCCCAGGATGGGACTCTTGCCTCCATCCTTCAAGATGTTATGGGGAATAAATATACCCTGGGTACCAGAGCCTCTGTGATGGACATGCTTACTCTGGGACAGATTTTTTGTTGTTGTTCCAGGCTTGATTGAATCATACTCTCATACAGGTGAAGACAGATCTGATGCTGTCAGTCAAGGCTGCCCTGTCAGCTCACATTCGTGGGGTATTAATCAAAGCTTATTTTAATTTAGTTGCATAGTGCAGTAATGCAAGCTGTTTTTCCAAGTCCCAAACATAAGAAACTCCAAAAACTGCCTCAATTTTTTTCTGATATAACTGTGGATTTTCTTAGGCTATCTTCTACAGTCTTTCTGCCCAGCAGATCACAACACATTTTGTAAGAGTCTGAAGAAGACAGAACTTAAAAGGAAAATTTCATAAAACAAAAATTACAACATGATGGTGAATGTTCTTTGCATATTTTATATATCAGTGTATATGTTATAAACACATACATGCGGCTCCACTTGTATTTGCCTGTGTTTTAATGAACCTTGTTCGAGTGTCTATTGTATTTTGTTAAAACACAATTGTCTCTCAATTTTCTATGACTCATCAAACTTTTTCCTTTTTCTTCAAGTTACATTCTCAATGTTTTCCCCTAACACAAGAATGAATCTCAATGCTTATTTATGAATTTGCTTCAAAATACATTTTACTTCCAGCACACACACACACACACACACACACACACACACACACACACACACACGTATGGTTTCCTCTTCTTCTTCTTCTTTTTTTTTTTTGGACAGGGTTTTTCTGTAGCTTTGGATCCTGTCCTGGAACTCTCTCTGTAGACCAGGCTGACATCAAACTCATACAGATCTGCCTGCCTTTGCCTTCTGAGTCCTGGGATTAAAGGTGTGCGCCGCCACCGCCTGGCTCCAACGTTCATACTTTTTAAATGTTACATTTTCCCTTTAAAGTTGAGAGAATTCATATAACAACTGCCTTTCAGAAATTTTAAATGTAGTGTTTTTGTTTTATTCATCAGCTTTGCATCTATTGTGAAAACATTTTCATCACAACTAGAAGGGGAAGGAGGAGACCTATCATCCACATAAAATCAGTTTTCTGCACTCTTTCACCCTTGGTAAGCACCAATCTAATGCTTCTCTCTTTGGATTTACCTATTCAGGACCTAGCATATAACCAAGAGACAAGTGAATTTTTAATTTAGCATAAACATTTTGAACCTCATCTACATTCTAGACTGCATCATTACTTCATCTAGGCTACTCGTTTTTATAGTTGAGTACTATTTCATTATATAACTTTTCATGTTTTGTTTTCTTATTCATTCCTTTGTATAGTATTATAGTAGTGTTCTAAACACTTTTGTATAATGTATCTATTACCAATGTCGAGAAGAATATAGTTAATGGTGGAATCTCTTGATCACAGGTCAATTAAGCTTAAGGATTTTGAGTTATGTCAAACGGTTTTATTTAGTTTACATGCCTGTCGAGAGAGAGAGAGCGAGAGAGCGAGAGAGCGAGAGAGCGAGAGAGAGAGAGAGGTCTGCCTTCTATGCTGCCTTGCAGACAGCTACTATGGCCAGTCTTTGGCCATTATTGTCTGACTTTTGTATTACAATAATGTGTATTGATTCTCTTGTTACTATTGCCTAATGTCTGACAAAAAGCAACTTATGGGAAGAGGATTTATTTCGGTTCAGGTTTCAGGAGAGATAGTTCATTATGGACAGAAGGCATGGAAGCTGTGGTCCCAGGAGACTTGCTTGTCAAATCTTGGTGGGTCAGAAAGCAGAGAGAGGAAATGCCAGGACTCAGCAGCGCTCTCCCCCTCCCCCGCCCTTTTTATTCAGTGTTGACCATATTCAGGCAGTGGTTGTCTTCACAGCTAATCTTTCTGGAAAAAAAAAAATTCTTAAAGACATACCCAAAGGTGTGCCTCATGAATGACCTCAGTGTTTCTGAACCTAATAAAGTTAACAATTGAAGCTAACACCATAATAAACTTCCTTGTAAATAAGGAATGATTCACTGTGGTTTCATTCACCGTCCCCTAATGAGTTAGGATGCCCAACAGTTTCCTTCTGCTTATTGGCCACGTTTATATAAGTTTTGGAGGAATTCCCATTTGGATTCTTCAGTCATTTAGAAATTACTCTTCCCACATCCAATGGTGGCAGAGAACATCAAGGAAACGGTTTTCCGTGTGTGAGCAGAACCCACAGTAACTGTGTCAGCACACACGAGAATCGATATCCGCCTAAGCTCAAGCCAGATACAATCCCGGCATGTTGGGGGTTTGTCGCCATGAAGTCCATTGCTAGCTGAGGAGACATTGCATTTGGTAGCTTTTGTGAGGAGAGTCAGATTTCTTAATAATGTGACCTTTCCTAAGTTAACCACTCAGCAGGACCAGGCCCCACACCCGAGACTAGTTGGGCAACACACACTGGACTCATGAGAAGAAGGAAGAGCAAGACTGAAAGTTGACTGGGAAGGAATGGGAAGGTGAAGAGAATAATTGTGGGAGATGTTTGGGGAGGGGAGATAAATATGTTCCAAATACATTGTATGAAATACTCAAAGGATTAATGAAAATAATAGAAGATTGACTATTTAGTACCAAGTGATCAACTTTGGAGTCATATACATACATATATATACAGAGATCATATTTATAGATTTGTGTATATATGCATATATATATATATATATATTACAGCAAATGGGAGGTGAGAGACCATGATCTTGAGATATATATATATATAGAGAGAGAAAGAGACAGGGAGAGCGCAAAGGGGAGGATGCATTACATAAGATTGGCCAGAAGGAGGAAAGGAAAAGGAAAAAATGATGTAATTATATTTTAATTTGAAAAAATTTTCCAAGGCTAATTTTTTGAAACCAAAAGTTTGCCATTCAGTTGCATACCAGGCATCCAGCAAATGTGATATAAACCCTTGAGTACATTCAGCCTTTTATACATGTCAGAAACACTACGACTTCATCAAGAGGTGGCTACTTCTGTTTTGCCTGGCGGTTTTCTAACATGGGGAGTAAAGATAGTCATGTAGCCTGCAGAGAAACTAGATTGTAACTAGAGGACATGTTCACAGAATCCAGCTGGATGCCAAAAAAAAAAAAAAATCAAAGTCTTCCCTGTAAGTTTTATAAAATCCTGTAGGGAAAATCTGGTTGCGATCACTGCTAATTATCACACTGACTGGACTGGTAAGAGCGTAATGGTGCAGCTTAATCTCAAAGAAATTTGCTCTGTGAATAATTCAGTATGACAAAACTATGCCAATGGACTATGAAATGAGGGTATAATCTGCTAGAAAACAGTTTTGTCTATGCATATATCAAAACCAAGTTCTTAAAATATAGCAAGTCAGTCGTGAAGACTGGTCCACTGATGGTTTGTGGGACGCCTGGCATTGGGACCAGGGGCTGACTCTGACTCTTTTATAGGCCTTTGGAACCCTACTCCTTGTATTGGGTGGCCTTGTCTAGCCTTAATATACGGGAAGGGGCTTAGTCTTACCTCAATTTGATAGGCTGTGTTTTGGTGATACTCATGGGAGAGCTGCCCTTTTCTATACAGAAAGAGAGGAGGAGTGGGTTGGGGGGTGAGACCAGAGGGGGATGGAGGAGGAACTGGGAGGGAAGGAGGGCGGGGACACTGCAGATGGGACGTAGTAAAAGAAAGAATAAAATAAAAGAAAAAGATCGCAAGTCTTTTTAGAAGCACTGCATTTAGAGAAAATACCATATTTATGGAAAATTACAAAGCACTCTATTAGTATTCATATACTAATCAACTAAAAACTAAAGAATAAACGTGCTCCAGTATGATCTATGATGACTGTGTGAACATATACCTCATGATGCCTGGGGTTTTGACGAAGGATTTCTTAGTGTGGGTCACCTGGTTACACTTGTTTTATCACTAACAGGTTACCTCCTAGTAATGCTTTCATTAGAACTCCCGAGATTGGCCCAGTGACTTCTAAACTTACCCTAACTTAAATTCTTCTGTTTCTTTTAATTAAAATCGTCGAGGGTGAAAGTCTTTGGGTTCTTTATACCCACTGAACCCAGTCCCTCACAGCTCACTAATTCTGACAGTTCCTCATCTAACTCCATCCAGGACAGCTGGGTGGCTCTCCAAATCTTTAGTTAAAATAACAACCCATGGCAGAAACATGGCCTCTTCATCCCTGAACACAGTCCCTGACATTTCTGACACACGCTGAGGCATCTACAGATGTGTTCTGTTACAGTTTGGATTTTGTTTTAAGTGTGTCCCTTAAAGGCCATATGATGGCTAGAAATTTGATTTCCACTGTGGTGTATTGGGATGAGGTACATTCTCGAAGTGACAGAGACTAGTGGAATGTCACTGGGGACACTTCTCTTGCAAGGGATTAATACAGTTCTTGTGGAACTTTGGCTAGATTCTATAAGAACAGATGCTCTTATATAGAACGGTTTCCTGTTTCACTCTGTGATAACTTCCTTTAACACACTTTCATCATGATGCTATGTGCCATCCTGTGATATGGCCAGAAGGTTGTCACCAGAGATCAAATGGATGGAGTTGTCCAGTGTGGATCCTTTCTGCAAGGAGCCCAGTACCAGATGCTTTATTATAGCAACATAAAATGGACCAAGATGTTGACTGAATAAAGGAAATGATATATTCTTTAGCACAGCCTCACTTCCTGTCTTGGTATAGCTGTTTATCCTTACATCACCATCCATGACTGTTTGAAGTTTGCTGATCTTTCACTACTTACTTTCTATTACATAGCTTCCTCTGAGCTATACTCTCTTATTGATTGATTGCAACAGGCCAAGCAATAAAAATAAATGGGATAGTAGATGAAATATGAGCCTTGTCCAAATTAAGCTTCCAGAACAATGTCTTGGAGCAACAGTAAACAAGTGGACAGATACGTTACTATCTGACCATCATCACAGATGCTTAGGGAATTCAGCTTTAGCCTTGGAGAAGGCCACACAGTGACTTTCCACAGTGACTTCACACAGCACTCCTCCATACTTCTCAAGAGTGTGGCACGTATCATTTATCTCATTTTGGAGGCAATGTCTCTTCTATTTCTTGAGTTCAAATTTATTTTTGGAGGGTAGCTGCCTAGGTGTTCATCAGCAGATGAATAGAAAATGTGGTACATACACAAAATAGAATTTACTCAGCCATAAAGAAAAAAAATGATGTTATAAAACGTACAGGAAAGTGGGTGGGTGAAAAACAGAAAGCAGAAAACATTACATTGATTGAGGTAATCCAGGCTCAGAAAAAATAAACGCCGTATCCCCATATCCTTTTTCATAAGCCATTCTTAGCCTTTAACTGTTAAATATGTGTCTCTAAGTGAAAGTAAATCTAGATAAAGCCTCAGTAACTAGAAAAGGGTCCACGTGAGAAATAAAACTTTTAAAGAAGGGCAATGGGGAAGACAATAAAGCAGAGGTTGGAATACTCTCGGGGATGCAGCAGGGCAAAAAGAGACTTAGAGACAGAAGGGGATCTGTGTGAGAGAGAGAGACAGATAAGCATAAAGACATATGTACAAAAATCCCATGTGGGAGCCTGCTGTGTTATAAGCCATTGACACACACACACACACACACACAGAGAGAGAGAGGGGGGGGGAGAGGGAGGAAGAAAGACAGAGAGGCAGTATGTTCTTGTAAAAAATAGTGAATAATGCATATTTAAGTTAGTCAGAAAATGGCTAATTCTTGAGGCTCTGTAGGAATGAAGAACATTTAGAGCCTACCTGTGTATGTGGTTGGGTATAGAGCCACAGGCTTGCCTCCGTTGACCAAGTTTGCCCTGAAACTTATTTGGCAATCTATTTAATCAGGAGTGATCTCATTAAGAGCTAAACTGTGTCAAAGTCATGCCCAATAACTAGTACTCTTTTAACTAGTACTAAAATGTGTCAAAGTCATACCCAATAACTAGTACTTTTTTAAACTAGTTAGGGATTAGAATCCAGCTATAATTTTGTCTAACAGAATGGGGAGCCACACCTTCTAGAAGACAAAGGGAAAATGAGAATTGTTTGACACCCCTCATTTCAGGAGGATTGGAAGGGGCACCCCATGTGCTTGTTTTCAGTTCACGTCACTGAATGCAGAATAAGTTCAGAAACATTTCCTGGGAGATGCTGTCATTCAGACGGTTACATTTATAAGTGTGTCCCAAACCCCTAATATTCTTAATGGCACTGGGTTTAACCCACCCAATTCTCCAAGTCTCAGAACTCATTTATGGATTAAGAGTAAATCTTCATAAAGACAGAGGAAGGAAGAGGCAAGGAAAAAGAGGGGAAAATAATTTTGATCCTGGAATTCTTTTCTACGCGATGAATGGGCCTAGATTCCAAAGCTCTTTTTAGAGTGAGTCCATGGGCTTAGTCAAGGGTTCTAGATAGATTAGTATACAAAACATTCCAGACAAGTGAATCTTCTGAGAAGAATATTTTTCTGGCCACAGCTACTGTTACTGTAGGTAACAGTTAGATAGGCAACTGCTTAGAACGGTTGATCTAGAGAAACTGAGGCCAGCGGTAACTGGCCTTTTTCAAGCCAAGTAGTACTATCAACAGAAATAGTCTCCCTCTCTGCAAAGTAAGTTAGACAATGCTCTGGGGAGCACACAGATTTCTATTCAGAGGGGTTTAATTACTAGTGCCATAAGCAATAAGAGAAGGAAAGTACACAGGAAGAAAGGGAGGGCAAGGCCAATCACCGGGAACACCTTCCAGCTCACACTGGTAGATCGCAGGCTAAAGTTTGTCTCCCCTCAGACCTTGAAGATTGGACTCCATATGCCAGATGGTTGAGTCCTAGGTTACAGGTGTGGTCTGTGTTTTATGTGCAGCTTTGGATTTGACCCGACTGAGAAGTGAGGGGACAAAAAAAGAACAGACACAGACCTCTGCATGGAAGAACTGGTGCCCAGTGGCCTCTACTTGTTTTGATGGAGGACCAGCTACTGGAAACAGTCCTGAATCTAAGCTCCACTGTTAAGTACAAGACAAAAGGAGGGGCTAGCTAGTCTCAATAGGAAGTTGCCATCTCAGGTTGTAAACACACATGGGAAGAGGAAGCTGCAGTTGCCAGTCTTTACACGTACTAGCGAATCCTTAGTAAGCACGCTTACTTGCACACACAGTCAATAACCATACTCCGACAAGAGGAAGGCTCTGCCTGTTCTGAGCCTGACCTGTGTGAGAAAGGCTTTGCCAATTTCCCATGGGTCTGAGGCATTGGTCCTTGACATGGCTGTGCCTTTGTCAACGAAACACATTCACTCAGGGCATCGTCCCCTCTTTTCAAATTCACTCAAGACTTCCTCGGGTATATGAGGATGATTAGCATGTATTTTCCTCGAGTTGAACCCTACCCTGGAATGCCAAGGAAGCATGTAATTCATAGTATTTAAAAGTAATGTTAGTTTTACAGACCATTTCGAATGAAAGAAATCAACCCAACTGTTCATTCTCGGCATCATTCTGTTTCCAAAGAGACTAACTGGAGTCGCCTGCCGTGTCACTGCCTCGACTGAGGACACGAAAAATAAGCTTGTTCTGCCACACGCATTTGGTGGCTTTAATGTTGGGAATACGCTGCCATAATTCAGCATTTCATGCAGACACGAACGGGTGTCACTCCTCGGAACGGAAAACACTTGACCTGACAGCAGGAGGCAGCGGCTGTTCTCTCTGTGATCCATTTCATTCGGATAAAGGAGTAAAGGAACAGGAAGGCTCCCAAGAGCCACAGAATGTGCCATGTGAGGGACATGGCTGTTCTTTCTCGCTTTCCTCTCATTAGTTGTCAGCGGCATAGAATCCAGAGCTGGAGTAATCCAAAGAACCAAAGGAGGGGTAAATGGCTCAGAGATCCCCAGCCTCGGCATAAACAAACAGCCACCAAGAAGAGACGCTTAGTCCTGTCTCTATCTTTTGCTCTCCTTCCTTCTCCTCCTGGTCATGTAGGTATGTCATGTGATGTGACAAAAAAAAGCTTAGGATAAGGTGAATGAAGCCATCAAACAGCTGTTACTGTAGAGAGCGAAGCAGCAGGGCCTCTGCACAGGGCCTTGGCGTTTGTTTCTCTTGGGGAAGAAGTCATGACAGCCACACTGAACAGTAGGACTTCCAGAGATTTTACTTTCTGAGCTTTGTGGCCAGAAACATTGCATTGAACTTGATTTAGTTTCCTTTATGCCACAGGAATAGCTATCATTCACTAGACCAACAGGGCTTATCACTGTGGAACTGTATTCTTATTATCACAAAATACAGCCACATTTAAGTTTTTCTTTTCATTAGATACCAATGCCAAAGAAACATACTGTCTGCATTGCAAGTTGGTGCCTTTTAAATTCTCTCTTGGTCTTAAGAAATGGAAGTTGCTTTTCCTTCTGTAAGCGTTATCTCCAGAACTTCTTGAGTGTTCATGTGTGTTGGGAATAGTTACAGGCATGCTATCTGATTGAAAGCCAGTGATAACAGCAGAGGCAAGCATTATCACTTCTATCTCCGCACAAAGGCAACATCATACGGAAATTATGTAACTGCTGCACATTCTCAGATCCCGATAAGAGAAGATGTGGGTATGACCCCTTTTGGCCTTAGCCTCCGCAGGCCATGCTCTTAGCCACATCATGGTTCTGCCTATTGTGACCCACTGGCTTAGCAAAAAGCATATTTATAGCTTATCTTCCTAATGTTCTTATTGCCGAAGACACCGTGCAGTTCAGATGCAGGGCCCAGAGGCTCCTGAGATGGAACTGAACTGAGAACCTTCTTCTTGAGGTCTTGATTTCATGGTATCAGAAGGCATTATGCAAGCTTTCAAAGGAGGCAGGCAGCCAACAGGCCTGGAGTTACAAGGCCCATGGACTATAACAACAGCCAGCATGGCATTGTAATCCAAAGTGTGTAATAGTGACAAGCATACCTTGGTGCTAACCAACAGCTCTCGAATCGGACTGAACAAGAGGAAAACTATGTTTGGTACTGACAACCTAATCAACTACCCCGGCTAGTGAAGTCAACTACCCAGGGTTAGTGAAGTCATCTAGGGCTAGTGAAATCAACCATCCAGGGCTAGTGAATTCAACTATCCAGAGCTAGTAAAGTCAACTACCCAGACTAGTGTAGTCAACTACCCAGAGCTAGTGAAATCAACCACCCAGGGCTAGTGAAGTTAACTATGCAGGGCTAGTGAAGTCAACTACCCAGGCTAGTGAAGTCAACCACCCAGGGCTAGTGAAGTCAACTACCCAAGGTTAGTGAAGTTAACTACCCAGGGATAGTGAAGTCAACTACCCAGGGCTAGTGAAGTTAACTACCCAGGCTGGTGAAGTCAACTACCCAGGGTTAGTAAAGTCAACTACTCAGGGTTAGTTGGAACATAACCTACCACTTTGCTAAACCACCATCACCCCTGACTACAGTCGTTTTACTCACAAATAACTGTAGTGCTTACCCTTCAGGGAGGAAACTTCACTGCCACAGACAGGAAGACCCTTACAGAAAACCACAACCAATCAAAATGTACCAAGGGACTCAGCTCCAATCTGCAAAACAACTGCTTCTCCTAAGGCTCAGGGAAGAGAGGGCAGAAAGACCCAGAGAGTTTGCTGTGAGATTGTGCTCCTGGGGATGTCAGAAGCCTCACCCACATTACTGCCTAAACAGGAGCCGAACAAGGATGGTTAGAAACATGCTGAAGTGGATGGGGAAAGCCCACGGGGTCTGATTTTATTTGAAATCTTATTTTTAATATGTGAGGTGGCTAAGGTAGGAAATTACGGTTTGTAGAACACCAAGATCGCAAACCAACTCTGTTTGCTCATCTGCAAAGGAGTCCCCTTAGCGTCATTCTAACAGGTTCTTTAGTCCCTCATCAACTCTGCGGCTGCTGGTCCCTGTTCCCCATCATGAGCCAGGAAAGGCAGCACTGTAGAGAGCAGGCAGCACTAAGGGGCCCAGGATTTAGTCTCTGCTCACTGCTTCTGCTTAAGTTATTTTCTTTGCAATTATTTGTTTATTCATGTGTGTGTGTGTGTGTGTGTGTGTGTGTGTGTGTGTGTGTGTGTGTGACAGCATGCATGATACATGTAGAAGGAAAAGAATAACTCGCATCAGGCAGTTCTTTCCTTTTACTACGTGGGGCCCAGCGATACAAAGCAGTCTTGTGCTTTTATCTGCTGAGTCATCTCCTTGCTATTACTTTTACTATTTGGGACAAAGAAGGCACTGGTATATAGAACTGACCTTTAAAGAAGAGACAGGGATCTAATGCCTCTGGGAAAACATCCCGATTCTCACAGTCTCCAGGCTCCTCAATGTGCCTCCACTGGACACCCTCTGAGTTGTCAAATGTGCCTTGTCAGAGGTACATTGCAGACCCCAATGAAATGCTCCTAATAGGTTCTGACCAGCTTCAGTTCTTCTATTCAAGTTCACTGGTCCACAGCATGCCTTCTGTGACCAAGGGATGTCCTGATTCCAGGCCCAGGTCTCCCTCTAGAGGATATCATCATATTTTCTTCATTTATTGTAACCAAGTTCAAGGAGCTCCAATAGGGTCTCTGGGACCCAGGTGTGCTCCTATTCCCTCTTAGTTTCTTACTGGAGGAAAATCCATAGAAAATAAGTGGATTAGTTCTCCCAGGGTTGGCCACAGATACGCACATTAGCATACAATAACTTTGCTTTAGCTTTAGTACTGAACTGAGCATTGCAGCCTCAGGGCTATGGAATAGTTAGTGTCCACAAACAGCAAAAAACATAGGTTTTGAAGAATTTCCTTAGCTTCTTTTGTTGAGTCATTCACTCTGAACTGAAGAATTTTCAACGTATTTTTCCTTAACTGAAAGATGGCAGTCTCCAAATGACCTGAATTCAGTATTATTTGTAATAGAAAAGTAACTCTAGAATGTTTAAGTCTACATGTCAAATCACCATCTGTATATATGAGCAGAGTCCTAAGGCTTCAGAAACTTGGCCTTTGTATGTATATGGGCCCTTGCTTATGAGACTTTGATCTTTTCAATGCTGGTGATGATATAGACTTCCTGATAAGGGTTGGTTTATCAGATAATCAAGTTTCTCCTCCAGAAGAGCATTTGTTTCAAGTTAGAGGGTAAAACCAAACAAACCACCCTGACAATTAACATAGTCAGATTTGGCACCATCCTGGTACCCATCACATTATATAGACACTCAGATATTGTGTCTGCCTGGAAGAACAGTCTTGCCTGGACCTCACTCCCTTCAAGCCATGATGCTACCCGACCAAAGGCAAAACTCACCCATGTTGTTGGGAGATGGTGCAATTGAGGTCTAAGCACTTTGACTATGCTTACACAATCTTCCTAGGAAGGCAAGAGCCCCTACCCCCAGGCCAGTCATATGACTTTGCATTTGTGGAAATGGAGTGGCCGCTGAGTTTGCCAGGGCCGCACAGATGGTAAATACTCACCAAATGAAAGTGTTCCTAGTTTAGTATGATGATATTTTGATGTGACTTGTGCCAAAGTCACATTACATCATCGGGAAAGGTTTTGTTTCACATCAACAGAATTTCCAGGAACTCCTAGAGAGACTCCGGAGCAGCGAGCTTTGGGCACTCAGCGTTCGTCGGGTAGGAAGCAGTCCCAGCTGCCAGTTGTTAGTTTTAATCTCTAGGCTCAACCCTTCTCACTTCAAAGGCCTTGTGCATATACTGTGGCATGGAACAAAATCCTCACATCCCCTCTGGTCTAAAATCTAGGGTGTTGGAGTTTCACTCCTTTGGGTCTATGTGACAAACAAATCAAGCCAATTGAAAGCCTGTGCCCCATGATCATTGCTGCAATGGATGAAACTCTCTTTCAATAAGCCGACAAGAGGTAATGGCAGGCTCCTTGTTTCCGCTCAGGTAGTGTGACTTTATTCTCCCCAAATACATCTCTGGTTGAGGTTCAAATAGGAGCACTCACTTCCCTAAGTGGGGGAAATAAGCTTTCAAATGCGTTCTCCAGGATTTGTAGCTTGGAGTTCTTCTAATAAAAATACGGTCTCCACTTTTTGTGTGTATACTGTTCTGGACACCGGGGAGGGAGCAAGCAGAACAAAGTCCTCTTGGACATGTTCTTCTAGTGGCCTTACAGCAACACCTCACTGTGGTGCACTGTGGATTTGTTAGTTAATAATTAACACTGAAGTTCTACCTTTGGAGGAGGCAGGTGTCTTACATGTCCATGGCTGAGAACCAGCATTTTAGGCAGGTCAAGTGATCAGAGCAGTCCCAGGATCTGGGTGGCTGAGAACTTATCTCTATTTCACTGCTCATTTCTTTCCAGAATCCCTGAAAAAGAATGAGTGTTTCCAACCATGTCACGGCTCTCTGATACATCAAATACCTGGGTTGAAAGGTACCCTAGACACCCCAGAGCTCAAAGCACTTATGCCTTTAACAGTGTGCTGCCCTGGATGGCAACAGACTCCATTTGATATATATCTGGTATTATTGAAGGGCTCTGGAGTGTGAAACTTATCCTGGATCTCAAAGGCTTAGTGTGAGAAAGGGAATGGCAAATATCTCATTCATATCTACACTGTTACATATTAAATTGACAGTTGGGTGACATTTAAATGAATAAAATAATTAAAAGCTCAGGAGATAGCTCAGTCGAGCGCCTGGTGCACAAGCCTGAGGCTTGCGTTCAGATCAGCAGCATCCGCTGTAAACCCAGGCACATGCCTTCAATCCTATGGCTAGGGAACTGGGGAGGATGCCTGGGGCTTGTTGTCTAGGTAGTCTGGCTGAATTGGCCCGGGTTCAGTGAGAGACCTTGTCTCAAGAAAACAAACAAGCCGGGCGGTGGTGGCGCAGGCCTTTAATCCCAGCACTCAGGAGGCAGAGGCAGGCACATCTCTGTGAGTTCGAGGCCAGCCTGGTCTACAAGAGCTAGTTCCAGGACGGGCACCAAAGCTACAGAGAAACCCTGTCTCGAAAAACCAAAAAAAAAAAAAAAAAAAAAAAAAAAAAAAGAAAGAAAGAAAGAAAACAAACAAACAAAACAAGGACCAATACCTTATCCTTAAAGTAAACAAGTACATGCTACTGACAGCAAACCATCTAACTGGAATGGAAAATCCAGACCCATCCTGAAATGTGTAACTCAGTCACCCAGAGAGGAGGCACCCATAAACTTGCTGAAGCCTCAACTTATCCAGAGGAGGCAACTTTTTTTTTTTATCAGATTCTGGGAGGTGCTGATGCTGCTCAGGGCTCCTAGGCTTTGACGCACCTGGTTCTCTAAACCAAAGGTGAGACGGGGATGGAAGGAGAAGGATGACAGAGCCAGGAGAAGCCTATTGCTGGAGAGCATCCAGCTAGTTACCAGCCATCTTGTGCTGGGGGCACCTCTGCATTCTATTCCACCTTCAGTTAAACAATTTCTGGCATCAGATCATAAAACCTTCTTGCTTAACAATCAGAGAAGATTTCCCCTTGGGAACTGAATGTTGCTTGGAATAAGTATTCTTGCCTGTCTTTTTGTACCTCTGATGAACCTGCTCCCTGTCCAGAGTGAGATTCTTGCTTCTACTCGGGTTGGTGCCAGCTGGAAAGGGAGAGCCCCTGGAGGTATGAGACCAGGATTCCATGTGGGTAAAGGGAGGCTCTCTGGCTCTTCACCCAGCAGCTAGAGGTGGCAGGGGAAACTGACTTGTACTGTCTGAAACAGGCATAAGGATATGTACTTCAGACAATGTTAGGAGGAAGAAATGTAGGCTTCTGACACCAAGGACCTTCATAGAATGGGTTCTGGGTGAGAATGAAGACACTCAAATTTTAGGGGCCTTGTGCTTCATCAGTTTCATGACCCTAACCAAATCTCTCAATTCTGCCTTAGTTCCTTCATCCACAAAACCTGGCTGGATTTCTAAGAATCATTTCAACCAGAAGAGCCCACGAATCCCAGGACTCCAAGCTTCCCAGTTAATGAAGAAATATAAGAATTGAGTCCAGGAAAGTTTAGCTACTTGACCTACTACTTTGGAACAACAGAATGAGCGCATTCTTGCCTCCTGGACCAGTGTTTCTCAGTTCAAATCCGAAGCTCCCCCCGCCCTCCCCGAGCATCATCGAAAGTAGACAGGGGGATTCCAGAGGAAGGGAACTCCGTACCTTGAGAGACCTTGGGGATCAGAGTCCAGACTTCTGAAATGAGCCGTCAGTGACTAGTCAGTCCCATGAGACCTCCTCTCCGGAAGATTACTCTCCTCTGTGTCCCCAGAATTCGGCTCAGTTTGACTTTGACCTCTTGGGTCAGATTCCACCACTTGCCAGGCAAGTGTTCTCATTATTTTCTTGGCACTGCAGTCCTTTGGAGCAACCGCAAACAGCTGCCAGGGGCAGTGCCACAGAACTGCCCAGGTCCAGCTCTTGCTATCTTCGACAGTTTGTCCTCCGATATCCCTTATTCCTAGAACTCATTTTGGCCCACTTGATTTGTTTAACCATTCCCACAAAAAAATCAACACACCTTATTTATTTTTACAAAGGCTGATTCTGATGTGATCTGAGGTAAGCAAACACTTTCATTCACATCAGCTACTCCCCTAGGGCACCCTGGGTTCATCCTATCCAGGACAGACTTTAATGACCTATCTAAGACTCAGTATGGTGGCCCTAGCCTGGCTCAGATGGACAGGACTCAAATGCTGAGAAGCTTGCTTTTCTGAGTGCCTCAGGAGGACACGGTTCCTTCATTTGTCCCCTCTAAAGAAATGGTGGTTGTTTTTCTTTCCCTGGGGGCTAATTACAGAACACACACTTGGAGAAAAGGGAAGAACAGGCAGACCTTATTGTATTACCCCATCTCGCTCTCCACTATTTAGCCAGGACAGGACAACACTCTTCATGTTACATAGGCTCCGACCCAGATCACCCAGAACACAAACTCTCAGTGACAGCTGAAAACCAGTTGTATCACAACATATTCCCCTAACCTGGGACCTTTTTGATGAACACTTTAATGAGACTTAAATATGAGACACTGTTTACAAGTTCTTTGTAGAAGATAACTTACTTAACTTTGAAATTCATATTAGGTGGTATCTGGACTGAATGGTATCTCTAAATGTACGAGAGATTCCTATGTTGAAATCTAAATGCCTGGCATCTCAAAATTGGACCTCATGTGGAAATAAAGTCATGGCAGACGAAGTCAGCTAAGAGAAGGCCCTTGTGACGGGCTTTACTTCAATCTAACCTGTTTAAATGGGATAGCTAGATCCAGAAATACAGATGGTTTTTACAGATACAGATGCGATTGAGAGAGAGAGAGAGAGAGAGAGAGAGAGAGAGAGAGAGAGAGAGAGAGAGAGAGAGAGAAAATCATTTACGCATGATTCTTCTAGAGGCCAAGGACTGCCACAGATTACCCCCAGATGTGAAGAGAAATACACGGGA
The DNA here is from genome assembly GCF_037038515.1 of Microtus pennsylvanicus. Taxonomy (NCBI): domain Eukaryota; kingdom Metazoa; phylum Chordata; class Mammalia; order Rodentia; family Cricetidae; genus Microtus; species Microtus pennsylvanicus. The sequence goes on from NC_134584.1 coordinate 27,027,750, forward strand.
CAGATGTTTTTCCTCACAGACCCCAGAAGAAAACCAACCCCTTTGCCTTTTGAAACGAACCCTTGGTTTCTGTTTTCTTGTCTCCCAACTGCAAAGCGTTTCTGTCTCTTCCGATCCCTCGGTTTGTTATACTTCGCTATTGCAGTCCCCAGAAAACTAGCAGAGATGACCTTACTTCATATGCGGAGATGGAGTCACAGCAATTGAGTACTTCCCTGGTGTCAAACACTAGCAAGTATCAAGGAATTTTCTCGAAAATCTTCCTTTTGCAGGACAGCATTTAAACTAATTCTACTTTGGCCTGAACAATCAAATCACCATGAAAGGAAGCTTAATTGACAAAGCCAGTGTAAAAGAGAAACACATAAATCCCTTTGTGGTCCATGAGATTTCCTCGGTAGTTATTCTCATCTCCCGTGCTAGAACAAGCATCAAGGTAATTGTGTGTCTACTCGTAATCAGAAAGAAAATTTCCCTTAGAAGAGGCAGCGAGGAAATGCTAGGTAACTATGTCTCTGAGTCTAGTGATCGACAGATGCTGAGAGAGGCTAGCCCTTGTCTGGAAGGATATTTACATTATAGTCATGTTACATAAAGATCACTGTAAAACAAAGCCGTGGGAGTCACTGATACCACAGATGTGATGTGATTAATGACCTCTTTCTAGAGAGTCTTTCTCACCCTCCATCAGGAACCCCACAGTGACAGGCATAGAGAGAGATTTCATCCTAGGAACACTGCTTCCAAGATGCTTCTTTTCAACAGCCTCCCACGTATTTTCCACATTTCTCCTCTTGTCCATTTTGAACTATTCTCCATATTCCAGCCAGATCTTTCCTTCTGCAAATGCAAACCTCCCTACGCATCTCTTCTATCTGCAATGCTCTGATGGTTTCCTTAGGCTAATTCTTCTTGCATGGCCTACATCTATCTGGAGGGCTGGCCATGCCTTTCTGTCCAGGCCCCACTTCTCCCCAGGCCAAACATCGCATGCTCCATTGCCCAGACTGTAGTCTTCCTGCTCCTCCCATTTCCCCAATGACTTTGTTCTCTGGAGCTTACCATGATCTCTTGCCATGATCATGCTGCCCACAGACACCCTTCTCTTAGCTTCATCTTTCAGTTTGGTCTTGAGGAGCTCCATCATTTATCACAGTTTGGTCCCAGGACCTCTTGACCAGAACTCATCCCTCTTTTTTGTGATGTGGTCCCAGTCCATCACATTTTTTTTTGCCATCATTATTGGCTTATGGGTAATCTCCTCTTCTAGCTTTTGGGGGACAAGGACTATCTCATCCACCTATGTGATTCCAAGGACTATCCTGTTATATAATTGGTGTTTGATTAACATATGTGGAGAGAACATAGTGGCCCATAGTTTAACTTCATAAACAAGGAGGGCATCGTACTGCTTCCTGTCTGAGGGCCTGTGCTTTAATGCCCCTAAAAATGAGTCAAAAAGAGAGTATCCATCTCTTGTCATTCTTGGCCTTATCTGCTCCTCTTCTCATCCTGTCTGCCTTCCATAGGAAACCCCGAGCCCTACACTGTAGTTTTCCTTTCGAAATAGGAAGATACATAAATGGGGTACAGTGTCTACGGGACTGAGTAATAACAAGTGGGCTGGAAAGGAGGACATGGAATGGGATCCAAGGAGTGAAGTCTAGGAATGGTTCAAAGTCATGGGGAAAGTGTCGATGAGAAGACCAAGGAGAGAATTCAGGTGGTAAATAAGTCACATGCCCAGGACACAGAACCCTGCCTTCTCTTCCTCCCCGCTACTACCAAATGCTGGACTTGGCCCTAAATTTTCATGGCTAGTCCTTCCTAGATGTAGAAGTAAATGCAAATGAGCAAGAAAATAAATTGGCTGTTCTGTTTCATTAGCACCTTGAAAACAGTGTCTCGTGATACAGATACATGTTTCTCACAGAATTAAAAATCATCAGAGGTATAGACTTCTCCCAGGTTCTGGAGAGAGCACAGTGCTTTGCCTTATCGCTGAGCTGCAGTCCAGTCTAGGGACTGCAAACTCAAGGGAGGAGGCTCTGCCCTTGTCTCAGGACCCCATGTACAGGAGATGCTCTGCAGAGTAGCCAGCCACAGCAGAAACGGGTGGAGGAGAAGCAGCTGCTTCTGTGCTGATGCTGTTCTGGGATCTGAGTCTGATTCTCTGCTGCTCATTTCTGGTTATGTGGAAGTTGCTTGGGCTGCTTCTACTGCCCTATGGTTTGAAGAACTCTAGGTGAGCAAGTGGACCCTCAGAATCAGTGTAGGGTTCCTTTCCCATCCATAGACATCCTTCGAGGATCCCCAGTCAGAATCTTTGAGTGGGATAGAGAGCTAGCTACTCCTTGCCTACTCCAGTGCTGCCAGTTCCACCATCCGTTATTAACTGTCTACAGTGATAGTCAAGCCCTGTTGTTATACAGGCTTAAATGGACACAAGAAACAAGCTGTTAAGTCCGTGGATGAGCTCCACTTTACAGAACAACCTTTGGGTGAAGAAGCTCTCAGATTCAGTCTCTTGGGCAGAAAATCCTCAAGTGTTCTCTAGCCTATGGCGACTGTGTAAGTCAAGTGACTTTCTTACCTGGCCCATTCACCAATTTCATCATCCAGTAGGAAAGGAATATGAATATCAAGGAATACCAATGATCTGGCAGAGAACCTAATTTTAAGCAATTGATGATTTTTAACCAACACACTGGTCTGAGTGATAAGCTCTTTTGCATCGTAGCAGCACTGAGTCAGCAAATTGTCACTTGTGGGTGTCTATGGGACCTACAAGTCCCAGCCGACTCGTCCATTTCCCTGGAGAGTCCACCCACTCCTGCCATATTGTAAGCATCAATCCCTCAGACTGGAGTGCAGTCCTACATGATTGTATGTGGGCTACTGATATTGTTGCCTGGCTGTCCTCTCCTCTCGAATACAGTGAGATGGTGTCCTACATCATTGTATGTGGGCTACTGATATTGTTGCCTGGCTGTTCTCTCCCCGAGAATACAGTGGGGTGCAGTCCTACATCATTGTATGTGGGCTACTGATATTGTTGCCTGGCTGTTTTCTCCTCTAGAATGCAGTAAACACTTGAAACACACAGCTGGCTCATCCTCCTTTCAAAGTCATTTTTTTTCTAGTACCATGGCAGTTGTTTGGGGGAGGGGGTATTTCTGCTGCCTTGTGATTAGATTGAAACATGAGTTCTTTGGTTATATTTATGAATTTCATAAGCCAAGGTCAAGGGCTAGCAAGAGAGTATTTTCTTGTCGCAGGGCATGCAAAGGCCCATCTGACCAAGCAGCTTCATCTTGTCTGAGATGGCTTGCTTATGGCTTCTGAGCCATTGAGTTGGTATCTGGGAGAATCTTCTTTTTTAGAAAAAAAAGCCTTGGAGGTTCAGTTGGTTTAGTAAATATTATGGGGTGCCTACGATGTGCTGGGCTCTCACGTTTATGGTAACATGGCTCCTTCTCTGTAAGACTAGACAAGGGCCGGCAGAAATATTGAGGAGCTAGCTCCACTCATGACCATTGGCCAGAGTCCTCTTTATTGCGCTTACACATCTATGCTCATACCTCTAGCTGGTTTTTCTCCTTTCTAAAAGTCTCTGTTTTTCTCCCTTCCATATGCCTATATTCCTGCCGCTTTCTCTCTAATTCACCCTTTCCATGTTTCTACCTTTTACCGTGCTAAAACATTTGCCCAAATAGATAAATTTGATGTAGTTTATCCACGCAATAGTCTGTTACTCATTGTAAAAGAGGGATGCACCATTTAGCCACACAAAGCCTCAGAAAACTTAAAAGCATTTTACTGAGTCAAAGAAAGCAGTCTGAAAAGGCCACATTCTGCTGAATTCCAACCACGTGACATTGTAGATAAGGTAAAGTCGTGGAATCAGGGTGAATGATCAGTGGTTGTTAGGGGTTTGGGAGGGGGACATGGAAAAAGGACAAGGTGAAAGATGGGTCTTTCAGGACTATAAAACTATTTTGTACGGGCCAATGATGGGTCACTATGCATTTGTTAAAACCTATACATGTCTGAAACAAACGATCAGCCCCAAAGTAAATAACGCTAATGGTGGTATGTGAATGTCGGCTCACCATCGTTAACTTTGCCACACAGGGCCAGATGCTAATAACGGAAAAGCTGGGGAAAGGGGGAGTGGGTATACGGAAGCTTTCTGAGAAAAGAACCCAAAATCTGTCCGGGGGGGGGGGGAGAAAGAGAGAAGTGTAACTCACCCAGACGTCCCTTGGGCAGTTTGCAGCAGCTCTTTTAGAATAACATTTAACTTCTCTTTCCTTTGAGTAAAATCTGGAGTTGTTCCCCAGCCCACACTAATCCATCTTTACCTTCCCTAAGGACTGGGCTGTCACATGACCAGCGTGCTGCTGCACTGATCTTTGCTCTTGCACCTGACGTACATTTTCCCTCTGGAACTCTGAGTCTTGAAGCAGTTAGATGCATCTTGGCTTGTTAGTGTCGTAAATTAACAAGTGGTTATAGTACCCATCTCTTGTGAAAACACAGATCAGTCCAGAGACACCCTTTCCTACCACGGATGCTCTAATCACACCTTGCCCCTCTTCACACCTAGCCCGCCCCCCGACTGGAAAGGTGAGAAGAAAGAATCAGAATGGATAGAGGTACAGAAAATGACGCCCCCTCCCCATCCCCATTCCTTACCTGTGATCCTCTTCTGTTCTGTCACCTCTCTTTCATGCTTCATTGCTGCCTGCTACGTATTGGTTATGAGACTTACAGGCAAGTGCCACTATCCTCGGCGCTTCCCACAGCAAGGAAAGAGAATTGTAGCTCTAGTGTTTTATCCCTTGCAACCCAGTTGTTAATGATTGACTTGCATAGTGAGGTAGGGAGGATTGTTATCAGCCCTCACTTATGAGGACAGTGAACACAGAACATTCTTCCCTTAACGAAAACCAGGAGGAAACTTTTTGTTTCAGAGACTTCCCTGGACTTGAGCTTGTGGTTCAATGAAAGCTTGCTCGCGTGTGTCTGCTGCGTTTGGCAGTAGAGGAGGGAGGAAAGACCTTAGTTTTTAAGAGGCTTTAAGCAAAACAGTGAATCTTGGGGGAACGTGTTGATTTTCAGGATCTTTGGGGGAAAGAAAACCTTACTAGTTATAAATCTTTATACATCTAGAATATGTAAAGAATTCAAAAAATGTTAACAACCTCCCTCAAATTGTCCAATCCATGAATGGACAAATGAATTAAGAAGACACTTCTCAAAAGAAGTAAAATAGCCAATAAATACATAACAAACCTGTTCAACATCCTTAGCTATAGGGAAAATGCAAATTAAAACTACATTGAGGCTGGAGAGATGGCTTTGCAGCTATGAGCACACATGTTCTTCCAGAAGAGTCAGGTTTAATTTTCAGCATCGACATGGTCGGCTCACAACCATCTGTAACTTCATTTTCAAAAGATTTGATACACTTTGACCTCGCAAGTATCAGGCACATATATGACACACACGCGTACATACATCGAGGCAAACACTCATATACATCAAAATAAATAAATCTAAAAGTGGCTTAAAAAAGCTGTCTTGGAGCCAGGTAAGCTGGCTGACATGTGTGATCACAATAATGAAGAGGAACAAGCAGGAAGGTGGGTGAGAGTTTGAAGCCAGCCTGGTTTACAGTCTACATATTGAGAACAAAGCCATCTGGGCTAGAGAATAAGACCCTTTCTCAAATCAACAGACCCACCAACCAACCCACAAAACAGTGACAAACAAAACTGAGATTCTATCCCAGCCTATCCATAATGTCTAAAAACAAGCAACAGTAAATGCTGGAGAAGATGTGTGGAAAAAAAGAGATGCTTATACTCTTCTAGTGGAAATGTAAACCAGCGTAGCCATGTAGAAGTCAGTGTAGCCGTGTGGAAGTCAGTGTAGCCTTGTGGAAGTCAGTGTAGCCTGAAGTCAGTGTAGCCGTGTGGAAGTCAGTGTAGCCTGAAGTCAGTGTAGCCTTGTGGAAGTCAGTGTAGCCGTGTGGAAGTCAGTGTAGCCTTGTGGAAGTCAGTGTAGCCTTGTGGAAGTCAGTGTAGCCGTGTGGAAGTCAGTGTAGCCGTGTGGAAGTCAGTGTAGCCTTGTGGAAGTCAGTGTAGCCTTGTGGAAGTCAGTGTAGCCGTGTGGAAGTCAGTGTAGCCTTGTGGAAGTCAGTGTAGCCGTGTGGAAGTCAGTGTAGCCTTGTGGAAGTCAGTGTAGCCTTGTGGAAGTCAGTGTAGCCGTGTGGAAGTCAGTGTAGCCTTGTGGAAGTCAGTGTAGCCGTGTGGAAGTCAGTGTAGCCGTGTGGAAGTCAGTGTAGCCTTGTGGAAGTCAGTGTAGCCGTGTGGAAGTCAGTGTAGCCTTGTGGAAGTCAGTGTAGCCGTGTGGAAGTCAGTGTAGCCGTGTGGAAGTCAGTGTAGCCTTGTGGAAGTCAGTGTAGCCGTGTGGAAGTCAGTGTAGCCGTGTGGAAGTCAGTGTAGCCTTGTGGAAGTCAGTGTAGCCTGAAGTCAGTGTAGCCGTGTGGAAGTCAGTGTAGCCTTGTGGAAGTCAGTGTAGCCTGAAGTCAGTGTAGCCATTTAGAAGTCAGGGTAGCCACATGGAAGTCAGCATGGAGGTTCATCAAGCATGAAAAGTAGAATGGTCCTGTGATTTGGTTGTGCCATTCCTCGGGACATCCCTGAAGAAACCCAGGGCAGCACATCAGACCCGTTTCTTTTTTTTTTTTTTTGCTTGAACGTATTGATTTTAATTACTTTGACAACAGAATTTAGTAACAAACATGTAACACACTCCTATTGTAACTGCTAGACGGTGAAATCAGCTATCCGAATCCATTCATCCTTCTCTTGACAGCCAGGTGGTAGGTCCCAGAGGACAGGTGGGCGAGCACTAATAAAGATTGTGATTGCTAACTGATGGAGGAAGGTCATTGGCTAATAAAGGAACTGCCTTGGCCCATTTTATTGGTTAGAACATAGGTAGGTGGAGTAAACAGAACGGAGTGCTGGGAGGAAGAGGAAGTGAGGTCAGACTCCACAGCTCTCCTCTTGGGAGCAGATGCCTCAGAAGAGAGGACATGCTCCGCTCTCCCAGGCAGACGCACACGATGAAGCAAGCCGCCAGGTCAGACATGCTGAATCTTTCCCAGTAAGACCGGAGCTACACAGATTATTAGAGATGGGTTGATTGGGATATCAGAATTAGCCAGTAAGGGCTAGAGCAGAATGGGCCAAGCAGTGATTAAATGAATACAGTTTGTTGTTATTTCGGGCATAAGCTAGCCAGGCAGCCGGGGTGCTGGGGACGCAGCCCCGCCGCCCTTATTACTACAGCTAACCTAGCACCAGACCCGTTTCTTGTAGCACCATTTGCAGTAATAAAGAGACTGCACCGACATGAGAGCTTATCAGCAGATGCTGGATAAAGCAAATGTGATACACAGACATAGCAGAGGTGTATTCAGATGTAAGGGGTGAAATGGCACCTTCAGGAAAATAGATGCAACCAGAAAGACAAATAAACCAGATAAGCCAGATCGGGAAAGAGAAAAACAGCATTTTTTTTTCTCACATGCAGAATCAAGAAGTGAAAACAAAGAGTTGGGCTGATGAAATGGCTCGGTAGGTGGAGGCCCTTTGCCATAGACTTGTTGACCTGGGTTTGATCCCTGGATCCCACAGGGTGGCAGGAGAGAATTAACTCTGGAGTGTGGGCACCTGGCCTTCATATGCACACGGTCACACATGCATGTCCTCCCCTTCCCAATAGGAAAAGAACATTTTAAAGACATAAAGGTAAAAGGGGCCTATGTCAGAAAAAGACCGACTTGTCTCTCATATGTAATCTAGATTTATACATGTTTTTTATATGGGTGTGCTTGTGTGTGTGTTTGTATGTGTGTACGTGTGTGCATACATATATACAACATGAAAACAGAAGGAGAGTTGTTTGTGAGGAAGAAGATTAGTGGAAGGGTGAAGTGGGACAAGAGGGGCTAACGGGGTAAATTTAAGCAATGTAAAATGTTCTTATTGAGAGATATGAGAATATCGTTCTGAAACATTTTGTATGCTAACTGAGAAATAAAAACAGACCAAGAAAAAGTTCCTGGGAAGAGCAGTCCACTAGGGCCTATGGATCACAGGATTTGATAAATAAACACCAAGAGAGCACGCCATTTCACTCCCATACTCAGCCAGCCTACCAGGGACTTGGACTCCACCAAGACACAGCTGAGAAGTTGAGCTTAGCGCTGCCAGCCTTGAGGAGACACTGGGTTTCCTGGGTAGAGACACGGCAGCGATACGGAAAGAAGAGGAAAGGAGACCAGAGGGAAGCAGAACATGAAGAGGACATGAAAAGGACTTTAGAAAACGGTCCTGCCATTCTGCCGGATTTGATGCTCGCGCTGCCTGCCTGCCCAGACTCACACTGAGGAAGGCGGTTCTGTAAGAGTAACATTTTGCGTTTTCCCGAAGGAATTCATCAAAGACAGGTTTCCCCGAACAGAAGCCGTCCCATGCTCCCTCAGCTTCGCCCACATCACTTCTTTCCTGCACCAGAGAAACCTGCAAGTAGTCTCTCCACCACCCATCCCGGGAGGCTGAGTGGGACCAAGGGACACCGTCATCTTTCCTGAGCAGACAGCCCTTACTGGTGGTGGTCCTCGCTCTGGGCTCACCAAACTCCGGGCTTTGCACAGTTTTGCCACTCATTGCTGTCTCTCCAGCACTCAGCACTGCTTGGGTAGGAGTTGAATTAGCACAGAGAACAAATACTGCACATCACAATAACCTCCCTCAAGCTGCTTATGCCAAACTCTTTTCTGGGCGGTCACCAGCCCCTCCTTTTCCTCTAGTCACCTTGAGGATTATCGTGACTGAGTCAGGGTGAGGGTAGAGATGGCACTGTGAAGGACAGAATCTTTGCTTCCACCACTTCCTCTAGGAGAGGATGCCGAGGCCTGCTAACCCTTCTTAGCTCTCAGGCAGACATGTGGGTTTTAAGGGTATAAATACCCACATTGGTTTATTGAAAGAAACACAAGAAAGAACTCAGCTGAGTTTTGTTAGCCAGAGTATGCATGCCCAGTATGTTTTGACTGTTCGTGGTTCTGGCCATCCAACAGGTGCTGTTTTCAGTAACATGTGAGAGAAATCCCGTTCTTCCCTGTGTGGTGTTTCCCTTGGCTACCCTCATTGGAAGCTATTAGAAATTTGCATTGAAATGTGAAACTGGTTTGGCCATGCCATGTTGTTCCTGGTGACAGAGGAGTCACACATGGGAGAAAACATTTGTTTCTACTAAAGGAAGAGAAGGCAAGCAAATATGGGCAGGGAGCAGCCTGGCTCTCAGTAAGCCAAAGCAGGGCCTGAATCATCTCTAGAAAACGCCATCCCCAGGGTTCTCTGCTGGGTTGCAGCCTACTGGCTTCTTGTATCCTTTGGAGGCAGCAATAAAAGAATTTTCCGGAGCCCTTTTATGAGGACATTAGTCTCACTCACAAAATAAAATCTTATTTCATTTAGGCAGTCTCCTAAAGCTGACACTATGTCATGATTTAGGATTGTAACATAAAGTCGGGGCATGCATGTCCTTTTAAATGCTACAGAGGTGTAGGTTTTAGAAACCACTTGCTTCTGGCCTGGATGCCTTGTTTTATTTTATTTCCATATAGTGTGAGTCTAAGAATGGACACTATGACAAGCAGTCAAAAGTCACAAGGAGCTGAGGAGGGGAGGCTGGGCCTTCCCTGAGGCGCACAGGCTTATTGGAAGCATTTGAAACTCTAATCTTTGTTTTTGGAATTTGGTTTGTTTGTTTCCTTTTCCTATCACTAAATATTAATACCATGGTCAACTCCTCTCTTTTGGGATGCTTTCTGTATTAGCCCCATTGCTTTCATCTGGGAATGAGTCTTTAATTAGGGTTCCAGTGAATTAGTGACTCAGCTCAATGTCCCCCTCACTTCTGCAATCGTTCAATCCTGTCTCCGGTTCCCACCCGCTGATTCCCGGAAAGAAGCACCTATGGGTCTAATATTGGGGGGAGCTAAAGATAAGGCAGCCAACCTTGGTGCTACCTGCAGGAGAGCCCGCCCAGGCCTGAGGCTCAGACTTGTTCCCTCAGGGAAGCTTACCCACCAGTCACCCAGAGCACAGGACTTAGTAAGTCTGTGAACTGGAGCACAGGGCCAACAGAGCTGAGGCATTCCTAGGACAGGTAATGACTTGAGTAACAAACCTGGCAAGCATAAGGGCAACAGTCAGTTTGCATCTAGGGAAAGCCTACTTCTACTGCATGCCCATACAGTAAAGGCCAGTGGGGCTGATTCTCTATTTAACCCACTTTTCACACCGCTTACAATACCCTTTAACCTCCCTCCTTATTCACTGATGATGAAGATGATCCTGGCAGCAAGCTGTTAACGCTGTTGCTGAAGCCAGTTCTCTTGAAGAGCCTCAGAGGCCTTTGAATGGAAGGGTTGAGCAAAAAGACATTAAAGAAGCCCCCCTCTCTTTCTCTGCCCTCAGAGGATGCCCTTTTCTGACGCTAGCAAAGCTGACCTTGGGCCTTTCAGATATCATTTAGTAAAGTCATCTTGTGCTTGCCAAAGTAAACAAACAGGATGCTTTGCTATATGGTGCCCTTGACTCCATGAAACAACACTATTCCTGTTCCAAGTTCCTCTGTGTAGGACAGCCATGATGGTTTTCCTTGGCATGGACAAAAGGCGAACATCTGCATGAGTCTTACAAGACTCTTCTTCCAGAATCTTCTCTCTTTCTTCAGATGTGAAATCATAAATTTATGATCCTAATCACCTTATCTTTGCTATTTAGTCAACAGACCCATTTAATGTGTTTGTTAGGTGTGGTTAAGGAGGAGACACCAGACCTCCAAACAGAAAATATTTTGTCTCTGAAAGGAGTATTTTTTGGTTTCCTGTTTTGTTTCCATTAAATTCCTTTCTGCTTGGTCTTTATTCTCCTTTTACTCCCCTCCTTGTCCTTTTTGTACCACTACAGACTAGAAGGCTCCCTGGTTTGTATCATAAACGTGGCCCTTGGAGATATGCTTGCTGCATTGACAGGGTGTCAGGTGCCCATCTCAAGATGTTCTAGGAGTGCTCTGTGGACTACAGTGATCTGCTGATGACAAGAAGCTTGTGAGCTCCCCATAGCCAGCTGGTCATCTCTATGAGACAGTCACCCCTCCCATCAACAAACAGGGAGCAGCTAAGATCAGAGGGGCTGAACAGTTGTTTTCTGCCCCAGCCACCAATTCCTCTGACAGACCAGACTTCAGCCTCTCTGGAGATGGCCACAGGGAGAGCTCGGCAAGAGGTTCTTGCTTGGAGAAAGGGAAAGGCAATACATAGAAATGGTGCTCTGAGCTGCCCATCCACCATCATAAGAGGTTAGCAGAGGCTTTGCTACACCTCCAGGCAATGGCTTTCCTTGAGCATTAGGAGATGCTAAAGAAGAAAACAGCAGCTGCCTGATGGTGGAGTTTGTGCTGACTGCCCCATCCAGGCTATGTGAAAATGTGGGACATTTTCAGTTTCAGATAAGTGTGTGCAAGTGGTTATGATTGTGAAAGAGATAAAACATTTGGTTGGAAGTCAACTACTGTTTGAGAGTTGACTCTTGAGAGGAACAGCTGTGATGTTTTACTTCATGGTCCCATCTATCTGGGCATAGAAATGACCCTCATTATCTCACGTGGTTATGAGAGGAACACTTTCAAGGTACTATTTGATAGCCATAAATTAACCTTAAAGAAGAGGAAATTTAGGGGAAATAAACTTGCCTTCAAAAGCAGGAAAATAGACTCTCTTGTTTTACATTTTACTCATTATGGCTTTCTAAAATATAGTCACTATAGGATAGCACAATAAGCATATTACCTATCTTGAAATCTCCAAACAGAACAATTACAAATCTGCCAAAGAGACTGAAAATTAATATTCTGTGCTTTTCAATCCCTGCAACACTTTGCTGTTCCTCCACCTCCAATAAATTACACACTCACACCCAAAGCCTCAAAATGAACAAAAAAGTGGCAACCATCGTTGCAAACAAACACATACACAAGAATGAATAAGCATTGAAGGAACCCAGGCTTTAAAATAAACATTGAGGCTGTCACATTTTTGCCCAAAAATGTGAGTAAATTTTAGAAAAGAAGATATTTTTCTGGATGGCCAGAGTCCTCCAAGTCCTGGCGAGCTCTGAAGGTAGACAAGATAAAGGCGGCACTGGGCAAGGGTGAGCACCTTGAAGGGGCTTGTGTAGGCAGCAAGGATGGAGGGAGGAACAGGAAGACCAGTGGGTACCTGTCAGCTCTGGGGCCTAGGCATGTCTGCCAGAGCACCCTACTCTGTTTTTGTTAAGTGGAGGATTAAAACGATCTCATAGGACTATCACAGGACTTTTAAATAATATCTTTAACACCATCATCCCATGTATCTAACCCATGACCACAGACAGAAGAATTACTAAATTCCACCTGGATCTCTGGCTTCCCCAGAATCCATTATCTTTCTGCTTTGTGGTGAAGTAAGGTTGCTTGTTGTTCTCAGAATATAGAATCCTTTAGGTCGTAGACTCTACCTGGTTTCTTGAGTGACATAGCTTTTCCCAGTAATGAAAAAGAGGATCCACAAAAATATACTGTTTATAAGAGCACCCTAATTTTACTTAGTGAGTCTGGGCATTTGCTCTTTTTTCTCTTCTTCCCTTCCCTTCCCTTCTTCCCTTCCCTTCTTCCCTTCCTCCCTCTCTTCTTCCCTTCCTCCTTCCTTCCCTTTCCCTCCTTTCCTTCTTTCCTACCTTCTTGCCTTCCTGCCTTTGTCCTTTTCTTTTTTTAGGAGAGAATATTTCTGAATAGCCCATGATGGACTCAAACTTGCTATCTCTCTGCCTCTACCTCTGGAGTGCTGAAATTATATGTACCCCCATTGTTGGCTTACTTATGCTGTATATTTTAGGATTTATTTGTATCTATGTGTGTGCTTGGTATATTAGTTACTTTTCTATTGTTGTGATGAAATACCATGGCCAAGACAACTTATAAAAGGAAAAAAATTAGTTGGGAGCTTGCTTCAGTTTCAGAAGGTTAGTTCAAACAAGACCATGATGGTGGGAAGATTGGGAAAGGCAAGCAAGCATGGTACTGGAGCAGTACTCCTTTCTTCTTTCAATGAGCATAATAAAATAATATTCAAATTAATGATACTGCATAAAAAGCTGCTAGAAAGGATGGTATCTAGAATACAGAAAATGCTAGAACTTAGAGACCTTACATCCTGATCCATAGGCAGGAGGCAGAAAAAGAGTGAGATTGGGCCCGGAATAGGCTTTTAAAATTTCAAAATCCCAGTGACACACATCCTCCAACAAGGCCACATCTCCTCCAATTAGGCCTCACCACCTAAGCTTCCCTAAACAGTTCCACCTAATGGGGACTAAGCATTCAAACGTATGAGCCTTTGGGAGCTATTCTCACTAAAACCACTACATGCGAGCATATATGTTTGTATATGTCATGTCCATGTGGGTATCCATCAGGGCTAGAAAAGAACCCAGGATACCCTGAAGGCAGAATTAAAGAGGCTGTGATCCCTCTTGATGTGGCTGATGAGAACTGAACCTGGGTCCTCTGAGAGAGGAGCAAGTGTTCTTAAAATGCCAGGTAATCTTTCTAGGCCCCCCAAGTTAGTTCTTGTACTGCAAGGAAATGATACAATCTTAAAATTGTTTTCCCTAATTTTATTAATTTTTTTAAAATAAATAATTTATTACTTTTCTTAAGTACACTAGTTAGCAGGCTGAGGACATTGTAAGGGACGCAGAGTTTTGGAGCATAGATTCAAGGTTGTTGGGACACTAGAAAGCAGTTTTCGTATTAATGCCAACAATTTCGCCATGCTTTATTTCTGTTGGCATTCACTTGCAGACTTGAGCTCCTCCCTTCATGGAACTGGTAAGCCAATGGCTAGAGGGGTATTGACCATGGCATCTCTTGGGGTAAAAGAGCCAAACTCTGGTCTTTTACTGTGCAGCCATGTGACAGTCCCCACATCACTTTATTGCCTTACTTTAGATGCTTCATATTGGAAAAATGAGGTCATAGTAACATTCACCTCCCCTGGTTACTGTGAGAATGGAATAAGTGAAGCGATCCCTGGAAGTACACCACAAAGAAGAGGCCGTGTGTATGGGTATAAGAAAAAAATTCTCCACACTGGAGACATTGACGTCTATGCTTTGACAAGGAGGTGTTTGCTAAAGAGGCTTCTATCTTGGAAGAATGCCTGAAGCTTTCCATCCGTGTTTTATGTTTCAGCAAAGCTGCATAATATATAGAAAGCTAAGAGCTCAACTGTTCACTTCAGTGACACCATTTGAGCTGAGCCCGCATTCTGAGCAAGGAGTGACGTGAAGGCATTAGGGAGTGATGATCAGCTGGACAAGAAAAATGTTGGAATTGTTTCTTTATTATTATTACGAGTTTGAGACAAGGTCTTTTTATACAGTCCAGATTGGCCATGATCCTCTGACACTCTTTCTCAACTTCCTGAATGCTAGAATTATGGGTGTGCACCACCATGACTGGAAAAAAGTGGAGTTCGTACCAGAACTGGCACAGGCAACTCTAGTGGTATATCTTGGTTTTGAAAGGAAAAAGGAATGGTAGGAATAGATGTGTTTCTGTCTGAGTCAAAAGAGAGTCTTGTGAGTACCACAAATGCGGCTTTATGCAGAGTGATAAAGCCCTGGCTGGTTTGCCAAACAGACAGGTTCTAGTGAGTGAGTTTATTTGATTTAGTGTGTGCCGAGAGGGGAACATTTGTGATTCTAAGAAGACAGATCTTTGGGAAATTGTTGACATAGGAGGGCATGCCTGAATCTCTCAAAAAATCATTCAATTGAAAAATATGTAGTTATCCTTTGAGTGTAACATACAAAGGAAGCCAAAGACCAGAAAGATGGGAATTTCTCAGCTACAACTATGGTCAAGTAGGGAAGGAACTCAGATCTCTTTAGGACATTCTAATAGTGTCTAGGGCGCCTATCATCTCGCTTCTTGACATTGCAGTAAGATCACAAACATTTCTCCCTGCAGTTTAACAGCCACCACACATTACACAGCTGCCTCCCTTGGGCAATGAGATCAAGACTCATTTTGCAAATGTCTTGGAGGAATTGTCACTTGACTCAGACAGGACTTGATTTACAGAATGAAGGCGTTCCTCGTCATCCACCTGCATTTATCTTGTTGCTTCTATCACGTTAGTGCTGGTGCCATGGCATTTTTTGGAACTTGTCCTGTTGTTGGGACACTGTCAGTAGTTGCCCCATCAAGTATACATTGTACAGAGCTTTAGTTTGCTGGAAGCTAAGAGACTTGGTGTTTTCTCATAGAACTACTTGCTTTAACATGCTTCTTGACTACAATCTATGTGTGAGGGAAGGGGTTCTTGGAGGAAGAGGAATGTATTGTGGAGTAAACAAGGGAAAGAGTTTTTCTGTAGAAGGGCACATATTGTGTGATGACCTGCTTAATACTGGCTTTTTATTTTGATTAAAATGGAACCAAACTGTTCACTTATAACAAGAAAGACCTCAGAAGGGCCTATGCCAACCAGCACCAGGGACAGGAAATATATGGAGAGACCCTGGATTCCAGTTTTTTACATAGAACATGATCATAGAGATACTTCATTTGTACACTGGAATGCATCTCCAATCCTATCTTTTAGACAGTGTGGGATGGATCAAATGCTGCTAATCTTGTTTGCTCCGTGACTCCTCATATATTCAATATATATCTTAACTTCAAAGACACAAAACTGAACAGGAAGATGACAATTACCTCCTCAGAGGAAACTGAACATCCCTCTTCAAATGGAACGAGTGAGTGAGTGACTAGGAAATATTAAGACCTTTGTGCACGTTGCTGCAAGTCATGCTTTAGTCATGGAGGAACCTTCAGGGTCACTCTGGAGCAGCCTCAAATAGCATACCTCTAGTCTGTTTTTAGCACCACACTCCCCGAGCTCTCCACATTCTGCCTGGATGGTTCTGGGGATAATTAAGGCAATCTCCTTGCATAGGAGTTAGTTACAGTGTATTAATTATTTTGCTTTTTAAGGCTGCCAGATTTCTGTTGCTGTGGTAATGCCTGCTGTTCTGTTTCTCATGCTGGTGTCATTTCTCCCTGAGACCCCCATAATTTTTGATGCTAAACTTCTAAGACATATTGATTTTTAATAAGCAATTTCAGTACTCTAGACAGCCCCAAACATAGGTGGCTTGAAAACCACCTCCTATGAGCTATGTTGTAAGAGTAAACTTAACATTGGTATATCTAAGGAAAATGATACTCTAACCCTACCGTTACATAAAACAGAAAGATGTATCCAAGGCTTATTTAGATGCTATTAACATCAATGGATATAGTAAAACATGAACAGAACCTGTTTGACCTGATTTGATTTCATCCTACAACCCAATATTTGTTTTATTTTATACCTGACAATTTAAATAAAACCAAGACAAACAATAATTTTCAAGCATGTCCTGTTTAGATTATATAGAATTTAACTTTTAATGAGAATAAATACAAAAGAAGCCCTTGGAGAATTTCAGAGGTCTCTGTCAAATCTGTGTATTTTCTTTGATGACCTTTCTAAATTATTTTCACATTCAGACTGAAGCTATTTTATTTTAGCGGTTAGATATCAGATAGTTATGAATGAGGGTTAGAAAAACAGCTTGGTGGCATAAAGCATTTGCTGAACAAGCATGACATCCTGAGTTCAAGGTCCCAGACCCATGCAAAATCCAAGTATGACTGGACATTGTCTATGAGACCAACACTGTAAGGGGCAGGTCACAGAGCATGCTCGCCAGCCAACCTATCCAAGGCCATGAGCTTTAGGTTCCGTGAAAGAGTAAGTCTGTTGTGGAATATTCCTTTACACTTTGTGAAGATGTTTAAGGGTCACTTGTTTAATAAAAAACTAAACGGCCAATAGCTAACAAGAGGTATAGCAGGGAATTCTGGACCAAGAGAGCTCGGGGAAGAAGAGAGGTGGAGTCTCCAGCCAGATGGAGAGGCAGAGGATGGGCAGTACACAGTGGAGGTAGCTGAATCACCTTAAGACAATAGAGATGAAAAGATACAGGTTAATTTAAGTTATAAGATCTCTTAGGACAAGCCTAAGCTGTAGGCCAAGCTTTCATAATTAAGTCTCTGTGAAATTATTTGTTAACCTGGCGGTATTGACGATAAAGTTTGTCTATACTCTTCTCAAGAGAGTAAGGCAGAAAGTGAAGCAGAAAGATATTTGATATTTTCCTCTGTCCTCTTTACTGAAATACACACACACGCACGCACACACACACCAAACAAGCAAACAAAACAAAAATTTTAAGAAACAGTCAGGAACAGGCAAAGAGTAGGACATTTGGATATATGGCTGGGATGCGTTCCCTGTTTGTCTTGTTCTCACGACCTGAAGCTTGGCAATTTACTAGGCCTCTTCCAGAAGGCAGGCTTTCTTCACACAGACAGCTGTGTAAACACGTCTGGATCAAGCGCAAAGTCTGTAGGCAGAGTGAAAGATTCCTGAACTCTGATTCTATGGGATCACCTAACTCCATGCATAATGTTGTACGAGTTGATTAATATCGTTATGTTTCAGTTTCTTCACCTGTATGGAGATAGCAAGAGACCCTACTGATTGCTTCTTTGGTGTAATTTATATATTTTATTTCCATCGAGAGACCTTTGTTGGAAGCCAATGGCCTACTGGAGCCCACTGTATTTTCAAGAATGAGAAAACTTTGGTCTTGAACCAAGGAACCTGGGAGAAAGTCCTTTGCTGGCTGACTTTACTGAATCCCAGACCCCAGAGTGCTGACCACTGCCTTATGTGCTCCCTGAAACTGATCCTGAACTACATTTTCTGTTGTCCTCGATTTTCTACCAGACTCTTTGCAACGAACTGCCCCAAGTGTTAGGGACATGAGAACCTTTTTACATTTGTGTATTCTTTCCCCTCCCGCTGAATGCCCTCCTTATGTTCTTCCAGTCTTCCTATTAACTGCTTCTCTTCTGCCTATGGCTGCAGTACACCTACTTCCTTGACTAGGCTGTGACATTCTGAGGGTGGAGAGTGACCACTTCTTATCTGCTTGTGCCGAGTAGGGTGTCCTAAACTGTGTGGGCAGGTAACAGCTGCTTACAAATAATTGAGAGATTAAGTGAGTTTGTTTTCACTAGATCTTGTAAGAACACTGAGCATGTCTGCTTTGTACTGTAGGAAAAGCATGTGCGAGCCTCTCTCTGAAAGCGAATCAATGATGCCATGTCAACACTGATACTCACTGAAGACATGCAGTGTATTCTTAGACCATTCCTCTACTCCTCTGAAAGCCCAGAAAGAAATTCAAGTGGCAATTATTTTGTGTGTCCCTGAAAATGTCAATAGAAATTCCTCTGTTAATGGAATGTTAAAGGAGCATCTGCCTTCCGCCAATAAAAGAGGACATCCTGCGTAGTGACTGCACTGTTGAACTTCCTGTGAAAACATGCTGTAACTCCATGGCAACCTCTGCTGTGTCCTGAGAAGATACCATTTCCAAAGGGCATCTGGGAGGAGAAGGGGTCTGAGCTGATCATTTCTTTCATCCAGCTTTGAAAGGAGCATCAGTAACAAGACTGTGCCTCAAATTCTCCCTTGTGTGAGCATAGTTCATTTAGAGAGATTACACTGTCTATGTCTAGAGGCTGCAGAGAACTGGGTGAATTCTCACACGAGGAAGTTTGAGAGTTTAACAACATGCAGCCAAAACAAATTTCTTAGGTAAAATTAAGTATATGATTATGCCAGAGGTGCAGCTGTCTTATTCATTAAGACATATTCCTGAGAATGTAACTAACATGACCCACCAGACGAAAGAAAAGAGACGAGGAACCAGGCTTATATAAGCTCTCTCTAATGGCCAGGAAAAGATAGGTTGAATGTCTGATACCAATATACCGGCATAGATCCTGTTCTGTTGTGCCAGAATTTTGGATTTGACATTCTTCTACCTATTCATAGTGGGAAAAAGCATAGAACAGAAGTCTATAAACTGAAAGGCCAGTGTTTAGAGTCTTTAACACAGGTCCTGTGTGTTAGCCCAATGCATTTTGCTGGTAATTTATCAAACACTGATATGAAGAGCGAAAAAGATCCTACAAACAAAGTGCTCATGGGACTAACTTTGCTAGTATGGTTTTCTGATTGTAGTGAGAGAAAGCATGGGGATTCTGAGCATTTGTCAAAAGCACAGCGTTGCTATCCTGGTAGGTAGTTGAGCTTTCCCCTCTCAGTTCTTTATCTTTGTTTTGGTATCCTTGATGTTGCAAGTCAAGATTGAGAAATCAAATTGATTTCTTTTTGAGGGTCATAGCCATCACCAAAGGGAACAACACTGCGCTAATATTTAGTAATAGAGATAAGGGAAAAAAAATCATCATGGGGGAGGCTGATATTCGCTTCACAGAAACTTGTGTGGGGCAATGCTCCCATGTTACTAAAAGAGATGTGTATTTGAAAGGTGGATGGTGTGAAATCTGTGCCCCAGCCCCTACACAAGATTATAGTGTGTTTGATTTTGCTAACTGATTTAAATGTTAAAAACTACCCTAGGCTATCAATAATACACAGTTAGGTGAGGGTACACACATTTAACTATGTTTTAAATCTCATGATGACCTGGGCCCTTTTCCTGAGGAAGCAGGCTTTAGGAGTTCCTATAGCATAACCGGTAGTGTTTGTTCACAGGATGCTTGCTCTAAGAGATGTGCCAAAGACCCATCCTTAATATTTAGGCTGTTTTGTGGTGCTCTTCAAAGACCCTCTGAGTAATAATCTCCTTACAATCATAAAAGTACGCAATCAGAATCAAACCTTTGCTGGCAGACAGAAAGTACACAAATTCAAGAGATGGAGAACAATATACATATTCTAGTTTGCTTTCTATTGCTGTGATAAACACCATGACCAAAAGTGATTTGAAGAATCAAGGGTTTTTTTTTTTCACTTATGTATCCCAATCACAGCCAACCACGAAGGGAAGTTAAGGCAGGGTGAGAATCGGGAACCTGGAAGCACGAACTGAAGAGAGACTGAAGGAAAGCTGCTGACTGCCTTGCTCTTGTGGTTTTCTCAGTCTGCTTTCTAAAACCCAGGACCAATCTTAGCACTGCTCACAATGGGCTGGGTGCTTCTATACCAATGGTGCGCATCAAAACGCTAAAAGCTGAGAGGCTATCAAGTATGTATTTGTGTATATAAAGTAGCACGTTAGTTGTTCATGCTGACTTAGACTTGTTTTAATGAGGAACCTATCCGAGATTCATGGAAGAAATATGTAGAACAATAAAGATACGGAAACTGGTTAAGATCTAAAAAGACATTTATTAGGTTTCTGGAGTAAAGTCCCTATTTTTGACTACCTTACAAGACACAGAGTAGGGAGGAGAACGAATAAAAATTCCAGACAATACCCAAACTCCACAGTCAGTTCATAGCCAGAAACTTGGAAGATGTGTCATGGCTAACGTTACCCATGGCTCTGAGTTAAAGATCAGCATTATTAGTCAATCAGTACTCTTTGCTGTGGGATAGAGGAAGAAGCCAAGTGTTTTTGATTCCTCCAATTCAGATCATGGTACTTCTCTTTCTTAAAAAGTTTCCGGCTATCCTTTTGATTAATAAGGCCCACTTCAAGCAGAGAATCCCTTCTAAATCCACATAAAATGGTAACCTTTAGAAAACCTTGCATCTGAATGTCAGGAAACTGGGCACTGGCACACTGAGCAGGCAGGCATCTATCAAGTTCAGATGGCAAGGATGGCAGGTGGGGAAGGGAGAGGAAGAGTCTTACGAATCAGGTATTCCAAGACAATGAGTGTTTGAGTCCTCTATTTTGAGCATAGGCTGAGGAAAAGAAGATCGTATCTCCATGCAGAAAGCCACCTTGTGGGCATTCCTCTTAGAAACCGATACTGAACTAGAACGTGTCATTCTGCCCTCCAGCTGTGTGCTGGAAAACTTATGGCTTGGTACACACTGAGGAGGTTCAAGAACACACTGCACATGATAAATGTTTGCAAATATTGGATCTAAGTAGAGTGGTTTTTCATTCCTGGATGAGTAAGCATGAAAAATAAATAGCACAGATGTGGAGAAAGTGCAACCGAGAGAGCTGAGCCTTCATATGACCATCAGAAAGTGTCTCTCGTCTTCAAACAATGTAGAAACTGCTGTGAGGAAGGTCAGGCAACTGTTAGGAGACAGAACGATGACAGGAAGAGTATTCTTGGAGGGCAAGGGATAAGTCAAAGGCTAGCTTAAAATGAAATTTGAAAATAACATAAAAGTGTGAAAAATGAGTCATTTTAATATGTACATGTAGGGTAGTAAGAAGCAAAATTGGCACTACAAGAAATGGAGTCAGACACTCACAGAAATAGTATACGCTCTAAAGGGAATAAATGGGATACAAGATAGATGACACATAAAATGGGTGACAGAAATAACTTAGTGCTGACAAAGACTTGCAACCAAGAGACTCAGTAATCCCAGGAGTTAGCATTGTGTCCCTACTAAGACATCTGAATGGAAGGATAAGAACACCAAATGGATGCAGATGAAACTCTCAGACACTGCTGGTGAGAGGCCAAATGGCACAATCTTGTTCACAATGTTTGGTTGCTACTTGGGAATTAAACATGCATCTTGTGACTTCAGAATTCGATCTGTTGCTGGTTGCCCAGGTCAAATAAAAGTATGTACATAACTGTAAGAATAGTAAGTCGATTTTATTAATAATAGTCCCCAAGTATGAACACTTGAGGCATCACAAGAAATCAAGAATACAGAACATGGTAGTACACAGGGGGAAGGACAGTAATGGAAGGGGGATGAAATGGGATAGGGATAGGTTAGAGGAGAGGGTAAGAAGAGGGATAAATACCAATAAAGACCTTTTGAAAAAGTCACATGGAAACCTACTACCTTAGAATATTCCTAAATCTCTATATACATATAAAATGATTAAATAGAGATAGCCGATAGCTAGGCAGCGTTTCCCTATTAGACACCAGAGGCTGACAAAAAAAATCTTTGTGTCAGAAATGGGTTGGTTACTTCTATTGTTGGCCAGCGAAGTCCCATGTACCCCAAAACATTGCTGGTTATTGCCAAAGGTTTTAGTTACCCCTCCAGAGCATGACAGTAAGACCCTGTTACTAGAGATGCCACATTCTTGAGTTATAGAACATGGAGCAGGAAGCAACTTGAAAACTTTAGCCTTCTTGGCTAGTTTTAATGATTCTAGAATGTGTTATGCACCCTACAGGAGAAAAGTAATTATCACTGTCACTCGATTGTAAATCCTGAGAGCTATAACAATAACCTGCCTGGCAAGATGTGCCCACTTATGAAATACCAAAATGAATACTATGGGAGTAACCAAGCTCTGATTGTATTTAAGACCTGCTCCACGAGATGGAACCCATACCTGACCTTGTTTTTATCCAGGCCACAAACCGATAGCTAGACATGTCATATGTCCTCAGAAGGAACACACCACTCTTATTCTGTTGAAGGACATACTGTTAACTGACTCCGAGTGACTTATGGCTATACTTAGAGATCAGTGCATCTCTCAGACCTCATCAGAGAGGTGTCTTTTGTGCAGTACATGATCATGAACACAGAGACTCCTCCCCAACTGGCCAACATACAGAGGATAAGAGACCGAAAAATACTCTGTGCTAAATGGCGTCTTTATATCACACTCCCTCCTCTCAAAGCTCAAGGCTGATGGCAGAAGACGGGGTGGAAAGATACTAAGAGCTTGAGTTGGTGGATGGTTACAAGGGAAGAGTAAATTGTGGACACAGCCTGGCAGTAGCATATATGAACTCACAGTGGCATATACCAGTATACTGTTGTACACACATGACCCAATAAGGCTTAAGCCAGACAAAATCAGCATGGATAGGGGAAGTGGCATAGAATCTCAACTCTAGCTGAGGAACTGTTTAGTTGGCAAATAAAAGCTGCTGGGAATGCGGTTAGTTTCCTCCCTTCCACCTAAAAGTTTCTACCATGGTACAACAAACTTTCAGACCACTTAATTTTTCATCAAAAAAAAAAGCCATATGATCAGAGTTCTTTGGGAAATCCCCATTTCAAGAATATCCATTTCTTTCTTTCTTTTTTTTTTTTTTGGTTTTTTGAGACAGGGTTTCTCTGTGGTTTTGGAGCCTGTTCTGGAACTAGCTCTTGTAGACCAGGCTGGTCTCGAACTCACAGAGATCCGCCTGTCTCTGCCTCCCAAGTGCTGGGATTAAAGGCGTGCGCCACCACCGCCGGCTCCATTTCTTTTTTGAGATCATAACATAGTTACATCATTTTCCCACCCCTCCATTTTCTTTAAGGGTGTGCCCTCAGGTAGGATGTTCATGCTTGAGTGGGAGGCTCCACCCTCAATAAAAGAGCAGCACAACTTGGAACTGATAGACTTTGAAGAAACAAAGTTGGGTAAGTAGGGAAAGGGTGTACACCTGGGAGAATTGATCAAAATGTGGTATATGAAGTTCTTAAAGAAGAAAGAGGGAAGAATACACTTATTGATTACTACCCAGCCCTGAGTGAGCTGGAGGAATGTAAGCCACACGTGAAAGAGTCTCAAAGCATGGATAAAGAAGCAAAAATGGACATATAAAGTATGATCCCACCGATGGACTTGTTAGAACAGATAAAGCTAACTGGAGGGGGCAGGAATCAGGTCGGCGGTTGTTTGCGGTAGGGGGCTTGCCTGGGGGTGGGGGTGAGGAAACTTCCTCAAACAATGGAAACAGGCAGGAATTTGGATCCCACCAGAGAGAGCATTTAACACCACTGATTGAGCTGTACATGCATCTCTTCTATACACACGTGTGCACCGCAAGGGAACTGTCACTCTCTAAAGGAAGTATTCAGATTTTAATGACTTGTTTTGAAAGGGGAAATGTATGGAGGCAGTAATCAATTAAAAACACTTAAAATTTTTAAAAGTACAGATAAAAGGATCATAACAATGGAAATATGAGTCTGTGAAATGAGTGATTCAGTAAATGCCATGCAAAATCAATAAAAATGAGCTTATAGCAGGTACAGCGAGACAAACATCTTTGTTTTATTAAAGGTCAGATAAAACAAAGTGTTCTGGGAGTTGAGTGGGTCACTGTGAAAACATCGCTATGTAAAGTGTATTTTGTTTTTTTCTTTAAAATTTATTTTTATTGCTTTATAAATAATACCATTCAAAATTTCCACTTCCTCCCCGCCTCCCATTTTCCTCCTGCTCCCACACTCTCCCTCCCCTCTCCCCCTCCAGTCCTAAGAAAGGGCAGTGTACCCTGCCCTGTGGGAAGTACAAGGCCTTCCCCCCTCCATCCAGGCTTAGTAAGGTATGCATCCAAATAGAATAGGATCCCAAAAAGTCAGTACATACAGTAAAGACAAATCCCAGTGCCATTATCATTGTCTTCTCAGTCAGCCCCAGTTGTCAGCCACATTCAGAGGGTCCAGTTTGATCCCATGCTCATTCAGTCCGGTCTAGCTGGCTTTGGTGAGTTCCCACTAGATCAGGCACACTGTCTCAGTGTCTCAAGGAGTGGACCAACCCCTAGCAGTCCTGACTTCCTTGCTCATATTCTCCTTCCTTCTGCTCTTCAACTGGACCTTGGGAGAATTTTAAATGTAAAGTATCATTTTAAATACTGAGAAAAAGGTTGAAATTGGATTAAAATTCTCACCTTTAATGAAATGATTTTTTAAAGACCATTTCATACAGAAGTGATTAGGTAAATATAGAGTCATCATTCATTTTGACAAGCATGGGATTTTCTGAAAACTTAACAGTAGCTACTCATTGATATAAGAGAAAATTTTGGAAAAATTGTAAACAAAAATGATGTGGGATTCCTCTCTATATGCTGTAAATACCACTGGTTACTAAAGAAATTTCTTTAAGCCTATAGCAGAGCAGGGCATAACAGAGTGAGGCAGGGTGGGGGGGGACTAAACTGAATGCTGGGAGGAAGAAGACTGAGTCAGGGAGAGGCCATGTAGACCCACCAGAGACAGACGCTAGAACTTTACTTGGTAAGCCAAAGCCTCATGGCAATACACAGGTTAATGGAGAAGAGTTAAATTAATATGTAAGAGCTAGGCGATAAAAAGCTAGAGCTAATAGGCCAAGCAGTGATTTAATTAAGACAGTTTCTGTGTGGTTATTTTGGATCTGAGCTGCTGGGTGGTTGGAAAATAAACAAGAAGCCTATACTACACAGAAATGTAGTCCATATAGCAAGAGGCAGATGAAAAGGAAAACACTGGGGAACAAAAACTTTCTTTTTCCAAAAATGAAAAAAAAGTGAATAAAGTTTCCATAGTTTTGAGTGTTATAATTGATCTAGAAAGACAAGAAACATGTCTCTAGCAAAATACATTCTAGAAACAGTGGGTTAATGTCAGTTGGGTCAGGTTCTTTAGTTCAGAGCTCTGTCTGACTCATGACAATTGGTATCCTCAAAACATTGAAAATCTCCACCAGAGGCATTTTTCTTGAATTTGATATTAGAAATGATATTCACTATCTTCATTTTTTAATATTACAGTAATATTATCATTATTTGCTATGTAGACTAATGATCTAAATATCAGATAAAAACTAGGTGCAATCCTGAGAATGGAAAAGCATCATTATTTACAGATATCATAAATTAATTTCCTAAGATGAGACATACTTTATAACCAGTGGTTAGCTAGAAAGTAAATATACACAAATTAATGTATATTTCACAGTTCAATTGTACCAGAGAAAGATATGGGGAAAAATTAATCTATAATGAAATACCAATATTAAAAACAACACATAATATTTTCTAGCAAAATTATGCAGGACCTAAGATTAAAAACAATAAAGCTTTCAAAAGAATTGTAAAAGAAGATTCATGCAAGCAGAAAGATGCTCACTGTTTCTTGATGGGCTTACTAGATACATAAGTTAGTTTTTATAACTGACCTGTAGATTTAGCACACTCCCAATCAAGTAGTCAATGTGAGATTTTATATCTCTGTGTGTGTATGACCATATATCTAGCTTTGGGCACACACAAATATAATTGCAGTAGCAATATGCACACATGGATATGCTTTTCCAAGTCTTCAAAACCATGTCAGAGTACATCTCCAGGAGCACACTGGCAAGAACAGTTGATCAATTTTGAAAGTAATTATTTTTTTAACAAGAAAAATATATTTTATCTTAAGTAAATGTGATATCCTTTTTCTGGGCAATGGTATAATGAGTGATACCATTGTGTTTGTGTGTGTGTGTGTGTGTGTGTGTATGTGCACGTGTGTGCACGCATGTGTGTATATTTGACCTGTAATGCCAGGAAAAGAAGTCACACAATTTTAAGTCAATATAGAAATCCATTCTTCTAACCCTCCCCTAAATTCAGGAACACATTTTGTCTTTTGTTGGAATGCTAGCATATCTACGCTTACATAAAATTACTATCTTCTGTTCCCTGAAAGTACCAAACAAAACCAAACTGTCTTGGGAAAGAAAAGATTAAGAATTTTTTCCTGAGGCAAAAGTGTAGAAAGGTAGTCAAAGCTAGAAACACAGTTCCAAAGATCAAAAGAGCACTCAGTACATGCTGTTCAGAATTGACCAGTTCTGGAGGACACAGGGACTTCAGATGCCTACAATGGAATGCCTCATAAACATTAAGGAAGACCATTTCTACTGAATTTTCTAAACAAAGTATAATTAAGCCTCCTTTTCCCCCCTGTACTCTGAATAGATGCCAGAGATACAAAATGTAAACACTCTCCAAATAGTTCAATTATACCATATGATACACCATTTATTTTCATACTATCCTAAAACAACCATTTCAACTGTGCAATGGTCCAAAGGGCTTGCTTCTATCACTTTCAAATATAATAATAATAATAATAATAATAATCAACATACTAGGTTTGTCAGTGCCATGTATCTTTCTTGCTAATCTCCTTGTTGTCAGTTTATGGGCATTCAAGCTTACCTCATAGAGTATTATCTAGAGCAGCCTTCGGGATTCTCAAACATCTAGCAATCTGTTCATGTTATATTCCTACCCCTCCAGGTTTCCTATTTATCCCTCAGTGACCTGGAAGTGCTTGCATTCCCCTCTTTCTTCTCTTGCTGTTTTCACATACATGCCTGTTCTTTCCACTTCAGTGATGCTGAAAGTGCTTTTCATGTAACTAAGAAAATTCTTTCCTTTTTTTGAACTTAGACCTCTCACCACTCTCTTAGGGTTGATCTATGAGATAACAATGTGCTGTTCTTTTGTTGTTCGAACCACATCTAACAATGCACTTGATGTGTGAGTGTGTGCATGTTTGCATGTGTGTGTGTAGTATGTGTGTGTGTGCGTGCATGCATGTATGTGTGTCCGGGGTGAGGATTGCATACTCTAGGCAAGATATGACTGAGCTACATCCTTTTCCAGGGAGCCTATTATTGATGTCTGTTTTTTTTTTTTTTTTGCTATTTCATAGACTCTGTACAGTCAGAGACCGCTCAGCTCATTTGTAATTTTCCAGCATCTGGGACAGTTTCCACAAGTGTGAGAAATGTTTTGATTCATGGATTTTACAGGATACTCCCCAACAATGACTATGATAAATTTTAATTTGAAATAATGCACAAAACTCTTAATGAAAGCATAATTCCTTCCATAACCCAGTTCAGTTATGGCAGATTAACTTTTCCCACTGGATCAGGCAGGAAGGTAGGGAAAAGAAACCAATGCAGAGTAAAATTTCCAAGATCTAAAGTAATAGTTTATTCAGCCCATTATGTTAAAATAGGTCCCAGATTTCCTCATCCCACAGAAAGAATGTGGTTTGTGTAAACTCTTGGCATACAATCCAACAGAGACTAAACCATTAGCAGAGATCTTTCCTCTCAACTGTTACATGATCATTACAGACAAAGCAGGATGTTAGTTTTATTCTCATTCTTTTTGACACTCTGGAAAGCTTGACTGTGGTCACAACCGAAACTTAAAGGAATTATGATCAGATTAGTAGTCCAGTCAGAGCGTTATATAAGAGACAATGTCTTCTTTTCATGTAGCCCTTTTGTCTCTTCCGTGCTTTCTCAATTCTACTCCACTTTCACACTTCTGGCTTTCTTTGCTGTTGCTTACAGCTCTCTGTTAGTAGGAAGAGCTGGCCTGACGAGCCTTCAACACAGAGTTCTGGTCTAGTTGTTACAATGTAAGGACTCACAAAGTCTAATGAGACTTAGTGGTAGAAGCATAAAGTGACAAAGAAAACGGGAGAATAGGCTTATTTAAGGACAAATCATGAAGATTAGAACTATCTGTATCCAAAAATACAGCTATCCTAACATGGGCTGGACATGTAAATAGAAAAGATCAGCTCAAATAAATCATTTTCCAATACTACAATTATGAAAAATTACATATGTCAGAGTTATGAAAATGAGAGATATGTTATACAATCCAACAAAGAATTAACTGAAAATACTTGCTATCTCAAGGTATGTTTGTTATTGATCACAAAAAAGGGATAGAGCAAACAAACACTTCTCAAAATCCATGTGACAAGAGAATCATGACCTATTAATGGTGGTTAAGTGCAAATTGATTAATTAAATGGTTAGATAAGGTTATTTATGGTAGAAAAGTGTTCAATGACTGTAGACTAAATATTAGAATATTAGAATTAATTTAGGATAAATAACTCAAGCTATGACTTCAGATAGATTCTTGCGATTCAGAAAATCTTGAACAGCCCACAGGTCCACTGGTTCTGTTTATTATTTTTGATAATAAAGTTTTATTAGAACAGATCCACTCTCATTCACTTATGCAGTCATTGTTCATGGTTGTTTTTGCATAAAAAGGGCAGAGTTGAGTGATCATGATACAGGCCATATGACCTACAAAGTCTAAAATACAATCATTATTTCTTACAGAAAATGTAAATATTCCAGTCTAGGGAAGATAAGGAGCGTCCTTAATATTTTAGATTCATGATAAGTATGAATGAAATTCTCTAGACATCACCTGTTGGTGGATGTAGAATGTTGGCCAGAGGAGCAACTTTGGATAATCTTATGAAGATAAAGACATTTGCTAGTCGCATCATCTCATCTTTGCAGTTTTTTTTTTTTTTTTTTTTTTGCAGATTTTGTAGTAAAGTTAATGATACTTTGTGAAGTTCAGGAAGACAGCGAGTCAGCAAGTTTTCTGGCTAGCTTTAGCTCTTTTCAATTCTGGGCTTCCCATCTAATCAGAATCATTGAATTATTGGTGATTGAAACTCAGAGGTTCTAAGGGACATTATAAACTTAGATGGAATCAGAACACAGGGCTTCCGGTGTCTAGATCAACATGCTATTCTTTCTTGTGTGGCAAACATCCTAAAAATGCTTTGCTCACAAAGACATGAAAACCAGGCTTCAGAAATTGTGACATTGTCCCATACATTTGAGTTTTTTTCACAGAAAAGCTTGCTAAAACATGATCAGTTTGTACGCATGTATTATGCCATATTTTGATAACCATGGCAGTTGTACTGCCTAACAGCTACATAGCAAAGGATTAAGGAAACCACTGTCCTGCTGAATCATTCTGGTTCCCTGCATGCATAATAGAGCATGGATTCCCAAAGAATGTCCACTCATGGGTGAATTCCCAGAAACTTGGTCTAATAGTATTGCTCAGAATATAGATTCCATTGTTATAGGAGGATAGGGGAGAAGCTATTTCCTAACCTACCAGCTTTATCCTTCACAGATTGATATTAATTAGAAGGAGTTGTGCTTTTTGAGGGTGAAACTACTAGAATTCTTTTATGTTTACTGAGATATCAAATTCTCTAGAAAAATTTTAATTTCCCGATAGGACCAATGGGACAAAAGCCACAACAATGTGCAGGGGTAGAAGTCAGGATTAGAGAAATGGTCTACCATACATACGGTCTTCTTGGGTTTGAAGCCCGGCACTGAAAAAAGAAAAGAAAAGAAAAGAAAAGAAAAGAAAAGAAAAGCCACAGTAATGAACGGTGTTAATTATTAAGACTTAAAATTTTAAATACTATTATTAAACTCTTCATGAATGGAGCTGCGACTCAGTGGTCAGTATCAAGTATATATTTGACAGGGATTGAATCTTTAGACACTTCTAGAAAGAGCCAGTGTCATCCTTCCATTTCCAATGAACACTTGCTATTGGTTGGATACGTTCACCTGCAGAAAGTCTGAGCATCAGGTTCCTACTTACACAGAGGCAAGATTCTTTGAGAAACTTAATACTTGACGATATAAGAATGTCTTTGCTATCTACCACTATACAATAGTCACACTCTTTGCTTCTGAGGGAAGAAGAGTTGGAAAGGGTTAATTAAGGTCATTTTGCAGAAGAGGTGTCCATGGAGTACTACTGTGAAGGGAAGTTGTTTACACTTGAACATGCATTTGCTGCAGCTTTACATACTGCATCTACATGGCGAGAATGCCTACGTCTGCTTTATGTTTCGGTTGATGACTGCCTCAGTCCACGTATAAAGTATTACTCTAGAAGAATCTCACAGCATTTGATATTATTACTCTGGCTTATACCTTAGATTCCAAAGCCTTCCCTGTGGTTTTTGATACCCACTCCAACAGTGTAACACAGGATACGTGGCTCATGTTACCTTACTATACAGTGTAACACAGGATACATGGCTCATGTTACTATTGTTACTGTCCATGTTTTAATTTTCTTATAACTTTTTGCTATTGGATTATTGTCATATACTTTATTTCCACAAATAAAAGTGTTCTACATCAACACACACAAAATGTTTAAGGAATTAGATAGATGTGAGCAGTACCAAAAATAAACTACAACGACAGGCACCCGAAATTTTTGCACGACCACCCTCAACTAGCGGCATATACCATGTAAGACTGAGGGCCCCTCCATGTAGCCGGAGGAATCCAAGTGTCTCTCTTCACAATTGTTTGGCCTTCTGGATGGTTTAGTGAGTCACAATCCCCAAATCATTCCGTCTTTCACAAATGGAAACAGATCTGCTTTGTTAGGTGAGTTTTCAGTCCTCAGTGCCCCAGGCTCAGTTTCTATGAGCCCAGTCTTGCCTTTGGCCACTCAGGCCTTTGTCCAGTCTGAGGCCAGTCTAACAGGCTCTCCCACTCCAGTGGCCAGCTTGGCTTTCACCAGCAGTGAGATTTTCCCAGCCGTTTTAACCGTGCCTCTTGCTAGTGGCTCCACTGTATTTCTGAGATTTTACATCTGCCTGGCTTTACCAGAGGAAGAACAGGTGCTTCTGCCTTCAATTTTCTGGGAATTGGACACTGCCTAACCAGCTCTGATTTGCCTGCTGGCATCAAATGTAGGGCAAATGGAGACGTTACATAGAGGTAATCTTTTCACCCATCTCTCTTGAGGAGTTTTCCTGCATGCTTATCAGATTTGGACTCCAAGGACTCATAATGTTGTTCTCTAGATAAATATTTAGCAAGAACAATGGCCTTGAAAGTGCGCTTTCTGTGGTTGAGTGGACAAAGCACCAAACCACCAAAGTGTGGGTAATCATTCCAGGGTCTTTCTTCCAAGTGGGGCAGACAGCTAAAACCACAGGGGTTGGCGGTGGACTCATGGCGAGTCAATGGCATAGGATCACAAGTTACTCCACCCTCAAAACTGTCCTGATATGCAAGCATGGGCTTGTGCGCTTTTCACAAATAATGAGCCCAAGGTTCAAAAGGAATGTAGAAACTTTTCTATGGGTCACTAACCTGTTCCATAACTTCACTCCTTAAAGTTTAGTGCTGAGATAGTGGCCGTCTGTCTGGTACTAGCAAATGGTTTCTATTGCAAGATGTGCAAATAAGACTCTCATATACAGTCAGTTGTGAGTCCTTGGAAAAGCCTAGCTCTTTAGAATTAGAAATAAGGGCTCTATATGGAGGGCTTATTCTTAACT
Organism: Microtus pennsylvanicus; assembly: GCF_037038515.1. Classification (NCBI taxonomy): domain Eukaryota; kingdom Metazoa; phylum Chordata; class Mammalia; order Rodentia; family Cricetidae; genus Microtus; species Microtus pennsylvanicus. The sequence goes on from NC_134584.1 coordinate 27,059,923, forward strand.
CAGTTGGATACTAAGAAGGCTTTATCACAAATACATTTTATGAGTAATTAGAAAAACTACTGCAAGGGATGATGGGAGGTTTCACTGACTTTAACATGTTTCTCCTTATGGCTGCTAGGAAAACTTCCTAGTATACATTAGGTAGTTCCACTGCCGAGGACATGAACATGCCAGGAGCATTTCCTTCTTGCCCTGCATGGTTTATAGGTTTTTTTGGCACATTCTTAGGAACATGCAGTTCAGAAAAGGGAGGCACTTTCAAGAGGAAAGAAGACAATAAATGGACAGAAAACTAAACAAAAAGGAATTAGGGCTTCTGTGGACCCCCCCCCCCCCAGTGGAGTAAGTAGAAGAAAAAAGAATTTCTTTTTAGAATAGAGAGTGAAGATAGTGGAGATGGGTTGAGATAAGCAGGTAAGTTTATTCTTTAGGCCTCATATTAAACCCAAAGTGATTCTTAAAGAATCTTTTTTAATGAAGATATGCATACTATCAACTGGTCATTAGTGTCTGACAGTCACATACAACGTGAGATGGAGGTCAACAGGAAAGAAAGTTTTCTGTCTTGTCTTAGAACCTACACCTCTACACGGTCAGTTTTTATTTCTTTCAGTCACATAGACAGCTATTTGCTTCCTAATTGTAACTTGTGGTGGCTTGAAATGCTTAGTAAGTTTTACCATTAATGAGTATTGAGGCTCTAAGGAAACAGTGGGCTCTGGGGTAGTATACAATGGAGAAACCATGATGATCTTGCTCTTGGGTTTGTCAAAGTGTAGTGGTGTCGGCCAAGAAGCACATGATTGGCACAGGATAGATAAAGGTAATGAGAAAGCACCATGGGTGTAAATAATACAATTAAGATTTTCCTGTAGGGCAGCGTTTGCCTTCTCTCATTCTTCCTCCACGTCTTAACAGGTAGTTAATTCCATTGACTGATTTTTCAACCCTACACAGCACTCTGAATATACATTCCATATGATCCTTTTCTATTAAGGAGTCTCCAAAATCTGTGATGACCCAAAGCTCACAGTGAAAGGAACTATAATAATAACATATATAAATAAACATATATAATAAACATATATAAATAAACCAAAAGGAGATATAAATAATAATAATCTCAAGTCTTTGAAAAAGATCAAGTCATAGCAGGCTTCTATCCCAGGATTCATACTGGTTACTTAACAAATTCTTCTGAATTATTTATAAACCTACTATTGATAGAACATGCCAACCAATATGGAGGTGGGCTATTTAATTTCATCTCTTCCTCCATACATCTCTGAAAATGCATCAGCTTATCCTAAGTAACCACACTGAGTAATCCATTTGAGTTTAGAAATGAAACTCCAGAGTGAGGAAGACTCAGAACTCCTGATAGTTAGTGTCAACAGGGGCAGTGGTCTTTGGCTTCATGCAGTCAAAGCATCCTAGAAGACAGAAAACTGATTAAGAGGATCTGATCCATATTCTTACATGTGGATTTCTGAAATTTTTGGAGAGATTGAAGAGTCTTTATGCATATTTTTATGCCACTTTAGTCCTAATCATGAGCAAAAATAAAAAATTAAAAGTCACAGATACAAACTTTGGTATGATGTTAATGAAGTCACCTGAAAAGCCAAATCAGAAAGTTCTGAGAGACATAATGCATCATATCTAATTCTGATCAAAGTGATGGGATTAATTCCATCCTCTTCTAACAGCCACCATGTTGCTTTGACCGCTGGATGGCTGGGTGTTATCTGAGGGCATAGCTACACTTGATATATTTAATACAAGTGTTCCAGTCAATAAAGAACTTACATTAATGACTTGAAGCTAAATTTTTAAATAATTAAGCCCTTTATTATATTTTGAACTATTTGGAGACTATTCAATATTTGAAATGGCTTTTAACTTTTAATCAAGTGATACTGCAGGGAAACCTTCAAAACTTAATGAAGAGCATGGTTTCCTTTTTCTTTTGCAGTTTTGAATCTGAAATTTAATTCAATTATGAGAAATATGTGATGTGTGTTGTATAACATTTTAATAACACTTTTACTGAGAAAATCAAGCAAACAGATGAATGAACAGATTGATGATTTGATTAAAATTAACAATCCCAATAATGCATATCAGTCTCTATTGAAAACCACCCTGTGGCAGTTGCAGCAAAAGAAAAGATTGTATCATTTTTAATTAAAACATTTATCAAGCTTAAGCTTACAGCATAGAAGATGAACCATTATAATTACTACCTTACGGTCATTGCTGAAGCATGTATTATGTAGATTGAAGAGATCTTAATGGATTTGCATAGACCTCAATTCTGCCATCATCGGGAAGAGGGAAAGGCTTGCCACGTTCAGGCTGTTAGTGGGAAGTTGAGTCATTTGAGAGCAGAATTCTCTAGCAGCAGACACACAGTGGAAAGTCAAGAATACCGAGGGAAGCTACTGCTGGCCCTGAGCTTGCTTTCTCTTCCCCCATAAAACTCTGGAGAAAAACCTTGAGTATTTTTAAAACAAACATTATGATGACAAAATAATTAGTGACCTTTTTTTGTTTTGTTTTGTTTTGTTTTGAAAAGTTTCATGGGCCCTAGGGAGTAACTAGATAAAGATTGCATGGCTTGTTAGGTAATTTTTTTTTTATTAAAGAAACATGCCTGAGGATGCAGGTGGACATGATGCAGGAATTATGAATAATGGGCAGAAGGACCTGGACAGGAAGGTATGTAGCAACAGGCCGCTGGGATTGGCAACTGTGTCCAGACCTAGCTGAAGGACCTTATGCTTCTGTCTTGGTAGATGGCAGGTGGGTTGGATGGGAGTCCTCCTGGGGGAGGAGCTGTTCTGTTCCATCCCTGCAAACCCTGCCAGGTGAAGAGTGGCCTGCAGGAAGAAGTCATGCCATGGCGACAGCTTCACTTGGAAAGAGCAAAAGAGAACTAGATGCCAAAGGCCCAGCAGAGTGGCTGAGACCCAGAACTTTGCAGCCAGGCTCAGTTCAAATCCTGGCTTTGTCAGCTGACACCTCTGTGAACTTGGGGCAAATGATTAAAGTTCCTTTACTATGTCTCATTTCCTCATCTGTAAAACCACAACAAGATTATTCAGTTATCCGATAATTGGATCCAATTATCATAAGGGTGGTTGAGATGATTGAATTAATTAAAATACAAAATTCTCAGGACATTCTTGCATATAGTAAAGGCTCATTAAGTACTTGTCATCAAAGTGTTACATTTATATGGAGAAACTGACCAACTGCATAAAGCAATAAAGCCAAGAAGGAGTTGGTACATATAGCTGATATCAAAAACGCTCAGAAAAGATAAACTAACAGCCTGACCATGACCATTCGAGCACTCAATCAGGATCAGTCATCAAAAACACAAATCCCATGAGATCAGTCTTGACACAGGATGAATTTTTATGGTCAGAAGTTAACAGGCAACAAACAGAAACTTCTGCTTGGATAGAATTTATTTTTTTGTGGTTAAATAAGCGAAGCCCCAAATTACTAATATTTCTAAGTAACACTATAGGCTACTGGATTTTTAGTTCAAATCCAATGACTGTACTTGGAATAGGGCAGGGGCAGTTGTGCCAGACAGGATTAAGGTTTGTTAGCACAGCCTGGCCATCTGGAAGCTATGCTGTTTCCACTTCTGAATTCTACATTCAATGCAACACCTTTCTACTCTTACCATTGTTACCTTAATACAATCTAGTCTTTCCTTTGCATGTACACACACACACACACACACACACACACACACACACACACACACAGCATTCCATGGTCGATTTGCTTCTGGTTCCTCGTCCGTCACCCCATTGACATTAAAAATGTTTTTTAAAAATCCATTCCTCCCCTACTTGAAACCTCCCAGTGATTTCTTCAGAGCAATTGAAATTTTACTCTGTCCCGTGATCTCAGGGCTTCTTTCTCTTTCCATACCTGTCCCAGCCCCTCTGAGGTTCACTCACACTGGCCTTCTTTGTGTTTCTCATACATGCCATATTCTTGCTATTTCCTCTTCCTGTAGCCATCTTTTTCTCAGTGTTTTGTTTTGTTTTGCTTTTGAATGGTTTCTTCTTGGCATTGATCTCGCAATGAAAATACGTATCCCCATATCCCGAGAGAGGGAAGCTCGTGCAGGCCCATTGAAAGTGGAACTTGTAACCCTTTAGTTCCTGTGTTTCATCTTAGTTTTCTTCTCAGCATTTGTTTTTGGTTTGATTTTTAAATGTGGATGGAGGTTATTTTATCACTGAAGTATAAATTCCTCCCAAATATCATTACTCCTTTGCTAGCTCTCATCATGGGCCCCTGGAGAACCTCTGCAAATGAAAAGGGAGTGAGTTAACCTGTTGGGTGTTCCCACTGCTTCCTGAGCAACAGATCTCTGTCCATCTACCTCCCTGAAACCTTTTGAGCAGTGTCTGTGTTTACTGCTAACCTTGCAAACTCAGAAACCTAGAGAAATGAGAAGGCAATATCACTTTTCATCTTTTCACTCTCTGTCAAATCTAATATAAAAGCACGTTTTCTCTTTGATATTAATACAACTCAGACTCAGCTAGGTTATGGGCAATTTGTTTTAGGATTATTCTCCACATCCCTTCTTCCATATTGATTATTTCCAAACAAATCCTCATTATTCTTCTTGCCTAGTCTGTTTCAGGTAGTCTCTGCATCCCAAGTGATTTTTCCCATGTGTGAGATGTCATTACAAAACCTAGTTAGTTCTTGGCAAACTTAACCTGGTAAAAGTCTATCCATGACAGCCCATGGAAGCTATCACTGACATTACACTTTTAATAAGGGCACGAGTGTGCTAAGAATGGAACTAATTGACCTGACAATGGCTGAGACATGAAAGAAAGTCTTGGTCAACTAAAGATCAACACAGCAATTGAGAAATTCAATATATGGGTGGCAGGCAAGTTCAACCTTTATATTTGATCTCATAATTATTAACCTTGTGGAAATCTGGCTTTCAAGTTTTATATAAAGACTTCTAATCATAAGGTGATTTGGGGTGACTTTGAGGTTGAAATATGCTTAGAGAAGGAGAAGAAAACCATACTCTAAAAATCTGAAAATCACACAAGTCTAAGTGTGGAATAATGAAATTGCCGGAAGAAAAGCATGGTTTGGCTTTCTGGGTCATGTGACATAAAACAAGCAATAAAAGAAATAGATACAAGCAATTAAGATTTGGGTTATTGCTGAGAAGCAGTTCTTAGGAATGCACGTCATCCTCACGTGGAGAACTATAAATAAATACAGACTCTCAGGCCCCATTCCCAGAATCTGACTCAATGGGCCTACGGGTAATTTTTAAGGCTCCCAAGATGATCCTCCTGTGCAATCAGTGTTGAGAACCACGGGTTTAGAGCTTGCTTTTGGCTATAGCTAAAGCTTTCGGCAGTTGTTCTTACATTAGTAATGGATTTGGAGACAGGGAAAAAGAAAACCATTTGAGAACGATGTGAATTGACCTGCCTTCTTGCCCTAAAGAGAGTGCCATCCCTCCTCTGACAGGCTGGCTTTTGTCTACCATTCTTTAAAAGGAATGCTAGTTTCACCTTTGGCAAAGACCCAGCTTGTAGAAGGAACTCTTTAAAAGGGGAGCTCAAAGAGCAGACAGACAGCCTACAGAATGAGAAAGAAACTTTGCCAGAAGGCTAACAGCTATAATTTAAACACAACTGCAAAATAAACATCACACACATACACAAAATAAACAAACAAAAGCAGCCCCCAAGAACAACTTGTCAGTCAACAAATAGGCTAAGAAACGAGCATATCATTCTTAAAAGAATAAACCCAAATGGCTAATACGCATATTCAAAACATGTTTGATATCTTTAACCATTAGGAAAATGCAGAATAAAATTACTTTGAGTTGGGCATGGTTGGACATGCCTTTAGTTCCAGCACTCAGGAAGTGGGGGCAAGCAGATTTCTGTGAGTTCTAGGCCAGCGAGGACTGCATAGTCAGACCCCGTCTCAAGCAAACAAAACCACCTGGTGATACCGCCTCAGCTCCTATCTTATGTCATATGCTGACTGTCAGGAAATTTGACGACAGATACTGTTGAGGGCACTTGGGTGGGTATACTAATTGGTTTGGAGATTTCTCAGAAAATTAAAAATATAATTACCATGTCACCCAGCTAGACTATGCCTGGGTATGTACCCAAAGGCATCCACAGAGAGAGTTGCGGATCCCTATTTTTTTTTTTGGCCCTACTCACAAAATCAGGGAATTAGAATCAGCCTAGATACGCGTTAGTGGATAGATGGATAAGGAAAATGTGGTTCAGATAAACTGTGAAATTTTATTCAGCTGAAAAGAAAAGGAAAAGCATAAAATTTGTGAGAAAATGGTTGGATATGGAAAATAATATATTAAACAAGATGAATCAAACTCAAAAAGAAAAGAAGAGGGAAAAAAACCCATATTCTCACTCACATGCGGCTCCTACTTTGTAATGTATTCCTTTATCTACCTATCTTAGGTTTTATAAATAGGTATAAATATGGGTAAAGCCTAAGAGACTAGAAGGAAGACTAAGAGATGATAAAAACTGGTGCTCAGGAGGCGTTGGGGGAAGGGCAACAGGACACATAGGACATGAAAGTAGAACAAAGATTGGGGTAAGGTTGCACGGAGAGGAAGGGTAGGGGATCAGTGGAGGAGAAGACTATACTAAAACATAGTTTGTTTGAAAATACCATAACCACATCTAATATATGACATGATCATTTAAAAAACAAAATAAAAATTGGGGCTGAGGAAATGGCTCAGCTGATCACTTGCTGCTCTTGCAGAGGACACAGGTTCAATTCCTAGCATTCATGTGGTGGTTCATAAGCATCCAGAACTCTAGTTTCAGGCGACCCTATGCCCTTTCCCAATCTCTTTGGGCACCAACAGGCATGTACTACATGCACAAACATTCAAACAAAATACTCATAGACATAAAAGGAAATAAGTCAATCTATAAAAATGTCAGAATAAATGAAAGAAATCACTGAAAGACACAACTGTAAAAACATGGACATTCTCTCTCATTCTCTCTGTTGTATAATAAGTCATCATTATCCTCTCAAGGAGCAACAGGAGAGATCAGAAAGGATGTCAGTCACCAGAGTCAGCAAGAATACAGCCAGAGCCCTCGCTTCCCACAGCAAGGGTTTTGAATTATATGTGGGTATGACCAAGTGTCACTTGAGTAATGACCCACGTCTCATGGGACTGCTGTCAGGCTGCCTTCTGGCAGCTAATACCCACAGTGTCCCGCTTCTGCCAGCTAAAGGAGGTTTGTAATCCTTACTCACCCATGCGGAATGCAAATTCATTCATGTAAGAAATGATACCGCTAGAAACAAAGACCTCTGTCACTAACAGGAGGCTGAGCAGACTCACTTTGGGACCTAAAACAACACGGAGAATTTCGTAGCTCAGGACTTTAATCTCTGTCACCTCTGTCCCAGCCAGCATCCTGCTCAGGTCAAGTCATTAACATCCATTTCCCAATTTGTACGGATGGAGGTGTGAGAGAATTACCTATGGCTATGGAATAGCCACTGTGGACTACCATACCAGTAGGCATGGTAATAAAGCCCCTTGAAGTAACTGCAAATCCTGGTGATTAAAGACAGCCTTGACCTACCAATTGCCCACATATGCTAGGCCTGACTCTGGGTCAAAGCACACATAGAACGGAAAGGGTCAGTCAAAAGGAAGTTTGAGAGGCATCATCCAAGAAGATAGGATCATAGTGGGCAGTTATTTGGAAGTCTATCTATAAACACATGTGTAGATAAAATTTCTACAAAGCAAAGACCACATTCCTCGTTTGTCTGTTTCATGCCATTTAGAAGAGTTTCCTTTATTTTTTTTTTATGATGATGATATTCAAATTCTGGCCTCACATTAGAACACTCTGGGGAATTCAAACAAAAACAAGATAAACCAACACTGGTTGTTGAAAGCTAGATTCCAATCTTGGGTTGACTAGATAGAGGCTGTAGATAAAGGACTGAGACATTAGTAGTTCTTCCACTTCCTAGGCAATTCTGAGATCACACTCTGTTCCAAGAGTCATTGCATTAAGCCTGCTGCTCTTTACCACATCAGCAAACACCCCCTAATGCTTCCATTGTCACCAATCTCCACGTGTTCCCTTCGGTGATGGCCTCTCTCTTCTCCTTTTGTGTAGACTCATCCTCAGTGTTTAACTTTCACCAGGCCGTAGCAATGAACTTTAGAATTAATATGTATCCTGACTCCAGAATCCCCAAAGTCTAATTGCTTTTATCATTTACGTGACACCCCGGGAATGTTCTCTTAGGTTGCTACTGGACAATTAGGCTCATGTACCTTTTCCTTATTAGAGAATTAATCCATCCTTCCAGATCCTTGCTTGATTGAAGTTGGGCATAGACTTCTTGGATGAAAAGATGATTATATATACATATGTGTATAATCATATGTAAATATATAAAATTATATAAAATATATAATCATAAATAAACATATAATCATATACATAAACACACATATACATATATATGTACACACACATACACACTCAGCATTTTCTGTGCCATTATCTTATCAACTGTAAACTTGTGCAGTATTACTGGAAGAAATAAGTGAGCCTAATGGACAATCAGGCAGAAGAGACAAACTGAGTCTCTGCATGCATCATCTCCAAAGTCAGAGGCCTCCCTCCTTCTAGATTCTGACTGCTCTTCCCTTTTCAGTAAACAAGACTGCAAGAACATATTGTATCTTTGTTTCGATGACATACCTAAGTGCAATTTTAGCCAGTGAAGAAAGACACCAAAGGTGGCCTTTTGTGACACTCCTGAAGCAGTCCTTCTGGAGACTGAAGTTGCTTCTTGTTCAAGCTGTTCTCATCAAGAGGACGGTAAGGAAAACTCACTTATCTCCATGGGAGATGACTTAAGGAGTTTTGCACACGTATGTGAAATCCTAGCTCTTTTCTCCTTGGCTTTCTGAAGTGCTAAGAGATACAAATGTATTATCTTAGGAAGCAATGTAAAGGTAACATTTTTAGAATGTGCCTTTGGTCACTGGGTTTTGTGGAAAAGCTTCTTGAGATTTCCCTACATGAGGGACTGTAACCTGGTGACAAATGTAACCACAGAGTTAATTTCATTAAGTCCCATACCAACAGGGTGGGATTGGCTTTAACTGCATCATGTGCATAAAATCAGCATGAGAGGTAGGGAGAGGGTCTTTTCAACTCTCTAATTCATCAAATAACTGAATTCGTGGTAGAACTGAGAAGAGTATTAGCCAAACAATGAGAAAAAAATAGATGTACAGGAGGAAGGGGGGAGGGGAGGAAATTCCTATTATATCTTTGTCAAGTTATCAGTCTTAAGTAGTGCTATTCTATGCAAATTTAATGTAAGCCATTAGGTAATGTCATCTAAACTTGCTATTAAGGCACATTAAAACAAATTAAAGTTAGTAGGTAAAACTGATCCATTTTCACCTAAACCGGTTCATCTAAAATGTTACCATTTTGATATACAAACTAAAGCTAGAAGCAAATTTGCTTTTTGTTTATGCGGTGCCAGGTGTTTAAAATATAGGGTGTTTTACAAATTGAGCAGTTTTCTCTATGGGTTATTCTCACTTCAAGTGCTCTAGAACCGGACATGACTTTATAATCTCTGTATTTTCTTCATAAAATTTATCAATATCTGGAATGGTCTTTAAAATAGATTTATTTTTAATATTTGTGTTTAATGATCACATATGCATATGTGTATGTAATGCCACCGTATTTATGTAGAGGTCAGAGAGCAACTTTTGGGAGTTGGCTCTTTCCTCTACATTTCATGGGTTCCATTGATACAACTCAGGTCTCCAGGCTTTCATGACAAGTGTTTTTATCCTTGAGGCCATCTTCCCAGACTTGAATGACTTCTATGTGTTTCTTCATCTCCCTGCTAACTACCATTTTTCCTTCCATGGAAGCTCCACAGAAGCTAGTTAGATTTCTGCTTTTTTCTCCATTGTGCAAGCAACTACTCAACACACAGCGGAGCGCAGGTGAATAAATGAATGGATGAATCCTGAACACAGGAAGCAAATACAAAGAGGGTCTTGACATAAAACCTAGTAGGAAATGAAAACCCCAGAGTTCTTTGAACTTGAAACGACTGCCTGGGATGTGAGTGACAGAGAACCAGCCCCAGCTCCACCTGCCGACACTGACTATCAATTTTCTGAAATGTGCCAGCTGAGCGTGGTAAGAGTCAGGAGGACTACTCTCCACAAGTGGTTTGTTGTCGCTACAAGTTAATATGTGCCACAAGTTCTGTTCCCCTCACTTAGAGTCATCTGCCACATGTGGTCAGCCCTGCCCTTGAGAACGATCCAAGTCCAGTTGACATGGTGCAATGTTCTGATATCGGGAAGGCTGGCAGCACTGGGTAATGGAAAAAGAATGGATGACCAAGTCAGACAGACCTAGGCTTCTACTCCAAGCTGTGTGGGCTGGACAAACTGGGTACACACTTCTACCCCTCATTTTCCTTACCCGTAAAACTTTACATGATAATTCATACCCTCAAAATTTCATTGAGAATTAGTTGAAGTATGCGGAAGTATTCACCACCCTGCCCTCTAAAGGCTCAGTGAATGGTATCAATGTCACCATCTTTGCACCCAAGTACTCCAAAGAACACGCTGATTATCGACCTTTCCTACTTTGTGAGTATGTGATTTCCTTCTCCTTAAGGTTTGATTTTTTTTCTACTTGAACCCGAGAGGTCAAGTGGGGGAGCTTCTAAGTTGATTTGAAATCTTAACTTGTACCAAGCAATGAAAGATAGCAATGGAGCCAGGCTGTGGTGGCGCACGCCTTTAATCCCAGCACTCAGGAGGCAGAGGCAGGTGGATCCCTGTGAGTGCAAGGCCAACCAGGTTTACAAAAGCTAGTTCCAGGACAGGCTTCAAAGCTATGGAGAAGCCCTGTGTCAAAAAACCAAAAAGAAAAAAAAAAAGAGATAGCAATGGAGACATCTATCTCTATGGAGACAACTTTAGTGTATTTCAAGATAGATGTGGGGACTTTTCTGGTTTCATATTCAACTGCTTGTAGTTATAGGCACAGATAACTATTTTGTATGCAAAGTTATAGGCCAGAAAGGAACTGAGAGAAAGTCTGAGAATCCATGCCAATCTGCAAGTAGTTTATTTGTTGCCAATACACAGAGTTCTGCTTGACATAGCACAGTTGAGACAATAAACTTGACCCTGGATTTTGAACTCCTCTCTCATCTTAGAGACTAATGAGCTGGTTTCTCCCTTTCTTCTGGCAACACAAGCCTCACAGGAGAGACAGCTGCTCTAAGATGCACAGACTAGTGGGCACTTCCAATGTCACAGTAAAATAGAGGAGAAGAGCTGATGGCTGAGCAGAGGTCAGGCATGATATAAATAGTATTTCCATTTCCTCAACAACCACACAAGAAATGCAGAAATATTCCCCATCTTGCATCAGGAAAAGTGAGACTCAGAGAAATCCAGAGCCTTGCTGAAGAGTAACTATAGTGTGATGAAGTGCAGGCTCCCACGGAAGCTCCCGGGCTCCAATGCCACGTGCTTTCTGCTCTACAGCCTCTGTGCTCTTGGCATTGCCATTTCTACAAGATGTCAAGACCATCTACCTTTTAAAGACAAAGTACATATGCCCAAAGGAATACTATCACTTAGCCACACTGTGTTTGGGGGAGCAGAGCAAGCTTTGTCTCCAAGCACAGCCTTGGCCCCGCTCTCTGACAGTCAACCAGTTGGCCTGAAGGACATTGGTTCCTGCGGACACTGACCCTCTGCAGGCCACTTTCCAGGGCTATTTGTGGACAGAAACCTCTAGGGCAGTGGTTCTCAATGTGCGGTCGAATGACTCTTCCACAGGGGTTGACATGACAATTCATAGGAGTAGCAAGATTACAGTTATAAAGTAGTAATGAAAAGAATTCTCGTGCTTGGAGGATCACCACAACACCAGGAACTGTATTAAAGGGTTGTAGGGTCAGGAAGGGTGAGAAGCACTGCTCTAGGGTAAGACATTAAGAGTCCAGAGGAGGGGTCCCCTGGAAGATCATAGACTGAAGAAGCCATTGAGAACACACACACTGTCTGAGCACCCTAGCAAAAAGGACTGTCTCTCCCAGCAGTGCCTCAGACTCTGCCAACACAACCACTTATTCCCATAACCAGCGCAGCCACCAGCAAAAGCTTGTCTGGATGGGTCCTGATGCAGCATCCTTAAAGACAAGGAGTTTTCAGGCATGGCCAACAAGGAGTGTTTGGGCAAAATTCTTCGCCTGTTTCTTAAAAAGAGTATCCATCCTGGGGAAATGACTCAATCAATTCTCAAAAGGACCCTTACTCTGAAAAAGCCACGGGGGTAAAATGTCTGAAATTTTCCTGTTTCCTGCACTGTTCAGCTCCTTACATAAAGCATGAGCAACTTCCCTAAATTCTGTAGAGTAAACTGAGGCCAGGAAAAGGTAAACACCCAAGGTTGTAGTCTAACAGAGGCAGAGAGGGGATTGGTCAAGACACTCAGGTGGGAAATCTTTTCCAGCCAATTCCATGAATGAAAATTAAAGGATGCTCCCACCCTCGTGAGATTAATAGCAGGCTGCAAGCATTTTCAGTTTCAATCACAGAAAACCCCAAGTCCTTGGTTATTAGGGAAACATGCGTTGCTTCCCTACCACACAGGTAGAGGTCACTAACAGGATATTTTTCTACTCAAAAAGCCACAACTACAGCCCTGGCTTTCCCCTACCTCAGCAGTCCGGATCTGGGTTCCTGGAGTCGAGCCCCCTTCTTTTCTCCCGGGGTGCCAGCACTCTGCTTCAGCAGTGTGTCCTTGCTTCTACCTCCCGGGCTTGAATTCCTAGCTCCCGGCCAGGAGGTTAAGACTGGGAGACGTGTCCCTGCCACTACTTAGCAGCCTTTGGGGGTGGTGTGTACGCTGGCGCGGGGGCGGGGGCGGGGGCGGGGAAGGAGTCGGGGGCGCAGGTAACTCAGTGTCGCTACCCGGCACCCATTTGTGTTGCCTAAAGGAGACAGCCCAAGTTAGCTGCCATCGCGTCCCGTGTCTGATCCCTTTCCACCTCCCTGCTTTCTCCCTAGCTTTTCATTTTGACACAAACCACCTGCAACCCCAGTAACCCACACTCACGCCGCATCCGTTTTCAAAGGCTCACTTGAAAATAAATTTAAAATATGCCCAGCGCAGTTGTAAAGGCTAGGGTGCGTGGTCAAGTACCTTGGCATATACTTAGCTTTTCTAAAGAGGGACATCAAGATTTGACTTTAAGCATGGTCACAGCACGGGATGGGTTTTCCTCAAGACCGCGGGCTCTGGGTGCTGCATGACATTTTCCCAAGCTATCGGCGGCGCCTGCAGCCAACTGCTCCTCTCCCACAGGCAGCCTCGAACCCGCGATCCTAGAGAGCGCCCGCCCGCGCCACCCCTGGCCGCGCGCAGCCGTGTCTAACCTAGGTACTCACTTTTGCTGGGGAGAAAAGTCTGCCATACCAGGCGGTGCGCACTTCCTGCAATGGACGTGAGCTTTATTGCTGCAGGTGAAGCAGTTTCCTGAGCCCTGGGTAAAAATCCAGAAGGCAGGAGAAGAGCGAGTAAGACTGAACAGGAAGGCGGGGAAAGCCCAGCCCAGAAAACCCGGCGTCTGGGGATTTTAGCCTCTGCTCCCGCAGTCGCCAGCCGCGTGTCTCTGCGAAGAAGCTCAACTCGGTGCACTTGTTCACTCTTTCTTCACTAGAGGAGGAGTCAGTGTTGCAACATGCATGTTCCTTGCTGGAGGCAAAACAGAGATTTTCTCCAGCATGCAAAAGGTCCAGCGCCTGCCAATTCTACAAGGCGACGGAGGTAGTTGGGGGAGTCGGAATGCAGAGAAGTGGACAAGAAATTTTCTGATTTCCCCCGGATCCGTTTTGCATGATCAAGGGTCGTCTTCTACTAAGACTTGACAAAACAATAATAAAAATGCCCTTTAAGTCGAGTGACCTCAGAGATGATAGTTCTCTCAGGAGCCAAGATGAGGCTTGGTGTCAAATGTCTTTCCTTATTTCCCAGCAAGCAACACTGAGCAGCAGCTTGTCAATACGAGGGGGCTCCGGGGATTTGAATCACACCTTCCCCGGGAAGGAGGAGGAGTCAGAGAAAAGTGGTCAACAGAGACTAAGCAGCCACCCGAGGAGGCTTTGCTTTCTTTTTTAACACAGCAAAAACTTCCAGGGCTCTCTCTGCTTTGTGCCCAGCCACGTCAGAGAAACACCCGCAGCCTCTCAGAAACCCATGATTAATGCAGCCTGTACCTCCTCAAAGAGGCTGCACGATCTGAATGCTATTTCATTCTGGTTTTGCTATTAACCAAATCTTTGCTTTTTCTCTTGTACCCCTCCCCATATTCTCTTGAAAACAAAATATTAAAATCAAATAGCGACAGCTGCTTGAGTCAAATAGTTATCTCCAAACAGGTAAGTAGGCAGAGTTGGATGCTTCTGATTAATTCTGCGTTCTATTGTGCTGTAACTAAGAGGGCCACTGTGGGTTATTTTGAACAAGCTATTGAGGTTCTGATTTTTTTTCTAATCATTAAAACACTGCCCATTCTTCTTTGAATTAACCGATACTTTGCAATAACTGGCAAATCACAGTCAACAGTGACTTTCCACCATGGTTCGGTTCAGGAAACCATTGAAAATCCCGTGATGTTTGGGTGAGCGTCCTGCATTAGAAGAGGCACTTGTATGAGCTGAATGTTTGCCGCTCAGTACCTCATTCTGTACAAGGTAAACAGTGGTCAACATCTGGTGTTTAGAATAGGTGGGGTGTGCATCTGCCATGCACGCGCTGTGCAGACTTTTGGTGAATGAGGTGCACTTTTGCTCACAAGCAAGGGAGTGTATAACACCTGTTTATTTTCAAAACTAATGGGTATTATCTCCAATGGCAGAACACAGACGTGTTTGCTGGTCAAGTTAGGTCCTGCTTTAACCCATTTTTGTTGACGATATTTTAAGTAAAAAAGAAAACAGAATTGAATAAAGATACCTGCTGAACACTCTAACACACACACACACACACACACACACCTGAATATGGGCAAAATTATCTAACACCAAGCTTAACTCAGTGGGATACTTGTATAGGTACATCACCACATCATTAAAATGTCAAAAACATCTTGAACCATCATAAGTTGGCTACTATATTTCTGTTTAATGTTTGAAAAGTCAGGATTACTGAGTTAACTGTAGTCTGATCATTCTACGTGAACAGAGGATGAAAAGAGAATCACCTTTGATAACTCCAAACTGCTCCCTTTCCTTGTGTGTGTACACATCTGTGCGCCTGATCTACAGCAGAGGTAGGTTTCTACAGCACAGGTTAAATGACTAAGCCACATATTATCTGGAGACAAGGTCAGGGCTCTCTGTTTTGCTGTGCAGCTTATATACTGTCTCCAAGCGGTCGGCATTCGGTCAGGGAATTTCCTGATACTCTCTCATGTATTACTGAGAGGATGAAGGAAGTCATGTGTAAGCCTGGCTTTCCTCTCTCCTCTGCAGTTATACTGTGACTCCCTCCTTCTCCACAAAGTGACACAATTTACCAATTTCTTGTGTTCTCTTTTGCTTAGATCTGTATCTGCCTCCAATGTATGAAAGCCCCCTTTTTGTCTAGCTGATATGGCCAGCTGTGTCTTGGACTCTATCTGCTCACTGCCTCCAAGACTTTGTTCCACAGTTCAAGGTATGGCAAAAACACAGGAACTAGAAATGGTTTGGATATTGCTATTTGTTTGTTAGGGAGAAGCCATGGAACAACTGCCAGAGACAGACATGGTGAAACCTTGTCGGAAGGCCATGAGCTATACTTTGGATGAGCTTACAACCTAAGTCACCCCTTTCTTCACTTTCAAACCTAGGAAAGCAATACACAGGCCTCAGTTTTCTTGACTTTCCTTCCTTTGACTTGGTGATTCTTATCGTTGACTGCAGACAAGCAACACCTAAGGAGTGTTGTCTTAGTTAGGGTTTCTTTTTCTTTTTTTCTTTTTTCTTTTTGTTTTTTTCAAGAGAGAGCTTTTCTGTGTAACTTTGAGCCTGTCCTGGAACTTACTCTGTAGACCTGGCTGGCCTCAAACTCACAGAGATCCTCCTGCCTCTGCCCCCCCCCCCCGGGTGCCGGGATTAAAGCCATGCACCACCAATGCCCAGCTTAGTTAGGGTTTATGTTGTAGTAAGAAAATGCCATGACCAAAAGCAAGTTGGGAAGGAAAGGGTTTATTTGGCTTAGTCTTCCACGTTGTTACTGTTCATCACTGAAGGAAATCAGGACAGGAATGCAAACAGGGCAAAACCCCAGAGTCAGGAGCTGATACAGAGGCCATGGAGGGGTACAAGGCTTGCTTCTCTTGGCTTGCTCAGCTCTTTCTTATAGAATCCAGGATCACCAGTCCAGGGACGGCACCACACACCATGGACTGGGCCCTCCCTCATTGATGACTAATTGAGAAAATGCCTTATAGCTGGATCTCATGGAGGCATTTTCTCAACTGAGGCTCCTTCCTCTCTGATGACTCTAGCTTGTGTCAAGTTGACACAGAAAAAACAAAACAAAACAAAACAGCCAGTGCAAGTGTCTAAATGCTAGTGTCTGAGTGCCCCATTGGAAAACTTCTACTACAAGAAGTTTAGGGTGATTTTTCTACTCGTACAAAATGCATCAAGTGTACTATTTAGTTCATTATTTTGTTTTGTTTTCTTCCATAGCTATCTATAAGCTGCTCCCTGGCCTGGCCAGGGTTATCTTTGCCTTTCCCCAGCTCTGTTTCTGACACCTCTCCTCTGTGAGCTCCCCTTTACCTTTCAGGGCCCTGCCTTTTCCTATTGTACATCTCTCTACTTTCCTGTGCTGGTTTCTGTTGCAGCACCTCTTCTTTCTCCCTCTTAAATGCAGACATTTTTGTCTCTTCTCCTTTATTTTTCCCCTTTAAAGATCACTGTCCTTTCTTTAACACAATAGAAAATGCCATCACGAGAGTGAAAAGAAAAGTCACACACAATCCTGGTACTGTTACCAAAATAAAACAAAATTACTTCTATGTTTGTAAAGAAAAAAAATCCTTCCACCAGGCGGTGGTGGTGCACGCCTTTAATCCTAGCACTTGGGAGGCAGAGGCAGGCCGATCTCTGTGAGTTCGAGGCCAGCTTGTTCTCCAGAGCGAGTTCCAGGACAGTCAAGACTGTTACACAGAGAAAACTTGTCTCAAAAAAAATCCTTCCAAATCATATATCCTCTTTGTTTTTCCTAGTCCTATCTCCAAAGGAACCCCTCATTGGCACTGAACACATATCTGTTTTTTTTCAAGTGTACATATTTATTCATCTATAGGTACTTGAAACTATTTTCAAAGTAAAAATGAATTTATTTTCATGGCTTGTCTTTTTTGGTTCATCAATATAAGAAAAACAACCCCACAATCTTTCTGTCCCGTCTTCTGCAATGCCTTGAGCCTTAGGTAGGCATAGGAATTGCTTTGGAGATGTGTTCCTTTGGACTAGACTCCACAGCTCTGCGTTTTGGTTGGTGATGGTTTACTGTAATGATCTCTGTTTATTGCAAAGGCAAGGACAATGACTGAGAGTTCATGGGGCCCCCATACTACACAATGAACTTCAAGGAGCTTACTGAGAGATTTTGTCTTCTAGTGATGTCAGAAACTACACCCATAAAGTCTCACCAGCATGACTGTCTAAACGTGAGCTTAGCAAGAACAATAGACATGTTAACATAGACAGGGTTGGGATGTGGGACCCCTTAAGGCCTCAGCCCTACAAGAAGAGCTATAGACAGTCAAAGAATGCTGAGTTTGGGAGAAACAGTCCTCTGTACCACAACTGGTGTGGAAGAACACACCAATTGGTTATCCAATACCATAGGGTCAGCCCTGAAAACACACACAAGTAAGTGTATAAACTGAGCAGGTTGTATTTGTCTGTTTAGGAATATGTATGTATATATGTATACATACTTGCATGTAACAACAATTATGGAAAAAAGAGCCCATGCACATGACAGAGAGCAAAGAGGGTTATACGTCAGGGGTTGGATGGAAGAACATGAAGGAGGAAAGGAAGTCATTATTATAATCTGAACAATAAAAAATACTTAATAAAAACCTTATAGTCCTGGGGATTGAACTAAAGGGTGCAGACACCTGCTAGGCAAGCGCTCCATCACGGAGCTGCATCCCAGCCCCATACCTTGTCTTTTAAAGCTCAACACAATCACCCAGCTGTGGCTGCTGTCTAGAGGCTTACTCCAGTGTTTTCCTTTTGAAGTTAACTTGCACTCCTGCAAGCTTTTCGTTGTTTTAATTTTATGCATACGGGTGTTTGTGTACATGTGTAAATATGTACCATGTATGTGCCTGGTACCTGAGGAGGTTAGGAGAGGGCGTCAGATTGGATTTACAGATAGCTGCGAGAGCTGTGGGTTCTGCAGACAGAGCCCAGGTCCTCTGTAAGAGCAACATGTGCTCGTAACCCCCGAGTCATATCTTCAGCCCTTACTTCAGTTATGTTAGTGGTTGCTTAAATTTTAATTTATTTCTTCCACTATTCTCTTGTTATACTTTTGGTCATTTGATGGGGGAGAGTCTTCTGTCTTGTGTTAATTTCATTGGTTAAATAAAGAGACTGCCTTGGCCCTTTAATAGGACATAAAATTAGGTAGGCGGAGTAAACAGAACAGAATGCTGGGAGAAAAAAGCTGAGTCAAGGAGTCGCCATGATTCTCCTACCGGACACAGACTCAGGTTAAGATCTTCCCTGGTAAGACACCTCGTGGTGTTACAGGGATATTAGAAATGGGTTAGATCGATATGTAAGAGCTAGCCAATAAGAGGCTGGAACTAATGGGCCAGGCAGTGTTTAAAAGAATACAGTTTCCATGTAATTATTTCGGGGCATAAGCTAGACATGTGGGTGGCTGGGTGCCAGGGACACAGCCCCACCGCTCCTATTACAACAGTCATTGAAATTTTTTATTATCAAAAGTGCTGCTATGATTATCTTTGTACAAGGCAGATGTAGAAATTCCAGACTTTGGACAAAGAGAATGGCTATTAAAAGGCTACCACGTTACTCTTACAGAATGTTATTGGCAAATGTTTTAAACATGAAATTACTAAGTCATAGACAGGATACTTAAAAATATAATGTATTTGGTAATTATTTAATTTCATTCATATGTACAATGTAGTTTGAACATATTTACCACCCTTGGCTCTTCATAGATCCCCCCACCTCCCAACTTCATGCCTTTCTTATTTTGTTCTTCAATAACTCACCAAGTCCAGTTTGTGCTGTCCTTGTAGTTATGGGTATGGGACCACCCACTGGATCATGGTCCTGCTCCCAGGGGGCACACCCTTGAGGAAGAGAAGTCAGGGCTCTTTAAACTGTCACATAGACTTTTAAATTCCATCACCAAATGTTGATTCATATATTCTTATCAGGCTTCCTTCCTCACATCTTCGCGAGCAGGAGACCTTATTGATCTAATCATGCCAGATCTAATCTGATCAGCCAGATGGCCTGTTCTCTTATGACAGGAGACCTCACAATGGCTCTCAGTTCTTATGCTTACTTTTCTTTCAATGTGTCTGTGTTTTAAAAACCAATTCTGGCATCTCCTATTAAGTACATTAACATTTCACCAGCTGTATGTCAAACTTTCCTCCCTTTTATTATATTTCTCTTGATTTTGATTACAGATCAATTGTGCAAAAGTTCTTCATTTTCTCGTTGTTGAATCCATGTAGTCTATCTGATGAGGCCTCTGGTTTCTTTATCTTGCTTTTTTAAATACTTATTTTTCTTTCCAAAATAAATCTTTAATTACCCAAGGATTTTTAGAATATAATTGATAAATAAAAATGTTTTTCAAATATAATTGAATGCATGGTCAATGACTCAGTTATTTTAAAAATGTGTATTTTTTCATTGATTTCTATGATTATATATTATGCATAAGTTTTTATGTGCTTATATCTTCTCTGGACATCATGCTGTACACACATGCCTCCAATGATGTACACACTAGTATAACTACAAAGCTATTGTGTTTTAGTGGCCTGTACAGTGAGGATTCTCCCAATCTTTTTGCAAATTTTCCAGTTAGCTTGCTAGGATGGTCTGAATAAGAATATCTGACCCTCACAATAGACTCATATGTTTGAAATGTCTAGTTACCAGGGAGTGGAACTATTTGAAAGGATTAGAAGGATTAGGAGATGTGGCCTTGTTGAAGGATGTGTGTCATTTGGTAGGCAGGCTTTGACTTTTCCAAAGTCTCTCTCTCTCTCTCTCTCTCTCTCTCTCTCTCTCTCTTTCCCTCTCTTCCTGAGGATCAGGATGTTGTTCTTTGCCACTGCTTCAGCACCAACTTCTACACTATGATGATAATGAACTAAGCTTCTGAAACTGTAAGCAAGGCCCCAACTGAACATTTTCTTTTATAAGAGGGGAAGAGGGCCTGCTAATACGTTTCCTCCTTTTCCTGGTATCATCTCAGTTTTTGCTTTCATCATTTTTGCTCCTTTCCTTTAGAAGATCCCCAAATGTACTTCCTTTCATCAACCTTGCCCATGTCAAACTCAAATGCACCCATGTTGATTATGATGACATTCGTCCCTGCCTGCATTAAGATTTGTTTTTCCTTCATGTATCTACTTCCCGCAGAATTAATTGGAAGCATCTTTGCTCTTGGTGATCTTATTAGGCTTCAGAGATACAGCTATAAATATCTACAGCATGCCTGAATCTACTAAGCAGCACTCATCTGCTTAGAACCCTTCAGGAGGTTCTCAATTATCAGACTCCTCGGCGCCTGCCTCTTCCTGGTCACTCCGACTTTAAACGCCTTCCACTTGCTTTTGCTGTTCTGGGCTTGTAAGCGGATTTACAGTCCAAGTGCTTGGCTCTACTTCCAAGGATCATCATGGGCTGATATGAACTGACCTATGTGAATATCTGGTCAATTATAAACCATGGGTAAATACAAGGCACACTATTATTAGGCTGCCTTTCTTTCATTCTGAGGACTTGCTGGATAAGCAATGAGGCTGACACAACCTGCCTTTATGAGCATGGAAAGGGGAATACTTTGCTCCATGGGAACATGCAATAGGACAGCGCTAAGGGAGCTGCCTGCTGACTGATAGAAAGCCATGTCTCTCAAGTCCCAAGGGGGAGAACTGAGTGTGGCTGTTCCTCAGTGACCACTCTGCCATGTCTTCAGGTAAGCTTTTCATGCAAAGTGTCATTCCTGGACCAGTTTCTGTGTCATCATGGAGGGCTCATTAGGGATACTGGACCTTCCCTCAGCCTCTCAGTGAGACTTTCTGTCTGATAAGAGCCCCAGGTATTTCAAATGGACAGCCATCTCTAAGCTTTCTGTCTGTTGTAACATACTATAAGATTTACACATTGTAGTACATAGTCCCAGAAGCTCTGAAAATATAAAAGGTCCTGTCATCCTTAAAACTAGATGGAACAATTTCACCTCCCTGATGAACACATTTCTCCTGATCCTTGGTTGTCACTCCTCTTTACAGCCTGCCATGGTCATTGAGACCTCCCAAGTCATCTCCCCCAAAATCACTTTTCTTTTCATGTTAGTTTTGGGATTATACAGAAGGTGCCTTTTCGTTCTGACTCCTTTCAATTAGCATCATGGACTTAAAATTCAGGTATTGGCAAAGTGCAGAGTGTAAGTGTCTGTGGTGTGCTCAGCCATAAAAGGGACATCTATGTCACCACCTAACCTACCTCCCACAGTTCAGGAATCATCACAGAATGGGGGTGGAACAATTGTAAAAGCCAGAGTTTGGGAAAGGGGCTGGGGTAGAACAGTATCTTCTGGACAAGACAGAGCCATGGAGCTCATAAACTCACAATGGCTGTGGCTGCCTGCACAAGAGCCTCACACGGTCAAGCCAGTAAGCAAGTCTACATGGAATGAGCCCCCGAGAATGAGCTGACAATTGGTTGACAGTTGGTAGCAGCTGGGGATGGGGAAGGATCAATTTCCTGTCTGTTTTAAGATTTTATTTATCTATTTTTTATTTATGTGAATGTGTTGTCAATAGGTGCCCACAGAGGGCAGAAAAAGAATCAGGTTCCCTGGAGCTAGAGTCCCAGGCAGGTACAAACTGTCCTACATAGGCTCTGGAAATTGAACTCTGGTCTTATGGAAAGGCAATGATGAACTGTTAAGCACTGAGGCATCTTTCCGTTCTCCAGAGCTGGTTTCCCTTAAGAGTATTTCCTCTGGTATGTCAGCCATGATCTAACAGACAGTCTCAGATGCATGAGTAGATGCACAGCATAATGCAGACTAGGCAGCTTAGAGAAGAAAGGAGAGAGAAGACATGGATTTGAGAGGGAAGTGGATTTGTGCAGTACTGAAGGGAGGAGTGGGAAATGAAGATGATCAAAATGCATCACATATATGTATGAAATTATTAAAAATTCATAGTATATTTCATTTTTAAAAGATTAAAATGTTGGGAAAATGTATCCTTGTTAAAAGAAACAGCCAACTTGTTAGCCAGGCAGTGGTGGCAAATGCCTTTAATCCCAGCACTCTGGAGGCGGAAGTAGATGGATCTCTGTGAGGTCAAGGCCAGCCTGGTCTATAAGAGCTAGTTCCAGGACAGGCTCCAGAGCTACAGAGAAACCCTGTCTCAAAAAACTACAAAAAAAGAAAGAAAGAAAGAAAGAAAGAAAGAAAGAAAGAAAGAAAGAAAGAAAAGAAAGGAAGGAAGGAAGGAAGAAAGGAAGGAAGAAAAAAAGGAAGGAAGAAAAAGAAACAGCTAACTTGTTTAAATCCAGCAACTCCTTATTGCTTTCCTGTGGAAGAAACAGGAAGCTTCTGCATGGGTTCCAAGCATTCCCATGTTTACCTGATTATGACATGTCAGTAATGTTCCAGCTTTAAAGGCCTTGCATTCTAAAACAAGTTGATAGAAACATCAGTGGCGAGCCAACAGGTAACCCTGGCATTCTGGCAACCCCTGCATCTAATGAACTCCCCTGTATTCTTTTATAGCCTTTATGACCTGTGGTGAGCTAATTGGAGAACAGGCATAATTTCCATTTCTTTCCTTAGGGGGATGAGGGAAATCCATTTTTTTTCCTTTGGAAGAAAAAAGCCCAATTTTTTTTCCTTAGATGAAATTACCCATATAACATTATAATATTTTACTTCTTTATATCAGCTCAAACTGGACCAATAGATGTCTGCATCCTTCTTGGACGGTTCTGCTTTATTGCCATGATTATGATCAGCATAAATTTTACATGCACTTACACAGAGAGTCTGGAATAGAATCCTAAAGAGCGCACAGGCATCCCTGAACTCTTTGTTGTGCTTAGGTTTAGAGTGCATATGTTGAGGGCTTCATGGAGACTGAAGTGACAGTCATGGGACCTGCATGCTTCTGCACTGCACCCTCTGCATATATGCTATGGTTGTGCAGCTTGGTATTCTTGGGGGACTCTAAGCAGTGGGAGCAGGGGATGTCTCTGAATCTTTTGCCTGCTCTTGGGACCCTTTTCCTCCTATTAGGTTTTCATACCTAGCCATGATAGCCCATGAGGGCTTGTACTTGGAGTACTGTAACTTGTTATGCCATGTTTGGTTGATATCCCTGAGAGGCCTGCTCTTTTCTGAAGGGAAATAGAAGTTGCATTGGATCTGGGGAGAGGGGCTGTGCAGGCAGTGGAGGGAGGAGAAACTGTGCATGGGATGTATTGTATGAGAGAAAACTTTTTTTTTTTTACAAAAAAAGGAAGGCGTTTGCTGACTACCACGCCAGCTACCTTTTTTAGTTCTAGTGTCAATTTGTAAGGGGAGTGGGGTGACTGCTGACAACCAGCATGTCTGAAAGAGTAGCTGCATTTAATAAAGTCCCATCCTTGTCACGTCAGCTTTGACTTTAACACTGAAGGCAATGTTCAAGTATGTTAGAGGCTTTGTGTTAGCTCTGCAAACATGAAAGTAGAGTGCTGAAAATGTGGATTTAGGAGCTGTCCAGGAAATTCTTCTCAGTCCTTCCTAACTTGCGCACCTGGATATGGTTTAACTTCTTAGCTTAGTTTAACGTTTTGATATCACATTCCTGTGAAGTAAACATTTTAAAAGTGTGAAGTGGTGATCTTTAGAGCTTTTATAATATTTTACAGCCTCACTTCTCTAAAGTTCAGTATGCATCCAGTAAATAATCAGCACCCCACTTCCTTAACCCGTACATTGGTGGCTTTACTTCTAGCTATTTCTTATAAAATGCATTGTGCATCACATGACTTTCTGTGCCTGGTTTCTTTCATGCAGCATGTTGTTCTGTGTAGCATGGTGATGTGTGTAGCAGCATGCACCATTGATTGTCTGTTCTTTTCTAGGGGTTACTAACACTTCCTTGCATGGATATACCACATTTTATTTTTCCTTTTGTCCATTGCTAGAAATTTTTTTGTGAATAAACTGCTTAACCTTTTATTCCCTAACCAAGTGGGAATAATGCATTGCTTTCAGGGAAGAAGACTGGGACTAATTAATGAAGGTTGTATGCCTGAAAATAAATAGAAGCTGTTAGAATCCCTCATTTTTTTTTTTAGAAACCAGAGATACTGGCATTAAAATAGATAAGTCCTTAGGTGTGTAGTCACTTGACAATGCTCCTGTCTTTGAAACTACTCAATGTCTCAGTGCTTCTCATTGATCTTCTCCTGATGTCCCACGTTCAGACTGTACCCCTCCTTCTCCAGGTTTCAGTACTGGTTAAGATCATTCATTGCTAGTCTTTACTCACCTGCTTCCCCACTACCTCCTTTCTAAGATTATTCCTTTTTCTATTTTTCTTTTCTTTCTTTATTCACCAGTGAAAGTAAGTTTTAGTTCTGGAACTAGGTTGCCATAGGAAAATAATAGACTCAGTCTGCGAGATAATGCATGGTATTATAGTCCAGAGACAGGAAGGCATGCCACAAGTAAACAGATTACCAATGATATGTGCTTCGAAATAAAGCAGAGGAAGACTGTAAGATAAAATCCAGACTTTTATGTGCCTCTACCATAATAGCCCTTGTTCACGATCCCAGTCAAGGTATATAACCACAGGGGCCATGTCATTTGGAGTCCTGAACAAGGGCTAGTATGGCAGCCAACTTTCTGCTATTGTGTCAAAATATTTGAGCTAATTACAGGAGGACAAATTTACTTTGATTATGGCATCTGAGGTTTTAGCTCCTGGTTACCGGCCCTATTGCTTTGGGCTTATTGTAGCAAAAGATATCGTGTCAAAAATGCCTGCCAGAGGGGCTTATTTACTGGATGGAGGCTGGAAAAGGAAGGAAGGAACCGGAATTCCCATATCCCTTCAAGGACACACTCTGGACGAGTGGACTTCATTTCACTCGCTTTACTGTCTAAAGTCCCAGCCTCTCTGGCGCCACTACGGGCCTTGCAGGATGTTCAAGATCCAAACTGGAAAAACTGTGCAGCCTCTTCTACTAGAAGGGAGTGTTGATCAGAGTGACACAGCTTGGTTTCACTTTAAATGGGTCATCGTGGCTCTGTCGTTGATAAGTATGGTTGACAATCGTCCCCTCTGACTCCCTCCTTAGCTTCTTTCTCTGAGGTAGGCTTTTGCCTCCTGAAGTCTTCCTGAAAGACTGCTTTCTTGATGAGGTCTTTCAGAGTGTGAACTGGGGCCATCCTCTCCTCCTTCCTCCAGCCTCAGGTTCCTTGACGGAGTTGGAAAACATGACACAAAAGAAGCATTCATTAGAGGTTTTCGCCATCGCCACAGCCTCAGGTGGCAAAGACCATGGCTGGAGGCTGTTGCTTCCTTGCTGTTCACAATGAAGACTTGCTGAGTTTTGTCTCCACTAGCGCAGAGAATGTGAGAACTAGGTCAGGTTTCAGTCCTCTGTTGAGCAAGGCTGCCCTTCTGCTGACGTTCAAGTCCTGTCTGAACTCAGCCAACCAGCAACATTGAGAGAGCAGAACACTGAGGTCAGACTCGCTACTACACAAAGTGGCTTGTCTTTACTTCTTAGTAGTGATGCACGATGGGAAAATTAGTGACTGGTGAGTTTCATGTTACCTTCAAATAGAACATAGGAACAGCAAATATCCTTATCTCTTCGAACTGCTATGCTTATTTAGTGAGGTAGTGATGCAGATTCACTTAAAATAGCATCAGGCATGCAAAAAACTTACCGACGTGTGTCACTGTGAACAAGTCAAATTGTGTGCTACATTGAAATTGCTTGAAATCTCACCTCCATGGAATATCCCAAAGATCTGTTAGTGTTTGCACTCAGGGAATGCTGTGTTCAAATGAATTTAATGACCACTAACTTACATTATAAAGGGAGAGAGAAATTACAAATAGTAATAGTAGCTGTTACTTTAACTTTTAAATTTTAATTATTTTAATATACACATTATAATTATTAAAGTAAAACAATGCATAAATTATTCTTATATTGTATCCTGATATAATGTGTATTTTAGTGTAAGTTATACTATTTGGTAATTGCTAATGGAGACTAGGAGATCACAGTCCAGAGGATGGAAAGCTTTTGGACCTCAGAAAGGCTAACCCCATGAAATAACAACTTTTCTTAAAAGTTAGGAGCTGCCAGTCAGACACTGCAGTTGTACTAAAGAGATAGAGCCTTCCATTTAGTCTCCCTTGGGAACAAAAGAAGCCAATGTGCACATCCAAGAAGCCAAGTTTCAAATCTCCAAGGCTCTGGAATCCTGTGGGAGATGGAGATGCTGGTCTGGCCATAAAAGGTTCACAGTGGCATCTAATTGCCAGCTCACCGGATCCTGTCCCATAGGTCGAGGCTCGGCTTGCTATGCCATCTCTACGTCAGCATGAAACACAAGCCCCTAGGTCTTTTAAACACAGTCCTAAGCTTTTGAAAAAAATAATCATCAACACCAGGAAATTCTGTGTAAAGAAAATTCAAAACTATCATCTCCATCATTTATTTGTAAGCAAGAACTTGATCAGAGGCCGTCTCCCTTTTTGTCAGTCACTTGTGTTCTTCTTGGTTTCTTATGTGAGAAAAATACATGTAGGATGATTTTGAGATTCTGGGCTCTATGGACATGGTTCTAAGACATTAGTGCTTTTGACTATTGCCATGTAGAACAGTGTTCTCAGCCCATGGGTCACAACCCCATGGTGTAGGTGGGGTTCAGAGGACCCTTGCATTGGGGATCGCCTAAGACCCATCGGAAAACACAGATATTTACGTTACAGTTTACAACAGTAGCAAAATGGCAGTTAATAGCAGCAAAATCATTTCTTGCTTGGTGGTCATAGCCGCAACATGAGGAACTATGTGAAGGGCTCAAAGCATTAGGAAGGTTGAGAACCACTGATCGAGACGGTGCTGTACATGTTGCCTTTGTAACCACAGAAATCCGTGCAGTCGTTTCCACGCACACTGATGACCTGCCACCACCTAGCATTTGCTGGGCTTTTGTGAAACACGTTTGTGTCCAAGATCAGCATCAAAGGTGAGTGTAGGCAGGGGAAATATGACCACGACCGGGGAAAGGCAAAACTTCAGAGTCTCCAGGGAAATCTAGCTAGCAGGTAGTAGAAAGGTCTGAATGAGCCACGAAAGAAGGGAAAAATACTTTTCCTTCCCACACACTGTGTTCACTAATGTTCATTAGTCTTCAAGGATCAAGGTTTGGACAAAGAAGAGCAGAAAGAGGGCGGGGGAGTGGGAAAGCGATAGGAGAACAGAGGGGGAGGGGGGGCAAGTGGAGGAACACAGCCATTTATTTTTACTTAATTGTCTGGTTTGTTGGCCTTCAAACTGGTAACCAAGACCTACTTTGTCACACACAGGATCTTTCTGTCCTGCCTACAGTCTACATTCATGCCGTCATGCACCCTATGGTTTCCTCTACCTGGAGGTTTGGGAGGCAGGAGCGGTGAGGAGGGGAGGTGTTCACACTCCATATACATCATCAGCACCCCTGGCAACTTAGGGATGGCAACAATACCGACAACAGCCATACAATTAACATTTTGTCTGATGCTCTTCTTTTTTTTTTTTAACAGAGAGTTTTAGTTCTGTTTTGAAAACAGAATTTTAATGGGAATGCAACTTCATTTTAACTATCATAGGGTGCACCCAACAATTTGCTTCCTAGTGGGGTAAAGCAAGGCAGGGATAGCGGACAAAGAAGACATGAGCTTTCCTGAGAGGCATGGCAAACTGGGCGAGAGATCTGTTATCGCCAAGGCTTCCTGGCCAAAGGCTTCATGAATTTCTCCTAGAGCTCTCTCACCTCCACAGACTCCCTTGCTTGGCTGACATAAGGACCTTAACTCTTGTTACAAATCACAGAATCAGCGTGAATTTAGTCTCATCCTCATCTACATTTCTAGCGAGAGAAAGATCATCCGGTTTGGTAAAGAAGTGGCTTCCCCCTCGGCCTCTTTACCTTATTTATTAGTTTCCTCTTATTGACTAATAATGCAAGCACAGATCAGGCAATTCACAGAAATCGGTGTGCCAGGGCTTCTCGAGCAGAGAAAGCATGAATGCCAAGGGAAACACAATATGCTCCGTTTGGACTGAAAGACCAACAAGACTGCTCACTGTGTATGTGACAGAACAGACCTTAGCACTATCCAAGGAGACTCAGGAGACTTATTTTGAACGATTGTTCAGATAAAGTAATTTGTTTCTCTGTCATGGTACAATCTGTTTTCTATTCTGCAACACCGAAACCTGGTTAACCCTTTTCTGCTATGAGACGAAGGGGAAACTATTTCTTCATTGGACTCCGTTGGTCTGTCCTCCTTAACTCAAAAAGCCAAGATTGCTTGGTCATCATGGTTCTTTTTAAAAGATAATTATTTTGAGACATTATCTCATGTAGTCCAGGCTCACCTCAAACTCACTACATACCTGAGGCTAGTTTTGAACTCCTAGTTCTTCCTTACCCATCTCCTATATACTGGGATTACAACATCCACCATCATGATTTCTTCATGGGACTTTATTTTGCTGTTGTGAAGTTCAGCTGTTCTCACAGTTGTTCTGGGCTTTACCCTTCTTGAGTGTAGATCTTCCTAACATTAAATCTCTAATACTTCTGCTATAATTTAGGTCAGTCATATGATTTAGATGTCAAAGTCTCATGTGATCTATCATCATTATTCATAAACAGAGGTCATACAATGGTGCCTTTTGCATTGTGGAAAGGATACAATTTCTTGGACCCTTTTTGGACCCAAGAAGTTTTGTACAAAACATTTCAAATGAGCAAGTTTCATCATCCAACTTGTATCTCAGAAAACACTCTCTGTTTACTCTGTTCAGGCTGATATATCCAAATGCCTAGAATGGATAAATTACAAATAGTATAAGTTTATTCCTCATTGTGGTGGAGAATAGGGCTTACAAGGTCAAGGTGCCATAAATTTGTCCTGTGGAAAGGGTGGTCCTCTTAGATGACACTTGTTGGACACACGACAGAGGTACAAAGAAACTCTTGACCCCTTTGCTGTAGGTCCACTGATCTTGTGCCTGATGCTCGAACCTTCATAAAGTAATAAACTCCCAGAGGCCCCTCCTCTTAAACCGTTGTGGCAAGTAATAGGCTTCAACATATTCAGGTCTGGGGGCATGACGAATGCTGTCAACATCAGCTACCATCCCCTCCTGATAGCAATCTTCCTGCTGTGTGCTGCTTGCTCTTTCCAGCTCTCCCCAGTCTCCTAGTTCCTAATGAAGGTGACCCATTTTCCTGTTCTTGGGATCCTTTCCTTCCTTGTTCAGTCGCGATATGAGGGTTTATGGTCAGTGTTCTTGCAATTTGTTATGCCAGGTTTGGTTGCTATCCCCCAGGAGGCCTGCTCTTTTCTAAAGAGATATGGAGGAGAAGTAGATCTGGGGGAGAATAAAGGTGTGGAATAGAGGGAGGAAAAACTATGGTAGAGATGTAATGTATAAAACAAGAATACATTAAAATGTCAAAATTAAAGTAGAAGGGTTGAGCTCCTGATATACCAACACACATGGAGAAATTCTGATTGTTGGAAAGAATATAGCTAGAATCTTATAGTAATAATAATAATAATTTGTTTGATGGGGAACTTCCTTCACCCAATGGCCTCTGACAGGCTGGACCAGGTAGGGCATGGCTTTGAATGCCAAAAAGCCACATTCCTGCCCGCTTGCTCCCTCTTCTTCTCGCCTGCCACACCCGGATGTTGAACCCTATTCCTATTTACTGGTTGTAATCTGTGCATTTCCCTTTTAATAAAGAAAAACCTTAGTATACCCTATTCAGAGCTAGTGTGGGATTATTTCATCCCCCTATCTGATGCATTCTGCTTCATCTGGTGCCCAAGGTGGGAATGAGTTCACACTTACTCTTAGTATACCCTATTTGAAGCTAGTGTGGGATTGATTCACGTTCCCCCCATCTGATGCATTCTGCGTCATTTGTTCCCCTCCTTTGTGTTGCTACTGTGAGTCCATTGTCTGTCCAGTTCTAGAGCCCTCTTCATACACCTTGAAAGCCACCCCTTTCTATAACTCCTTATTTATCTTACCTACAGCCTCCTCTCAATTTCTTATAGTATCACAATTTAAATAAGGGTTTAGCTGGATGAAGAACTGAGCACGATCATCAACAAAAGACAAAAGAAATATTGAGTTGTTATGGCTTGGATCTGGAGCATCCATCCCTCAAATGCTCATGTGTTGAAGACTTGGTCCCTAATGCAGCAATGTTCAGAGATGGTTTCTAGCAACCTCATTTCACATCTATTACTGTGATAAAACACTCTGATGAAAAGGAATTTATGAAGGAAAGCATTTATTTAGCTTACATTTATAGGTCACTGTTGTGGAATATTTAACTGTGTAAAGGTGTGTTACATTTGTTTCTCCTGCCTTTGTTAACAATGTAAAGATATGTAACACCTGTTTTGATACACTTTTTTAATTATGAAAAGATGTGTTGCTGTTTCACCTTGCCTGCTGAGGGCACCTGATTGGTCTAATAAAAAGCTGAATAGCTAATAGCTGGGCAGAAGAGGCATAGGAAGGGATGGCAGGAAGAGAGAATAAATAGGAAGAGAATGAGAGAAGAAGAGAGGAGAAAACAAGGGAGAAAGAGAGGGAGACTCCCGGGGCCACCCAGGCAGGCAGCAGCCAGAAAACACAGAGTAGGACACACAGGAAGAAAAGATAAAAAGCCCAGAGGCAAAACATAGATAAAGAGAAACAGATTGAAATAAGAGCTAAGATAAGGCCGAGCATTCATAACTACTAAGAAGTCTCTGTGTCATGATCTTGGAGTCGGTTGGTGGCCCAAAAGAGCAAGTTTGGTTCAGATCAGTCAATCATTGTAGAAAGTGAGACCAGGAACTCAAGCAGGAACTAAAAGCAGAAACCATGGAGGACTACTTCTTGCGGGCTTATCCTCTGTAGCCTCATGCTTTACTGGGTTTCTTATACAGTCCAGGTAGGAACAACTTCCTGGAAAATGGTGCAACCCATGGAAGTCCTGTCCCTTCATGAATTAACAATCAAGACAAGGCGCACAGGTGTGCTTAGGGAGACCGGTACCAATCTGGTTAATTTTTCACTTGAGAGTCCTTTCTTTTGTGCCTCTGCAGAGTGTTGACAGAGACGCTGAACCGAAAGTGACTGAAGTTTGAGACCTCTGACCTCATCAGCTGTCTATCCCACCAATGGGTTTATAGTCAACGAGCTATGTGGAAGTGATAGAAACTTCAAGATGGGTGGAGTGGAAATTAAAAGGTCCACAGGGCAATGCCCTTTGCACCATCCCTTCCTACCTCCTCCCACATGTTTTCTGGTCCACGTAAGGTGGGAGGCTTTGCTCTGCCACACGCTTTCTGCCATAGTATTTACTCTCATCGCAGGCCTAGAAGCAGGGTGACAAGAGGACACGGGCAGGCATGTCTGAAACGGTGAGGAGAAATCAATCTCCCATCAAGCTCCCTTCCTCAACCATTTTCTCACAGAGTTGGAAAACTGAACAAGAGAAAAACATACTCTTTTGGCTCACTGTTGATGGGTTAGAGAAGTAAATTGTGTGGTGGAGAGTCATGGCCTAGGACAAACTCTGAGTTGTCATTCCCAGTTGGCATTATTTCTCCACACAGTAACATTAGAGCTTGCAAGGTCCCTAACGTGGTGACTCTGAGTGCCTTCTATGTGTATATAAACATTTTATAAGGAACTTTGGGTAACTTCTCAGGAGCAGATGCCAGGACAGGGTATGTGAGGTTTAGGAGTTACCTTTCTTCTGTTAGTAATAAGCCAACAGAAAATGAGTGACTAGTGTCCAGATATAATGTTATCCCAGAAAACTGGGATTTAAAGTAGATGTCTTTTAAATAGTAGAACTCAAAAAGAACTCCATGAGTTCCTGGGTACTGAATATGATACCTGAATGCAGCGAGCCCCTGGGGAATTGTAAGCCCTCATTGCCACCTACACCAGTGAATGGGACCAAGGCACCTGAGTGAGCCAAGACAGCCACATGAGAAACCCTTTCCTCTGTCAGAATTGAGTGATTCATCCAGAATGAGCCATGAGAGAACCACACTGTGGAGGGGTTTTATGGGATAAGCTGTAAGAAAATTAACCACAGCGGTAGGAGGTTAGGAAAACAGTTTTCTTAGAATCTCAAGGTAGAAATTTGCATATTTAGGATTTAAAATGAGAGTTGTTTGTCAACAAATTATATCCAAGTTTTTGCTCATGAGGCAAATCTGGACGGCAGAAAGATTAAGAAGTAGACAATTAAGAGTAAATTGTTTTCTGTGTTGAATAAGAGCAAGAAATCCGCTCAAATGAACAAATGCACATGTGGACATACATCAGTTGTTTAACCATGTGCCACACAGCTTCATCTCTTACCCTGCAGATTTATTCCAAAGCATCTGAGAAAGTGGTGTGAAGGTTATAAGATTAAACCCCCAAACACACTTCCACTCAGCATCTAAGACCGTAGGTCCGTCTATATAATAACCTCAGTAACATGAGGATACTCAGGAAATGTCAGGCCCAGGAAATGGTATTATTTAGCACAGCCTGGTATTAGTTGCTTTTTCATGCCCGTGATAGAGTAGTTGAAGAAACATCTTAGAGGAAAGAGTTCTTAGTTTGAGGATACAGTTCGTCACGGTGGGGAAGACATAGTGGCCCATGTGGCTTTCACCTGTGACAGTGAGAACTTGCTTATATCTCAGTGGAATGAAAAAAAGGGCATGTTGTAAGAAGGACTCCTGTTTGTCTTCCTGGCCACCCAGACTCCCAAAATAATCATACGGAAACTATATTATTTAAACCACTGCTTGGCCAATCACTTAGGTGTATTGCTAGCTAGCTCTTACATCTAGAATTAGCCCATTTCCATTATTTTATAATTTTACCATGAGGCTCACGGCCTACCCGCAAAGTTCCAAGTGGCAGCTCATGTCTTTCCCCTCTGGAGGCTACATGACATCTCTTGACCCTGCCTTTTTTCTCCCAGCATTCAGTTTAGTTTTCCCTGCCTTGTTCTACTCTGCTCTATCACAGGCCAAGCCATCTATTATTCATTAACCAATAAAAGCAGCACATATACAGAAGGACTTCACACACCAGGGGAAGGCTCAGCTGGCTTCCCTGTTTTCTTCAGTCCGAGACTCCATCACGGTATGTATTGCCTCCGGCCCCAGAGTCTCTTCTTTTCTTAGTTAAACATTTCTGGAAACTCTCAAAGACACACTCAGAAGTGTTTCCCAGGTGATTCCAAGTCCAGAGAGGATGGTGATGTTGACCAACCATCACAGCATTCTATAGCAAAAATTTCCCAAAGGACTCAACACTAGCTGTAGACTATGTGTGTGTGTGTGTGTGTGTGTGTTTTGGCCCAGGTCATGAATGAGTTAGAATTTGCGTTGGAATGTCATATCACTTTAATTTTTCTACTAGATTTAGAGTACAATGCCCTAAATGCCACTAGAACAATCACCCCGATTTTCACGACACTGATATTTTTGTTGGATTTCTGTCAGTGGTCTTGTATATAACTTTTATAACATTATATATGTCCCCTTCTATTGCTAATAGTAAGACTTAATTAGGAAGACAGGCTCTCACACCTTGGTTTCTGGTTGAATCCCAGGTGTACTTACTAGCTTCAGGAACTCCGCATGTTGTTTAAACTTTCTCTATCTCAGTTTCATCCAAGCAATAAAACTAATAGTTTCATGAATATTACGGATAATGTCCAACACACAGAAACAACTGTGTTTTGCTTATTAGTAGTAGAAAATATACTTCACTTTATTGTTGGAGCAGGAAGGACAATTTTAAGTGATTTCTGTCTCTCTAGTGATAAATGATAAGGATATAATTTTCAAATTAAATAATAATCATTAAAGTATCATATATTGACTGCTTTTCGAGATACAATAATGTAGTCTTTAGTTTCTGTACATTGTACTCAATGTTTTCGCTATAATGGCAAGATCATAAGCTAGTGAACTGCCTTGCTTTAAGCTAATAGTAAAAGTAGAAGTTATGTTTTTGTGGACTTGGTAATAAAAATATCTTGATTTATTACCCACATTGCCACTTACAAGCAATTCTGAGCTTATCACCTGTCCGTAATCATATGAGCTGTAATTTTCTTATGTGTTAAATGGGGACAATTATTGTCATAGTAGAGACATGTTTCTAGGTTCCCTTTCCTTTTCTGATACCCAGAAAGCTATTTAAGCATGCTCTCCAGGAGAACAAACAAAACATTCAGTCATTACCTTGTCTTTATCATAGACTACTGGGCTTTTAGTTATAGTACTGAAACTTATTGATTGAGCACTCATAATTTTCCTTGTGTTAAGCCTAGTGCAATTACTTTATCATGTAGCATGAGCCAGATTACTCTGTCTTTATTCTAGGTTTCCATGGGATATATACTCTTTTTAGATGACAGGTAGAGATGTACTTCAAAGGATACAGGATTAGGAATATTTGCATTTATTTATGGGAGTTGTTGTGTTTGTAGCTTATCATTGTCAGTTATAAGTTGGCACACATTTTGAGAAGGGGCAGCATGCCACTGCGGGCAGAGGATGTGTGACTGAGTGAAGTGCCTGGCCTTGGCTGCTGCAGGAATATGGCATCGAGAAAACTAGCTGACGTGTGTACACCCTAATTTTCCCCTTTGTGCCTGAAAACTGAGATCTCAGTAGAGTTTCTGTGCTATTTCCTCTTTTTTTTCCGACTTCTTTTCTTTCCCTTCACCTTCCAAATCCTCCTTCATCCCTATCTGTCATTCTTCCTTCTTGAATCTCGAGCCAGTGCTTGGTATGTGAATTAAGACTGGGTGCAGTAAAATAACTCTAGAGACGTTTTAGACCAATGAGGCTCCATCATCTCCTTTTAATGACCCGAGAAATACTATATTTATGTTCAACACTTTATCCCTGAACCTGGCAAGGGCTTTAGGTGGACTTGGAAGTATCTACCTTTCTATATAGTATTGCCACATTTCTAAAAAACTGTTCTTTCTCCAGAAATATCTACACTTTGAATTTTTTTATAAGAACAAAAAACATCTTTTGTTCTGTGGTGGGGCAAAGGGTAGACATTGCCAACCCTGTGGTAATGGGAAGCAATGAAGCAGACACTGCTGCCTTAAACAGAGGTCAGGTATCAGATGCCTGAGTGGATGAGGAATTATGCACGAGAAGTGGGCTGACCTCTTTTCATTACCATGACCCATAAAAAAGCACAAATCCACTTTGCTGCTAGCATAATTTCATTGAGAGTCACCTTCTTAGACATGCTTGAGAATGAAAGCATGAATCCTTCAATTTAATCTCCTGGTAGTTGCTAAGAGCATTTAGTTTTGTTTCCCCCACCCTCAATCTAGCATATGTTAAGATACACCCACAACCTAATTCCCTGAAGTAGTTACTCAAAATATTACATCCCTACAGTAAACTTGAGTGAAATACAATTTAGTTGGATGCTTAACTAAATAGATAGCAATTTACCAAGTATTTCAAAATTATAGAGTGGCCCACACAGAGCTGTGGGAGGTAAGAAAACACACACTGAGGAGATTCAAGTGTATATATGAGCCTAGGAAGCCAGCACTTACAAGGGCTACTAGATCAGCAGGTACTCTTTGAAACAACCGTGAAAATATACATTGATGGGACAGGTTGGAGACGTAAGAATGAACAGTGAGAAAGGCAGGATTCAAGAAAGATGATATATTTGCATCGTGCAGGTCTTTGAGCCTTAGAAAGAGCATGAGGGATGACCAGTTCTTTGGCAATGATTGACAATTGTTCTTAGTCTAGAAGTGGCTACAATTTTGTTCTCTATATTTTATGAAATTCTTTGAAATTAATGTTTCTTTAAAAATCTATAGATGTGGTAGTACATGTCTTGGTACTTAGGAGGTAGAGACTAGAGGATTGCAAATTTGAAGCCAACCTAGGATACATAATAAATTCCAAGCCAGTGTGGTCTACATAGTAAGACTTTGTATAAAATTAATAAGTAAATAAAATCAGAAAACAGCTCCAATTCCATGCTTATTTCCTGGCTGTTTCATTTGCTTTACTTGTCAGAGACTATTGAAATGAAAAGCTTTTCAATTAGATAGACTTGAAACTCAGTTTTCCTTTGAAGGAGCATTCCCCATAGCTGGAACTAAGTCTTTAAAATGTTCCAGAAAACTCAGTGTAGGATCCCAACAGATGAATAAAGAGAGAAAGGGTTCTAGCAAGTGTGATTGGAAGAAGTTGTCTTTGGACATCCTAAAAGCCATCTGTGCCTACTATGAGTTTCTTCTTATCGCCTTTGCCTTGGGACATTGGTTTCCAGGAGCATGACAGAAAAGGAAATCACCCCACCAAAAGCTTTAGCTAAGTCACAGACGGGCAAGCACTGGTGTAGGAGGCTTTTCTGTTCATGTGTTGTTTTCACTGGTTAGTGAATAAAGAAACTGCTTTGGGCCTGATAGGGCAGAACTTAGGGAGGCAGAGAAGACAGAACTGAATGCTGGGAAGAAGGACATAGTGGGAGAAGTCATTGATCCTCTGCCTGATATGGACGCTGATTAGAATCTCTGGTAAGTCACTGCCACGTGGCGACACACAGATTAATGGAGATGGGTTAAACTAATATGTAAGAATTAGCCAATAAGAAGTTAGAGCTAATGGCCAATCAGTGTT
Source organism: Microtus pennsylvanicus (assembly GCF_037038515.1). Taxonomy (NCBI): domain Eukaryota; kingdom Metazoa; phylum Chordata; class Mammalia; order Rodentia; family Cricetidae; genus Microtus; species Microtus pennsylvanicus. The sequence continues at coordinate 27,097,366 of NC_134584.1, forward strand.
TTAATTAATACAGTTTCTGTGTGGTTATTTTGGGTGTAAGCCAGCTGGGCAGCCAGGACAAACAAGCAGCCTCTTCTCCCTGCAACAAAGCACCTGCAGAATTCTGGCAGGGAAGATGCGATCTAATTGCAATGAAACTGAAGGGGAGAGCTGGAATTGTAAAGCAAGAAAAGTCTGCCCAGGATTATTTGGGGGCACATCCTTGTCATAGGTCACGTGGGAAGATCTGGGTGAGTCTCCACCAAGAAAAGACAATCCAAGGTCTTGTGGACCTTGTATCCTCCCTGCTTCATACATACCCAGGCTGGTAGTGTTAGTGACATTTCCCAGATGGGCAGGAATGCTGAGGGCAGGCATTTCCTCTTTCACAGTCATTCTCTGCATGTCAGCTGCAGCTTAAAGACGAATACAGCTGGTTCTTGCACAAATCTGTAGTTCTCTTAACATTTTCTGCCACTATGACTGATCCCCTTTAGGCTTTATTTGTATTTTATGTGTGTATGTGTATGTACCTGAGTGTGGATTTGTGCACATGAATGCAGAGCCCATGGAGGTCAGAAGCAGACATGGTCACCCAGGACTAGTGTTATAGACAGCTGTGAACTTTCTAGTATGTGCACTGGAACAAAACTTGGGTTCTCTGTACCAGCCATATGCTCAGCCACTTCGCCAGCCTCCATGATAAGCCTCTTTTAAATTAAGCTAAAATGTACTATGAACCTTCTGTCTGCAAAGCACAGAGTGTGCCAGGCCCAGAAGATAACTGCAAGAAGCATGAACTCTGGCTCCCATTTCCTGGGAACTCCAGTTTGGAGAAGGGGTGCAAGTAACTTGGAAGAGAATTCGAATGCAAAGTAAATCCTAATAAGTATTATAACAAACGCACATGTGTACCAAGTATGTACATGCACTCATGCATACATGTACTAAGTGATGGTGTCTACAATAAAATGAGATCTCTCGGTTTATATCAGGTGTCTCCAGTATACCTGTTAATCACAGTTTAACTGGAGGAGTAGACATTCTAGAAAGTTCCTAATTCTTGGGAGAAAATAAGAGCACATTTACATAATTTACACATTTTTCAATGACATGAGAAAAGTATAAAGCCCTGGAGAGAAAAGGTGTTACTGCATAATATACTATGATAAACTTAAAGATATTGTTTACAAAATCAAGAACTGAATGTTTGCTGTCAATTCTGTTGAAATAAGTGCAGAGGGCAAGTGATATTAACGAATGCGATACATTTCACAAAGCATGGCAGACATGAAGTAGGAGTTAGTCAGTCAGTGTGAAAATGGAAGCAGGGTGAACGGGGACATTTGGGCAGTTTTTCCAGATGTTTAGATTTTTGGCAATAGAAGTAGAATAACCCAACACTCACTGAAGACCTCCCTTCAGAGAGTACTATTCTGGCAATATGATGAGAACCGGATACAACGGCATTTGCTGTGCAGGACTAGCAATTAAATTTGAGAAATGGGCCAAGATGTGCCAAGGAACACCTGGATGACATGAACAAAAGTCAGGGTGTTCCACAAGCTGGGAGTGGGGAGGAACACAGTGGTCCGGAGGTTTCCAGAAGGAAGTGAGGTTTTAGTGAGCTTTATGGACCAGATGGAAATGAGACATGTGGAAAGGCAAGCTTCCATTCCAGATTGAGAAATACCATGTTGCTTCTCACGTGCCCACAACACTGCACTTTGAATTCAACTTCAGCGGAAGTTAATAACCTCTCACAGTCCGTGGAAGCCCGCAGGTCAAGGTTAAGATGTCCTGTTCTAGCATTTGTAAAATTGCAGTATTGAAAGCTTGTTGAGTAAAACAGGTTTCGTTTCTGTTCCCTAACAGACTGGGGCACAGCACACAATACAGGGTGGCTATAAAACCTCTTCTGCCTTCCCAATTACTTAATTATATGAACTAATTACCCGGCTATAAACACCACTGTGATAAGCCCCAGTTCCATTCACCATGCTTTGCTTCTGAATGCTTAGTTTTGTAGTTCTATTTAGACTAATACGATGGAAAATGATGATTGTGGGTTCTATTGAAACAGATGATTGCCATGCCACTGCTTTTTATTGCTAATATATTTGTTTCTTTCTATTTTGCAATAAGCAAAACTGAAAGTATCAAATAATTAAATTTCAGAGCTCTGGAAATAAAACATGCTTACAAATATTCTATAATAATATGTAAATTTACAGTGCTTTAAGCTCTTCAACTGAATTGGTTACTCATGAAAGAATGAAGTAGGTAGAGGCTGAAATTAAGATTTTACGGATTAATGGAGTAGATTAAATATCTATATTCTATTCTTATCAAACTTCATATGTTAATAAAAGAACTGTGTGGTTTTGGCATAATAGTTCACTCTTGCTCAAGGATGTTAGTTTTGGAAAAACAAGTCCAGTTTACTATCAGGAACTAGAATTCACAGAGAACATAACATTTCTTCAATATTTGGCCCGAGGTTATTGCAGTATCAATAAACTTGTATGGTTTGAGCTAAAGTGCACAATGTTACACAACATTCCAGCTTGTAGATTTGGTATTTCCTGGTGCAATAGCATTTCTACAGTGGGATCCCTGTCTTCTTGAAGCAGAACTCATATTTGAGACACAAGGATGTTGCCTATTAGCACTTTAAATGCAAACAGTATCTTAGACCAACTGCTATCATGGTGACTCACCAGCTGGAAAATGGCTACTAATGGGAACATCGTGTTTAGCTGAGAACAATCTGGTGTGGTAAGAACTAAACCATCCCTTTCTCTCTGGTCTTATCTGTGCATTGTAGTAAGAGCAGACAATCCTTCAGTCATCAAATAATTCTTCCAGAATCAACGGGGAAAAAGCTGAGCATACACCAGGCTAGGTTCTAAATCTCCAGGTCCAAGGCAAAATGACAGTGCCGAGCCTCTTGTTGAAAACTGATTTAGAATTTCAAGAAGGAAAGAGCAGGGCATCAAACCAAGTACAAGGTCCTTCTCAACGCAGGGCCCCGTGGGACTACTGTGGCTTTGTCTGTAAAATGGGGTAATTGAACACACAAATCTCTGAGCAATCTTCTAAATTCAACTCTCTGTCATTTGCGCTGTAGCTTCTTTTGTAATCTAGTATTGTTCAACTGTAAAATGAAAAGATTATTTTCTCTAATACCTTTCCCCGTGCTCCTGTCAATCATGAGTAGCAGCATTTTATCCTTCCTCGGAGCCATTTCATCTTTTTTTCTTACTCCCTTGTACAAGGATCACCAAGATTTATCTCTTACACTAGTTTGCGTTTATTCCCTTTTTACTGCTGTCATGGCTAAGGTCCCATTCCAGAATCGGAGGTATGACAACTTTTACATGATGGTCTCATTTATAATCATCATCTAATACACTCTGATAAACCAGTCCATACTTGATGATCCTCACAGAAATTCAGAAATGGGTTAACTCAGGTTTGAGGTAAGGTCTATTTTCTAAGGCAGGGTCAAGGTATCTCCCGGGACAAAATTTTATGAAGACTTGTTGGACTGGAGTATGTGCTGTCTACGTGGCTCCTTTGTGTGAGTGTTGAGGGAGTTTCAGTTTGTTCCTCATATGCACGTCACTGTGGATGTGCCTGGTTGTACACACAGGATTGTATTTCTAACCAAGTGGAGAACTGAGGAGAAGAAGCGAGATGAAAGTCATTCTAGGCACTACTTAGCTTCAGAGATCATACCAATCCTTTCTTCCAGATTCTGTTTGTAAGAAGTAAGTTATGTAATTCAGTATATGTTCAAGGGAAGAGAATTAGACTTCATCTCTGGAGAGGAGGAATATCCCAAAATCTATGAATCTACTTCAAAACCACACCATTGTTTTATTTACCTCCTATAAGCTACCTTCCAATTTATTTCCCTTCCAAATGCTGCATCCTCAATACAGCTTTAGTTCATCAATTTTCTGATCACAGCATGTAAGTGTGGTGGTTTGAAAGAAAATGGCCCCCAGAGGGAGTAGCACTATTTGGAGGTGTGACCTCTTTGGAGGAAGTGTGTCACTGTGGGGGTGAGTTCAAAAATGTCTTTGCTCAAGTTTCCCTCCGCGTGGCTGTCAGTCCACTTTCTGTTGCCTACAAGATGTAGAACTCTCAGCTGCTCCAGCACTACATATGCGTGTACGCCACCATGCTCCCCACCATTATGATAATGGATTGAATTTCTGAAACTGTAAGCAAGCCCCCTCAAATAAATGTGTTCCTTAGAAGAGTTGCTGTGATCATGGGGTCTCTTCACAATAATAAAAAAATGTAACTAAGACAGTACGTGAGTGTAGAATCTCAAAGAACGGGTGATGGTGTTCCTTATTGTTCTAATGGGCACAGCTGTAACCCATCTCCCTCCTGGACTTTGCCATTCTCTCAGTATCTTCCTATTCACCAATCCCAACCACAACTATCTCTTCCTCTTGTGAAGATATTATGCCTTGGTTCTGTTTCTCCCAGTTTGAATGTTCTCTTCCTCAGTATTTTTTGTGTCCAGAATGAAATCTATTCAGGTGCCTTTCAGATATTCTGTATTGTTTTTCCACAGTGCAACCATCCTGTTTCTCTCTATTCTCAATTTTTAGCTTCTTTGTAGAAGTGCAATTGGTCACTTAACCTTGTAAGGCCAGACAATGCACCGAGATAGGGTTTTAAAAATGAAATTTGTAAAAGTTTAACATATTCTTATACAATGTTAATAGGTTAGTCTTTAAAATGTCCCCTTGTAAGATCTTTTAGGCATCTTTACTGTTTCTGCCTCAATCCTAGGCAAACATTCCTGTTAGACAAATATTTGTTAGACCAATGAAACACTGGGGATTATAAGGCAACAGGAGATAGAAATTCTCTACTAAGAATCATCTCTTTGTTGTTCTCTTAAGTGATAGCCACTTGGAGGCACTTGAGAGAGTTACACTTATTTTGTCCTAATCTGAGAGTAACACAGTTGTAATAGCAAGGAAGAAAATCACTTCAAACTGGTAACTAGTTTTGTTTCCTTGGACAGCTTGCCTTCTAATTGTGAAGTAGCTTACCGTACTGTTGTCCAAATTTGACCCATCTTTGTTATCTAAACCATCCCTGTGTCAATTCTGAATTATTGTAGACTAAAAAAATTGCAAAGAAAACTTGTATCTTTGAAAGTTTTATGGGTCCTTGTATAAGCCCTAGATGGAGATCCATGGAACTGGTTTCCAAATATCTCGTTTTCATTTCCAGAGCTCCTTAAAGAGGTATGGGAGCAAGTTTTTTTTTTTTTTTTGTAGTGAAACATTGCAGCTGTTCTAGCTCTACTTCCATAAATGTGCACTAAAACCTCATGAACTGGTCATGAGAATGACCCCAAGAAACCTTTGGCCATGGGTGTTTGAATCACTCATTCCCAAAGAAATCATAGAGTAAGAGTCACAACCGCCTGATGCAGAGCTTATGAACGACAAGGCATTTTCTGTTGGAAAGGTAGGCTTGAATTTTACTTGTCAAAATCAGTTCCTGGGATGAGAACCGGTAAATAGGGTAAGCTGACATTATTTGACATAAATAAAACAAAATATAGCTAATATTAGGTCTGAAACTTTCAATCGTCTGGATAGAGGATCTTGCTTACTTTAAGACATTAGACTGAGCTCTATAAGATTAAGCAGCTATGACTTCTGACCTTGAGCCCCAACTACAGTTTCTTTTTCTCTACAGAGGAATTAATTCAGAGACAACATAGTCTCTGGAGACACAAAATAAACTTTCCCCAACTTTTTTTTTTATGAAGAAAGTACCCTAACAGCTGAACAGAAAATAATCCACAGGTTGGTATTACATGGAATCTTATGGGATGAATCTTATGCATGTGCATTTGTGTGTGTGAAAAGTCAATGGAGTGTATTTTTTAAGTCATTTTTCACTTTATTGTTTGAAACAGGGTCTCTCAGATCCTTGACGGAACCAACTAATTTGGCAAACTTAGCTGGCCAGCAATCCACAGGGCTCCTCTTGTCTCTGTCCCTTCATGCTTCTATGACAGAAACGTTTCTGCTGAAGCAGGCTTTCTATGTGGGTTCTGGGAATCTGAACTCAGGTCCTCATGGTTTCAGAGAAAGCCTTTCACTATCTGAATCTTCCTAGCTGCTCTCACTCTTCATTGGCAGATTTTATTTTTAAATTGGAAGTAGGCAGATAGCAAAGGAGATGGGAAATCTGAAGTGTCTCATAGCCATTGCTTCATTTACTGTCCTCCTCTCACTAGGCTGGGTCACAGTCATTTCCTTACAAATCTTCAGCAAGCAATTCTTCAAGATATTTTATTTATCTAGAAATGTTAGGTTTTGCAGTGACTGGAGTTCTCTGTATCCTGTATCTCTGACAACTGTTATCTAATAATAGCTCTACCATAAAAGCAGTAGTGAATAACATCAAAATAAGGCTGGCAGAACCAGTACCCCAGGGAGGATTTATTTCCATCTTGGTCATGGGTTAAGGACATGACATTGGGGCAAAGTAAGTTGGTATCTCTTTTTCCTCCCTTGTGAAGTTAGAGAACTGGTCATGATTTCCTCAAGAGTCCCTCCGCAATCATTTTGTGAATTTGTAAGTTTTAAAAGTTTGAAGATAAAATCTTCAAAAATAAAAAAGTAAAACTTTACATGATTGTGAAGATAATCTTTTTTTACTAATCATGCTTTATTATTAATAATAATGCTTATTTATTTATTAATAATGTTTTCACTAAATCTTTGAGAATGGCAAACAATTATTTTGATCATATTTACCCCCTCTTCCAACGTCCCTCATTTCCATCCCTACATTCCCACTCACCCAAATTCATGCTCTCTCCAGCCCTCTTCCTACCCCATTTCCTTCTGTCCTGTTTTGTTTTTACAAGCATCAAGTCCAGTTTGTATTGTCTGACTACTAGGTTTGGGGCCTACCCTTCAGTGTGGACCATATAGAAGAGGCCACACTCTTAAAGAAAACTGTATTTCATCTTTTCAGCAGCAATCAGATGCCAATAACAATTTATCTAAGTGTGGTACTTGCTATCTACCTTTGCTCCATGCTAGGGTTTTCCCTAGCTTGAGTTTGTACTACTTTTGTGCATAGTGATATAATATGTATATATTATACACAAAAACCTTTGAGGTAAGCCTCACCAACAGATTCAGACATGGAAGAGACATCTATAAGACAATGTAAAAGAAAAAAATACCTCAGCATAAAAAAATGTTAAGCCAAAAAAATCCAGACACAAAAGATCCAAGAAATCAGATATACTATGAAAAGACCAAACCTATAAATAGTAAACATAGAGGAAGGAGAATAAATCCAGGTTAAAGGAACAGAAAATATTATTTAACAAAAATGCTTATTAAGGCACCAGAGACATATGGAATACAAAACAGATAGGACCAGAACTCTGTATGGTACATAATAATCAAAACACTGACTGTACAGAATAAAGAAAGGATATAAAACCTACAAGGGAATAAGACCAAGTCATGGATAAATCAGGTCCATTAGAATAACACCCAACCTCTTAATGGAGATGCTAAAAGATAGAAGGGACTGAAAAATATTCCTGAAATTATTCTTCTGAAAGATCACCTCCTAATTATTTTTATGAAGTCACTATTACTCCAATACCTAGACCACATAAACACCTCCCCTGCCAAAAATTCTACACAAATATCCTTTAAGAACACATATGCAAAAATTCTCAATATAATACTAACAAACTGAAATTCACAGAAGATTATGCACCACATTCTATATGAGCTGCAAAAATGATTTAACATGCGTAAGTAAGTAAACATAGTTGGTCACTTAAACAGAGTAAATACAGAAACATATAGCCATCTCATTAGATGAAGAAAAGTTGTTTGGCAGTATCCAACACTCCTTCATGATGAAAGTACTTCAAAACTTGGGGATACAAGGGACACACCCCAACATAGCAAAGAGCCAATATACAGTAAACCCACAGCTAATATTATCCTAATCAAAGAGAAATCAAACCATTTCCACTAAGATCAGCAATGAGATAAGAACAACTCTCTCCATACCTATATCAAAGTAGTCCTTGAAGTCTTAGCTATAGCAGTAGGACAGCTGAGGGGATCAATGCAGTATAAATAGGAAATGAAGAGTCCAAAGTATCCTTATTTACAGATGAAATGACTTTATACTTGAAAGCCTCAAAAGGATCTACCATAAAAGCTGGTTAAGATTTTCAACAGGATATAAGTTCAACATACAAAAATCAGTAGCCTTTGTATACACAAATAGCAAACACACTGAGGAAGAAATCAAGGAATAATTACCATTCCCAATAGCCTCAAAAATTATCTTGGGATAACTCTAACCCAGTGAAAGACTTGTGTAATAAAAGCTCAAAGTCACCAAAGAAATAAATGGAAGAAGACACCAGAAAATATAAAGACCTGCCATGGTCATGAATGGGTAGATGGGTAGAATTAATAATGTTAAAATGGTCATTCTATTGAAATACCATCTACAGATTCAGTGCAACTCCCAGCAAAGTTTCAACACAATTCTTCATAAGAGTTGAAAAACTGTTCATCTTCAACTTCATATAGAAACACAAAAAACCCAAGACAGCTAAAATAATCCTGACTTAAAAAAAACAAACAAAAGATCATAAACATCTGGAGGTGTCACCATCCCAGATTCAAGTTGTACTACAGATCAATATTGGCATTAAACGGACATGTTGATCAGTACACTATAATTTAATAGCCAGGCATAATTTCACACACCTAAAGATGTCTTGCTTTTGACAAAGAATACAATAATACACACTGGAGAAAAGACAATGTCTTTAACAAATGATGGCTAGGTGAAAGAAGAATGAAAAAATTCTTGTCTATCACCCTGTATAAAACTCGAATACAAATGGATCAGGGACTTAAGACCAGATACCCTGAATCTGACAGAAAAAAAAAAAACAGTGAGCAATAGCCTTGAACTCACTTGCACAGAAAGGTTTATATAAACAGCACCAATAGAACAGGCACTAAGGTCAACAGTTAATAAAAGGGACCTCATGAAACTGGAAAGTTCTGTAAGGCAAAGGATACCATCATTCAAGGTCACCATCATTCTGGATACAGAATTGAAAAAAAGTATTTACCAATTCTTCATCTGATAAATATTTGGTAGCTAATATATGTATATATGTACATATATACATTTTTAGCTATAGTATAGATACATATATAAACAAAAAGCAACCCAATTAAAAAATGAAATATACAACTAAAATGAGAGTTCTTGAACGACGAAACACACATGACTGAAAAACACTTAAAGAAATGTTCGACATACTTAGCCTTTAGGGAAATTCAAATCAAAACTACTTTGAGATTTCACCTTCCCCCAATCACAATGGCCAAGCCAAACAAAGCAAACGACAGCACATGTGGGCAAGGGCATGGGAAATGGGGACATTGGTTCACAGCTGCTGGGAGTGCACATCACCACAACAAAACTGCCCCTCGTATTCCCAAATTGAGAGAAACTTTAATTTGGTCATGGCAAGAACTGAAACATCATCCAGATGTCAGAGATTCCATTAACTGGATAATCCAGGTTTTTCTGTCCTTGTCTTAGTTAGGCTTCTGAAGGTTGGAAAAGCAAATAGTTCCTGTCTTTCCTTGTGAGATTTGTTAGTTAAGAAATCATTTTAGCTTTTAAAATACATTGAGTTATATACAATAAAAGTTTAATTTTCAACTTCCCTTCCCTTAGTATACGCATACTAGTTGGGTATGTCTGAAGGAACTCAGCTCCCTAAGGTAGGTAATTACAGAGTCCCCTCAGGACTTTGCTCTCTGGTGTATTCACAGCTACAGTCAAACTCACATTTGATTGAGATTCTCTTTTAGGTCTTATAGTCACAAACTAGATAGGAATTGGAACTTGGAAAAACAGAAAAGTTTGTTTACTTCTTTGCTTCAAAGAGACAAGTGCTTATAGAAAGTAAAAGTGTCTGCGTTAGTTAACTGCCAATACTTCCTATTATAATACAGATATACCCACAGGTGTTTCAATATATTCCCTTTAAATTTTAATTTTAAGAACTTTATACATGCATGCAATTAATTTTGAACCTGTTCACTCCCCATTCCTCCCACACCCTCCCACTCTACCTCTAAACTTCATGCTCCCCGTTTAATGACACATCAAGCCCACTTTGCATTGCCTAGAGAATATTTGGCTTACCCGAGGCCAACCCTTTAAATAAAGTTGACTCTCCCTACCAGTCATCAATTGTCAATAGCTGCATAGCAAGGGGTGGGTGCTTAGGAGCCCTCGCTGCTTCATGCTAGAATGGTAATTGAGTTGACCTTGTGCAGGCAACAGCAGTTGCTGTGGGTCTGATCATTTAGTGTGGTGTTCTTGTCTTTTCCAAACCACAGTTTCTCACCCTAGTCCTCCCTGACCTCTGACTCCTAGACCTCCAGCCCACTCTTCCACCATGGTCCCTATACCTTGAGGAGAGATGATGTAAAATAGATAGGCCATTTATATCTGAGCACCCCAAAGGCACTATTCTCTGCTCTTTGACCATTGTGAATTTCTGTTAACCACTGCCCACTACACAAGGAAATTTCTCTGAGAGTTGCACTGATCTATGGTTGAGGATATACAAATTTAGTTTGATATTGGACATTTAGCAAAAATAATAGCAGCGGGTTAACTACTGGGGTCTATAAGCTTCCTGTCTGAAGTTTCTCCACCAGATTTATTGTATGAGGTATGTGAACCATAAATTCAATATCCCTACAATGGTCATTTCACTGTGGTACTCTAGGACTATGGAATCTGTGAACTAAAATGCATTGAAGACATGGTGAGTTATGGCCATGTCTAGAGGAATACAAAATTTGTATTTATATTGTGACTCTATTTCAGCTAACATTCAAATATCTCTTACAGCTTCCTCATTCATCCCACCAGGTTCTGCCTTTATCCCCAACTCTAAAGTATGAACTAATTCTGCTTCTTGATGCCTTATATCTTCCTCCCTATAAATGGAACTTAGGGTTTCCAGAGGAGTACATGACGAGTCATCACAGTTAAGAAGTAAGAACGAGTAAGATAATTGGAGGAATAGAGACAGGTTAATTAACACATAGCTATTTTTTCCTATTCATTGTGACACATGTTTTTATGTACTGAGCATGGAGTTTGGAATAGAGCTATGGAAAACATACAAATAAATCAAATTAGGAAGGTAACATAGAAGTAACACAATGCTATGTAATATAGTACAATACATTCAATTAAGCACTTATTTGTAAACTTTTACTAACTTCATTGTACAAGGATTTTAGGGTAGTGTTAATAATTGATTAAAGACACATTGCTAACTTTCTATCATAAATAATTAACGCATATAAGATGCACTGAAGTCATAGGAGGAAGGAAGAATGTAAAGAACATCAGAAAATATCATCTTATTTTAAGCAGATCACATGGTGGTTGAAAAGATAAGCCTATAAATGTGTGTGTTTGTGTGTGTGCTGTGTTTATGTGACTGTGTGGATGCACATGTGTGCACCTAGGACATGCATATGAGCTTTATTGCTTTTCGTCTTTCATTCATTTCCCTGATAGAGAAGAGAAAAAAATTACAAACAGGAAAATAAAAAATGATGTCCAAGGCTAGAATTATCAAAGACAAAATCAGAAACCAAAATTTTATGAAAAAATTTCCTTGGTTTCATATGTTTTTCTGAACAGAATGTAGACGCTTTTAAAAATTATTTGCTGGAAACTCGCTATGGGTAGCATTTGCCTGAAGCTATCAAAACTAAGTGAGCAAAAGATAGTAACAAAAGTTCTTGCAAACCTAATTGAATCTCTGTGAGATTTAAATCATACTAGCAGGTGGGCTTTCTCGTAGGAGAAACATGAGTGCATACAACTAAAATGATTGTGTCTCCCTCTTTTTAAAACCAGCTAAATGCTTATTACACTTAAGTGGTTAAGCCCCTTTAAAGGGTTAGAACTTGGAAAGATACACATGATACCTTGGAATAATCCTTGTTAGGAGTTCTGGAAACTTCTCCTAAGATCTCTATGAAGCTCTCTCCAGAAGGAAAGAGGGAGTGCCACTGGATCCAACTATGAGACTCAGTCTCAGAACAGCATCCAGTTCTTGTGCTGTGTTGTTAAGACAGGAAAAATGTTTGCTTTTGGATTATTGCTTTCTGACTGAATTCCTGTTCATTCACTTCTGACCATCAGGGATCTATGACAAAAATCCAACAAGCCTGATCTTGCCTAGTAGCTTGACCCTCATATTCCCTATCCAAATCGGGAACTGTGTGAAATTCAGCAGATCTCCTGGGACTTGCCATTTCTCTGTGTGGGCAATATATCTGTTGGCATCAGCAATGGAAAAGCTAATAATATTTTATTTCACTCTGAAGTCAGAAAGGAACAACTATTTTAACTACATCAGTCATTACATTTTTTGTATTAGAGAAATAATATTTAAAATACTGATTTTGTCCTAAAGGCACAATCCAGGAATCCATGTTGTGGTGGTTTGAATAAAAATGGTCTCCATAGGCTTATAAGAAGCAGAATTATTAGGTATGACCTTGTTGGATTAGGTATAGCCCTGTTGAAGGAAGTGTATCACTGAGGAAGGGCTTGAGGTTTCAGAAGCTCAAACCACGCCCAGTATCTCACTATCTCTCTGCTGCTGGCTGATCCAGATGTAGAACTCTCAGCTACCTCTCCAGCACTATGTCTGCCTGCATGCCACCATTCTTTCCACCATGACAACAGTGGACTAAACCTCTGAACTGTAACCTGTCGCAATTAAATGTTTTCCTTTGTAAGAGTTGCTGTGATCATGATATCTATTCAAAGCAATAAAACCCTAACTAAGACAGACACTGATACCAGGGGTTGGGACATTGCTGTGACAGGCCTGATCATGTTTTTGTTTGGAGGAATATGGAACACATTGGGACTTTTGACTAGAAAAAAATTGAACATTTTAATGGGGCTTAATGGGTCATGCTTATAGAAGCATGGAAAACTGGTTCTGAGAGTGGTTTGAGCTGTAGAGGCCTGGTCCGAGATGTTTCAGAGGACAATGATTTGTATGCAACCTGGAGACTGACCTTGTGATATTTAGGCAAAGAATATGGCTCCTTTATGTTCCTGTTCAAAAAAGCTGCCCGAGGCTAAATTGAAGAGTTACAGATTATTATCTGTGGCATAGGAGATTTCCAGACAGCCTAGTATTGATTGTGTTGCTTGGTTATGAGTGCCTACACTTACACAGATCTATAATGAAATGGAGCAAGCTGAGCAAGGAAAAATACAAAAGGTACAGTTTGAAAAGAAAGGAGGCATCGGGGAGTTTTAAGCAGTTAAATCCTATGTTTAAGTAGACCATTGTGACATCAGACATGGAGATGCAGGTTTGGAGTCTGCCAAGCTGTTTTTCTGTCTCATTTGGTCCAATATTTCTTCGCTATGCTTTATTTCCTCCCTTTTTGGGATATATATATATATATATATATATATATATATATATATATATATATCTTTTGTCATTAAATGTTAGAAATATGTGATCTGCTTTTTTATTTTGACTTTATAGGTGTATATAGTTAAGAGATTGTATGAGTCTCCAAGAGACTTCAGACTTTTAAACAGTGCTGATACTGTGATAGACTACAAGGACTTTTGAAGTCAGACGAAATACAATTTTCATTATAATCTTGCTACAAACCTCTGTGGACCAGGGAATGGAATATGGTGATTTGAATGAAAGTGGCCCCCATAGGTCCATAAAGAGTGGCACTATTAGGAGGTGTGGCCTTGTTGGAGGAAGTGTGTCAATAGGAGGGCCTTGAGGTTTTAGAAGCTCAAGGTAATCCCAGCGGCCCACTCTCTCTTCCTGCTGCTTGATGATTTAGATGTAGACATCTCAGCTAACTCTCCAGCACCACGTCTGCCTGCATGCTGCCATGCTTCCTGCCATGACAACAGTGGTGTAAATGTCTGAACTGTAAGCCAGCCCCAGGCAAATGTTTCCTTTATAAGAGTTGTCATGCTCATGACTTCTATTCATGTGAATAAAACTCTTACTTATTCTAAGTAAGATACAAGTCTTTCTCAAGAGAAAGTTTTTGTGAATTTGTGTGTGTGTGTGTGTACATATGCACCCACTTAGATACAGACTTAGGACTTTGGTCTTAGTCTTGAGTTCTTAAGACCACAAGAATAAGAGCAAACTGTAAATAATATTAAGAGGAAAATATGAACATATTGGGGAAACTGTGAACATATTGAGGTTCTGTTTTCTAAAAATTAGACTTTCACTTTGAACAATGAAGAAGAAATCTAGAGTTTGAATCTGTTACATATAAAATGGTTATATTCCTCATGTTATGGCAGTTGGAACTTATCACACACAAAAGCTAGAATTATAATCATTCCCTGGAATACTTCAATCATTAAGACATCCATGGGCTCACGTATGGAAGACCCTTAGCTGATTCTCAAATGTACATTGGATATAGACATTGACATATATTTAAAAATTAACAGTAAGGAAAATTCTGTTTATCTTACAATTAATATTTTAAAGTAATTAGCAATGAGTGAGTGGGTAGAGTTGATAAGGGAAGGGAGAGAGTTAAGAGAGGGTGGAGGAATGAACTAATCAGAGTATATTGTGCACATTTATGAAACTGTGAAACAACAAAATTAATCTCTTTCTCTCTGTTTAAACCCTAGTGCTGTCATTTCTTTATTTTGCATCTTTCCTAACTTTTTGAGACATTTATACAACATGTTTTACTTGTATTTGCCCCTCCCCCTATTCCTCTCATATTCACCCTTTTCATAGCCACCCATCTTTACGTCCCCTTTCAGTTTTTAAACCCATTAAGTACAGCTGACGCTGCCCATGTGTGCATGCATGTGTGGTCTTCCACTGGAAGGTGGTTGCTCTACCAGGGGCTGCATGTTAAAGAAAATTGACTTTCCCTCTCTTAGAAGCTATCAGTTGCCAATAGCACCTTATATAAGGGTGGGACTTCATGCCCAATTCTCCTTTCCACATTTGAATTTTATCGGACTTAAGTTTTCACAGCCTTATGCATGAAGGCTCAACAGCTGCGAGCTCATATGTGTTGATACTCTGCTGTGTCCAGAAAACACTGTTTCCTTCTAGTCTTCCATTGTCTTTCATTCTTACAATCTTTCTGTTTTCTCTTTCCCAATGATCCCTGAGCCTTGGAAGGAAGTGATTGGATACAGATGGCCTATCTCACACTTAGCATTCTATTATAGCGTCTTATTCTCTGAATCTTGACTACTTGTAGGCATCTGTGTTAATGACCATCTACTAAAACAAGAAGCTTCCCTGATGAAGGTTGACAAAGGTACTAGTCTATAGGTATAACACTACTTCAGTTGAAGCCCATTTAACATGCCTATTTCGCAGAGTAATGGCATTAGGTCCTTCCCTAGAGTCTATGTCCTTTCTAGCCACATATTGCTGATACTATTAAGGAGTGGCCATTAAATCCAATCAGAAAGTGGCAGGTTACTCCAAGGATATCTATGCCACTAGTTCACTGATGGGAATATTTTTGCCAGATCGTTAATTATTGTAGCTTACATGGCAAACAGTTGGATAAGATTGGTGGTGGTGGTTACTTTTCTCCTTCTGTGACCCACGTAACATGTTATTCACCATGAGAGCTAGCCATAAGGGATGAACCTTCCAGGTCAGTTTCAATTTGATTTCTCCATGTTCTATGACTCAAATATATGGTCTCTTCAGCAATAGGCTTTTACCCCAATGTTACAAAGAGTATAGCCATAGATAGCCTATAATTTTTGGGAGGTTGTGTGACCCCAGTAGCAAACAAATCCAAATGAGGAAACCTATTTCTGGTGCTGGGCTTTATATTTGTTTGTCTGTGGCATCTAGTAGGAGCTTTGTTGTCCTGCTTAATAATAATAATACCGCTTAAACTCTACTTTGTGCTTGGTTATATTTTAGAAAACTTTACAGTAGAAGGTTTCTATATAACTTTTTTTTGGTAATTTTCTTAATGCTAGTTATCCTTCCCCTCATTTTCTCTTCAATCAATTCCCCAAATGCTCACTACATATAAAGTTAAAAACCTTATTATGTGGCTGACCTCTTTGGCAATGAGATATGTATTTTGTTCTGAATTCTGATAAACAACACTTAAATGATTCTATTTGTGAATACTGAAATATAAAAATATAGAAAAGATGATATACTTTACAAAAGCTCATTATTGTGTTATTCTTTTAAATGTCAGTCTTCTTTTATGTATTTGAGTATTCAATCTTTCAAAGAAACCTACAATTTAAAACTTGATTTACCAAACATAAATAAGTAGGATTTTTAGTTTTTTTTCTCTATATTCCAGATTTATAACAAAGAGGCACATTATATAAAAATTACAGATTTTAGGATTTATTTGCTTATGCATTTCTTTACATTTATATACTTATTCATATATTTACAAAAAGTTCAGCTAATACCAAAGTTTCTTCCTTCCTCTCTTCTTTCCTTCGTCCCTAACTTTGTTTCCCAAGTTGTCCTCTGAATGTACACACAGTTACTGAAAAGTAACTACACTTGGAAATGGAGCATCATGCCAGAGATAAAGAGGTGAACCAGGTAGGGCAGGTTCTAGGCCCTGTGAAGGTTATAGTCTCCTGGAGGTGTAAGCAAACAGGTAGGGATTCCAATTCAGTCCAGTGACAAGGGAAGTGCTGAGTCTTTGGGGATCATGTTGAGACCTTAAATTCAGAGTTTATGTGAGTGCTGTCTAAGCAGAAGTCTGGAGGATCAGTTGTAACTGCCAGTAAGGAAGGACAGAAGAACATTTTACCTGGAGGACACTATGGATGCAGGCTCAGATGTAAGACTGGACACATAGCCTTTGAGGACTTAACAATTGGATGGAGTTGACAGATCAAACTAGAGAGTTGGTAGGATGCCAGAAAATGAACTTACTAGAACTTTGTTACATTCATCTGAATTTTATATTTTCATTTTGTAAAATTACATTTTAGGGGTGGTGTGAGAGGTCCTTTTTTCTATGTGTTGCTTTCATTGGTTAAATAAAGATGCTGCCTTGGCCTTTTGATAGGGCAAAACTCAGGCGGGGAGACAGAACTGAATGCTGGGAGGAAGAAGGCAGAGGCAGAGAACTTTACAGCCACCAAGTCAGACATGCTGAATCTTTCCCAGTAAACCATGTCATCGTGGTGAAATACAGATTAATAGAAATGGGTTAATCAAGATAAGAGGCTAGAGCTAATGGGCCAGGCAGCAATTTAATTAATACAGATCTCTGTGTGATTATTTCAGGCATAAGCTAGCCAGGTGGCCAGAATGACAAGTAGCCTGCCGGCCCGGATGTAAACCAGCCAGGCGGCTGGAACACAGCCTGCCGCTGCTCCTCATTACTACATGGGGGAGATAATTTCATACTTGAGTGCTATATTTACAAAATTTCTGTACCTCCATCTCTTCCTCCAACTCTGTAGTAATATGGGCGGCGGCAGGGTTGCGTCCCCAAACACCCCAGCCGCCTGCCCTGCCCGGCTAGCTTATGCCCCGAAATAATTACACGGACACTGTATTCTTTTAAACACTGCTCTGGCCCATTTCTAATCATCTGTGTAGCGCCCCTAGGTGCGCTTACCGGGAAGATTCTAGCCTATGTCCATCCTGGGTCGGAGCTGGGGCATGGTATGCGTCTTCCCTGCAGCAGGTAGCATGGCGTCTCTCCTGCGTCTGCTCCGGAGAGCGGAGCTGTGGAGTCTGACCTCACTTCCTCTTCCTCCCAGCCTTCCCTTCTGTTTACTCCACCCACCTAAGGGTGGGCCTATCAAATGGGCCTAGCAGTTTCTTTATTGCTTAAACAATGAAATCAACAGATTGATATATGACACTCCCACATCACTTCCCCTTTTTCTGTTTAAACAAAAAAAGGAAGGCTTTAACCTTAACATAGCAAAATTACATATAACAAAACAGTTATCAAGTAAAAGTTACATCAGAAACATTTATACATATAACAAAATTGACCGTAAATCTCTATCAATAAAGCAAAATCTATACTAATGCAAATTATTCATGTCTATATCATATCCCCCTTTAAATGTAAAAGAACATTTATAAACAATTTTTGGGAATATGGGCGCAGTTATTTCTCTCCAAACTGCTTCCTGCTGAATGGGGGCGTCGTTAATGATTTTAGGGTGTAACCTGTGTGCCAGGTTTATCTCAGTTGGCAGTTGAGCAAGGCAATTTTCTGAAGATGTTCACAGCAACCCTTCAGGAGGACGTGGTCCATCATACCAAATCGGAATAGAAGAAATCCATAGAGTATCATCCTCTGTGAAAACAAAAGAAGACTCTCTCCAAAGCATCATATCCTTAGACCCAAATTCTGAAATCGTAATACCCATATATCCATTCTGGTTTAGCTTGGCAGCCCATGTAATGAAATGTCTCTCTGTACTTAGCTCCTTCACAGTCAAAAATTTTAAAGAAAACACAATAATACAAAGAATCCAGACTCTCTGTGAATTTTTCATCTTTACGCGGCTTATTTTTATTTATATCTATAACTATCTGTACTCTGTCTCTTTAAAGACTTTACTTTTACTTTTTTCTTTTTAAACCATTAACTTTATTCTCTATATTCTTTTTCTTCTCTCTCCCAAGCCAGCGTACATTCATCCAACAGTGTGACTCGTTTAGCGGTCTGAATCTGTCCTATTGTGAATCTGCAAGTTTTTACTATCCAGGAGCACTTTTGATTTGCACCTTTAAATCACTAGGCGCTTAAGAATCTAAGCTGTGACATTCCTATGTTAACTTTTTGCTTTTTGAGCGTAGATCTGTAGACCAGGCTGTCTTTGAACTCTCAGAGATCCGCCTGTCTCTGCCTCCCAGGCATTGGGATTAAAGGCGTACACTACCACACCTTGAACTCACAGAGATCTGTTTGTCTCTGCCTTCTAGGCACTGGGATTAAAGGCGTGTGCCACGACACCTTGAAGTCACAGAGGTCTATCTCCCTCTGCCTCCCAAGTGTTGGGATTAAAGGTGTGTACTAAGACACACAACAACTCTCTTCCTTTTTTTGTTTTTTGCTTTAAAAACTTTAACTTTCAGCTTGCATATATTTTTAACACACAGTAAACCATTTAGAAGTTTTCTCTGTCTTTGAATCTCTCTTTACTGTATATCTCTCTTTTTCTGACCACGTGAGTCTTTAATTTGCCAAGCAATCTCAGTAGGACTAAAGGCGTGGCTTTGCCAGCTAGATCCAGTCCATTCCTTAGCTTTTCAGCCTCTTGGCTGAGGTACTGGCTGTAGCCATGTTTATAGCATTTCCAGGTCCCTGCCAGCCAGCAAGCTACAACAGACAACACTCAAGTCCTCTCTCTGTAGCCGGCCCTCCTGCCTCAAACAGTCAGAGTTTGCCCTGGCAGGATGGCCCAGAAAGCCAGCATTTTTAAATGGCGCAGCTTTTTTCCTGCTACGGCTGAAAACCAAAAAGCATGCGTTCAGCTTTTCATCAACACCGTTTAAGTGTTTTGTGGCAGGACCTCTTAATGAGCCGCAGGGTTTTGCAGCTAAAGCTGAGTCAGGAAGCCTCTCTTAGATGAGGCGCTTGCTTGCCTCTAGCAAGCAGAGTAGACCTGAGAAATTGCCACAAGAAACACGCTTTACTCTATTCTTTTCCAAGCTTTCTCAGGCTTTCTGTGGACTCAGTTAGCCACACGTCTGGGCGTCATTTGTAGTAATATGGGCGGCGGCAGGGTTGCGTCCCCAAACACCCCAGCCGCCTGCCCTGCCCGGCTAGCTTATGCCCCGAAATAATTACACGGACACTGTATTCTTTTAAACACTGCTCTGGCCCATTTCTAATCATCTGTGTAGCGCCCCTAGGTGCGCTTACCGGGAAGATTCTAGCCTATGTCCATCCTGGGTCGGAGCTGGGGCATGGTATGCGTCTTCCCTGCAGCAGGTAGCATGGCGTCTCTCCTGCGTCTGCTCCGGAGAGCGGAGCTGTGGAGTCTGACCTCACTTCCTCTTCCTCCCAGCCTTCCCTTCTGTTTACTCCACCCACCTAAGGGTGGGCCTATCAAATGGGCCTAGCAGTTTCTTTATTGCTTAAACAATGAAATCAACAGATTGATATATGACACTCCCACATCACAACTCCTTCTGTGATCACTTGTGCTCCTAATCAAATTCATGGCTTCTTTTGAGATTATTATTGTTATATATGCAAACATACACATCAGCGTGTGTAAAACAACATGCTGAATTCACTGAGTGTTCTTCTTATGTATATTTGATCACCCATGTTCACCAAGATGCATCTATATTTTCTAATGTTTAATGCCCTCTGATTATTTGCCAAACATGAAGTAAGATTAATACAAGAGATTTGGAAACAATTGCAGTCCATATGGTTCCAGTAAAGATGCTGGTGAAAGCGGTTGAGGGTTGAGGGTTGAGGATAGCAGCTTTGTCCTAACAAATCGCCTCCATTCTTAGTGCACATAAATTAGCCAGCGCTGGTCAGTGGGTTGCTTAGAGCATAACAAGGTCGTGCAATTAGGGTTCCATTTCTTGTGAGTATCTCTTGGCAATCCAGGGTTTGGAAAGCTTTCTGAAGGCTCTTGTCATATTTGAATCAAAAAACACACTTATGTTGCTGTTCATGGGATTGGCAAAAAGTTAAAGCAGTTTGAAAAATGTCAGCTTCATGCATATATAATTTAGAGCCAGTAACCTCATCATTTGACTTGTACAGAAGGTAGCAGAGGGCACCTTCATTTCTAGACTTTGCCTGATTTTTTTTTTGACTTGGGTAAGAAAATTGCCCAGATTACTTAATTTGAAGGTATGGCAGGAGGTAGTAGAAAACAGCTTATCCTTCAAAATTGCAAAATTGGTATCACTAGGAGGGATAATTTCATCAGCCTAGGGGAGCCCTGTTGGCTGCTTCTCACTGTGACTTCACAGTTTTCTGTGTCCCTTTCACCATTTCAGCGATTTTGCATTGTTTAATGAAAGCAGCGTTGCATTCTTGTGGGGTACATCCATACTTTCAGGTGCCTGGCCATGAATAGAGTGTGAATCATTTTAATGGCACAAAGAATTTTATGTTTTTGGTTTTAGCCCAAATCCCATGAAGCCTTTCCTAAGCAGAAGTAAGCTGAACTCCATATAACAATGGGCTGCTTGTGATTCTCATAGGCGAAAGTGCTCCAGCTTCTGTTGTTAAAGACGAAATGCTCTTTGGAAGCATTGTTGCAATATAATAAAACAGCGCTAGCAATGAGTGCTTGTGAATCAAGCCTCACAGTGTATCCATGATGGAGGTCCTTGTTTTATTTCATTTTTCATGTATGGAGTTTGAGGTTCCCAAGAGGCAAAGGAGGACAGCAAAGAGAAGCATGTCTAATATTAACCCTATCTGCTTGTCTCTGGCTGTGCCACCTACAGTTCAGAGAACACTGTAGGAATGGCATAGGGGGGCTCTGTTTTGAAAATATGTGCACTATGTTGAACCCTTCTTAAGGACCTTGGCAATAATTAACAGTAATTAGATGCCAATACTGTCTGTACATCTGTTAAATCATCCCTCAGTATTTATGTGACATGGGGAAAATCTGTTGCCGCTTCGTGCTCATGCACAGCTGCCTTTGCCATAGATGAAAACGGAGAACAAAGGATGAGAGTCATAAGATCTGGATTGGCGATTCAGTTTTTCTACTAATGCGCCACACACATTTGGGAAAACCATTCTGTGACTTCTGACCTTGGTTTCTGCTATTGTGTCTGTAAGACGGAGTAGACTGACTCATAATCACATTTTTACTTGACAGTGGAGATAAAATGAATTATCTTCCATTTCTAAAATCTGTAAGAATCTGAAAACATGGAAGTTTAGTTAGCTTCTACAGTCATTCCAGAGGCAAGTCTCTGGGCTAATTGTGAAGGATAATCTAGATTCCATTAACCTCTGAACATACCTGTAAAAGGGTTCCTCTATTATATTAATGGGAATGGGAAAACCCACCCAGAATGTGGGCAGTATCTTCTAACATCATTCCAAATCTAAGGTCCAAGGGAAGAGCTTTTCCTGTTTGGCTTCTTGCGTCATTCCTCAAGGGGAAGTCTACATACTCCATCACTGCCTTCTTCCAGCTTCCTTGGCTTCCAGGATTAATTACATCAGGACCCAGCTTCTTTGGCCTTCCAATAGGAGCTGAAGGCCAGCAGCTCCGCAGAAATCCCTTAGTTTTTCAATACCAAATTGGGATGACTGAACCATTCAGCTGTGAAGACGATACAATCACTGGTTCTCAGTTTCTCCACTGCACAATTATTCAGACTGTATTCTGTAAACCAATCAAGTAAATCTCATTTTATTATATATTCATTCTACTGCTTGTGTTACTCTAGGAAATTCTGACTTACACATCTTACAAGGAAAACAAGAATATGGGAAGAATCACAGCGAGGGAGTGGAAGACAGAAGTGCCATAGCCCTAAGAGGAAGGGAAACATCTGTTTGGCCAGTAGCCAGAGTCAGAAGAGGCAACTTGAGACATCAGGGTACCACACTGCATCAAGGGAATCCTGAGAAGGATATTGCCTTAATGGCGGAACAAATTAGTACTACACTAAAAGTGTCTTAGCCTATCTACAAAGTTAAAAGTGGCGTTTGAAAGGATAAAACTATGCCAAATAAAATTCTCCCAAGAAGAATGCAACATCATCTTTTAAATGAGTGCATCTAAAGTGCCCTAAAGAAATACTCAGTATTCTAAGGAGCAGGAACATATGACCCATAACCAGAAGGGAAGAGAAAATAAACAAAAAGTCTCATAAATGAGTCAGATGATATAACTAGTAATTGAAGGGGTTAAACAGGTATTTTAAGAGTATTTATGTGTGTGAGAAGATGAAAGAAGTATGTATATTGTAAGGGGTGAGATAATGAACGAATTAATAAATGCAGGCATTCAGAACAAACGTGTGGCAGAGAGGTCTGCAGTGTACAAAACAATTATGCCATGCAGGGTGAACTAGACATTAACTATTTCAGGAAAACATAATCAGATGTGAAACGAAAGTGATGGACTTGAGTCATGTGTTAATTTATTTTTTTTAGATTTTGAGGAACCTCAGTCCTGATTCCTGAAGTGGCAATAACTAATTCACAGTCCCCATCCGCAGTGTATAAATGCTTCCTTTTCCACTGCATCCTTATTAAAAATTATTTTCTTATTTTCTTTGTGATAGCCACTCTAACTGGGGCAAGGTAATCATATGAGGCAATTTAATCCAGACCTGGAAAGGCCAATATCATAATTTTTAATCTCATTTGTGGAGCCTGTGTTATATACGAGAGGCATGACCACAGAGAGGAGATTGGAAGGAAAAAAAGAACTATTGGAAGGGGAAGGGAAGAGTATGATCACAGCACACGATAAAATAGAAAGATAAATTGTGTCTGGGAAGCCCAGCACTATGTATAGTGAACATGTACAACTAAAAAGTAGATGTTTTCCAGGCAGAAGGCATAGAGTATATATGTTGACAATAAAGTTTATAATTATAGCTAAAGCACCTTAAAATTTTATCAATCACCCAAAACCCAAGTGTTCAGTGATGTCTATTAAAAATCTAGAAATAAAATACACAGTAATGGCATCAAAACGCTGTGCGGGGCAGGTATATAAGATTTGAATCAATGGTAGGAGGTTCTACTTTGGTGTGATGACTGACTGTAATGGAAAGCCTAAAGCAAACACTAAAATCCCCTAAATGGGTGGAGTTAGGAGACTGGAGAGATGGCTTAGTAAAGGGCACTGTCTGCTCCTCCAGGGGACCCAGGTTTGATTCCTACCACTCATGTCAACTCACAACAATATGTAAGCATACTTCCATGGGATTCAGTGCCCTTTCCTGATCTCCTTAGACACCAGATAATATAAGACATACATGCTGGCAGAATACATACTTACATATACACCAGGCACCCAGATAATATAAGGCATACATGCTGGCAAAATACACACACACACACACACACACACACACACACACTGCTTCTAAAAAATTTTCAGAGAGTAGTTAGCATACTAACAAAAGAGATAAAATGTTCAGTAAAAAACGCTCAATTCAACAGTAGGAAGGAAAAGATAGAATGAACACTGGCGGAAAATAAACAAGATTACTTATGTGAAATCAGGCATTTAGCCATCTTAGTGAGAGTCTAAATACCCTGATTAAAATATGCATGCAATCATATTTTGAATAATTGATAGACTGTCATATAGACTGATGGGGAATAAAGACCTCAATTAAGAGGGAAAGGGAGAAGGAAGTAACAAAAAAATAAACTATTATTTTAGCGAGTTACACCACTTGTGGAGTCAGAGGGATTCAAAGCCACCACAGCATGGAGATAACTGCATTTCCAAGCTATTGCTGATTCATGAGCGACCTAAGATACTGAATCAACGTAGGTGATGTCAACGCATGCATGAATAAAGAAAAGGCAATACATGTACACAAAAGAGTATCATTTATCCACAAAGAAGAACGAAATCATGTGATTTTTCAGGAGAATAAGTGGAACTGAAGATTTTCATGTTAAATGACGTAAACCAAGAAAGACAAATCTTCCCTTGCGTGGGGAACATAGATTAAATAAAAACCATGGGAATAGAAAAATGACTATTTAGAAAAGAGAAGGACCTAATAGAAGAAAGAAGTGAATATAATCAAAATACATTACTTGTATGCATGAAATGTCATAAGGAAGCTCACTATTTGGTACAATTACCATAATATATTAATAAGTAAGATTCTATAGATACCAAAGGATAGCAAAGGATAGTTCTCTGTTTTTCTGTGACTTTCCCTTCCATCATTTTTAAAGACATTTGTCTCTGGACTCAGATCCTACCTGCATAATTCAGAGGAGGGCCCCATTTTTAGATTTATCCTATCAAGCCTACATCATAAGGTCACAGTCACAGGCAAGAGACATTCTGTTTTTGGAGACTCTTTGTTCCACCGCATGTGTATGCATTATTGTTCCTTTTGTGCAGAATTCTAAGTAAGGCACAGTAATAGTGAGAGGTGGCTCAGGGGACAGATGATGTTGGACAAGGATTAATGACATGGGGATGTAGGCATATTGAGAGGAAATAGAAATATTTTTTTATCTTGATAGGTTTATTGGTGCTTACTTGCTTACAGTTGCCAAATTCGCCATATTAGACCCTTGGAATCAGCACATTTGTTTTAGGTCATGAGTTCTTTGCTTTAAATAACTGAAAATAAACAAATCTCAAATGAAATTCAAAGAGGAATATTACCACTTCTGGCCCCCTGAAATGAGACTCTGAAATGAGAGAGCTTGTAGAAGCAAGAAAGGAGCTTCGTGGTTAGTTCCTCATGCCAAAAACATTCAAAATTCTTTTTTCCCACTTTTAGATGAATTACAGCCATTCATATGTATCTGACTGAAGCATTCCCATCGATCTGAAAATCAGTGAATCAGTTTTTTCCATGTCTTCCCTCCTCTGTGCTCCCTGGGCTCTGATAAGTGCCAGTCTACTTCCAATTTCAGTGAAGGCAATGCTTTTCCTTTATCAGTTGGATTCTGGGAATTAGTCTTCGTATGCTGCCCAAATTTGCAATCCTCTTGCCTCAGGCTCCAGAGCCACTGGGATTATAGGCTTGTGCCACCACATCCATCATAAATCAAGTTCTAAGAGTTCAGTATGGATGAAATCATGTGACCATCTGCACATGGAATATTTCACATAATGTAATTATTGTCTAACTCCATTTTCGCTGTTCAGGTTTTTAGTAGATGAGTAGATGAATAATCTTCCATCGTTGTAGGTATTACATTTTCTTCTTTCATAAAGATCAATTTTAAACACACACACACACACACACACACACACACACACACACACGCACACCTGTGTGGATATCCCACATGTGTATGAGCACCTGCAGAGGCCAGAAGAGAATGTGAGCTCCTCTCTAGCTGGAGCTACAGGCAGTCCTGAGTCAGTTGTCATGGTTGCTGGGGCAGAACTCAGGTCCTCTGCAAAAGCAATGAGCACTTTTTCCGGCTGAACCATCTATCCAGGCAAAAAGGTTTATTTATCACTTAAAGAATATGTTGGTTGATTCTTTACCTTGGTAATTTTAATATGTATACCATACCTTAATAAGATTAATTAATAAAAATTATAAACAAAATGCTCATTATCATAAACACCATTCGGAGGTTGCACAGGAAGTGACTAGGGAGTAAAGTAAATGAGACAAATGGACTAGGAGGGTCAGGAAGTATGGAGTAGTCAGAAACGTCAAAGTTTTTTTTTTTGAAGAAAAAGTAGGTAAGAAAGAATGGATGGTAAATTATAGGCATTATTGATAGCTGTGTGCCTGCCAGAAGCTGTACTCTCCTCTTTCCAGTGGACACAGTGCTGTCTATTTGTTTGGGCTGTGTCTTGGTGGAAACACAATGCGCTGTGTTTATGATGCTTTCCCTCCGCTCCCTTTACCAGAGGACATTATAGACACTGCTGCTTCTATCACCCCGGAGTTCCAGCCAAGAGTAGCTATGGTGGAGAGCAGAACCCAGCATTAGCCAAGAAGGGCCACATCCCAGGACTGAGAAATAAATCTAGGATACTGTCATTTTGAGTTACATCCTTCTGCATACTTAAGTTTGCAGTCCAAGCTGATAGAGGGAAAGAGTAATCTAGGATTCATTCCAGCGGGGGCAAGGAGGTTGGGAAGATTGAACACTGAGCAAGTTGATGTGGTTGCAGCATGGATGCATGGAGTTGTACACCCGGGGAGCCAAGTGGTGAATGCCAAGTCGAGGGCAGTGGGGAGCCATCCAAAACTGTAGTCAAAGTAGGAAAGCTGGAAAGAAGCGTCAACTAGTGAGAATCGACACAGGGGAAGCGTGTTCAGGCACTTTGCCATCAAACTGAAGGATGAAATGTATTTCTCTTCTTGCCCTAGCCTCCCAAGTAGCTGGGCTTAAAGGCCTGCTGGGATTACAGAACTGCAGCAACAGGCTTCGTTGTCACGTTTCTAATCATTAAACAGAACAAAATAAAACAAAAAACAAGGCCCAAGTTTTATTACTATCCAGAAAAGTCTGTTTCTATCAATTGCAAAAAATGAAAACGATGATGAAAGACAGACACACGCTGTTTTATATAGTCATCTATATGCATATATAGATGTACGCAGACCTCGCCTAGCGTCCACTCACAGATGTCTTTGAGGGACTCAGACAACTCCTCTTTGAATGGAGTGATGCTGCTCTGTGGCTATAAGTGATGAGGACAGAGCTGGACATATGGACCAAAAGCAGCAAGCATACAGGGATGTCCCTAGTTAGGTCCTTGGGCAGCAGAGGAGAGGGTACCTGAACGGTCCTTGCCCCACTATCATGCTGATTATCTGGAATAATCTATGGTGATAGAATCTTTGTCCGGTGAAGGATGAAGATAGAGATAGAGACCCACATCAGAGGAACGAACTGAGCTCCCAAGGTCCAGTTGAAGAGCAGAAGGAGAAAGAAGACGAGCAAAGAAGTCAGGACTGTGATGGGTTGGTCTACCAACTGAGGCAGTGTGCCTGTTCTAATGGGAGCTCACCAAATCCAACTGGACGGGGCCTGAATGAGCATGTGATCAAACCGGACTCTCTGATTGTGGCTGACAATGGGGGCTGACTGAGAAGCCATTGATAAATGCACTGGGACTTGTTTTTACGGCATGTTCTGGCTTTTTGGGACCTTAGTCTATATGGATGTACAGCTCCCTAGGCCTGGATGTATGGGGGAGGGCCTTGGACTTCCCACAGGGCAGGGTTCCCTGCCCTCTCTCAAGCAGGGTGGGAGAGAGAGAAGGGGGTGTGGGGGAGTGGGAGAAGATTGGGAGGAGGGAAGGAAGTGTAAATAATTGAATGGAAAAATAATAATAATAAAAAAGATTTCAAAAAAAGCAGCAAGCGTGGCAGGAGTCTAAGGAAAGGGTGAATAACACCAATGGAGATCTTCGCTACTCCTCTGCAGGCCAGCATTCTCTGGTTTTCTTTGATTTACATATGACTTTATGACCTTGAGTCCAATGCTGCGGAACAGATCACTAAAACTTACCTTGCTAACTTGATACTCTGTGACCACTCATTAGTAACTGCCAATTTTGCCACTCTGTTCAAGATCTTGAAGAACACGACTATCCCCACATTGATTCTACGAACTTGGCTATTTCAAGCTCTCATTTGTCCATATCACACATGTTTATGTGACTGGCTTATTTCTCTTAATGTAATATTCTCAAGGTTCACTTACTTTTCTGTGCATGAGAAGACTTTCTTTTTAAGGCTGAATAATATTCCATTTTCTTAACATATCACAATTACTTTAATAACCATTCATCTATCAGTGAACATTTAGGGTTCTATTTTAAACATTTATTTAGAAATCAGTCAAATACTACATCCATTTAGCAAAATAGTTGTGGTCTTCAACCATTTAGTAGGTTCTTCTCTAGGGTTTATGACCCCTTAAGCCATGGGTATTTAGATAGGTTTATAGTACCAATCGTGAGTTCCTTCTTATTGCAGATTTGGTTGCCTCCAAGATAGTAGTGCCAGGAGTGCACATCTTTCCAGGACTGGTAGCTATTATAGTTTGCAGGACTTACAGCAGGATAGGGCTGTTGGCAGCTCTCATTTTTCCAAGCATGCTGCATCAGGCCTTTAAACACTATGAGGGCACGAGCCACAAGGAGGAGCGTCCAGTTCAGCAACAGCTTGATATTTCCTCATCCTCAATTTTGAGAGTGTGAGAAGAACTGGTGGAACATTTTTGTATAATGTTTGATGGAATTCATCTTAGATGCTATCTGACCCTGGGCTTTTCTGCATTGGAGCTGTTTGCTTAATGATTCATTCAATCTTCATATTAACTAAAGGAATGTTTTTGTTTTTAATAACCTCACAAAGAATTTTGTTGAATTTTTATGTCCAGAATTTATCCATCTTTTCTCATTTTCCAGTTTGTCTTGCATATTTTTTCATAATAGTAGTATGTACATATGTAAATCTCTCTCTCTCTCTCTCTCTCTCTCTCTCTCTTTCTCTCTCTCTCTGTGTGTGTGTGTGTGTGTGTGTGTGTTTTCAGTACAGTGTGTGTTCTGCTGGGTAGTAAGCCCAGAGCCCTACATATGCTGGGCATGTGTGTGCTTTATGACTGAAATATACTCTGGCAACACAGTAGTATTATAGGTCCTTTTATGCTTCTAGCACTGGTTTTGATTATCTCATACTTCATTTATGACTTTGTTTACTTGAGTTTTTAAAAATTAATCTTGGATTTGGCCTCTGAATTTTCTTTTCAAAACAGCCATTTTTTAAGCTTTATTGACTCCCTTTTTCCCATTTAGTTAATTTTTTCCCAATAATTTTTTCCTTTATTACTTTTGCTTACCATGGGCTTGATGGGGTTTCTTTGCCTAGATCCCTAAGGTGTATCTATGGGTTATGGGTAAAAACCTCCAATACAGAGACTGTTCTAAGAGCTCATGAAGAGAACATTGACTGTGACATTTATTATTCTATTTAAAGAATATCCAAACTGTGCAATACTTATTTCAACTTAAGAACAGAGTTTACTGTGATTAATGGAGATCAGATGATTGCACTAATAAGCTAATAATACCAGGCATGAGTTACCAAATTTTTTTGTTGCCTTCACTTTATTTTTAAATATTTTGAAATATATCATTTGAGCAAGCAGAGGTATAAAGGGCAACATAGTATTAAGTGAACATGAGCACCTTGTGTGAAGGTTAAGAAATTTGACACTGACATATTTAACATCCACTTGCCACCTGCAGGAACAGATCCATTCCGATTTGCTTTACTGGAAGGCACCCGTGGGCCAGGTGTTGCTCAAAAGATTCCTTTTCATTGAAAATATGTCAGACAACTTAGTACACACATATGGGTATATATACATATGTGAGATATATATGTGTATATATACACATATTTGTGAGCAAATATTCTTAAATATTATAAAATTAGCCCATGAGTTTGCATGCTCTAGAAATCGACCCAGACGTTGCATATTCTTTCATGATTTGATTTTTTCTTATTTTACATATTATATTTTGAGATTGATCCTTGTTGAATTGATCCTTCATTGTTATCCCAATGTATATATTGTTTAGGATTTATTTTTGTTAATGGATATTTAGGAGTTCATTTTACTTAGGAGCATTTCAGTGCCCGAGTCTTAATGTATGTATGTGCACAAGAATTTCCATAGGCTCTGCATCCTGGAGTGGAGAGGTTGGGTAATGGCTTAGGTCCATATACAACCATAGGATCACCCAACACAATTTATAAATTGATTAGCATGATTTTCCTCATAAAGTGACTATCCTTTCCTACTCTGAAAGAAAGATATATTTTCTAGAATCATGTTTGGTCATAATTATTCTTTCATATTGAATCCTAAGTTCACTTCAAATCGGTTTTGTGTGTTTTTCTTAACTGCTTAGCATTAATGTCAGTGATAGTCTTTTCTCATGAATCTACAAATGACAATTGTATTCTTTTCGTAAATAGTTTCTGTTTTTCACCTGCACACGCTTCCATCCTCCCTGGTTCAGTCTGCTCTATTCTCCAACCACCCATAACCATAGCTGCAGAATTTATGACGTCAACGTAACTGGAGACAATTCTATTCAGAGAGTTAGGTCAGACTCAAAAAGACAAATTTCACAGTTTTCCCTCTCATTTGCGGATTATATAATATAGACATGTTCATGCAGGTATATACAACTTGTCCATAGATACCAAGATTTTCCAAAAAGAATGCATTGTGATAGATAAACTAACTTCTATTATCCTTGATACTAACCTAAAACATTATTTCCTCTTCCTGGTTTGGTTCATTTCTAAACAGACCGTGAAATAATCCTGGGCTTCCTATAGCTATATATTCAAAATTTTAAATGACCACATTAATAATTGTATTGAAATATAGTCATCATTTTTCTCTATCCTGGAAAAAAAACTATTAGTTAAAGAAACTTTAGTTAAAGCATTGTTTAGTGTAAACTTTTAGAGACATTCCGAATGACATTGTGATATCATCATTGTGATAACCTTTTCCCAGGTAGGGGCACCATTTTCAGGGACTGTAGATCCTGTATGGCTGTGTTTGAGTCATAGGAAGCATGCTTCTAGGGAGGGTTAATTGAAGGTTGTAACCAGGTTCCTACCCTTTACTATGCTTCCTATTCTTTTAGTAACACGAACAACATCACTACAGCTTCTCTGTCCAGGACTGAAGCTGCTCAATCACGCCCTTGCTGCCAGGATGAGCTCACGCCTGAAACTGTGAGCCAAAAGAAGCATTTCTGTGTTTAGTTGTTGCTGCCAGATGTTGTGGTCAAGGTGATGCAGATGTAATTAAGCAGACACCTTCAGCATAGAACAGAAGATGCAAGGGGGTCTTTCTTTGACATGGATAATAAGAGAAACATATTTCATTGTTAATTATTAACACATTGCTTATTGTACTTTTTTCTTTAAGCAGGTATCTTCTATTAGGTCTGCTTGTATTAGTTTTGCCTGGTGCTTCTCTAATAGAATAACATGGTCGGGGGTGGTCAAATGTAGAAATTTATTTCCTTTCCTTCCTGAAGGCTGAGAGTTAAACCATGTCACAGAGGTTATTCTGCACACGTCTAAGCTGTGACCTCTCTAGAGGCTGCCACACACTCTGGATAAAGAGGCATCCTAAAGACCACATTTTAACCTCATTAGTCCTCTGGAAACCTTATTTCCCATGAAGCGCATGCCCCATAGCCCAGGTTAAAAATACATCAGATGAGAGTTTTGAGGATTATTGACTGAAGAGAGAGGTAGACAAGTGTGAAGAGGGGTAGGTGAGGAACTCAATAAAATGTGTTTTCACCTCCCTAGACCTGCTATAACCACACCTAGGGAGGGCGGGAACTGTGAGTTAGAGTTTCCTGAGAGACACTCTGTTCCTATGCTCTGAGCTGTGTAACACCCTGCAGGGAACAAACAGCCTGGCCAGCCTCTCCTCCAGCCCTGAGTTTCTTATCCATACTGACCAAGTCCTGTCCTTTGGGCTTGACATTCTGAGCCCAGATCAAGGTAGAGACTGGAAGAAAGAGAAAGAAATAATGAGGGAATTTCCTCCAGTTCCCAGTGCACGGGAAGGCTGTAAGGGGATGGTTTTTATTTCTTCTGGCACTTTTCTGCATCTGTTGAGAAACAAGCATGTTTTGTACTTAGCAACTGATTACAAATAATTTTTATAAGTGGAGACATGAATCATTACCTTTAATATTTACTGTCCATTTCACTATACGATTTTTCATAAGTTTCTCATTTTTATTTATTAAATCAGACTTAGAATTTTCTTCCTCTTATGACTCTTAGTTGAGTGTGATCATACCATTAGGTTGCTTTGTAATGGGACTTTGAGAATTTTCTCTCCCTCATGTCATTAGTAAAATTCTTGTACAAAGCCAAGAGTTCGCCATCTTGAGTGATAAGATTTGGCAGTAGAGATCAGTGGTACCAGTGGTTTCGAGAGAAGATTTTACCTATGGCTTCAATTTTTAAAGGTTGTAAAATTGTTTCTTTAAAAATAAAATGTAATATCCTTTAAAATTACCCGTCCTGGGTAATTCTGACTTTTAAGACCCACCTTCTGATTTTGTTAATCTCAGAGTATTTATCCCCCAAGGATCCCACTCCATCACTAATTTCCCCTTTGACCGCCAGTTTTTTACTTCTTTCTTTTTTATATTGGTTTTGCAGCAGACCATTGGAGCATCCACATTTTGGGTGCCAGAACCCAGATGCTACATCTACAACGTAAGCCCTACACTTAGGGCTCAGGAAACTTGTGGAAGCCGAAAGACGGTAAGAGCCAGAAGGTCAAGTTGTGTCTCCTGGTTTTTTTCTTTTACTTGCATTAAAATTATCCGTTAGATGTTTCTAAGTCATGAATTCTGAGACTTCATTTCTAACATAAACTTATAAACACATCTCGAAGTGCAGCAGCTCATACTTAATGAACACATTTTAATGAGTGTGGTATTTTGTTCCAGTTTGCACTTAGATTCCAATTTATATCAGTTGAATTGAATTATGCCTTACATTTTAAATTCAACTGATTTATTTTTAGTTTTTAATTTTTTTTGAGAATTTCATACACGTCTTCACTGTTTGATATCATTTCCATCCTCCTTTGTCTTCCAGTCCTACCCCTTCTGCATATTCCCTACCGTTTTTCTAATTTATGGCCTCTTCTAATGTAATTTTATTATACGTATATACATATACATTTATACACACATACATATATATTATACACATAATCTACTATGTCCAGTTAGTGCTGCCTGTATGTACATGTGTTTAGAGCTGACCACTTCCTACTAGATGACCGATAAGGTAGTGTTATCTGTGGAGAAAACATTCTTGCTACCTCAGCAGTCATTGACCACCTGATTTACTTCATCTAGGGCTTCAAGCTTGGGAAGCTTTCTCTTATCCACATGGGCATGTTGACTGACTGGCCATTGTTTAGGTCTTGGGCTGGTAGTCTGGGATTTCATTGGTGCAGCATTCCTAATCTAGAAGACAGCATCTGCAGCAGGCAAATCCTGGTCCTCTGACTCTTACAGTCTTTTTGCCTCTTCTTCCATCATGTGCCTGAGCGATAGCTGTAGGGATTGTATTGTAGATGTATCAGCTGGGAGTAGGCTCCTGAAGAGAAGCTTATGTGATGAGTAGGAGGATAAATATTTAGAAAATCATTGAAAGTGATAGTGATTTAGAAAAATGGCAGCAGCATGCTCTACTCTAGGGTCTATGACTTCTTGACCCTCAGGTTCTTGCCTGGGTTTATAGTTCCAGGCAGTTCCCTCCTATTGAGTGGGTCTTAAGTCCAATTAGACAGTTGTTGCTTACTCCAGAGATATTAGTGCTATTTTTGCATCATTGAATTATCTTGATTAACTAGAGTCATTGCTGTGTTTTACAGGTTTTACAGTTCAATAGAAAAAATTTAACTTTTGGCTGGCTGCATATAACTTCAAAATGCTATGAGAGGGAGCCACCAGGGAGGCTTCTACCTCACTACTATCTCAGTTATTCCAAATCCTAAGTCCTAACTGTGTGGCATCTTACCTTAAAGTTCTGGAAGGTAACTAGAGGAAATGTCAATATCCCATATTAGTTATGGGGGATCTCTTAAACTCCCATGACAAACAGCTGGAAGGGAGGTGGCACTTTGCCTGGCACTTGGTGCTTTGGTTAGACAGTCTGTCTTAGCTACATTTTTTATTGCTCTTATGAGACAGCATGACCAAGGTAACTTATAAAAGAAAGCATCTAATTGGGAGTTTGATTATATGTTCAGAGGGTGAGTCTGTGATCATCACGGCAGGAAGCATGGCAGGGAGTTAGACAGGCATTGCTCTGGAACAGTAGCTACATATGAGCTTATATCATTATTAGCAAGCTGGAGGAGGGAGAGAGGGAGGGAGAGAAGGAGGGAGGGAGGGAGGGAGGGAGGGAGGGAGGGAGGGAGGGAGGGAGGGACGGAGAGAGACTGAGCCTGGCATGGGCTTTTGAAACCACAAAATCCACTCCCAGTGACACACACCCTCCATCAGCATCTTTCTCAAAACTGTTCGTTCAACTAGGGACCAAACATTCAAAATATAACAGCCTATGGGGGCCATTCTCATTCAAACCATCACATAACTTATGGCTCCTGGGGAACATTATTACTCCATATGGGACAACTCCAATTAAGCTATGTATACATAGATAAGCATACATTTGTATCATCTATTTTTTAAAAGGCCTACAAAATAACATCCTTACTTCTATCCTGTATCCTTAATTAAACTTAAACATCCTTAATTTATCCTGTACCCCTCTCTCTTTTTGTTTTTCTTCCCCCTCCCAAGAGAAGTCCCCTCTCCATTTTTCTCCTTTCCTCCTTCAAGTGTCCTACTAAGCCCTTCTCTAAATCTCCTTCTTCCTTCCCTGAACTGTGATCCCTTGCTACTTGCTTCTCTTCTTTGGTTCTCTAAATACTCAAGGCTAAAAGCTGGTAGAAACAATTCACAGTGGGGTTTTCCATTATGGATTGGAGTTATCTTACTAAGTATAGTTTCCAGCTCCATCCCCTTGCTGCTATTTTTAAAAGATGAATAGAATACCATGGTATACACATGTATATGACACATTTTCATTATCCATTCATCAGTTGATGGACATATAGGTTGTTTTTATTCCCTACCTATTGTGAATAGAAAGGCAGTAAACATGGCTTAAAATATATCAGTGTAGTAGTAGTATATCTAGTATTTGGCTCATATGCCGAGAAGTGATACAGTTAGACCATTTAGTAGTTGCTAGACTTTTGAGAATTCTTCACATTGATTTCCACAGTGCCTGGCCTGCCTTGTAATTCCACCAGCATTTTTTTTTCATATTTACCTTTGAAACTTGGGTGCATATGTCTGTGAGGGCAGGCATGTGATACAGAACCTTTTTGACATGGGTCCCTTTTTTGGACACTGTATATGCCAGGCTAGCTGAAACACACCATCTCAACTTCCCATCTCACTGCTGCATCTGGCTTTCACATGGGTTCTGAGGATTTGAACTTAGGTCCTTGCCGTTGAGTGGTAAGCACTTCATCCACTGAGCCATCACTCCAACCCCTCAGATACTTACAAAGGTTACAATCTATATATACTCAACTTACAATACATACTTGTATTTAAATGTCCTTATGTAACACAGTAATAAGTACAATTAACAGTTATACTTTAGTTATTGAATTGAAGGAAAAAACATAATATGTAAGTTTTTAAAGTTAATCAAAGAAAGCTTATGATCTTTCAGTGGTCAATTTTCTGTTTAAATGCAATGAAAATTCTTCAGTTTTGGCACCTTCAATCTATTAGTTAAGCACTTCATTTCTGTTTTTGCATAATCTAGACTTTACTGAAAAAATTTGTTGATATAATCTTTAAATTTCTTTTATTTTGAGATTATAATATAATTACATCATTTCCTCTCTTCTCTTTGTTCTTTCTAAACTCCCCATATTCATGTTCTTTTTATGATTAATTGTTGTTACATATTGAATTTTTATATGCTTGCTTTATGAGACTGTTAATATTGGTTTGGGATCATCCACATATTTAAGATATAGTTGTATATTTGCCTATTCTCATTTAGAGTTTGGAGTATAGAGTTTCCATTTGTTTAAACTAGTTTTTAAATTCCTCTCACTGACAGTTGGCAAGGAATGACTTTGGTTGATGGCTGTGTCAAAAATGTCCTTATTTCTCTCTCATTTTTAAGAGTTAGATTCACTGGGTGTCTGTTTTTCATTTGATAAGCATTTTCTCACCAGTATACGTGTATACATATGTACTGCTTGTCTCTGTTAGACACGATCTCTGTCTTCTGGCCATCCTTAGATTTGTGGCGGTGCCCTTGTGCATGTATCCTGCCTGTAATTCTGTTTAGCGGTCTGAAGGCTACTATATATTTCATCAGCTCTTGAACAGCCTGTAAACACTTGATTATTTCTTCTTTGTCTTTTCCTAAACCTCTGGTTCTGTTGTGCTTTATCTCCTCATGGTATTTTCCAAGCCTTTTAACTCCCCTTTTAATGTCTATCTGAACTATATCATGTATTACTCACTTAATTTTGTATTCAATTTTTTTTATTTTATTTTAATTAATTAAATTATTTATTAAAGATTTCTGCCTCCTCCCTGCCACCGCCTCCCATTTCCATCCCCCTCCCCCGATCAAGTCCCCCTCCCTCATCAGCTCTAAGAGCAATCAGGGTTCCCTGACATGTGGGAAGTCCAAGGGCCATCCACCTCCATCCAGGTCTAGTAAGGTGAGCATCCAAACTGCCTAGGCTCCCCCAAAGCCAGTACGTGCAGTAGGATTAAAACCCATTGCCATTGTTCTTGAGTTCTCAGTAGTCCTCATTGTCCTCTATGTTCAGCAAGTCCGGTTTTATCCCATGCTTTTTCAGACCCAGACCAGCTGGCCTTGGTGAGTTCCCGATAGAACATCCCCATTGTCTCAGTGTGTGGGTGCACCCCTCGCAGTCCTGAGTTCCTTGCTCGTGCTCCCTCTCCTTCTGCTCCTGATTTGGACCTTGAGATTTCAGTCCGGTGCTTCAATGTGGGTCTCTGTCTCTGTCTCCTTTCATCACCTGAGTTCTCTTGGTGCCTGTTTATAACCTACTGTTCATCCACTAGGCATTTATTACAACGTTTGCGTTTTATTTTTTGTTTATTTCAAGTTAGTCTTCAGAATTGTTATCATTTCTTCTTCCATGTTTACATTTAGATTACCCTATTCTTTGTTTTTTCAACATAATATCATAGTCCCTCTTTATACACAGTTTCACTTTCTACTGCTTCAGTTCCTCATGGTCAATATAGGGGTGATACAAATATATGGGAAAATTATAATTTTCAATAACTTTTAGTCTATTGTGTTGTTATAAATATTCTCTTTGATTACTACTGTCATTGATTCTTATGGGGCTTCATATCTAAGTTAAGATTCATCCTAAGTACTGTGTATATAGAAAACACATATTATCAACAGGTTTTTGTATTATCTATGGTTTTGTGAACCTATGGTCTATCTTAGAATGTTTCTTGTGAGCAGATGAGGTGATGGTAACTATAATATTATTGTGTGCTTTGTGTTCTATGTCACAATGTCTACAATTTTCAAGTCTGTTGCTATAATAGTTACTTCATCTTGACTTCAATTTTTGTTACTTTTTAAAAATATTTCTAAATTGTTGATGTGGATTGTGCATTTTCCTAAGATTTTTATCTATGTTTCTTCTTTGAGACCTAGTGAACACCAGTCTGTAGAGGACCTGGGATGTGTACTCCAAGGTCAATTTAGATTAACAGTCCTCAAGTTTCTGTTGCAACAGCTAGGATCGATTTCCCATTCAAGCAAGGTCTGTTGAATGTTCTGGGAACCCTCCAAAGCATTGTGAAAAAAAGATAGTTTGTTTTCTTTTAAAAAAATAATTTAGAAAAGTGGAAAAAATAAAGAATTCCCTCAGAAGAAGGGCAGTGGTGGTGCACGCCTTTAATCCCAGCACTCGGGAGACAGAGGCAGGCAGATCTCTGTGAGTTCGAGGCCAGCCTGATCTACAAGAGCTAGTTCCAGGACAGGCTCCAAAGCAACACAGAAAAGTTCTGTCTTGAACTCCCCCTCAAAAAAATCCCTTAGAATATGTAGTGAACACCAGTATGTCTGCCATGATTAAACCTAGAAAATGTGATTTCAAACTTTTAGGCCTTAATTTGTAAATTCAAAATAATATTTATGAGTAAATCATCCTGGAAAATGGGTACTGGCACGTAGGTTTGACTTCTGGCACCTAGGGAGAAACAAACATCTCCTGTGCTGCCTTTTTTGCTTTTCAATGTTTGTTTCTTTTTTATTGCTCTGCACTGAAAATGCTACTCCCTAAGGTTCCAGGATAATGTAGAGCTCACTTAGATGCTATGGAGAACTCCTATGTCTGGTACTCTGTGTTCTGTGTAGGCAACTAGGTTCAAATGGAGATGCAAGGTCTAGATGGCTTGGCAGAACTTCAAAGGATAATGTTGCCTCTGTTTTAGGCACACATTCACCAAGGAGTCCTGATTTCTTTCGTGAGATAAACAGACCCCTTACATTTATAATATACTTTTAGAATAGACCCATTTCAAATCATGTTTTTACTTTTTCTTAGCATTTAGTTGTATTATCATGAAGGCCACTCAGGGTATTTCTACTGTAATATTTCTGAAGAAGCAGACTCTACGATAACATTAAAGTGTTTAGTATATACTTGGTCATAAATTGTTTAATTTATAACTGTAATGACTCATCAAATAAATGAAGTAGACACATCAAACTTGAAATAAAACTTAGCAAGGAATATCTAATGATCATAAGATCTATAATTGTTTTCCAAGATGCTATTGAGTATATAACTGTATTCATTTAATTAACTAGTATACCAACAGGTTTTTAATATTCCCAAAACATCTGTGTTGAAGAGAGAAAACATTATGATATGTAAATATGATTTTGATTTTTATTCAACAGTATATAATCAATATGCATATCTTTAATGAGTAATTAAAAGAAATTTTTGGAAAGCTCTCATTACTTTTTGAATAAACTGTTCACATTGTAAAAACAAGCTAGTTTGTATAGTTTGTAAAACAAAGAAAAATATTTCAAGTTTATGGTAGATTTTTGTTCCCCATCGCTTCTGCTACAGCTGCAATGACGTCACCGTTGCTCCTTAGACAATGACTGCTGAGGGCTCAACTGTAACTGTCCCCATGGTTGCTGTTAATTCTGTCCTCCCTTTTTTCAAATAACCAGATCAATCTGTACTAACGACAGAGCTTCAAAGCAGGCAAGAACAGACCGTTCAGGAGACACCTTTTATTTGGTTCAGAGATAAATTCCCTGCCTACGTAGACGGTAAGGGATGTGGCGAAAGTTATCTCCCACCAATCACTTCATGTTTTGTGCAGATGAAAGGTAGTGTTTGCATAGCACAGTCTAGTGTACAAGTGAAAGTGCTTATTGCACTGATCACTCTTTCCTCTGGACCACCATGTCCCTCTTTGGCGAGTATGGCTGTATATTTCCTTAGGATCCATTGAAACTATGCATTAATCACTCCTTACTCTGGAACCGTCAGGAAAACTGTTCCTCCTTGCAAATGGGTAAAAATGATTCTAGATTTACTTAGAATTCATAGTGTCTTGTAATTGAAAAAAAATCTTGACACACATTTTTTTCGTCACCTGTGGCTGCTACAATGCCCTATGGAGTTGTGTTTCAACAGTAAGCATTGGTGGCCTTAGTATTATTTCTTTAAAGTGTCATTGGAGTGTTCAAAGCAACTGGGCTAACATGCAGGCAGCCTGGCTTGCTTCTTGGCTTGTAGTCTTTCACTTAAACCCTCCAAAAGAAGGTTTAACATCTGTCAACTAGAGAGACAAATCACCTTGGACCCCTAGTGACTTTCCTTTTGTAAAGAAAAAAAAAGTACATTAAAATGCATACTTGGGCAAAGATATTTAATTTAATATATTTAATAGTATTCAGAATTTAATAGTATCCAGTAGTGCTCTGACAGCGCTTAATCCCTATCCTGGAGCCACATAGAATGAATCTCAATAATAACAATAACAACACAAACGCACCACAACAGCTCTAATAAGGTCCACAGAATTATACAAAAATAATGAGAGGCCTTTGAGAATGAAGCAGGATGGGAAAGCTATTCTACTTGACACCAAGGGCACCACAACCGCATTTCTTTAATGAGCACCAAATTGAGAAGCAAAGTAGAGATATGCTGCTAGGCACAGCAGCAGAAGGAACAGGAAGAGTGATTGAGCCTTTCCCATGGTGGGGAATGACACCCTGTCCCCAGTGTCCTCTCCTACAGGAGCTAGAAGTGCACAACAGCTGTATGGTACACCTGGTTCTCCTCTCCTGTCCCCTCTTGTCTGGCATACCTGTCTTCCTTGTTTCTGCTCTGTACAAAAAGTTCCACAGCTTTGAGTTAGCAATGCATCCTTCCTTTTGTCAGTAAAAACGGGTAAAAAGCTATCCGATTGTAAAACAATAGTTTGCTGGCAGTGGTGGCATAAGTCTTTAATCCCAGCACTCAGGAGACAGAGGCTGGGGGCATCTCTGAGAGTTGGAGGCCAATCTGGTCTACAGAGCAAGTTCCAGAATAGCCAAGGCCACACAGAGAAACCCTATCTCAAAAAAACAAACAAATAGATTTATGAAAAATATTTAACAAGGTTCAGAAAAAAGAAAAAAAAACAGAAGGAAGTAGGCTTGCTTGCAGGCCCCATTGTTTGCCCTATGATGAATGTTCCATTTCACTAA
Source organism: Microtus pennsylvanicus (assembly GCF_037038515.1). Classification (NCBI taxonomy): domain Eukaryota; kingdom Metazoa; phylum Chordata; class Mammalia; order Rodentia; family Cricetidae; genus Microtus; species Microtus pennsylvanicus. The sequence continues at coordinate 27,138,581 of NC_134584.1, forward strand.
AAGGAGAGGCTTTTCTTTGGGATCCCAGGGATTCACATGGAAATGGGAAGCTATTGTCCCTTCAGATGGTGATTGTTTCCATCTAAGCCAGATGCTTAGATGAGCTCCACTGGGAAGAGGATGATGCAAACATTTTCTAGCCAAGCCATGCCATACAATGGTGGCTATTTCCAGGCTTCTGGAAACGATACAGATACACTGGAACTTAACTCTGTTAAGTGCATTTGACCTGATCAAGCTTTGTACCTGACCTTGTGATTTAAACCTCTTTACGTGTCCCCTACTGAGTTGTTTTCCAATGTAAGGATTAGCTACGGTTCCTTAGGGGATCCTGATATGGTTTTCAAAAATCCAGTAAGTTGCTGACCCCACATGACCAAGTCAAGGGGTTAGACTTCCCACAGCATGAACAAAGTAGGTCTCGCTCTCATAGGACCCACTACTTTTGTAAATCTATCAATTTATTTGCTTTGTGTTGATTTCCTACTTTGGGGGTAGGGCTATTGGCTTCCTGAGTGAAATTCCTAGAATTTTGAGTCAGTCTCTGGCCAATGTTCATGTAGCCTATTTAGACCATGCAAGTTTCTCCTGTTTAGTATAACACAGGAGTCGAATAGAATGTTGAGTTTCAACAGCCTGAAAGTCTGTAAGATAAACTGGTGGCAGCTTAAACAGGTTAGACTTTGGTTTCTTTGCTGCAGGATGCCGAAAGGTAGAAGGCTCGTTGACTGAGCAGGCCTTTGTTAAAAGCATTTTTGTTGTCCTGCCATCCCCAAGGCATTGTCCCTTTCCACACGGCCTGTTATTGTCTGTCTCGTATTCTGTAGGACTGTCTACAGACAGCACATAGAGCAACTTTCAGTCATTACCGGTCACCAGTCCTTTCATACAGATGGGAAAGTTTTTGAAGTGAAGAGATTATAAAATAAGTATTATACGTGGTTTCTTACGGTCCCTTCAATAAGAATGAGTGGGGAATGAAAAGATTATAATTAATGGTAGAGACTTTAGCTTGACATGAGAAAGCTCTTGCTGACTATGAAATGACACTGTTGTCTTAAAATAGTTTTTTTTGTTTGTTTGTTTTATGACTCTGGGCCACATTTGTCTTGTAGCTTTGGTCTTCCCGACTATTTCACAAAATGAGCAAACGCTTTCATGTTGTTACACCCATGACATATCGCCTATCATCACTCTTCCTGTGAGTCTGGTGAGAGAGGGGCGGGTGTAAAGAACAGGTTAGACGACACGGAAGTACCAGGGTGTGGGCAGTGTGAGCAGTCCATAGAAAATGCTTACTCTTCGGGAAGGCAGCTACAGTAGCCTCCGCTGCACCAGAACATTTGTTTCTTTGTTATCGTTGTGAGTAAATATCTGAGAAGCAGCTTAAAGGAGGACGGCTTCTTTAGGTCCACAGTTTTGCAGAGCAGGAGTGTGAGACAGCTGGTTTCGTACCTTGCTCCGTCAGGGATGAGAGGAAGAAGGAAGCTGGTGCTCAGCTGGCTTTGCCCATTTCAGTCGGTCCCAGACTCCAGCCTGTGAGATGGTGGTGTCCTCAACCAGAGTGCGTCTTCTCTCCTCAGTTAAACCCTCTGGAAACACCCTCATAGTTCCTTGGTGAATCTAAACCCACTCATGCTGATTAGGAAATTTGACCATCACAGGTTGGTAAATTTTTTGGGGAAGAGGGGCGAGCTCTTCAACAGATTTTTTCTGAAGGAATGCCCTATAATTATGTTACTTTCTTATAATTGTGTTCTCCGATGCTCCATTTCTGACATGTCAGAGTGTCACGTTGCAGGCAGGAGTGAGCATTGTTCTTCTGGATGAAGAGATCACGTATGCACTCTTCTGCCCCATCTCAGCTTGGGTATTGTATACCTGCGGATCTCAGGAAGCTCTATTCCCTCCCCTGCAGTAGCCTGCAGTTGCCATGGCACGGCTGTGCTGTCTCCGCTTCAGTCTGGATTGATTCTCCAGCGGTGTCAGAGGTAACAATGGACTTTGTGGCTGCTGCCCCGAAGCTGACCCTGAAAATCTGCTCTGCTTTCTTGATCTAATGAGTTGGAATGTTGCCCAAAGACATCTTCTCTCAGTACTTTTTTAAAATTTCTCCCTGAATCAATGTTAGTGAGCCTGGATGCCTTTAGAATGCTATTCTGCATGTCTGTCGATCATTCTGGAGTACACCAAGTGTTCTGAGACCAAATAGTCAGAAACAGCAGTTGTGAAGCAGGAATTTTTTTTTATTTTTATTTTTTTGAAGCAGGAATTTTTAACGTTTTCTTGTATGCTGCATCAGATTGTACAGTGAATGGAACCTGGCATAAAAAGACTGTCTTCTTTACATCATTTATTCTTTTACTCAGAAAACAGAAATTATTGCCACTCTGTCTGTCCCTGGGGTGAGACGTAGTCATGTAAGCTGGAAAGGATGGATGTAATATTTTACTGTGAAATATGCCTTGGACACCAGCTTCCCCCAGATAGACTGGAGATGTGTCTTAGTATCATTTAGTGACCTCGCGCACTGTTGCTTAATATTTCACCATTTTCATTTAGATATTGTTTAAGGAGAGAAAGTCAGTTCTACCTTTGCTTGATGATATTTGAATATTATGTGTATGTAAACTCATTTAGAATATTCTTTGGTTTAGACTGAGCATCTTTCCTATCTGAATAACTTTTCCCCCTGTACTTCCATAGCCAAGTTTTCAGGTACGATGCTGGAATATATTTGAGTGTTGTTCAGTTAATTCAAAGTGTGCGAGTCCCCCAAGTTGGTGAACTATAAATTCAAACAGTAGCAGAGAACATTAGGGTATTTAGATAATCCAGTCACCTTTACAGAAGACAGGTCATCACATTAGCCATTCTTAAAGAACAAGCTGTCCCGGGAATGATGTCAGTGTTGAAATTTATCAGTTAAATTAATCTAATTCTGATGACTTGGCCAGATGACATTATTTATGGCTGGGTAAAGAAAAAATGTAAGTCAGCCAAACAGGACATGTCCTTTATTTAAATCATTAGGGCATCAAAGGATGATATAAAACTCTCTCTTCAATTATGAAAATATTTATATTGTTATAAATGATTTAAAACACCCTCCTATAAAATTGTATGAGTTTTGAACATTTAGAGCATAGCTGTTTTCTAATAACCCAGGAAAACTTGGGTGTTGCCTTTCTCCCTAGATTGCTCTGAACAGTCAAAAGTGGCAATTAAACTTTAAGTTCCTTAGAACCTTAGTGAATAGGACAAATAAATTAGGTCTAAGATAAATTTATATGCACCATGGTGGTTTGAATGAAATGGCTCCATAGACTTAAAGGGAATGGCATTATTTGAAAGGATTAGGATATATGGCCTTGTTAGAGTAGGTATGGCCTTGTTAGAGAGAGTCTCAGTGTGAGGGGGATGGTGGGTTTGAAATTTCAAAGCTCAAGTCAGGCTAGTGGTTCATTCTCCTTCCTGTTGACTGGCAATACAGATGTAAAACTCCCAGCTACCTCCCCTGCATCATATCTGTCTGTTTAACAGCTGCAAAATATTTATACAAAGATGTGGTTACATTTGTTTATGTTTTAGAATATTTGGTTAACTATATAAAGATGTGTTGCTGTTTTACCTTGCCTGCCTAAGGCACCTGATTGGTCTAATAGAAAGCTAAATGGGGCCAATAATAAGAGAGGAAGTATAGGTGGAACCTCCAGGCAGGAGAATAAGTAGGGGAAGGAATTCAGGCTGGGTGAAAGAAATAAAAGGAGATATTAGGGAGATGACAGGCCAGACAGACAGACATGGAAGAAGCAGGAAAGTAGGACATATAGAATGAAAGAAAGATAGAAATCCCAGAGGCAAAATGTAGATGAGTAGAAACATATTAAATTAAGTTAAAAGAGCTAGTGGGGCAAGCCTAAAGGAAAGAATTCGTAATTAATAAAGTTTCCATGTCTTTATTTGGGAGTTGGTTGGCAGTCCAAAGAAAATTTCACAACACGTGCCACCACGCTTCTGACCGTGATAATCATGGACTTAGCCTCTGAAATTTAAGCCAGCCAATATCAGATTGTTTCCTTTATAAAAGTTGCTATTGTCATGGTGTCTCTTCACAGCAATAGAATGCTGATAAGACATTTACCTTGTATATGTGCTACTTTTGAAGGGAATAGATACAGACCCTTCAAAAGCAAGAAGTTCTCTCATAAAGCAAATGTAATCTGCTAATGGATAATTAGTAAATTTGAACCCTCACATAACTATTGAAGTGTTGGACATCTATGTGTACTTACTCATAGCAAAGAGTCCCATGGGCACCATTTAAAATATTCAATTCTACACAAGACAAGGCTGGAAGTAAGAGGGCGTATATCATAACTTTTTATAATGAGAGTCTTCCTGCTGGGAGCACTCAAAAACACATAAATACACAAACAAAAATCCCCATTGTCTTGAATTTCAAGCTTACTTTTTTGGTGTCCGTTTGAAGAAGTGTAACAGAAAGATTTTGAAGTGCTACAGAATTTCCTGGTGGTTGTGAAAAGGAGACATCCTTTGGCTAATAGTCTTTGCACTTTTTCCACAATGAAGGGCTAATATATGTGGAGCAGGAATTTCACCACCAGGGAGGGAAGTGAAATAAGTAAAATCATAATTACCAGGGAGGTATACTGGAGAAAAGCCACCTTCCAGAGCATGCATCTATGAATATACCCCTGGTTCATCACTGGTCAGATCTTTGTATCTCTCAGTCTCTCTGTAGAACCTGAAAGGTATGTTCCAGGTCACACATAGGAACGTCTTATTCAGTAGCAATAGAAAATATCCAATACTGGCAACTACTTAAACCAATTTCCCAGTTTATGTGGATATTGAGACACCATCATAACTTATTGGCTTTAATGAGAGATTGCAAGATATAGTCATGCACCATTTAGCCCTCCTGAGACAGTATTTGCAGCTCTGAAGTTCCGGTGGGTCAAAAGGCCAAATCTAGTAATTCATGAGATTCAATGTGTACAATACTACAAGGCAGTCAGCTTTAAATCACAGTCACATGCCCCACAGTGTCTCAGCTGATAAAGGATTTGTGGTAGTTTGAAGAAAGGTCCCATATACTCATGTTTGAATTCTTAGTCTCCAGTTAGTGGAACTGTTTGGGAAGAATTAGGAGGTGTGGCCTTATTGGAAGAGGTATGGTACTTTGGTCAGTCTTTGAGGTTTCAAAAGACCCACCCACTTCCCAGTGGGCTCTGCCTCATGCTTGTGAGATGTGAGCTCTCAGCAGCTGCTCCATCTGTCTGTCACCATGCCTTCACCCTGCCATCATGGACTCTAACCCTTTGAAGGCATAAGCCAAGCTAAAAACTCTCCTTTATATGTTGTGTTGGCTATGGTGTCTTATCACAGCAATAGAAAAGGAACTAGGTTGCACATACTATAATGGCATTAGTATAGCCAATGTGTGTACATAGTAGGGCCTATCATCTGATTTTAAGTATACACATGCCAGTTTTACAACAAAATTGCCTAATGGTGCACTTTACTGGGCATGCCTATTATATCCACTGTTAAATAACACATGATTGCAATTAAAATAAAATGAAATAGTATTTTTTTTTTGTTCTTCAGAAGCCACAAGTCACATTTAAGATGCTCTGATGCTACTTTTGGAGAGCAGATGTCATGGCACTAATTTCGGGATTTTAAAATCTGGGATTAGGAGGATCATAAACTGGAGACCAGCTTGGTCTACATAGAGAATTTATGTCAAGTCTGTGCTATAGAGTGAGAAAGCTTTTCTTGGTAAGCAAACAAGCAAGCAGGCAAGCAAACAAACAAGATGGTGTATGATTATCTGCTTCTGCTCAGAAGCATTGATGAAAGCATACACACATGCAGGATAAAGCATAGGATGTTCTTACTAACATGCATGATTCGATTGGCAAGTTCTGTCAGCCTCCTTTCATGTTTTCATGGTGTCTGAACACACTCTAGAGCTGGATTCTCATCATTAGAAATTGCAACGCACCACGCCCATCTGCGCTCTATGCGTCACCATACAGTTGATGAACGGGGCAAGGGGCTAGAGATTGAAACACACAAAGACACACAGACAGACAGAGGTACAGGTCATCCTTGAAACAGGAATGCCTCCCCTTATTGTGTACCAGAGCAGCTTATATAGAGGTCCTTAACTGATAGCCACGCCCCAGCCAAACCCACCAGAAACCACTCACCTGCCATTAGGAACTCCTGAGTGTCTCATGTTCAGAGCAGCCGCAAGCATTACAAGTTGTTTATCAGAAATTCAGGATCTGGGGGGGGGGGCGGGTTCACAGCTCCCAACAAAAAAATGTGTGTACCTAAGGTTAAATTATCACCCTTAGTATATAACTTCTAGACAATTAAATCTGTTGGGCCTTGAGTTTGGATTAGTGAAAATTTAGTGGTGGCTAACTCTCTGAGAATCAAATTATGGAAGACTGAACAAAGCAGCAGCTGAAATGTCTCCATTGGCTACCAAACCTGAGGACAAGTCTGATCCTCAATGTCCAGCTGGGAGAAGGAGAAAACAGACTCCCACAGGGTGTCCTTTGACCTCCAAACATCACTGCGTCATGTGCTTGCCCCCACACAAGCAGACAAAATAAATAAGTGTAAGCAAAGGCACGACAGAAAACCCAATAACCAATTAAGTTTCTCTATAACCACAAAGTAGAAGCAAAAAGAACAAAGACATAGGGAAAACACTGTAAAAATCCTTACTATACAGCTATAGTCTCCCTTAGAAATAGTCTAAGCTTTAAGTAATGAAGGCTGGTGGAGAAAGCCATTAGTGGCCACTGCCTTGAGTTAGAGAACTTAAGAGGATGCTGATGGGAATACGCGGTGCTGTTTTTCTTTATTTGGCCACAGTGGATTCTGGTAGTGCATATGGAAGTCATTAGCGCATATTGAACATCTCCCTCCTTGTTTTAGGTGCTGATGTGCTAGCTGAGATTTATTGCTTCCCTCCATTGTTGACTGCCTCATCTGGCCAAAGGAACACTGTAAATAAAGAAGTGTGTATTTCACAAGTTGCACAACTAATTATGGCTCTTTGGTATTTTTTTTCTTCTTACATTTTTTTTAAATGGCAAATAAGCATTTCATGCATAATACGCAGGCTAACTTTATGAAATATAAGAGTTGTGGAATGGCTAAATCAAGCTAATTAGTATAGACATTACCTCACATACTTGTGGTTAGTGGTACATTTAGTTAACAAATGAAAGAAACAGGATGCATTTTTATTTCTTCTCTTATTGTTAATGAGATAACCACCTATTTTCATTAGAGAATTATTTCAGAAGGTCCTAACAAGGAAGTTCAGCAGTAATAATTTACTTACCCCCAAATTTCCTTTTTAGTAAACAGCCTAGAATCACATGAACACACAGAAAACCTCCCTGAGAGAGTTCCCATCATTGCACCCTGGACACCAAATGCTCTGACTCTAGATGTGGCAAATTTGGTTTGTGGAGTAGGAGATTTCATGCTGAAATACAAATCATAGGATTAATAGTTAGAGTCCCAGGGCTGTGCTTCTCAAGAGGGATATCTTCAGGCAATGGGAACCTGGCATCGCCAGCTTGTTAGCAAAACATTGCAAAACACAGGCGCAGACTTCTTTTTAACCACAAAGCCCTTCTTGGGTGTCAGTTTACTTAACGGCACTGAGGATTTACCAGAGAGACAGGACAGTGATGTGTCATGCTCAGTGTTTGCCTCTTGGATAAAGAGAATAGTGATACTGAAAAATTATTCAGACACATTATTGCAGGTGCCAACAGTCCGTGGAAAGGGGATGCTAAGTTCTTCCTCTCCACAGCACAATACTGAGAGATTCTTAAAGTGGTTTCATTTTCATTTCTTGAAGAGATAATAAATTTAAAATAGGCCCCCATCTTCTATTTTGATAAAACCACTTAAGGCTTGACTGGGCTAGTGACCTAGCTTACAACCATATTCAAGTGGTCATTGATGGAATTCCTTAATTCCTTCTCCTCACACAAGAGTCTATTCATAAGTAAGTCCTAGTAGGCACATAATATTGAGTAACTATTGCCCAGAGTATACAGGCCAAAAGAAAGGGTATGAGGCAGAAGTCACCAGGTTGTTAATGGCACGTCCATAAAAATTACAACATCACTTTGTATTTTCTTGATGGCATCAATTGTGTGACCAGTTGTGGTAGAACAAGGTAGGGAAACATATAGGGCATAAACCCTAAGATAATAGAGTCACAGGGGTCACACTAAAGAATTACTACCCCAGAGAAAGCAACTTCGAGATGTGGGTGGTCTAGACTATGCATCCATAGGTAGTCAAAATTAAGGAATTTGGAGTCAAGGCTGGAGACAGGGCTCAATGGGTAAGAGCACTTGTTGCTCTTGCAGATGACCCGGGTTCGATTCTCATCACCAAATCAGGCAGCCCACAACCGCTTGTAGTTCCAGTTCCAGAGAATTTGTGGCCTTCACGGGCACTTGAATGCACAATGTACAGACATAAATGCAGGCACTCACACATACACATTAAAAAAAAGAAGAAACAAATCTTAAGAAAGAGATTTGTAGTCACTGATAGGTTTCTGTACCTCGGTAGCAAGCATCTCCGCCGATGCAGCCAATAAAACAGAGCCAAATTAAGAATTAATAAATTCAGGTCTAATCTGAGCAAAGCATTCCTGGGTGGCCCCAAAGGATGGAAAGACACCCACAAGAGAAAACCACGTGACAGGTTGGAGGTGGGCGTCTCTTAATGTAGGCGTGGTCCCGTGCAGCCTAGGGAAGGGCTGCAGATGGCAGGCTTTCTTAGTGGCAAAGTCTGGAAAGGCAGCTCCTGGGACCTGCTGCTTGGCTTGCTGAGGCTGGGGTCTAGAATAAGGCCCCAGAGCTGGAGATTCCAAGTGGTCATATTTACATTTTTTGCACATTATCATTAAACATGTTTATGGACTGAAAAAAATCTCTGTGTACTTAAACTAACATATTTATCACTATTAAGTATACTTCCTCAGAAAAACAATATAAGAAATCACCATATTAATTCCTATAGGCCAAATGTGTAAGAAAACATTGAATAATATTTTTTTGAAAATATGCATAAAGAAGGTCCAGGAACTTTATTTATGGCTAGAAACCAAATATGAGTGAGTACATCCCATGTCCCTCTTTTTGGGTCTGGCTTACCTCACTCAGGATAGTGTTTTCTATTTCCATCCATTTGTATGCAAACTTCAAGAAGTCCTTGTTTTTTACTGCTGAGTAGTACTCTAATATGTATATATTCCATACTTTCTTCATCCATTCTTCCATTGAAGGGCATCTAGGTTGTTTCCAGGTTCTGGCTATTACAAACAATGCTGCTATGAACATATGTTTTTCTTTGGGTTCACCTTCTTATTTAGCTTCTCTAGGATCGCGAATTATAGGCTCAAAGTCCTTTATTGACTTATCATACAAAAGTATATGAGCATATACTTTTGTTGTATGATAAGGCCTCTCTTGGGTATATTCCCAAGAGTGGTATTGCTGGGTCCAGGGGTAGGTTGATCCCGAATTTCCTGAGAAACCGAAACACTGCTTTCCAGAGTGGTTGCACAAGTTTGCATTCTCACCAGCAATGGATGAGTGTACCCCTTTCTCCACAACCTCTCCAGCAAAGGCTATCATTGGTGTTTTTTATTTTAGCCATTCTGACAGGTGTAAGATGGTATCTTAAAGTTGTCTTGATTTGCATTTCCCTGATCGCTAAGGAAGTTGAGCATGACCTTAAGTGTCTTTTGGCCATTTGAAGTTCTTCTGTTGAGAATTCTCTGTTCAGCTCATTGCCCCATTTTATAATTAGGTTGATTAGCCTTTTACGGTCTAGTTTCTTGAGTTCTTTATATATTTTGGAGATCAGACCTTTGTCAGTTGCGGGATTGGTGAAGATATTCTCCCAGTCAGTGGGTTGCCTTTGTGTCTTAGTGACAGTGTCCTTTGCTTTACAGAAGCTTCTCAGTCTCAGGAGGTCCCATTTATTCAATGAGGCCCTTAATGTCTGTGCTGCTGGGGTTATACATAGGAAGTGGTCTCCTGTGCCCATGTGTTGTAAAGTACTTCCCTCTTTCTCTTCTATCAGGTTCAGTGTGTTCAGACTGATATTGAGGTCTTTAATCCATTTGGACTTGAGTTTTGTGCATGGTGATAGATATGGATGTACTCACTCATATTTGGTTTCTAGCCATAAATAAAGGACTTTGAGCCTATAATTCGCGATCCTAGAGAAGCTAAATAAGAAGGTGAACCCAAAGAAAAACATATAAGCATCCTCCTGAATATTAACCTTCATCAGGTGATGAAAGGAGACAGAGACAGAGACCCACATTGGAGCACCGGACTGAAATCTCAAGGTCCAAATCAGGAGCAGAAGGAGAGAGAGCATGAGCAAGGTACTCAGGACCGTGAGAGGTGCACCCACACACTGAGACAATGGGGATGTTCTTTTGGGAACTCACCAATGCCAGCTGGCCTGGGTCTGAAAAAGCATGGGATAAAACCGGACTTGCTGAACATAGTGGACAATGAGGACTACTGAGAACTCAAGAACAATGGCAATGGGTTTTTGATACTACTACACGTACTGGCTTTGGGGGAGCCTAGGCAGTTTGGATGCTCACCTTACTAGACCTGGATGGAGGTGGGTGGCCCTTGGACTTCCCACAGGTCAGGGAACCCTGATTGCTCTTTGGGCTGATGGGGGACGGGGACTTGATCTGGGGAGGGGGAGGGAAATGGGAGGCGGTGGCGGGGAAAAGGCAGAAATCTTTAATAAATAAATAAATTAGAAAAAGAAGGTCCAGGACCATTGAATGATTTGGGGTTTCTTGGTTATCAGTCATGCCTCAGTTAGAAGCTCCAAAATTTGCTTCACTTAGTGATATTTTCTTTACAGTTCTCAGAAGGCTGATAATAATGCTTCAGTAGCCTTAAAGTTGCGTGGTATGATTATATAACTCTTAGATTTCTTTCTGAAAATGTATGCAGCGTTTTCATAACAAGGAAGCACACATAGCAAGGAAGTCAGGGGATATGGTCTTGCTTCAATGTTGAACCATTCTCCTTAATTTCCAAGCTGGAAAAATGGGTAGAGATCAATTCCAAGCAATAAAAGAAACATAAAATCAATAAATGGACAAAAATCTACATGTAGGCATTGAAGACCATCCTAGGGGGGTTTGTTTTATCTGTTTACTTTTCCCTAAAGCAGAGTGTCTCAAACTGTGGGTTACAACCCCTCTGGGAGTTGAAGGACCCTTTCACAGGGGTGGCCTAAAACCATTAGAAAACAGCTGTTTACATTATAATTCATATCAGTAACAAAGTTAGAGTTATGAAGTAGCAATAAAAATAATTTTGTGCTTGGGGTTTACCACAACACGAGGAAGTGTATTATAGGGTCACAGCATTAGGAAGGTCATGAACCCCTGCTCTAGAACATGGACACTTGTTCCTCATTGCCCATGTTGCCTGGCATCAGTATAGAAAGAGGCTCAGAAATCCAAAGTCATCTTAGTGACTTTCCCATGCATGACAGGCCCAGATTAAATTGTATAACTGTTGGTTGTAGGATATCAAATAGGTTTGGGGGTCCACTCTGGGTCTCGTAGTCCTCTCCTTCTAATGTTTAAATTTTATGCAGATGGCATATCATTAGAAAGTTGTGTGAGGCCTTGCTACTTCCACTAGCTTCCCGTGCTTCCCGAGGAAACGACAATACTCAGGAAAGTGGCATTCTGGGAACATACTTAATACTCCAATGTAGTGTCCGTGTGAGTTTGAGGGAGAAAGATGAGCTTATCATCCGATGACCAAGTGAGGGAGTAAGGCAAGAAAAACTGGAAAGGGTCTGCCTGCCTCAGTGATGTGGAAATACTAGAAGGGGATTCTGTTAAGTCATTGGGTTGATTTTGAGGGTAGGGTATTTTTACAGGGTAATTTACCCAGCAATCACAAATGTGTCCGGAGAATAGTCATTCTGCTTTCTTATTGACAACAGAATTGACTTTGGTTTGAAACTGCCAGAGTTACAGGGGATGCAGAGGATGCTTTAGGATATTTACAGTAGTCCAGGGGCCCAAAGGATGAGTAGAACATGAGAGATAAAAGGAGCTGAGACTCTGCCTGGAAGTCTGTTTCTAGGCTGTATTTAGAAAGCCCAGGGAGGCTGTTGGTTGTATTGATTTATGCTCAGACTCTTAACCGATGAGCACCGGTGGGGGACAATTTTCAATTCCTTTTTAGAATACATGTCAGAAATGTCTAGTCATAGGAAGCTCATAGATAGGAAAATTCCACTCATGCCTATGAAGCGGAAACTCATAAAATGAAAAATACTTAAGTAATTAGGCTGTTTGGGTTATATTTGAGATCTATGCTTTGGATATTTTCTGTATATTCCCCAGCTTCTATAATGCATGATAGAAAATTTGTATTCCTTTTTTTTACTCACAACTGTAGAAAAGACCATGAACAATGGATGTTACCTCAGCACAGTGATGAAACAACAGCTGCCTCATCAGAGTCCCCAGCAGGCTGCCAGGAGACAGGAGCACCTTCACCTTGACGCTCAAAAGAAGGGATGCTTTCTCTGACTTGAATGTCCCGCTTACAAAATCTTTCTCTAGTGGCAAGATGCTATCACTGGTGATCTTCTCAATTGTTTTCTTCCAGCAGCTTCCAATGTGTAATTAGGCTTCAGATAACAGGCTTTAGGTTCATGTAAGACAGATGGCTCTGCTGTGGCTGTAGGAGCGTGCTGTTCTGGTCATGTCCTCTGCTGTGGTGATGTAGTCACTGAGGGGTGACCCTGGCTGGCCTATGTGTCCTTGTTTGGGAACACCCTACCACCTGTCTAGGGTGGATAATTTCCACATCTCAGGCATGAGTTTGCATCTTCAGAGTTCCCACCACACTGATACGGATTTGAAACCTGGAATCCTATTATGAATAAATCACTAGCAATAGCTTTCCTGTATTAGAAAGACACCTGCTCCCAGCCTAGCCGAGTGCATCACATCAGGGCTGAAATGAACCTCAAGAATAGACTGTTCTGCTTTGATGTGACTCAATGACAAAGCAGAGAGTATGCCATGTACCCATAGGTAACCCAGATTTTAGAGTTGAGACTAAAACCTCAACTTTCAATTTTGAGTCTTCTATTTGTTTCTCCTTTCACCTTCCCGCAAATGGAGGACATTTACGGGTTGACTCAACTCTTTTAAGGGCAGGAAATGGAGGTGCCAGGGTTTAGCGTGGCAGAGAGATGGGAATGAGGATTTCTACTGGGTTTCTAGTCTGTTTCATGCTGCAGAGAGTAGAGCCTGCCAGCTGAGAAAAGACAGACAATGACTTTGTTGAATTACCTGAGGACACTAAAGGACACTCGCAGACCAGCTTCACATCTCTCTCCATTTCCTCAAGGTCAAATTCCTTGGCTTTATTTTTTGCAATCATTCCCCATCCTCAGCTGCATTCCCATGCCTCACTTGGGTCTGGGTTCACTCCCTCGTGTCTTGTCGCTTCTTCTTGGTGGTGTTTCCCTTCAGTTCTCACATCCCTTTTCTGTGTTTCGGTTCCTTCTCTATTCTAGTGTCGACCGTGTTATGATTGAGCTAAAATCTGGAAACACCTGAACAAATTGCATGCTGTCTGAGAGCCTGACACAGACCACTCAAGGGTGCTTATTTTTCTGACTTATCTTCCCATTTGTTTGGTTTTGCTTTGTTTTTAAATCTTTCTCTTGCTGTGACAGCAGTTTGATCCTTGTATTGTGGTCTTTTAGTAAACTCATTCAGGTTTTCATTTGACTTGGAGTCTCCCCTCTGTGTTTACCCTCTCTTGTCATAGCAGGAAAAGCTATTTTTTCCGAGAGATCTTTTACCCCCTGGTTAGGAAAGAGAAAGGTGGTGGCCCATAGGTATTATTTTAAAAATTTACATTATAATATAAACAAATACAGCTTGATAGGGGTTGGTTTAAAAAAAATCTATATTCTTGATTGACTACTTCTGCTAGTAGAAAAAAAATCAATCTGAACCCTCCTAAAAAAAACCTTCTGAGATCACATATATTTTTAAGATATATAAAAATAAAAATTTTGGAGAAAAATACATGCAAAAATGCAAGTCCTTGGGAGGAAGTAAAAGCTACTCAGGGTAAAGTTGATTAAAGGAAATGCAGTGAATAGCATTTTTAAGGTTAAAACCTTCTTTAGATATAAAATTTTAGATATAAAATACTTACAGAGAGTATCGGATATTTGTTATAGCTGGGAGACTGATTTGTCAGTGTTCTATCAATCTATGGTTTTAAATGTTCATGAACATTAAGCACCATTACTATAGAGGTAAGAGCACCCTAAATGAAAGAAATGTCAAATTTGGGGTACACGCGATGAAAATACAGCATATATGCCAAGGGACATGCTTGAGTCCTTAAGAAATGTACATTTTGCTAAAAATATATTACATCTTATGCTATTTTCATTTTCACTAGCTCTGGTTTGCCGATATCTGCCATTGGAAATGGGATAAATGTTCTCTGTACATTGCCGGAGAGTGATTTCGATAGCACTTTGTGTACGCTGGCTGCCACAGAGGGAGTTTCAATTGAAGGCCAAAATAGAAATGGCACGGTTTACAAACCTGCTACATTCGTTTTCAAAAGCAGCGTAATTGCCTCTCTGAAACTGCAAAAACAAAACACATTTTTTACTATTTATTACCCAAACATGTTGGCCATCTTTATTTCTCAATTGCCACTAATATTTTAGATTTCTAACGAGTGCACAGAAAAATATTTAGGCCACTAAATTGAAGAATAAATGTTCTTGTTTGCTATGAAAACACTAAAGCTAATGGGAATAGGAGGGTATTTTTTTTAATGGCCCAGATGGGAGTTGAAAAATAAAAATGATTGTACAAAAAGAAACTCAAGAAGAGCTTGAAGGAAATGGGGGAACATGTCACTCCATGTGCCCTTTCAAACTCAGTGCTGTACCAGCTTTCAAAGCGACATTTTAATAGAGTTGATGCTTAGGTATTTCTTAAGTAGAAACATACGTCAGCTTCATCTTCTTGGTCCTCTGGGTCCTCTGTGGTCATAGTGATACCGTTCGGTGATTTCCATTGGTGATTGATATTTTCTCCTGAAATAAACATGGCAGATATGAACCCAGTAGCTACACTCCTTGATTCAGCTTTTCAGTTAATTGGACTATTTTGATAATCCTGGACCCTGGACACATTTAAAGCTTCATGGAACTTATTTTAGTTTTGTAAGTTACTTAGTAGGTGTAATAAATGTCATTCCATTCGAATCACTAACCCAATTCTTTCTGCTTTAATGAACAATTCTGTGTATTTTAGTAGCAAGGGATATTGCACTGTTTCTTTTGAGAAGGTTCTAGCTGACCCAGGTGAAATTCTACTTGGGGAAGCTTGAGCCACGTTCCCAGCTGAATTTGGTCTTTGTCTTTCTTTGTGAGTTGGATAAACCAGCTTACCTTTTAGTATCTCACTTTTCTCACTGGTGACTGCATAGATCTGAGCAAAAATTCAGCATGATGCTACTTCCAAAGCAATGGCATAGTTAATGACGCATGGCAGATGCTTCATAAACACCCCCTGAATTGTAATGGTGCACATCTGCTCAGTGACACCTCGTTTCCTATTTTATAAAAGATGGAGGTGGGGGTTCCCTGGACTTCCCACAGGACAGGGAACCCTGATTGCTTTTCGGGCTGGGGGGAGACTTAATTGGGGGAGGGGGAGGGAAATGGGAGGCGGTGGCGGGGAAGAGACAGAAATCTTTAATAAATAAATAAATTAAAAAAAAAGAACAAAAAAAATATATAAAAACAAAAATTTATCTAAAAAAAAAAAAAGATGTGAATGCTGCAATCGTCTCCCTTCATTGGTTGTAGACTCTGTGAGGGCATATTGACATGCATATTGTCATGCATTGTGGCTGCTCTCCAGTTGCTCCCAGCAGACACAAGAATGAGTAGCCTATAGAAATCCGGACAGTTTTCAATGAATGGTTATTATGTAATGAGAGTTTCTGGAAGAAAATTTTGATTTGGCTTTTGAAGCAAATTAGCTGGGCAAGTTGGGTGGATTGTATTAAGATATTTCATCCCTGAAATAGGGTCCTCTCCGTTAGCTATACATCCACAGAACAGAGAAGCCGGAAGCAACTTTCATGTGAGGCTGAAGCATAGCCAGGTGTGGCAGCATCTGGATGGAGGGCCAGGTTTGGGTGCCTGCTCATCTTAGGGCCCTGCTCTTTGCACTCTATCTGGAGTGGAAGGAAGAGGCTATTAGTAACTGATATGAAGATGCTGCATAAGGTTTGCTTACTTGGTTGTTACCATGGCAGGAGATAATTAAAAGAGTGGGTGTGGCAAGATGAAAAGATTACCAGCGACTAATGTTTAAGGATGAGATGTAATCATTATTGGGAGCTTGTCTTCTTAGTCCTAAAGCTCAGCCACAGTATGCTTCCACGGCATGGGCTAACAATTTGCAAACTTCAAATAAATAAAGGACAGAAAGGCATTCTACAAAAGAAAACCATCCCTAAAGTCACCAAACCCAGCGATTTCCGATGACTTCGGTTGATAAGCTCATCTACAACATCTTTTCACCAACAGTTAAGAAAGAAGAGCTTGTAAAACAAGCTTCTGATGGAAGCTATTTGTCAAGCCTTTCATTGGAAGTGTTTGATTTTGGGTCCTCTTGGCAGACACCCCCTCATCCCTCTAGCTCTTCTCTCTCTTGGGAGCCTGTGTGGGAGAACAGAGGTGAATAGGCCGTACTCTCCTAGTTCTAAGTGATTTCAGCAAGACTGACTGATTACTGTTTCCCTCAGTGTTCTTCTCTCCTGCAATAGGTACTTTGGGAAAAATGAAAGCATCACCAGTTATTATAAGGTTGTTTTCTATAAAAATACCTTCAGGCTATGTTTTAAATTAAATATAAGATGATTAAGAAGATAATTTTTAATTATAAATAGAGTTCTAATTAGAAGAAGAAACATTAGCTTTTCTAGCTAACATAAATATTTGAACACTGTTATCTTTGACAATGAATTTTATGGAAATTTTCTTTTGTGTGACCTACTAATGGAAGTATTGATTATGTCCATCGATAGTAGTATGCAATATACTTTTTAAAGGAAGTACACGTTACTTGCAAAATGAGGATTTTTGCAACAGCTAACAGTAGCTCACTTAAATATCCAATAGAAACAAAGATACTGTTGATAACTCATCTAGTAAGTAGGTGTGTACTTAGGAAAATTATTTGAAGACAATGAAGCGGTAAACCCCTTAGAGTGTTACATAGGCTTATAACCATCTACTAGAACATACTGTTCTATTCATGGTACATTTTGTAAATTCTAACAAGAACACTGCGATTCAAATAAATGAAGGAAAATCTATCACCTTCTGGTAAGAAATCCCTTAGAGACAGAATTTAAAATACAAATCACAGTCTCCTTACTGGAAAAAGCATGTAATTTTCCTCCTTAGGTGTGTGGATTTAGAACAGCTGCCAAGCTTTCTTAATTATGGGTCCTAAGAATCAAGATAGAAATGACAGATTTTCATTTTGATTGTACCACACTGAGTGTTTATTTAGCAAGTGTAGGTAATTATTCCAGTTCTTATTTGAAAATTTTCTCCAGAATTGGTTGCATGTTATCGGTGAAAATCTGTGATGTCAATTCTCAGCATTTCAGGGTCTCCTACCTTCCTTTATTAATGTTTTTTTGGTGTGTGATGGGATATTTTCTGAATTTAAAAAGTGATTTCTCACCTACTGGTACAGCCTTCCATATCCAGAAAGAGAGATGTATTAAATTTGTTGATGGAAAACATTTGATTTTGTATTTCAAGACAGAGATCTGAGAGCAAAATGTACCAGTCATCCACTCAGAAAATCACTTTTAAAGCTAAAATGTCTTATTCCATTCTTCAGTACTTTTAATGTGAAGCACTGCATCCGTGGTCATGGTTCGAGAAGACTATTAATTACTGCAGGTCAGGGATTGGTAATGGCTGGAGGTCATCCTCTGAGCCATGGGACTGCCTTGCTGATAGACCAAGGAATAAGGCAGGACTGCAAACTCTCGAACTTGCCACTATATACACGACAACTTTCTATGTTGACACTCTGGCCATGTAGGGACACTCGTATTTCACTTATGTTGTTTGAGCATTACAACAATAACTTAAGAGAGTAGGAAAATATATTTATGTCTATTTTAACTCATGAAGGAACTGAGTCTTGGAGATGGTGAACGCCTCAATCAAATAAAACACCAATTGTGCCTTGGCTACTGTCTGCCAAAGCACACAACTCAAGGATCAGGATTCTCGGCAGACTGGCTATGGCTTCTGCTGTAATGGGGAGAAGCAGTAACTAGAAACTAGGAGGGAAAGGGGAGCATGGTGAGGATCCCCTGAGGAGATACAGCTCACCTAGTCAATTTAGCGCTTTGTAGAAACAATGCATTTTTTAAAAAAGAAACATCTCATCCTATATGAAGTTATATTTATTTGAAATATCAGCATAGCTAGGTCTTTGTTTTTGCTTACTGAACTTGACAACCATAGCCTGTTTTTCTTTCTGATTGGACAACGTGAGTTAAAAAGTTGACAATGCCAACCACTTGTAGTATAACCTATCGATTGGAACCGTGTACCTTATAAAATACACTGTAGACCTAATCTTAATATGTTGTCATTGTAAGAAAGTCAATACAGAGGTAGTCAAGTTAAAATGAGATCCCTTTGGGTGGGTTTAAAAATAATATTGCTATCTTTATAAAAAGAGAAAATTGCAAAAAGAGTCAGGAACACACAAAAGGAAGATGTAAAGACACACAGAAAAACAAAAACACATATCTTGTGAAACACAGTGATCAATAACCCAAAGCTCTGGAAAACACCATAAGGTGGAAATCAGGGAAGAATTCTCCCCTAAGATCACTAGAGAAAGAACAGTTCACTCACAAAACCCTGATCTCAGCATTTAGTGTCTCAGCACGGAACAACAGTTTCCAATATCCAACAATCGCAAAGTCTAGGGAATTTTAACAGAAACCCTGGGACATATATAACAGAAACTACCATAAAATTAATAATTCTTAGTGATTACCACAGATACCAGAGGTCTCCTTGGAATCCTTACCACTTGGAAACCCATTTGAATGTTGTAAGGGCTTACGCTGACTGTTAAGCCTTGAGATCATGTTAAATCATCATGATTTATATAACTGCCCCACCCAGGTCTTCCCAGGGCTTCCGACTTTCTCACCTTTTATACTCAGATGTGAATATCACCTATGTTTCACATCAAAACTTAGAAACTACGCATCAACCAGGAAGAGATTGCTAATGGATCAGTCTGAGTCACGAATCTAACCAAAATCCCACCACACAATCAAACCAGAACCCAAACGTCTGTTATCTTGGGATGGTCTAGTCAGAGCCACGAGAAAAAGGAAAACAGAGCACCAGGGATCAAGGTACATCCTCCAGAAAGACGCTATTCCACCTGGCTCTTTCCAGGTCAGCCATTCTGAGTTCAAAAGAGCTGAGAAAATTGCACTGGGTGGCACCCCAGTGACCTTGTAATAGCCTGTATTACTCGGCTGATTAAAAGATCATTTCTCCTTTTCCCTTCCAGTGAGCATTAGTGGATAAGGAGCTTCCTTTGAAGTCAGCCAATGGAAAGCACAGGCAGGCAAATACACTTCCAGACCCCTGGCCTCCTTGAGACCTCACAGTCCCAGCACATCAGTCGCAAGGCATATTTTTAAAACCCACACAGGGAAATCAGTGTCTACAGACATTATGCTAGGTTGCTAAGTGTCACACAGCTGTCTGCTCCATTAGTGGCTGTAAAGCTGGTAAGATCTTCCTGAGAAGTGGCAACTCCCTGTTCATGCATTTAGCTCACCAGAACGGAGTGTGATCTTTTCGCCAAGGGCTGGGCATAGCAGGACCTTTTTCCCCTTGGCCTTGCTTTTTGGATCGTCTTTGGATCATCTGGATTCATGTCCAATGACATGTCTTCACAGACTTCCTGATCTCTCCCCACCCTGTGTCTCCCTTTCTTTTTCTGTTTTGTTCTCTGATAAATTATGCGTCTAGACCAAGATACACATCTATAGCTTTAAAGATTTTGTTCCCTTGTTTACTAATGCTGTCATTTCCTTTGGACACTAAGAAGAAAATGTGATGAACTGACTGCGTAGTAGCAGCGGAGAGACTGGGGTAGTGAATGAATTCACACTTTAGAGAATATGGAAAGATAGCTCATTGAGTACACTACAAAGGAGTCATGGGCTGGGCATTGCTTAGAGTGATGCTTGTCTGTGAACTGCTTCACTCTTCCCCCAAATGTAATCCCCCTCTTTAAAGAGATATAAGCAATTAACTGCTGTGTACATAGCAAGCATGAAGTAATGTCAAGAGTCCTTTATGACCTGCAGCGTGAAGTTACAATGCTCTGTAAGAGTTTCACACAGTGAGGAATGGGAAGAAAGGGAACATGAATGATTTGGTGCATATTTGTCTGCATCTTAAGGGAAAATCCTGTCTTTTGGCCTCTATCTGAAAAGAAGCATTTTCTGATGCTTCTTCTTGGTAAAGTGCCTTCACTAGGCCTTTTTCAAGGACAAATCTGGAGAGAAATCTGGAGACTTTTGACAATAACAATTCACATTTTGATTGCACAAATTTTAATTTTTAAATACACAGAAGCATAAAACAAAAGATTAAAGTCTCTCTAAAGCAATCAGTCTAAATCGAAGAATGAAGAAGCTACAAGATAGACATTTAACATGAAGAGTTTTCCCACTTTATTGAAATAAGTGTTGGCTCCTATCATGTTTAAAGCGGGTGGGAAGGGGTAGCCTCGAAGCTCACAGCACTATTATTTCAGGAACTTCTTGAAGAAACCCAATGAACTTCATTGAATGATTGATTTATTCATTCCCAAAACATGTTTGTTGTTGTGGTCCAGGTTTATAAAATGAACTCTAGCTTCCCTATTTGTGAAGGGTGGAAGTTATTCATCCTGCTGTCTGGCTGTTCATTGGCACCTTTGGCATTTGCCCTCCTCAGGTCTTTGAACTTGCAGAATGTGCATCTCAGATGGATACTGGCGTGACTCAGACTGACAGTTTTAGGTCTTTGTCAGGCAATCCTTGAGCAGATACTATAAGAAAAGACATCCTTTCTTAACTCAGACTATATTTTTATCTTCCTTTCATTCCCCTTCCTGCTTTCTTTATTTCATGGCACTTCTCATCACGTAAGACATTGAATAGTATATGTCCTTTTTTAAATGTTTATTTACACAGAGAAAAAAATGGTGTATTTTGTTGATTGCTGATTTCTTTTGGACCAAGCCTTTACATTATTCAGTGAAAGAATAAACACCTAAAATAGCATGAGATCATCAAGCTCTGATATTGAGAGTGAGGAAGGTGTTAGAGGTAGAGGTTCAGAGAGTGACAGCATCTCATAGTTATCTTGGAGAGCTGGGCGGTGGTGGTGCACACCTTTAATCCCAGCACCCAGGAGGCAGAGGCAGGCAGATCTCTGTGAATTCAAGGTCAGCCTGGTCTACAAGAGCTAGTTCCAGGACAGGTACTAAAGCTGCACAGAGAAACCCTGTTTCAAAAACCATCATGGAGAGTGGTTTTTTTCCTTAACATTCTGAGGATGTGTCCTGGACTCTCTTCTTTGCCAGTTTACATAGAAGGAGTACAGTACTAGCAGGTAGCTCAGGTTAGAGACAATTAGTCAGGTGACAGTTAACGATCAAATACCAAGACCTCTCAGTTATCAGTTTAAAACTAAACTGACAGATTAATAAACTGAAGGAGTCCATGCCTGTTACCCAGACTTCCACAGACAGAGTCACAGGATACCCAAAAGAAGGACATAATTATGCCACCACTGTTTTCTTTCCTAGTCATTAATTGTCTCTTACTGAAGAGGAATAAATGGTTGACATAATGCCCATCATTTTATATATTTTAAGATCATTTGTGCACCTTTTAGAGTTATTTAGAGTACCTTTTAGAAAACTGTGTAAGCTACTTAGCCAAAAAGCTTATCATAATTGTAAGTACTGTTGTAGCTATTATTTTATTATATACACTCTTGTGTAGTGCAGAATATTCTAGGAAAATCATTATAAAAACTTGAAATGACAAAAAGAAAGATTATTGGTTATATGAGTTGATGCACCTTCTCAGGTAACCTCTGTGGCTTCCATTGTCTGAGCAATTTTATAGTTTCGTAGAATGTTGAGAAGTGGAATGGTGCAAATTATTCTGTTCACAAGGACCTAAATGGAGGCAAATATTACTTATATCCTGTAAGTACTGATCAGCTGTGCATCTTTGAGAACATATTAACTTGGCATTTGAAATCGCCCATATATATGTCTGAAAAAGGCATTTCTCTTTGAATAAGTTATGACTTATTACCAATTTGAACATTAATAAAAACAACATTTTCTATTAAGTATTTCTTTCATATATGTATGTCAATTTTGATTTTTATCTTTTCAAATATGTTCTGTAAAATACCTTTGGTTCCTGTCATAAACCATGGGTTTATTGGTAAACAACAGGATGTTTAATTTTTTAATTGGTGTTCTAGGTATGTTCTTTGCTATGGTTGTTCTGATTCTTTCACTGGCTCATGTGTTTGAACACTTGGTCTTCAGTGGTGGGGATATTTGGGAAGGTTGTGGAACCCTTGGGACTGTTGTCTACCCAGCAGAAATCCAGTGCCAGGGGCAGCTTGAAGGTGATATTTGCTTGTGGCCTTAGTCCAAGATCACAACTTCCTGATCCACCAAGATATTGAAGGCAGCAGCTGCAAACTTCTCTTACCACGGAGAGGCCTCTCTTCTGGTCAGCCTCTTGGTAGAGTATGCCCTCTGAGAGTGATGGCCCAAGATAGCCTCTTTCCTTAATATGTTTCTGTTAGTTATTAGATATTTTGTACAGTCTAGTGTTGTCCTGGTACATTTATCTTTATCAGTAAATCAAGCTCCATGGATCTGATAAATTGCTTTTAACCTGTTGCTAATTAATCCATTAAAAAAGGCAAAAAAAAAAAAAACCCTCTCCAATACTTTCTCTCTCCTGGTCTTAAGTCATTGGATTACAGGCCACTAATCAAGGGATGGATTTTTCATAAGCAACACAATGACTATGTGCCCCAGATGTCTCCTAAGAGAGTTCAGTCTCAGATGCCTAGAGTCGAATATAAAGACCAGGCCATTCCAGAACCCCTTTGTTAGCTAACCAAATCAACAACTGTCTCTTTGCTGAGAGGAACCAATGATCAGTATAACATTCTTTGAAGTTTGATAATTTGATGTTCATTATGTTTTACTGTCTAAAGTTTACGTGATAATTGAAATAAGACAATTAGAATAAAGTTTATCTTATTGTGGCTGTGTTGTTAGTCTCCCGCATCACTCCTTACAGAAAGTGTTGTTAGGACTTTCCCCCACTGTTTGAGTTTTTGCATGTTTTGAGGTTTGCATGTTGCACAAGCAAAATGAAAAATGGTAGTTCATATCAAAAGAAGAAGATTTTGAAACACTTGCCATCAACTGTTTTTTACAAAGCATCACCAGGGCTGGTGTACTTCAGAAAGGTCCTTCTCTGAAAATGTAGGATTGAGGCTTCCAAATGTGTGTGCTCCTCTTAAGAGCATAATTGTGAAACTGGTAATGTGATTTTTTTGGTTAAAATAACCATTGTGTTTTAGTTCATTAGAGTTGACTTGAGACGAATTCTCCAAATAGAAAGCAGATGGGAGGCTTCAAATGGTATAAAGCTTCCAGAGACTTCCGCAGTAGTAATTAATCCTTGACTGCGTTCAGCCTGGGATATCCAACTGACACGAAGCTCCCAGTTTCTTGAAACCAAAATTTACTGCATTAATTACATACTTTATACTTTGTATACTTTGCGGTGGAAGTCTAGAAATCCCTGAGAAGGACTTCTGCAACATGGCAAAGGCTGTATAGAAACACGGAAAGAGAGCAGGAATAAGGACAAGACAGCCCCAGCATCCACTGAATTGCTTTAAAGTAATGAAGTTAGAACCTTCTGGAAGGAAAAGGAATGTGGGTCATGTCCATTCAAGTTTCCCCTTTTATAGAACACCTTTCCCAAAAGGAGCAGTTGTTTAGCAAGTTGAGGCGTTTTGAGACCGGCAGCCAGAAAACTGAGTCATGCTGTGTTGACTTAAATACACTTTATAGTCCGCAAGGTTCAACTCTCCAATCTGTCATTAGAAGAGCTTAAGAGGTGGCACTGCGGATTTTGTTATAAAATAATCCAATATATAACAATAGGAATATGCATTTACTTAATACTCCCATCACTTTGTTTCAAAGGTAGTTACTTTCTCCATTAAATAGCTGGGGTTATTGGTGCTTTAGGGGCTTAAGTAATTTGTTCACCGGTCATAACTCTTAAGAAGTAATAAAACCATGGTGACTCAACTCCAGACTCCATAGCTTGATCACTATCTTTAATATCATTGGCCTTGGAAAGGTTTAACCATCAGCTGCTGGAAACAATAAATGTAGTTCTAAAGGTTTAAAAAAAAACACTCACAGATAAATCTATGGCAAATACAAGAGAAGACTCATCATGCCTTCTCTAAGCTTTCATTCTCACTTTAAAATATATAGAAGCTACAACTTAATGGAAAATCTTCAGAACGAAACACTGGAGTCTACATGCTTCAGCAAAAAAGTGCCAGCAAGTATTTGGACTTCTTATTAGCAATAGCTAAATATAGCAATTTGATACTAACATCAACGTTCTGATCTTACACCGAAACTGAGTCATTTTCCAAGTTCTTTTCATATGTTAAGCATGTACAACATATACATTAGGGATTCACAGCATCCCAATAAAGTCGTCATTCTTATTACAATTTTATAGAAGGATTTAAGATACTCAGTTCACAGAGACCTCCCAAACTGTCTGTGGTAGACTACTGGGGTTCCTTTTAGGAATCTGAAATACTATCTATTTTACCCTAAACATGCTATCAGCCATAGCTTTCTTCGTCAAGTTCCATGTTCAATATTTATATCTCTGTGAATAACTCGGCATCAGCCAAGAATTTTCACACACCAGCTTTATTTAAAGCAACATCCCTAAAAGGAAGACAGAGCCGATTTTAGAGCTTGACAGACAGGGACAACTGGAAGTCAGTGAGCATGAGCATGTCATTTGCCTGAGGATATATGAAAGAGGGAAATGGGAAAGATGAAGAGGCGGGCTCTAACTGGGGAGGGGAGGAGTCAGTACAGGAGAAGGAAGGAGTGACAAAGAGCAGCAAGGTTGCTCAATAAAGCTTCAAGGAATCATATTATTTTATACTTGTTTAAAATTAGTTACAATATAATGCATGCAAGTGTATATGTTTATACACACATACGTATATATACGTGTGTATGTGTCTGTGTATTATGGCAGTTGGGCTGACAGTGCTCCTCAGAGAATAGACTACTTAACAAAATTCTCAGTATCAGTCATGAGAGACCTTCACGGGAATTTTTGGGGTTGTATAAGAGACTTCCAAAACGATATAGGCTACTGCTATTATCCTTAGTTAGTTCTCAGAGGTTGAAAGTTCCTGTTGCTGAAGATATATACCAAGTCCTGGTATATAGGACTTGGATAAACTAGATCTAATCTGAGAGCCTCCTTCCTATGGTCTAGTTTATAGAGTACCAGGCAGTACTATGAAAGCTGCAAAGGGAGGAGAGTACTCGGCAATTCTCTCCAACTGTGACGTCTGTAAACCACAGCAATGACAGACACTGCCGCATATCCTAAATGTTCAATAGTGACACTTGCAACTTGGCAGGAATTAACAGCTTTCAAATTGGACTTAAGGACCAATCAAATAATGCTTGGTATTAGAACACTATGCAGTACCCAGGGGTAGTAAAGTCATGGAACTAAGAAGAGACCTACCGCTGCCGCTGTACTAGACTGTAAAATTCCTAACTATATCCTAAAACTTAACGTTATACCAACAAATAAGTATAGCTCTAAACCCACAGCAAAGAAGCTTCTTTTGACAGAAAACCATGATAGGACACAAAGCAGAGACCAGTGGATCATGGGGAGCTCAGCTCCAGAGTATACATTTGCAACACAATTCCTGCATCCAGGGATCAGGTAAATTGCAGAAGAGGAGGCAGAAAGTTTGTAAGACCAGAGGACCAAGGAAGTGTGCTATGAGTCTGTGTCTCCTAGAAAAGACTGCCTAAGCAAAACCTGAATAATAACAGCTTCCTGCTCCCCACTGAATTAAGATTGGGAGAGGCAACTTTGGAGGTTGGGTTTCCAAAAGCCAGCACAAGTGCCTGGGACAGGTCCCGATCCCATTGCTAGGGGCCCCACAGCTGTCACACACAAGCAGAGGCCCTAGGTCAGTCCCCCAAAGGCTCCCTAGCTGTTGGTCTAGAGCTCTGGAGCTCCCACTAGCTCAGGTCAGCTGTCTCTGTGGGCTCCCCCGTCATGAACTTGACACCCCTGGCTCCTGCAGTCCTTTCTCCCTCTTCAACAGGACTCCTGGAGCTTGGCTCAGTGTTTTGTTGTGGATCTCTTCCTCCACAACTTCCTAATTGAAGGCTCTCTGCTGACAGTTAGGATAGTCACCAATCTGATTACAGGAGAAGGTCAGGTCAGGGACCCACTCTACTAATGCCAGGTGTCTTAACTAGGGTCATCCTTGCGGGTTCCTGGGAGTTTCTCTGGCACCAGTTTTCTCCCTAACCCCAACATGCCTGCCCCTCATCAAGATAGCTCTTAATGTGCGTTTAGCATGGGAAGATAAACAAAGCTTTTTTCCCTAATTGGAAAAGCTCAAAGGGATGGAGGAGACACTTTAAATATGTACCCCTCAATATGAAATTAAGATGGGAATTCATTGCAATGCCATTGAGCATACAGTGAAGATGTCTCAAAAATACTCCATAATCGAAAAATTGAGCCTTGGCTGATAGGCTGGAGAATTGAGTCTTGCTAATTCCTTTGTCTTCTGCTGAAGCGGGATTGGGACATTATCGATGAATTTTCATAATGTTCTTGAGGCCCAACTCGTGACCCTCTGCTAAACTTCTCCAAATAAGGTCCCCAACTAGAGCAAAGCTTAATTGTCACTTGAGTTCTAAACACAGGAACCGTGACAGTTACACAAATAGGGGCTTTCCAAACTGCTACTTCTGAAACTAGTTTTTTTGTCTATCCAGGAAATACATTTATACCGTTGTTTCTGTGTTTATTATGTATAAACACATATATTGTCTACATGTATGCACATATACAAAAGCAATTTTTGAGGACAAAACATCATTATTTAATTAACACAAATTTAGCCCCGAAACAAACTTCTATCAGTAATATCAGGTTATAAAAATTTTGAGACTTGTTCTTATATAGAAAATAGTAGCATGCTAATTTGGGTCTAGATTTTTAGGATTGATTTAAGATGACCATAAAACATTTTCTACATTTTTCAGAAAGGGAGGTGTGGAGTCTGAATTTTCCTTTCCTAAACTTAGCTAAAGATAGTGGCTTCCTGATGAACATCATGCCATGGAAGTTATGCTCAGAAATTCCTGGAGGTGAGGGATCTGCATCCTTACAGCATCTACACTGGCTCTGGGAAGCTGGTTCTCAGGACGCACTCTTTTCAGAGAGAACATCTTGGAAGTTTGCCTTCACAGTTTGAGGAAACCCGAATAGTTAGGTGGAAAGCTAGCAGGGACAATGACTGAGGCCTCCAGGTGTCAGGTGTGGCTGAGTTCCTAGGCAACAGCCAGCACCAACTTGCCAGTAAAGTCACTGAGTCATCCTGCGTATCTAGTCCAATCAAGCTTCAGATCATGGTAGCTAGAGCTGATATCAGTCTGCAATCACAAGAGAAATTCCTGTTTACATAATAGAGCTCAACAAATCAGTGGCTATAAAAATCCCGAAATATTTTCTTTTGGCATTATTGAGTTTAAATATCTGAAATTAAGGTTTCAGAAGGATCATACTGTCCTTTAGAATTATCGAGAAGAATTTTCCTTGCCTTTTCTAACTTCTAGATGCCTTTCCTTATCTTGACTTTCAATAAGTAGTATATCTACCTACTTCCATTTTCATGTGTTCTTCCTCTATCTCTTATTCTCTGTCTGTCTCTGTATCTCTTTCTTTCTCCCTTACTCCCCCTCTGTCTCTGTGTCTTCTTGTATTCTCTTTTCTTCTCATAGAGATAACAGTCATTATATTTATGACCTAATCGAAATTCAAGATGATTTTATTCTTAGCTTCTTAACTAATAATAACAGCCACAAAGACACCATTTATAGTAGAGTTATATATTGAACTTTGTGGTAGACATTATCAACTCAATATGGACTCCATGTAAAATGTACAGGCAAACTCTCAGTTTCTGAAATGATGGAGAAAGGTCATTGGCTAATAAAGAAACTGCCTTGGCCCATTTTATGGGTTAGAACATAAAAAAAATTCATTCATAAAATCAATGTGTCTGTTAATCTTTTCATCACTGTGACAAACACCAGTGAGAAATGGATGACAGAGCTTTCAGTCCATGGCTGGCTTCAGTGCTGTGGACCAAGGGAAGGCTGAACATCATGGCAAGGATCATGTGCAGAAGTCAAGCATCATATCATAGAAGGGAGGAAAAATGTATGGAGACGTAATAGCACTGGGAAACCATCAACCTTTCAGACCACATTCCTAGTGTCCTATGTCCATTACTTTCCACCTCCTGATAGTCTTCCAGCTATGAACTTACTGATGGGTTAAAATACTGAAGAAGTTAGTGTCTTTATGATCCTATTGCCTCTTGGTAGCATCACCATCTGTGGTCCAAGTGGTCAACACATAAGCGTTTTGAAGAAACACTTTGGTACCATAATCACAATTCTTCATTAAACCATAATCCATGGGCATAAGAAAATGATGGTTCTCAGCTAAATATGAGGGTTTTCATGTAGCATTAGAAATCTGTTTTTTTAACCACATTCCATTGCTTTTTTTTAACCCCACAGAACTTGAAGCTTTAAAAACTCACAGCACAACTAATACATGTAATAACTGCTTTAAAAACTGCTTGAAGTTGGGAAAAATTTACATTCTCTGTTTCAATCATAGAAATTAAATTTATGAGCTATGGAACAGAATTCATACTGATAAGCATTAACGCATATTAGCTCTGTTTGTTAATATCATTGGAAGAAACACACACACAACCCAAACCTGTATTTTCCAAAATAGTAAATCTTAATGCTATCTATTCACTTGACCTTAAACTCTAAATATAAAAGTGAATTTTATTTATATTTGCTCTCTGTAATTTATTGGGATCATCCCGAAATTATAACCTGATTGCCTTAGTCACTGTTCTATTGCCGTGAGGAGAAGCTGTGATCAAGGCAATTCTTATAAAAAGAATTTATTTGAGGCCTTACTTAAAGTTTCAGAGGCTAAGGCCATTATCGTCACAGCAGGGAGCATAGTGGTACACAGACAGGCATTCCAGCAGTGTCTGAGACTTTTACATCCTGATCAGCAGGCAGAGAGAAAACTCAAAGAGAGAAAAGCTCAAAGGCCACCCCCAGTGCCACACTCCCTCCAACAAGGCTACACCTCCTAATCTTTCTAATTCTATCAAAAGGTTCCTCTTCCTGGCAACTAAGCTTTCAAATATATGATCCTATGGGAAGGGCATTCTTATTGAAACCACTAGAGTAAGTTTTGGCCTTAAGTATAAGAACTCTTTATGAATTATGCAAAGTTATAACTAATACAGAATCAGTCACTTACATTCCACCAGTGTTAGCAGAAGAAATGCATCTTCTCTGTGTATGGTGTGATGCAGGGTGTGTGTGTGTGTGTGCACGCTCGCAAGCACACACGTGCACATACATTTCTTTCTGGTATTACAGTCAACAGCAGTTACTATCTCATCCATCTAAGGTATAATCCAATAATTCTGATCCCTAATCTAAAATACAATTCTAAAGATTATCCCAATTATTGTTTTTGACATAGCTAAGAATTTCTGATTTCTAATGGTTTGATTATGTATAATAAACAAGACTATAAAACAGCTAAGCAACTAAAAATGATGCTCAAATTTGTTATTCTGAAGGACAGCCAATAATGGGTGGAACTTTATGAAACCACGGCCCAAATGAAGAATAGGTTATGGGTGAAGTTTAGTGACACCTAAAAAATTAAACAATCATTTCCCTTTTGACCAGTTTCTTCACACTTCTTTTCTGTCTCTGAATATGTGTTTCAAACCCATGCTCTTTTATTCTATCTCATCCATGGTCTATTAACATGTCTCCAGTGTCTTTTATTCTTTGCCAGTTTTAATCTTAACCCAGAGGCGATTTATGAGCCACTCCAGATTTTTGTCCAAATGTGTACTTATTGAGAGAATATTATTAGTTTAGTAGTTACCTCAGATAAGTAGATAAAAACCACTCATTAAATTATACTACTATTTACTCCTTTATATCTGATAAATCTTATAATGGATTTTTTTTGCTACAGGCTTTTAAATTTTCTGCTCAATCATGACTTGTTCTTTTACTTTGAAGCTTTTTACAAGTTTGTGATGGAGCTGGGTGTGGGAAGAGTTTGGGTGAAAATGCAACATTTTCATGTGAGAATCTCAAAACACTGTAAAACTTCTGTTTCCAAGAAGCAGGCTTTACAGACTACACCCTCTTAGAAAACAGTAAGAATTGTTAATTTTCATTATTTATGAAAACTGCCAACTTACAGAAGTGATCATTAAGAATGCACTTCACTCTTTTTTAAAAAAAATATGTATTTTTTATAAAATATCTCTTCTCATTTTACTTATCAGTTTCCACTCCCTCCACCTTTTCCCCTATAGCATTCCCCATCCACTCCCGAGAAAGGATAAGGCTTCCCATGGAGAGTCAACAAAGTCTAATACATTGCTTTGAGGCAGGACAAAGGCCCTCTGACTATATCTACGTTGATCAAGGTATCCTTCCAAACAGAATGGGTTCCGAAAAGCCAATACAAGCAGTAGAGATAAGTCCTAGTCTCACTGTCAGGCACCATTCTCTGCCCCAACCCTACCACTGTCACCCACATTCAGAGGGCCTGGTTTGGTCCTATGTTGGTTCCCTTGCTGTCCGACCAGAGTTGGTGAGCTCCCATTAGCTCAGGTAAGTTGTTTCAGTGGGTGTCCCCATCATGGTCTTGACCTCTTTGCTTGTATTCTCACTCCTCTCACTCTTCGACTGTTCTTTGGGAGCTCAGTCCAGTGCTCTACTGTGGATCTCCGCATCTGCTTCTTCAGTTACTAAATAAAGGTTCTATGATGACATTTAACATAGTCATCATTCTGACTACAGGGCAAGGCCAGTTCAGGAATGGTCTCTACTATGGCTTAGGGTCTTAGCTGTGGTCATCCTTGTGGATTCCTGGAGAGCTCGAGGGAATGGTATGGTCAAGATGGGGGAGGACAAAGACAGAGAGCAAGAAAAGAGATATCTTGATTGAGGGAATCATTATGTGGATAGCAAGAAACCTGGCACTATAAATGCACTCTTGAAGCTTGAGAACTTATTTGGAGGTTCTAGCTGGGTAGCACAGCTGCTTATATTGTCTTCATTGAAGACTAGTACCCCTCTCTTCTGGGAAGGTCACTTTAATCCAGTGCTCAACTTCAGAAGGGACAAAAATGGATGTAGGAAGGGGATACCAACCTTGCCACCACGTCAACTAAATCAACCTTAGTGATCAGTCAGGTGACTGATGTGGCCAGATTGTCCTTACTACTACCATGATTCTGCTAAATGGAAATGCTACTAACCTAACCCCTAATGAGCGATCATCAAACCAATAGATTTATGCATCTGTCAACTCTCATCGGACATGCTGGCATTTACAGTAAATATTAATTAAAACAGAGACTCCCAACTGGTCAAAATATAGAGAACAAGAGGCTACAATGCTCAGCTGCAAATGGCAATCTGTATCACATCCCCTCCTTCCAAGGCTCAGGGGTCAGGAAGAGGGTGCAGAACAAGTGTGAAAACCAGAAGTTATGAATGAACGTATACAAAGAAACAGTGTCTTCTGGACAAGCAGGACCCCTGAACATAGAAACTCAGTGCTTTTGACAAGGAAAGTTCAAACCACACCAAATCCCATTTTGGGGAGGGAAGTTGGGCATAAAGTCTCAGCCCTAGCTGAGGTGCTTTTGGCAAGTGATGGCTTCCAGCGAGTTGACCATTCTTCAAAGAAAGGCCATACATCCAAGAATGCATGAGCAACACATATTGGACTTGGTTGGCTTAAAATTGGTTAAGAACAATATACAAAATGTAGCTGTTTTTTTGTCTGAAAGTTTTATGATCTTTTAAATGAATTCAATGAACAAGAATTAAGAACGCAAAATTGAGTGAATAGGAAAGGGAACTTTGGGGAAAGTTGTGAAAGGTAGGCTACTATTTGAAAAAAATATTATCAAAGAACTAAAAGACACTTTTAAAAATAAAATAAATTCAAAGACTATACTTGACTTTTCATGAAATTTTAAATGCTACACGCAGAGACAATCACAAATAGGACAACCCTTTCTTATGTAGCAGAAATCTTAGAGGTCTCATTTCTAGAAATGATCACATTCTGAGTTACCACGAGGCAAGTCCCAATGACTATGTATGTGCTATATCAATATTGATTAAACTAATTTTGCTGAAATTCATACGACATATGAATGATATACTGACATGGGGAAAAATTCCCCAAAGGCTCACTATTTCCTACGCAACACAAAACTAACTCAATTGTGTCCTAAAAGAGCTCTCTAGCTTCTCAGATGTTTTGTTTTCTTTTCTTAAATTTACAGCTTCATTTACAGTAAGTGACCACTTGCCTTTCCCACAACTTCATGTGTTCTTCAGGGACGTTGCCATAGGAAGTCAAACAATGACCACTCAGCAGAGGTTCATAGCAAAGAACTATTGAAGAAAACAAGTTGCAAACTCAAAACTGCCTGAAACCTAAATTTATTGTCTTCTCCAAACCCACACTGAATGTGGCCCTCCCATTAAACCCTCCATCTAACTGGAAAGGAAGCTCCAGCGAGAATAAGGGTGAATTGTTTAGTTCACAGACATAAATCACAGAGAGCTCTGGCTCCTTAGTTTGGTATAGTTTCATGTTCACAAGGTTCACAGTTTGGATATTCAACCTTTCAAATCTGCAAATGCCAGATTCTTCTATTACAGGTTATATAAAATATGATACAAATATAATATTCTTATATTCATTGTCAGTCATAATAAACTGATTATTTTTAACATCTTTATTTTATCATTTTTGATTTATAGTCTTGGGTGCTTCTCTCTTTCCCAGCAGGTGAATTTGTAGATTTATTAATAATTTTCAAGAATCTTTATTGAATACACATGTACATCTGTGATATATTTAGACATTGATTTCCTCTTTTCACCTTGTAAGACTGGTCATTTTTTTTAAAAAAAACCTAATATATATGTAAATATAGTCTTATATATATTAAAAATGTATAGCCTTCTTTCTTGAACCTCATTTTATTGCTAGAAAAATTTTTCTCATTGTTTATCAAAATATTTCTCCTTCAATGAAAAAGTCTCATATTCCATCTGAACTCTAACTCATTTATCTTCTCTACATATTCTTTGACCTCCTTTTTCTCTCAGTATGTGGTCTGACCTAAAGGGCTTGCTACTGATTTGTAGAAACTTCAAGTAAACTTAAGTTTCGAGAAAGCTTCAATTTAGTTAAGACTCCTAGATTCTATGCTCCTGTTTTTCCCTTTGTTCTCCATAATAGTATATAACACACACTTGCTTGTTTGTTTCTTTGGTGAACTATAAACTTGTTTAGGGTACTGGTCTAATTCATCCAATAGGGCACCATTGTGTCCCTAAGGACCATTCCATTCAGAATAGTCATCTCAATGGCAACTTTCAAATTATTAATTTCAAAGTAGGGACCATGCTTTCAATCTTTTCACATTCCCCCAAAACAGCTGTTAATGTATAACTTTGAAAATGATTGAAAAATATGGCCTTAAACATAAGAATATCTTAGTTGTACTAATTTGTTATCTATGGAAATATGATGAAGATGTTCAAGGTCACTAATTCTTTTAATTTTTTGAAATTAAAATACAATTACATTATTTTCATCTTTTTCCTACTTTCCACCAACCGTTTTGAACAGTACTTGGTCTCCCTCAAGAACCAAGGTCACTTCTAAGAGGGAAATTTATAAATATTATTTTCAAGTATCTCATCAGTAAACCACACTGGGAAATGATCCAATAAACCTTGAGGGGCCATGAATCACTTGAGGTCAGACAAGACCTTCCCAAGGCTGGAAGAATAAATATCAGATAATAATGTTTCCTTCATGTTGTAATATCTAGAGAACAACATGCTTTTCTGATACTTAGCAGAGCACAGACTTAGGGACAAGCAGGACAAGGACAGACTATGAGCATCACAGTAAGGACAATGTCCAACAAGCATTTCTAACATACACATGAATCCAAAAGCCCTAGCATGCATAGCAGTGTGGACAACGTCTAGCAAACAGTTCTAAAGTATACATAAATCCATAAAAACGTAGCATCCATCACTCAAAACTCTAGCTCAAAGAAGAGCTGCATCTCATGTGTGACTGGAATCCTTAATATTTTTCTTGTTCCAAGGCTACTTTTTAATTTAAGCCTTCATCTTAATACAGCATCCTAACTAAAAGATAAATCAACAGCTCTGTTTGGGGGCCTCCTCATGCAACATTTGGGCTTCTGTGGCTTTTTATTTAAAAGTTTGTCTTTATTTCTTTTATAGTCATGTTAACCAAGCACTCTGGAATATCAGCCCAGGGTTCCTGGTTTAGGACTAAATGCATTTAATGAATGACTTAAACTGCATTTAGAGAAGAAAATTGAAGGAAAATAATCTGAGTTCTTGAGATATGATACATACTCATCTTGTTTTAATTGTTTTTGAATTTGCTGAATTCCTGAGCAAGAATTCATAACACAAGAGTCACCAAAACACTTGCTGATCCTTCTTAGCTGTGTAGACATACATCTAAGATTTTGTGCTTAGTCCATCTTAAATTATTCATTGGTTTCTCCAATGACTCTGCAAAGGTTAGACACTACTTATCCATATGTTTATATTCCATTCCTAGGCTCCAACCTTCATTAAGCTTCTTTTCTAGCCTTTTGTCAATGATTGATGTGATTGTCTTCTGTCACTGTGACAAAAGGCTTGACATAAATCAACTTAGAGGAAGAAAGGGTTATTTGCTCACTCTATCAGAGCTCTTAGTCCAAAGCTGCCTGACTGCATTGCTTTTAGTCTTTTAGACTTGTGGTAAAGCAATGGCCCATTACAGAGCAAAGATGCTCACTTCATGGATTAATGGCATGAGGGGAGAGTAAGAGAGAGAGACAGAGACAGAGATACAGAGAAACAGAAAGAATGAATGAACTCAAGACAAAATCTATCCATCTTCGGCACAGTCTTAAGGAGTCACTCCTGGCGTTTCCACTATCTCGCAACAGCCCATTGAGTTATAAATTCATGGATAGGTTGATCATTAATAAAGTAAGAGTACTTATGATCCAAACCCTTCCCAAAGGGTTCTGAATGCACATTGAGAATCAACTCTTTAATGTGTGCCCTTCTTAGGCACTATTATGGTTTAGACCTTTGATATGTTCTCAAGAGGCTCATGATAGAAGACTTGGTTCCCAAATGGTTGTGCTAGCTATGAGGTGACTAGTTCAAGATGACAAAACTTAATGTATTAATCTATGACTTTTTATAGATGAATTGCTATTTGGAGGTTATTGCTGTTGCATCCTTGGATCCATGTCCTCTTGCCCTCTCATCTTCATGCTCCCATGAGGTAAACAGTTTTATCATGTGCTCCCTGCTCGGAGCAGGTCCAGCAGTGCTGAAGCTAAGCAAACCTGAACTGAAACTCCTGAAACCCTAAGCCAAAATAAAGCTTTTTGCCTTTAATCTTATTTGCGTAGGAATTATGTCACAACAGCTGAAAAATGACCACCATAGGGACATTTCAGGTACAAACCACAACAACCAACATACTTTTCATGACAATCACTCTGCTTGACTATCAGATATAAACAATATTGACCATCTACTACTTGTTAGACATTTTTGTTATTGGAACTGAAGAAATAACATTAGGTGAACTGGATATAAACTGCTTAATTGAAATCTTTGCTCTGCTTAAGATACTCTGTGAATTGCTATCTAATTGAACACTTAAACCTATGAAATAGGTAATATTACTCTCTTAATTTGAGTTTCTTATATATGAAAATATAGTGATTAAATGTAAGTCTTCATCTTTTATAATCAATAACTCCCTTTCAAATTATTTGAGGGTTGTAACATAAGTATGAGATCAACCAAAACATCTTAGTCCATGAGAATTATCATGGAATATGACCAGTTAGCCTGTTTTTCTAGAAATATATTCTCTTCTTCCTTTTTTCCTTCTTTTTCCATTTTGCACCTTAGCTAACTTTTTTCCAGAAGAGATACAGGATTTGGAAATAGAAAGCACAATTTGTGAGCTGAATATCCTGAATGGAAATTGTAGACTGTTATCTTTTAGCTACTTATCTTCCCACCCTGATATCCCTGTATGTTCGTTTCATCTTTACTTATAAAATGATAACTGGTCCTACCAGCATAAGAGCTGGTTAAACCCACAATACTATTTTTAGCCAAACTTCATTAAAGTCTCAGCACTATATCAAAATGTATTAATCATAACATATGAACAATAGTGCAAATGCCCTTTTCACTCATTTTAATCAAACACATTTACACATATCTGAAATTGTCTCTGCAACCAGAATAATATCTTGTGGTGACTTAGTCATCAAATTACTTGGCTGAACAGCTCTGCTTTAAACACATTTTAATTCTTTCTTTCTTATGACTACTTACAGTATGTTTTCCCCCTTTCTTCTGCCTACTTTCCTTTTCCTTCTCTCTATTACCTGTGGCACAAAGAGCTTCCTCTTCTGTATATCTTCCTACAGTTTTCAGAGTCTCAAGAGTTTCACTTTTGGTTGCATTAAATCAATAGAATATTTTAAAATAATTAACATTTACTTAAATGATTCTTTAGAATCACCCAAGAAGTCTGGTGCTTTGAAAATTTAGATAAAGAATTAGGATCTAGACCAAAATTCAATTTCTGTCCTCGTTGGGTCTTTGAGCACTGGAAAGAGAATAGTGTTGCATATGAAACAATGTTTTTGGATATATTGGCTTCTAGTAAATTAATTCCATTTATTTACTTTGTAATATAGTTACAAAAATGAAACATTCTCTGTGTGTGTGTGTATGTCAATATGATAAGAAGACAGTGTCTTGTTTAGGGGGTGTATAGTGATTAACTTTTCCTATAAATTTGTCGGTTTATATTTAAAGATTAAATGATAGGTGAAGATTTTTTTGAACACAATTTCTGTCTTTTGTTATGTCACAATAATGCAAGAAATACTCTCTGGAAGAAAGACAGCATATTCAACAAATAGTTATGAGAAATCTGGATCATCATATACAAAAGAAGGATATAAACTGGAAAAGAATAGAATAATATAACAATATAATATAATATAAAATATATAATATAAATACATAAATATTTGTCTGTTACATCCTTAAGGATTTCATGACTGTCTTGATTAATTGACATCTATTCTTCCAAAATATAATGCTTATGTTTTATCAGAAATATCACCAAAAAATGTAGCACATGAAGAAATTTGAGTGTATTAGCTTTCTTGTTACTGAATATATAAATCTTTCTGAAATATGATATATAAAATTTATAAATTTATCACATTTTTCAAAGGTTTAGGATTTATTTTTTATTACTAAATATACAGGAAGAAAAAGACTGCTTTTGTTCCCAAACAAGCAGATTTTATTTATTAATTTATTTTTGCTGCTATATTTTATCACTTTGTTTTATTTCAGGCAAAAGTTAGACTATTTGTCATATAATAGAAACAGGAGATTTAAGTGAGAACATTATCATGGTAGGTTATATCAAAGTCCAATGTCTTAGGGTTTCTATTGCTGTGAAGAGACACCTTGACTACAACAACTCTTATAAAGAAAAAACATTTAATTGGGTCTGGCTTATAGTTCAGAGGTTTAGTCCATTGTCATCGTGGTAGGAAGTATGGTGACACTCAGGCAGATGTGGTGGTGGAGAGGTAATTGAGAGTTCTTCATCTGGCTTCATCTGGATTATCAGGCAGAAGAGAGAGAGAAAGAGGAGTATGTATACACACACACACACACACACACACACACACACACACACACACACATATATATATATATATATATATATATATATATATATATATATATATAGAGAGAGAGAGAGAGAGAGAGAGAGAGAGACTGCGTGCCAGGTTTAAGCTTCTGAAACCCCAAACTCTGCTCCCAGGGACACACTTCCTCTAGTAAGCCCACATCTACTCAACAAGGCCACATCTCCTAATAGTACCACTCCCGAGGAGCCTATTGGGGATGTTTTCATTCACACCACTATAGTTCAGAAGCAGAACTTTTACACACCCATGTTGCCTCCTGAAACATATTTGACACCACCAAGCTGTGTTGAATTAGTTGAGTCTCCATTTCTACATTTGTCAATCTTTGTTGTTCTTGTCTCCTTGATGTTCTGTGTCTATTCCTTTTGGTCAGTACTGGGAAGTACATGGCAAGTGATTCTGTCAATGGAGCTATATCATACCCATCAAATAAAATTTTATTATTTTGAGATACGGCCTCATTAAGTTGTCCAGTGGTTTTTAACTCCCTATGTAGGCCTGGCTATCGTTTAATATAACTCAGTCTCCTGAATACTTAAATAACTAGCATTATGGGTATGGGCCACTATGCCTGGCTCTCTTTTCATTTCTGAAAGATACATGAATATTTTTAAACATTACTTTTGATCACAGGAAGATTGGTATAATGAACATTTCCTCAGTTTTTGATGGAGGCTTCTGTACTTGGCACCAGGTTGGATTGTTTTTCAATGAGGAACTTTGAAACCCATATTAATCTCTAATTTTTTAAAAAATATTACTGAGATTGAAGCTTTGACCATTTACCATTCTCTTGAAGTTGATATATGTTTTAGTATTGATCTCATCAGATAGATCAATGATTAAGAACCAAATGTCAGATTGTTCAAAAGGAATTTTGAATTAGTTATGATTATGGTCATATGTGCTAAAGACGAACTAGAGCTGTTCCATGCAAACAGGTTAAATGTACCACAACTGATTGTTTTATTTAAAAAAAATCATAGAAATAAAATATTTGTCCACTAGGAAGCACTCAAGTGCTGACTCCATATGCTTTACAATAGTCAAGTCCTTGGTCATGTTTAGAAATTTTATTCATTTACAGTCACACATGCATGAGTTTGATTTCTTATAGTCTGGCATGTGATAATCTGATGGCGGCTCAGTGCATTATGCATGACACACATCAGTTTAATAAGAAAAATTAATTATCCTGCCTAATTCATGATCCTTTGTTGATTTCCTAGCCTAAGGCCAACATGTCATATGAGTCTGTGCTTGGACTTGTGTGACTATGTGACTTCCTATTCCAAAAGAGCTCCTAAGTTGCTTGAAGCCAAAGTTTCATTTTTTTATCTGTATTCAGATAAGTGGTTCTTTGCTGGGTCACACTGACCAGACTACTTTAAGAAGGAACATCAACAACAACAACAACAAATGGCCACTGATACGAACAACCAAGCAGCATTTGGCAACTACAGCATTCATTTCCACAGTGGTTCCAAACACGGGAACAAACTTGATTTGGACTAATATTCCAGGAGCTGTGTGTACAGACCTAACAGCACAGGTTATTAGGTCAAACACTGGCATTTAAAGCCTATTTCCACTTGTTAATAGTTGGTTGAACTCAAGCAGGTTATTTACCTGATCTCAACTTAGCTTTCTGTTTAAAACCACGTCATTGTTCTTATCTTGCACAGTTTTAAGGGTTAATGAGTAGTGCCAATGATTTCCTGAGTTTAGCAGAGTATCTGACACATAGCAGGTGATTATTACTTCAACAGTCACATTAGCTCTAAAGTACTGTGCACCAATGGACCTTAGGAGGCAATGGAAACCCAGCTATGCTGTTGTGTGGCCAATCAGGCGTCTACCCTTACACCCACCACATCCTT
The DNA here is from genome assembly GCF_037038515.1 of Microtus pennsylvanicus. NCBI lineage: Eukaryota > Metazoa > Chordata > Mammalia > Rodentia > Cricetidae > Microtus > Microtus pennsylvanicus. Next base: position 27,179,104 of record NC_134584.1, read on the forward strand.
GTCTCTGGTCCTATTATAGGAATTGCTCTTTGAAAGAATTCCCTTTGCCCATGAAGTTTGTCACACTTCACTTTCTACCTTGATTCATATTCCATTAAATCAAGTGGGGAGTGCCCGATCTTAAAATCATATATCGCAGGTTAATTGTGTTGTAAGAACACCCAAACACTAATGGTTCACTTACCTTATTCAACCTGCCCACTGATGACCTATAATGTTATGAAGATTTTTCCCCTGAAAGCATGAATACAGTTTACTTTAGCATCATTAAGAAATTAGTCCCAGGGCTGGTAATGTAGCTCAACAGTAGAGTATTTGCCTAGAGTGTTTGAGACTTCAGTTCCATGCCCACATGGCAAAACCTACTAAATACCAATATCACATAGTTTTGTGTTACTGTGTGATATTACCTGTAATTAATGTGAACTAACATTAATTTAGCCCTAAATGTCCTCCATATAATTGCTTTTTTTCTGAATCCAGGTGTATTTTCAATTACAACAAAGGTATTAAAGATTCTAAGATATTTTGGATGTACTCGCATACTCTCTGACAAGTCCATTAGTTTCTTTTAAGATTAAATGCAATTATTATATAATCATCGTTGTAATCCAATGTAAAAAAGATATTGTAATTAGTCCTTTTGTAGAATAAGGATTTTCCAGACTCACTCTCTCAAGTTGCTTGAGAACAGTTTTAGACTAATCCAAGGTTACCACAACTTATTTGACTAGTGTAATTATTTGTACACTCTAGTTTAATACACACATGTACACTTGTGTGCACTGAACACGAATAGGCATGCTTCAATAATAATATCTGTATGTGACCTACTTCCTTGGGAAAATTCTTTCCTACCTTTTTATCATCAGAACTGACTCCATTTCAAAATGTTTAGAATGAAACTACATCTCAATTCAAATTTTCACAGTTTAGTATTTTTTTTTCAGCTAGAATCTGTTTTTCAGTTCTCAGTGTGGTAGGTAGAAATATGATACCAGAAACACTCTAAGTTTGTTAATAAGGGTTTTCTTGGCAGACATTTATGCAATCTTTTAGTCAACCACTATAACCCATTGAGGCTCCATTAGAATGCTGTACCTCAGTGTCTTACATTGTCCGTTAGCGTTTAAATACCCCAGTAATATCTAGGCTTCAAATCCACATTCCCACCACTTCATCTCCTAACAGAGTTTTAATAACAATGTTGACAGTTGTTAAACCAATAGCAAACTACCCAACTCTCTTCAAAAACTCCCTAGGAGTAGCTAAGGAGTTAAATCAGGAACCTTTGTCTTTTTCTGAGGCAGTCAGGTACAGGATGTTTTAAAGGATGAGACTGAAGCACGAGTAGACAAAATCCTGACATTTGAAAAACAAACAGATTTGCTTGGTAAAATGACATCTGCTATTATTCTTTCTAGACATTATTTTCTCCCCAAGTTGAAAATGTGAGAAAGTGCAAAAACTTGGGTCACACAGTAAGTGGATCCTGGCCTCAGAGAGAAAGGGAGACGGTGTCATCTGCAGTAGCACAACACATTTGTGTTTTCCAGTCTAGATGTTGATTTCAAACACCTTCTGTTGGTGCTGTCATGGGGAAGTGTGGTATTGTAGCATTCAATATAGAATTTTAGACAAGCAGTCTCTAAATCTGAAAATGTGGTGGGGGTAGGGAAAAACATTATACACTGTGGATTGAAAAAAATAGTTTATGAACTAGCTACATGGAAAATATCTATTGCCAAAGACCATGACTAACAAGTTAAACCAGAGAAGCAAGTCTTGGTCTAGAGGTTAAGTATAAAATCCTTGGCTCAGTTGCATGAGCATCAAGATGCTACTGAGCTTGAGGGAATAGGGCAGGGCCACAAGAATGATACCACGCTGAGAAATTCCCATGTCTCTGAGTCAACTGGCTGTGACCTGGTCTTCCAGCCTGTGGAACGCTGCCCCCAAAGAGCACAGAAACCAAGCAGAGGAAACAGGGAGCCGCTGCTGGAAAGGCTTCAATTGTTTGTTCTTGAGACAAGGAGGAGCATGGGAGAAATAGTCAGGTTTTAGAGAAATGACAGCAGATGCCCAGTTCCTAGATCCTCCAGCAAGCCTTCAATTATTCAGTGGTCACCTAGGAATCCGACTTTGTTCAAAGTCCAGCACGGAAGTTTTTAGGATTCAGAGTTATAGAGCACTCTTTCTCTTAACTCCATTGGCTTGTGTTGGTTCTAATTATTTTCTTCATCTTTCATGTTTGATCTTGTGTGTGTGTGTGTGTGTGTGTGTGTGTGTGTACTACTTTTGATGGGGAGTACACTGATTGTTCAGCTAATTGGATTCACAATATGGTTATTACCACTCCTTAGAATGTGTACCCCACTAGCCTTTGAGGGGTTGCCTGCGTAACATGTCACACACTGAGTGGAGCTGGAGGGAGGACTCTCTGAGCACCTCTGTTTCTTCAAATTGGATGCTCGATTCCAATACCATTTGACTTGGGTGTCCTTGAATCCAAAAGACCTGATTGCCTTGAGGGTCTCTTGAACTAAAGCTTTATGAAGACAATAAAATGATCTGGAGCCAAACCCTGGAACCAAACTAGTGCTTCAGGTTATGGAAAACAGAAGTACGGGATGTAAGAGGATACAAGAGGCAGTCGAGTCTATGAGGGAGAATCAAGAAAAATTTTGTTTGAAAGCTGCTAAAACAGCACCCAATGTGTTGTATGCCAATCAAAATATATTCTTCCTCTATTCAAAAAACCCAGTGCTCAACTTGATAATCAACAGAAACTACAAGTACAAATGCTCACCAGAGAGGACCCGATCTCGGTTCCCAGTTCTCCCCATCTATGTAAGTGGTCTAATACATTATTTTCTGTTAACAAGTTGTCTAAAGTCTCTACTCTTCAATATCCCACGCTGTCTGTGGTGCCATGAGCCTATACTGCTAGTTTCAGACCATCTTCTGGTTTTGTTGCTAAACATTGCTTCAAGTCTCTACTTTATCGACTGAGTATATAGACTTGTCCTTCTGTGAGATGTCCTGAACAAATCTGACATTTATTGTGCCTGCACTCCTACAGATTCTATGCCCTGTCCCTTCTCATCTGTATCAGGTAGCTTATGAAAGAATGTACTTAATTGGGAGGGGGCGTGCTGGGTATTTTTATGTCTGCTTTACACAAGCTAAAGTCATCAGAGAGGAGGGAGCCTCGATTGAGAAAAGGAGGTCATGTATGATGGGCCAGTAAGAAAAATTTTCATTCTGAGATTGTGCAGATGAATTTTACTAGGGAGTCGTGGGAGAAAGAATGTGGCACACACCACAGAATAATTTCAGCCAAAAGAATTTCTTCTGTGTCAGCAGTTGAGGGCTGTTGGGGAAGCTTGATTGTTATTTATTACTTCCGTTTCACCTCACACGTAGGCTGACTAGAGTCCAGTGGACAGGAACGATGTCAAGCAAAATGTGCAGGTGCTGGTAGTTGGCAACTAGCTGGTTTTCTTCCTGGAGAGGGTAAGTGCCAAGTCAAATAGCAGTGTCTGCCAGTCCCCAAGATGGGAGCACACCCATGATCTGTTTTTTTTTCCTTCAGAATGGCTTAAATCTCCCACTCTTCTTAAAGAATTTTTTATCACCATTTCTGAGTTTGACTTTAATTCCAGTTGTATACTAACATTCTCAAAATTGGTACTCTTGACTCTATAAGCTAAGATCTCAAAATGAATACTTGCTCATCTGCTTGCTAAAGAAAAATCTCTTCCCTAGTTTACCTTGATCCTGGTGTCATTGCTTTCTTAAGGAGCTATAAGTCATGACTAATTCTTTAATGCCTACCTTTCAAAACCACCATCTCCAGGTAATCTCTTTTTCTGGTCTTGATAGTTCTAGCATTGGTTTATTTCCATTTGTACCATACAAATGAAGGTTATTTTCAATGCTGCTAGCATCAATTTTTATACTTAACAGCCTCAAATTAATGTCTTGGCTACTCTTCTTCTTGTGATAAAATGCTTGACAAAAGTCGCTTAAGGAGGCGAGGGCTAATTTGCTCACAGATTGAGGTAGAAAAGGCACACTGGTACAGGCTCATGCAGCTCGCCATCTTCAGTATATGGAGAGGACAAGGATGAATGCAGGTGCTCAGTCAGGTTCGCCAACCCCCTCTTTTTGACCCAAGACAAGGGAATGTACTGTCACACTTCGAGTGTGTCTTTCTACCTCAATTGACCTAATCCAGATAATTCTTCCCAGGCACCCCCAGAGGTCAATCTAATCTAGAGAGTTCCTTTCAGGTGTGATTCTATAATCTGTAGAGCTGACAATAAATATTGATTATTGCAGTTAAGAACCATAGATCCTCCGTCTCTTACCACCCTTGCTTACAATATAATTTATTCTCTGCAGCTTGATGTGAGGACTCTTTCTGAAACACATCATCTCATCTCAGAAACCTCGCAATCCCCTGATAGTCGCTTGACTCAAGATCCTCCTCACATTTTTCACTTTACCACCCCCCAGCCTTTTTTTAAAGCCAAATTCGTTCACTTACCATGGGAAGAAGGCGCATCTACTCTGTAATGTTCCCAGCTGGCATGGTATCCTCCCCAAACTCAATCCTCTTCAAACTTTCAGGGCTCAAGCATCTTTCCTGGAGTTTATCACTCTCCTTCACAACTACACTGAGCACTCTTAACAGAACTGTTCTTTTTCCTCTGCCAACCACCCGATATTTTATCATTCTTTGAGACATGACACTATTTTAATATGTCTTTTTTTTAGTATTTGTAACAGCTGCCACCTCACACTTCATGTCAAGATATTTTAACATTTCATCTTTTTCATTCCATAACAATAAGACATAATTATTATTTATTCTCTGATGAAAAAAAAATGGAAGGAAAAACCTTAGAAAGTACTATGAGCTCACCCCAGGAGCAAAGCAATGCTTTTTCAGACTAGAATTTGAAACCAGGTCTTCAAGACTTCTACTATCTACCCTATCTTTCCAAGAAAATCCTGAGTTTATTAAGAATGAGGATAAGCTTCGTTGCTTTTTATAGGTTATGACCTCTTTGTAGTAGAGTCCAATTAATTTATTTGTTTAGGTTTCAAATGAGTTTTCTTAAATTACTTTGAAAAAACATTTCAAAGGATATGTCTGACGTTTCTTTTGTGTACTAAATTACTTAGTTAGACAGTTTGTTTATTTAATTGAGATATGATTTTATTATGTTGCCCATGCTGGTCTTGAACTTTTGACCCTTTTGCTTCAACTTCCTTGAGTGCTGGAATTAAACCATGTACCACTGTGGCTGGCTTCTCAATAATTTAAGAAGAAAAAAAAACAAATAAAACAAAACAAACAAAAAACCAACATCATAACTGAAATTGTAAATGCCTTTGGTGAATCCAGAAATCACATACAGTGTATGATGGTTCATCAGAATATTTGACTATTATAAAAATTATTTGGTGAATGAATGATGCCATGTGGGTTTTGACTTATGTTAACATGTTGAGAATCTGGATCATGTTATAAGGATGTGATATAATCTTAAATCCTTATAGAGCAAACATTAAGGCCACAGAAAGAAGGATTTCCTCTATTTTTCTATGTAACTGGATTTGTACTGAATTTTGTTACTGTTACCTCAGCAGGGGGCATCCACAGTTACTTCTTTTATGCAATCTTTTTCATGAGCAGTTCAACTTTCCTTCATCTGGGGCGAGATGATATAATATTCATTTCTGTCGTTTTCATGATGGGTGTGTATAGTTATCTCTTAGGCCTTTTCCCCGTCCCAAAATGGTGATATTTGAATAATGAATAACAGAGTGGTCAATGGAAATTTATGCCTCGATGTAAGATGTCTCTGATGTTTCTAGCAACACACCCACACAAGCACACACACACACACACACACACACATACAAGCACACACACATACAAGCACACATGCATGCACAAAATAAAAGAGACTAGATGTTTCATGTTTGCTGAATAAAACATTTCATAGCTTCAGAATGTATTTGGGACCTGAAGCAGATAAAACATTATTATTCAGTGTAAACTAAGTTATTACCACCTTGTGATTCACTAATCAATTAATTACTGATTGAATGAAGCTGACTCCTAAATGCTTCTCCTTTCACATGGTTCTCATTTCTGGGCACAGCACTAGCTGTAATGAGACACATCCATGCTTTCAATTCAATTGTGAAGACTAAGTCTCTTGGATTAATTGCCTATTCAAGTACTGGGCGGTAAGGCAGAAACTTCATAATTTTGTCCAGAAGCAAACAAGCCCATGCGTTTCATTCCATTGCCGTAAAACTATTCCCTGTGAAAATAATGGCACTAGGCTGGCACAAAACAATAACTTTCATGCTGTGCCTTGTCCTGGCTATCTCCATTTTACACGTAGCATCTGGCTCCAGAAACTACCTGCCTAACAGCACTCATGAGGTCAAGATGGATGAACAACTCATTCTGAAAGGGACAAGTACCACACTGTGAAAGCCTCAAAGTAGAATGGGAGCATAAGAGTACACTGTCACATGAAAATCCTACCAGAAGAACATAGCTGAGCCTGAGAATACCGAACCTAGGAGAAACACCCTCACTTGAACCCATCTCATAAAGAGGAAGACACTTAATACCACTAAGACAATGGCCTCCACTGACCTGTCACGTGACCCCTCATTGTAAGCTATCTAAGAATACGTGGACAAAGAACTGTCTATCTCAGGGCATTTGCTCAGCTCATCTTCTAAAGCAGACATAGCCTACTATAAATACCACCATTCATCAGTCCTATTTACTTATTTCGCTCAGGTCATGCACTTTGACTCTATGGTTGTGTGGACCTGCATCTTGTTTTCATGGGCACCATGGTCTTGCATGGTCTGCTCAACTCTCTGACCTGCATATCCTATAGGCTGGCTCTGAGTCTCTAGTATTTCTCCTACTGGGGTCATTAATATCTAAGCACTATTCTTTGTATCTCTAACAGCTCTCTGCCAGTACCTACCTTTCTGCTTTTTCTGAACCACTTTAGCCTTAATATGGCCTCTTCAGTCCTTCTGCCAATCTCTCTTTCTATGCACAGACACACACACACACACACACACACACACACACACACACTTCACATGCACTCATAGATAGTTACTGTATGGTATATGATGTGTGGTATGAGCGTTACTAATTAAGAATGGAATAAAACATACGGTGTTTGTCAATACTAACCATCAAGAGATATTGAGACTATTGGCAAATTGTAGCCAATGAAATCTATAGAGCTTATGAGCTTATTGATATTCAGTAAATTATGGGTCTGTGGAAATTCACAAGCATCTATGATACTGATAATCTCAAGATTCTGTCATGTGTTTCTTTTCTATGGGAATGGATGCATAGACAATAATGATTATATATAATTGACTTCCACTATTTGGATATTAGGAATATTTTTTAGTAATTTTTATGAATGGAATTTGATTTACTTAACTATTGAGTCTTACCCAGTCACTGGAGATCAAAAACATCCAAGATCAAGTTGCCTAATCAGATTTAGAAGGAAGGTCAATGCACACAGAGAGGCCAGCTGGTCCACAGCAACAGTGCCTATGGGATTAACTCACTTTAAGATAACAATTAGTCTCTGATGCTCCTGCAGTGCTGTCTGAATTCTTTATAATAAAACTGTGGCACTTGACCTTTTATCCAAATGATGTTTCTCAAGTTAGATCTGGCCTTCGATTATTTATTCCAGGAGCAGTGTGTTTGTCCAGAATTAACAGCCCCCCAGCAAAGTGACGTTGTAAGTGCTGCCACTGACGGCCTCCAAGTGTTTCTTTTGTTTTACCACAAATGGTCTAAGATTAGAAAGACCTTTGAAAATCACAGCGTCAACAACTTTATACACCTAAATTTCACATCTTTTTAACTAAACTCTAATTTTTGTTTCTTCTATTCATTTTTTTTTCATTTTCAGACTTAAAATTTTTCAACTATAGACTACCACAAAATAACTTTATTTCATTATTATCATTTAAGAATCGTAATTATTTTGTTACTTGATTAAAGTATCCATTTTTAGGTAAACGTTTTTGTGCTGAGACAATTAATCAAAATTGATTTGTCACAGGTAATCTTTTATAACAGCGTTTCTCAACTTGTAGGTCATGACTCCTTTGGCAATCTCCAAAATGTTCATGTTATGATTCATAATAGTAGCAAAGTTAGTTATGAAATTGCAACAAAAAATAATTATGTGGTTAGGGGAATTATGAGGAACTGTATTAAAGGGTCACATCATTAGGAAGTTTGAGAATCACCGACTTACAATAAAATCATTAATTTTATCATGAAAAAGAAAAAATGAGGAAAATAAAAAATGAATAATCAAGAAGGCACTTTGTCTCCATTTCCAGTGACATAAAGATATTGTAGCATAGAAGTTTGGACCATGTATCAAGAAGTTTTGCTCCCCAAAAGCATGCTGAACTGAGAAGAGCTTGAGAATTTTATAGCTTGCTTGTGTCATAAGATATCCAAGATCTCAAACCAGTTCAGTTTGCCCCAGCTGGTGCGTTAGAGATTTTTGAAAGTACATCATAATTAACTTGTTCTTTTAGATTTTATGGCTTCATACACATTTCTAAAACTGTTACCTGTGGGAAAAAACCTAAATTCTGAGCTGGGTCTGGTACACATGCCTCTGATTCCAGCATGTGGGAGACTGAGGTCAGGGAGTTTGTGAGTTTAGAGCCAGTATGGACTCCATTGTGTGAATATGCCAATCAATTAATCAACCAACCAATCAATTAAAATCTAAAGAAAAATCAATGTATTTAACAATACTTGCCATGGCAAGGAAAGTGGTTATGATGAAATACCAGCTTTTCTGTTTCTTGAATATGGTCTCTAGGAGAATTTATGCCCACATTCCAATTAAGCCTCACAGTCTCCCATGAAGTAAAAATTCCAGGAAAAATGATCAATGTATTCTGGAGCTACACTGACTGGCTCTAAAGCATAGCTGGAGGCAGAGTGGTACACAAAAAATGGGGTTTAGAGCTGGAAGCTTCATTCAGGTCCCACTCTTACCTCCTACTGGTTACACAGCTTTGAAAATTTTACTAATACTTTTTGATGCTCATTTATTCAACAGAAAGATTTGAATAATAATGAGCTTTTCTAGATTTTTAAGAAATATATTAATGATGACAGACACACCATTCAATAGGGTAAAAGGTGTATAATTGGTTGAATTGTATGAAATTCTAAGAAGGGGTGAATCGTCATATTAATGTATTTGGAGGCACTGGAAGCCAAAACACATGGGGCGTAATACCAACTGACAATGTGCCTATAAGAAGACTGGAACATCCACCTGCTGAGTAAAAGAAAGACTCCTGAGAGAACTTAGCCTAAAGAAGGCTACTTACACATCAAAAAGAGGCTTTAGGCTGGGTGGTGGTGGCGCACGCCTTTAATCCCAGCACTCGGGAGGCAGAAGCAGGCGGATCTCTGTGAGTTCAAGGCCAGCCTGGTCTACAAGAGCTAGTTCCAGGACAGGCTCCAAAACCACAGAGAAACCCTGACTCGAAAAACCAAATAAAAAAAAAAAAGAGGCTTTAGAGTAGTGGTTCTCAAACTTCCTAAAGCTGCAACCTTTTAATCCCTCATGCTGTGGTGACCCCCAACCATCAAATTATTTTTGTCGCTGCTTCATAGCTATAATTTCGATACTGTTATGAATCATAATGTAAATGCCTGATGTGAAGACTATCTGATATGCAACCCCTGTGAAGGGGTTGTTTGACTCCCGCCCCCAAAAGGAGTTGAGAACCACAGGGTGAGAACCACTGCCTTTGAGGAAAACAAATCAGGCAGACACCAAGAACTTTTAGATTGCCGAACTCAGAGAAAATAAATTTCTGTTGTGTAAGCAATCTAGTCTGTGGCATGTTGTTGAGGCAGCCTTAGAAAACTAATATGGATTCATAACAGATCCTTGGTTCACAGAAGTTGTTACAGGTTTTTGCTCTGGAACATCTGGATATAAGGGCATAAGGTGGATAGATTAGGCTGGGCTCATGATGGACAGTAAGTAACCACTGAATGAATTAAGGAACACAGGAGAGAAAGAATTCTTAAATCTTCCCCAGCCAGCATACAGAAGAATTAGAAATTCCCAGCTCTTTCTTTCAGGTTTAAGTACTGAAGGGTCCTTTGAAAATGAATATTGAGCCATTATCTTCCATTAATGTCTCCAGACAAATAGTTTAGAAAATTGTCGCTAGCCTTATACACGGGATCTTGAGACTAGATTACTCAGAGGAAGTACATTTCAAATGATGGGGCTGGGGGGAGCTTAGGACACAGGGCACTAGGGGAGAAGAGACTGTGCTGTGGTGCTGATGATGGGATGGGGGATGAGCTGACATGCTCACCAAGTCTGAGGCGAGCACTCAGGCAGAATGGAGGTATTGTGATGTGCTGAGGCAAAATTTCTCTAATCACAGATTTTCTTCCATTCTACATAGATTTGTTCCTTTCAATGAACTGTTACCAGTGTTAGTGAGTATTGTCATGAAATTTCCCTGCAGCATCAGATATAAACGGTGAGTTCATATCATAGTCAGGCACTGAAGGCAAAGAAAATGTCTCCTAGAAATGATCAGTTTATAGAAGGTTGAGAGAGTTTAAAAGACAAATAAGGGGAATTGCTAAACATCAAGCACACAGAATGCTGTTCATCAGAAAAAAAGGGAATCTCAGAGCAAAACAACATAGACTTGAAAAATTCAGCACATTTGAAAACGTTTGTTGATGCTATTATCTATTTCGTCCCGTGTGTGACCCAACTTGCTGTCAGGACAAGACACCACTCTTGATGGCACTTTAAATGGCTCTCCATGAACTTGAATCATCCCTTGATGTGGGGTAGTTAAAACTAAATTAACTGAACAGGAAAAATGCAGTGAGAAAGGAAGCAAAGCAAGCAAGGGGAAAGTCAAATGCAGTCTCTTGCTAGTCAGGAGCTGTCACTGATGCCAGATCAGTGACTCGGGTTGTCTGGGTCATTGAGAATTAGGGAAATCTGGGATTATAACCTGGAAGGCAATTTACCAGCTCTAGTCACATTATTTACAAAACAAGTATGATATTAGGTGACACTGTCCACTCTAGGCATATTAGTTTCGTAAGTTTATAAAACAAAAAGTTTGTAAAAACGTTCCTAGTCACCAGCTAGGAAAATGATTGCAAAGTGATGTCTCATTTGATTGACCTATTAGTCAATGATAAAATGCTAAGTAATGGGTCTTTTGATCCTTAAAGTTCTAGGGTCAAAAGAAACCCCATATTAAATCAATTAATATGTAAGAGTACGTTCAGTGCTGTGTTCATAGGCTTTATCTTTATTATGATCAGCCCAGCATGTAGAAAAAAGACTCACTTCTTGGACATTGTTTTCAGTTCACCAAATGTGTGCCAAAACATCTCAAGGCTTTTTCCCCTGTTACCCATTTTATGACAGTGCCACCTTATTTACCAGAACTACTTCTTTGTCTTATACAAACTATGGAGTTAAGTTACCAAGACATAGACCACTGTGCTCCTTTAATTGGAAGACAAGAACACGACCTGACATCCCAATAAAGATATCAAGAATAGAGGACAGGTAGAAGAGGGAATATGGAACAGCAGGAAAAATAACACTAAATATATTTTTAAAAAGTCATCTGTAATCCTTTTTGCTACTTTAGGAGCAAGTGTGTGTGTATTATAATATATATAGTACTTACCCTCTAACAAGATGATAATGTCCCTTTTGGATACCACAGGCTAATTAAAAAACTACTGAGGGAAGGGACAAGAAAAGGATGTGAATAATGGCAGAAGGAGCAGAAAGGAGTAGACATAGCAAAGCATGATGTATATATACCTCATGGGAATGCTACAGTGAGGCTCAGAGATTCGTCCTATTGATACGTGTCAGTGCTTATAAAGTATATATGCTCTGAAGTATGAGATGATTCAAGCAAATGAGAATCAAATATTGTGCTGCTGGAAAACCCATTTGGTTTGTCATTATACATTTGTTTATGGGATTAAGTAATCACAGATGCTGGACCTATGAACTGCTAATTAGCTTAATGAGTATCACTTGCTTCCTTTTATGAAAGATTTGTTCAGCTTTTGCGCTCATTGCATGTTTTTAAGCTTGAGAATGCTGAACAATAACCTATGAGGGTTTTAGCCCCTTCACGCAGTTTGAGAAAGTATATATTATGCAGAAATAATATGCTCAATCAAGTCAGGTGAGATTGAATTACAAGTCCGTTTTACTGCAGTCCTGACGTGACACATAAATTTGAAGGTTTTATTGTTTCTTATTACACATCTGCAGGGGAGGCAACACACTTATCAAAACACATAAAATTTATTTCCAAAGTCCCTTGGATTTTCCACTCTGTGCAACTGAAGGCAAACATAAATGCTTTCATTTCTCTAAAATATTTAGTTATAATGATGTTCACAACATAAGGCTCTATATTGTGCTTTTGTGGTAACGCTCATGAGTAATCGAAATCAACAGTCTGCTTCCCAAAAGTTGCAGGGCTTAATGCATTAAAGGAGACTAAGGGTTTACTGATTTGAATAGTCTAAGTACGACATTTATATCAGGTACATTACGCACATTTTCCTCTTCTCACCGAGAAGCACGTGCTCTTGGAAGAACAGACAGGTCTTTCTGCTCTCTGATAAGGTCAGGGAAGCTTAGCTAGGATGTAGTGATGCTCAAAGCTCATTGGATTTGCCTGTGGAGCACAAGGCTGTTACCATGACAACAAAGCTGTGGTTGCTACGGCATCCACAGGCTCATCTGATGTCAAGGCTTCTGGGTGGCCTAGCACAAAAGCTTTTACTTTGGGTTGTTTTCAAGAAGTCTTTGAATAGTAGTGAATAGCTAAAGTAATTCCAGGTAAACAAGGTTTTTCTATACTTTCCCAGGTAGATAAGAAGCTATTTTTTCTGTGTTAGAGCAAACGACTAGAAACAACTCAGAAGAACGAAGGAGAACTGAATGAAGAAAAATGTGTAGAGACAATATTGAAATGATGTTTTCATTTCCATTCGTAAGTGTAAATTTAAATTGTCTGAAGAATATCTATTTAACAGCCCAGAAATCTGTGAATCATTTGGACTGGCAGGTCACAACAGCCAAGTCACTTTTATCAGAATTAGAACATTTCCAAGCTGAAATCAGCCAGAGTATGTGCCAGAAGGGCCAGCTCATGTACGCCTTTGCCTCTGGTATAGCCACTATTAATTAAATATGTGTTTGCATCAAGAACAAATGCAGTCTTTTGGGAGTTTTAGTTTCATCAAAACATTAGTAGATTCTATTTCAGAAAGAGAAAGGGGACAGGATAAAGGAATAAAGAGAAATAGAAGAAACCTTTAGATATGTTTTGCTGCATTATCTCTTTATCTGGCAACTACCCATTACCTGAGGCATATGTATCAAGTTCCCCTTAGAGTATGGGTATAAAGCTGTTACAAGTGATAATGAACTGATTTTGGTAGTACTAGGGAAGTACTTAATAGGGTAAGGTGAAAGGAAGGAGCATATCAGCTAATTCTTGAGTACTATTTGGCAGATTCTGTGAAAAATACTAATACTTGCAGCTTACTTGTGTAAATATATGATTCCTATGAAATGCAAATTCCTACAGTACTCATAATCAGAGGTGGGAAACTCTGCTTGTGTGTTTCTACAGGCTGTCCTTTATCTATGAGGAGTTGCTTTACTAGGAGTATTGCCTGGACTATGGGTGTCACATTGCATAGGGTTTAAGAAACAAGTAGTGGGCATCTCTTTACTATATCACTACCACCCATGGTTGTCCCTGAGAGGTGAGAAGAAAGCCCCCATTACCAAAGACATCATGTACTTAAGAAACAGGGTCCAGAGGCCCCTGAGGTGTAACTGTATTGAAAGCCTCAGCCAATGGCAGCATTCAAGCTTCTGCAAGAAGAAACCAGCCTACAGTTCTACCCAGCTAGAACACTCATGAACTACAAATGACCAGCAGGACACTACTACCTTAAAAGTGCTGTAGTGGCAACAAGTACCTTGACAAAAACAAAAATAAAACAATAAAACAAGCCTCTCTAATTGGATTCACGATGTTCTCAAGAAGTACCTAGGGCTAGTTAAGTCATGCATCTTAGAGGAGGACCTTCAACCACCCCATCCTAAACTAGCATAATCTCAAACTACAATCTAAATATTTGTCCTTATGTCCATTGATAAGTGGAATTCTCACACTCACCAAGGAAATTTCTCTTTACAACAGGAGACAATCACAGTAAACCATAACCAAACAAAATTTAGAGTTAGGGAGCTCAATCCCAATATTACATCTACAAAATATACCCATGCTCAAGGCTCATAGGATGCTACAGAAGAGTCAAAGGGTAAGGGCGTTTGCCATGAGAGTGCGTCTTCTAGTAACCTGTAAAGTCTCACCAATAGAGCTGCTCCAACATGATAACAAAAGACGTATTAAAGTGGGTGGGAGAAAGCCCACGAGACCTTAACCCTACAAAAGAGCTACAGGCAGCTGAGCAATAGTGAGAGCAGGAGAGGTGGTCTTCCCCGGGGAAGAGCACATGAATGGGCTATTCAGTATCAAAGGGTAAGCCCTGAAAACATAATGCATATATACATAATACGTGCACACACACACATATATATTCACACATGGATATACACAATCATACATATTAATTAAAAATAAAAACCATTAAGAATAAAAACTTAGAACAGGCAGTACTGAGTTCTCAGCACTCAGGGGGCAGAAGCAGTGGACTCTCTGATATATAGATCTCTGTAGTTCCTTGCAGATGCTCTGCTGGGATCTGTGTACTCTCCCATCACTCATTTCCTTCTTTTCTTTTGTGTAGTTATATATATATATATATATAATATTATATATATCATTATGTATATGTAGTAATATAAACATATATACGTAACATCACACAGAGGAATCAGGTGATATATATCACTACAAAAAAAGAAAAGAAGGAAATAAGAGATGAGAGAGTCCAAAGATTTTTCTAGAGCTTCTGTACGGAAGTGCAGTCTCATGCACTTGAATTGCTTTATCTGGACCAGAAAGGACACCACTCTTCTCCATGAACACTATTTACTGGAGAACACACCATCAGATCATTATTTGTATTACTGACACACTCTCCTCACCAGTGGTGGTATCTGAAAGACAATTTAGAGAATGAAATAGTGGGGGATTAATTGGAAATTAAATTGTCTACTATCTTTCAAGGGAGGTCTGGGTATTTGCAGACAATATAGTAGATACGAGAAGGGTAGTGGGTTTTTTTTTTTTTATATGACCTTCTTGCAGCAATGGTGGCCTCATCAGTCACACTGTGTTTGTCATTGTTCCTTCATAGTATTAGCTATCGAAGAGTCAGTGTCGTTGGTGATTGTGAACACAGACTTGTTCTTTTTTATTTCTTATTATTGATTTTTATTGAGTTCTACATTTTTCTCTGCTCCCCTCCCTGCCTCTTCCCTACCCCTTCATCTCTCTCCCAAGGTCCTCATGCTCCCAATTTACTCGGGAGATCTTGACAGACCTGGTCTTAAGAGCACTGGCTTCTAGAATTTCTCCATACAAATTTAGACAATGTTAGTGAAACACACAGAATTGTGAAAGTGTTCCATGCTCTTCAAGTTGCTGTGGTTTTACTGCCAGTTCAGATCTGATTTTGTACAGGAAACAAGGATAAGTAACACCAAAATTATTCCCCTGTCTTTCCTTACAGAATAATCTTATCATTTACCACAAATGACAGCCACCCTAAATGTCAAAATCATAAATGATATTATAAATAGATTGTGAAGGCAAAGGAAAAAAAACTATATTTCTTGTTTTTTTTTTTAAATGTGAAGTGAGCAGTCTGTAGGGAGGAGTCTAGTCTCTGAATGTATTCTTTCCATAAAAACAAGGTCCTGTGGTAATGAATCAGTATACTCTGTATGACTGTAGATGGTGCCTTTTCTGGGTATTGACAGCTCTTAATTGTTAAGTATTTCGTTCTTTGTCATAAAGACTCAATAAACCAAAAGCAATGGGAAAATTCCATACTACTTCAGAGAAGGTCATGAAATCAAAGCAAATATATGCCACTTTTTAACTAAATGTATCAGACGTACTATAATCTAATGTAAAGCGATATTGGGATATTTGACTGAAGCATGGACTATGAAATCCGGGTAGGAATCCTGGTGTATTTTCTACCGGTGGTGTGACTTTGGGTAAGTTATTATGGAGTAACCCACCCAAGGGTGCACACACAGGGGCTTAAACCTGCGGTTACTTTTCAGATGAGACATAAACAGAAGGGTTGTCACTTACCCAGAGCCACAGTGTCGGCTTTCAAAGCCAACTGGTCTGTTTTCTTTTTAACTAATATGTTTAGCTAGAATACAAGGTAAGTGGTTTAATTTCACCATTTTCGTACATGGATACCAATATGCTTTGTTTACATTCCCAAAATTGCCTCCTTGTGGCTTCCTACTTCTCACTAACAATTGTCATTTTGCTTTTTATTTAACACATATATCTCGATTCTGTATAAAAATGATCACAATTGGCCTATTGCTTTTTTCTTCGTGTATTGCACTATATTATTAGTACTTTGTTTCATTTTATTCCTGTTTTCTTCCCCAAAGAACCCCTCTAACTTTTTTCTACTTTGATTTCTCTGTCTCTCTCTCACAGACACACACATATCCAGAGACACACATTCAGAGACATATATATGTATATATTATATACTGCATATGCAAATCTTTCCACATAGAAGAGAAAATTATTTGTCTTCTGATCTTGGCTTATTTCATTTAACATGATAATCTCCATTTTAATTTATTTCCCTTCCTGTAAATGTCATCATTTTGTCCCTCCCTGTGCCTAACTTTGTAATCCCAGCGTTCAAGTGTACTGTAGTTTTTTGCCACTTTATTTGTTCATGGATTTAAGATTCTATGTCTTGAGCACTGCATGTCATGTTGCAGCAGACAAAGATGTTCGGCTGTGTGTGCTGACTTAGATTCTTTCAGGTGCATGTTCAGAATTGGTATATCTATCACATGAAAGCCTTACCTGTAGATTTCTGGGGAATTACTGTCTTACTTCCATGATTGCTACATAAGCTTATATTAGTGTAATATTGGCCTTGGGTTTATCAGGAAGAGCTCTCAGTATGTTGAACTGTATTCATTTTGTTCTTTGGTTCTTCAGGGATTTTATTATGAAGGGATTATGGACTTTGTCAAAGGCCTTCTATGCAGCTATCAAGTGGTCATGTGACCTCTACCTCTTAATCAGTTTATAGTCTCTATGACATTTATTGAGTGGTATATGTTGAACCACTCTTTGCATCTACGGAATATAATAAACCTGGACACAGTGTATCTTTTTTAATGAGTTGTTGAATTTGGTTTGCAAGTATTCGATTGAGAAATTTTATTACTGTGTTTATCAGAGCAACTCATTTGCAGTTTTATTCATTTGTTTGTCTATATATTTATTTAGTATTGCTTCCTTGTGTAGTTTTATTTGTTATTGAGAAAGTGATTTAATAGAAAGAGGAAGCATTTTTTAGCTTTGTAATTCATGAAATATTTTGAAAAGCATTGCTACTAATTTTTCTTTAAAGTTTTGGCACAGGTCAGTAAGTATCCAATTTAGTCTTGGGCCTCTCTTTGTTGGCACACTCTTTATTTATTGGTTAAATTTCACTGATAATAATAAATTCTGGATAGGACTTTATGTATCCTTTGATTCAATTTTGATAAACATATATTCCCATATATATTTTTCTTTTTTTTTTTTTGATTTTTCGAGACAGGGTTTCTCTGTAGCTTTTGGTTCCTGTCCTGGAACTAGCTCTTGTAGACCAGGCTGGCCTCGAACTCACAGAGATCCGCCTGCCTCTGCCTCCCGAGTGCTGGGATTAAAGGCGTGTGCCACCACCGCCCGGCCCATATATATTTTTCTGTATTTACCAACTTATGGTCATATAAATTTTTTAAATTTTCCATAATAATTCTTTGGAATTGAGTAGTGTCCCTCTTAATATCTCATCTTTCTTTTCTTATTTTTATTCATTTGGGAATTAGTTCATTTCAGTTACTTTAGCTAAGAACTTTTCAATTTAGTTTGTTTTTCAAGGCATCAGCTTTTGGTTTCAATTATCCTTTGCACCATTACTTTACTCCGTATTTATAAATTTCTGCTCTTTTTCAATGTTAAATTTACTTTTTTATTCTAAAGAAACTATCTTTTCTCATTTTACATACCAATCCCTGTTCCCTTCCCTCCCATTTTCCCACTCCCTCCACTTTCCCCTCCACACCCCTCCACTCCTCAGAGAGCGTAAGGATTCCCATGGAAGGTCAGCAAAAACTAGCACATTGCTTTGAGGCAGTACCAATACCCCCGCCACACACACACACACACACACACACACACACACACACACACACACTCTATCTAGGCTGCGCAAGGTATCCCTCCAAAAAGAATGGGTTCCAAAAAGCCAGGAGAAGCAGTAGGGATAAATCCTGGTCTCACTGCTAGTGGCCTTACAGTGTGCCCCAGCCATACAATTGTCACCCACATTTAGAGGACCTAGCTTGGTCCATTGCTGGTTCTCCCTTTGTCTTGCTGGAGTCCATAAGTTCCCATTAGCTCAGGTAAGCTGTTTCAGTGGTTATTACCATCATGGTCTTGATTCCTTTGCTTATATTATCACTCCTCTCTCTGAAATTTCTGTTCTTATCTTTACTTTTCTTTCCATCTATTAATTTTCTGGGGCTTGATGTTTTATTTCTGAGACCTTGAGAAGAGTCATTGAATTATTTGAGTATTCTCTCATATTTGAAGTGCAGCCATTCATAACTATACATTCCCTTCTTAAAATTTCTCTACTATGTTCAAATGTTTGTGTTTTCTTGTTTGTATTGTCATTCAATCCATGAACTCTTTTAATTTTACCCTTCATTGTTTTTCTCTTTTTTAAAATTGATTTTATGGAGCTATACATTTTTCTCTGCTCCTCTCCCTTCCTCTCCCCTCCTCTTCAACCCTCTGCCATAGTCCCCATGGTCTCAGTTTACTCAGGAGATCTTGTCTTTTACTACTTCCCATGTAAATTAAATATATTTGTTGATTCTTCTCACAGAATTAACTCTTTGACTCATTGATTCTTTGTATTGTTTTCTTTGTTTCTATTTTGTTGATTTCACCTCTCCATTTGATTATTTCCTGTCATCCAGTTCTCCTGGGTGAGTTTGCTTCTTTTTGTTCTAAATTTTTCAAATGTTCTGTTAATTCACTTTGTGGGATTTTTCCAGATTCTTTATGTAGGCATTTATGAACTTTCCTCTTTACACTGCTTTCATTGTGTCCCATAAATTTGCGTATGTTGTGTGGTCATTTTCATTAAATTTTAGGAAGTCTTTAATTTCTCCTTGACCCATTGATGAATCAGGTGAGCACTGTTTAATTTCCACATGTTTGTGGACTTTCTGGAATTAGTGTTGCTGTTGAATTCTAATTTAAAGCCATGGTGATCTGATGAGAAACATGTGGTTATTCCAACTTTTTGTATCTATCGAAGTTTGTTTTGTTACCAATTATGTGGTCAATTTTTGAGAAGGTTCTATGAGGTGCTAAAAAGAATGTATATTCTTTTATGCTCAGACTGAATGTTCTATATATGTTTGTTAAGTCTATTGGAGTCATAACATCAGTTAGTTCCTTTATTTCTCTGTTAAATTTTTGCCTGTCAGACCTGTTAGTGTGTGGGGTTTAATGTATGATTTAAGCTTTAGAAGTATTTCTTTTACATATGAGGGTGTCTTTGTATTTGGGGCATAGATGTTCTGTATTGAATTTCCTCTTGATGGATTTTTCTTGTGACTAATAAGAAATGTCCTTCTTTGTCTCTTTAGATTGATTTTAGTTTGAAGTTTATTTTGTTAGATATTATAATAGCTACACCAGCTTGTTTCTTAGTCCATTTAATTGGAAAAAAAATTTCCCAACCCTTTCCTCTGAGGTGATTTCTGTCTTTGAGATAGACGTGTGTTTCTTGTATGCAGCAGAAGGATGGATTCTATTTTTGCATCCAAACTGTTAGCCTGTATCTTTTTATAGGTGAGTTGAGTCCAATTATGTTAAGGGATATTAATGACCAGTGATTGCTATCTCCTGTTAATTTAGTGCTCATTGTTGGTAATGTTGTTTTGTGTGTTTTCTCCTTCTTTGGGATTTCTTGTTGTGAGATTATAAATTGTGTTTTGTGTTGATGTAGTCAACTTCGTTGGGTTGGAGTTTTCCTTCTAGTACTTTGTGTAGGGTTGGATTTATGGCTAAGTATTGGTTAAATCTGATTTTATCAAGGAATATCTTGTTTTTTCCATCTATGGTGATTGAAAGTTTTGCTGGGTATAGTAAAATGGGCTGGCATCCATGGTCTCTTAATGTCTGCATAAACCTTCTTTCTGGCTTTCATTGTTTCTATTGAGAAGTTAGGTGTAATTTGATAGGTCTGCCTTTATATGTTACTTGGCCTTTTTCCTTTGCAGCTTTTAATATTCTTTCTTTATTCTGTATGTTTAGTGTTTTGCTTATTATGTGGCAAGTGGACTTTATTTTTGATTTAGTCTGTTTGGTGTTCCATAAGCTTCTTGTATCTTCATAGGCATATATTTCTTTGAGTTGGGAAAGTTTTCTTATATGATTTTGTTAAATATATATTCTGTGCTTTTGAGTTGAACTTCCTCTCCTTCTTCTATATCTATTATTATTAAGTTTGTTTTTTTATGGTGTCCCATATTTCCTGGACATTTTGGGTTAAGCTTTTGTTAGAATTAATGTTTTCTTTGGCTGATGAGTGAGTCTATTTCCTCTATTGTATTTTCAATGCTTGAGATTTTTCTCTTCCATCTCTTGTGTTCTTCTATTTATGCTTGCATTTATGATTCCTGATCATTTTCTCATGATTTCTGTTTCTATAATTCCCTTGGCTTATGTTTTTTTATTGTCTCTATTTCAGTTTTAAAGTCTTGAATAGTTTTTTCCATATGTTTGATTGCTTTTTCTTGGTTTTCTTTAAAGGACTTGTTGATGTCTTCCATTTTTATTGTGTGTCTTTTCCTCCATTTCTTTGAGGGAATTGTTCGTTTCCTCTTTAAGGGCCTTAAACATTCTTTTAAAGTTATTTTAGGTTGTTTCCTTTTGCTTCATTTGTATTTGGTTGTTCAAGTCTTACTTTTATAGGGCCACTAGTTTTTACTGGTATTGTGTTGCTCTTTGTGGTGTTTCATGTATTCTTACCTTGTCTACCCATCCTTTCCTCTGATAGATGTAGATGAGACTGTGACTCTGATGACCAATCGTTCTGGTGCCAGTGAATTCAAGGATCTGGCCTCGGTTGCTGGCTTAGTCCTTTTTCTTAGTCCCTGGTCTGTATATACTCCTGCAAAAGTCCCTGGCTTTATTTGGGAACTGTGCTAGAGGCCATTCATTTTACATTTTGATAAATAATCTGGCAACAACATGAAAATCTGAATGATGTTAAAGTCTAAGGAAAAGGCCCGTGCGTTGAAAGAAGGAGTTTTAAGGTAAAATAGTACTAAGACTAGTTTGGTAGCTGCTGACCATTCTTATCAAGGTCTACAAGTAAGAAAGAGCAATAAATGGATCAAAAACATATGTAAAACATGCTCAAAATTTGTTGAGAAGAGCATAAGTAGTTTTAAAGTTGCATACAAGGTGAGTTCATAACAGTTGTAAATGTTGAAGATATCAACACCATTAAAGAAAAACCTCTAGATTTTCAATGAGTCTGAAGACCATGTGGGATAACAGTTGTAAATGTTGAAGATATCAACACCATTAAAGAAAAACCTCTAGATTTTCAATGAGTCTGAAGACCATGTGGGATGAAAGTTCTACCCTTTGATGCTCTACCATGCAAAAATACAAATTCATTTGAAATAGAAAAAGACCTTCAAAATGCTGCTGATGGGGCTCCCTGATCAAAATATAAAAGACAAAACAAAAACCCATGGCACACCACCACCCACATCAATGCTAACCAGGGGAGTCATTTCCTGTGCCCAGTACAAAGGTGCCGTTGCAATTGTGGCTCAAGGAGTTCCGCTGGAGCCTACTGGGCTGCCAAGATTTGGCAGAATTGTCCACGTGGAACTAGTTTTTCAGGAATGGTTCAAGATTGAATAATGCTGTGGAGGTTCCTTGTCGGGAACTTTAAGACTTACGCTGTTTTCCCCTACAAAGCTGTTGAGGTCAGGCACTGTGTAGCAGGCTTAGTTAACTGGCAAGCAGTACCCAAGAGTCCATCTCAAGAATGGAAAGCTGAATCCTAAGGTGAAATAGACCACTAATGCCTGAGATGTCAGGTAAAGGAAGCCACTGACACAGAATGGAGCCTGTCCCAAAGATAAGTCATATGTGCGGTAGGAAGCTGTGTTAGAGGAGCTGGGGCTGCCCCAGCTGGCAATACTGCCTTAGGAACTTGTCCTACAAATATCTTTAACCTTCCCAATGCTGCGACCCTTTAATCAACTTCCTCATGGTGTGCTGACCCCCAACAGCAAAATAATTTTTATTGCTACTTCATCACTATAATTTTGCTACTGCTATGAGTCGTAATGTAAATAAATATCTGATACGCAGAACAGTCTTAGGCAGTCCCTATGAAAACTGTAAGAGTAACTCACTAGAGGCAAGTCTTGAGGTTTTATAATCTAGTTCTTTCTCCTGTCTTTCTGCTTCTACACTGGATGACATGCAAGCTTCAAACTTGTGGCCATGTCTTCTCTGCCGGGGTAGACTGCATGTCCCCTCAATATGTAAATGAAATTACTCCTTCTTCTCCTAAGTTGTCTTCTGTCAGGTATTCAGTAGTAGAGTGAGAAAAGTAACCAATATAGAGAGCAAAGGCCATTTACATTTAGATTTATACAAACATGATATATACATCTATGCATATACATAATGTACATACATACAAATATGTATAGGCACACATAGTGTATTATGTGCATGTGTGTGTGAGTGAGTGCATATATGTGTGTACGCACACTTTCAGTGTGGGTGAGTCTGACGAGAGCTTCAGACGTTGGTTCTCTCCTACGCTGTTGATTTCAGATCTTTTCCATCTGTGCCTGCACAGACCTGACTAACTGGTCCATGGGCTTCCTTACATGTCTCCTCTCTCTATTGCCCATTTTCTCCAGCGCTATGAAGATTACAGGTGTTTGCTACTGCACCTGGTTTTTTTACTTTATTTATATGTTCTAGGGATCACATTGAGGTTGTTAGGCTTGCATGACTGGCTATTTTACTGAACACCTCTTTGGTTCAAATTTAGGGAGTTTTTTTTAAAAGAATTTTCTTATTCTCATAATTTCCTCATTTTTTCCTGTTGATTTGAAGACTAGTTGGTTTATTTCTTTGTTATTTGTGTTTACAGGTTTCCTAACATACAGAATTGGACATGACTGATTTTTAGTTTTTATTTTCTCATTTATTGCTTTCATGAAATTTACTTTTCCATGCTCTTATGTTTGAGATTGTTTGTTCTCTTCTCTGTTTTGGGTTCTTTTACTTATCTTACAGAAAGTTGACTTGGTATCGTAAATTACTTTAGTTTATGCTTGAATTTGAGTATCTTTACATCTTGATTGATTTGAAAAGATAACCTTGCGGTGCATATTCATCTGAGCTGGCAGTTATTTTCTTTCTGGTTATCAAATGTATCTTCTCATGTGCTTTTGGTTTTTACATTTTATGTCTACAGGTCTGGTGTTGCTCAGATGTGTTTGCTTTTTAGGTGAGTTGGCAAGTTTGTCTCCCAGCTGTTGTGCATATTCTGTTCTCTAGCACTGACATTTTAACTGCATGTCCCAAGGCTCTTTCCATGATCATAAAAATTAGGGTTTCTAAATGCCCCTCATGCTTAGATGTCTATGACTTTCTCCAGACTGGAAAATTTTGTTCTATGACTTAACCAAATAGATTATTTAATCCTTCAAAAAAGAAACTTTCTTCTACCCTCTGCATTTTATATTTTTCTTTTTTTGTTATACCCTAGAGTTTCTGGAAATGGATTGTGATCATGCTTACTACACGTTTATCTTTGTTGATTTCTGAAGTCAGAACACCCCTTGCATTTTCCTTCCGTACTACATATTTTTTGTTTGATCTCATCTATTGGTGAATATTTGCACTGTGCTTTTTGTTATATTTATCTTCTCACTGACACCATTTCTTTCTCTTTTGTAATTATCTGTTTACTTGATGAAATTTCACATCTGATTCTCCACTGTCAGCTGAGCCCACTTTCTTATACAACCCAAGACCACCTGTCCAGTGTTGGCACCTCCTACTGTGATCTGGGCCCTCCCACATCAATAACTAATCAAAAAGTGCCCCATAGACTTGCCCACAGGTCCATGCTGAGCTTTTAATCTGTTTTTGTTGACTTTCTTATCCAGGCATTGGATTGATTTTTCTCATCTAATTGTTTTTATTCTCTTTGAAATCATTACATGTGAGTGTGTGAGCAGATGTGAGTGTGTGTGTGTGTGTGTGAGTGTGTGTGTGTGTGTGTGTGTGTGTGTGTGTGAGAGAGAGAGAGAGAGAGAGAGAGAGAGAGAGAGAGAGAGAGAGAGAGAGAGAGAGAGAGAGAGGAACAACTCATTGGATGCTATCTATCTCTTCTCTGAGACAAGATATCTCATTGGCTTGGGAGTTGCCTAGTATGTTTGGAAGGCTACCCAGAGACCGGGGCATCTGCCTCTGTTTCCCCAGTGTCATCACATCTGGGTTATTTTGTTTCTTAACATAGATTCTGAGGCTTGAGTCCCATGTTCTTGTGCTTTGGCAAGCATTTTGCCTTCTGAGCTGTCTCCCCAGCCCTGAAATCACAGGTTATTTTTGTAGGTAAATGTTTGAATTCTTTGTTCAAAATTTCAAGCATTTCTGCACATTTGTGTTTCCAATTGAAATACTATGATGTTTTGGAGGCATCATATTGACTTGTTTTTCTTGTTTTTTGTGTGCCAGTCTTATTATTTGCACATTCATGAGTATGGATGTCTACCTCTCTACTGACTAGTTTATGTCAACTTGACACAAACTAGACTCATCTGGAAGAGGGGACCTTAGTTGAGGGATTCCCTCCTTTAGATTGATCTATAGATAAGTCTAAGGGGGCACTTATTTGTTTAATTATAGATGTGGGGAGGCCCAGCCCAGTGTGAGCTGGGACACTTCTGGGTAGGTGGTTCTAGGCTGTATAAGAAAGCAAGTCAGACAAAGGAGAGTCAGTCAGTAATTAGCATTCCCCCATGGTCTTCCTTCCTGACGCTTGTCCTAACTTCATGATGAATTGTAAGCTGTCAGATGAAATAAATCATTGCCTTTCTGGGCTTCTTTTGTCCCTGCTGTTTATCCCAGCAATAGAAAGCAAACTAATATATTTTCCATTTTACTTGGCTATCTTAGGCAGAAACCTATGGGCTAGGTAAAGGCTCTCTTCCTATTTCTCCTCATTTACAGAGGAGAGAAGGAACTAGCCTAGCAGCTGAAAGAGATGAGGTATAGAGATTGTTCAAGTTAATAAGGCTAACTAAATACCACCAGCTACCATAGAACAGAAAATGGAAAAATAATTACACAGAGAAACTGTGATGTGAAAAGTTATTTCGGCTAAAGGTAAAATACTAAACCAATAAAATACAGTGCCAAATAGTGGAAAGAAAAAGAAAAAAAAAGTTTGATAAAAACAAAGATGGGAAAAAATAGAGAATAATACTATAAAGAGGGATAGAACCAAGCAAGAAATAAAGCTGATTATATAGTTAATAGAAATCACATGTGTGTGCGCACACACACACACACACACACACACACACATTATTCAAGGAGCCAGACCCAAGCAGTCAATGTTTACAACCTTCTGACTCCTCTATGATGACTTCTCACTGATAATGAAGAATAAATGTTTATAAGGAACATTTGAAGTTATTTTTAAATACTATTATTTTGTATGTGTGGGTGCTCTGCATGTATGTCTAGGCACCATGTGTACTCTATACACTCAGAGGCCAGAAGAAGATAAACTGGAGTTACAGACTGTTGTGAACCACCATGTGGGAGCTAGGGAATGAACTTGAGTTCTCTAGAAGAAGAGAAGCCAGTACTGTTAACTGCTGAGCCCAAGTTCAATACCCATGAGGTGGGCTTTTAAGTGGAAAAAAATATCGAGTATTCCACAATTAAGTTAAGCATTTAGTTTTTTTCCCAAGTACATATTTTAAGCTTCATGCTAATGTTTCTTCTTTTATCTATGCACAGAACATGGATTCATGTAAGCTCCTTTTAACATTTTCTGGTCTTACTGGATAATCACTATAATATTAGCTGATTTAAGGTCACCAAAGAAGGTAGAAACAGAATGCAACTGGTTAGTTTGTGAGGTTTAATACTTAGTCAGGGAGTTTTAGTATACTAATCTGTTTCTGATACCAAGCCCATTCTCTTTGTTAATTTTCAGCCTTTGAAAACGGACAAAACATACTTTGAGTGCTAGCCTAACCCTTTCTTAGTACAGGGTTGTGACATTCATTACTGGTTTAATGGCCTGATTTTCACTTTTTTTTCTCTTTTAGTGAAGAGTCATTTTCCCAATCACATAGGCGAATGCTAAGTGTGAAGAACTAGAAATAAATACCAAATACCCACTGGCATGGGCTCTATAGAACAGACAGTAAAAGAGAACCATCAGAGAATTCAGAGGAAAACCACATATTATAACATTACAAAAGTAGACAGATGAGGTTTTTATTTGATTTAACAGAAAAGTCTACCTGCTGCGAATAATTTTATTAGTGGATGTTGAAGAAAAGAATATAGAGTGAGTAGATTATAGCTTAATTTTTCCCTATGCAAAGTACAGTTCAAGATGATAGTTATTTTAGGGAAGATGAAAGCAAGTATGAATAATGTTGTTGTGTGCATGAAATGAGCATTCTCAAAAATGTTTCCACTCCTTCTATGAAATTTTATAATAAGTAAGAAGCTATGGAAACTTCCACTTCTTGCTGAGAGTTAACAGGTCCCAGCATACCAATATTCTCGTTAACATCAAGTAGAAAAGCAGCCAATTGAAAAGGTAAAATCATGTTTTTAAACTCATCAGTGAGCTATAGAAACAATGAGATCTAACAGAAGCACAGTGGGCATTTATAGCACTCGAAGGCTTTGGAAACATCATAGAAAAGGGGTCAGAAAGAATGTAAGGCCTGAAAGACAGGGAACGGGCTGTGAAACTAAAGCATCACAAACCAGGAATGACCTGGCCAGTACAGATGTGGTCTCATAACAGATTTTAATACCTGCTCTGATTGTACCCAGGAGAGAGCCTACCAAGCTCCAATGCATAGATACAAGCCTTTCGTAGCACAGACAGTTCTGGTTAAAATGGAAAGGTCTGACTGTGGGAAGGGACCCATAGGGCGGAGGAAGTGTGGTGAAAGAAAATAAGAGTAGGAGGTGGGAGCAAACAGAACGTACTACCCATGCGTGTGAAGCAGTCAAAACCTTATGTTATAATAAAGGTGAGAAAAATGTTTGGGATCTTTGCATAAATGCATATAACATATACAAATGCTTAACACCTCCATAATGCTTTTTCATATATACTCTCACTAACAGCAGCAAGATTATTATCGCACTTAGCCATGAACTAAACGCTTACCATACTTTTATTGAGTGAAAAGCGCGGGGTCTTATAAAATTGTGAAAGGCTTAAAAAACTGAACAACATTGACAGAAGACAGCCAATGGCGTACACAGACGTGGAAACCTAAAGAGGGTCAATGGATAAAAATATGA
Organism: Microtus pennsylvanicus; assembly: GCF_037038515.1. Taxonomy (NCBI): domain Eukaryota; kingdom Metazoa; phylum Chordata; class Mammalia; order Rodentia; family Cricetidae; genus Microtus; species Microtus pennsylvanicus. The sequence continues at coordinate 27,207,157 of NC_134584.1, forward strand.
GTTGTGAACTACGTTCAAAATTCTGATACATACATAATTGTATTTACTAAAAGAAGAACAAGACACAGATGAAGGCAGAAGCAATTTTGGAACCAATGATAGTAAAGAAGCCTGCAAAACTTATGAAAGACTCTCAGATCATACACAGGGAGCTTTGAGAGCCACAGTACCAGCCTTTGCTGCAGAATTTCATTCATACTAAGCAACTTCAACTGGCTAGAATTCAGAGACCATAAAAGTCCTAATGGTAACAGAGAAAAAAGGCAATCATCGAAAAAGAAAATATACTTTTATTTCAGAAAAAAGCCACAATAATACTGACAGTTGGCTTCCTATTAAAAGCGCTAATGAAGCACACATGCAAACATGCACCCTTTAATACGTTCTGAAGTTTGCTATCAACAGTCTGTGATGCTCAGGTCCTCCCTGTAAAACGGTTCAGTAGTGGCACATAGTCTCTGCACAACTTCGTATGCAATTAAATATTCGCTATGTTGCTTATAATACTGAAGACAAGGTGTGCCGTGTAAGCTGTTTCATTGTTTAGGAAATAATGACAAGGAAAAGTATGTGTGTGTGTGTGTGTGTGTGTGTGTGTGTGTGTGTGTGTTGTGAAGCACAGATGCATTTTTTGAACATTTTCTTTATGTGGGTAGTCATGTCTTCAAAAGCAGAACACACAGGTCCAGGACCAGCTACACTTGAGGCCGGGGCGGGTGTGAGTATGATGAAAATACATTGTGTGAAATTCTCAAAGAACTAATATGAAAATTTAAAAACGCACAGATCGTATTTACCTGGCACATAGACAAAAATGTGTGATATGGGAATGACGGTCAACTTCTTTTTACTGATCCCGATCATCCTTAGAGTAATGTCTCTGTGATCTTGTCATCAATAGCTAACTAAACAAAAATAATAAAAGCTCTTTAAAGCAGGAGAAAATGAGCTTTGATGAGAGCAAAAACATCAGCAGGGAGGGAGGATATAGGAAAGAATTAATGCATGGGTAAATACTGTTGAAATTGGCCATCTCTAACTGAATTAAAAGAAGGTCTGTGGGTCTTGGTATGCAGCTCAGGATGGCCTTAACTTGGAGCAATACTGGCTTTCAATTTTCAGTTCTGGGATTACAGGCATGTGCCACCTCATCCAGCGATATCAACATAATTGAATGGGATTGAAATATGTATTGCCTAAAATTTGTGGGAATAAGAGAAGGTAGTAAGACATAAAGCAAGGTTATCCCATCTTGTGGTTGTAGCCTCATGAAATACGTGTGAAAACTCACTATTGTTAGGATTAAAAAATTGAAGTTGTGTTTCCTAAAACCCGGAAAACATGGGTGACTTAACCCAATGATAGCTTCTTTACAGTGCGGCTGCTTTCCAAAAACTGCAGTGTAAAAATTATTTACATAGTATTGAATTTAGACTGTTTGGACACTAGAGATAAAGTATATGAATGATGTGCATAGGCTACATTCAAATACTACATCATTATATTTAAGTTACTTGAGCAACTATGTATTTTGGTGTCTGAAGTGATTCCTAAAACCAATCCCCTAGTATAATGAAGGACAACTACTACCAAGTGTATTAATTACTTTTTTATGGCTCTGATAAAGCACCGTTACCAAAGCAACTTAACAAAAGAAAGGGCTTGTTTGGCCTCATGGCTCCAGGGAGACAAGATTTTATCATTGGGAAGCAACAGATGTGAAAGCTAGCACAGTAAGCTGAGTGCTCACATCTTGAATTGCAGTCAAGAAATAGAGAGAGTGAACTAGAAAAGATGGGAATATATAAGTTCTCAAAGCCTACCGTCTCTAGCGACACACTTTCTCCAGCAAGGCTGTTTGTGAAAGCCACACAGTGCACAGGTGCACGTGCAGAGATTGCGCAGCATGCACAGTCCTGCATGGCTCTGCACCAGGTAAGGTCCTCGCGCTGAAGGGAAGAGTAGGCACACACTCCCTTCCTGACCCAGAAGCATCTCCAGTTGATAACCACTTGAAAATGAAAATTTAGTTTTCTCCAAGGGAGTCTCACTGGAGAAATAAACCACTCTTTTTTAAAAAAAATAATTTCTTTTCTTTTAAAAAAGAAAACAAACAATCTTTTAACATTATACATACTAATCCCAGTTCCCACTCCCTCCTCTCCTCCCATACTCTCCACTTAGCATCCCCTATCCACCCCCCCCCCATCCACTCCTTAGAGAAGGCGAGACATATTGCTCTGGGGAAGGTCCAAGATCCTTCCTACTATATCTAGGCTGAGGAAGGTATCCAGCCAAAAAGAATAGGTTCCCAAAAAGTCAGAACAAGCAGTAGGGATAAATTCTGGTGCCATTGCCAGTGGCTCAGCAGTCTGCCCCAGTTATACAACTGTCATCCCATTCAGAGGGACTAGTTTGAACCTATGCTGTTTTCTTTCCTGTCTGGCTGGTGTTGTTGAGCTCCCATTAACTCAGGTAAACTGTTTCAGTTGGTGTGCCCATCATGATCTTGACCTCTTTGCTGATATTTTCACTCTTTCCACTCTTCAACTGGATTTAGGGAGCTCAGTCCAGTGCTCCACTGCCGGTCTCTGTCTCTGTTTCCATTAGTTGCTGGATGAAGATTCTTTGGTGACATTTAAGATATTCATCAATCTGACTTCAGGACAAAACGAGTTTGGATACCCTCTTCTTTATTGCTTAGGGTCTTTGCTGGGGACATCCTGTGGATTCCTGGGAATTTCTCTAGTGCTAGGTTTTTTGCTAGCCACATATAATGGCTCCCTCAATCAAAATATCTCTTTCCTTGCTCTCATCTCTGACCTTAATCTCGATTATCCCATTCCCTCAAGTTCTCCATCCCTTCCCCTTCACTTTTCCTCTTCTTCACCACCCATGCTACCAATTTTGCCAAGAGATCTTGTCTATTTCCCCTTTCCAAGTAGATCTATGTATGTTTTTCTTAGGGTTTACCTTATTACTTCTCTAGAATCATGAACTGTAGGCTCAATATCCTTTGCTTTACAGCTAGTATCCACTTATGAGTGAGTACATACCATGTTCATCTTTCTGGGTCTGGGTTACCTCACTCAGGATGTCTTTTTCTAGTTCTATTCATTTGCATGCAAAATTCAAGATGCCATCATTTTTTTACTGCTGAGTAGTACTCTAATGTGTAATGTGCCACATTTTCTTTATCCATTCTTCAGTTGAGGGGATGCTGGCATAACTGGATGTCAACCTGTAGAAGGATAAAAATAGATCTATATCTATCCCCATGCACAAAACTCAAGTCCAAATGGATTAAAGACCTCAATATAAATCCAACCACACTGAACCTGATAGAAGAGAAAGTGAGAAGTAGCCGTCAATGCATGGGCACAGGAGACCACTTCCTAAATATAACCCCAGTAGCACAGACACCAAGAGAAACAACAAATAAATGGGACCTCCTGAAATTGAGAACCTTCTGTAAAGCAAAGGACACAGTCAATAAAACAAAAAGGCATCCTAATGAATTGGAAAAGATCTTCACCAACCCCACATCAAAGGACTGATCTCCAAAATATAAAAAGAACTCAAGAAATTAGACAGCAAAATTCCAAATAAGCCAATTAAAAATGGGGTACAGAACTAAACAGAATTCTCTCAAAAGAAGAATCTCAAATGCCTAAAAGACACTTAAGGAAATGTTCAACATCTTTAGCCATCATGGAAAAGCAAATCAAAATGACTCTGAGATACCACTTTACACCTGTCAGAATGGCTAAGATGAAGATCAATGGCTAAACCTCTCTGCCTTCCTTCCTTCTTCCCTTCTTCCTTCCTTTCATTCTTCTTTTATTCTTTTCTTTCTTTCTCTTTTACTCTCCATGTCCATCTATATAAATTATAGTTTCCAGGTTTGTGTTTTTATGAGATTCCCGAGGATGCAAACGAGTGGGTCCCTGCTTCTATATCTGTTTCTTGTGCCTTTTCTTGGGCTCTCTTCCTTCTGTTTGTTTTGTTTTATTACAATGTGTTTATTTTTGTTTTTATTTTATTATTAACCTTCAGAAGCCTGATTGCTTTCTAAAGAGAGTCAGAAAGGTGTTAAACCCAAATGGGAAAGCAGGTGGGAGGTAATTGGGAGAAGTGGGGGGGGGGGGGGAACTGTAATAAGGATATATAATATGAGAAAATAAATCTATTTTCAATAAAACATAATAATAAAATAAAACTTACACAAATGGTGCCACCAGCTTGGGGATAAGTATTCCAATACCAGAGACTGTGAGGGACATTCACCATTCAAACCATGATATACATACGGTTCAATAAGTGAGTGGAAGAATATTAGGTAGCAGGAAGTTCTGCCTTGCCCTGTTCAGCTATGGGTGAGCCTGCATTTTCTTATGCAAGAATTTCAATAAAGGAGAGCCCTGAAGAAAGGCAAGAGCAGACATGGATGCCAGGCTGGAGAGGAGGTTATAGCGTAGGTCAAAATAGGGACACATACAATACAGGGTATTGGAGTCAGATGTTTTATATTCCCGTGATAGGTGGGAATTCATCTTAGTAAACTACACCGAAAAGAAATGTAATTGATTTCTCTAGTGAACACTACAAAAGTAGGAGATAAATATTTGAGATTCAGTTGGCAAATTGAAAACACTCTCAGAAAATGCTTTTTTTCTCTCTCAATGTTTAAATCCCCTGAAGGGTTCTGATACTTTTCACTTCCTTCACCAACAGTTTCTGAGAAGGGCCTATTGATGTCAAGGAGGTATTTCTGCCTGACTCTGAAGAGCACTCGCTGTTTTCTTCTGAGAGAGAAAAAGTTGCTTTCTTTGAGTAAGCAAAGCAACAAGCTGAATAATTCCTGTTCAGCTCACTACTTCAACTCTCAGGTAGAGCAGGTGATGTCACTTTCTTCTATAGGAAGTTCGATCATTTAGTAAGGGCCCACCCAGATGTGTCCTCCTGTCCTACAGGCAGCAAGGTAAATTCAGGTCAAAGCTGGTGTACTGACAGACCATGCGAGTTTCATGTAATTTCGGCATTTTCTTCACTAGCTTTTATTTCCAAAGTTATTTAGCTAATGGATAATTACAACATAAGCAATATTTCATATGTGTGCACATAAACATTTTGTATGAATGAAGGAGATAAACATTCTTTAATCTTTAATATCTGGGTAGAGGCTCATTCATATTTTTATTTTATTTTATTTGAGACAGTTTCCCTTGTATTGTTTCTGAGCTGCAACTTGGGATTCTCATGCCTCAGCTTCTGGAACAGATGGATTACTAGCAAATGCTACTGTCACTAATTGTACATACTTCTCATACAAAATGCTTGTGAAACTAGCTGTAAGGAGGATGCATAACAGCCATTAGGTTTTTCAAAGAAGACTTCAAAACTTGATTATACAGAGTAAGCAAGGAATGTTGCAATGACAAATAGAGTCTGAGATACCGATGACTGCTTAAACAAGGATGTATTTTCTTCTTCTTAGTTCTTATATAATGATGTTTGGGAGTAGGAGAAGGAAGGGGACCTCTAGTTTTCATACAATTCCTTAGGGACACAGATCAATAGAAGACTCTTAATATCACAATGTATTGTCTAGGTCAGGGTCTTCTGGTTGGGGTCCTCCTAGAAGGGGCACATGTCTCTTGCACTTACTCTAGGATCTAGTCCATTGGCAACAACAGCAACAAAACATACAGCACAACCACATGTGACCGGGAAGCCCAACTTCTGCATATAAATAGAGGAAAATCAGGCTTTTAAAATTACTTTATCTTTTAGATCATAATGTACTTACACCACTTCTCCCTTCTTTTTCTTCTATTCAGACCCTCCCATTCACTACTCCTTGCTCTCTTTCAAATCCATGGCCCATATTTGCCATTATTTGTTGTCATAGACATATGTATAAATACATAAATCTAATCTGCTCAATCTGTGTAATGTTACTTGTGTGTGTGTTGTCAGGGCTGATGATTTGCTATGAGATAACTAATTGCTACGCTTCTTGTAGCATGGATTCTAATTGGTTTTAACAATAAAAACCCAGAGTCAGATATTAGGGGGTGAAAGCTGAAAGATCAGAGAAGCAGAGCAGCTAGCCACTAGTTCTTACCTCTACAAAATCCTCAGAACCAAAAAGGAAAGATCCTGTCTTTAGGAACCCTTAGAGTATATGCAATGAGTTCTTGTCTCCTTCCTTCTTGTATTTCTATCTCTGCTCAGCCATCTCCCTTCTGTCTCCACTTCCTCAGTACTGGTATTCAAGGCATGTGACTCCCAAGAACTGGGATCAAAGGTATGAGCCACCACTGCCTGTCTTTGATTTTTTTTGTTTGTTTTTGTTTTTCGAGACAGGGTTTCTCTGTAGCTTTGGTGGCTGTCCCAGAACTAGCTCTTAGTATTTTTTTTAGACTAAATCCATCTTGTATTTTAGCCCAGGGTAGCCTTGAACTCACAGAGATCTGACTGCCTCTACTTCCTGAGAGCTGGGATTAAAGGTGTTTGCCACCAGTAGCTGACCTCTGTGGATAACTAGTGGCTAACTCCACACTCTGTCTTCAGGCAAGCTTCATTTGTTAGATCACAAACAAAATATCACTACAACTTCTTACTGTGAAAGACTATTTCTCCTGCTCTCAGTTGTTTCTTTTTATAAACTGAGAATTGCACAGATGTATATAATTTTGATCAAATTCAACCCCCTTCCCTTCCTTCCAGTTCTTTTCCTGTTACCTCATTACTGTTCTTCCAATTTCATATTTCTTCTAGTTCTCTGTCTCTCTTCACACTGAATCCACTTCATATTACTTGTGAGTACTTGGGTGTAAAGCAGTACCATCTATTGGAGCATAATAAGTCTTTCAGAGGCCCCCCAGAACGGCTTCCCCCCACCCTGGAGCCATCAATTGGAAATAGGTTCTTATGTAGAGGTGAGACTTGAGAAACTGTTCCTCTTCCATACTGATTTGATCTGGTGTCCATCTTATATAAGCAGTCCCACCTTCTGTGAGGTCAAGGGGGCAACTACTCTGCCGTGTCCACACAATGTTGTTTCGCTGCAGATGTCCAGTATCTCTAACTCTTGAAGTTTTTCTGCCATTCTTCTCTGATGATCCCCAAGGTATAGGATAAAGGTATGTGACATAAATGTCCCTTTAGATCTGGGGACTCTGTCATACAGAGGTTTAATGTTTCTCTCAACCCTCATCAGAGAGGATACATTTTTAGTCAATGGCAGTTGAGACAGAGACACACACATACTGGTCAACATCTAGAAAATCATAGACCTTAGAGTGCTTACCTATAAATGAAAGAAATGTTTTTCAAGAGAAACTTCTATCCTAGACCCAAACAATTATGGGTTGTATTATATATGTATTAAATTGTCTAGTGAAATATTAATGCCTCTATTTGGTAATCAAAACACTGAAGGGCAGGGGCAGAATTACTTGTAATATATAGCTTATTGATAAATAAATAGGTAGAGAACTTGGAATTTAGTCACAAGAATTGTTTCCTAATATTGTTATGGATTTAAAAAAGAGAGAGTAGAACCAGGAGAGTTGGACAAGGAGCACCAACAATTATGCCTTTGATCACATAGTTCCACTTAGGAAGACACAAGTGATTTCAGCAATTTATAACAATTTAATATCAAAACATCTTTTTTTATATAAAAACAGAAAATAATTTGAGTCCCAGGAGAAATAGCTGTTGACACATGGAAGTGTTTCAAAATTTCACTTACATCAATTTTGGCACTGAATCAGAGTTGAGTGCAGCAGAAATCATGTTCAGGTTCACTCAGTAGGGAATCTGGTCTTGTTTTGTCCAGGATAGCTCTCTACACAGACACAGGAACTTTCCATCTCACCATGACCCTCTCTACTGCTCAAACCTTTCAGCTCCCCATTAAACTCAGGAAGAAGTGCAGACTCCCTGGCATGCACTACAGAGTCCTAGGTCACCTCACCCTCACTTCCTTCTTGAATTTAAAACTCGGCTATGACCTCTGTTTTACAGCAATCTTTTGAAATCTCACATGCTATACAGACTGGGATCATTTGGCTTTAAATGTTTTATTTGGAACAAAAGAGGCCAACTATTTCAGAATACTCTAATTGTAATCCTGCTATTGAAATAACCACTTGGTTAAGGGCCATGTGTTTTCTTGTTTAAAGTCAAAGCAAGGAAAGCAACTTTGCGCTTTGTATTTGAATTTCATATTCTAGTTCCAATAGCAGAATTGGTGGTTTATTGAGACCAAAATTAATCATTTGCATCTTTTATAAGATTGGATTCAAGGTCAAATGTTTTATGTGCTAATAATAATTTAAAACTATACTATTTTAGCAATGATACAGCAGGATTATACATATATAACATTATATTAATAATAACATTACTGTTACTTTAATACCCTTCTCTTGGCCCCTTCCACTTCTACCTACCATAGCAATCAGTATAAATAATCTAACATTGTGGTAGTTTCAACTTTCTCCAGGTACATGTTACACAATATGTAAACATGTATCGATAAGCATAATTTTTTAAGTGACAGAAAATCCACCCAAGCAAATTTAGAGGCTCTTCCTTCTGGGCCCACCCTCCTCGCAGTAGCTCCACTATTTTCTCAGTAGACTTTGGGTCCACACTAGATCATGAGTTCAAGTACTACAATAATGGTGTGAGACAATTTTATTCTGTCAATTATGTTTTAAATAGATGCTTATTGGCCAGTAGCCAGGCAGGAAGTATAGATGGGACAACCAGACAGGAAGAATAGGCGGGTCAATGAGAACAGGAGAATTCTGGGAAGAAGAAGCCCATTCCTCCCCAGTCCTGTCCAGACACCGAAGAAGCAAGATGCAACCTGCCCAGCAGAAAAAGGTACTGAGCCATGTGGCTAACATAGATAAGAATAATGGGTTAATGTAAGTTATAAGAGTTAATAAGAAGCTTGAGCTAATGGGCCAATCAGTTTATCATTAATATAGACCTCTGTGTGATTTCTTTGGGACTTAAATGGCTGTGGGAACCAGGCAGGGCAGAAAACCATAGACAACAAAATAAAGTGATTGGATATTTTGTTTTTTAATCCCGGCACTATTAGAAGTCTCAGGGAAAGTTTGAGTAGACTTTTACAAGTTGGATTATACTGTGATTTTGAGATCACCATCTTGTCATGTTGGTCATGGGAACTGAAGCCTGCATAAGTCACATGGACTTGGTTATCATCAAATGGGTTTCAAAGGCAGCTCCAAGCTTAATGTGCAACTCATGAGGAGGTATATGTAAGTGTATGTGTGTGCATACACATGTATCTGTGCACAAGTGCATGTGTGCATGAGTGAGTGTGTGTTTTGTATGCGTGCATGCATTGTGTAAATTCATGCATGCACGTGCATGCATGTTCCTGGTTTTCAAATAACTGACTTATAATTTGGAGATAATTCCATTGAACAGTTTAACAATATTCTACAGCAAAAATACATCATTTAAAAATTTACTAATTGTAATTGAGAAGTTTTTTATCTTTTTTTATGCATATGTCACTATGCAATTCTGATGGACTCATATCTTAAGCATCCCTATGCTAAGATCATGTAACTGTGCATGCTCTACTCACTACACTTAGAACTTTCACACTTCTGCTTTTATTTTTACATGCTCCATCCAGAAAGATTGTTCTTGTCAATGCTATAATAATATAATTTAATATTATGTAATAACATTTAATATTATATTAATACAATAAATATTATATAATATTTAATGCTATATTAATATAGTATTTAATATTATATTAATAATAACTAGTAATTCATATACTATCATTTTTAAAAAACATTTATACTTTCTAAAAATACCTATTTACAGAGGGATGGGTCACCTTACATATTTGAAAGTACATATCATATGAATAAAAACCAACTGCCTTGGTCTAATTTTGATGTGAAAATGTCATCTCATTTTTTTATACTTCCTTTACAAATAATAAGGTTGTTTACGTTTTCAAATATTTGTTTAAAGAGATTGGTGTGTGTGTGTGTGTGTGTGTGTGTGTGTGTGTGATCAATTTGCAAACCCTCTTTATTGGAAGGGAGTTATCAGTTTGTTTGTGTACTAGCATCTGGCATATTTTTATATAGTACCTGAGGAAAAAAAATAAATTCTATGTTGTTAAATATTGGTTTTCACCTTGTTTCAGGTGGATTCTATTTTATTAAAGAAAATCAATTGTACTATAAGGTTACAAAGCTTATTCTTCACTTTAATCTGATGACTACTAACGTTTGTATTTTTTTATTTAGATTTAAAACATGATGGGGAAACATCCGTTTTATTAATTGGATAAAATAAAATTTCTAGAAATATTTATTAGGATCTTTCTCTTCTTTTCCATTAAGGCCTCCTTCAATTCTTTTCTTGCTTCTTGTTACTCATTCAAACTTGTTCGCAGAAACCTAAAACTTCAAAATTAAAATAAATCAGAAATTTCTATGAGGAGAACATATGACATATATCTCTCTGGGTTTAAATTACCTTACCCAGAGTCATATTTTATATTTCCATCCAATTTTGCCCAAAATAATAATTTTATTTATTTATGACTGAATAGTGTTATATTGTGTTATGTACCACAGTTTCATTTTCCATTCATCAGCTGATGAACACCTAGGTTGATCCCACTTCCTAGCTGTTGTGAATAGAGCAGCAATGAACACGGACGAGCAGGTGTCTCTGCAGTAGACTGCAGAATCCTTTGGGTATACCACCATAGGTAGGACACATACATACTATTTTTTTCTTAGATTTTTGAGGAATTTTCATCCTGATTTCCACAGTCCCTGCAATAGTTTGCCCTTGCTGTGAATACGACTATCTTTGCCAGCATTGTTATGAATTGAGTTTTTCATGATAGTTTTTCTTTCTGATAATAATAGCTTAAATTTGCATTTTCCTGATGTCTAATGATAGGTTTCATTAAAAATTTAAAGTATTTATTAGCTACCTCTGTCTCTTTTGAGAACTCTCTGCTTTCACAGCCCAGTTTTTAATGATTTGTTTATTTGCTTAATGTTTTGTTTATTTAGTACTTTGTATACTGTAGACATTAATTCTCTGTCAGACGCATAATTGGCAATTATCACTTCATTCTGGCAAGAGTACCATGTATGGAAAAGTTAAGTGTAGAGGAATTGGGGGAAGGAAGAAGGATGACTTGCGGTAACCTAAGAAATCTACTACTTGGTAAACAAACTAAAAATACATACTTGAAAAAGAGATTGGGATGGAGGGATTGAAGGGTGAAAAATTTTTCTCCCAGAAATCTTGGGCTTTTAAATGAAATTTCCAGCTTAAGGTTGAGGAAATCTCACTATGAATTGTTGTCTGAGAGGTTTGCTCCCCCAAAATATAGGCTGTTGCAATTGCTCCTGATTGTCCACTTAAATTATATGGTATGATCCTAGTGATGAAAATATCACACACTTGGTTATAGGATATTGAAAAATCAATTTCCCATTTGACCCTGCAATCAACAGGTCCCACTCTACCCCATCCCCCCCCCCCCAATTCCAACCATCCCCTGCAGCATCAGTGGCTCCCGGAGACACAATCTTCCAAGCCTGCATTGATTACACAAAATGTTAAGTGACTGGTCTCCCACCTGGACATCAAAATACCAAATAATCCAATTAAAAAATAGAGTATAGATCCAAACAGAGAATTCTCAAAAGAAGAATCTCAAATGGCCAAAAAAACTTCTAAGGAATTGCTCACCATTCTTAGCCATCAGGGAAATGTAAATCAAAGACTCTGAGATACCATCATATACCTGTCAAAATGGCTAAGATCAAAAACACTAATGACATCCTATGTTGGAGAGCATATGGAGTAAGAGGAACACTCCTGCACTGCTTGTAGGAGTGTGAAGATGTACAGCTACTTTGGAAATCAGTATGATGGTTTATCAGAAAATTGGAAATCAATATATCTAAAGATACTACCCAATACTACCACCCTTGGGCATATGCCCATAGGATGTGTCATCAAACCACAAGGACATTTGCTCAACAATGTTCATAGCGGCATTATTCATAATAGCCAGAATCTGGAAACACCTTAGATGCCCCTCAATGGAAGAATGAATAAAGAAAATGTGGTACATTTACACAATGGAGTACTACTCCACTGGAGAAAAAAAAGAAGACATTAGGAAATTTGCAGGCAAATGGATGAAATGAGAAAGAAATAATTTTGAGTGAAGTAACCCAGACTCAGAAAGACAAACATGGCATGTACTCACTCATAAGTGGATACTAGATGTAAAGCAAAGGATGACGAGACTACAATCCACACCTCCAGACAACTAGAACTCCAAGAGGGACACATGGATCACCCTGGGAAGGGGAAATAGACATTATTTTCTGGGTGAACTGGGGGTGGGGGATCAGTAAGGAGGAGGAGATGGGGGAATGAGAACCTCAGGGATGAGATGGTCAGCTTGGAGGAGGAGTGAAGTGAGAGAGCAAGGAAAAAGATATCTTCATATTCTGAGTCATTATGGGAATAGGGAGAAACATGATGCTAGGGAAATTCCCAAAAATTCACAAGGATGACCCCAGCTAATACCCCTAGCAATAGTGGAGAGGGAGCCTGAACTGAACTTCCCCTGTAATCAGAGTGGCGACTACCACAAAGGTCATAATAGGACCTTCATCTAGTATCTGATGGAAGCAGATGCAGAGATTCAGATCCAATCACCAGGGCAAGCTATGGGTGTCTGGTTAAAAAGAGGGAGGAGCAAGGAGGCTCAAGATCATGG